>NC_141689.1:998880033-1001495261 GCF_964263255.1 Lissotriton vulgaris
TTATATTTTTGTAACACAATATTTCTGTAGCCAATATTCTGACATATAACCCCAAGAGAGCATTCTTCTACTTCAAATACTGGTACTCCCTTGACTCTTACAATCTTCCCCCTTGTTTATTCACATTCCTAGTAATTCAGTCTATTATTCTTTCTTAACTTGCATTGTGGTTATGACTTTGCATAGGCCATTTTCTCTCTTATACAGTGCCTGTAATGCCACTGTACATCTTCTCTCCCTTGTATTCATGTTTCTTCCTGTCTAGCTGGTCTACAATGGCTTTCTCTTCAGCTGTCATAATCTTTTCTGTTTCTCTGTGCTATATTTCTGCTCATATCTTTTAATTCCACCCTTAAAAAAGTATTTATTCTGTGCCTGGGTTTCACATAATTAATTCCTGCATTCTTTACACACCACTAACAAGTTATTGGACGCCCATGTGTGTACCTGCTATTGTTTCTAACTTCTTATGCCATCAATAGATTGAGAAGCCAGCAGGGTTGGCTTTAGCATTGGTGGTGCCTGGTATGACAATCTTTCTTGGTGTAGCCCTCCACACAATAACCTCTGTCACGTACATCCTCACCGCTACCCTCCAACGCTGCTCCTCAGCTCATCATGGCTCCTCTATCACATGTATTTATTTTATAGCGCTACTCCTTCCAATAGTGCGCATCAGAGCGCTTTATATCACAAACATATTGTACAGAGACAATGAGTCATACAAGTGTGAAAATCCATGCATAGCAAATACTACGTAAAACAATGAGGACTACAAGATGTAGCAATCACATGTCATCCGTACTGGTAGGCTTTATCTGTTATGCGTTCTAGGTCTTAAGAGAAGAAGGGCACTTTTACTAAGTTTTCACGCAGTGTAGTAATCAAAGTTGCTGTGCTGCGTTGTGGCAAAGGAAATAGCCCAACATCATCATATCTGCTAAGATATGATGCTTTTGCTTTTACCTCTAGAGCGGACATACCTTAGGCTACCTTGTGCCAATGCACACCCTCTTGCACCTACTCATCTCTATGACTAAAAGAGTAACTAACCCACAAAGCTTTACATAAAATAAAAATCTGTGATCTGCATGTTATCTGCTGTGCTTTGCATTGGGATCATTAACCCTCTAAGATACTTTTATCATGAGCCAAAACTGTGACACAACAAATCACAGACCTATCCTCGAAGAGCAATAAGCACCAGAGATATCATGTAATTGTTATAACCCTCTAAAAAATGGCGGCCACACAAAGATCTTTTGAGGCTTCTGTTACATCTCAAACAACCTGCAATACAAAGGGCACCCTGTTGAGCTTGTCACCCAGTGGCTCAAGTCACACTACCATAAAGCTGGCACTGGAAGCCAGGATCGGCTACCTCTACTTCTGACATACATGGCTGAGAATGCAAACAGTATACTTGGGTGCCACTTCATGTGCCAGTGAAGGGATACGAGGACACAGAAGCTAAAACCTGAAGTGAGGGAAGAGAATGACTTTTTAATGGCTTTCTGGCTGGATGATCATTTACATAAAGTATTAAAAGATGCCATAGGTGGCCAAGACGGGAATGGAGTGAGATGTGCATTGTCTAGGCTCCAGATTCCAGTGGGCCTTATATGTCGTTAAAAGCTCCTGAGTCCTAACTCCCATGCCCTTTTCCTGTATGGGTGACTGCCTGGGTGCCGTATTACAGTGATTGCAGACCTATTGTACCGGCTGGCAGCACCCTGGGAGCGGCGTGGAGCCTCAGTGGAGAAAGGATCTCCGTCTGTCCACCACTTTTTGCCGGGATGCTGGAGAATAGTGGATGTCATCATGCCCCACTACTCTATAGGTGCACATATGACTCCTTCATTGCCCTAGGTTGGTCTTCTGACTTTCTGCATCCCCACCCAGAGGAGATGGGGCTGGGCCTTGGCGTGACCTCCCACTGCAGGTGGTGAGTTCTACGCACCGGAGCTGTGTGGTGCACACTTGCACACATTTGTTACTGACACATCGTCCAAACCTGTTGTGGGGTCCACGTAGTAGGAGGGGCCTGCGGGCTAGTCTTAGCTGGGCCAAGGGGTGGAGCTTCGGACCCTCACCATTACTGGTGCATAATCAGAGGCTCTGGGTCTAGGAATGCATTGGGCCCCCTGCAAGCCATATTATGTAGCCCCTGATGGTGAGGAGACAGCCTTCCCCTCTCTGGGCCTTAAATGAAGTTGGGCACCTCTATGTTTTGCCCCTAAGTGTGATAGTCACTGATCCTAGTCATGGTACAGTTGTGGTGAACTTCCCAAAGGCAGTCCTGCAGCTTGTGCCAACGAACCCGACCTGATTGCTGTACTGCCTATGCTCCAGATGAATAAGGTGGCTACTGGGCCCCAGTGAAGCCCCTCATTATAGTTGGTGAGTCTTGTGGAGTGGACAGAGGCTCAGGCAAGGGTGAGGCAGGGCGTGTTGGTCCCCCAACCTTGCTGGAGACTGCAGAGGACTGTGATGGGGCCCCAGGGCTGAGCCTACATAAGACTGTAGACTGAAGCCTTTTGTGTATGCACTGGTATTTGAGGGAGGTCAAACCTTGCAGCTCACTACCCTCCCCCACTGAGCAGCATAAGAACCAACACCTGACTTTACTGCCTGGAGTCTAGCTGGGTCTCGCTCTGCCATCCACAACTCTAGCAGAACATCAGCCATACCGAGGGGTAGTGTCATCCACGCCTTCCTTCTGCTGGTTCAGTGTATCCCCCCTCCAGACTGACACTGTATTCCATGTCTTAAGCCAGTTTAGGGAAGCTCTGTAACCTCCTTCTTGCACACAGCCTCAACAACAGATATAGACATTAAGAAGAGCGGCCGCACAGCAGCAGCTGGAAGCTTGGCCTCTCTACGCATTTCCTAGGACCATATAGAGCAATTCATTTCTTAACGAAATCCACTCAGAAAAAGATCCCTCAAAACAGACTTTAAATCATCCCTCCAAGAAATATGCGACAATATCTCTGAAATAGGGACAGGAGTAGACAAATTGGAATGAACGTCCAACTCCCCAGCGGAAGATCAAGAAATGGTATGTAACAAAGGAGCAACACCAGAAGAGCAAGAGACCGAGTTAATACCCAAGCAGGGAAACTTAAAAAAAGAAGTAATCGCACCATCCCAGGGGCTCTGAGATAGATGACCTCAGAACTCTTTCAGACAATCCTGGGCAGTAACAATGCCTCACTATCTGTCCTCAACAGGGCTCGCAGGGTGTGCCCAGTGCAGGGGCCTCCAGACGCTGTGCCGGGCATCCTCACGAGGGTCCAGTTCTTCACATAAAAGGTAAACATTCTTCAAGCTCTAGGGGGAAAACAGACTTGATCTTTCGTGGACACTTACCAGCTCCTTCATGGACTTTGTTAGCCCGTATGTCTTATCACTCGATGTACCTATTACTGTCTAGGAACCTGTCATTCCCTGAGGCCTCCTCATTGTGAATTATAATGAAAGAGGGTGACACCTCTTGAGTGCTCTGCACCTATCTCTACTTGGGCCAGATTTTAAATGTGAGCCCTGTTGAATCTATGTTATATTTTTCATTTGTTTTTTCCCTTTCTTGCTCCAATCATGTGTCTTTTAGGGGCAGTCTTCAGCTACTGTACCATGCAGGGCCTAAGCAAGCACATGGGGGACAAGCCAGTACCCTGTGCTTAACTACCCTTGCGACCATTGACACCTATGGGAGCTTCACAACACCTTTTGCCTCACTCATTTACCTCATGGGAAGTGAGGGTCACTTTACTATGCCACGCTGTTTATGCCATACTGCATACTGGCTTAGGTGGAACCAAATGTTTAGCTACTCTCTTTAACTACAATTTACCTTCTACATCTATGGGGACTGCATAGCACACTAAACTACTCTCCCTTAAATGCGCAAGGCTTAAATTCACCTCTCTTCAGGAGATGCATCTCCTGGAGTGAGTTTGTCAATGTATGGCATACCAAAATACCCTCTACAGTTCTGGGTGCACACCTCTACCATAAGAGTAGCCATCATGTATAAAGTGGGCTTTAGCTCTAAGACTTTTAAGAACACCAGGGATAAGGCAGGGCGCTTTCTGAAACTGAACATCCCACGGGGCACTCACAGTCTAGCCCTGCTGAACATTTAGACTCCCAATCAAGCACAAGACTCCTACGTATGCTGATGTGGTGGCAGATATTATTGTGGGTGGCGATCTCAATCTGGTATGGGATCCAGACTTAAACCTCTGCTCAGCCTCATACCATGGCACCAGTGCAATGTCCACTTATCTTGTACAGAAGCTCTTACAGCTCAAATTAATGGATGCTTGGCCTTATAGGTACCCAACACAAGAGACTACTCCTTTTACTCCAATGTCCATGTCTTCTATTCCCATTTTCACTATGTATTCCTCACACACCCACTCCTCTCCGAACTTGATTTGTTTGCCTTCTCTGACATCTTGATATCAGATAATGCACATGTGGAGCTGGTCTGGCGAATAATGCATCCCCTCTACTGGGTCTCCCGTAGATACTCGGAGACCCTGTGGAAATACAAGATGCATGAAATTTAATTGTAGAATACTTTGAGCTAAATGTCCTCCCAGACGCACTGCCTCA
Source organism: Lissotriton vulgaris (assembly GCF_964263255.1). Lineage (NCBI taxonomy): Eukaryota > Metazoa > Chordata > Amphibia > Caudata > Salamandridae > Lissotriton > Lissotriton vulgaris. Next base: position 998,884,657 of record NC_141689.1, read on the forward strand.
TATACTCTGGGATGGGTTTAAGGCCATAATCAGATGAGTAATTGTATCCATTTCCATTGCCAGAGAGAGGGAATATCGGATGATAGAGGCCGATCTCACAGCAGAAATTAAATCCCATGAATAACAGAGCAGACTACTCCCATCAGGTGCAACAAACATAAGCTGGCAATCCTGCAGGGCCAGCTGCCGGTCCACAGAACTAATATACACAAATACTATGAGGGTGGGTTGGACAAAGTTGGCTCACGACTTGCCCATAATTTGTGCCATCAACACTCTAAAACTCACATCTTTATAATATGGAAGGGAGACGCAACCTGGGCAACCTCCAGCGTGTCTAAACAACAAACTTTCCACAACTACTACCTAACACTTTACATGCCAGACAAAATAATAGATTCTTATCTAGGTGAATGTGATTTAGGTCTAATTGACATGCTGAACTTCTAGATTCACCCATCACTTTAGTAGAGTTCCAACAGGCTCCCAGGGAGCTGCCTATTGGAAAAAACTCAGGGGCCAGACAGTCTTTCCTTCCTCTTCTACAGAATGTTCCTCTCCAGTCTCCAAGATTGCATGCTAACACTGTTTAATCCATTCAACCAGGACACTGGTCTCACTCATACCATGGTAGTTTCAGAAATTACCCTAATAAGCAAACTGGGCAGACCATACACTATGTTCATCATATCACCCCATAGCGCTTTTGAATGCAGACACCAGGATTTTTACAAAAATCTTGGCAAATTTACTTGAGTCAAACATCCCAGTCTTATTGACCTGGACCAGGTTGGATTCATTCATATTCAGCAGGGTGCTTATAATATTCAACGTCTTGCACACTTGTTTGAAAATTTCCATCACAAAAATGTCCCGTCCTTCCTTCTTTCTCTTGATGCTGAGAAGGCATTTGACAGGGTAAACTTTCTGGGCAAGATTGGACTAGGCCCTGGAATTATAGCTAAAATCATGGTGTCCTACATAGCCCTGACAGCTGCCATTCATATTAACGGACAGCATACTTCGCCCATCACTCTTACCAGGGGGACCCATCAGGGGTGTCCATTATCACCTCTGCTTTTCACCCTGATAGAGGAACCTTTAGCTATCACTCTCAATCAAATGGGGTCCTTCGTTGGTGTCCTTATAGGTGGTCAATCCCACTAAGTCACCCTCTTTGCAGACAACCTATTACTTAATCTTGCACAGCCTGCTACTTCTCTGCCTGCGGTTCTCCAATGTCTCACTGCCTGTGGTGTCGGGTTTCAAAATAAATATGATGAAATCCTATGCTCTGAACCTTACTATCCCTAGGCAGGAACTACCCATGCTACAATCCATGTCCACTTTCTGATGATCATCACCCTCAATACAAAACCTAGGCCTTAACATATCACCCACATTAAATTCCTGAACACATGTCAACTGACCAGAGTACCAGAAATCCATCTTAGAAGACCTCCTGCGCTGGAAGCTACTACACATCTCATGGCTGGGTCGTATCAATGTTATTAAAATGAATGTCCTCTCCAGAATACTTCATCTTTTCCAAATCCTGCCCACAGCCATTCCATCTGGCACCACCATGTACTTACAACACAATTTATGCACTTTCATCTGGGGAGGTAAATGCCCAAGGATTTCCAACTCCTTGCTAATGCATACCACAGATAGGGGGACATGCCTGACCTAGTTTACTCCAATACTACTGGGTGGCTCACCTCTGATTTCTCTCAATGTGTCATTTGCGAAAGTGACAAGCGCTGGTTTCATATGGTTCACACAGTGGTTTGTTGTCCTTTGTGGGATTTAGCATGACTCCCTAAACATGCACGACCGAGAAGAGCATACATTGCTTCCCCCACCAGAACAGTCTTTGAGATGTGGTATAAACTTGCACACACAAAGGTTTTCACTACATTCCCGTCCCCAACATGCCAATGGTCTGAAACCAGGAGTTCACAATGGCCCTTCAACCCCACACCTTTTACCTTTGGTAATCGGGTTAATGTAGTGCCTTACATGACTTCTTTGTAGGTGGCACCATTAAACCCTTTGAGCAATGCAAACTAGATTTTAACATCCCTGAAGCATTTTATCTGCAATACTAGAAACTACAACATTGGGCACTATACCCCCTCAATGTTCAAAGAGTAACATGTGCTTTCACACCCTTTGAGAAACTAGTCAAGGCCTTTGATGGATCCAGAAGTCTCATATCCAAAATTTACCAATTACTCCAACATTAAGAGCCGCCCTGCACCCACCCTACTCAAAGGCACTGGCACTGGCACTCTGGTTCCACCAGGGGCATCTCACAATGGTAAATACACTGGTGTGAAATACCTAGGCTGTCTGGTTTTTAGGTTTAAACCTATATTAACTGAAAAACCCCACTGAAAGGAAAATAGCCATCATCAGTGTAAACACATAAACACTGAAAAACCCCCTTCACAACAAGTGCCACTCAAAGAAAGGAAAAGATGAATGAAAGATTCATTTTTATTTCTTCCTGAAGGAGCCAAAACAATGTAACTTTGTTATACAAGGCAGCAGCAAGAACGACTGGGCTAACATTATCCTGCTTGAGTTTTGTTGTTTAGGAATGTCACAAAAATATTGTTTCTTCTTCCATCTGTTTTTTCAGTTTTGTGGTCTTTGGTCTAAGGATGCAGTGTTTAGAAGCATGTTTTTGGCCTTATTTAGTTATTTTATAAACTATAGAGAATCAGGAAATATCAAAATCATATTTAATATTTTGGCTACATTTGATTTCACTGATATGTAAAATGGCTAGTTTCATAAGAATCTTTCCCAATATATACCATCACTTTCACCCGCAGGCAGAGAATGGGTGAAATCCTTTTAAACATCAGCCCCCTTTTATAATGAGTCATTATTGATTGTAAATAAATTGCAAAACACCCCAGGCTTTAAACATTCAATGCAAGGTATAGTGACAGGTATATGTGAAAAGGGTGTTGTCACCAAGCATCTGATATAGTGGTGAAAACATGACACCAGGCGTTTGGTAAACATGGAACGCAGTGTCACTAAGAATGCTGCTGCAAAAAAGTTCCTACCAAGTTCAATAAAGATTGAAGTGATATTATTTACATTTGCAGTAATTCAGGTACATATATGAAAAAGTTGTATGATGACCTGTTAAAATCGATACCTTAGCTGAAGTGCTTCCCTGTACGAGATCCTTGTCACTTGCTAGATGGTATGATGAAAGCATCTTTACAATCTTCCGAGTTAATGAAGAATGCCATTGACTTTGTAGCCCAATCAGGTGCACTGTTTTGGTATGCCCAGGAACTTTGTGTGGCATCAAAGGAAGAGTTATCCTAACTGTCATTTAGCCTGTGGTTCTCAGTCCTAGAGTCTGTGAATGCTATATTATCCATGTGGCGAAAGTATACAGAATCTTTGCTTAGTAATGATGCCAAAGGCAAGAAATGTGATGATCTTTGGTCACATATTGATAGGGATGAGAAAAATGTACAGTCTACTGCATGTTTAGGTTTTTTACAGGAATACACTCATGACTGATGTAGTAGATATAATCAAATTACTAGAGTCTGAAAACACCCTTGTCTACCAAGTGTTCAGTGTAATTGGTGTAGATCTGAAACATCTCCTCGAGAGTAGAGGGACACTTTTAGTGACATTGGCACTGCAACTTGGTAAGCAAAGGACTGTGGAGGAGCAATTCAGGAAATGTTATTTTATAGTCTATGGGAAATGGCTTGCAATGATGCATAGAAATGTCCCTTCCCCAACCATGGCATCTGAAGTTAATGCAGCCTTACTGAGGTACTCTGCACAAGTTCTAGATTACTTCTGAATTTTCTCAAACCTTTGAAAAGTACTGGATCCTTTTTAACTGCTTCAATAACTGAGGGCATATGCGTCCAATTCAACGCATATGTTGCAGAACATGTCCTAGAGAATCACAATCTTCAGGTGCACCTGTACTGGCATGGAAAACCATGTCATTGGTCAGAGTTAGCAAATTGTGTACTGGCTGTTTTGGCATTGCCCGGCTCAAGTGCCAATGTTGAGAGGGCCTTTTCACAGATAAACATTCACATAGGAAGGAAAGAGTGAGCGCCCATGGCCACAGACTCACTAAAGAAGTATTGCTTGGTGTACTATAATAAGTTTGATTCGTAAAAATGTATTTGGATCTCATATACCCTGTACACACGCTGTCTATACACATGCACTATCAGTACAGAAAGCCAGTAATAATTAAAAACAAAACATTCCAAAATGTGTAACCACTGTTTTTTAAGGTATTGAAAACACTGAAAAAACCCCACCAGAATTTACCAAAAATAGAAACTGAAAACAGGAAAGCCTAGACATACCCAAGACTAACAATTGTATACCTCAATGAAAATAAGCATATAAAATCATGGAACAATGGTACTACACTCTGATGCATCTACATGCAATATTCCCCATGACACGTGCTACATGTTGGTATTTTGGATTGCCACCCGGCGATTTCCATCATATTTGGAGGTCTTGCTCCCTCTTAACCAAATTCTGGAAGGTGGTCCTTGGGCTTATAAATTGCATTGTGGGATTCCCGATCCTTGCGACCTATCTTACTGTCATATTAGGCATAGTCATCTTGCACTCAAGGCTATGACCCATACTGATTGGTATTAATCATGTTAGACGCTTTGAAACAGCCCACGTAAGGAAGAATACCATGATCCCTCCTATAGCCCTTTGATTCATGCGTCTCTGGCATGTGCTTGCAATGGAGCAATTAACCCACAAAGTGGTGCACACTGATAAAAAAGTGACCAGTGTCTGGCAACCCCTTGATGACTACCTCTCCCGAATTGAACATACCTGCATCACCAGTTCACCACATCCAAGTTTAAAGCACTATGTCTCTTTGACTAAGGGGGTTACTCTTTAGCATGACTGAGATTATTACACAGGATTTTCATCCTCTGCCCCTCCCATACAAGGGTTCCAATTCGCACCTCGTGGGTGGAGTAGTGTAAGCCTCTTCCTCCTGAGGTTGTATCATGACCAGGTAAATTTTGATTCCTCCAGGTTGTTGCTATCTGTTCTTTAACACAAAAGAGGGGTGCAGTTTCCTTGAGGGGTGGAAGTTAAGAAGGGAAAAAGCACTCAAGGATGAATCTGAGGAACTGATCAGAAGGACCCCGAGAGGAATCCTATGAAGCATATTGACATTGTTATATATCTCAGTACATTATTGCAACAGATAGCACCGTTGTTTTTATTGAGTCAAGGGGGCCATCATGTTAAATCCTTTATTGGCCTCCCTTAGACTCTTTTAAATCACGTGAGCACCAACCTACATCAATATACACTCACACTTGCATTACCCATACAGCTAGATCAAAAGATATCTGCAAATGATCCCCCATTCAGGGGCCCGTCAAGCATTGCAGGGCTGGTTCAACAAGGAGTGCCCTATGAGGCATGACACCCGCCTGGTGTGTGAGGGCATTCAGTTCTGATCATAGGATTTCCCTCAGGGCCCTTCTGATCAGTTCAGCGAATCCATCCTTGAGCTCTTTTCCCTTTTTCTCTCCCCCACCCCCAAGGGAACTGCACCGCTCTTTTGTGTTAAATTGCTCCTAGGAGTATGGGTGCTGGACCTCTCAATCAGCTCCTTTTCCCTCCCTTCTTTATTAGCTATCTATTCTTTGACATATCTTGCTAACTCATGACTGTAACGGTTCCACACCTACAGTCTCTAATCAAGTATAGTACCATGACTGTTTAGCTGCTTACCAATGTGCTATGCGAAAGCGTTGTACATTTGACTCTGAGCCAATCTCTTGCTTTTTTTTCATTATAACAACTTTAATAAACAGATTAGTGGAAAAAACCATGCGATATTAAAAATGTATTTCACTAAACAGTTTGAGATTTGAAAAAATCTCTTACTAAATCAGTTACAATTAGAGGTGAGCAAAGTGGTTCAATGCCAGCAACGTTTTAGAAAGTTCAAAATGTTCAAGTTTTACAAAATGTCCAATTTATTCTCATTGCACTGCGAGATAATTTTAAATCTAATTAAAGCAGCCAAGATGGCAATATTGGCAGAATTGTCTCTGCAATTTTACAGTTTGTAACGTAAACTGTTGCAAAAGTCATCATTATCAAGAAAATATAGAAAAAGATGAAAATTCATCAAGTTATAATGTTTCCAGGGACTTTTGCAAAGGCTGTGAGAGAAGTAGCAGCTGCATTGAGATCCATTTGATTGGTATGATGTTTTGATATGGTCTCATATTAGCTCCCTGAAGTAGAAACAGATGGGATGCCAGATCATTTTAGAGCAATCGGACTGTGGAATGGTCCATTATCTAAAAATCTATCATTAATATCTTAACATAGAGCAGTCATTGAATGAACACTGTCATTTGCCATAATAATCCATGTATGGCTCCACAAAAGCAGTAAGATTCTGAAAAACTATATAATTCATTCCATTACAATCAAGAACCTATCCCTAAGTTGTATTAAGTGTAAAATAAGAAGAACCTTCAATAAACATGTGCAGGCTGTTCTTTCATCCAGCGTCTCAGAATCACGTCTCTATCAGCAGGGGCGGCTCTAGGTTCATGGTGGCCCTGGGCAGGGAGCGTAGGTATGGGGCCCCGGAAGAGGGGGTCCGGGTGGGGGGGAGCGCGGAGGCCAGTGAAGAGGGGGGGTCATGGTGTTTGGAAGTTGTATAGAACCAGAGGCCACCAAATCCCTGCCAGGGGCCCCCACACAAATATGTATCCATCCTCAGAGGATTATTATATTAAGGATATATATTGATGTGGTGGCCCCTAGGATTTGGTGGCCCTGTGCAGGTGCACAGCTTGCACATGCCTAAGGCTGGCCCTGCTATCAGTATCTAAAACCCGTATGGGACCATAATGCAACAGGTAGTAACAGGAGGGGAGTTACCGGACTGGTGTTAAAGATTCCAGCCATTATCTCCACCCTATTTACCAGTCATCACTGATTTCCAGACCCAGAATGAGGAATAACTTGCATGACCTAAAGTTATTGGCACAGTACAACATTTTCCCATTCATTTTTTACCTTCAGAAAGCAGACAGAAATCTGTTGTGAGGAACCAAGAATGATTTACGTACAATGGATCCTTTGCTGGAGTTGCTTATTAGCCTAAAAAATGATGTACTGGAATGATACCTGATCAATCACCAGTGTCTGAGATTATTTTAAGAAATCATTTAATTACGTGGTTGTTTGTTGACATTTTCAGTGGACCGTGCTCGATTGGACATTCAGGTTTTAAGTACCAGGTCCATGTGTTGCATATAATAAGTGTATCATCTTTTTAAGTGATGAGTCTCCACAAGCTTTTTGCATTTACTGGTGAAGTTCAACCCACCACAACTGGTGGGGTGTTCCATTTTCCCTGTTACTGTGCCCTCTGCACTTGAACTGTGAGAAAGAGAATAGTTCTAGTTGTTCTTGTGGGCCCTATACTATTGTCAACCACCTTAGATGCTTGAAAAAAGTGGATACTTGCAGTTTCCCAAAGATCCATGAGCTCATTATGAACACTCCACTCTGAACATTTTGGCAGCGATGGCTGGCAACCTGCATCCACCTATTGCCTTTGCCCTAATGTTAAACGAAGAAGATTGAATGGCTCCATCAACACCACCTCTTAGATTTCTAAAGGAATAGCAGTCAAAGCACGTACACCTGGCTGATACTTCAGGGGCTCCATTGGAGTTGTGGGCTGATCTGTTTGTTTGGATAGCAGTGATCTACATTTTTAGGCTGTATATAATACGAACGCAATGCTTGGCCATGCATAAGGGAACATGTCTTGAGATATGGAGACAGGGATACATGGTGATTTAGACAGCGACACCAAGATGTGAAGGCAGGAGCATTAGAACTGTGTGTGCTGATCTAGGCGATCTGATGTCTGTGGATGCCCAATTGATGAAGAAGTTGAGCTAAAGCCACACGCCTCGTAAGAATTCATTCATGGAAACACGCTGTGGTAAAACCTTTGCTCAAGAAGTCCTCTCTTGACCCTGGGGTATTAAAAAACTTTCGCCCCATCTCACTGCTCCTGGCTCCCGCGAAGATGTTAGAAGCCCATCTCAACAAACATCTGGCTGCATTCGTGGAGAGCTCGGGCTGTCTGGATCTCTCCCAGCATGGATTCAGGAGGGATCATAGCACCGAGTCTGCCCTCACCATAGTGCTCGATAACATCCGCACTAGGGTCGATGGGGGACAGACCTCCCTCCTGATCCTCTTAGATCTCACAGCGGCTTACGATACCCTATCTCCCTCGGTGTTAACATCTCGACTGAGGGAGATTGGGGTCCGGGGGTCGGCCCTGAGACTCCTTTCCTCTTTTCTCGATCATAGAGAGCAAAGGGTAATGCTGGGCCCGTTTCTATCTCCATCCCTGTCTGTGCAATGTGGGGTCCCTCAAGGGTCAGCGCTTAGCCCTACCCTTTTTAACATTTATGTTACCCCCCTTGCCAGACTTATTAGATCTTTTGGGATGGAGGTAGTTTCCTATGCGGATGACACCCAGATCCTCGTCTCTCTCTCCCAGTCAGTTACGTCGACTGCCGCCAATTTTAGATCTTGTATGGAGGCAGTCGGCCAATGGATGATTCACAATTCATTGAAACTGAATGGGGAGAAGACGGAGGTGATGGTTTTTGGAGGAAAAGAAGAAATCTGGTCTGCTGAGTGGTGGCCGAACTCACTGGGTGCCTGCCCCGATCCTACCCCCTCTGCAAAAAATCTGGGGGTTATGATTGATCCCATCCTTAGTATGTGCCAACAGGTCAACAGGACTATCTCGACCTGTTGGGGGATCATTCTCATTCTAAGAAAAATCAGGCACTATTTCTCCCTTCAGGCAAGAAAACAACTAGCCGTCGCACTTTTGGGCACTCGTCTGGACTACTGAAATGCACTGTATGCTGGACTGAATAAGAGTCAGCTGCAGCGCTTGCAGGTAGTCCAGAACGCGGCAGCAAGATTTGTTCTCGACTTGCCCAAATGTGCCTCTGCCACCGATGCTCGGAAGCAGCTTCACTGGCTCCCCGTCGGGGATCGCATCCTTTTTAAATCCATGTGTATGGTGTACAAAGCCCTGGCTAAAACTAGCCCCACGGGCATTGGATCTATCCTGTCTCAGTACAACCCCGGCAGGAATCTTTGTTCCTCACATAAACTTCTACTTTCTGTGCCTCGTGTCAGGAAGACAAGATGGGGAGGAAAGGCCTTCTCCTATCTGGCCCCTAAATGGTGGAATGCTCTCCCTCTGGAAGTAAGGTCCCGTCCCACCCTTCAAGCCTTTAGATCTGCCTTAAAGACCCACCTCTTCACACGCGCATACCTGTAGTGGTGCTCTGCATACTTTTTGATCTGTTTTTGATAGGCGCCTTGACACCTTCGGGTTTAGTTTGCGCGATACAAATTGCTTAATAAATAAATAAATAAATAAGATGCTGTATTCTTTCTAGAGACCTAGGGGCACATTTATGTTAACTGGCGCATCCCCAGGGATGCGCCAGTTAACATGCGCCACAGAGCGCCACAGCTCCGCCATCCATGGTGCGCCGCATTTATAATGCGGCGCACCATGGTGCAAAAAAGGCGCAGATGCGTGACGCATCTGTGCCGGAAATGTGGCGCAATGCTGGAGTTGCGTCGCAAGCGCGACGCAGTTCCAGCAAGGCTCGGGGGGGCCCCATCTACACAATGCTGCGCCAAGACCTACGCCTGCTTCAAGCAGGCGCAGGGTTTTGACGCAGCATTGCCCTGAAAGTGACTGAGTGTAATCTCATAGATTTCACTCAGCCACTTTCAGGAGGCGTTTCTGCGCAGGAACGCCTCCTTGTGGCGCTGTGCTTTACAACGTGACACATCTCCTAGATGCGTCACGTTGTAAATAGGGCGCATTGTTTGCGCCGCAGTTGCGTCAAATAAAGTGACGCAATTGCAGCGCAAAGAGGCGCAACGGCCTCATAAATCTGCCCCCTAGTCCTTCAAATGTCGCATCTCATCTTCATACCCTTTCTTTCTCTCTGCAGCACTTTAATCGTTCTGCCAACTATACATTTACCATATTGTGCTTCTCCAATGAAATTTCCTGCTCAACAAGTGCATTCAGCTCGTGGGGTGCAACATTAAATACTAGGCCTACCATTCAGCCGGATACGAAACTTTAATATCTGCTTCCTCTTTGTTAATTTATTAAATAATGAAGTGTTATATTATAAATATCACATAGACATATGCGGCTATGTGGTTCAATACTATCTAAGTTAATGTGGTGATACATTTTGTATAAGGTAGTGAGTTTAACATGGTTGTAAGTGTGTGTACGTGACTGTGTGTGATGTCTGCTCTTTAGGCATATTGTTGTCTGCCTGTCACAGCTTCTTTGTCATTTGTCATTTACAAATGCCTATTTGTGGACGTAAATAGCGTGCACAATCAATATACAAGAATTTCAGACTGTGGGTAGAAATGCAAATATACTAATGTATTGGTCTCAAGGGTTGAAATTTAGGTCCATGATTTCCTTATCTATGAGTGAGCCTATTCATTTCATGATTTCCACTCGCTTAACTGTTAAACTTTTTTTGTGTGGAACAGCTTTCATTTTACACAAAGCTTACATTATGATTACTGTGCTTTTGACAATTGGACCCCCTATATCTGCTTTCCTGTTACACATAGCCAACCAGGTCAAGGAAGGGATCAAGCAGAATGGAATGTATGACCTAACCATGTTTCCCAGCAGAATGACAGTGAAGTTTCAGAAAATAAACGAGACAGAAATATCCCCGGCAAATTGCTGGTAGATACAGGGCAAGGGGACTTGCACTGAGAATCTGAAAAAAACATGTCCAGGAACATCTCAGAGAAAGACACGTTTCAACATATAATTAAGAGCACATCATCGTTTTTAGGTGATGACAATTACAAGCTAATCTCTCGTGACTTTTTAAGACACATGGAAACCGAAGTCACATTTGCAGCCTCATTACACAGAGAAGGCACATTTAAATCAGCTTTTAAGCATATCAATATCGTTTGTCAATAGACCCCATTGTGGTTTGGTCTCTGCTTTCCAACCAAGTATTGATTGAAGGATTGTGACAGTAAATCCTTTCACCATTCTATAGGCCCATTATTTGCATGGCTGGTTTCCATCTCATCCCTGAATGCCTACTCACTGCCATGCACCGCTCTGCTTAGTTGCGCATTGGGTCATTTTGTGACAGTCAGGTAATTCATCAGCAATCATTTTCATGGCAGCAAAACCTCCCTTTCTCCTGGGCTCTGTTAGATCTGTGCACCCTCAAGAATTTTGTAGGTCTGGTTGTGCACACACTAGTAAATTGTACATCCTGATCTATGCTTTAATTAAACATACAGAAAATGTGTTGCAAAACAAAGATTTAGCTTTGGGTTCCTCTGTTTACTTCATGAATGTTTGTTACCAGAGGGATATGTAGATTTGTGCACGCACGGCTTCCATAGTCTGCGCATCCCGGAGTACCTCATTAGCGTTTCTCTCCGATTTTTAAAGGATCCGCAGATAGCAATGCCCCCAGTTAATTTACTCGAGGGAAACAGTTTGCTAAATGCTAGTGCCATCAAATTAAGCCTTCTCGAGCAAAGCGTGCACGTGGCCGCCATTAAATTCTAAATTAAAGTCCCACAACAAACCAGATACTCAAGGCCTTGTAATCAGACAATAATGACTTCTTGGTATTCAGTCCGTTAATGCCCTCTGTAAAGTTATCATTGCTTGGATCAGTGGCCCGCGTGTGACAGTGGAGTGACGCGCCGCAGTGCGGCGGCTTGGCCACCCATCTCCACTAGCAGCTTCATAAAGACATTCTAATAACATTACACTGTAGTTGAAACCATACAAAGGCACATTCTCATGATGAGTTGGTATTGTAGCACACTAACGTTCATATGCACCCATCATACACACAGAGGCACAGAAACACACACACATCCAGGCAGATCCCTCTATCCCTCTCACTAAACAAACATGCTGTTTGTCATTCTGTCTGATATGAATTTCAAACTGCAACATTTCTTAAAATGTAATGGCACAACATTTGGCTTACACTTTGCTCTTTGCAAATGGGTTGCTGCCTCCTTTGATGAGTTGCTAACCTATCAATGATTGCAACCGAAATTGCAGTCGCAAACCATTCATACTTAGCATTCCAATTTGGAAGAGACACCCTAAGACACCTTTTTAAAAGTGTAATTTAGTATGCATTTCTAAACCCATGTTTGCGATTTGGTTAGCACATATATATTTACAAAATGGATTTCTACCACAGTAAAAAGCTATTAGCAGTCACAAACCCTGTGATTTACTGAATCACTGGTCTTGTGACTGCTGAAAGACTTCATACATCTGGCTCCATATGTTGTAGTTTGTCCCTAAGATTCAGAATATTAATACAATTATACCAATGTTCTGACAAATCCTGTTGCTGAAAGCGCATTTTTAAGAGACGCAAATTAATGCAATTAACATATAGAAGTAATGTGTAGGCCTAAAACGAGAAGCCACTTTTTTTTAAATGGGAAACAGGAGCACTAGGCTTCCATAGCAAGTCATGTTTAGTTAGAAAGGCTACCGAATGCAGTTTTTCTTTTCATATTTACTAACCATAAGTCAATATTCCTAGTAATGTGAAGACATGAAGAGTTCAATGATAAAATGTGCTGAACTTGATTCAATAGAAAAAATTACTATTCCAACTCCAGTAAGTGCAACCGTAGGGAAAGTGTTGGATAGCTGGATGGTAATAATTACTATTTCCACTTCAGTGAGTGCAACAGTAAGGAAAGTGTTGGATAGTGGGTAGGAATAATTTACTATTCACACTCCACCAAATGTAACAGTAGAGAAAGTATTGGATAGCGGGAGGGTAAAAGTTACTATTCTCTAAGCATGGGTGGAAAATCCGTTACACTCGCGGATTTTGCGGATTTTCGGTAAATTTTTTTTCTTGGTGATACAATTTTGCGGCGTGCGGTGTAAGTTCGCAATTGCGAACTGGTACAAAACCCTCGCGAACTGGTGCCAGACTGGAATTTTAAAACAGTGACACATTACTAAATCAACCCCAAATTAATTCATGTCAGTTGAAGCAGGCAGGTGTGCTTGCTTTTTCCCCCCATAATCTACAGTGATGATGAACCAGAGGGTGGCATTGATGTACCAGAGGGTGGCATGGGTGAAACAGAGGGTGGCAGGGGTGAAACAGAGGGTGCTGGGAACCTGTGATGATGAACCAGACGTAGAAACAACATAATTGTGACCGTTGCGAGCCGAAATGTAAGTTTGCAATTGCGAACTGGTACAAAACCCTCGCGAACTGGCAGAAATTCTTGCGTACTGGCAGAAATCCTTGCAAACACAAAAAAAATCCACAAATTCGCGAGAATTCGCGGATTTTGCGGATTGCGAGTTCGCAAATTCGCAAAATTCGCGAACGCCAGATTCGCAAAATTCGCCCATGCTTACTATTCTCACACCAGAGAGTGCAACAGTAGGGAAAGTGTTGGATAGCGTAGGGGACAAAATGACTATTCCCACTCCAGTGAGTGCAACAGTAAGGAAAGTGTTGGATAGCTTAGGGGTAAAAATTAATATTCCCACTCCCGTGAGTCCAACAGTAGGGAAAGTGTTGTATAGCGTAGGGGTAAAAATCACTATTCCCACTCCAGAGAGTGCAACAGTAAGGAAAGTGTTGGATAGCGTAGGGGTAAAAATTACTATTCCCCCTCCAGTGAGTGCAATTGTAAGGAAAGTGTTGGATAGCGTAGGGGGAAAAATTACTATTCCCACTCCAGAGAGTGCAAATGTTGGGAAAGTGTTGGATAGCGGGAGGGGAAAAATTACTATTTCCGCTCCAGTGAGTGCAACAGTAGGGAAAATGTTGGACGGCGTAGGTGTAAACATTACTATTCCCCCTCCAGTGAGTGCAACAGTAGGGAAAATAATGATTTAATAATTAAATATATATAAATTCATTATCAATACCAACACAAATGTTTTGAAAATTATTTACCAATTACAAATTATTTAGTAATTAATTAATTTTAAATGCCAAAAAATATTAATCATTAAAAAGTAATTACCTATTAATAATTTATTGACAACAAATTAATTTTCAATACCAAACATTCATAAGTAATACTTTTTTACCAATTAATTATTAATTAACATTAAATTAATTATCAATACAGAAAAATTATTTCAATAATTACTTATTTACAATTAATTTACTTCCCACTCGATTCCCCTATAAACCCACAACCCACTCCGAATAATCCATTATTACAATTAATATAATTATCAATTACTCAATTAATAAAAATTGAGGACCAATTAATAAAAAAGAATTACCAATTAATAATTATTTAACTATAAAATATTTATCAATACCAATAAATAAAAATAAATAATTACTTAATTACAATTAACTTACTTCCCACCCTATTCCCCTATAAACCTATAACCTGCTACAGAACTAAAACGCAAAATTAAAATTAAAATAATTAATAATTCCTAAAAATTAATATTTAATTTACTATAATTAAATTACTTCCCACCCTATTCCCCTATAAACCCACAACCTGCTACAGAATATAAACTCAGCACAAGTTGTAGACGTTATTGCCCTTACCAGAGCATGCCATTTAACAGCCGAAATGAGAGTGACATTATTTACAGATGGGCAGTATGGCTTTGCTGTTGACCATGACTTTGGGTTGTTATGGTCACCAAGAGGATTCATGATCTCATCAGGTTCACCAATATGAAATGGGGAACATGTAAAAAGGTTGCTAGATGCCTTACAATTTCCCACCAAAATTACTGTAGTTAAGTGTTCAGCTCACCCAAGTGACAATGGCTATCTCACAGTTGGTAATCGATATGCTGACAAAGTAGAATGTAATTTTACCATAGTGGCCTGCACATTTGATGGAACATTCACTGGTGAATCTTAGGAAGATGCTGCCTTTTCAATCCTGATGTTGGTAGCTGATGCCACTGACATAGAACAGCAGGGTTGGATCAGAGCAGGATTTGGAAGGTATACAAATGGCATTAAGATTTTAGCAGATGGGAGACTGGTGTTACCAGACAGTTTGTTACTATACATGACACAACACTTCCATTCTCCTACTCTTTAAGGGAAGGATGCTATGGTTAGGTAATTTTGTCTGACCTGGTTTAACCTCAGACCTAAAATACTTGCAGAAAATGTATGTTACCGATATGTAACATTTCAACAGATTAATGTAGGGAAATGAATATCCGTTACAGTGAGTTACATACGGAGGTCGGGCTGTCCTTTCAACAGGATGCACATGGATGTTATCAAGATACCTGCTTGTAATGGGCTGAGATAGTTCCTGGTTATAGTATGCTTTTCTTCTGGTGGGTGGAGGTCTATCTAACACGGAGAAATGATAGTCTCACTGTAGCTAAATTGCTGTTGAGTGAACTGGTCCCACAGTATGGAATGCAGGTTCTCTTGAGTCAAATTGAGGAAATCACTTTAACAATGAGATCCTCTAGATGTTGTGTGCAGCAGTACAAGTTGAACATAGTTTGCATTGCAGTTATCAACTGCAAGCTTCTGGGATAGTGGAGCAGTTAAATGGGGCCATAAAGTCTCGACTGGCAAACATCTGTGCATCTACCTTAGGGAAATGGCTATATGCTTTGCCTCTGGTGTTGCTGAATCTTCGAAGTACATCTTAGAGAAGGCGGGTTTACCCCCCCATAAGATTTTGATGGGAAGGGCAATGAAAATGCCTGCTGTACCCACAAATGCACTTGGGAATATAACAGATGATATAATACCCGACTACTGCAAGGGATCGACTGATGTGGTGTGTTCTGTTTCTCAACTGGTTGAATCTGTTGCTGCATATCTGCATCATGAAAAGTGCCATGACTTGAACCTAGGAGACTGGGTACTCATAAATAAGCATGTGAGAAAGTCCTGTATGTTGCCTAAGATGAAAGGCCCCTTCTAAGTGATCCTACTTACCAATACAGCTTTTAAGTGCCCGGAGTGCCAAACTAGGTACATGGTTCACATACTCAGAAAGCAAGAGATAGGTAAAAAGAAATAGTGTTCTATGAGTCAGAACTCAGAGCACTAGTCAATGCACAACCACATTTGTCACAGCATCAAGGAAGAAGGGGTGAAGAACTGCAGAGAGGTGAAGAAAATCAGTTTCATGATAACTCACAGACATGGCTTTGGAGCACATGCAGATGAAGGAAAAGCAATTAATCTAGCAAAAGTGACAGTTGAGACACTTCCAGGGCAACAGGAAGATCCAGATAAATGCGCCAGCACTCTATCTAGATCAGAAAGAACTCACAATGCTGAATGGCCAAGTGTCTATGAGAGAAAGAAGCTGAGATCAAGTGTGTAAATCGGATAAAACCCACAATCAGTGAGGAGACAGAGTCAAGTAGCATAAGTGACACCGAAAAGAGCCAAGGAAATCCAAAAGAATGAGAGTACTGAGTCGAAGGCATTATGCAACTGAACAGACTTAGTACATGACCAAGAGCTGAATAACCAAATTTCAGATTTGCTTTACTGGAACAGAGAATTGCATAAATCCCCTTGAGACTGTTTGATTTAAAGACTTTGAAAAGAAAACCCAATTGTTGACAGACGTATTGAATGAACTGTGAAAATAGACTGAAAATAAATACGATAAAGTTACTCAGAAGACAAGAAAATCTTGGCCCAAGACTGCAGTACAAGAGTATGGATGACATTTTAGAACAACACAGAGTAGGGTTAAGAAAGACTAGATAAATACTGTTGTAAATAAAGTTGCAAGAAACTAAATGAATTCAGCAAAAGTAACAGAATAACAACTGTTTGTGAAATAAAGACAAAGACACTAACCTGCTTCTACACTTATCGTTTGAGAAATCTGACTTCGGGTAATCATACATTCTAACCAGAATTTGGAGCAAGATTATTATAGGAATTACATTGTTAGCACTGGTATTGGTAGCTATAGCATTATAATTGGTCACGTATTTACCACCTGACAAAGAGAAATCTGTAGTTTAATTCACTAACATGACACTTTCTCATGATGTAGATGATTTTGGACTACCTGAACGAAGACTATTCAATTAAGGTTTATTCAATGCTAGTGCAATAGCACACATATGCTAGGAATGATAAGAAGTGTTATGTGTGTGCACATTTGCCTTCCTAAGTTGAGGAGGAGGCAACATACCATCACATTCTTTTGTCTTATGCATTTACATAAAGCATATTGCTTAGTTTAGTTTATAGGCAATAACATTTTAATTACTATTATTCGAATTCTGATTTGATTCTTTCAAACATACCTTTACAAAAGAGCATGAATTTACACCCACAAGTGAAAGAAATACACACTGCGTGACATTATTTTAGACCATACCTTCCTATTAACATTGTTAAGGCATACAAATACTATTTAACCTGCTTGATGACACCATTAGGGAAGACATTTATCATGATTTCAGAAGAGTTAAGTGAAGATGTTGTAATGGATGCATGGAAAAAGGAAGAAGATGATTTTTGAAAGACAATGACGTACCCAACGTTAAGGGTAAACAAAAAACATGAATGGACAGCACATGTTTTCAAAAGAACATGTCCACATATAAAAAGACATGTAGGGAATAGTAATTGTGAACATACATTTGAATTGTCAGAAGGAACACTGCAGATTTTACAAGGTGACGAACAAGCAATACCAGGAGTTTCCTTTATCTGTGGACAAGAAGTTTATTTCAAATTTCCATCTGACAGGGAGGGAATTTCCTATTTAGACTGATTGTTCCCTAAGATGTATCATGTAAATAGCTTAAAGGTTTTAACACTGCCAAGAGCACACAGACATACTAGAAGTATCAGTGAAGGAACACAAATGGTGGGAGACATATTTGGAGTTAGTATACCAGCTGTAGAATTGATACTGAATGATGAGAAATTTTGAAAGCTTTTAACAACAGAGGACACAACAGAGCACATCTGGAGGTTTATTAATTACAAACACTGAACTAGTAGCAGTTAGATCCATGGTTTTGCAGAATAGATATGCTTTGGATATTGTACATGCAGAGATAGGAAAAGTCTGTAACATTTTGAAGTCAGAACATTGTTGCACCTACATACCTAATGAGGAAAGGAAAATCAAAGAGTACGCAAAGATAATTTCAGACATCAAGCTTAGCCTGGATCCCTTAGAAACCACTAGTGTAGTAAAAGGTCTTACACAGGCAGTTTGTGCTATGGACAAATGGATTACAACCACAGGAGGAGGAATCCTAAAAGCCATATTTGTACCTGTATTATTAATAGGTGTTGTTTTCCTGACTTTGCTAGGAGTATATAAGGCTATGAAAATGTTGATACCAAAGAGAAGAAATAGAAAAAGAAATAGGCAAATAAGAAAGGATGTAAAAATAAGCAAAAACATTAACCAAGAATATAACTCAATAAAGGAGAGGGAAAACCTAAAATGATAAAGTAGAGATTCAACGGAAAGCAAGAGCAAATTGTAAGAATAAGCTGTGAATGTTGTGATTTTGTAAACCATCAAAGGGGGAGGGTTGATAGAGCATTTTTAATAAGCGTAATTTAATGCAATGAACATATAGAAGGAACATGTACGCCTAAAAAACTGAAGCTGCATTTTTAAAATGGCAAATAAGAGCACAAGGCATGTTAAATTAGAAATGCTACTGAATTCCGTTTTTCTTTTTCATATTTACTGACCGAAGGTCACCATTCTTAGCAATGTGAAGAATGCAATGATAAAATGTGCTGACTCAACATGATTCAATAGAAAAAGATATTTTTCGACCTTCCGATAGATACATTTCACATAGAATACAGTATTGTGCTAAATAATGAAGTTAAAAAGTGATGATTTCATTTGTGGAATGACAGACCTAACCATGAACTCTTTTGTTTTGCATAGTAGAAAACCAATGGGAAACCAACCATATATTTCCCAGTTTAACATAGATTGAAGCACTCCACTTGTAATAGCCCAAATTTAGCTTAGTCCATACAAAAAGACATCCAAAAGGTTTCCATGAAGATTTTCTTCTTTTATTTCTTTTTTTGTTCAGATCCAATCCCAACCAACGCGTTTCGCCGAGGTTATTAAATACCTCTCGGCTTCATCAGGGCTGGCAATAAAACAAAATAATATGCTTTTACCATTATGTACATTTCCATAGATTTGAAAAGGGATAGAGCCCCACATGGCCCATTAGAAAACCTGTGTCCATATTTACAAAACGAGTGAGTACATGCAACTTCAAACATTAAAATCTTTGTTGAATGTATAAGTGATATGGAAAAAAGATTTTTGACAAGAGGTTATGATAAGAGAAATGTTATGGCAGCCACACGGAGAGTGAAGAACGTTGAAAGAAGTGTGACATTGAAACCCAAATAGAGAGTGAACTAGGATGACCAACCAGTAAGATTAATTACCAGTTATACTCCACTGAGCAAGGTACTATTGGAGAGCATAATAAGACATTGGAATGTCCTGAGAATGGATAGGATGCTCTGTGATTTTGTGAGAGGGAGACCTCAGATCACCTACAGAAAAGGGAAAACCTTAAGGACAGTATTAAGCCCCAGCTACCCGATAGAAAAACAAAAAGTAACTTGGTTGGATGAGCATTCGAAGGGTTTCTATAAATGTGGACACTGTGGAATGTGCAGGCATGCCAAGGATAAGACAAGGGCGTTTCAAGTGCCGAATAGTAAGGACTATGAAATAAGAACTAACATAACCTGTAGCACGAAATTTGTGATTTATGTCATAGAGTGTAAGTGTTCAAAAATGTATGTGGGCAGCACAATTCGCATGCTAAAAGATAGAGTGAGTGAACACTTGAGAGCGGTGAAAAATAATGACATGAGGTACCCAATAGCAGAACATGTACATACATGTAAAAAGCAGGATCAGAGTAAAAACTTTAAGTTTTATGGAATTGATCATGTGGATGTGGACCCTAGAGGAGGTAACAGAGAACTGAAATTGAAGAGGCAAGATGGATTATGAAATTGCGGGCCGTGGAGGACGGCTTGAATTTTGATCGGGAGCTGGAATTCTTTTTAGGTGATTAGCAGACTTCAGGAACTTACATGGTTAATATGATATCAATCGAAATTATGTCATCATATTATAGTAACTATAAAAGATGAGAGCTGATAATAATAGCATTACTATGTGGCTAATATTAGATCTTTGATATAGAATGTATTTGAAGACACAGAAAACTAATACTTTAATATTTTATATCCAAATTAGAGTGGGACTGTATAAATAGTAATAGTAATTGAAGAGGGACAGATGCAGTAGACTAACTATTACCAGACAAACATTATAAATGTTTGGGCTGAATATGAGAATATGGGGCAGATAAAATCGTAAACTGACTCATGAATTGCATTTTCACAAACACTAAAGAGCACAAATGAAGTTCTAGATTTGTTAACAGAATAGAGAAGAGACGCTGAATTAAGTTTATCCCCATTCTAAGATGGCGCTCAGGTTTTTACGGAGGTAGTCCTTGTTTGATATCTGGGGACACCACACAATGGGCGTGTGACAAGCTGGTGGCGTTACCTGTACACGGGACGCCAGTTCGAAAAGTGAGGTAAGGGCGCTAACGATGCAATATTTGGTAACAGAACAGGAAAAAGACGTCGAGTTAAGTTTATCCCCACTCTAAGATGGTGCTCAGATTTTTACGGGGGTAGTCCCTTTTTGATGTCTAGGGACGCCACATAACGGGCGTGAGACAAGGGGATGGCGCTGCCTGTACACGGGACGCCAGTTCGAGAAGAGAGGTAAGGACGCAAAAGATGCAAGATTTGGAATATAATAGACAGCGGTCATAATTTCGAAATAATAATGACGCGCTTTTGATTAACAGAGAATGGGTGCAGACTAATGAAGGGCAGCGGAGTGGAAAGGTGTTCAAATCAGCATTGAGCAGAGAACGACAGGTATGAGTTTTAATGAACTGACACAAATAGGTTTACAGCTAATGGAATCAGGTTATAAGAGTTGGTTATCTGATGTTGACCCTTTACTTTTAGGAAGAGTGGATTGCAGAGATTGTGATAAAAGGCGACATTAACAAGTGAAATTCAATTTTGGAGACTATAGATAGAAGTGCAGGTGAGACTTTAAATTGTGTATAATTTTAGTGATGTCAGGACTTAGAGGTAAATAAGCCAGTAGGGATGTTAAGAGTTGCTTTTACACATGGATACATATTTTCTTTTAGGACTTGCAAGCATAAGGATAATATTCCCTCCGCCAAGCTAAATTGCAACAGATAATACATACAAGCACCCGCGTGAAAGACTGGAGGTATGCAATATGATATATTCAAATAACCATGCATCGAATAGGATTGTAATAGATTTAAGTCCGTCCTCTTGCCAAAACTTGAGAGTAAGGGTCTGTATCCCCTTTTAGGCAGGTTCAATTTGAAGATAAGGTAAAACATTGGTACATAAATCTGGTAGTTAATGGATTATAAGGAATTGTGGGAGCAATTCCACACGATGTCTTTGTCACTTGCAATGTGCATGAACAGTGTTCACCAAAGGAGTGAAGGCAGGTGTTGTGTTTTTTTACACTGGAATCTGTTCTTGTGTTGATCAATTAGTTGTTAATGTTTGAAGTTGCATGTACTCACTCGTTTTGTAAATATGGACACAGGTTTTCTAATGGGCCATGTGGGGCTCTATCCCTTTTCAAATCTATGGAAATGTACATAATGGTAAAAGCACATTATTTTGTTTTATTGCCAGCCCTGACGAAGCTGAGAGGTATTTAATAACCTCGGCGAAACGCGTTCGTTGGGATTGGATCTGAACAAAAAAATAAATAAAAGAAGAAAATCTTCATGGAAACCTTTTAGATGTCTTTTTGTATGGACTAAGCTAAATTTGGGCTATTACAAGTGGAGTGCTTCAATCTATGTTAAATTTGAATGTGCCTAATCGTCAGATTACACAGTGAGGAGTTGGGTGTTTTCCTCCCCTGAACTTTGAAGCACCCAGTGTTTGCATTTGCCGTCGAGTAAAAAAATAGAAGGTGGAATACTTCTAGAGCGCTGGTAAACTCCAACAGCACCCAAAGTTTGATTCATATATTTCCCAGTCTCCACATTCCGGAGAGCTTTCTCAGACTCTCTCTGCTCTAAAACCCTGTGATCTGAGCAGGGCTTTTCAAGCTGTCTACTGAGACCCATTCATTTTACCTTGCCAGGATATAGACTATAATGTCCGAGACTCCAATTAATTTTTGAACTTCTCTTCATGAGAAGGGCTAATTGAATTGCTTAAAGCTTTATGGTTTCATTTAGAATTCTTTATGGGTTCAAGATACTTTTTTGTGTCTTAATATTTAGAATAGGGACTTTACGCATATGGAACACGCATTATGCTATAATTTCTGTATTTTATTGGGAATAAAATGTGATGCCCAATAAATAATTACTTACTAAAAAGATTTGAATAAAACCCTTTAAACTCACATCTACATCTCATCATTGACTCCCAACAATTGATTATTTAATTGTGGTGAGGTATGCTGAGACACAGTTATTGAATTGTAAACTGAATATTTATTAAGGTCCTTATTCAGCTCACTGCCTTGTTCAATAGTGAATTCTGGCTGATGGTATTGGAAGCGACATCATTAACTTTAGTATTTTAAGAGCATTTTTTTAGGAGCATGCCTGCTTTCTCATTGCACACATTTTATGCTCAATTTCTGTATGGTTTGTACCATAGGAGGAGAAAAGCTGAAGTCATCAGACTTGTGATTGAGCTAATTGTCTCTAGAAGGCTCTGTTAAATTAGATTCCTAGAGTATGCTCACCTGCCACTTAGGACCGCTGCCACTGAATGCAGACCCAACAGCTGCGCTCACAGTCTTAAGCCAGCAAACTATGAAACAATCAATGAAAAAAGAAAATCACTCTGCTATTCAGAGGTACTTGTTGGTGCGTTGTCAAAATGTAGGAACTCACTTCTGAGTTCAGAGAAGAACATGATCACTCAACTCTCACCCCTTCACGTATCACTGCAGTTTAAATAGATTAGATTAAAAAACATGAATGCTTTCTGCAGGTTTTGATGGGCTCCTTTGGGATTATGAACATTTTTATCAAACAGTAAAGTCTTGTGTAGATCTTGATTATTGATCTTCGCATAGTTTGTAGAGGTTCCAGCTTTTCTTACAAATAGGCACTCAAGTATTTTTTCCAAGCAAACTTGCACTATATCATCACAAGCGCTTGTTGGCATTGACAATGGATGTGCCATTTCCCTGCAACCTAACTTTAAACTCACAATTTTGAAACTGATTGTTGGTGGCATTTTCCCCCAAACCAACTTATAAGGGCCACACAAGTCCAATAATCTTTTAAATCTCTTTTATTAAATTTCAATCAGCAGTAGCATAGAACGATTTGTTCATTGAAGCATGAAGCAGGGAGACTACCAAAGCCTCAGTCTATGTTGCAACAACAATGTCCACTCATCTGCTGAAGAAGCCGCTAAGCACTGTTCAGGAGTGCACATTAACAGGTAGTAACATTAACGAAATACAGGGAGTCAGGCCAATAAAGATATAGCAACATAGTTAACATCATACCTTTTCCTCCTTGTGCAATTGTTCTATAAGTGAAAGAAAACAAGCCAATATAACCACTGCAATGAAATAAAAACAGAAAAAGCAAGGTCCAAAGGGGAAAGAGAGAGGAAACAAAAGAGGAAAATGGGGAGAGTCCTTGGTGGGGGGGAGGTGAGAGAGAGCGAAGCTCACGCTGCTGTGCCTAGAGATACATCTAACCTATGGTGCTAGAAAATGATGCATCTCGTACAGAGGCGAGGGCAGGAAGAAGGGACAGCAGGCTTTTAATTAGGCCATCACTTGATTCGCCTTACTCTGAGGGGTCCACCCCTCTAGGGCGCAAAGCATCTTTAAACAGCTGAAAGACCCCCCGACGGGGGGGACAGAGCAAGCGTGTTCTAATTTAGATGAGTGTTTTACTATTTTACTAGGGGGTTGCCAAACACACATCAGCTAGTAAAAGATGACTGGAAAGAAGCTCCATTGCCATTACATGCCAAAGGCGGGTAAGCCATACCGAGGATGAGGAGGTTAAAGCCTTTTTCCAGTGAAGTGCAACAATCTGTTTTGCTGTTCCTAACATGTGAAGAATTAAGCGCCAATCAGAGAGGGTCATGGCACTAAGGGATTGGGGTCGAAGTCCCAGGACCACCACCCCAGGGGTGCTCGGGATGGGAAACCCTATTACATACTTAATATGGCTCAGCACTTCTTTACAAAAGATAGTCAGAAGTGGGCAGGGCCGCCAAATGTGGATGAAGGACCCTATGTCCGCCCTACATTGCCAACACAATGCCGGTAAAGCAAGGGACATTTCTGAAGGCGAAGGAAGGTATAATACCATTGTGTCATCACTTTGTAGGTAGATTCTTGTTGTGTAATGCTTTTAAAAGTGTTAGGGATGTCGCTCCACAACTGGTCCCATTGCTCAGGTGGGCAAACTCTGTAATGTCTACATGCCCTTTCCATTGGTATGGGTGTGAAGACAGGGTGTCGGAGTGCTGTAAGATCTTGTAAGTGTGAGAGATCAGGCCTTGTGAGCCATCGAATGATCGTACTAGCAGTTCAAAAGGGGTCAATGCACGCATGGGTCTTAACGTATTTTCATTATTATGCAGCCAGCGCCTAATTTGATAGTACCGAAAGTGTGCCCTAAGAGGAAGGATGGTAGTCCTTCCTACATTGGTCAAATTTTTTAAAGGTCTCTCCCACAAAAAGGTCAGCCACCGTACGACACTCTCCTGCTACCCTGCCTTGAAACAAGTTTGGTTGTAACACCTGAGGGTACTCAGGGTTGTGTGTCAGAGGGGTGTTGGGGGAAGGGAATGAAGTAAGGCCAGGGCTGGCCGCCATCCTGTCCCATATTTCCAAGACCTTTCTTTTGGGGGTAGCGATATATGCACTGCGAGGGAGCGATCTCTTTGGTAGCCAAGCTAGGTCCCACAAGGGACAACAAGTAACCGCCCTATCCATGTGAAACCAATGCTTCTCACTTCCGCGAACCACCCACTCCGAAATAAAGCACAAGCGCAATGCCCAGCAGTAGACAAGGAGATTGGGACATGCAAGGCCCCCTCGGTCTTTTGAGGACATCAAAAGTTTGTTAGAGAATCTCGTTCTTCTATTGCCCCAAATAAAGGAATTAAGTTCAGCCTTGAAGGCTTAGAATGTCTTGTTGAGGGATAGAGGTCGGAAGCATCAGGGAGGAGATACAATCATTTGTGCAGAATAGACATCTTTACCACATTGAGACGGCCCAACCACGATATTGGGAGCAACTTCCATCTTCTGAGATCCTCTTGGACAGAACGTCTGTACTCCGGCCAGTTAGTCTGAGTCCAAGATTCTAATGTGGCTGTGAGGTCAAGTCCCAGATATCAAATGGAATAAGAAGCCCATTGGAACAGGGAGTGGAGAGTTAGCTTGGCAATCTCTTGAGGGGATAGGGTACGGTTCAGTATCTGTGACTTATTAAAGTTAATTTTAAGCTCCGAAATTGTTTCAAATTTGGAAAGTATGAGAAAAAGAGGGAGGAGGGAGCTCTGGGGATCAGCAAGAGCCAGGAGAAAGTTGTCTGCAAAAAAGAGCTGCTTAATGTTCTGTTCCCGCAAATGGGATGCCCCTAATCACCTCCGACTGACGTATTGCAATAGCCAAGGGCTCTATAGCCAGAGCAAATAGCAAGGGCGACAAGGGACATCCCTGACGCGTTCCTCTGTAGATCCGAATCTCGGGAGTGAGTAGGCCTTTAATTCTTATTCGGGCCAATGGTAACACATAAGAAGCCATTATATAAGATATCATAATTGGTCCTAGACCTATCCTGCGCAGTACTGCTCTGAGAAAGGACCAATCCACCCTGGCAAAAGCTTTCACAGCATCAAGGGAGAGCAAGAGAACAGGAATATTATGCTGGTGGACCTTCTCCACCAGGTGGGCTAAAAGTCCATTATTAAACATCGAATGAATGCATTAAGTAAATAAATGATATGAAGTCATAAAAGTAATCATGAGCAATGCGGAAAGCTCCCTAAAGAGAAAAATATTTCAGCTTCACACACCTCTAGTTCCCAGATAATTATTTATATGGATACATGCATATCAAAACTTTCAAAGGTTTGCCCAAGGTGGTTCATTTGCGCTTCCCAGTTAAGTGAGAAAATGCAACCCAAAAAGTTAAAGCCATCCACCACCTCAAGTTTTCTCCCTCAGGACATAAACTAAAAGTTTAAAGAGCGTCATGCCCTTTAACACATAACTTCAAGCTAATTCTAAAAGATTTCAATAGGAAAGAAAATAACTTGGTTTGTCAGAAATGGTACTTATCAAATTCTAAAACACTATCTCTAAGTTCTGCCTACATCCTCACCCCTCACAAGGCCCTGCAGCTATTGGTGGCCTTTCTGATAACTCGCAAAAAGGAATGGGGTTCGCCATTGTTTCCTGTTTCCATAAATACAATCAAAATTTTCGTTGTTGTCTTGAGGGCACTATGGTGATCATCAGAACATATGTCAAGAAACAAATCTACAGTCATTTCCTCACAGGTAAAATATGTTTGGATGTCAAGCTTTTTTAAACACACAATTGCAGGTGTATTCAGTGAAAGCGAACATTCAAAAATTGAAGAAAAAAAATAAATAAATCAATAATCCGGGTTTGATTCAGTAAAAATAATATTCACATAATATATACTATAAAATACATATTATCATAATAATTCATTTGAATTTAAGTCTCAATAAAGGAAAACTGGTTCTAGGGCCTGGTGTATTATTATTTCTTGTGGTTCAATCTCTGCAGCGGGCCGACAGTAATGCTATGTATCACATAGATTCATGCAGCACAGCAAGGTGACTTGCTGCATTGCTCTGTCTGAAAATATGTAATAATATATTTATTGTTTGGTAATAAAATCATTACAATGGGTATAAAAACCGATAATTAGCTGTTTGCACAATACATTTATATTTTGATATATACTGTAGGTAAAAATTCCCTTCAAAGTTGCTCTAAAGTGTGAACATAATCGAGGCCAGATACTAGGTCACAGAAGTGGGTCACGGTGGAACTTAAAAGACCAAGAGGCCAAGCTGTTCATTAGTCCAGTGGTAAAAGAGTTCAAAAAGAAGAATCTCAAAAAAGCTAAAGTGTTCCGTGGTGTGCTACAGCAGTTTAATCTAAGCAATCAGGATGGCTCTGAAATGATGATGAAATAAGGGCGGCCAGGCCTCCATTTCGAGCAATTGACTGACACCTGAGACTACTGCTTTTATGAGCCTTCGCTTGAGACCGACAGTGGCAGCTACGTCAGTTTTATTAACTTGGTGTATTTCCCCTACACCACATAGAGTTATCATCCCTCTTCTATTTGTGTGTTTAAGATACTGAGCGGGAGGCCGAAGAGGGATTCTTATCCTCCCACCCCTCATCTTTTTGTGTTATTTTCAGGTACCTCAGTTTGCCTTGAGTGAATTAGAGGCTGGCAGCTGCATGAACTGATGATAAGCCAGATGGATGAAAGTCGCAAAGCTGATGATTAGAATCGTATTCTCTGGGTTCAAGGCAGCAATGATGCCCTGCCTACAGGTCTGGACTCCCAGTTTGTACCACTGAGGTCGCAACTTTGTTCTGCACAAAGCCAACAGTGCTGGACAAATGAATATGTGTGAAAATGTGATAAATGTACTACTTTTAGGCCAATAACCAGGAAACGATTGTAAATTGATACTTGTATAGCGCACTACTCACCCGCAAGGGTCTCAAGGCGCTTGTACGTATACTGCTGTGGAACCCATCCTTGGCTTTCCCTGTGAGGCGTCCACTCCTGGGCACCCCCAAGGTGGAGGCCAGGCATCCTTAGCGTTGTGGGGGCCGTTGTGGAGATTAAGCAAACTATTGCCCAAAGTTGCAGAGTGGGACTCCATGATTGGAATAGGCACCGAAGCGAGAATGATCAGGTCCGTGGAATTTTGCCCAAGACCCCCAGAGGCGGGGAATTGAACCCTGGTCCCGGGCTGGACCTCTGCATCAGGGTCTGCCGCTCTAACCATTGAGCCACACTTCTCTAACGATTCACTCTACATTTGCATAACAAAAAACGCACCTATTACCAGTGTATTGTGTAATGTAATCACCATTTATAGAGAGCTCTGATACCCAACAGGCGTTCTGGCCTTCACCTCGAATTCCTAAATCTGTCCATTGTGTTAAATTGATTCCCAAGTGGAATCCTGGTTGAGCAATTATTCATCTACCTGAATAAGTGAAAAGTTCCAGATACACCTCACTCGACCACTTCAGTAGACATATTGCTTTCCACACAGCAAATCTTGCCTGACCCTAGGATATGAACAAATCCCAGGGTGAATGCAAGCGCATACCTTCAATCACCTTGAATAAGGCTGCTCGGGGTTTCGGGCATAACATTTGTTTATCTGGCTTCAAGCATGCTGTTTTCAATGAGTGTATGACAAAACATGACTAACTTTTACTTTGGTCTCTTATCCTGGCTCTGCAGTGGATTTCAGTGGTTTCTCTGAAGAAAATTGCTTTTGAAGCTCATAAACTCAAAACGTCCTACTGTCAAGCAGATGCATGTGTACATCTCAAATGCTGGAGACTTGACTGTGAAAACGACAGCTGGGCAAGGACCTAGCTTTTCTTGAGGGCAGGATCCTGCACACTTAGCCCTCATTTGTAGTGAGGCTGCACCTCTGGAGCTTCACTTTTTTTGACGTTCCAGTGGCGCAGGAGCCTGCGTGGGTTAATGCGGCCTTGTAAATATTGTTCCCTTTAACGCATTTGTCTGTGTGCTAGGGGCATGTTATGGGTTTTGCTGGGGACGTTCCCAGCAACACCGATGTCTTTTTGGCACTGCCCCAGATTTACGAGGAATTGCAACTCTGAGGCAGTGCCAAAAAAGTACGCCTTCCAGGCATAAGGGAGGTGCAACGAGGAGAAATGCTGTTATTTTTCCTTTTTCTGTGCATGCTAGAAAGAGGAGAAAAGCTTTTTGTGATTGGTTTTGTGCAGTACATTATCCTTCCTCCACAAAAACAATCATCCCTGCAATGCAGGCACCCTTGCACCATGGCACAAAGGTCCCTGCATTGACGCATGGCAGTCCATTGGGTGCCAGCCAAGGGGAAATGGACAGGAATGCGCCATATCATATATACATGGTGCATTTCTGCCCTTTTCCTCTGCTGTAAGGCAACGATGCATAACTGTGTGTATGTGACCCAGAAAGATAGAGATAGATACTGTTTGAACATTTTCTTAGGCAGAAAAAATATCTTGGAACTTGGCACAAGGGCATCCATCTTTCATGGATCCTTGACTAGGAAATGTAGAGGTTGGAAATCTCCACAGGATAGTAGGTCTTGTCATGCTCTTATTGCATTAGTTAGGATTGACTCTAAAAGAATGATCTAGGTTGGCCAATTTGACACAGACTTATTGTTTTTCTATTCTGGTTTATTTGGGTGGTGTATATTTCCTATGTAACTTTTTCTTCAGGCTTAAGATCTCCTTTTCTTGAGATCTGGAAGTGAAACCAGTGCTTCCTACATTAATGTCTTAGCATCAGGTTCCTCCATATTACTTGAAGGCCCCAACCTACTTTTATGTTTGCTTGTACAGTTTCATTCAAGCGTCCACCACTGGGGACTAGAGGGCAACCAGGAAGTACTTCGAAAGGTAGTCTAAATAATACTGTCAGTCAATATCTCTAGAGTCTCACCTGCACTATCATCCAACATAATCTGGATCAGGATTTATTTATAAAAAATGTTCATTAAGAAATTAATTAATTTAGGGATTAAGGATGATTAGATATTTGATGTTTCCTTTAGTGTTTTAGGTAAACACAAAGATCATTAGAGTATTCTTTCCTTCTCAAGTCTTTCCATATCCATCCCCTTTCAAAGCCTGTTTTACCTTTAGTTAAAGGCTGGGTAAGAGGTGCATATGATGCTAGAATTTTTCTTTTTGGGGGGAGAGATTCCTGTGTCACCAGGTTGCCTTAAGCTAATAGCTTAATATATTAATGAACCAGCTGATGTAAGAAGTCATTTGTACTGTCCTGCAGCATAAATGTAGCATTTTTCATTGCTCTAACTTTTAGCTGTGATGACTCTGCCTGGGGTACCATCTTGGGGTACAGACACTGCTTAAAGTGCCATCGACAGGGTGGAAATGTAGGTCCATGGTACTCCAGCTTCTTTCCCGTGCTCTTCAACAACACGGGCAGTTTTCTCACAATTACTTGTGAGCTGAGAGTTTTTTTAGTTTTTTGTGGTTGGGCTACTGAAATTACTTGTCCAAATTATTTGTTTAGCACTGGACGTGAGACCCATTGCCTGCATGTTTGGGTATTTATTCCTTAACCTATTTGTCCCCCTTTACACCTCCACCCCGGCCTTGAGTGCAATACTGCTGATGTTGCTGTCCTTGTTCTAATTGATTCATCATTTGAGAATATGGAAATCAGTCCCTCCAAGGTTGGTGAATACACCAGCAATCTATATCATCAAACAGAAACCCACCTACATTTGAAGGCTGAATAACGAGCACAATAAAGCCATACAAAGATGAAAGCATCACATCAGCCATATTAGTGGCCACTGGACACAGTATTACAGAATGTTATTTTAGGGTGGAACCACTCGGTCATCAATCTCAGTTCTTAGTATCAGCATCCCCTAGTGCTGTTATGTACCTAACATTTTGAGCTATCATGTTGACTTGGAATTCAGTTGGAGGGAACTATTGGGAAGCGACTTGTAGTCCCTACACATTTTCAGCCCACCCTCTGGGCCATTGAAATTCTGACATTTTCCTTATCCTCAAGAATCATTGTTTAAAAAATTGGTCAAGCTGATAAAATGGCAGACTATCTTGGCAGGACCCCCCTACAACCCACTTATATCTCAGAGTTCTTGGACTCACATGTTAAGCATCAAGCGAACCAAGCAGAACAGACTGCAGCATGAATGTGAGGGTCTCGTGGGGCTACTTCAGTACTTCTATTAGTTCTTCAATACCCATTCAGCCCTACCAAATGCAAGTCATCTTTTAGTTTGGCCAACATACTTAAATGGAGAGCAGGGGCAGCTCCTTCATAAGGGCGGAGGAGCTTCACCCCACTCGTCAGAGCCAGTCACAAAAAACTAAAATGATAATGAAACAATATCATTTAATTTTTCTGTGACTGGCTCCGACAAGCGTGCAGTGTGGGGCTGGGACAGGCCATGAAAGGCAGGTAGCGGGCACTCAGAAGTGCACATGTATGTTTGGCCGGCCGTCCCAGGCCAGTCAAACAGACATGCACACTTCTATTTCTCCAACCCAGCTATGTTCACATCCGGGTTGGTGAAAAGGCGCAGGCTACAAAGCAGTATCTAAGCAGCAGAGCAGGTCGCTCAGACCAATCCTGGTGCTGCTCTGCCAGCAAGAGAGCAGTACCAGGATTGGCTGAGCATATTTGCCTTCACAGAGACTGCTAGGAGAGCTCCAAAGGTGGCCGTCCGCCTCTGAGGCTATGGCAGAAAGGTACGTTTTTACAAATTGTTATTTTCCCTTCCCCGTAGTCCCCCGCCCGTACTTTTGCCCCCGCCCCCAACTTTATGTTGTGAAGGCTGCCACTGATGGAGAGTTAAATGTACTTAATAGACTTTGGTCTATATAATACTTAATTTGTGTGTTCTAGAAGCTTTGTATGATATATACAGAAATGTACCTCTAATCCAACTTCTACCTGGTTTAGATTTGTGTGAGTATCAGCAATACTTTGCTTTATGTTTGAATTAGTTCTTGGAATTTCCAAAATATTACCTAGGATACCCTTTTTGTTGCTACACAATTTCTTTCAAAAACAAAATGGTCATCCTACTTCAAAAAATGTGGAAACCTGTACATATGGTTAGAGCGGGAGACCCTGATGCAGAGGTCTAGCCCGGGACCAGGGTTCAATTCCCCGCCTCGGCGGGTCTTGAGCTCAAAATTCCACGGACCTGATAATTCTCGCCTCGGTGCCTATTCTAATCATAGAGTCCCACTCTGCAACTCTGGGCAATAGCTTGCTTAATCTCCACAACGGCCCCCACAACGCTAAGGATGCTTGGCCTCCAGCCTGGGGGTGCCCAGGAGTGGACGCCTCACAGGGAAAGCCAGGACGGGTTCCACAGCGGTATTCGTACAAGCGCCTTGAGACCCTTGCGGGTGAGTAGTGCGCTATACAAGTATCAATTTACATTTTTTACAATTTACATTAGTTTGTAAATGAAGTTTCCTATTTTATTGAGATAGTAACCCTCCCTAAACTATTGTGAAATTTAGACATCATGTAAAGCAATGTTTAAAGTGGCAACAAATGAACATGACAACACGGATATTACTAGTGTAAAGCATGTAGTGTCTCTCCTTTGTTTCTGATGGACTGCAATAGGCTGATCAATGCTAAGTGGAAGGCAAGCTGGTTTGTTTAAATATTAGCGGCAGGGGATTAACTAGGTCAATAAAATTTAGGGAGGAGGGTGACCCTCAAATTTCCCGACAATCACACTGGCATATCATTGTAAAATACATTATTTCCGAAGCAGAGCATGAGGGGGCATAAGGGGCAGTGGGAAGGCTTAGCAGTGCAGATTGTAATGGTTACTTAAAAGACAAAGGGGGATATGTACAAGGTGATAGCGCCACTGGAATGTCACTTTTACCGATTTTCTGGTGGTGGTATACGAGTTCTCCATATTTACAAAGCAGCACTAAGCCACTTTGATTGGCATAACGCCGCCTTGGAAATACAACCCCTTTGCACGCATCACTTTGCTTGAAAGGGGCCTGCAGGGGGTGTTGCTGTGGGCGTTCCACCCCAACACCCATTGCTTTTTGATGCTGCCCCAGATTTACAAGTATGTGTAAATCTGAGGCAGAGCCAAAGACTAATGCCATGCAATAGCAGGCATTACAATGGAGCAAAGAGGAGCAATACTTTTATTTCTCCTTGTTTTTGCCTTTTTTCTGTGTGTGAGCAAAAGTAGAAAGAGCAAAATGACATTAATGATTCTTTATGTGCAGGAAGGAATCCCTTCCTGCACATAAACGATCATTAAATAATGACAATTTGCTACTTCTATGTTTGCTGCAGAATGCAGTGCACATAGAAATAACAATTCGCCATTAATGATTGTTTATGTGCAGGAAGGCACACCTTCCAGCACATACACAATCATTCTCTGCAAAGCAGGCACCGTTGCCCCACAATGGAGCAAGGGTGCCTGCATTGGCAATAGGCAGCTATTTTTAGCACCAGCTGTAGGGAAAACACAAGGGTGCGACGTATTGTTGTAAATACATCTTTTGTTTTTGAAACGGCAGAGCGTGGCACTGTCAAATTTGGCACAGCTCTGCACTCTGCCATTTCCTTGTAACTATGCCCCAATATGTTGTAAAATTTCAAACAGTTACAAGAACTTAAAATGGAGAGGAAAGACAGACAGTGTGTGTGTATTTTTGTCTGTGTGTGCATGTACACATCCTAGGTGAAATCCAACAGCCACCACACCATACCCTACTGAAATCTCTTGTACCGGACTATTCACTAGAGGATACATTTATTGGAAGGGTGTAACACCTCAACCATCCTCCCTGTAGCTACCCCCTTGATTAGCAGTTTGTTTAGGGTTTCTACTTTTATGGCAAAGGAAGTGCCTAAACCACATCTGTAGTGAAGAGTCTTCCCTATTTTGAGACAGATAGATATTTATTTTATTTATTTATTTAGAGTTTTATAGAGCGCAAACCAGACCTGTGAGGGTATCAGAGCGCTTTACAGGTTAGAGAGTAAGTAAACAAAGACTTGGGGGGGGGGAGGATACAGTTAGCATAAAAACAGGGAGATAAATTGTACAAAGAGGCAAGCAGTTTTAATCCCAGGAAACCTGTGAGGGAAAAAGAAAAGAAAAAAACACAGGAGGAAACATTTAAAACAACAGTCTCAGTGTGGGTGAGTATCATCCAGGAAGACCATGGAAAATGCCGAGATAGTGGGAGAAACCGGGAGACTGAGGCGTTAGGGTAGGAATTTGCCCATCAGGAAAGTTTTGACTTCTTTTTTTAAGCGAGCAAGAGAGGGAAGTCTTCTGATGGTGGGGGGGAGTGAGTTCCAGATTCTAGGAGCGGCATGCCGGTTGGAGGAAAATGTCTCTGGCACATCGGGAATTTCTGGCTCCCCCGGATATCACGAGTTTCTGGGCCAGATATGCCAGGGAATTGGAGTATAGAGCCTTGTGGGTGATGCAAGCCAGCTTAAGTTGGATCCTGGCCTCGAGAGGAAGCCATTTTAGAGCTTTCAAGTGGGGAAAGATGTGGTTTATTTCTTTGAACCACTTAGGAGTCTGGTGGCGGCGTTGAGGCAAGCTTTTAGTGGGGCCAACAAGCTATTGGGTAGACCTGTGAGGGTGGAGCATCCATATTCTAGTCTGGGGATGACTAGCGCCTGGATTGCCAATTTTAGGTAGGGAGTGCCGAGGAAGGGTTTCAAGTTTCTTAGGTAGCTCAGGTGAAATCTGACAGTTTTGGCCATCAAATTGATGTGGCGACGCAAATTCAAGCTGCCGTCAAGGGTTATTCCAAGTAAGTTGGCAGAGTCTACAATGATAGGGGTGCAGCTTAACGCTGTGATAGCCTTGAACCATTCTTGAATGTCGGGGTTGATTTTTTATGGGGAGAAATTCAGTTTTTTTAGAGTTACGTTTGAGCTGGTTAGAGGTGAACCAGTGTACTGTCAGCTTCAAGGCCTCATTCAGGGAGTGAATATCGTCAGAAGAGATTTTAATGTAGATCTGTGTGTCGTCTGCACACATGTGGTAGACAATATTGGCAGTACGAAGCACGTCTGTGAGCGGTTCAAGACAAAGGTCGAAGAGGGTTGGGGACAGGGTTGATCCTTGGGGAACTCCAACTGTGATCGGAGTGGGAGCAGATAAGGTGCCGTTGATTAGGATTCCCTGTGAACAATTCTGGAGGAAGGACCTGAACCATTCTAGAACGTTGCCATCCAGTCCCATCCTGAGTATGAGGCGTTCGAGGAGTGTTTCATGGTTAACCTTATCGAAAGCCGAGGATAAGTCAAGGAGGATTAAGAGACATGTTTTGCCTTGGTCAATGGGCTGGTAAGGCATCATCCACGATGTGTAAGATGGTGGTTTCAGTGCTGTGACCCGGTCTGAAACTGGATTGGAAGTCATCTAGTAGGTGGAACTTGGTGATGTGTTGGCTCAGCTGCTGCTGTATGCATTTCTCAAGAACTTTGGCTAAGTGTGGGATGTTGGATATAGGTCTATAGTTGTCAGGGGAAGTAGGATCCAGTGTAGGTTTTTTTAAGATAGGGACGACTTGGCCAGCTTTAAGAGAGTCAGGTCAGGTATTGTTCCCTGTATGAGGAAAATGTTGATTATTGCAGTTCAAGAGGGGATGATAGCTTGAGAAGTGGTGGGTAAGCAGTTAGAGGGGAGAGGATCGTTGTAGTGATTGTTCGGGTTTAAGGAGAACAGAATTTTTTAAACAGAATGTTCCTCATAGACTTTGAAGTTGGTCCAGTCAGCTAGGTTTTTTAGCAAAGTCTGGGAAGGCAGCGCGGAAAGAAGAGGTGGAGCCAGTGAGGTTTGGGAGAGTGTTGCCGATTTAGGATCATGTCCTAGGGCAGAGGTGTTATCACAGAAAGAAGGAGGAAAATTCCTCGCAAGTTATTGGTGCTTTAGGGGTTTCTTTGGAGGTATAGACAGTTTGTTAGTTTGGTGTTTGACCAGTTCAAATAGCTTGCGCGGTCTATTCTTGGCGTTCTCCAATTCAGTTCTAAAAAATTATTTTTTTGAGTTGCAGACTTTCCTGTTGTATGCGTTTATGGACTGGCGGAGAAGATGTAGATGGGTTGCTGATTTGTGCTGTTTCCAGTTGCACTCAGCCTGCGGGAGGGATCTCCTCTCATTGTTGAGAGATCCATTGAACCAAGCGTTCCTGTCTTTGATCCAGGTTCTTTTTAGTTTTAAAGGAGCAAGGTCATCGAGAATGTTGCATATGGTTGTGGAGTAGTGGTCAGTGAGGTTATTGACTGTGGAGAAGTGAGGGGGATCAGCCTCACAGCGGGCAGCCAGTTTCAAGCAATCCAGATTCTTGGTGTCTCTAACCCAGCATTTGGGAATCACAGGATGAGGTGACCATGTCTTGTGGGTGCCAGGTAGTTGGAATGTGATAGTCTGGTGGTCAGCCCAGTCGCAAGGGGCTATGGAGATAAGCTTGACTGGTGATTCCTTGGAGATGATCCAGTCAAGGGTGGGAGTGAGCAGGCCTGGGTGATGACTTGGTCGGTCAGGAAGTCTCTGATGGCGTTGACCTGCGGTTCCTTGGGGTCATTCCAATGCAGGTTGAAATCGCCAAGGAAAATGTTGTTGGAGTTAGGCGAGACCTTGGTTGGGAGAAATTCCATAAGGTGGTCAGTGAAGGTGTCTTTCATGCCTGGGGGTGGTAGAAGATGTGCAGTGTGCACAGTTGGGTGGTATTGTTACATATAGACAGTGCAAGGTATTCACAGGAGCCTGTAGGATCGGCCTGAAACGAGGTAACGAGGAGGTTAGAGCGGTAGATGCAGGCAATGCCTCCCCCTTTTTTATTGGATTGCCTGTTCAGCCTTATAATGTTGTAATTGGGCGGGACTAAGAGCTCAAGGCAGGGCGAAGAGGAATCATTGAGCCAGAATTCAGTCAGGACTGCCAAGTCGGATTTATGGCTAGGTATGAGATCTGCGATATCCGAGCCTTGCTTTACTGCTGAGCGGCAGTTAGGGGCCGGGTAGTGGGGAGTCAGCTTGTGAGATAGATAGACAGGGCTGGACTGGCTACCGGGCGTTTTGGTGTGCTGACGAGCTGGGGGCTAATTTCACTGCGGTGGGGGCTGATTTCGTTGATGGGGAAATGCGTGTGCTTCGAAATAAACAGAGCAAAACAAATGTTTTTCAGCACACGCAGGTCCCCATCAACAAAATCAGCCCCCAGCTCGGCAGCACACCAAAACGCCTGGTAGCCAGTCTGGCCCTGTGGATGGATGGATGGATAGATAGATAGATAGATAGATAGATAGATAGATAGATAGATAGATAGATAGATAGATAGATAGATAGATAGATAGATAGATAGATAGATAGATAGATAGATAGATAGATAGATAGATAGATAGATAGATAGATAGATAGATAGATAGATAGATAGATAGATAGATAGATAGATAGATGGATGGATGGATGGATGGATGGATGGATGGATGGATGGAGTAGAGGGAGGGATTGGATGGATGGATAGATTTTGTGTAATTATTTCGGGGTTCAAACTTGTTAGCATTTTTTTGCACATGTAAAGAACAGTGATGATTTCCCCTTATCTCTATGTGTACCTGCTGCTTAAAATGCTATAAGTATTTAGAGTATGTGGCATGACGAATACGCTTCTGTCTCTCCTTTAATAGCTCTGACTGTCCAACATGCAAGATTGATGATTTTAGACGCTCTATAAGTATTACTGTTTCTTGCTTTTCCCGAGCTAGGTCTGTCTAATGCACTCTTGTTGACGCTATCTCCGGTACTTTGTGCCTGGTGTTGACTAATTAGCCTAAATGTTTGTTTAGTTTTACGTTTTTGTGGCTTCTTACAGATAGCTAAATTTTCTTTTTGTTCCCAAATGTTGTTCTAGAACATTTTCAAGCCTCCAAAAAATCTGCAACATGAAATTCTAACTGAGATGGCAACTAAAATTAGAATTGTTGTGTTGCATTTATAGCTAGTTTAATATAGTAACAACACTGCCATCTTCTGACCAATACCGATACTCACAGCTTCACTACAGAATGATTTTGTTTTATGTTCGGTATCTAGTCTCAAAACCCGGGTTTTTGTGTTTTAGTCTTTCACGATGTCTCACGATTTGTGTGTGTCATAAAAAGCAGGAACTCCTGTAAGAGAAAACTTGAAATAAACACATGCAAACATTACGCGTAATTCACACAGCTGAATCGAAATTCAATACATTATGTCAATGGGATTAGGTGCAGTCCGTTCAGAGGTTTCAGACAGGAGGCAGACATAGAACTTTCATTAGGTCTGATGTGTGGACTGTCGTAGGAGTAGTCTGAGAAGTGGAACGCAAATCAGATTATCGGCCAAAGAGGAGCTTTGGGGTTTCACAAACACTCAAGAATAAGGCATAGATGGTAATGCATAGATGGTGAAGAAAGGGTTTGGAAGTGCGGTAGTTTGGGGCACATGTATTATTTTATAACGAGAAGCAGCGAGGTAACCAATGCTGCTGGCTGCATGCACAAGGGAGAGAAAGAAACACAGGGCCTCATTTATGAGGCAGTGCAACACTTTTACGCCGCCGGTGCGTCACTTTTTGTGACGCACCAGTGGCGTAAAAAATGCACCTTGTTGCGCCATATTTACAAAGTGACGCATCTAGGTCGATGCGTCACTTTGTAAACCCCTCCGCCAAGTTATACCTGCGCCAGGTATAATGTATGCAAGGGGGCGTATTGACGCACTTTTAGGACGCCGTTGCGTCAAAATCTTGCGCCTGCCTCACAGCAGGCGTAAGACTGACACAGGCCCTTTCACATGGGGCTTGCCCCATGTGAATGGACACATTGCTGGAGTTGCGTCACTTTTGTGACACACTACAGCAATGCGTCACTTTTGCGCTTACAGATACGTCATACATTAAATATGACGCATCAATCATGACGCAAGGAGTGCGCACTGAGAAGTGACGCATCGCTGCTTTCACGCAGCGATGCGTCATTTCTCATAAATGAGGCCCACAGATACATGTTCATTGAACATGGCTTCTGACTACACGTGATTTGGTGCTCAAACAAGCTGCATAGTGCCACGCGCAAACTTTGCACCCTGGTGCAGAGGTGTGTATGTACTGACTAGCACAGTATTTGTACTGGAAAAATACCATTTCAGTATGAAATCCTATGCCTGCATGACCTGTAAAGCAACCTACACTATGGCCCAGATCCTCACAGGTGTCTCAAAATGCAGTGCAGCAGCCAAACATGCTGTGCTGTGGTGCCTGTTAGGAAGAGAGCAGGAGAGCGCTATATTCACAGATATATGGATCTCTCCTCCCTCTTCCTTGCCCCAGCACTGATTTCAGCTGCCATGCGCTAGGCACCCACCGTAGCACCATAGTTCCAGGGTGCGTGCCTGAGTCTACCATAGAAGGGTATCATTTCTGTACAAAATACTATGGCAAGTCAAAGACCTTTTCCTACTTTGTATGTGGGCTGTACAGTGCAGCATACATGCGAAGTCTGAGCAGAAAGGAGAAATGAAAACATTTCTTCTTTTAATTCCTGCTTTTCAGTGGCACTAAAACCTGTCTACAAATGTTAGTAGATGGAGTTTTGTGCTAAAAAGCATGAGTGGTTGCATGGGGCCGCCCTTGTACCACCCATGTTGCGCCACTTAACTCAAAGTAATGCAAAGCAGCGTTTTGCGTCGCTTCGCATTCGTTTTGCGCTGCTTTGCATTACTGTTGGGTAGTTTCCAGGGCAAAACAAGTTGTGCACTGGAATGTGAATCAGAAAAAAACTTTTTGTGCTGGTTATCATCACTTTTTGTGGCGCTTACACAGCTCAAAATGTTTGCGAATCGCCCCCAATGTGTGTGTGTGACGTACAGTTTAGCACACATGCAATGCGCGGAATGTTTGGAGAAATGAAAACATATCTCCTCATTAGTAATGCTTCAAAGAGGCATTATGTTTAGACAGAAAGCCCAGTCTGGCTATCTAAGTAGATTGAACATTGTATCAATACCTATGGCTGCTTGTGCTGAGCCACACATATTGCACACAAATAATGCCCCTTGATACAAAGTGAAGCAAAGAACTATTTGTGCTGAGAAAAGGGTACCATTTCAGCACAATATCCCTTGTGTGATTGAAAGTAAAATACCTATGCAAGAATTTGCAACTCATTGTATCACTTGGAGAGCATTTGGCCTGGCGCAAAACCTTAGTAAATCTGTCCAATTGTCTTATATTTACGGAATCTGTGGAGCAACAGAGCAATGGAATAGCTTTTCAAAAGAATCTGCATAGTACAGAAAAAAACTACAGTAAGCGTCAATATTAACCCCTTAGCTGCGGCGGCTATTCCGCCGCAGTGCTAAGGGGGGGGGGGGCGCGGTGCTCCCGCGCTCGTGACGGAACTGCTCTGTCACGAGCCTCGGGTGGGCTGTGCTTGTGACGGAAAGGTTCCGTCACGGCCCCGCCCGCTTAATAGAACCTTCAGCGCAGGCATGGAATTCGGGCCGCGCAGGCGCGGCGAGCGGGCCATGACGGAACCGGTCCGTCACCAGCACAGCCCACCCGAGGCTCGTGACGGAACGGTTCCGTCACGAGCACGCAAGGGGTTAATAATTCAAACCATTTTAAAAAGTGCACATGTATCTTCAGTGAAAGTAGGAATAGGAAAAGGGGCATGACTATGAGGTACTTTTGCAACTGCATGATGACATGCATATTTTTGGGTGCATAAAAATGATAGATACATGAAAACCTAAAGAGTCCATAGCAGTGAAGATGCAAATATTTGCACTCGAATACTACTCTGCCTACAGGTTGTGAAGTTCTCTGTGTGTGGTTTGAAGCTCAGAATAAGGACTTTTCTTTCCGTTTTGACTTCCTGTGAGAAACAGTAATTGGCAATCTCTATCCAATTTCCATGTTGTGAGAACAGCACTTTAAAAAGTAGCATGTGGATAAACTTCACATCTATAATCTGAACGGGGTTCAGATTATAATGAGACAGATTTCCCCCACCCCTGGATTTACCAGTATACACAGTATTAGTAACTCCAAGGATGGGGAAACTCCAGCCCATATACAAGCCCACTCCTAACAAGGGTCTAAGTGGTGCAGAGAAACTGATCTTGATTTTGAGATCAATGATAGTGAATTAGCACTTACTTTTACTTAGCTCAGATGGAGATTCTGTCTGAAGGCAGAGGGGGAAAGATGCTGTCTGTAGTGGAGAAGTGTGGCTCAATGGTTAGAGCGGCAGACCCTGATGCAGAGGTCTGGCCTGGGACCAGGGTTCAATTCCCGCTGCGGCGGCTCTTGGGCTCAATTTCCCCGGACCTGATAATTCTCGCCTCGGTGCCTATTCTAATCATGGGTCCCACTCTGCAACTCTGGGCAATAGCTTGCTTAATCTCCACAACGGCCCCAACAACGCTAGGATGCCTGGCTTCACCTTGCGGATGCCCAGGAGTGGGCACTTCACAGGGAAAGGCCAGGAAGTGTTCCTCAGCGGTATTTGTACAAGCTCCGAGATGCCTAATGCTGATTCGTGCGCTATACAAGTACCATTACATATAGGAGGGTTTTCAACAAGCTATCATATTTTCAGATGAGAGAATTTACCATCTACTAAGAAGCCGAAGATACGAAAAGCTGCTGAAGGATCAAGAATTGAGTCAAAAATGATCATGATTTCAGTGTCATTTCAGTTAAATATATTTTACCACTATAAGAGTTCACGAGCAGCAATATACGAAAAAGTGATTTTCTCAATTATTTTTTGGTTCCAAGCTGTATGGAATTTTGCCCAGATTCTAATTACTGCTCTTAATCTGTTTAATAGCATGGCTCTTGGCTCTTTAAATCCTCACTGAATTTCACAGTGGCTTTTAGGCAAAGTAGTAGGTATTGATTTTTAAGTGTTCTTGCTCTATGCTCTTGTAATATGCAAATTTCATACATTCATCACTAGCAGCTTTCTAAACGAAAGCCACTGATCATTGGAGAAGTATAAAAACAGTAATATAAATGAAATCTAGAAAACAGGAATTTCTCTGAATAAACTTATTTAGACCTTGTTATATTGAATACTCTGATGAAATAGCACACCCATGTTACTATAAAATATTAAATCTGTCTAGAAAACCATTATACAATGCAAAAGTTAAAACAAAATTCTATTGAAATCAGTAGAACTCTTCATAAATGTAATACAAAACCCTATCCCACACACTGTCTAGGGAAACCACAGCAATAAAAAGTCACCAGCTTT
This sequence comes from Lissotriton vulgaris, assembly GCF_964263255.1. Classification (NCBI taxonomy): domain Eukaryota; kingdom Metazoa; phylum Chordata; class Amphibia; order Caudata; family Salamandridae; genus Lissotriton; species Lissotriton vulgaris. The sequence goes on from NC_141689.1 coordinate 998,927,080, forward strand.
AGAGACAACATATCATGAAATTCTCAGACATCGTATCATTAGTGTTACTGAGAGTTATAACTTCATCAATGGTCTTTCAACTACTGGTTTTCCTTATCCCTAAAACATGGCAAAATCTTCCTTGCTGAGAAAACCTTAACTGGATCCAAATGGTCATCCAGCATTAGACTTATCGACCAGCCTTCTGTTAATTCAGTTTACATAGCTGTGGCACTCCATATTATTGCATACAGTGACCAGCATCTTCTTTTGAAATTGTAGAAATCCAGATTCCACCACAGCTGGCATGGAAACTGCAACCATATAGGTTAACGATAACCTACATATAGAATTTGGGTGCACTGCCTACTAATCTGCATACATCTGCTGAGGGACTTTGAAACAGCTGTTCAGCACACCAAACGCTTCGCCAGTTTCAAATTGAGAGCTTTGCACATACAGTGCTGTGATATATGTGAATTAATAAAAAAAATTAAATTGAGAAATCCCATTGGAGGAAACCAAATCAAACCAGCCAATTTTTAAGGAAAGGCAATTTTAACGAAATGCAAATAAATCAAAAATGAAAGGAAACCTTTTAACTGAAAGATAGTTTTAAGGAAAAATCCAAAATTACATTAAATATGGGTGAAGTTTAAGGGCTAGCAATGGGTTTTTGGGTTCGTAGACAGGCAATGTTTTGGGGTGATGAGTGATTTTGAAGGTATCTGGAATGGGTGGAGTTTAAAGATGGAGTTTAGGGGCCAGAAATAGGTGGAGTTTGGGTGTAATGAGGAACTTTTAGGTTAATGGGACGGGTGGAGTTTAGGGGTGGTGAGGCCTTTTATGTTTTACAGATGAGTGGAGTGTAGAGGTTTGAGGTGTTTTAGGGTTTATGGATGAGTGTAGGGGTGATTTGGGCTATTAGGGTTAAAGAATTCACAGAGTTTAGGGCTGATGAAGGTTTTTAAGATGAGGTTATGGTTAGAGATTGAGGTGGTGAACAGATTTTTGGGTTCAGGATTTGGTGCAGTTTAGGGTGGTGAGGGGTTTTACAGATTCATGGAAGGGTTGAGTTTAGATGCAGAATGTGTTTTCAGAGACAGTAGATTGCAAGGCTGGTGAAGGGTGTTTTAGGGGTCATGGGTAGGTGGAGTTTGCTACAAAAGAACAAACAATGTAGTGCAAGTGACCAGTGATAAATAATTTAAAAAGTGCAAAACATGCAAATCATTTGCACCATTGAGGGCATTTGTTGGAATAGTAGTTGAATAGTTTGCTTTGGTTTTTTTTATGGAGCACACCATTAAAAAATGCAGTCAGAACCTAAAATGCAAGCCATACCTATTGCCTTGGTCAATGGTTGATAATGTGCAGTTGTCTGTTTGTTAGAAAGACGAGAACCAGATAAGGAATGTTTCAGAGAAGCTCATATGAATGATTATGGGTTCTGTAGCATCCATGGTACTGAAGGTTGTGCAAGGGCAAGGTGGATTAGGATGGTAGGGTGACATATATGGGCATTATTGATGTCTTCTATATGAATATGAAGGCCTATACAGTAATACCATTGCTGTGCCACAGCTCTACATTAAGACATATTTGATTTTTTCAAATAAGTCAAAACTGTTCTAGTGCTAGTTCTTATCCACCTCATTCATTTGATGGTTTGGACACTTCAGCTAGTATTCTTCTCACATCCACTGGAGTGACCCTACATAGGTCTACTCTCAATCCCATCAGTGCCATGGTTTCTAAGTATTCCTGTATATTTTTTTACATTGATATGTACGCCCTAAGGGCAGTGAAGGGGTACAGTAAGGGTGGCCTGAACAGAAACCCTCTTGCTCAAAGTCTTTAGTTAGTTAATCTGTTTTTCTTACATGCAGTCCAGCCTTTTGCCTGTCGTCACATATATATACCGAGACGCGAGTGTTAACACTTATCATGGGGTCGGTCACTGGTCCGACAGATGTGGTAATGGAAGGCTCTATTGATATCTTTACATTACCACGGTGGCAGAGCAAATAGTTCTGGCCAGCACTTGCCCCTGCAACCAGGAGCCACAGTTGCATAATAGTGTATGCCACATGGTGTGTGAAAAGTGAATACCGTTTTATACTCTGCACTGGATGCTCTAGATCTGTATCAACTGTGTCATTGGGGTCTAGATATAGAGTGACCAGCCCAATCCATGGCATTACGGACAAAGTGCCCAGTTTTGGTCTTCAGTGTGTCAGCAAATGCATCCTGGGTGTTGCAGTCTTGGATACCTTCCATTGAACAAATTGGACTGACACACCTGATAGTAAATGATTTGTAGATGAAAAGGTCTGGGCTGGACTCTATGATTCCATGGAGTTAAGTGATCCCCCTCACCATATTAATCAAATAGTCAATATTGCCATTTGGCTTTTAACAGTCCTTTATGTCAGTGTAAATCTTACAGCTCTACCAAAAATATCTTACATAAGGTCAATGGAGGTACATGATGAAATGTGTTGTGTGGTGAGTGAAGATATATGCAAGTCAGTTGTTTGTGGAAAAGAGACAGTATAAGGGATTCATGAATCACTATTCTAATAGAAAGAAAGGTTCCTCTGAGCATGTGACAACGGCAAACATCTAAAACATAAGGGGCCTGGTTCTGAAACTGTACTTTGTATTACCTTTTGTAGTATTACAAAACTTACTACAAAATCCACTTCACAAACTACGTACTAAGGTTTACATCTCTGCACTCCCTATACTTATGTATGCGGAGTTTCCGCCCTGACTGCAGAGCCTCCGGGTTTGGCGAACTCTGCATACATATGTATAAGGAGCGTTGAGCTGTAAAACTCTGAAAGTAGTTTGTGAATACCGAAAATGAGTAAACTTACTATAAAGTGTGAATTTACTTTTGAGAACCAGGACTTATGTACCAACCTGACGCACCACTTTATCCAACACATAAATGAGACAATGATTGTGTTAGAAAAGTGCTGAAGAGTTTGGTGCAACATAGGTGTCTACGCTGCTATGGTACCAAAAACATTTATGTACACATTCAGGTAATTAGTGTAAGATGACTATTGAGTGACAGGAATTAATGCTATTTTATTTTAAGACTTTAAAATCTTTAACAACAATAAAAAAAACTGAACCAAGCGCTTTATTTTTGTCTTGTAAATTAAGTCAATTTCCCTGACTTTGGTCTGATTTTCCCTTTATTCTGTACTAGATTGAAGCCACGTAAGGTATATGATCTTACCCATTAACCAGACACAGTACATGTAGAGCCACATTTATGGCCAGGTCACGCAGCGCTGCACGGCTAGTCACCATGCTGCGCTGCACTGCGTGACAGGGAAAGGGCAGGAATGCACCAAATGTCAGGCAGTAAGACACATTCCTGCCTTTTCTCCTGCACTGGCACCCTTGTGGCTGCCTAGCAAGGAGGATTGTTTTTGTGCAGAAAGGGTCACCTTCCAGCACGAAAACAATCCCCTGAGGGTTTTTTTACTTTCTATGTGTGCTTCGGAATGCAGTACCTGCAGCACACATAGAAAGAGGAAAACATGAGGAGAAATAAACATTTTCTCCTCGTTATGCGTATGCTTTAATACATCTAGAAATGCATGAAAATCCATGGATGTTGCATGGGATAATGCCTCCCTGGTGCAGAGTAATGCAACACAACTATCTGCGCTACGTTGTGCAACACAACAATCTGCGCTACGTTGCATCACCCAAGATTATTGAAGGCACTCAGGGCCCCGCAAGGTGGCCTTGCGCGGCTTTATGAATCTCATTTTGCAGTTGCTTCGCTCTTGGACCACATTGCGTGTTGCTAGAAGGGCTAGTGGCAGCTGGCATCAATGGGGAGAGGTGGACGGGTGCGCAAATATTCTTTTTAATGTGGGTGCAAATAATAGATTTAAAAAAATACTTACCTTACATGAGCATGACGTCTTCCGGTCCAGACCTTTTCTTTGGCAGAACCTGGAACTGGATGCAGCAACTCCCTTGGCCAATCCTGGCTCTGCTCTCCCCAGCATGAGAGCAGCCCTAGGATGGGTGGGAGTGGCCTCACTTGGTGCTCCTCAGCTGGGGAGAGCAGAGCCAGGATTGGCCTTTGCTTGCTCTAAGGAGCGTTTAAAATGTGCATAAGTGGCTGGCGGTAGGAAGACGGGCAGCCAAAAAGACATGCACACTTTTAAACAGTGCACATTCAGCCCATCCTCCTCTCTGCTGAGTGACATGCTGCTGTCAGTCAGCAAGAGTCCCGCCCCCGTTCTGACACACTGTTTGGGATGGCCATGAAAAATAAAATGGTAATCAATTCCCATTTTATACTTCATCTATGTGCCTATGGGGCGCTTGTGGGGGCAACGTACCTCTGCTCCAACGGAAGAGCGAACCTGTGACAGGGCGCAAAGGGCCTTGTAAATATGCCCCGTGGTTTCATGACAAGTGGCTTGTTCTCCCTCAATTAATTAGAGGTAGATTCATCAAAGACCCGTTTTGCAAGTCTTTAATAGCGATTCATAAGGAATCGCTATTACAGACTCGCAAAACGGGATTCATGTAGGAATCGCAAAATAAAATGTGATTCCTACACATTCCGTATTTGTGATTAGCAAATTGCTAATCGCAAATAAGGAATAACTCCCCATTCATTCCAGGCCCATAGGAATGAATGGGGAGTATTCCTTATTTGCGATTAGCAATGAGCTAATCGCAAATAAGATAGCGATTTCAAGGGTGCCAGGGGTGTCCAAAGGACACCCTGTAGCACCCCTGAAATGCTAATTTAAACAGATGTTGCGCACACACATGCCCAAAGGACATGTGTGAGTGTAACATGCAACAGAAAAAAATGCACTAAAGTGCCTTTTACTATTTTTTCGCTATTTACCACAAAGTCAGACTTCGTGGTAAATAGCGACCAAATATTGCGAATTCGCAATTTCCAATTGGTTAATAAATTTCATTTAAGGAATCTCTAATAGAGATTTCTTAAATCCAATTCCTCGCAAATATGCGAATTCGCTAATAGCGATTTTTGCATTTGGGATGATGAATTCCAAATGCAAAAATCGCACTCGCAAAGGGCCAGATTCTCAGAATCTGGCCCTTTGCGAGCGCAATATAGCTTCATGAATCGGGCTGTATATGCCTTATCTGCAAAAGTCTCCCTGTAAACAATAATGCAGCTTTGGTACCTGGCATGCCTAACTCACCCATTCATCCTTCAAAGGAACTCACAATTAGTACCACTGAGGTAAATAATAGTTATGCTTATTATTTAAAATGTAATTACAATTTACAGCGCCGCGAATAACAAATAATGCGGAAACAGACGTGTGACACATCATTAAATGTATCAGTTATTAGTATACGCAAGTGCGTATTACTAAATTATGGTTCTCGTTAAACCATATTGGGCGAATTGACGCATTATTAGGTCGATGGAAGTAACCGATTTGGTCGAATGGGAGAACCCTTGCTTTGGTGCACGCTTTCATGCTACTTCAACGGGTATTAAGTTCTGCTTCAAAGAGTCTTGTTCATGGAGAAATAGTGCCACCAAGTGTTCAAAATCTATACCTCCATGGTAATTCAGTCTAAAGCATCGTTTTGAAATACAATTAATTCTCTTGCCAACAAGTGATGGCTAAAGACCTTCCGTCCAGAACATTCTTTTTGTGCTTTTCTCTCTTAACAATATGTATAATAAAAAATACAATCACAACATATGTATAACGGACGCAGGGGCATCGTACATACCTGTTACTGGGATACCGTGCGTTAATCTGCAACACGGACATTCTAGGGTTCACGAGCCAAGTGTCAACTAAAGAAACAACTGCTTTGCTTTTCACCGGGTAATATTTATCAAATCACAAACTCTTACTACATTATGCTACATTATGGTGCAAATTAGCACCCAAAGACTGAACCCTTGAATTTCAGCTAGGGTGATTTGTCGAAAACGAAATACTGTGCGAAAAGCACACGTGCAGTTTCTGTAAATCATTGAAAAAGAAAACCAAGTCCTGGAATCGATTAACATTCTTTGCATGTGACTCATCGGGCCTTTAATAGTCCAGATTAGAACAGGGTGTTATTGGGATTTCCGCCAGGGACCGGTAGACCGGAAGTGGCTTTTTGGGACGATGTCCCTTTGGTGCCACTTCTAGGGTGAATGGTCCTCTGACAGTCCTTACAAAGTTATTTCTGTGAAAAGACCTCTATGAAAAGGGTTTATGTGAGTAAAAGAACAACATTAGTATTATCTGCTATAAATATTGTGACCTAAATAACAATTATCGAATATTTCCTTTGGGTGAAGATTTTGTATCACTATAGCCAATAGGGCGTTTTTTTGTGGGTTTTATTTGGGCAGAGAGTGTTTTGGACACAATGGGGCAGATTTATAAGCCCCTTGCGCCACTTTTGCGTCACTTTTAACATGGAAAAAGTGACGCAAAAGAGGCGCTAGGGGCTTATAAATCTGCCCCAATGTTTTCAGACGAGTTTTAGGCCACGATATTCTGGTATCATACTCATGGAAATGGTGGCAAACTTTTACCAAAAAGTATGCATATTGTCCATTAACATGTTAATAAACACACCACTGTGTGTAGCGTGGCTTGGCATTTGATTACTGACAGTGAACCCCAGTGGCGTGACAAACCTTGAGGGGACCACCCCCCTGTAAAGTACATGGAGGAAGCCCACCTTCCCTCGACCCAGTCAGGAGCTCTCAGGCCAGGGACCTGCATGGGGGAGGGGCGCCACAGCACGGGTGCTGCGGTGGCTCCTGTTACACCACTGGTGTACCCTCATTTCCGGTACGTACATTTCCTATCAGAAGTGGCACCCTCAGATCTTCCACTGGCAGTGCGTCAGAAGAAGTATACCCAACAGAGTGAAGAAGGTAAATTCCGGCAGAAAACATATTTCTGAGACTATATGTGTTCTTACGCTATCAAGCCAGTTCATCGTGGTCCTCATTTATGAAGTTTTGCCATAGGGTAGCGCCACAGGCTTTCCTGCTGCGCCCCTATGGCAAAAGAAAAGAGCACGAATATGCCGTATCTATTAGATACCGCGCATTCCTGTCCTTTTCCCCTGCACCGGGCACAATAGGCTGGCGTGCTCCATTGCAGGCACCTTTGCACCATGAAGCAAGGGTTCCTGCATTGCGGGATGATTATTATTGTGCAGGAAGGAACACCTTCCTGCACAAAAACAATCAGAAGAGGTTTTTTAGTCTTTCTATGTGTGCTGCAGAAAAAAGAAAACTAGGAGAAATAAAGATATTTTTCCTCGATGTGCCTTTCTTACGCCGTCCCATGGGGAGGTGTAAGTTTTTGGTGCTGCCTCAGATTTACGATTTCTCGTAAATCCGGGGCAGTGTCAAAAAGCCAGGGGTGTTGCTGGGAATGTCCCCATCAACACCCATTGCATGTCCCTTTAATGCAGAATACTGCGTTAAAGGGAACAATATTTTTGAGGCAGCATTATGCCAAAAAAAGTGGCTTAGTGCTGCATCGTAAATGTAGAGTAGGCTCCTGCGCCACAGTACATCACAAAAAGTGACATTCCGGAGGTGCACGGGGCCTCGTGAATAAGGCTCAGCATCTTTAATAGAGAGTATGGAGGATTTCTAGCTGCAAACACAATCCACTTAAGGAACAAAGATGGATATCAACTTCAGTGGATGCTTCTCCACTGGGACAATGTTCCTAAAACAAGAATACGCACATCATAGTAGCCATGGTGCAAGAGTGCCTTCCTTGGCGCTAGGCAGCACATTGTGTGCCAGCACTGGGAAAAGACGAGAATTTGCTGTATTATGTTAAATAAGGCACATACCTGCCTTTGTCTGTCAAACGGTGCAGCACAGCACAGCACAGTACAGCACAGCACAGCACAGCAAGGTGACTCGCGCTGCATGACTTCTTAATAAAAATGCCCCGGAACTTGGGGGCATATTATCAAGGGGGTTTATCTCCGCTTTTTGGGCTTTAAAAGCCAAGAAAGCGGAGATAAAATTATCTCCCTATTACCTAGCTGTCGCTAACACCAGTTAGCGACAGCTAGTAGGAGATAGTGACCATCTTGGGCCCCACTTTGCATGTCAGTGATATTTATCACTAATGACATGCAAAGTGGGCGTGCCAAGATATTAGCGACTGAAAACAGTCGCTAACATCGCTATTTCCTATTACCAACTTTTGGAGATATTCGCGCTAACACCTGCCCTGAGCAGTTCTTAGCCATGTTATCCAATGGGAGGTGAATAACATGGCCAAGAGCATTAGCTCGGTAATGCATGAATATCGCTGACTTTTCAGCGGTATTCATGCATTGCGGCGATTTTTATCGCATTTGCGATAAACCTTGGTAATACCAAGGTTTATTTGCGGTAAAAATCGCCGCAGCTCAGCGGTAAATTTTTGTCTCTAACCAAGCAATAGCGATAATTATCGCCATTTCTTGGTAAATTGCCCCTTAATTTGCCATTCACTGTCCCACTTAATCAGACTTCTCTAATTGATCGCCTATCATTGTCTCTCGTCAACCAATCATGGCTAATAAGACGCATCATTTGTTGGACTTTTCAACAGGTTTACACGTTTTTACAGGTGCCTTGAAGCAATGCGCCACAAGTTGTCATAGCATTTTGAACATATCTTCTTCAATCCGCTTCTGGATTCTGTTTAGCAAGGAAAACATTTTAGCTGTATAACATCACAGGAAAATATTTCCGAGTCCATTAGTGACTACATTGAATGCAAACAAGAGGCTGGAATGGAAAAACACTATGAGAAACAAAATATACCCGCAGCATCTATTTCATCTCTATCTTGATTTCTACTTTGTTGTGCTGTTATTGTGCTCTGCGATGGCTCTCGTTTTAATGGTGCACGAACAACAGTTGCTTTTGAGTGAACTCGGTAATAGACAAATTAGCTTAAAAGGACTTATGTCCCAAAACAATGCAAAGAAAAGAAACCCAGCAGGCAGAAACCCATTTTGGCAAAGTAATGGAGCGCATGACCTGAAGGCATAGCTGTTCTATTGAGGGAGGTTTGGCAGTTCTGCAGGAAGCCAACGCAAATAGTTTTCAGAGGAAAAAATCATTTTCAGTTCATGTAAGGAAAACTCTGGTGAAAGGCTGCTATACAAAATGAAGTAAACACAGAGAAAATGGGATCTAAGGAAATTATGCAAAGCAGAATAATTCTGTCCACCCAGAAATATCAGATGTTACTGATGTTATATGAAGTAAAAATATAGAGATTAATGTCAGTCTCATGAATTTATCTTGACTCAGCGCCACATTCTGCTTCACAGTAGGAATGTATAATGTCCATATTGTTTCACAATAACAGATAAAGGATTTTTTTTAATGATGCTTTAGCACAGAATCATTCAGTACACAGTGACCATTTCAATCTGCCCCACTCCAATCCACGTCAATTCACCCCACCTCAACCCACACCAATCTGCCCCACTCAATCCAATCCACCCCAAGACAATCCAATCCATCCCACTCCAATATAAATCACTCATCCAAATTCAATCTACTCCAATCCACCCCACTCCAATCCTCCCAAACCATCCAAATCCAAACAGTTTGCCCCACTCCAAACTCATGGACTCCAATCTGCCGCACACCAATCCAAAACAATCTGCCCCACTCCAATCCAAACAATCTGTCCCACTCCAAAATAATCTGCCCCACTCCCACTCCAATCCAACACAATCAGCCCATCTCTAATCTCAAAACAACCTCACGGACTCCAATCTGCCCCACACCAATCCAAAACAATCTGCCCCACTCCAATCCAAACAATCTGTCCCACTCCAAAATAACCTGTCCCACTCCAACTCCAATCCAACACAATCTGTCCTACTCTAATCTCAAAACAACCCCATGGACTCCAATCTGCCCCACACCAATCCAAAACAATCTGCCCTACTCCAATCCAAACAATCTGTCCCTCTTCCAAACAATCAGCCCCACTCCCACTCCAATCTGCCCCACTCCAATCTAAAACAATCTGCCCCAATCCAATCAACTTCACTCCAGTCTGCCCCAGTCCAATCCAAAACAGTCTGCCCCATTCCAATTGAAAACAATCTGACCCACTCCAATCCAAATTAATGTGCCCACTCCAATTTGCCCCACTCCAGTCCAAAAGAGTGTGCCCCACTCAATCTAAGACAATCTGCCCACTCCAATCCAAAACAATCTGCCCTAATCCCATCCATCCCACTCCAATCTAAAACAATCTACCCCACTTCAATTCATCCCACTCCAATCTGCCTCACTCCAATCCAAAACAACCCCCACCACAATCTGCCCCAATCCAATCTGTCCTGCTAAAGTCTTCCTCACTCCAATTTTCCCCATTCCAATCCAAAACAGTCTGCCCCACTCTAATCCATCACACTCCAATCTGCCGACTCCAATCTGCCCCACTGTAATCCAAAACAATCTGCCCAACTCAGAAAAACCAACTCCAATTCGTCCAACTCCAATCCTATCCACCACACTCCAATCCACACACTCCATCCCAATTCACCCCACTTCAATCCACTCCAATCCCCGATTTAAATCCAATCCACGCCACACCAATCCAATCCATTCCAATCCAATCTTCTCTAGTCCAATCCAACCCAACTCACCTCACCTAACCTAACCTCATTCCAATCTAACCCACTCTCTCCATAATTCACCCCACCCCAATCCAATCCAATCCACCCCTCTCCAGTCCAAAACAATCTGCCTCAGTCTATCTTCCCCACTTCAATTAAGAACAATCAGCCTCACTCTAATCCAAAACCTTCTGCCCACTCAATCCAAAACAATCCTCCCCACTCCAATCTGCAGCATTCCAATCCAAAACAACCTGGTCCACTCCAATCCAAAAGCAATCTGCCCCACTCCAATCTGAAACAATCCAACCCACTCCAATCCATCCCACTCCAGTCCACCCCACCCCACTCTAATCCAATCCACCTCACCCCAATCCAATCCCCCACTCCGCTCCACTCCACCCCAACAGAATCCAATCCACTTCACACAAATCCAATCCACCAATCCAGCCAAATCCAGTGTACCCCATTCCATTCCACACTACCTATACCACTCCAATCCACCCCTCTCAATCAATTCCACCTCAATTCAACCCACCACAATCCATTCCACCGTAGTCCAGTCCCATCCAATCCAATCCACCCCACTGATGTGCAGTCCACTCTACTCCACTCTAATCTACCCCATGCCAATCCAATCCACCCCATGCCAGTCCAATCTACCCCACTCAACTCTACCTCACTCCAATCCACCACACCCCAGTCCACCCCAACAACCCCAACCCAAGCCAACCCAATCCAATTCAATCACATTCACCACACCCCAAATCATTCCACTGGCTCCAATCTAATCCACCTCATCCAGTCCACCCCACTCTAAACCTCCCCACTCCACTGCAGTCCAATCCACCCCACTCTACTCAAATCCACCCCACTCTACCACCACTCTAATCCACCCACTCTAGTTCAGTCCATCCTACTGCAATAAAATCCCCACTCAGGACAGTCCAATCCACCCCGTCCACTCCACTCTGATTCACCTCATTCCAAAACACCCTACTCTGATCCAATCCAATCCACCCCACCCCAATCCAATCCAATGCAATCCATCCCACCCAAACCAGTCTAATCTACCCTACTCCAATCCACCCCATCCACTTAATCCAACCCACTGTACCCAATACAATCCACCTCAACACATTTCAATCAACCTCACTCCAATCCAAATCACCCCAAACCAGTCTAATCCAACTTACTCCAATTCACCCCACTCCACTCAATCCAACCCACTCTACCCTAATCCAATCCACCACAATCCACTCCAATCCAATCTACCCGACTACCTCAATCCACTCCAACCCACTCCACCCCACTTCATGCCACGCCACTCTACACCACTCCACTGCAGTTCATAACACTGCGCTCTAAACCGCTCTCTGCCACTCAGTCACTGGACTCTACTTCCCCCACTCCACTTTAGGACACTCCGTACTACTAACTTTTAGCGATGCTGAACAGCAGCTACACTAGGGTACAACATAGCAAAACCTCATTGCCAAAGCCAATAGCTCTTGTATAGGCGAGACATATTGGCTTTGCCAATGCTAGTTTACTGTATTCTTACAGAATGCAGTAGCTATATTCTCTCAACAGTGATTGCAGAGGCATATGGTAGACTCTGGTCATTAACCGAAACAGTGCCTTTGGCATGTTTTCATCACATTGTGTTATGTGCACGTTTACCCTGATATAGTTGATATCAATGCCCAATGGCGGCTAATTAGTAACTTATTCATATCACCCCCTGACAAAGAATGCACAACTTATTTTTAATTACTAATTTATGTGGAGTGAATGATACAAAGCATACCATAGCCATGTCCTCAAACTAGGGTTTTCACATGTAGGTAAATGACAGCAACCTCTATGTTGCTTCAAATATAAAAGAATACACAAAATAAGACATTTTCCTGTGTGAGTTGGAGCACTTCAGCAGCAACATGTTATTTTGCCTGGATTACTTTTTATCACCATAGCACCCAAATTAGGGATGTGCATAGTTTTTTTTATTATGTAATCAAAATCTTGTGTAGAACTCCTTGCAGGCTTTACATGTAGCTTACAGAGTTATTAACTTTTTTTGTGCCTCCGCAGATGTGTAGTTTTTGGTGTGCCACTGGTGTTTGGCATATTCTGTCAAGTTATATATTTTGATAGCAAACCGCATAATTTTGTGATGCAAAATGCGCACTTGGCTGCACATTTATCACCACCTTGCTGCACTGCGTGTCGTGAAAAGGGCAGGAATGTGCCTTGCTTAACGTTACATGACACATTTATGTTTTTCCCTGTGCTGGCTCACAACCTGCAGCCTATCAGCAACTCAGACCACATTGTACCATGCAGGGGGAGCCTGCATTGTAAGCAGGATTTTTTAGGCACAAGAGCACCTTCCTGCATAAAAAACAATCCTCTCATGCGTTTTACTCTTTCCTTGTGTGCTGCAGAATGTAGCAAACATAGAAAGACGAAAAAACTAGGAGAATTTAAGATGTGTGCCGCCTCGTTACGCCTCATCTGGGGAGTTGTAGCATTTTGATGCAACCCAACAATGGTAAATCTGAGAATGCACCCAAATTAACGGATGGATGCATAGAAACACCCACGCTCCACCCATGAAATGCCTCCCTGGGGCAGAGTAACGCAATGCAGCAATTTGCGTTGCATTGCATTATTCTAGATTTATCAAGCCGCTCATGGCCACGCATGGTGGCCTTGCGTTGCTTGATAAATTTGACTTTAGTGTCAGGTCGCCCTTGCGCCCCGCTACGTGGAGCAAGGGTGATGCAACACTATGATAAATTTGGCCCTCAATGTATAAATATCAAGAGGCAGTCTGGCAGCTTCTGCATCTATGCATTAACAATGCTTTTTTTCCAGGACTAAATTAAGGTGGGGCAACGCCACAACCTAAAAATGATTTGGAGTGGTGTGGCTCACTGGTTAGAGGCGGCAGACCCGGAAGCAGAAGTCGACCCGGGACCAGGGTTCAATACCCGACGCAGCAGGGTCGTGGACCTGGGTCAGCGGACTCGATAATTCTCTCTTCGGTGCCTACTCTAACCAGGGGTCCCACTCAGCAACTCTGGGCATTAGCTTGCCTAATCTCCACAACGGCCCCATCACCGCAGGGGATGCCTGGCTCCACCTTGGGGACTCCCAGCAGGGACCATCCCACAGGGAAAGCCAGGACGGGTTCCCCAGCGGTATACAGGGCCAGGACGCCGGCTGGCAACAGTGCGCTTTACAAGTAATACATTACTTTACATTTCAAATGTGTTGGATTCATTCACGAAAATGATGCTCACAGTCTCAGTCATATTGTGGCCGACTATGTTCTACAATTCCCATGGGATGAAATTAACAAATCTCATCACAGATCAGAAGATAAAGAAGATATAAAAGTGAGCATCTATGGATCTCAGCCTTAAGAACTGGGCATGTCGATCACATACAGCATATGCGTCAGATGACAGCGCGCTTTGTTCTCCTCTTTATGTTCTACTGGGGAAGCAAGCAAGGCACCTCTCTAGAGACAGATATCAGAAGGCTTTACAGTGTTTCTGGCTATTGTGCAGAAGCACCTTCAAAAATAGATCTTTTCTTTTCCCCAAGTGGACTATTACCTTAATTGAACACCAGCTGCAATAGCTAAGTTACCAAAGGGACCCTATCCAACAGTACATGAAATCCATATATACATTCCGGGGACAAATGAAGCATTTGAACATCCCTTACTTGAAATAAAAATGTAAGTCTGCTTCAAAGAAGTTTAACTGGGTCAAACTTTACTCAAGCATCATCCATTGATTGGTGCTCAACTGAAATATATTTTTAGCATTTGTAGGAATGGCTTCTTTTCTGAGTGATTTACCACCCCTTGATGCATCTTTTGTATGGATGTATTGACTTTGGGCACTCCAACATAGCTATTCATTGCCACTGTGTGTGGGCTCCGTTCCTATAAACATGAGGCATCATTCTATCAATAGGCACGGTACCAGTGGCATAGATGTTAACCACATCGCTGCTGTGGTTATTTTTCCCCTGTGCTGGAAATTGCCATTTTGCTGCTGTCATGACGAGCTCAGCTCGTCATCAGCACAGCTCAACTGTGCCTCATGACGAGCTGAGCCCGTCATGAGCATGGAAGGGGTTAAATGTCACACGTGGACTGCAGTGTATATTTATACCACCAACCGGTATGATTAAAAAGGGTGGCTGCAGGTACACTACTGTGGGCTGCCTATCAGCCATTTAAATCACTGCATTATAAAATGCCAGAAAAAAGGCTTTGACATATAGGAAAACCTACTTTTATACATTACCTGAGTCACAGCTAAGTGTGCTCAGTAAAACAATATGGCTTGATGCTTTATGTTCAATATTGCATATGCTAAATACTATAGAAATGTATGTTCCCACAGTAAACCGCTACCACACAGCCACGGTCGGCAGTGGGAGTACCTGCAGGGTGGTGACGTGAGGAGTGGGAGGTGCAGGGTGGGAAGTAGTAATGTATGGATTATGGAGTTTTACAGGTAAGTAAACATTTAAATAAATAAAACGAATTTCGTTGTGCGCACTGCATCACATTTGGGGATGCAGTGCACTCAATGAAATTCGTTTTATTTATTTAAATGTTTACTTACCTGGGAAGCTCCGTAATCCATATATTTACTACCCCCCACCTGCTCCTCCCCCTCCCCACGTCACCGCCCTGCAGATACTCCCACTGCCGGCCGCGGCTGCTCCACATATCAGTCATCGTGTTTCTACTTTTTTCTTGGTAGGGGGCCTTACTTGTGAATAAAAGTCATTGTACAATTCACACAAGAATAATGATAGAAACTTGCCTAAATTCAATTTTACTTTGTTTTTTTTCAGAAAAACCTAATTCAGTAGTAAAAGGATCTTTATTATTTTGAAAGGCGATTTTTTAAAATCGTGCTTATGCTTTAGAAAAGCATTTAATATATTTCTTGTTCCATGTCTGTCAGGAGAGTTTTCTCATTGAACTCTGTTGTAACCTAACAAGACTGTGTATCAATTATGGGCCATATTATCAAGAACGGCAATAACTGCATAGAAGCACCCCCTGGGCTTCTATGGGAATTCACAAGTGCATATTATCAAGCCCCTTATCGCCGCTTTAGCAGCAGCTTCAGGCCGCTAAAGCGGCGATAATGTTATTGCCGTTCTTGACAATATCGCCCTAAGTTGGTAATGCCTCTTACTCTAAAACTAATAACCCACTTTCTGACAACATATGGCAGAATATACTACAGTTGACGAGCTCACCGTAATCATATAGATTTTGGTCATCTTTTATTTCCTTGTACAGCAACCAAAAGTACCTGTATCCTCAAATGTAATTAATTCTGCTTTGACTTGTATCATTAGTTTCGGGTGTATAAGCCTTGTGATTATGCCGTGTGATTATGTATTGAGGGTTTCTGTGAGATCAGCACATTGCTTTATGGCTTTCGCTGTCTTCATTGCTTATGTAAAGTAATATATGACCGAATTTCAGTGAGGCTCAAAAGATATGTTCAGTTGGGAGCATTACAAAGTATCCTTCTAGTCCGAGATCAGCTGGTAGAACATTCAAAACGTTAGTACTTCAATGTGCAAGAATTCTAAGGTAACTTTGGGGCATATTAACAACGGCCAGCAATAATTATCGCTGGCCGTGCTTAGCGATAATGATATTATCACAGGCTATCTCTGGTATTTTTCGCCCTGGTAGCGCGTAATTAACAACGCAGTACTCCAGTGCGATATAAATTCCAGAGATAGCGAGGTTATCGCCCTTTTGCAGGGAACAACGCTGGTTTTCCAGTGATGTTTCCTGCAAAAGGGCAATAACCTTGCTGATACGACCCAAAGGGTCGTATCAGCATAATCCACCTCCTATGTTAGGGATGGCTAAGTCAGGATTTTAGCAGACATGCAGTTTTCGCCAAAATCAAATGTGTGCTAAAATCATGTGGTCTGCCTTGTAAATATCGCAATGTAAACATCAGCGATATTTGCAAGGTAGTCCATCTGGGGTACCCCCAGTAACGCCCACTTTGCATCTCATTGGAGATGCAAAGGGAGGCGTTTGGAAAAAGGGTGCTAACATGCGATTATGCATGTTAGCGCCCTCTTGTAAATAGGCCGCTGGTTTTATGTCCGTTTTTTTGGCTTTGTAAGCCAAAAAAGCGGAAATAAAGCCTTTGTAAATATGTCCCTTTGTTTTTTTCTATTTCGGAGTAAACAGGTTGCGGGTGACGGACATCTGTTTTTTTAGGGGTTGGTAGGCCTAAAAATATGTGTGAAGCTGTAGGACTCAAGAGTGTGTTGTTCAATAAGAACAGAATGTCAAGTTAAAATTGCTTGTCTATCAGCCAGTGTATGCGCTATAAAGCAGTGTGACGTGGTTTTAATTTTTCCGACTAAATATTAGTATCTCATGCCATGGTTCTGGGCACACTCAATTTGGACCTATCTTTTAAAATAATCACATGTTGAAGGAATTGCAAAAGTCTAGTAAGTGTATTGACTATGGTAAGCACAGTGGTCATTTGAGTTGAAGTTCAGGGAAGCAGAGGACTCTCATGAGATGGGAGAATATATTATCGAAAGTTGAATATACTTTGGTGGGAGTTAAATTACATTACTCGTGAAAATTGGTTTAACTACCCTTTGTAATTCCCCTGCCCAACACAATAAACATCATATAAATGTTGTAAACTATAATCTGGGGTTCAGAATGAAGTAAGCATAATGGGCCGTGTGTAGTGACTGAGGGGCGGGTATCAGCCACATCTAGATATGACTCCCCACCACAGCACTGTGCATCTTGTATGGGCAACTTTGCTTGGACCTGCTGCTGATCTCAGGCGGTGCCTGAGTCTGGAATCCCAACTCCTGTCCTTTTCATTAGTTGAGGAATGGCAATGAGAACTGTTGGTCATTTTATTCTATTATGCTGACAATAACAATTTTATGCCGATTACTTCACATGAAAGAAGATAGGGGCATATTATCAAGGGGGTTTGTCTCCGCTTTTTTGGCTTTACAAGCCAAGAAAGCGGAGATAAAATTATCTCCCTATTACCTAGCTGCCGCTAACACCAGTTAGCGACAGCTAGTAGGAGATAGCGACCATCTTGGGCCCCACTTTGCATGTCAGTGATATTTATCACTAATGAGATGCAAAGTGGGCGTGCCAAGATGTTAGAGACTGAAAACAGTCGCTAACATCGCTATCTCCTATTACCAACTTTCGGAGATATTCGCGCTAAGCGGGAATATCTCCAAAAGCTAACACCTGCCCTGAGCAGTTCTTAGCCATGTTATCCAATGGGAGGTGGATAACATGGCTAAGAGCATTAGCTCGCTAATGCATGAATATCGCTGACTTTTCAGCGCTATTCATGCTTTGCAGCGATTTTTACCTCATTTGCGTTAAACCTTGATAATACCAAGGTTTATTTGCGGTAACAATCGCCGCAGCGCTGCGGTAAATGTTTGTCTCTAACCAAGCAATAGCGATAATTATCGCTATTGCTTGGTAATATGCCCCATAGTTCCTGTGATACATTTTCATTACATTGGTAACGTTCACCAGCAAAGATTATTATGTGTCTCCTTATAGGAGATTATGAAAAGAAATCTCAAGAAGTTGTTGCTATGCTTTTGTATATGCCTATCTCTATATATTCTTAATTTGTATGCCTGGTCTTTAACCCCTTGCCTGTGGGGCTAATTCCCCCGCTGTGCTGAGGGGCGGGAGGGCGGGTGGACGCGCACAGTGCCCCAGTGCTCATGACGAGCTCAGCTCGTCATGAGCCACGGTGGCTACGTGCTTATGATGAGCTGTGCTTGTCACGGCCACATCCGTTTCTTCAGAACGTTCAGCACAGCAGGGGAATTAGCCCCACGTGCGAGCGTTCTGACCGTTAGGACGAGCTCAGTTCGTCATTAGCACATGGCCATCGTGGCTCATGGCGAGCTCAGCTCGTCATGAGCATGGGAGGGGTTAAACCTCTGTTTGTTTATAGCTAAACTAACTGTATTTATTCAGAATTTGGTTCAGGATTACTACAAATTTGTCTTAAATATTTTTGGTTTTCTCATGGAAATGTATGTGCTAGTATGAATTATTCGCTGATTTTAATCTGCTTTAAGTACTTTCAGTTATCCCCATGTTTGGGTAAGGACGTGCATTCTGTATGGATTTGTTAGGAAGTTGTGGATGCTTTTGGCTACTGTGTTTGTTTTATGGTCTTTTGAACAATGAGAACAAAGCTCATCTATTTCTTACATATGATGCAGGCTATGCAACTTCATTTATTAAGGACCTAGAGAGGTAGAAGATTGTGCTATAAAACGCAAACATCACCCCTCCACTAACAGGCACATTAATTCCAAAGGCTGGATGCCAAAGTTTACATTAATGTTTGAGATGCCATTAAAGGAAACATGGGCTCTGTAACTGGAAGTTGTTGGTTCGTATGAGTAACCGAGGCATTAGTAAACCTAATCAAGAGATTGTAAATAGGCAAATTAGTATCTGTCCAAGAAATTAGCACATTTAAATTAAATGAGCCTGCTTCTGGCAAGTTTACATTTGATGGTTTCCTGCAGGCAGCTTCCGACATGAATCATCCCGCGAACACAGATTAATTAGACATTATCCATTTGCATTAAATTAAACGTTCGTGTAAAGCTGCAGTTACTCAAAAAGTGTTAGTAGCAAAGCGAGTAAGCCTGCAGGAAAACCGTATCTGCATTACGCGTGACCCCCCACATACTGAAAATGTAATATGCACTTGTAAAGCTCGAATAGGTTTTTCAAAAGTTAATGTAAGAAGCTGATAAACAGCGTGTGAAGGTCGAGCTACTGAGGTGATCTCTGAGCATCTATGATAAAGGTCTGACAGATAAAGAAGCTGATTTATGTTTGCAAACTGCACTCAGATGCAACTATGTAATGAAGAGGCGGCTCCTTCGATAAGGCGGAGGAGCGTTGCCCCACTGACTTTCAGCACTCAATAAAGGAAAACAAAATGATAATAACCCGAGGTTATTATCCCTCTATTTTTCCTAGCTGAGTCTGTTTTGCTGGGTGGAGCTGGGCTGGAAGGGCAGTGCAGAGGGGAGGAGTTGTGGCACTCTGTAAGTGCGCATGAATGTTTAGCCGGCCGTCTTGGGTGTGGGCAAACATTCATGCGCACTTTGCATGTTCTCCAGCCAGGCTGTAATACAGCCTGGGTGGAGAGCTGCACAGGTTCCCCTTCCCTGTATGGGGGCCGAAACACGGCACTCAGACAATCACAACACTGCATTGCAGTGTTGTGATTTGCATAGGGGAGCCTGGGTGCTTCTTGCTTCCTGTTTGCATAGAAGCCAGAAAGAGAATGGAGAGGACGGAGTAGAGGTGGCGACCGACCGGCGGGTAAGTTATCTTTTTCTTTCGAACTCCTCTACCATTACCCAGCTCACTACTGCATACTGGGAGTAGCCGCCAATGATGGAATGTGACCTTGGACCATATTGCACAGAAATGGAAAAAAAACTCACACCTAACATGCAGAAACACAAGGAAAAAACTGTCTTGAATATTAATCACGGCATAGCCTTTGTTACATTGCAATAGATTTGGGCCCAGATGTATTAAGGCTTGCATAGGTGCTTGTGAGACGATGCACAATTTACACTCCCCAAAAAATAAGCCTCGATTTTAGGATAGTGGCGGCATGCTGTAATGCACGTTCAAAAAGACCTTGATGATTCTTCCACTCACTTTTCAGACATTAATTACAGGGTGGGGTGAGTGCAAAGATGCTTCCAATCCGAGGCAGATTTTCAACATTTGCTAATCAACCAATGATCCTGGGTCCAATAGTAAGTTATTGGGGTACTCACCCATCGATGGTAACATTTCATGGCTGGGAGAAAGAATGGGAGTGGAGGAGTGGTGAAGCTCATCACGTCTGAGTCAGTGTAAGTGCACAGTTCACCCTCTTTGGGCATCAGAGAGTCCCTGGAAATTCTCCATAAACGGGCATGGGGTTTCCCTGGAGACTCCCTGAGTGAAAGGTGAGGGACAATGTTCCTCCCAAGATTGAACCTCTGAGGACCACATCATTTCTTAACCTTACTTCCCTTGAGGTACACAAACATCTCTAGGCTAAATGGGAAGCCAGGGAAATATTCAGCAACTGTGTGTATTCAGCAGCTGTGGGTTCTGTTAAATGGACCGTGAAAGACTCTAGGCAGCAAAGTGACATCAGCATTCTGATATCCATTGCTATCTTGGCCTTCTCCTTATGTTACGCAACCAACCTTGCACTCAATGATAATGCTGCCATTAGGAAGCTGGTAGGGAATAAGCCTAAATGCAGGTGGTGCCTCTGTCCATTCCTAATGGCTTTATAATCTTATCTGAGTCTATATTCAGACATTTCTTCCTTGACTTTCTCCCACTTTACAGGTTAAAATATGTACCCAACACTTCTTACTAAGACATGCAGTTCAATTAGCAATTTTCTTTCCCCCTTATTTAATCTATGGGCCCCCCACAATTAACTGCATGCCTTCCTAGCTACAAATAACATTTACTCAATAAATGAACATCTGTAAAAATATGATATAACAGAAAGGAATGACCAGTGAAGGGAACCCAGGCCAAAGAATGCCCGAAATGAACTTTTGGAACACATCTCTTCATCTCCAGTCGCAGATTATTCCAAAATCTGAGTTCATGGCAACAAAACCATTTTTCTGCCTGACTTTCACAGTTTGATTGATGTAAATGCTAAGATAAGCAGATGCCTGAGCACTTACACATTTATCAGTCACACAGAGCACAATAAAGTCTACTTTCTAATGAGGGTGAGATAGTAGAGATTATTCAAAAGAGGTGGCACATAATCCCTTTTTCTGTCCCCCAAGATGACTTTGGGCACCATGATCTGGACTGCCGGCAGCTGTTGGTTCCACCAGGATGCAAGACCTGGGTAGAAGGTATTTATTTATTGAGTTAATCCCTTATTGGATTCCGACTATTCACTATGTTAAGATGATCTTCAGGCTGTGATGGAAGTGCTATAAGGATCTGCCTTAAGTTGAGAAACACACTCTTCACCAGAGTCCCTATGTGAAAAACGACAGCCATGCACCCAAGTTGTGGTGCCTACAGAGGAACCAACATAACCGCAATTCCTCTAAAGGCACAGCGATCACCACTGGGCTGGCCGTATTAACTGTATACGGCGGATGGAGATATGACAAAGTGGCGAATGTAATGTCATCTGCCACCCTCTTGCCCAATCTTAAATCAAACTCTTAATGTCATAGGCCCCTTTTCTCACCCTACTTGTGATGAGAAAGAAATCATTGACAACATCCCATGGCATAGACTTGATCCTGGCCCCTGAGATCAGAGAGTTCACATTATGGTGTAATTCACAGATCAAATGCTGCTGATCAATGTAGCAGGTTGCAAAAAGAACAATCGATGGACAGAATGCAGAGCAATATCATACATTCACCCCACAACAGAGATCTGGGCCTAAATCCATCTTTGTTTTGCTCACCCTGCCATTCCAGTTTAGACCCAGCCATATGCAAATCAGTCTTGACCCTGCGCCCAATGGGAACAGCCCAGCCCAAACTGCCAGGCCAGGACCTCCCTGGACTGGAAACAAGCATCCTAGGACCGGTTTCGGGCTTTTCAGCCCTCATCAGCCAGGATAGATGGACTCTAGTGGCATGGAGAGCACGGGACCCACGTCTGGGCATACCAATCCCACTCGGGGTGACAAATGCAACAAGAACAATTGATGGACAGAATGCAGAACAATGTCATACACCATCCTAGTATGCTTGTTTCCGAGTCACAGTTGGTAGCGGTGCCCTGAGAATCAATAACAGTCAACAGTTCGTTAAAGATGTCTACCCCTTTTGCAAATGTGAACAATATAATATATCATTTTTATGAATCATCTGAACACCACATTGCACGTAGAGGTCTGATGTCCATGATATGTTTTAAAAGTTTTTATCAATTTATAACTTTTTATGTATGAGCCCAAATGCACTTTAAACCTAGAGGTCTTAGCTATGCAATGTCCGATTAATATATAACAATATTCTATGTAAGAGTTACATTGTACATTGTATTTTTATAGTCGAATGACCGAAATAAAGTCTGAGAAGTATGCAAAGGTGAACAACAAAACTGATTGTTATGTACTATAATCAGTGTAAGGGTTTTATTTTGAAGGACTGGGAACATCTGAAGTATTTAATTGACCCCAGTGTGCACGGGTGTGTGCCAGCGTGCATGTGTGTGTGCCTGCATGCTTGTGTGTGGAAGATATGACACAGTAATATATCTCAAACTGCATATTCTTTTTTTTTATTTTATTCATGTTTCAAAATCCCTCAGTCAACTACTGTATTTTGTAGTTGGTGATTTCAACTGTATGTAGAGAGTAGAGACCTACATACTTATTTCTATAATCATTTTATCTCATGCATTACATCTGCCATACAGTATGTTAGAATTGCATGTGTGGCTTTAAGAAAGAGAAAGTAAACACTGATGAAGCAGATTAATTTTATTCTTGCCTTAGTAGTGATGAATAAGCAATGGTAATCTTCAATGTAATATTCCCAGAAACAATTGTGGTCTTTAATTAGTACTTTGCCCGACTAGAGACCCACAAGCACAAATGAGTTTGACTTCCCAGGCTGCCACCTCACTATCCAATAAAGTATGTGAAATGTCTCAAATAGCAACTTCCTGAAGGTTTCTCGCATTGCCTTCATATCCAGCAGTAGCCAACCTGAGGACACTGCTTCTAAGGTGTTTTTCATTTTCGTAATATTGTGATGTTATACCCTTTTCGTAAACAAACACGTTTCTACCCCATTACACTGAATGACAAAAAATGCTCTTGCATCACTAATTCACAGACATGAATACTATGACGTTCTACTGCAATGCAACTTTCTGCTCTCAGTAGTATTACAATTTACATAAGTTTGCCACTACCTAATTGGCAAATAAATCACTGACCAAGCATAACAAATGTTGAGCCTGTGCTGATGGTGCACCAGCTTTACCCCTGTCAGAAACTGATCCATTGGCACACCAGAAATGGAGCCTGCTCTGTCTTCTTTGGAAGCTGTCATGATTCTGATCTATCTATTAGCATGCAGGAAAAACGCACTAGTAAGATCAATGAACGAGGAGAAACAGCCATTACAATGCAGTCTGACCTACGCGCGCCATATCCCGGCGAGCAGAACCACACTTTCTTTAACCACACATATGCCTTTACCACGCATATGCGTGATTAAGGCAGGCACAGGAAAAGGAAGGATCGGGAGCGGGGTGATCTAGTAAGTTGGGCTGGGGCCAGGTTTTGGGGAGTGGGGTAGTTTTGAATGGTTGGGGTTGTTTGTAGGGATCAGGGTCGGGAGTAGTTTTTAGGGCTCAATTGGCGGTCAGGTTGTTTCAGGGCTTGGGGGTATGGGGTAGTTTTTAGGAATCGGGCGGGGTGGGTAGTCTTTAGAGCTCAGTGGGTTTGGGGTATTAGGGCTCACGGAGGGTCGGGTAGTGTTTGGGCCTCGGGGGCTGGGGTCGCTTTTAGGGCTTGGGGGATCAGGGTAGTTTTAAGGGCTTATGGGGTTGGGGTCGTTTTTTGGGCTCAGGGGAGTCGAGGTAGTGTTTAGGGCTCAGGGGGTAGGGTAGTTTTTAGGGCTTTGGGGGGGGAGTTGGGTAGTTTTTAGGACTCAGGCAGTGAGGCTAGGGTGTGATATTTAACACACATCCCTTCAGCAGTCATGCCTTTACCACGAAATTGTGCGGTAAAGGCATGCATGGTAAAGGCATGAGTGGTAAAGGAATGCGTTGTTCGGATGCATTTGTTATTCGGGCAATGTTGTTGAGACATGCGTGGTTTAGTCATGCGTGCCTCTGATATACAACCATGAATGAGGTACACCATGTTGTATTCTTTCATTAGACTCAGTGCAAAATTGTGTACGAAAACTACTGTAACATATTGGTATCAGTCATTTATCGCACAACAAGGTGTGCTTATATATTCTGTTTCTGGTACAGAATATTCCTTATTAACTCTACGTACAGGTCATGTCCTTCCAAATGCTGAAGCTCTATGAAGGCTTGATTGGGGAATTTTTTTTTTAATTTTTTATTTCTATGTACTAACAATTTCTATGAAACAACAAAAAACTGTGCATTTTTCGTATTAAGATAAACAGAAATGTACTAATCCGTTTTTTCTGTATACATTAACAAATTACAGAATTACTTTACTGTTATTGCTTTTGAAAATTAAATTTGAAAGCTGCATTTGGCTCGTGCATGTTTACTTGGAGAACATTGACGTGCAAATGGCTCCGCTTAAGCTGCAGGAGAAGCATAAACATTCATAAACTATAATTACAAGCTAACAAATCGCTCAAATAAATCATAACTGCGAGTTTTTAAGACATAGTTTACGGGGGGGGGGGGGGCATGGAGGTACCCCTCCGAACACGAACTATAAATTTGCGGCACTGAACTCAGCAGGGACCACACTCCTCCACGCAGGCAGATAAGACGTGTCTTTGTAAATCTTTCATATAGTGCACTATAAATGCTTAATAGACTTTAGAGAACTAGAGGCTTTACTCAGTTGGCTCCTACATGCTGCAGGAAATATTAGCAGCCTGATTCATGTAGCTAAATTGCACTCGCAAAGGGCCAGATTCTCAGAATCTGGCCCTTTGCGAGCGCAATTTTTGCATTTGGTATTCATGATACCAAATGCAAAAATCGCTATTTAAGAATTCGCATATTTGCGTGGAATGGCATTTAAGGAATCTCTAATAGAGATTCCTTAAATGCTATTCATGACACACAACAAAATAGCGATTTAGCAGCCTGATTCATGTAGCTAAATTGCACTCGCAAAGGGCCAGATTCTCAGAATCTGGCCCTTTGCGAGCGCAATTTTTGCATTTGGTATTCATGATACCAAATGCAAAAATCGCTATTTAAGAATTCGCATATTTGCGTGGAATGGCATTTAAGGAATCTCTAATAGAGATTCCTTAAATGCTATTCATGACACACAACAAAATAGCGATTTTGGACTTTTGGGGCCGCTATTTACCGACAGGTCAGACCTGTCGGTAAATAGCAAAAACTCCGAAAAATGCTTTTAAAAGCATTTTTCAAAGTTGCATGTAGCACACACACATGTCCTTTGGACATGTGTGTGCGCAACACCTGTCCAAAAGTGCATTTTAGGGGTGCTACAGGGCGTCCTTTGGACACCCCTGTCACCCTTAAAATCGCTATCTCAGTTGCGAGTAGCAAATTGCTACTCGCAAATCCCCATTCATTCCAATGGGCCTCTTGGCCCATAGGAATGAATGGGGAGTATTTGCGAGTAGCAAATTGCTACTCGCAAATAAAGAACATGTAGGAATCGCTATTTAAGTAGCAATTCCTACATGAATGCCGTTTTGCGAGTCTCAAATAGCGATTCCTTATGATTCGCTATTTGAGCCTCGCAAAACGGCCCGTACATGAATCAGGCTGTTAGTGTTTTGTTTACGTCCTGCCAAGTGATACCTAATGCACGCCAGCTTCAGGTAAAATGTGGCCTGTGTTTTAGACAAAGTAAAAGTGTATCCAGTTCACCTCAGGTATCTTTTTCACTGACCTTTTCCGGACTAAGGCTGTTCCCAAAAAATGCATGATTTATGGTTTAATATCTGAAAATAATGTCTTCCCTGCCTAGGCCCTCACACTTGATGGAGTATGAGGCATTATGGTCCCAGAAAAGCTGCCATGGCATTTTTTTCTGCAGAGCACATTTCTTTTTTATTTCTGTTGTCCCAGACATGGAGGTGGCAAGGTTACACTTGCTTTTACTATTGCTAACCTCTGGGGATTCGCTGCTCCGTAGATGCCGCTGAAACGAAATTTCCCAGAAAGCTTTGCAAGCTATTTGGATAATCGTACCTACGCATTGTGCACAATGATATAATTACAGCCTTCAATATTTTAAACCCGTTGGTCCTTTAGGGATTATATAAGTGGACGTTGTTAGGTTCGGGGGGCCTATAACGTGAATAGGAAAAAATACAATAACTATGGGGACCATTTGAATAGTCAGCCTATGTCTATTGAGCATCTATTGGAACATTTTATTATCCCATGAAGATGGAGACAAGCTATATTAGTGACACATTTCCTCATTACAAGTGTCTCTGTGATTCAGACGTGACATTAATGGCAGTAATTGGTACTATCAGAATTCTCGGAGCCGTGGGAACACAGCAGATCCAGTTAATTTTGGAAAAGGTGATGGACAGAGTTTCTGAATGATGCAGAATACTCCTACCCAGTCAAGAGATCAGGGCTTGATCCATCACCGTTTTTTAGCTCACTGCACCATCCCAGCTCAGAACCTGGCTACATGCAAATTAGTCTGTTCCTGTCCCAGTGCATGATGGGAACAGGGCAGACCAAACTACCAAGCCAATTCTTCACCAGAAAGGAGACAAGCTACCGGGGACCGGTTCCTGGCATTTCAGCCGTCATCGGCCCGGCTTGCTTGAATCCTGATGGTGCAATGAGCTAGGGACTCACGTCTGAGTATACCCTCCCACACTTAGTGTGGATAAAATTAATTTTGGAAAAGGTGATGGACAGAGTTTCTGAATGATGCAGAATACTCCTACCCAGTCAAGAGATCAGGGCTTGATCCATCACCGTTTTTTAGCTCACTGCACCATCCCAGCTCAGAACCTGGCTACATGCAAATTAGTCTGTTCCTGTCCCAGTGCATGATGGGAACAGGGCAGACCAAACTACCAAGCCAATTCTTCACCAGAAAGGAGACAAGCTACCGGGGACCGGTTTCTGGCATGCAATTAATTGATTTTATCCACACTATGTGTGGGAGGGTATACTCAGACGTGAGTCCCTAGCTCATTGCACCATCAGGATTCAAGCAAGCCGGGCCGACGAGGCTGAAATGCCAGAAACCGGTCCCCGGTAGCTTGTCTCCTTCCCAGTATAAGAATTGGCTTGGTAGTTTGGTTTGCCCTGTTCCCATCATGCACTGGGACAGGAACAGACTAATTTGCATATAGCCAGGTTCTGAAGCTGGGATGGTGCAGTGAGCTAAAAAACAGTGATGGATCAAGCCGTGATCTCTTGACTGGGTAGGAGTATTCTGCATCATTCAGAAACTCTGTCCATCACCTTTTCCAAAATTGAACACAGCAGATCCAGTCCATTTCCCACAGACATTTTTGGGTGCTAAAAGCAGACAATATGTCAGGGTAAACCGCTGGGGACGAATCAGTAATTTCCAACATATTCAGATGCAGTGTGCTTGATTCCACAATTATGCCATTCATTTCTGATGATGACTTCATGGTACAGCTTATGATACATTTTAATTGTACTTGAAACTTGCAATGGTAATACAAAAAGGGGGAACACAGGGCTAATCCGAAGGGGCATATTTACGAGAGAAGTTGTGAAGTATGTTGTTACCTCCTTGGCTCAACGCCACGCTCCGGCACTTCTGAAATGCAGGGCTGCATTGTGTTTACAAGAATATTGTGCAGCCCTGCATTTGTGCCTGTGCTGGTGCTAACTTAGTTGCTTAGCATCAACGCAGGCACCCTTGCACCATACTGAAAGGGTGTCTGCTTTGCAGAGGAATGATTGTATATGTGCAGGAAGGTGTCCCTTACGGTGAACAGTCTAAATATCGAGTTTTTAATTTCGACCCACAATAATATCGAGTTGGAAAAATCGTAGCGACACAATATCGAAATCAAGAATATCGACGAACAGAATGTCGACCTGAAGGTAAGAAATATCGTTTTTGTTAATATCGAACTTAGTAATACCGACAGCAAAAATATCGATGTTACTAATATTGATATTTATATTAGTGTTATGTATTTTATTATCTATTTTATATGTTTGTTTTTATATTTTTTGTTAATTGTTGTACTAGTTTTAGAATATATGTATACAATTTTTAGAAGTTAGTACTTTTTTTTTAAAGTAAATTATGCGTTTTAGCACCGTAGCGGGTTGTGGACTTATAAGGAAATAGGATGGGAAGTCATTTAGTTATAGTAAATTAATTAAAACATTTTAGAAAGTAGTAATTATTTTTTAAGTAAATTTTGTATTTTAGTTTTGTAGCGGGTTGTGGGTTTATGCGGGAATAGGGTGGGAAGTAATTTAATTGTAATTAGGTAATTATTTATTTTTATTTATTAATACTGATACTTAATGTAATGTTAAATATTTATTATTTGGTAATTAATTTTTATATATTGTTAATTAATTATTATTAATTGGTAATTCATTTTTATTATTGAATAATTGGTAATTATATTAAGTGTATTCCTTTATTATTGAAGTGCGCTGTGAGTTTATACAGCAATTGGGTGGGAAGTAATTTAATTGTAATTAAGTAATTATTTATTTTTTTGTTGAGTATTTGATAATTCATTTTGCACTCTCTGGAGTGGGAATAGAAATTTTTACCCCTACTTTATCCAATATTTACTGTTTTAGTTAGTGTAGGGCATAATTTATTAAAAATGTTTTTTATTTGTTATATATATATATTTTTGTTTCTATTATTGTTTTATGTGTATGTATGTATTTATAATTTATAAAATGTTTTTTAACAATATATGTTATTACAATAATTAATTGTAAATATTATTAAGGATTTATATATATTATATTTTATATGTATATGTTTATTTATTTGTTTACATTATATGCATTACCTATAATTTTAAACATATTGTTAACTATGTTTATTTTAAATATATGTATTATTTTCTTTATTTTACATTATTTTTAAACATTTAAAAAACATAATATTTTTAACAACAATATTTTTTACAACAATATTTTATTTTCGATATATTGGTACTTACCATAATGTAGTTAGGACTTCGATATTCTTGATCTCGATATTTTGGCTCCGATATTTTTGAAGTCGATATTTTTGACGTCGATATTCTGTCAGTGATTCGTCCCTTACTGCACATAAAGACTCTGTAATGGTGCGTTGTAATACGTGTGTGTGCTGCTTAATGCAGCACACATAGAAGTTGCAAAACATCATTTTTTTAATGATTGTTTATGTGCAGGAAGGGAAGCCTTCCTGCACATAAACAATAAATGGCATTTTGCTGTTTCTATGTGTGCTGCACAACGCAGCAAACATGCAAACTGCAAAAACAAGGAGAAATAAAGCATTTCTCTTCGTTTCGCCTGTTTAAGACCAGGTTTTCCTTGGTCTTTAATTTTGGCGCTGCCTCTTATTTTCGCCACCCTTGTAAATAGGGGGCATTGTCAAATCAATGGGTGTTGTGGTGGAATACCCACTGCAACACCCATTGCCCTCCCTTTTCACGGGCCTTATATACAAGAAGCTGCCTTGTTAATAAGGTGAAGCCCCTATCGCCACTACAACATCTGAAAAATTTACCTTGTGTTGGCAATAGGGGCTTGTAAATATGTACCAAAGTCTCTCACAAGGAGACTCTTAGTGCCTGATTACGAATTTGGCAGTGCAGTAGCGGATCGCCATGACGGCAGTCGAATCCTGCACGCCAAACCTGTATGCGCACCGCCTGGCAGATTACAGCGTTTCCGCATGTCTGGTTGGTTTTTCAGCAGCCCTACGCGTGTGCCTCAGAAAATGGGTACCACAATGGGAACGCCAATACCAGTTCATGCACAGCATGGACTTTAAAGTCCATGCCATGCAAGAACTGGCATGCATGCACACAGGGCACATGTTGTGACCACCTGCATGCATCCCCATGCACATGGGCAACAGGGGCCCCGTTTTAGGACTGCCAGCCTTTTTATGGAGTAAAGACCTCCATGACACCGCTGGCGGTCCTAAAACTCGTAATATGTATGGCGGTGCAGCAGCAGCCCCTGATTGCTGCGCCACCACCAGGGGATTGCGGTTGTGGCGGTGCAATGGCAGACCGACTGCCAAAGTTGGAATTTGACCACCGTCACACCCCGTTGGAGTCTGCAGGTCCTTGGATCGTCAGACTCGTAATTAGGCCTTTAGAGCTATGACAGGTGTCTCATCAGTCCCTGCTAATTTAGGAACTTTTAATAAAAATCGTTATAGAGTTACATGTTCACTGCAGCTTCATGGGGCGTATTTATATTGACAAACTCTTTGGTGGACTGAAAGTAAGCTTGGGCAAACATATTCACACAAACCCTAAATCACATGCATTTTCAAGTGATATCCCGGGTTCAAGGGTTTGCCAGTTTTTTTTAAGTTCAGACAATTAGGTTCAGATTTTAATTTCCTTAAATAAATAGAATTATTAAATGCCATTCTGGACTGGATAGGCTTCTGTAGAGTCTTCTTCCTCCCATTCTTGACACCAACACGAGAGACGGAATAGCATCCATGAGAAACCAGGGAGAAAGAGGGAAGTTACTTTATTGGCCGGCCATGGAAACTCATAAATGTAGTCTCTTCAATACAACAGAGTTATTGTATAGGAACTGGAAATTCTTTCATTGTATAATTAATAATTACCAATTAAAATGATACACTGTTGCAAATTACAATCAGCTTCAATATTATTGTATGAGTAGAATATATGGTTTGCTCATCAGTTTGTCCACCTTGTCCTTGGCCTACAGCTCTATATGTAACAGGAATGTTATAACATCGATAACCCCAAGCATGATTAAGGAACTAGATGAGTACTGCAGTCTTAAAGTATTCTAATCTCCCTTTCTCTTTCTTCTGGGATCTACTGAAACTTCAAGGGGTGTGCCTTGTTCATTAAAAGATACTTGGACTAATAAAACTTCTATGACCAAAAATGCTCAATGCTCAAGTATGATCCAGATCCCTGGAAAACATGGTGGATTTTGTAAGGTGGCAAAAATTGCAGTATTTTATTAAGGTCCACTATCTTGACAAACAGTATGGTGAAATCCCTACAAGCTCATAGGTATCCTGCAACGACACCCCTCTAGGGTTTTTGAAAACTTTCAACCATAGGGAGATCTCTGGGCAGAGCTCATCCTAAGGGAAAAGTAAAATAGTCTGTTAAACTTAATAATAAATTGTAACCATATTAGGTAATGTAAATTAGGTTTACAAATTGATTTTATATGTAGAAAAAACGCAAATCAATGTTAAAGCACTATTATCTACATTATAATGTAAAATGTATTTATTTCAACATATTAAATACAAATATTTTTCAGTAGTTTAAATGAAAAAACATCTAAAGTAGAAACATAGTTTTATTATGTATTAAAAATAATAAAAATATGAAGTTTGGAATTATTTAAAAGCAATGTGATTATATTTCCATAATCATTGTTACATTATTGTTTAAATTAACAAATACTATTTAATTGTTTTAGAATAATAGGTATGTATTTATTTCTAGGAAAACATTTAAACATTAAATTACATTTATTATTTTTTAACTCGTTTCTAAAATGTCATTTAATTTAACAATATTTCTAATACGATTTTATTTCTTAAGTCCCTAGCTCCATTGTTTTTTTATAGGAGGGTGTTGCAGCACCTGTTGCTGGCCCAGTGTAGTGTTGAACTTACTCCAGCACTGCTACTATTGTTTTGAGCCCTTTTGGATTTAGTACTTTAGAAGTGCAGTTTGTGAATAGCAATGGACTTCCTGTTTTGGGTGTGAGCCTATGTTCCCCCTCAAACTCATCCATAACCCTCCCTTAATCCTGCTTTACTTCTCCCTAAATCCCAGGTCATTTAGTAGTAAGTATACCCCTTTTTCCAGCCTCTCTCCATGGTTCCTCTAACATTTAATATTAAGTAGTAAAGTTACATGTGTGTGGATCTCCCCATAGAAAAGATAGGAGAGATGGAGGTGAAGATTTACAGTCGTAGATTTGGGACTAGCATTTTATAGTACTTTAGCAGAACTATTGTAGTATTATAAACATAATACAAAATGCAGTTTGTGAATAGGGCAAAGTGATGTTTAAGTGAATTGTCACATATGTGCTCTGCAAGTGTGATATTTCCTTGCAAGTCATCATAACATTATTTAGAATGAGAAGTAGTAAATAAAGACCATGACATAGTTCAAAGGCAATACAATATGTGTACCATTCAAATGAGTGTTAATGCACCTGATGAGTACTGCTTTTCATATCTTTTTTGTGCAATTCCCTGTAACTTGCAAATACATTTTGTGTCTGAGGTGTACACTAGGCTTCAGTGTCATTCATTATTGGGTGTCATCGAGAACAGGTCTGGTGGAATCACTATCTGGGATTTAGGGTTCCAGGGCATATGATGTCACTTCCTAACGCTATTGAGGTCAGCGTATGTGGGATATCACTTTTCCTACCACTGGCATTTCAGTTAAACAGCCCTTTCTCTATGAGTTTTATTGATAATCTTTGGCAGGCAGTGCTCCATAAATTAAGGAGTGTGCAATTTTCTCGCAGAATACAGTGTTGCATTTTTTCTTGCAGCATTTCACTGTGTCAAGGATGGTAAATTTTAGCCAGTAAATCTTGTGTTGTGAGCAGGAGTAGTCCCTTGAAGTCAGAGCGATGGGGCGTGGAGTGGGGTGAGTCGACAGACGACGAAGAGGAAAAATTTAATTTAAAACAAGAAAATACCTTACCTTGCGCTCGGGGCGAGCGCAAAGTAAGTGGTTTTCTTTTGTTTTATTTAATTTCCCCACGTCATCTTGTTGACGACCCCACTGCCGCACCCCTCTTACCTGCACGGGCCGCTCCTGGTTGTGAGAGAGATTTGCACTGCTACCTGAAATTAGATGCTGAAACCCAACATTGTGTGTTCATGTAAACTTCTCTGTTGTCTTTCATCATCATCAGTACTGAAATCTGGATCATGGTGTTTGAGTTACAACGGGTTTGACAAACATGGATAGACTAGCTATCTTTGTCACAGTCACCTGTGGCGTTCGTGTCAATACCAGCCCATTTCACTAGGCAACGATAATCCGCACTTTACAGAACACACATTTACGGCAGCTGTGTTTTACCATCACATCATCTAATGCTTTGAACATTTATTTTTGGATCAAGTCCGTTTAGACTAAAGCCTATGAGCTCCTCACATAAGAATACTGTAAAAGACCCACGGATGGAGAGAATTCGATACATCCGCAATGCACCGCTACTGCTTTTGTGATGTGGAAATACATTATGGAGTCCATATTGAAGCTGGCGGATGTTTCTGTGTTACATTTAAATATTAAACCTAAATTGCTTTCTGCCAATATTCCACTCAATGGAAATGCTGATTTAATTAGGCAGCAAATAGAAAAAGTTGGACTTTTTAAGCAAGGCTGTCTGCAAGATCCATTTCAGGGCAAAGTGCTCCCGTGGGCTGAATAGATGTTCATTACCAAACTAATGTCGCAGCTTCTATTCTCATTTTACATCAGGCAAAGGGGAGCGGAATGAATGGCAAAATGGTTCAAAGTGAAATGAAAATAAATAGTAATACCGATGTTTATTGATATTGGATTTTGTACGCTGAGCTCTTAACGACGAAATCAAAATTATAAACGGAGTCTAATTGTAAAAGAGAAAAAGTACATTAGGAAATAATCATTATTCAAAAACCTATTACCCAACCTGAGACTCTGGTAGTACACGTGACTGGTTATAATCAGTCTAATGAAATTCCAAGAAGAACTCTGAAAATTGAAGGTAGTAGGTAATGTCAGTGTATGCTGAGGTAAATAGTACTAGTGAAGGCTAGTAAAAACTACACTGCAAGGAATAACTAACATGGTATAGTGGCCCATGTCAAATGTTGCACCTTAAGCCAATGCTGAGGTTTTGCACGTGGAGAAATTTAGAGCAATATTTATAAAGGGGACGGGGTGGCTCCTCTGTTATGGCGGCGGAGCTGCACCCTCCCTTGCTGAAAGCCAGCAGAGGCAAAGGACAAAAAGAAAATAATAATAAAACATTTTTATTACCATTTTATTTTTAGTACTGTGAGTTGAGGGAGGGGTGTGGCCAAACATACTGATGCTGCAGCTTCAGCACCAGGTAGGAGGGGTCAAGCTGTCATGCGCATTTAGCATTTTCCACCGAGTTCTGTTGTACAGCTGGGCGGAGAAACCAGCACAGGCTCCCAGTATATGGCTGAGCCCTGAACCAAGGCACTCAGAACAATCACAGCGCTGCTCTCATGCTCTGAATATTATTCCCAGCATGAGAGCAGTGCTGGGATTGGGAGCTGGGAGCCTACGTAGTCTGCAGCAGTTCCTGGACAAGACACAAGGTTCTGGAGCAAGGCGGCGGCTGTCGGAGCAGGTAAGTGCCATTTTCTTTATTTATAATTCTATTGTTTTTGTTTGTGTTTCCCCTCCCTCTGCCCCACCACTTTACAAAAGGGCTGGCTGCTACAGTAAAGGGGAAAGCAAAACTACAACGTGTGGTTGATTTGATAACTTGGAGTTGTCTGGGAACAACTTTGCAGTTTCACAATTTTTCCCAACTAGTCATTTGTTATTAGGCAGTTATAGAAACCATACAGATTTATTGGTGGGTAATAGTGAATAATAAAGTAGATTTTTTTTCAGAGGGTTTGAGAGTGACATGAAATAGCCAACTGGTTCAATGTTTGAGCTGTCTATAATGTCACTCAGAACTCTGAGGTGAAAAACCTCCCCTTTGTTCAAAGGTACCTATCTACTATGTTACATTATTTGTGAGTTACAATCCTGTTCGCTATTGTGAACAGGCCTATCAGTATTTTAAACATTGCAATAAACACATGAATTGAAGGAGTAGGCTCCAGCTACAGGACTGAACATTTTTACAGAGATTGAAAACAAGCTTTGTTTCACAGTGCTGTGATACTATTCCAGTGAACCACAGCTTTTGAAAGCATGTCCATACCCATAAACTACATTGATAACCATAAATTCAAATCACCCCTTAATATAGTGGTTTTCACCATCAAGCAAAAAAAACCTCAGACAACATTTATTTAAGGAGCAAATGTCTTGAACAATGTTACATAATCAATTACTACGTGCACTTGACGTGGAGCGTTGCATTGCTACCAAGAGTTCCCATGTCATATGTGAAACCTTCTGCCAATACTATTTTTTATCATTGTAAGCAAAGGCTTAAAAATGGCAGCACACCAGGTGCTGTTAGCTAAAATGCTATGACTGGTAACTGGTTTCAAATCCTCCATTTCTATGCTGTTATTAACCAGAGTGCCAAAAGTATCATTATAGAAACAGAGTGCCTTTATGTTCTTGGTCCCTCAAGGACACCATCTTTACCTTTGCTTACTCAATACTGTCACTCCACTGTGGTATGCCAGGGCTTTTAGTGGACAGCATAGTTCTCACAACTTTAGAGTTTTGAGTAGGATTTAGTTTGGTGACAGTATAGAGGCTATTGCATTTATCTGGGCGGGACTTGACAACAATACAGATTAACAACATTTCCTTAATGAAGTAGACGAGGGGTCGAACCCATTTAGGGAGGTGCACGTAATGGAAATCTGAAATCGAGACCGCTTTAATTTGGGAAATGAAGAGGAGCTTCCTATAAAGAATAACCCAGGTGACACATTGTTTCCACTAGGGTAGGAGGAGAGACCTGTGACTTAGGCCAAATCATCAATGTTGGGTTGACAGGGCCTGTGAGAAACATATCCCTTTTCTCCCACCATCCAAGCAGAACCAGTTCTATTGCATACATTAATGAATCTTTGGAAGGAAGTCCTACATATCCCTTTCGCTCCTACAATGGTCTATTTTGAGATGAATCTGAGTAAACAATCTTGTAGTTGCCAGGCTGTTAGTGGCTTTTGCGATGTACAAATTGATTAGCGTTGTTGACAGGTCTATCTATGCTTTGAATTGTCCCACAAGTGATGTTGAATCCTTTTTAGAGATCTATCCCAATTTCATTTGGTGAGTACAATTTAGCTGGAATGAGGCAAACTATAACATTAGTGCTCCACTGATGCCTGCTGGCTGATGTTGCCTATATGTCAAACAGAACCTGATGGTTTATGGCATCAACGTCCAAGATGCCTAATGAAGCAAAGGCACTGTGCTTTCCTAGTTGCTGATACTTACCTTTATGATGTTTATTTACATAGAATCTTAACAAAAGTCACTTTTATAAACTTTTTAATTCCAGGTGTTAGGACAGTTAATGATTGATGACTTTCTTGAGCCTTTGGCACATAGAGTAGACTCTAAAATGAACTATAAACTGTTTTTTTTTCCCGTGAGATGGTTAATATTCAGTCTAATTGATCATGGAGAAATTTTTGAACGATGGGGCATGCAGGCTAACTCGTTTGGAATTCAATTAGCAATAAGATCAGCCATGATTAGAGTCATCAGGAGACTGTGTCACACACACACAACTTTTGCAGCCTTTATATTTTCTGTGAGAAATCATATTTTTTCAAGTGTTCTGGTTGAATTGGTATACTTAATTGCAAGAACGACTAAACTCCCGGGGCCTTATTTATGAAAAGTGACGCATCGCTGCGTGAAAACAGCAATGCGTCACTTTTCACTGCGCACTCCTTGCAACACCAGTGATGCGTCATATTTAATTTATGACGCATCATGTCGCAAAGAGTTACAGATACGTCAGTATTTCTGACGTATCTGTAAGCGCAAAAGTGACGCATTGCTGGAGTGTGTCACAAAAGTGAGGCAACTCCAGCAATGCGTCCTTTCACATGGGGCTTTCCCCATGTGTAAGGGCTTGCCTCAGTCTTACGCCTGCTGTTAGGCAGGCGCAAGATTTTGATGCAACAGCGTCCTAAAAGTGACGCAGTGAAATCTCATAGATTTCACTGCGTCACTATTACGAGGCTTTTTGCGGGGGAACGCCCCCTCTGCATACATTATACCTGACGCAGGTATAATGTGGCGCAGGGGTTTAAAAAGTGACGCATCTACCTGGATGCGTCACTTTTTAAATATGGCGCAACAAGGCGCATGTGTTACGCCGCCGATGCGTCACAAAAAGTGACGCATCAGCAGTGCAAAACTGACGCAAGGCCTCATAAATGAGGCCCCCAGAATGCACTGGTTTGTTAAATCAAAATGGCTGTTGGGCTGCAGAGTTGTTTTTCAAATATCCGTTGACTTTACAATAAAACTGATAAATATTACTGCAAAGCCTTTAAGCTGCAAATGACAATAAATGCCTGTTTGTTCGACATCACACCATTTGCTCATACTCATGCAGCGATTGCAGATCTGCAAAAAAAGTTTGCAACATCAACATCCACTAAACTTTTCGAAAGTCTACTTTGCATCTGTGCTGTACTAAATATGCAAAGCAAAGTGAGAACTCCCCCACAGGCCTGCTAACATCTCAAATGTATTCATTTCGCACTTTGTGAAGAAGCCTCCGCATTCACTAAAACACACAAGATGTGTAAACACTTGCTAATGCCACCTACATATGTTTAACAATAGGACAGGCGTTAAATCACTGCATTATTTCATCCTCATTAAAATGAACACCACACGCTTCCCAAATGATCTATGTCTATTTTTGGAAAACTTCATAACAAGCTTTCACAGCTTTCTGGAGTGCTACATTTAATTATTGCACCTTATGCGAATGTTCAGACGTGGAAGGTGGAACATCACGTTTGTGTTTAACCCATTGCTGCTTCTCCTCACAGATCATGGGCAGCTGATGGCTTCTGCTATGTGAAGTCAATAGGCTTTCTCATTGATTTCTACAATTGACTTCTTACAAGCACACCCCCTAAACTGAATGACCTAGTACTACTTAAATATAGTGTAGCTGAATAATACGAATTAGTATGAATTTCATCAGTCTTAGAATGGCAAGAGGCTGATGCAGTCCTGCTGGAATTTCAACCTCCGAACTGCAGTGAAACGTGCAAAGCCCTACAGCTGAGAATAAGGACTAGATGTACTACCCTTCATACAATGGGGCATTGCATAAAAAATTATTATACTGCTTTCCTCAAAATGTGTCACACAGATGGTAAATTAGTCACTCCAAAGCTACACAAAGGGGGAAAGAGAGGAAGGATGTTTTAGGACACGCCCTCCTGACTAAATACAGAACACAACACGGTATCCCAAAAAACGAAAAAGAAAGGGATACATAGGTGTTACGAAATATTTTTAGCAGTTCCCAGTAGGAAGTTATGCTAAGTGCTCCCTGGAATATGTTTGAGCCCATCCTGGTTTTTAGGGATCAGGTTGAGATCTGAAGATGAAGCATGACACCAATAGGTGTCATGGCTACCCACTGGTCAACTATTCCCTTCACTCATTACCTCCTCAAACCTGTATGAAGCACCACAGGAATGTCGCAGCTGGGAATCCGAAATGCTGAGCAACACATACGACAATGCTCAATATCAACCCCGCTACCCCAAGATTCTGGTCATCCTTGGCGGTCAGCAGTAGAGCATGCCACTGAAATAGCGGAAGCCATCCTTCTACACAAAATTGACAACTGTTTTCTGACTGAAACCTGGAATAATGACCACTCAACCCCATTTATCGATCTCTTAACCCCACTGGCTTCTTAATTATTTATTGTAAGGACGATGGTGGGCTAACTATCATACACAAAATTGACCTTGCCTAAAACCCTTCCAAACAGCTGAATACTTTACCTTTGAATATCTAGGAGCTGATCTCTCTTCCAAAGGCTCTAAGCCTATCAAATTTCATGTAATGTACCACCTGTTAGGAGAAAAACCGCAGACTTAATAATACAAAAGGCCCTGAAGAACACCGCAGCCATTACACTAGGAGACCTATATCTACATCTGAAGAATCTGGAAGATGCAACAGTACAAGGCCTAACCACCCTCCTTGAAACAAAAGCGCTCACACAACTCTGCAGGAAGCAAAACCCACTACGAAAGATCATCCATCAATGCAATCATTCCAAACCATAAAACCATATCTCTTCAAACCACCCTAACAACCGACTGGACTGACCACCACCTAATTTTGTTCGATCTAAATGCCATCCAACCTAAGCTTGACACCCAAACTTATTGTCCTTAGCATTGGATGAGGAATATACACCAAGTCCCTCAGAGTTGGAATCCCTAATCAGTTCCCAAATTCTGCCTCCTTAAAAAATAAATAAATCGTAAATCCGGTATTTGCAAAAGCACAAACTACTCACCCCTACGGGTCTCAAGGGGCTCTGGGCCATCGTGGAAATTAAGTGAGCTATTGCCCAGAGTCACATGGTGCTGAGCGGATCTGCTACTGGATAAGGGGATCGAACCGTGAGCCCTGTGCTCCAAAGGCAGCTGCCCTGGCTGCTGCACCATTATTAATTACTCCTCGTATTTTGCTCTTCCTATGTCCGCTGCATACTGCAGTCTACCAAAAGGGGGCATAAAACGGCTTTTGTTTCTTATCACACCAACATCTGCATGTAATGGTATTTTCCAGAAATATTTCCCCCAGTGAATTTCGGCATGTTTGTGAAATCTATCCAGGGGTGCAAATTGTATTACGCTTTGGGGAATATTTACAATGGATTGGCATAGTGCAGCATTAGCATCCTTGGCTTAAAGCCATGCTCCGCCACTTCAGAATTCAGGGCTGCACCATATTTACAATAATATGGTGCAGCCCTGTGTTTCACCCTGCGCTGGTGCTAAACTTTGCAGCCTAGCACCAATGCAGGCACCAACACAGGCGCACTTACACCATAGTACAAGGGTGTCTGCGTTGAGTGGAATATTGTTTATTGGCAGGAAGGTCTCACTTTCTGCACATAAACAATCTTTACATGGTCTTTTGGTGCTGCTTAATGCAGCAGACATAGAAGTTGCAAAACGTATTTAAAAAAAAAATTGTTTCTGTGCACAAAAATAATTATTGGCAATTTGCTGTTTCTATATGAGCTGCACAATGCAGCACACTCAGAAACAGCAAAAACTAGGAGAAATACAGCATTTCTCATCATTTCGCCTGTTTAAGACAAGGTTTTCCCTGGTCTTAATTTTGACGCTACCTCCTATTTATGCTGCCCTTGTAAATAGAGGGAAGCGTCAAAATCATTGGGTGTTGCAGTGGAACGCCCACCAACCCACCCATTGCCCTCCCCTTTCATGCTAAGTACAGCATGACAGGGTGCCTTATTTACAAGGCAGCATTAAGGCACATTAAGTGGCTTAACGCTGCCTTGTAAATAACGCAAAGCCCCTATTGCCATCACAACGTCACTAAAAGTGACGCTGTGGTGGTGATAGGCCCCTCTGTACTTATGCTCCTCTGTACTTAATAGGTGTGATACATTCCACACAACTCATAACTCCAATATGTGCAG
The DNA here is from genome assembly GCF_964263255.1 of Lissotriton vulgaris. Lineage (NCBI taxonomy): Eukaryota > Metazoa > Chordata > Amphibia > Caudata > Salamandridae > Lissotriton > Lissotriton vulgaris. The sequence continues at coordinate 998,968,163 of NC_141689.1, forward strand.
CAACAACATGTTCCATGTGTATTGGAATGGGCACTCGTATTGAGGCCCAAGTCACTGGAAGAAGCCTTAGCTGTCTCTTTAGGCTTGATTTTTGGAGCGTGATATCTGCGCGAGTTCTGTTTCAGGATGCACCATTCGCAGTTTCTCTGATTAAAGTTGAAAAATGACCACAAAGGGTTATAAAATACTCAGAAAATGTTGTTTATAAAGCATAATATTTTTCTTAACGGAGGAAAATAATCTAGTGAACGAAATTGTGTTTGAAATTCGATTAAATGCATCCGCTTGAGGTATTTTTATTCACACTGGATACGATCAACAAATGCATTGAGCAGAGAGGAGGGAGGTGAAGCCACTGCTGGTTTAAAAAGAAGGGAGCAGCGATTTGCCATCTGCTACTGTACAAAAATTACACTACGACAGATGCTTTGTTTGTTCCTCCATCCTTGCATCTAACACAAAGTACCTTTCGGATGCTTTCTCTGTGTGAGTGCACATTGCAATTGTTTGCTGTTTTTAACGAGCTGATTCAAATGAAGCTCTGCTCAGTGATTAGCACCAGCCAATTAGTGCAGAATATCTCTCTACGGTACCATACTACATGGTGGGTTCTAAAAGGGTTAGATTAAAAATAAAATAGGCCCCTTGATTTTTTTACATTTTTATTTGGAGTGCTGCATGCAAAATGTAGGAAATGGAAAAGCAGGTTGTGCACATGATACCAACATATGTACATATTCAAAACTCGGAGATGAACAACTGATGACAGTCAGAGCTAACACTAGCTGGAAGAGTTGCCAAAAGCAAAATCATGCTAAGTCACACAGAGCAGTGCAGAGTCTTGGAGGGGTATTTTCCTTCCAGTGCAAAAGGTATTTTCCGCTGGAAAGGTCTCCATTTTCTGCATAAATAGTGCCTTATGCTGCTTTGTGCAACTTTGTCTCCACACATTCTATGTGTACTGCACTGTACACCAGACCTACAATTTGTGGAATTTTTAATATAGCCTTAGAGCCCAACCTAGCCGGCTCTACCAGCATTTAAAGGTCTGCTATAGCATTAAAGGTTCAAGCCGAAGACGAGGGCCTTTAACAAGGGAGTGGGCCTTTAATGGCCGGTAGAGCCCACTAGGAGGGCTCAAAGGCTATTAGAACATTCTGCCCCTAGAGAGTTGAATGCTGTATTACAAAAAACAAAGGCCTCTTGGAGTCAGGAGCTCTAAATCCCCCCAGACTCTGAGAGGCCTTTGTTCACAGCAGCAGCTATGAACAAAAACAACATTGAAATGTTGCTCTACAAGCCCGTAGAAGCACGGAGCACTCCATTGTATAGCACTCCATTGTTTTCAGTGTTCTGATATTCCTTTAGGCATAGGATTGTGTAATGTAAAGATAGGTTTCCAGTATATATCCTATGCTTGACAGCACCCACAGTGCTACATCATGGTGCAAAGGTTGTGCATGTAGTTAGGCATTCGGCTTCTAGTGACACAAGTTATGATTTGGATTATTTATATAATTACTTTGCTCATCTTATAATGAAATACATATATGCAATTACCAGAAAAGAAATTCTCACATGTTGCGTGTTGGATTTGGGAAATGCTGATTTTCACAAAACTTGCACCACCAGTATGTTATCTTTCTTCCATGACTTCCATTAAGTGAATTCGGATTTAGTAGTACTAACTAATTCATTAGTTTCATATTAGTTCTATAGGCATTACACAGGATAATTGTTAAATTTGTGTTACATTTTTGCTTTGTTCCAGCACTTTGCGGTGTTGAAGGCAGCTTACCTATACCCTTAAATGAGATGGCAAAGGTTTAACTGCCCCAAAAACATTGATTTTAGGACCCATGCATTTCCTGAGATGTCAAGAGAATGTAGGTCCTTTGGTTTATTTACAGTAATGTAATTTTAGGCCAGATGTATGTAACTTTAGAATAACGATTTCCAAATATTGATTTATTTTCTGAATCACTATTTGGTAGTCACCATTCTAAACATAGGAAAGTTTCCTTTTAAAATTTGTGATTCCGGGGGGCGAGGCCAAGATGGCGGCGGTGTAGGACATAAATTACAGTTCTTCCGGCGCCGCATGCCATAAAGCTTTGTATTTCGCCCTACCTGTGCCCTTCCAAGCTACCAACGAGGCACACGGGAGTCCCCTGAATGTCCTGATTCCGGCGGTGCCACTCTCTGGGCGCGGGATGACTGCGATCCCCCTTCCTGCTGCAACACAGCCTCAAAGTCCCCGGAGCCTGGCCAGGCACGTGGGGAGTGAAGCGGAGGTCCCCAGAGGAGGAGTGGCGCGTTCCGGGCTGAGAGTGGCCGGATCTGGGGCAGCCCGAGCTGTGAGAGATGCGGCAGCAGGACCGGAGAAATTCAGGGCACCCGCCCCAGGCTGAGCTCGGCCGCCGGAAGGCTTGACGCTGCCGGGGCGCTCCCGCTGTGACAGTGGCGGTTGAGCGTCCCAGGTGCCATTTGCTGGAGTCCGCGGGGAGTAGTGATGGAGCAGCATCCTACCAGCCTATGCATCGGTCCGCGATTCGGCGGACGTAACGAGGCCTGCACCTGCCCCTCCAGTGGTGAGCAGTAGGCACGGGACCCCCCTTTTGTGGTGGCAGACTGCGGGGTGCAGCATCGGCCAGTGGCTCGGCGGGCGGCGGTGTGGGCCCTCCGGGGGACTCTGCCGTTCCCCCAATTATAGCGGCTGGGACCTGGACTGGGCCAGTGTGCGGGCAGTGGTGTGGGGCCCCTGCGCTTGATGACAGAGGTGGGCCCCGGCGACGACGACATGGAGAGCGTCCCCACCGGGCCTTGGCGGCAGTACGCGAATACCTGAACCCGGACCCCAGAGGCACGTGATCTCGGTCCGTGGTCGGCAGGCTTGAAGTGTGCTGGGGGACAGAGGTGCTTGTGAGGCCCGCTCCTCTGCTTCTGCGGCAACTCAGAGGGTCTTGCAGCGGAGACGGCGTGAGGGCTCGACGTCGCCCCGCACCTCGGCGAGCAGCAGGCCGGTCCAGCATTGAGGTGAGGAGAGCGGGGGCGACCTCAGGAGGGACATGGCGGCTCGGTCCATGCTTCGGCGGACAGCACAGGAGCGGCCTAGTGGCAGGAGCGGCGGCATTCGGGGCCTGGGGCTGGGCCTGCAACATTGAAGCTCGGCCCCTCCGCCTGGAGGGGGGGGGGTAAGACTCCCTGCCTTTCTCCTTCACTTGCCGACCTGCTCCTTTGGGTGGGGACCGAGGCCAAAGGCTGGTGCAGTTCCCTAGCGGCGCTGGTGGGAGGTGGTGCGCCCCCCTTCTGAATGGTGGTCTCCGGTCTCACACATGTGGAGCACCGCTGTCCTTTAGCCTCTCAACCCCGAAGGTCATAGCTTACTGGTGCCCGCATAGGCCTGACCGTAATACCGTTGTCTGCGGCTGGGGTAAGATGGCAACGAGCAGAACCAGGAAGGATAAGCCCTCAAAAGATTCGCCTGCATCGCTGATGGGGCAAGCCACCCCGAAAACTGCTGAGAAGTTGTCGCGGCCCAAGGACGGCGATGTGCCAGCTACCAAGGCCTTCATGATGGAGTTGTTTGAGTCCATTAAGGAGGGCATTTCCGAGCTGCGCTCCCAGGTGGCCTCTGACCTGCGGGAGGTACGACGCGATGTGGATGCGATAGGGGAGAGAGTGACTACGCTGGAGGAGCATGACTTGGAAACAGCGGGTGACATACATCGCCTCCAACAGGATGTGATTAGGCTGACTGAGCAGAATCTAGACCTCCAGGCGCAAGCTGAGGATCTAGAGAACAGATCACGTAGAAACAACATTCAGATTTGGGCGGTGCCTTGGAAAGGTGAGGGGTTCGACCTAAGGAAGTATGTGGGAGCCCTCTTCAAACAAGTGCTGGATGAGGAAGACCTGCCGGACATCCAAATGGACAGAGTTCACCGGGTGGGCCTACTGAGGGGACCTAAGGCCCCCCTCCTGATATCTTAGTGTGCATCCACGATTTCCAGCTCGAGGAGCGGAATCTGCGGAAGGCTCGAAATCTTAACCCCCTCCAATTCCGGGAGCATCGGCCACTGCTCTTCCAAGATCTGGCGGCATCCACGTTGACCAAGCAAAGGGAATTCAAGCCAGTCACTACTTATCTGAAGGAGCAAGGCATCCCCTACTCGTGGGGGCACCCTTTAAGGCTCATCTTCAAGCTTAACGGAAAGCTGATCCAGGTTCGCTCCCTGACGGCAGCCCTCGACCTCTTGGGTCTGGAGCAGTCCACTCCCTCACCAGGCGATGCTGGGTCTCCCGCCAGACGACGCAGAAGATCGGCGGAATGGCAACGAGTCGGCAAGCCAGCACCTACAGCAGAACCTGACTTGTCCATGAGCCGCCTCGAGAGGGGAGCAGCGGTTGAGTCAGTGGCATTGGTGACAGAGGCGTCTGGGGGCTCCTGAGATGAGAAATCTCTGTCTGGCACTACTGGGGCTAGCTGATGGCGATGGAGGGAACTGTCCACTGGAATTTTCTGTGGCTCTTCTTCTGTCCTTGTTGAGAGTTGAGTCCTGCATCAGGAACTGGATACTTGGATGGTTGGTGCCATGTTCCCCAGCTCTTGGGGCCTGTTTGACGAACTGTTGTTTGCTTCTCTTTGTTTTTCTTACTGCTGAAGTTGGTATGGTTGGGGTGTGTGTGAGTGGCAGCGTGGGGATGGGGGGCTGGGGCTTGGAGGGATGGGGGTGCTGGGGAGTCTACGCGTCATCTGGGGGGTGGAAGGGGAAGGGGTCCGGAGAGGGGGTAGGGAAGGGAGGCCCTTTAGGAACCACAGTGCTGGCAGGTGCACTGCAAGTTTACTCTACCTACCCGCATGCAACATAGGGAACTGAAAATAGTGTGTCTGAATGTCCATGGCTTCAACAGCCCGATAAAACGGGCCGCCATTTTATCCCTTCTAGAGAGCTCGGAGGGGTCTATTTGTCTGTTGCAGGAGACCCATCTCCTTTCCGAAGATACGCGGCGCATGACAGATAAGCGCTTCCCGCTGCAGCTTTGGTCTTCAGGGCCTACCAAGAAGAATGGGGTGGTGATTCTCTTTAGCACGCATGCGCAGTGCAAAATTATATGCCAGGTGGTAGATATTAAGGGGAGACTCCTAGCTGTGCAAGTGCAATGGGGAGACACGCAGTTTACTATAGGGACCATTTATGCACCGAACGCTGGCCAGGAGCCCTTTTTACAGTCGGCGCTTGCGCAGGTTTTAGCTATTCCAGATGCCCAGATCCTGGTGGGAGGTGATTTAAATATTGTGATGGGGGCCGAGCATGATAGGACAGGACAACAGGTGTACCAAACAGGGGCCTTCTCCCAGGGAGGGAAACAGTGGCTGGTAGACAGAGGATTGCATGATGTGTGGCGTGTTCACCATCCCCAGCAGCACGATTACACCTACTACTCGGCGGCCCACAAGACCTATGCGAGCTTGGACCACTTTTTGGCCTCGACTTCCCTCTTGCCTCACTTGGCAGAGTCAGACATTATGCCGGGTTCCTTGTCGGACCACGCACTTATCTCGATGACTTTCACTTCTTGTGGAGCCCGGCCGCCGCCGGCGGGAAGCGCCTTAGAAACTCCCTGCTTCACTCCGAGTCGGTGATCGCGAAGGTCAGAGAGACGATAGTCTATTATCTGTACGAGAACGAGGTGGGGGGCACTCCCCTGGTAGCGGTATGGGAGGCCCTAAAGTTAGTGGCGCGAGGCAAATTTATTGCCCTAGCTGCGACGTACTCCCGCCTGCGTAAGGAAAAAGGACGGAATTAGAAAGGGACGTTAGTGGCCTCGAGATGATCCATAAACGAACTGGGGCACCGAGAATTTGGCAGGAGCTGGAGTCGAAGAGGCGCATGTTGAAGCATTTGGACACGGATAGAGCAATGCATGCCCTCCTGCGTCTGCGCCACAAGTTCTATCTCTGTGGAGATAAAGTGGGACGGATGTTGGCCCACAGGCTGCGGGCACGTTCTCACATGCACACTATACAGGCATTTCGAGACCGGGACGCGGCGGAACACACTACAGATTCCGCCATTGTAGACACCTTCCGGCGGTTCTATCAGGTCCTATATCGCAAAGAGGGCGCTCCTTCCAACGGATTAGCAGAGCATCTGGAGTCCTGTGGCGTTACTCCCCTCCTGCAGAGCTCCTCGGAGACTCTCGACATGCCTATTCGCATCGAAGAAGTCATCTCGGCTATTTCACGACTGAAAGTGGCCAAATTGCCGGGTCCGGATAACTTTTCGGCAATTTTTTATAAAACTTTCTGCAGGGAGCTGGCTCCACTCCTGACTCGCCTTTTTAATTCCTTTTTGGATACCGGGGTTGTCGCACCGTCTATGTCGGAGGTGGCCATCATGGTTATTCTCAAGCCCGGTAAGAGCCCAAGGAGTGCGGATCTTATAGACCGATCTCGCCCCTCAACATCAATGCCAAGTTGTTTGCAGGGGTGCTCGCGGCTCGACTCAGCCCCTTGATGGATGGGCTCATCGAGCCCGACCAAGCGGGATTCATTCCTACGCGGCAAGGAAGAGATAATACCAAAAGATTGCTCAACCTCATGAACTTGTCCACTGCTCGCGGTCGCAGGCCTTCCTGCTCTCTATAGACGTGGAGAAGGCCTTTGACTGCGTAGATTGGGACTATTTGTTTGCCGTATTACGGAAGTTCGGCCTGGGAAATAATGACATCCAGTAGATTTGGTGCCTTAATGCAGCCCTAAAGCGTTGGTGTGTGTCAATGGCTGCAAGTCAGCTCTCTTCTCAATCGCAAGAGGAACGCAGCAGGGTTGCCCCCGTCCCCGTTACTTTTTGCGCTCTATATGAAGCCTTTTGCTCAGCGGGTCCGGTTCAATGTCAATATATCTGGGATCAAGTTTGGGGCGGACACGCATAAGATCAGTCTGTATGCGGACGATGTCATCCTCTCACTCACTCACCCCCACTCTTCGCTACGGGGCCTCTCCCGAGAACTGGGGGAGTTCCAGAAGGTGGCGGGATTCAAGGTCAATTTCACTAAATCACATATCCTCAACCTGTCTGTCCCGGAGGGAAAAGTCCTGGATTTGAAACAGGACTTTGATTTCCAATGGGCTCACACCAATATCCAGTATCTGGGAATTCGCTTAGCACCGTCAATCTCTAAAACTGTGTCCCTGAACTACAAGATTTTGGTTGAACAGGTCGGTAAGGCCCTCTCTGACTGGTCCCGCCTCAAGCTTTCCTTGTTTGGGAGATTGTCGGCCCTGAAGATGATTGTTCTTCCCCGCATACTGTATCTGTTTCAAATGCTGCCACTGACCCCACCACCAGGCATTCTCCGGAAGCTGCAGGGATCCCTTAACAAATTCCTCTGAAACAATAAAAGGCCGCGACAAGCGATGTCCTTGGTGGTTGCTCTGAGGGCGACTGGAGGATTAGGTTTTCCCCTGCTTTCTTCCTATTTCCAGGCGTCCGTCCTGAGATATATAGTGGAATGGAACAGACCCATGTCCAGTAAGCACTGGAATTTCATGGACCAGACGGTGGCAGGCTGCAACATTTGGTGGGAACTATGGTTGCCTCACAAGCATAGGGCTTGGAGCCTCTACTCGTCTCCGGTGACGACGACGACCCTCAAGGCATGGGATCAGTTGGCATCCCAAAAGGGATGGACTACGTTCCCCTCACCAATGACACCCATTGTTGACAATCTAGTTTTCCCCCCGGGCCGCGCGTCCCCGGTCTTCCATCGCTGGCGAGAGGAAGGCTGTAAGAGAGTGGGTTCCCTCTTTGATCTGGCTGGACTGATCCCGTTTCCCTGACTGCGAACGGAGTTCTTCCAACTGCCGGCGGCTGATGCCTTCTCCTACACACAGGTGGCACACTGGGTTACCCAAATCACTAACGTGCCTGCTATGTCACGACCGCTGAACAAGTTTGAAAAATGGCTGATATGTAAGAAAGACGACCTGTGGGGAGGGCGGGAGGGGGGTGGGTGTTTGCTGTTTTTTCTTTTGTTCAGTTCTGGAAAAGGCGGTGGCCACTGCACAGGTGGGGCGACAATTTACAACTTATAACACTTCGCGGGGCCGACCTCCGGGATGTAGGCCCAGACGCTGTGTTGATTCTTCTTCTTTACACACTGACGGCAAGTTGATGTAGGCAGCTGGGCTGTGTACAGTATTTCTTCCCGCATAATAAACATGATTGTTTCTAAAATTTGTGATTCCTACAAGGTCACAAATTTACATATCTCAAAAATATTAATTCGGTAAGTCACAATTTGCGTGCAAATAAGAATCAAAGCTAATACAGGGATGGTGGCCTACTTGGGTCAGCAGACCATCATGTCTGTGATTACATTTTAATAAAGGAATCTTTTTTTATTAATTGCAGCCCGTTTCCCTTAGAGAAATTGGGGACCACTGCCTCTTCTTTAACAAGCTTTTTTTTTGCATGAACAAAACGGATAGGGTCCGACTCTTCCCATTTGTAAATGGGTTACCAACACATGCTTGCAGTCAGTAAACTATTAATTGTTAGCAACCACATAAAATAATAATACATACAATCCCGATTCAGAATTTGGAAGGGATGCCCTTTCCAAATTCCAAATTGGTATTTGGCAGGAATCGCAAATTGTGTTTTGGAATTTGTTCCCGAATCACAGCTTAGGTTTCCTATATACCAAAATGCTTTTTTGCGTTCCCAAACGGGCTGATTCTGCTAATCTGCCCATTTGCGAATTTAAAAAAGCTAAGTACTTCTGGCTCTAAGTCCTTTTTGATATTAGTCTATTATCAAACCTCGAATTTACCTTATGCTCTCGTCAGCATTTAATATGGAGGAAGATTATGAGACTATTCAATCAGTTTATGAGTTTCAGCACATGGATGGTTTAAGCTATATGCCCCAGTCAGGAAACCCTAGCATAGAATTCATTGGTTCTTAATTTCTCAATGACTAGAGAGTTAAAAAACACAACAGCTTCAATTGTGGATGATATACAGTCATGTTGCTTAGCAAGTATTGACTAGCTTCTAATTATCAAGATTACTTTTGCATATGTGATGACAGCTTCTTGTGAGAGACCCGATGATGCCAATGGTGAACATTTGGACAGTGGATACTTTTTGTATATTGGGATAGTACAGCATTTTGAGTGGGATTGCCAGTTTTATAGTGTGCCTCAGTATTTGGAGACGTGATCCAGAATGTGTTGACATATATCTCTAGTATTCCATTTCATTTTGGTGTTAATTTTTGTGGTGGACAACTTAGTGTTTGCTTGTACTGGCCTCTCGCCAATGTCAAGCCATATGCCAAGGAAGCATTATGTGGGAGTATGGCCTGGAATTCCTCCTGGATATGCTCAGTCTTCTCTTTGGGATAACTTTCCTTGCAAGGGGAGTGGTTAGATATGGCATACATTGAAGTTGGCTTAGCTATCTTAGAGGAGGGTCGCTTAATGGATGGACGAGCTTGGTTTCTTCTGCTATTTGAACAGGCCATGCATTTCTTTCGTGACTAGGCTGCTGCTTATGCTAAAGCTACCAAAAGATGAGCAGAGCTTTCTCAATGAACTTCATTGCAAGCTAACATGATTGTGATTTTACTATGTTGGTAGTGTTTGCTCAAACCTTTTAATATGCTTTCTCATACGACTAGTGAACCATTAGCCACACAGTGCACAGACATATATTTCATGAAACTTGAAAAAGAACTTGTGAAAATGTGTCTCACTGACAAAAAGAAGCCAACAATGTATTTAGATATTTAATTTTTTTTTGCTTGAATTCAATATCAAATCCTCTAAGTTTTTCTGTGTGATACTTTGCATTTTAAGTCTGGGAATCAAGGGCCAGATGTATCAAAGGGTTTTCCCCATTCTGTGTCTATGGGGAAATGTGTTGATACATATTGCCCCAAGAATTTAATACAAGTATTTTATATGTGGTCGATAAATACCCTTCTGCAGATGTACTTGTATTATTTCATTCTAGCTCTACTCGATTTGATGTGACACATCAGGCATGTGGATGCTATTGCCCATAATGAACATCTATTGGGAGCAGCTATTCATCACCAACTTTGGTAATAAACGTTTGATAAAAGAAAATCCGACTTTTGTTTTATTTTCAGGAAAAAAACATTTTTGGGGGAATTTGACATAAAAGAAAAATCCCACTAAATATTTGCTACTGTGGGCTAGATTTGAAGTTGTGAGAAAAGGAAATGCCATCCGATTCATGGAGAAAGAGATAAGTCCTCAAACCAAGCATTCCCCAATGATGAAGAATCTATTGGCAGAATTAGCTCGCCCTTTGAGGGAGATGCGGCAAACGTAACACTAGGACTTTGCGCAATCTCTACAAATGAGATTGTTTTCCCTTAGCATGTAATTAAAAATCAAACCCCAGTTTCTAAGGACAGAAATTCAGGAGCTTCCATTGTGATTGTGAGATAGTGTATCGAACCAAATGTAAGTGATCATTTGGTTTGCTCTCTATATGCTAGTCGATACTTCACCACAGGTTTATCAAGGTATGCTTAGGATGCATGTGTCTTCCAAATCATTGCACTTTGCGTACCAATATCAGTGTTGTGTTGTATGATCCCCAGATATTAGGATAGGAGGCATCACATTTATGACCCACAGTGAGAAATTGGAAAAAGTCTACTCAACAACACTTCTTCAACTTAAGAATAAGTACCAATTCAGAATGATATATAACAACTGGATGTCACGTGTTTCACTCTTATATGTAGCGTTCATTTGATGCTAGCGCTAGTAAACAGTAATGATAAATTCAACTTGGTAAACACCCATCACTGCAATCCTTTTTCACAAGGACTTCAGTAACAGGATACAATTGCATGCTTTATATTCCTATCCAGACAAATATTTTGGATACTTTGGCCAGTTTGTCTTCAACTTTATTCAGTACACTTATGAATACCATGCCCACTGCATAGTGTTTATAAATTGAGTACAATCTCATACAGCATGAAAGCATATGTATGCTTCCATATAAAGAGCTTAAAAAGTAGTATGAATGTGGTTCTTAAAGCAAGGAAGCATACATAGTTTTTCCTACCCATTGTGTGGGCAAGCATGTGTTGCTGTTTCTTGGTTGCTACTGAATCTTGGGTGATATTTCCCATATTGCTTGATTCTAATGCACTACTAAACACACATTGTTCTGTAGACAGATTCATGATATCTCTCATAATAGTTTACAGTGCAACAGGACACTTCCTCTTATCCAACTCCTCAAGATTTACTACAACAGCACAAAAGACAGACTCAACTTCCCAGCCTGACATAAACCATGCCACTCACAGGAGTGCCGGTGTAAGAGCTTGTCATGGGGAATTACAGATTAATTAGTGATTTCTCGTGACCATCAGAAAAAACTAAAGTTCTACCTTACTTGACCTTGAATAGAATAATTTTCAAAATGGAATCAAATACAAACTAGACAACGGTGCTTTCTTCTTGCTGGTCCCACATTTAGACAGGGAAAATGGACAATAATAATAATAATTATTATTATTATTATTATTATTATTATTATTAATAATGAATTTTATATAGCGCCTGGTTACCCTTGGGCATCCCCGCACTCACCAGAAAGATACGCTACCACAATAGTGCAGGAACTAGACAGAGAATAAAAAAGGTTTTAAAAGTTTGCGGAAACGCAGAAGACTCGCTTCCGAGCGTAAGTGCAGAGGGAGGGAATTCCACAGGGTGGCCACTTTTATGGAGAACCTTCTGCCACCGGTTCTTGCCTTCCTCACCCTCCCAACCTGCAACAGGTGTTGATGATCAGAACGGAGAGAGCGGGAGGCCTTGTAAGGCTGTACCATATCCCTCAAGATGGGTGGGCCTGCTCCCTGCAGAATTTTGTGGGCGATACAGAGCGACTTAAATTTCACCCTATCCCTGACAGGGAGCCAATGCAGCGCCTTCAGCGCAGGGCGGGCAGACTGACGCCTGGAAAGGCCCATCAGGAGCCTGGCGGCCGTGTTCTGCACTTGCTGCAATTTATTCAGGGTGGATTCTGGAGCACCCAGAAACAACGCGTTGCTGAAGTCCAACCGCGAGATGATAAGCCCCTGAACGAGTAACCTCCTAGAAGCCACTGGGAGGAGAGGTAGAATCTTCCGAGCTGATCGGAGCAGGCCAAAACACACACCTGCTGTCTTTTTTGCGTGTGTTTTAAAAGAAAGGTCCTGCTCGAGCCACACCCCCAGGCTCTTGATCTCCTGTTTGGGGGTAGGTACCGGTCCCAGGCAGTCGGGCCAGCTGCTAGGAGATAGAGATGGAGGGGAATTCCCCAGCAACATCAGTTCCGTTTTGGAGCCGTTAAGCTTGAGAGCTGAGCTGCACATCCACGTGTAGATCTTATCCAGACACGAGTGCAGCCGGTCGGGATGGTAAGCCGACTGGGAAAGGCCTACCACCAGCTGAGTATCATCAGCGTAGCTGATAATCTTGATACCCAGAGGCAGTACCACACTCTCCAGAGGGGCCATATAAACGTTAAATAGGGTAGGGCTCAACAAAGAGCCCTGTGGCACACCACACTGGAGATGGACTGAAGGTAATTTCTCGTGGCCTTCCCACACCTCAAATGTCCAGCCTTCCAAAAAGGAAGCGAACCACTTGAGGGCCAAACCAGAGACCCCCACCCCCGACAGCCGTTGGAGAAGCACCTGATGGTCTACGGTGTCGAATGCAGCACTAAGGTCCAGGAGGATCACTGCCACCGATCCCCCTGAATCCAAAATGCTCCTGGCATTCTCCACGACTGCCAGCAGGGCAGTGTCAGTCCCCTGACCGGGGCAAAAACCCGTTTGGGAATCGCCCAGAAGGGAGTTGGCCTCCAAAAAGCCCGAAAGGCGACTGTTCACCAGCTTCTCCGCCACCTTACTAAGGCCGGGAAGCAGGGAAATAGGCCTAAAGTTGGTAAGGTCGGCAGGGTCCAAATTAGGCTACTTAAAAAGAGCCTTAACAACCGCACCTTTCCAACTGGGGGGTACTACTCCTTGGGTGAGAGACAGGTTTATAAGGTCCGTCACTGGCCCGCCGATGGTAGGGGCTACCTGCTTTAGATATTTCATAGGTGCAGGGTCTTTCGGAGAACCACTTTTCATGGTCATCAAGAAATAAATGAAGTAGTTACATCTAGTTTATGCCCCCATGCATGCAGACAAGTGACTGTAATGAAGGAGTGGATGGATACCTGAGTGGGTAACAGACAGTTGTTAAAGAAACCAGGAACACATAAAGAAATATTTCCATTGTGCGAAAATAAAGTACAAAAACAGCGGGATATGGGGCTTGGGTGTAGGTCGTTCCAAGGTTTGCCAATTGTAAGGCAAATCATCTGCCATCCACAGTGCACTGTTGTCAATTATTAGTTTAGTAGACATTGAAAGAATTGCCACCTCAATTATTGATGTGAAAAAAACATTAAATACTAGATTTAAGGCTGGCAAGAACACCCACCGGACAAAGTTGACTTCTTGAACTGCTGAGAGGAAATATAAAAAATTCTGGAACATCTGATATGTGATTAGTTATGAACGGAATAAAGGGATTGCATATTTAGAGTGACCTTTAGTTTCTTGTAGTGTAGTCTGAGGACCGGCACAGTGGACGTTAGAGTAGCCCTTAAAGGAATAATGCCATAAGAGCCATAATGTCCTGGGATGGTGAAATGGAGAAAAGACTATCAGCCTGATTCATGAAGTAAAATTGCGCCCGCAATTGCAGCGAAAATGCAATTGCGGGCGCAATTTCCGTAATCGGCATTCAACATCAAAATTGCGAACTCGCAAACACATAATAGCGAATTCGCTATTATATTCGCAGAATCCCGGTAGGAGAGCATTAGCGAATCGGAAAAAGCGACAAACCACGGATTCTGCGAAATAAATAGCGAATTCGCTATACAAACGCAATTGGTATTCATGAAAAATCGCAAATAGCGAAAAACCCAAAAATCGCAGTTTGCGCCTCGCAAATTAAGGACAACTCAAAGCAGGTGGTAACCATAAAAGCCATGCAAAAATCACATTTAAAAAACCGTTGGCCAATCACCAACAGGTTCAGGCCTGACCAATCACACATAAGGACAATCAGCAGCAGCAGCATTAGGAGTTCCACAATGCCAGGAATGTACATGGTGGTGAGGCATCGAAGGCTACAGCGATTAGCACGGAGGAGACGCAGGATCCAGGACAGGATTTTCCGCCAGTGGGTCACCTTGCTGGGCCAAACCAGAGAGCATATATATGCAAAATACAGGCTGAATGGGGAAATGATAATGCAGCTAATACAGGACCTTGACCCCCTGATGCAGCACCCAACAAGCCGTACCAATGCGGTGCCTACACATGTGCAGGTAATGTGTAGCCTGCACCTCCTGGCCTCCGGGAGTTTCCAGGGGATAGTAGCGGCTGCTGGGGGGATATCCCAGCCCACCATGTCACGCTGCCTCCACACTTTTGTTGACGCCATGCTCACCCAGCTACATCGTCACATCAAATTTCCTGCCAGCCAACAGGAATTGGACTTGACCAAGCTACAATTCTACAATGTAGCCCATTTTCCACATGTACTCGGATGCATAGACTGTACCCACGTCGCCATCTGCCCACCAGCTGCCACGGAGTATATGTTCTGCAATAGAAAGTCCTACCACTCCCTCAACATCCAGATGGTCTGCAATGCTAAGACATACATCACTGACATTGTCGCACAGTACCCAGGGAGTAGCCATGACTCCTTCATAACCCGGCACAGCGGCCTCCACACACTATAGTCAGGGGAGAGTTTGGGGAAGGACACCTACTTGGTAAGTACACTTTGTCGACAATGTCACATTGCTATGAAGTAACAGCGCAGCACAGGCAATCACCATCTGCTCCTCTCATTCAGGTGACAGTGGCAACGCCCTCCGTGAATACCTCCTGACCCCATACCTCAACCCTGCTACACCACAGTAACGGCGCTACAATATTGCACACATACGGACAAGGAATTGCATAGAAAGGACATTTGGCCTGCTCAAGAGCAGGCTCCGCATACTGCACAAGACAGGTGGGGCCATGTATTACAGTCCTGCAGTGTGCTGCCGCATTGTGGCTGTCTGCGCAATACTACATAACATTGCAACCAAGCGCCGGATACCTGTCGACATCTCTGGCAGTGAATCTGAAGGGGACAACCGGCCACCTGCACATGCGCGCCATGCACGCAGGGAGAACCAAGCTGAAGGCCACAGACGTCTCAACCACATCACAGTGAACAGTTTCTAGTGCACCCTCTTCCCTCACCCCACAAATCACTAATGCATGCAAAATGTAATAATGACACAACGCTAATGTGTGCTGTAAAATAAATGTATTTGTTTCAATCGCAAAAAAGGTACCAGTTCAACTATCTTCCACTAACAGTATTACTGCATACTGCAGTGTCAAAGGACAGGGCAGGCTTATAGTCAGCCTGTGCCTGTTATTATCAAATGTACTCAAGTGCGCCTCCTGCGCGTTCCGCCCAAGCGCCTCTGAGGCGCATCCTCTTCCGGGGCATCTGGACCTGGCGTGGGCCTGGTGCTGCGCCTGAGTGGCGGGACTTGTGAGGCAGAGTGGCTGCTGATGCTGGATGCCCCCTCACTAACATCATCACCCCCAACAGTGGCAGGTAGAGCAGGAGGGTGTAGTGCCGTAACCGCCGTGGTCAGGTGCTCCAGGACCCTGGTCAGGTCCTCACAGCACTGGACGAGTTGGTGCTGCTGTGCTAGTGACCGCCGCGACAACTGTGAAGTTGCATTGGCTGCAACATAATTGGACCTGCTGTAGGAGGCCAGCCGGCTCATGAGCTGATGGTGGCGCCGGCGTGCTGCACTGCGCTGAGTAGTGTTGGCCTCCATGGCTGCAGTCATGCGGGCCATTCCCTCCCCCACAACTGCCATGGCTGCAGTCATGTTGTCCATGCGGTCCCACATACCTGCCATGGCCGCCGTCATGCGGTCCATGCGGACAGCGACTCCGGCCACATTGCGCCCAATCTTGTGGAGCTGGAGCTGAATGGCACCTTGCTGCCATGCCTGGCGCTGATGGATTTTCAACATGCGTATTTCGACGCTCATACGCGCCAGCCCCTGTCCATTGCCCCTCCTGCTGATTGCTGCAGTGGTGTGCTGACGAGACCTGCCACGCCTGCTCTGCTGGCCTGACACTGTGGCTGGCCGCTGTGTTGCAACTGTCGCGGGCCCAGATGTTGTAGCACCAGCTGCTGGTGGTGTCACAGCAGGCGTTGCTGGTGCAGCAGGGACTGGAGGCACACTAGTCGCGGGCCTGGCTGCGGCTCTAGGTGGTGCGCCAGATGCAGGGGGGCACAATAGTCGCAGGCCTGGCTGTGGCTGTAGGTGGTGCGCCAGATGCAGGGGGCACAATAGTCGCTGGCCTGACTCTGGCTGTAGGTGGTGCGCCAGACGCAGGGGGAACACTGCTGGTGGACCTGGCTGCTGGTGTTGTTGCAGCGGCAGGGGCTGGTGCCTGTGTTTGTGGTGGCACCTCCTCCTCCTGGGCCTCCTCATCAATTTGCAGCCTTTCGCTGTCGCTGCTTTCAGCGCCACCTGTGAGGGTAAGTGGACGATCATTAGTTGCATGTATCTGTCAGACGTGCAGTTGCTACATGCATGCTGGGTGACATTCCCTGAATGGCTGTGGCTTTGCGTACTTTGGAACCTGTCTGGCTGCATTGTGGTACTACTACATTGTGGCCACACTACATCTCCCACAATGCTTCAGGGCATTCCCTGATGTGCAACAATGGCATGACTATGGGACATTATGGGAGCCTATTTGGTCATGGACATTCATAGGGGACAGGGTCGCAGTCGCATGCCACTTAACTTGGGTGTCTTGGGTGGTGCGGGATGAGTCCAGACGTGTGAAGCCAATGCACGCCTCCCTCTCAAGGGTGTCTTCCACCTGGTCCTCCATGGGTGTGTTAGGAGGGACTGTAGGTCCGCCACCTCCAGTGCCTGACGACTCTCCAAGGCGCTCCGCCACCTTCTCTTTGGCACGACCTCGGAGGTCGTACCATCTTTTTTTCAGTTCGTCTAGTGACCTATCGGCCACACCCACGGAGTTGACGGTGGAGGCAATTCCATGCCAGATCCTCCTATTTTCTTGCACCGGGACTATCCTGGAGTCTTTACCAAAGAGTTTTTCGTGGTTGGCCACACCCCTTCAATCAAATGTTCGAGCTCCTGCTCTGAAAATTTGAGCTTCCTCTTCCGCCCTGTGGTGTTGCTGGGGCCAGCAACAGGTTCCTCTGACATGGCAGCAATGTAGTTGCAGAGTACAAATCACCAGAATAGCAGCAGCTCTCCCACTTGCTCCCTCGAGGTCTGCCTCACTGTGGTGAATGGGGGTGGGAACTGGCTGCTTCCTGGTTGTGATGTCATCACTGTGCTCGAAATGCGACTTCCCGTTTCCCCGATCTCGCGATTTTGCGATCTCGCAAATAGCGATATCGCAAATAGCGATATCGCTATTTGCGAGTTCGTAATCCCAACGCGGGTAGCCGTAAATAGCGATTTTTCTGCGATTATCGGTAATCGCAAACGGAAGTTGCGCCCGCGTGCGAATCGCATTTTTTTATCGCTAATCTTCATGAATTCAGATTTGCGATTTCTCAATAGCGAATCGCAATTTTTCGCTATTTGAGAATCGCAAAACCCGTTTTTCATGAATCAGGCTGTATAACTTTAAATTTGTAGGTTTTACAACTGAAGAATATTCTATTATGGTAGCTCTTCTTCTTTAACTAAAACATTATTCATGAGCCAGGAGAACACCCTATTAGACATGTCAAAAGATTTGTAGAGAATTTCTCTGCTGTAAATGTTTAGCAATTGTCAACAGTCCATTTTGTCCACGTTTCTCTCTTCGATGTAAATATTTTATTACACTTGGCAGAATTAAATGAACTCTCCTTCTCTTTGGCACTTTCACAAGCTATATTTTGTACTTTATGTAGTCAGCCAGCTGTGCCACCTGCCAGCCGTGTTCATAATCTGTAATAACACCTTGGTATACATTGCGCAGTTCGAAATAAAGTCCACAGAAGGTGTTCAATTAGCACAGCGTCAGAAAATCCCTTATTACTATAATTTTAGAGATTAGTTTTCAGTGGCGTAGCTCTAAGGTGGAAGGTACGTATTAACAGCAGCGGGTCTCGGCGTCGATCTTCTGATGCACAGCAAGTGCTAGGATTAAAGGGTCAAAGGTCAGGTTTATGTGCTTCTGAATTTTCACTTGACGCGCTTGCTCTGCGTTTCAGCAAGCCACCTTGATCAAACAAGGCCCTGTTCACTTGAAGCTTGATATTATATTTGGCTGAGGTTTGGCCACATAAAATAAGATTCATTTAAAAAAAGAAGACTACTTTTTTCAAGGAAAATATGAACTGTTGACTCACGTTTAAACTTCATACAGTGGTATAATGATAAAGATACATGTGTTTTCAAGATCGAATGTCTACACTTTAAATAAATGTGCATATTAGTTAGCAACTCCATAGTAAGACCTGCATACAAAATAACAATATCTGATAGGGCTCAAGGAAAAGCTAGGGCATATTATGGTGCAGATTTACTAGCCTCTCGCTCCTCTTTTACGCCGCCGTTGAGTAATTTTTGTGATGCAGCGGTGGCGTAAAAGATGCGCTATGGTGCTGGGTACTTACAACGTGACGCATCTGGCAGATGCATCACATTGTAAAGCCCTGCGCCATAAGGAGGCGTTCTGGCGCAGGGGGGGGGGGGGGGGGGGGGGGGGAGCGTTCCTGCGCTTTGAAAGCCTCCTAAAAGTGGCTGAGTGAAATCTACAAGAAAGCCCCTCAGGTAAAGCTCCGGGCCCCGATGGAGTTCCAATTGACGTTTATAAAAACGAAACTCATTTATGGGTTCCATTGCTAACAAACGTCTTAAATAAAATAAACCAACGAGGGCTCATACCATCCTGGTCGGAAGCCATAGTGGTCCCAATTTTTAAAAAAGGTAATAGAAATTATCCCACTTGCTACCGGCCAATTTTGCTGCTCGACACATTAATGAAGGTAGCAGGTCGGATAGCTAGGATACAATCATGGGCAAAGGAGAATGACATTATATCAAATTTACAATACGGATTCAGAACAGGGAAAGGAACAATAGAGCAGGGACTAAATCTCGCTTTAGTAATATCAAAATATACTCAGGCCAAGAAGGGAAACCTTTTCGTCACCTTTGTTGACCTGAGTACCACCTTTGACTGTGTTGACCGTGAGTTATTATGGGCAATACTAAGAGACATGGGCTTGGATTGTCAAATTCTCCTGTTCATTAAAGAACTCTACAGGGGAGCAGGCGCAAGGGTACGTTATAGCAGACAGGGTGAGTGCTCAGAAAAGTTCCCTATTAAGAGGGGTGTGAGACAGGGGTGCATCTTAGCACCCCTTCTCTTCATCTTATACATTAATTCCATCGGTCTACATCTTAGGGAGTCACAGCACGATCATCCAACCATAATGGGAACATCAGTGCCAGTACTCTTATACGCTGATGACGCTGCTATCATGTCTCGCACCAGGGTCGGCCTACAGAGGGCTGTCCTGAAATTTGCTAAATATATGAGAGACAGAGGATTAAAAGTCAACATCTCAAAAACATATACCATGTCATGTGGCCCTGGGACTAAGAGGACACCTTGCCCCATCTTTCTTGATGCCAGGAGAATCGAGTCTACAGAAAGACCTTACCTAGGCATACATTTTGATAGAAAAGGTAGTTGGGACTCAGCAGTGACCGCTAGACAGTTAGCCTTTTCCAGGACAATAGGCGCTCTGAATAACTTTGAGGCAAAAATAGGGGGCAGACCAGTGAGAGAGCTGATTCAAATCTACAATGCAAAATGCGTTTCAACAGCTGTATACGGTTCAGGTCTCTGGGGGACGGAAAACGCACAATCGATTCAATATTGCGAGAATCAGTACATTCGCCACCTACTGGCCGTACCCAAATCAACACCTACTTACGCTGCACACATTGAATTGGGTCTACCTTGCATTTCTGATATTATAAAAACCGCGCCCATACTATTATGGCACAAAGTTTGGGTTACCCCTGAGACTTCAGTAAACAGAGATTTAATCACTGATTGCCTTAAACTTGACGGGGTAGGTAACATTAAATGGTTAACCTACGTGAAGAATATGATGAGTGAGATCGGGCACTTGGAATTTTACACAAGTCCACTGAGTATGGAATTGATGTCCAGAAAATCAATAAAAAAGATGGTCTAGGACCACCTAAGTAATAGGAGGTGGGACTTGGAAAAAGCCAAGTCCACAGTCATCAGATATCAGCAAATCACCACTTGTGAAGGGCTCCAACGGTACCTTACGTCTAATCCAAGCTGCTATGCCTGAATTTTACTTTCCCGTTTTAGGTTTGCCACCTTTTTTCTTCTGATTACTTTCCCACACTGTGATACTTGGTCAATGGAAAACTTAATATGTCCATGTGACGATACCTGTAAAAAAGGAAGGGAGGCCTCCTTTTTGTGGTAATAGGGGACAAGGAGAACAAGGTAGAAAACACAAGGAAAGTCCCTGGGGTATGTACTCACTATGGACCCTTAATATAGCTTGTATGAACCAAGAAGTATCACCTGATCACAAACTTAGAATTCGTGGTTACACCATCATTTGCACAATTTGTGAAAACAGAATAGGAAAATAAGAAAATAAGAACCTAAAGTGTTGTTTTTTTCATAAAAAGTATACAATTTATTACAGTTTTACAAGGGTTAAAAAAACATAATTATACACAAATAAAAAACATTTTTAAAATATCACAGTTTGATTAAAAGACAATGAGTTAAAGGAGTCACAGTTTGTTTTCGTTGTCGACGCTGCGTTTCGGTGAATCTTTGATCACACCTTCCTCAGGACAAAACAAATTCTGTGTGTGATTTCTTCTGATTCCTCTTTTAATCAGTTAGGAGGAAATTTCACATCCGTAATTCTGGACAGTCTCACTTCCTGTTGCTTAGCTTGCAAGAAGTTATACCTTTCTGTTGGAATTAAAAACTCTGTGGTGTAGAGGTTACCGGAGGGGGGCCACCGATTTTGAATTGGGGGACCACAGTATAAGGAATTATAAATGATCCTTTCTTCTTAAGTTAAAAGCACGCCACTGGATGTCTTCAATTATATCCTCAGCGTTGGAAATGCTCAAACTGGTTGTTTTAAAATTCAACCTTTTAGATTGTTGTCGGCCTCCTTGCTCCCCTCTCGGTCCTATCACCATCTGCTCGATCGCTGTATCATTTACAATTCCTTATACTGTGGTCCCCCAATTCAAAATCGGTGGCCCCCCTCCGGTAACCTCTACACCACAGAGTTTTTAATTCCAACAGAAAGGTATAACTTCTTGCAAGCTAAGCAACAGGAAGTGAGACTGTCCAGAATTACGGATGTGAAATTTCCTCCTAACTGATTAAAAGAGGAATCAGAAGAAATCACACACAGAATTTGTTTTGTCCTGAGGAAGGTGTGATCAAAGATTCACCGAAACGCAGCGTCGACAACGAAAACAAACTGTGACTCCTTCAACTCATTGTCTTTTAATCAAACTGTGATATTTTAAAAATGTTTTTTATTTGTGTATAATTATGTTTTTTTAACCCTTGTAAAACTGTAATAAATTGTATACTTTTTATGAAAAAAACAACACTTTAGGTTCTTATTTTCTTATTTTCCTATTCTGTTTTCACAAATTGTGCAAATGATGGTGTAACCACGAATTCTAAGTTTGTGATCAGGTGATACTTCTTGGTTCATACAAGCTATATTAAGGGTCCATAGTGAGTACATACCCCAGGGACTTTCCTTGTGTTTTCTACCATGTGACGATACCTCCATTCAATCAAACATTCATTGTGTGTTCTTTTGTAAATTCTATCAGATACCATGGAGGGCAGTCCTGAAACCTATTTTAAAGGAGTGGGGTATCTGCACTTGTAAATTAGCATTTATTAGATTGCAACAGCTAGAAAGTGATCCTGTAATGTATGCAGTATCTAGCTTTTTAAAACTTGTCATTAGGTTTCGAACTTCAATGAAATAACCATGATCATTAATTCTATTTTAGACTGTTTTAAATTGAAACATTATGTTTTTTATTTTATCTGAGCAGATGATTAGCCCAGCACAACAAAAATTGTTTTTATCTTGGTGAATTGTAAGATTTGTATAATCCATTCAATGTTCATGGCACTTTATAATATATGCTTTTATGATTTTGTTTTTAAAAATCGAATAAAGCTTTTCTGAACTGAACTGAACTGAACACTCAGTCACTTTTAGGCCAATGCTGCGTCAAAACCCTGCGCCTGCTTGAAGCAGACGTAAGGCATGACGCAGCATTGGAAGAATAGGCCCCCCCAGAGCATTGCTGGAGCTGCGCCGCGCTTGCGTGACGCATCTGTGCCGGTTTTGCCCCATGGTGCGCTGCATTGTAAATGCGGCGCACCATGGGTGGCGGTGCTGCAGCCACAATTACTAGTGCATCCCTGCTAATTTGCAGGGATGCACAAGTAATTGTAAATCTGCCCCTATGAATGCATGTACTGGATACGACCAGAGTTCTGCGACTTTAAAAAAACTTTGCACTTTATTAAGCACCATACACTTAACTCTGATTTTCTCAGAGTTAGTCCTCAGAGTTTGTCCTGTGATTCTGGGCAAATCACTTAATCTCCCCCGTGCCTGAATGTGTAATGTATGTAAATAAGGAGCTCATGTAAAGCAATCCAATACCTCCGGGTCGAGTTTGCGCTATGTAAAATATGCAACAACAAAAAAGTACTACCTCAGAGAAATCCCGAGTAAAGTATATGTGCTTTAGAGAGTGCAATGTCTTATGAATAGACTTACAACATTTCATCTAATTATTTCCGATAACGTTCCATGTCCATCCCCATATGACCCCTTCAGGTAAAAAACGTGTAAGGGATTTATTTGCATTTCAATGGTCTACACAACATTAAACTTGTTGAATCTGTTTTTTTGCCAGTATTAATAATTTACTCATCCCCTCCATCCTCTGAGGCCATGTTGGTGATTCCTGTATCATCCCTTTCACCACCCCTTTAATTTTACCTGAAATGATGACAATGATCTCTGCCAAAGAGTTTTCTACAACTACATAAATATGTATTGATCACAGAAATATTTGCCCAATCTCATTCGATTAATCTCATACGCCTATTGCGTATTCTATACTGCTCTGCTTTGTGGTGTTTACAATTACACGCCTTCTACACTGCAATGGGTCCACAAACACGTGTCACATTATACTACTGTTCAATATTTCACTCTTTTATAACAAACTATGCAGTGGGAAGGTATCTTTTCTAAGTGCATACCCAAACGACTTCAGTTCCATTAAATATGGAGTTGCTTCACACTGAAAACACCCTCACTCCTGCCTATTCAGGAGTTTACACAGTGGAGCACACTGTTGTATTCTCCTGTTCCTTGTGCCTTTAATTGGCGCAGTGCATGCCAAGAATGTTAAAGGAACTTATGAAGAGGGTTCGATGTAGGGACAGTTAAGCTGAGGAGAGCTGGCATCATCTGGCCAGCGTTGGTGGTGTGGTGTTCCTGTCAATAAACCTTCTTAAGCTTTATGGGGACAGAGTTTTCAATACTGGCGACGAGTTACGCTAGATGGGGAACAAGCAGCATTCCACACCACCAACTCCCCTTTTCTGGACCCTTGCGGTACTTTAAAGCAAAATGAAGTGCCCTACATGGAGTGAAGATTAAACAGTATGGTAATGTAACTGTGTAAGGAGAAAGTCACTGGCATTGTGAAGCATTCAGATTGGGAGACACAGTATATTTTAGTCTGTGAATTCAACTGAGTTTTATGTACGCTCAAGTATCCTAGAAGCGATCAACCTGCTCAAGCTACCTGCACTTACTGTTCCATGTGGCCAAGTTGTTACCATGGAGCCATAGATGTGGAAAATCAAGGAAATCGTGATGTCTACCTGATTCTTCTTACCAGCTTGCTCCCGATCCGAAGAGGCAGTTCAGCTCACGTTGCCGTCAGCTGGCAGCAGGGTTGGATTGGGATTAAAAATCGGCCCGGGCACGTTATAAAAAAGTGGCCCACATTTGCATATTGGTTTTCCGCAAAACACTGCTTCGGGGAAATTTTATAAAACAAGGAGGACTGGGGGGTTAAAAAAAATGCACATATTAGTATACATTGGTGAAACGCACCAGGAAACAGGTGAGGCCAGTTTTACTCGGCACCCCTGCCCCTGCTCAATATGCATATATTAATGGGCCGGCCCTGCAAGAGAAAGGGAGTGACACCTCTGCCGTTCATAAAAGGGAGGTAATTGATGCCCATCTACCTCCAGAAAGGCCACTCAGGCCCCCACTGGGCCGCTGACGGTATCAGAACAACGCAGAAACCACCTAAATCGGCCCCCACGCTGCTTAAAAAAGCATCCCACAGCTGGAACTGAACACCGGCCCCTCGGGCATTGCCCGAGTGGCCACGTTACCAATCCGACCCTGGCTGGCAGTGATGTCACACGTTAGCTGTCAGGCAATCAAAGAACTCAGTGCGATATTGCACACATGCACACATATGTATCCAAGCGGCCATACTTAGTGTGGCTCATCAGTTTTTTGTGCATTGATTGAATACCACGTTGGGGATTAACAAGGTCGGCATATGCATGCACATTCATGTTTTTGAACAACTGAACTTTAATCGTGCATGTCAGTTTTGAGTGCAGTGATTGTGTGCAATGCTACTAACAGTTTAAGTAGGGCGTTAGCACACAGTGTTACCAGTGATTCCTGGTTCTATCTTAGTAAGTGTGTCCTTGTCACTTAATTGTAAGAATCCAGTGAGATTTTCTTTATTTTTCTCAGACTTGCATACTGTAAGCATGTTAGTTAACATGACTAGCACTAGTATGTCTCAGCCCCTAGTCTTTCTCTGAGAGAAAGGAGAACCTCTTTCGCCCTGGAAAAGATGGAGGAGCTTATTTGACTCTTACCTGGTAGGTATTGGGGGAGACAAGTTTTCTTCTCACAGGAAGCAAGCCATTTTACTGCACAACCTTGGTGTGGAGGGGCATAACTTATATGACAGCATTGATGAGTTGCCCATTGGTAATGGTGAAGCAGAACCCTCAGATGTTTTTAAAATGTCCATGAAGATGCCTGAGCAGTATTATGGGCGATGTATAGGGTACTTCACCAAGGTGCAGGAACCCAATGCAAATTTGGGCAATTATGTGGCATCCATGAAAACATTGGCTCTTACAAGTGAGTTTGGAGAACTGATGGAATCACTCATAAGAGACCAACTGGTGAGATGCACTAACAGCACAAGCGTGCAAAAAATACTGGTATCCAGGAATCCCACACTTAAGGAAGCTATTGCCATTGTGCAGGGCAGAACACCTCTGGTTGCATAAAAGAGATGAGAAACCATACGCTGACGTTAGTTAAAAGTCCTATGCACAGCACTATTCACAAAATCGTTGAGGAAGAGACGCAACAGATGGGTGGAGGAAATATTTTGAAGGTGTCTTCTGGCACAAGATTTAAGAGCATACCTGATTCTTAGAAGGTCAAATGCTTTGGATGTGGCAGTTGTTTCATTTATTCCAGTAGCTCAAATTTTTACACCAAAGGACAGGTGTGTTTGTCGCAAGTGTGGCATTAAGGGGCATTACGCACTGTGTGTAGATTCCCAGAAAGGGTGAAAACTGAAAAATGTGTCTGAGAGTATATGAACTGCGATTTTCAGTGCGACACTAGTGGAAAAGTGGGTTATGGTACAGTGACTATGCCAGAGTGTGAGATTCTTCTTGGTGGGAAGACATTGGTGGTGCTTGCAGATTCAGGCTCACCATTTACCATAATTGGGAACAAACAATAGGATAAAAAAATTGCAATGGAGAGTATAAAGTTGGAACCTCCAGATATGAATCCAGTCAGCTATAGAGGTTCTCTTATCAATGTGTTGGGTTATGTTGTGATGAAGGTTGAATCTAAAAACAGACTTACTAGTGGGAAAGTTTATGTAGCAGAAAGGGGTGACATTCTCTTGGGATGGAGGCACCAATGGGACTTGGGAATTATTTTAAATCCCAATGCGTCCAACCCAAAATATCATGTCATGCTGAGTGAAAATCCAGATGAGGGAGAGCACTTTTTTAAAGAGTTTCTATAAGTGTTCAGTGACAAATTAGGTTTGCTCAAAGACTTAGAGCCCCTTATCATTTTGAAAATGGGAGCCAAGCCTTGTGTCCACAAGGTGCACAGGGTACCTAACATGATGGTCGAGCCATTAAAGGAGGAAATAAGAAGGCTCTTAGACATGGAAGTGATAGAAGAGGTAGAGGCTTCTGAGTGGTTGTCACCAGTGGTTGTGGCGTCCAAAGATGGTGGCAAAGCCATCAGAATGTATGTGGACTTGCATGGTCTCAATGAATGGATCTGGCAGGACGGTCAACCACTCCCCAAGATGTCAGAGTTTATTAGCATGCTGAAGGGAGCCAAGATATTTAGTGTATTGGATCTCTTGTCAACATACCACCAAGTAAAATTACATTGAGACTCGAGGCATTTGACTTCTTTTGTGACTCCTTTGGGAGCTTACCGCTTTATAAGAATGACGTTCAGTTTGGCATCAGCAGCAGCCTGTTTCCAAAGAATCATGGAGTTGGTGATTGCTGATCTGGCTAATGTCCCCAATTTTTCCAGGATAATATTTTGATAAATGATAAGGGTGTGTGTGAGCATGAGGAAGTTTTGAGGAGAGTTTTGGAGAGGTTGAGCAAGAAGGGACTGACTCTGAAAAAGCAAAAATGCCTTTTTGGGGTGATGTCTGTTACATACCTTGGGCATGTAATTTCGGGTGAAGGTGGGAAGCCTAAATTGAAACTAGAAGAGATTATCACTGAGGCTATGACTCCTAGCAACAAAGAACAAGTTAGGTCATTACTTGGGCTTGCGGAATTTTACTCCAAGTTCATGAAGGGGGTTGCCAGTGTAGTAGAACCCATTAGATTGATATTGAGTTAAGGATTACATTTTAGCTGCACAAAAGAGTGTGATGAGGCTTTTACTAAAATAAAGTCAGAAACTGGGAAAAGGTCTACTTTGGGACATTTTGACACTAATTACAAAACAATTCTAATTATGCATGCCAGCACTAGGGGTTTGGGAGCTGTGTCATCTCAAATGGTGGATGGTGAAGAGAGAGTTGTCGCTTTCGCTTCAAGATTACTTATAGGCGCGGAGGAACAATTTTGTTGTATCGAAAGAGAGGCGTTGAGCATATATTAGCCTGTCAAACATTTTAAGCTTTATTTTTGGGGTATTTCCTTCTTAGAGAGAACTGATCATAGACTTCAGGTACAAATCTTTTCGTGCTGACAGAGTGATCATCTGACTCCCAGACTCAAGCGATGGACTGGAGGATTAGAAGAGTTCAAATTTTCCTCAAAATTAATCAGTATGTGCTTATATCCACAATGCTTAACTTGGGTTAATTTGTTTATCTCATCTTAGATGCAGAATGAACAAGGATAATGCCCTTAACCACATGACTGCTAAGGCAATTCCCCTCTTGTGCTGGAAATTGTTATAGTCCATGGATCATTACGAGCTCAGCTCGTCATGAGCACACGACCAGTGTACTGCATGACGAGCTGAGCTCGTCATGAGCAGCGAAGGGGTTAATGAAAATAATAAAGTAATAAAGTCAAATTCATAGTAAAAAATGAAGACTTTATTTTAATGCTACCAGTCTTGAACTATTACTTGCTATTTATCAACAAAATATTTATGATAGAAAATTCATTTTTAAATTTTCTTACTGGTTCTGCATCAACCACTATCAATATAGGGCAGGTTTTTGGTCCAAATTACCAATGTGCAATGCAATCCGCAATTAAAGTTATGATTGAAAAATGTTGAATTTAGGGTTGAGATTCTAAATTGTGGTTCCCATAATTAAACATTAACAATTGTGAATATATGTGATGTCTTTATTTGTTCATGTAATGTTGGTTAGAGTTTGGAGGGAAGGGAAAAAGTAAGGAAGATCACAAAATATGTTTGAATGGCACTATTTCATTTACCAAATTATTATGAAAAAACCTTTGTCAAGGTAGTAATCTGTGTCAAGTATATCTGTGCATATTTGTTGTTTAGCATTTTTTAGGGGTTATGATCTGTTCTTTTTTTATACAACATTGCTTTTATGCTGCATTGCTCTACTGTGAATTTGTGTGGTATTGTGTTTGTTGTGTTGCAGTTTGTTTTGTTTGTTTTATGTTGTAACCTGTAAACTTTTAATTGTGTTTCTTGCTTGATGTGATCATGCTGTGTTCTGTTGTTTACCTAGGAATGTCAACAAATACAAAAAACCATGTGCCCAACCATTTCAGACACATTTACACCTTTCAATTTATGAAAAGAGAGTCAAAGGAAAGGGAACACCATCCTTGAAGGCAGAAGGCTGGATTTCTGAATGATGTGTATATAACTATTTCACTCTTAAAAAGAGGATTCCTAGATCCTCTCTAACTCACGTCTCATGTTATTAACCACTATCCAGCTACAGCTGCGTGTTGTATATGCCCACCCAAATCTTCCCATCAGGAGCAACAGATCAACTAGATCACCAGCAGTTCTGTCTGCATTGGGTCTGTGACACACACAAGAGTGGCAGCTGTCAAAATTGTAGACTGCCATCAACAATTGCCATCACCGTTTTGCTGAAATCTCTTGAATCCCAAACAAGACATGGAAGCTTTGAAAGCTTCCACTTTCCTCCGACATCAACAGTGAACAGCAACCTTTGAGATGCAATAGCAGAGAATAACTTGTCTTTAATGTAAATAATATATTTTGATAATAAGAATATGACTACTAATACTACTACTACTACAACTGATAATAATACTAATAATATTCTCAATAATAATAATAATAATATTAGTTATAATGATGAAGATGATAATGATAGGAATACTCATAATCATAATAATGATCATAATGAACTGTCTTGCTTGTTTCCAAATTTTTACTCAGTTTGACACTAATAACAAGGCTGAATTGCATGTTTTTTTTGCTGCATGCAATGTTTTCCAGACCTTTGCTTGTTGTGCCTTATTATTAACTAACTTTGGCATAACAAATGCATTCAGTTATGGTCAGTTTTTTGAACTTCAAAAAAAGGGTCTGTAAACCCCAGATGTGTGCATGAAACAAGTAAATAAAAGTAATACATTACAACATGAGAAATTAGTTTAGACAATGCAATCTTTTTTTCAGCTGAGTGCACAGTATCCAATTTGCCACAGCACTATTTTGGACACCACTTCATAGTTCAGAATGAAATGCCTCATTTAGGATACGGAACTATCAGTCTCATTTTAGTTATGGCATAAGGGTTGACCTCTGGTGCCAAACCAGAAGTCAAACTCAATAACACTTCAGTAACAATATCATAGAAAATCAACATCAATATGCCCTGTGCGTACACCCATACACAGTTCATCAAACTACATGAACACATAACTTTGTTCTAAGTCTCTTGCCATCACTTAGCACTGCAATACACAATAGCGACAAATAACCAGAAAAAACACACTTCATTATGACAACTATTAGAAACATGTTTTGGGAAACATGGTGCTTTAGTTACTTTTGTAAATATTATTTCACAAGTTCTGTCACTTGGGCATCTAGCATAAAAACATTATTGCAAATGAAAGGTGAAATATATGATAGAAACATATAGGAACATATGTTTTTATAGAACATATATTTACCATAATTCAAAAAGTCCATGTCCATGGTCAATATGAGACATGTGAGATAATGTAGCTTTTATATTGAATAAATTCACCAGTAGACTTACGTAATGTGTTACATTTGAAACTTTCAGCTGGACACTTCCGAACTTGCTAAGACTTTTTTGGCACATCGTTGCTGGTTATCTAATTGTATTAAATCCTATTTCTTAAACAATATGCTTCATGGACTTTGCAAAAATACTTGAAACTCTTCAAGGTGTGAAGTTTACAATTTGCATATATTATTGTTTTGTGTGGTTTTGAATTAGATCAGCAATTGTGGTGTGATTTTTACATGAAGAACAGGAGTGGATGAATTAAGCAGGCAGATTTCTTTCAGTTGTATTCCAACTAGTTGGATGTACTAGCCGGATTATGGAAAGAGATGTGTGTAATTGGTTGAATTTGTGAGAGCCAACATCTATTGTTAATTGATTTACATAGTGAACAAATGTGCAGTGTTTGATGTTTCCAGCATATTGCATCATATACACATTGCATTATTAGTAGTAATATTTAAATAAATATTATTCTGCACAACAAACTTAAATACCGTAGAACGTTTTTACTGCTGAAAAGTCATGCACTGCATGCATTAGCTGTTTATAAGCACTGCAGAACTTTTGGGCAAATTCAGACACTGTCAATTCACAGCTGTTGACAAGGTTTAGCCACTGATTGTTTTTTAGCTACGGAGCTGCAAGAGGGCCAGACCATGGAGAAAGTGGACACACAATTTGTTCCGAGAATGCTGTAGTATAATGCTGGGCAGACACAGAATGTCCTTATTTAACCATTGTGTAGCCTATTCTTGCCACTCTGTGCACATGTGTAGTACACCTGCTGCTCCTCAAATCCACTCTATTGCAGGTTAGATTACTTCAACTCTGGTTGGGAGGCAACAATTAGATGTTAATAACCCTGGTGGTCAATGGCTAGATTAGGCAGCATAAATCTGAATTCAGTTGTGTGCACCTTAAGCACTGCATGCAGTGAGCTAGAATGGGATCTGCAGATTAAAAGGGATGTTGAAAAAAGCTTGCATGAAGCTTGTTTTTACAACTTTGGAATAGGTAATTGTCCATTTGACAAAGTAATCCCATCACACCTATTGCAAAGAGGAGAACTCAATTTACATGTATGATTTGTAGTTTTTTTAATGTACATTGTAATAAGCAATTTGTCAAAAGCAAAGGGATGCTACAGCACCAGGCACATAATTATGAGTCTGGCGGTGGCCACCCTCTTACCTTAAGACAGTCTGACCGCCATTGCCCCGCCACAGCCACCCAAAAAACGCTGTTCCATGGTGGTGTTCTGGTGGTCAGGGGGCAGTAATATGCTTGGAGGGGCAACTACGATCCTCCCAAGCATTTTACAAGTTTCCTCTCTGCTATGGTTTTCACAGCAGTTTCACTGCCATAAAAACCATAGCAGAGAGGAAACAAAGGTGCCTCTGCACCATGTGGATGCATACGGGGGGCACAACATGTGCCCCCCTGTGTGCATGCACACCAGTTCCTGCACAGCATTGACTTACCAGTCCATGCCATGCAGGAACTATTTTTGGAGTTCCCATTGCGATACACATTTTTGAAACCTGCCAGACAGGAGGAAACTCAGAATCTGGCTGGTGGACTGACCATGATGTTGGCTGTGTGACGGCATGGCGGACTCAGCGCCACACCACCAAAGCCGTAACCAGGCCCCTAATGTCTGCTTGTTAGAGCTTAATAAATAATAGATACAACATTAGCAACCAAAGTTATCTTGGCACCTTTAATTTCAACATAAAGGTTTTTGTATATGATATTTTTGTGCCTGCTAGCTTTTTTTAAAACAAAGTGTAGAATGCAATTTAAATAGCATTTAAAATAGGCATGACAAATGTATTAAGAGCACATTCTGTTAAAGAAAAAAATATCTTAGTAAGTTATAAATGTTGTATACGGTATATGGTAAGATCGACAAACATTGTATGCATGACACAGAAAAGTACAAGTGCCTAAACTGGTATTGGGTACCAGTATTAAGACATGCTACAGCTTGTCCCTTCCAATGAATACACTTGACTACTTCATGATCCTTAAATCAATGGTGAGTCATGATCTGTCTACACATTTTGTACTAATAATTAGCAACAAAGATTTTTTGTGGTCACAACAGCAATACTACGTATGATCATCATCATTAACTTTATTCGGTTGTTAAGACCATCAAAGTGCATAGGTATACACGAGTATGGTAAATAAAACAACATTTTACATGATAACATTGTAATCCAAAGTAGATGATGTTATTCATACAACAACAAGCATATTAAAACCCGATCCATTAAGGAATATAAACAAATTAAAAGAACTGGCTTCCAAGGTATTAAAACCATACAAGCTAAAAACACATAGAAAATATAAAAAGTGCTGGTGCATAATTGTTGGAAGTGCAGAGTAGCTCAGTTCTCTGTAGATTGTACATGAGTCATAAAATACCATGATCATAAGACATCAAGTAAAAACTAAACACTTTGTGAAAAGTAATACTTAATCAGATGATATGCTCAATTCATTTTAGCTTCTGCCTCCTAAGGAACAAAAACCTCCCCAGGAATTTGGCCATTTTACATACTATTAGTGGCCTTGTATCTGTCCTGAGGATACGTAGTGCCTCTAGGTGACTACGAGTTCCTAGTTGTCCGCAGACAGGAGCTAGCCATATAGATCATGGGTTTTTATATAGAGGGCATGCAAAGAGAATATGCTTAGTTGTCTCCTCTATTTCAAGGCAGCATGGGAAACTAATGGTTTTCACTTGGGAGCCCCTATTCCATGATGCAGTAAAGGAATTTAAGGGGAGACATCCAAATATAAATTGAATAAATAGCTTCCTCTCGTGCGGGACAGTGAAAAAGTCCAAATAGGGCTCGTACTCACCAAACATCATAAACTCCATGAACTCTATCGTAAGTCGACCTCCTTTCACGTGTGTAACTGTTCTCTCTGCCACCCATTTCCAATAATAAGACTTAACCCACTCTCTACCAAGTAGTAAGCTAAGATCTTTTTCTGCCCAAAGGTTCCCCAAGCCTATTTCAAACAGCAGTGTTTTGACATTAAGGAACCAAGCAATTTTTTAAAAGCGATCCAGCTTAAGAATCCCCTCGGTGGCAGTCGCATAATGGGCCAGCACAGGTGTTTTTTTAATGCAAAGCCAAAATAGAAGAGGTCGAAGCCTCGATTTATCAATAATTGTAGTTCTGCCCAGATCTGGTCATAGGGGAGTAAGCAGGGTACTCTGGGGAAGTGAGCAAAGTGATCTTAAGAATTTATTCTCTGCAAGAAGCAGGCCCTCCATATTCTCAAATCCCAAGATTTCGGCCTCGTAAAGAGCCGAACCAACCCCCTTCTGATCATATATCTGTAGTGGTGCTGCAATCGGTCTAGATTGTGATGTCCTATGTGCTAAAATTATAGCCCCAGAAGTCTTCCTCTGCTGTAGAATTTGCTTTGAGATATGATGTTTCCATTCTATTTTTACAGTGGGAGTTATACCAAGATATTCCATGGATTCTACCCTTTCCCGCGGAGTTCCCCCCCCAGTAAAAGTTTCCCTTTAAATGATTTGTGGGGGTTCATTAACAAGAGTTTGGTCTTTGAGGTGTTTAATTCTAGATCTCTCCTCACACAGAAAGACATGAAGCGATCTAGTAGGAGTTGAAGGGCACTTGGGGTTTTAGAAACTAAAAGCGTATCTACATGGGCTTCCACTAAGTAATTCACCACTCCATTTACAAAAGTGAAAATAAAATGGGGGCTAAAACACAGCCCTGCCTCACCCCTCTTACAACCTTTATTGGGTCTGTCAATTGCGTTTGATCTCCCCAGCGTACCTTCGCATAATTGCCTTCATGAAGGCGAATTAAAAGTGCCAAGATGTCGTGGGGGTGTCCCTGATCATAAAGTACTTGCCAAAGTGTAGCCCTTGGAATAAGATCAAAAGCTGAGCTCAGGTCAATAAAAGCACTATAAAGACTACCCTTTTCCAATGTCACAGACTTCCCACGCCAAGAGGGTAAATCGAAAAACCTTATCAATAGTACTGACCTTTTTCCTGAACCTGCTTGGAAGGGAGATAATATATCATTCTCTTCCACCCAATCAGTCATTTTTGTAAGCAGGGCATGAGAAAAGACTTTCTGCGCCCCATCTATCAGACTTACCAGTCTGTAGTTTGAGGGCAGTGATCGATCCCCCTTCTTGAAGAACCTTGGCTCCTTGCCAGGATACTTAGTATCTAAAGATTTGTATTTACAGCTTGTGTTCAAGCTTGATGATATTAAACTCAAACAGCCACATTCTGACACCAAAAAGTGCCAGATCATGGGTTCTGGTATCAGTGTTTGGGCCTAATGTGCAATTAGTTCAAATGTCTTAATATGTTTTATTACATCCTGTTTCAGCTCTGTAGAAGTACCACATTAGAAATGTAATTTCAAATGACATTTTCTAGGTAACTACATGTAGGCGTTTTAGACAAAATACAATTGTGCAAGATACTTCTGCTGTAATGATATTTGCTCTTTTCCTTTTCTAAGCTTTTGGGTTTGCTTCATTTTTTGTGTTTTTGTAACCTAATACATCCTCATACAATGTGCTCTAATCCTCTACCAAATCTAGAAAGAACAGGAAAACATTTGTAATGTTTATGTGCATTCACTTTGGAGTAGATAATGTGGAATAATCTAAATTAGACTTATTGGTAGCTTCCTCTGAGAAGTTCTGTACATCTTTAACACTGCAGAGAAGCAATTGTAGTGAATTATGTCCTCTTGTGAATTACTTAATTATGTGCATTACATGATATTGGAAGAGTCATGGAATAAGTACAATGCATTTAACAAAACCATAATCAAAGCAGCATGTGGTTCCGTCACAATTATCCTTCTATTAATAGGATGATTAGGTGTCAACATTGAGATTATGTTATGCAGCTTCTACCCTCCTTGTACATGAGGCCCTTCTAACTGCAATACAGCACTATATAAATCGCTGCAAACACAACTTAATAAACGTGACTTGACAGATGGAAATTGACCCTCCCAAGAATTTGAAAAAAAATTCATTCAAGTTTTTACAGAGAATGACCAAATAAATGCTTTGTTGTTAAAACAAAATTCAATAGCCTTGTATGTGGGAAATATGACCCTTCAGGAAACCTTTAATAATGAATAAATTAGGTTTGGTGATCAATGAAAGCTTTATTATCTCTGTGCTCACAGATGTTTAAATATATTTGTTGATAAGCTCAAAATCACATGGTAGAACGGTGCATGAACTGACAACCATTATGAAGATATACCTGAATTCTAAATTGAACTTTATTTGTAAGTAAAACAAAGATTAACTATTGCATGAATCAAACTAGTCACTGAAAAATATTACTTGTGAAATAGTTTATCTATACTACTATTATAAAGAGAGAACACAAACCTTTTGGCCAGGTAAACTCGGGAACCACAGCGCCAATTCACACACCCAATACATGCTTGAAATTGTCAGGGTGTGTAGATGGACATAGGCTAGATAAAATTTTTAAAAAACGTAAATTTAAAAAATTTAACTTTAAAAACAAAGTAGTCCCCTGAAAGAAGCGCCGGTCGCGACGTAGCAATGACATCAACGTGCGTGATGACGACAGGCGGGGAGGAGCGGTGACGAGCGGCGAGGAAGGAAACAAAGATGGCAGCGCCCATACCCAACGTGAGAGAATTGTAACAGTAGTGGAAGAAGGCAAGATTCCTGTAAAGAGCATCATGTCCCGCCTGATAGTGAAGAATCTACCGACCGGAGTAAGTGCTACTGGGATGCGGCCACTAGAGGGGAGGGGAGGGGAGGGTCGGGAATCAAAGGACTGAACGAGGCACAACTGAGAGAGGTACTGCACTGGTGAGAAGGCGACAGCCGAGGAAGACATTGAACAGTGGGAAATGACTTAGAAGTTCACTAGGCTAACGGTGGTATAGCCAAGAGAGGAACACTGAACCACGCCACGGCTGTATGGTGCTCTTTTAAAGGGTGACAGAATAGGAGATCGATTTATTGTTTGGGATTACAAAAGTGTCACGTTTTCAGCTTTCTTTATAGTGCAGTCAAAGTGAAAAATGTAAGTGTTCTGGGCGGGAGGGGGCCGGGGCGGGAGAGGCTGCAAGCCTGAAAGCCACGGTGGTATGGTGCTCTTTAAAAGGGTGACAGAATAGGAGATCGATTTATTGTTTGGGATTACAAAAGTGTCACGTTTTCAGCTTTCTTTATAGTGCAGTCAAAGTGAAAAATGTAAGTGTTCTGGGCGGGAGGGGGCCGGGCTGGAGGGGCCGCAAGCCTGAAATGCTGCCCCAGCCCCCTTCTGCCCCGGGCAACGCTGGGGCGGGCTGCTAGTATGATATATTTGTGAATATTTCATGTTACTATGTGCTATCTGGCAATAATAATAATAGAAATATCAAAACATAAAATGTTCAAAAGCTTACATCTTCTTCAAATGTTAGAGATTGACACCCACCATTCTATGGTATATCACCTGGCTTACAACTATCTACCATAAGCAGGATAATATGCAAAATCTTGGTCCTGTTATTTAGCATTGGTCAGACTGCACCTACCATTATCTCTCAGAACCCATCCCTCTACCCTACTATGACAGATTTTCTATAAACCTTAATTGTACCAAATCCTGGTCTACTTACTCAACCATATTACACGTTATACTTATGTATTCCTAATACTTGTTTATTTTGGTGAAGTTAGCAAAAAATGTGTTTTTGTTCACATATGGAAATGCATATTGAATATAACAGGTGAAATACTGAACTGCTACGTTTGGCTTTCTATAATAAGATTAAAACAATATTTATAATAATTAGTTTAGAATGGTGGGCTTTAGGCATGAATATGCTTTGCTCTTAAGTTTATGGATGTCAGACCTTTATGAAACTGCTGCCAGTAAAGTGCAACTAAAATAGGCTCTGCTTGCAATTAAATGGTCAGGAATCCATAGAATACTGCCCTTTCTGCATGGTTGCCCCAGAGCTTATTGATGAACCTATTGTTAGGGCTCTGTGAATTTTAGCCCTTCTACCAATGGTGAAGTGGCTGTGCTCTCTGGTAGAGCTGTCAGCCTTATGGTTCTCTTTCCCCAAACCATTTGCTTTAACTCTGCTATTTTTCTGAACTAATTTCACGGGAATCTGTGTACTTTACCATTGGTAACCAGAGCTGAAGTGCTTGTGCTCACTCCCTAAAACATGGTAAGATTGGCTTACAACTGATTAGCATATTTAATTTACGTATAAGTACCTACGAAAGTTGTATACCATTTACCAGGGACTGTAAATTAAATTCTACTAGTGGGCCTGCAGCACTTATCGTTCCAACCAATAAAGTAGACCTTTAAAACATATCCCAGGTCTGCCATTGTAGCCTGTATGCAGTTTTAATCTATGAATTCGACTTGGTAAAGTAACTCCCTTGCCAAGCCTTAAACTCTCTTTCTATTAAATATAAGTAATCTCTATATAGGCCTAAGCAGCCCATGGGCCAGGGTCCATTGTAATAAAAAGGCTGGGCTTGTACTTTTAATTTGTACTTGTCCTGGTAGTGAATAATTCACATATTCATTTTTCACTACTCTGAGGTCTACCTCTCCTATAGGATAACATAGGGTTGCATTATTACATGTATTAAGTGCTAGCTGTCGATTAGGAGCAGGTAGGAATTTCATGTTTGCTCTCTGGGAAATTGTAATTTTAATTCCTCTTTAACAGTGAAGTTAGATTTTAAGACACTGGTCCATTGTGCCTGTAGCCAGGCTGGAGCAGGGGCAAGTAGCAGGAAACTTCTACTTCAAAGAAGGCACCAGGTATAAAAATAGAGCCACTCTTCAGTACGCTTCTGACCTGTGGAAGACTGCAGTGCTGCCCTGCTGCAAGAAGGACAGCCCTGCTGCCTGAGTGAGAAGGACTGGACCTGCATCATGAACCTAGGACCACCAGAGTGACTCCCAGGGCTAGTTGCCTGGCCTCCTGATCAGAGCCTTTAGAGATAGAAAAAGCTCCAACCATCTTGAACCTGCACCGGGACTCTGCCTGCTATGAGTGTTTGCCCCCAACTGGTGTTCTCGAGTACTGAATCCTTGGAAGTGAGGTTGAAGTTGCTTTGCCAGCCCAGCTGTTGTCTGAACTAAAATTGACACAGCCTGACACAAAACCAATGCAGTTTTTTACAGCACCTCATCAGAATTGATGCAACGTGACACTGCCCCGATGCAAGCTTGCATTGTATCCCTCACAGCTCATTGGAACCGCTGATGCATGATGCATTCTTGACACAGACCTCGTAGCTTCACATTGGAACTGTCGCAGCATGATTCATCCTCAATGCAAGCTCGCATCACAGCCCTCAGAGCTCATCCAAGCCACTGCTGATTCTTAATGCGGACCATGCCGCACTTTTTGTGACTGCCACTGTGTGTTGCAATGCTCTGCAACAGAATTTATGGTACATTTCTCAGCAGAATGCTCTTGATTACTGTATCCAGCACGCACCTCATTGTGGTCAGCTTGAACTTGTGAATTTGTCCTGGTTCGGTTCATCCAGAATTGCACAGTAGGTACTTTGTGCTTTTAAGGACTATTTTTACCTAAACCTGATCTCCAGTACTAACAATTGGATTTTTGCTGCAGTAGTATCAGAAAATACATTAAAATGTATGCTTTTTTTTAAAGTTGGAGTGGGATTTTTCTTGTGTTGTGTTTTACTTAATTGCTGCTTGTGTGCTGCACAAATAGGTTTACACATTGCCTCTAAGTTAAGCCTGACTGTGTTTGTGCAAGTTACCAGAAGGTTAGGTGCAGGTTAATTTAGTGATGTTAGTGGTTCACCCTGACAAAAATTGCAGCTGGGGCTTGAGAAGGGTTTCCACCTCATTCAACCACTACCCAATTTCTCACTCTCTCCCTTTTAAACATGACAAAAGTGACATCAATTTAATTAAAGCCTACAAGTGAATTATCGCATTTAGTGTGCCACCTACTAAACTAGCACTGTAAGACATGTCTCCAGGCCTGTTCTTGCCGCTTTTTTAACCTATTTACAAAAGGGGGTGGTGATGAACAGAGTGTCTGAATTGAGCAGACCACTCTTACCCAGTCCAAAGATCAGGGCTTGATCCATCACCGTTATTTATCTCACTGCCCCATCCCAGCTCAGAACCTGGCTATATGCAAATCAGTCTGTCCCTGGCCCAGTGCATCATGGGAACAGGGCAGACTAAACTACCAAGCCAATTCTTTACCAGAAAGGAGACAAGCTACCGGGGACCGGTTTCTGGCATTTCAGCCTCTTCGGCCCGGCTTGCTTGAATCCTGATGGAGCAGTGAGAAAGGGACTCATGTCTGAGTATACCCTGCCACACCTATAGTGGCCAAAATCGATTTACAAAAGGGGGTGGTGATGAACAGAGTGTCTGAATTGAGCAGACCACTCTTACCCAGTCCAAAGATCAGGGCTTGATCCATCACCGTTATTTATCTCACTGCCCCATCCCAGCTCAGAACCTGGCTATATGCAAATCAGTCTGTCCCTGGCCCAGTGCATCATGGGAACAGGGCAGACTAAACTACCAAGCCAATTCTTTACCAGAAAGGAGACAAGCTACCGGGGACCGGTTTCTGGCATTTCAGCCTCTTCGGCCCGGCTTGCTTGAATCCTGATGGAGCAGTGAGAAAGGGACTCATGTCTGAGTATACCCTGCCACACCTATAGTGGCCAAAATCGATTTACAAAAGGGGGTGGTGATGAACAGAGTGTCTGAATTGAGCAGACCACTCTTACCCAGTCCAAAGATCAGGGCTTGATCCATCACCGTTATTTATCTCACTGCCCCATCCCAGCTCAGAACCTGGCTATATGCAAATCAGTCTGTCCCTGGCCCAGTGCATCATGGGAACAGGGCAGACTAAACTACCAAGCCAATTCTTTACCAGAAAGGAGACAAGCTACCGGGGACCGGTTTCTGGCATTTCAGCCTCTTCGGCCCGGCTTGCTTGAATCCTGATGGAGCAGTGAGAAAGGGACTCATGTCTGAGTATACCCTGCCACACCTATAGTGGCCAAAATCGATTTACAAAAGGGGGTGGTGATGAACAGAGTGTCTGAATTGAGCAGACCACTCTTACCCAGTCCAAAGATCAGGGCTTGATCCATCACCGTTATTTATCTCACTGCCCCATCCCAGCTCAGAACCTGGCTATATGCAAATCAGTCTGTCCCTGGCCCAGTGCATCATGGGAACAGGGCAGACTAAACTACCAAGCCAATTCTTTACCAGAAAGGAGACAAGCTACCGGGGACCGGTTTCTGGCATTTCAGCCTCTTCGGCCCGGCTTGCTTGAATCCTGATGGAGCAGTGAGAAAGGGACTCATGTCTGAGTATACCCTGCCACACCTATAGTGGCCAAAATCGATTTACAAAAGGGGGTGGTGATGAACAGAGTGTCTGAATTGAGCAGACCACTCTTACCCAGTCCAAAGATCAGGGCTTGATCCATCACCGTTATTTATCTCACTGCCCCATCCCAGCTCAGAACCTGGCTATATGCAAATCAGTCTGTCCCTGGCCCAGTGCATCATGGGAACAGGGCAGACTAAACTACCAAGCCAATTCTTTACCAGAAAGGAGACAAGCTACCGGGGACCGGTTTCTGGCATTTCAGCCTCTTCGGCCCGGCTTGCTTGAATCCTGATGGAGCAGTGAGAAAGGGACTCATGTCTGAGTATACCCTGCCACACCTATAGTGGCCAAAATCGATTTACAAAAGGGGGTGGTGATGAACAGAGTGTCTGAATTGAGCAGACCACTCTTACCCAGTCCAAAGATCAGGGCTTGATCCATCACCGTTATTTATCTCACTGCCCCATCCCAGCTCAGAACCTGGCTATATGCAAATCAGTCTGTCCCTGGCCCAGTGCATCATGGGAACAGGGCAGACTAAACTACCAAGCCAATTCTTTACCAGAAAGGAGACAAGCTACCGGGGACCGGTTTCTGGCATTTCAGCCTCTTCGGGCCGGCTTGCTTGAATCCTGATGGAGCAGTGAGAAAGGGACTCATGTCTGAGTATACCCTGCCACACCTATAGTGGCCAAAATCGATTTACAAAAGGGGGTGGTGATGAACAGAGTGTCTGAATTGAGCAGACCACTCTTACCCAGTCCAAAGATCAGGGCTTGATCCATCACCGTTATTTATCTCACTGCCCCATCCCAGCTCAGAACCTGGCTATATGCAAATCAGTCTGTCCCTGGCCCAGTGCATCATGGGAACAGGGCAGACTAAACTACCAAGCCAATTCTTTACCAGAAAGGAGACAAGTTACCGGGGACCGGTTTCTGGCATTTCAGCCTCTTCGGCC
This sequence comes from Lissotriton vulgaris, assembly GCF_964263255.1. Taxonomy (NCBI): domain Eukaryota; kingdom Metazoa; phylum Chordata; class Amphibia; order Caudata; family Salamandridae; genus Lissotriton; species Lissotriton vulgaris. Next base: position 999,009,629 of record NC_141689.1, read on the forward strand.
CGGCTTGCTTGAATCCTGATGGAGCAGTGAGAAAGGGACTCATGTCTGAGTATACCCTGCCACACCTATAGTGGCCAAAATCGATTTACAAAAGGGGGTGGTGATGAACAGAGTGTCTGAATTGAGCAGACCACTCTTACCCAGTCCAAAGATCAGGGCTTGATCCATCACCGTTATTTATCTCACTGCCCCATCCCAGCTCAGAACCTGGCTATATGCAAATCAGTCTGTCCCTGGCCCAGTGCATCATGGGAACAGGGCAGACTAAACTACCAAGCCAATTCTTTACCAGAAAGGAGACAAGCTACCGGGGACCGGTTTCTGGCATTTCAGCCTCTTCGGCCCGGCTTGCTTGAATCCTGATGGAGCAGTGAGAAAGGGACTCATGTTTGAGTATACCCTGCCACACCTATAGTGGCCAAAATCGATTTACAAAAGGGGGTGGTGATGAACAGAGTGTCTGAATTGAGCAGACCACTCTTACCCAGTCCAAAGATCAGGGCTTGATCCATCACCGTTATTTATCTCACTGCCCCATCCCAGCTCAGAACCTGGCTATATGCAAATCAGTCTGTCCCTGGCCCAGTGCATCATGGGAACAGGGCAGACTAAACTACCAAGCCAATTCTTTACCAGAAAGGAGACAAGCTACCGGGGACCGGTTTCTGGCATTTCAGCCTCTTCGGCCCAGCTTGCTTGAATCCTGATGGAGCAGTGAGAAAGGGACTCATGTCTGAGTATACCCTGCCACACCTATAGTGGCCAAAATCGATTTACAAAAGGGGGTGGTGATGAACAGAGTGTCTGAATTGAGCAGACCACTCTTACCCAGTCCAAAGATCAGGGCTTGATCCATCACCGTTATTTATCTCACTGCCCCATCCCAGCTCAGAACCTGGCTATATGCAAATCAGTCTGTCCCTGGCCCAGTGCATCATGGGAACAGGGCAGACTAAACTACCAAGCCAATTCTTTACCAGAAAGGAGACAAGCTACCGGGGACCGGTTTCTGGCATTTCAGCCTCTTCGGCCCGGCTTGCTTGAATCCTGATGGAGCAGTGAGAAAGGGACTCATGTCTGAGTATACCCTGCCACACCTATAGTGGCCAAAATCGATTTACAAAAGGGGGTGGTGATGAACAGAGTGTCTGAATTGAGCAGACCACTCTTACCCAGTCCAAAGATCAGGGCTTGATCCATCACCGTTATTTATCTCACTGCCCCATCCCAGCTCAGAACCTGGCTATATGCAAATCAGTCTGTCCCTGGCCCAGTGCATCATGGGAACAGGGCAGACTAAACTACCAAGCCAATTCTTTACCAGAAAGGAGACAAGCTACCGGGGACCGGTTTCTGGCATTTCAGCCTCTTCGGCCCGGCTTGCTTGAATCCTGATGGAGCAGTGAGAAAGGGACTCATGTCTGAGTATACCCTGCCACACCTATAGTGGCCAAAATCGATTTACAAAAGGGGGTGGTGATGAACAGAGTGTCTGAATTGAGCAGACCACTCTTACCCAGTCCAAAGATCAGGGCTTGATCCATCACCGTTATTTATCTCACTGCCCCATCCCAGCTCAGAACCTGGCTATATGCAAATCAGTCTGTCCCTGGCCCAGTGCATCATGGGAACAGGGCAGACTAAACTACCAAGCCAATTCTTTACCAGAAAGGAGACAAACTACCGGGGACCGGTTTCTGGCATTTCAGCCTCTTCGGCCCGGCTTGCTTGAATCCTGATGGAGCAGTGAGAAAGGGACTCATGTCTGAGTATACCCTGCCACACCTATAGTGGCCAAAATCGATTTACAAAAGGGGGTGGTGATGAACAGAGTGTCTGAATTGAGCAGACCACTCTTACCCAGTCCAAAGATCAGGGCTTGATCCATCACCGTTATTTATCTCACTGCCCCATCCCAGCTCAGAACCTGGCTATATGCAAATCAGTCTGTCCCTGGCCCAGTGCATCATGGGAACAGGGCAGACTAAACTACCAAGCCAATTCTTTACCAGAAAGGAGACAAACTACCGGGGACCGGTTTCTGGCATTTCAGCCTCTTCAGCCCGGCTTGCTTGAATCCTGATGGAGCAGTGAGAAAGGGACTCATGTCTGAGTATACCCTGCCACACCTATAGTGGCCAAAATCGATTTACAAAAGGGGGTGGTGATGAACAGAGTGTCTGAATTGAGCAGACCACTCTTACCCAGTCCAAAGATCAGGGCTTGATCCATCACCGTTATTTATCTCACTGCCCCATCCCAGCTCAGAACCTGGCTATATGCAAATCAGTCTGTCCCTGGCCCAGTGCATCATGGGAACAGGGCAGACTAAACTACCAAGCCAATTCTTTACCAGAAAGGAGACAAGCTACCGGGGACCGGTTTCTGGCATTTCAGCCTCTTCGGCCCGGCTTGCTTGAATCCTGATGGAGCAGTGAGAAAGGGACTCATGTCTGAGTATACCCTGCCACACCTATAGTGGCCAAAATCGATTTACAAAAGGGGGTGGTGATGAACAGAGTGTCTGAATTGAGCAGACCACTCTTACCCAGTCCAAAGATCAGGGCTTGATCCATCACCGTTATTTATCTCACTGCCCCATCCCAGCTCAAAACCTGGCTATATGCAAATCAGTCTGTCCCTGGCCCAGTGCATCATGGGAACAGGGCAGACTAAACTACCAAGCCAATTCTTTACCAGAAAGGAGACAAGCTACCGGGGACCGGTTTCTGGCATTTCAGCCTCTTCGGCCCGGCTTGCTTGAATCCTGATGGAGCAGTGAGAAAGGGACTCATGTCTGAGTATACCCTGCCACACCTATAGTGGCCAAAATCGATTTACAAAAGGGGGTGGTGATGAACAGAGTGTCTGAATTGAGCAGACCACTCTTACCCAGTCCAAAGATCAGGGCTTGATCCATCACCGTTATTTATCTCACTGCCCCATCCCAGCTCAGAACCTGGCTATATGCAAATCAGTCTGTCCCTGGCCCAGTGCATCATGGGAACAGGGCAGACTAAACTACCAAGCCAATTCTTTACCAGAAAGGAGACAAGTTACCGGGGACCGGTTTCTGGCATTTCAGCCTCTTCGGCCCGGCTTGCTTGAATCCTGATGGAGCAGTGAGAAAGGGACTCATGTCTGAGTATACCCTGCCACACCTATAGTGGCCAAAATCGATTTACAAAAGGGGGTGGTGATGAACAGAGTGTCTGAATTGAGCAGACCACTCTTACCCAGTCCAAAGATCAGGGCTTGATCCATCACCGTTATTTATCTCACTGCCCCATCCCAGCTCAGAACCTGGCTATATGCAAATCAGTCTGTCCCTGGCCCAGTGCATCATGGGAACAGGGCAGACTAAACTACCAAGCCAATTCTTTACCAGAAAGGAGACAAGCTACCGGGGACCGGTTTCTGGCATTTCAGCCTCTTCGGCCCGGCTTGCTTGAATCCTGATGGAGCAGTGAGAAAGGGACTCATGTCTGAGTATACCCTGCCACACCTATAGTGGCCAAAATCGATTTACAAAAGGGGGTGGTGATGAACAGAGTGTCTGAATTGAGCAGACCACTCTTACCCAGTCCAAAGATCAGGGCTTGATCCATCACTGTTATTTATCTCACTGCCCCATCCCAGCTCAGAACCTGGCTATATGCAAATCAGTCTGTCCCTGGCCCAGTGCATCATGGGAACAGGGCAGACTAAACTACCAAGCCAATTCTTTACCAGAAAGGAGACAAGCTACCGGGGACCGGTTTCTGGCATTTCAGCCTCTTCGGCCCTCCTTGCTTGAATCCTGATGGAGCAGTGAGAAAGGGACTCATGTCTGAGTATACCCTGCCACACCTATAGTGGCCAAAATCGATTTACAAAAGGGGGTGGTGATGAACAGAGTGTCTGAATTGAGCAGACCACTCTTACCCAGTCCAAAGATCAGGGCTTGATCCATCACCGTTATTTATCTCACTGCCCCATCCCAGCTCAGAACCTGGCTATATGCAAATCAGTCTGTCCCTGGCCCAGTGCATAATGGGAACAGGGCAGACTAAACTACCAAGCCAATTCTTTACCAGAAAGGAGACAAACTACCGGGGACCGGTTTCTGGCATTTCAGCCTCTTCGGCCCGGCTTGCTTGAATCCTGATGGAGCAGTGAGAAAGGGACTCATGTCTGAGTATACCCTGCCACACCTATAGTGGCCAAAATCGATTTACAAAAGGGGGTGGTGATGAACAGAGTGTCTGAATTGAGCAGACCACTCTTACCCAGTCCAAAGATCAGGGCTTGATCCATCACCGTTATTTATCTCACTGCCCCATCCCAGCTCAGAACCTGGCTATATGCAAATCAGTCTGTCCCTGGCCCAGTGCATCATGGGAACAGGGCAGACTAAACTACCAAGCCAATTCTTTACCAGAAAGGAGACAAGCTACCGGGGACCGGTTTCTGGCATTTCAGCCTCTTCGGCCCGGCTTGCTTGAATCCTGATGGAGCAGTGAGAAAGGGACTCATGTCTGAGTATACCCTGCCACACCTATAGTGGCCAAAATCGATTTACAAAAGGGGGTGGTGATGAACAGAGTGTCTGAATTGAGCAGACCACTCTTACCCAGTCCAAAGATCAGGGCTTGATCCATCACCGTTATTTATCTCACTGCCCCATCCCAGCTCAGAACCTGGCTATATGCAAATCAGTCTGTCCCTGGCCCAGTGCATCATGGGAACAGGGCAGACTAAACTACCAAGCCAATTCTTTACCAGAAAGGAGACAAGCTACCGGGGACCGGTTTCTGGCATTTCAGCCTCTTCGGCCCGGCTTGCTTGAATCCTGATGGAGCAGTGAGAAAGGGACTCATGTCTGAGTATACCCTGCCACACCTATAGTGGCCAAAATCGATTTACAAAAGGGGGTGGTGATGAACAGAGTGTCTGAATTGAGCAGACCACTCTTACCCAGTCCAAAGATCAGGGCTTGATCCATCACCGTTATTTATCTCACTGCCCCATCCCAGCTCAGAACCTGGCTATATGCAAATCAGTCTGTCCCTGGCCCAGTGCATCATGGGAACAGGGCAGACTAAACTACCAAGCCAATTCTTTACCAGAAAGGAGACAAGTTACCGGGGACCGGTTTCTGGCATTTCAGCCTCTTCGGCCCGGCTTGCTTGAATCCTGATGGAGCAGTGAGAAAGGGACTCATGTCTGAGTATACCCTGCCACACCTATAGTGGCCAAAATCGATTTACAAAAGGGGGTGGTGATGAACAGAGTGTCTGAATTGAGCAGACCACTCTTACCCAGTGCAAAGATCAGGGCTTGATCCATCACCGTTATTTATCTCACTGCCCCATCCCAGCTCAGAACCTGGCTATATGCAAATCAGTCTGTCCCTGGCCCAGTGCATCATGGGAACAGGGCAGACTAAACTACCAAGCCAATTCTTTACCAGAAAGGAGACAAGCTACCGGGGACCGGTTTCTGGCATTTCAGCCTCTTCGGCCCGGCTTGCTTGAATCCTGATGGAGCAGTGAGAAAGGGACTCATGTCTGAGTATACCCTGCCACACCTATAGTGGCCAAAATCGATTTACAAAAGGGGGTGGTGATGAACAGAGTGTCTGAATTGAGCAGACCACTCTTACCCAGTCCAAAGATCAGGGCTTGATCCATCACCGTTATTTATCTCACTGCCCCATCCCAGCTCAGAACCTGGCTATATGCAAATCAGTCTGTCCCTGGCCCAGTGCATCATGGGAACAGGGCAGACTAAACTACCAAGCCAATTCTTTACCAGAAAGGAGACAAGCTACCGGGGACCGGTTTCTGGCATTTCAGCCTCTTCGGCCCGGCTTGCTTGAATCCTGATGGAGCAGTGAGAAAGGGACTCATGTCTGAGTATACCCTGCCACACCTATAGTGGCCAAAATCGATTTACAAAAGGGGGTGGTGATGAACAGAGTGTCTGAATTGAGCAGACCACTCTTACCCAGTCCAAAGATCAGGGCTTGATCCATCACCGTTATTTATCTCACTGCCCCATCCCAGCTCAGAACCTGGCTATATGCAAATCAGTCTGTCCCTGGCCCAGTGCATCATGGGAACAGGGCAGACTAAACTACCAAGCCAATTCTTTACCAGAAAGGAGACAAGCTACCGGGGACCGGTTTCTGGCATTTCAGCCTCTTCGGCCCGGCTTGCTTGAATCCTGATGGAGCAGTGAGAAAGGGACTCATGTCTGAGTATACCCTGCCACACCTATAGTGGCCAAAATCGATTTACAAAAGGGGGTGGTGATGAACAGAGTGTCTGAATTGAGCAGACCACTCTTACCCAGTCCAAAGATCAGGGCTTGATCCATCACCGTTATTTATCTCACTGCCCCATCCCAGCTCAGAACCTGGCTATATGCAAATCAGTCTGTCCCTGGCCCAGTGCATCATGGGAACAGGGCAGACTAAACTACCAAGCCAATTCTTTACCAGAAAGGAGACAAGCTACCGGGGACCGGTTTCTGGCATTTCAGCCTCTTCGGCCCGGCTTGCTTGAATCCTGATGGAGCAGTGAGAAAGGGACTCATGTCTGAGTATACCCTGCCACACCTATAGTGGCCAAAATCGATTTACAAAAGGGGGTGGTGATGAACAGAGTGTCTGAATTGAGCAGACCACTCTTACCCAGTCCAAAGATCAGGGCTTGATCCATCACCGTTATTTATCTCACTGCCCCATCCCAGCTCAGAACCTGGCTATATGCAAATCAGTCTGTCCCTGGCCCAGTGCATCATGGGAACAGGGCAGACTAAACTACCAAGCCAATTCTTTACCAGAAAGGAGACAAGCTACCGGGGACCGGTTTCTGGCATTTCAGCCTCTTCGGCCCGGCTTGCTTGAATCCTGATGGAGCAGTGAGAAAGGGACTCATGTCTGAGTATACCCTGCCACACCTATAGTGGCCAAAATCGATTTACAAAAGGGGGTGGTGATGAACAGAGTGTCTGAATTGAGCAGACCACTCTTACCCAGTCCAAAGATCAGGGCTTGATCCATCACCGTTATTTATCTCACTGCCCCATCCCAGCTCAGAACCTGGCTATATGCAAATCAGTCTGTCCCTGGCCCAGTGCATCATGGGAACAGGGCAGACTAAACTACCAAGCCAATTCTTTACCAGAAAGGAGACAAGCTACCGGGGACCGGTTTCTGGCATTTCAGCCTCTTCGGCCCGGCTTGCTTGAATCCTGATGGAGCAGTGAGAAAGGGACTCATGTCTGAGTATACCCTGCCACACCTATAGTGGCCAAAATCGATTTACAAAAGGGGGTGGTGATGAACAGAGTGTCTGAATTGAGCAGACCACTCTTACCCAGTCCAAAGATCAGGGCTTGATCCATCACCGTTATTTATCTCACTGCCCCATCCCAGCTCAGAACCTGGCTATATGCAAATCAGTCTGTCCCTGGCCCAGTGCATCATGGGAACAGGGCAGACTAAACTACCAAGCCAATTCTTTACCAGAAAGGAGACAAGCTACCGGGGACCGGTTTCTGGCATTTCAGCCTCTTCGGCCCGGCTTGCTTGAATCCTGATGGAGCAGTGAGAAAGGGACTCATGTCTGAGTATACCCTGCCACACCTATAGTGGCCAAAATCGATTTACAAAAGGGGGTGGTGATGAACAGAGTGTCTGAATTGAGCAGACCACTCTTACCCAGTCCAAAGATCAGGGCTTGATCCATCACCGTTATTTATCTCACTGCCCCATCCCAGCTCAGAACCTGGCTATATGCAAATCAGTCTGTCCCTGGCCCAGTGCATCATGGGAACAGGGCAGACTAAACTACCAAGCCAATTCTTTACCAGAAAGGAGACAAGTTACCGGGGACCGGTTTCTGGCATTTCAGCCTCTTCGGCCCGGCTTGCTTGAATCCTGATGGAGCAGTGAGAAAGGGACTCATGTCTGAGTATACCCTGCCACACCTATAGTGGCCAAAATCGATTTACAAAAGGGGGTGGTGATGAACAGAGTGTCTGAATTGAGCAGACCACTCTTACCCAGTCCAAAGATCAGGGCTTGATCCATCACCGTTATTTATCTCACTGCCCCATCCCAGCTCAGAACCTGGCTATATGCAAATCAGTCTGTCCCTGGCCCAGTGCATCATGGGAACAGGGCAGACTAAACTACCAAGCCAATTCTTTACCAGAAAGGAGACAAGCTACCGGGGACCGGTTTCTGGCATTTCAGCCTCTTCGGCCCGGCTTGCTTGAATCCTGATGGAGCAGTGAGAAAGGGACTCATGTCTGAGTATACCCTGCCACACCTATAGTGGCCAAAATCGATTTACAAAAGGGGGTGGTGATGAACAGAGTGTCTGAATTGAGCAGACCACTCTTACCCAGTCCAAAGATCAGGGCTTGATCCATCACCGTTATTTATCTCACTGCCCCATCCCAGCTCAGAACCTGGCTATATGCAAATCAGTCTGTCCCTGGCCCAGTGCATCATGGGAACAGGGCAGACTAAACTACCAAGCCAATTCTTTACCAGAAAGGAGACAAGCTACCGGGGACCGGTTTCTGGCATTTCAGCCTCTTCGGCCCGGCTTGCTTGAATCCTGATGGAGCAGTGAGAAAGGGACTCATGTCTGAGTATACCCTGCCACACCTATAGTGGCCAAAATCGATTTACAAAAGGGGGTGGTGATGAACAGAGTGTCTGAATTGAGCAGACCACTCTTACCCAGTCCAAAGATCAGGGCTTGATCCATCACCGTTATTTATCTCACTGCCCCATCCCAGCTCAGAACCTGGCTATATGCAAATCAGTCTGTCCCTGGTCCAGTGCATCATGGGAACAGGGCAGACTAAACTACCAAGCCAATTCTTTACCAGAAAGGAGACAAGCTACCGGGGACCGGTTTCTGGCATTTCAGCCTCTTCGGCCCGGCTTGCTTGAATCCTGATGGAGCAGTGAGAAAGGGACTCATGTCTGAGTATACCCTGCCACACCTATAGTGGCCAAAATCGATTTACAAAAGGGGGTGGTGATGAACCATCAGGATTCAAGCAAGCCGGGCCGAAGAGGCTGAAATGCCAGAAACCGGTCCCCGGTAGCTTGTTTCCTTCCCAGTGTAAGAATTGGCTTTTGTAGTTTGGTTTGCCCTGTTCCCATCATGCACTGGGACAGGAACAGACTAATTTGCATACAGCCAGGTTCTGAAACTGGGATGGTGCAGTGAGCTAAAAAACGGTGTTGGATCTAGCCCTGATCTCTTGACTGGGTGAGAGTATTCTGTTTAATTCAGAGACTCTGTCCCTCACCACCCCTTGTTGTAAATATTTTTGTCCACCCTAAGCGTGGAAGGGTATGCTCAGATGTGAGTCCCTTGCTCATTGCACCATCAGGATTCAAGCAAGCCGGGCCGAAGAGGCTGAAATGCCAGAAACCGGTCCCCGGTAGCTTGTTTCCTTCCCAGTGTAAGAATTGGCTTTTGTAGTTTGGTTTGCCCTGTTCCCATCATGCACTGGGACAGGAACAGACTAATTTGCATACAGCCAGGTTCTGAAACTGGGATGGTGCAGTGAGCTAAAAAACGGTGTTGGATCTAGCCCTGATCTCTTGACTGGGTGAGAGTATTCTGTTTAATTCAGAGACTCTGTCCCTCACCACCCCTTGTTGTAAATATTTTTGTCCACCCTAAGCGTGGAAGGGTATGCTCAGATGTGAGTCCCTTGCTCATTGCACCATCAGGATTCAAGCAAGCCGGGCCGAAGAGGCTGAAATGCCAGAAACCGGTCCCCGGTAGCTTGTTTCCTTCCCAGTGTAAGAATTGGCTTTTGTAGTTTGGTTTGCCCTGTTCCCATCATGCACTGGGACAGGAACAGACTAATTTGCATACAGCCAGGTTCTGAAACTGGGATGGTGCAGTGAGCTAAAAAACGGTGTTGGATCTAGCCCTGATCTCTTGACTGGGTGAGAGTATTCTGTTTAATTCAGAGACTCTGTCCCTCACCACCCCTTGTTGTAAATATTTTTGTCCACCCTAAGCGTGGAAGGGTATGCTCAGATGTGAGTCCCTTGCTCATTGCACCATCAGGATTCAAGCAAGCCGGGCCGAAGAGGCTGAAATGCCAGAAACCGGTCCCCGGTAGCTTGTTTCCTTCCCAGTGTAAGAATTGGCTTTTGTAGTTTGGTTTGCCCTGTTCCCATCATGCACTGGGACAGGAACAGACTAATTTGCATACAGCCAGGTTCTGAAACTGGGATGGTGCAGTGAGCTAAAAAACGGTGTTGGATCTAGCCCTGATCTCTTGACTGGGTGAGAGTATTCTGTTTAATTCAGAGACTCTGTCCCTCACCACCCCTTGTTGTAAATATTTTTGTCCACCCTAAGCGTGGAAGGGTATGCTCAGATGTGAGTCCCTTGCTCATTGCACCATCAGGATTCAAGCAAGCCAGGCCGAAGAGGCTGAAATGCCAGAAACCGGTCCCCGGTAGCTTGTTTCCTTCCCAGTGTAAGAATTGGCTTTTGTAGTTTGGTTTGCCCTGTTCCCATCATGCACTGGGACAGGAACAGACTAATTTGCATACAGCCAGGTTCTGAAACTGGGATGGTGCAGTGAGCTAAAAAACGGTGTTGGATCTAGCCCTGATCTCTTGACTGGGTGAGAGTATTCTGTTTAATTCAGAGACTCTGTCCCTCACCACCCCTTGTTGTAAATATTTTTGTCCACCCTAAGCGTGGAAGGGTATGCTCAGATGTGAGTCCCTTGCTCATTGCACCATCAGGATTCAAGCAAGCCGGGCCGAAGAGGCTGAAATGCCAGAAACCGGTCCCCGGTAGCTTGTTTCCTTCCCAGTGTAAGAATTGGCTTTTGTAGTTTGGTTTGCCCTGTTCCCATCATGCACTGGGACAGGAACAGACTAATTTGCATACAGCCAGGTTCTGAAACTGGGATGGTGCAGTGAGCTAAAAAACGGTGTTGGATCTAGCCCTGATCTCTTGACTGGGTGAGAGTATTCTGTTTAATTCAGAGACTCTGTCCCTCACCACCCCTTGTTGTAAATATTTTTGTCCACCCTAAGCGTGGAAGGGTATGCTCAGATGTGAGTCCCTTGCTCATTGCACCATCAGGATTCAAGCAAGCCGGGCCGAAGAGGCTGAAATGCCAGAAACCGGTCCCCGGTAGCTTGTTTCCTTCCCAGTGTAAGAATTGGCTTTTGTAGTTTGGTTTGCCCTGTTCCCATCATGCACTGGGACAGGAACAGACTAATTTGCATACAGCCAGGTTCTGAAACTGGGATGGTGCAGTGAGCTAAAAAACGGTGTTGGATCTAGCCCTGATCTCTTGACTGGGTGAGAGTATTCTGTTTAATTCAGAGACTCTGTCCCTCACCACCCCTTGTTGTAAATATTTTTGTCCACCCTAAGCGTGGAAGGGTATGCTCAGATGTGAGTCCCTTGCTCATTGCACCATCAGGATTCAAGCAAGCCGGGCCGAAGAGGCTGAAATGCCAGAAACCGGTCCCCGGTAGCTTGTTTCCTTCCCAGTGTAAGAATTGGCTTTTGTAGTTTGGTTTGCCCTGTTCCCATCATGCACTGGGACAGGAACAGACTAATTTGCATACAGCCAGGTTCTGAAACTGGGATGGTGCAGTGAGCTAAAAAACGGTGTTGGATCTAGCCCTGATCTCTTGACTGGGTGAGAGTATTCTGTTTAATTCAGAGACTCTGTCCCTCACCACCCCTTGTTGTAAATATTTTTGTCCACCCTAAGCGTGGAAGGGTATGCTCAGATGTGAGTCCCTTGCTCATTGCACCATCAGGATTCAAGCAAGCCGGGCCGAAGAGGCTGAAATGCCAGAAACCGGTCCCCGGTAGCTTGTTTCCTTCCCAGTGTAAGAATTGGCTTTTGTAGTTTGGTTTGCCCTGTTCCCATCATGCACTGGGACAGGAACAGACTAATTTGCATACAGCCAGGTTCTGAAACTGGGATGGTGCAGTGAGCTAAAAAACGGTGTTGGATCTAGCCCTGATCTCTTGACTGGGTGAGAGTATTCTGTTTAATTCAGAGACTCTGTCCCTCACCACCCCTTGTTGTAAATATTTTTGTCCACCCTAAGCGTGGAAGGGTATGCTCAGATGTGAGTCCCTTGCTCATTGCACCATCAGGATTCAAGCAAGCCGGGCCGAAGAGGCTGAAATGCCAGAAACCGGTCCCCGGTAGCTTGTTTCCTTCCCAGTGTAAGAATTGGCTTTTGTAGTTTGGTTTGCCCTGTTCCCATCATGCACTGGGACAGGAACAGACTAATTTGCATACAGCCAGGTTCTGAAACTGGGATGGTGCAGTGAGCTAAAAAACGGTGTTGGATCTAGCCCTGATCTCTTGACTGGGTGAGAGTATTCTGTTTAATTCAGAGACTCTGTCCCTCACCACCCCTTGTTGTAAATGCTTTTTTAACCTAGCAAAATAAACCTTTTGCCAGGCCTAACCCTTCCTTTTGTAAACTTTTATTTTTAATGCATATTTGTCACCCCCAAGGAAGGCCCTACGTGCCCAAAGAGTAGAAAGTTATAAATGTATAATTAAAGTTCTACGTGTCCTGGCACTAAAAGATCTATAAAGTAATATTCCACTATGTCAAAGCAGGCTCTCACATACAAATGCACTGGGTTACATTGTAACACCTTATAATGCTTACCTTTAGTATGAGCATATCTAGAAAAATTATTCATAAACTTATTTTTTCAATAACTTTAAATTCTAACTTAATGGGAAAGTTAGAATTTATATTACTATTTTGAATTGAAACTTTAAAAAAGTTGGAATACTCCTGTTTATTCCTAATGTGCCGTTCTATCAGTGTCCAGTATCTCCTGACCCCTGATGACTCCCCAAAAGAATGTTTGTCCCTCCCAGACAATGGAAATAGGTAATTTATGTGTGTGACAATGTTCCTCTTCTGAGCAGGATGGCCTGGGGAATGTGCCATCCCTTTGCTGAGCTTCAAAGCATAGCCTGTCGACAATACTCACCCACTTTCTGAATTTAGAAAATGTCCACCCTGTCACTGGTAGATGCAGCTAACAGGTGTCTGCTTGTCCTTTGTGTCTTTAGTCAGGCTGGCATAAAGCCCAGTGGCAGTAGAAGAACTGACCAGAACATGGTTTTAGGGGGTGGAAAAATAATTGTTCTCCATGCATTGGGTGGCATTGAGCATTAGAGTAGACCCACAGACCAGAACACTCCTGAAAATGTGTGTATCGGATGAAGGACTGTCTGAAGAACCTGAAGGAATACTGACCTCCTTGCCTTAGACACAGGAACCTAGAAGTGAATCTATGGGTCAGTTGGCTGATCTCCTGTTTGAGTAACAGAGGCAGGAGTAGGTCTGAACCCCCAAATGATTGAGAGTTTAGAATTGTAATGCATTACGTGTTTTTATTGGCCAGGTAGGAATAATATACAAAGGGGACAGTTTACAGAAGTTAGCATATGTTCCTTCTAAAACTATGGGCCATATGTATGAAACCTAGGTTTTGCGATTCTCAATTAGCGATTTTTGGAGAATCGCTATTTGAGAATCGCAAAATGCTATGCATCTAGGATTTGCAAATCAATTTGCGAATCCTGCATATTCCTTAATTGTGAATCGCAAATTGCAATTCGCAATTAAGAAATACCTCCCCATTCAATCCTATGGGCCCATAGGAATGAATGGGAAGACATTCTCAATTTGTGATTCTCAATATGAGAATCGCAAATTGAGAATGCAATTTCAAAGGAGCCAGGGTGTCAAAAGAACACCCTGCTGCACCCCTGAAATGTGCATGTGTGCACATGTGGCCACATGGCACTTTGAAAAATGCACAAAAGTGAATTTTTCTAAGAAATCGCAAATTACCACCAACTTGAAGTTGGTGGTAATTTGCGATTCCTGAAAGTCAAGTTGCACTTTTTCTGTGCTTCTTACATTGCATTTTAGGAATAGCAATTTGTGATTCCTTAAATGCAATTGGAAAATAAGGAATCGCAGAGCCTAATTGCGATCGCAAATGCCGAAATTCTGCAAATTTCAGCGCTTGTGATAGCAATTTGGAATGAAACATATGGCCCAAAGTCTCTCATCCTCTCTGAAACAATCTTTAATCCAATTGGTTGCACACTTGTTGATGCACATTAGGCATTAACGGATTCACAGGCATTGCCCTCACAATGGATGTAGCCTTACGGCTAGAGCGGTTGACCTTGAAGCTGGGGTACGAGTTCAAGTCTCGGCAACAACGCTCAACATCCTGTGATTCTGGCAAGTCACTTAATCTCCCCGTACCTAACACAAATAAATGTGTTCGCATGTAACGAAACTGGTACTCATGTAAAGCGCTCTGATACCCGATGTCTTGGGTCTAGTTCGCCCTAAATAAAACTCTAAAAAAACAAACGAAAAATATTAAATGAGCCAAGTGTCTAGAGGCATAATGTGTATACTGCAAGTGCTGCCATTCATATGTATTTAGACAATTACATTTAGTGAATGCAAACAGTTTTACGACATCTTTGATTTGAAAATTGGCTTAGCATTTCTTCTACTCATTCTTTACAGTCAATAATCTTTACAAGAAACAATAATGGCCTCTTACTGTACTATTGTAAGGAAATTGGTTCAGCCCATCAAATCTATCATGATTGTTTGCTTTTTGACGATCTGGTATATGACTTTTTACTGTGGGTGAGCCTCACAACCTGTGACTCACCCATGGAAAAATGGACTGCACATGTCTACTGCCGGTGTCTGCTTTTTAAGATAAGGCCGCTGTTGGGCAGCAAGGGTAAGAGGCACTTGGAGGTTGACACGTGAACATGTGCACATGATATTCTGTCATTTCAGGAATGCACAAGGGTGCCTGCCTTCTCAAACATTCTGTCTCAATTTAAAACTTCTGCACAGGGGCGAGAGAGAGAGAGAGAGAGACGGAAAGAAGATGGATTTTGCAGGACTCTGAAGAAGACTAGACTGATGTCTGGGGTGCTGAAGCACTCTAGACTTAGCTTGGATGGGACTCTGGGGATTTACCCCTCCAAGACCAGTGGCGCTAACCCCTTACATCTTCTGAAGGACAGTATAGGGTTGGGCCTGCGGGGGACTTTGGAGGAGAAGGCTTCCCCTGGAACTTCAGGGACTTGACCTGTGGAGGAGTAAACCTCATCAGAGAGGAGCCCTCTCACATCTGCTATCACAGTAGTGCTCTTCAAGTGACGACTAAAGTTATTGGGCCGGAGGAGTGCTGGTATTGAGGTTATTTTGCCTTGAGAGCTGCAGGGTACATCTGAAGGCGACCCCAGGCTGAAGACAGCATGAGAGTTTGGAAAAAGGACAGGTCATGAGATGGGAGAGCACTATCCAGAAGAAATCAAGGTCTCTCAAGAATATAAAACATTAGAGGCTAGGAGGTTTAAAAAGACCTCCAGGTGGCTAGTGATTCTACCAGAAATAAAATGATAAGAAGATCATCAAAGCATCCCAACAGGGACTGAGAAAGTAGTGGATGATGTGCACTCCCCTCAGAGGGGTGCAATGGCTCGGACACAAGTTCCTGATATATTCAAAACTCCATGGGGAAGGTTTGACCCCTGGGCCGAATATTGCCATGGGAGTATGGAGGCCCCCTTTCCTTATTAGTGATGACTCTTGTTGTGTACTGCCCAGGAAGTGCGCACAGGTAGGCTGTCTCAGAAGGGACTCTGCAGGGTTGGGTATTGACCTGGGAAAGGCCATATAATGTTGGTGTACACTTATAGAGAAAGTCAGTGTGGTTTACTGTCTTGTCTGCAGTGACTCTATATTATACACCTACGGGGAAGACTGCCTTAGACTGCAACTCTGCTTCCCCTTGGTCTACAGACACCAGCATTGTACCAATTTACAGTGTAACCTGTACGAAAAGAACAATTCTGAAAGTCTAACAACATATCTGCACAACTTATGGGTCATCCAGGAATATCATATTTATCTGGCTCTGCTCAGGATAGGAGCCCAGACCTTTTGCCACCCTGGATGCCCTGTGGGGCTTGTCTGTTTTGGTCTGTTTTGGCCATGTTTCGCCCCTTGAGTTGGCCAAAGGAGTCACCACCAACAAAGCACTGGGGAGCTGCAGGAGCAGCACATCCTCCCCTCAAAAAGATTTTAGGAGTACCCACCCTAAGTTGGGTGGGATTCTAAAAGAATAACCTGCCAGGATTGTCCCTGCATCTTCAAGCACTCCCCAGGTTGGAGACTGTGCTGTACAGCAATTTTCGTGTTGTGCAAACACCCTCTAGGTGTGAAGTGTTGTAATTGCACATATTGTGATTATAAATGAAATGGTCTTTAGGGCTGTGTTTAAATTGCAGTGTTTATACCAAATGTAATTATGTCTGTATGCTGCAAATAACCTCTAGGGGTGAAAGGTTGTAACTGCAGAGGTGGTGATTATACAAGTGATGCCCTATATGGGCTATGTTTGCTTAGGATGCCTATTTCATGCCACCCGGGGTTACTGCACAACACCCTTTAGGGGTGAAGGTTTATAACTGCACCAGTGTTGTAATTATAAATGAAATTACCTTTAAGGGCTATGTTTTATTTGCGTTATTCATACTAAAAGCTATGATGAGTACACAAATCACCCAGACATGCATAGATATTTTCTACTGTGAATACTTTAATTAAGGAATGGCACTGACATGCTTTATTGAGAACATTAAGTGCATTGTTTCAAATGTTTGCATATGAATATAAGTGAATGTTTTTGACATGTGATTTGAGGATCTAGATCTCCATTTGGCAGGGGGTCAGAGTGATTAAGCAATGTCATCAAGAAGTATTCCTTCTGCTTATGTGTATCTGTAAATTGCTGCATAGTATTGAGTAGTTTGTGTGTAATTAATGTGCTTTTTCATTTTTCAAAACAAAAAGCACAGACTGGATAATCATTTATTGAGTGTTATTATTGTGTATCTGTTAATGGTGATTATTATTTTTATTGTTAAGATTTCTTATAAAGCGCCTGAATCACTCCAAACGGGGTATCTCCGCGCTGAGAACTACAGAGAAATGAGACCATAGCATTTAGAACAGGAATGTCTTCAGATTCTTTCTAAAGCTGAGGTAGTTATGCGTGAGGCGGAGTGCCGCAGGCAGCTGATTCCACATTTTGGGCGCCAGGTGAGAGAAAACTTTTCCTCCCCACATGGTTTTCCTAAAGCGGGGAATGACCAGAATGCCTTTGCCTTCCGAACGGAGCCTGCGCGAGTGAGTATATGTGATCAGTTTGTTGGCCAAATATGTTGGGCCAAGCTGATGTAAGCCCTTGAAACTATACAGCAGATTTTGAAATGAATTCTTTTATGGATGGGGAGCCAGTGAAGTTTGTGTAGGAGAGGAAGGGACGGGGTACGATAAGGGGCGTTAGTGACCAGGCGAGCTGCTGTATTCTGTACCACTTGTAGGGTCTGCAGGGCAGATTCTTTAGCGGAGATGAGGAGGGCGTTACTAAAGTCCAGGCGACTAAGTACCAAAGCATGAATGAGAGTCTTGCAAGTAGAGGGGGGGAGAAAATGGAAAACTTTCCGCAGAAGACTGAGGGCATGGAAGCAAGAGCGTTTGGTGGATGCTATGTGCTCATCCATGTTTAGCCTATTGTCTACCAGTACCCCTAAGATCTTTACCACTAGTTTGGGAGAGGGTGCCGTTCCTAGTTCTTCCGGCCACCAACACGGGGACCAGCTGGTGACTGCTTCCGTGAATAGCATAATTTCCGTTTTACTAGTGTTGAGCTGAAGGAAATTCTGACTCATCCATGCAGTAATCTTAAGCATACCTTCAGAGAAAATTTCTTGGATATTGGGCGAATCAGTGTCATAGGCCAAGAGTAGCTGTGTGTGGCCTGCGTAGGAAATCTGGATAAACCCGATCTTCCTAAGCAGAGCGGCCAAAGGGGCGATGTAAATATCAAAAAGGGTATTTGAATTTAAAAACATTTATACAGCGCACTTTTACCCAGCGGTTTCATGGCGCTATTAGTGAAACAGTGGACGGTAGCAGCTGGAGGAATTTAAGCAGTGTAAGCTTGCATAAAAAGGAAGGTTTTGAGATCCTTCCGAAACTGAAGGTAGGAAGGTGAAGTACGCAGGGCAGCCGGGAGGGAGTTCCAGAAAGCTGGAGCCAAGACAGCGAACCTTGCTCCACCAGCCTTCTGTTTTTTAAAACAGGGGATGGCTAGGAGGGCCAAATGAGTGGAGCGAAGTTCTCTGCCTGGAAGGTAGGGCTTAATGACAGAGCATATGAATTCGGGAGCAGTGCCCGATCTGGCCTGGTAAGTGAGGCAGCCAAGTTTGAAAAGGGCACGCTCTTTCACAGGAAGCCAATGTAGTGCTTTGAGCAGTGGGGTGGCCCAATGGTGTTTAGGTAGGCCATGGATCAGGCGGGCAGCCTGATTCTGTACCAGCTGCAAGCGGTGGATCGCACAGGCAGGAGCCCCATTGTAGATTATGTTGCCATAGTCTATACGGGATAGTACCATGGCCAGCACGATTATTTTTAAAGCAGAGGGGGAAAAAAAACGGGAGACTTTCCTGATTATTCTGAGGGAAAAGAAACCAGAGAAGACCACAGAACCAACTTGTGAATGAACAGTGAGTTGTGGGTTTAGGAGGATCCCAAGGGTTTTTACTTTGGGTACAGGGAGTGGAGGGACATCAAGGGATGGGGGCAAGAAGGAGGGGGACCACGGACTGCAACCACCTCCGGTCAAGACCAGCTCGGTCTTGTCCGGGTTGAGTTTGAGGTGGTTGCAGTTCATCCAGTCCTGAATGAACGTCATAACTGTCTGGACATTCTGGGCGGATGAAGATGAGTGGGACAGGTTGAAAATTAGCTGGAGGTCATCTGCGTAGTTGAACACGGTGACCTCCAGCTGCTGTAACATAAAAATGAGGGGGAAGATGTATAAATTAAACAGAAGAGGGGAAAGTGATGAGCCCTGGGGGACCCCGAACTCTACCTTGCGGGAGGCCGCGGCGAAGCCAGCCAGGTGGACCGCTTGAGCTCTCCCAGCGAGGAAGGACTCAAGCCATGAGAAGGCCGAGCCCTCTATGCCCGCCGCCCTGACACGGTTGAAGAGGATGGAATGGTCCACCGTGTCAAAAGCGGCGGACAAGTCTAGGAGGATTAGGGCTTGCGGGAGGTTGATATCGATACCTTCGCGCAGTTTGTCCATTACTGAGATGACCACTTTCTCCGTAGAGTGCAGGGGACGGAAACCGGCTTGACAGGGGGAGAGGCAATGGTTTGTCTCTACGTGGGTGCTCGGCGTGGTGGTGACATGGGTTTCAAGAACTTTTGCTAGGTAGGGCAGGAGGGAGATAGGGTGGTAATTGGAGGGGGAAGATGGGTCGGCGTCAGGTTTTTTTAAGATTGGAATGACAACCGCTGATTTGTGTGGGCTGGGGACAATGCCATGTATGAGTGAATCATTGAGAAGGGTTAGGGGTGGTGTGGGGCAGGCTGAATAGATTTCCTTGAGGATGTGAGCAGGGGCAAAGTCCAGGGGGGAACCTGATTTAACCCGATGAAGCAGAGGAAGGAGTGTGTCGTTGGTTAGCAATGGAATGTTGGTCAATTTGAGGGCAGTGGGGGGCGGGGAGGGGTTGACAAATGCGGGGGAGGGCGGGGGGATGTTGTGTTTGATTTTGGCAACCTTGTCAATGAAGAACTCGTTAAGCGAGTTGCAGAGGGGCTGGGAAGGGGGGATGGTGGGCGTAGCTCTGCTGGATGATGCTAATTCATGGACGGTGGAGAAAATTTCCTTCGATTGGGACTCGGCTGCCAATATCCTGCTAGTGTAGTATTCAGTTTTGGCTTCAAGGATGCCCTTTTTGTAGGTTTGTAAAACGGACTGATAAATTGTCTTTTGTGCGGGGCTGTAAGTTCTTCTCCAAGCTCGCTCGGCCCTCCTTGCAGCTAGTTTCTTTTCTTTGAGGTCTGGAGTAAACCACCGGTTGGCTGCATGGGCCCGCTTGACTGTAAGCCGCCTTAGGGGAGCGAATTCATCGCCCGCCATGGTAAGCCAGTTGTTAATAGCGGCCAACTGGGAAGTAGCTGCAAGGCCTGAAAGGTCAGGACTGGTTTTGGCCAGGGTTGAGCAGAGAGAAGGCATATCTGTTTTGCCCCATTTCCGAACCCAGGTGTTTTTGGGGAGCAGGGGTTTGGCCAGAGGCGCTAGGGCAATGGAGAATGTGATAGTGGAATGGTCTGACCAGGAACACGGGGATATTATGGGGGATGTGGATGGGACATTCAGTGACCAGATTTGGTCTAGCGTATGACCATGTATGTGGGTGGGACTGTAAATGAGCGGCAAGAAATTCAAACTAGTCATGAGGCTGGTGAACTCTTTTGATTGAGGGCTTTCAGCAGGATCGTTAGGCCAAAAGTTGAGGTCCCCCAAGACTAGTACAGATGAATTGTTGATCACCAGAGTAGCCAAGAGGGTCTGAATACTGGAAAGGAAGGAAGGAGTGGGTTGGGGAGGACGGTAGATTAAGACGAAAGTGAGGGGAGCCTGGTGGGAAGTCGAACGGGCTACAAGGTGGTCTACATCGGGAATAGGGGGGGAAGAGAGAACCTGAAAATTGAGGTCAGTACGAGCTATTAGGGCCACTCCTCCGCCCGCCTGCCTTCTGGGCGATATGAAGATGGTAAAGCGGCTAGCACATTGGGCAGGGAGTCAGCCTTGAACCAGGTCTCAGTTAGAAATAAGAGATCTGGTTCATGAGAGTCGATGTAGTCGAATAGTTCGTATTGGTGATTGACCGCAGACCTAGTGTTAGGAGTGTGGCCGAGGTGCTGAATAAAGGAGCAAGAGGAACCAGTGATGGTAGGGGAGCAGGGGGAGGTGTGGAGGACAATGAGGCTAAATGTGATACAATCCCGGGAGGGGAGTGGGGAGGGGGGGTGTATAGACCGAGATGTACCAAGTAGGTAGTTGTGGAGGGGTCAATTGAGCCTGGGGCCCAATACGAGCACAGCTGAGAAGATGGATATGTGGCGGGACGGGCAGCATCTCGTGCCCCTAGCCCCGGCCGGTTGCAGACGGGCGCAGACGGGCTTAACTCAGGCGCAACTCCGGCGCACCTACGTCGCGCCCGCTGCGCCCGTCCGCTGCGCTCCCGGATGCACATTGCTTTTTATGTCCTGCCTCCCCAAAAGCGCTAGACCGCTAACTCCAGCCAGGCTTCACGATCAACACAGCCCAAAATGGCGCCTCGCGCTCCACTCAAACAGCACTGTCAGCTGCGGTGGAAGGGGGCGAGGGAGGCCGCGGGAGGGGCAGTAATGTGCACAAGGTACAGTAAGGAAAGCGGTTGTTAAAAATAGTGCTCCAACATGAAAAGTGACAATTTTAAAATAACTTAGGCGCCAGCATCTAAATCATGCCTGCGCACACTGAATAGCCTGACAAGCTTTAAGATGGATTTTGCGAGCTCTTAGGTTGAGAATCAGCTCGCGCTGCGCATAAACTCTCCAGCAAACCCTAGGCGCTGCCACCGACCTGAAGGTTCACAGTGAGCCCTGCGCTGCTTGTCTTTTTATGTCCTGCCTCCCCAAAAGCGCTAGACCGCTAACTCCGGCCAGGCTTCACGATCAACACAGCCCAAGATGGCGCCTCGCCCGCCACTCAAACAGCACTGTCAGCTGCGGTGGAACGGGGCGAGGGAGGCCGCGGGAGGGGCAGTAATGTGCACAAGGTACAGTAAGAAAAGCGGTTGTTAAAAATAGTGCTCCAACATGAAAAGTGACAATTTTAAAATAACTTAGGCGCCAGCATCTAAATCATGCCTGCGCACACTGAATAGCCTGACAAGCTTTAAGATGGATTTTGCGAGCTCTTAGGTTGAGAATCAGCTCGCGCCGCGCATAAACTCTCCAGCAAACCCTAGGCGCTGCCACCGACCTGAAGGTAGGGCTGAGACATGAGCCCTGTGGGACTCCTTTGATGACAGAAGTCGTTTTGGCTTTGAAGGGTCCCAGATTAACAGTTTGGGCTCTGTCCTTAAGGAAGTCTGTCAGCCATTCCAAGGCTGTATCCTGTATACCTATGGTGTGTAATCTGTCAAGGAGGATATGGTGTGAAATGGTATCAAAGGTGGCGGATAGGTCGAGCAGTATGAGAATTATTGCTCGGCCCACATCCGCCTGCATTCTAATATCATCTAGGACATTAACCAAGGCAGATTCCGTACTGTGACGGGGGTGAAAGCCCGACTGGGAATGATCTTAACAGTTGGAAGTCTCAACAAAAGTTGAGAGATGTTTATTAATATGTTTTTCAGCAGTTTGCTGTATAAAGGAAGCAAAGAGATGGGCCGGTAGTTCGTGATGACATCAGGTGGGAGTTTGGGGCAAATAAGCAAGTTTAAGACAGTGCAAACAAGCTGTTAAAACAATTTAAAAATTAGACAATCTGTGCTGTCTTTCCCGGCCTCCGCCTCAGGAAAGTGGTTTGTGCTCAAGTATCAACCAGCGCGAGTGGGGAAGCGCGGTTTTTGTAGCAGCGAGGGCGGGGGTTACAAAACAACTAGTCCGCACCCAAAAATCCTTCTAATATGGCCGCTTACCCCCAGTGCGTCCCACGGCAGCACCTAATCAGCTGCAGGGGACCAGGGTTCGAGCGCGGTGAGTAGGCGGAGGGAACAGAGTGCAAATAAGCAAGTTTAAGACAGTGCAAATAAGCAGTTAAAACAATTTAAAAATTAGACAATCTGTGCTGTCTTTCCCGGCTTCTGCCTCAGGAAAGTGCTATGTGCTCAAGTATCAACTAGCCCACACCACCTCCCTTGAGTAGGCTTTGGAATGATCTGCTTCGTTATGCTGAGAGAGTCAGGTGCTATAATGGGGCGTTTGGTTTCCAGTGTAGGACTAATGTGGGCCTATTACTTGTGTAGGCCACACAAATAATGACCAATTTTCTTACAACTGTTAATTAATGAATTTATTGGGTTTAATTTTAGCTACAATGATTTTCTTCATTGGGAAACTGTGGCAGCTATGTAAGTAAGATTTGCTTCAGCAGTGAACAAAAGAACACTGATTTCTGACATTTACTCTAAATGGGTTTATGCTTTCCATTTAGTGAAGGAAATTTAGAGAATTTCCAATTCTGCTCTACAAAGAAATAGGTCATAGAAATAATTTAGTAACATAATTTACAGTTCCACTTTACTTTTAAAATGCCAACTTGTTTTTAGGTTAATGGAACATTATGAATGCATGTGCACTCAGAGGGCACAGTAGGTAACTCCTACATCTGTCATTTAGGGTAAGATGAGGTGAAAGGAGCTTAGTGTTTTCAATTATGCATTCTGCCGTGAGCACAAGGAAGTAAAACTAGGGAGCATCATAGCCGGTGGTTAGGGGGAACATGGCAATCTCAAGGGATTTTGACTTGGGGTGTGCAAAATTAGAGTAATTTGAATTAGTACAGAAATGTCTGCAAAGTTATATGAAATTCAGCAAAAATATGCATAAATATGCAAAAAGCAAAACAAGCATTTGGAACTAAAAACAGCTCAAAAAATACCAATGCTGCAAACAGCAGCTGCTTGTGCTCTGATCATTCACATTGCTCCATTGCATTAAAGTTTGCCACAAACAGTGCATAATTATGCAACGTGGCATAAATAATAGTGTAATTTCACCTTAAAAGTGCAACACAGTATTACTGAAATTACGCTAGATTAGGTTTATGTAACTGAAATATTTTGTGGGCTTAATTTTTACCCCATAGGTAAGTTACATTTTATGGAGTCCCCTCCTTTATTTATGCAGTCCCATCGTTTATTAATGCATGCCATGCTAGAGATGCCACAGTACACCATAGGGTGTCTTATTAGTTGCTTTTGTGATGGTGGTGACTGTGGTGCAACTGCTAGATAGGGGCACGACAGGTGACTGACTGTGTGGCCCATATATGAAAATAGGTTGACCAGGAGTCATTCATCTCAATTAGATGGTAAAAAAACATGTGTGCCACCTAGTAAGGACAAGACCGAAGTGGTGGTATCCAAGAAAGGTATCTGGGTGCCTGCCCAAAACCCAGCTCACAAGCAAGAAACCACAGACAACAAACGGGCCATGTCCTCAAAGCAAATGCAGCTGCCCTCATCCTGCTTCAAAACCCTGAGAATGCTGAAGAAAATTTTTAAGTGGATACCAGAAAGTACCAGGAAAACGGTCACCCAAGCCCTCATCACCAGAAGACTGGGCTACAGACACACCCTATACACAGGAATAGCCAACCAGCTCACAAGAATATTTTAGACCATCCAGAATGCAGCAGCCAGACTTGCCCTCAACTTCCCATGCAGAGCAGACATTACACCTTATCTTAAAGAACTCCACTGGCTCACGATGCATAAGCCTGCACACTTCAAACTCCTCACCTACACTCCAAAGCACTCCACAATACAGGCTCTGCCTACCTGAATATCTGCATTAATTACCAACAACCTTCCAGTCCCCTCCGCTCTACCAAACGTGCATACCCAAAAGCATATTGGGTTTGGTCTTTCGCATACCTGGCTACTAAAGCCTTGAACATCCCTCCTCAACACATTAGAACCTCCTTGCGGTTGAGTAGTGCACTAACATAATATAAAACCATGCAACTGGCTGCAATACAGACTAACTAATGCATAGAAATATTTGACACAGGACATGAAAGGTATGGATGAGGCATTGGCTAGACAGTCTAAATTTTGAAATGCTTCCTCCATGGCACAAGAAGTCACAATATGCAACCTCCATAATGCAAAGTTTTGTTGGATCTTTGTGAATTCATACCTGCAAAATCTTGTCATATAGCATGAATATGATATTGGTGTGCTATCTAATAGCATCCGTATTTTAGAAATCCTGGATTTTGTCATTTTATGCCACAATTCTAATTATCAAATGTGACTCATTCTCTGATAATTTCCTATTTTTTCATTTAATATTAACATTTATTGAGAAAATAAAACACAAAGATAGATGTAGTATAACAGATTCATTATGTTCTGCAGAGGTGAACATAAAAAAAGTTGTACTTTGGGCATTTCTGCAACAACTGCTCACATTGCACAGCTTTCATACTTAGCTGCTAGTACAAGTCCATCGACAGGAATCGACCTAGCAACACAATGGAACACTGCCAGTCCCATAATGAATATTCGCAAGCTGGCTGTATTACCTTCTCCTGCAAAGTAATAGGTGGCACCACAATGACTGCTGAAGGGACAAAAACCTGATGTTCTACTGGTACTAGTGTTAACATCGAAAAAGTCAATGTAAATATGAAAAATTATACATTAAACGAAATCACATCTTTATTGAAGAATTCACCCTTTGTGAATTCCACATCAACCCCAACTCAGAAATATGTAGTTAGGCAGGCCATGAAATCCAGACCCGAGATCACTGATTGACAGATCACAGGTGGGGTGACACTTAGCCAGCAGTAAAATGCGTGAATCGAAAATCCCAGATCGATCCCACAGATAAGCACAGAGACACCACAATGGTCGAGAGAAACTGGCCCCAATAAATCATACCTGGCTGGAGGAGTGCAGACATTCCCAAAAAGACATAAAGTCAGATGCCACATAAAGTTATATACACTTAGCTAATCAAGAAACAGCACATACAGTACACGCAGTGATCATACACTCACCATGCCAGATATCTGGACATGTTATCTACTGGCCACACTGTGTTCACAGAAGGGCGAGGCCCACCTGGATTCCTCATCTAACACCTTAATTTATAGCTCCAAAGACAGAGGTGCACATTCCTCACCAAAAAAGGATTGCCGGGAAACTTTTACTGCATTCAATAAACTGTATAAAAGTTTGTGTTACACCGAAAGTAAATTGAGACAGTACTCCCAGGCGCATTGTTTAACCCCTTCGATGCTGATGACGAGCTGAGCTCGTCATCAGCCACGGGTGACATGTGCGGATGACGAGCTGAGCTCGTCATCTAACGCGGTAATTAGAAAACAGCCGCTCAGCGCAAAAATCACCGCAGCAGCGATGCGGTTAAGTAAATGAACTCTTCCTGTTTTGCCCAGCGCCTCTTGGGGCATATTTACAAGCCCCTATCACTACTACAATGTCAATTTTCACAACGTTTTGGTGGCGGTAGGGGCAATGCCTTATTTACAAGGCAGAGTTAAGCTACTTAACGTGGCTTAATGCTGCCTTGTAAATAAGGCACCCATTTGCATTACATTTAGTGTGAAAGGAGAGGTCAACACTGAAACACTTTTTAATTTACAAGGGTGGCGTACATATGGGGCACCGCCAAATATAGGACCACGGAAAACCTGGTCTTACCCTGGCGCAACGAGAACAAATGTTCAATTTCTCTTCGTTTTTGCTGTTTCCGTGTGTGCTGCCTTTGCAGCACACATGGAAATAGCAAAATGTAATTGATTATGTGCAGGAAGGGACACCTTTCTGCACATAAATAATCTTTCCCTGCAACACAGACACATTTGAACTATGGTGCAAGGGTGCCTGTGTTGGCAGCTCAGGGGGAAACGCAGCTCTGCACCATATTGTTGTAAATATGGTGCAGCTCTATTGTGAATATGCCCCCTTGTCTCTTGTTTTTCTCAAAGTATTTCATGTTCAAGCAACAGCAGCTGACTACTTTTCCAGGTGGCAACAATCGAAAATCTTGAGGTCAGCCAGGCAGAAGTCTATTCTAATGTTTCTCATGGAGATTAAAATAATTATTTTACAGATTCCAAAGTGTTTTGCATGAATATTATGCTGCAATGTGCATGCATGCACAGTATACAAATGAGTGCAAACTGATTAGGTCAAGGTGCAAATGTTTGAGACTTATGACCAACATCATCCTCTCTTGATACATGTGATTGAATGTTTTAGGGAAGCCTAATGCAGTCTCGTCCTTCTATAAATGAACGGTGCACTCCAGTTAAGGTGGATCATGCCCCCATACAGGCCACTTTTTGTGCACATACAAGACTTCCCTTTGCAAATTGGTTGATGTATGTCTCATAATTCACATCCATATGTGTTAATGAAGGATAGTAAATTTGGTCACGTGTCAATACCACATTGAACACTAGAGAACAAATGGAAAACATGTTTTATTTGTGAATCTTCCCATGAGGCAGTGTACTTTTCCATCAGGTATTCCTCTGCCTGCTCTAAGAATCATCACAGCACCTTCATGTCACTGTGCTGATAAAGGAAGGAGACAGAAGTTCAGCCATCAGCTTTTCTGAGAGACCGAGAGCTGAACACAATGAAACAATGCTTGAGTCAGTATCTTGTAAACAGTATTGAGACTGATCCTGGCAGATGGAACTAAGGGCTGGCTATACAAAGCATTTGTACAATCACAAACACTTCGATGTAGCATTTGGGACTTTAAAAATGGTTCTTTAGATGTACTATTCCCATTTTAGGAGTCAGGATTGTGAATGGATACTGATTCGGGATCTGGAAGAGGACATTTTGTAGATGTTCCTTCCAAATACAGGATCAGTATGCTATTAACCCCTTTGATGCTCATGACGAGCTCAGCTCATCATGCAGTACACTGGTCGTGTGCTCATGATGAGCTGAGCTCGTCATGAACAATCGGAATAAATCAGAAGTAGCACAGAGGGGGAATTGCTGCAGCACTGATGTTGTTAATTAAAGTTAAGGGGTCAAAATCAGGTCACAAAACATTGAAAGGTTGCTGAGACCCTAAAGGAGCAAGCAACCCTTTCTCAAAAGAGAAGGGGCCCTTTGGGACCTCTTGAACTTTGTAAATTAAAAAACATTTGCTGGGGAATAGGTAGTGGTCTACAGGATCACTGGCAACTCTAAAAAAAAATTCTTCTTGACACAGCCCAGCTTATCTTTAGGACAATTATGTACATTAAGGAAAAAGTTTGGTTTACTTAAAAGCGATCACAAACATGATGGTTTGCTGACCCCAGCAGGCCACTATCTATGTGATGGCCTCTAATTTGTAGTGCGTCGCAGTTTGCAACCGACCTCATCAATTTTCATGAAGGTGTATCAGATTACAACTCACCAATATTCTTAATTTTAAGAACAGACATATTTGTCATAGGTTGGTTCTTAAAATTCTTTATTGGTCGCAAAGATACCAATATCAATTATGCGACCAGCATTTTGTGAAACTTTTTTCTACATCTGCCCCCTGAATGCCCAGGCCAACGAATGAACAGGGATTTGTAGTGCTCTGAGGAAGACTGTATGAAAATGCTTCATCTTTCAAGGCAGGAGATAAAGATGGAAAATCAAAAGCCTTCCAGATTTCAATAGAAGTTTATCGCCAGTAGAGAATGAGCCAAGAAGGAAACACTAACAGCAGTCAAAAGAAGGAGAGAGCTTTGAATGAAATCCTATGTTTTGACTGTACAACAGCACTGGGCGAAGAGAAGCTGCTTAACAGTGTAGAACAAATAAAGAAGGAAGGATTTATTGCTGTCTCTCTTCTTTTGGAAGACAGAGTGTAGAACTCTCTATAGTCATGCACATTTGGATTATCTGCAAAAGATCAAAATCTACTATGTACAGAAGACCAAATGGAAAATGGCAGCATTATTTTGAAATCCACTTATAAAGGAAATAGTAAGTGGCAACTGGTCTTGTCTCCCCTGGAAAACATGCTTCTCTTTATCCTTTCCAGACAGACAACACCTACTTGTAATAAATGATAAAACTGATGAAAAACTCTACCAGACATTTTGTGTAGAAATCGGGCAGTTATCTAAATGAAAACCGCTATAAGAAGGCTGTAGGCATATATATAATCAATAGCAAATCCACAATCAATCTAAAAAGGGCATATTGCCCATCAAAGGTAACAGTTTGACATTTCACATGAAAGATGGAAATGTATTGATCTTCCCTCTGCATTTTGCAATAAAGAGTTTGCATTTCTTTCTGCTGGTTGATCACGCTGACCATTGTACTGAACTTTGGACAAATCAACTTGGACTTCGGAAGCCGAAGGTGATTCATATGTATTCAAGAATCTGTGATGGTGCCTTCGACTCATTCAGTATGTCATGTCATAATACCAGAGTCAGTATGCAAAAAAGTATGCTCAACAACACAAGTGAATAGCGATTGATGCAGGAAGAAACCAAATGGTAGGTACCCATGCTTTACAATATGACTTCATATTTGCAATAACAATTTTGTCTTAAACATTGACCAATTTATTTAGTTTTTGCTTGAAGTCATCTATTTGTAAAGAGACCATGTTATAATTGGATTGCTGGCAGGCAACTGTGCTGGGTTGAGTTATGTTTATAGAACTGAATCTCCGAACACATGAGTAAATGGCCACAGGTAAATTTAAGCTCTGCGCTATGTTAGCTCAACAAAA
Organism: Lissotriton vulgaris; assembly: GCF_964263255.1. Taxonomy (NCBI): domain Eukaryota; kingdom Metazoa; phylum Chordata; class Amphibia; order Caudata; family Salamandridae; genus Lissotriton; species Lissotriton vulgaris. The sequence continues at coordinate 999,039,096 of NC_141689.1, forward strand.
ACAGAATGTACAGGGTGCTCTAGAGGGCGCACACGTGAAATGGCTGCTTAACGCTGCAGCTCCCGCACCTTGGCCATCGATCCTTAATTATCCTCCGCCACAGATGACCGGCATTGCCCCTGACCCGGCCACTCGAAGCGCAACACTGTCCCCTGCACTCGTCCCGGAGCTCATCTAATTGCCATCACCGGAGGCGGACATCTGGCCGGGTGAAATTGGACCGGCGAGGGCCCTGGTTGCTGCCGGGTGAAGAGGCCGGCTGTGGAGTTCCACGAGAGGTCGGTGCTTGCCACGCGGCTCTAGGCCTCGCCTGCCCCGGAGCTCGCGGTTCCTGTGTGAACCCCGTCTTGTCCTTGGCTTGCTGTGCGACCTGGGGGTCTGCTGCCTGGCCGCTGGTCCCCCACTGCGGGCGGGTGTAGGGTGTGCCCACATCGGACAATTGAACTGTGGAAACCCCCGAGGATCTGTGCGACCTGGCGGAGCTGAGGCCCACTACTGACGGCTGCCAGAGACTGCTGCCGCGATCCTGAGCACGGTGAGTGGCGCTCCTCCTGTGGATACTGCCTCCCACGACTGCCCTGCGCCTACTACCTGCTGCTACCGGAGCGGACCGTGGGGCCCCGCGTTGCTTCTGGGCTGGTTTGCTCGGGCCCCGGTGCCTGCCGGCCTGATCTTCTCCGGGGCGCCTGCAGGGCCCCCTAGACGCCTGCGGCTTCACCGCCACACGGACCCTACTGCTGCTGCCTGCTTACCCGGCCTGGCCTGCCTGATACCAACGCTACAACTACCGGCATTCCTCTGCGGGACTACGGGCCGCATATACTACCCCACATACAGACCTAGCATTGGGCCTCCCTCCCCGGGGAGCCCTCGCGCTGCTGCGGCCCTGCCTCCACCCGCTGGTGCTTCCGCTCCATCGCAGCCGCGAGGCGGACAGCCTGGACCTCCGGCCTGATCCCTCCTGCTTGCCACCACTGAGGCCACGTGTGCCGCATTGCCCTCCTGCACCGCGGCTGGACACCTCTGCTCAAAGGTGTTTGTGGCGGGTTTCTCCACGAGCTTAGACCTGCCTATTTGACTGGTCCCGGCTGGTGCTGTGCTGGTGCAGCCTGGACGGGCGGCAGCACCGATCTGGGAGGCAAAGATTGTCCGACCTGAGAACCGCCAAACGAAAATCAGCTTTGAAGGCGCCAAGAAATCCACGAAGGCAGGCCCTGCTGATCCTGGCTCCGGCGCCGCTTCCTCCTCCACTCTTTCCTCTCCTGCCAAGGAACTCGACTTACACCACCTATTTCAGGAGATGCGACAGGGTTTGCCACCATGGTGGAGAAGGTGGATGGTGTAACCGCTAGACTCGACGTTTTGGCCCACAGGGTGGATCGGCATGAGGAACGACTCACGGCCACGGAGCAACGTATCTCCGATACAGACGATGTCGCTTCCACTCATACCACTCAGTTAGCCCGCATGGACAATCTTCTCAGGATTATAGCGGCAAAGAATGAAGATTTGGAAGCCCGTAGCCGACGCAACAACATCCGCATCACGGGCATTCCGGAGTCCACCAACACGGGCAGGATGGAGCTCTACGTCGAGAAGATCCTCAAGGGGTCCATAGGCGAGGATGCTTTCTCTCCACAGTTCATTGTTGAGCGAGCACATCGGTTGCTGGCGCCTGTCTCTAAACCTGGCCTGCCACCCAGGCCAATCATCGCTAAACTGTTAAACTACCGCGACCGCGATGTTGCACTGAGAGCTGCTCGCACTCAACGGTCCCTTCAATACGATGGCGTCACTTTTTCTATCTATCCGGATTTCACCCCCATGGTGCACGAGGAACGGCGTAAATTTCTCCCTCTGAAGAAGAAATTACGCGAAGCGCAACTGGATTATGCCCTACTCTACCCAGCGAAACTACGGATCACGCATCAGGGGAAGCAACGTTTCTTCACGAACCCCCAAAAAGCAGAAGACTACTTGAAATCACTCCGTAGGGCCAGGGGAGGCGACAATGCTGCTGCTGCTGACTTAGGGGATGATGACCCTTCTGCTGCGGAGAACGAACACTGACCGTGAACGTCTATTTGAACTAAACCTTTGACTATCTAGCGCAGGTATACTGCCTATTCATCCTACGAGCTCTGAAGTGGCTGACTCTTCAACGGGACATGGCGGTGTCTGGTCGTTTCTGTGGAAATGTATACCACGATCCGCTTGCCTAGCCCTGGCCTCCACCGAGGGCGGTACAGTTTTGGAGGCCAATGGCGGGTACAGCGGCTGTGCGCCCTTGATGTTGTTACCCCATCGGGTTTACCCCACGCTGACTGTTGATATGTTAGAATTGTATGTTGGGGGGGGGGGGCGGGGGGAGGGACTGAGGGCGGGACTGGATGGCTGCAGACAAGTTGGGGGCGCTGTAGTGGGTGGGGGGGGATTCGTTGGGGGGGAGGCCTACACACCGAAAATTGTTTTGGACTATGTCATTTCATGTTGCTCACATGGATTCGAGTCATTCGAGAATGGCTGCCTCACTCTGCTCGAGAAGTGATGTTACATTATACTACACTAAATGGCGGTCTTAGGGTCTGTAGCACAGCTACACTGTATGTCGTGGAATGTCCGTGGGCTCAATAATGCTAGGAAATGTTGTGATGTTCTTGCATACCTTACCAGACATAATGTACATGTTGCCATGCTCCAAGAAACACATGTGTCACCACAAGGGCGGACCACCTTTGCATGTAAGTGGGCTAACACTCGCACTTTCTCCTCTTATTCCACGTATGCCAGGGGGGTCATCTTACTCCGGGGCACTGTCCTGTTTCACAAATGCGGGGAACTGATAGATGGGGGAGGTCGTTACGCTTTACTTTGGGGGAGAATGGGCCACGACACTGTCACCTTTGTAAATTGCTATGCCCCTAATGTGGACACGCCCACCTTCTTCACTACTCTTTGGGGTAAAATCCTTGACGTGGGCTCCCGCCATATCATCCGGGGTGGGGACCTCAATCTGGCATTGGTACCCAGCATGGACAGAGCAGATGGGGCTGCCCACTACAAACCCAAGGCAAGGGAGGCCCTCGAGGGCATTATGACTGAAGGGGCCCTGGTAGACATATGGCGGTCCCTACAGCCGGTCAGACAGGAGCGAACTCACTTCACTTCACAGACTGGCACTTGGGCACGACTAGACTACTTTCTTGTCACCCCTGGAATCATACCTGGAGTCTCGACAGTCACACATCTACCGAGGACATACTCTGATCATAGCCCAGTCCTGATGCATACTAGACTCCCTGGGTGGGATTGCCCTAGACCTTATTGGCGCCTACAACCGGCGGCTCTGTTGGATGCCTTGTTCCGTTCTGAGCTGGGGGAGGAAATTGCGGACTTCTGTCCGAGGAACAAGGGGTCGGTCGATTCGGTGGAGCATATCTGGGAGGCCTTTAAGGTAACTGTCAGGGGATATTGTATAGCTAAAAGTTTTGGGGTCCTCCGGGACATACAGGCCACTATCCGTAAACTACACGGGGAGCTGCGAACATTAGAGAATCGTATGGTCGAAGGGGATGACCCAGCATTACATGCTGAGTTCAGGGGTCACATTGACCAAATATGAAGAGGAGGCTGACAGGGAGGCGAAATTCAAGGGAAAGCACTGGCAGGCTCGGAGATATTGCGAAGGGGACCGCCCGGGTAAAGCTCTGGCGGCCTTGACGCAGGTCCCCCGTGATCGCAATGCCATACTAGAACTCACTGACGACCAGGGACACACGGTTAGGGAATCGGAAGCACTACTTGCCACCTTCACCTCACATTACCACAATCTGTACACCACCAATGCTTCAGTAGAGATGCCCTACGCTGACTATCTGAGCGATGTGGCACTCTGTTGGCTTAGTGATGGCAACAGGGCTTTCCTGGCGGCTCCGTCTGAACTGGACGAAATTCGGGAAGCCATTATGTCCCTTAAAAATGGCAAGGCGCCCGGGCTGGATGGTATACCGGCCGAATTCTATAAAACATATATTGACATCATGGCCCCAGTCCTTCGTGAAGTATATGAGGAATCGCTCGCTGATGGCATTCTCCCAGGCTCTATGCTTGAAGTAGTTATCACCACCCTACTTAAACCTGGTAAAGACCCTTGTTCCTGTGGATCCTACCGCCCCCTTTACCTCCTGAATTGCGACGTAAAGATATTAGCCAAGGTCCTAGCTACTAGGCTGTCCTTGCTCATGACCAGGATTGTACTGCCAGACCAGTCGGGGTTTGTTCCCGGTCGCTCCACTTCTCATAACCTACGCACCTTATTTTCGCTCCTCCGCACGATTCATCCTGACCTCCCAGTCGCTGCTGTCTTTTTGGATGCTTCCAAAGCATTTGATTCGGTCGAATGGCCCTACTTGTTTTCAGTACTGTCGAGTATGGGCTTCCCCAAGCTATTTCTTTCCTGGATACAGCTCTTCTACACACGACCGACGGCGAGAGTTCTCATCAATGGTCGTCTTTCTCACTCGATAGCCATCACGAGAGGTACGCGTCAGGGGTGTCCTATGTCCCCCCTCCTTTTCGCGATTGCGGTTGAGCCTCTTGCATGTCGGCTCCGTCAGCTGCATCGGGAGAGTACCGTACAGTGCCTACAACGCCAAATTGATGTCTCCCTCTATGCAGACGACATCACCCTTTATGTTAAATGTCCTCACCTTCACCTCAACCCTTTATTGAGAGAGTTTGTAGCTTTTGGGGGCATGTCGGGGATACACATCAACTGGTCCAAGTCCCAGTTCTTTCCCCTCACCGACTCTGTGGATGACTTTCCCCTCGACTATCCTCTCGAATGGTGCTGCTCGGACCTTCGCTACTTAGGCATATAAATCTCGCGGGATCGGGAAGAGACCCTCCGCTCCAATTACGGAGTAGCAATCACGTCCCTTGCTGCCATAGTCGACAGTTGGATCACGCTGCCACTCTCCATGGCTGGTAGGGCTTCCCTCATCAAGATGGTTGTGTTGCCCCGTTTCCTCTACCTCTTTCTCAACATCCCGTATTACCCGGGCGCTTTCTTCTTCAAGACCCTGAGGTCGGAGCTTTGTCGCCTGTTCTGGGGGGGCAAGGCCCCGCGGCTGAAATGGTCTACCCTGATACTGCCTTATGAGGCCGGGGGATTTGATGTCCCTGACCTTGAAGCCTACTACCTCTGCGCGCAAGCCCACTATGCTTTTCATTGGATGGTTCCCACGCCCTTCATGCCGCAACTTGCGGTGGAGGACTGGATAGTACATCCCATACCGCTCAATGGCTTACTCCATTGTCCGGAGTCGATGATCCAGACTCCGAACACGTCGGTCTCCTGCACCCTGGACGCTTGGCGCCGCCTGGCCGGGAGACTCTCCTGCTCCTTCCCTTACTCTCCCCTTCTCCCCCTGACATTTCACCCCTCGCTCGCGCTATTACAGGAACGTGGCTTCCAGCTGCTTTGCGACCGGTTACATATTGTCACCTGGGGTGATCTCTTTGCGAATAAAGTTTTCAAATCCATGGAAATATTCTTTGCCACTCATGTCCATTCCCCACTCGACGTATTTTACTACTTTCGCCTCTGACAGGGGATGAAGGATATCCTTCCAGAATATCCCCATGAGCCAGAACTCCTGTGCCCTCTACACTTTCTGCTTAGCTCGCAAGACGGGGCGCATTTGGTCTCTGGCCTATACCGCCGGCTTCGGTCAGACATTGACCCTCTTGAGACAGGTGCTAGGGAGTCCTGGAATGCAGATTTGCTTACTGCACTCACTGACGAACAGTGGCAATACTGCTGCACGCTCACAGCCAGGATATCTGCTAGTAGCAGGCTTAAGATGATTCACTACAGGTTCCTCCAACGGCTATATTACACTCCGGTCAAAAAACTCAGGTTCCATCTTGCCGATACTGACGAATGCGAGCGCTGTCGAGCTGAACATACCGGCTTCTTGCACCTTGCCTGGGAGTGCCCGGCCGTTCGGGCGTACTGGCAGCAGGTGACCGAGGCCCTCACCGCGATGACCAAGATCACTGTGGAAGCGGACCCGCTTATCACTCTGCTGGGGCACACGCCGCACTTTCCGAAATCCATCAGGAAATTTATTGACACTGCTTTGCTCCTGGCTAAACGACGTGTGGCATGTTGTTGGGGCCGTGGCAGAGCGCCGAAGTTTAAGGACTGGCTCTCGGATATGACTCACTGTCAGGTCCAACACGTCACTTATTCAGAACTTTTACCGCTCCCAAGCAGGCCCAAGACATTTGGGAACCACTGGTTTCCTACCTGCTGAGTCAGGATGATGAAGACACGACTTCGAACTGACGGCTAGGGGGTGACCAGCCGAGCTAGCTACCCTGCTGACTGAGAGACCTGCGTTCCTAGCGCTTGCATATCCTGAATCCCCGATCTACTATATGTCTCCCTCTTGCTACACTGCTTACGCCGATACGACATCTAGTGTGAATAGCTGATTCTCCACATCCCAACACGCACCACGGTCCCACCTTTTCCTCATGACTACCACTTCATTAGGACACACACTTGACCCTTGCCCTATTATTGTACATTCCCAACGGATGCCACGACCACCACCATAGTTCCGCGTTGCGACCTATGAATGATATTCCGTGAGCAACCATATTGAATTGTTCTTTTTTTCTTCACTCGGACATGTGTACGAGGCCTTTTTTTTTTTTCTTCTTTTCCTTTTTTCTTTCTTGTTAACTGTTTCGGGTTGATAAGAATTGGGGAGAAAACAATGAAAAATCTGTTCTACTGCTGCAAATCCTGAGTTATACATGCCTCTCCTCCCCCTCCCTCCTCCCCGTTATCCTCCCTCTTCTCTAATTTTTCCTCTCTCTCTCTCCTCCCCCCACTCCTGCCCACTCCCTTACCTTTCCCTCCCTTGCCAAACGTCCTTTCTTCCCCTTTTATTTTAGCATGGTTTATCGCCACCGGGCCTCCGGGATGTCGGTCCAAGGCTTTGTCTACCACTATCAACTCTTATCCCGTGTTACTTTAACTCTGTCCCTGCCAGCCTCCGGGTTGTAGGCATACACAGCAGTGTAATTTCCTAATTATGCAATAAAGCTGTTTGAACACCAAAAAAAAAAAAAAAAATAACAGAATGTACATGCTCCTTGTGACAATATAAATGAATGAATGAATGAATGAATTAATGAATGAATGAATGAATGAATGAATGAATGAATGAATGAATGAATGAACCTAATTTGTTATAGCACTGCAGTTACTCAAAAGAGTGTCCCGGCACTGATAGAAAGCGGGCGAGGGAGCAAGAATATGCTGCTAAGTTCTAAAGCGCCATGTTTTCAGGTGTTTCTTCAAGACTGAAATGTCTGAGATGGCCTGAAGAGTGACAGGGATTCTGTTCCAATCCTGTACCACCCAGAAACCAAATGATCTGCCACCCATGCGAGCCAAGCGTACCTTGGGAGAACAGGCATGGTCAGAGGATGAGGATCTTAGGGACTGTGCTGAAAAGTAGCAGTTAGCTCGTTGTTAAGGTATCCTGCTCCTTTCCCATGAAGGGCCTTAAAAAAGACAACAAGGGCTTTGAGTTTAATCCTTTCTTTCAATCGTAGCTAATGGAGGGATTAAGGAGGGGTGGCACATGAGACCTGGGTTTAGGTCTGAGAATCGCCCTGGCTGCAGCATTTTGTACTACTTGCAGGCACTGTACAAGGCAGCTGGGAAGGACATTTGTGTAGTCCAGTCTTGAGGTCACTGAGGCCTGGACCACAGTTTTCCTAGTCTCTATTGTCAAAAGTGGAAGAAATTAATGCGCGGGATGCCGAAGTAGGTGCCGACCAGACTTTCGACTTGGAATATACATGGCAAATGGATCATAGCAGCTGAATTCCATGGTGTTTGACACCAGTGTCAAGCTAGGCTGTGGATAATACTGCTTCTTAACAGAATTAACTCATGTTTGAGAATCAGCAATTCCGAGCGAAAACTGAACGATGTGACTTCATATTTATGGGTTTGATAATTGTATAACTATTGTAACCATTAACCCCTACTTCTAAATACTAACATTTTTAGAAATGATGGAATGTGTGTTATGATATGTATGCTTAGATTTAAATGAGCAGCACATTTAGGGCCTGATTGACAAAGGTAAACTTACACTTTTGTATAACTTTACTCTATTTCTGTATTCACAAACTGTGACTGCTGAGACTCTGCAGTCGAGGAGGAGAATTCTGGGCAAAAAAAAACAGACACAGGCCTCTATTTTATATGTGGAGTTCTCTGCCCGACTGGGAACTCTCTGCAGTTGTAGAGTAATACATTTTGGGGCTTATTTAAGAGAGCCCTGCGTCACTTTTGCACCACGTAAAGTGGCATATGCATGACACAGGGCTCTCATAAAGATTTATGAAGTCACACACATAAAGGCAACCTGCATGGCTTTGAGGGGCCTCACAAATTATGAGTAAGACAGCGCAATGCAAATCAATGTGTCACCTTACTCTGCACCCAGTAGGCATTTCATATTATTATTATTATTATTTAAATTTATATGGCGCACAGCTACCCGGAGGTTTCCCGGCGTCTACGGACTCGGACTACAAGAAAGAAGGGCCAGAGCTCTAATGATTGAAAAGCCATGTTTCTAAGTCTTTACGGAATTTGTGATAAATCGTTTAATGACGTAATTGAAACAGGAGTGAGTTCCATTAGGAAGGACATAAATAGACAAAGGACCGACCACCCATACGTGCTCGTTTGATCCTAGGGACTTGAAATTTTAACTGATTGGAGGGGAGGTATGGATGCACCAAGGCACCAGGATTGTGAGGTGCTGAGCCCATGTTAATTGAAATGCATGAACAGAGGGCTTTGAATTTAGAACGATTATCCACCCTCAACCAGTGAAGGTCATGGAGTGGACCTGTAGTGATGCCACTCTGGGTATCTGGCATAGAAGTTGGGCCACCGAATTCTGGACCACTTGCAGCTTCCGGAACACCTCCTTACTAGTGCCCAGATACAGCACGTTACCGTAGTCCAGTCTGGACACGATCAAAGCTGGATGATGGTTTTTTGTGTGGAGAGAGGGAGAATCCAGAGAATTTTTCTGAGCCATTTTAAAATAGTAAAGCAGGTTGAGGCAACCTTAACCACTTGCTGCTTCATAGACAGCTGATCGTCCATGATGATGTCGAGGTTGCGAACCGATTGAGAAGGGAGGCGAAGATCGCCCATTTGAGGTGACAAGTGATTGGGGCCCCAAAGAGTTTTATTTCCACTGAAAATTAGGAGTTCGTCTTCCCACCATTAAGTTTCAACTTGTTTCTGTGCATCCAGTCAGCTACCTTTTGTAGCCCCAGCTGGAAGAAAGAAGAAACTTGAAGAACTGATAAAATTGATGCATCGCTCTTCTTGCGGCTGTTTTGCCGACCCATCTCCACGGCGCGTGAAGAGTTTCCAGGCATCGCCATGCCACTGCAAAAACCGTTGCACCTGTTGTTGCTGCAAGAATCAAGGGATCGCAGCTGAAGAGGACCGACACAGTGCCGCTCGACGATGCCGCATCGATCGCTGACGCATCCCAGATTTCCACGCATCGTACCTGTATGGCACGCTTTCCCGGCGCATCACCTGTGTACCGGAACCATCATGAAGAATCGACACATCACTCCCCATACAGACCAGATTCAACGCAACTCATCCTCTGCACGTCGCAGAACTGCCACCGTGCCTCCCCAAGGTCTCAGGAGTCTCGCATCTCTTTGTTTTCCGACTCTGCTGCTGTTTGGCTCTTGGAACTTTGATTCATCTACAGGTTCTTTGGTAAAAAGTCAAGCATCCATAGTTTTCTATGGTACAAGTTCTTTTGAAAGTCAAATTTTTAACTGTGTATGATTGGATTATTGCCGTTTTGTTCTTGGTTAGTTTAGATAAAGATACTTTAATTTTCTAAATTGGTGTGGTGTCCTTTTGTGGTGCTTTTACTGTGTTACTGTGAGTGTTGGTACAAATACTTCATACATTGCCTTTGAGATAAGCCTGTCTGCTCGTGCCAAGCTACCAAGGGGGTGAGCAGGGGATCTAAAGTATGTATTCCTCTTACCCTGACTAGAAGCAAGGGTCCCTATTTGTCATCTGTCAACTAGAGACCCCCATTTCGAACAGGGGCTATTACTGAAGCCCATTGTTCAATACTAGGCTCAGACATGCATTGATGGGCCCCTGTTCAGTCCATGCCCCTGAGGGTTCCTTTTTAAAGTGTTAGTAGGTATCACTTAATTTCATATATTGTATTACTCGAGCTTCGAAATGTATTTCCACAATCAATATTTTCTATATGAGCATTTGTTTTGCTCTCCAGTAGATTCCATGATCTTGTGTTTGGCAAGAAATCTAATGGATGCATATGATCTAGCAAAATGTGCATTACTTCCATAGTATCTGACATCCCACAACTCAAAGTAGTCTGACAGTTAGCTTTCAGCATGCCTTCATCACCAACAGCAACCTCACCATCACGTCTTACCCAATCCATCCAAGAACAAACTCATACATTGTGCCTCAGTTCTGACCACAGCTGTCACCAGACAAACTCTAGCTACAAGGGAAAGATAAATCCCCTAACCCCGCTTCATATATGCTGCTGAGGTTGCAGATAGAATGTTTTACTGCCTGAAAGGCCATATGTGGAACGCACGCTCTACAAATCAATTACAAATCTTGCATCAAATCCATTTTCGTCAGGCGCTCTTCTCTATTTACAAAGTCACAAATCCTGTCAATTCCATCTCCCCCATAATGTTTCGCAACATTAGTAGTCCCTTATAAAAAGGGCTTCACCTTAATAAATAGACAGTTATAAATTGATTTTAAAAAATCAGGATCCAGTCAGGTACACTTCAAACTAAGAAAATCTTTGTTCGGGACAATCCATGATCACTAAAATTAATCTGTACAAAATAATTGTGATAAAAGGCAGATCGTCAAAAATACTCTGCCAAAATTGGTCAGCTTTGTAAGTCCCAGCAACCAATATATATTACTTATCAATTGCATCTGTCAGCAACCTTGCCAATATTTGATACATCCTAGTCTGGCAGAAGCCAGAAAGTGTTTTAATAAAGGGGAAAAACTTGCGGTCACAAATTAAAAATGAGCTGAACTCACTGGATTTTACAATATATCTTACTTTAAGATGGCTACTTCAGCTAGGAAGCGCACAACATAGTGCCAACAATATGAGGAGAAATGATTCTTCTATGATTAAAGATGGCATATCATACATGTAGTTAATAAATGAAAAGAAACAAACAAACAAAAAGTTAAAATAGGCAAATAAATAGAGATAGATGAATGATTCACAAACCTGCCATTGAACGTTTTAAACAAGTGTTTTTCTACCTGAAAATCTATATTCTCCACAAAGGTGCACTAGGCCAGTGGTATAAGTGCTGCATTGACTTTTAAACACTGGCACTCCAGGAGAAAGAAGAAAGAAAGAAAGAAAAAAGAAAGAAAGAAAGAAAGAAAGAAAGAAAGAAAGAAAGAAAGAAAGAAAGAAAGAAAGAAAGAAAGAAAGAAAAAAAGAAAGAAAGAAAGAAAGAAAGAACAGGGTCTCTCTTCTACTTTTTGTTCCAACACCTACACTGAGAGTCATGACAAATATTTTTTAAATAAGAATCCAGTACGCATGGAAAGAGGAAAAAACAAGTAGAAATAAAAATATTTCTCCTCATTATGCCTCCCCTAGGAGTCAGCACTATTTCTTTCACAATTAATGAATAGAGTTTTTTAGATCCTGAAAAGTTTTTGAGTTTCTTAGTTGGTCTCACATTGAATTCTGTGATAAAGCTTATAAAACAAATAATTCTACTCACCAAATTTTCAGAGATTAGAAAAGTTTCACGTGTAAGAAAACCCTAAATGTTATTTATTTCTGGAGAAGTGATTGCATGTCTTTCGCACCTGTTGTTGACCCTTCTATTTCTCTTTTGAAAGTTTAGGTTTTACTCTGAGAAACAAATAGTGACTGCTGAATTTCAATTTTAAAAAGTCATGATGAAAAGGAAACATTCTTTTTTAAGACTGTTTTTGTGTGTGACCTTGACGCTCCTTTACAACTTCGATGTGAGCTTTTGCTGAACAACTAGATGTTCGTGCTGCAGTAGTCTTTAAAGGGCCTCCTGCCTTCCTATTCCTTAGATGGTTGCAATAAGGTCTGTGAATTTCCTTCTTTTCAATTGGAACATTAGATTTGTAAATAATCAATTATTGAAAGCCACATTCCTGCAGTCTTTTACCGGTAAGTAAAAGACTATAAAACTACACAACGTGGTGTTGTCTATGTTTATTGTTTTACAACAGCAAAAGCTTTATTAATTGAAAATATTTCAAACTAGCAGCCCGCCCCGGCGTTGCCCGGGGCAAAAGGCGGCTGGGGGCAGCATTTTATGCTTCTGTGCACTCCCGCCCGGGCTCCCGCCCGCCCCGACATTGCCCAGACCGCATCCCTCCCGCCTCCCGCCTCGCCGCCCCCGCCCGCCCCGACATTGCCCAGACCGCCTCCCGCCCGCCTCGCGCCTCGCGCCTCCCACCCGCCTCCCGCCTCGCCTTTGCCTTACCGGAGCCACCCGCTCCGGACTTCACCGCCACTCCTCGCCGCTCGTCACCGCTCCTACCCGCCTGTCGTCATCACGCACGCCTAGGTCGCGGTCAGCGCTATGTCGCGGCCGGCGCTAGTTTATGGGGACCACTTTGTTTTGAAATTTTAATTTTTAAATGTATGTTTTATTTTAATTTTATGTCACCTATGTCCATCTACACACCCTGAGGATTCCAACAATGTATTGGGTGTGTGGATTGGCGCTGTGGTTCCCGTGTTTACCTTGCCAAAAGGTTTCTGTTCTCTCTTTATACTAGTAGTATAGATGTAGCTTTCAAAAAATATTTTCGCAAATACAGATGCACTGATGCAATTGGCAGCACTAAACCTGTTGTGTACTAGTTCAACAGTGGATTAACCAATCACCTTTTGCAGACATACTGCAAATATACTTCTGGCATAAATTGTTGCTAACGCCAAATCCTTACAAAGAACAGCACTGCCAGCAAATCTCGGCGTGTCTCATGATCTGCAAAACACAGTCATCTGCATTGTCTTAGTATATATAATACCTACCCAGGAAATTCTACTATGCTATATTTTTTCAATGTTATACGTTTTGTGATCTGATGTACTGCTAATGTGTTAAATTTCACAATAGAAATAGAGGCATTTTATTTCCTTGCTTGTTTATTCACATACAGTAAAACGGATAATTGATCTGCATTTTTTTTAGATTTTATGCCGCGTGATGAAATTTGCTTCAATTCAAAGGAGTATTTTCCTCACGTGTTGGGAACCATAATAGAGTCGCAGCAGGAAACCTCCAGCTTCATTAAAGTACATCATTATAAAAAATGAAATGATCTTGGGAAAATGTTTTTGTCCTTGTGGTTTAGTTTTCACTGCTTCCCATTAATCGCAGCACTTAAAGGGGCAATAAACACGCTGTAAGTGCACACTGCAATGAGCCCTCTATATCACTTTCATTGGCAGTTCTCCTGCTTATGGTCCATGAATACGTCACTTTCGCCTATGACAGAGGCATCCCTTGTTCTTACTGAGCATTTGATCTGTTAAGGGTCAGAAATCAATCTGTTATACATATATCGAAGTCTGATTTTTCTTTTTTATTTGGCCACGTCCAATATGTGTAAATGCCACAATAAAAGAGTAAATAATCTGCAAGGGTTCAAGCTCCAAATATCATTAAAATCTTATTTGATAGAACCAGGAAAATTGCATTGGTTGAATATTAGGCCAAAATTAATTTGACCAGTCTTTTGCTTAACAATGAAGATTTCAATGTTCAAACACAAAACCGAATACAGCAGCATTTTCAATATGCTCCCATTTTCTTAAATATTTCAGGGTAGATTTACAAAAAAAGACTCATCTGTAGAGATGCGTCAATTTCCCTGCGCCAGCCTGCGATACACTTGTGCCACCATGGATGTGCCGTATTTACAATAGGGTGCACAATGGCGCAAGGATTGAGAGATACATCAGAAACTCTGACGCATCTGTGGGCCCAAAAGTCACGCATTTCTGAAGGTGTGCCGCAAGCACAATGCAAATCCAGCAATGTATGTTGAGGCCTATACTTATTGTACTGTGTCACTCCTTACGCCGGCTTAAAGCAAGCGTAAGGTTTTGACGCAGTGGCGTCCTCGAAGTAACTTGGTGAAATCTTGTAGGTTGCACTGCATCAATTTTACAAGGCTTTCCCACATGGGAACGCCCAACCTGCACAAAATATACCTTACGCAGGTATAATGTGACGCAGGGCTTTACAACATGACACATCTCCCTAGATGCGTCACGTTGTAAATTGGCAGCATTGTTTATGCTGCTGCTGCGTCACAAAAGTGAAGCAACAGTGGTGCAAAAGTTTCGCAAGGGGTTTATAAATCTGCCCCTTCATGTCCTGTTAATGGTGCTTGTGTGTTTCCATCACTCTAAACCCGTAACCCATTTCAGATATTCCCATCTTAAAATATCTCAATCTCTCTCTAACCCTCCTTTCGTTCTTAATTTTGAACGCTCCATTTTTGCCGTTCCTCCTGCTCTCTTTTCCTCTCACTCTAAACTGTAGTTTCTAGACTTAGTCGCATGCGACCAACTTTGTACCCTTTTTTGTGTCTGCCTTATCTCTTCCTTCGTTTCTCTATACACTTTCTATTGCAAATTATACATTGTAAAATTTGGAAAGAAATTGGATCAATGCCATTTTGTATAAATGTGTCTAAATTGAGACTTAATGTAGGCTTACAGTTCTTAAAAGAGACAAAATTGATATAGGGCAATGGTGTTTGACAGATTGTAACATGTTGCTCTACAGTTTCTGTCTATAGAGCCTATTTATCATGTTCCAGATGAAGACTGGGTTTTCAGTCCAAACCCATTGCTTTCTAATCTTCAAAGAAATGATGGTGATTCTCGTGAAAGGGGAACCAGCACGGCCTGAGAACATTTTCAGAAAGACAGGACACATGAATAAGTTGTACAACACCTGTTGATGCCACAGGTCGGAGATAATGGTGAAAAACATGCTTCCACTACTGAAACACATGTAAAAAATTGTAAATTGATACTTGTATAGCGCACTACTCACCCGCAAGGGTCTCAAGGCGCTTGTACGAATACCACTGTGGAACGCATCCTGGCTTTCCCTGTGAGGCTTCCACTCCTGGGAACCCCCAAGGTGGAGGCCAGGCATCCTTAGCGTTGTGGGGGCCGTTGTGGAGATTAAGCAAGCTATTGCCCAGAGTTGGACTCCATGATTGGAATAGACACCAAGGCAAGAATTTTCAGGTCCGTGGAATTTTTTGAGCCCAAGACCCGCTGAGGCAGGGAATTGAACCCTGGTCCCAGGCTAGACCTCTGCATCAGGGACTGCCGCTCTAACCATTGAGCCACACTTCTCCACAGAAGCAAATTGCATATCCAAACTCAACCATGATAATTGGATATTGAAAATATTACATTTAAGATGTAATAGACCAGATGAGAGAACCCAAGAGGAGGTGATTCAACATTGCGATGTCATCTATATGATATGTTTATGTGACCGAAAGGTCAGTGAGAAGCTGAATTGGCCAAATATTGCCCATGCAACAAGGATGGGAGGCAGAGGTGGGTACAAACAGCAAACACAATGAAGCGGAGGTGAGACTACAGGATTCACCACAGAGATACAAACTGGCAGAACCTCAATAGTTTTTACTGATTACAATTCCATCATCAAGGAGTGAAGGTATTAACTGACAAATGTAGGCTCTAGCTTAAATGATTAGCTTTAACTGCCCATCTGAAGATGTTCTCTGACATAGTTGTTACCTCTAACAACTGAAGGGTTGTGTTTTTTCTTTCTTATGAGAATGGAATGTATTTCTTTTGAGCAGAGGCATCACTGTCAGGCATGGAGACAGTTTTCATGTAAAGAAATGTAGGTAAGACTGTTTCTCAGAGAGAAACAATGCAAAGATCATCATTCCACTGAGATGAAATACAAGAATTATATTAAAGACGCTGAAAGTAAATACCTTCAATAGCAGTAAGAACTTTAGGAAACAAATCAAGGACTTGAAAAAGCCTGCCAAATCCTCTCTAAGAAACAAGTACATTGAGCAGAAGAAATTTAAGTTAGATGAACATTGCATCCTGCTATAAAGTATAAACAATCTGAGACCCAACTACAGTGACACAAAAACAGGGTGGGGGCGGGGTGGCTGTAGAAGGCAGCACAAATCGTAGAAACAAAATACAGCCTTTTCAAGAGTGCATGACTTACTTTGTAACATTCTTTGATTTGAGTTGCATCTAGCTTAAGTTAGGTCTATTTAGATTTCTAATAGGCCTTGGCTTGCTAAAGGCCATATACTACAAACAGACTTATCCCTAGGCATTTGAAATTTAGATGCCAGTTTTATCATCAACTACATTGCACTTATTTTGCTGACGTCAGAATAATGAACAGCTGAGTCACCAATGCCAACACTCATTCTTGACACATACCAGTGTCTAGGCACTATTTTAATACCCCTAAGTTACAAGCTCACCTGATTGTCTCTTGGATGTGTGTATGAGGGGGCTTAGAAAAGTAAAATTTTCATACTAGATTATTTTGAAGTCCAGCTAGTCCCCACATTTAAGCTTTATTTACTGGTGACGGTGAATATTTATAAAAGAAAACAGTGCAGTGTAAGCAAAAATATTTTACTGGAGCTAGCAGAGTCTATGTAATCCCTCCCATAACGTTTGGAATGATGGCATTGTATGAATAGCGAATGTCTATTCAAAGGGAAAAGGGTCTAATATATGGCTAGTTTTGTTCTATTGTCATTAAATATGGAGTGGAAATAATTACCAGATATTTAGTAACAATGTTTAATTCTGCTTGGAATATTGCCATGGTTGCATATGTTGTTTCTGTACTTTCATCAAACATCTCTATGTGAATTTGGTTTAGTAGCTACCATGTCTGCAAATGATTATTTTTTGGATATTTCCCTAGATTGCGCCCTTTCTTGGTGTATGTTAGGTACCTGTCAAAGGGAATTTTTTTAGATAAATGATCCATGTGTGGAGCTAATGGCTGCTGCCCATGAAAGAGTTAGTTACTAATTAAACAAAATATATGTCCAAAGGCATCATGGTACTCTACACTGTAGTGTACAAGACCCCAGGGCCAGAGAAACAGAAAAGATCTGTTATGTGCCTTTCTGAAGGTAATGTGATTGTAGATGTGAAAAAGGTGGAAAACTTGTTGCAAAGTAAGCGTTTAATGGCAGAGAAAGAGCAACCTAAAAACCGGGCTCATCGGAATCTCGGTAAAGTAAGGAGAACAGGATAACCCGAATGAAGGGATCCATTGGGGATATACCTGGTTAGCTCATTAAAGTGGAACTTGGGTTCAGACTCCCCTAAAACCATATTATTGTGTCCTCAACGCTCAACATCTATGTTGTCTTCCCAAGCTGGAATCGATTAACACATATATAATGAAAGGCAGTTTCTTAGTCCCAGGGCAATGAAACAGTAGGAATTCCTTATTTCTGTGTTTTGTTTACTGCATGACAATTGGGACACTATTTCAATTATGAGCACAATTAAAGTAAAAACAATTTGATCTCCCATTAAAACTTTGTACCAGGATAAATACTGAAAAAGAACTGTGCTGTCAGCTTCCTTCTTTTTTCTTTTAACTCATTGGCACAATTCTTGTTGACTGAATTGATCTTTTGTATTCTCCTTACGTAGCTGTTTGTTAATGATAGATACGTTGCCCTTGTATTTGTTGAGATGTTTCAGCTTGTCTCATTTCTTGAAAAATCATCAGGAAGGGACTGGAATGTCCCTTCAAGTTGTGTACAATATGCAGCATTGCAGTCCTCCTCTCTATCTGTGGGACGTATGTCAAGAGGTAATTTTCTCTGTTACGTAGAGGAACAGATAATGATTTTGGATAGTCATGTAATGTCAGGTTTCATATTGAAATCCATGCTGCATGGTTTTTACTAAGTTCTTTGGTGTGTGATGTTACTGTAGAGTCACATGTTAATATGTTCATGGATGGAAGAATTAGTTATTGCATGACAAGGTGGATGTTTATGCTGGAATGTCCGGGAAGACTTCCAAGTGGGAGAAGATACACAGAAATGTGGCACCCACCAGAAAATACTGACTGATGCAGCCCACATTCTTAAGAAAACAAAAAGGAAAATTACTTCAGAAAACTAAAGTATAATGGAAGCTCAGTCCAGCCAGCTCATTTCTCACACAGATGAGAAATCGAAACTTGGATGATGCCCATTATGGTTGGACCATAGGAGCCCTTCAGCACACCATTCCTAGGTCAGAAGAATGTCTCTTTGTGGATGCCTTCAAAAAGAGTAAATCAGGCTCTGTAAGTAGATTACGATTATGACGTCCTGTGTTTGAGACTGGTAAGGTAAGTCAGGAAGGATACCATTTTGAAGCATAAAACAATTTCCAGTTAAAGTAAATCTCAATGCAATAAAAACCCCAGTGTTATCTGAATAACAGTAATTGTATCTGCTCAGTGGGTAGGGATTCTGGGGTGTTATTTGTAAATAGATTGGATGAAAAATGTCACAGGTATTGTGCAAAAGTATGATCTGCTTCTTATGGTTACCCCCACTTTTTGCTTGATGTTATACTGCGTTTTACTAGTCTGACTGGAATCCTGCTAATCAGGACCCCAGTTGATCTGCTTTCTCCTTAAACTGTTGTGTTATGTACTTAGGTAAACCCAAGATTGGATACTGGGGTACCCTTGCCAGTGGGCTCCCATTGGCTGTAGCATGTATTATGCCACCCATGAGAGACCATTCAAAATGGAACTACGGGCCTGCCATTGTAGCCTGTGTAAGATGGTGCATGCACCACTAACGAAAGATATAGGTTTACTATATCTAAGGGTCACTGCACTTAAAAGCTATGTCACCCCTACAGCAGGCCTTTACAATCCTTTGGGCAGGGTGCTTGGTTATAAGTGAGGGGGTGCCCCTGCATGAACAGAACACCCCTGCAGCCAACGGAGTCCACTCTCCCGGGTTGTCAGTGAAGCAGCCATATACTAATATAAAGGGGCATTACGTGACCGTGCAATGACCATCTCAAAAACGGCTTATCGTGTTTGGTGTAAAACATGTTGGAATCTTCCCTCAAGACTGTTATCGGTGTGGAAGGTATGATGTCACCCACCAGGAGAGCCCTCTGTTAAGCTTTCAGTGTTCCAGGTACCAGCCTTCTAGTCCCAGACAGCACAAAATGGTTGCTGCCGACCAAAGACACATCTCTGCCCTCCTACCGCTGAGCCAAGCTGGGTGTAGGTCCCGAGATTCATCGTGGACAAGATTCAGAAGTAAAACCACTGCACTTCTACTGTCTGGGCACTTTGGACTTCGCTGGACTTTGTTTGGGCCTGACTTCATTTCCCTCTCAGTCTGCTGCCTTATCTGTGCACGTGCACCATACAGGATCCGTGCAGGACTTGTGGAGTATCCAAGACACTTGAAGATAATCTCCCTTCAAGTGAAGGAGTCACTTCTCTGCATTCGCAGGCACGTCAACACTGCTTACCGGTCTGCTGATTCCGAGCTCCTGCAGACTCTGAAGGGTTAAACAGGTGCATCACCTAGCCCTCACAGCTGCAGAGTCAAGGTCACCATCATCCTTCCTGAAGCATCCAACCTCGGAAGGCATTTGTCTTCCAAGTCTCTTGGTCACTCCTGAGTAACAGAGATTCTGTCCCCTCTGCTGTCAGGTAATCCTCTTCAGGAATCCAAGTTTGGATTCCTCCAGACATTTTCTCCTCTTCCAGCAGTGGCACTTTCCTGAAGTCCTCCATTGGGTTTGCCTGCGGTTTCGGACGCCACTTCACACCTATGCACCCAGGTTTCCTGGGATAGGTAACTTGGGTACCATGGTATCCACGGGTGGGGTGTCTCTCCAACCTTCTATCTTCCACAGGGTTTCTTCAGGGTCCACTGAGAAGGGTCCCTAATCTTTAAAATTCCAACTGTGACTTACACATAGACTTGTACAGAGAACGCAGTTGTGTTCAAACACTGCACACACTCTCTGTGGGGTTACTATATACTCACCTTGGGTGGCTCCTTGGGGTCCCAGTAATTCTACGTCCTCTTGACATTGTCCTGACTCGAGATGTGGTTCTTATACCATATTTTTAGTATATGGTTTGGTCCCCCCTGTGGACCTCTGCGAATTAGTGCTACTTACTGTGATTTATTTGCTATAGTATTTTGGGCGTTGTGTCTATCTATGCCTAGTAGATACTGTGAAGTACAAGATAGTGTTATATAATGAATACATATCTTTATAAACACTTGGTGTGGCTCTTTTTCATTTACTCTATACTATAAGTTTGCATTTTGGTAAAACAAGCTGCTTTACACTCCTTCAAGACTAAGCATGAAGGCTGCTCGCCACAGCT
Source organism: Lissotriton vulgaris (assembly GCF_964263255.1). Lineage (NCBI taxonomy): Eukaryota > Metazoa > Chordata > Amphibia > Caudata > Salamandridae > Lissotriton > Lissotriton vulgaris. The sequence goes on from NC_141689.1 coordinate 999,059,709, forward strand.
ACCACTAGGATAGGTTTCTAAGGTTGTCTAAGACCTCTTAAATCACCATCAGGGTTGTTTGGACTGGTGCAGGGTGTCCAGTAACATTAGTGGACAGCATATACCAGGCCAGCCTCTCACAGGTATTCATTAAAATTGTCTAAAAAAACGGAATGATGGCATTATTATGTTTAACACACCCAATTATTACCAAGACAAACATATTCTTCCATGTTACCTGGATGAAGGAATATGTGGCCAAGCTGTAGGCAGCGTGCAAGAGACTACAGATAAGCCAGATTCTCCCAGTTCTATATCTGCCTGAGGACCGACAGAAAATCGGGGGATACTGCTAGGATGCATTGGTTCAGCCAAAAGGTTTGGCTTTCATGCAAACACTGCACTGCGCACATGTTCTGATAGTAGTAATGGTGGTAGTCATAATGAATTTGCAAAATCTTCGAATAAAGACCATAAAAGTAATTAATATTGTATACTTTACCATAATGAGAGGGAGTGGAGCACTTTTCGGGCTTGTATTGGAGACTGTGGCACCCTTCCTATTCTACCAGGTGAAAATTAAGTTAAAAAAAACAACAGGCTTTTCATTCTTCTGGTGTATTTTGCAGTGATTAGAAAAAGAAGATATTTATTGTAATTTATTTGCAATCTATAAGTCATGACAAGAAAGATGCAATACCTCTGCCTGGTGGTGACATTCTGAGGTACATACTTTTCTGACTAACAGTAAACTGCATCTACTTTTATTTTGCAACAAATTGAGAATTACTTTTGGTGTTTTAAATTGTCCAAAACATATCCCCCCCTTCCTTCCTAATGTTTACAGCCATACTATCTCATATGAACAAGCAATGCTCGTAAGATTTAAGCAGGTTGGGGAAAGGGTGATGGTGTGCCCTTGTAAAGTAAGGAAATCCATTGCCTCGATTATTCATTAAAGGGATATTGCAACTCACCTTGGAGCTTGATTATTTTAAAAACAAACTTGGTCGTTCTCTACATGGTCATGAAACTCTTAAGTGACTTGCAATATCCTTATAATGTATTGCAGAGGGTACTTTATCCTACATATAATAAAATGTCCATCTCTCCTTCCCACACCTTTTGTCTCATATGCCTTTCTCTCTATCATATAAAAAGGTTACCCTTTCTATCAATGTAACATCCTACTTCCTTGTCTATGTCAGAGTATCCTTTTCTTGCTCTCTTCCATTCAGCCATTTCTGTTGGTCACATCATGTAAAACTACTTCTTTGAATCCTACAAACTTTTTCCAGGAACATTGGTACCGCACAATAAAGCAAGACTAGAGTTGCAAGGGGTCGAGGTAGGGGGCAAAATATCACCTTTCCTTGGTTGCAGAAATCCTCTATTTTTTTTTCTGTCACTTACAAGACCTTACACATTCTTTTAGACCCTTCCTTCCAACCTGTAATTCTCTCTCTCACAATTGTTCTCCAACACACTGTATTCTGGCGTCTTTATCAACAAATAGTAATGCGACAGAGGCTTTTCCACTTCACATTTTCAGTTTACTTTTGACTCGTTTTAATTAAATGTTAGGGCTTGCTTCTGCAACAGTGAGGGTATAGGAGTTGCAAAGCACTTTGCTGGTATATTGATGGCTCCCCTGATGGTAGTTCTTTATTAACTGGTGTTCAAAACTGCTGCTCCCAACGCTCATTTTATAAATATTTAAATGACAGTGAATTTCTGCGAGGCGCTGGAGATGGAAATTCCTGTGCCCATTTCATACACTTTACATAGTAACATAAATAGCCGTTTTGCATAAAGTTATACATTATGGTAATAATTGGGAAAGTGTTGTCCCTATATCAAGCGAGCCATAACTGCCAGCAAAAATTGCAGCTGTAATTCAATGCAGCAGTAATCAATGAATTAGTAGTGGCAGACATTTTTATGACTTGTGGATTTTCCGAGTGCATTTTTCATGCATCTGATTAATCATAACCAGCAAACAAATAACACAAATTTAAACTTTCATTGACCAGTACTGGAAATATGAAAAATTACTCAGAAGAATTTCAATCTTCGTGGAAATTGATTTCATCATGCAAGCAGGAGAGGGAAAGGGGAAATCAAAGCTTTAATATAGGCTTGCTACTTTAGTGAGAGAATCATAAAGCACACAGAAGAATCTGTTGGAAAATGTATTGTCACTAAATATTTTCAGTGCAAGGATTATAGGCAGGAAGAATAATTAGGGGCATATTTATTAAAAGAAATGCAGTGCAGCGCAGCAGCCACCTTGCTGAGCTCCGTGATAGGGAAAGGGCAAGAATGTGCCATACATAACATTTTACAGAGCATTCCTGTCATTTCCCAACGCTGGTGTACAATGTGCTGCCTAGTGCCAATGCAGGCACCCTTGCACTTCTTCTGCAAGGGTGAGTGTGTTATAAGCAGGATTCTCTTTGTGCATGAAGGGACACCTTCCTGCACATAAACAATCTCCCTGAGGCATGTTCCTCTTTCTATGTGTGCAGAAAGCAGCAGAAAAAGAAAGAAGAAAAACGAGGAAAGAAAAAACAAATAATCTCGTTTGACACCTCCCCTGGGAAGCATCACATTTTGACACATTCCTGGGTCTACCAGTAATGGTAAAACTGTGAATGTGCCAAAATCCTTGGGTGGTACATGGCAATACCCATGCTCCACTCATGGAATGCCTCCCAGTGCAGAGTAACGCAACGCATCGCTTTGCACTGCATTGTGTTACTCTAGATTTATCAAGCCACGCAGGGCCACCTTGGTTTGATAAACCTAAATTAAGATTTATGTGGCTCTTGCATCCGTTGTGTGGTGCAAGCAGGGGCGTAACACAGGCCCCCGCAGCCCACGCGGTGCGGAGGGCCCCAAGATCAAAGGGGCCCCCTCGGCACTGCACTCTGGCCAGAGAGCTGATGATTGAGCCCGGAGGGGGCCCCTCTACGTATCGTGTAGGGAGGCCCCCTCAGTTTTCGTTACGCCAGTGAGTGCAAGGGTGATGCAACACTTTAATAAGTATGCCCCTTACTGAGGACTCAATTGAAAAAGTCTACATGCACAGCTCCATGCTGCTATATAACTACCCTTAAAAATGCAAAAAAGCCAGAAAAAAAACAGCTGTTTCGATTCACCTCTCTGTGATGTTTAGACATGCATAATTTTTGATCCCTGGAAAGAGTAAAAAGCGCAAACGGGGTTAATCCCAAGTTTTCCAGGAAGAGCAAATAGTGCGCTCACCCTCTTTTCATTCGCCTATCGAGTGAGTAATTTTGATTTTCAAAAACAAAGGCATTACCGAAGATCAGAATTACAAAATGTTCTTTATCGTGCATCTGCCCAAGTAACATTTACTAAGAACTCAGTCAACATAAACATACAAAGACTTTGGGAAGATGAGGGGCACTATCTCATGTAGCATTCACCCCATCGCAGATATTATAATACCCCAAATTACACTCATCTCCTAGATCACAAATCTATCTGCTGGTCTTGCTACTATTTATAGGCGATTGTGTCACACGAAGGAAAACATGCAGTATAGTTTTCATCAATGTACTACAACTTTGCACAGCCATATACACCAATCTTCCAGAACAAAAACAACATTTCACGGCAAGGGTGGTGTAAAAAATGTAATTTCGGAGCAGTCACTCTATGTACAAGTGTGCACATAACTGACCAAAGACTGAACTGTACCTGTTCAATTTTTGTGCAATCTGACCTTACCTGCAAAAATTATATTTTAATGTACCACTCCTTCTTAAAACTTCATGTTACAAATGTCACAGAACATCGACAAGGTTCACGAGACACAACTGACTGACATTGTGTCATCTGCGCATCGTTGCTAAGCACAAAAGATATTTGTTTCTCTTTCTGACCTTCACACTCGGTCTCTTGTGAAATGATGCTATTTTCTCCTAGGATGCACCCCATATATCCGTATTAATTCACACCGAATCCCATATATTCCAATCGTCTCTTTGTGAAAGCTGTAAAATCGAATAGCACTCATGCATTCAAAATAACTGAGGGAATGACGTGAACTTCAGCCTTGTTATCAAAAATATATTCTGTTATCTATTGCTATTTAACAAAGCTCTACTTGAAAAAAAACATACCGTTCGAATAATAAACACAAGGGGGCATATTTCACATACTTTCACGCAGTGCAACACAGCAAGCAAGCTTGTGGCTCTGTCTGCGTGAAAGGGCAGGAATGAGCCGTATTTAACATCATAAGGCCCATCCTGTTCTTTCCTTGCGCAGGTGTACTTCAGGCAGCCTAGAGTCGACGTAGGCCACATTGCACCACAGTGCAAGCATGCCTGTGTTATAAGGAGAACTGTTTTTGCGCAGGAAGGGTTACCTTCCTGCACAAAATCAATCTCTTAAGGCATTTTCCACTTGATGTATGTACTGCACATTGCAGCACACATAGAAAGTGAAAATAACAAAGAAAACAAAATATTATTTTCTTTTTCACTCCTATGGGAGGCGTAGCAATTTCACACAATCCCAGGATTACAAACCTTTGTAAATCTAGGATTGCATGAAATCCATGGGTGGATGCATGCGAAGGCCCACCCATGTTTCACCCATGGAACGCCTCCCAGAATGAAATGTACCGCAATGCAGTGCCAGCACAGCAAATCGCTTCTTGCATGGCTTTGTAAATGTCTACTAACATTTAGCTTCATGGATTCGCCACTAAAGTAAATGTAAATTGTTACTTGTATAGCGCACTACTCACCCGCAAGGGTCTGAAGGCGCTTGCACGAATAATGCTGTGGAACCCATCCTGGCTTTCCCTGTGAGGTATCCACTCCTGGGCACCCCCAATGTGGAGGCCAGGCATCCTTAGCGTTGTGGGGGCCGTTGTGGAGATTAAGCAAGCTATTGCCCAGAGTTGCAGAGTGGGACTCCATGATTGGAATAGGCACAGAGGCAAGAATTATCAGGTCCATGGAATTTTGAGCCCAAGACCCGCCGAGGCGGGGAATTGAACCCTGGTCCCAGGCTAAACCTCTGCATCAGGGTCTGCCACTCTAATCATTGAGCCACACTTCTCAAACAAGTGGTGCAACCATGCAGCAAAGCATTAGCAAATCTGGCATACAGCATCTAATCTACAGTTTGATAGCTGCTGGGTCTATGTTCGGGGGATATGCATCAGATAGCAAAGGGAATAACTTTATGGTCTAAGTTACAATGATGAGTGTAAGGGAGCATACATGGCCCTAGGACAATAACACTGGTAAGGATCAGTCTGAACAATGCAACATCAGAATGACAAGGTAAAAAAGGACTTTGAACAATATTGCTTGTAGTTTTAGGAGTATAAAACTAAGGTTAACGGAGAAATGAATGAGCACTATGCCTCGGCTGGAGGTGGAAGTGCCAGTAGCTCCAGGAAACTCTGCTGGAAGCTTGGGGCAACAAAGATTTTAAATCAATTCATGAAAGAGCATATCAAAAGTACTTCAAGGCCTGATGTTGTGACATTTTTTAAATTCAGCGTTTTAGGGTAGGATAACGATTGCCACATGGCCAGGAGTCAACTGACCTCAGAGAAATTGCAGAAAACAGGGCCCAAACGTCATTAAAGTGAAGACAGAGTACATGTAAGTAGTGCCTTTAGTTAAAAAAAGCCGCACAAGTTAAATTGTGATACCTAATTTTTGACAGTTCTGTCACTGAGTAGCCAGATGACTTGAAATCAGCTTAAAACATGATTCCAGTACATTGAACAATAAAAGTAACAAAACTGAACTGACCGAGATGTCAGCAGACAAGGGCTCTGCTCATGAATGTCATAAAGAAAATAAAAAAATATATGCCTGGTGTACTAAAAGGCCTCGACTCTGAGCTGACCATGGGGGGCAGAAATTTAGCAGGAACCACAAAACAAAATAAAGCAGGACCTGGGCAGACGTTTAGCAGGAAACACAAAGCGAAATAAAGCAGAACCTGGTGAATGGTGGTGATGACTCACGGCCAAAAACAATGCAAACTGACAGAAAATAAATACTAGGATAAGCCTTGTGATTGCAGTTATGAGAAAAATAGCCCTTTGTGACATAAAACAGTCTTATCAATAAATAGCCCTATGTGACATAAAACAGTCTTATCAATATTGAGGTATCATAGTCCGCACTGCAATGTTTACAGTTACAGTTCCATCACTCTCCCTCCCCACAGACCAGAATTGGCCTGAACGCAGGGTAACTGGTCTCCTCAATGGGTGGTGACTGGTGACCCAAAAACATTGGAAAAAGTAGATCAATCAAGGGGTTGTGTTAGCAGTGATGAAGCACCAGAAGAGTGAAGCCCAGTCAACTTGGTTGAAAGCTTTGACAGTTAGTGGTTGGAACTAATCTGGCTGGTCCATGAGATCCATTTGGCATGTCAGGTCTAGTAAGAATACCCAATAATTAAATAGTCAGAGTTTCTTTATCAATGAGTTCATAAAACAACATTAGATTAAGAAATAAGGAAAAATACAAACTTTTTTTTTACACGCCTATGACAGCAGAAATGTAAGTGATGTACTGACAGACCACCTCTTCCTCTACCAACTACAAACCAAGTCGTCAGAGGAATGACTTCAACAATCGCTTGCATGAAAGTGCATGGAGGAGGAAAATGATCATAATAGTTGAATGCAAGCTTGATAATTCAGAGCTCGTACTTAACCACTTGGATGCTAATGACAAGGGTAACTTGTCATGCACTGCCCATTCATTTCAATGGAAATCTCATTATATGAGAAGCCTTCCCCGTAGCATCCAAGTGGCTAATAAGCATCTATGAAAATAGTATGGTCATGATTAAGACAAGTAATTGATACATAAAAGGCTACAAAGATACACACATACTGCTTAAATATATGACAGGAGACAGGAAGGTAATATAGATCCACCAAACATAAACACTGTATTGAACAGGTAAAAGCAAAGAACAGATAGAAGAATTCACTAAAAAAATCAGATCACCCAATGATGTTACACAGAACCAGAATTGTAGAGGATAAGAAAAGTAAACCAATATAAACAGTCTTCATGTCAAGTAGAGGAAGCAGAAACTCCAGGTCTGCCGGAAACCTACTGCTTCAACCTGCCTCCTTCAAAAAAAAAAGAACTTATAACAGGGCGTTCACCGGAGCAGCACCACGAATCTGGAACTCTCTTCCACCCTCCATCAGAAAAATCCCTCTTCTAGCACGCTTCAAAACTGAGACGAAAACCTTCCTCATGGGTAAATTCTTCGCCTAAGGTCTGCCCAGAACCTCCTCATTGAGTGGGACTAATCTAAGACTACCGCCTCACATATCAAAAGCTACCCACGACAAATACATTTGGAACCTTGCTTTTGGTTCTGTCTATGACAATGAGTGCAACCACTCGTGTGGATCTGTTTGTCCCTGCACCTTAATCTTTTTGCTCAACATTGTATACCGTGTAATGTTTGATCTATTTGTCCCTGCACCTTAATCCTTTGTTTGCTCAACAATGTATACCGTGTAAAGCGCTCTGATACCCTCACAGGTCATGTTCGCGCTCTATAAAACACAAAAATAAATAAATATATATATATATATATATATATATATATATATATATATATATATATATATATATATATATATATATATATATATATATATATATATATATATATCCCTTTGGCCTTATGTAATCATGTGATGCAATAATACCAATAAGATATAGTGCACTAAAGGTATAGAAGGTGCATTTATTGTATGTTTTTAGCATATATGTGTGTGTAGATTCCTTTTTAGGAACACTGGATTACTGATACTAATATTCTATAGGATTAAATTGTTGTGTGCTAAAATGCATTTAATGCAGTGCATGCACCAGGGATTCGTGAGAGCGAATCATATGTGTGCTCAATGCTTTCTTGATAAATGGTGACCAGTTGTCGTTTTTGTTAAATAACATTTTTTATTAATTTCTAAAGCCACCTGTATTAGTACAGTACAAAATAGCTTGATTCCTTTATTAAAGAATTCAATTCATTTATTGGAGTATATGTAGGTTGTAGAATTAATATGCACTTAAAGTTAAATGTTTATTTAGCAAGATTGTGGGCCTTAAGCTTGCAGTCAAGACAGTTCATGCTAACGTGAAAGATGTTTTTCTACACATGTTTGTCCTCTGCAGGTGCAGACAAAAGGCATTCATTAGTTAGTAAAAAACATATTGTATTTCAGAGATGGTGAAGTGAGGAAGAACTGGCCAGGCCAAATAATTTTAATGAAGAACAAAGGGAGTGTTACCAGTTCGTACTTTCAGATGAGAGGAGGATTCTGAGGATGCTTTGGAAGCGGAGACTGGAACATGGGAGTAGTGTTCAAGGTGCCACGTTCTTTCTTGGGAACTGGAAAAGTTATGTGATGCATATGAGGTAAAATTTCTCAACCCTTTTTCTGCATTTTAATTAGTAAACCCAGCCTGGTTTTGGTCAGATTCCCTTTACACTTAAAGAGGTACAGACCTCTCTTGTCATCGCTGATTGTGTGGCTCATGCTTTACCTGACTCCTTACCTATAGAACTTCTACAGTGGTTTTGATGCTGACACCTTTCTCGGTTCTTTATTCAATAGGGTGTCCTCCATTAGTTTAGTGTAGGGTTTAGCAGATGTTGTGAATCTTTACATGTATGTGGCAAAGGATCAAAACGATTCATGTAGTCATCAAATCCTATTCCTTATTTTCTGAATAGCTACCACAGAAATTCTTAAATGCTCCTTGCTGTCAAGGACAATATTGCATGCCGCTTTGGTCTTCCCTTGATAATCTTGTATCTTTATAGTATCAAGGTCTATTGACCAGAGTTCAATTGGAAGAAACTGTCCAGAGCATTCTCAAAATGAAATAGGTTCAAAATTGTTAGAAGAAATGAGAGGAGATTATCACTTTACAGACAAAAGGATAACTTTAGCTCAATTGAATCCACCATGAAACAATACTGCCTTTAAAGAAACATCCAAGTAAACACAAACACAGATGATGGAACTCAAGACAACAATTAGTTTCATTTAGAAAATCAGCTGATGTCACCAAGAGGATATTCCAGAGATGATTGTATTGTATTTCAGTCTTTAAACTAAGTGAGATGCAAGCAAACAAAATAACAGCCATTGGGAAGCAAGGTTTTACAGGGCAAGCACATTGAAATACCAAAGTTCAAAGATGGCAGACACATTTTAGTGCACATGTGTTCTCATTTGGTATGTGACTTTCACTATGTGGGCACCATTTTGGATTTGGAAAGATAATGTTCACTTAATCTACTTTCAATATGTGAAATCAATATTCAAGCTATAATTGTTCTGCATGACAATGTGTGTGAAAACATAAATGTACCTGATGCTAATTTCCACCAGGGAGGCACCTTTACCCACAGATACAATTAATTAACAAGCATTGGCAAAGCCAATAAGTCTCACCTATTTAAAAGCTATTGAAGCAGCAACATGGACAAGGGGGTGAGAGATGTAGGAGCAACAAGGAAGACAGAGAAAGAACAAAACGGTACCTCAATCACAGCATGAGCAGTTAGGAGGCGGCAAAAAAATTAACTAGCTAACGAATGGTAAGCAGTGGGCGAGCTCTAAGCCCCTTGTACTCAATATCTGTTGCAGCCACAGTGTATGCATGCTGTCTTCGGCAAGACCTAAAAATAAGTGAAGTAGGGGAAAAAATAGAGAGGGGAACTAACAGTAAAAATAAACACGAGAGGGAAAGGTAAAAAAGAAAAAGTAAAGATGAGAGAAAAAATGGGTAGATAGAAAAAGCAAAGAAAGGGAGGAGACATTAAAGGAAAGAAGGAAAAAATATGAAAGCTAGGTTGGAGGGGAAGAATGAATGGATGGAAAGATGGATGATTGGTTGGATGGAAGGTTCGGCAAATGAAAGGGTGAATGGTCGGATGGAGACGAGTGAATGGATGAATGGGTTAAAGGATGAATGGACACATGAATATATTGAGGGTTGGATGAAAGGATGGATGTATAGATTTTGATGAGTGGATGGAAAGGTGTAAGGATGGACAGATAAATGCATATCTGTATGGATGCTCAGATAGATGATGAAAGGAGGATGAAAAGGTGAAATACATTCTTATGAGGGGGGTTGGGTTTGTTTGCTTTGCATGCTCTGCGATTAGAGGAATATTTCAAGTGGGGAGTGTTTTCATTTTCTGACATTCCCTTGTTTCAGAGTTATTCCTGTGAAATTAAATAGAATAATGCTTTGTTTGCATAACTATACATACAGGTACAGTCAATGCTTGGACATTTATAATACCTCTTTTATATTTCTTTGAAAGCTCAATTATACATTGAACACTAAAGAACCAGGACACCAATTCTTTTTTGTACCTAAAGTGTAAAGATGTTTCATCATTTAAAAGTTTTAATTAAGTACAGACCTTGACAAATGAATTTTAGTGCGCACTGCAACTAACTTAACACAACAATACGGGTGAACTACAGGTACATTCAAAGATGCCATAATAAAAATTAGGTTGCTCAGCATTCCTTGGACCCATCAAACGTTAAAAGTAATATAGCCAGTATAACAATTTTCCAAAAGCTTATTTTGATCCTTATGTCACTAGCTTTTTTCTTGAATATAACCAGAGAGATAAACAAAGACATTGGGAACAAGCACAGGCTGGGTGACTCTCTGCAATGGAACATGTTTATAAAATAAACGGGAACCTGCAGCGACTGGCATGAAGCACAAAAATTAACAGGCAGTGATGGGCGGGGGAGGGAGTAGCCACGCTAATTGAAAACAGATTACTCCTGCTCGCGGCAGCTCGTTCCCGCAAGGTGGATGCCTTTTCAAGAACGAGTGATAGAAAAGGGCTGACCGATTTCTAAAGATCATCTCCTAGAGCAGCGCATGCATGCTGCTCAAGGCTGGACCTCAAAAAATGCTCTCCACATTAAACTCAAAATTAAGCTGATGACCACTCTGCAACCAAGCATGTAATTGAAAGACAGAACATAATATCACACGAAAATTTGTTTAGTCTAGCCGTAAGACACTTTGATCTTAAGCGTCCACCATGATTTTGACAAGCTGATCCCAAACTACTTTTGTTTTCAGGTCAATAGGGAAGGCAACAAATTGAAAGACTTGCAGGAATATACTTTAGAAAGCTAGCAGAAAGTCTTATCCATGGATTGCTGAGCATGTCCTTAAAATGCAATATAACGCTTAAACAAACATAAATTATGTCTGATCCTTGCATTCACATAGAAGAGTCTGACGCATGATTCTACTTTAATTGAAGACCTGCTCAAGCTAATATATTGCTTCAAAGTTTTTAACCTGAAAAATACTCCAGTATGGTAAATTCAACTGCACAATCACGCTACATGCAGTCTACATATGTAAGTGGAAATCAGAAGATTCTTAAATTCTCTTCGCTGGTATTTATCCACACATATAAATCAGGGTACATCCTACGTTTGCACTTTATAGACTTTGCACAATTTCAAACTGGGCACAAACAATAAGTCAGTGGAAAATCCCCAGGCTCAGTCCAATACAGCTCAATTCAATTAAAGTTTGTTTTTGTGGACAATTAAAACCATAAGAGCATATCTATACATAAAAATAGGTTAAAATACATATTAAATTGTGGGAAGAAAACAAGAATGTCTTCCAATTTAGTGTCTGCTATCACTTTTTACAGAAGATGAAATCATGTTAATCACAGTGAAGAGTTTCTGGATCACCAATCACCAAAATACAAGGTTAAAGTCCTGAAAGTTATTTTGTTTTCTGCACTCAAGATACATTTGACACATTTGAATAAGAGTTTGGGACTGTTTCCTTCTAATATAAATGTGCTGGTCACTAAACATGAATAAATTCCATGTTTATTTAGTAGTGGGTGTAGATATTATTACGATGATCTATTAAGTGAAGACAAAAACAAACTATTTGATGTAATATTTTACCCTTAATTCCATAAATTGAGCATTCCATCACAGTACTTTGCCCCAATACGGATACATTGCTAATTGTAAATATTATCTGTAAATTTTTGTCTTATGAAAAATAGGTAATTGTTTTCTCAGTATGTCAGCAAGGTGGCTAGTTGCAAACTAATAATTACTGTGTTTATTTCCTACAACAAGTAAGACACTGTGACACAGCATGGATCTGGAGGGTTCCGGGGTCTTTAAACCTGTGCCCAGACCAGAGACATACACATTAATCACTATTGGTGATAAAAAATATCCCTGCCTTAATCATTACACTGTGGACACTTTGGAGCAAGATAAACAATACTACAAAATCTGCTCTCAACTCGTGTTTTGGTATACAGTTCCTTAATTGCTCATAAAATAGGTTATGGAATGCCCCACCCTGGAAGTTTAAAGCATAAATGCCACTTCTGTGCAAACAAAGACAGCACTGAAATCAACATACATGCAAACAAGGATGCATTACATTTTCTGAATCAGTTAAACAACACTGAAATGCCCAGAAGATTATACATCCTGCCAGAACTGGGTTGAAACCTGGTTTTGAGCCCTGGAATCAGAGAATTATTTTAGGTCAATGTCACCAAATCATCTATTAATGTTTTGTCAAAGTAGTAGCTCCAACGCTGATAAGGGTGATAAGGTTATAGTTAAAGGGGATGCAAGGATACCCATTTTCAAAAAATCCAGTTGCAGCAGGTAAGCACAGTGAGGCGGTGGAGATGGCGGGAGAGAGATAAGCTACAGACGACGGAATAGGTTTTATTAATTTTATTTGACCTATTCCGTCATCATTCAACTTCCCACCCCACCGCGCTTACCTCTGCCAGCTGCAGCTGTAAATACCCATTGCAGAATGCATCCCCTAATATCACCCAGGAAGTGTTTCAGCCAAAACCTTTACTTTCAGTGTAAATACCAGCAAAGGAAGACTGTCTACCCTGCTGCAACTGAAATCTGCTCAATTTGAATAGATGAAATGGGTATCAACAGAGGTGCCTCAAATGGTGCTAGGGGTTGGAGCAGGATTATATAAATATTGATCACACAAAGTTTTTTACTAGCTGTAGTCTATTGGCTACCTGCATTTTAAATTCATTATTCATCAGTATGGTAAGTTCTTTATTAAAGTTCCTATTTTCAGTGACTCATTAAACCAACATTTAGTACTCTTTCAATTATGATTCAACAGGTTCAGGAGAGCTTTTAGCTGCGCCAACCATTTGCAAATCATCAAATTTAGTTTCGCACAAGAAAGGAGTAGGAAAGTGCTTTTGAGAGCCCTTTGTTCTTCAAATTATACTATGGTATCACTGAAGAGCATCAATGCCATTACAACGTAGTATGTTTTTAGCTGTCCAACTAATTGGCTGGGATGCAGCTTCAGATGTGGGGTGTTTGGGGTGTTGGGTCTGGGGGCTCTGAGTTGGGTCGGCTATATCTGTATTGTTTGTTCTGGTTGTCCTGATTTCACTAAGCGGTTCTAACTTGCTTGTTTTTTGGATCGGGAATTAAATTATAATAGTGACCAGTTTACCAAATTAGTAGCAAATTTGCACTTGTGGACGTTCCCCTTGAATGAATGAAGTGTACTCGTTTTTGGAACTGACAAACATTAGTATTAGTAGGGTAGAAAAGCTAACCAGTCTCTGGTTTCCTGGCACAATATTTGGAAAGCAAACACCCAAAAGGGGATGGCACAAATGCTTGCAAATAGTCTCACCACAGGCAATCACTCAGGAAAGCATTCCAAACCATTGCTTTTTTGCCTCTTGTCCCGCACTAGTTAGAGGGCCTGATTTATGGTTTAGCAAATGGCGTATAAGCATACATCTGACTTTACATCCAGCCATTGCACAGCCTTTCAAATTTAGAGATGCCCACAGACTCCTCCATACATTAAACAAACAAAAGGTGATGGGAGGAATGCTTGCAATTTGTTCAACCATTGGCAATCATTTGTGGTAGCATCCCAACCCATCATTCTTTTGTTCATCATGCCACCTCACTTTGGACACTGCCATACGCAAGTCAGCCTTGACCTTTCCTCATGGAAACAGTCCAGCCCTAACCACCAAGTGAGGTACTCACTTAATCCGAACACAAATAACCTAGAAAATGTTTTGCCCCAATATGGACTCATCTGCCAAGTATAGCTTGGCTCTAGAACCACAGGGAGAATGAGACCCATGCCTCGGCATACCCTTGCCACTTAGGGTGGTACATCAAACACACACAAGGTGATGGGAGTAATGCTTGCAATTTGTTCTAGTTAAGTCAGGAAGAATTTCTTCTTTCATATAAGGATTCAGAACATCCTCTTCAAATTTCCACTCAATTGTTGATGCTCTCATACTAGCCTCACTTATGTTAACTTCTGAAGTCTTGAAAGGGATTATGCTAAGCGAACATTGTCAAGTATTTATAGCATACGTCTTTCTAGCATGCCTGTTAAATGTTTTTGCTCAAATGTTCAGATTGATCAATTTTAAAACATCATAACATTTAGAATAATTCCTTCTATTTTATCAAAGAATAAAATATTTAAGAGAGGATCCCTGATAGAGGCAAAATATTTTTAAAAACTTGAGTCACCCTCACTGAAGATGTTCAAAGAATTTCTCTTGAGATAGCATCTGGTGAATCTACGAGTAGATGTTATTGAGATTTAAAACTGCTAAAGAGAAATCAATCACAGCTGTGCTGGAATCTACTGACCCAGTGTGTTATTGGTCTTATATCAAGCTGGTACAGCATCACCATTCATTATGTACTTCACAAGCAATGTACAAACCACTGCTGTTGTATCTCCTTCACTCTGCTTTGGAGTCTCATTCCTTTTTGTAGAGGCAACTGGCCAGAGTTTGACTATGTGACGTAGCTCCATCCCTCAGCTTTCTTTTCAAATGTGCTGCTGCCTTCACCAAGCACAGGACTAGATTTTTTTATCAATTGTGTTAGAGAAGTTAATCTGCTCTGTGCTGTGTTAGAGGGTATATCTAACACTTAAATATACATCACATGTGTTAGAGAATGATGGAATAGGATTATTAAAACCAAGCTCAATAATGTCATCCTATGGATTGAATCCCAAAATACTTTCCATTCATTCTAAGCGTCATTGCAGGTTTCCACTTTGACATAGTTCTTTAACCCCTTTGATGCTGATGACGAGCTCAGCTGGTCATCAGCCACGGGGGGCGGGTGCGGATGACGAGCTGAGATCGTCATCTAACGCGGCTTTTAGAAAAAAGCCGTTTAGCGCGAAAATAACCGCCGCAGCGATGCGGTTAAAGTCTGAATACTCTCATTAAGACACCAGATGTACTAGCCACAATCAGAAAGCAGATACTGAAATTTGCAGTTAAAGCTGAACAGCAAGTTTCTCAGTGCTCATCTTGTCATTTGTGAATGTTGCTGATGCAGAATAAACTCCTAGGCCATTCCATTGACATTGATATCACATTACACCCTTAAAGTCAAAGAACACCAAAATTACTAATGTTCACAACAACTTTTAACAATGACAAGCTATTCACAATTTGCTCTGTTAAACCCAGAACACTAAACGTTTAGTGTTCTGGGTTTAACAGAGCAAATTGTGAATAGCTTTAACCAAATACTGAATGCAACTAAAATAATTAAGGTTTTCAATCTCCTGGCTGATCTATAAGCAGCTTAAGTCCTTATAGAATTCGTCAAAACCATTGCCTCACCACCTGACTGAGGTTCTGAAGGAAACCTGGTGCTATAAATCAAGGGACTGATGTACAGAACAATTTTGGGATTGGAAACCTTGTGATTCTGAAAACATGGTTTACAGATTCAAAATAGTGTACAAATAAATGGCCTTTTTTATGAACAAGCAGCTTACAAAGAAAATAAGTGCACAATATGCATGCAGTCGTTTGCGAACTGGCTGTAAATATATCAGGCCCCAAATCTCTCCAAGCATGTCTTTGCCAGTACACTTCTGAAAATACGCTACTTAATAAAGAACTTGACCAATATACTTTGGCCAGGAAAACTGCTAAAAGTCAAAGTGATAAAAAACGGCTCCAAAAATATACAGAATCTCTGAAACTATCAATCATAATTTAGATTATGAAGTTGCACAGAAATGGCATTGTTTTTTATTAGCCAAGAACTGAAGACTTATGATGTAGTTCACTGGGATCGCTTGACCCTGATTCAATCAATTTTGTCTAACTATAGTCAATAAATGTGCATGGGATACCATTCCTCTTTCCAATGAAGGATAACTCTGGAGTGCCTTAATGCTTGGCATCAGCACTGTTACTTTTCAATTAGCACATATGTCTAATGACCATGTTAAAGAACTACTATCCAATGCAATTTCACATCTAAGTTGCGACAACAAGAACACATTTCAGCAGAGATGACTCTGGAAAGGGGCGACCACTCGGTCCCCCCGAACGTATGGTTGGGTGCCCCGATCCTCCCGGGAAATTATTTTGGGCGGGGGGCGTGTCTCGGCTGGTATGCCCGAAGCGGCGTAGCCGGGGCGCGCCTTTTCCCGCCCAGGAGGGGTTGTCCTAGACACCTACACCAATGACCACGCCCAGTAGGCGTACCGGAGGAGGGTACACGCCCTCCCGCAGAAGAATAAATAGAGCGGGAATCCGAAGAAGCGTCCTCTTGTTCCTGTGCTCTGAAGGCTGCACCCACTCGTTGCTCGTGAGCCCTCGACGGAACAAGCAGCAATTTTGAGAACTTTTAATTCTTATGTTTTTCTTTCAGTTACTCGAAGGCGAAGAATCCAGGACCTTGTTGATCGTCTAGGAGCGGATAATCGAAACCATGGCTGGCAAGAAAGCAGGAAAGGGTTCCGAGACGGATAAGGTCCTACGCTTGTTGGTGAACCGGATGGCTGGCATGGAGCGGAAACTCTGTCAAGTCCCAATGATCGGTCGAGGTTTGGCAGAGGTCAAACAGCAACTGGCTGCGCTGAGCAATCCGGGTAACCCTAAGAAGGTAATAGGCCCGGCCTTGCCGGGAATTGTCCCCGAGGGTAGAGGGAAGCGGGTCAAGAAGAGGGCGGCTTCAGGGGAGGTTCCGGTCCCAGAGGTTCCGGTCCCAGAGTTACCCCCGGCCACCCCTGTCACGCCGGCAGACAACCCGGTACCAATCCCGGACACGGGTCAACCGATCCCTGTAGTGATTACCCCCGCTAACAATGAAGATATGCCTCCTGAATTGGCCACCCAGTTGGCCGTATGGCTCAATAGCAAGGCAGGGGGTGTCAAGGCGCCCAGAGACACGGCGGAAGAGGCCAAGCTACTAATCCAGCAGTTGCGGCAGTCGCGAGATGCCGCAAAGGCGAATCTTCCTCTTGTTTCCCCACAGGTGACACCGGTAGGACCTGCAGTTGGTCTCGAGAAAACGGCGGGAACGACGACCGAACCGGGTCAGCTCGCTTTGCCAGTGGCGGGGGAGGGGGAGGGCTCATTACCCTCGAAGCGGGAGAGGGTGGCACGGCACATCCCTATGGCCACAAAAGAGTTAATATGGGGAGACAAATATGTCAATATGTTTTCATTATTAACTGACCATCGCCAGATGGAATATGCTAAAACCCAGAAAGATTTGTGGCACCCGAGCGTGTGGCGCGCAGAGATGGCGGAATTCAGGGTGGATGAAACGATAACGAATTGGGCGAAGGCCTTTGCAATATTTACTGCAGTTATGGGGGAACGTAAACCCGAGGTGTTAACTGAACTGTCTTGCTATCATTCTCGTATTATGGATTTTTATGCAATGTATGAGGGAGAGGAATGGAAAGGATATGACATGAAATTCCAAAAAGCGAAAGAATATGATGCCTCTCTGACATGGGACTGCCTCGACTCGGTCTCATGGCATAAGCAGCTCCCGCCGATGGGCGGCAGGTACATCCTCGCCGGGCGGGAGTGGGTCGGGGGCCTTCCACCAAAAGCCCGTGGTGCCCTTTCGAGCAGGCGCCGGTATCGATCACCAGCCGAAGACCGGCGGGAATGGCGGCAAGCGGGGGGTCTGTTGGGGCTTCAATTGAGGCAACTGTAACAGACCGCAAGGAACATGTAGGTTCAAGCATGTGTGTGCGGGCTGCGGGAATTCCTCACACCCGGAGAGTTCATGTAGATCAAATAATAACAGGGTGGGAGGGAAGGGAGGGTCCAAGCAGGAGTAAGGTAGAACGTTGTGACCAACTGCCTACACCCGTTGATCTCATGGCTATGACTCCTTGGTTAAACGAATACCCTGATCATGTCTCCGCTGGGGTGTTGAGGAAGGGATTCTTGCACGGCTTCCACATCCCGGCGGGGGATTTTCGAGGGAACTCCTTTTGTAAAAACCAGTTATCGGCGCAACATAATCCAAGTGTGGTAGAGAGAAAAATTGCAAAGGAAGTCAGCTTAGGGCGAGTGGCAGGGCCTTTTCATCGCCCACCGGTGGCGGATTTCATCTGTTCCCCGTTAGGGGTTGTCCTGAAGAAAGACCCAGGGGAGTTTAGACTTATTCATTACCTGTCTGCTCCAAGGGGTTCCTCGGTGAACGAGGCCATTGACCCAAATGCGCAGGCGCTGCACGACTTCTGCATCCTCATGAGGAAGTTTGGAGTCCCATTGGCTCCAGGTAAGACGGTTGGACCATCTACTTCACTGGAGTTTCTTGGAATTGAGCTCGATTCTGTGGAGGGATGTTTCCGTTTGCCGTTGGGAAAGGTGGCCAAATTTAGGGCTTCCTTGAAGCTATGCCTTGGTAAGGAGAAAGTGACCCTGCACCAGTTGCAGCAAACAGTGGGTCAGCTTAACTTTGCCTTGAGAGTGATACCAATGGCCCGCCCCTTCTCACGCTCTATTGCACAAGCTATGGTTGGTCTCAAAGAAGGACACCACCGTATGAGACTGTCTGCAGAGGTTCGCCAGGATATGCGCATTTGGTTGTCATTTCTGGCGGACTTCAACGGTCGAGTAGTGTGGAACAAGCCACCAGCGTCTTCAGATGAGCTAGGTCTGTGGACTGACTCGGCGGGGAGCGTAGGATTTGGCGCCATTTTTTGTAATCGATGGTCGGCGCAAACATGGCCGGCGTGGTGGCACTCCAGCGGTTTCACAAGTAACTTTGGGTTCCTGGAGCTGTTCCCCATTTTGGTTGCTCTGATGGCATGGCCAGACGATTTCAGAGACCGCTCAGTGGTGTTTTGGTCTGATAATATGACTGTTGTCGAATGCATTAACCAACAGGCAGCACACTGCAAATGGATCTTGAGATTGTTGAAAGAGGTTGTGCTGCTTTGCATTAGACTGAATGTACAGTTCAGGGCGAAACATGTGCCGGGTGTGCTGAATCATGCGGCTGATGCACTCTCTCGTTCACATATGCAGGCGTTCAGGGGTTATCTACCTACAGCAGACCCAGTGGCGGCACCATTCCCCGAAGCACTTTGGCTAATCGGTGCCCCGGATTACAAGACCTCGTGGCAGCAAGCTTAGCCCCCAGAACAAGGAAGGCATACGAAGGAGCGTTTCGTTCCTATTGCACATTTTTGGGTCCGGCAGGGAATCAGAGCTCGGGTCAGGAGGAATCCTTCCTGGGGTTCATGGTAGCACTGCACAGGGAAGGCCGATCAGCGGCAACGGCCAATAGGCATAGGGCGGCCATTTCATTCATGGCGCAGGTGCATGGTATAAAAGACCCAACGGGTTCCTTTTTGGTGAAAAAAGCCTTTCACGGCTGGCAGCGCCTCGAGGGTCGCAAGCAAGATGAAAGGCGCCCGATTGGCTTACACAGGTTGTCCTTACTCATAGCGAAACTAGACGAGAAATGCTCCTCCCAATTCGAAGCAGTTCTGTTCCGGGCAGCTTTCGCATTAGCGTTCCACGGGGGTATGCGGGTGAGCGAACTGGTCGCAAGGAATGAGAAAGACGCGGAGGGAGGCTTGTGCAGGGATCACGTCCAAATTAGGGGTGATTCATTGGTGGTCACGATAGCCAGGTCCAAGACCGACCAAGGGGCTATGGGAAATAGTATTGTTGTGCAGCGCGCGGGAGGGTCCCCCACGTGCCCGATAATGTGTATAGAGGAATACTTGGCACTGAGGGCGGTTACATGGGGGGGGAGTTTGCTGAGGCACAAGGAGGGCACCCCATTGACGAGGTTTCAGTTCCAGAGGGTGCTAGCACTGACAATCGCTGCGGCGGGCATGGACCCGGGCGATTTTGGGACCCACTCCTTTAGGATAGGGGCTGCTACTGAGGCTACAGCCAGGGGTCAGAGTGCGGACGAAGTGAAACAGTTGGGGCGATGGTCCTCGAATTGCTTCAAAAGGTATGTGCGATTGCACATGTTGTAAAGTCAATTGACATGCACTCACGCTTCTTGTCTTTTGTTTGAATTACAGTTTCGCGAGCCTGTCACGCGGGGCGGAATTTGCAGTCGACCCAGCACCAGGAGAACAGCGGTCAAGGATCACCGTCTGGAGAGAGATTGGTATGGGTCGTGGGCCACTCATATGTGAGGCGCGCCGGGGACGTATTCAAAGCAGGTGACGCGACTCGCGCAGCTGGGGAATACGGGTACAGAGTGGCCTTCCATGGGAAGGGCGGGCTCTGTTTTGACCAATTCGAGTCATTTGTTGAGGGTCTCTCAGGGCGGCAAAGGTCACCGCCATCTGTAGTCATAGTACACCTGGGGGGCAATGACTTGGTGACACTGGGTAGACGAGTGTTGTTTGAACAAGTTTTGTCTGCTGTTAGCTGGTTGGTGAAAAGAATCCCGGGGTGCACGATTGCCTGGTCCCACATGATTCCCAGGAAGGCATGGCGGGGGGGCCTTTCGGTGTCAGCACTGAACCATTCGGTGAAGAGGGTAAACAATAAAATTGGTAGATTGTTTCGTTCTGCGCAGTTGCATAGCATTCCTCATGGGTGTATTCGGGGTGATCACATGTATCTGAATGATGGGGTTCACCTGTCCCGGGAGGGGAATGATTTACTCATAGGAGACTTCATAGCATGGCTAAGGGGTTTGAGGAAGCATGATCTTTAGGAGGAGTTTAGTCGGTCAACTATCCGGCCTGTGGCGGTAAGGTCATGATCGGTGAGCAGTAATTTCAAGGTCCCTAGAGGGGGGCGCCACCCAGAATGGATGGGAGCGCCCGGGGGGAGGCGGCCATTGGCCCCTCCCACGGGGAGGCGGCACCCACTAAGGATGGGTCGCCTAAGGGGAGACGGCCATAGGCCCCTCCCAGGGGAGGAGGCGGCTATATGACCCTCCTACTAATTTCCCGGGGGCCGGATATCCGCGACGGCGGATAGAGAGTGTGGGGATGGGGGGGAGTCCACGCTGTCGTTCCTACAGATACCTCACACGGGAACTCGGACGACCTTTCAGATGGCGTCGAGTGGAAAGGGGGCCCCCACCACGACAAGGGAAATTACAGTTGGCAATGAGGGTAGAGTCCTCTGCGCATGCGCCACTCACACCGTGAGGGCGAGAGTTTTGGTAGTAGGGATCTGGCCCTTAATGCTAGGATATACAATTTTAATTTAGAATGTATGCATTTGCAGGATGTTAGACTCGGCTTGGAAACCTTTGTATTAGAGATCTGTTAAGGTTAGCTAAAGAACATGTCTTCATCGAAATGTAATAAATATAAAATTGTACATGATTATGAAACTTTTATTTAATGTTTTAAATTTTGTTTCATATTTTAATAAATAGGGCCGGGAGGGTGACTCCCTCCCGCCTTCCAAAAGTTCAAGCCTGCGTCCGACTTCCCATCCTTGGGGATTGTGTTGGGAGGGGGTGACGGGCATCCCGGCCATATGATTAATAAGGCAACAGAGGAACTATTTTGATCACCTCCACTACATATTCCATTTCATTTAATTAATAGCTGGAACATGGGACTGGTAATCCTAGGAAGACTAAGATACACTAATGTAAAAAAGACTTGGCCTTATTCCTAAGAAGATACACTGACTGCGAGCGGCAAAGTTAACAAATGTGCAATCTGTGTTTTATCCTGGATTCTCCTTCCACTCTCAAAACATAAATCATAATCTAGGTATTATTTTCCACATCAATATGTTCATCCCATTTATAGGAAAGACAAGATAATCAGTCCTCTCCTAGCTATATTATTCAAACATTGCTTATATGGACATCACCATGAAACCGTTTTTAAAACTATAGTGAATCCTTAACCAACCAATTATCGTTTTCTGCCCTTAAACAGATTCAACTTTATTAAATCTTCCTGAAGTTGCTACACTACTCTCAGCCAAATTCAGTGTTGATATCAAACTCCTGTTTCTCAGGTGCAAAACATTCTGAGTGAAGTGTTGATATGATCTCTCAAACCTAGCATGCCATTTCACCCCATTCTAGAAATGTAGATCCAATGGGGGGAGGTGGGGGGAATGGGTGCTAGGGGGGTTTTGGTGGTGGGGTTAAAGGGGGAAAAAAAACTCACACTCTCAGTCAAAAATGATAATAAATTGAAAAGAGAGTTAATAAAAGTATGTTATGCAGTGGGTCCCGGTGGCTCACCGGATTCTGTTTAAATCACTGGTCCTCTCCTTCCGAGCTACCCATCAACTCGGTCCGATGTATATGAGGAAACGGTTTACCTTCTATGGTCCGAATCGATGCCTCCGATCGACCAATCAATCTCTGCTGGTGGTGCCTAGATTCAGGTACTCTAGATGGGTTGGCCAGTCCATTTCTGTCAGGGCCGCCAGGGCCTGGAATGCGCTTCCTCTGTGTCTCAGGGCTGCCCAGTCCATTTCTGTTTTTAAAAAGGATCTGAAAACCTATCTGTTCAATAAGCCCATTTAACTGCCCCCATTCCTTTCTCTCCTGAGGCCCTACTCTGCTTGCCACTTCCCCCTCCGCGCCAGGATACTAGCTTAGTAACAGAGCGCGTTATAAAATCATTTATAACATAACATAACAGAAGGTTTTTGGGTGGCAGTAGCCATGTTAATTTGTGTTAAACTTCGGTGGGGAAATTCAGTCGAGATATATGGCTGCTGCTGGAGACATTCAAATATGCTCCTTAAATGTTTCAGGGTTAAATAATTTCAATTAACGGAGAAGAATAGCGGCTGAGTTATGTTATGTGTCCCCGGATATGGTGTGTATGCAAGAAACCCACCTCCCTTGGAATAAGCACCAGGCACTAGTAGAATTGGGTTTTTCTGTTCTAGTTTCCTCTCAACAAGCAGGAACAATCCGTGAGGTGGCTATTTTAGCGAAAAAGAACTTGGTTACTCTGCGATGGAAATTAACAGACAAAACTGGCCGATGGGCTATTGCTGAATGTGTGGTACGACAGGGGAACTTTACTGTATGTAATATTTATGGTTCCAATCTAGATGAACCTGTGGTGTTGGAAGAGCTCCATATGGAGCTTGCAACTTGGGCTACCCCCTTAATTATTTGTGGGGATATGAATATTAATTTAACCGGCCAGGATATTGCTGGGAGGGTAAAGGGTTATAAAGGCCGGAAACCACAGGTATGCAGGGCGCTCCTGAATTTACTAAAGGATTATGGCTTGGCGGATGTTTGGAGCACTCTGTTCCCGACAGACCCTGGATATACCTTTTATTCTCACCCTCATAAAAAGAAAGTGAGGTTGGATTACTTTTTTATGGATGTGCCCCACTTAGCTAAAGTCAAAATGCAGATCTATCCGAGAATTGCATAAGACCATTCACCCATTGTCTTAAGACTACATAGATGGGGGGCACTGGGTACTGTAAGGAAATTTACCTTTGACCGAAAATTGTGTTTGAATGACGAGTTTATAGCATATATTACCAGGTGGTTAAGGGGATTTTTTAATAACAACAGGGACTCTGCCCAAATTAACATTGTATGGGATACTTTTAAAGCCTGCTTTAGGGGAGAGGTTTTAAGTTTTGGGCTCGCTCAGCACAAAAAAGTAATATTAGAGATGGAGTTGCTCTATCAGGAACTACAGGTCGCCGAGGAGAAGCTAACATGGGGGATAGCCACTCGGGGTAACAGATAATTTAGAGGTTGAGGTGGCAAAGAAAAGGGCAAATATTTTGGGAGTATGGGACAGTGAGAACGCGAGAAAATATCTGGCACAGCAGAAAATTTGTCATGAGTATGGGGAAGCAGTAGGACGACCTTTAGCTTTAAAGCTACATATGAACGAAGCTAGCCGTAATATACCAGCTTTGAAAGATAACTCTCGGGCTTTATAGACGAACCCTAAAGAAATTTTGGCCATCTTCCATGAATTTCATTCTACTTTATATAAGACGGAGCAAAGCTCTATGGATGAATTACATTTTACTGCATTAGGGGAGTTAGTTAAACTAGAACCACTAGCGACTGACTTGTTGGACGCCCCGATATCAATCGATGAGCTAACCAATGCAGTAAAAATGTTGGCAATGGGGAAAGCATCAGACCCTGACCAACTACCAGGGGAGATCTACAAAGTGTTTTTTGAAGAGTTAAAAGAGGTGATGTTGGATACATTTAGGGCAGCTCAAACCGGGCTAGCACCAAAGTCATGGAATGAGGCTACTATTGTACTCTTCAGTAAGAAGGGTAAAGAGGCTGAACTCCCGGGGTCATATCGACCCATTTCACTTTTAAATTGCGATGGGAAGATACATTCCAAGATTTTGGCTAATCGTCTTTCTAAAGTAATTGCTTCTCTAGTATCTCCTGACCAACACAGCTTTATTCCCGGCCGAGGAATGGTGGCACATATAAAAAAAGTTATTACTTTATTTGATATCGCGGAGGTAGAGAAACGCAATATGGGTTGATTCTGCTTGACGCAGAAAAAGCGTTCAATCACGTGGAATGGAAATATCTATGGCTACTAATGGAGAGTATGGGATTTCCTAGAAAATTCATGATGGCACTGCAAGTTTTATATGAGACACCAATAGCGAGAATAGCATCCTTGGGCACAATTTCAGAAATAGTTCAGATTAATAGAGGCACAAGACAGTGGTGCCCTGCTCTCCCCTGCTTTTTGCACTATATATTAACCCTTTTATTTTATTGCTTTCTAGTAGCCGGGTTATTAAACCCTTTTTGGTACGCAATATCCCCCACATCGTTTTTGCCTTTGCTGATGATATTGCGATAACATCTGAAGACCCTGCCTCTGCCTTGATAGAGATTGAAGGTTGGCCAAGAAGTTTGGTCTTTTGTCTGGCTATAAGCTAAATGCTACGAAAACGCAGCTTGTATGTTCTGAAACGATGAGAGTAAATGACCCTAGAGTAGTTGCGGAAGCAACTTACCTGGGAGTTAAGAGAAGGGCAGTTATGTCTGAGGTAATGGAGGCAAATTGGGGATCATTATATAGAAACATAGTAGACTCCTTGGAGAAGTGGGGGAGGCTGCATTTCACCCTAGTTGGCCGGACAAATATATTAAAAATGAATATATTTCCAAGGGTGCTATATCTCTTTATAGCATTGCCACTAGAAATACTACCAGCTCAGGTTCAGAAGTTACAGGCTTTATGTTCTAGATTCATATGGACCCCTGGGATGCCGCGGAGAGCTATGAGGTTAATGACATTATCTAAGGACAGGGGTGGGTTAGGGGTTCCTGATTTTGTTTTATATTATTACGCTTGCTTTCTTCAAAGAATAAGCATTTTATTGCTTGGAGGAGATGAGGGCAATATAAAAACATTAAGCTCTAGTAGCTCTATTTGCCATTTAACCCTGGGAAGGGAAGCTAGCCGGAGCTTATTTAGGGAGATAGAATCGAGCTATTTTAAAAGAACCAGGTTCAAGACTGTAGCAGCAGCTAGTAAAGCATGGAAGAAAGTGCGCAAATTGATGAATTTAGGAGTTCTCTCGTACTATACCCCAATGAATGCGGTAAAATTGCTTCCATCCATTTTTGGGGATAATGTGGCGAGGGCTTGGCAAGGAAAAGGCATTAGTCTACTAGGGGATTTATACGACCATAGGGGAGCCATTAAACAGTTTGAGATTTTATTACAGGCTCATAAACTATCGCAGTCACAGTTTTTTAAGTTCTTACAACTTAGGGATTTCTTACTAAAATGAAAATTGAAGTTATTTTCTAATATCCTGATGGAGGCTTTAAAGTTTCAGAGCAGAATTGGAGGGCTGTACAACATTTTAAGTTCTGGTAAAAAGGATGATCTGGAAAGGCATATGTTACAATGGGCGGAGATTTTGGGAGAAAATTAATCTGATATTTCAATTGAAGAAGCACTTATAAGAGCTAATGAAGTCCTTATGTCAGCAAACTTAAAAGTACAATTTTTTAAAACTTTATTTAGACTATACTACACACCCACGACGGTAAATGCTTTCGCTGTGTTGCAGTAAATGAGGACATAGAATATATTTTGCACTTGTTCTTACAAGATATGGAATGGTTTTTATCCAATATCCTAGGGGATCCTGTCCGCATTACCCCTGCCCTGATGCTTTTAGGGATGGGGCAGGCTGTTTCAAAGGGGGGTTGTATGTATCAACATAGATTGTTTTTATTTGTAGCAATGACTGTAGCCCGCTTATGTATAGCGGGGGATTGGTTATGTCCTGAACCTCCAAGCTTTGAAGTTTGGAGGGCGAAAATATATAGAATAGCCAGTTTGGAATTTAGTTTATATTCATTAAAGGGGGTAAGGAAACGGAAATTGGGCCTTATGATTTGGGATTTTTTTTGGCTCATTGAACAATTGAGGGCATTATTAGGTAACTATGTATGGATGTACGATTTGTATCACAAGACGTATGGTGGCTTTAAACGACAATATATATCATTGGGGTATCCTGATGATGAATGATGGAAGGCTATAGCTTGTAGAATCGGACTTGGGGCAATCTGGACTACTTAATCCCCATGTGATATAGAGGATATTTATAATTTTATTTTAACTTTTCTTTTGATGCATTCACTCTCTTGCTATGTAATTTGTATGTAATTTTTGTATTTTATTTAATTCTTGTACTTTGGTATTGATGTGCAGAACTCTATTGCAACAGCAATTTCTCTGAATTGTTCATTATGTGTCTGGAAATGTGGAATTAACATTAAAAAATAATAATAATAATAATAAATAAATCTCCCTGAAGTTGCTACACTATTTTCAGCAAATTCAGTGTTCATATCAAACTCCTGTGTCTCAGGTGCAAAACATTCTGAGTGAAGGGTTGATATGATCTCTCAACCCTAGCATGCCATTACATCCCATTCTAGAAATGTAGATCCAAACCTACTTGGTGGATGAAACTACCCAGAATCAAACTAGTACACAGAGAAGAACATGTATTCAAATGCATTTACTAGGAACACATTTCCTAGTATACAAGAAAGATGTTAATACCAAAGTGCCCAAGCACATCATTGGGCAATAACACTCACAAACGAAGACTATAATTCACTAGTTGATTATCCCCTCCCATTAGCATCCTTTTACTTTTAAGACTGATAGGATCCCCATTGTGGATCTTTGAAACTGCAAATTATCTGTCTTCTTCAGACATCCTAGCAGGAGGAGGATGCCAGGCACATGGATGATTGAAGAAGTGCCTCTAAAGTGTATTCCAAAGCATCCCTTCTCACACATCAGATATTGCACTTTTGCTGTCTCTTGCCAATTGTCAATTCTTTTTACAAATTCAAGGTAGTAGATCTACTGGCTGAAACGTTTTGGTTTAGTGTGAAAAAGTCCTAGCAGTTTGCAGAGTCCAGACCATGGTAAACCCTTTTGTTTTTAAAACAGTGCATGTTGAGTGGCTTTAGTTCAGTTCCAGTGTTGATGAGCAAATTTGTGGTAGCTCCTCATTTGATTCTTTGGAAGTTGAGTATTGTTCTGCATGATAAAAGTTGGACTTTTCATGACACAATTTGTTTTTGGAATCTTAATTTCATGTCCGCTCCCTTCAGCCATTGTTCTGTTGATGTGTTATTCCCATTGGTTACAGGACAGCATTAAAAGAGTAGGTTGACCATGAAAAACAAAGAGAAAAAAACAGAGAACCAGGAGACCTTGATTTAAAGGGTACTCTTATCATTGGAATAGTGAAGGTGACAGACCCCTTTACCATACCCATAAACATTGCCAGAAACCACTGCAAGTCAACAAGAGAAAGGTGCTTCTCAGTTAGGAACCTCAAATTATGGAACAACCTCTCCTACAGACGTTGCAGTGCCTACCTACAACTTCATGGAGTTTAAGGTAGAACTATAAAAGTCTCAACTTAAGAAACCCCAAGATTAGGGAAAACAAATAAAGGGTTAGACTCAGCTGACAAGCAGTAAAGATCAAATGAAGCCACTTATAATAAAAATAAAATAGGTCCCTTTGACTGTCAACAACCAGTAGGCTATCAGATGCACAAAAACTACTTTTTGCCTCACAAACCACTGTGACCTAAAAGTGAAGAAAAACGAATAAATAAATATAAGCTAAACAAATTGCACACACATTTGCATTGGAAGTTTGAACTCCTATTTTGTATGTGGCAGAGCAGTTCGTGATTATGAGTGTCTGCTGTAGCTCAATCAGCATGTAGCAGAAAGTATTGAGCCTCTTCCCTAGTGGGAGGAAAGTCGATTTGTGAGAGCTGAAGTGGAAAATATTATTTGGAAAAAGAGTATAAATCCAATTACTTTTTAAATGTCTTATAACAACATGCATTCAACTTCTGTTTCAATGGTTTTAATTTACATACATATTTAGAGGTGTATTTTACAAAATTGATCACCGCTATACAAGAGAAAGATGGCTGATGCCAGTCCATACTCCTTGTGCATATAAAATTGTGAAGATGGCTCAGATTCATCAAGCCTTTGCGTTGTGCTTTTGTCAAGCAAGCTGATGCAAGGACAATGTAAAGGCTTCAATAATATTTACAAAGTCATGCAAAGGACGATTTATACTGCCTTGCGTGGCTTTGTAAACAACTGCAACACAACACAAAAAGTTTGCTTTGCGTTACGGTACATTTTAAGCTGGGAGATGTTCCATGGGAGGAACATGGGTATTCCAATGCATCCATCCATGAATTCTGGTGCCTTTCCACATTTACTAAAGGAAGTACATCTGGGCATGCCTCAAAATGCTACGCCTTCCCCGTGAGGTGGAACAAAATGGGAAATATCTTTATTTCTCCTCTTTATTTCCCGTTTCCACATGTGCTACATTCTGCAGCACACATAGAAAGAGGATAATGCCTGAAAGGATTATTTTTGTGCACAGAGGTATCCATTCCTACACAAAACAATTCTGCCTGTAACACATGCACCCTTGCACTATTGTTCAAGGGCGCCTGCATTGGTGCTAAGCTGCACACAGTGCACCGGCGCAAGGAGAGAACAGCAATGCTCAAAATCTTTGCAAATACGGAGCACTTCTGCTCTTTCCTGCTCATGAAATGCCGCCCAGCAACGTTGCTTGCTGCACTGTGTTGTGTAAAAGATTAGTGAATATTCCCTAATCGGTGTGTCAGGAATAACATAAGCACCTGAAGAATATGACAAAAATACAGGCTTCAGTCCTTAGTGGAGGCCAGAAAGTGGAAATTGTAGTACAAAATTGGGAATTCCACTTAGAACTACTAGAGGTACAACTTAAAGTGCACATGAATCTTAACGCTAAGTTATACTGAGCCAGGAGTGAATGCAGTTGGCACGAAAGGAAGATTGTGTTTCAAAGTGTCATATTCTTTTAGGACTGAAAAATTATCAATTAGCTGACAAGGGAGTCTTTCAACCCACTCTTTCCAGTAGTCCAAAATCAATAAAATAATAAATAACCTTTCGAATGTAAGGTTATTGAAGTAGCTGCTAAAGGCAACTTTATCTGTAAATAAATAATGTCAAGAAATAAATGTGTGAATGCTTTTTGTCTATATGTGCCTCTCCTTACAGTTTGTCCTATAATATTTTAATGAATGTCTTTGTATCAGTCACTAAGGACATTGTTTTAGTCTGGTCGCTGTTCACCTTGTCCAGTAATCTCTTAAACACTTTGGGGGGCTAGGGCAAGACACATTCTGGAGACCCCTGTCAGAACAACCTTAAAGTTATTTTCCATTGCTCACCAATTTTAACCCTCAGGATGTCAAACAGTACTGAATTATATGTTAAGCATTCAGAAACACAGTCATATAAAAGCAGTTGAAATCTGCCTCAGAACCCAGAAATATTCATGATACAGGGTAAAAGAAAATGGGGAGGCTTAGAGATGGCAAAAGGTTTACTTAGATAGAATAGAAAGAGGTTAAGAAGAGAAAAGTTCACCTTCTCAGGGGGCGCCTTGAAAGGGGAAATCCCTAGGCAAATGCTTACTTTGCACATTCCTTAAAACATCTCTGACCTTGTCTCCATCTGAGTTTGTGTAGATAGCTTATTCCCTAAATATGGAGTTTGAGATGCTGGACTGGTATATGATGTCCACTTATGTAAGTGGACAATCTGCACCAGTCCAGACAACCTTTATAGTGATTTAAGAGCTCTTAGACAACATTAAAAAGCTCTCTAAGTCGTAGCTGTGGAGAGCAGCCTTCAGGGTTAGTCCAGGAATGTAAAGCAGTTTGTTTTACCAGAATGCAATCTTATAGGTATAGATTAAGTGAAAAATAACCACACAATGTATTTATACACGTATTTATTTATTATACAAAACTCACTAACACATACAGACAACTCCTACCTGGATATATGCACAATGCACACAATACTTAGTATTGTGTTATATTCCTTCGAGATGCTGCCTGGAATGGCACATCTCTGTGATGCTTTGTAGATTCCAGCATGATGTCATCCCTGTGTCATAATTGACAGTTGGTCCAGCTCTGTCTGGCAAGAAGCTTGTTTGGGATCTTTCTCCAATCAATAAATCAATATTCAAGCAATTCTTCTCCTGTCTTCATGATTTATAACCACAACAATTTTGGTGACAAGGATGGGATAAGTCTGGTTCTGAGGACTGTTCGCCATGGATGTTGATAGATGATGCTGAATTTTCTAGAGGACAGCCTGTTGTTCCTTCCTCTTTTGATGAGGTCATTGGGTCTGATGAACATGGTATGGGTGCAAGGGAGGGAGATGGGAGGGAGATGGGTCTTGTCATGTATCACGTGCATTGAGGGGAGCTGGTGAAAGTAGACTTCCAGCGTATTTGAGTGATTATGTTTCTTGAATTCACTTACATTTCACATGCATGTTACTATGTTTACTTTTGTTCTTTCATATTTTAATTTTTATTTTTCCACATATATTAGTATGGTTCATATTTTGTTTCTATTTTGTTTTTAGATCTTTTTGTTTTACTGCAAAGGGGGGAGATGTGTTATATTCCTTTGAGATGCTGCCTGGAATGGCACATCTCTGTGATGCTTTGTAGATTCCAGCATGATGTCATGCCTGTGGCATCATTGACAGTTGGTCCAGCTGTGTCTGGTAAGAAGCTTGTTTGGGATCTTTCTCCAATCAATAAATCAACATTGAAGCCATTCTTCTCCTGTCTTCATGCTTTATAACCACAACATATAGAAATCAGGTAAATAGCACGGAATACACAGTGGGTCCCAGGGGGGACCAAACCATGTCAGAACCCCAACTTGTGTCAGGACAATGTCCAGAGGATGTAGAAGGTCTGGACACCAAAGGAACCACCCAAGGTGAGTGACTAGGAGCTGCATGGAGATCGTGTGCAGTGTGGGAACACAACTGCGTTCTCCGTATAAATAAACGTGTAAGTCCCAGTTGCAATTTTAAAGATTAAGGACCCTTCTCAGTGTGACCCTGAAGAATTCCCCTGGAAGACAAAAGGTTGGAAAACCACCCCATCCGTGGATACAATAGGGAAACAGGGTGCATAGGTGTGAAGTGGTGTCGGAAATAAACTTCCAACCCAATAGAGGACTTCAGGAAAATGCCGCTGTTGGAGAAGGAGAAAGTATCCTGTGGAATCTGAAGGTGGATTCAAGTTGAAGAGCATCTGCAAGCATAGGGGACAGAGTCTATGTCACCCAGGAGTGAACTGGAGACCTCAAAGACGAATGTCCATCTCTGTCAGGTATTGCAGAAGAGTTGACGATGACCTTGACTATACAGCTGTGAGGAACAGGCAACACTGATGATGACCAGGAGCCGTGCACAAGCTGTCCCACATCGGTAGTCGAGAGTTGAGGGGTCGGTGTCTGTCTGAAACACCAACAAGACTTGGCAACTGCAACCAATGTAGAAGTCAAAGAAGGTGCAATGTCAGGATTAGCAAGGTCCAGGGGACTCACCACAAGCAGGGGAGTCAGGGTAGGCCCCAAACAATCAGGGAAGACCAAAGAAACAATGGTGATCCTCAAACGTACCAAAAGGCTGAAAGCACTGGAGTCCCAAGAGCACCTCGAGCAGCTCACCAAAAGGTGCAGGCCACTGAGCAAATGATGCGCTGTGGACAAAGATTCTGGTCACTGGAGGTACTTGAGGTACTTGAGGTTGGGGCTACTTAGAGCCAAAGATCTTAGTGGAAGGAAGCCAACAAGGCTTTGCAACGGCAAGTTGAATCAGTGCACAGGGGTTTGGTTCCTGTGGCTCCCACATGGGATACTGACCTCAAACTTGGTGAGAGAGCAGTCCTTGAGAGCTGTGGAGAACCACCACCTGTGTTGTAGAACCTTTCGGTGTCCATAGGATTTCAGGATCAGCAGACCGGTCAGCTTAGTTGTTGTGCCTGCAGTTGCAGTAAAGTGACTCCTTCACTTCAAGAGAGATTCCTTCAGGTGTCTTTGATGCCCAGAGGCCTTGGAAGGTTCCTGTATGGTGCACATGCACAGACGATGCAGCAGACTGAAAGGGTGAGGAAGTCGAGCTGAAACAAAGTCCGGCAAAGTCCAGTGTGCCCAGACAGTAGAAGTTGAAGTGGTGTCTGAATTGATACATGTCCCAAGACAAATCTAGGGACATACACCCAGGTAAACTCTTAAGTACCATAAGGAAAGGGTTAAGACAATTCAAGCGACCCTCCCAGGAGAGGATTTGGAGAGGCGGAGGTTAGTCCCATGTCCTTTGTCCAGTTTTGTGCCAGAGCGGGAGCCAACAGCTCGCAGCCCTGGTTTGAACTTGATTATGCAAGGAGGCACCAAATGTGCCCCTCATGCAGACTGAGTAGCACTGGCAAGTGCACCCACCCAGCCCCAATACTCTAACAGCCAGATTCATCAAACTAAAATCGGCTCAAAAAGGGCCAGATTCTGAGAATCTGGCCCTTTGTGAGCGCTATTTTTGCATTTGAGATTCATCATCCCAAATGCAAAAATTGCAATTCTAGAAATCACTAAATTGCGATTAATTGCATTTAAGGAATCTCAATTTGAGATTCCTTAAATGCAATTCATGAACCATTTTAAAATTACGAATTCGCAATCTGGGGCCGCTATTTACCGCGAAGTTTATCTACGTGGTAAATAGCAGAAACTTTGAAAAATGCACTAAAGTGCATTTTTCAAAGTTTCATGTTGCGCACACACATGCCCTAAGGGCATGTGTGTGCGCAACATATGTGCACACATCAATTTCAGGGGTGCAACAGGGTGTCCTTTGGACACCCCTGCACCCTTGAATTCGCAATCTCAATTTGAGAATCGCTAATTGCGATTAGCAAATTGAGATGGTCTTCCCATTCATTCCTATGGGCCTCTAGGCCCAAAGGAATGAGTGGGGAGATATTCCTTAATTGCGTCTCGCAATTTGCGAGTCGCAATTAAGGAATTATTAGAAATCGCTATTTTATATTTTAAATTTCTTGATGAATAGCATTTTGCTATTCCTTAATAGCGAATCAGTATTTTTCGCTATTAAGGAATCACAAAATGTGTTCTTGATGAATCTGGGGGTTGATCTTGTATGGAAGGTGGTCAAACCTCCCTGTGCCAGGATATCTATTGTTCTGCCTTCCTCTGCTCGAGCTTGGCTTAGCAGCAGGAGGGCAGAACTATGTCTTTGGTTGGCAGCAGCCATGGTGTGCTGTTCAGGTTTAGAACACTGGTACCAGGAGCACTGAGAGCTAAACAGAGGGCTCTTCCAGTGCTTGGAATCATACCTCCCACACTGTTTACAGTGTGGGGGTATGATTCCAGCATGTTTGATATCAAATATGATAGGATTCATTGCAGACAATTTCAAGATGGTCATCGCATAATTAGATGGTGCCCATCTATATGGTGTTTGTCCGCTTCACTTACAACTCAGGAGAATAGACTCCGTAGGCTGTAAGGGAGTCCTGGTTATGCATGGGCACCCTCACACTTAGAACCACGCACCTTGCCCTCAGGATTGTAAAGGCCTGCTATAGGGGTGACTTATAGGTTTTAAGTGCAGTGACCCTAGATATAGAAAACCTATATCTTTCATAAGTGGTGCTAGCACCAGCTTACACCGGCTGCAATGGCAGGCCTGTAGTTACAGTTTGAATGGTATCCCATGGGTGGCATAATACATGCTTCAGCCCTTGGGGACCTCTGGGGTACCTATGCCCTGTGTACCTTAGTATCATAAACTAGAGACTGATAAGGGTACCTCAGTGTCCAATCTGGGATGTACCTAAGTACTGAACATAACATTTCTTGGGAGAAAGTAGAGAGATTGGTTAGCAGGACCCCGGTCAGACTAGTCAAAAAACAGCTTAGCAAAAGGCATAAAGTGGGGGGACCATAAATGCAGATCCTACTTTCCTACAAGGAGCTTTAGAACAGATATGCTAGAGAAGTTGGTCTTATTCTTAAACACCAAACTCATTGGCATTTTGGCATAATGTTGTACTACTTGGCACGGACATTCAAATCAACAAAGAGCTCACTAGTGTTACACTTACTGAGCACCGTTGCAGACTACTTCCGATGTGTAAACTGAATTTGCTGTACTTCATAGACACCACAAATCAAGAGCTAGCACGGTATACCTATCAGTGCTACCATCTGATGTGTACTAGCTGTTTCTCTGCAACAAAGTCAAGTCCAGATGGTTGAAGATCGATCCCACCCTCTCGATGCCACCACAATTCACCAAAACTGTTAAAAGCTGCAGGTGTCACTTTACTTTATTGAATAAATGAAAACCTATTTTATCCACCTACTGGTTTCTGCTTGGTGGCGAAACCTCCAGTAATCTCTGGTTTTAGTTGCAGACACACCAGCCTAGTAGCTGTCACTACAACTGTGCGTTGACATTCACTTTACACCTGAACATAGCAAAAAGAGTAGTAACAAAAAAACTTGACCAAATCACATCTTTCGGACAAAACAATATTGGCTCCTCCTAGAAGACAGATTCAAACTAAAATTGGGGTGCATCATTTTCAAATTCATCCATCTGGCTCAACCAGAAGGCTCCAAAACATCATAGGGGGAAAT
This sequence comes from Lissotriton vulgaris, assembly GCF_964263255.1. NCBI lineage: Eukaryota > Metazoa > Chordata > Amphibia > Caudata > Salamandridae > Lissotriton > Lissotriton vulgaris. Next base: position 999,095,166 of record NC_141689.1, read on the forward strand.
AGACAGCTGAGGAGCAAGGACATTTTCAGACTGGAGTCTAAAAACCAGTAAACGGGTTCTTTAGTGAGAGGAAAGATGGCGGACGCATGGACGGCTGAATGAGCTCCTCCCTCTCACTCTCCACTGCTGACCTGCCTCTCTTGCAATGAAGAACTTTGTTGCCTGAATTACCTGCACTGGAAAAAGCCGGGTACTCACTAACACTGTCTTGGCTGGCTCACCTGGATGATCTGGTGTTTTTTTATCCTTGGTTGTGGAGCATCCTGCTCCCCTGCTATCTGGCGTCTCAGTGCCGGGTTAGTTCTGCATCTGCTGCATTAGCTGTACAGTCCGCGATATAGACGCCGCTGCCTGCTACTATGCCGGCAAAGGCATCCAGCAAAAGTGTCAGAGCCCGCGGTTCATCGTCTGCCCCGGGAACCCTGGCAAAGACTCCTGTAGCTGATAAAAGCGCCGAGGGCAGGGAGGTCGGCAACATTCAAGCAGCGCCTGCTTCCGCGACGGGGACCGGCAACAATCGTATTACTGGACAGGGGAAACAGACTGTCCCAGCGCAGTTCAAAGCGCAGACACTGAAAGTTAAGCCGACGATCAATGCTCCTGTCGGGGTCAGAGGATCTGGTCCATCAAAATCGCCTGTTCTCACTTCAGATGGCTGTGCAGAGGTGCCGGGCGCTCATGTCAGAAGGGAGTCTCCTCTGTACCTACGCTTCTGCCGGTGTGCGAATCGTCACTTCAGGATGCAGAGTCTTCAGTGTCTGCTAGTGTAGGATCAGGTGAAGTCTGTACTTTGAATGTCTCCCCAGAAAGGCCAGAAACTGACCCAATTTCCATCCAGAAAACGAGATGTATTCTGGTTAATGCAGTCCCCTCAGCTGGAATACAAGAGCTAGAGTGCTCGGATACATTTAAAACAGGAGTTTTGAATGGCCAGAAGGAAGACTTTGATTCTAACAGGTAGGATGACCCAGCTGACACATTTCTTTCTCTATCTGATGTTTTTAATTCCTCAGAAGATGATATTCAGGATATGGACTGGGCTGGTGATGGAAGTGACACTAGTAGCTTTTATTGGGAGGGTGATACTGATCATTCTCAGTTGAGTTCAGAGACTGTTAAAAAAAATACTAGAGCAATCTCTGTTTGTCCTACCTTGACTGAGGTGACCACAGTAGCTATGTCCTGCGATTATTCTTACTCAACAGGCTTGGGAGATAAAAACAACACAATGGACAGAACAGTGCCTGCTAGCACTGCCACAGCTATCACTTGCCCTGAAGAAATCACGCTATCTACTATCTACCAGGTGATGATGGCATAAAGGGAGGAGTCAAGGGCGGAAAGCTCCCGCAACCAAGGGGCTTGTAGGAAACTACAAAACTTCATTCCCAGGATCGCTTAGACATGTTCGGACTTTTCCTCAAGAATAGTAGAAGCAGAAACTAGGATATAGTAAAAGCAGCAACTTGAAGACGATCTGGCCTCGCAGAAATCTAAGGTGGAAACTATACAATTGATTAGAGATGACAGTCTGTTCAAACTGACTGACCTGGAAAACCGGACTAGGCGCAATAATTCAAGAATTCTGGGTATTCCTGAGGGCCAAGAAGGCTCTAACATCCGCCAATTGGCACCTTTGACAATTGATGCCAGAATTCCAGGCGAAGGGTGCTCAGATCTTTCTCCTGAACCCGTTAAAATTAAAAGTGATCTATAAAGGGCAAACTCACTTTTTTCAATCAGAGGTTCAGGCTAAAGAGTACCTACTTTCTATGAAGGCAGGACAAAATCCCTGATTTAACTCTCAGAGCTGCTAGTGGACAGTAGAGCGTCTATATTTTGAGATCTGATTAACTTATTGCTCTAATTAACTTTGCAATTAATTTTGGGTTAGTGGGTTTCCCGCTTCCTTTTTGCTTTCTGTAAGACTTGGGCTCTTCCGGCCTTTCCAGTATAATAGCTCCATCTTTCCTTTCTTCTTCTTCTCTCTTCATATAGCCGCTCTTCATTGCTCTTGTAAGATATATTTGAGTACATTTAGTGTGCAGTGGTGAGAGAGTGGGGTTCCCAGCTCAGCATCACCAGGACCGTTGGTCCCCATGACTCTGATGATGGGGGTAGGAAGGGGTGGGTTCAGGGGTGGGAAGGGTTCAAGGGTAGGGGGAGGGTTAGAGGGCTTCAAGGGGTGTTCGGTGGTAGGGGTTACAAAGTGCTTCTTTCAAAAACAGTTATGGCAAACAATACAACATTTTTTTAAAGCATTACATGGCTAATTTCATCCTAGGCATTACCTTGATTAGAGACATCGGACCGATGCACTTGGGGTTCATTGGGCTGGTCTGGAAAGCTTTAAAGGATGATGGGTAGGCATAACTTTATTTGAATGTGTTCTCTAAACTTTTGTGGATTAAATTATATAAGGAAGAGGGGCATTTTAGCTAAACTTATTAGGCACTTGGATATAGATTTATTATGCCTGCAGGAGACTCACGTCAACCGTGCCTGGTTGAAGGAAGTTGGTCTCGATCTGATTGCTTGTTCTCAGCAAGCTACAACTACAAGGGGTGTAGCTATAATGGCCAGGCAAGGCATTTGTGTCACTAAGCAAGTGAAGGTGGATAATTTAGGTTGTTGGGTAATTGCTGACATACTAATTAGGGGGTCACCATACACTATATGTTCTCTGTATGGCTCCAATCTCGACGAGCCTTCTATTCTAAATTTCTTGAACATCGAACTTGCTTTGTGGCTCTCTCCCAAAGTTCTATGCGGGGATTTTAATATTCACCTGAATTCTAATTTTGACTTATATAGTAATACCCCGTACTTCGAGAGGAAGGGCAAGACTTTTAAAGCTATTCATGGGCTCTGCCATGAACTTCCCTTGGTAAAGTGCTCGGCAGAGATTGCGTCCGACTGAACCTGGCTATACTTTTTTTTCTGCTCCCCACAGTAAATTAGTACGTCTAGGTTATTTTTTTGTCACAGACCCGATCCTTGAAGGGACTAGCTGTGAGTTACATCCCAGAGTAATTTCGGATCATAATCTGTTAGTTTTTAGACATTTGAGCGAAAACTACTGCTTGACCAAAAGTATTGTAGTTATATGACAAATTGGATAACAGATTTTTTTCGGAGAAACAAGGGTACAGCCCCTGAGTTAATTGTCTGGGACACCTTCAAGGCAGCTGTGAGGGGCGGAGACTCTCAGCTTCTCTCTACATCATCAGAAGGGGATCAAAGAAAGGGTTAATGGTTAGGTTAACCAGCTTCAAGAAGTAGAGTAAGAACTCAATCGAGTTTTTGCTGATCAGGAAAAAAGAGAGGAATGTCAACGCCAGATAGCAATTGGTAGAAATAGAATACACCAATACTTCAGGGAGGAACTCGCTGCTAAGCTTACTCAGTATAAAACTTACATTTATGAGTATGGTGAGAATACAGGCAGACTGTTGGCTAAAAGACTACAGCATAAGGGAGTTTCAAATCGGATATGCCACATTAAAGGAAAAAAGGGCCAGATTCAGGATCGACCGGGCAAGGTGCTGGAGGCTTTTCAAGAGTTCTATAAGACAATCTACTCTCCAGATAAGGACGATGAAGTTGTACCGGGTGAGGAATTTCTGTGTGATTACATAATATCCAAGGTCACACCGGAACAGTTGGGTGTGTTCTCCTCCCCGATAACTAGGGAAGAGATGGAACTAGCGATAGCCTCACTGACAGCGGGGAAGGCTGCCGGCCCTGACTTACTGCCCCTTGAATTCTATCGAACATTCAGGCATACTCTATTTGGAGAGCTCGAATCCTTGTTTTCACTCGCTCAGAATGGCCGGACCTCTGACTCATGGCATAAGACTACTATCGTAGTCTTCAGAAAGAAAGACAAACCAGACCTCAGTCCTTCTTCTTATTGCCCGATTTCCCTAATCTGTGCTGATAGCAAAATCTACGCTAAAATCATCGCACTCAGGTTAGGAAAGGTTATTGCCCCCCTGGTCTCCATTCGCCAGGACAGCTTTGTACCTGGCCGTGACACATCAGATCATGTCAGACGGGCAATAGCATTATTCGATTGGGCTCACGTCTGTAAACAACCTTTGGCAATCATACTGTTGGATGCCGAAAAGTCGTTCAACAGGGTCTCCTTGGGCTTTTTATGGCAGTGGCTAAAAATTAAGGGATTCCCACAGGAGTTCATTACAGCCATACAAGCCTTATATATCTCCCCAGAGGCCTCTGTCCGTATCTCTGGACAAGAGTCGCCTTCTCTCTCTATTAGCAGAGGAAACTTCAAGGGTGCCCCTGTTATCCGCTTTTATTTTCAATTTATATTGACCCTTTCTTGAGTAAATTGGACAGTAATCTATGGATTCAGGGGGCTTCTGTTAATGGTGTGGCCTATAAAACACTAGTCTACGCCAACAATGTCGCCATCTTCACGAAGGATGTTTGCTCTGCTTTTCCAGCAGTTTATGACTTAGCCAAGCATTTTGGTGCAGTCTCGGGTTATAGGCTTAATGTTGACAAAACTCAAGTCATACACTCAGATTTTTCAAAACCTGAAGGGCTTCCAATAGCTTCAGTAGCAACCTATTTGGGGGTGAAGATCACTCCTTCAGTAGAGAAGATACCAGAAATCAATATGTTACCTATCATTAAAGAGGTGAATCAGACTTGGAGAGATTAGACCATCTGCACCTCTCACTCCATGGTCGCTCCAATGTCATAAAAATGTCTATATTTCCAAAATTTCTATACCTATTTAGGACCATCCCTACTGAATTCCCAGTGCATTGTATTTCTAGTGCAGAAAGGGCTTGCTTAAGATTTTTGTGGGGCTTCCATAAAGCAAGAAGGGCATCTAAATGGCTAATACTTCCTAGATCAAGGGGCGGCCGGGGCCTACCTTCCTTAATGCTATTCCATTGGGCCGCACTGTTACAGCAAATGGGACTATTATTATCTGGGGGAAAGGCAGTGGTGCCGGAATTTGCCAGACCTACAATCTTTGAGACTTTACTTGGGGAAGATGCTTGCAATTGTTTAGTTAAAAATGTTGAACTAAGGTACTATAAGAAAATTAAATTTAAAGTTATCCAATCTGTTTATTCTGTTTGGAAAAAAATTCGACGGCGGTCCGGCATATCACATATCAATGAGCACCCCCCCCCTGCTGTCGTATGGTCTGTTGCCTTCAATTTTTAAGGACTCGATCACTATCTGTTGGGGTAATTTAGGATTTAAGTGTACTGGGCAATTTTTTTCTCCAAGGGCCAATTTGCTTCTTTTTCTGACCTCCACGACAAATATGGGCTCCCTACCAGGCATTTTTTTAAAGTTTTTACAAATTAGGAGCTACTTGTTGACGTTTTCAACAACAAGAGTAGACAAGTTTGTGAAAATTCCTTTGGTGGGGATCATAGAGAAAAGATCTAGGATTGGGTTAATATGCCAAACACTTATCTTTGAATTGCCCGATGATCTAATCATTCAAAATGATAAGTGGGATCGGAAATTTGGACAAGAAGGTACTGATTTGTCAGTTTCTCTGGAGCTGGCCAACCAGACTTTATTAACTGGTAGTCTGAGGACCCAACATTACATGTCAGCCTTTGATTTATATTATACTCCCGGGAAAATCTCGAAATGGTCTAGTAACCGTGGGAATTCATGCAGCTGGAACCTGTTGTGCTGACCCGATACACGTGTTTTGTTTTTTTCCTGCTCCAAACTGGCCAAATATATTCAAGACATTGAATCTTTTCTTGTCCAGATTACTGGTAAAGCTTTGATGTTAACACCCACCTTAGTGATCTTGGGAGTCGACCAGACGCAAAACTTGGCAGTGCGAAGTAAACCGGAAGAATGCTTTTTGTTCATTTCTATGTCTATTTTAGAGCGGGTATTACTTCCCAATGGATCAGTCCTGACTCCCCTACATTTATAAATTGGAGAGCCAGACTGCTGGCTATATGTAACATGGAATAAGCAGTGTATAGACTAAAAGGACGTAGAAGACGTGAAATGGGTCGGAAAATTTGGCCCCCGATCATGGATTGGATAGGATGAGTTTTTCTTCCTTTGCCCTTTTTGTTTTCTTTCGTTTTTTTCCGTTTTTTTACTTTTTGTTTTTCTTCTTCATGATATTTTGAGATAGCCCTTCCTTTATATTCCCCGCTTTATTCTTTGTTTCTTCTTTTTGGACTATGTTGTGTTAAATTTGTTGATAACTTTAAACTATGTTTTGCCATAACTTCTGTATGGAAGAGGCATTTAAAAAAAAAATGAAAAAACGAAAAAACGAAAAACCAGTAAACACAGATGTACCCATACCTCAAATCCTACTTTCTCTGTCTCTCTGTCTCCCTTACGCCTGCATGTAAATCTTGTACTCGTTATAATATAGTTTATACTGAAAATTGATACTTAATCTTCTCAGCTTTTTTTGTGTAAAGCACAATGGGTCATATGTATCAAACAAGAGTTTTGCGATTCTCAAATTGCATTTTTTTGCAAATCGCAATTAGAGAATCACAAAATGCAATGTATGTAGGATTTGCCTAAAAATGTGCGAATCCTACATATTTCTTATTTGCGAATCACAAATTGAGATTCGCAAATAAGGACTACCTTTCCATTCATTCCAATGGGCTAGGAGGCCCATAGGAATGAATGGGAAGATATTCTCAATTTGCGATTACCAATTAGAGAGTCGCAAATTGAGAATGCAATTTCAAGGTTGCAGGGGTTCCAAAAGGACACCCTGTTGCACCCCTGAAATATGCATGTGTGCACATTTTTCACACATACATGCCCTAAGGGCATGTATGTGCAACATATGCCTCTTTAAAAAAATCTAAAATGTGCTTTTTTAATAAAAATCGCAAATTACCATCAACTTGAAGTTGGTGGTAATTTGCAATTCCTTAAGGCCAAATAGCAAATTTCCAGTGCTTCCAGAATTGCATTTAATGAATCGCAATTTGCAATTCCTTAATTGTATTCACAAAATTGATAATCGCACATTTTGCAATTCTCTATTTTGCAATGGCCTTTTGGGATTATACAGCCCAAAAGGAATTTTCCAATTCGCAAACGGGCTGATTCTGAGAATCTGCCCGTTTGCAAACGCGAAAAAGGCTCTAAACAAAAAGTGAAATAAATATACACTTATTACCCTAATTTTTTTCAAGGGTATTTTTCTTAGGGCAGCAATTAAAAATGCAGTAGCAGCAGCTGTACAAAAATAAGTGATCGTCAGGAGTATAATTAAAGACAAGCACCTGATATTTGTCAGAAGCACATTTGTCAGAAGTCACCCTTATTTTCGAAGGTGATAGCAAACTATTTGCAAAATGGCTGAGTGAGCTGAGGCTCGCCTATTACGTCGTCTGCGATCTGCAGGTCCATGTTTAAATCTCAGAAAGGTCAACCCAGCCTGCTGTTCTTCTGATGTTGGTAATGTTAGTAAAATTAAATTTGTTAACACTAGCTCCAAAAAGAGAAGTCTGAAGGGCTCTATTTATGAGCTTTTTTGGCATCTGTGCCCTTTAAAATTACCCTTTCATCCAGAGTTCCACTGAATTACACTTCCAGAACCACTCCATTGGATGTATGTGTATCCGTCTCCTAGAGACTCTGTATGCACCTGTGATGTGAGGAGTTCTGACTTCTATGTCCATCTGTACAATACTGCTCGGCAGTATCTTGTGATGGAAAGCCCATCACAACACCCAGAATTTAAGTTCAAATAAAAAAATTAACAAAAACACAAGGGGGCAGATTTATGAGTTCTGGCGCATCTCTGCAAATCAGCAGGGATGCGCCAGAACTGATGTGTCATGCAATTCCCTCCTTGCGGCACCACAGATGCGCAGCATTTACAATGCGGCGCACCATGGTGCAAGGAAGGGCAGATGCGTGATACATCTTGTGGTGTACGGGCGGCACATTGCTGGAGTAGCGTCGCAAGTGCGACCCAACTCCTGCAATGTAGAGAGGCCACCCATACATAACGTGGTGCGTCACTCCTTACGCTTGCTTCAAGCAGGCGTAAGGATTTGACCCAGCAGCGTCGTAAAACTGACTCAGTGAAATCTTGTAGATTTCATTGCGTCAGTTTTACGGGGCTTTCCTATGAGGGAACACCCACCCTGCGACAGAACGCCCACATGAAACCTGACACAGGTTTCATGTGGCGCAGGGCTTTACAACGTGACGCATCTGCCTAGATGCATCACGTTGTAAATAGGTCACAGGCATGCGTCACGTTTCTGCGCCGTTGCGTGACGCAACGGTGGCGTAAACGTGGCGCAAGTCCGACATAAATCTGCCCCTTGAATCCGACAATAAAGATGGCATCTCTTTTTTTTCTGGTGATATTTTTGTGTTCCTACTAAAAATAACAATAAAAAACACCCAAACATACTTCTGACAAAACAACCGCAGAGCAGAACTTTGTCAAACAATGTTAATTAAACAGCAGTCTAAAGACACCATTAGTTGCATACTGCTGCTGGGTAGAAGACATGTTTAAACTTGTTAATTAGATGGAGGTGCGGAAAGGGAAAATGAAGACTCCTCGTACCTTGGCAAATCAAGAGAGATCAACGGAAAGTGATAACCTGGTATAAGCCACTTAAAGTGTGAAGCTAAAATTATATGCTGTGCGACTTTAATTTACAGGTCACACTAGCTGCAGGGAAGCCGAGGTGGCAGGGGCGGGGGTGCAGCCTGCTACTTTATTTCCATACCAAGCTAGTCAGTTTTGCAAAGGGCGAGAAATCATTTTGTCAGCAAATTTAGATGGAAAAAGAAATTAATGTGTTTTAGAATAACAGAATAAATAAGGTACTATGTTTCTGATAGAACACATCCTACTAAAGATTGAATGGACATCAGAAAAGTGTCTATTTTGCTTACTTTTAAAGATGTATCATTTAATTTACTTACAAAATCCTTGTACAGTACCTAGTTTTCCTCCTTACCCCCGTTGGGGCATGAGAGGATGTGACCATCAGGAGAAAGCAGAATACTTCCCACCATTCACATGTGCAGTGCATTGCCAAGTCTACTTTAAGAATGCTGAAACAGAACGGGTTCAATACACAGCTACACTAATCCAAAACATTGGCGGGCATTTTAGCAAGAACCTCGCTTAAATTATCACTGTTTTAGCAGCAGGAAACTGTGCAGGACATCTAACCTGGGCTTCTATTGGAATTCTATAACGCATATTAGTAAACCCATTATCGCCGTTTTAGCTGCAGTTTCCTGCCGCTAAAAACAGCGATAATTTTAACGAGGTTCTTGCTAATATGCCCCTCGATTTCTTAGCTCTAGAGAGACTACCTCAGTTTACAGAAGAGCATCTGGAGAGAACCACAGTAGAATGTTTTAGTATGGCTTGGGTGCCAAGAACCTTCTTTGCCATAACTCTGCCCCAAATGAGTCTTGGTATGGAATTGTATAATCTGTTTCTCACTTCAGTGGTATACAATATGTCTACTTTCACCACCCTGGCTTCTGTTAGCAATTAGGATAAGAGGCAAGAGATGTAAGATCATATGGTCGCAGTGATTGTGTTATAAGCTTAACATAGCTATACTATTCCATGTAGACGCTCACAGACAATCTGAAAGTAGTTTTATGAACCACATGAAACAGGATATGATAGAGCGGACAGTGGAAATGTTTCTTTTCTAATTTGTGAAGTTATTATGCTTTCGTGGAGTTGATGAGAGTGACGCTTCCAGGGAGAGAGATGCCAGGACATGGAGACTTTTTTTATGACGGACAAGATGGGATATCACTCATGAAAATTTTGGATATGTCAAAGAAGGAATGATAATCAGAGCATAGGCATTCAACTGAGAGGATAATGTAATATTCATATAGATTTTTACCAACTTATACTGTGCACTGTTACCCAGTGCGGGTGGCCAGGTGCCTGCAGGGGTAGTGATCATATTGGTTTGAGCCCTTTCCAAGGGTGGTACACAGAAGAAGAAAGGATGGCAGAAAAGCAGGCTGGCCCATGAGCAGTGATTTATGTTTCAAAGTAAAGGAGCCTGATGATGGTCAGTTTACAGTTTGGCAATCAGTGTTGAGTCTTATAATGGAGAGACAAATGCTCTTATAATTGATCTGAATGAGAAAGCTGAAACATTCTAAGTTTGTATTTGAGAGATCAAACAGTTGGCCATAAATAAATGTCATTAAATGAGTATCACTGTTTGTCTTTCAGGTTGCAAAAGAAATGGATAAATACAAGACTTGTTTTACATTTTTTTATGAGCAAGCAGACATGTGAATGCAGAACCATGAGGACCAAGTCAAGGAACACCAGTTATGCTTGAGAAATGTTACTGTGGACTGCTCAGGTGGCTTTGTCTGTGGACCCCGGAGCCTTACCGTTAGAACAAAGAATGTGTTTCCAATTCTCCAATGGTTGTAATTCCAGAGACCTTTGTTACTTTCTCCGTTTCAATTTGTTCTCATTCACCCTATTAATAACTTGGAGCATTGAGATGCAAAATATTTATCTTGAATGCTGAGACGATCTTCTCCAACTTTAGTCACCCCAACAACGGGAGAACAAGAGGGAGAATCATTTCGGCCACCAAACAAAGATTGAGATCTGATGGAACTTAACTTTGAATACACAGTAGCACCTTAGAATTTATTTGTATATATTTTTGCGTAAAATTGAGTAGTACTGCAATATGACATGCTGTAGTATTAAAATAAATTGAAGGAAGCCTTAGCTTATAAAATAGAGCCAATTGTGTTTTCACTAACAAAAATACATTTAATATTGAAATTAAAATGTATTCCCAGAGGCATAGCTTGATCAGTGAGATTGGAGTTGTGTAAGCTTCAGATTTTCCAACAATCCCGTTGGCATATCTTGTTAAAATCTATAATGAAAAGCAGAGCCTGAGTGGGCTTAAGAGGCAGTGGAAAGAGAAAAGAGTGTGGATTGTTAGAGGTACTCAAAACACAATAGATTTTAAACTAAATATGTTTTAAGACAGAAACAGGAGAGAGTATGTTTATGTGTTTTTGTCAATGTGGGCATTTACAAATCCAGAGTGAAATCTGACAGAAGCCTCACCATACCGACTAAAAGCACCTCCCCCCAAGTATTTCCTACAGAATACATTTTTTAAGGGGGCGTAACATTCCAAACACCTCCGTCCCTGTAGATACGCTCCTGTGCATTTCTTCAGATTATAATTTATACAACCAATTGTAATAATATCTTCAAGAAAACCCAGCTTCTAGTTGATCTTGGTATGGGGTTATGATGCAGAAAATAAAGTTTGTAGGAAATATCACATAGGTGAATACATCAATAGAACTATAAACAAACATTTTTATTCACTGTAAACTACTTTCACATTTCAAGGTGGCTTCCATTATTTTTCTTTACAGAGCGTCTTAACCTTGTCAGTTTCAACCACAAAGTAATTCTTAAAGGCAATAGCTGTTTGTACAGTAAGATGTCTGGTAACTGGCAAAGACACCAGAATTAACCTAAGTAGGGGAATGTCAGCTGTACAGTGTTTAGTTTCTAAGTAGCCTGCATGTTTAAAATGCATAAAGTTGATATCACAGTTTGCAGTAAACCTCTGAATTAGTTAACCTTCTCATTCGCAAACCAGAGCAGATGTTTTCTACCGTTTGCTTGTAGCTTTTCCCCCACAAGGCCAGGGATCTCTTCACTTCCAAACATCAGATATTAGAGTGTGCTGTGTTCAGTATTTTAGAAAAATCCTCACATTTGAAGAGGATCGAAAAAAGCCAAAAACCCAATTCAATTTGTGCACGTTGGATGACTGTGTTTGATGGAAGATCAAGGGTTAACTTCAATATTTTCAGTCTGAAAATACTGTAGGTTTTAGGCTAGTCAAATCAAGATGTGAATATATATACATTACTCAGTGGTGATTGCCACTGGGTAGTTATTGTTAGGTCAGCTATTGCATAGGAAACGTGTATTTTTGTGACACTCTGAATCAGCTAACCTAAAATGTCTGATCTTCTAGCAGAGCTTGTAAGCCTAGGACTAGCACAGTGACATCCACACCTAGCTCGAAAGGGACACAGTCCTTTACCATTTTAAAAGCAAAGTCTTTAAGTACAGGATTAGCACAGTGCCATCCATGCCAAGCAGTAAAATGACAAAAGCCTTTTACAACTCCAGGCACAGTATTACACTTTGGATTGGTAAAATACTATCCAAGCCAAACTGGATTAAACAAAAGCAACCCCTGACATGTGTTTTGCTATCATTACAGCTCTTCAGAAAGGTGTTGCTTTGTACAGGCACAAGACAACACACAGTATAAGTCAAAACAATAACCTTACAGGCTTACAGTGCTGCAAACGTTATGCAAAAAGAAGCTAAGAAATCTGGGTAGGTCCCAAGTGAAGGTGGAGAGCAGTTCCTGTATGGAGCACCCTACAGCACCAGACACCTTCCTACACTTAAACAATCCTCCCCTACACTCTGGTGCAAGGATGCCTGCGTTGGGGCTAAGTTGCTAAACTTAGCGCCATCACAGGGGGAAATGCAAGGCTGCACCACTTTCTTGTAAATATGGTGCAGCCTTGCGTTTCAGAAATGGAGAAGAGAGGCGTTAAGACAGGATGGCTAACACCTCTCTCCTCCACTTCCTTGTACATATCCCCCAGAGTTTGTTCTCCACCATAAAAGTGTGCTTAACGTTCATGGCGAAAAAGTGTTTTAGGATGCCGACACGTTCATTATACTCAAGCTCCTAAGCTGTGAAATAAAATAAAAGCACCAGAACAACATTAATGCAATGTTCTGAATTGGTTACATCTGCATTACTGTGCCAAATTGAAAAAGACATCTAGTTAATAATAACTATAATTGAAAATGAGTAAATTGATTTGGAAATGATACACCAGATACGGTCTTTGTTCACACAGATGTTGCTGAGAAATGCAGCTGCCAAGCCTTTGGAAAATCTGTGCTGAACAACGGAACGAGGCTTAGAATCAAAACACAAAAACACTTTGGTATTCATCGTTGCACTGTACAATTACTCATTGTGTTTTTAATTCACGTTTGTTCGAGTCCCTTGTTCCTTGCATTTTAAACATTTTGGACATCTAAGTAACAATTATAACCATTTAAATAAATCTTTTTTTTTTAAATTGGACGGATGTGAACGCTGTTTCATAAGTGGTAAATAACTAGCATTTTCAAATCTGAGTAATGATTTTGATTTTAGATGACACTCGGAATGTGCGATGGAGTTTTCATTTTTATTACGTAAACATGCAACTTCTCCATGGCCAGGACTTATAACCAGGTCACTATGTCTACTACATAATATTTCTAATTTAGGTATTATTGATATATAATTTTTTATTTTTTAGCAATACTATACACATCAACAGTGGAGCTAAATAAGCTTTGAGAATATGGCATTAGAACAGAAGTAAAATTTAGATTTGGATACACTGGGCCAACTTTATTAAGGTCACATATGGTGTTGCAAGGGCAATGCACTCCTTAACCGCATCGCTGCGGAGGCTTTTCCCGCTGTGCGTGGCGGTTTTGTAAATACCGCGTTACATGACGAGCTGAGCTCGTCATTAGCGCGGAAGGGGTTTAGTCAGATTTACTCAGCAATGCAAGGCCACCTTCCTTGGCCCTGGGATGCTCGTTAAATCTGGCATGATAAAGGCAGCGCAAGTTGCTGTCTAGCGATGCTCTGCCCTGGAAAGGCGTTCCATGGTTTGAACATCAGTGTTCCCACGCATCCGCCCATGGATTTTGATGCATTCACAGAATTATCAAAACTGATAAACCTAGGAATGTATCAAAATGCTACACCTTCCGAAGAGAGATGCAACAAGGACACATATCTTTATTTCTCCTCTGTTGTTTCCACTTTCTAAGTGTCCTGCACTCTGCAGTACACTTTGAAAGAGGAAAAAACCTCAGACGTTTGTTTTTGTGCAGAAAGGTTTTACCTTCCTGCACAAAAACAATCCTGTCTGCAACTCAGGCACTCATGAACTATGGCGCAAGGGTGCCTGCATTGGCTTTAAGCAGCTGATTGTGCACCAGCACGAGCAGAGAGCAGGAATGCACCTTATATTGGCAAATATGGCACAATCCTGCCTTCTCCCTTTCACGCAGCACAGCAAGTTGTCTTGCTACTTTGTGTTTTGTGTTGTGTTGTCAGAAATCTTTATAAATCAGGCCCATTGTGTCAATGTATGGACTTGACTGTCAGAATCAAACACATATCGGCAAGATAACGGAACATAGAAGCATAAAGAGCACGCATTTCCATCAGAATGGGTAAGTTATACTTCATGTCTTTCAAGTTGCAGTACAGGTGAGGGAATGTTGGTGATAGCGAGTTCTAGTGAGAAGATTCTAGAAAGTAAACGGTCAGGAATGTGAAGGCAGCAGAGTGGTAATGGAGTTGTTAGGAAATGATGATTGCCAGTCTTAGGGTCCAGTTTGAGGTAGAGTTTGGAGAGGTGTCAAAAATGCAAGGTCAATATTAGACACCATAGCAGTATTTCTGCTGTTCAAAGGTTTACCATCCAATGCTTACAAGGTTGGACCAGCACTAATGTAGAAAAAGGTTGCACTCCGTCTGATACTGGTGGACCGATTTACAAGCTAACCCAAGTTTTGAAAGGTGGATTATTAGTAGGTAATGTATGCCCCTACCATGAGTAATTAGGCCACCAACATAATATAAGGCCCAGTCAAGATCTCAATAAATTAGTCCCTTGCTCAATGCTTGATAGCTGGCTGTGAGCAGGCAGGCTTAGCTAAGGAGACAGGTGTGCACAGCATATAAAAACACTGATGCCTTAAATAAGTAAGACACAATAGATAATAAAAACACACATCCAAATAATATAAATAGGAAATATTTCTATGATTAAAATGACACCAAAGTACAAAAAATCAAATGTAGGGAACCAGAGATATGCATTTTTAAAGAATATATGCCTTACGGTGCCTAAAAATGAAAAGCAGCAACTTGGGACATCTGGTCGCGCCTGACCAGGACAAAGTCAAACTTTAAGGCCGACTGCGATGGAGAACAGGCCAGATATACTGTTTCAGCAGGATGATTCTGAAATCCAGGCCGAGTTGGGCTTCGACATCAGCGACTTGACTGTCATTGACAGGTCAGTCCACCTGCGGAGATTTTTCACAAAAGTTCTCAAAAGATCTTCAAATTATAGCAGTTGCTTTTTGAAGTTCCTATTTGGGGTTCAAAGTGCCCACAATCAAAATCCAAGGTTCCAGTGTCTCTGAGTTGCCGATCCAAAGTTGGGAATACAGTTCCCTCATTGCACCTGTCCAAATCCTTTAAAGTTAGCTGTAGGTGGTCAGCTGGGTTCTTCCTGCTGGAGATGATGGAGGTGGAGCTCTTTTAACCTGTTGCTTTCAGTCAGTCCGCTCCTTTTCTTTTTGAAATAAAACAAAGTCCTTAGGGCATAGGGCCTAAGTGTGCAACAGGTGCGGTCCTACAGAGTGCAGTGCTATTGGTGCGGGCCAGGGTTCCAGCAGGGCAGTCCTTCTACTTGTAGTTTCAGGCAGAATATTTGAGTTGGTATGCAACTCTTGCATATTTATCCAGTATTCTGGGGAGACAAGTGTGGGAGCACCCCTGACCAATGGGGTACATAGTACTAACCAAAAGTATGTCAGCTTCCTCCAAAGTGTGACATATTCTTGTCCCACAAAGCACTGTACTTTAAAATGCAAGGTAAAGTAAGTTTCTCTTTGGGTTTAAAATCTAGCTAATCCAACATACTGGTGAGGCTAATTTCCCTTAACACTCTCCTTCCAGATCTCCTGCAAATTCTATTTCTAGGGCTCCCATCTGGCTGAGGGGTGCAGGAAAAGGGGGAAGGCCTGGCTTCCATCATTACTGTCCTGCTCTGTTTGAAGACCAGTTTGTCTACCCTGCCCCCTTCCTGGTCTGTTTTCTGCAGCTGTAGATCTCCCCATAGCATATATCCTTTGTCTCTGTGCAGGGCAGTTATCGTTTCATCAGAGCAATTTGCCTAAGCCTGTTAAGGGCTGGCCAATCAGGAGAGGGTGCTAGAAGGCTGAATTTTGGCTCGCATAAAATAAAGTTCCATAACTGCTTTTCTGTATTTGTTATGATAAATTCCCCAGTGGCCATTTGTTGGATTTATCATTACTAACTTTTTACGTCCTTGATATATTATTTTAGAGCATTCCTGTCAATAGTTACATGTAATTACAGTATTCTCATGTTAACCTGTGGAGCTGAAATGCTGCAATGGGGAAAAAGAAAATTTTTAGTTTTTCCCTCAACAGGGAATATACAAAATCTTTTAAAAGACATCTGTCCTTTTTGCATGGTACCATACCCTGGAGGCACCTAGGGTAGACCTTAGAGATGACTTATATGTAAAAGAGAAGGTAGTTTAATTCTTTGGAAATATCTTTAATTTCAAAGTTGACTTTGGATATAGTTTCAATTTAAAAGCAGCTTACAAAGCAGGGCTGACTTTTAAAATGGCAGCAGGCAACTCAGCAGTGCACACTTAAGAGCATGAAATCTGCTGGGCCTATAAACCAACATGCCCTACAATATACTAGGGACTTACAGGTAGGTTGTCAGTACCAATTATAATTGAAACATAATTACCATGTACTTTTAATCAGAGGACAGGCACTGGGTCTTGCTAGGACAGCCTAGGGCACAATCAGAGTCAGAAACCAATACCTAGTAGTCAAAAAGGAGGCAAAAAGTAAGGGGATATTGCAAACAGGTTCTGATTTCTCACACCAGGAACTCCTTGGTTGGGGTGCCCAATATCACATTGGGTACTACGAGGTTTAGACAAGCCTAGGCAGCACCTAGAATTAGTAGTATTAAACACACACATATATTGAGTCTTGCTGTATTTAATAGCTGCTGTATAGTACATCTCCTGATTTCCTACAAGAGAAGCATCCAAGTATCACTTTGGGTGAGAAATGTCCCAAAGGACCCTTAGGAGATCTTTGCAGGGGAAGGGTGTAATAAACATAGAAGGACTGTTTAAAAGGAGATGAAGTATAACACTATGAAACTATGCCCATGGAAGGAAACTTCCTCACAAATTAAGTACACATGACATTTGACCCAGTTAAATATGAGACCACACTATTCAACAAACAGGTGAAAATCAACCACATGGTCCTATTCAGTGAGCAAAGTTAAAACACCTCAGGCAAAGTTTGAAAATAATGCCTTAGACTTAGACAAAGTTTCAAATTGACACAAACAATTGAACAAATGTTTCTCTGAATCTAACCAAGGGATCACCGAAAAGCCCTGACACAATGTGACAATGAAAATAGGCAGCAACAAAAAGTGCCTTCATTCTCGGAATTATGGAATAATGTAATTTCCCTATGACTGTATTTAAAAATATAAAATAAATGTTTAAGTCGAGAATATATTAGTGTACAAGGATCGTCCAGCGATTTCCAAGTTTGGGTGTAGTTTCATAATGCTATATTTAACTGGAGAAGTTTTAGTGCTCAATTTGAGCCGGTGGTTTTTAGTGCTCAGCACTGGAACTTAATATTCAGCACTAGCACTTATGACAGTCTGCCAAATGGTGGCGCAGTCTGCCTAAATAAGGGATGAGCGCAACAACAGCTGTTTATAAATTCAATATACATTAACAGTATCTAATATCTACCACCCAAGCCATTTTTATAGTTTTGGGGGCCTGGAATAGTGTGAATTGTCACACTTTTAGGAGTGTGATGGTTAGTAATTGCGCTGGTACTGTCGTTGGTAGAGCTGACAATGGCAATGTGTGGTGTAAGCTGCAGTGGCCTCCTGATTGGAGCCTTGGCACTTACGTTTTACAAATTAAGCACTGATGGATGTATTCATATCTTTCCTAAGAAAATAAAGACACCAAAAAGCACTATGTAAAATAGAACTAGAAACGAGTTTATTTACTCATGGAGTATTCAATAGTGCATTTTGTCATTTTTAATGTGCTTTAAATATGTTTGGGGGGCATTTGTTTGATATACACAGACACAGGGAAATTACACTAGTCTGCAATTCCAAGAACGATGCCACTTTTTGTTACTGCTTGCTTTTCAAAGTCAGTTGTCTCTTGGTTAGATTTAAAGAAATATTTGTGCCATAGATTGGGTTATTTTTTAAACTTTGTCTCGTGTTATTTTCAGGCTTAGCATGAGGTGTGTAAATATTGCTCACTGAATTGAACCCCGCGGCTCACACCCCTGGGTACCCAACATGAGCCTGTCCGCTGATTATTCCTCTGCATTGTGAGTAGTTTGGTTTTCTGTTCAACTGGACTTTATGCTCATATCCCAGGTTTGTACCAGAATTCATTTTTATTCGTATATAGTTTGCTTGTAGAATCACAATACATTTTTAAACCCCTGTGTCATAGCGTGCCTGCAACCTGGGTTTAAAGGGCATTAAAACTTTCGGGCATGCTCGTTTTTTCCATACTTTTTCAATAAATGTGACCAATATAGCTCTAAAGGTTATATCTGATTTCATATTTGTTTGTGTACAGTGACTATGGCTGCACGAAAAAATCCTACACCAGGCCTAGGTCTCTCTATTGTCTGGGTGAAAATTGAACTGAAGGTGGGTGTGCCCATAGACATTTCCATTAACCCTTTCCGTGCTCGTGACGGAACCACTCCATCACAAGCCACGGACGCGCTGTGCTGGTGACGGAATGGTTGCATCCAGGCGCGGCTGCCCTGCCCACGCTGCAGGAATTCCGTGCCTGCGCGGGCGTTCTATTGAGTGGGCGGGGCCGTGACGGAACCACTCCATCACAAGCACAGCGCGCCCGTGGCTCTTGACGGAGTGGTTCCGTCACGAGCATGGCGGCGCTGTGCGGACTCCCCTCACCCCCAGCGCTGCGGCGGAATTACCGCCGCTGCCAAGGGGTTAATGAGCTATCAAAGAAGTTGAAAAATAGAGAAGACATAGCTTAAGATGGCCATTCAAAGTGTGTCTTTTAATCTATGCAAATAAGAGGAGCTTGAGCTCTTTGGCTCTGAAGAATGATGTCCATGGAGTATCCCTAAAGCCAATATCTCATTCAGATGGGAGCACTCAATGCAAACCCTATGCTCAGTGCAAGAGCTGTAAGTGCTACTTTATAATACGCTCTTTCCTCTACCGGGGAACGCTGCCATCTCTCAAGAGGTGACAGCCTCACATCTTTGCTCTCAATACATATATTAAAAGCAGCAGGAATGACAATGCGCGCAGGAAGTAATGAACTGTATAATGTGAATGCCACTCATAGCATTGTGAGGCAAGGCATGCCTGCTACAAAATATGTCTTCTGAGCGGATACGCCTGCTGCCATTCTGAGCTTTGGGTTAAGTTAAACTATAAACTAAAAGGGAGGAACACCTCAAATGTCATTAAACAGTAAATAACAAAATGGGGTATTCTTTTTTTTTGGTTTCATCTTTCTGAAGAGTCTCAATTTTTTGCTTTGGACAATCTACTTGGCCGTTTCATTTAATGCCTAGTCCTAGAACAGAAGGGCATATATACTAGAAAATGTCGGAGTGTGGAGCTGCGACAAATTTGGCAACGCCGCACTCCAAAATCTTCAAAATGCAGAGATGTGTCTTATTTATTACAATACTGCGCACCCCTATGTTTTCCCTAGCGCTAGCAACATTTTAGCTGCATGCGCCAACACATGGTGTCCGCGTTGCAGAGAATGATCTTTTATTAGCATAAGGTGTCTCTCCCTGCACATAAATAATCCATACTGCCTATTTGTTACTTCTATGTGTGCTGCATTGTGCACGCATAGGAGTAGCAAATCGTCATTATTAAATGATTGATTCTCTGCAGGAAGGAACACCTTCCTGCACATGAACAATCATGAATTACTTTTTGCTCTTTCTATGTGTGCAGCACACATAGAAAAAGCAAAAATGATTAGAAATATGGGGGCGGGGCCAAGCTGACGACTGTGATTGCCATTTAATCTTTGAAGCTCCTCCATAGTGCCCACAGAAACTTGGATGAGGCCCCTTGCGCCATGGGAACATAATTTTTTGTGACGTTCCATGGCACAGAAGCCTGCGTGATATTTATCAGGCAGCACTAAGCCACTTTTTTATGGCTTAATGCTGCCTGATAAATATCAGTCCCTTTAACGCAGTGTTCTGCGATAAAGGGGCATGCAATGGGTGTTGCTGGGGGCGTTCCCAGTAACATCCATGGCCTTTTGACACTGCCCCAGATTTACGAGAAATCGTAAATCTGAGGCAGTGCCAAAAGCATACGCCTCCCCAGGGCAGGGGAGGCATAAGGGAGGCGCAACGGGGAGAAATATCTTTATTTCTCCTAGTTTTTTCTTTTTCTATGTGTGCTGCGTTCTACAGCACACTTAGAAAGAGGAAAAGCCTCTTGTGATTATTTTTGTACAGAAAGGTTTCCCTTCCCCTACAAAAATAATCATACCCGCAACGCAGGCACCCTTGCACCATGGTGCAAAGGTGCCTGCATTGGTGCAGGCAGCTCATTGTGCACCGGTGCAGGGAAAAAGGACAGCAATGCGCCTTATCTTATAGATACGGTGCATTCCTGCCCTTTTCTTTTGCCGTAGTGAAGCAGGAAGGCCTGCTGCGCTTCCCTACGGCAAAACCTCATAAATGAGGCCCTTAATTTATTAGCACCAAAGTCGTCCCCTAGATCATGGGAGACCAACGCAGGAGTGGCGCAAGGCAGTGGTGACTCGGCGAGGCTCCGACAGGGGCCTGTGGATGAGAAAACATTGTTGAGACCGGGCCCAATGAACTTCACCAAGCAGAGCTGTGCGCAGGGGCCTGGGACCAAATCCAGGCCCCAGCTTGCGGCCTAGCATAAAGCTGTGCTGCGGACTCATGGAGAGGCAGTGAACCCCCACCAAATATAACACCGGTGTGAGTAGCGAGGTGAGCGGCGCTATTCTGGCTACCCCCCCACCCCTCCAAGATTCAGATTCGCCATTACAGTGAGACCCGCGAGTTGCGCAAGTGGAGCCTGCCTGGTGGTGATGCTGGAGGCCCTGCGGCAACAGGGGTCGGAGGCGAGCCTGGGATACTGTCACTCGGCCGGCTGGGCGGGAGTGGAGGGGGAACAACAACACATCAGCCCTTCTTCAGTTTGCAGCCATGAGATCGATGATTGGGAGGATCCCAACAACATGTGGGCCTGCTAAAAGTCTGTGTGCCATGAACTAAGGCCTGCTTGGGAATCCAGGTTCAAACAAGGGATGACGCTGCCTAATATCCTGGTCTGCAAAAAGACAGCATTATATGATGGGGTGGTGTGTCGCAGCTTAGCGCCCCAAAGAGAAATAGTGGATGAGGGGGCCCACTGCGCGGGTGTCTCGTCAGCCCGGAGCTCTTCTCTGGGTCGCCTGCTTCGCCTCTGCAACCATCACAGCCTGCCCCCTTGCTTCAACACTAGTTTTTGCGCCTTAAGGATCCTTCTGGCTGGCGCACTGAGTGTGCCCATTAGGGATGTGGTCGAGAAGGCATGGGCCCTAAAACACCCAAAACAAGGAATATAGCAGTTCCCCAAGGTGACGGAGAGGCTGCCTACTACTGACGCAGATATGGCTGCTGGGGGTTATGCCACAGGTCTCCCAGTGGAGCAACCCACAAGCCCAGACTTTCTGCTGCTGGACAGTCGATTTGACATTTTGGACAAACGTTTGGATAATCTAGGCGCCAAGATTTATGTTCATGAGAAGCGTCTGGACACGGTTGAGGGGAGAGTGTCAGACTGGGAGGATGGGTCGGCTCAGGCTGTGCGCAAGCTTGAACGATTCAAAAAGATTCTCAAGGATGTGGCAATTAAAAACGAGGATTTAGAATCCCACAGTAGACAGAATAACCTGCGCATCCTAGGCTTTCCAGAAACTTCCAGTACTGATCGTTTGCATCAGTTCGTTGAAAATCTAGTATCTGATCTATTTCGCAGAGAAGCTTTCACCTCCGTTTTCATTGTTGAGCGGACCCATTGCTCACTGGGCCCTCGCCCTAACCCTGGCTGCCCCATAAACCTATAATTGCGCGCCTGCTAAATATTTGCGACAGGGACACCGTGCTGTGACTAGCAAGGGAAAAGAGCTCACTAAGCTGGCAGGGTTCTATGCTGTAATTGTACCCAGATTTTACTATTATGGTGCAAGAGGTGAGGCATAAATATAACTGTGTGAAGGTGACACTATGCTGTTTGGTCCTGCGATATGGGCTTTTATACCCGGCATGTCTTCGTGTTGATATTGAGGGCAGGTCCTGAATATTTGAGTTCCCTTCAGCAGTACAAGAATTTTGCAGAGGCTACAAGGGTGGCGGGCAGCATGGTAGCAAAGATGCAGCGGAATCCTCCAACATAGTGGCTCAGCTGTCAGTGTGAAGGTTTTCTCTGCTGAATAATACAGGCGCAGGAGTGTGGCCTTTGGCATCTCTGTACAAGATGTAGCTGCGCTATCTTAATTTATGGACTGTCATTGGACATATCAGATAATCAATAGTTTGGATACACGGGGTGGCATTGCCACCCCTGGCTGTGTTTAGCACTCCTTTATGTACAATATTGATAATTTGTTTGGATACTTATCTCTCTTCACAGTTGAATGGTTTGTTTGGAGTAGCTAACTGTATGCTTACTGGGTATGTTCCCTGCTTCAAGGTGTGCAGGGATGGGAGGGGGTGGGGGGAAGCCGTTTACCATATTCCTGGCTATATTTGCTCCAGCTCCTTTTCATTAGTTGTACACTTTGCCACGTTAATACCACCAACAATTTGAAAACAATGTTTAACAGAACAATATGCCAGCTACAGATGATTTAACTACCTCTTCCCACGTTAAAATTATCACTTGGAATGTTAGGGGGTTGAACAATGCACAGAAAGGAAGGAATGTACTGCAATATCTACAGAGTCATGGGATTGATATGGCTTCCTGCGAGAGACTCACCTCTCTAGAACAGAGGTTACTTCCTTTGCTTCCACTTGGGTTCCACATAGATGTTTCGCTGGGTTCAGAACCTATGCTCGTGGTACAGCGATTTCAATACATAAACACGTGCCATTTCACCTACATAAAGTACACAATGATACAGAGGGATGCTACATCATGGTAACAGGACAATTAATGCGCCACCGTGTAGCCCTAGTGAACATATACGCCCCTAACAAGATTGTCCGGAGTATTTTCATGATGTACATTCCCACATTCTGCAAATGGAGGCAGAGTTTATATGCATGGGGAGATTTTAATTTACTAATTGACCCAAAACTAGACAGCTCTTCAATATCCTCAGATGCTAAGCCACGAGCGCGCCAAGCTCTGTTTGAGCTTTGCGATTCAATTGGACTGTTAGATATGTGGCAATGACGACATCAGACCACCCCCACCTACACACATTACGCAGCCCAGTATGATACCTGGAGCAGATGATATTATTGGTTAATTTCTCCAAATTTGTCTACTTGGTACAAAAGTATTAAACTACTCCCCAGAATGTATTCAGACCACTCCCCGGTGGTTTTGGAGCTGCTGGTCCATAGGCTTGAAGGGGTGGAAAGACAGTGGAGATTCCCTGGACGGGCACTGCTAGATGGTCTCTTTCGAGCAGAGCTTCAAGTAGATAGTGAAGAATATTTTGAAATATTCATGGGCTCAGTTGCTACTTGGGTGACACTCTGTGAGGCTTTTAAGGCCTACCTCCATGGCGTTTGCATTTCTAAACATGCAGGAGTATTAAAAGATCTCGGAGCTACGATTAAGAGCATTGAGCGAAAATTAGAAGACCTAGATAGGGAGCAGGCTGTCTGACCCGACACCACATGATATGGCACTAGATTGACCCTACTGAATGAATTTAGGGAGACCACAGAAAGAGAAACTCATCTTTAAACCAAATACTTTAATGCCCGGCGATATGGAGAGGGGGATAGTCCAGGGCGGAAATTGGCTAGGCAGTTGAAACCCCACACCGGACACGCCTATATCACTGAGATTTGCACCCATGAAGGACAGATTCTCATGAGCACAACGAAAATATGAGATTAATTTTTATCCTACTACATGAACCTGTACACTTCCCGGAGAGGCAATGATGGCTCTGCACAAGCAACCTACCTGGCAGAGATTACGGTGGTCTGACTAGAAAAATGTATACAGGAGTTCCTTGCAGAACACTTTTCTAAAGAGGTAATCTCCAGGACGATGGCCGCGTTCAATGGATCCACGGCCCCCGGACTAGATGGATTTCCTGGAGATTTTTATAAGACTTAAAAAGACCTATTGGTACCGCATTTCCTCGAACTTTATAATGAAGCTTTGGAACATGGCAACTGCCCCCCCCACACTACGGGAAGAAGTAATTATACTACTTCCCAAGCCGGGTAAAGATCAGTCGTCATGTGGAGCATATCGTCCTCTCTCACTCCTGAACTTAGATTATAAAATCTTGGCCAAAATCATTGCGTTACGTCTAGCCTTTTTATTAGACCGGATCATTTCCTCAGCTCAATATAGTTTCATTCCCCATCGATCGATCACCCTGAATCTAAGGATACTATTTGATGTCCTGCATAGAACTTTACTGGAGGTGCTTACTGCCGCGATATTACTTGACTCCGAAAAGGCTTTGACTCTCTGGAATGGCTTTTTTTCCTGGCATTGATGTGCAAAATGGGCATGCCAAAGGTTTTTATAGCTCTCACTGCGCTCCTATACCAGTACCCCACTGCTAGGCTTCTCTTGAATGGTACATTGTCACGGTCTTTCCACCTTTCTCGGGGTACCAGACAGGGGTGCCCACTTTCCCTGTTACTTTTTATTAGCGCAGTGGACCCTCTGGTTAGGCACTTTCCAGAACATCATCTTCATAGAGGGCTACAGTTCAAGACTGGCAACTTTGCTTATGTCTCTCTACGCGGATTATATTATACTTTATGTACACACCCTGGAGGAGAACGTTGAACCACTCATCAGGGAGATCATTCGTTTTGGGTTGCATTCTGGCTTGGGGATCAATTGGGAGAAATCTGTGATTTTTCCGATCACTCCTGTCACCAAGTCCCTCTTGACTGGTGCTCCGACTCGACGCAGTATCTAGGAATACATATCCATACAGATACAGACCAGATAATTAGACTGAATTATGGTCCCAGCATTACGGTGGATACTCTGGAAGAGCAAGTCAAAAGATGGCTTCGCCTCCCTCTCTCACTGGCAGGGTGAGTCGCCTTGATCAAAATGATCGTCCTCCCTTGGTTTTTATACTTGTTCAATAATATTCTGATCCCGCTTCCCAACAGCTTTTTTCTTAAACTTCGGTCCCATTTGATTTTCCGAACTTGGGATGGCAGGAATCCCAGAGTCAGCTGGAATGTTATGACATTGCCTTATGCCAGGGGAGGTTTTGGGATTCCGAACTTTCACATATATTACCTGGTAGCGCAGTGCAGCATTGCACACTCCTGGTACCATCCAGATGCTAGATTGCCCTACTCAAGATCTGAGGCTGATCCTGTGTTTTCTGCGAAACCTCACACAGTATTACCTCAGGGCCTTCCAAGAGACCAATGAGACATTCAAACTGTTTCCACGACCTGCTGGGCCTGGCGGAAATTGGTTAGAATCACAACCGTGAATACACTATATTATTCTGAAATTCCAGTTTTGAATAATGCATGAATCCTCATCATGACTGAAAAAATAGTGCAGCGTACTCTAACCAAATTTACATTCAGCAAGAACAGCGACCTATCTCCAGACGGCCATGTCTTAGATGGATGTGAAGCGCGCTTTGGGCTACATTTACAGAATTTCCCTTGGCACCAGCCAACTTTGGCCTGTTAACCACTGTAATTTCCTCCCCGGGTAGTGCCTGACTGGTTTCGAAAATGTATAGTACATGCATGATACCAGTTCCTGGAAAGGACACCAAGATCAGGTAAGCTTCGGAAAGGGATTTAGGGCATCCTATTCCAGATACACACTGGGTCTTTAACTGTGCACAAATTAAAGAAGTTTCCTTAAACAGCAGACACTAGTTATTACACTTAAAATTCTTATGAAGGGTCTACATGCCCCCAGAAAAAATACATATAAACGAAGCTAGGAGGCCACAAGCATGTTTGAAGTGTGGCGCACCACACGCAGACTTTGCACACTTAGTTTAGAACTGCACAAAGTTTGGGGCATATTGGTGTTCGATTTGCACTGAAATAGCTAAGATGATTAGGGTGTGGCTCTCTCACCGGAGTCTGCCTTATTGGGCTGTGTACTAAGCTTCCCTAAGCCCGTTCATAAATTTACTGCAATGGCCTTCTTGCTTGCCAAGCAGGAGATTGCTCTTAAATGGGGCTGCATGGCCCCTCTCACGACCAAGGACTGGCTCCAGAGTTTAGCTTACTGTAACACAAATAGTGATCTGTACGCTGACACCATACCTGCAGCGTCACTTCCAAAGGATATTTGGGGCCACTTCAAAGCCTATTTAGTGGACATGAACACCACCCCCACTTCAGAACCCACAAATGGGCTGGTCCCCACCGGAGTAGGCTGACACACTACAGGGAGGGCATACACCTGTCAGATCCACCCATTGATATGTATATTTCATCTTGGGGGGGGAAGACTTGCCCTTCTCAGATTACAGATGATTATTGTGGGGTTGGAAAGCATTGTCTGGGTGTTCTGGTTACATAGATAGGCAGTTGCAGATGCAAAGCCGATTGGAGGGTGGGGGAGACAATCTCGGCACATGTATTCAATGTTCATTGTATGATTCAAGGTGGAGTGATCTACTGCGGTGCAGCAGTGTACTACATATGTGAATGCTGTGACAAAAAAAGGTAAAACGAGGAGAAATGAAGGCATTTCTCCTTGTGTGCCAGTCTAATGCCTGCCCTTGCATGGTAAGTACGTTAAATGTGGGTCAGTGTTTGAACATTATCACATATGCATACAAAATTTAAAAAGGCAACAGTTCACCTCAATGCTATATCACATTTAATTTTTAATGAGTAATTCTAGAGAGTCAGTAGCACAATTTTATCATTACAAAAAGAATGAATCACTGAATTCAAACAATTCCAATAGAAACCCAGTCCCACTCTTACCTCATCACCCCCACCCCAACCCAAACACTTTCTTCTTCTTTTTCACTGTGAGCACCTTCAAATTTGATTATAAGATAGATAACTTTGACGTACAAGACTTACCTATGAACTTTGGCACTTTTCTATTGGAACTGTTGGAATTCAGTGATTCATTCTTTTTGTAATGATAAAATTGTGCTACTGACTTTCTAGAATTATTCATTAAAAATGAAATGTGATATAGCATTGAGGTGAACTGTTGCCTTTTTAAATTTTGTATGCATATGTGATAATGTTCAAACACTGACCCACATTTAACGTACTTACTCTTTGACCCAGGTCAGGTAGTTTTCAGAGTAAACCCCGTTGAAACTCAACGCTGCCCTTGCATGGTAGCAAGTTTTTGGCGCTGCCACAGATTTACACCTCTTGGTAAATCTGGGGCAGCATCAAAAAGCAATAGGTGTTGCGGTGGAACGCCCACAGCAGCACCCATTGCGCACACTTTTCACGCTAAATGTAAATCCAGTACTTGTATAGCGCACAAATCACTCCCAAAGGAGTATCTCGGTGCTGGGGGCCATAGGAAAGATTAAGCGAGCTATTGCCTAGAGTCGCATGGTGCTGGGCAGACCCCTGCCGCCGGAGCCGGGGATCCAACCGTGATCACCAGCGTCGAGCGTCAGTCGCCCTGGCCGCGGCGCCACAGCCCTCCCAATGATGCGTGCTAAGGGACTGTATTTACAAAACAGTGTTAAGCCACAAAAAGTGTCTTAACGCCGCCTTGTAACTATGGAGAAGGTGCTAACGGAACCAGAACGTCGCTAAAAGTGACACTCTGGTGGTGTTATCCCCTTGTACATTTGCCCCAGAGTCTAGCAGTAAATGGCCCCTGAGCATGTCCATATTGTTATGGGAAGTCACAGCACACAATAAGAAAAAAGAAATGTTCTAAACGGGGAATTTACTAAGGATAATTTGGCGCTTGAGTAGAGCTGTATAATTTTCAGCTGCATCTACATGTTTATATAATGGTTAGTAAACTGACGCAATGTACCAGCACAAAACCTTAGTAAATAATCTCCTAAATTGAAAGAAGTGAACCTCGTACATTATTTTTTAATTAAATCACAACTGATCTTGTGGGGATTGGAAGAAGTACTCATAGGCAACATCAGAAGCCCCAAGAAAAGATTTTCCTTTTTCTAAAACCACAACTATCATGTTACTTGTAAGGTAAATGCAACATTTCGAACACAATATTTTTTTTTTTACTTTTCTTTGAATTAAATGCTGCTGTCACAAATACCCAAAACAACGATATTTCTTCCCCACCTAAAAATAGCAATTTCTATCAATATTGGACGTACGTTTTGAACACAATTTAACATTTTCTGGTGGACTGTGTATTACAGTTTGCCTTCTTTTTCATTGAACCGAAAACATTAATGACAATTCTGAGGGAGATCTTTAAAAAACGATTTTAATGTGCACAGTCCATTTATGAACATGTTTCTATCAACATACGACATTCAGAAGTGTCTTTTCTACTGGAAAAACTGCACTTTGTTTTCTAAGTTTACCGATGGCTCAATCTCGCAGTGTACATGTTTCATATCTCACTTACATGGAGCCGAGGCTGCTGAACGCTTTGAATGCAGGTGCCCACATTCTGTCAGTCACGCACTTCCAGGTAGCTTGTCAGGGGTCAGGAGAGCAGGAGCCTTTTATTCCCCAACTGCAAGAAGATATTATGTAAGTCACTTTTTGTCATGATCTTGCAAGCATAATATAGCATTCATTATGTTATCGCTCCCTGTCACATTTCAAGATCACTAGACCTCATACCACAAAGGAATGAAGCGTGAACGAGGCATCCCTCTGGCTTTCATCCTGAATGATTAATACTGCATTCTCATAAGCGAGCGAAGATTTCAGATAATGTTTTACGGAGCCTTTAAATGGCTCTTCCTTGTGGTCTTTTCCTTGCCTGTTTCATAAACAAGTATGTTCATGGACATGTGACCTCTTTCTTAAAGAATATCTAAAGTCATCATGCGCTGGCAAGGGATCAGACATTTATTATTTATTTCCAAAGTAAGCAGGCGCTATATTTCTGCTTCTCTGGCAATTTGTATGATTGTATCAAATATTGTAAAACGCGATAATAGACATTTATTGGAAAATAAATAGTGTTTAAGGCAATAAAGAGACAGATTCCCAACAGGTGGAGCTCCCCAAAAAACTTGACTCCTCCCTTGTGTGAAGAAGTTCCAACACAATTCGGTACCTAAATCTTATAAAATCCTAGGAAAGTAAAGAATATAAACTTTAGTCTGTAACTTTTGACACAAAGCTACTACAAGTCATTCAAAGACAACGAACTCATGCAAAACCCACATCCAAAAAGTTACCTCTGCCTGCTTTGGAAAATTGCAAATGATTAAAAAGATCTCTCCCTACTTGTCCAGGGATTCGATGAGGACTGTCGTGCACGCCCTCATCACTTCCCACCTGGACTACTCTAATAGCCTCTATGTGGGGGCTCCTGCATATCTACGCCACCGATTGCAGATTATCCAGCACGCGGCTGCAAGATTGATATGCCACGTCCCCTATCGCCACTCTATATCCCTTTACTTAAAGAACCTGCACTGGCTTCAAATTTCCCACTGTATTCAGATCAAAGCCCTGGTTCTGACTTTCAGGGCAATGAATTGGAAGGGACCAGGCTATCTCAGAAACAGATTGAAGCAGGTCCATTCAGCTCGTGCACTTAGATCCAACCACCTCCGTCTCTTGCTCCCCCCTCGTTTCCATCACTCAAGAAGAGGCTGCAGAGATTTTGCGGTGGTCACGTCTAAGCTATGGAATTCCTTCCTGATAAACCTCAGACTGATTGATTCAGAATCTCAATTTAGGTCCAAATTGAAAACATGGTTTTTCTCCAGCTACTAACCTCCTTGTCACTACCGCTGCTGTTCACAGCGCTGGGACCCCCCCGGCGGGGGTAGACGCACGCTTAACAAATTCCATAATAATAATATGTTCAATATTTATAAAATAATATAAATAAATGGAAAAGTGACATTTCTAAAATATATTTAGGAAAAAGTAACTTTTTTAAAGTTATTTTTACCTGCATGAACCTTCAGTAAAATATTTACAATTAACCTATTGACAGCTGGTTGGCCAGTGCTTTACCTTAATGAAGTGTGAAAACTGCTTCAAGAACAAAACCAATGGCCTGGGTGTGTGAAGGTGTTTTTCTCCCCAATGCAGGAAGACCACTTGGCGAAACCCAGGAGCTTTATTAACCTGTAAATGGTCTGCCTTGTCACAAGTAAGTGTAAGATGAGACTTGGGGAGGGCAAACATTTGTGTTACCCAAACCATGTTGGCACCATACTCAGTGGGAAAGGAGCTACCCACAAAACAAGTTTTGAGTGAGCAAAAAGGAGGAGACTACTGATTTCCATGGGCATACCTCTGGGCAGATAAACTGCCTCTGCCCAAAGAAGAAAGCATATTCCCATCTTGGAATATAGGAGTGAGGTGCACTATGACATTGTTTGAAGTAGAGCAAACATGAATTATTGAAAAAGTGCATAGGGTTGCACCTGGGACTTTTACCAAATTGGTTAGAGACAAGCCAGCAGTCCCCTTCATCCACTAGCTACTTCTAACAGACTTAGAAAGCTTACAACTGACTAGCGTGTAGTAACAGCCACACATGTTAAAGGTCACACATTGGATGTGGTAATCTCTATTGACCCAGACTTGGTAGTAGCCACTCCCATACCAGTACCATGGTCAGATCATCATTTTATCCCTTTCAATATATGAAAATTAGGGAATGGAAATAGAAACACCACCTCTAAAATTATTACAATGAAAAGGTGCTGGGATAAGATCAATCCAGCAGTCTGGGAAGATATCTTTAAAAAATCGGCAGGTTCAAACTCAGGGAAGGTGAATGTGGTGGATAAATGCTATTCACAATGGGAATCCAGGATTACGCAATCCCTAGATATAGTGGCTCCAAAAGCTGCCTATAAACCTCAGACCAGAACGCGAGCAGAAGGATGGTTTAATCCTCAATTATTAGGGCTAAAGAAAAATTGCAAAAAATTGAGAGGGAATGGAGGAAAAACTATGGGGCATATTACCAAGCTTAAGCGAAAAAAATCGCTAAGCTTGGTTAGCGGCCAAAATTATATCGCCGAGCTTCGCCTATTATTATCGCTTAGGAGCCTTGATATTTTTAAGGTTTATCTCCTAAGCGATAAAAATCGGCCGTAATGCATGAATATCGCTGAAAAGTCAGCGATATTCATGCATTACCGAGCAAATGCTCTTAGCCATGTTATCCACCTACCATTGGATAACATGGCTAAGAACTGCTCTGGGCAGGCGTTAGCTTTTGGAGATAATCGCGCTTAGCGAGATTATTTCCATAAGTTGGTAATAGGGGATAGCGATGTTAGCAACTGTTTCCAGTCGCTAACATCTTGGCACGCCACGCCCACTTTGC
Organism: Lissotriton vulgaris; assembly: GCF_964263255.1. Taxonomy (NCBI): domain Eukaryota; kingdom Metazoa; phylum Chordata; class Amphibia; order Caudata; family Salamandridae; genus Lissotriton; species Lissotriton vulgaris. Next base: position 999,126,887 of record NC_141689.1, read on the forward strand.
ATGTCATTAGCGATAATTATCACTGACATGCAAAGTGGGCCCCCAAATGCCCGCTATCGCCTATTAGCTGTCGCTAACTGGTGTTAGCGACACCTAGGTAATAGGGCGATTAAATTATCGCCGCTTTAGCGGGAAAAATTCCAGCTAAAGCGGCGATAAGGCCCTTGGTAATATGCCCCTATGATTCCGCACTCAAACTGAAGTATAAATTAGCTATTAAAATTATCATCAGGCAAACATTTTCGAGGAAAAGGTTAAGGGGTACAGAATTCGGCAAGGGAATTGTACACAGTTATTAAGACCCTCAACAATTCACACACTCAGAGCGGCCCCTCCGATACCTCAGAGGAAAGATGCAATAAGTTGGCCTCTTCTTTTCTTTCAAAAGTCACAGATATTTATGACTGCTGGGCAAAGGGACATCACCCAGGAAACAAGATCCTCGCCCAAAGGGACATGGAGCACCAGTACCTGCCTGCTTGTTTAGACCAGTGTGCCTCGTTAGGAAGAGGAGAGTGAAGGAGGGAGTGAGATCCAGTTGAAGCCCTGAAGAGAGGACTCCCAGAGCAAGGTGTGCGAGAAGGTCTGTGCACCAATCGGGTCATTACCCTTGAGCAGTGTTGGCCTGGTGACCCTGGTATGTCAGGACTGACTGTGGACTGAGCCATGAGTTAAGAGACTGGATGAACCCATACAGCCATGCTGCGGCAATAACCCTGTATGCCAGAGGGTGTCACACGTAAAGTTGCTACCATTAAAAGCGCTGAGACTTGTAACCATCTTAGCTTGGGCACTTGTACCATAGGAGCCTGCTCCTGTACTATTCAGTACCGTGGCACCCTGGTATGCCAGGAAGGGCTACTGGTACCAATGTTGCGGAAGGATTCTGGCTGCCACCAGAAGGAGGGATTAAAGTAAATTTGCCGGGTTGCAGCATCATGGCAAAGGCATTGCCCTTGCATGAGGACTGCACTGAGGACTGCCAAGGACACCATTGACCAGGTCGCACCCTCACTGTGCTCCAGTCAGGAGCTGAAAATGGAATCCCGCTTGCTGGGTAAAGCCAACTTATTACATCTTAGTGATCTGAGAACTACTCCAACAACTGAGAGAACTCCAGCAGCGCCACTCAGAGGATGCTTGCACTGTCTGGTTCTGCTGAAAGCGCCATGGGTAGATTGACTTCTCGGAGCAGAGCAGGACTCACAAGTGCTTCCACAGAGGGCACTCGCTGCACCACTAAACTTTCCCATGCTACAAGAGTGGGTAAGGCATGAACTGGACTGGTTTTGCCCCACAGACCTGCTGCTAACAGTGTTTCAGCACCATAGACACTCTTAAATAAAACCTGAAGAGTCAGGAGGAACTCTTGAGCATTCTCTTGATGGGGCCTTCAGTGAATGGGGAATAACACCAAACATGTTACACAAAGGAGGGTGGGACAGGGATTCGCCTGAAAATTACTAGGACCCTGACCTCAAGAAGATTTTGTGGCTGCTTTTGAATTTGGTATTCCTTTGCTTGAGTAGAGTTAGAAATAAAATACTTATTTTTCTTATAAAAGCAAGTATTTGACCTTCATTTATTGTTGGTACTGTTTGCACTTTGAATTATGAGTCATGTTCACTGGCCTGTATGTGCACATCCACCAGGGGGATCCATGACTGCTCTAATACAATCAAACAAAATGTGCCACTTAACAAAAACAGAGAAAAAGGGTACATCAAAACATTTTGGCTTGTTCCCAGTAACCATGGTGCAAGCTGCAGTCATCCTCCGGAAAATTGTATGTAAAGTTCAAGCAGTACCACAGAGTTGTTTATGTAGAGAACATAACACAATAAAATTATAAAACCAATATACAGAAATAATTTATTGAGCAACACAAGACCAAGGTCAATAAACTAGGTTAAGGGGAACTGGAGATATGGATTTTTAAAGATGTAAGACAAATTGTCTAACGATTTTAAGCTCTAACAAAAAAGAACAGTTCATCGTGGACTGGCATCTAGGCGCAATTTCAGGCCAACTGCAATGAAATGGAGGTTGAAAACACTAAGTTGACCGGTCAAAGATTTTACCCTCAGACTTAGTCTCCAACAGATGGAAAAGCTTTGTATGGTCCATCCTGCAGCCCCAAGCATCTATGGCCAGGCTTCTAGCCACCAGGACCATCTCCAAACAGGTCTCTTGCAAGGTCTATTCCTCTCTAGTCAGCTGGGTTCTCTAGGAGTCAGGTGTTTTGCTTCCTTAAAGAAGGTAACCATGACCTCAGCACCTTGGCCCTTGGAGAGCAGTTTCTGTCCCTGTGTGCCAGCAGGATTCAGAGTTTCTTGAGTCCTTGTGTGAGTCCTCTTCTTCCAACAGGAGCCATAAATCAGAAGTTTGGATTCTTTTGGCAACTAGGGCTTCTTCTTTAAAGGTTTCCCGGGCCCAAGAATGTTCTGCTGGCATGGTGGAGTTGCTGAAGGTGCAATATTTATCCTGCGCACAACCCAATCCTTTCATCAAGAAGGCCTATTGTTGGAACTGGCCCTCTCTTTGAGGTGAATTAGTATTTGTTGGCCTTTGGACTCTGTGCACTACTTTACCACTGCTAACCAGTGCTGAAGTGCTTGTGTTCTCTCCACTAAACATGTTAAGAATTGGCTTACACCCAACTCCATATTTAATTTATTTGTAAGTTCCTATTAAGGTGCCACTACCGCTGCCTAGGGAGTGTAAATTTATTAGTATTAGTGGACCTGCAGCACTGATTGTGCCACCGATTTAAGTAGAACTTTGAACATCTCTCAGGCCTGCATCTGCATTCTGTGTGAGCAGTTTTAAACTGTCATTTTGATCTGGCAACATAACCATTTCCAAAGCCCAAACCTTCCTTTTTAATACATATAAGTCACGTCTAGGGTAGGCCCTGGACAGCCCAGTGAAATGTATTTTAAACGTAGAATATGTACTTTCAAGTTTTGCATGTCCTGGTCGTAAAAACACCCTAAATGTGTTTTTTACTATTGCAAGACCTATCTTTCTTCTAGGATAACAATGAAGTTACCTTATTACATTTAATGAGCTGCAATTTCCAAATGGGAGCAGTTAATAAGTTTATGTTTGGTTTCTTTGGAATTGTAGTAAAATCCTAATTTGTGGCAAAGTCGGATTTTAAATTACAATATTTAAAATGAAACTTTAAGAAAGTTAACACAAGTAGATGATGGACGGAGTGCTGAATTGTTTGAGACACTCACCCCCAGTCACACATCTGGTTTGAATCGTCATCATTCTTTAGCTCACTTCGCCACCTCAGTTCAGACCCAGCTATATGCAAATCAGTCTTGACCCTTTGCCTGATGGGAACAGGCCAGCCCTAACTGCCAAGGCAGGTCTTTCCTGAACCATAAACAAGCATCCTGGGACCGGTTTCTGGGTAACACCCTTCATCAGCCAGGCTTGCTTGAATCCAGTGGCAAAGCGAGCAAGGGATCCACGTCTGGGCAAACCCTGCCAACTTAGGGCGAACAAAGGAAACACAAGGAGATGATGGACGGAGTGCTGAAACTTTTCAGACACTCAGCCCCAGTCACAGATCTGGGTTGAATCCATGAATCCGTGCTCACCATGCCACTGGATTCAAGCTATCCTGGCTGATGAGGGGTGAAACCCCGAAAGCAGTCCTAGTATCCTTGGTTCCAGTTCAGGGAGGACCTGGCCTGGCAGTTCGGGCTGGACTGTTCCCATTGGTCACAGGGTCAAGACTGATTTGCATAGGGCTGGGTTCTAACTGGAATGTCATGGTGAGCAAAAAAACTATAGATTTAGGCCCAGATCTCTGTACTGGGGTGAAGTTATGACATTGTTGTGCATTCCGGCCATCAATTGTTCTTTTTGCATTTGTCACCCCGTGTGGGACAGGTGTTCCCAGATGTGGGTCCCGTGCCCTTCATACCACTGGAGTCAAGCTATCCTGGCTGATATGGTGTGAAACCCCGAAACCGTTCCTAGGATGCTTGGTTCCAGTTCAGGGAGGACCTGACCTGGCAGTTCGGGCTGGACTGTTCCCATTGGGCACAAGGTCAAGACTGAAAACAATGAATTTAAGCCCAGATCTCTGTACTGGGGTGAATGTATGACATTGTTCTGCATTCTGTCCATCAATTGTTCCTTTTACTTTTAGAAAGTTGGCATTTTCCTGCCTTACACATTCAGTGCCTGCCCTCTGTCAGTGGGTGACCTGACTGGGTGTAGTTGGCAGGCAGGGTTTGTGCATTTTACAGCCACACACAATAGAGAGCTCAGGTATACGTAAATGGACCATCATTGGCAGGATGGGAGAGAGGAGCCGGGCAGAGACCCACTTACACATGAAATTTGCAGTGTGCTGCCTCAACAGAAAGGTCTGCTCCCTGTAGTTTGTCTGGAGCTAGGACGGGGGGCAGGAAGCCTGGGGACTTCAAAGGACATTTCTAGATGCTTCTCCCACCTTCCAGAGGAAGGGCACCAGGTCAGCAGACACCAAGTCTTCAGCACACTTCCTGTGGATACTATACCAGGAAGAAATGCTGCTACGCTGCTGAAATGACTCCCACTTTGCTGGACTGCTGCTCTGAAGGCCCGCTGCCCTGCTGTGCTGATTTGCTGGCTGTTGTCCTCTTGCTTGAGTAAGAAGGACTGGACCTACATCTGTTTGAACCCAGGATCCCAGATTGACTTCAAAGGTTGGTTAGCTGGCTTCCTGACTGAGTCTCAGGGACCGAAGGCTCCAATAACACTGACCTCAACACCTGGACTCTGTCATTCATGAGCCTACCCTGCCACGTGGTGCTGTCCCCGTCCTGAAACCTTTGAAGTGGGCCTAATGTGCTCTTTCAGCCTCTGTGTATCCTGCAGACCCAAAGCCTCTCCTCTTTTGCACGGTACCACCCCAGGAGAACTAACGGAAAGACCCTTATCACATCACAGCCCCTGGAACGGATGCAGCATGATGTATCCATGCCTCAGGCCCTGACATCTCTCTTCAATGTTATCCTCAACTACAGTGATGGACTCCCCCTCACAGCCTCACAGCTCTTTGAAACACTGCATCTCCCGACCAAATAGCAGTTACAAGGGACACCCCTTACTAGTAGTGATCTAAAGTCATTTTCTTAGTCCAAAGGGCTATTTTGACTTACAAGATGGGTTTCATACATACTCAAAAGCCATTTTGCTGTCACAAATCTTTTGATTTTTCTCACTGCATACTTATCGATCCAAAAATATCTGTGTACATCTGGCCATATATCATTAAATGTTATCAACTACTATCTGCAGTAATATTTAAAGTAGCGACAGCTGTCACTTTATGTATACTTCTTGTAAATCTAACTATTAATGTTCAACTCATAGGTCATTGATCAAATTAACACTTTTAAATATGCATGTTGCTGGTGTCAGGAGCATGCGGAAGATTAACAAAAAATGTAACTGTAACTTGGATGATTCCTCCCCTATAGGATGCTTAAACTATTTCTGAAAAACGCCCACTATTTCCTACAGCTGCAAGGATTAGCCCACTGGCATGGAGAAGCATAGCTATTAAAAGATAAATATAAAGACAACGCTTAGAGTACCAGAACTCTCTATGATATTTAGGATAGCAACCCAGAGACCAAAGTCATACTGAGTATCCAGAGAGACCTGCAAATGTGCTGTGGTAAAACTTAGGGAAATTCACAAATACATAAATTGCTGTAGACTCACATAATAATCAGTTATATTCTGCAAATTAACTTGCCTATCTCCTGACCCCTTTGAGCAATGCAACTGCTTGCATTGAATGTAACTTGAATAGGTAAATAGGCACCTGGACACCTAAAAATTAAATGAGAGGCAAGAGCAGGCGACATACATTGCTAATTACCTCACATATTACATCACACATTACATGTTCTGTGACATCATTGATAATAGCACTGCAAAATCTGAAATTGCATCATTCATGACAACAATGTTTATGATGGGGATGCAAATTATAGTTACTGTAGGGCACATATTATAGTCAGTTCTAATAACTATAACTGGTAAATTTCAGTACTTTTGTGCATTTAAATTAGTATGTTTTAATGTACACCTAAGTATACTATTCCTTTAACCTTTGTTTTATCAGTGTTATTATTATATATTTTCACTGGAAAATCCAAAGGTTAAAGTAACATTATAGTAAGGTTATATCAAGGTGAATGTTAGTGTTAATGTGTTGAACAAAAATAAACAAACAAATTCACCAGTTATAGTTAGCATATGCTAATTATAATGTGCGCCCCTGCCATGCACTGCCTACGACCTCACATATTATATCACTCATGACATGTTCTATGACATCATTGATAGTATCACTGATGACATCATCCAATGAGTGTGTTAGTTTATTTTAAAGTTTACATTGTGGCGGGTAACAACCATATTATTTTCTATGTAATTGTATGCATCCTGTGCCCTGATAATCAGTATAAGTGTTTACAAAACACATGTGATCCTAATTCAAAATAGCTGTGTAAAGGTATTGAACATGTTATAAATGTTTGTATTGAAGTGTAACTCTGTGTGCAGGTGACAGTTGATGACATGTGCTCAATATGTTATATACAATTTTTTTGGTATTGCAGGGAACCTTTTTAGCTGGGCAAGATTCTACATTCTACATACTAAGTATTGTTAGTAGCCTTGAGTTATTAGACAGAATCATCTCAGCATGACAGTTTTTACTTTACATAGAAGACTGTGTGAACCAGATACTAAACTATGTACATGTGCTTATTTTGCTTTGGGCTATCTGTAAAAATTTCACAACGGTATGAAGATTACAGGTAGTATGATCTTTAGCACCTTCAGACCTTAGTCATTTTAAGCTAATTGTTGCTCTTTGGACAAGTCTTTCATTGAGTGTACACTGTACTTAGTAGACACTTTTCAGTACTTTGTGGAATATTACTCATGAAAGTTTCACTGTCTGCAAACAGTGTGGTATAAAGGAGTAACCTCTCTTTGTAGAGTAAACAGTGTTAACAGTGCCCACTTTTCTTCTTATATCCACTGATTTTCACAGTGTAGGATCAGTGATTGTCATGGGTTTTTACAATTAAAGACTGTTTGTAGGAGGGCATCAGTTATTTAAAAGGGCTTCAGTATCAGGAGGAACTTTGTGGCATATTTACAATCCCCTAACGCAACCACAATGTCACTTTTCTCGACGTTGTGGTGGCGATAGGGGCTTCACCTTAGTCACAAGGAAGTGTTACGCCACTTTATGCCGTCTTGTGAATAAGGCCCCCATTAAGCAGCACACATAGAAGTTTCAAAACACCATTTCATATTATTTATGAGCAGGAAGGGACACCTCATGCACATAAACAATACTTCCCCACAATGGGGGTACCCTTGGGCTATGGTGCAAGGATGACTGCGTTGGCACTAGGCAGCTAAATTTGCACCAGTGCAGGGGGAAATGCTGGGCTGCATTGTATTCTTGGAAATATGGTGCAGCCATGCGTTTCAAAAGTGGCAGAGCGCAGAGTTAAGCCAAGAACGCTAATGCCGTATATCTGGTCAATTTCTGTGTTTTTTTAGGTTAAAGCGTTAATGTTGTCACTGGCATCTTCAACTCACTATAACCTCACTTTAGCCTTTGATTTTCTTAGAAAAGTTCTAGTTTTTTTTGCGTAATGTAATATTTCATTACCAAACACAAAAGCAATGCCCCACAGCGCATGGCCTTATGGCTTTTAACTTGGAGGGGGGTCAATGCCCACCTCTCCAAGCTCTATTAGCCCTGAGGATCCCATCCTGTAGGTCCTTTTTTTTAAGTGGAGGTGGGCCAAGTGGCCATCCTTCCCAAGCCCTATTAGGTCCTGGGGACCCCATCCCTCAGGACCTTTTTTATGAAAGGGGAGTGAAATTCTAAGGTTTTTTGAACATACAGCAATATCTTATCACTATACATAAAGCTGATGTGCATTGCTTTCGGCCATGCATAGCAGAAGGGTTGGACACAGGACTTTATTTTTTATAACACCATCAATGCTGATGGATTTCCCCTCCTGTGCTGATCCCGATGTATTCCCATTGTTCATGACGAGCTCAGCTCGTCATGCGTGTACGAGAGGTGTACCTCATGACGAGCTGAGCTCGTCATGAGCATCGAAGGTGTTAAAGAGGAGGGGGTCATTTTCCCCTTCCTTGTCCCCATCACCTAGGTCCTTTTTCTTAAAAAGATGAGGGGTCCAAGTGGCTGCCCTCCCCGAGCCTTATCAGGCCCCGGGACCCCGTCCCCCAGGGCCTTTTTTTTATGAAAGGGGAGGGGGCCATGTGGCCGCCCTCTCCATCCCTTTTTAGACCCTGGGCACACCAACTCCAAGGCCGTTTTCTTTAATTAAAGGGGAGGGAAGGGGAGCCTCGCGGCCCCCATCTCTGAACCTCATTAGGTTCTGGGGATCCCATCTCCCAGGGCCATTTCTCATGCAAACGGAGGGGGTCCATGTGCCTCTCCTCCCCAACCTTATTTAGTACTCTGCATTCAAAATTAGGATATAATTACACAGAAGAGAAATATACATTACTTTTTAATATTCAACATTTTGTAGATATCATTAAAGCATAAGAAGAGTAACGTTCAGCCGCCGCCCATGCAGGTAAGAGCGGTAGGGCGGTGGGGCCCGGTGGAGGGGATTTCGACAGACGATGACAAGTTAAAACTAATTATGTATTTAATTTTCCCTCATCATCATCCGTCAAAATCCCCCCCACCCCCACTGGGCCCCACCGCTCTTACCTGCATAGGCCGCAGCTGGTATAGTTGCTTGAAACTTTGATAACTTTCAAAATCATTTGCATCCCACGACATGAAAGAAAGTCATTTATTATGACAAGGAAAATGCTAATAACCTGAATTATTGTATCTCGTCGTACCTACCCGTGGAATTGAACTGCCACAAAAGTACTACAATCCCACCATGGTGCCCTGCATTATTTTCCTTTCTTCATCCTTCTGGAAAGAATTGCATCATTTACTGCTGCACAGTGTTGTATTGTTTTATAAAATGGAGTCTCAGTGGTGCTGTTTTTTCAGTAATGTTAATCTGAAAAGATGATTTAACATCACTACGGGGGCAATCGAATCAAAATGTTGGATAATAAAAAGTTGCTCATATTTCAAAAGTTAAACTAAATAATTATTTTAACTTATCTTGGGAATAATTACTTTTAATGAACTGCGATGCACTGCGAGATTATTCTGAAGGCGCGCATGCTTGGAGGAGGGCTGGCGAGGAGAATCATTTGAATGCCTGCTGTGATATATCATGCTAGCAAGGCCATGTTTAAGGCATACCAAGGCTGTCATTTGCATGCAATCAAGTATGCCTTTCTTTGGAGCAATGGTCGCCTGCCATGCAGGCAATATGAAGATAGATAAGAACTATTGAAAAATGCATAATATCCCAAAAATAACAAAATATATGTGAACCAGCCGAATTACTTCTTATACCTTGAACACATCGTAATAGAAAAAGTACTTTAATAAATGTGCCATTACTGGTATCAATTCCTTTCACTGCAGATCGGCTAGGAACTCGGAGAAGAGACAGTGCAAAAGAACTATGGGGCATATTACCAACAACTAGCGATAATTATCGCTATGTTGGCTTAGCGGCAATATTTTTATCGCCGAGCTGCGGCGATTTTTATCGCTTAGGAACCTTGCTATTATAAAGGTTTATCTCCTAAGCGATAAAAATCGGCCGAAATGCATGAATATCGCTGAAAAGTCAGCGATATTCATGCATTACCGAGCTAATGCTCTTAGCCATGTTATCCACCTCCCATTGGATAACATGGCTAAGAACTGCTCAGGGGCAGGTGTTAGCTTTTGGAGATAATCGCGCTTAGCGCGAATATCTCCAAAAGTTGGTAATAGGAGATAGCGATGTTAGTGACTGTTTCCAGTCGCTTACATCTTGGCACGCCCACTGTGCATGTCATTAGTGATAAATTTCACTGACATGCAAAGCGGGGCCCAAGATGGTCGCTATCTCCTACTACCTGTCGCTAACTGGTGTTAGCAACAGCTAGGTAATAGGGAGATAATTTTATCTGCGCTTTCTTGGCTTTTAAAGCAAAAAAAGCGGAGATAAACCCCCTTGATAATATGCCCCTCTAAGTTGTCAAAGAAGAGACTTTCTCTTCAGTGGCATAAGAAAACGTAATCCACCCGCGGCAAGCAGATAGAGGGGCCCTTACGCATCGTTGCCAAACTTCCAATTTGCTTATTTGAGATTTCAATGGCCATAGTGTACTTATGTGTGACATTTCATTGACTTATGTGTGACACTTTGGGGTACATTTACTAGGAAATGGTGCAGCGAAGCGCAGCGAGCAATTTAGCAGGGCCATGCTGCGTCATTTAAAAAAAAGGAGGGATGCACCGTATTTACAAGAATACAGCACACCCCTATTTTGTTCCCTTGCACTGGCAATATAAAAGCTGCATAGCGTCAACACAGACACCCTTACGCCATAGTACAAGGGTGCCTGTGTTGCAGGGACAATTGTTTATGTGCAGGAAGGGACAATCTTTAAAGGTGAATAGCTCTTTCTATGTTAGCTGCAGTGCAGAACATATAGAAAGAGCAAAAACGAGGAGAAATAAAAGTATTTCTCCTCGTGGCGCCAATCTAACACCTGCTATTCAGTGAGTTCGTTTTTTGGTGCTGCCTGTAAATCTGGGGCAGCAACAAAAAGCAATGGGTGTTGCAGTGGAACGCCCAATAATGTTAATAATGAAGACTTTTTATATATATGGGTAGCCCTATAACTGCATTTCCACATTCTGGATCCTTTCTCACCACATACTGGAAGTCACCCACCACCATCCATATCTGGACTCCCTATCCCCTCCATCCGCTTTCTCCTCCAGCATGTCTCATGCCCATTGTGCCTGCTGTTCAGACCCGGTGCTTTGGTGTGGGAGTCTGTGCTTTTGTCACATGTACAATGTAAATAAACGATCAACTCTTGCCTCTACAAAGTTAATTGGGGAGATAGAACCAAAGGGACAGAAAAATAGCAGAAGGACTCCACGGTGAAGACATATTCAACCTTGTGAGTGTCTTCTTTGCCTGATCCTTTTTCATTGTTTTTTGTCGCCTCAACAGAACACAAACATTCAATAAAATTGGGACCAAAATTTTGCAATAATTGGGGTTCAGTGGTCCCAACACAAACTTTGGGCCCAGTGCCACAGCACCTTCTGCACCGATTATGACTACGCCTGTGCCTTCTGCAGAACCTAATGGTACTGACCTGTGGCCTGTTTGAGTGAGATAAAACTGCTCATGTGCAATACAAAGAAAACCCTCCAGCCCAGATATCATGGAATTCCATTTCCTGAGCGCTCCCTTTGACTCACACTTATATGCAATAAATACATTGAAAGTTTCAGCAAAGCAACAATGAGTTTCTCTGAAAACTAGAAGCCCAGATGTGTTGTTGTGTGTTTGTGACATGGGTTACTGCATGAATGTTTTTTGTGGTGTCCCTCTCTGCCACTGCCACAGTACTTTACAGGACGTCACGACTACTGAGCAGTCCGGGTGCTATCGGCCCCATAAGGTGAGTGGCAGAGACAGCCCCATCGATATTCAAGCCTGTGTCTTGTGCATTTGATCAAAAATATCAACACCCCCATCCCCCCAAACACCCGCTGGAGTTTACAGTTACATTTTGCATAATCTTTGTGTTTTCTCAAAGGCAATGACTGGTTGTTCTGAAAGTGCTGGATGATCGGCGTTGATCTGACAGCGTCTTTCAGATTTTTTAAGGGTGATCATCACTTTCGGGAGCAGGTAAAGGACCTTTAACTTTTCACCGACCACAATTTATTGGCCATCCATTGAATAATTTTCAGTTACCTTTTCAGTAATATTTCAGAAGTGAAAATTAAATAATAGGTTGTGCAATATTTTAGGAGGCGGCTGTTTTGGATGGGGATGATAAGCTGTGAAGTGTTTCTTTTGGAAATTTCTCCTAATTCCTGAGAAAACTAGTATTATTATTCTTAGTGCCAATAGTATCTGTATCTGGGGTTTCAATTTAAAATCAGACATTTTGCACACCAATTAAGTTGCCTAATGGAATATTAGATCGACAAAATTCATCCACATGCAACGCACCTTCATCTTTAGTTCCAACTACCACTTTCAAATAAATATTTCCACTTTGTGGTTAAAACAACGCCACTAAAAGTTAACAAGAACCCTCTAGAAGGGTACTCAGAGTGACAAATCTAAGAAGTGCCGGTACTCCGTACCGGTGAGTACCGGCCCATTTAAAGCACTGATGCCGGCCACAACCTCTGTACATTAAGGTGGTCGAGACACACTCTGTTGCTGCTCCCCCTGTGTTTAATTAAATCAACTCGCTCCTGTTTTGCCAAATGCCTCTTGACTTTTCATTGATTCAAGGTAAATTCATATCTAAGCAACATTTTGCTGAGCTAGATAGGAGAGATTGGTTTATCAAGGCCGACTGCCCAAACTGATTCACATCTGCACAACATGACCGGTGAGCAGATGCCATAATTGACAGAACGTTCTGCTGAATCCGCAGGGCAGAGGTCCGTCCTGAGGCCTCCGTCACAGGGTAAGAGACTACATCTGATCCTTAGTCCCAGCTTGTGGCAAACAATTGCCCAAAAGCATAGGTAAACACCAACTGGAACCTGCACAAAGAAGCCCAAAAGTAGCCCAGAAAACCCGAACCTTCCTGAAAAAGGACGTAACCTAATTAGCCAATTCCATTAGGGAGAACTGCATTATACGCCACATGGATAGACCAGAGTGATATGCATGTGACAATGGTAACATTGACCAGTAGCGGTCGGCAGTAGGTGTTTCTATAGGGCGGTGACGTGGGCAGGAGGAGGGGCAGGGTGGGGGGAAATAATGTATGGATTACGGAGTTTTACAGGTAAGTAAACATTTAAATACATAAAACGAATTTCGTTGCGCACACTGCATCACCAAATGTGATGCAGTGCGCGCAACGAAATTCGTTTTATGTATTTAAATGTTTACTTACCTGTAAAACTCCGTAATCCATACATTATTTCCCCCCACCCTGCCCCTCCTCCTGCCCACGTCACCGCCCTATAGAAACACCTACTGCCGACCGCTACTGACATTGACATTACCCACAGCCACCCTAAAAATCATTACACATCCACTTCCCTTCACATTTCACAACACACGTGCAGGTCAAAAGGATACCGAGTGCACCCATACAACCACACACACACACACACACTTAAAAGAAGCAGCCCGCACAGTAAAGTACTCTGTCCTGCCATAGCAACAGGGGGAATCAAAGTACCCACAAAATAACCCTAAGATGACCTAAAAGTATTGCCACCTCTTTCCAGTATCCCACTAAAAGGTTTCGAGCATAGTGAAGATACAGAGCATACCCCTAAATATGAGGTTAAAGAAGGTTTTATAGTGTTGGGTTTTTAAGTTTGTGGAGCGAGACAGTTTCCCTGCCAGTTGCAGTGCCTTGTCCACATCCACATCCGGGTCACCTAATTTCAACATCCAGGAAGCTTCAACTTTTTCTACATCCTCTTGTAAACTCGATAATAAAGTGGTATAAACCATTTTAATTTTCGTTCCACCACCTAATAAATAATCAAACAAACTAATTCTACCCCCTAGGGAGATCCGTGATCTAATACCCATAAGAGTGTTATGTATTTGTATAAATGTAAAGCTTTGGTTTGCCTGGATACCCAATTTCTGCTGAATAGTACTAAAACCCATCAATTGATCCCCTTCCAAGATGTCCCCTATTCTTGTAACTCCTTGCCTCTCCCACACTCTCCCCATCCTATCCTCAGTAAATTGCGGGAAAATACTTGAACTCCATAGGGGTGTGTAATAATTTATTTTTGGGACTGCCAATGCTCTTTGCGTCACCTTCTTTACCTCCCAGGCACTATCCATTAAATTATATTGCATTTCTTTAAAATACCGTCTATCGGTTCTCCGCAGCAGAAGCCCTATGGCTTCCTTTCCCAAAATCAGTTCAAAAATGGATGGAAGATTCTGGTTACCATATGAGGTATCTGTCGGGATTTTAGCAGAATCAAATAATATTGCCATTTGGCTGATTAGACAAGCCTATTGATAAAATCTAATATTAGGAATTGCCAACCCACCCTGCTCCTGCGGTAGGGACAGATATTTCATGGATCATCTAATTTTACCATACTGCCATATAAAACTCATAAATACTGCCTCTACTGATTTCATTAAACCCTCATCAATCAAAGAAGGAATGGCGCAAAAAAGATATAACATTTTGGGGAGCATGGTTGTAGTGTAGTTCCTATATTCCCAATAGGCTCTGCGCATTGGAATAATATATCCTATAGATGTGACGTAGGACGTAGGTCAACTAGGTCTCTATCGAATATATTAGACTTAATTGTGAGTGCCAGCTATCTCAGAGGTTACTAGAAACTTTCTTGAATAAACAAGAAGAAATTTGTTTCTGACAACCGCATAAACATGACAACTTTGTTTCCCCAAGATAAAACGTATCTTCAGTCGTGGAAACAATAGATAGATATTTCAGTCAGACAATCGTGCATGCTTTGTTTCATCAGAGGTGCAGAGAAATAGGGAGACACGCATTTTCAATAAAAGGTATTTATTGAACAGTCTTCTTTCTCAGGCAGAAGAAATGAACTGCTACAATCGTAATACTGGCTGTAAAGTATAATGCGTTCAGCAAGAAGAGTATTATAAAATAATACTGTAAAAGCATGGTATGGTTTCTAAGCCATAAAATACATACATAAATAAATAAAGACTAAAAGGACTCAACGGTTGCTTCTAAAATACGCCTCCCCCGATGTACCTAACCTAAGTCTAGTACGAGGGAAGAAGTAAGTGAGGTGTAGCATAAGTTTAGTATTCTTAGCCAAGAATCTATCCGAGATTTCTATTAGGGTCTAATCAGCTCCATACCTTAGTTTAGAATGAAGGAGGTCTGGTATCTCTCTGTCTCGGGACTCGATTTCCCAACACCCCGCAAGGGGAGCTTGGAAACTCTGGAGCTGTATTTCTCGGCAAGAGAAAAGACAGCATCTCTCTCAGTCCATCAGCTGGAGGGTCGGCTTCCTTCGGCACTTGCTGTAGCGAGCTGCGTCGGGCAAGTAGATAGTCGAACTGCTCCAAACCACTGAGTGTTTGCTAGGGAAGTGTGGGCATATTTATACCTTGAAGGTGCCGAGTTTGACGTAAAGTTGAACATAACAACGTCATCAAAGAATCGCAGTCCTTTGAAAACTCCATGAGTTCTTGGACAAATCAATATTCAAGCAAGGGGAAGTCCCTGACTGATGAAACCGAGTTTTCCAAGAAATTGTTATGGCTTTTCGAAACTAGTGGAAGTATCCATGCCTGTATTTGGACTGCATGGGCTATGTCTAAATATGGTTATGATTTCTATGCCTATATAAGGAAAGGTGATTTATACCTATATAAGGGCATGAATCGGGAAAATTACAATAGGGCCATAAAATACTATACAAAATGGTAATCTTCAGTACGTTGGCTCTCCCTATTAAGGACAGATGTAGAGTATCTATTCTTTTTAAGTCCACCTCGATTGTTGTTTGAAGCGGGGCAAAATTATCTTTTATAATTAATTCTGGTATGGGGCTCAACCTAACCCTCAAATAGACTGCTGATTCAGTACACCTTACATCATTCATTATAGTATTACTGGTGCAGACTATTTGGGTCTTGCTTTCGTTCAACATATAGCCAGAACACCGCCCAAATTCGCTTGCAATCTCCTTAATACCTCTCATAGCCCTGTCTGGTTCCGGGGTTATTAGGGCCAGGTCATCAGCGTAAGCCAGAAGCTTGATCCCGGACCCATTACTAACTGTTGGTCTGATATCATCGCATCCTAACAATCTCTGAATAAGTGGGTCTATGTAAAGAGCAAAAAGAATTGGTGAATAGGGACAGCCCTGTCGCCTCCCCCTAGAAATAAAGATTCTTTCCAAGCTGCCTCCCATTAGTCAGATTCTGGTCTTTGGCTCTGAATACATGGTCTTAATAGCTCCCATTATTTTTAGGCCGAAGCCCCTTCGTTCCACTATCTCCCACAAATACTTCCACGTGACACGATCAAAGGCCTTTTCTGCGTCCAGAATGATCATCGCCATCTGTCTCCCCATGGCAGCCTGCTCATCAAAAAGTATGATAGCCCGCCTAACATGCTCTGTTGTCCCTCGACCTGGGATAAACCCATGCTGCCACGGGGAAACCAGACCGCCTATGATCCTTCCCAACCTTTTAGCCAAAACCTTTGCGTAGATCTTAGTGTCCGTATTGATGAGGGATATTGGACAATAGGATGCAGGTTTCTCTTTAGGTTTTCCTTTTTTGTGAAAAATATGATATTAGTTTCCTTCCACGATTCTGGAATCTCGCCTGAGCACATTATATTATTAAATAGATCTAGCAATTTAGGAATAATCTCATTCTGAATACATTTATATACTTAAAGCGGGATACTATTGGGCCCGCAGCCTTCCCCATTAGCAGATCCTGCAGAGCTTCGTACGCATCATACTCACTCGGTCGGACTGCAGGAGTCCAGACCAGTCGGAAAACACCTTAAATCCGGTTTGGTCTGATTGGTTTCCAACCCAGATCGGAATCGGCCCCTAAGTAGGAAATCATTGCCAAATTCACCCTGTGCCAGTCAGTTTTGTATTCCACTGTGGTGGAACATGAATGAGTTGCAGGGAATGGCTGGGCATCTGGCCACAAGGTCCGTTTTGATACAGGAGGCATCACACACTACCTGCACATTGACTGAGTGTGAGTTTTTCCTGTTCCTGTATATGTATTCAGTTGCCGAGGGAGGACATATGGCAATATGTGTGCCATCTACAAAGCTACTGACATTGAGAAACTGTGCTACTCTGTAGAACATCAATTTGGTTTTCTGCAATGATTGAGGGGATTGGAGAATGAGATATATTAGTTGACCTTGCTCACCAGGATATCAGGGAACCATTTCTATGACCCCCTGGTAACTTCCTGATGCTAACAAGTGTAGGCAACACAATACCTGCACATGTGGTGTTACTGCGTTTTGTAGAATCTGCCTTTTTGCAACTGGTATTTTTGCATTTGGGGTGCATCATCCCAAATGAAAAGTTCGCAATTTAAGTAATCACTAAATTTGTGATTACTTAAATTACGATTGCATTTAGGGAATCACAATTTGCGATTCCCTAAATGCAATGCATTATCCCCAAAGAAATTGTGATTTTATTTATTTATTTATTTAATTTATATGGCGCGTTATAACCACCGGGGTCTCTAAGCGCTGTTTGTCCAGATTTACGTAGTGAGATGTTACATTCACTTGAACCCACCTGTGCACCTAAGATCTGCTCCATGCTTGTTTAAACAGTACAGTTTTTTGTTTTTTTCTGAAGGATAGTAAGTTACTTTCCTTCCTGAGTTCTGGAGCCAGTTTGTTCCATAAGGCTGGGAGCGTGTTGGAAAACGCACGACCCCCCACCGTGGTCAATTTGAAGCGGGATTGGGACAAAAGAGTAGCGTCCGACGAGCGCAAAGTCCTACACCGTGTGTAGGGGGATAGTCGGGATTTCAGATATTTTGGTGCTTTGCCATACAGAGCCTTGTGAGCGATACACAATCCTTTAAAGACAATCCTCTGACGAATTGGGAGCCAGTGCAACTCCTGCATCAGGGGAGAGGAATGAGCAGTCCTGGGTTTTTTATAGATCAGCCTCGCTGCATCATTCATAACCCCCTGTAGTTTGTCCAGCAGCCGCTGGGGCAAACCTATATATAGGGAGTTCCCGTAGTCCAGCCTAGCCAGAATTGTGGCTGAGACCACCTGTCTCAAAGTAGGGAATGAAAGTAAGGCAGAGATCTTCCTTAATTGTCTTAGAAGGCCTATGCACGTACCCACTACCGTGGTCAATTTGAAGCGGGATTGGGACAAAAGAGTAGCGTCCGACGAGCGCAAAGTCCTACACCGCGTGTAGGGGGATAGTCGGGATTTCAGATATTTTGGTGCTTTGCCATACAGAGCCTTGTGAGCGATACACAATCCTTTAAAGACAATCCTCTGACGAATTGGGAGCCAGTGCAACTCCTGCATCAGGGGAGAGGAATGAGCAGTCCTGGGTTTTTTATAGATCAGCCTCGCTGCATCATTCATAACCCCCTGTAGTTTGTCCAGCAGCCGCTGGGGCAAACCTATATATAGGGAGTTCCCGTAGTCCAGCCTAGCCAGAATTGTGGCTGAGACCACGTGTCTCAAAGTAGGGAATGAAAGTAAGGCAGAGATCTTCCTTAATTGTCTTAGAAGGCCTATGCACGTACCCACTACCGTGGTAACTTGTTTTTCCATGGATAATTTGTTATCCACGTATAGGCCTAAACTTTTGACTGCGGACGCTGGTTTCGGTGGTGTACCCAGCTCCATAGGCCGAAAATTTCTCACTCCAAGGGTTGCCCGAAATAGAAATGGGCAACACTTCCGTCTTATTCGGGTTGACTTTCAAGGAGTTCTCGGACATCCAGTTGACCGTGGCTTTCAGTATGTCCTGCAGCCTGGTAGATGCTCCCGGGCCATCATCCAGCCGGATGATTATCTGGGTATCATCGGCATAGTTGTACACTAGGCAGTCCATCCTATTCAGGAGGGCGATTAATGGCTGCAGGTAGATATTAAAAAGTAGGGGTGACAAGGCACAGCCCTGTGGGACCCCGCAGGTGATCGGAGCAGAGGTGGAAGGTAAATCTCCCAACTGTACTCGTTGTGTCCTACCCAGCAAGAAAGATGTAAGCCATGCATGTGCTGTGCCCATGATGCCAAAGGATCTCAACCGCGACAGAAGCTGTTTGTGACACACGGTATCAAACGCCGCGGAGAGATCCAGTAGTATCAGGGCGCTCGGTGTTTTTATATCTGCCCGAGTTCTTAGCTCATCTAGGATAGATAGCATGACTAGTTCCGTGCTATGATTAGCACGGAACCCTGCCTGATTGGTCACCAGCAGGTTGTTACTCTCTAGATGGCCCGAGAGTAGAGCTAACACATGCTGCTCAATCACTTTAGCCAAAAAAGGCAACTGAGAGATGGGCCGGAAGTTTTTCAAACACTTCGTGTCCGAACCAGGTTTCTTCAGTAAGGGAATCAGACGAGCCTCTTTAAAAGCTAGAGGGATCTGTCCTGTACGAAGAGAGGTGTTCAATAGATGCAGAACCTCATCCTCAATTCCTGGTACTGCCAACTTGAATACGTCAGGAGGGCATGGATCCACCAAGGAACCCGATTTAACTCGGTCTACGATTTTAAGTAGTTCCTTTTTAGAAATTGGGGAGAACTCAGCTAATGGTGAGATATTTAACGGGCGGTAAGGTCCGGTAGGCAAGGACATTCGAGGAGTGTGGTTGCAGCAATTTCGTCCA
This sequence comes from Lissotriton vulgaris, assembly GCF_964263255.1. Taxonomy (NCBI): domain Eukaryota; kingdom Metazoa; phylum Chordata; class Amphibia; order Caudata; family Salamandridae; genus Lissotriton; species Lissotriton vulgaris. The sequence goes on from NC_141689.1 coordinate 999,146,449, forward strand.
AAATATCGGATATCTTCTTTACGAAGAAGTCCTGGAACCTCTGACAGTCCTCCTGGGTGAACTCAGGGCTTTGCTCTTTGTTTACCCTGAGCTCCGCCAGGACCCGAAAGATTTCCTTTTGCGGATTTCTCGCTGCAGCTATTCTTTCCTCGAAGAACGCAGCCTTCCTAGTTTGTATGGCTAGTTTGTAATGAGCTAAGGATGAGACGTAATCTTGCTTGGCAATGGCGTCATATTTTTTACGCCATGCCCGTTCTTTCTTCCTCACCCCATGTTTCATCTCCCTTAGGGAATCATTGTACCAAGGAGCCCCAGCTCCTCTCGCCACCTTCTTCACCCTGCGAAGAGGTGCCACCACATCAATGGCACTCCCCAGTTTATGCTGGAGGTGATCACAAAGGACATCAACGTTGTCAGCCTGCTCTTTTGCTGAAGGGGGGTGTTCCAAAAGGTGGACCAATTTCTCCCTATCAAGATTTCTCCACTTCCGGGCCATTTTCCAGCCCTCCCCAGGTTTGGACAGGTGGCCCCTCAGTAAGAGTCTACCCTTTATTAAAAAATGATCGGACCATGCATAAGGCAGGATTTCCGTAGCACCCTCGGCTGGCATGGTAGTCCAGACTAAGTCGAGCACAGGTCCTTTCTCATGTGTCGGTCCCTTGACCTGTTGGGTAAGACCTAAGGTGGAGATCGCCTCCTCGATCTGTAATGCTTGCCCCTCTTTAGGGGATTTTTCCCAATGATAGTTGAAGTCCCCGACAACAACCATTTTATCATATCTTGTGCGCAGGTCCTGGACCAGTCTCGTGAAGAGAGTCGGGAAGTCTGGCGACGCCCAAGGTGGCCGATATACCACCAAGAACACCACACAAACCGCTCCCCGCCTGAGCTTAACCCCCATAACCTCTGCTCCCCCGAGGGTTTCGGAGAGAAACCTTTCGGCGCGGAGACGTGTCTGATAAAGAAGGGCTACTCCCCCTCCTCTCTTCCCTCCCTGTTGAAATGGATTGCCAGATAATTGTCTGGAAGGGCCGCCACTAAATCTGGCGCCGAGCAATCCTCCAACCATGTTTTGCAATTAGGAATCGCAAATTACCATCAATTCCTAGTGGATGGTAATTTGCTAAAACTTTAAAAAATGCACAAAAGTGCATTTTACAAAGTTCCATGTTGCACACATACATGCCATTGGGGCATTTGTGTACGCAACATGTGGTCGCATGGCAATTTCAGGTGTGCAACAGGGTGTCCTTTTGGCACCCTTGAAATTACATGCGCAATTTGCGAGTACCTATTTGGTACTCGCAAATTCCGCATGCAATTCCTTTTCATTCTTATGGGCCTTTAGGCTGATAGGAAAGAATGGAAAGCAACTCCTTAATTGTGATTCGAAATTTGCGAGTAACAATTAAGGAATTTGTAAGAATCGCAATTCTTTTGCGATTCCTACATCCATAAGCAATTGTGATTCCTAAATTGTGATTTCTTAAAAATCGCAATTTAAGAATCACAATTGTTATGTTATGTTATGTTATAAACTCTTATAATGCGCACAGTTTCTCCGAGGAGTGTCCCAGAATGAGTCCAAGAGGAGTCACCGAGCTGTCACTAGGGGAAGAGGTAGGTTTTTAGAAGTTTCTTGAAGGCCAATGGGTCTTGTGTATTGCGGTATGGAAATGGAAGGGCATTCCATGCCTGAGCAGCCTTCACGGCCAGGGAGCAGCCGCCCATCTTGTGGCAAAGGAAGCGGGGCACTTTAGCTAAAAGAAGTTCTGAAGAACGTAGTTGTCTCAATGGAACATAGAAGGAAAACTGCTTCTGCAAATAGGTGGGACCATGACCATGGAGGGCACGATGGGCGATAACAAGGGATTTGAATTTGACCTGATCAGCCACGGGAAGCCAGTGGAAAGAGCGGAAATTATTGCGCACGCTACTCCTCTTGGAGATTCCAAGGAGAAGCCTGGCAGCAGCATTCTGGATGACCTGGAGTCTATTCAAACAGTATCCTGGGATGCCCACATACAAAGCATTCGCGTAATCCAAATGGGAGAGGATCAAGGCACGGATAACAGTCTCTTTAACAGGCCTAGGGAGAAGAGGAAGAAAGCTCCTTAGTGTTTTAAGGAGGCCAAAGAAACTTCCTGAAAGTTTCTTTACCTTGGTGGAAAAAGAAAGGTTATCCTCAAGCCACACTCCCAGGTTCTTCGCGGATTTTCCATCGGAAGTTGGTAGGGGGAACCCAGGAGGCAAGATCGTATCTCTGAAACTAGGGAGGAATTCACCATAGAGGAGAATCTTTGACTTGTCTTCGTTACATTTGAGTTGAGCGGCAGCAAGCCACTCAAAAATCGAAGACAAGCAGTGCTGAACAAAGGAAACAGAATCCTCATCCTTTTCCCAGGTGAACAGAAGCTGGGTGTCATCTACGTAGGCTATCACCTTAGCCCCCAATTCCTCTGCCAACTAGACCAGAGGAGTGACATAGATGTTAAAAAGAAGGAGCTAAGGGAAAAGCCCTGTGGGACCCCTGTGGTGAATGGTGGCGGGGCTGATGCGGCCAGCAGCAGCCAGACCTGTTGAACCCGCCCTTCCAAGAAGAACCTCAGCCAGCCCCAGGCACAGCCTTCGACACCATTCTCAGTAAGCCGGGCAAGCAGCAGTGAGTGTGGGACTGGTCAAATGCCACCGATAGGTCGAGCATTACTAAGGCTGCTCTCCCACTGACATCTAGACACTCACGAATGGCCTTGGAAACCTCCACCAGTGCTGTCTTAGTGCTATAAGAGGAGAAAAACCCTCACTGTGCTGGATGCAGGACATCTGACCCTTCTACAAACTCCGTAATTTGTCTAGTTACCACCTTTTCACAGACTTTAGCTAGGCTGAGCAGGACGGAGATGGGGTGGTAATTCCCTGGGATCAAGGGTAGGCTTTTTCAGAAGGGGGGATTTTTGCCTACTTCCAGGCTTCTGGTACACAGGCCTCAAGAAGGGAGGCGTTTATGATGGTAATTGCTTCGGGGTTAATAATCTTCGTGGCTTGCAATCAAGCCATGCAGGGGTCAGTGGGCGAGCCTGATTTCAAGTCCTTCAAGATTTTAAGAGACCTTCATAGATCCACTGAAGAGAAAGCGTGCAGAAAGTGCCTGGGAGTAACAGGAACAGAGACCCCCAGAACAGGTTCAGAACAAGTTCCAGGGAAGGAAATAAAAGCCGCCAAAATTGTGCGTATTTTATCCATGAAGAAATTGCACAGAGTATTACACCAGCCCTCTGTGGCCAGGAGTAAACTTGATTGTGCCTCCAGGGACGTAAATCTCTGGACTACAGCAAAGATCTCCTTGGAGTTGTTATGTGCCTGCTGAATGCGGGCTGCATAATAATGCTTCTTAGCCTGTGTTATCACGGCATAGTAGGTTTCTTGCCTGCATCTCACATTACCCTTAGTCAGGGGGCAGTACTCTCTATTGTGCCAGGCACGTTCAAGTTTTTTGCATTCCTGCTTAAGAGCGGACAAGTCCGGGGTAAACCAGGGCTTGGAAGGCAATTCCCTAGAGAACCTGGACGGAGTTGATATGGCTAGCATATTCATGGAGTTGGATAACCAGTTTGAGAATCCCACAAGGCTTCCGTCAAGATCTGAAGGGAGCGCAGGTCTAGAAGCCAACAAAGCCAAGGAGTGTTTGGAGGGTTCTATTTTTTTTTAGGCAGGTTTGTGGTAGCAGAGGCCAGAAGGGCAGGCCAGGGCCACCTCCCAGGAAAAGTAAATGAGGTAGTGGTCTGACCAGGAGACTGGTAGAGGGTCGTCAACCGTGATTGAGAAGTTGGAGCAAATTGGGTCAAGAATATGGCCCCCTTGGTGTGTAGGGAGATTGACCCATTGAAAAAGTTGGGCAAGCTGAAGAATGTCGCAGAAAGCAAGGGAGTCATTAGCGTCCGATTGGTAAAAATGAATATTCAGATCTTCCAGAACCAGCTCACTTTGATGTATGTGGCCCTAAGTCTAAATTTTTTTAATTGCTGGAAATGTTGATTCTGGTCTCTCCCATTGCTTCAATCTCTAAGGGAGGACTCCTAATGGTCTGGCTTTCTTTCACCCGGACTGTGAAAAGGTCCTATGCACTCCACTCTCAGGATGGCACCTGATTTGCTCTTTTGTGCAGTTCAAGCAGTTGGAAGGGCAGACAAATGCTCTCTGGGGAGTACTTATATCCCCTGTGTTGATATGGAGCAACTGTGAAAACGTAGGTGTCTTCAAAGGCAGGTCAGACAGGATTCGTCATCCTTCTGATGTTTTCTTCCATATCCAAGAGTGTCTTGCAGAAATGGTGGTGGGTTGTAATCTTTTACCATAAGACTGGTCTGTGATTAGAGACTTCCCAAACAGACAGCTTCACTGTTCAATGTATGAATAAAACTTAGTTTCTTTATAAATGTACAATTTTACATATGGACTATAGAGCACACTTAAGGTGAAACAGCTAATGTAATCATATAGGATTTCCTACATATCAAAGTATTTGCCTCTGATATGTTTTACTGTATGCTTTTAAACTGTAGCCAGTCTGGCTACAATAGTGAAGCTGGCGCTATATAATTACAATTATACATGTACATTGGGAACTTGTATGCAGCCCAATTCTTACATATGCATTTAACTTCCACACCACTGTTGCTTTTTATACCAATTTACCTTACTGGAAACATAAAAAAGGCAACTGTATATTAATATTTCTACCTTACTTCACAGAAGCAGAATACATACACTATGAGACTGAATGACAAATATGTTGTGCCCACTGTCCTGATAACAGCAATAATCAGCACATAGAAAGGTGAAAAATCTAGGGAGCCCAAGCAGAAAATGTGTCAATGCAGCATACAGTAAAGTAAGGCAGCAATTGAAACATAAGGGAATAATATTAGGAAAAAGGCTATACCTTAAAAGACCTTTGTAGAAACGGGCATTTTGTAAAGTGGACATCAAATAAACACAATTTTAAAAGACAAACACATTTAACAGGCATTGACAAATAAAAAGAATTGTAATGACTACAGTAAAGTAATTGTTTTTCAAGTGACAGATTGGAATTGTGCTTTGAAAGGCTTCATCAAAATGTAGAAACAGAAATTGCTATATTTACTTCTAATATACCTCTCCATCACTCAGACCATTATTATACTTTTTTCTTCTTACCTTATTTGAACCTAAGGATGCAGTGCACAGCAAAACTTTAGAGTATAGTATGTCAACAGAAGTTAGTTTGGCCTATAAATTTGACATTTTTGGCATGTTTTTATTATTTCTGTTCTGTTTCAGAACTACAGTTACATGCAGTCATGTTATTTTCTTGTAACTGCTCATGGCCCTGTCTATTAACAAACAAAACAAAGCAGTAAATCACAAACACAAGCTCCACTTTCTTAAATATTACTACACATAAACATAGCTCCTTTCTTAATGTCTGTTTGCAAACATTCACTTGGAACCAACATATAGTATTGGAGTGTATTATGTTAGGCATATACCTATATTCATGTAAAATTGCATTTTTTAATGTGATTTCATCTCCTGAAAATACCATTATATATACATGGTTCCACTTCTAATACTCGTCCTTTAAAACTAGACTAATTGGGTCCAGTTCATATGGGTGTAAATGTGGTTCCTGTAACTGTAGGAAGTGAAACTAAAGATCACACTTGGATGCCTTCACAATACTTCACAATATGCATTAAAGCTACTCTGAAATGTATAGGTTTGTGTCAAGCCCAGCCATGTGGGGGAAACAATTATCACATTCTCTCTTACACATGTCAGATGGAGCAGTAGGCCAGAATTCAGTTTAGCTAGATATTTAGACCAGCACCCACAACAAACTGTAAATCATTAAAAAAAATTAACTTTATGTTGTTTTGCAGGTTACTGAATGCACACACAGTGATGTGTCTAAGCCACATAAAATTGGTCATAATCTATACTACTATTATAAAGAGAGAACATGCACCTTTTGGCCAGGTAAACTCGGGATCTACAGCGCCAATCTACACACCCGATACATCTATGAAAATGTCCGGGTGTGTAAATGGACATAGGCTATATAAATTTTTTTTAAAAAGTACATTAAAAAAATTAAGTTTGAAAACAAAGTAGTCCCCTGAAAGTAGCGCCGGCCGGGACCTAGCGCTGGCCTCGACGCGACGTGCATGATGACCGCGACGTGCGTGATGACGACGAAGGAGGAGCGGCGGTGCAGTGACGAGCGGCTGTGCAGTGAGGAGCAGCGGCACAGGTAAGGAAAGGGAGAGTTCAGTGCGAGACTGTGTGATGCAGGGGGAGGCAAGAAGGACCTTCGCAGTGCTATTAGCTGGAAGAGGCAGCAGTAAAGGAAAATGTCGGAGCGCGAGTGAGTCGGCGGGAGGGGGCGGGAGGGGGGCGGGAGTGAGTCGGGGCGGGAGGGGGCCTGGTCCGTGTCCGTGCATGGGCATGCACAGAAAATGGCGGATCGGGCGGGGGCCTGGGCGGGCGGTTGGCCCTGAAGCCTCATTGCCCCCAGGCAACGCTGGGGCGGGCTGCTAGTTAATCATATAAACAACTGTTGCTAGAGAGAGTGAGCCAGTACATTGTATTAACACTCAAATGTCTGATATATTTTTGTGCCATTAACTGTTATATTTTGATATTCTTCTGGATTTTGAATCAGTCATTGCTTACATCTGCAATAGGATTGAAAATATTATTGATAACCATTACATCAAAATTACCGTGGGTAAGGAAAGCTAGATGGGGCAGTTGCTCCTTTGTTTTTCTAGTGGCTCAGGAATTCCCTACCCTTCCATCAGAGCTACTGTTTTGAGACTAAAATCATGGCTATTTCCCCTAGAAGAGAGCGTAGTCATAAATTTCAGTTCGGTAGATAGACATAAGCATTTTATCTCTATATTATTGATGACTTTTAAATCAAAATTAGGATATTACATTTTTGAAATCTACGATTTAGGATACCTTTAATATTCTTGTTGGAACAGTGGTGATGAGACAGAGGTCCACGCCAAATGAGGCCACGACTGACGGCGGCAGTCATAGTGACAAACAGTGAAAGCACATACTCACACAAGCATGAGGGTACAGGTATGCCTGTCAAGGGCCTGATCTCAGAACAATAACAAAATAAGATTATCGGTTCAGGGTGGAGTGACAGACCCAAGCCCTGAAGAAATTGCAGTGAGTCATCCGTGGGCAATGAAACATGTTGGCTTTTATATGAGCAGACACACAGCACTGAATAAAGGTCCATTAGCTAGTGGGGGTCTAGCTCGGTTTTAACTAGGTCAGATGCATCAAAGGTTTTGGTGCTTTCAGTCCTCTTTTTGGGTTTAGACCTGTGGTACATTATACTTGCTTTGATGTCCAGCAGGTTTTGACATCCTAGCACCTTGTGTTCAGTTTTCTTTTCTTCTTTTTGTGCACTATCACAATTTCTGTTTGGTGTGGTGGATGCTGATGATGAGAACCTAGGTAGCAGGCGAGTACCTTCCTGCTGGCCTCCATGGTGTTACTCCCGTGAGGCTCCACCACTCTTTTTCACACATTTTTTTTCTTTTTTCCATCTTTCCTCTGCACTCACTTGAAGGAGCTCTTCATAGGAGGGGATGGGTGAGAGGAGGTAGGATAATAATGGGGAATACAGCGCAACTTTTTAAATCCGTTTTTATTCTGGGAAAATGGTGACCCAGTTCTAGTAGGCGTAGATGGCATGTTGGGAGCTGCTGCCCCAACAAACATGAATACTTATATTGTTGGTTAGGATTTTGAGGATTAGATTTACCGTGTGAACATTTCCTAGTTTGTTTAAGAGATTTTGAGTGGGGGATGACCTGTTCTCTACCCCTTTGGCTCCTTTGTGTATATGGAACAAGTTTAATGACAAATCCACCTTTTCTCACTTAGTGGTTGACTTGCGTCCGTCCGCCACCCCCAAGGTGGAGGGACCGTCCGCAGGGGCAGCGGCGTTCCCTCCATTGGGATTAGGATGTGACCGCCACCTTGGCGGTCACATCCCGTATATTTAACATTGTGGCGGGTGCTGCTTTTAGCAGCACCCGCCGCAAGGTTAAATATGCATGCTTTGCATTTGCATGCACAAAGCGTCAGGCACCGTGCGGTGCCTGCCGCTTTGTACATGCAAATGCAGGGGGGTACCATAGGTACCCCCCATGTGCACCCCCAACCCCCGAAACCCTGGAGGCCCGCAAGGGCCCCCCAGAAGCTAATGTTCACATGCTTTTCCACGGTGGAAAATCCACTGCGGAGAAGCATGTTTACTAACCCATTGTAATTTGTCTGGCGGTGTCTTGCAGACACCACCACCAAATTGCAGCCTACACCTGCGGATCAGTGGCGGACAAACCTGCCATCCGCCGCTGCTCCCACCGCCATCATAATCTGGCGGTGGGTCTTTTTGCAGGTCCGCAGCGGTGAATTTGCATCTTCCACCGGCCCGGAGGATGCGGATTCATCGCATTCATAATCGACCCCCTAGTTAGTATGTAACAGATATGCAACTTTAGACACCAAATTTGATGCATATTATTGTTCATACCATGGGCCTAATAAGTCTTGTTGATCACACATAGGACTGTACTCATACTCAACACGAATTTTCCCACAAAGGGCAAGACAATCTTCTTGTTTATGCTCAAGACCTCATACATCATTTAGCTAACACTAGCAGACGTCACATCTCACCACCATAATCAGGCAGAAACCAAAACTTCAGTTTATGAAGATGTATACTCTTTTTAGGTGAACCTCCAGCAAACTGAGCTGTGTATTTGTCCATTTAGGATTACGTCAAGAGACAAATATTTGTTTGTTCCCTTATCTTTTAAGAAACATTTATTTTGGTTCTGAAAAATAAGTGCAACAACTTAAAGCAGTCCTGGATCAACCACAGCCATTTTGTCCATAGCGCCTACAAATGCATTCATTTGCTCTTACTTACAAGACATCACTGCTGTCCTGAATTGTTTTATCCAAATATAAGCAATTTACATCAACACATGGTGGATTTGCACCATCGCTGTAACTAATCTGTACCCATCGATTCCTCATAGTGAAGGCATAGAGACAGTTGAATGGGCATTATTACAGCAAGAACATGTGGGAGCTAGCAAAATAATCTAAATAGAACTGCTACATTTATGATAGCTACTTCTTCCTGGATGGTGAATTCTATCTTCTGAAGTATGAAACCTCAATGGGTGTTTCAGGGGAACCGAGCTATGCGAATATTTTCATGTCAAGGTTTGAAGAACAACATATTTTCACCACACATGCATGGCAGGAACACTTTGTTGTATATCTTCGATACATCAATGACATCTTCCTTATTTGGAAGGGTCAAAGAGAGATCTTGAAAAGAACATCATTACATCAAATCAAAAAACCCGCAGATTCAATTTACCCATAACTTCAGTAACCAAACCATTTAATTTCTCAATTTAGTCATTGAACTAGCTGCTGCGGGCATCAAGACAAAATTATATAAAAAATTAACTGACAATAGTAACTCCTTGCTTTTCCACAGTTTTTACACTCAGCATTTAAAGCAGCATCTACCCTTTTCACAGTTTGTCTGCTTAAAAAGAATCACATCTGACAATGAGGAGTGTTCATCAACACTAGAATACAGATCCTGGTTCAGCAGGTGATGGTATCCCTCTGACATACTTATTTCAGCTATGCAATGAGTGGCATCTTTAGATCGAGCGAGTCTTCTCAAAAAGACTTGATTGATAAATCTGTGTGGATGGCATTTGGTTCCAAAAATTCCAGAAAGTCTCATGTAATTAGACGCATCATTAACCATCGATGGGAACTTCTGCAAACTGAGCCAGATTTTAAGGGACTGTTTGTACACAAACCCATCTTTGCCTACCAGCAAACGTGACATTTATACTTCCCTCAAAAAAATCTGTGAGCCTGAAAACACATATTGGCACAAATATTTTTCAAATTGCATACAATTCAGAAATGTATTAATTGATGGCACAACCATCCATCCAAAAACAGTTCAATCCATCAAACTGGAACATTCTGCCAACTGTAACACCCAAAACATAATTTACAGCATAAAATGCCCTTGAAGCTTAGTGCTAGTTGGAAAGACTGAAAGAAAAATCAAGATATGTATAACTGAACACAAAGGCATGATACGTAGCGCTAACAAAAATTCCTGTCTTGCCACAAACTAGCATGAGAATAAACACAAAATAGCTCAAACTTGTTTTCAAATTCATAGGTCATCAGGCCTTATTCTGAAATCAATATTAAAAAAATGCTGGCCAAACAAGAAACTTACTGGATCAGTAAATTCAACACTCTCTCATTTCAGGGGTTATATGATAAAATAGAGATGCTGTGCTTCTTATAATCTTGTAATCGGCATACATCCTATTACATGCACCTATTCATTACACAGTATAATTCTTTCACTTTACAGTTGATGGTTCATTCAGCTGTTGGGTTTAATTTGATGTATAGCTTGTCATGTAACATTAAGATGTAACAGAGTCCTTTTGGTAATTGTTTTAACATTGCTTCACAAATATGCATTGTAGTGATATATAATAAATCATCACATGACCGTTGATCACCACACAATAGTGTCTAATGATATTTATGTGACTCTTATGCCATTATCACATTTACAAAGCTGTCACTGCTGTGTTTATGTAACATTGTAATAGGTCTTTGCAACTCGATTTGTTGCGGTTTATAACGCTTTTACGTCTGCACACCATGACATGTTTAGATTTGCCTATTTGTTCCTACTTTGTATAAATATTAGTGTCATCAGTTATTGTTGCATTTGCAATCCTCCTGCCATGGTTTGGTTTGTATTATAATAAGATTGTCCACTTTGCTTTGAATCACATGGCACCACTTCATGCCAATTTTTTATTATTCTTGGCAATTGTTATGGCTTTGACACTGAGTAATGGCACATTCCTTTTTCACATGCACCGGAATTCAGGAGTATTCTTTCTATATTCATCACCCATCCCAGTCGCTTCCTGGCTAAATGCTTTTCACCAGCTTCACAGTGCTTTTAAAAGGATTTTGCACAACTTCTCATTAGAGGGAGCACAGCGACGGTGATACCTGGGGGAGAGACTGTCCTTCTCTTCTCAGGGTGAACGGAAAATTCTAAACTTCTGCTCTACCTTTTAAGTTTTGAAAAAGATAACATTTATTGAAAAAGAAAAGGGAAAGGGTGAAAAAAGGGGAAAAAATAAAATATAAATGTACATAGATGATAACTTTGAGTACTTCAGATAATACAGAAATAAAAGATCATACATCAATATAACAAGATAAATACAAATGCACTAAAAATCTGGTCAGGTAATAGAACAATCCATAACATATAATAAAAACAATACTGAGAACAATAACAAAGAAAAGAACAAATAAGAATGTCAAGGTGGTTTCAACACTTCTTAGTTTGAAATTTGAGGCACAGAAAAAAGCTTAGCATGGCGATCTATAAAATCTGTAACTGGTGACCACATAAACTAACATTTGGGAACTAAGGATATTGGAAATACATAAACAGTATCTAACCTGTGATTATGACACACGGCATACCCCCAAGCCTGAAAGGATAAATCGGCTAAGTTTTTCCAATGTTTGGTAATTTGTTGAAAAGCTACTCCCAAGCAAATCCAAAACCTGTAATGGTAAAGGACAGCTAAACCAATCTGCAGCTAGAGAGCCTAGGAAAATATTAGTAAATGAAAAAGGAACCCTCAAATGAAAAATGTGGGAAATTTGATTCCACACCTTCTGCCAGAAATCCTGAACAAATGGACATAAAAAAAGTAAGTGATGTAAGTCAGCATTATGGGACGAACATGACCAACAAACATCTGGGAATTCAACCTTGAACTTATGCAAAAAAGAAGGGGAGATAAATAACCTATTGTATATAAAAAAGAGTGTTTGCGTGGAATTAGCTGCTCTGGATGTTTTCCTTATTTTGAGCCAAATGTGATTCCAAAGTGAAATAGGCCAATCAATTTGAAGGTAACGTTCCCAATCCAATTATATCTTAGTTTTTTTCTCTATGAGGGATTGGTTTATGTAAGTATTTATAGATTGCTGAGGCTTTGGGACCAGAACTTAAAAATTGTAAAGCATTAATAGAAGGATCCATCAATTGACCCAGGGAAGGGATAATTGTTTGAATTGCTGTGTTTAAAGCATATTGTAATAGAGTATATTTATTAGATAAAGAGGTAGGGAAGTTAAACATCTGTTTAGCTTGAGACAAAGATGAAATTGTGTCATTTTGAAAGAGCTAATGAACCCAGAGGAGGCCTTTCTGTCTCCAAGATTTCCAATATATGGATCTATTATTGACCAATATACGATGATTATGCCAAATTGAGGAATTAAGATTTGAATTGAGATCAGAAGAGCCCTTTAATAAAAACGGGTCCAATAATGTATGTGTAAGTTTGATAATGGGTGTAACTAATTTTTTTACCTCTTTTTAATTTAAACTTCTGGACTAGCAGTCTAACTACTGCTTTCTCCATATTTCCGAATCTTGCCGCATTTGTGGCAGTTTAGCACTGCAGAATGATAAGGTATTGGGACGCTTCTGCTCTTACCAACACAGAATCAGCACATCAGTCTTCTTTGCATGTTAGAGGTAAACACTTCTAACATTCATTTTTCATCCAGCACTTTTGATTTGCTCTATATCGTGCATAACCATAAATGATTTTTTTCTTTCACTCACAGGCCTTGGTTGTAAAGTCCATGCATTGACAGTGCTTCATCTTTCACTGTACATGTGAGTGTAATTACACTAATCATTGTGCCGCTATGTAACAGGCACAGTAATACACATGAGTTGTGTCAGAATTTGTGTTACAGATGGGGATGTTTTACCAGCACTGGTTTCTAGAACTTTGGTTTTCACCTCTCTTGGTCATTCTGCAAGTGTCATTTCTTAACAGCTTATCACTATTCTGTGGGACACAAGCTCATTGAAGTCTTGGGTGTGCTTTTTGTACTTTCATAATTTCGCAAGCTGCATGTGGCATGGTCATTGGATCATTGTGTATGAATACATTTTAAAAAGGGGTTTTACGGTTCGGTGCAAATGGTCTTTCACTTGGCACTCGTCTTTTGCAGGTGGAACTAGCATCAATTGTCAAGCATAAATCCCAGTTAGTTCCCCAATGTTCTGATGAGACCACTGTTTTTCACATTACAGCTGGTGCAGGGACAGAATATCGATGCTAAAATATCGACTTACACTAATATTGATGCAAAAATATTGTGGGTCAAGAATATTGACAGCCAAATATTGTGGTGAAGAATATGGACTTTGGATAAGTAATATCAATGTAAAAAATATTGAAGTGTTTAATATCGTTTGAAAAAATATAGATGTAAAAAACATTGATGTTGTATTAATGGTATGTTTGTTTATATATATTTTATATGTGTGTGATGCATGTATTTTTTGTATAAGAATTGTTTGTATTTTTATTATATCTGTTAAAATGTTACTAGTTATTAAAAAGAATTCTATGAATTTTGCATTTTTAGTTCTGTAGTGGGTTGTGGGTTTATAGGAGGATAGATAGGGAAGTCATTTAGTTATATAAGATGTATTGAATATTTTTAGTAGTTATTAGTATATTTTGTTTTTATTTTACGTTTTTAGTTCAGTAGCAGGCTGTGGGTTTAGAGGGAAATAGGGTGGGAAGTAATTTATTCATAATCAATTGATTAAATGTTTTGAGTAGTTATTTATTTTTATTTTGTGTTTTTAGTATGGTAGCGGGTTGAGTGTTTATAGGGGTATAGGGTTGGAAGAAATGTAACTATTGTAAATGTATAGAATCATTTTTGTTTATTAATAATTGTTGAATTTAGATGTTATAGTGTTGAATGTGTACAATAATTTTGATCAATTATGAAATAATTCGTTGTTAATTAATTTTGATTAATTAATTGGCAAATAATTATGTTAATTTTGTAATTATTTATATTTATAAGTGTGTGTTGTGCTGTTGATAGGTGAAAATAGTGGAAAGAGTGGGAAGTAATTTAGTTTTTAATTGATGAATTACTAATTAGTTGATAATTCATTTTAATTATTATTGGTAATTAGTTATGTTAATTGTGTTTTTATTTTAGGTGTGTGTTGTCGTGTTAATAGGTGAAAATGGTGGGAAGTAATGTATTTTTAATTGATGATGTTTTAATTAGTTGTTAATTACTGATAATAAATAATTAGTAATTATATATGGTAATTGTGCACTTCATTTTAGGTGGGAGTTGTGCATATTACAGTGTTAAAGAATGTGTATTCAATCAATGTTTATTCATTATTTTTATTAATAATAATTTTTGGGAATTATTAAGCCGTTGCGTGCTAATGATGAGCTCAGCTCGTCAAGAGGCACAGTTGAGCTGCACTCATGACGAGCTGAACTCATCACGGCCGTTGGAACGTTCGCACGCGGGGATAATTTCCCCGAAGTGCTGAACGTTCGAAAAACGGGTGTGGCCATGACGAGCTCAGCTCGTCATGAGTGCGGCTCCGCTGTGCCGCATGACGAGCTGAGCACGTCACCAGCACCGCGGTGCCGCGCGCTGCCCCCCTCCCCCTAGCACAGGAGGTGAAAAACCCCCGCAGGGAAGGAGTTAATATTTATGTTAGTTTTGGAAATAAATAAAAATAAAAATGTTGAAGGTTTTATTTATTGGTGTGGTGTTATGGGGTAGGAAATAAAATAAATACATTTATGTTTAAAAACATATTTTTGTTTGTTAATATTTGCTTCTTTTAAATAAATATTGTTTATAAATTTATATTTTTATAGCTAATAGTTCTACCTTTTTGTTATATGTCATTAATATATTTAATGTTAATGTTTAATATATTTAATCTGATATTTTGCAAATATTGTTTATTTATTTTTATATTGTTTAATTTTTTTAACTGTTTAAATGTTATTGTTAATGTTTGTTTCTCTGCTGTCCAACACTTTCCTTACTGTTGCACTCACTGGATTGTGAATAGTAATTTTTACTCCTCCGCTATTCAGCACTTTCCCTACTGTTGCAATCACTGGAGTGTGAATAGTAATTTTCACCCCTCCGCTATCCAACAGTTTCCCTACTGTTGCACTGACTGGAGTGGGAATAGTAATTTTTACTCCTCTGCTATCCAGCACTTTCCCTACTGTTGCACTAACTGCAGTGGGAATAGTAATTTTACCCCTCCGCCATCCAACCTTTTCCCTACTGTTGCACTCACTGGAGTGAGAATAGTAATTTCAACTCCTCCGCTATCCAGCATTTTCCCTACTGTTGCACTCCCTGGCGTGGGAATAGTAATTGCCACCCTTCCGCTACCCAACACGTTCCCTACTCTGCACTCACTGGAGTGGGAATCGTAATTTGTACCCCTCTGCTATCCAACACTTTCCCTACTGGTCCACTCACTGGAGTGGGAATAGTCATTTTTACCCATCTGCCATCCTACACTTTCCCTACTGTTGCACACACTGGAGTGGGAATATTAATTTTTACCCTCTCGCTATCCAATACTTTCTCTTTTGTTGCACTCACTGGAGTGGGACTGGTCATTTTTACCCCTCCACAATCCGCCAAATCCCTACTGTTGTACTCACTGCAGTGGGAATAGTAATTTCAACTCCCCTGCTTTTCAACAATTACCCTACTGTTGTATTTATTGTATTGCGGAATGTGCATTGAAATTTTTTTTAATGCTTAACTGTTTGAATTAATTAAAAAATTGGTCTTTTTTATTTTAAATTATTGTTATATCTATATATGAAATTTGTATATAATTTAAAAGTTTAAAAATTAAATAAAGATAATAGTTCATAAATTTATTTACGTAAATATATGTCTCTGTATAACTTTTATGTTTATATATTTTTTAATTACGTTCATTTCTTATATTTGGTTAAAATATAGATTACATTTAACTTATTTTGTTAAAAATATTACTCATATTTAATACATTCTATATAAGTTATATATAGTTTTAAGTCGATATTTTTTACATCTATATTTTTTACGTCAATATTTTTGTTTTGATATTCTTGTACTTACCTGTTTAAGTATAGCAGGTCGATATTTTTGTATTCTATATTTTTGAGTCGATGTTTCTGTATGTCTATATTTATTACATCGATATTTCATCAGGGGCCCATTACAGCTACTACTGATTCAGTGATTGTTCTTCAATGCTTTGGGTTTATGACACAACTATCAATTTGTTATGAATCTTGCATTGTCAGATTCTGCTGTTACAAGTTCGAAGGAGCATCCTGTAAAATTTGAATGTGCATATCACTACGGTTTGCATAAAGCAATTAAAGCATTGAAAGCTATGCCTTTGAGTTAACTTTTTTTAAATACTGTTGATTTTATTCAAACTCTGGAAGCCTGTGGGCTAAGAAGTTGTAACCCCTGGGTCTGGTTGCCATCAGCTGTGGGCGGTAAACTTTGCTCTGCCGGCAGAGTTCGCAGAGATTTGTCCACTTCGCACTCCGCTCGGAGCATGGAGTTCAGCAAAAACTCTGCCAAACACTGCGTGGCGGTGTTTTTCTCATGCATGCTCACCAATGTTCAGTTGGCTAGTGTGAGCGAGCAAAAACAAAGCACAAAATGTCCTCCCAGAGAGATTTCTCAAAGTGAGCAGTCGCAGCAGGTCACTAACGTTCACCGTGCGAAATTAGCCGCTCACGTTGCAAAAGCTGCTGCTTGAATAGAAAGTCTACTTGAGCTGCAGAAAGAAGCAGCACCTTCTGGTGCACTAAATGGTGCAGTTTGTATTGATGTTACAGTGCAGAAAATGCTCCCGGCGCAAAAAATCAGCACAAGCAGAATAACATACTGGAATTCTGCTGCTCACGGAACTCTGAGGAATCTCCGCCTGAGCACACTCCCTGACGAGTCCACAGAACTGATGGAACACCTTCACTTCAAGATACTGGCCAGCCCCACCGCCACCCTCCGAGGAACCCTCATCTACCGACCCCCTGGACCCCGCGGACCCTTCGCCAACTCCATCACGGACATTATCTCCCCGCAGGCCATCGCATCCACCAACTACACCCTGCTGGGAGACCTCAACTTCCACCTCGACAATCAACTGGACCCCAACACCACATCCCTCCTGGACAACCTCCACAACATTGGACTCCGCCAGATCGTGACCGAGCCCACGCACTCAGCAGGACACACCCTCGACCCCCTCTTCACTACAGGAAACTCCATCACCTTCAGCCACACCACCAAACCCCCATGGACCAACCATCGTTGCGTCCACTTCACCTTCAGAACACCCACCATCCACAGACACCAGCACCTGCTTCCACAAACAAACTGGACCAAAATCACCGATGACCAGCTCACCTCCTCACTCAACAACTCCACCCCAACCATCGCGGAAAACGACGACCCCTAACACCGCAGCCCGAACCCTGCATAGATGGATCTTGGACAGCACCAACACCATAGCCCCCCTCAAGAAAAACAATACCCGTGCCAAGAAAGCCAGATGGTTTACCACCGAACTTCGAGAGTCCAGGCGCACATGCCGCCGCATTGAAAAGGCCTGGAGAAACACCAAATCCACAGAAGCCCACAACAACTTCAGAGCCGCCACCAACGCCCACCATCAACTCATCAGAGAAACGAGGAAAAAAGCGATTGAAGACAGAATCTCCACCCACGCACACAACAGCAAGGAACTCTTCAGCATCATCAAGGAGTTCGCCCAACCCACCAGCAAGTCTACCGACATCCCTCCCTCACAAGACCTCTGCGACAAACTCAGCATCTTTTTCCACCACAAAATCAAGAGCATCTACGACAACTTCGACGAAGACAACCAACACACTGAACCCCCACCAACCACCCCGACACCCGAAAACCAGCGATTGATGACTGGACAGCCCTCACCACCGAAGACACACTGAAGACAATGAAGTCAATCCACTCAGGGGCCCCCACGGACCCCTGCCCCCACCACATCTTCAACAGAGCCGCCAACACCATCGCACCCATGCTCCGCCAAACCATCAACCGCTCCCTGGCGACCGCCTCGTTCCCCGACGACTGGAAACACGCCGAGGTCAACCCCCTCTTAAAGAAACCCTCAGCGGACCCCACCGACCTCAAAAACTACAGACCCATCTGCCTGCTCCCGTTCCCAGGGAAAGTCATCGAGAAAGCCATCAACAGCCAACTCGCCACATTCATTGAAGAACACAACATCCTCGACTCCTCCCAATCCGGCTTCAGAAAAAACCACAGTACGGAAACCGCCCTCCTCGCCACAACAGACGACATCCGCACCTTACTGGACAAAGGAGAAACAGTAGCCCTCATCCTCCTCGACCTATCAGCGGCGTTCGACACAGTCTCCCACCGCACTCTAATACGCAGACTCTACGATGCAGGAATACAGGACAAGGCCCTCGACTGGATCTGCTCCTTCCTCTCCGGCAGGACGCAGCGGGTCAGACTCTCCCCTTTCCTTTCGGACCCCACACCGATCACCTGCGGAGTCCCCCAGGGCTCCTCCCTCAGCCCGACGCTCTTCAACGTCTACATGGCTCCACTTGCCCCCATCGTCAGAACCTACGGACTCAACATCGTGTCATATGCAGACGACACCCAGCTCATCCTCTCCCTATCCAATGAGCCCAACACCGCCAGACGCAACTTTCGAGAAGGCATGGAAGCCGTCGCCAAATGGATGAAAAACAGCTGCCTTCAACTAAACACCAACAAAACAGAAGTACTCATCATGGGCCCAAACCCCGACGCCTGGAGCGACACCTGGTGGCCCACCGCCCTCAGAAACCCGCCAACCCCCACAGACCACGCACGCAACCTGGGAATCATCCTGGACTCCGAGCTCAAAATAGACCGCCAGATCAACTCTGTCTCATCTTCCTGCTTCCACACCCTCCGCCGCCTTCGTAAGACCTTCAAATGGATCGCCCTCGAACACCGAAAGACAGTCACTCACGCCCTGGTCACCAGCAGACTCGACTACGGCAACGCACTCTACGCCGGAATAAACAAAAACCTCATCCGCAAGCTACAGAACATCCAGAACGCCGCCGCAAGACTGGTCCTCAACCTGCCAAAACACTGCCACATCTCCCAGCACCTGCGCACACTCCACTGGCTCCCCGTTGAGGCGAGAATCACCTTTAAGATGCTCACCCACGCACACAAGGCCCTCCACGGCACCGGACCAGCATACCTGAACAGCCGACTCAAATTCAACGCACCCCAAAGGACCCTACGATCAGCCCAGCTTTCCTACGCCGTGGTCCCCCGCACCAGAAAGACCAGATCGGGAGGCCGCTCCTTCTCCTTCCTCGCGGCCAAAGCATGGAACGCCCTTCCGCTCCACCTCAGACAGACAACATCGCTCCCCATCTTCGCAAGAAACCTCAAAACCTGGCTCTTCGACAGACCCCCTCCTTGATGGAATGGAACCTGCACCCCCCATGCCCCCCACCCCTAGTGCCTTGAGACCCTTACGGGTGAGTAGTCGCGCTTTAACAAACTCCTGATTGATTGATTGATTGACAGAGATTTTAGGTAACTCAGCGGAATTTCACAAAGTAAAACTACCTGAGTTCTGCCCACCCCTAGATGCCATTTGGGCATCATCTATTGCAATCGTTCTCCACGCTTGTGCTGGGCAGGACACTCACCAGTATTGCTCATTTAAATCTTCGTTTATTCATTCATAAATGAAAAAGTCAAGTTTGATTACTGTTTGTTGATATTTGGAGTGCGCTCTTTCATTTCCATTAGCTGATAAGAATAGCCACATTAATTACAAATGTACTGAACACTAATTAGTCTATGTGAGAAAGTAGTTTATTACTTTGGGGTCAATTGGAGCCATCACAAGTAATAAAGTCACAGTTTTGTAGATCCAGTCAAAGGTTTCAGTAATTTAAACCTGGGCTTCACCCCTCGTAGCAGTGGCACAGAGCATACAGACTTAACTTAGAGAAAATGTGCAAAGCATTTAGAACCAAAATAGTTAACAACTTAAAAACACCACACAATAAATATCCCACAGAGTTTAATAAGAAGAAAAGGGTGTACCAGAGATATGAAAATTTTAAAGATTAAAGTGACAAGAAGCTCCAAAAACGGCAAAGCGATAATAGTGTCAATGGTCATGATAGATTAGGACCTATATGCTATATAAGGCAGGATGCAATGGAGCTCGGGTCAGACATATCAAAAGATTGGCCTCACAAGAGCCAGGAAGGGGGGAAGTTTGAAAAAAGTTTCTTAGTCCCAATCTGCAAAGAGTCTTTTTTTTAATGAAAAGCTTTTCTCCATGTGGGACATCACAGACATAACATCTGACAAAATGGACCTCCGTTCGGACACTTTTCATGATTAGCCCCTTTGAAGCTGTCGATCAAAAGTTTTGAAAAAGATCCCAAACTATTTTTGGTGTCCAAACACCCACAACGATACACTCTCAAGACCTGCACGACCTCAGGGGGAGCAATGAGAGCAAAGTCCAGTACAGGTCCAGTTACCACTGGTCATTTAGGTTTCTTCACAGTAATGCCATGTTAATTGTTTGTATGTCCCTAAAGCCACCTGAGGTATCAGATCTATGATCCTTGAAGATCTTTCTGTCCTTGGATTTCAAGAGGAAAAGGTTCCAACCTCGATGGGTCCTTCTCACAGGTCACAGATAACAAGTACAGCAGATTCAGTCTGTCTGGAATCCTTTTGCAAGTCCAGTAGTGTTCTGACATGGTAGGCGTCGGGTGCAGCATCTAGCCTGGCACCAGCTCGTGGGTGAGAGTGACTCATGGACACTCTCTAACCAATTAAGTAAAATTTCCCTGGGGCAACCCTATTCACTCTTTCGGTAGTTTCTATTTGTCTTAAACCAATGAATCCCAAAATGCTGTGTGCCAGGGCTTTTCCAAGAAAAAGGTATTTGGCCACAATAAACTTGGGCTCTCAGGGCTGGGATATTTGTGGGAGAGTCAGGAAACCACCAGTGTCCCCCACATTTAACAAAAAGCTCCAGTTTGAAGCAAGCACTGTACCCACAACAATCCCAGGGACATATTTACAATGCCACTGCAGCACATTGATGGCCCAGTAGCATCACTTTTGTGATGCTCAGGAGGCGCAGTGTTTCATCCCATATTTACAAGGCCACACATAGTCACCCTATGTGGCTTTTGTTATAACTTTCCTCTTTTTATGTTTCCCCGCCTATTCCTCCTCCCTCCTTTCTCTTTCCCCCTTCCTTTGCCTCCCCTCCTCTCCTTCCCTACTTGGTTCATTCCCCTGGAAGGTCAATTAGAACGTTCACTCTTGAGGTACTGCGTTACCACTGAGTGATCAGAGGAGCATGAAACTGGTTGTTGAATAAATCTTTTTCAACCTACCCGAAGTGAACTTTCTTTCTTAACAATTTTTCAAGGCCCTGTGAATATGAGGTAAGGCAATACTTTACTCTGCATAGAAGTGGTGTTCCATGGGTGTTGCTGTGGGTGTTCCCATGCTGCAACCATGGTTTTGACACTGCCCCAGATTTACAACACAGAGTAAATCTGGGGCCGCACCAAAATGAATGCCTTTCCAAAACAGGTGTTACGAGAAGAAATGTTTACATTTCTCCTCATTGTTTCATCTTTCCACATGTACCACATTCTGCATCACACGCAGAACAAGGAAAACTCCTCCTTTATTGTTTTTGTGCAGGAAAGAAAAATCTTCGCAACAGCACAGACACCCTTTTACCATGGTGCAAGGGGTCCTGCGTTGACGCTCGACTGCTGTTTGTGCTCCGGCAGAAATGACAGGAATGTGCTGTATATTTCAGATATGGCACCTTCCTGCCCTTTTATTTTGATGTAAGGCAACACTGTTAGGACAGCTTGCAGTACTGCTCTACGCCAAAGATTGGTAAATATGCCCCCAGAGTCAGAGGTCGGGTAAGACAAAAGCAGGGTCCTTCAGAAACCAGATAGGAGATATCCAAAAAGTGTCTTGAAATCCTGTTTGTTCCTTTCAAGTGCACCCTAAGTATTACATAATACTCAACAGACCCGTTAAGTAAGATTTGACACTGTGCTGTCTCCTGATGCTCACAGACCCCCACCCTGCATATACTGTGGAGTTCAAAAGAGTCATCCTACTGTTTTCTCCCAGGATGTATTTCACTACTCATATACACCTATCCCCTACCTTGAGCACAAGCTAGGAACTGGCAGAGACTTATGATAATAGGCCTTCTGACAGTTTGGGCAAATAAAGGTTAACTTTCTAAAAGTTACTTTTCCTTAATATTTATTAAAAATCGGACTTAAGCATTGAATTAAATGTATTTATAACTAATACAAATAGTGTTTTAATAATGTTTCTAGGTTGTCTCATTCCTGAGGTAGCTGAATTAGCATTTTAACCTGTACTCTGGTTTTCTGCATAGGGGAGCTAGGCCTGCACCAGTGAAATAGCTTTCAGGACCTTGTCTCTGTAGAGATATGATAACTGTTGGACTTGGCCCTTTTTGCAGGGCCATCAGGGTCATCCCTGAACTTTTTGTCTTCCTCCTGTATTTTGTCTGACCTGTTTTTGTTGGTTTTATGACTTTGGGCACGTTACCACTGCTGATCAGTACTAAAGTGCATATGATCTCCCTATGGTAAATTTATGTATGGTTTAGTGACCCCATGATTGGCTGATTTAGTTTACTGGTCAGACCCTAGTACAGTGCACTGAGTGTGCCCAGGGCTTGTAAACCAAATGCTGCTGGTCGGCTTGCAGCGCTGGTTGTGCCACCCACAGAAGCAGCCTGTAAAAGTGTGTCTAAGTTCTGCCATTGCAGAACCTGTGTGCAGTCAGGTACTGCCATGCTGACTGGGCAAGTGCACCCACTTGCCAGTCCCTAAACCTTCCCTTTTTTTCATGTCAGACACCCCTATGGAAGGCCCAAAGGCATGGTGCATTGTAAGTATAAGGTAGGACAAGCCCTGCTGTGTGTGGCATGTCCAAAAAGTGAATTACAGCCATTTTCGTTTTTCACTATTGTAAGGCTACCTATTCCCCATAGGCCAGTATGGGCAGTTAGATTATTACATTTTATAATCCCAACTGACTCAGGGATCATGGTTTAGTATGCCTGAACTCAGAATGATAAAATGCATCTTTTAGTGAAGTTGATTTTAACATTCGGTGTTTGAAAATACCACTTTTAGAAAGTAGGTATTTTCTTGTCTAACTATCCAAGCCTGCCTCTGCTAGGTTGTGTATTCCTTGTCTGGAAGTTGAGTGACAGGGGCTGGGGGATTCCAGGAGACAGGGTGAGTCAGCCCAGTGGTGAATAGAGAGATCTGTATCTAGATGGGAGGGAGGAGTTGCACCTGGGACCTGAATAGGGCTGTGCCTTCCCTCCACAATGCTGGCTCCACCTCCTGTGGTGCGGCTGATGTCTCTGCCCTGCAAAAGGAGAGGAGTCATGTCAACAGAGTGCTCCAGGGCTGTGCCTTCCCTCCACAATGCTGGCTCCGCCTTCTGTGGGGCGTCTGATGTTTCTGCCCTGTACTGTGAAAGGAAAGAAGGAGTCATGTAAACAGAGTGCTCCAGGACTGACCAAAACTGGTTTGGATTAGGCAAAGGCCCCTCTGCCCTCAGAGGTTAAAGGATTTTGGTGTATAAATATTGAGAACCTGATCCCAAGAATTTAGATCACTTTTGGACAACAAGAAGAAACCTTTGCTGAGGAGTGGAACCAGAAGAAACTGGGGAGAGACTATCCCTAAGCTGAAGTGCTGCTTGGGGATTAGCCTGCAGTGTTGCCCAACTGCCAAAGAAAGGAGAAAGGAACTTTGTGTACTTTATTCAACTTGTAAAGGATCTCCAAGGACTTGAGAGTAGAGCTTGCCTCCTGCTGAAGTCTCAGGAACAACAGACTTCAACCCCCAGCTCCCCAAGAGTTCTTTGTAAGTGCCTGATGCTGTTTTGGGCCTTCTGAGGGACTGCATGTTGCAAGGAGCTGGAAGCGTCTTGTAACGGAGAAGAAGCGCGTCGCAGCCGCTGCCGTCGCATTGTGGATGTCGCCGCTGTAGCCGTTGCATAGCACCACATCAAAAGAAGCATCTTAAAACGAAAAAGCATGTCGCCGTTGCAGCCACTGCCGTCGCATCGTGGATGTTGCCGCTGTAGCTGTCGCATTGCACCGCATCAAGAGAAGCGCCTTGCATCCACGGAGAAGTGTGCTGCTGTCAGAGCCGCTGTTGTTGCATCACGGAACAAAGGGTGTCGCAGCTGCAGCTGTCGCATCGAGCGGAAGCGTCTCGCATAGTCGGTGAAGAGTGTCGCCGCTGTCGTCGCATCACGGAACAAGGGTGTCGCTGCTGCAGCTGACGCATCGTCAAGACTTCTCGCTACATCAGAGAAGCGTGCCGCATCAAGAAGAAAACAACGTCTTTATTTCTTTGCACCAAAATGTCATCGCATCGCGGCAATGCTCGCCGCATTGCCCCAGAAACGCAGTAAGGTACATTGACTCAGAGTGTGGCATTTTAAGATCTAAAGAGAACTAAGCCAATTCTACCATTTTAAGTACAGTATTGTGTATTTTTGGCATTTGTGGTCTTGTGTTAAATCTATATAAAGAATACTTATTTTTAATGTACAACTGAGTGGTGTCCATCTGTAGTGTTGTCACTGGATTGTGTTCACAAATGCTTTACACACTACCTCTGAGATTAGCCTGTCTGCTCATGCCAAGCTACCAAAGGGGTGAGTAGGGGTTATTTTAGGAGTGTACCCCCTTTCCCTGACTAGAGGCAAGGGTCCCTATTTGTCACAAATACCTACCTGTGCCAACTAGAGACACCCAAATCTAACAGTAACATACATTTTTTACATGCCCCATTTTTATATAACATGCACCCTACTTTGTGGGCTATAAGGCTTACATAGGGCTAGCAAACTCATATTCAAAAGCAAAGTGCTTAGCTGCTAATATGTTTATTTAACACATTGCAGGTTTGACACCTCCGCTGTCAGGCTACATGGTAGGCATAAAGCTATTTTTTCCTTTCTCACATGAGTGGATGGCACAGAGAGTGCTGCAGTCCATGGGTGAGATTTAATTTTTTATGCCATGAATGTATTTCTGCACTACATACTACAGCCCAATAAAAGAGTTAAATAAGCCAATTAGGGATTGGCCAATGTCTACTTGTTTTAGGGGGCAGAGTGCATACACTGGGCATTGGAAAGCAGTGCCCCAGTTTGCAGAGTCTAAAAAACGTTAATAAAATTCTGCAAAAATGGGGGTCGACAACGCAAAAGGGCCGTTTTCTCACAGCCTGTGAAAATATTTATTAATTTTAAAGTTTTATAAATAGTGAAATTAGCCTCTGGCAAAATGCATGATGATAAATGCCGTTATAATTATAACACAATTATCAATAGACCAATTCAACAATAAAAATAATGTAATATACCACACTAAAGGCAAAGACTACCTCTAAAATAATTTTTTCCTGAAATCACACGATTCATTTCTTCTTACACTTCATAAGAAGATTTTTAAGTTCTATTTACATTTTGGATGGTTTTATATCGTAAAATATGACTATTTTCGAAAAGATATTTTTGTGCTGCTGTATATAACACCCAATCAAATCTTTGACTTTGCCTGGATCTGCGCTGATTTTGGCAAAGTACATCTATAGACCTTAGTATCAAGGAAACCTGTCTAGAAGTTACCACTAGGCCTCTAAGGTATGAGAGAACTAATTGCTTTTTTAACCTATGGATGTGTTCAATTTGTATTAATTTGATATTAATATATAATTTTGCTTTTAACATTCCTCTGTGTGTGCAATGTTGTTACTGGGAAAACTGTAAAAGGACACTAAACTTAAATACATTACAAAATAAATGCAGTATTGACGGTGAAGAAGAACAAGGGAAATATAAAATAGAGTGTGTCAAAAAAAGTGTGAAAGTTAGCAACAAAATGACTTATGACAGATCTGTATCTATAGCATGATGAGGTTGAACAATTCAGCAGTTTGACAGGCACAATTTTTATGGTTTCGACACTTTAAAGAGAACACAATATTTTAGGCACATTGGTCCTACAATGTCTATGTATCATCTCAAATCCTTCACTGTCTTTAATTAAAAGGAACATCGTCGACTGCATCATACCGACTGTTTCAAAGCTGCCAAGAATTAGATTTCAACACTGCACGTGCTTTCTAAATGGTAACATCCAAGCTTAAAGGTCCCAACCTCGAGTAGCTGCATACCAAATCACATATTACCTTCTTAAGACAAATAAAGTGAGCTCCCTTTATTTACAGCACTATTAAATGGTAAAGTTATGTGGCAACAAACCTTCTATAGAAAGTAAATTACATTGGTGTCTGAAGCATACTGCACTGCATAGCTGAATGGTAACAATACTATAGGCATCCCTTTGAAATTCATGTATAAAATTGTATTACATTTCAAAGAAAACATATATCAGTCTATCACTTTCAGGTTTCGACGTGCGGTAACGATTTGATAATTTGATAAAAACAAATCTAAAGATATCAAAGTATAATTCAGATACAGTTCTTTTTGAAACATGTTAAAATCTTAAGGGGTGACAGTTGTCTGACATATGACCCATATTTGTGCCCCACTACATTTGTTGTCTTACCTTCCTTTGACAGCCAACCTCCCTCTGCCTAGTAAAGGACATTGTCAGCGATGCAGGTAGAGGTCCAACAACCGGTCCCACTCAGAGGGTGTCCAAATCCACAACCCATGGAAAATCAAACTACACCCGGAAAAAGAGCTTTTTGCGACCGTTTAAAAGCGTGCATACAATCCGGCGTGTGTCTTCTGTCTATATATCCTCTGCAAAGCGATACTTTTGAAATCGAGCTTTCGTCCACAGGAAGTGCCTTATACACACCTTTTATAGCAGGAGCTCGCGAATCGTAATGTTATTCTGAAGAAGACTACGCAATTAGCATACCTTGTCACTTCTCTTTGCATGTTCAAACGAGGCCTCACGTAAAAATGATTCATCTGGGATATAAATGAGCTATTGCCGAATTCTGATGCGCATGTTTGAAAGGGGAGTCATGTTCACCTCCGAGTGAGAGAGAAGCCAGGCAGATATCTATAAACCCCTCAACATGTGGCACATTGTGATCTACGGGAAGCGAGGGTATTTTTAAATCAAACGTGAAAATTGACTGCGAAATATACGCCACACGTCGAATGTGTGGATTCACACTGCCTTGCTGAGAGAAGAAGCACGAGTTGGAAAGAACTGAGTCATTGTCCCACGAAGTTTTCTCTAATGTATGGATCCTCGTCAAACGCAAAAACGGGTCTCAAGTTTTCAATGAAAAATCACGTGATTGGTTGATATGACAGATTTGCCGTTACTTCACAGTAACATGGTCCATGCAAAGTCCTGAAAGACCGACAGAAATACGCACTTCCTGTCAGCGCGCTTATTTGAACACAGCAGTTGGAAGCCTGGCTACAGGAGCATAGATAAAGCAGAACATGGAAGAAAGGGCTAAAAAGATAAGTGCAGACTGCCTATATAGAATATAGATAAGGGATATACGGCCTCGGCCCTGACAGGGATTGTCAGAGTCGCCGAAGACTAATGTACTCACGGGGTGAGCTCTCCGATGCAGCAACACACACAATATGGGACCGAGAGGCCTTCTGAATAGTTCCAAAGGGGAGCAAAGGAGGTGCCACCATTTCTTGAAAGTTGGGAAAATTCAAGAAAACATTCGCTATCCCAGAACATTTTAAAATGGAAATAAATACGTCTATATAGTTTGCCTATTCAAATATTGTAGAAAACCATTACTTTCAGGGATGACCTAGCCATGCTTAGTAGTAGGCCTTGAGGGGCCTATTTACAAGCCTCTTGCGTCGCTGGTGCATCACTTTATCCAATATTAAAAGTGACGCACCAACGGCGCAAGGAGCTTGTAAATAAACCCCTGAATGTCACGCATGCCTCATGTGTGTTTCACATTTCAACGCTTTGCTTTTAAATAACGGATAAATACCTCTAAAACGATTTATAGTGAACATACTTTTGACAAGTCAGGAACATGGTTTATATATATTTAAAACAAGGTGTTTATTAATATTGATGGCCAATAATATAATTCATAAAAGACGCCTTGATAAGCTTAACTCCCTAGCGCATAGAGTGCATGGTTTCAGTCTCCATGCTACGGTGGGAGACTAAGCCAAATATTGGTTTGCTTTGCTTTGTTACTATGAGAAAGTACCTCTTTTTGTATGGTCACCCCCATTTTATATGAACTGATTTTTTTTACTCTGTTCTGGGACACTGCTAAGCGAGCCCCAGTGCATGTGCCACGACCTTAACACTTGTCGAAACTGGCTAACTCCTAATTGGCATATTTAACGTTCCACTAAGGCTATATTATATGGTGCTTAAAATACCCATGACATGGAAAGTTAAATGTCACTAATGGAATACTGTGCCATCCACTAGTTGCGACAAGGCAAAATAACCCTTTTGAAAGGAGAAAATCATCCTTTTAAAAATGTATAATTCACCAATATGTCGGGCTTTTAGACCAAAATGGAAGATGCATGGTATTTAAAAGTAGGACATAATGAAATGTAAAGTTAACATGTCCTTACAGTGTCTAAAGCCAAAGACCATTTTCACTGTAACAAGGCTGGCTGGCCCAAAGAGAAAACCTGGGAAGCAATATTTAATAATATTTCTGCTATGTCCGGTTAGGGACCAGTTCGAAAAATGATGAAACAACTATTTTTCATATTTATTAAAAGTACAACTCAATGATGAGGTCAGCTTTTTAATAAATATTCAGGAAGAGTGACTTTTAGAAAGTTACCTTTTCCCTGACTGAAGCTCCTGAACCCTAATTTGCATTAATGTTATAACTATAGCCCAGCCAGGGAATAGCCAATGATGAGGTGTGAAAACTTCTCCTAGAGCAGAGGCAACGGCTTGGGTGTGGAGTGGTGGTTTTGAACACCTGGCAAAAAAGACAAGTTGGGGTGGGCCCAGGAGCTTAATTTACTTCAAAGGTCCTACTCTGTCACCAACAAGTGTGAGGTAAAATGTGGAAAGGCCCCAATATTTACCCTCCAAGTCAGGCAAGCGCCAAACACACGTGGGAGGAGCTGTCTCAGAACTGGTTTAAAGTGACTAAGGAAAAGAGCACTGTTCTTGTGCTTGGCCATACCTCTAGGTGGGCACCGAGGCTCTGCACAAGGGGAGAAGTTTCTCCATCTTGGATTTTGAAAGTGAGGGACATTGTGGGGTTGTTTGCAGCAGGCAAAACAGGAACTGCTACAACCCTGGGAACATTTAGCCAACTGGTTAGGGAGGAGCCAAGAGCTACCCACACCCACTATCTAGTGCTAGGAATAAATGTGGCATCCTCAGGCACCCTCTTCAGATCGCTATAGGATTTTCTGCAGAAGAATAGAATAGGACAGCACCTGCTGTCTTTGACCTGAGAGGAGCCCTAAAAGATTGGACTTGCTCCTCCTTGCCCCCAGGACAAAGAAGTGGACTCCAAGAGTTAGTTGGCTGATCTCCTTTGTGGCTACATAGCTATCAAAAGCTGCTAGAAGCCTTTTTTTCTCCAAGGTGCAAAGCTGACTTGTACCAATGGATCACTGGCAGACTATCAAATACAAAAATATTGTGTGGACAGAAAATTGTATCAGAAATATCGAGGACCAAAATATTGAAAAGGTAATTGCAAATAGGAAAGTATAGATTTACCATTTTAACTCCCCGTCTACGTACCTTGACAATATATATATATATATATAACCTACTGGCGGTCGCCAGTAGGTAGTTATAGTTAGGATCTACTTTCCATAGGAAATCCGCAACATTCTATTGGGAATAACTTTGGCGCCGGTGGACGAATCTTCGCGAATTTCTCAAAGTTCGTGGCCCGCTCCACTCCGCTCCTTCCCTGAAAATGTGGGGGGGATTCCTCAAGCGGGGCCGAGATAAAAGGAGGGTCCCAAAACGTGTTTTCCCCATGTTAATTTCCATAGGGCGGTCAAACTCACTTTTAGCCCGAACGGCTGAATGGATTTCCACCAAACTTGTCAAAATTGTAGGGACTGGTACCCCGATGTGCCTTTGCTATGTCTCAAGATATATGCTCCAGTGGTTTTTACGAAAATTAACTTTGAAAAAATATATATTGGGCTACATTGGGCTATATATATGTTAGAGCCCAAATGTAGCCCAATGTAGCCCAATATAGCCCAATGTAGCCCAATGTAGCCCAAAGATGGCCACCAGAGACAAAAAAAACAAATGTAGCCCAAATATCAGCCAGATGTAGCCCAACAATTTCCTATTAAAAAACCTATGAAATTCACTGAAAAAAAACATAGGTTTCACACACATTATAGTTAGGAATTAGCATTTAAAAAACGTTTGAAATTCACTGAAAAAACCATAGGTTTCACACACGTTATAGTTAGCAATTAGCATTTAAAAAACCTAATAAATTCACTGAAAAAACCATAGGTTTCACATCAGTTATAGTTAGCTGGAAATTTTACTAACATAAAACCATTGAAATTCCCACGTTATAGTTAGTTGGATTCACTATAACTTGCGCGCCTGCAATGCACTGCTGATGACGTCACATATCACATCACTCATGACATGGTCAGTGACATCACTCATGACATCACTGATGACACCATCCTTGTGACAGAGTGACAGACCTCCTTTCAGTGTAATGTAACCCTTGAAACACATATTCAAAAATAGAAATTAAAATGTTCAAAAAAATAGAGATACCCATACCAGTTTCAACAACCAATTCAGTAATACAACCATCTATATACACATCCACTCATTCACCAACAGTTCTATATAGTCACTCATACATATATTCACTCATCATATGTAGTGAAACACCTATACATCCTGTTACACACCGACAGTCATCCAAAAGTTACTCACACACATAATCACACATGCAAATAAACAATTGATCATCCATTTAATTGCATATACAGCTATACACACACTACCACCTTACTTCTAAGGAAACTTACACATACTTACTCTCTTAAACAATCACTTATAGAAACACATACTTATTTAAACAGGAACTCTTACAATCTCTCACTCTCACATATACTCACTTATATACATCAATACTCACATATACTAGATTAAAACATATGTAGTTACTCATTAAGACACTAGTGAGACAGTCATTCACTCACTAACACACACATATACACACTCATCCACCCATACAGTCCTGCACATATGCTGTCTTCAAAACACATACAAACAGTGAGTCAGTCATTGATGCATCTATGTGCTAAGTAATACCCCCACCAAACCATACAGACACTCATACTGATACTAAAAAATATAAAACAACAAAAAAGAATAAAAAAACAGTGACACCATCCTTGTGACCGAGTGACAGACCTCCTTTCAGTGTAATGTAACCATTGAAACACATATTCAAAAATAGAAACTAAAATATAAAACATATTGATTTTTCAGAAAAGACACACATTCCCTGGATGGTGTCATCAGTGATGTCATGAGTGATGTCACTGACCATGTCATGAGTGATGTAATATGTGACGTCATCAGCAGTGCATTGCAGGCGCGCAAGTTATAGTGAGTCCAACTAACTATAACGTGGGAATTTCAATGGTTTTATGTCAGTAAAATTTCCAGCTAACTATAACTGGTGTGAAACCTATGTTTTTTTCAGTGAATTTAATAGGTTTTTTAAATGCTAATTCCTAACTATAACTAGTGTGAAACCTATGGTTTTTTCAGTGAATTTCAAAGGTTTTTTAAATGCTAATTCCTAACTATAACGTGTGTGAAACCTATGGTTTTTTCAGTGAATTTCAAAGGTTTTGTAAATGCTAATTGCTAACTATAACGTGTGTGAAACCTATGGTTTTTCAGTGAATATATATATATATATATATATATATACATATATATATATATATATATATATATATGTATATATATTGTCAAGTTAAAGATATGTGGAGTTATATATATATTAAAAGTTTACTTACCTATAAAAACTTACCTTCATGATATTTTTGTACTTCATATTTATGCCACAATATTTTGTCCCTCATTATTTGTGTTTCCCATATTCTGTCTAAATACCAAACCAACTAGACTTGACTGTGTGCTCTGACCTTCTGTTATTGGGATACAAGGGGCTAGACACTCATAGTTAGCTATTACCTTGTGACATGGCGCATCGTCAGGTCAGACTTACTAGAGATGGGGTTGCATCTCACAATAAACAGACATCCTTTTGCAACAGAGCATATGTGTCCTGTTTGCAGGCCATAGCTCAGAAAAAATGTCATCAAATTCTCCCAGCTGTAAACAGAACATATTATGTGGCTATCCCCAATGCCTGGTGTGATGGAGAGTTAATAAAAAGCAATCTGACCACCCACTCTAAATATGGCGGATGGTCGGATGGCTTATCTCTGATGGGTCCCACTCTGTCTGGCTATCAGACTAAGATTTACAACATGGATTTTACTCTCTTTTCATAAAACTTGGGTTCCGCTCAGGTCCAAATCAGGTAGATGGACCATGAGTTTTGTGGACAGGGTTCTCAATCACCGTTGCAACAGAATACTCCTAGTGTACATTATTAGCTCTTCTCCTCATGGGAACAGTCCATCCCGAATTTTGGTCATCTCACCCACTCACCAATTCACCCTGTGCCCACTGCTTTTTTAGTTGGGAAATTTGAGATTCACATCCCGAGGAATCTCACTAACTAAGCTTCACCCCTCTTTGCTCCATAACTATGAATCTTATGTTGTGTTTTGTTCTTTGAACTTTACAGCAGACATAACTACCTCAGACCTGGAAGAAAATTCTTAATTTGGTTGTGAGGAGGAATAACTGCTGATTGTGTTACTCTTGCTTGATTGGACATTGAGATAAATTGTTCGAAAACAAATTTGTGTATTAAAAAGATACGACAAACGCATGGCTATGGCTACTGACCACACACAGTGCATGTTTATTTTTGTATAGCGAGCCTTCGTAGTACACAGTGAACATTCTAAGCTCATCAAGCGCATAATGTCCACATTCAGATTGATCAATAACAGACTTGTACTTGGATTTTGGCTGTGTATCAGCCACGGCCCGTGGAGGGAGTTCCGTGGGGCAGACAGGCGGAGCGGGGAAGGGGCAGGGTGGGGTGTGGTAAACACCGGAAAATGGATGTTTGCAGGTGAGTCAACAATTAAATTAAATAAACGAATTTCGTGCACGCCCTGCATCACAAAATGCAGAGGACAGAGGAGGTACGGAGGTAAGTTCCAGACCGGACAGAGTTTGTTGGAGGTACGACAGGGAGGGAGGAGTGAGTGAGAAGAGGATGGAACACAGGGGTGGGTATAATCAGGGAGAGATGATTGCAAATTGCAAGGGCAAGAAAAGTGCCTGAGTAATGGAAGAGCATGTGTCAGAGCCAAAGAGAGGGATAGTGGAAGGGGAATAAAGGCACACGTCATGATGTGGGGCCCTTAGGAGAGGGATGCACAAAATAAACATAAAACAACTCATTATTGTTCATTGAGATGACAAGGCAGCCTGGACTGTCAGATTAAATGCCAGAACACAGGTACATTAGAGGCCCTGGTAGTGGTAATCCCACCTTCCATGGAAGGGAAAGCCCTGTTGTTTGAGGCTGTCTCTTTTGGTGAGGTCATGTGGTGAAACTCTGCTCTGTGATGGAATGCAAATTAATTGGGAACTCTACATTCCACACAGATTGCGGAGTTCCGGAATTCTGCAAACTCCGTTGGCAGAGCGAAGTTCACTGCCCACCCTTAGTCTACACCATGATCTATGCCGGAAATAGTCAGAATTCATGTTATCATAACCTGCCAAGACTGGACATTTACCCTTAATCTGGGCCTGAGTCTTCCACTGTCCAATGTTTGGGTGCCGGTTTCCGGAAGCCTCAGTGTCATTGTACATTGGAATATGTGGTAGGCAAGTTGCCTTGACAAGTTGCGGCCTCTTCAGGAGGAAAAAGACAAAGGCTTTTAGGAATTTGGAATCCAATAGTAGAATCCTTGAAGAGTGAGGAGTCAGGTTCAACACATGAAGGGAACAAGGAAACAAGTGAAGAAACACAGCTTGTTTCAACCCACCCTCTAATCATACTGAAGCCTTTATATATAGTAAAAGAACAGGAAAATGAAATTACTTAACCACTTGGATGCTAGGCGTTTTCCCCCCCTGTGCTGGAAAATGCCATTTTAGTGGCACCATGACGAGCTCAGCTCGTCATCAGCACACGACACCCGTGGGTGATGACGAGCTGAGCTCGTCATCAGCATCGAAGGGGTTAAAACATCAAATGCCAGGAAACACAACAGACGGGGAAATCCAGAAAGGAATTAAGGAAGGTACAACCATGATGGAAAAGGGAAAGAAACTGGAACGAAAACCTGAATACAAATAGCTGTGGAGCAGCTTTGAAAGGCAGTTTCAAACCCTTAGGCAGGAGATTGTCCCTTTGTAGCTGGGGAAGCAAGGAGAAGCAGCTTGGAGCACAGGAGCATAAGGGAAGTCCGCCCCAGGTGAGTGAAACTCACAACCCATGGCTTCAGGCGTTCCTGAGACTCAGGAAACAAAGGACCACGCAAGGAACCACATTTCTTAGGCGCCCATGTGGCAGAGACGCGGCAGTCACTACATTGATGTAGTGTGGTCTCTTAGTGAGATAACAGCCAAAACCTATTTCACAAGATGTTTCACTGAACATGGCCATGGGATAGAAATATTTATTATATATGTCCTCTGGGGAAAATGCA
Source organism: Lissotriton vulgaris (assembly GCF_964263255.1). Classification (NCBI taxonomy): domain Eukaryota; kingdom Metazoa; phylum Chordata; class Amphibia; order Caudata; family Salamandridae; genus Lissotriton; species Lissotriton vulgaris. Next base: position 999,181,483 of record NC_141689.1, read on the forward strand.
AAAAGAAAATTATTTCTGAATTAATTTAAAAACGCTGATTTAATGAAGAACTTGCCTCATTAATAACTCAAGTGCCAGAAAACAAAATCCAATACCAAAAACTACTCAAAAGATATAAAGAACAAATCAAGGCCAGCAAAACAGCCTATTTCGCCAACGAAATCATCCTAGCGAAATCTAAACCCAGGGAAATTTTCCGTATCGTGAAAAGCCTCACCAAATTACCACCCAGTCTAGATGAGACCAAGACCGCAGTACACTGCAACAACATGGCAGATTTTTTCCTGCAAAAAATTACCACCATTTATGAATCATTCCCTGCTCCTCCCAACACCCTCTCTACCGCGAGCAATTCTGACCTGAACTCCTCGCCCACTTTGGACCACTTTGCTCTTCTTAACCTCTCCACTCTCGAGTCCTTGGCAAAAAAAGTCAAATCCGGGTCTCCGGGGGACCCAGCCCCGCCAGACATCATTATGTCAGCCTCGGCTATCACCCTGCCCGTCATAATGGACCTCCTTAACTCCTCCATTACTACTGGCGTAGTCCCGCCACAATGGAAACAAGCCATGGTCCGAGCACTATTAAAGAAGCCCAATCTGGATCCCTCGAACCTCAGTAACTACCGGCCAATCTCTCTCCTTCCCTGGCTTAGTAAAATCCTAGAGAGACACATTAACAGCCAGCTGATCAAATATCTCGAAAACCACAAGCTTCTTGATCCTACCCAAACGGGCTTCAGACCAAGACATGGCACCGAAACCGCACTCCTCATGGTCACCGAGGAATCCAGAAACATCCTGGATCAGGGAGGATCAGTGGCAGTGATCCTCCTTGACTTAAGCGCGGCTTTCGACACGGTCAGCCATGACATACTGCTGGACCGCATGGCAAACATCGGCATAAAGGACAAAGCTTTGTCTTGGTTTGAATCCTTTTTACAGGACAGATCCTTTCGGGTATTTGATGGAACATCTTCCTCTACCAGCAGGTCATCAAAATGTGGAGTCCCGCAGGGCTCCTCACTGAGCCCGGCGCTCTTCAACATATATATGAGGCCATTGGCTGAAATTGTTCGTCAGCATGGAATTAAGATCATTTCATATGCTGACGACACTCAGCTAGTGGTCTCACTGGGACAGGAAGCTAACCATACCTCGAAAGGAGGGCTGAGGAAATGCCTAGAGGAAGTTAAGGACTGGATGTCCTCCTCCTCATTAAAAATGAATGGAGACAAGACAGAGCTTATGCTCCTGGGCCCTGCCAACCCTAACTCCCTCAGCACTCTATGGCCACCCTGCCTGGGTACCCCTCCGGCCCCAAAGGACAGCATCAAGAGCTTTGGGGTGTGGCTAGACAGATCTCTGTCCTTCGGGACCCAATCCACCAAACTGGCAGCCACTTGCTTCGGCCTCCTCAGAGTGCTAAGGAAGGCACTCCATCTTCTACCGATGGAGGCAAAACAAGTAGCCATCCAGGGCCTTATCCAGTCACGACTGGATTATAACAACGCCCTTTACCTCGCCGCCCCAGAGTACACGATACGGAGACTACAGACGGTGCAGAACTGTGCCGCGCGCACTTTGCTTCAGATTCCTCGACGTCAATCAGTAAAAAATGGACTGAAAAAATTGCATTGGCTACCCATTCCCCAAAGAATACAATTCAAAGCCTTATGCATTGCGCACCAGGCGTTCTGGAAAACGGGCCCTCTCATCACTCGCTACCTAGTGTCACACTACCTCCCCACTAGGAATCTGCGATCCAACCAGACCTTCACGGCCACAATTCCCAAAATAAAAAAATCCAGAACCGGCGGTAGGACTTTCACCTACAATGCTTCCAAGCTATGGAACACCCTACCCCTTCACCTAAGGAAAAATCCTAATCTTACCTCATTCAGGAAACAGCTAAAGACATTCCTCTTCATTGCTGCCCAATAACGCCCTGGCTACTCCCTCTTGTTCTGTTGGTTTCTTAGCGCTTGGACGCCCCCGGGCAGCAATCGCGCTCTACAAATCGACATACAAATACAAATACAAAGGTAATTTAGTAAAAATTTACTTTAGCCTGCTTTACACCAGTTCTGCCACTCATCACACCCATAGACATGTATACATTTGGCTCGGAGATTTATCATCACTTGTTCAGAGGACAATTGCCTACCTCTGAGCCCATGAAGAGCAGTGTGAAAAGTAGGCCTGGTATATGAAGTCCAGTAATTAAAGTGGGCACCTTACCTTGCACCACTCCAAACAACCCTTATGTTGATTTAAGAGGTCAAAGATAACCTTAGAAAGCTATCCAAGTGGTAGCTGTGTAGAGCAGCCTTCAAGCTTAGTCTTGAAAGAATGTTAAGCAGCTTCTTTTACCAGAATGTAACCTTAATGTATTGGTTAAATGAAAGGAGAACCACATAGTAGTTATAAAATTATGTATTTATTAATATAACACACTTTAAATACCTCACAGTATCTGCTACATGCATATAAACACAAAGCACACAATACTTTAGCACAGAAACAAACATAAGTAGCACTAATACACAGTGGGCTCCATGGGGAGACCAAACCATATACTAAAATAGTGGTTTAAGAATCACGACTCGAGTCAAGACAGTGTCTAGAGGATGTAGAATCGCTGGGACCCCAAGGAATAACCCAAGGTGAGTAAGTAGGGTCCCCATAGAGGACGGGTGCACTGTGAGAACATGACCGCGTGCTATGTACAATTCAATGGGAGAGTCACAGTTGCAGTTTTAGTGTTTAACGACCCTTCCCAGTGGATTACGAAGAAACCCTTTGGAACATAGAAGGTTGGAGAGCCACCCCACCCTGAGCATGCTGAAGTACCAGAGTCACCTTTCCCAGTGAAGCCAGGTGCATAGGGTCAACGTGGTGTTAGAAACCGTGGTCTTTCTCAATGGGAGCCTCCAAAGAAATGCCACTGCTGGGAAGAAGAAAAGTGTCCGGTGGAACCCACAGGTGGATTCTTGGAGGAAGGAACATGACAGCAAAGGGTACTGAGTCTGGGTCACTCATGAGTGACCAGGGGCTCTATGGAATGCCCACTGATGTCGGGTGCTGCAGGTGTGAAGCAGGAGACTTGGCCTCTGCAGCCACGGGGACCAGGAGATGTCGAGGATGACCAGGAGCTGGATGCAAGCTGTCCCATAAAGGATGTTGAGTGCTGCGGGGTTGGTGTCCGGCGGAAGCACCAATAAGCCTTGGCAGCAGCAACCCACAAAGAAGGTTGAGGAAGGTCACAGCAAGGACCAGGAGACTCACCACAGCAACGGGAGTCAGGGCAGTCCAGGAGTCGCGAGGGGACCTCTAGCAGTTACACAAAGTCCCAGCTTGCAGGGCACAGGGTGTGAGGAGGCCAAAGTCCTCTGTATGAAATGAGCACAGAGATTGGAGATATCGATAACCCAATGTACTTACTTGGGGAACGCCAACAAGCATATGCACGTGCAAATGTACGCAGTGAACAGGTGTTCGGGTTATGCAGTCCCCACAAGGGATACTGGCCTCAAACTTGGTGAGAGATCAGCTCAACCTCAAGGAACATAGAAACCCACTTCCTGTGTTGTTGGATTTTTCAGAGTCCACAGGAGCTCAGGATCAACAGACCAGTAAGTTACGTTATGGTGCCTGCAAATGCATGGGCGTGACTCCTACACCCCAAGGGCGATACCTCAGATATCCTTGATGCTCCACAGGTCCTGCATGGAGCCTGTATGGTGCATGGGCACAGATGATGCTTTGGACGAAAGAAGGAACAGGAAGCACCCAGGCTTCTGACTACCGAGCCAATCACAGCACTGCAATGCAGTGCTGTGATTGATATGAGCGCTGTGGATGAGCGCTCAGGGAGAGAATGGGAGCCTGGGGCATGTTTGTATGTAAAGCAGTCTGTTTGCAGAACATGCAAAGTGCGCATGAACGTTTGGCCTGCCTGAGAGGGCCAGTCAACACGTCATTGCACACCTTGGAGTGGGACTACCACTCCTCCCCTGCCCTGCTCTCGCAGTCCAGCCCTGCTCCGCCCTGCACCAGGAGAGAAAAACTAGAATGATAATAACACTAGTTATTATCATTTTAGTTTTCTTTACCTATTGCTCTCAGAGCAGTGGGGCGATTCTCCTCCGACTTTGCCGAGGAGCCACCACTGATCAAATGGGCTAAAATACCCCCCATGGCATGTTAGCCTCGTATCAGAGCACAGTGAACAGCTTGAACAAGCAGGGTGCCCCTGGACAGCGCTGAAAGTGAAAGCAGCTACAAGGCACACACTCACTGGGAAAAGAGGAGGGAGGCATCACCTTTAACTCCTGAGACAGTGTGAGGGTTCACTAAGTCATATGAACTTGAACTCACATATTATTTGTTTATTTTTGTAGTTTTCTATAGGCAAACATGGCTAGAGGGGTTTCCTTTGCTTTACCAGAGGTTAAGAGATCGGGTCACATATTCTCAGAGGCACACATCCTAAACTGGGATACAGCTCGGTCTCACTTCCACGGGTGCCGGACACGAGGTCAACAGCGTGGCCTGTCCACGAGGCATTTATTCGACAAGGGTCTTGTTCGCGCTATACAAAACTCAAAATAAAGAGAGTTGTGTAAAGCAGGTCTCTAGCTAGTAATGAACAGAGTACATCTATGAGAATAAGGTACCATATGCGCCTATTCTTCCCATTAATAAACACATCTTAACCTAAATAGAACAGTGGCCAGGATGCGCTTCCCTCATCAAATATAATTATAGCTGAACTCTGCAGAATCTCGCTGAGTTTTTCAGTACAGCGGATTGGAACTCTGCGAGCTCCGCCCAGGACTACATCAGACCTCAATTGTAATCAGCGACGGCCCGTGTAGAGCGTTCCACCGGGCGGTGACGTGGGGCGGGGGAGGGGCAGGGTGGGGGGTGTAAAATTCAGGAAACGGACGATTACAGGTAAGTAACGCGAAAAATAAATAAAACAAATTTTGTTCCGCGCGCTGCATCACATTTGGCGTTGTAGTGCATGCAACAAAATTCGTTTTTCGCTTTATATGAAATTTTTCTTATGGACTTATGACGTGCCTTTACTGTATAGTATCCGTACTCCCTGGAAAATCGAAATTCTTTTTATTTTTAGGTATTTATATTATGCTTCTTTTTTTTAAGAGTCTTTTTAATCTTCATAAATGTTATGTGTTCTTACTCTAACTCTTCTGATGTATTTTCGTAAATGAACGCTATAAATTCTGTACTTTATAGGTCATGTTGGCCGAAATAAAGTTACCTTGACTTGACTTGAAAACGTTTTACACTTTTCTTGGAGTGCAGGAGTTGGTGCAAGATTCTACCAATACTAGAGCAATTAGGTAATGCAGAAATAGTGTTACAAAATTACCCATGTAATCAAGCTTTTTCTCTTACAGTCAAGTTTGAATGCAACACGGGTTGTGCTTCTGACTTTACAGGCATATGGACAAGAATATTAAAACTGGGAAAATACCAGTGAAACCAAGCAAGGCATCTAAAATGCATCCTTTCCTGCACTGTAGGAGTTAGACATACACATAAAGGGTCTGCGAGAAAAGCGAGGTGAGTGTCACGTGAATCTTCCATTGTTCACGTGTTCATACAGCCTTAGTTAATATTTGTATAAAGAACTCTACTGGCAAGGGAGACTCACTTCATATATTAAACCATTGTGAGCTTACATTTAAATAAATTATTTCTGACGTTACGTTTAATCTTCAGTGCTGCTTTCCTGCGAGACTTTGCAGGTCAGTCTCAGCTGCTCTGGAAAAACGTACTGCGCAACAGAGGAAACACGCCTGAATCCCGCCTTTGATTTGCACTTCAAACGTGATTACAATAAATTATTCCCGTAAAGAATTTGTCTAGCGTTTAATACATTCAAAGACTACTGTTTAATATTAATAGCACTTGGCAAGTTTTAGAGTTTTATTCCTGAAACTCTTAGAACGCGTTTGGAAAGAAACATGCTCGGCCCACCAAAAAGACATCCTGTATGAGGTATACATATATGACTGAAGCAAGCATAAACAATGATGGAAAATGACTTAAATTACATGTTGTATAATATGGGGGGTTCTCTGGTGTCTTAGAGAGAAATGCGCTGTAATTGATCGAATAGTACTCCATCATCACTTTCTAATGTGATTGATCATGTTTGACTTTGATCTATAGACAATTGTCATCGGATATTTTCATAGGATAACACAAATATGTACATTTACAATGAGATATTATGTTCTACTTTCCCTATGCCGTGTCCTATTTTAATTACGGCACAAAATATGCAAAGATATAACTCTGAAAAGAGTCTGACTCATTTGCATAACACGTGATAACTCGTGGGAAATTTGAACGTAACCATTGAGATAAGTGGATTTATATGACTAATTTTGCAAAATAGTAGGATTACCTAGTCATGTATGACGCATGGAGTTATATTTAACATCCCAAGAGGAGGAGGAGGAATATTACCTCAGACATCAGACATAAAACCACTGCCTAACCCTCACAGTTATCAACCAGTGACATATTAGATGTTCTAGGTGAAGTCATCCTGTCTTTCCTGCTCTCCCAAAACTCAGTCAAAGCCGATTTTCCTTTGACCTCCCTTGTCCACTCATTCGTTATCTGAGGTTGAATTTATTTTCTCCTGCAAGTCGAATATTTATTAGAACTAGCTGGAACAGCCTTATGCAAGTATTCCAGTATTAAATGTTTTAAAACTCACTAATTCTCTGTTCTTTGGCTTTCCTCTTGGCTCTTGAAGCCTAGTTAAGTTAGATGACTGTAGAATGATGGATCGGAGTAGAATGTTGTGCATGTTTATACAAAACATATTATCCACTTGAATGTTGATTCTGCATCAAGGTGAATTGTGAGTTAAACATCCTGACATTAGACTTGAACGTCACTATGGATGGTGAGAAAGATGGATAATGCACATTGAGTCCAGTAATCCGAGAATAATAGATGAGTAGTGCCGACCTGACTCATTGCTCAACACGGTTGCCTGCCGCAGTTATCCTAACTTTAGAAGGGTAACACGGTGTTCAACTTACTAACACAATAACCACTCAATGGAAGAAGATTGCAGAGGATAACCACGCCATGGAGGAAGAATGCATAGGCTTTATTCACTTAATACTTTAGCAGGTTTTGCATAGGTTGAGTCAGGATTTCCCACCATTGCAGTTCAGCCTCATTTAGGTGCAGGTGCACGCCCATGGTGCATTTCAAATCATGGTTCGAGAATTAATTGAAGATGGCATTTATCACTTACATCGACATAAACAGGATCCTTCCTCATGGGTCTAGGCAGGAGCTTCAATCTTGGCTAATGCTTATGTGCTTCATTTTTATGACTATTTTGTACACTTTTTAGGGGTAACTAGTTCTATGCTCAGCAAAGCTGCATGCATGCTTCTCAGTGGTAGAGAAATGTATCCCATATACGTACACAAATCAATGTATCTACCACATGGGATCTGCTCCGAATAAGGAAAGTGCGTCAAATGTTCTGTGTTCCCATGAGAAATGCATAGCTGAGGAGTCTCAGTGAAGCTTTCCAAAAACAGGTTCTGAATTGAAGTACTTAACTATATGCCAATCTATCTGTAAATTACTTCCAGTTTCAAGATTACGCTCTTCAAAAGTTTCTAACAAATGTATATGTAAGTACTATCATAATAAGCTAGGCATAAGCTTCTTAGTTTTGTTGACTCCCGATTAAGCGTTCTGCCTCATGGCCTGGCCTGCTCAATAACTTTTTAAAACTAATTTAAATAGAAATTTCCTTGGTTTATCCTTTATATTTTATAACTACTGTTAATGCGCTATTTAATATAGTTGCTTGATGTAATTTTTTATTATTACCTTAAAAGTAGCTTGTACAAGCATTGGTGTGTGCTTTTTAAATGAAATAAAGAAAAATAAATACGTGGGCTTCCTAAAATCTATTGTTCTGTAGGTTATGAATGTGTTAATCCCAATAGGTTTTGAGGAATTCTTAGTGAAATAGGCATTGAGTCATTCGTTTTGGTACTTGGGTGCAGCAGTTATTGAATGGCACTGGTACACTGCTGTTCAAAAGTCCAATTAAGAATGGTGTGAAGCAGAGCTGTTTACTGCTCTCTGCACTCTTCAACATAGATAAGACTTGTTAGAGCAACTTTGCTGTCAAGTACAATCTGAACATTATTCATTAAAAGCAAAAACCTATGTAAATGATTAAACTACTCTTGAGAGAACACTCATTGATATTCAGTGCTAAGTAGCACTTCGTTTTGAATATTTACAAATATGAGTTTATTTCGGTTTCTAGATTAGAATCGACACATTCATATTGTTGTTATCATTTTATTAAGTTGCATATTGAATTTGGAAGAGGATATTCCAATTCTGAGGATTAGGCCCTTATTACATCTGATCATCAATGGTCAGTGACATTTTCATTCTTGTTTATCATTGTACAGTCATTGTAGACAGTACAATGCACAACTTTCTGTGACAGGAAGTAACAAGCTATGGACGTCAGTGTAGTTGAGGATATCAATCCCTGATGCAGTAGTACATCTAAACTTTTGTCATACTGAGGGCAGCCAACTAGCAAATCAGACTTAATTAATACACTTCCTGAAGACTTGAACAAATGGCAGCTGTTAGATCTGATGCTTTTAGTGTGGTACTCCCTCAGACCTTTTGCCTTTACTACCCTGTTTTTTGCTACACCTGTTTTTGTTGGTGTTAACCCTCTGTGCACTTTATCCCTGCTAACCAGTGGTAAAGTGCTTGTGCTTTCTTCCTGAAGCATGGTAAAATCGGCATACAACTAATTGGCACTTTTAATGTATTTATTAGTCACTAGTATATGGTACTACATACCCAGGGAATGCAAATTAAATGCCATTGGTGGGCTGCAGCACTCATTGTGCCACCCACTCAAGTAGCACTGTAAAACAGCTCTCGGGCCTGCACCCGCAGCCTATAGTGCAGTCTTCAAATGCCATGTTGACTAGGCAAGATAACCTTTTACCGGTCTAATTCTTCCTTTTTATTACTTATAAATCACCTCTAACCTAAGCTCTGAAGAATCATAGGACAAGGTGCATGGTATTTACAAAATAGGACTTTTTTTGTTTAGGTTTTACATGTCCTGACAATGAAAAACTCCTAAAGTTGATGATGCCAGTTTGGGAGCAGATAGAGTAACATCATTATCCACTAAAATTAGTTGAAATTTAAAATACTCTTTAATGAAAAAGGGCAGAACTTAAGTTGCTAATCTGTGAATGCTGCTTTCAGAAAATTACACTGAAGTATACAAAGAAGGTGATGGATGGAATGCTTAAATGAATTTCAGCCACTGGCAATTACTCTTGGCTGCATCACTGTCCATCCTTATTTTACACACCACGCCACCTCAGTTTGAACTCTGTCAGGCCATGTCATTCCTGAACTGAAACACAAGCAAACCAGAACGGTTTTGCTCTTATCAGCCTGGCATGGCTTGCTTCAAGTGTCACAGTGTGTACAAGACCAGTGTCTGGGTATAGCCTTCCCACCTAAGGTGTCACACTGAAATATCCAAAAAAGTGATGGATGGGATTAATGATTTAATCTCAGCCACTGGTAATTACTAGGGCTCCATCCCAGACCATTGTTATTTTGCACACCCGACACCTCATTTTGGACTCACCCATATGTATATCAGTCTTGACACAGCTCCATTGGAAAAAGTTCAGCCCCAACTGCCTCGCCAGGTCCTCCCTTGAATAACCAACGACTGGTTTCACCCTTAATATGTCTCATCTGCCGGGTATAGTTTGGTTCCAGCGGCACAGTGTGCAAGAGAGCCATCCCACTTTTGGCCCAACAGTGAAGTATACAAAAATGTGATGAATGCAATAGTTGAAGTAATCTCAGCCACTCGTATTCAGCGCATTGCTATTAAGTACACCATGCCACCTCAGTTTGGACTGAGACATATACAGATCAGTCTTGACCCTGCTCCAATGGGAACAGGTCAACCCTAACTGTCAGGCCAGGTCCTCCCTCAATACTTCAGTGTAACATTTAGAAAGTTAACATTTTCCTGCCTAAACCATATGTGCCTTTCTGCTAGTGTACAGAGTCACATGCCTGTAATGGCTCTCATGTGGTGTAATGTTAATTCATTCCAGACGGGAAACAAAAGGACCTTGGGTGTGATTAAGGGTATTCCTCCCCTGACAGGATTGCCTGAGGGGTTTACTCATCCCTTCCCTGGCTTCAATGGAAAGCCTGAGGGCTGTGCCCATCCCTTCCTGACATCTGAAGCTACCTGCTCTGTCCCTGGCAAATGCAGATGATACAGGGCCTGCCTCCACAGTGCAGACCCAGTCATGTGCAAATCAGTCTTGACTCTGATCCTTATAATTACAGTCCAGCCCGAACTGCCAAGGCAGGTCATCCCTGGGGTGAACTGAGGTGGCAAAGTGAGCTAAAGAATGGTGATGATGTATTCAACCCAGGTCTGTGACTGGGGGTGAGTGTCTGAAAAGTTTCAGTGCAGCGACCATTGTCTCCTTGTGTCTGCTTTGTTCGCCATAAGTTGGCAGGGTATGCCCAGGTGTGGGTCCCTTTCTCACTTTGCCACTAGATTGAAGCTAGCCTGGCAGATGAGGGGAGTTACCCCAAAACTTGTCCCAGGATGCTTGTGTCCATCCAGGTAACACCTGGCTTTGCAGTTCAGGCTGACTGTTCCCGTGAGGACCAACAGACTCGTAATCAGGCCCCTAATGTTTTGAGCGGGGGGGAAGTAGGGGGAGTTCTACTGGTCAGTTACAGTGATATTTGTGGGGTTTTTATACAGTCAGCTGTAGAAACTGTAATGTTTTTCACTAGTGTGTTGGTTTAGATGTTTGTTCTATGTCTTAGCAATGCATCTATATGTTATGCTATGTTATATTATATATTTTTGATGATTATTTGTAATGTTTATGTATTTTTGATTGCACTGTTGCAGGGGGGTATTCTGTTGTAATTTGCAGGTTTTTCTTTACAAACATGTCCTATGGACATTTGGATTTAGCTTTTTCATTTTTAAATGTTGCAAATTTGATAGCTTATTTTTAAGAAAATCTGTTGAAGTTTCTAATAAACCAAAAATCTTGACTTTGTATTTCTTTTTATGGGGAGTTTCCCCAGGGTTTACTTTCTAAAAATATTTGGGGCTATATGGATAATTTGGATTGCTTTGATAGATCTCTAATGGAGTAAGTCCTACTTCATTTATTCTTTTTGGGTGGGAAATATAATATTTTACCATTTATGTAAGTGTTATGCGATTGTTATCTGGAATTGCTTATATTTTGTGGTGTAATTAAATAAACAGATTGAGTTTGTTGTGTTAGGTTTTTGGTTGGTAAGGTTTAGGTTTTAACATCAATCATCTAAATTTTAGTTTACTGTATCAGTCTTATATGAAATCGCCATTTAATTTAATGTTTTGACTGATGTAATAAAACATTATGTTTATTGTGTACATACATAAGATTTGTAATGTTCGTTATGAATATGCTACACTTTAATGGGAGTTTTGTAGAACAGTATTTATTGTATAATATGCTGTTGGCTATTTTATCTAAGTAAACAACTGCTTTTATGAAGATTAGTATTTAAATTGATGCATACCGTACATTCTTTTGATTTGTTTGTTAATTTTAGGTGCAATTTGGTTTACGGATTGCTCCATTCATAGGTGTTGGTAACTGTGTTATTTTTCTAGGGCTTCTATAAATTTATAGAGTGTAGGTTGGGTTCTGCCTACTGTGGATTGGAAGGCATTGTGCCAACCTCCCACTGTGTCGTTTGTTTTGGCTTCCTATGCCTAGATGCTATCATAGACATTCTACCATGGTATTTGGAATTTAGGTTGGTGTCTGTGTCCAGAGAGATGTAGGCTGCCAACCCAAGTGTGTTTGAAATGATCAATTAGGGGCTTAGTTTGTGTTTGATTTGTTGGCAGCAAGGGCTTTCTATTAGTAAATTGTAGTACTTAGCTACCTCTGTGAAAGGGACATAGGCTAGTGCTACAATGTTTAGTTTCAAAGGCAAATTGACGCTTTGTAGCATATTCCACACTTAGAGTGAATATTGTTGGCAATGTCTCCATATGCTTTGTTGAATTAGTAGTAACATCCTTGTATGGCTGTGTGTTTGTAAACTTTTGAAATTGTGTGAATCATGGCTTGTTTAAAGTCTATGATTATATTTGTGGGTAGAAGTTTTTTATGCTCAATGTGGTTTTAGAAAAGTTAGTTTAGTTGGTAGAAGGGCATATATAAAAGGAATGTTTGAGTTGTGATATTCACCATGTATGGTGTATATCTGAGTGAATGTTTTGGGACACATTTTGAAGGTCGCATCCATCTTCCAGGTTTGACAAAGGCTCAGGGCCTGATTATGAGTTTGGTGGTGTGAGAGCGGGGCGACTTGCCAATGCCCACTCCCACATCACCAAACCTCACCATGGCCGACTTGCAGATTCCGAGTTTTCTCAAGGTCTGCTGTGCAGCCATTTGGGGTTCCCACAGCAGTGTCTATTAAAAAGGCACTGCAATGGGAATTCCAAAGCCTGTTCATGCATGTGCAGTCCATGCTGTGCATAAAAGGGGGTGCATGCAGACAGGGGGCACATCATGTGCCCCCCTGCATGAATTCCCAGGCCATGAGGGAACAGGGGGCCCTGTAGGACCCCCTTAGTTTCTTCACCACCACAGGACTCCTGCCATAAAATCTGAGGCAGTAACAAAACTTGTAATATGCTTTGCTGTGCTCCAGTGGCACCACCAGCATATTGCAGCCCTCAGACCACAGAGCCACCGCCAAGGATCGTGGATCCCTGGCAGTTGCTGCAGGTATATGGGGGTACGACCAAAATAGTTGTAGTAAGGTGGTTGGACCACTGGTGTGGCGGCCCGACATTTGTGAATGAAATGTCTATTGATTCATGTACTTTGTTTTGGACAGTTTTGTGTAGACTTATCAAACAGTGCCAAAGAATTAACAAAACAAAAATGCTTTTCAGTGAATGCTCCATATATATAGTTGAAGTCAATATTTGCATCTTTTTTGTTTTTACTCTTCTTCCATGGCAGAAAACAATTGCTAGGTGGAATCAAATGTTTTTTTTACTCATTCTTGGGGTTTCTTGTCTATTTTCCTGGAATCGGTTTTTGTGCACTTGTATGGTGGGAAGCAATATGTAAATGTTTTGGTGAATACACACAATGATGGGTGTTCTTGATTTTCACTGAATTGAATAATACATGTCCAATCCCTTCCTCTGGCATGACTATGTCCAGTCCGCACCCCTAAATTCAATATGGCAGAAAAACCTGCATACCAGTGAATGTGCACTGTACTGCATCCCGTGTGTTGGTGCGAATGTCCATATGTCATGATTCTCTTCTCTAAGCTAATATGCCTGTCCATCTAAGGTCCATTTACATACAGATTCTTTTCTGGAGTTGTATAACCTTTCTCTATGTGCTAATAAAAGCATTTATTATTATCAGATCAATGATATTTATTTTATTTATATCAGAAGGGTGACATATTTAGTGTTACCACTAGGCTACAGACTGCTGAAACTGAAGGTTACTCTCTAGACTGCAATGGATCCGTTGATACATTGAGAGACACTAACAGTGAGGTGCTGTCAGTGGCAAACAGCTCTTCGTTTGGGACATCTACTTAATGGAATGCAGCTCACATGCTGCAAAATAATATTCTATAGTTGTAAGAAAGTGAATTATATAAATTGGGGCGGATGGTAGTCCAACGTGAGTTCACTAATGTGTTAGGTCCAAGGAAAGGTTCCAAAAGATTTAAACGCAAGCTGAACACCTGGTACTAAGGAATAGAGTAGACAAGCTTCACTTGGGTAAAATGTGTAAAACACTAACATAGTTACAGAATAAAAAAAACAGAATAAAAACTCTAATTTATAACAAAAAGAGAAACATTTAATAAATGAAATGACCCAAAAATAATAAAAAATCAATATGGAGAACTATACATTTTTGAATATTTAAGGTAAGAAGCGTCAAGAAAAAGTAAAGTGCCAACCAGTAATCACTGTTCGCAGCTGACCAAGAATTCGGGATGTTTTCAGGCCAAATGCCATGGAGTCTCTTTTTGGATACATCAAGCAGGTTATATTGGGTAAATATTTTACCTTCTGACTTCGAAACTGAACTGCAAGTCAAAATGTAATGAGGCAAAGTTGCAGACTGTTTCGGAGGTTGTTCTCTTGATGCCCGATGGCTGTTGGACCAGGTCCCACTGAAGAAGATGGTTTTGGTGGGAAAAGCTCCAGGCAAGAAAAGGTAAACTTTTGAACCATGTTGTACTTCTCGTAGCTCAGATACTTTTGGCACCTTTGACTGGTCAAGATTTTTATATTTGGACTTAGGGCCTAGTTTTAGATCTTGGAGGACGGATTACTCCATAACAACGGTGACGGACATCCCGCACACCTAAATATAAATCCCATTTTATCCTGTGGGATTTGTATTTCAGTACACAGGAGATCCGTCACTGTTATGACGGAGTAACTCGTCCACCAAGATCGAATTCAGACCCTTAGTGGCACATCTATCAAGACATGCTTTTGCGAGTCCTTAATTGCAATAATTAAGCAATCACAATTAAGGACTCGCAAAAGCCTATGCATGTAGGAATCGCTATAAAAATAGCGATTCCTAAACATTCCTTAATTGCGACTCGCAAATTGCGAGGCGCAATTAAAGAATGGCTTCCCACACATTCAAATAAGCCTATAGGCCCATAGGAATGAATGGGAAATGGGAATTGGGAAATTTCATGTGCAATTTGCGAGTACCAATAGGTACTCACAAATTGCACATGGAATTTTTAAGGGTGCAACGGTGTCAAAAGGACACCCTGTTGCACCCCTGAAATTGTGATGTGCACCCATGTTGCGCACACACATGCCCCAAGGGCATGTGTGTGCACCATGAAACTTTGAAAAATGCAATTTAGTGCATTTTTCAAAGTTTTTGCACATTACCAACCAGTTTAATTGCTTGGTAATTTGCGGCCCCAAATAGCGAAATCGCTATTTCAAAGTGCTTCTTGCATTGCATTTAAGAAATCGCAAATTGCGATACCTTAAATGCAATCGCAATTTGGGAAATCGCCAAAAATTGAGATTACTGAAATTGAGCATCCAAAATAGTTTCATGCACTGCAAAAGACCATTTTGCAATTACAATTGGCCGATTTTTGCGATTCGCACTATTTGCGATCGCAAAATCCATTGATGCATGTGCCCCTTAGTCGCTTAGATTCATCAATCAGGGCAAGGCTGCAGACAGTATCTGGGAAGTTCGTGCCGAAGTAGTTAGGCCAGCTGCGAGGGTCAAATAAACAGGGTTTTCTAGCAGCAAAAAGCTCTGAGTGGAACCAACTCAATGGTTTTGTCCAGCGAGGTCGCACCTCGAGTTAACTGATTTCAGAAGTTGTCCTGGTTCTCCAAAGGTATGGAAGTCCAAGTTCTCATTTTTCCAGAGATTTATGAATAGTACATTCTGTACACTACTAATTCTCCCAGGACCATAGGCACACCACTCACTGCAGAAGTGGGCACCAGTAGGATTCAGGCATCTTCCTGTTGCAACTGCTCACTGGCCACTACAGGAAAAAAGGCCTCTTGCTGTTTATGATGTTTATGCAGCCATTCAGGAAGTCAGTCAACAGACACTTATAGCCCACTTCTTTCCACTGGGCAAAGTGGGAGCAGTTCCAGCTTATCAGATCTCCTCACTGGTCTAAAACAACAGGTGCAGTCCTTCTTCTTTTCTTCCACAGGTCTAGAAAGTGCACTGGGGCGCTGGTGGTGAGGTCTCCGTTGTACAGTTCAGTAGTCAGTGGGTGGGAATGACTTCTGGACAGTCCCTAACCAATGAGGGAAAACATCCTGGGGGCAACTCTATACAGCTTTACAGCACATACATTTTGCCTTACTGCGAACTGTCCCATAGTGCGCTATTCGAAGGGAAATCCAAGATGCCACAGGCAGGACCCATGTGTGGGTGTCAGCAAGAGGTGTGGTTAGGGAAATTAACCTTCCCCTCCTCCTCAGCTTGACCAAACCTGTTATGGGACAAGTCCATCCACCCACTGGTCTGGTGCCAAATTACTAGCCTTGCCTAAGCAATTACGTTTTCCCCTTCCTCATGTTTCCCTTTGCACCAAACCGAATGTGCAGGATTGATCTCTGTTCCTTTCAAATGAATGATGTTTCTTTTACCTCTCCAGCTCTCCTTCCTGAGCTGATAGGGGTTACCCGCTCCACAACCACCCCATCTTTTATCCGGGCCTAAAACATTCTCCTGCTCTGGGAGCTGTTTTCATATCTCATTAATGTCAAGCACTGGCTGGGCAGTCGCCACTGGGCCTATTGCAAATTATCCACCAGGAGCTTCAGGCAGGAACAATGTACATTTCTAAAAGTTACTTTTCAGGAATCTTCATTAAAATTGGATTTTGAATACATTTCAAAAATAGTAGCTGAACTATTTCTCTAGCTTATCTCACATCTGAGACTTCAGAGTTGGTATTTTACTCTGTAGTCTGATGTCACAGCTAGGGTATGGTATAGGCTAAATGATGAATGTACGAACCTATGAAGTCGGAAAGAGGGGTGCGTTAAAGCTGTGCCCTGTTGCCTTTCCTATTTACTCTGTACATCAATTGGCTGAATGAACTTTTCTTTATTAATAGTTTTTATTAGCGTACATGTCCTTATCTTTCAAATAAATATGAACCACATTCTAGAAAAGCATGTCCCTTATATATACAGAAAGGCTGGAGGAACACTTTGTGAGCATTAAAAAGATGTACCTCAATTGGGCAAGCACCCAATTCCCAGTCCTACTATATGGGGATGATGCAGTCCTGTTGGCTAGGACTGCTAACAACCTCCAGGGTCTTCTGGGAGGTTTTACTGGTTTTAAGGCATTCACAATGATACGTGGGTCACAAAATACTAGAAATTATTACAGTCAGACAGATAAACATCTTACATATTTTGGCATCCCACCCCACTACACACTTGGCTGGGGCCATTTACAAATTACCATTAAATCAATGGGGTATTACCCATAGAATCAAAGGACCTGGGTGTCAATGGTATAAAGAAAAACAATGGTCCTTGACTATTGATCCAAGAAAATACTTGTCTGAAATTATTTTATAATTAGGGATGCAATTAAATCTGCATGCTTTGACTCAAGCAAGTGGGAGACATGTATTCAATTTAACACTGGTTTTTTACACAATAAATGCAAAACAAAAGGTAGTACCCAAGATTAAATAGGAAGGGATATTACCACACTTCACGTATTTGTTCTCAACCAAATTTACACATTTATTTACAGTTTGATGGGAAACAATTATAATTATAAACGGCGCAAGTACAGTGAGGAAAGGAAAGGGGTGCTCAAGTGTTTAGGAAGAGAAAAGGAAAGCGTATTAAACTGTACAATTCCAATATTTACAACAAATAAAAGTGGGGAACCTTCCGCTTTCAAGATGGCCTGTCCATACAGTTTTAACGGGAAGGAAGTGGGACAATATGGGTACAGGCACACAAATTAAAAGGCGTCGACGTTTCGACCCTGGTGCTCTAGGGATGTTTGAGGCCTCGGCTGCGGGTCTTCTTCAGGACAAGGGGCATGAAGGGAGTGGGGGGACCTTGGCCGTTATCAGGCACGTATTCTGGCTGGGAACACCAATGAAGCTTATCAGGGATAAGGGTTCGTCCCGGCTTCCAGGGGGTAGATCACCTAATGATTTGCGGGTGATCTGGAGTAAAATTCACTGGACTGGTCAGTTGGTTCTTTATGATAAGGTGTCCACTAGTTAAGAAGGAGAAGGAAAGTCCTACCGGCGCCCCCATGGGCGATCCGGTGGTAATGTGGATGGAAGTAGTCAATTTCTCTCTTGGTATATTTCAGGTTATTATTTTTAAGTTCCGGTGCTTTTGTCACCTGGTATAGAGGGTCTGGAAGCCACAGCCGATTCCAGCGTGATGTGTTCCAAAAGATATATATACAGAAAGGCTGGAGGAACACTTGTGAGCATTAAAAAGATGTACCTCAATTGGGCAAGCACCCAATTCCCAGTCCTACTATATGGGGATGATGCAGTCCTGTTGGCTAGGACTGCTAACAACCTCCAGGGTCTTCTGGGATGTTTTACTGGTTTTAAGGCATTCACAATGATACGTGGGTCACAAAATACTAGAAATTATTACAGTCAGACAGATAAACATCTTACATATTTTGGCATCCCACCCCACTACACACTTGGCTGGGGCCATTTACAAATTAGGCATCAGTAATTCTTTAAATCTAGTGAGGAAGTTTCTAGATTGTTTTCTAAAGTAGGGAACAAGCCTATAAAAGAATTGTTGACGATGTACAATAGTTGATTTATGTCTGCGGTCTCTCTTATGGAGCAGGGTTCTAGGGGCACTCAGGGGTTGTACTTCTGCAGCGTGCAAAGAACAATTTTTTGAGAAGGTTACTTTCAGTGCAATGTGAATATTTGACCCTGGATAAGGAACTGAGGGGCATATGATCAAGATGGGGTGATAGAATTATCGCTGCTTTATCGGCAGGAAACTGCAGCTAAAGTGGCGATAAAGGGCTTGATAATATGCCCTAGAGAATTCCCATTGAAGCCCAGGTTAAATGTCTAACCTGGATTTCTGTTGGAATACTATAAAGCATATTATCAAGCCCCTTATCGCCACTTTAGCGGCAGATTCCAGCCGATAAAGCGGCAAAACTTTTCGCCCCGTCTTGATAATATGGCCCTATCTGTCTCTAAGTTATGCTATATAAAATACACTTTTGAGATGTTGGGAGTCCAAAGCAAAGGAGAAGGTCAAAGAACTGTGTTTTAAGCACTGTGAAAATGTCAGACTGTCTGAATCTTGCAAAACCTCCATACTCTCCCACAACTATTTGCTGACATTTAAGACCTATATCTCGTTTATGTAAAGATCCTCAATACAAGTTCTACCTGACATATTTCAGACTGAATATAATGCATAGCCTTTTCTTGTTCCCTGATAGTGCTCACCCTTCCAGGACGATATGTGTGCCCATGTGATAACAGTTCAGAACAAAACACATTGCTGCTGCTAGAAACGCTGCTGCGAGGAACACTGTTTATTTCTGATCTTAAGATGTTCTAAGATCAAACAATGCCAGCCAGCGCTGATGGCACTGCATCAGCTTCCAAATAGAAATGTGCTGTGAGGAATTGGGTGTATTATATGATATGGCTGGGTAGTCTTTTAGCAGATTAAACTCACAAAAACTGTCTTGGGTCCAGTTAAGCTCGATTGAACCATCTAAAGCTCAACCCTGGCTAAATTTGGCTTTCGGGCAGCAAGGCTTGCACAAAAGAAGTTAGTTTAAAGAATTTAATAGTACCAAACAACGAAATAAGAAAGCCATACAAGAAAGAAACACAACACCAATTTTGTGATGACTTTTTAGAGTCCTTTGTGAGCAAAATCCACTGCAGGCTTCTGGATTTACATATTTTTAAAGGTTTTATCACTTTTAATTACAACTGCAAACAAGCTTTGGTCAACAAAATGTTTTGTAACATTTCAAAAGCTTGTAAAAGTTTGTTCCGCTACTTCGACCTCGCAACCAAATCTGACAGGATGGAGGTCTGTGGGGCCAATGAGGTAGATTGGAACAGTTTCCTGAAAACTAGAGCTTTTTATAGTCCAGTTCAAGCCTTTACAGCACAACCACCATAGACCATAATGGAGTGTTCCTGATGCTGGGGATGCAGGATGAAAATTTTCAGTCCTCATGTGATGTGGGCCGACTTTGGCCATAGAGGCTGGGGTCCCAATTTGTCCTCATCGAGACAGTAGAAAGTCAGCAGCAGTTTGGCTCCCGGCCTCCGTACAAAGCGGTTGTAGCAAAATCCTTTGGTGGAGGGTATTGTCTTTCTTGGGCAACCAATCCAGACTCTGATGTCACTTCTGGGTTTAGAAGACTTGAGTGCAACTTTTGGCCATCAACTATTGGTCTCTTGGGGTGCCCAGGGGCAGTTAGCGGCTGATCATCTTTGATGGCTAGCAAAGTGCTGGTTTTGGGCATTCTCAACACTTGTGTCGCTGAAGCTGATTCCAGGTGGCAGCCAACTTACCCTTGGAGTCACTGCTTTGATCTGGGGCTGGGAAACCACTTTTCCTTGAGCCAGGGGCCACAGGCACAGTCTTAATTTTGCTACCCCAAAGGTGCAGCAGGTGCCGTCCAGCAGACAGTTCAGCCTCTCTTTGTGCAGTCCAGGAGCAGCAGTGCAGTTATTCTTCTGTCCTTTTTCCAATCCCAACATGCACTAAAGTTCAGGGTGCCAGGGGTGCCATATTTATCCCAGGATAAAGCCCCAAGGGAAAAATGCAGTCCCCTCCCTTCTGGTCATGACATTCTGGCAATGTGTGGCACCTAGCAATCCCAAAGGGCACTATTCTGCCAACTCCCAAGATGTGGGCACTCTTCCTTGGCTGTTAGGAGCTTGGTAGCCCACCCTAGAGGTGTGGCTACCTGTGGGCTGCACGCCCACAGGAAACCAGTTTGTGCACTGGTTTTCCCTCTCTGGCCCGGTCTCCAGCTTGTCTACCTAAACAAAGGGCAGCCCCTCAGGAGTGTTTTCACCATTTTCCCACCAAAGGCAGCTTCACCTTTGAAGCTCACTTTTTGGGCTTATACTCCGAGTGGCTTCCTGCAGGTGAGACGTGACCCTTCTCTTTGCAGTGGGCTGTTGTTTTCAAGCCTGGGAGTCATCCACACTACTCTTCAGTTGGGCAGAATGCTGTCTGTGGGCCAGTGCCCACGTGAGTCTACTAGACCAGCTGGGTCACAGAGTGTCAACTTTCTAAAAGTTGCTTTACCTTAATAGTGGCATCAAACTCAACCTGGGCATCAGGTTGTGTTTAATGCTATGATTACTTTAATATCTTAGAATACCCAGGTAGGTAGTCCCATTCAGAAGTTAGCCAGGCTGGGATGCTAGCCTGTAACAGCATGTTAACCAATGGGGTTACTGACATTTCCAAGCAAAACAGCAATTCAAGGGGCATGTATAAACATACATGTCCCACTTAAGCATATACAGCTACCAGCCTTAGGGCTCTATAGGCCTTCCTTAGGGGAGACTTACGTATGTTGTTATGGGAAAGAGTGGCTGTATCATTAATGGAAAAGGCAAAGTCTAACTGGCAGTGTAACAACTGCCCTTCCAGTCTGCAGTGGCAGGCTGAGAGCCATTTCATACTTTTGTCACACACAGTGTGGCACAATCAGTGCTGCAGCCCTGGATGGATTTTCTGCCTTGCATTTCCTTGGTACCCTGGTACCATATACTAGGGACATATAAGTTAGTTTTTGCTGATTGGGGATAGCCAATTCAACATTTTAATGTGCAAAAACACTAGCACTAAGGTCTGGTTAGCAGGTCTGAGTGCACTCTCAGTCAGAAAAACATCAGCCAGTAGTCCAAATGGGGGCAAAAGGTGGGGGGGAAATGAGCAAAAAGCCTGTCTCCTTACATGTGCTTTTAAGATCTCATTGATTTTATTCAAAGGTCTTTGGAACCAAGAATGTCTTACAGCAAAATAGACCAATGCTAACTGGATAGACTGTGTATAGTGTTAAGGTTCTTGTTATATTGACATGTTTTACAACCGAGGAAATCCTTTCTGGAGGGTTTTAGACAAAATGCCTATGATTGTAAATGTTGCTGTTTACAGTTAATTTGTGAAATTATATTTTTTTATTGATTATTGTATTTTAATCTGTACTTTTATGACTTGTCTAATTTGAATAAAGATGTTGATTGATTGATAAGGCCAGGCAGAGTCTTCCACAGTGAAAAAAAAGTACTTGGGTTCTTGCCACTGCATAAACATGAAAATATTACGGGCCTTATTTATGGGAATTTGATGTAGGGCAGCGCAGCAAGGCACGCTACTGCGCTGCCGTACATCAAAGTGAAAGGGCAGGAATGAACAGTATTTATCCCATAAGGTGCATTCATGTTCTTTCCCCCTGCGCTGGTGCAGTTGGCAGCCTAGTGCCAATGCAGGCACCCTTGCACCATGATGCACATGGTATGCTCCCCTGTGGGCATCCACGTATGTTTGTGGCCCTGGAGACCCTGTAGGGCCCGCTTTATTTCCTCTCTGCCAGGATTTTCATGGCAGTTGAACCGCCATGAAAACACTGGCAGAGAAAAAACTAGTGCTATATTTGGAGGGACCTTGGCGGTCCCACCAAGCATATTGCGGTCTCTGACTGCCACTACAATGCCAAGGAACAGTGATTCCCTGGCAGTGTCGGCAGTCCCAGGTCATATCAGGCTTTCAGACTGTTGGTGCGGTGGTGGCTGGAACCCCACTGCCGCGCCACCACAAGTTTGGTTGTCCTTGGACCACAAGACTTGTAATAGGGCCCTTAGCCACAAAGACCCCTAATTTGGAAATGAGACAAAAATATAAACTTAATTTAAATCAGAAGACTTTAATTTCTTGTCTACCCATATGTGTAATCTCACAGGCTCCAACTGTAAAAAGATTTTACACATCTAATTACAAATTCAGTGAGCAAATAAATTACACTTACAAGGGCAAAGTCCAATTCATCACAGAGCCTAATATGGTGAGCTGATATCACAGGATGCTTAAAAATAATGCAAATGATGACACCTGTGGCTGTAGAAAGAAACCAAATACAGAAGGATGATAAATTGAAGATGCTTAAGAAGCAAAATGTGAGTTTACCATCAAAGCATCATTCCAATTATTGTTCCACTACGTTGGTGGCAGTAATGTGGGGGCCTGATATATTATTCCCAGGTCACAAAGATTTTTTCTGTTTTTGATTATGTCAGGAAATTCAATTTCTTAAGGTAAAAGTTATCCCTTGATAGCAGATTCGGTTCTTTAGCAATATTTACAGGAGAATTTGGCAAGAGGCTTTATTTGGCGCTCCACCTTTCCAGCAGGGGTTCTGATCTCCTTCATGACAAAAGTGAAGGGCAAATATTGACTATGTATTGACGACAGGTATTTGAATGGAATTAACATATGGAACTGGAATCCACTCCCTTTCATGTCGGTACCTCTTGATCAAGTCAGATCTGCTAAAATATTCCCCAAGTAAGAGGAAATATATGACTTAGTATTGATTTGTAAGGGGAATGAATGAATAATTGTATTTTACTCCAGGCATGGGCAATTTGTATATCTAATTAAGCCGTTTGACCTTGGTAATGCACGAGGAGCATTTCGCATTTTGTAAATGATATATTTAGAGTCATTTGGGATATATATATGGTCGTATTCCTAAATGACAGTCTACTTTGGTCATCTACTCTGAATAAACATCAATGACATGTACAAGAAGTACCCTCACAATTAAGGAAGCATTCCCTGTATGCTAAAGGTGCCAATAGGGTCTGTGAAGTCTCAGTTATATCTTTTCTTGGCTTCTATAGCTCTGGAACAGGAATTGGGTTGGATTGTGATAAACATAGTGCAGTTTTAGAATGGCCTCCTCCAAGGACTGTTATGTAAGTACAAAGATTCATGGAGTTCTCCAGTTGTTATCGGCAATCCCATTGCGAAACGCAGTAAATTTCCCTTGGGGATAGAACAGGATAATTCTTCAACAAGTTCAAATAAACTTTCACACCTGCACCAGTTTAAAAACATTATAATAATATATTGCCTTATATAGTAGATACAAAAGTTTTGTCCTTTGCCATTAGGTCTGTGTCAGAACCGTGTTCATGGGGTCACGAGACCGGAGGAGTTACTGGGCCCAACCAAAGAGGATTGAGGCCGTTTACCCCTTTTGTCCCTGGAACCAGCCTACTATGGATCATGCTCAACTGGGTCAAACGCTCCTTCCTGCGCCTGACTCTCAGATGGGTAGCATAGCTCGAGCTGTCAAGGTGCTTTCAGGGGAAGCACAGACACAGATTAGAGAGCAATATTCATAACTTGTGTCGACAGCGAGGCAATGAATCCATGTCTGGTCAAATACTTATTTTGGTATAAAAGAAGCATTTTAGTTCTAACTCTACACATGTAAATTTGAAACAAAATT
This sequence comes from Lissotriton vulgaris, assembly GCF_964263255.1. NCBI lineage: Eukaryota > Metazoa > Chordata > Amphibia > Caudata > Salamandridae > Lissotriton > Lissotriton vulgaris. The sequence continues at coordinate 999,205,727 of NC_141689.1, forward strand.
CAAAAACAGTAACACAATTGCCTTGAGGTTGGGACTCTAGTAGTTATCAGGCTACTCCTTGTCCTCCCCCCTCTAGTGTAACAGGTTTGGTGTTTTTACTCATTCACTCATGGCTGCATCCAAGGAATATAAATTAAAAGGCCATACTCAATAGTTACTCCCTTATACTCCACAAGTAAGTTCATTCTTTGGAGTTCAGGGATTGGCAGCACCAATGGTGTTATGTCCCCTGGGGTCCCACAGGTCCAGTTTTCCGCTTACCCGCTCTGGCAGCAAAGTAACTTGTGGTGCATCGCTGTCCTGTTCTGGATCAGCTGAGTCGGGCTACCCATGGTTATATGCAACAGAAACTGGCAGGCGCCGGCTATCTTCTCTGACCCACGCTACCTGCATATTTCAACACGCTCGGTGCCCTGGTTCCAGCAGTCACATGGTAAGTCTTTCCTTCCCTCAGCAGGGGGGGGTTGAAGTCCTTGCGCCAAAGGGGTTCTATGGGTGCAATCCACAAGTCAGGTTTGAGTTTAACCTTGGTTCACAACAGTTTCCTGGTCCTGGGTGTTGACCTTTGACATTTGGCTTCAGCCTCTCAGGCAGTCCCTCATGCCATAAGGTGTCGCCTCTCAGGCCAGGTTTACCTTCTGTAACCCATTCCCTCCAACCCTCTCCTTTCCTAAAGGGTACTCCGGTCTTGGTGCTCCAGGGCAGGTGACCTTGGTTGCCTTGGGTGATGTTTCCTCACCCAGCAGGGAGACTAGCAGGTTGGCCCCCTAATCCTGGTGATAGGCACAAGTCTTGCAGAGCTTCCCCTCCTCATACGGCCTGGCTGGCTGCTCGGCAGATGATAAAGTTTGGGGTATTGGACCCTCCTACTTATAATTCTTTTCCAGACACCTAATGTAAATTACGATCTGGACCTTTGTAATTTCATGCTGGGGTTCTGCTTCTTCTAAATGGACATCTATCCCCTTTCTATTTCTTCCTGAAAGATGTCTGTCACAGCAGGTAGGACTCCAAAGCTGATTAACACACAATATTTATGGGAGTGACCAGAGTTCATACCTAGATGTCTGCCCCACTTATATGTGCATTAAAGGTTAATCCTGGGCCCTCTGCCCCACTCTTTATGATTCCCCTATCAGACTCATCTCCCTCTTCCTGAGATGTGTCCAGGCCCTTTCCTTGTGATCTGTCATTGAATCAAAGATCCCTTGAAAATGCATAGTGGGAGCCTGGCTCTCACCTCATCTAGTGCTTGTCCCACCGAGCTTACAGGAATGCAGAAATACACAATTCTGTCAGAGGGGGATTCCCTTACTACTCATGTTTTTACCAGGGTCCTCCATGTTATGTGCCAGTGCAGACACTTCTGCACTCCTGATACATACACAGCACACTCACTGCCTAGTACTGTTGTCCTCATATAATATGCTACCGCCAGCATTCCCACATACTAAGTCAACGCACACTGCTCAGTACTGAAGTCTCTCGGGACTGCATCAGAGTGCGTTATTTTAAAAGCACACCCTGACAGTACACACACACATCTACCATGTGCCCACTGTACCACACTTCACCCTTTGTGATGTGTATCTTATAAGCTCACACATACACCCAGTTTGGGTTTCCATCCTTCACTCACTCCACATCCACCTGTTGTATGCCAAGAGCGAGTTAAACACAAAATAGCTGAACTTTAAAAAAAAGGTGAGTGAGCCTGTAGGCCTCACTTCAGTGATGCAGGTTAAAAAGGACGTGTTCACTACAACTAATTACTACTCCATATGCTGCCACCACCACGCGTGTGTTCTGAAAATCCTGGTGAAAGCATTAGCCATTCAACACTACGAGGGTAGCTCTTTGGGTGCCCACCAGATCCAACAAGACTGCAATCTGCGAGATAGGCCAATATCATGGCACACACACATGATCCTTGTTCACCTATGACAAAAATCTGCATTAGGGATCCGGACAACAATACAGTTGGGTACACAGGGCAGGGGTACACATCCATCACCATGTAGAGGACTTTCTGTTCCTGCAAGCTGTATTACCACAAAAAGATCCTGAGAATAATGAACTTCAGCCCGTGGGATTTTATTCCTGAGCATTGACTAACACAAGAAGAGCTACAATAATAATGACCGGTAAATCCTGGCAATCAAAGAGGCAATTTGGCACGGGAGGCATCTTGTGGAAGGTGCTCGAAATTAGATCACTGTATGAACATATTACGAGTTTATTGTACCTCCCAGCAATGGAATATTCTAATTGTCATCATGCCAGATGAACTCTCGTCTTTCCTCACTTTGACTATGACGTGATTTACAGACCAGGCAATGATCATGGTGAAGCATGCAATGGCTCCCACCTTATAAGACTCTTCTTCACCTTCCCTATCTCACCCTCCGAGGACCCACGACCCACAGAGCTGGTGGTAAATGGGTGCGTTAAACCCCACGGAATTAGGAATTCTATGTGATTTTACGCCCGATAACACTGGGCCTGCCCAGTTAATCCCCATTACATTGGGTCTTACTCTTAATTGCATGGCACTGGCTGATTGTTATACAACTGTACTGGTAATTACGGTTGCAGAGCTTGCACCCTTCCAGTAACGTGAAAGTAATCATAAGGTCCTGAAGTGAAGGCTGCAGAAAAAAAACGTTGTTTCTTTTTTTTTTTTTTTTTAATTTTTATTTCCAATACTTTTATTGTGGTATTGCTATGAGTGAAAAGAAAGAAGAGCAATTATTAATAAAAGATGCAATATGCCTCCCTCGAAATAACCAAAACACAGATAAAAATAATTGTGCCTCTGTGTCAAAAACAGTACACGTGTATGATCATTTTTACTAGAGCTATAAAAATGAAGTCGAATATAACATTGTACTAAACTTTATTATCAACATGTGCTGCTTACTTTAAATTACTATTAATTGCAGAACTGTGCCAACATCAACATAAAATGATGGTGTTTAGATGACTCCCTTCCTCGCATTGCAGCCGATTGATCCCACTCTTAATTTGCCAAAACTATCCAGCAGCAGCATAAAAAGAGATGATGAAAACGAACAAAGTGTCTCTTCAGCTCGCACTTAATGAAGCGCAGCCCCTGTCAGAGCGCCTTTTCATAAAGCCAGCAGAAGTCTTTGCTCCGTCCAAGACGTCCACGATAATAACGCTAATTTCTATAGAAAATTCAAAGGAAATAAACGGAATGAATTTATATTAAACATGTCACGAATAGAGCTCGCTGTATTTTAAGAATTTGTCCTTCATTCCAAATCACCAAGAACCTCTGACGCATTTGTAATATCCGCTTGTTTTGTGGCAATTGTCAAATCTTTTTTGGAAAAGCGTTCTGTAAGCACCTGTTTGTTGAAGAAGGAAGGTGTTGTTTTCTATAAAGACTGTTAACCACTTGAGGGTGAGAGAGGGCATCTAAGAGAACGTTTAGCAATTTTATTTTAGGATTTTGTCATACTTTGCATTATGCAGTTCTAAAGTGGTAGGGCATGTTAGTAGTTGGGACTTTTCAGAAGATACTTTCCTGAAAGAATGATCAGATAATCATGATAAAACTGAATTGATTTAATATCAAACCGGATGACGAACAAAATACAAACCATCCTTCAACATAGGGCATTTATATAGAACAGAGACCTTTCTCGGAGTTTGTTGGCTCTATAGTAATAAAAAAAGAAGAAGAATTAGAAGACAAATGTTTTTAAATGTATACTGAATGTCGACAAATGAAAAGTAGACGTCTGTAGAGTCCTGCTGGACACGACCTAGCGCCCCAGCATTGACTAGTTTACCAGCCACTCCTTTGAGGGCTAGCCTTCACACAGACCCCACACCCATCCCACACAGGCGTCACAAGTGACATGTACCTGCTAATAAAAGGTCTGAGCACACATGCTCAGGGCCAGTTACTGATACTATAATGCTGTGTCTCAGGGCACAAGTCCTAAATAAAGAAGTGGGGGGACGCTCAGAGACGGAAGTGACGTCACGACAGGAAGTGACGTCACGGAAGGTAAAACACCTAGAAGTGGGGGGACGCACAAATAAGTGAAGTGACGGCACGACCGGAAGTGACGTCACGAAAGGTAAAAAAAATGAGAAGTGGGGGACGCTCATGCGTGGAGCGGGCTATCTTTTGTGTGAAGGAGGCTTGTGGCCTCACTGGTGTGTCGCATTCCGCCTGTGCAAACCCCAATCAGTTCAAAATTCAGTTAAAAAATAAATAATAATAATTTACAAAACGGCAACAAGTACCTAATATTAGAGAAACCTTTCATATATCATTCTACAGAGCTCATCTGAAAGTGACGCAATGACCTACTAAGCATGTCCGTAATCGAGAATAGTCTTACTTAGTAGACACAGTTTGCAACAGCCCGACTTTTGCTCAGTGCACTCGGGTAAAACTAGATGGCGGAAAAGTGAGAAAAAAAACATGAGCCTTGCAAGGCATACACTGATGTCTAATGCAGTTGCTTTTACCCACTGAGCTAGCTAACCAGACAGTTTACCCCAAAGAGGAGGAGCGCGAGAGAGGCGGGCGAGGCTCGGAATCGCACTCGAGGAGCTTTTGGAGGGGCTGTTTGTGCTTTTGTAACCTGACTCCAGCCATGACGTATCACTGAATAGGCTTGCCAGGGGGTGCCTGTGTCGGTAATGGCTCACTTGTTGGAGTGGAGGCGCACTGCCTGGGGCCTTAATTATACTGTCTTTGGGAACTGTCGGCTCAGCACATGACCCGGAGCCGTAGACAGCGCTAGCGCCAGCTCAGCACAGCTTTTGCACAGGGGGGGCGGCGTCCACCCGGTAAGACCCCTTAAAATAAGTGGGGGGACGTCGTCCACCCGCGTGGTACCCCGACTCGAGCCCTGCTGTGTCTGTGTTGTTACTTCTGAAGCATGTGGCATAGGGCCCGCGACTGCACAACACCCAATGGGGCTCCTCTGAATAGGCAATACGCCCCCTTTTTTTCTGGCCCGTTTGTTTTTATTACCAAAAGCGAATAATTTATTATTCACTCGTGGCATAATAAATAAGCCCTATCTCCTTTGAGTTCTGCAACACTTTGATGGCTGGCACAGGTGCACGAAGGCTGTAGTGACCGGCTGGTCACTGTTCTATTGCTTCTAATTGTATGCTTGTACCAGCAACTACCCGAGGGCTGGCTTGCGCCATCAACCCACACCCACCCATCACAGGTGTCACTGGACATGTGACCCTGTCAATAGAAGGGGCCAGGGGAATGTGCCCTTGGCCAGTTCCAGACACCATGTAACTGAGTCTGTGTCATTACTTTAAGTCTAGGAGGGGGGGGGCTTGGGCCCCGACTCCGTACATTGGCGATGAGCATGTGGACCTGCATGTGCAGCCGCCTTGATACTGGATACAGGGGGAGAGTATAACCCCTGTTGAAGGTAACCCCTACCAGCAGCAGTAATGCTGTGGCAGACCAGGAGCTGGCCCAAGAGAAATTGGGGAACGAGCTGGCTCAGTATCTTGCCAACTGTGACCCCGAGAGGCTGTAGAGGACAAGGCGAAGTGCCTGCTGACTCGGTGGGCAATGAGTTGAGCCCGCGGGATGGAGGAAAGGCACTAAGTTGACTGCACCAAAAAGGCCCCATAAGAAAGAGAAGTGGGGCGGGGCACAAAGTGAAGTGACCATACTCCCCGAAAAGCAGTTCTGAAGCTTTGGACCACCTATGTCATAGAGTAAGACGCCTGCTACATAGAGAAACAAGTGATGTCCCACAGCCTAGATGATGGCTGCAGTGGTCCACAGTTCAAGGGGCAAGTCCGACTGGAAAAGTACCAGTGAGACAGCATAGATCAGAGAGGCATGCGTGGAGAGTGAGTGGACAACTGGCTTGAGAAGCAATGGATGCCATGTGAGTGGAGGTGATGTCAGTCGGCATTCACTGCGGGTTGTGAGGCATGCAGTTATGGACACGTATGGACACGCCTGTAGTGGAATGTGTGGCCAGAGTGCTGGCATGGCCAACCTCATGTTTCTTGGCCGTGCACAATAGAGCAAAGCAGTGGGCTGGTGGAGAGCATCCTGTGGTGCGAACTTGCTACCGGCGAATGTGTTCTCTGTAGGTGGGCAGTGCCGGGCTAAATGAGGCCTGTCAGTACTGTGTGAGGCCCGCATAGTTGGGAAAGCTGCTGGGACGCCCAATAATTGCTTGCACTGCACCTTTTGGCCACTGGTGGATACCGCGCCGATATTCAAGAACCACGAGCCAGCGAAAATGGCCTGCAGCATCAAGACACTGCTGGCAATGATGGCAACACCTAGTGGCTGATTGCCACATCGCAACCTGAAGGTCTGGAGTCAGAGGAGATAATGCTGTGGACTAGGAGGGGAGGTGGTCACAGTGCCACTGTGACCTGTAAGGACAATGAGTAGGGCACAGCTGGTAAGAACTTCACATGGTGTTGCAGTGCCACCTAATGGCTATAGGTGGGTTACTGCAAGGGATCAAAATGAACATTTTATTGAGGAATGGCCCACAGAGCTGATGAGACTGCTCAGTACCTTGTCTGAAGTGGGGGACGCACCAGAGATGTGATTGTGAAGGAGGATTGGGAGGCAATATGTCCCCATGTCAAGTGGCGCTCGATAAGAAAGCTGCCAAGAGGACAGTGTAGACAATTTGAGTGGAATCAAGGCACTACAGCAAAGTAAGGCTGAAGTAGTCATGCCATGTGTACTTGAAAGAGAGCCTGTTCGGACTTCCTGAGTGACCTCTGTCTTGAGGCCTAGAAGAGCATCCGAGAAATCCACACCAGCCCTTGGCAATCCAGGGGCAGGGGCCTCAGAGATTACCGGTGAGAGAGGAATCCCGACATGAGAGAAGCACTGGCAGCAGCTCCCCCACAGGTGCCAGGATGCATGAAGATCTCTGTTGGAATCTGGTTACCCAAAAGACTGCCCTATCAGTGCCAGTGCACCAGAGTCAGAAGGGAAGGTCAGCACCGACCTGGAAACAACTACCGTCTAGGTGAAGCAAGTGACTGAAGGTGGGACTCAGTGATTCCTCCTTCAGCCTATAGTATTGCGTTGGAGTGACACGATATAGTCCACACAGTCCTGTGGAAGCTCGGTGAAGAGGACCTCAGGGGACTCCAGTGAGAGGGGAATCCTGGTAAGAGAGGGGAATCCTGGTGAGAGAAGGAAGTCAGAGTTCACTCCACCATCATGCAGCTGGAAGCACTGTGGCATCTGAGGAAGGTTTGTCAACAATAACCAGGATGTTATCAGTCTTTGGCGGCTTGCTGTTTTATGGAACCAGGAGGTACTTGAAAATGCATAAAGCCACAGTCTTCACTATTGCTCAACATGCACCCTTACAGCAAACAGTGTATATAGACTTCCATGCAGTGAGACCAGGTGGGACAGGACACACAGTGCTGAGGTGAAATATGACTATTCAAACTGGTGAGCGAGAAATCCAGAGTACATCTACACTGCTATTCGTGCCCAGAGCAGTCTGGTTAAAACGGCACAGGTGTGTCATATTGCCTGGCACTCCCAGCACCACCTGTCCACTCATTTTGTCCAGGAAAACCTCTTGAATGGACTCAGTGGAGTTGTTGTTTGTTATTTTGTTCTCTCCCACAGGCTGGACTTGTCCCATTTTTAGAAAAGGTTGGGAGGGATGCAGTAACTGGATGGTCACTGTTTCTAATTATATGCTTGTACCAGTCACTCCCCGAGGGCTGGCTTACACCATCACCCCACACCGTCCCATAACAGTTGTCACAGGACATGTGACCCTCTCAATAAAATGGGTCGGGTGGCACATGCCCTGGGCCAGTTCCAGATACAATGCAACTGAGTCTGTGTCATTACTTTGAGGGTATGGAGGCCGAGGGCCCGACTCTTTACCTCAACCTTCAGATATGGGGAAATACCATCTCTTACCTTAAAGCCCTGGGCTGGCACACCTTTGTGTGCAAGAATGTGAATGTGTGCAAAAAAGTAGGCTCTTTGTTCAGTATGATGGTGGTTTGGCAGAATCAGCATGCATTCACCACAAATGTGGCGGCATTGTTCTGGGCAAACTGCAGACATTTAAACAACAAAATAGCCAAGCCGCAACAGACAGTAGTACAATAGTCTAGCCACAACAATATAAAACAGGATTCTGCTTCATAGTGGCCTTTACAGGGTCCAAGAAAGGGTAAGATTTTATAGAGATGCTTCAGTCCAAAGGTACAAGCTAGCACCACTGCAGAAACCTAACTAGTTAGCTTAACGTAATTCAATTTAGAACTCTATGGGCTCATTTATGAAAAGTGACGCATCGCTGCGTGAAAACAGTGATGCGTCACTTTTCACTGCGCACTCCTTGCGACACCAATGATGCGTCATATTTAAAGTATGACGCATCATGTCGCTAGGACTTACAGATACGTCAGTATTTCTGACGCATCTGTAAGCGCAAAAGTGACGCATTGCTGGAGTGTGTCACAAAAGTGACGTAACTCCAGCAATGCGTCCTTTCACATGGGGAAAGCCCCATGTGAAAGGGCTTGCGTCAGTCTTACGCCTGCTGTGAGGCAGGCGCAAGATTTTGACGCAACGGCATCCTAAAAGTGACGCAGTGAAATCTCATAGATTTCACTGCGTCACTATTACGAGGCTTTTTGCGGGAGAACGCCCCCTTTGCATACATTATACCTGACGCAGGCATAATGTGGCGCAGGGGTTTAAAAAGTGACGCATCTACCTAGATGCGTCACTTTTTAAATATGGCGCAACAAGGCGCATTTTGTACGCCGCTGGTGAGTCACAAAAAGTGACGCACCGGCGGCGCAAAACTGACGCAAGGCCTCATAAATAAGGGCCCTAGATTTTTCAGCACAATGGCATGATCAAGGCAGTAGACCATGGCTGTATCCATATATGTGGGATCCAGAGATCCATGCTTATACTGGTTACCAATGCCTGTTTTTTTCCAATTAAGCTGGAGACAATTTCTCCTCATGAATCAACATGAAATTGACTTTAGGAAAATTTGCATCATTTTCACCCATTGGAGACTTGTTCTTGGTAACAATATCTTATCAAAAGATATGTTCAACTCGAAAAAGTTCCTGGTTGACTTTTTTTATGTGAGGTTTGTCTTTGCTACAAGAGCCACAAGTGATACTGAAAAACACATTCCTACCCAAGTGATTAAGTTTGTGAAATCTTCACACATTTTCAAAATATTTCATGAAAAATAACACAGTTTTTCAGGACGCTGTCTGAAATAAACTACAGTCAATGACTCATTTGCTTGGGGATTAACGGCCAGATTCATGAAAGACCCGTTTTGCGAGTCTGAAATAGCGATTCATAAGGAATCGCTATTACAGACTTGCAAAACGGGATTCATGTAGGAATCACAAAATTAAATGCGATTCCTACAGATTCCTTATTTGCGATTAGCAAATTGCTAATCGCAAATAAGGAATAACTCCCCATTTATTCCTATGGGCCAAAAGGCCCATAGGAATGAATGGGGAGTATTCCTTATTTGCGATTAGCAATTTACTAATCGCAAATGAGATAGCGATTTAAAGGGTGCCAGGGGTGTACAGAGGACACCCTGTAGCACCCCTTAAATGCTAATTTAAATAGGTGTTGCGCACACACATGTCCAAAGGACATGTGTGTGTGCAACATGCAACTCAGAAAAATGCTCATAAAAGCATGTTTCTGAGTTTTCGCTATTTACCACGAGGTTTGACCTCGCGGTAAATAGCGGGCCGAAATTGCGAATTCGCAAATTTTAAATGGATGATGAATTGCATTTAAGGAATCTCAAATAGAGATTCCTTAAATGCAATTCCTCGCAAAATAGCGAAATCGCTATTACCGATTTTTGCATTTGGGATGATGAATCCCAAATGCAAAAATAGCGCTCGCAAAGGGCCACATTCTCAGAATCTGGCCCTTTGCGAGCCGATTTCGGCTTGATGAATCAGGCTGTAAGAGCCAGATTTACAACTCTCATTGTTTGCGACTTGCAATTTGAATTTGTTTGTGAGTCGCAAACACTGATATACAACAGAGTCTGAGACACTGTTTGCAATTCCCAAATGAGCCGCAAAGTACCTGTCTCATCAATATTAATGAGGCAGGTCGCATTTTGCGACCCATTGGGAATGACTGACACTCACAGGAATGGTGACCTGCTGGAGTCAGCAGACCAACATGTCTGTGACTGTTTTTTTCAATTAAGCTGTTTAAAAAAAAATGCAGCCAGTTTTCCTTAAAGGTCTTTTTCTTAAAGTCCTGTTTGCGACTAGCTTGCCACTAAACTGAAATTGCTGGTAAATGCGATTGTTTAGCGACTGTACTTGCAGTCGCCAAACAATCTTACATCCTGTAGTGTTCTCTCCACGCACGCTCCTGGCGCGTGGACACTCTTTATGCATCTAGCTCGCGCTAACCGTTGGAGCACGAGCCAAGCACGAATTGACAGTTAGTCACCAGTCGGGTGACAGTTGGAAATACAGTTGATCTAGCCAGCGCTGTTCTGGCACGCACAACCGGTGCTGTCTGTGGGAGCTTGCTACGATATTATTAATAAATAACCTTCCTACTTACTTGGATGTCTCCTGTCATCACTACACATCCCCATGCGATTCGATATTAGAAAGGGACGCCCTTGGCATGCCCCTTCCTAATAGCTACTCGCAAAACCTTTTTTGCGAGTCAGTAACAGGTTACCGACTCATAAAATACCTTTGGTACATGCTTCAACCTTTTTTAGCAGTTTCAAACATGCCGATTTCCTATTTGGAACTCCTAAAAGCAGTCATACATCTGACCCTAAATTTCCTGGATTCTGTTCAAACATGCTTGGGACATACTCCTTTTGATGTATCAGACCAACAATAAATTATGTCATAAAATTAAATATACAGTTGGTAGGGAGAAGGGGAAGAAAGTGCGAAAAGCACACATTGTTATCAAAACTGCTAGTGATAAACATAAGCAACATTTAGTTAAAGTACTGGCTGAACTGAATTCGATCTTTGTAGATTTCTTTGGAGGAAATTCAGTTGAAATCCAAAGGAAATGTTTTTTCTTTGAATATGCTTGGAGGTGATAGATTGGTGAAAAAGTGGTTCAGAGGAAGGTCGTGGTCATAAATGCAGCCAATAGGCAGACTTCAGCAGAAAGTGAGAGCAGTATAGAACAGCTTAGCCAGAAGGAAATATTGACCAGAATAATCTTTATGAATTACGTTTCTAGTGCAGGAAATTATTGCAGTATAGTTAGTCCAGCAGGATACTGTATACAGAGTCGATCAATATTTGTGTTTCCAATTTTGATATACATAGGCAATTCAGTTTGCAGATAATAACCAAACTAAACTTGTTTGTCTTTGTCCCTAAATCATGTCAGAGTTTTGTTGCACTCCAACTCCCTGTGCCTTGTCATTTTGAGGATATTACAGTTGATGACATGATTCTTGCCCTTCAATAAGTATGATTTTTTCCTGTGCATCTTTATTGCCATTTGTCTGTTTGATCTTGCTGTCTCTTTACAGACCTCAGTGTGGAGTTTGGACAAGATTTCAAAGGTATGGCCTTTCCCTATCTTTCCCTGTTTTCTGAAGTAGAATGGTTTTTGAACTACAAGGTATGTACTCAGAGCACTTTGGAGAGCGACTTATAGAAACCTTTTAGGTGCTAACCTTGGTAAGAAGTTACAGATCATGTCTTTTTCAGCCTGAACTGTACAAATTAGGGCTGGGTTTTAGGGATTGAAAAGTCTAAAAAGTATGAGATATTGAGTAGTTACATTAAGGCACTATAGAGAGGTGTGCAAGTAGAAAACCTGGAATAAAGAGGAGATTGAGATGGTATAAACGGCAGATACATTGGGACACATTTATCATTCTTTCAAACAGTGCAATGCAGCAAGCCACTTTGCTGTGCTGATTTAAATGGGAATGGCAGGAATGCACCATATTTTCCATTATACGGTGTATTCCTGTCCTTTCCTAGCACTGATGCACTTTTGGCTGCCTAGTTCCAATGCAGACAACCTTGTATCATGGTACAAGAGTACCTGCATTGTAGGCGAGATTGTTTTTGTGCAAGAATGGGCACCTTCCTGCACAAAAACAACCTGAGAGGCTTTTTCTCCTTACTACAAGTGCAGCACACGTAAAAAACTGAAAAACTAGGAGAAATAAAGACATTTCTTCTTGTTACACCTCAACTGGGGTGGCATAGCATTTTGACGCAATCCCAATTCTACCACTATTGGTAAATCTTGAATGTACTAAAATCCATGGGTGGATGCTTGGGAACCCCAACTTCCCACCAATGAAATGGCTCCCTGCCACAGAGTAACGCAAGGCAGCGATTTGTGCCGCTTTACATTACTTCTTGATTTATCAAGTCCCGTAGGGCTATGCAAGGTGGCCTAGCGTGGCTTTATAATTCTCACTTAGGTTATGTGTCACCTTTGCAACCCCTTGTGTGGCGCAAGGGTGATTGAAAACCTTGATAGATCTGGCCCTTTGTCATAGGGCCTGATTTAGATCTTGACAGTATTACCACCATGGCAGTGGTCCCAAGTACCCCATAAAATGAAGGGTTTTTCACCCGCCATATTTAAATGCCGGTAGACTGACTCATCAACAGAGTGTTTCCAGCTGCGATCACAGCACACTGCTGTGGCAGACTCCAATGCTGGCGAATAGAAGTCTGTTGCTGTCAGGCTGGCGTGTTCCTGCCGAGCAGATTTAGATTTCACAGTTGTGCTGGTAGTCTCCTTGCGGTGATTCCCTGACAGAGGGAGTCTTTCATGGTACGCGATCGACAATGCACCATCACTGTGTCCATTGGAGTGGAACACACCTGATGTCCATTGGCCAAATGGAAACACCTTCATACCATGCTATTAAACAAACCCCATTTCAGACCATGATCCTTTGCCATTCCACAGCGCCACAACATTTTCTACTGGAGATTTAGAGATTTAAGTGAAGTTATTTTGTTTCTTTTCCCTGTTTCTTGTCCTTTTATCTTCTTTCATTTATTACCTTGTGGTTAATTATTTTTATTTAATCAAATGCTCTATTGTGATTCAGTGTGCACCATTCACATCATGTACGAACGAGATGGCTTCAGATCCTTAAATCATAATGTGTGCATTTTGCCACTCGCTCCATCTACTGTGAGACATTTATGGCACTATAGACTCTACCCAATATCCTTTCTCAACAAGTCAATTGGCCAGCAAGTTTCACGAAGTTGCAATTTTGGAAATGCTTCAACTAATCGGATGTCTCCTAGTATTTTTGAATATTCTAATCTGGTTCAAATATTTGTTATCACTGCCGCTGATATACAGTGGTCATCCATTTCAGGAGATTATCTTTAGAATCCTCAGAGCCATTTTCAGTTTCACGTTCCATAGGAGATACGTATTAAAGTTGCATCAATTTGTACCCTACAGGTTCAATGGTGGCTTTCCTGATGAAGGCACTCAGTGCCGAAACGTGCATAGTTCCCTTGAAGGTTCATCAACAATGTAAAGGCACACTCTCTAGTCTAATGATCACTCTTATGTGATGTATTTTGTGCTTTATTGATCTACTGTTAACTATACTGTGTGACAGAATTTGAACCCATGGAAGTCAATAAGACATATGAAGATAAAAAATGTTTTGGTGTATGGTTGTGTGAAAGTCTGACTGTAGGTTTGTTGAATGCTGTCTTTTCTATTTATGTATCACAGTGTATTTAATTATGATATTATTTACAGTAGGATTTTAAAATGTCGAGTTTTTAATGAAATATCAATATCATTTTTCAAGTCTTAGTCAGATGGCCTATATGAACTATATATATATACTTAGTTGCTCAGAGGTGTTGTTTATACATTAGTGATCCCAAGAACTCCACCAAGTTGTTGGTTTTTGCCCGCTGTATTTTGATACGTGCAGGCTGAATCATCGACAGAGTTTTTCCCGCCTAAATCACGGCACATGGCCGCTGAAGTGGCAGACTCCAATGCTGGAGAATAGTACTCTGTTGCCATCAGGCGGGCGGGTTCCCACCGAGCAGATTTAGATTTCACAGTTGTGAAGGCAGTCTCCTAGAGATGGTTCCCTGACAGAGGGAGTTCTTCATGCTACACGGTCAACAATGCACCGTCACTGTGGCCATTCGGTGGATGTTGGAAGAACACATCTTATGTCCATTGGCCAAATGGAAACACCTGCATATCACACTATAAAACAACCCCCATTTCAGGCCATGATCCTTTGCCATTCCACTGTACCGCATCATTTTCTACAAGAGATTTTGATAGCTAAGTGAGGTTATTTTGTTCCTTTTCACTGTTTCTTGTCCCTTTATCTTCTTTCATTTATTACCTCGTGGTAAATTCTTTTTATTGAATCAAATTTATTTGCACAATGCTCGGCTGCAAAAATCTTCATGTTACTACAGAGAATTGTCAGTCATGGTGATGATATCATTAGACTAGAGATGAAGGAACAGAAATGAATATAGACACGATCAGTACAATATTGGTTGAACTTGTCCAGCCGGACAGAGGTCTAGTATTTAATATTTAACAATTCTTTGGAATGTTTACAAATAAAAATACAGAAAGTGGGGCACAAGCCTGTATCCTACTACAAGAACAAACAGTTAGGAAACACACAAGGAGGCTCAGGCAAAGCTCATGGTTTGTTACAGTAAAATATTTAGATGTGATAAACAAATCGCAAGGAACACCTCATCTGGTGGCTCTTCATGGTCTCCATCCTGTGCAATGTAAGGGATATTTTATCACTGGGCGATGTTGTGGAGCATGCAGCAGGCCACTTTGATTTTGCACTCCTTATCAAGTGAGTAAAGAAGGACTCCATCAGTTTTGTCCAGACAATGATAGCTTGCCTTTAGGAGCCTGAAAGGCCACTCCACTGGCCACAGCATCCTGCCATGGGCCGCATTGAAGTGGACTTCCCCTGGCATTGTTGGATTCCTCAGTGATGCCAACAACCATGGTTGGTTGGGATAAGCTGAGTATCCTGGATGGAAGACAAAACATGTGTCCATAAATGTTACACAGTTACAGATTATTCAAATGGACATTTCCCAAACAATATTATCAAAGATTGTACTGACCAAAAAACTAGGCCCTCTCAGGTCCATGTTGTGACATTTGCAGGGGTATGGAGCTGTTCCATAGTACAAAGGAATCATGGGTAGAACTGTGGAAACATGCACAGATGCTTGTAATTTACAAATCTGGTAGGTGGACAGCTTGCAGCTGATTGAATGGAAGTATTTCTGAAACCAGTAGACCTGTTCGCTAGCGTGTGGTGGCACTATGGCAATATGTGTGCCATCAATTTCCCCAACCACATGTGGTAGGGGGCCCAAACCATATATTTCCTTCTTCACATTGGTTAAATCCTGCTGCCGTGGAAATTGGATGAAGTTGTTGATCATTGAAGATATAACTTCTCTTAGCTCACCACTGAAAGTTGGTTGTGACATGCCACCAGATACTGCCGCAGTCTATTGGAAGGATTCTATGACCAAAAAATGAAGTACTGACTTAGGTTTGACAATTGGTGTTATAGATGTGGGATTTCTGTTGTGAGGCTGAAGATCTGGTTCCAGCTGGTGACATGAATCTGGTTTAGTTCGCCTATTCAACCTGAAATTCTTGATTACACTCTTTTTTTCCATGGTGGCAAGGTCCTGAAATGGGTGGTAGACCTGAGGCTGTCATCTCCTCACTCTCCCAGGCTTCACATTTCTGCATTGGAAAATACATTTGAACATTTGGCACATTTTCTACAACACTATATTTGATAAGTAACACTAAAATCATCTAGTTTAACAAAATATATATGGTTTAACTACATATTTTATTCCAGCATTTGCTATTTGTCCTTTATTCTTCACAAATTACATGTATAGCCCAATATAAAATTAAAATGTAATTTCTTTAAAATATTATATTTCAAATGTTTTATTTATACATCATTTAAAAAAAAAATCCTCCACAAATACCATCAATGGCAGTGTAAACAACACCGCACTAACATCACTTTCCAGAACAGTGAGGCACTACATATAAATGTTTATTTTTAAAAGAATTAGTGTCCATAAGAGTTTGAATTTATAAACAACCTAGCCCACATTTTGATGTGGTGGTGATGCACTCAACAGCACAAACACACTGTTTTGAACTGCTAAAATGGCAGGTGCCTGATCTTGTCGATAGGATATTTGGAATCAGATGGGCACAGCAGAAGTTCACAGCGTAGTGGGTGATAAACTCCATGACAGACACAGCCATAGGCTAACATTGGTGAAAGTAACGTACAAAGACCAATGGTTGTGTGCGTCTATGCTGACAATTGCATACATGTACGAAGTGGTTGGAAAAAAACCACTTGCCTCGTAACACTGCTGCCATCAAGACCTCCTCCACTTTTGCTGCTGTTTATCGCCTATGGCAGCAACAATGACAGGTTGAACAGGAGAGAGGACCACTGCCTTCTCACCA
The DNA here is from genome assembly GCF_964263255.1 of Lissotriton vulgaris. Taxonomy (NCBI): domain Eukaryota; kingdom Metazoa; phylum Chordata; class Amphibia; order Caudata; family Salamandridae; genus Lissotriton; species Lissotriton vulgaris. Next base: position 999,222,303 of record NC_141689.1, read on the forward strand.
GAGGACCTGGATTTGCTGGCAGAGGAGGTCCTCTGCCTGTATGACCAGAGGAACAGGTACATGTCTGAAATGTATATGGGAATATGTCTACCTTTTTTTTCCATTAACACAGGTTACAATGTACCTTTGAGTTCCTGAGTGAAGTGTAGTTAGTGATGTGAACTGTCATATATTTGTTCCTTACAGAGGACAATGATGTTGGAGATTTCCAAGCACTTTACAATGTTAAAAAATAACGACATTAGTATGTTTTATATTGTATTGTAAATGCATTTATATAGCGCTTACTACCCCCGACGAGGTGACATAGCACTTTTTCAGCGAGTAGCACAATACTCCGGAGCACATGAAGGATTAGTGTTGAATTAGTATAGTGCAATATAAAAGTAATTTGAGTGGTGGATATGTTAGTTAGTAATTTGGATTGAGAAGGATAGCCGAGGGATATAAGAAGGAAAATGGTTTACATTTATATAGCGCTTGTTACCCCTGATGGCATGTTGAAGCGCTTTTTTGGTGAGTAGCACGCTACTCCAGAGCCCATAAAAGATTAATGTTGAAGTAGTATAGTGACATAAGCAAGTCATTTGAGTGGTGGGTAGGTTAGTCAGTTATTTGGATACAGAAGAATAGCGGAGATGTAGAAGACGTAAAAAGGTTTGCATTTATATATTGCTTGTTACCTCAGATGGGACGTTGAAGCACTTTTTGGGCGAGTAGCACGCGACTCCGGAACCCATAAAGGATTAGTGCTGAATTAGTATTGTGAAATATGAAAGTAATTTGAGTGGTGGATATTAGTCAGTTATTTGGATTGAGAAGGATAGTGGATGGATAAAAGAGGGAAAAAAGGTTTCCATTTATATACCGCTTGTTGCCCCTGATGTAGTGTGGAAGCTGAAGCTCTTTTTGGCAAGTAGTACGTTACTCCGAAACCCATAAATGATTAGTGTTGAATTGAGTGGTGATGGGTTAGTTAGATATTTAGATTCAGAAGGATCGCAGGCGGATAAAATAGGGGAAAAAGGTTTGCAGTTATATAGCTCTTCTTGCCCCTGATGGGTTGTTGAAGCGCTTTTATCGCGAGTAGCATGCTACTCCGGAACCTATGAAGGGTTAGTGTTGAATTAATATAGTGAATATGAAAGTAGTTTGAGTGGTGGATATGTTAGTCAGTTATTTTTATTGAGTAGAGTAGTGGTGGGATAGCAGGCGGGAAAAGGTTTGCATTTATATAGCGCTTGTTACTCCTCATGGGGTGTTGAAGCACTTTTTTGGCAAGTAGCACGCTACTCCGGAAACCATAAAAGATTAGTAGTCCCTCCAACATTTTTCCAGGCGGTGGACGGCGTGGTTCTAGACTTGCTAAGGGATGGAAAGCCCCCCAGAATAGCCACAAGGAAGCTGGTACGTGGTTGGAACGATGGGGGTATCGCACTGACACATTTAGAATGTTATTATTGGGCGGCACATTTGATGGTGGTTAATTAGTGGGTACACAGACCCTAACACAATCCAGCTTATAGGATGGACAGACATTTGCAGGGGGGAGCGGGATACCTAAGAGCCCTCTACTCAAAACCAAAAGGTACACAACTGATGGGACAGACGGCACACATGATCACTCTCTCGCACAGGGTGAACAAAAGGCTGGGGTGGAAGGACATACTAACTCAACAAACGCCTCTCTGTGCAAGTAAGAACCTGCACGGGATTCAGTAAATGGGTCTCATCGGCATCACAACAGTGGGAGATCTCTGGAACAGGGGGTATATTATCTCATTCGTGGAACTTCAGTCAAAATATGAGTTGTCCCTGACTGAGTCCTTCAGATACCTCCAAATAAGCCATGCCCTCCGTGCAGCTATTCCGCTGGGGCCTGGCCGCCCGGAAGCATCATCCCTAGAGGACAGACTTCTAACAGACTACATGGAAAAGAAGGCAATTTCCCTGACATATAAAAACTTATATACAATTCTTCTGACCCCTTGGGGAAACTACGGGATCTTTGGCAACAGGACTTAGGAGTACTGGACGAAGACGAATAGCAGGAGGCGCAGGGCTCTTTCCGAGAATTAGCCATATCATCAAAATTAAGACTCATCCAATTGAAAAGCCTCCACATAGTATGTGTTTTGTGTTTAAAGCCCTATATTCCAATTAGTGTGCATGGAGAGCTGTATCTATGTATGTTTGAATTAAATGTACTACATTGAAAACTCACATCATGGAAATTAGGAAACTCATTATATACTCTTTACAGATGTACATAAAAATGTTTTCTGTACAAACAAAATGAAAATGATGTTAGCCTAGTGTAAGGGCTCACAAATCCCTCAACCTATATCAGGTCTCTCCAAACAGAAGCATGGGAGCTACCAGTAGCCCACAGACCCCTTCACAGTAGCACACCACCTAGAGGTAAATTATGAGCTGGGCACAAGGTCATTTTTGCATGTGAAATTTAAGGGAAGGCTGTGTTCATGTGACATCATGATCATCAGGCTGCAGATAACACGGCCTGACAATGAGCAGTGCTGAGTCAGGATAATGGGCCAAGTGGGGCCGAGTCACAGAGAGAAACAACTGAAGCACTGTCATAAACATATATCCTTGCAGGTCAAATTTTGGGGTGTGCTTAAAAATATGCCCCAGAGTGCTGTTGAATGGATGACAGCTGAAAGGGAGAGTTACCTAACTTCTTTAGCTAGCACTTATTTTCTTTTTGCTCCCATTTAAAAGTGTGTCATGCCCAAACTGCAGGCCCTTTACTCGCAGTGGCCCCTATTCACATGGCCATAAGTATATATGTTTAGCTCTCAGTATTTCACAATCTTTTGCACTGATCAAAAGTAGGTCTCATCACAGAATATGTTGGAGGCCCCTAAGGCTAGATGATGTCACAGGCCTGGATTCGTGAGTTTGGACCATTACATGGGATGAGGGTAGGCAACACGTCAAACAAAAGTTTCTAATGAGATATTCCTTTTGGTCAGCATATGACAATATACATGTAATGTGACCCTATATATGTTAATATAAACATACACATTCCGATATATATGTGTGTGTTTATATAAGTATATATTTATACATGGTATTAAATATTATTTACATATATTTAATTTACAATACATTAATGTTATGTATTATAGCATTTAAGATGTACTATTTTAAACTATATATATATATATATATATATATATATATATATATATATATATATATATATATATATATATATATATATATATATATATATATATATATTAAAAACAATACTTTTGTATGTTTGTAACAATATTAGTGGGAAACAATATTTAGTTTTTAATATTTTTGTACTTACCTTTATGTGCATAGGAAAACGATATTTTTGTAATCAATATTTTTTACACAATATTTTTGTATCACAATGTTATTTTTTCTGATATTAAGTTAGTGATCCATGTTGCAATGTATAGAAAGCAGGTTAATATTACTACCAGATCAAAGAAATTATCAGAAATGGGACATGACTTAAATACTATGGTTTTGTCCAAGGAAGGTCTTCTTAACTGTGCCTTGTATTGTGGCATTTATATTTTGCCTACTACCCCTATTTGAGGGTGGTGAGGTGCTTTCCCACACAGATAGCAAGTTCCACTATGTGGGGTGTGTGGTTGGATGAACGTTGTGTATTGTAGTGGGTCTTTTGGTGTCAGGCATTAGTGACCGGAGATTTGATTTTGTCATGTTCCTTCATGGTGTGGAAGCGTGAAAAAGTATTGCACAACCCCTTGAGATGCTTTTAAAGAAGCCAGTGTACATACACCATGAGGGGGACATCCAGAAACAAGAAGTCACTTGGGCACTGTTAAGAAAACAAGTTGCAGGTTATCTAGTTTATGGGAGGGCTTTAGGGAGACTAAAACATATAGGCAGCTACATCGCAACAACCTATCCAGAGGGGAATTGAGGTGCTGTATGTGTTTACACAAAAAGATAGTGATCACAGAAGGTGGAGTAATCCAAAAGGCACCAAGCTAAGGCAGGCATGTTGTTGAATGAGTAAAATAATGACAAATGAGTTGGAACAGGAAAGAAAGTTGGAGTAACCATATAGGGGCATATTTGTCAAACTTTCACGCAACACAACACAGCAAGCCACCTTGCTGTGCAGTGCTGCGATAAGGGGAAAGGGCAGGAACACACCATATTTAACATCTTAAGGCACATTTCTCTCTTTTCCATGTGCTGGTACACTCGTGACTGCCTAGTGCCAATGCAGGCCTCATTGCACCCTGGTGCAAGTGTGCCTGTGCTGTAGGGAGGATTGTTTTTGTGCAGGAAGGAATAGCTTCCAGCACAAAAACCACTCCTGAGAGAGAAAACAATAGTGCGTGCAAAGCAAGATGGCTGCTGCACTATAATCACCGCATCATACCTCCCAAACCAACAATATTTCTGCTGATAAGGGGACATTATGGTCATCTTTGTTCGAGGGAAATTACATCCCAATGTCTACTACATCTGATGGTGAGGTTTTTGACAGATTTCATCCTGTGACATCCTGCGAGGGCTCTTCTGCACCCTCTCCTCACTCTCTGCCCCTTCTTACAGCCTGTTTTGCTTAAGGAGTGGTGAGGAGGAGAGCGTTTAAGCTGTGACTGCTATCCTTCTCACAGCTTATGGACTTCCCTCTTAAAGGGATTTTTTTACTAACATTAATGCTTGGAGACACGTTTTCCTTCACTTCCTAAAGGGGCTCTTCACTTCAACCAAGACTCATTACAATTGCCCTGTTTATAATATTTAGGTTCCTGAACTACTATTGAATTTCTTTTTTATATTTTCTCAAGAAAGATACCACAATATATGTGGCTTGGACATATATAAGAGCATTAATGTACTCATTTTATTTGCCTTTTCGAATCATTATGAGCTCATTACGTTGCTGGTCGGACGAGCGTCTGACTCGCATTGTGTCGGAAAGGGGACTGCCTGACAAGGAGCCGGTGATCCTGCTTCTGTAATTAGGATGTGACTGCCTTCATGTGCATATTTCCTATTGCGGCTTGTGCTGCGGGCTGCGGCACAAGCTGCAATAGGAAAATTACACTTTTTAAATATCCATGCACCGTGTGGCAGGCAACATCCGCATGGTGACTGTCGCACAGTGCTTGGATGTTTGGGGGGCAACAATGGCGCCCCCCAGGCCTCATAGCAGAGACCTTGGGGATAAGCTGGCCCTGCTAGGGGCCCCAAAGTCTTTTTCCGACAATCTTTATATGGCAGGCGGACGGCCATCGAAAGGCTGTTGGAAACATGCATTGTAATCCCCACAGCAGTACCTGAGCTGACTCTGCCTCCATTTTGCGGATTACAATCCACCCTCCGTCCAACAGGCTCCTTGTGCCTGTCGGAGAAGCGGTGGATTTTGCCACAAGCATCAGTCTGTATCAGAATATGGTGGTCGGACTGATGCCTCAGGTGTCTGGCGGATCACCACCGACGAGCTGTCAGATGACATGCTGCCCAACATCATAATGGGGCCCTATATATATAGCTAGTGGTTTAATTACTTTCACAACCCTAACAAACGAAAACAAGGTGCCTCACCACCACCCATTAAATCCAAAGTTGTGGATTCGCAGAAAAAATCATTCATTAAAATTATGGAAGAAATTCAGACTATCTATATAAAGATGGATTCTATCTCTCAGACATCAAACACATTCAATGAGATATTGCCGCCCTTTCAATGAAGGTAGTAGTTAATGAGATCAGAATTTGTGATAATACTAATGCCATTTCAGGTATGACTTGACTTGTACACCAGATTCATCCCTTTCAAACTGCACTACTTTATCTTGAAATTAGAAACCACCAATACAACTTGTGAATCTTTAATGTTCCAGAAAATACTGAAGAACAGAGCTGTTATCTCTTTTTTGAGTCACCATTACCTAACCTGCTCAATCTATATGCGGTTTTATCGAATCTCACTGTATATGCAGTTTTATCGATTTGTCTGTATTCTCTATTTGTATTCCCATTCACTTTTCCTCTCTTTGTACACTTTCCTTCTATTCCACCTCTAATTTCACTGTTTTTATCAGTGAATTTATTTATTCATTGCCTAGTTCTATTGCTTATATTGGTATTTTTACACTGTTTGATACATGTTCCTTACACTTTGTTCTCACTGTATACGTGGTATAATCGATTGGTTTTTACTCCCTTTTACTATTCCTCTTTTCTTCCTCCCTTCACACTCCTTATGTGATTCTTATCACTTTATGCTTACATCTTTGAATGTTCCTCCTCTAATGGTATAATGGTACTGCTTTAGCCTACCTCAACTTTACTCCCCGTTCCTTTAGCCCGCACTTGTCACCCCGGTTTTTCTACTGGTTACATGGGTTATACCTTTCTGTTGTCTATTCCCTCTCACTTTTCCTCTCATCATGCCCCCTTTCTCACCTTCGCCCACGAAAGTTGAATCTCCTATCTATAAAATTGGCCCTAACTCCTAGTCCATCCTTTACCCCCCATCTCTCTAAACATGGCAAAAAAAACTTCAAACACAAACTTCTTGCTCTTCATCAAGAAACACTATTTGCCGACAGTCACAGTAGCCTCACCTCCTCCACTATTACCAACTACATCTTCTTCACTAAACGCCAATCCAAATGAAAAAGCATATTTCTCCGACACCTTCCTGTCAGCAACTCCTGCAAAATTCCGTATGGTTTGAAACTCTCCACCACCCCCTCTTCATCCTTTCCTGGGGAAATAGACTTTTCAATTTTCAAATCTGGAAACATACTTATTCAAGCATCAGAAAAACACCTCTATATTTTTAAGCACCACTTCAGCACACTATCCCAGTACCTCACTCCTACCCTAACCCTTACCTCCGACACCTAGATGTCTTGCTACCCCCACACCCCCAACCCCCCCTCTCTCCTCTCACTGATACAACCACCTCCTCCCCAATCCTTCCTGTTTTTAACAACCTCAACCAACTAAGCCTGCTCTCAATACAATATTTACTAATAACACCCCCTACCCTCAATCCCTAACATTGGCTTCCTCCCCTGCATCCGCATCCTCCTCAGACTCTCCCAATCCCCCCTTTGCCTCCCATACCTTTCCCCCTGTCTTCCACTCTTGACCTGCAACCCCCCACCCCCTCCCTCTCCTTTAACCCTTCACCCCTGGACCCATGTACTCCTTTCCCCTGATTCTTCTAGCCCTCTTGAAATTCATCTTCCCCTACCTTCTTTTGTAACTCCCACACTCACCCCCCTTACGGCTCACCCCACCTACCCTCTGCTTTCCCAACAAACTCCTTCACACACTCCCCCATCACTCCCTTGTTCCCCATTTTACCGTCATACATGATCCCCCTTCCTCATGCCTAACCAACACAACCATAAATTTGAAGATCCCAACTTCTCTCCCCCATACCCAAATTCCCTCCCCCTCTTTAACTCCCCTCCTATCCACCCCAGGTTTCCCCACTCCCTTCTGTCCATCACCCTCCCCATTAAAATCTGACACCTCCCACCTCCTGAACTCAATTGACCACATGCATTCCTCACTCCATACTCATTCACTCCTTAATATTGAACTACTCCTCTCGACCCTTGTCTTAGAACTCGCCTCCCTCAGAAATGATGTCTCTATTCTCTCCAGGAACTACTCCTTGGATCTCACCCACCCCTCTACCCCCACACAGAATTTCACTACGCCCGTTTCCACAGTGCCTCTCAGTTCCCCTCCAATAACCTCTCCTTCTGTTGTTCCTAACACTAATTTTCCACCCAGCCCACCCCTCCATCAGAACTACCAGCCCTCACCAGACCCTCTAAAACTCACCAATGTTTCCCCTATACTCCACTTCGTCGATCTCCCCCTCTCATCATATGTCCTGCCCAGTGTCCTTGGGAGGTAACCTGACCTCGACCTCCCCTGTTTCTCCCTTGATTGATGATCTCAGCACACTCGGCCCTTCTTCCTCCCCTATCCATCAATCCCCACCTGACCTCCATAACCCCTCCATTCACCTTAATACCCCACCTCCACCTACCTCTTTTGCGATCCCCACCACCTCCCTCATTCTGCCATCCCAGTTCTTCTGGGAATGTACAGAAACGCCTGATCCCCTTCTTCACCTAGGTCCCCTCAACAATTAACGTCTATACCACTATGTCCCTCAAATTTACACACCAACATCGTACCCCTCAGCTGCATGCTGATAAACTGCAGATCTGCCTCATGTCACGCTACGGAAATAGCATAAACCATTCTCAACGATAATATCGACGTGGCTTTCTTAACTAAAACATGGCTCAACCCCCACTCCACCTCTGTCCTTGATATGCTCACCCCTCCTGGTTATTCCATCCTTAAGAAAGATAGAATTGATCAAATCGGTGGTGGCCTTGCCATAATCTTTAAAGACGATCTAAAACGTGCGCAGGTTCATCTCCAAGACCCAGCCTCCTTCGAATACCTCTGCGCCGATCTAACCACTCCTGGTTCTTCTTCTATTCTCCTACATACCATCTACCACCCCCTGGTAATCCTCTTGCCTTCGCTGAGGAGCTATCTGACCTCATTATCCAAGCATCGCTCTCCAACTCCAGAAATCTCTTCCTTGGGGACTTTAATATTCGCTGGAATAAAACCAAGGAAACTGCTACAGCCTCCTTAATGAGACCATGGACATCACTGAACTGACTCAACTCTGCCAATCCCCCACTCACTCTAAGGAGGCCACCCTTGATGCCATTATCTCTTGCAAAGATTTAGCCTCCCGTTGACTGGTCTGACCATCACCTTATCCTCTTCACCATGAACAGTTCTACTTCTCTTCCAACCCCTAGCTGCAGTGTCCAAATGAAACAAACACGTATTCTTCACCTCATCCTTCCAGACGAGATAGATTCTATAATTAAATCTCGATTATCTCTCCCGCCCCTCTCCCATAGAACCACTGATCTAACTGATCATTACAAGAATTCCATCCTCGAAGCCCTTGACCAAATTGCCCCATCTAAACTTAAACCACTAAAGAACTTCCCACCCAAATCCTGGTTCAATTCCGAACTAAATAACAAAAGGCGTGCCCTCAGGCAGTCTGAATGTGCATGGAGAAACCAACCTTCCTCTTCCAACTTAATACTCCTCAGAAATGCCAGAGCCAACTACAAAAAGCACATCTTCAATGAGAAAGCCTCCTTCTTCTGTTCCCAACTTGACAAGGCTAGAAATCGTCCCAGAGAATTGTTTAACATTGTCAAAAACAAACCACTTCTGGCCCTCCAAAACTATTAGCTACCGTCAAGAGATGTGAAGAGATTGCTAGCTTCTTCTCAAATAAAGTCAACCTGATCGACCTATCTTTCTCCACCCACCCACTACTTACCCAACACCCCCCCATACCCCACCTCCCCTCAGCCAACACACCCCCCTTGCACTCAAACGTTACCTCTGCCCACTTCCCTCCCCTCGCCTAGCCCCCCTCAAATCTCCATCTCGCTCCCCCAGCTGGACACCAATACCAGTGTCCTCCTACCTAAAAACAATGCTTCTTGGAACAAATTTTGCGCTATCTCTGAATTCGATGTTCTCAGCATCATCTCCAAACTCAAATCCTACCTCTCAAATGAAGGATCCTCTTCCTGCTCAGTTGGTCCAGGAACTTAAGCACATCATTGCCCCCATTTGGACCAACATTATCAATTCCTCACTAGTTACTGGCAGTGTTCCTGCCTCCCTCCAACTAGGTCAAATCACCCCTATCCTCAAAAACTCAACAGTGGACCCCAATGACTTAAACAATTTACGCCCGATTTCTAACCTCCGCTTCCTTTCTAAAGCCCTTGAAGAAAGTTTCCTATCACAATTGGATAATCACATAGACACTTTCAATCTCCTTGACACTTTCCAATCTGGCTTCAGAAAGGGATGCAGCATGGAAACTGCAATGCTCAACATTACTGATGACATTCACAGCTCCTTGGATAGGATACTGTTAATCATCTCACTCTTCTGAAAACTCTCAAAGACCGCTTTGGTTTAAATGGCATTGTCCTCAAATGGTTCACCTCTCTATCTTCACAATAGAACCCAAGAAATTTAACTGAATAGCTGCCTCTGCAAACCACAATCTGTCTCTCTGGGCATCCCACAAGCCTCTATCCTCTCTCCTACTCTTTTTAACCTCTTCATGGAACCCCTCACTACTATTCTCAAAAAAGCCAATATCAGCTACCACCTCTATGCCGATGACACGCAACTATACTACAAGATCAAATCACACAACAACATCTTACACCTTAACGATGCCTTGACCAAAATTCAAACCTGGTTCCATCTTAACCACCTCAAACTCAATCCCGAAAAAACTGAAATCATCCTTTTCGCCCCCAAAAACAACCCACTGCCTATCCAACACTGGATTGCCGATATCAAAGCACTTAATTGCCCTCTCACTACTCCCAACTCTGTCAAATCCTTTGGCATTAGTGTCGACCAGAATTTCAATCTTATCCCACATATTAAAAACACTACTAAAAGGTGCCCTTTTCATTCTACTTCATCTTAAAAAAAATCAAACCCTTTATTCCAATGGACGATTTTAAAACCATTGTTCAATCACTTGTCCTTTCCAGAATCGACTATGGCAACGCCACTCTTCCTGGCACCCCCAAAGTTCATCTTGCCCCGATCAAATCTGTCCTCAACCTGGCGGCCAGGCTTATCTCAGATAGTAAGCATTATGATCACATCTCCCCAGTCCTCAAAAATCTTCAATTGGCTACCAATCGAAGGCAGATCCACCTACAAGATCGCGTGTATCACTCACAAAAGCCCTTCACCAAAACACCCCTTCGTACCTTTCTGACAAACTCCAAAAAGCAGGATGTACTAGATCTTTGAGGAGCACCAACGCCCTTGTCCTAATCCCCCCTCAGACCAAAAAGAAAAAGACTCAATCATGTTCTTTCTCAGGTAATGCCCCATCTATTTGGAATTCTCTTCCCAAAGACCTTCGCTGCAATCCTTCCTACCCCCTTTTCAAGAAAAACCTCAAGCTGCTGCTTCTCGACAAATATTGGGGTCCTTAATTTTTATTGAACCATCGGTCCATTTACTCAGTGCTGTCCTATACACTCTCCCTTACACTACCTTTCCTACCCTCACTTTTCAAGAACTACCTCAAGTTGCTGCTTCTTAATAATTATTGTGGTCCCTAACTCCTATTGAACTACCTGCCCATTTACTCGTGGCATCCTTCTACATTCTCTCTTCCTACTACTCTTCCTACTCTCGCCCTCCTTCTTTCTCCATCTAATCTAAATACTTTACCCCCATTATTTTCTTTCTCAACAGCTCTTTTCTCCATTTCATTCTCTCTAAAAGCTACTCCTAGTATATGTTAAAATGTGCCATTTATGGATTTTCTTTTTCATGATGTGTTAAGTATCCTGTAAAGCGCTCTGATTCTCTTGGGTCCTGTAGCGCTATATAAAACATTTTAAATAAATAAATACATTTCAAATTGATAAAGCCAATTGAATTCCTTCTCATTGAGAATCTCATTAGACCAAAGTGAGATTGATTACCTTTAATCATCATCTTCTTCAAATCAGAAAGGCTAAGAGAAATATCCCAAATCTTTTTCTTGACAGTAACTAGGTATTCATCCATCAAGATTTTGCAAATGAGACAGTGAGAATACATAGACATTTCTCTGACTAACGGCCAAGATTGAGAGAAGCAGGATATAAGTATGGCCTTTTTGACCCTTCTGTAATGGGTATTTGGAAAAATTATATCTCTAATTCTTTTTCTTCTCCTTCAGAACAGATGCAATTTTTAGACCAACATGATCCTATTGTCATAGAATCCCAACCTACAGGTTCTGCTGTATAAGTTCTATTCCCCGTTACATGTTATATTGTCAATATGGAAGGTGCATACAGTGTGTTCAGTCTTGCCATGTGCCTTAGTCTCTACATTTCTAGTTGATATGAGGACTTGATATGTGACCTCCGTTTATGTTGTCTGTCATGTTTTTCTTGTTTTACATGGGCTACTTTCTTTACACTATCTCTTACTTTCTCACGTTTATTATCTCTTTTTTCACCCCTATGGCTCATCCTTACCAACTGTCTGTTGTTTCTCTTAATGTTAAAGGTTTACGGCTTCCAGTCAAGAGATGCAAAATTATAGAATATTCAAAAAGATTTAACACTGACATTGAATTTTACAGGTAACTCATGCTAATGATAAGATTTTAAACTCCATGTCTAGAGAATGGGTAGGAGACATAGTTCCATCCTTTGCTCTGGGGTATGCCACGCAACAATTGGGTGGCTATTATTTTCTCTCATAAATCGCAGGCACAACTAATAACCCACCATCATGATTCTGATGGTAGTGATGTTTATGCCCAAATTTAAGTGGACAAACACATTTTGAACCATGTTAACATATACGCTCCCACACAAGTTGACCCTTAGTTTTGGAAAAACATTACTTCTGAAATGGCTACATTGGATAATGTTCCCCTTATTATTGGGGGACATTTTAACCGTATGTGTGACCCATTATTAGACCGCTCCTCTACATTTAAGTGTAACCCCATTAAATTATTCCACCTTTCAAAATATTTTTTTTCTACCACTGAACTGAGGGATGTTTGGACACTAACACATTCAACTGATAAAGAATTTACTTTCTTTTCGATTTCACTTTCTACTTTTTCTAGGATTGATTATCTATTGTCCTCCCGCAATTTATAGAAGATTATAACTTATCCTACTATAGAACCTATCACAATCTCTGACCATGCTTTCATCTCTTTTACTTTGACCCTAACAGATTCGTGCTCTACTAAACACAGGTGGAAAATGAATTTATGAATCACTCAATAAGCAATAAAGTAAAAACACAAATCAAGAAAAATCCCAAACCGATTTAAAATAATCTAGTACATTCTGATAAATAAAATTATAGAAACAAAGCAAAAATCAAATAAGTAGAACTGAGTTGAGAATTTAAAATGTTTTAGTGGATATAGTGCCTATAAATATCAATCACGGTTATCGCGTTGCACTGCACTGGGCCAAAATCAATAGTTCAGGTGACTGCAATAGAGAGCGGGTCAAAAATGGAGACCAGGTCTATGCCAGTAGAAAGTTTACCTTCTACAATGTAAGACACTTTTCACACAAGAAGCACTTTTTGACGGGGTCGTCGGCAGTCGGGCTGCAAGCTGGATCCAGAGACGGCTCATCAACAGCATATTACTTAAGTCGTAGGCCTCGGTTGGGACGTCTCATTGGAAGCATGATTATTATAGGTGCTACAAGCTGGTCCAAATCTGCATGCATTTGCAAGAAGACAGGGGGGCAGTTCTTTTTGGTGCAAAGAGCCCAGAACTAATGGTTTTTCACCTGGAGTCCAATTCTTGCTGTGTGTGGTTGGAGGCATATACTCTAACACCAGTGAACAGTCCAGAACCTGGGATGCATCTCTTTGGGGGTCACGATTCACTCCAGTAGAGACCAGCAGCAGGTTCAGGCAGGTCCTGTTGGTATTTGTGAGTTGGGCTTTAGCCGTAAAGGCTGCTGGAAATTGTTAGATCCCTTTAGCTCAAACAGGAGGTCAGCCAACTGCCCCTTGTATTCACTCCTGGGGCCTTAGTTCAATGCAGCTAAAGTCTTCCTTAAGGCTTCAGAAAGCAGTCCTTCTTCTGAGTATTCCCAGGTTATGCAGTGTTCAGATGAGATGTTCTGATGGTGCCTCCTGTGTGTGGGGAGGTGCCAGTATGTGTTTGGGGATCCCTACCTTTGTCTACCCTTAAACTGGTTCAGGTCAGGTTTTCCCCTGGGTTTGGCTCCAATCTGTGTAGAGAAACATCAGATAGGCAGGCCCAGGTGTGAAATGTATTTCCTAGTGGCAGGACATGCATCTTTAGAAGTCAGGATGTGTGGTGGGCACAGCCCCCGGGCTACCCTTATAAGTTTAAGGAGGGTTTAGGACAACCCCCTGGCCATCCTTCTCAGGAGAGAGACATTCTTCCCAACACTTAAGGCCCATTTGTCCCCTGTATAGAAGGAATACACATCACACCACCATAGAGACAGTAACAGTAATATGATCCTGGACATTGGCAGAAAGGCACATTTGTTCTTGGCAGGAAAATACCAACTTTCTAAAGGTGACCTTTTCAGATTAGTAACTTAAAATCTACTTTTACCATTATGGAGATTTTTTATTTCAAATGACTGGAAGACATTTTTCTCTATTTGTTTCCAAACTGAAGCGGTCACTTATTAAGTGTAATAAGGCAACCTAGTGTTATCCTTGTTACAGTGAAAAATGACTTTGGGATTTCACTGCCAGGTCATGTGAAACCTAAGTACATGGGTCCTAAATGTTAAATGTTATGCACCCTGCCATATTAGCCTTTAAGGCCTACCTTAGTGGTGACCTAAGTATTAAAAATAAATGTTTTGGCCTGGCAAAAGGTTTGCTTGGCCAGGTCAAGGGGCAGACCTGCATTGAAGACTGCAATGGCATCCTGAGATATGTTTCCATTGCTACTTTAGTGAGTGGCACAATGAGTGCAGCAGCCCATTTGTAGTATTTAATTTGCAGGCTCTGTGTACATGTAATGCCATTTACTAGGGACTTTTAGGGAAATTAAATGTTTAATTAGGTGTTTACAAATTTTACCACGTTTAGGAGGGAGAATACAAGCACTTTACCATTCATTAGCAGTGCAAAGTGCACAGAGTCCTAATGTCAACAAAAAATGGCTAAACAAAAATAGGGGTAAATACCACACAAAGGATAGTCATTTCAAACAATTTATATGTAAAAGCACATTTATATACATAATGACCACATAGTCACATCCGATAATGACAAAATATGACTATTGTCATCAACAATGAACCAGAAAATAGAGATAATCTAAAAGTGACTAAATGTGTGAAACAAACAACAATTGACAACATTAATGTCTAACATAAGCAACTTAACTGCAGCTTTCTGGCAGGAACAAGTCATTGAGATTGCCATTAAGAGGGCTAGCACTAAGAATGCTAGTAAATAACACTGTCGCCCAACTTCTGAAATTCGGAGACATATGGTCAAAAAACCTTGGTGTGCTCTTGGACGAAAACTCGGTTGAGGCCAGGATGGCCCCAAGGTCCCTCGCGGGGTTGATGAAACTATGGTTGGTCCAAATGAAATACTTGGTGTATTATAGCCCAAACAGATTGGCCTGAATGAAATGTAGCCTTGATCCCCATTGTTTGAGATGTTGGTAGGAACTTATAACATTCAATAGCACGATCTGGGGGTATCAAGTGATTCAACAATGATAGTTTCAAATACACTAGACCCTATTTCACATTGTAGGCAGGTCATCATACCTGGTCAAAAAGACGATGCTCCTGGGTTTGATGGACAAATGGGGTGGTGGGGGTGCAACTAGACAAATGGTGGCGATGGGCTTGCTCATAGTCAAGATGGACATTGCTGGCTACTCGCATTCTGACAGGGTTCCCTGATATGTCTTACAATAACTCTACAGCAGCATAGAGAAGGTTGGGCATGCCATTTAGTTGTGGAATGTTAGTATGTCACTGCACAAGCTAGTTTATAGACGTGTGTGTAAAGATTCTACAGAGGTGGTGACAGTTGGGCGGGAGGACTGATGCTCGGAGGTTGGTGGATTCTTGATCATGTTGTTGAGTGTTACATTTTGTAACTTAGCACTCCCCCACTGTGGTACTGGATCAGGAGTATGAACTGGTGTGCCAAAGCAGAGTATGGCTATAAATCTGGAGAATTGCTGCAGACATTCAAAAAGTATGATAGTCGCTTTCCCAAGATTTGAATCTATGGTTTAATTTGTCAATGTCATGATCCAGAGGGTTCAATGTGTACCATGAGATATGATCCTATGTGGCTGCTGTCAGCTGTACACCTATTGTTGTTTATAATGCCTTAAAATCAATCAAAAAATATTTCCCAACCCAGCCACCTTTCTATAATTGATCTGTTAATTCACATTTAGGCCTGCTTCCTCAGGAAGTAGGCAATGTTTGCAATGCGCTCTGCTCCAAAGTACGGTTCATCAGACTTTCACTTTTCTGGGCAATTTCAACAGAAGCTGACAACAATCTTGATGATACTTTAAAGTGAAACCCTTCTCTTTAACGCTTAATTTAAAACTTGAGTACATTTGTTATTCTGCTTTAGGAAGAGGTAACTGGCCACTTTTGAATCCTCATGCTAACTATAAAAAAATAAACACATTTTTTAATATAGAAACTGTTGCTACAAACTTGATATTGCACAGCTGAAAGTAATAAATGGCAATATAGCACATTTTAATGGTGATCAATATATTTGCCTGCGATGGATGGAACACTAAGCGCTATGTCAGTATCTGAATATGTTTCCCCAAGATTACAGAAATACTTCTGTAGCCAGTGCATAACTGGTTAAGCAATTTGAAGTATCGACCGTTGTGCTCTAGGTATACATTTTGATTGACTGACTAATCACTGCCTCAAAGAACCAACCATAATTATCAAGAGTTCTCCTGCACTTTTCCCTCTTAATTTGCAGCCACTTCTGATTGTTCCATGTCTTGTGCTAATTTCTCCTTTCTTTTCGCATTTTGACCATATCGTCCCTGTTTAAATGACATTTTATTCAAAATCCGAGCAATTTTTAAAGTCTATGCATGGCACATATTCAAGAATGGCAGTTAATAGCCAGTCAAGTCAAGTCAAGTCAAATACGCTTAATTTGAAATCACATAGTGAATCATAACAGCTACAAAAATATAACAATGACTGACTTAAAAATAATAAAAGATAAAAAACATTTAGATAAAAACAGTTAGCAGCTAACTTTTAGCACTACAATACAAACATTTATGTATATCACCTTCATTTATTTACCTGTGTGGACTAACTAATTAACTGACGCCCATGGGTTTAACAATGGCTTACGGATTTGTTGCTATGGCCAGCATGAGAGGAATGCTGAGGCTGCAGTCACTTCGACCACTTCCTCGACCTGACACAATGAATGATTGAACCATGCAGCTTCAAGACATGGGCACTTGCCCTGCAGCTTTATAAATCAGCAGCATGGTGATTGGCTATATTGTGTATCACAGTGCTCTCAGTCACTGTCTGTGACAGTTCTTGGCTTCAATCTGCCAGGCAATCCCCATTGTCAGAGTAAACAGCATCGAGATTGGTTGACGAGGCACTGGATGCAGCAATAGTGCCCGGACAGCACGTCCCCTTCACTTTGAAGAGAAAAGGAGTTAAATCAGGCATGTGTGGTGGACTTCTATATCCATAACACACGTACAATATATATTAAGCACCTTCTGTCACTCACGAATTATGCAGAAGATGGAGTAAAACGTAGAACATTGCTCATTGACTGGCCTGTGAGAGTGTGACAAGACTAGAGTGCAGGGCTCAGGAATAGCGACAAGATATGGCCTAATGGCTAGGGCGGTCGACTTTGGAGCTGGAGAACTGGGTTTGAGTCTAGGCAAGGATGCTCAACATCCTGTGATCCTGGTCAAATCACTTACAGGCACATGAATCAAAGGTAAAACCTGTTCCAAACGGGCAGATTCTCAGAATCCGCCCATTTGCGACCAGTATTTTTACATTTGGGCTGCATCATCCTTAAATTGCAATTTAAGGAATCTCTAAATTGCAATTGTTTAAATTGCGATTCCATTTAAGGAATCCCAAATTGAGATTCATTAAATGGAATGCATGAAAGTTATACAAATATGGATTTTGCTAATAGGAGTAGCAAATTACCATGAAGTTGAACTTTATGGTAATTTTCAAAAACTTTTGTGCATTTGTCAAAGTTCCATGTTGCGCACACACATGCCCTTAGGGCATGTGCGTGTGCAACATATGTGCACAGATCAAATTTCAGTGGTGCAACAGGATGTCATTTTGACACCCTTGAAATTTTATGAGCAATTTGCGAGTACCTACTGGTAATCGCAAATTGCTTATGCAATCTCCAATTCATTCCCATGGGTCTGGAGGCCCATAGGAATGAATGGGGCAGCATTCCTTAATTATGACTAGCAATTTGCGAGTAGCAATTAAGGAATGTTTAGAAATGACTATTTTTATAGGGATTCCTACATGCATAGGCTTTTGCGATTTCTTAAGTGTGATTCCTTAATCATCGCAATTACAAAAATCGTAAAAGCCTACATTGATGCATGTGCCAGCTAATCTCCCTGTGCCTATCAAAAATGAATGTGTCCATCTGTAACGCAACTTGTGCTCATGTAAAGCGTTCTGATACCTGATACTTTCAGGTGCTGTATAAAACTCCACAAAAAAAGCACTTGTAGAAACAAATAACTCCACCTTGGGCTATTACAACAGTTTTACAGGCATATCTCCAAAGTACGGCTCAGACGGCGAAGTGCGAGGCATCGTGGCATGGAGTCATACGGACCTCTAAACAACAGTACCTTGCCACAAGGGAGGCGGGGCATTGTATCCGCAAGGAGGCGACGTGTCGAGTTCAGGATAGGGGAAGATGGTGGTGAGGCATCAGTTCCATTGAGGTAATGCTATGTGAAGTTGAAGTCTTCGTGAAGTCACCGTCATCAGTTATCGGCTCCTCGATAATGGGATGCAGGTGCTGGCAGCTGCGGTGCGAGTGCTGGCACCAGGAAAGCCGATAACTACGTTGGCAAGCATTGAAGGTCTTCGGAGCTGCAGTGCAGGTGGGGCGGTGAGTCTTGCACATCACGACCCGTCCCCCTGGCCTCGGTGCAGGTCATGGCGTCACGGCAACATCGCTAAAGGCGTTAGAATTTCTTTTCTTGCTTTCTTTAGGTTTCGTCCGGCTCCCAAAAGCAGGAACAGCCTCAAAGGCCCACGACTGGAATAGTCTCCTCCTGCCAGGCCAGAACTCTCATCAGTCAAGTTCAAGGGAGCTACTGGTGAAGTCTTTGTGTCCCTGAGACTTCAGAACAGGAGGCCAGCACACACAAGCCCTTGGAGATTGTTCTTCAAGTGTTCCTCTTTACAGCTCTCCATCTCCTCTCCTTGACAAAAGGTTTCTCTAGAGTCTAGAAGTGATCTAGCTCTCTGAGTTTTAAGGTCCACTACATTTACCCAATTTTGTCTTTGCTCTTTTTGTGGCAAGGGTCTCAGAGCCCAGTCCAAACAAGTTCTGTCCTCTCAAGTGCCTCATCACTATAGGAGGTGGTGACAGCATTGTGCTGAGGAGACACTGCCTATTCAGGTGTAAGTAAAACTCCTCCCACGACTCTAAATGCAGCCAAGGTCTATTCAGCTCAGCTCTGAGTCACCCAGGAAAAGCAGGACACACCTCAACCCCCCTTTGTGGCTGTCTACAGTGAATGCACAACCCCAGCCCCTATCACTCCAAAACCAGACAATCAATACACAAACCAGCAGATGCACAACACATGGTTACATAAGAAAATGCCTACTTTCTAAAAGTGGCATTTTCAAAAACACAATTTAAAAACTATCTCCCTAAAAGGTTTTATTAAATTCTGAGTTCAGAGAGCCTAAAGTCCATAGCTCAATCTTATCCCAATGGAAATTTCTACTTGTAAGTTACAAAGTAACTCCTAAAGTAGCCTATGGGACAGATAGCCTTTTAATAGTGAAAAATGAAATTGGCAGTATTTAACTATCAGGACATGTGACCTACACCATAAGTGTCCTGCCTTTCACATACACTTTACCTTGCCATTGGGGTACCTTGGGCCTTCCTGAGGGGTGTCTTACATGTAAGAAAAGGGAAGGTTAGGGCCTGGCATGTGAGCTTAGTGGTGGACATGGCAGTAGAAACTGCATACAGTGGCAGGTCTCAGCTACATTTAGAATGCTATTTGTGTGGGTGACACAATCAGTGCTGCAGGTCCACTAGTAGTATTTGATTTACAAGCCCTGAGCACACTCAGTGCAGTTTACTAGGAGCTTACCAGTAAATCAAATATGCCAACCATGGCTAACCAATCATGATAACAATTTACACAGGGACCACTTGCACTTTGACACTGATCAGCTCTGGCAAAGTGCCCAAAGCATCTAAGCCAGCAAAAACGAAATCGAGCACAGCATCAATATGCACGAGGTGGAAGCAACAAGTCAGGGGAGACCACACCAAGAATGCTAAGTCTAATACCCCTGGAGTGGGCCAGAGTCGAGGGGTTGGTGTATGAGGATCACCAGGGAGGGAGAGTGTGTGGGGACCGCTTCCAGGATTCTCTTTTTCACCCCATCCAGATTGTACTTATCAAAAGGGGGCCAGGACCCCATCTTGACCTCCGCATGCAAGAATTGATGAGAAAGTGCTGTTGTGCCCCTCACAATAGTGGTGAGGCTAGCCGTCGCCCCCATCCCTGTGATAACTGCAACAACGCGGGAGATCCCTGGTCACCGAAGTGGGCAGAGGAGTAGACACTTCTGGCTCCCGCGGCAGCACACAGAGCAAGCAGGACAGACAAGGTTGGGCTCCCTGTGAGGTCTCCAAGGTCTACTGGCTGGTGGGGTGCCCAGGTAGAATCAGACACCCTTAGAGCAAAAAAGGCCCACAAAGATACAAATCAGAAAGAAAAAAAGCAGAAAGTCAACATCTCTCCCTAGCACAGCAGGAGAGCAACTCATTGATTATTCACTGCTCTCGGGGGAGTGCCCCAAAATGCCCTTCGGAGCTTTACCGTTTGGAACTGCAGTTCCCCATGTGGTGGCCCCAGGATTGTGGGGCCGCCACCAACAATTTATTTATTATTATTTATGTAGAAGTTTTAAATAGCACTGGCTGGACCCGGAGGTTTCAGAGCGCTTTACATGGGTAGGAAGGAGGCCACAGTAAAGAACAATAAAATAACAGCACTAAAAAAACAAATCAACAAGTTAAAAAACTAGAAACAGCTTAGGTCAACATACATCACAGAATACCTACAGAGAGAGCGAGGGCAATATACATCAGTGATACCAGGATGTGGGATATCAGATTTCAAATGGTGGCGTGGGCAGGTGAAAGGCAAGTGGGCAGCGGTGGGTGGGAGGTTAGACGAGCAACAGGTAGGAGGGAGGCAAAGGGAAAACTTAGGTGGGAAGGGACAGTAGTGTAAAAGTACTGAGAGAGTTAGAGGAAGAGGGAGGTGGGTACGAGTGAAATCAGTGCCAGTAGAATGTGGCAGCAAGGGGATGGGGGCGGGGGAGGAGAGAGAACATTAAAAATGAAGGGGGGCCAGAGAGATTAGAAGGGGAGAAATGGGAGTTTAAGACTATTAGGCTTTCGATCATGGCGCAGGTTAGACACCCCAAAATGTATTGAGGAGGTGTATTTTGAGTTCTTTTTTGAAGCTGGAGTAGGAGAGGTTACATCGTAGGTCTTTTGGGAGGGCATTCCAGATGATTGGAGCGTTGCCGGAAAAGGAGCGGGACTGAGTAGATTTTTTTTTTAGTACAGGAGGGACTAGGATGAGAGCCTTTGTGCTTCTTAAGGGCCTTGTGTTGCCTGCTTTGCAGATTTTGTTGGTGAGGTATGTAGGAGTATTTTGGTGAAAGAATTTGTGTGTAATGCAAGCGGGTTTGAAGGCAGACCTGCCTTTGATGGGAGCCATTTAAGGGTTTTGAGGGCAGGGGAGATGTGGTTGAAGCGTTTGCAGTCGGTAATGAGCCTTGCTGCAAGGTTGAGCAAAGATTTGAGCGGGGCAAGGTGGATTTTGGGGATTCTGGTGAGGATGGCGTTGCCGTAATCAATGTGTGATAGGACAAGAGATTGGACAATTAGTTTAAAATCTTCAGTGGGGATAAAGGGTTTGATTTTCTTTAGATGACGGAGAGTGAGAAGGGCTCCATTAGCAGGGTTTTGATTTGTATATTGAAGGTTAGGTTATTAGTGAGGGGGATACCCAGGGATTTAACTGACTTGGAAAGGGATAGGGAGCAGTTGAGGGCATTGAGATCAGGGATCCAGGTTTGAATGGGGAGGTGGTTGTGTTTAGGGGAGAGAAGAATGATTTGAGTTTTTGGGGGATTAATCTTGAGATGATTTAATTGGAACCAGGATTGAATCTTGGTGAGGGTCTTATTAAGGTGTAAGATGTTGGCGTGGGTTTTGATCTTATGGTACAGTTGGGTATCATTGACATAGAGGTGGTAGTTGGTCCCAGCTTGTTTTAGAATGAGGGTGAGGGGCTCCATGAAAAGGTTAAAGAGAAAGAGAGAGAGAATAGATCCTTGGGGAACTCCTAGGGAACCTGAAGTGGGGTTAGAAAGGAATTTGTGCATTTTAATTTGCTGTGATCGGTGTTGGAGGTAGGAGACAAACCATTTATGTGTCGTGCCATTAAGGCCGCTACGATCTCTGAGAACATTAAGCAGAGCCACATGATTGACCATATCGAATGCAGAGGAGAGATCAAGGAGGATTAGAAGGCAGGTCTTGCCATTGTCAAGGGAGTGGTGTATGTCCTCGACAATGTTGAGCATAGCAGTTTCGGTGCTGCAGCCTTTCCTAAAGCCAGATTGTAGGGGGTCCAGTAAGCTGGATTTTTCAATGTGTTTATCTTATTGGAGTAGGACACATTTTTCAAGGGCTTTGCCAAGCATGGGGAGGTTAGAGATGGGGCGGAGATTGTTAAGGTCATTGGAGTCAGCTGTAGGGTTTTTAAGAATGGGGTGATTTGTCCAAGTTTAAGGGAGGTGGGGACACAACCCGAGGCCAGGGAGGTATTAATGATAGAGGTCCAGGATGATGTAATGATGTGTTTTAGGTCTTGGACTAGATTAGAGGGGAGGGGGTCTTTGGTGTGGAGGACTGTTTAAAGTCAGAAATTATGTTAAAAACATTCTGTTCAGTTACAGGGTGGAAATTATGCCAGGAGGCATTATTTTTTAGTTGTGAATTAGGGTGATTGGTTTCAAGAGGAGTGATTATGAGTAAGTGCGGTGAGAGATTATGGGGGGTATTATAGAGGGTGTGTGAAATGAAAGGTGACGGAGGGGAAAAAGGAGTAAGCTGGGAAGAAGTGTGAGTAGTGTGATCAGGGGGTGTGAAGAATGTGGAGAGAGTTATAGAGGGGATGTCGGGAGTGATCAGGGCGGTGGTAGGAATCAGAGTTGAGAGGAAGGATTGTTCAATCTTGGCGATTTTATCCGAGAAGAAGTGAGCAATTTCTTCACATCTGGACGTCGAAGCCAATGTTATAGGCGGTGGGGAAGAAGTTTGGTTATGAACAATGCTGAACAGTTCTCTGAGTCTGTTCTTTGCCCAATCGAGTTGAGATCAGAAGAAGAATGACTTTTCATTCAAAATTTGTTTTTTGTCTGAGGAGAGCCAGATGTACGGGAGAGGGGAGCTGTCTCCAGGTTCTTTCCGTCAGTCTAAGTGTATGTCTTTCTTTGTTAAGCTCTAAGTTAAACCATTATTTGGACGGGATAGTTCTTTGATATTTTTGTTTCATCGGGCCAATTGGTCAAGGGTATCAGTGACTGCTTTATTAAATGCCCAAAAGAGTGTGGGGGAGCTTCAGGAGTGGCACTTGTGACTCAAAAAGGACAGGGCTCTCTGTGAATTCTGGAGTGCCTGTGAATGGTCACCTTAACCCTTTCGATGCTTATGACGAGCTCAGCTCGTCATGATGCACGGTTGAGCTGTGCTGGTGACGAGCTGAGCTCGTCATGAAACAAAGGAAATAATGAAAAGTCAGCACAGGAGGGGAAAACACCTAGCAGCCAAGGTGTTAATAAACAATGGCTTTGACACCATTCTGACATTGTGCATGTAACATTACTGTGCACTTTTTTTGCTATTACAATGAGCTTATTCTATGTCAGTGTGTGTTATTATATGTTATTGTGTATTGTCTTTTTCTTTCCCTCTCCACAGGTTTTTTGTGCCCCTGCAAATCGCAGTGAGCTACCACGGCTACTAACCGTGAATAACACTATATGGTCTAAACTTCAAAAGAATTTTTCACATTTAGAGCCTCACGGGAGGGTGCGCCTTAGCGTGCGTACACCACCGGAGGACATAATTTAGGTCCTGACGAATGCTGAGCGAATTTGCAGTTGTAGCAGCATAAACATGTTGACCAGTTTTTTGTTTTAAAGGACACAGGTTTTCTAAGACAGAACCTAGCTGTCCGCCACTTTGTTTCTAACCTTATACAGGTTGGCCGGTATTAAAGATTTTTGTATAGGCAACAACCTTGTATTTTTTAATTTTGCACCCACAGTTACACTCACATCTTAATTTGGGCACTGTTGCACTCACCACATCCCGCTCCGCTGTAAATCAGGCGTTGTAGCAAGCTGGGGGGCATTCGGCCACCCCAGCGGGTACCCAATGATGAAGCATGTCACCAATTAGTGGTGAGCGAGGGTCCTTTTACAAAAAAGATAAGATTTTCCTTTCCTTCTGGAAATCACACAGGGACATTGGTTCCCCTTAGGAATATTTTTCTTTAAGGGGTTTCTTTGTCCTTGAGGGGGATAGTAAGAGAGATATATATAAAGAAAAAGACACTAAAAAGATATTTTTTTTAAATATTCTTTATTCGTTTTCACTTAGTCACTCCTTAGTTGTTGTTAATGGATTTAGGAATCACCATAACTGTGCTGCGTCTAACTTCTGTAAGAAATTACTGGTCTAAGCTGCCTCTGTGTACATGGTAAGTGTTAGATTTGGGGGTCTCTAGTTGGCACAGGTAGGTACTTGCGATAAATGCGGACCCTTGCCTCTAGTCAGGATAAGGGGGTACACTATCAAAATAACCCCTGCTCAACCCCTTGGTAGCTTGGCACGAGCAGGCAGGCTTATCTCAGAGGCAGTGTGTAAAGCATTTGTGACCAAATACAGTAACCCAGTGACAACACTACAAATGGACAGCACACAAGGTTTATATTAAAAATAAGTATTCTTTATATATGTTTAACACAAGACGATTAAATGATAGAAATCCACAATACTATACTAGTTTTAGCTTAGTTCAGTTCAGTTCTTAAGATGTGACACGTCAATGTACCTTACAATGCGTTGCGCTTCCACAACAAGTAATATTACAGCGATGGAAATGCGACAAAGTTCCAGTGCAAAGAAATAAAGCTTAAGCACAATGCGACAACTACAGCGGCGATATCCTTGTTCAGAAATGCGACGGCAGCAGCTCCGACGGTGGCTCGTTTCTCCGGGGATGCGAGGCGCTTTCCTTGCTGGGATGCAATGTGACGGTAATGGCGGCGACACCCTTGTTCAGAGATGCAACAGCAGCCACAGCGACGGCGACACACTTCTTCCTCGTTGCGAGACACTTCTCTCGATGCGGTGCAATGCGACAGCTCCAGCGGCGACACCCTCCTTCGGAGTTGCGATGGCAGCAGCAGCGACGGCGACACGCTTCTTCTTCGATGAGTCGTGCTTCCAGCTCCTTGCGACAAGCAGTCCCTCAAAAGCCTAAAACAGCAGCAGGCACTTCCAAAGAACTCTGGGGAGCTGGGGTTTGAAGTCTGTTGTCCCCGAAACTTCAGCAGGAGGCAAGCTCTTTTCCAAGCCCTTGGAGATCCTTCACAAGTTTCTTTCTCCTCTCTTTGGCAGTAAGGCAACCACTGCAGGTCAATCCCCTAAGCAGCACTTCAGCTTAGGAATAGTCTTTCCTCAATTTCTTCAGGTTCCTCTCCTCAGCAGAGGTTTCTTCTTGTTTGTCCAAAAGTGATCGAATTTTTTGGGATCAGAGTCCAAATATGTATACCCCAAAATCCTTTGTCCTCTGAGAGCTGAGGGGTCTTTGCCCAGTCCAAACCAGTTCTGGAGCACTCTGTTGACATGACTCCTTCTTTCCTTTCACAGTGCAAGGCAGAAACATCAGACGTCCCACAGGAGGTGGAGCCAGCATTGTAGAGGGAAAGCACAGCCCTGGAGCACTTTGTTGACATGATTCCTTCTCTTCTTTCACAGTGCAGGGCAGAGACATCAGACACACCACAGGGGGAGGAGCCAGCACTGTGGAGGGCGGGCACAGTCCTATGCAGGTCCCAGGTGCAACTCCTCCCTCCCATGTTGATGCAGAGCTCTCTATTCACCACTAGGCTGACTCATTCTATCTCCTGGAATCCCCCAGCCCTGTCACTCAAACTCAAGACAAGGAATACACAACCTAGCAGAGGCAGGTTTGGATAGTTTGACAAGAAAATACCTATTTTCTAAAAGTGGTATTTTCAAACACAAAATGTTAAAATCAACTTCACTAAAAGATGTATTTTATCATTCTGAGTTCAGGTATACTAAACTCGAATTTCTACCATGTTCCCTGAGTCAGTTAGGATTATAAGATGTAATAATCTAACTGACCATTCTGGAACAGGTATCCTTGCAATAGTGAAAAATAAAAATGGCTGTAATTCACTATTAGGACATGCCACACACACCAGGGCATGTCCTATACTTACAACGCACCCTTCCCTTGGGCCTACCATAGGGGTGTCTGATATGAAGAAATGGGAAGGTTTAGGGACTGGCAAGTGGGTGCACTTGCCCAGTCTGCATGACAGTACCAGACTGCACACAGGCTCCGCAGACCTTAGACACATTTTACTAGGTTGCTTCTGTGGGTGGCACAACCAGTGCTGCAAGCGCACCAGCAGCATTTGGATTTACAAGCCCTGGGCACACTCAGTGCACTGTAGTAGGGTCTGACAAGTAAACCAAACAAGCCAATCATGGAGTCACTAATCCATACATTAATTTACAATTGGGAGAGCACATGCACTTTAGCACTGATCAGCAGTGGTAAAGTGCCCAGAGTCATAAAACCAACAAAAATAGGTCAGACAAAATACACGAGGAAGGAAAAATGTTCAGGGATGACCCTGCAATAAAGGGCCAAGTCCAACAGTAAGCAGGTGTGGGGGAGAAGAGGTCCCAAAATTTACTATAGTAATCCAGGGGGTATCCATTCAGACCAGGAGTTTTCCCGGATTGAAGCCCAGATATGTCATCCTGTATTACCTCCACTGTGATGGGCGTATCAAGATAAACTCAGCCTTGAAGGGAGAGCTGAGGCAATAGTATATTTGGCAAGAGGGGTTGGAGTTTTTCACAGTGGGGGTTAGGGTGGGTCGGGTATAGCACCTGAAAGTGTTCAGCAAATGTCCCCACTATCCCTACTGTGTCAGTGTGGAGGGGCTTAACAGGATCAAAGATTTTTGTGGTTACCTTGGCAGCTGTGCCTTCTATGGCTAGCCAGGAGTAGAGACATTTACCGGACTTGTCGCCGGTTCGAGGGTCTCAGAGGGGTTAGTTACGAGTTGGTGTTCCAATATGGCAATATAATGCTGACAGGTATTGTTGTTTGACTTTTTCAAGTAACTTATGTAGCCCTTTTCTACCCCATGCATTGCAGCCTCCCAGCTTTGATGTAGGTCTGTAGTTCTGTAGCAAGGAGTTTTGTGCATTGCTCGTCTTGGAGAAACAAGGCATTGAGACACCACATAGTACAGCATGTGTGTGCCTGATTACCAATCAGGTATTAGTAAGAGGTCTATACATGAAAGTGTCTTGTGTGCCACAGACATATGTGTATAGGTTTTGCCAAGAGGTGCCAGATTGGTCAGATATCACACAGGCCTAGGGAATCCATCCACCCTTTAAAATGTGTTTAACAGTGCGCCGTAGGGGTACCCGTAGTATCTATTTCAGGGTGCAGTATAGCATTAATGTCTCCTCCTATGATATTGGTGCTTAAAGGGAAGACAGAGAACACCTCTGTGAGAGCTGTGTGTGTTTGAATGGACATGTGTGGGGGAATGAAGACACTAAGTATGTTGTAGGGTCAATCCTTCAGTAGGCCCTCCACTGCCACATAACTTCCCAGAGAGTCTATGATCATAAGGGTAATTAAGAGAGGGAAGGACTTGTGCAGAGGCATGACCACACTTCTGAAACCCCTAGCAAACCCCACATGGTAGACCCTGTCATATCCAAATCTCCTCAGGAAGGGGCAGTCTCAACCTCAAATGTGTGTGTTCTTGCAACATTAAGATGGAGGTGTTTGGCAGCTGGGCACTGTTGGGCAATTAATGCAGTCTAGGAGTCTGTTTACATTCCAGGTTAGGGCCGTATGGGTCATTGTAGATTTAAATGTGTCATGAGACATGGGGTCCCTCCCTTACAGTACGGCCTGCGGTGTGGGGGAAGGGCAGGGAAGCATTGGAAAAGAGCAGTCACATACCATCTATGCAAGAGGAGCATGTGTGTGGTTCAACTAGACAGTTGTAACAAAAAGAAGAAAAAGAAAACAAGGGTGGTCCCACCCAATAACTAACATTGTCTCCCTCCCAAATATCCATACCCATTCTACCATCTTCTAAACATTTGAAACTTCCTAAAACTAACATTTAACTCTGAAAAGTACAGACAGTCTAAAGTGCTTGAGGTATTGCTGAGTGTTGCTAATCTGTGTAGAATGCACCAGAGCTGCTTGCATATACTCATGACTTATGGGTTGACTTATTGGGTCAACAGCTTACTTGTCAATAAGTCATTCATAGGGTCTGAGGCCTGATCTGATCCTTCCTCAGCTGCCAGACTGCTCCCCAGCAATCCAGAAATGGCAGACTCTCTGCACCATCAGACTTTTATGGAGAATGAGTTTGGGGTACATGCAGTGCATCTGTGTGTCATGCGTGATCTAGTGCATCACCATTGTGTAGATGTTTGAGGCTTAGGTTGTATAGAGGTGCTTGATCCCAGAGAAGTCCCAGTGTTGGTGCTGGGGCATTGTAGTGGATGTTTTTCAATCCCCCACTCCCTTGCTGCCTCTGGGGTGTCGAAGTGGGAGCAGCCATCATTCTGGGTTTTGCCGGGAACAGAAGCATATTTTGCAGGTTAAGTGCCATGCGTTTTTTCTTCACTTCATCGAAGTACCAACATTGGCTTTGTGTTTCTCGGGTGTAAATGAGAAAACCCATAATGTAGGATGCCTGAAAAGTTGGTGAACTGACTTTAAGGGCCTCAAGAGGCATAGTATCTCTGTCACAATAACTGAGAAACCTGGAAATCACTGGGTGTGGGGGTGCCCCGGCAGGATGTGCTGGGCCAGAGATCTATGCTCCCCCTCTATCACAAACCTTTGTGACAAGGAGTCCTTAGGTACCTATAATTGCAGCCAGTCTCGCAGGAAGTCTAGAGGGTCTGATGATTCTGATCCTTCCAGGAAGTCCACAAATCGCTGGTTGTGGCGCTTCAATCTTTTCTTCATATCCTTAGCCTGTTTTTCAAGGGTGGCAGTGATAGACAAAAGGTTGGCCATGTTTACCATGAGGCAAGGGAAAGAACATTGTCTTCCACAGTGGAAATCCTCTCTTCAGTGTTGCGCCAAATATTACCAAACTTGGCCATAAGTGACTAAAGTGCCCAGGTCTGCTACTTTATCATCTGCAGCATTTCGTCCCACTTGGACTCTTTTTTACATCTATTCTATTTCTAAAAACCTTACTGTCAAAATAATTCACTGTCTTAAATCCTTATTGTCCTGCTTGAATAAAGTTCAGAGGGGCAGATTTATGTTAACTGGCGCATCCCCAGGGATGCGCCAGTTAACATGCACCACAGTGCGCCATAGCTCCGCCACCCATGGTGCGCCGCATTTATAATGCGGCGCACCATGGTGCAAAAACGGCACAGAGGCGTGACGCATCTGTGCCGGAAATGTGGCGCATTGCTGGAGTTGCGTCGCAAGCGCGACGCAGCTCCAGCAAGGCTCGGGGTGCCGCATCTACACAATGCTGCATCAAGACCTACGCCTGCTTCAAGCAGGCGCAGGGTTTTGACGCAGCATTGGCCTGAAAGTGTCTGAGTGAAATCTCATAGATTTCACTCAGCCACTTTCAGGAGGCGTTCCTGCGCAGGAACGCCCCCCCTGCGCAGGAACGCCTCCTTATGGCGCAGGGCTTTACAACGTGACGTATCTCCTAGATGCGTCACGTTGTAAATAGGGCGCATTGTTTGCACCGCAGTTGCGTCAAATAAAGTGACGCAATTGCGGCGCAAGGGCATCATAAATCTGCCCCAGAATGTTTAAGATTTCAAAGGCAACTATTTTCTTAAAGGACAAACCTCTAGCAATCAAGTCCACTCATCATAGGTCCAGGGCCGACTGGCCATAGCGGGCACCGGGCAATCCCCCGGTGCGCCGCACGGGTGGGGGCCGGTTTTGGGCCCCTGGGGGCCATTTTTGTTACAGGGCCGTTTTTGTAGCATAGCTGCAAAATCGGCCCTGTACCAAAATCAACCGAACACCGGCCCGGCAAAGAGCTCAGCGCACCTTCAACCCCCCCTACCCCCCTCCCCCCTTTAGTGTGGAGGGGTGGGGGGCGGCAGAGCACTTTGCCAGGGCCGGTTGTGGTTCCCAGTCCGGCCCTGCATAGGTCCAATGGAAAAAATAAATTAAATAAAAAGATATATTTTGTATTTGAATCCTGTTAATGATTTCTGCATTTAAATATTATTCAAAGGCCTTTTTCCTGTTGACAAATAAAAAATGTTACCAAACAAAGCAGAGGAAATTCTTTACAAATAGTAAAGTTTTCACAATGCAAATTAGCATGTTTTCGTTTTCCCTACCTCTGTTGCAATGTATCCTGTATTTTAAAAGAGAAACTCTAACTCTTTGGAAAAGAAATTTTCAATTGTGATTCACTGTGCCTCATGAAATTTTGAATGAGGCCACTAAAACCTGAAATGTCAATATATTTCTATATGCATGCATTGATCGTCATGTTCTGAATGTGAAACTTTTGGGGCAGTAGGACATAAATGCTACTGACTCAATGCAGCAGGTACAAAACAGCCACAATGTGAAAGCCCCTCAAACCGACAATGGCGGGGCAAGGCTGGGAACCTAAAGCAGCTGTGGAAAAGTTTGTCAGACTAGCCCAACTTTTGGTGCATAGCTAGCAAGCACATCATGTTAGCCAAACCCCTGAAATGACGGTTTTGGGGGTTCCCTATTCAACAACATTTGGAAAGAATTAGCAAAAATTGTGCATTCTCCAACATATTTTTAATTATATATTTAAATATATTTGCTTTTAAAGCATAATAATGATGACCTTACAGTGCACCAGGATGAGACATCTTTGTTGGGGCTCTTAAATGATTCTCTTATTATCACCCTGTAACAGTGCCTTTCATCTTTCCATAGCCCTTTTCTCAAATGTATTTAAATTGTTTTATAGCACCTCTCATACCAGTGTAGGGTGTTTGAGCACTTTACATCACAAACACGCACAGACAATAATTCATATATGTGTAAATCAGTGGCTAGAAAATGTTATATGAGACAAAGGGGACTACAAGGTCGAGGATTAATTTCATCCATACTAGTAGGCATTTTTTAAGAGTGTTTGGTTTGTAGAAGCACAAACTCAAGATTCAGAATGGAACACTGTGGTTAAGGTTGGTTTTTACTACAAACAACTTTTTCTACCCAAACAAACCATTTTTAGCAACATTAGGATAATGAAAGACTGAGAAAAAACATAACTTTCTAACCAGCACCATGTAGTTTGCTTGCCGCGCAATGTGCTAGAATACAATTGTAATTTATGAACTGCACAGTAACAAAAGGATCTCTGTGACAAAAGTAGTAACCAACTGAGCTATACAGAAAAAATACAGTTCTGTGATCTGCATGATACATGTTCTTTTCAGCATGCACATTAACCTTATGTGCTACCTAAAAATTGTAAAAACTGCCTCTAGAGAAAACTCTGATCACTCTCCAGCAGGTACAGTAATCACTAGTGTTATCTTCACACATTTATTGTGGTATGAAAACTGCTGAATATATAAGGATCCGGCTTCCTGCAACAAAACAGGTCCCACAGCCTCCTGGGGAAACGCCTGATGCCCAGTCCGGCCTGGGACTATGGATCATACTTCATGCATGATTTCTGTGTTGTATCTGCTAGGGATGCTAAGTGCATACATTTCAGACCATGCGGTCCTCTGCCCCCGCCTGCACATTCCTGTTTCTTTTTTTTTTATCAAGCAATGCTTAATCTGTGCAGATGGTTAAAGGTGATGAGCATTTTTGGGTCCCAGGATTTCTGTTTCGTCATCTACAGGGCAACGGAGAGCAAGAGAGAAAGATGGAAAAAGCTGAAGAAGGTAAAATACTCTAAAAAAGGGATAGAAAAAAAGAACCTGCCCAAGTGAGTTAGAGACAGGAGTTTAGTGTGCTGGAAAAAAAAGACATGAGGTGAAATCAAAATTTGACAGTCTTGATATTTAGCAACCTCAATATTATTTATATTTTCTTCAAAAATGTCATATTGTTACTAATAAATGTGTCTGTTTATTGTGACAGGAGCATACAAACCACAGAACAAATCGCAATTTGGCAGAACAGCAAATGAATTTATATGATTTCATCACGATTAATAAGAGTCAGATGCATGGACATTATTGAGACATGTATGATTTTTTTTATACATATGTAGGCCTATCTCATTGCTCCCTTTTTCTTCGAATGGTATAGAAAAACGTATTACCAAGCAACTCGCAGCATTTATTGAGTCTAGGGATTTATTGGATGGAACACAGTGGGCTTCCACCCTTTGTTTAGCACAGAGTCAGCTCTTTTGTATGCCTCCGCATCAGATTCTGGACTGGAGTGACACAGCAGCATTATTGCCGCTGGATCTGAGTGCGGCCTTTGATGCCTTAGCACATAATCGTCTTTTAAAGTGGTTGTGGTATTGCTGTGTCAGTCACAAGGTCCTGTGGTGGCTGGCATCCTTTCTGCAGAACCATACTTTTCAGGTCCTGCAGAAGACGTTTTCATCTGATGTCCTTTCACTGCAGCAGGGGGTGCCGCAGGGCTCTTCTTTGAGAGCTACCCTTTTCAACTCATATATGCGCCCCTTATCAATATCATCGAGTGGCAGATTTGATATCATATAATGCTTCAACGATACTCAGTTAATCATCACTCTATCACAGACATCGGCTGCAGCAGCGGTGTCTCTGAGGACCTGCCTGTCAGAGGTGGCCCACTGGATGGACCTCACTAGCCTGAAATTAAATACAGGCAAGACTGAGGTCCTCACCCTTGGAGGGCAGCCCTTGCTATGGTCACCTGATTGGTGCCCAGTATCTCTTGGTCCCCTCCCATTGCCTATGCCTAAAGTATAAAATGTAGGCATTGTCTTTGATGCTGGCCTTATGTTTGATAGCCATAGCATTGCCTTAGCAGGCAAATTTTTTGGGATATTTAAATCCATGAAGAAGATCATTGGTCTTCTGCCTGAGGCCGCCAGGAGAACTTAGCCATTTCTCTGCTGGATTACTGCAACATCTTATACCTGGTAGTCTCTCAGGCCCTGCTGCTGAGACTTCAACGGGTTCAGAACTCATCAGCTCAGCTTTTGCTGAATCTTTCCAGGCAGGCATCAATGGGATCTGCACAACATAAATTGCATTGACTACCAAAGAAGAAGCATCTGTCTTTCAAAGTTTTTTGTTATTGCTATAGGGCCATTAATAAAACAGGTGCTAGTTACCTCCACCATTTTATTGAGCCCTATTTACCCTCCGGGTCTTTGAGGTCTTCTGGGGCACTCTTAGTGGAAGTCCCCACAGTAAAGAAAGTTTGAATTGGGGGCAGCTCTTTCAACTTTTTGGTATCCAAGCTATGGACTTTTCTCCACTTAAGCTGAGACAATCACAGACAGAACTTTTATTCCCCAAAACCTCAAAATGTGGCTTTTTAGATAGTTTTTCCAACTTCTGTTAGGTTTTCTCTGTTTCCTCTTATAGGCCGGTCCTCACCAGCACTGGGGGACCTCTTTTGAAATAGCCATGCACTTTATAAATGTTTTATTATTATTATTAAAAACTCGGTAGGTATTAGAGCACTTTACATGAGAACCAGCTACCTTACACAAAGTTCCATTCATTTCTGAGGCACAGGAAGAAGTGATTTGCCCAGAATCAGAGGACGTTGACTTGACGCCAAGCTCAATCTGAAAGGCAGATTTATTATAAAGTCACACAACACAACACAGCAAGTCAACTTGCTGAGCAGTGTGACAGGGACAGATAAAGAAATGCACCGTACCTACTAAGATATGGCACATTATTGCTCTCTCCCAGCTCTGGTGCACTGAGATATGCTAACGCCAAAACAGTCACCCTTGCGCCATAGTACAAGGGTGCCTGCATTACTGGCAGTGTGGTTTTATTGCAGGAAGGGACACCTTTCTGCACACAAATAATCCTTTGAGGCATTTTCCTATTTCTACATGTACAGAATTCTGCAGCACACATACAAATAAAGATATTTCTCCTAGTTATGCCTCTGTTAGAAAGGTGTACTATTTTGATGCAGTCCCTGGTTTATAACTCTTTGATATCTGGGAGTGCGCCAGAATCCATGGGTTGATGCATGAGAATGTCCATGCTCCACCAACGGGATGCTGTCTGTGCTCAGAGTAACGCACAGTAATGCACCACAGAAATTTTCTCTGGATTTACTAAACAACACAGAGCCACGCAAGGTGCCTTTGAGTGGCTAAGTAAACCCAACTAAGGGGCTTGAGTT
Organism: Lissotriton vulgaris; assembly: GCF_964263255.1. NCBI lineage: Eukaryota > Metazoa > Chordata > Amphibia > Caudata > Salamandridae > Lissotriton > Lissotriton vulgaris. The sequence goes on from NC_141689.1 coordinate 999,256,987, forward strand.
GCATCGCATCACCTTGCGTGAGGCAAAGCCAAAACAAGCCCATTGTAAATTGGAGGCACTAATTCAGCAGTTCCAAAGTGGGCTGTTCTGGCTGTAACACCACATCCTCTCCCCAAGACATTTAGACATTTACAATCTGTGTCAAGGTTCTCCTCTCAGCAACATATCACAAAGATAAAAGATAATGTTAAACATAACTTACTTAGTTGCACGCAGCAAAATCGATGACCGAAAGGACAAAAGAATAAAACTCCTCTTAGGATTCCCCTGCAAAGACAGCAAACAATAAAAACAGGCATTAGCCACAGTTCTGCTGAATCATCAAGAAACAAAAAGTACGAAAAGTAGACTAAAGTGGGACTAATAAACTCAGCTAATATTATTCACCGTAGAAGACAACCCAGGCAAGAAACATATGTCAAGATTAAGTGTAGAGTTTTTTTTCTGCAAAAGTAAAGTTGGTATACTTTGAAGAGCAGGGTATGTGCTCCTTCGGAACTAGCAGTTTTCATGCATTAAAATGATGAAACATACTTTCAAATCAGCAATTCTTAGAGATTGCTTATACTGCAGTTTGATTTGTAGCATTCTGTCTGAACAAACAAAGGGCCATATTATCAAGAAAGAGCGCTACATTATCGATGCTTTTATCGGCAGGAAACTGCCGCTAAAGCGGCAATAATGGGCTTGAGAATATGCCCATGTGAATTCGCATAGAAGTCCAGGTTAACACCAGAACTTGGGCTTCTATGGGAATTCACAAGGGCATATTATCAAACCCATTATCGCCGCTTTAGCGGCAGTTTCCTGCCGATAAAAGCAGCGACAATGTATCGCCCTTGCTTGATAATATGGCCCTCAGTTCGACGAACTAGAAGTGGGAAACAAACTGTCCAACCACCTTGATTACAAATTAATGCAAATGGCTCACCAAATGAACTTTGGGGCATGTTTAGCAACGGTTTGCATCGCCGTTCCACGCAAGGCAGCTCAGGGTAACGCAAAACCTATAATGAGATTTACCAAGTCATGCAAGACTATCTTGCATGGCCCTGTGTGGCTTTGTAAATCTGGAGAAACATAGGGAAGCTCAATTTGCTGCCTTGCATTACTCTGCCCTACAGAGGCGGTCCATGGGTGGAGCATGGGTGTTCCCACACATACACCCACAGATTACGAAGCATTCACAGATTTACTAATACTGGTAGACCTGTGAATACATCAGGTCTCTGCCTTTCAAGGGGATGAGCAATGAGGAGAAATTACTTTATTTCTCCTCATTTGTTCTTCTTTCAGCATTTTGCAGCACTCATAGAAAGAGGGTAACGCCTCAGAGGACTGTTCTAATGCAGGAATCCTGCCTGTAACACAGGAACCCTTTCACCATGGTGCAATGGAACCAGCGTTGGTGCTCCTGCTCTTAACATTTTACGCATCACAGAATGGTGTCTTGCTGCATTGCGATGCATGAAATAATGATAAATAAAGACTTCATTTCTCCAAAGATAGCAGAAGAGTGCTGTTACATGATGTCTTTTAGCACAACACAACAGGGTCTAGAGGGGTGAACTAGCATATTTGCTTCAGGTTTTTTTTTTACTCAAAACACCTTTTTGTAATTTAATAAGATACTGTCAATCTTTAATCAATACAACTATTTTAAATAATGGCTTCAATACTGTGCCTAAACAGTATGTTTGTCCAAACAAAATACAATCTGTTTAAAAGTCAATATTGATTTGAGATTTCCTATTCTCTAGTCTAGCCCCAATCTGTATCAGCGAAAACAAATTATAGCCAACATTTCAAGTATCTTGTTTGAGTTCCACCTCGGTGTTCTTGGAAGGCTTTGATTTGCAAATTTGTGTTGGTGGTTGTAGCGGTGGGCGCCAGTAGTAATTTTTATGGACCATAACTTAGAGCTCCATTTAGAGTTCAACAGATGGGATATTCATTTACAAATGTGACTGATATCCCATCTGCCTTATTACAAGTGCCAATGGCTATAATGCGCTTGTAATACAGCAGACTGGACATCCGTTACATTTGTGACAGAGTATCCTAGCTGCCAAACTCAAAATCTGGACCTTATTTTTCTGTCCTCATACTTTGAACTAGAGAAGGAGTGAGAGACAGGAAAGAGACAAAATAGTGCCATGAGCAACAATGGCTGAATAAGGAACTGCAAGAGTTAGATAAAGAGACAAGAAGTATAAGGTGGTGAAAGAAAGAGACTTGAGGTGGAATCAAGAATAGACAGCCTTAGTATTACACAACCTTGACAATTCAGCAGCCTCCTCGCAGTGAGCTCTTCTGTAAAACTGCAGATTGCTGCACTAATTTGTTATTGAATTACGAATTGAATCAGTGAGAATTGATTTTTGAATGAGTTTATTATAATCATGGTGTGATCAGTAAGTTGCCTCAGAGTGTTCGGAATTCAGCATGGAAATATATGCAGAATTCACATTAATTTCTGGTTGATACATGTGTTTGACAACCCTGCATCAACATATTCGCATGATAATTTGCATGAGTACTGTTAGGAAATTAAAGCCATTTAAAAAGAGATAATTTCTCTTTATCAGGGTGAGAAATTGGGCTGTTGGTTGACTGGGGTGTGAGCCGTGGTCAGGCAACAGCCACAATCCCTTACAGGGTGATCCACAAAAAGCTCTTAAATTAACCTGTGCGTAACACTTGGTAGCTTGGCAGAAAAAGCAGTCAGGCTTAACTTAGAGGCAATGTGTAAAGTATTTCTGCTGTACACCAACAGTAATAAAGTGAAAACATAACACAAGCAAAATTCCACACTAATTTAGAAAATTAGAGAATATGTTAATAAATTATATGATATCAAAATGACACAAATTCAATTAGTGGAACCGGAGTTATGAATTTTAAAGGATTTTAGTAAAAACTATTGCCTAAAAGATCAAAGCGCCAACCATGGACATCTAGTCATGTGTGAGCAGATCACAGCAGAAAAATATGACTGACCACGATGGAGCATGTCTCGGATTCAAGAAGTGGATTGGTCCCGGTCAGCGCTTACCATTGGACTTAGAACATTTCCTAGAAAATGTTTCAAGACAGTAGATCTTAGCGGGTCAAGGCTGCAGGAGTTGTCTGAGGAGGGACTGTCATCGTCAGATAGCCTTGGGTCAAAGCTTCAGTGAAAATTCCCACGTTCTGACTTAACCTCTGAAATGGAAGCCTAAAATCTCCAGTGGGAAAAGGCTGAGGGTGTAGTCAAAGAGTCCGACAAGGCTGGAAACACAATTGGTGAAGGACTGCTGAAAAGGATTTTCTGCCGCAGAGAAGAACGTTGCAGGACAAGCCTTGAAGACAATCGGACCATCACCTCAGGTGGATCGAAGAGCAGGTTGGTATCGGTGTCCGCCTGGCTCTCAGAGCAGTTCTAAGCCGAAAATGTTTGCAGTTCCCACTTTGTAATTTGGTGATCGGGTCATTTTCAGCACCAGTTCTAAGGTTCCAGGACTGGTGAGGCAACACTTGGAGGGTCAAGACCCATTCAGGCTGGGTTCAGGCGTGGGATCAAGGTGAAGGGGACCGTTTGTGCCCATGAGGATCAAATCATGAGGCCAGCAAACTAGTCCTTTCTAGTCACTCTAGTGGTCCTGGGTTCAAGTTGCAAGTCAAGTCCTTCTTTCCCAGGCAAGAGGGCAGCAGGGTAGAAAGACAGCAAATCAGCAAGGCAGCAGCAGGTCAGCGGGTCAGTATTCCAGCAGAGTGGCAGTCCTTTCAGCAGCACATAAGTCCTTCTTCCTGGCAGAGTAACTACAGGTCCAAAAGTGTACTGAAGTGTTGGTGTCTGAGACCTCATTTTTATACCCTGTTGCCCTTCTGCTGTAAGGTTATAGACACTTCTAGATAGTGGATTTGAGTTGCATGACATTTCCTGACTTCTCTGACCTGGCTTCAAACCGACTGCAGTAATAATGTGAAGGTCATAGGTTCTTTGAGTGAAGGGAGATTACTCTCTGTTCATTGGCGAGTGGGGCTAAGCTCAGCTCCACCCCCATCCTGTCAGCAGATGGCCCATAGAGGTACACCTAATCCCTCTACTGTGTGACTGTCTGAGAGGAATTCACAAAGTCTGTCAGTTACACCCAGTCATTTGACCCTGGCCTGGCTACAGGCACAAAGGACCAAGGGCATTAAAATGCCACCTTTCTAAAAGTGGCATTTTCAAAATTGTAATAAACAATAGTTTAACATTAAATAGTTTTTTTTTATTACATTTTCAAAGACCCCAGGCATGATCTAGCTACGTAATTGGAAATGACAGCTGATTAAATGTAATAAGGAATCCCTAATGTTATTCTATAGGAGGGGTAACCGTCACAGTAGTGAAAGGGGGATTTATGAGTTTTTCACTACCAGGACATGTAAAACTTAAATGTACATGCCCAACCTTTCAATTCCATAGCACCCTGCCCTATGGGATACCACAGGCCTACCTTCGGGGTGACTTATATGAAATAATAGGGGAGTTTAAGGTTTGGCAAGGGGGATTAATGGCAAGTTGACATGGCAGTTTAAAACTGCATTCAGGCAGCAGTGGCAGGTTGGGACATGTTTTAAGGTCCTACTTAAATTGCAGGCAGAATAAGTGCTGCGACCTAGTAGCATTTAGTTTGCAGGGCCTGAGTATATGGTAGATAATACTATAAGGGACTTATAAGTAAATTGAATATGTCAATTGGGTAGAAGCCAATTTAACCATGTTATTGGGGAGTGAGCACAAGCAGTTTAGCATTGGTTAGCAGTGGTAAAGAGAATAGGGTCCTATGGGTAAAAACTCCAAGTTGAGTGCGAGGCAAAACATTTGGGACAAGAACTCCCTAAGGCTGATAGGCCTTACAATCAGGAAACATTTTTCATGAATATTTGAACCTTTCTTCGACCTCTTATAAGCAATGGAAGCAAATATGTTAGCACCATTTGCTGTACATGTTGGACCTCTGCACCTATAAAATTTAGTTGCAAATGTAGAAGTGCAGCTATGTGCACCAGCAGCATTCTAGCTATTTGTCACAGATTGTGTACTTCTCAATTACATTGTGGTTTTCTAGTCAAACCTCTTACTATCTTACATGCAGCTGTATCTCTTGATGCCATTTAAGAATGTGACTGTGGATGATGTACACATGCAGCAGACTTTCCACCTGACTATGTTACAATCCCACATTTCAAACTGGATTTGTGAATTATCTATCAGTTTTGAATGACACTGTGTACTTAATGCAATCTGATTTATGGATGCTACAGATGTCAAATAGATTTGCAGCACTCTCAAGGTTGGATGACTCGATTGACTGTGTAGAAGTGTAGAGCCCAACGAATCATCAGCTCAGCTTCAGTCGTGCTCCCATTCCCCCCCTGTAGAGCTGTACCCTCTATTCAGATGCTGCCTGGGTTGCCTAGCCCCGAGCTCAGGGAGGTTTTACCTATTGTACCCCTAGGGGACTCCACCAAGTTAGATGATTACAACGTTTTGTCATGGAACATTGCAGGACTAGCGGGAAAGATTCTGGACCCGATGTGGGTGCAGTTCATCAGGCAATTCTCTGTGATTTGCCTTCAGGAGACTTGGCTGGTGATCTGTAACCAATTTTTGGAGGGTTGCAAAGCCTTTTTTGTCCCAGCTTCCCCGTCAGTTAGTAGTAGAGCCAGAGGTGTTCTGGTTATATTTACAGCAATAGCCATGAATTGCAGGATTAAGGAACTCCGATCCACTCATAGTGATTTCCAAGCCATCATCCTAAAGCGAGGAAATTAGACTTTATGTATGATTAATTTCTACAATGCAGTAAATACTCAGGGGGTTTGCAAGATCACCCAGCTGAACTACTTCATTAGGCAGCATTGTGGACATGTTGGTCATAGTCATAGTCTTATGATAGCAGGGGATTTCAATGTTCACCCGTGCAGTGACTCCACAATTACTAGCATGGGAGAAATGGGCTGTGCCAGGATGCGGGGACTCCACTTCGAGCACTCTGTACAGGGGGACGCCCTTAACAATTTGCTTAGTGAATACGACTTGATCTCATCCATGTCCTTTTTAGAGCCATCAAGTAAACAGTCCGCTCCGTCCTTTAAAGGACACAGCAGTGGGTCTTTTATAGACCACATTTTGATCTCTGCTGTCCTCCAGTCCATTCACAATCATAGAGAGTGTATTTAGCGATCACAATCCTGTGTGCGTGCGCTTGGAGAGTGGTATGCTAAAAAGGCAGGTAAGGTTGACAGCGCCGGGTGCGTTAAGACCTACAGATGGCAGGCGCCGTCTTAGTTGTCCCAGGTGGTTCCGGATCTATTCTATGACAAGGTACATGAATTATGCGTTTCAGAAATAGCATTATGTGTGTCCCCTGGCTCTCTTGCCAAGGGTGTTCTCAAGGCTTTCAAAGGGATTGTTTTTAAGGTGGGGGCATTACTAAGTGTCCCCGCACAAAGAACGTTGCCCAGAGATCCCAAATGGTTTAATCATTCATGCTCTAAACCCGCTAGAGACCTAAAGGTAGCCTTGAAAGCAAACCCGAGAGATCAACCCCAGGTCCGTGTCCTCCGTCTTAATTATGAAAGGACATTGGCAAGGTGTAAGGTGGAATTAAAGGAAGCAACATGGAGAGAAGTACTAGAACAAAGTACGTTATGTAGTAGCACGAGATTTGGGGGAATCATCAACAGACCCTTATGGGAATGGGGAATGGGGCGGAAGATATAGGTACCAACATAACTGAAGATGAATGGGTGTCTCACTTTTGTTCTATATTTAAGAGTGCCACAACTCAACAACCACCTCAAGCTAGAGCGCAAAATGACACCATGGTTCTATTTACCCAGAGAGAGGTGGAGAAAGGTATCTCTGGGCTGTTGTGCATTAAGGCTCCAGGGCCGGATGGTATACCGCCGACCTTTTTAAATCAAATCCCTCCCTCTAGGCTCCGGTACTGGTGGCTGTGCTTAACACTGCTGCAAAGGCCGGTTGCCCGGAGTCTTGGGGTACCTCAACAATTGTTCCGGTATTCAAGAAGGGCGATCGCAACAGTACTTTGTGCTATAGACCGATCTCCCTTATTGATTCTGTGGTCAAGGTTTTGGGCGGAGCTGTACTGAACAGATTGGCATCCTGTGCGAAGAAAATAAGATAATTTCTGACATCCACTAAGGGTTCCGCCCAGGGCATTCTACCTTAGCACAATGCCTCAACCTATATATGATCCTCTGGAAGTTCACGGTTGCCCACCGGGGTACGATCTACATGATAATGATAATAATATTAATCCACATTTGTGGCATTCATGGATATTTCCTCCACTTTCGAGTGTGTCAATCGGGAGAAATTGTGTCAGTCCATGAGGGCCATGGGAGTGAAGGCTAGCCTGGTCGACTTCTAGAGGGACCGGCATAGGAACACCAAGGCAAACATTAGATTTGCCCAGGATCTTAGTGTATCTAGGGATTTTAATAACAAAAGGGGAGGGCGGCAGGGGTGTATCTTGGCCCTGTCTCTCTTTAATTTATACATCAATGACCTGGATAAGATCTTGGTAGAAACTGGGGCCGACTTCCCTTGCGTGGCGCGAAGAAGTCTGCCCGTCCTGCTTTACGCGGACGACGTGGCCCTCCTCGACAGAACTGCAAGGGGTCTGCCGACTCTGCTTAACACCTTTCGAAGCTTCATGGCTGAACGCGACCTAGCCATAAATAATTCAAAATCCTATATTATGCAGGTTGGGTTGCGCCCCAAGAAGCAGTATCCCTTTAAAGTGAATGCAGAGAAGGTGCCTATAACCTCAATTTCTCATGACCACTTGAATTGGGGTGCCCTAGTACGGAGAAAAAGGTGGAGGTGATTAGAGCAAATACAGTCATTTTCAACTTTGCCACAAAAATGGGTAAGCGCCCTATCGCGGCAATGTTGAAAATATATATTGCCAGTTATGGCAGTGAACTATGGGGACCTGCAGCATCTGAGGGTATCCAGGTCGCAGGGAACACGTTTTTAAAACAGCTCCTGGGAGTACCTAGAGGAACATCTAACTTAAAAGCACATGAAGAAACAGGGTTACCATTTATCCGTGACATTCTGGCCATGCACCCTTTTCTCTTTTGGCTCAATTGTTGGCTAAATAAAGACCTAGCCCGTTGCCACCAGATACTGAGAGAAGTTTTGAGCCTGGACCACATGATTCATATCCGGTGGCTAAAATATTTGAAGGGCTGTTTTGGTGAGCTGGGGTGGCCAGACTTGATCTTATTACTGCAGCGGACATGGAGTTTGTAAAGAAGTCTTTTATCTCACTCAAAAAACTTAATAGAGATGGGGTAGAACTGTGTAAACCTAGCGTCCATAAATTTGTGATGCTCAAGACTACTCCTTCCACTGAGCCATATCTTTTGTGGCCTTTGTCCGCCCACGAGCGGTTTCTATTGACCAGGTTTCGTATGGATTATCTCCATCTTTTACTTGCTGTTCCGAAGGGGAGCCATAGAGGCCAAGTGCTAGCACCATGTGGCTGCGATGGAGTGTCTCCACAGGACTTGCTGTAACCTCTATGAAGCTCCCCGAAGGTTCTTTTTAAAACCACTTTTAAAAAAGCTGAATTTTATCCAGGTCCACCCAGCCCTTTGCTTTCTACAAATGCTGAAGCCAGAATGTATCCTATTTGTGGGTGGTTTTCTGAAATCTTCACTGAGTTCCAGAATCTGTATGGAGAACTAATATATCCCCATATTACAGCTGGCATCTTACTAGCTTTCCCCCATGAGTTTACATGTTTTTTACTGGTGATTGATTCTTCTCCCATCATTTTTACTACTGATACTGATGTATATATACTCCTTTGTACTTATAAGCATGGATATCTGTGTACTGTGATCAAGAAATGTATCACAAAATGTATATATGTGCTTTTTTAAATTTCTATAGGAGACTTGTAACTTTTATGGTTTTTTGCTTTGAAACCTGAATAAAGTATTTTGAAATGAAAGATTTATGGATGCAAAAAGTAATGTTCTTAAATGAGATGGTATCAGTTTTAAATGAGAAGACAGTTTCATTTAGAAAGGACTTGATTCTCTGATTCTGTGGTGTCACATTTGTGGTGATCAACTTCTGGGAATAAGAGTGACCAAAGAGGGAGAGAAAGAGAGAGAAAGGCAATGCTATAATGAACACAATGGGGCTGATTTCGATGTTGGCCAGATCAACACGTTTTGGTGTGGGTACCCCCCACCATAGGTGGGCGGTTACGCACAGCTCATTACGATGTGACTGCACATGGTGCGGTCGCAAACTCCCATTTCTCTATGGAATCTTGTGAGGCCAGTGGAAACCAACTGCGGCACAAGCTCCCATTGAGAAATGAGAGTTTGTGAAAATCCCTTTCAGGAGAGCACCTCCAGGCCCACATGAAGAGGGCCAGGACAGAAGGAAGACCTGCTAGGGGCCCCCAAAGTCACTTTTCAACAGATTTTCCATGTTGGAAAGGCTGTCAGTAACTGACATCATAATCCCAACATGGAAACGCCATCCTTAAGGGATTATGAGGCCATTCCGACTGGCCCACAGGCTCCTTCAGGAGCCCGCCCTCAAGTCAGATTCCCCAGCTGGTTTAAACTCTGACCACTGTCCTTGTAATATGACGGTCAGGGTTTAAAACAATTAGGCCCATTGTAATTTAGACTTGTACTACCATGTGATAACCTAATTCATTCTGGGTGTCTAGTTTTCACTGCACTTGTAATGATTTGTAGGTTAGCTGTCCAAGACTGAAAAATGAGTCTGTGATGATGACATGGATTGAGGTGGCCACCAAAGTGTGAAGCTAACAAGCTTCCATGCACTCCCATAGCCTTTCTGAGCCGACATTTAGACTGAAAGGGGGAAGCTTCACATGCATCCGGCCATGGAAACAACACACACTTTCTGTTGTACTGAGTAGTAAAATGTAGGCAGGTCGCATTCATTTGCTAAAGATAGTATTAGCTACAGATGATATTTCGGTAAAACTAACTTTATTTTGAAGAAGTTGCATGAGGAACAGGAAACATTTCTTATGTGAGGTGTTAGACCTGATATCATTGGCATGTGTTTCCCCTGTATTTTTGCCTTTTGCCTCCTGTTATTTACTGTGTGTTGTACGTCATTTTGATGGTCTAGATGCTTGTGCACTTTGTCACTGCTGTTCAGTGCCAAAGTGCAAGTGCTCCTTTTGTCAATTGTTGTTATAATTGGTGATTATATGATTGGCATAACTGATGATGGGGTAACTTTGAATTGAGCAATTGGGATTATCGGCATGCAGCACTTTGCAAGCCTTGAACTGCTTCATTTTAAAATCAATGTACACCGCACTTTACCTCTGTCATCCTGCTCCAGCTCTCGGTGCCATCAGCACGCCGCACTTTACTTCCTGACCGGGAAAGCAATGGACCAGCACTCCTGCACCCTCCTGAGGACTATCAGCCCCAGAGCGCATTGCTGCAGGAGCCGGATGCGTCACGAATTTCGTTCAAGGAGGCGCATATAGCGGGGTTGGGCCCCCAGCACAGTGGGTAAATTAGAACTGCGCAATTGGGATTATTGGCACACCGCATTTTATAAGCCTTGAACTGCTTCAGTTTTAAATCCAGGCACACCGCACTTTATCTCTGTCATCCTGCTCTTGCTCTTGCTACCATCAGCATGCCATACTTTACTTTCCGACTGTGTAAGCAACGGACCAGCACGCCTGCACCCCCTGAGGACTACAAGTCTGTTCCAGCAGGAGCCGCACGCGTCACAAATCTTTTGCCAGGAGGCGCATATAGTGAGCTCGGCCCCCCACTGCTGGTGACGTGCACAGGCCCCGTCCGGGCGAAGCCCGGGCCAAGGGCGGGCCCGTCTGCGCCCGTCAGTAACAGGAGGTGGGGGGCTGGGCCCCCTCTCTTTGGTCCGGAGTCCACAACTTTGCCACACTGTTAAGACTTCGCCACCTAAGCAATTGTTGCTATCTGCCAACATACACTTAATCAAACAGAGCTCGTGAAATGAGTTCATTGCTTGTTCAATCCCGACGCTGAAGCCAGTTATACATTTTGATTCAGTTGCCCAGCTGTCAAGACAAGTGAACTGTCTCTCCATTTTTTCCTGACCCCCTCGTATGCTCAGTCTCTGAAGTCAAGCATACAACATTTCACTCTCTTGAATTTATATGGGACATTTGGGACTGTATCGGAACCACTCCCCGGGCTACTAGCAACCTGTTCAGGGGCTATCTCTATACAGAGTACCAGTTGGAAGGATCTTTTTAGCGGAACATTGGGGCATATTAGCAATGGGGGGTTTATTTCCGCTTTTTTGGCTTTAAAAGCCAAGAAAGCGGAGATAAAATGATCTCCCTATTACCTAGCTGTCGCTAACACCAGTTAGCGACAGCTAGTAGGAGATAGCGACCATCTTGGGCCCCACTTTGCATGTCAGTGATATTTATCACTAATGACATGCAAAGTGGGCGTGCCAAGATGTTAGCGACTGAAAACAGTCGCTAACATCGCTATCTCCTATTACCAACTTTTGGAGATATTCGCGCTAAGCGCGAATATCTCCAAAAGCTAACACCTGCCCTAAGAAGTTCTTAGCCATGTTATCCAATGGGAGGTGGATAACATGGCTAAGAGCATTAGCTCGGTAATGCATGAATATCGCTGACTTTTCAGCGATATTCATGCATTGCGGCGATTTTTATTGCATTTGCGATAAACCTTGGTAATACCAAGGTTTATTTGCGGTAAAAATCGCCGCAGCTCAGCGGTAAATTTTTCCCGCTAACCAAGCAATAGCGATAATTATCGCTATTGCTTGATAATGTGCCCCATTGTCTTTTTTTAATGTTCTGACTGTCCAGAAATAACGTGACTCTGATATATGGTTACACTTGGGGACCAGTATTTATAAATGAGATACTCCCAGTTTTATACTTTTTTGCAATAAAGGTTGACTGACTAAGTAGTTCAGTCGGAAGTCGAAACAAACCTAGATCTTCGGGGCATACTGCAGTGACAATGGGTAAGAAGAAGGCCATGGAGGATGCAACGGGAAATAAGAAGTTAGCAAAACTCTGTAAGCCAGTCAAGTCAGCAGCAGATAATGGCACTCTGGCAGCAATTGATGATTTAATAGAAGAAGTGTAAACAATCTTAGCTGGCGAGAGGGACTTAACATTTAAAGGTACAAAAAAGATATCTTCATATTATGATAAACAGATCAAGCCAAACACTGATTGGCCTCCCATTGATCCCATTATAGTCCAACATGCTAACAGTGAGAACGTCGCACATACTTCCTCATCCTCCCCGAAGCAAACAAAGAGCAAGATTGTCTGACCTACCCCTGCTATGGCGAGGCCAGTGGTACCCAGCCAAGTTAGTCTATCAAAACTATGAGGTTCCAACAATCCCCTGTTCAAATTGATACTCATTGTTAGAAATTCGTCAATAGTAAAATCAGGCAATACAAACCTGAGATGCTCCCCATGAGAAAACTAGTAGTAGGCAAATTGAGACCCAAACCGAGAGCACAGATATTTATGCACTCATGGTAGCTCTATACCAAAGACGATACCATACAAGATGAGATAAAAACCTTCAAGGAAATAGTTGGACGCCACTCACCTCGAACTACCTTTATCTCAAGTGAAATGAGCAAAACACAAGGGAATAGTGAACCTATAAGGGGGAAAGTCACTTGTAATCAGATTTCAGGAATAGCGGATAGGTGCTTATCTAGACCTCTCTCTCTCTACCCCTGCCCTGCCCCAATGGAGGCTGTCTGTAACAATAACATTTCAGCTTGTAACAATCTCTGCCAATCCTTACCAGCTAATTACCACAACTACCCCACTAGCTTGGAGACTCGGCCCAGAATACCCCTGTCTTTGAGGCAAAAGGCATCCAATAATAATTCCTCTGTCACTCACACACAAAATGGTCCAAACCGTAGGGGACAGGAAGGGCGGTGTCAGAATTCCAGACCAGACCAGGAGGTTATAGTCAGCCAATATTCAAGGGAATCTTATCCATCACCGCAATACATAACTAGACCTAGGGAAAATGCGTATAGTATTTTCCATACAAACGTCCCAAGTTTAAATAATGAAACCAGAGACGACGAAGAGTCCCTAATAAATAAAGTTACGCATTGGATTAGAAATAAATGCCAATGCCGTTCTGTAACAAGATATGACATCTTAAAAGCTGAACGTCTCCGGCGAGAAACAGGGAATCTGGATGACATCAAATTAACCTTTCGTTCCAAAATCATCATAGACAATTTGATAACTATGAATTTAAGAACACATTCACTCTTTGAATCAAAAATTTGATTGAGACTAACAAAAACATCAGCAGCAGAGAGAAATAGTCTATCGTCAGCACTTGAGGGGACTCACAATTTAGAATCAGTTGATTGACTGTGTGGGCGGACTAGAGGGACTTCATCTAAGGGAAGCACACATAGCCACATATATTTGAAGCCCCCGCAACTAGAGTGAGATTCTCATACTTTACATGATGCTGATTTTCATAAAAATCACCCACAAGATCCGATAACAATCTCTACGAACATTGGTAACCATAGACATAGTACTCAAAGTGGAATCCCTGATACGCCTTCCATAGATATAGCTCCAAACACTTTTTAAGATGCTGTCCTGGAACATAACTGGGCTTCACCAAAAACGTTCTGACCCAGACTGGCAGGACTATGTTAATAACATGGGGGGTGGAGCCTCTGTACAAACTGAGCTATAGAATCTTCCATACAGGGGCTATACCGTCGAAGAGAGGAAGACCTTCGGGCTGGCTGATTATCTGGGTAAAAATTACTTTAAACACCACTATAGATATAGTGAACTCTGGTTCCAAATACACATTGGGGATAAAGTTGAACTTTGAAAATAGGCGACTCATGCACCTTTTTAACATATACTTAAGACCGAGGGGGTGCACAGAGTAAGCACTGGGCATTCAACAGTTTGAGGAAGTGCTTGATAGTATCGAGCCAAATGGAGCTGTCTTTGTGGGCGGCGACTTCAATTGCTGTTATGAACCAATGTCTGGAATGGACACAATCTTACATGAGGAAGATTTGGCCAGGGGAATTCTTCTATTAGAAATAAAGAAAAAAAGGTGGCGTGCTCTACATCAGCAACTCAAATCTTGCACTTTACAATCAAAATAGGGCTAAGGGCATGCAATGGGCGGTTCTCTTCAGAAATTGGGTGCTTGAACACTTTTACTAGAGGAAATGCCACCTCCAGTGTTGATTATGTGATAGAAAGCATAGCATATTGGAACCATATCCAGGATTTTAAGGTTGACAAAAGATGGGAGAGCAATCACTTCCCATTATGTCTAGCTCTAGCGGGGAGTCGGTTTGCTAAACACCCTTCGAATCCAATAAACCAGAGAGAAGAGATTGAACTTCCATCAGTAAGTAACAATCGGAGATCTGTCAAATGGCCAACAATATTAGATCAGGTTGAGCCCCTCACTAACATATATACCAACTTCTGTGAGCTACTAATGGGCTATGCAGAGTCACGCCCGGGGTCCATACTGTTCACTCAAATTCATCTAAAAATGTCTGAGATTATAAAAACACAGCTAACTAAAACTCAGAAGAGTACTAACAAACCAAGGGCATATTTACATGTTTTGGCACATCTCTGCAAATCAGCAGGGATGCGCCAGAACAGATGCGTCATGCAATCCGCTCCTTCCGCCATCACAGATGTGCCGCATTTAAAATGCGGCGCACCATGGTGCAAGGAAGGGAAGATGCGTGACGCATCTTGTGGCGTATGGGCGGCGCATTGCTGGAGTCGTGTCGCAAGCACGACGCAACTCCTGCAATGCACAGAGTCACCCATACTCAACGTGGTGCGTCACTCCTTACGCCTGGTTCAAGCAGGCGTAAGGATTTGACGCAGCAGCGTTGTAAAACTGACTTCGTGAAATCTTGTAGATTTCACTGCGTCAGTTTTACGGGGCTTTCCTGCGAGGGAACGCCCACCCTGCGACAGAACGCCCACATGAGACCTGACGCAGGTTTCATGTGGCGCAGGACTTTACAACGTGACTCATCTGCCTAGATGCGTCACGTTGTAAATAAGTCGCAACGTGGCGCATTGTTTACACCGCCACTGCGTCACAAAAGTGATGCAACGGTGGCGTAAAAGTGTCGCAAGGGGCTTCTAAATCTGCCCCCAAGATCGGGACCAGAGTCTTCGAACCCTTGGTTCAATAAGGAATGTGTCAAAGCCAAACGTAGACTTCTTGAGGCTTTAAAATCTAAAGATGTAAACCAGATCAGAATTGAAAGATCTAATTATAAAAAAGTATGAATATTCGCCCTGAGGGAATGGGAGAATGCTAGTTGGAATGATCTCATCGTAGCTGCAAAAACTAGAGACCAATCCAAATTCTGGAAATTACTTGCAAATTGACATTTTTCCATGCTATACGCTGCACCAGACGTACTCGCCCCAGACTCACAAGTCCTCACTAAGGTGTCCTTTCCTGAAGCACATATCATACACCTCCAATTCAGCCTAGAGGATACCAAGCAAGCTATAGCCACCTTAAAGCCAGCAAATGCGCCTGATCCAGATGAATTCCCCGGTGAGCTTCTGAAATATGCCCCAGATGTTTGGGCTCCATACATGAATCAATTGTGCAACGCAATAGCCAGGGGAGAGCCTAGCCCAGAAACCTGGAAGGGGGCTGAGATTGTCCCTATCCACAAAAAGGTACTAGGGACAATCCAGCAACTATAGGCCCATCAGTCTGATAGACATTACCCAAAAGGTGTATGCCAAACAAATGTTGGCCAAGTTAAATGCTTGGATGGAAGAGCAAGACATCCTCTCACCTTGCCAGGCCAGCTTCTGACAGAGAATAAGCACAATTGATCATGTATTCATACTTTCTAGTATAGCTTGGAAGTATACCAAGATAAAACATGGACACCTATATGTTGCCTTCATAGATTTGAAGGCAGCTTTTGATTCCATCCCCAGAGATCTTTTATGGAGATCGTTACAGAAACAGGCAGTCCCAGAGAATAATCTAGACCAGATTATAAGGCTTCATAAAGGGAATTTTGCAAAGGTTTGCTTGTGCCCAGGAGGGTCGCTGACAGAGGAAATCCCGATTAGGAGAGGTGTGTGCCAGGGCTGTGTCCTGGCGCCAACCCTGTTCCTATTATACGTAAAGGACATGGTAGAGCACCTACACTCAGCTTTGAACGATTCCCCCAAGCCTGGAGGTATACACATTTGCACACTTACTTTTGCAGACAATACAATATTGTTGTCGCAAACATCTAGGGGTCTTCAAAACTTACTTGATTGCCTAGATATTTACTGTAAGATAAAAGGACTTGAGATAAACCATAATAAAACCAAACACATGGTTATCGATCCACACAAAAGCTTCCACACATATTAGTATTGAATGGGGTGCTTTTGGAATCTGTCCCCAACTTTGTATATCTAGGTGTTACACTTGACTCAAAACTCACATGAAAGTCCCAAATAAATAAATCAAATACAATCCTAATGCAGAACTCTATTTCTATAGTGAAAAATCAGCATTGTACCTTATCAAAGGCCATTACTCCCGCATTAGAAGTTTATAAATCTAGAGCTCAATCTGCTACACTTTATGGATCTGGGCTATGGGGAGGAGAGCATCTTTAGCCTCTTACCATTGGGGAAAATGTAATTTTGAGAATGTTTACACCTTTGCCTAAAAATACCCAGATGATCCCTCTAATATGCGATATTGGGATAAAAAGACGAGAAAATCTTGCTGTATGGAGGCTATTGGCTTATTGGATTGGATTTTGAACAATTGAGGAATTAGAGTTAAAAGTAAACCCTGAGGGAGTTAATGCATCTGAATGTATTTGTCACTCTTCCCTGGTTGGCCCACATCCGTAAATGGCTCACCGACCGGTTTGAGCTGCTATTGGGCAACCTCGAGCCTGCTGACCCCTGACTCAAAGAGAGAGATTAGGTCTATATATTGGGAATTTCTAACGCACAAAGTCACTTTAAATCCCAAGATAGGGAGATTGACTACCCAATTTCTGTCTTTTAAACTGACCATAGCTTTGAGCCCTCTTTAGATGAGATTGAACCGCAGTTGACAAAATAGCTCTATATGAAATTTAGGTATGAGATATTACAAGTTAATGCTTTTACAGCTAAATGGGCAAAGTCTCAATTGATGGCAAGTGATCCTAAATGCTCACTGTGTACACTAGGTGTCAACGAGGATATTGCGCATGTTCTATTCTTTTGCACTGCATATGCTACCCCCAGAAGTAAGTGGATTAAGCCCTTGTGCAGAAGTTTGAACATCAGGAGCTACTTAGAGTCGCTCAGAATCACAAAATCTGAGAGTTCCTAACTTACTGTATTTGGCGTTAGTAAATTTCTATTGGCTGTCAGTTATATAAGATATATGCATGGGCATATTTTAAGATTTTTTTTTAAAAAAATTGACTTTTAGAAATGTTGCAGGCTTTTTAATAAATGTTATGGTTTTAGATTAAATCATCTAATAATTTCATCTGCATTAGAGCCCAAATTGGTGCTGCACCGTCCAAATGAATAGTTATCTTGTACTGTATGGCAAGAACTTTAATGAAATCATGTTATTAGAGCCAAGCCTAAAAGCAGAACATTCAGACTGTATATATGTTCTGCATTTTAGTCCCTTGCAATTGAAATACCGTTTTAAATGTCTGCATTAGATGGATGAATATTGCAATGTGTACAATGATTGGTTTTGTAACGCTTTGTTGATTCCTTGAATCGAATAAAGAATTTTTGATTGAATGGCATATTGGATTTACTAGTTAGTCCCTAGTACTGTGCACTGTGTGTGCCCAGGGCCTATAAATCAATTCTGCTAGTGGGCCTGCAGCACTAATTGTGCCACCCACATAGGCAGCCTGTAAATGTAACTCAGGCCTGCCATTGCAGAGCCTGTGTGCAGTCTGGTACTACCATGTTGACCTGGCAAGTGCACCCACTTGCCAGGCCCTAACCTTCTCTTTTCTTATATGTGAGTCCCCCCTAAGGTAGGCCTAAGATACCCCTATGGGCAGGGTGCAGTGTATGTGAAAGGTAGTACATGCCCTGATGTGTGTGCATGTCCTGATAGTGAAATACTGCCAATTTTGTTTTTCACTATTGCAAGGCTACCTGTTCCCATAGGATAGAATTGGGAGTTTGCTTATAACACCTTATGAACATAACTTCCTCTGGGAACAAGGTACGAAAATAAAGTTTAGTATGCCTGAACTCAGAAGGTTTAAATGCATATTTTAGTACGGGTGATTTTTACATTCTTTGTTCGAAAATACCGCTTTTAGAAAGTAGATATTTTCTTGCTTAGCCATCCAGTGTGCCTCTGCTAGGATATGTATTGACTGTCTGGATTTGGAGTGACAAGGGCTGGGGATGTGCAGTGGCTCCAGAGAGCCTGGATGAGTCAGGGTGGGCTGAATAGACCTGGGCTGCATTTAGAGTAGAGGTGGAGATTTCCTTTCACCTGAATGGCCATGATCTGCTTTCCATAATGCTGCCAAGAAGCTGCACCAGAGAGGACAGAACTGGTTTTGACTGGGCACATGGCTTCTCTGCCACTAGAGAACAAAGGATTTTGCTCTAAAGATATTGGGGCCCAGACCCCAGAACTTTAGATCACTTTTAGAATTCAAGAGGAACCTCTGACAAGGAGAAAAGCTGGTGAAACTGGAGGAGTGTGGCCCCTTTGCTTTGTGCTGTCTGGGGTTGGCCTGCAGTGGCTGTTTCTGTCAAGGAAAGGAACTGTGTGTGCATCCTGCTTGAGAAAGTATCTCCAAGGGCTTGAAGTGGAGCTTGCCCCCTGTTCAAGATGTCTCAGGAACAGCGAAGACCTCAACATCCTTCTGGGCACTGTCTGGTTCCGCTGGTTGCAGCCGCTACAGAAAAAAAGGGTAACCAACTCCGTCGCCGAGTCCGTCACAGGATTCCGTGTCCTGAAGGCACCGCAGAGAGCATTGCCTCGCTTCACAACGCAACCCTGGTCTCACTGACTCTGCCATCAAACCACTGCTTGCACTGCGTCGTGAGGGCACCGCACTCTGCACCGCTTCGCTACATGCTATAGAGATGGCACTGCCTGACTCACACATCGACCAGCTCCATCGCCGCATCATGACCTGCCAGCACCGCATCGAGCACCGTCTAATCCTGCAACGCAAGCATTGGTCTCACCGACTCCGTCAATGAGCCGCTGCCTGCACCGAGCCGTGAGGACACTGCATGCTGCAATGCTTCCATCTCACCTCGCAATTTTGACCACTGACCAGTGTGTACCATTGTGTCGGCTGCAACGAGCAAAGGTACTGTTTTAGAGTCTGTCTGCACTGTAGCTGACCCTTCACCAACACAGTCAGCTGTATTAGTTAGACTGTTGTTTTCAGAATTGAGGTAGCCCTGAATGGAGTTACCGACTCGAAGGAACTGTGTTTTTCACGTTATTCCTGCAATTTAAAGGTTATTTTGCACAGTAACTATTTTTACAGTATTGTGTTGGGGATTTTTGTCATATTTGGTCTTGTTTTGGATTAGATAAAGATTAGTTATTTTTCTAAACTTGTGTGGTATCCATTTGTAGTGTTTTCACTGCATTACTGTACGTGTGCACAAATAATTTACACACTGCCTCTGAAATAAGACTGTCTCCTTGTGCCTAGCTACCAAGGGGGTGAGCAAGGGTTCTTTTAGAAGTGTATCCCCTTCCCCTGACTAGGCAAAAGGATCCCTACTTGGGCAAAGTTACCTACCTCTGCCAACTTGTGACCCCCATTTCTAGCAGTAGGGATATGTACAATTATGAGACAGCTGTTATAAATATAGACTGTACACAGGCAGTTTAAATGTGGTGGTCTAGGGCATGGGAAAAAGTTGCCTGTAAACAATGTGTGGTTATGGAAACTGTATCAAGTACCACTAGAAGCATAGTAGCATAAGTTAAAGCATGAATGCTAGGAGAAAGATATAATGAAAATGGAACTCTGGTGGTGATATTGTGTAGAAAGTGTTGATGGAAAGAGTTGAAATTGAAGTTAAGTACAAGAGCAATACAGCAACAATGTAATGTCACATTACAATGACACAGCAGCAAAGACATACTATAACAGAAGGACTACACAATAGCATAACACACAAATGTAAAATGCAACAAGGAAGCAGTACACAACAAATCAAGATAACAAATCAACTAAATGCTACATTACACCACACTGCAAAACATTGAAAAATATCACATAGCAAGAAAAAAACTAAAGTGTAAGAAAATAACAACAAAGACCACCACCACAGTATGACAAATGCTATCTTGTGTTTTTATATTGTAGTTGTTTTTTTTGTTGTGGCTTTTTTCATTGTAATGTGTTTTGTGAAAGTTGTGACTCATTGAGTTATTTTTTAGTGTTGCACTGTCATACCATTTGTTGTGTGTTTTTGTGTTGTTACAATATGTTAGTGTATGATATTATACACTACAGTTGTTTGGTGTATTATATCATGTGTGTGGTTTTATTTTTATATTGTGTATCTTCTTTCATACATTCCAACAAATACTGCTTTCTTTCTGACTAAATGAGTGTGTTTCATTAGAGTTCAACGTAAAAACAGAGGGCATATTAGCAAGGGCGATATCGCCGCTTTAGCAGGACTTTTTACTGCGAAAGCGGCAATATTTTTATCGCCCTATTAGCAAGCTGTCACTAACAGCAGTTAGCGACAGCTTGTAGGCGATACCTACAGGTTTGATGCCCGCTTTGCATGTCAGCAATATTTATCGCTAATGACATGCAAAGTGGGCGTACCCAACCTGTTAGCGACTGAAAGCAGTCGCTAACACAGCTATCACCTATTAGCAAGGCAGGCAAAGCGATAAAAAAATTCGCGCCAAGAGCGATTATCGCCAAACCCTAACGCCTGCTCAGACCACTTCTTAACCTGTATATCCAATGGGAGGTGGATATTCAGGTTAAGTCCCCATTAGCGATGATGCCTGAACATTCACGCATTGAGCCGCTATCGCTGGATATTTTATCGCTTTGGAGATAAACGTTGCTAATAGCACGTTATGTCTGCGATAATATCTGGCGATAGCCGGCGATAAAAAAATGCCCTAAACACATTTAGCGATAATTATCGCTATTTGTTGCTAATATGCCCCAGAAATACTACTGCCAAAAGTGGTATTCTATCCCACGAAGCCTGAAAATTTCTTCACAACACCAGTCAGCACAGCATCCTGGCATAGATCACGTCAAAAAATCATAAAACTGAAGGTAATTGTATGTGACCTCACTTCTAGGACCTGATCCACAAAGATAAACGTACACCTTTGTGCAAGTTTACGAGCAGCATATTACGACTGCGGAAACTAAGCACTAATGGTGGAGACTGCACATAAAAAGTTAGGGAGTCATAAAGATGCTACTCGTAAACTTGCTAAGTGAATTGCAAAAAATGGTAAACTTACACAAAAGTGTAAGTTTACCTTTGGGAATCAGGCTCCTAATGTTTACTGAAGGAGTTTTTATGGATAGTTCCTTGAAGGTGACATTTGTCATTAGTTTTCTTAAATATTAGATATATCAAGTACAAGAGAGTGAACAAAAGAAGGACCCAAGATTGTAAACTCAATGAGTACAAAGGTGTATTAGGTTATTGGTCAAGTTGTCACATTGCAGTGTCATGCTGTGCGCTATAGAGGACATCTTTGTAGAACATATGTGGTACTTGGTTCTGTGACAAGCGAAGACTTTAGCATATGCACCTGCTCTGCCCCCAATGGTTAGATATTAGCAATATGTGTTAATTGTTCCCTGAATTAATTAACGTTCCAGGAAAAATCACTGAAAATATGTTTATTCAAATGAGGAGCTATTTCAGATTTTCCACACATCTATAACATATATCATGCTCACACTTAGTGTTTGGCTAAGTTTCTTCACATGTTGTAAGGGTGTCATGTGTGATTCTGGCACCCCTTCCAAACCATCAAATAATTATAAGAAGATATGAGCTGAATAGAGACAGGACCAAATAAAGATATCACTCCTCTGTTGTCACCTCACAATATTATTTCGATGCCCACTTTCAAGCTAGGTAGGTTATGTCCTATATATGTCAGCTGCATCGCAGCCTCTATAGATGGAAGGGCAAATCCGGGGCAACGACAGCAGGGGTGTCATTCACATTGCAAGATTAAAATCGATGCTACCTTATTACTCACTTTGAGCTAATTACTTAGATGTTACAATCTGACCTAGTGAGGACAACAAAATCACCTGTTTATGGCATTAACTGTGATGAAATCTAAATATACTAGTCTGCTAACCCAATTTAAAACCCCTTTGTATGTAGCATTAAAATGCCTGGAAGACATTATCTTATGGTCCACATCCTTAGCAAACAAGATATGGTACACTGTGGACTCGTCTCTGTGGTCTCAAGACACAATTCTCTATTGCTTTGGAACCAATTCTTCAAATATTCCAGGTTCTCTAAAGGAAGCCTAAAGATTGGGCTTGCTGTACTACAGAACCCTTCCCTGACATCCACAAAATAGGGTAATAATGTGTGAGATTTTAGATTATAAATTTCAGGGAAGGTCTCAACAGATTAGTAATTAAGGGGCATATTACCAACAAGTAGCGATATTTATCAGTAAATAGGCTTAGCGACGATTTGTTTTATCACTGCCTATCGCTGGATATGTTAGTGGAGAAAACATGCTAGCAACGTTTTTCTCCATTGTGCTAAAATATCCAGCGATAGCGGCAAAATGCGTGAATATCGCTGAGAATACAGCAATATTCACGCATTAGCAACAAAATGCTCTTAGCCATGTTATCCACCTCCCATTGGATAAAATGGCTAAGAACTGGTCTGGGCAGGTGTTAGTATTTGGAGATATTCACGCTTAACGCGAATATTTCCAACACTACGCCTGCCTTGCTAATAGGCGTTAGCGACGTTAGCGACTGCTTTCAGTCGCGAACTGGTTGGGTACGCCCACTTTGCATGTCATTAGCGATAAACATCGCTGACATGCAAAGCGGGCCCCAAACCGCTCGCTATCGCCAAAAAGCTGTCGCTAACATCAGTTAGCAACAGCTTGCTAATAGGGTGATAGAATTATCGCCACTTAGCTGCCGAAAACGGCCACTAAATCGGTGATAATTGCCTATCGCCCTCTTGGTAATATGCCCCTTAGTATCTTGCTAGGCCAAAACACAGTTTTAGTGAGACACCCTGGACCTATTCCCTGACAGCAGCACCACTAAGAAACAGACTTTTCCTGGAGAGAGAGAAATGTATTGCAAAAAATGTAAGCAAAAGGGCCAATATTACCAGGTTCATGCGTGATGTGCTACTCCAGTCTAGGTTTTTTTTTTTCCCTTTGATTTCTGGGACCTGTAGTCCTGTTTATAATGATTTATCATTACGCATGGACCTGGGAAACATGGCAGGGAAATTTAAGCAGTACCAATGAGACAAAGCAATAAAATTCCCAAACCAACTTAATAAAAAGAGAAAAATTAAATTTGAGAAATGATACAAGTTAATAAGAGTATTAGGGGAACCAGAGATATACGTAAAGAAGTGTAAGTTAAAAGTAGAAAGGAAGCTGCAAAATAGTTGCAGCTGACTGTCACTTAGGCATAATTTTAAACCGACTCTGATGTATTAGGAGCAGGGTAAATCTAGAGGATTGCATCAATCCAGAGATTTGTCTTATGATTTACAGCATTATTTAGAGTTTGGATGAGCAGGAGTACTGTCAAAAAACTACTATGTTTCTGATCCCTCAATCTTGTGGTCTATTTAGAGTCAGGCCCAGTACCAGGTTTTCTGACGTCAGAGCCTAAGCTAGCTGTGATTGATGACCTGGCCACAAAAGTGCTCTCAGTTAATGTGCATTAGAATGTCCACCATATTGAGGGCAGTCAGTCCAACATACTTTTGTGCTGTTGGTTGACTGGAGTGTACGCACTGGTCAAGCAGCAACCACAGTCCTTGTCAGGGTAAGGCACAAGCAAACCCCAAATTAAGCAGTGCTAACCCCCTTGGTAACTTGGCACAGATTAGTCAGGCTTAACTTAAAAGCAATGTAAAGTATTTTGCAACACTTCAAACAGTAAACCATTTCAAACACACAGCTAAAGGATTCTACAACAGGTTTAGCAAAATAGAGTAAGCTTTAATATACAAAACAAGACCTGAATGACAACAATCCAATTAGTAAAACTGTATATACTTAATTTAAAAGTTTATGGTAAAAAGAGCTCCAAGAGGCATTGATTCTGCTTGGGATGCATCTTTCAGCATAGAAAATGCACCCATTCCACTGGCAAGTACATTAGGCCCATTTCCAAGGGTCCAGGATTGGGATGGCACCACTTGGCACAGTAGACTCACAGATGACAGAGTTGAGGTGCAGGAGGTTGGAAGCCTGTTATGTCCCTGAGGCTTAAGATCAGGAGGCCAGTCAATTAGCCCTTGGGGTCACTCTAAGTTTTGAGTCCAAGAGATGCAAGACCAGTCTATCATACCCAGGCAAGAAGTCAGCAGATCAGCATTGCAAAACAGGGGTCCAGCAAAGTGCAGTCCATGAGAGTGGCGGTCATTCAGCAGCACAGCAGCCCTTCTTCCTGGCAGAGTATTCACAGATCCAGAAGTGAATTAAAGGGGTGGTGTCTGTAATCCTTCTTTTATGCACAGTTGTACCTTTAAGTGGGGAGATGCTTCTAGATGCATGCGTTTGAAGTGCACAGACACAGCCTATTTAGGTGCAAGTGAGGCGGGGTTCAGCTCTGCTCTCCTATCCAACCAGTGATGGCCCTCTCATTCAGCTCCCATTGTGTGTGGCTGTCTAAGAGGAATGCACAAAGCACAACTGCCAACTACACCCAGGTATGTAGTCACAAGCTGCAGGCACCAAAGGCAATGACAAGAAAATGTCAACTTTCAAAAAGAAGCATTTTCAGAATTTCAATTTAAAATTCGACTTTAACATAAGTTTGGATTTTAAATCTGGATTCCAGAACCAACAATCTTGATTCAGTTATAGCTTCCCATTTGGGAATTACCCTTATAAAATATAATAAGGTAATCCCAATGTTATCCTATGGGAGATATAGACCTTGCAATAGTGAAAAACGAATTTGAAAGTGATCCACTAGCAGAACATGTAAAACTTAAAAGTACAAGTCCTGCTTTTCTAATTCATTGCACCCCACCTTCTGGGCTGTCCAGGGCCTACCCTAGGGGTGACTTATATGTATTAAAAAAGGAATGTTTAGACCTGGCAAAAGGTTTATTTTATATATTAACAACAAGAGAGTGAGGAAGCGAGGCACTCTTAAGCCCCCGGTAAATCAATGAGTAACAACAAAAGAGTGACTATAAGTGTTACCTAGAAGCGGTTGCACTAAGCAGCAATAGAAAAAAACAGTGTTTGTAAAAGGAACCTTCACTCACCAACCTGGTCGGTGACAGGCTTCATCATAGAGTTCACCAAAGAAGCAGAATGCTTCCCTGGTGTGCTTCTACGCCTGGTTTACAGCGGAGCAGGATATTTAAAGGCGTGTGGGTGATAAGGTGATGAAAGTGAAGTGAGATTAAAAGGAGTTTGGTACTAGCCTATCAACTATTTTAATAAAGACTGGCCCTAACCTGTGGAACAAATCAGTGTGGTATAACTCACGGTTATACCGGGAAGGTCTTGCGTAGATTTGGAGACCTTTCGATTGCATATTGCGGACCAGGGAGGCCAAGATTAGGTTCTTTATCGGAACACGCAAGTCGGGAAATGCCCGGGTGCCTGTTCCCCCTCCCTGATAGCTCCATGAAGTGATTAACTTCACGGATTCATGTTCGAAAAGTTAGGGTGCGCCTTAGCGAGTGCATGCCGCCGTGGAACCCTGTTTAGGTTCTGACGAATGCTTTGCAACTGGCACTTACAAGCAGAAACATGTTGAACACTTTTTAAATGCCACAAGTTACTTTATAGAACTAGTTTACATCCATCTCACCCCTTTTAACGGTTTTTGGTCAGTCTTTAATAAAACTTTGCAGAGGAAGAGCATTAATCCTAGTGCCAAAGCACGAAAGCTACAGTGTCTTTTGTGGAGCCATTCTGATGATGACTTCACTGAAGACATTAAGATCCCCAGGGAAGGGAGAGCGGTCGATTTAGACGGAGCCACAATGGCAGCTCACACTGTGTAGATACAAGAACCTTTATTTTGGACACCTTATGGATTAATGAAAGTATTTCGGAGTCTACAGCCGCACATACGCAGTGGTATTGAAAAGCATTCTTGGACGTATTGAGTACGGCCTTTTTGGAGTAATTTGTTTTGCAACACTGGCACACCATTACCGGGTTGCCCACCGTATGATTCTCTTCACTCTCCCTTAACAATAGCCCCACACCATCCCCTAATCAAGGGGTACTCATAGTACGGCCCGCGGCCTGTGTTTTAAAAAAAAAAATTAAAAAGTGTGAGCAAACACTGCGCGCTGCAACTCTGAGAGACTCTGCTGCTCTGTGGGGGCCCGGGCATACCAGTGATAGTCAGAGTGCAGTTGCAGGGGGCTAAGAGGTGAAATACAAAAGACTGATTAGCATACAAATGGTCTTTTAAAGACCTGTGAAGTGCTCTGGTGCGGCTGTGTGTGTGTGTGTGCCAGGAAGCTGTCTCAGCCCGGGCACACACAGGCAGGGTGAGATGAAGAGGGTGACAGAGGGAGGGAGGCAGAGGAAGGGAGGGAGACAGAGGGAGGGAGGTAAAGGGAGGGAGACAGAGGGAGAGCGAGGGAGGGAGTGAAAGGGAGGGAGAGGGAGGGAGGGAAAAGAAGGCAGACATAGACAGAGGGAGGGATAGGGAGGCAGACAGAGGGAGGGAAAGGGAGGGAGGTGGAGGGAGGGAGACAGGGAGGGAGGGAAAGGGAGGGAGAGCGAGGGAGGGAGGGAAAGGGAGTCAGAGAGAGGGAGAGCGAGGGAGGGAGGGAAAGGGAGGGGAGGGAGAGTGAGGGAGGGAGGGAGAGGAAAGGAGAGCGAGGGAGGGAGAGGGATGGAGAGCGAGGTAGGGAGGGAGGGAAAGGGAGGCAGACAGAGGGAGAGCGAGGGAGGGAGGGAAAGGGAGGGAGACAGAGGGAGGGAAAGGGAGGCAGACAGAGGTAGGGAAAGGGAGGGAGGTGGAGGGAGGGAGACAGGGAGGGAGGGAAAGGGAGGAAGAGGGAGGGAGGGAAAGGGAGGCAGACAGAGGGAGAGCGAGGGAGGGAGGGAAAGGAGGGAAGGAAAGGGAGGCAGACAGTGGGAGACCGAGGGAGGGAGGGTAAGGAGGGAGGGAAAGGGAGGCAGACACAGACAGAGGGAGAGTGAGGGAGGGAGGGAAAGAGAGTGAGAGGGAGAGAGAGTGAGGGAGGGAAAGGGAGGCAGACAGGGAAAGGGATGGAGTTGGAGGGAGGGAGATAGGGAGGGAGGGAAAGGGAGGGGTGGAGAGTGCGGGAGGGAAATGGAGGGAGAGAGAGGGAGAGCGAGGGAAGGAGGAAAAGGGAGGCAGCCGGAGGAAAGGCGAGGGAGGGGGGAAAGGAAGGCAGAGAGAGGGAGAGTGAGGGAGGGAGGGAAAGAGAAGGGAGGGGGAGCGAGGGAGGGAAAGGGAGGGAGAGGGAGGGAGAGCGAGGGAGGGAGGGAAAGGAGGGAAGGAAAGGGAGGCAGACAGAGGGAGAGCGAGGGAGGGAGGGAAAGGAGGGAAGGAAAGGGAGGCAGACACAGACAGAGGGAGGGTGAGGGAGGGAGGGAAAGAGAGGGGAGAGAGAGCGAGGGAGGGAAAGGGAGGCAGACAGGGAGAGTGAAGGAGGGAGTTGGAGGGAGGGAGACATGGAGGGAGGGAAAGGAAGGGGGAGGGGAGGGAGAGCAAGGGAGGGAAAGGGAGGGAGCGGGAGGGAGAGCGAGGGAAGGAGGAAAAGGGGGCAGACGTAGGGAGAGCGAGGGAGGGAGGGAAAGGGAGGGAGACAGAGGGAGAGCGAGGGAGGGAAGGGAAGGAGGGAGGGAGGGAAAGGGAGGCAGACAGAGGGAGAGCGAGGAAGGGAAGGAAAGGAGGGAGGGAAAGGGAGGGAGAGGGAGGGAGAACAAGGGAGGGAGGGAAAGTGAGGGTGAGTGAGGGAGAGAGGGAGGGAAAGGGAGGGAGACAGAGGGAGAGCGAGGGAGGGAAGGAAAGGAGGGAGGGAAAGGGAGGCAAACAGAGGGTGACAGACAGAGGAGGGTGAGGAAGGAGGGTGACAGACAGAGGGAGGGAGGGCGGAGGGAGGGGGAGGGCGACAGAGTGAGGAGGGCGAAAGAGTGAGGAGGGCGACAGAGTGATGAGGGTGACAGAGTGAGGAGGGAGACAGAGTGAGGAGGGTGACAGAGTGAGGACGACAGAGTGAGGGCGACAGAGTGGCAGAGGGAAGGAGAGAGAGGGAGACAGAGAGGGAGAGGGAACGAGAGAGAGGGAGACAGAGAGAGAGAGGGAGATAGAGAGAGATAGGGAGTGAGACAGTCACAGAGAGAGTGAGTGAGACAGTCAGAGTAAGCGAGACAGAGGGAGTCAGGGAGGGAGAGAGAGAGAGGGAGTGAGAGGGATTGAGACAGTCTGAGTGAGAAAGAGGGAGAAATAGGGAGAGATGGAGGGAGAGAGGTTAAGAGAGGGAGAGAGGTTGAGAGAGGGAGAGAGAGGGAGAGAGCGAGAGGGAGAGAGAGAGCGAGAGGGCGAGAGATGTGTGTATGCCGGGTCGGGTGGCTCAGTGGACGAAGGTGTCCGCTGCAGGGACCAGTGTTCAACCTCATGGTCACAGTTTCTTTTTTAGCTCTTTTTTTGCACTAGCCCTGCCCCCTCCCCCGCTGACCCCGCCCCCACCAGTGTGGCCCTCAGACACAAACCACACTGTAAATTTGGCCCCCGAGAGAAAGTTTGTGAGTACCCATACCCTAATCCAATGATATCTCAACAGCCAAACTAAAAATGCCAATGAGTTCCAGCTCAGAAGTACTTGAACATGGAGACACTCTTTGACTGTGTGTTATGGTGGCCAAGTAGATCCGATTTGGCTGAATTCAGAGCACCGACAATACACAATGATCCACTGGCTCTTTCCTCCATGCTCCCTCACAAACTACCACCCTGGACATTTGTCTAATCCAACGGACTCACACCAGCAGTCAAATTAGACATGCCAAATAACCCCCACATGGAAGTCAAAACTTTTGAATCTCATCAACAAAATTGTGCTATAATATGATGAGTAATCTTGATGAAATGAGGAGTTTTAAGCTTTGGCTTCTCAATGGACATATTTAAAACAATCAAAAATGGTTACCCCAAAAATCAATTAATTACTAGCAGGAGACATAAACCAAAGACAAAAATCCTCATATCATGAGAGCAGTAGGAGCAAGCAAATGTTCCTGTAGTTTGTGACAACAACAGGGCCGGACTGGCCATAGCGGGCACTGGGCAATCCCCCGGTGGGCCGCACGGGTGGGGCTGGTTTTGGGCCCCTGGGGGCCGTTTTTGTTACAGGGCTGTTTTTTCAGCATAGCTGCAGAATCGGCCCTGTACCAAAATCGGCTGAAAACTGGCCCAGCAAAGAGCTCGGCGGCACCTCCAACGCCCCCCCCCCCCCCGAGTGGGGAGGGGGGAGGAGCGGCTGAGCACTTTGCCAGGGCCGGTTGTGGTTCCCAGTCCGGCCCTGGACAACAATACGGATGTATCTGGTATTTGTAAAGAGTGAACTAGTCACCCCTACTGGTCTCAAGGTGCTGGGGCCCATCAGGGAGATAAGTGACCTATTGCCCAGAGTTGATCTGCCACAGGGGATCGAACCGTGAGTACCCGCGCTTAGGAGTCAGCCATTCTAGCCGCTGCACCTCACCTCTCTGGATCATTTCTTTAACTATTTTTATTGAACAAATATAACACAATTCATTATGTGCACACATTTTTATTTATAAATATATTTTCTATAAATTACATCAATTGACCTATATATGCATCAGACTATGGGGCTTATTTACAAGCCCCTTGTGCCACAGGTGCATCATGTTGCTTGACGCACCAGCAGTGTAACCTGCTGCATGATATTCACAAGCACACCTAAAGCCACCCTGCATGGCTTCACATGTGCTTGTAAATATCGCCCCCTTTTCAAGCAACACTTTGCGTGTTAGGGGCATGATGTGGATATTGCTGTGGGTCTTTCAACAAAACACCCATGTCCTCTGATGCATTTCCAGATTTAGGAGCAATCGTGAAACTGGAAAGGTGTCAGAATGCTACGCCACCCCAGGGGTGCCCTAGTGAGGCGCAACGAGGAGAAATGTTTTCATGTCTACCCGTTTTTTCCAATTTCAATGCATGCTGCATTCTACCGCACTCATTGGAAGTGGGCACCTTCCTGCACAAAAACAATCTCCAGATGGTGCAGGCATCCTTGCAACATGGTGCATGGGTGTCTGTGCTGCTGCATACAGCAGTTTGTGCTCCAGCGTAGGGAAAAGCTCAGAGATGCGATATATTGTTGTAAATATGTCGCATCCCTGTGCTTCGAAACGAATGCAGCGCTGCACATCAAAAGGATGTGCGGAACAGCGCTGTGTTAGCTTCTCGTAAATAGGGCCCACAGTTTATTGGACATTCCTCACAATCAGACTGTCAAAAAAAGAACCCGGCCCCTAGAAGCCTCTCTCATAATACCACACATACCAACCAGAATCAATTTGATTATATTGTTCAAAAGATGTGGGGGTCTATGTGTTTGGTTCTTAGTCGGATTAAATGCCATCAAAATAGATATAGAGATTGGAAAATGTGGGCAGTATTAGTTTTGTTGCAGTGTGTGTTTGTGCTTTTGTTTGGTGTTGGAATGTAAACACGCATAAATAGCAAATCACACATTTAAAACAAATGGACTCATTTTTACTTAGCAGGTTAGTGATTAAAATCTCAGACTTTTTCTACCTATTATTAACATTATGCCTTGTGTGTGTGCGTGCATGTGTGCGTGCGTGCACAGGCACTGACTTATTTACAAGCCCCTTGCGCTGCCGGTGAGTCACTTTTAACGTGGGAAAGAGTGACGTCCCGACGGCGCAAGGGGCTTGTAAATAAGCTGGGGTATATTAAAGGACACAGACGCGCTTTCGCAGTCGCCCCTCGCCGCACACAGGGTTTATCAGCCTTGACAGGAGGCATTCATAAATGACATGTGCTTTCCCCAATGCCCATTTGCATCACTTCCTCTCTGACATCCGAGAGGCCCGGATGGTGCAAAGTTGACAGCCTGAGCACCTCCTGAGTGCAGCCGATCTTGCTAATTCACTGAAATGTCCGCGGACTAATTCCACATAGACAGCGAACTCCCCCTAATTCACTTGAACGGTACACCTTTCATCAGCATGTATCCATTACTCAAGGGACAACCCAATCTACTGAGAAATGTGAGCCAGCCACTTAGATGCCAAGCTCTGACGCCGAACAACACTGCCACAGTTCGGATGGAATTGTGCAATATGCTGCAACGATAGCTTGTCTTCCCTCCTTTCTACGCATGAATGCAAGCTCGCCGAGTTTAACTTGTCGTATTTCTTCCTCCCCCCTGGTTGATTTGCCTGTCTCCCCTTTTGTCCAGGGCGGTCGCAATTTGGTATCTATTATTACACATTGCAGGCAAAAAATGAATTGCTTGACAGTCGCCACAGGAATGCTGGCACGTGCTATTCAGGAGTGAAAAACACCATTAGGGTCTCATTATCTGCTTCTACAGCATCACTACGGCTGCTCCTGAGGACCTGGAAGCAATCCCGAGGTAAAGAAAAGCCAGCGCAATTTAAATGATAAAAAAGCAGCGGCACGTCCGGCGTGCCCTGAATGGAGACATACCTGATGCAGCCCCAGCGCCTACTGATAGCCCGAGTCTAATTAGATTTGCTTTACTCTGAGTTAAGAGCTGTCTCGGCAATTCCTGCCACTGTTACACAATCTATTACAAGTTAAGAATATTTCAAATATGCAGGGCTTTAAGTGAGCCGGTTTTTGCCGGTGCTCAGCATCGCCAGTTCTTAAAAGGTGCCGAGACGGGTCCCTATCCGGCTCTCTATTTTCGCCCTCACTCTCAGAATGGGAAAAAAAATCATAACTCTGCAGCAGTTCACTATTTTCTATATTGGAAAATGCATGTAGTATATTTATCTTATACAATTTAACAACCTTTGACAAAGCCTATAGTCCTGGCATGTTGTAGGTGTAATGTTACTTGTTGTATTATATATCTGGAGGCAATAACATAAGCAGCAAAATACCAGTCGAGCGCACATTCTGCTAAGCACCGATGATTAGCATAAATGTTTTAAGCCACGCCCTTACGTATATAGACCACGCCCCTTTGAGAGACCCCACAGTTTTTGTCATCCCACTTATAGCCCTGTATAGTATTTATTCATCAAACCCAATACAGATTAGCCACCTTATCCTGTTTGTGTGGTCACCTGATTTACAGACGCTTTCGTATTCCCATGTGTTACTTTACGGGTATTTGTAGCGCAGCGTTCTCCAATTAACTGGCCTCGTGACACCTGTCAGTGGGTTTGCTGGCTTTGAAAATACCAAGCATGATTTAAACTAATTTTTGATGGGTATTTGACTTTGAATTAGGTCGAAATAGTGTCTTGGAGGATGAGCTCTCTATGACTGAGGATACGTTTATTCATTTTTCAAATAATTAATGGTACTCCACTAGTGGCCACTCTAGGGGGTTTAATTATGAGAACTAGGTGTCACTTTTGCATCAAATAGGGGCATATTTACAAGCCCCTATTGTCACCACATTGTCACTTTCAGTGATGTTGTGATGGCGATAGGGGCCTCGCCTTATTCAACTTAACGTGGCTTAACACTGCCTTGTAAATAAGGCACTCTTTCACTTTAGCTTGAAAGGGGAGGGCAATGGGTGTTGTGGTGGGCGTTCCACCGCAATACCCATTGATTGTGGCACTGCCTCTTATTTACAAGGATAGCGTAAATAGGAGGCAGCGCCAAAATTAAGACCAGGGAAAACATGGTCTTAAACAGTCGAAACGAGGATAAATGCTTTATTTCTCCTTGTTTTTGCAGTTTCCATGTGTGCTGCCTTGGGCAGCACACATAGAAACTGCAAATTGCATAGGATTGTTTATGTGCAGGAAGGTCCCCCTTCCTGCACATAAACAATCATTTAAAAAAATGCAGTTTTGCAAATTCTATGTGTGCTGCATACTCTATATGCAGGAAGGGGGACCTTCCTGCACGTCCTGCACATAAACATTTTTCTCCCCAATGCAGACACCGTTGCACTATGGTGTATGGGTGCCTGGATTCGCGCTAAGCAGCTGAACTCAGCACCAGTGCTATGGGAAACGCAAGGGTGCACCGCATTGTTGTGATATGGCACATCCCTGTGTTTTCAGAATGGAGAAGCGTGGCGTTAGCAATGTTTGCTCAGCGCCACGCTTCTCAATTCTGCTGTAAATATGCCCTGTAATGTGGTACATGTGTGACGCAGGGCTCTCATTTCTATTTATGAAGGCACACAAAGCCACTCTGATTGGCTTTGAGTGACCTCATAAATCATGAGTTAGGTGCGCAGCACAAATTGCTGCATCGCCTTACTCTGCACGTGGGAGGCGTTCCATGGGCATTGCAACAGGTTTTCCCAGGCAAAACACCCATGGAATTTGACGCTGCCCTAGATTTACAAACTGCTGTAAACTTGGCGAAGAGCCAAATCCATACGCCTCCCGAAGTGAAACGTAACAAGGAGAACTACATTTCCAGAATGCAGCACACATAGAATGAAGAAAATGTGTCTTAGGATTGTTTTTGTGCAAGAATACCTCTTCCTGCACAAAAACAATACTGGATACAATGAAGGCACCTTTGAACCATGGTGCAAGGGTGCATACACTGGTGCTAAGCTGCTGAAATAGCGCTAGGTCAGGGAGAAAGAACAGAAGTACACCATATTGCCTAAATACGGTGCATTCCTGACCTCTCACTTTGGTGTAGGTCGCTCAGAAAGGTGGCTTGCTACTCTGCACTATGTCAAAATCTCATAAATAGGCCCCAATTATGTTTTTTTTTAAATTGCAAGTACCCATACCTCCTCCATGGGTTGAAGAAATGCAAGCTTCACAGAAAAAAATAATTATATAGTAATACTTTGAAATTGGAAAGGTCACATTAAACTGAAATAAAACTAGCAGGAAGGGAGGGTTAGTGCTTACTTTGCAAAAAAAAAAATGAATCCAAGATCCCGACCACATGTGTTGATGTTGCTGAATACAAATGCTGCAGCGTTTTGATTCCACCTCATGCCTCTTTCTTCCAAAAGACAGAACAATCTATATCTTTAGCTCACTGACGAGGGTTTCTTTTCAGGCCTGTTTTTCTATCTTTCTCTATATCCTGTATACTCCAATTTTCACGAAGGAGTAATGAAATGTTACAAGGAGGAGGAATGAACTGTTTGGAGTGTCAATGCATTCATTTAGAGTCTCCAGCACGAAAAAAGAAGTGAAAGGGGGATAAGATACACAATGTCTTTGAGGACATTTATTGAATTATTTAGAGTTAGGATATTGCTGCAGGGAAATCAGGACTCAACGAATAACCATGTAGTGATTGGCTTAGCAGACAGACTTTGCAATGTGGTCGGGAATCAAAGTGTTAGGATATGGGGTACAGAAAACACAGTAATAATTTGAGCTGTGATAGAACTTCTAGAAGTCAAAACAATCAGACCAACAATGGTAAAGTGTAAGAAATTGTTATTTTTGCAAATTATGTGAGTTTTTCACAAGTAATACGCCTGGAATTGTCTTTGTATTTGGGACCAAGTACCTCATTGTAGCACTTGACTCTCTCAGGGAAGTGCAGCAATGTAGTCCAGGGCCTGATCATGGGAGGTATACCTCTAGCCTCCTGGTAAGCAACAACAATACTCAATAAATGATTGTCCAGTCAGTGCTTGTTCTGATAAAAAAAGAAAATCACTTTCCTACTAAATGTTCTGCATTAAATTACAAAGGTGTATAGTCAGGTATTTAGAAGTAACTTTGGTGACACCCTCTGCTAGAAATAGGATCCTGGTTGGCTGAGGTATGCACCCAGGCCACACAGAAACCACCACTCAAGTCAGGGTACGTAAGATACACACTAAAAGTTTTCCTCTGCCCAACCTCTGGTAGCTTGGTACAGAGCAGTCAGGTTAAACTATAGAGGCAATGTGTAAAGTATTTGTGCAACACAGTAACACAATGAATACACTACAAAAGACTTGAGACAGGTTTAAACAAACAGAGTATTATATTATAAACAACACAATACCAAAATGACAAAAATCCAATGTATGAAAATTGAGATATTGAGTTTCAAAGAAATACATGCAGTAAAGAGCTTAGAAGCAAATTACACCAGAAAGGATATTTTAGGTCACGCGGAACTGGGGCAAAGTCAAAGTTCCAGCTGACCGTGATGAAGCACAGGCCAGCTCCAGGACCCACGCAAGCCACTGTGAACCATGTGCCTTTCCTGGTTGCGAACAAGGAGATGCATCAATGCTGAGTCCTGCAGGCGCAGGATGCATTGATCTTCTCCATGTGGTAAAGGCGTTGTGTTAGTTCTGAAGACAGGTGCGGAAGTCGAGAGCCGTCAAGCAATGCACCTGATTCTACCACACAGTCAATGGGATGCGTTAATGTCGCCAAGCTGCGGCAGTGGTGATACACTGTCCGATATGTTGGTCTCCAAGGCAAAGTGTCGGTTCTGATGCGATGAGACGGTTTTAATCCTGCAACCAGGTCAATACACAACATGCAGACAGAAGATGAATCAAAATCCATGTTACAAGTATCTGGACCATATCCAGTGAGCCAGTTGTAGGAGCAGGGCTAGAAACATTGATATCCCTGAGTCTCAAACCACAGGAGGCAAGCCAACAAGCCCTTGGAAAATCACTTTGAAAGAAGGCAGAGTCCATCTCTCCTTCAGGAGAGTCAGAGAGCACTAGGCAGCAGGGAAAAATAAGGGGAAAGCAGGCTTTCCAAGTCTGCAGTCCAAATATGATCTCTGCAAGAAACACAGCAAACCTTCTGACAGAGGTTCAGTTCAAGATACAGAAGTGTGTGAGTCCAAGACCCAGTAATTGCCGAAAAGTGCCTTTGATGTGGGGGTGCCTATAAAGCAGCTCTCTCAAGTGCAAAAGTATCCCTGTCAACCCAGTCCTATCTGCCAGGCTATCTGTGGGGGTAGTTAGTCATTTGTGTGGGGACAGGAAACAGCCTAATCAAGTGAACTGTTAGTCTTTCCCTTCCATCCAAGCCGAAAGACACTGGGCAATGATTTAACATGTATTTTAGAGAGGAAATGAACTTGAATCACGAAAACAAAATCACTGTGATACAATGATCTGAATGGACGTCAGTTTTTTCTGAACCCAACATAACGAATTACGGACAAATAGAGGAAACCCAATACTTGGGACACTGCTGTGACCAGGGGACCTTCCCCAGTACAGGGGCACACTGTTACATACACTTTCTAAAAGTGGCATTTCTAAAATCATAAAGTTAACTCCAACTTCACCAGTAAGGTGGATTTGTCATTACAATTTTAAACATATGAAACATGAAAAAGCTACTCTTGTCTTGTCAGGAATTACAGCTTAAAAATGTATTAAGGAATTACCAATGCCAATCCATTAAAGGAGTAGGCCTCGCAGTAGTGAAAAAAGAAATAGGCTGGTTGTCACTTCCAGGACATGCAAAACATACCAGTACACATCCTTTTTTTAATGTACATAGTACCCTGGCCTTAGGACTACACAGGGCCTGCCTTAGGGTGACATTTGTGTAATAAAAGGGGAGTTTCAAGCTCGGCAAGTAGTTTTAAATGCCAAGTCGAAGTGCCAGTAAAGTGCACTCACAGGCCTTGCAGTGGCAGGCCTAATACAGGTTTGAAAGACTACTTCTGTGGGTGGTACAAGCAGTGCAGCAGGCCCACTAGTGTGTGTGGATACCACATGGCATTGTTAACTCTGACTTTAGGATGCAGCAGGTTTTGAATTAAATATGAACTTAATAGGGATACGTGCCTGGAAGATACACACGGTTTATATTTATTTTTATTATTATTTTTATTTTTATTATTTTACTTTCCCTTGTTCACAGCGCGCCACTGATCTGACACTTTAGGAACTAGCTGCCCGTCCTCTATTCACATTTGGAATTCGAGGATTGTAAATAGCATCTCCCTTGTCTTACGAATTGTTCTTTGTGTCTGGATACCACACGCTCTTAAGCATAGTGATAGCCCGCATTTTCTCTGTACCTTGTCTGCAGGTGTAGGTCCATTTTACAATCAAGTAATTTGATGGACTTTCGTGACTAATGATGTAAGTACATCTATTTGACACTGGCCTTATTCACGTATGGACTCAGTAGTCAATTCGTAGACTTTGAGACTCTCTTTAATTCTTACCCACAGCGTTACTATTTAGATTGCGTCCCTCTCATGCTGTGGCACACATTCTTCAGACGGCGAGTGGCCACTGTGGTCTGACATATTTTCATCCATTCGGATGAATGAGTGTAATCCTTTGTAAGTCTACTCATTAAGCAGAAACACCTTGATCATTGATTGCTTTTCTGTTTTTATTTCCTCTGCAGTTGCGAATTCGTATCGTTGAGATTGACCGCTACTTCTGAGTGGTCTTTTCTAGTTCCCACATTAGAGCCTTTTTAGGCCTATTTACCATGGTAATTGCTATTGAATTGAATTACTCCTTCGTGACTACGACGGTTTTAATTAAGTTTTGTCACTTCAAATATCTGACATCTTGTTTTAATTTTTCAGATATAATTGCCCCACAACCCCTTCCCTTGTTTGTCCTGATGAAGACCCCGCCTAAGGACCTAATCTAACCTATAGATAGGGGTCGAAACGTCGACGGCTCTTTTCCCTTGGACATCCGGCACAAGCCCCTGACAGTTCCATCTATAGGTTGTGACCGTAGAATGTCTCTTTGTAATAATTCATCAATGGAATCCACAAATTTCGGCTTTTTGTATTTGAAATGTTTGATCCCTTATTGATTGTGGTATCAACAATTGTTTTGATTAACTGTGTCTATCCCTTTAAACTTCACATCTTTAAGCACCCCCTTTACTTCCTTCCTCCCCCTCTGGGGCTTTTTATTTAATATGAAATATTATGAAGTAAATTCACCATTGCAGTTGTCTGGTGTTGTAAATAAATTGCAATACTTGTGAAAAAACTAAAATATTTTCTTGAAATTGTGATTTTTGTAAGCGAGTGTAGTATTGTTAGTGTGTGTAGCTACTACAACACACTTTTTTTGCGGGGACCCCTTACCCACATGTACCATATAGCGCCCAGGTCCCCGTGACTGCATGGGTTCAAACCCCCCTTTGTGTAATGTGCAGGCCCACTAGTAGCATTTAATTTACAGGCCACGGGTATATGGTATACCTCTTCAAAAAGGAACTTACAAGTAAATCAAAAATGCCAAACAGGTGTAAACCAATTATACCATGTTTAGAGGAGAAAGCACATACCCTTTAGCAATGGGCAGCAGTAGTAAAGTGCCCGTATTCCTAAGGCCAAGTAAAAGGTCAGAAAAAGAGGAGATGGAAGGCAAAGTATTTTGGGCGACCCTTCAAAGATGGCCATTTTCCACCATCCTCATATCACATTTCACCCCTAGTGGGGCCTGAACCCTATCACCTCAATAGTCACCACATATACTAGATGCAACATCACAATATAAGGGGGGTGTCACTATCAATAAGGCAGGCCTACAGGTTTTTTCCATGTGTCACCACATCAATCAAAGCAGCTATGTTCAATTCACAAATGTAACACCATTGAAATCAAAGGGGACAACATCAATATTCAATAGCATTCGTTTTAGTATAGAACCTTACATTGTTAACAGTCACATTATCAATAAAGCATTATATTGAAAAACACAAATACTTTTATTTAATGCGTCTGCAGTTTTAGGACTAGACAATAAACTTCCCTGCACTCCAGTGCTTATGGGCAAAAGCCCCAACTCAATGGCTGCTTTGAACTGAAGGTAAACCTCTCCTGTTGTCCCTTGGGACAGGTAGGGTGAGTTTCCTTTTCCAAAACCATTCCTGGGAAGCTGCTGCACTACAGCAGTTCCCAAAACACTGTTAACCAATGTTGGGAGTGTCCCTATCCTCCTTGGGGCACCACTGGCCAAAACAAAAATGTAGAAGTCTGTTTCAGGTTTTTATCGGAGGTCCTATACCCACAGGCATGAATATGTACTCACCTGGGGCACCCACAGCCTTATGCGTCATTGAAGGGCACAGGGGGAGCTCCAAGGCCCCAGCAGTCCAAGCTGGCTCTCCGCAAGCACCAGCCCTTCCTATGTAGCACACAGTAGTCAGCACATCATCTTGTACTGCCCCCACCCAATAGAAACTGTTATTCTTTTGCTGTTACCCAGGGGTGGGAGCAGCATACTTCCTTTACCTCTGAGTAGTACGGGAAGGGAGATGAGAGGCAGCCACACCCTGCCCCCACGCAAATGGCATGAAGGATGGCCTATCAAGCCTTCTTTGGTCCTGAGGGATAGGGTCCCCCAGACATTCAGTGCACGCACCAGTCCCCAGGGATATGGGGGCCGAGCATCACCATCATGGGAGGGGGCCCTCACATGCTGCCTTCCAAAGCACATTTTTACCCAAAAAATATATGGAGTGTTGCGCCATCACTCGAGGGCTTGGCCCACCCTGGTGGATAATTCTTTATTGTAGTCGAGGGCTACTCACTGTTTTTAGGTTTCGCCTGGCGTCCGCGCAGGAGAAATCTTATAACAGAACAGTACGGGTGCTTTGTCCCGCCTGCTCTTCCATTGGCTAGCTCCATAAATGGAGGCTAGCCATTGGAAGAGAGATCTGTCCGTCATTGCCGGAGCAGATTCGTGGGCGTTCCGGCGATTTTTCGCTCTCCGCCCCTTTGCGATCGTCATTGCGACGGTGGGCGGATGTTTTTTTTTTTTGTCAAGGTTTGTTTTGGTCATCTCGCCGAAGATGGTGGCCGGGCAGTAGCTGTGGAACGGTTCGTCAGACTCTGAGCTGTGGAACTGTTTGTCAGACTCAGAGCTGTGGAACGGTTTGTCAGTCTCTGAGCTGTGGAACTGTGCGCAGGACTCTGTAACAGGGCTTAGGTCACTTTTCTCCTTATGGGAAGAGATTAAACCCTTTCTATTGTAAGCTCTCACTATGCATCGCACGGGCATACTACTAAGGACTGTTGCTCCCCCCTTGTTGTCAACTTGCTGAATTCTGGCAACACCTCCCTCGCTGACACGGGACGTGCACCACTTACAACCTCTCACCGCCCCCTCGGACAGAGAGCGCTCCCGTCCCCTGCCTGCTCCCCCGGCCGCTGCTTCCAGTCACCCCGTCCCCTTTGGCTGCGAGTCGTTCTCAGGCTTTGTGTAGCCCCTGCTGGTCACATGGCCGCTCCCCCCTAATTACTAACTTCTGCTGCACCTGGTGGTCTCTGCTGGACTTTAATGAGCCCTGGGAATGAAGACAAAAAAGAAGGAAGGGGTGGGGGGGCTGAGAGTTCACTTTGTGCAGAGCAGCTGTGAGTGTCTGCGCTCTGCGCTGCTGCTGCCCTCAGCCTGCACAGCTCTGCAGCTCCTGTGCGGGTCCCGCACCCCCTCTGCAGCCCCCACAGCTCTCCCGGCGCCCCAAAGATCCTGCACGCATCTCCAGGTCTAGACTCACCCAGCGCTTCCAGGACCACCTCTATAGTTCCTCACATTTCCTTCGCCCTCCACAGCTCTTCGACTCCTCTACAGCTCCTTTATTGCTCTACAGTTCCTCTTCTGACCCTCCACATCGCCAGTTTTCCTTCTCACCTCCCGTGCTCTCCACAGCTCGTATACTCATCCACAGCTCAGTACACCTCCATTCTTCCTCAACTCTCAACATTACGTCTTCACGCTTTCTGCCCCGCCGCATGTCATTGGCCTCTACAGCTTCTACGTCTTCCACATCTCTTCTACCCTCTACAACTCTTTTACCGCTCTACAGCTCCTCTGTCTAACCCCACCTCTCCAGAGCGTCACCATAACTCCTGTGCTCTCCACAAAATTACGTCTCCTCACTCCACAGGTCCTTTACATCTTCAGGGCCACTCTCCCCCTCCACAGCTCCCGAACCCTTCCGCCCTATGTCCTCTTTAAGACTGTACATCTCATATTCTTTCCTGCACCATCCCGCCCCCACCAGTATGGGTCTGCGGTGTTTGGCAACTAAACCTACCCCGAAGGACACCGCCGCCCCCAGCAGGAGGAGGGATGGTTTCATCCTGGATTACCACGCTGCCCCTGCTGCTCTTCCTGGCCTGGGGGGTGAAGTGCCCCGAGTCCAGCCCAGCAGCAAGGACCGGAGAAGACCCCCCGACTCCGGTGAGTAGTGAGTACCCATCCATACCTAGTACTGCTCCATGGTGCGTAAAAGTAAATGTCACCACCTTATATAGCGCCTGGCATGCGTAAACAGCCGCCTTCCAACCATTCGTATTTTGCCATTTAAATGGCGTGAGGCCCAGGATGATAAAAGTGAGTTGTCCAGTATCAGACAGAATGTAGTTAACAGGAAGCTCCAAGATTGTATCTTCCTCTCTATGTGCAGCAGCTAACAACCAAGCTATAAACATGGATTAAAAAAGCGTCCTCCGTTGCAATACGTCTCGCATTTGCGACAGAGTAAGCTATTGGCATTGTAAATGACAACGCCATTTATGTATCTGTTTTCAAAACCAACACATAAATAAAAAGTTTGTCATTTACAATGCCAATAGCTCTAACTTTTCCGAAGGCGAACCTGTTGCATTTTAAATGCTTGTTTACACTTGGTTCCTCTGGGAGACAAGCTTTAAATACAGATATCTCCAGCTCAATAAGGCCAATTTTGATGATTCTGGGCTTGTTTGCTCCTGGTGACCAACCCCAGCCCCTAAGAAATTTCACCTTCTGGCCTCTG
Source organism: Lissotriton vulgaris (assembly GCF_964263255.1). Taxonomy (NCBI): domain Eukaryota; kingdom Metazoa; phylum Chordata; class Amphibia; order Caudata; family Salamandridae; genus Lissotriton; species Lissotriton vulgaris. Next base: position 999,299,278 of record NC_141689.1, read on the forward strand.
AATGATTAAATGGGAGTTGGGTTTTCTGGCCAACTGCTACAGACCAGTTTTCTGCTCCACTCGGGTGTGCCCTCTAGCTTGGAGGGATTTTAACACAGCCCCTCCATAGCCATCCAGTAGAATACCTTCCCCGCCTAATTCCACAGGTCCTACAGAGTCCTGGCTTTTTTTCAGGACACTTGTGTGTTAGAGGAGTCAAGAGCAAGTCCACATACGTCCCAGGGGAACTTTCTTTGGGCCTCCCAACATATCTATTGCCTCAACTGTTCCCTAGAGGATCAAAAGGAACTAGTGCCTCTGGCCCTTGAGATACCTATCCTAGTCATCATTGTCAGCTGGATCAAACATCCAAAGTCCATCCTTGAAGGGGCATCAGGTGAGTTTTTTCTTCCAGCTCGGCATTCTTGTGCAATTGTCGACGCTACGTCCAGTGTTTTCTCATCTGTGTCTCCCTTGTGCAGGGGTTTTTAAGTGAGGGTGGAATATTCTACAAGCCAGGCACCCCTGGCCAATCCAAGGGTGCCATATCATCACTTTACCCCTTGCCAACCCTCCTGCACAGTGTTTAGGGACAATCTAATATGGCAATTTTCAAATTGTCTGTGGAAATAACTTCCTCAAGGGCCTCAACTCTACCTGTAGCTGTCATGTCTGCCTGATCCCATCTCACCAAAACATCAAAGGTGATCCACTCTTATATTTAGATTTAGAGGTCTGGCTCTCCTCAGCTGTTTTTGGGAGCATGGGTTGTTCCAGCTCATGTGCAGCGTGACGAGCTAATTAACAGGTGTAGATTTTCTTCCCACTTCTTCCTTTTCCAGGAAATGGGTCAACCACTTTGAATGGCTCTATTGTGTTTTGGAATGCCTTTCATCCTCATTTTGGAGAGCAGAGTAATTGGCTTAGCCAAACAGTGCTGATAAAGGCCTGGAATCTGATTCATTCTGGACTGAACCAGGGAAATATGGCAATTCTTGAAGTGGCATTAGGAGTGTATGTATGATCTACACTAGGGGGCAGATTTATGATAACTGGCGCATCCCCAAGGATGCACCAGTTATTTTGCGCTGCTGCTCCGCCACCCATGGTGCGCCACAATTACAATGTGGCGCACCATGGGGCAAAAACGGCACAGATGCATGACGCATCTGTGCCATAAAGGTGGCGCATTGCTGGTGTTGCGTCGCAAGCGCGACGCAGCTCCAGCAAGGCTCGGGGGTGCCCTATCTGTCCAATGCTGCGTCAAGCCTTACGCCTGCTTCAAGCAGGCGCAGGGTTTTGACGCAGCATTGGCCTGAAAGTGACTGAGTGAAATCTTATAGATTTCACTCAGCCACTTTTGCAAGGCGCACCTGCCCCGGAACGCCCACCCTGCGCCGGAACGCCCACAAGTGGCGCAGGGCTTTACAACGTGACGCATCTGCCTAGATGCGTCACGTTGTAAATGTGTCGTAGCGATGCGCCACGTTTATGACGCAGTTGCGTGACGCAAACGTGGCGCATTACCAACATAAATCTGCCCCTTAGAGTGCATGTTTGCCCCATTACTGATATCTTGCTGAGCCTTTCCGGCCTATGCAGGGTGAATCTGTACCTTGCTCACATTATAAGGCCATTCAAGGACAGTACCAGTACTTGGAGGGTTCCTTTTCAACTGGCTACCTGCACATAGAAACCAGACTGTGCAAGAAGGAAGTCTCACACCTGCAGCCCCACATGTGTGCACATGGGTGTACTCGCGTGTTTATATGTAAACAGCCCAGAGCAGCAGCAACTTTATCTTACAAGGTGGACACTGGCAGTTGTCGCTATGTCATCTACTGTCAATTTACCATGAGTGAGATTCAGGTTATGAGACTCTCTCACATAAAGTCCATAAACTGTATAGTCACATGGTACTGAAGCAATTCCAGTGCATTCTATCCAGATAACACAGATGGTATATGTGCTAGGTCTATCTAAAACAGCAAAGCAACAAGGCAATAAACTCTTAAAAGGTGCTAACCAAGTAAGTTTTCTGAAACAAAAATTAAAAAGCTGTCACAGGAATGAAGAAAAAGAGTTGTGGTCATAAAAGCTAACAAATCGAAGGCAAATCACCCTTCAGGGAAGCTTTGGGGACGGATGTAATCCAAATAACTTCAATGGGACTGACTGGGGTACTGGCCCTCTCTGTGGCATGCGACTGCAGGTGGGTAAATGTTGATGGATGGTGCTGCTAAAAGTTTTTACCTGCGGAGTTGGAAACCTTTCTGGAGCTAGAAAACCTTTAGTGAGTGATGTCTGGAAGCCATAGCCAGGTGGCGCTCTGCAAGATTGGATACATGGTCAAACTGTCCTCCAAAAAGATCAGCACAAACAACTACTAAGATAAAGCTGCATAGTTTACGCATCTTTACCTACAGGAGTGCATGGTAATGCTGTATGTTGTGCTACCAGCACTTGTACCACTACTATATTGAAGGAAATTCCTCAAATCATTTGGACTAGCACCTCAGACTGCTGGCCAAGGTATGCTAATTCAAGAGTCTACCCGCAACTCTATTTTCTGGTCTGTAGGAGGCTATGTAGCTAAAACAGGCTCACTACCTTATGACAAATAACAGCTGGCTTTGTTGCAAGATCCTACTTCACCCTCCTGATAAAGGAGAGATGATCCATGAGACATGCATGAGTAAATGCCCTGTTGTCATTACTCCACTCAGGTTCTTCCTGACAGACAGCAGCTTCCTCAGTCCTCTGGCGTAATGCCCCCTTTCGTTTCACAGGGTTGAACAAGTTCCTCTGGTGTGACATGGCCCCATTTAGCCTTATGGGCCAGAGGGATGCTGGCGCTAATAGGCTTGAACACAAATGCAAAAGCGGACATTCATGACAGAGGTAGTCACACCGGTAGCGGCCGGTATTAGGGCTGAGTGGTGGGTGGGCGGGGGTAGGGAGACAGGCGACCACAATGCAAAAACAAAAAACAGAACTTACCTGCTCTGCTGTTCATTGCATCATCACTCTTCTGCTCCTCACTACAGCACAGGCTCCCAGTCTCCCCTGCGGCCAATACTGATGCTGCTCTCATGCATGAGAGCAGGGTCAGGATTGGCCTGATCGCCCTTGATTTGCGCTCCTCAGGAGACTGGGAGGCTGTGCTTTGATGTCTCCTGCCTGGGTTGGAGAAAGCTCAGTGCACATGTTGGTGTGGACGTCCTGAGACGGCTGGCCAAACCAACATGCGCATTGATAGCAGTGCACCTACCACTCCTGCTGGTGACTGACCCCGCGATGGCCCCACCCTCAAGACTTTGCCCGGCCTAAAACTTGAAAAATTAAACAGTAATAAACCTGTTTTATTATTGTTTTAATCTTCACATTTTGGAGGCTGATGGAGGGAGGGCGACGCTCCTCCGCCACAGCAGAGGAGCCGCCAATGGATGCACATCTTTCCACTCTATCAGGCAGTCAAGAGTTATTCAGTGGAGAAGCAGGTAGGGAAACCTTCTCTCATCTTAATCCCTGGCATATTTTCCCCTTGGATGGGAGGAGGAAGAATCTTTTAAAGTGTTAACCAGTCACCTATTTATGAAGAGGGTCTTGCTAATTCTATGATTAATTGTGGATTGTATTTACTTTCATGGGTACGCTTATGACATCTGAACTTCTATAGAGCCTTAACAAACAAAGATAGTGTGCCTCTTGTTTAGGCTTGTGCAGCACTCTCCTGTCTCCCAAATCCACTTCTGTCCTTGCCAGTTCAGACCACTGAACTTAAAAAAAAAATCCCTGACCCTGAGCGTATTGTGAATTTTAAGTAAATCTGTCCCACAGCGCACCAGCGCTGGTGAAGAGCAGACATGCTCCGTGGGCCAGATGCACCAAAAAGTCAGTTTGCGATTTCCTAGTTGTGAATTTTTGTGATTCAATTACGAAATCGCAAACAGGTGTGCACAACAGTGCTTGTGAATCCCAATGGGTCGCAAATGGACCTGCATCATCAGTATTCATGAGGCTGGTAGCCATTTGCGAACCATTGGGAATGGCTACAATCACAGGGAAGGTGGCCTGCTGGGGTCAGCTGAGCACAATGTCTGTGCTTGCTTTTTAAATAAAGCAATATTATTTTTGTAATGCAACCCGTTTTCCTTAAAGGAAAATAGGCTGCATTACAAAAGTTAAAATGAAAAGTTTTCTTGAACATTTTTATGAATAGGGAGGGGTCCATTGGACCATTGCCTGCCCTGAGAAAATGTTTATTCCAGCATTTGCGAAGGGTTACCACCAACTTGAAGTTAGTGGCAAAATGCGAATTTTTCGCAATCGCATTTTGGTCGCATAATATTTTACATACCTCTGCGATTCGGTATTAGGAAGGGACACCATAAACATGCCCCTTTCTCACACCGACTCGCAAACCCTATTTGCGATTCGGTAATAGGTTATCGAATTGCTAATAGGGTGTGGTAAATCAGAAAATGTTTTTTTCTGGTCGCATATGGCTCGATTCTTGCGAGCAGAAAAAAAGGTTTTTATATCTGGCCCATATCTTTGCAAATATAGAACATTTCTTCTCTTTTCATTTCACAAAATGAAGCGCGGCAAGTTCCTGTTGTATGAAATAATAGTAAACGTGCTCCCAAATATGGGTTGAATAGTTATACTAGGCTATGTCGATAATGGAACCTGGCCCATCATCCGTTTTGCATTCTGTTGAAAATTCCGTTTAAGCATTAAATACTGCGACTCGGGAAACATTGTATTAGTTAAACTCATAATTTGAAAAGATAATGAAGTGAGCCTGAAGGGTTGTCCAATTTTTTTATTGGAATATCTACAAAAAACTAATATAATTCCCCAATCCTCATTAATCATGCGCACCTAAAGCACAGTTTAATTTTCGCACAATAAATTATTCTCTTAAAGGACAGGCGCAGTCATTAATTCCGACGTTCCTAAAATCACTGCTCAATAAAACACAGCAAGTGCCCTTCTCTCTAGAAACCACTAGTCTGTGCTATTGTATAAGAAATAATTGTGCATCTCATACGTTTGAAAGCAAGGAGCGCGTTTATTTTTAGGTGGCCACATACCGCTTTCTACTTGGAGTCCTTTATTGGTGTCCTTTTTTTTTACATCTTCCAAGGCCATTTATTCTTGTAAAATATCAGTGAATCAAAGGAAAGGAAGCCGACCGTACCTGAAACAAATGTTTTAATCTTCATGATGCCGCAGGAAGTCTGACATTTTAGTTAGAGTGGTCGGTGCTGAGCCACCAGCACATACAGCGAGTTGGGTATAATAAGACCTGTAATTATGGCATTGTTGATTTTGTGAAACAGTAGATGTTGTTCTGCAGCCTGTGCGTGCTGTGGTAAACGAGGGATGAGCAACTGAGTTCGCCCGAGTCCAAGCAGCTCATTCAGAGCAAGGCTGGGCGGTAAAGCTATAGAACTTGTTTTCATGCAACATTTGACAGTAAAATAGCTTAGCTGTTCGACGTGAATGTACAGTATATCTTTTTTCTCTTCGTCTCGATTGTCAGTTAGACCAGTGGTGCTGGAACAATTTTCAGAGTGGGGGTGCTGCCATTAATGTTGTATCACCGAAGTCAGAGGGATTTTGAAAAATCCAAGCCTCATAAAGAAAAACAAGTGTAGCAAATGTATCATGCATAGTCTATAGAGAGTGGCTAGGGTGTAGGATGTAGCTGCTGGTGCAATTTGGAGCACTGGTGTACTAGCAGACTTTCATTAACTGACAGTACATTTTGCACTGATATGGCCACTAAATTTGCATAGGCATGCAGTTTTGCTGGTTAAACTAAACAGCGTAAAAATGATAATGCGTGGAAATCAAGTTTCGATGAATATTTATCATTTGCGCATCAACAAGTAAAGTGCCTAGATTTGGTTTGATCCTACTAAAAACTTAGGGGCATATTACCAAGCAATAGCGATAATTATCGCTATTGCTTGGTTAGAGACAAAAATTTATCGCCAACCTGCAGCGATTTTTATATCAGATAAACCTTGGTATTACCAAGGTTTATCGCAAATGCGATAAAAATCGGCCGCAATGCATGAATATCGCTGAAAAGTCAGCGATATTCATGCATTACCGAGCTAATGCTCTTAGCCATGTTATCCACCTCCCATTGGATAACATGGCTAAGAACTGCTCAGGGGCAGGTGTTAGCTTTTGGAGATGGAGATAGAAAGCGATGTTAGCGACTGTTTTCAGTCGCTAACATCTTGGCACGCCCACTTTGCATGTCATTAGTGATAAATATCACTGACATGCAAAGCGAGGCCCAAGATGGTCACTATCTCCTACTAGCTGTCGCTAACTGGTGTTAGCGACAGCTAGATAATAGGGAGATCATTTTATCTCCGCTTTCTTGGCTTTTAGAGATAAACCCCCTTGATAATATGGCCCTTTGTTTCCATCACACCTAAGAATTACAAAAAGTGCTTCGCTTGTGCTTTCCTAATTGCTGATATAATTTGAAAAACTGATATTTAAATGTGTTTGACAAAAAACTGACATCCTACAGTCTTCCCATCCATTTCCTGTACCTCAGAAGGATTGTCACTCAAATACATTTTACAAAATCCTCTCACTTTGTAGTCAGAGAAATAAAAGTACACTCCAGTTCATAAATAAGCAGCACCTTGCGAGAAGACATAGGGCCTAATAATGAGTTTGGCGGTCCACAGGACTGCCAAACGCACGGTGGAGATGCGATAGCAGTCGGGGACAGCTGCACCGGTGGTCTGTCCTCCGTATTACAACTACAGCAGTTGGACCGCCAAAGGACCACCACAAGCCACAGGGATCCGCAATCCCGGGTGCTGGTGCAGCGGTCAGAAGCTCCAATATGCTTGCTGGTGCCACTGCAGCACCTGCAAGCATATTTGGAGTTTCATCCCTGCCATAGTTTTTATGGTGGTGAGGCCGCCGGGAAACTGGCGCTGAGTAAACAAAGGGCCCCTTGTTGCCTCAGTGCCATGGGATGCATGCAAAGAGGCACATTGTGTGTCCCCCTGTCTACATACACCCCCTTTTCTCCATGGCAAAGACTGCACAGTTCATGCAGTGCAGGAACGAGCTTTGGCGGTCCCATTGCGATGCCTTTTTAATAGCCACTGCCGTGGGAATGCCAAAGGACCAACCGCCAGACTACGAGGTAACTCGTAATTTGGTGGGTGGCTGGTGGTGAGGTTTGATGGTGTGGGAGCGGAGAAGAGCGGAAGCATGGTGACCTACTCCCACACTGCAAAACTCAAAATCAGACCCTTACCCAGACAAATTACTTTGTTTTTGAACACTCAGTAAATGTGACAAGATTATCACAACATTCAGAGGCATGGCTCATTCACCTTCTGACTGCAGCGTGATTATTTTGGGGGTATTGCAGCAACCCCAGCACCTTCTACTTCCAGCGCCTATGTGTTAAAATTTCATTGGCAGAATATTTCTTCTACATTTATTTTCAGATGTTTCAATGCAATCAATGTTGTGTTAACAGTACTGGTCTTCACATGACCTCATAGCCTGCAGCATACATGAAACGAGTAGCTCAGTGGTTTCCTAATATAACCTTCATGTGGAACATATCCAGGACCCAACAGGACCTTTATTCCACGAGGCATTTCCCCTGTGGGACAGTTTCGAATGTCCTGGGTGGCTCTTGGCACCTTGTTACTTTCCCCAGGTCCCTAAGGTTAATTGCAGAAGGCACTGGAGTAATTAAGAGAGAACGACAAAAGGGAATATAGAGAGAAAGTGATCGCAGACAGAGAACAGATAGAAGAAAGAATGGATGAATGGAAAGAGAGAGAGTGTGTGAGGGGATGAAGGGAGCAGGGCTGGCTTAAGCATTTTTGCTGCTATTGGTTTGCCAGCCCGGCCCTGAGTCTATCCTTTGCAAATGTGTGAGGAGATGCAATGCTCAAGACACAAAATGGTGCCACACATTCAATGTATGTGTGGTTACATGTATGGGTGGTAGGCTCAATTTACTTACGTAATGCATGCTGGGAGAAAGGCACCAGATCACAATGATGATCTAGTATGTAGACATTCTACACAGACACCCAATCGTACATATGGAGTAAACCTCACTGACTAGATGATGGCACAAAGTACTCAAATATGTTTTTTTCCAAAATCTCTGTCAGTGCTCTTAAAGGCAGAGGGGCAGATTTACAAGCCCCTTGCGCCGCTTTTACGCCGCCGTTGCGTCACTTTTGTGACGCAGTGGTGGCGCAAAAGATGCACCATGGTGCGGTGTATTTACAACGTGACGCATCTCCCAGATGCGTCACGCTGTAAAGCCCTGCGCCAGAAGAGGCGTACCATCGCAGGGGGAGGCGCTCCGTCGCAGGAACGCCTCCCAAAAGTGACTGAGTGAAATCGACAAGATTTTACTCAGTCACTTTTGGGCCCATGCTGCGTCAAAACCCTGCACCTGCTTGAAGCAGGCGTAAGGATTGATGCAGCATTGTGCACATAGGGCTCCGCTGATCATTGCTCAAGCTGCGTCACGCTTGCGACGCAACTCAAAAAATGCGCCGCTTTTATGGCACAGATGCGTGATGCATCTGTGCCGATTTTGCCCCATGGTGCGCCGCATTTACAATGCGGCGCATCATGGGTGGCGGAGCTGCGGCGCACAATTACTGGCGCATATTTGCCGATATGCAGGGATGCGCCAGTAATTGTAAATCTGCCCCAAAATATTTGTACAATCATACGTCCGAACTATGGAGCTGGATGTCTGCTGTATAACATCAATGTTCGAAAATGCTCATGTTCATTCCTTCGAAGTTGATCAAGGTGAACACTAGATGTGAAACTAGTAGTCAAGGCAGAACGAATTGGTTCATATCATAATCGAAGCCTTGACATAGTGTGCAAGAGGGACAAGCATTTGAGCTCAAAAGAAGGTTCCCATATGATGAGAACTGCAAGGAAATTTTCTACAAGTCAGGAATACTCACATTTGATACAAACTGGCAGGAGAACCAGACATCAGGGATTTTGCCATTCTGTTTACAGAATTCCAAAAACAGTGGTTCACTAGGGACTTCTTTAGATACAAATTCACAAGCTAATAGCTGCATGGATCATCCAGGATGCACCTAATGCCGCTCAATATCATGAGATCAACTCCTAAATATAAAGCATTTACTTCAATAATTTGGGAAAAAATGTATTCAGTAACAACAGAGAGCTCAGGATGGTGACCAAACAGTGCAACAAACGTGACGAAGCGACACATGTATAGAAGTGATCAGATTAATCTAGGGCTCAGGAAATTGAATCAGTAAGAATGAATGGAGCAACCTTTTGTGTGCTTCTACAACGCAATGAGTGCTTATCCACTGACATGGCCCAATCAGCATTTCAGCACCATCTACAAGAATGTTGAAATCATCAGATCAATTTCAGAAACACACTTCTCCAGGACACGCATGAAGCTTACAACCATTAATTAAAGGAGTTAATGCTATGCAAGGCATGTCAAATCACATTGGGACTATATGACAGCATCTTCATCCCATTCAGACAGCAATAGAACGTTGCGAAGCATATACCAATTAAAAGAGAACACATAATATCAATGCCCAGGCTGCTTTCAATGCCAGCATTAGTGTGATAAATTCTGACACCACAATCGTTGCATCCATCCTCAAGGCAGCTGCACCCTTCGCAAATCTATCTTTTGCCAGCCGATGGTGTCAGGAAACCGTGATGACCCATGGTCTCCAGATTAGCAATTCTGCACCACCACACCACATAATATATGATTGCGCCATTTCACAAAGTCATTAACAGACATAAACGTAGCCTTATGGCTAAAATGACTCCAGATAAGCCTGTCAAGAATCCATACAAAGATATCTGCCATGCATACATGGTTTTTCCAATTGCGGCACATTTTCGTACTATTACACAATAGTAAATACTACAGATGTGGCAGGGAGTTGAATGTTCATGCCATGGTTTGCCTTGAGAGTCTGCTAACACCCACAACTTTATATAAATTTCAATCCTTTCCCATCCAGGAGATAGGTGGAGATTTCCTTTTGCAAAGGTCTGGAATATCTTCCTTTCCAGGGTGGCAATGAGGAGCAGAACACCCCCTTCATCTAAACATCCTGCTTGTGTAGAGGATGGGCTTTCCCACAAAGAAAAATGTATTCCATGGTGAGAAAAAGAAATAGAGCAAAATCTACATTTGTACAGAAGGCTGCATTTTCTCAGTGCAAACCTATACCCTGTCATGAGGAGATGGATAAAAGAGAAACAAAGAGTTCATTTAGGGACACTGGGGTGAAATTAACAGGAATGAACTACTCTGTGGATGTTTAGAGGGATTGTTAGATCAGAACCATTTCGACTCCCTTATTCTTAATGTTAGACATTAACTAGTGAGTTATCCATTGGCCTGAATTAAGAGAGACCCTTTAGGAAATTGGGTTACTGGTTGAGGGGGTGGGGGCCCCACTCAGGCAACAACCACAATCCTTCTCAGGGTGAACCACAAGAGTCACTGAATTAACCTATGCTTAACTCTCTGGTAACTTGGTAGTTAGGCTTAACTTAGAGGCAATGTGTAAAGTATTTATGCAGCAGACAAACAGTAATACAATGAAAAACAAATAGGAAAATCCCAAACCAATATAGAAATATGTATTAGATTTTAGTAAATAAAATTATCCCAGAACAACAAAAATGCAATCACTAGAACCAGAGATATTCAATTTAAGATTTAGGTAAATATAGCAACTAAAATCACACTTGTGGTCATCTGTTTATGCTAGAACAGAGGAAAGTCATAAGTTCAGGCCGACCGCGATGGAGTGTGGGTTGGATACAGGGACCAAATTAGGCCAGCTGAAGAGTTTCCTTCTGAGTCTGGCAGGAAGAGTTCCATTCGTAATGGAGAAGGCCACGAGTAGATTGTAGAATGTGGCAGATTTGTTGCTGTAGCATGAAGAGCAGGACTGATGTTGTGGGCTATGGCCACTGTAGTGCAAAGAGCTGGGTGGGGCATCATACACATTAATTGTTTGAGCGCTGCGTTGCAAGCAACCAGGGCCAGTAATTGCTGGCACTCGCTGTAGCGCTAAAAGCAGGTCTCACTGGAGCTTTGCATTGCCAGTCATCACGGGGGGCTGAGTCTCGGTGTGAAAGGACACATTTGCAGACAAAACTTTGGAATTTCACATTTCCTTCTTTGGAGGAGCAGAAACTGATGCCAGTCAGGGGGCCAGTACCTGGGAGAAGCACTTCTTGGGGATCAGAAACTCAGCATCACAGAAGTGAGGCCAGCAGACAAGTTCAGTTGCAGGTTCACACAGGTCCAGTGCATCAGATCAGTTGGGCAGTTGTACTAAGGCTCCTGAAGTGTGTTATGTCCCTTTAGCTCACACAGGAAGTCATTAACTGACCCTTGCAGTCACTCAGGTTAGCCTAGGATACAGATAAGCAGGTCAAATCTTCTTTTTCAGACATCAAAGCCATCCTCAGCAGTAGGGCAGTCCAACTTCTGTAATGTCCAAAGATTCAGGAGGATTCCAGAGGTGGCCAATAGAGGTACACTATGCATACTTAGTGGCAGTCTTTGTGTGAGAGAACTCCCTGTCCTACCCCCACATCTGGTTCTGGAAAGTTCTTCCCCATCACATGTCAAAGGACCAAACTGTCTGAGGTGACAACGGACAGGGCAGGACTGGTGGTAGATAGCTTTTGTGTGTGGAAGGCAAAGCCATCTGAAATATAAGTGGGGCTGAGTATAGCTTTTCACAGTCATTCTGGCAGTATGGACCATCCTGTCTATGCCTGAGAACTCTTTGAGCAAATGTCTGGACGGAATACACAAACCCCAATAGCAGAGCTATTCAGTGTTGTGGCCCAGAGCTCTGGCAGAAGGCACACATCGATGGGACAAGAAAAGGACAATTTTCTGAAAGTGGCATCATCAAAATTGTGACTTACACTTCAACTTCAAGATTAAAGAGGGTTTAAATTACAATTCATTTGAGTGGAAACAGTATTGTTCTATCTTCTCCCAATCCAAAGTTAGCACATATTAAATGCAATAAGATAACCAAGTGTTAGTCAGTAGGAGAGATAGGTCTTACAACAGTGAAAAACGACTTTAGGAGTTTTTCCGTGCCAGGACATGTAAAACGTAAGTGCACATGTCCTATGTTATAAATAAAATGTACCCTGACATATAAGCCTTTAAGGCCTTCCTTAGTGGTGACTTATATGTATTAAAAAGAGGTTTAGGCCTGGCAAAATATTTACTTTGCCAGGTCAAAATGGCAGTTTTAAAATTGCACTACAGGCTGCACTGGCCGGCCTGAGGCATGTTCTAAATGGCTAATTTAGTGGATGCCGCAATAAGTGCTGCAGGCCCACTAGCCTATGTTTTAGAGGCCCTGAGTACATATAGTACCATTTACATGTAAAGTAAATGTACCAATCAGATATATGTCAATGGTACGATATTTATGGGCGGTAGCGCAAGCACTTTACCACTGGTTAGCAGGGAAAAAGTACAGATTCTGAGTGCCCAAAAACTGCATTCTGCAACAGAAGACAAAAATCTAAATGATACTAATAGGTCAACGGGCCCTGTGTCAGTTGGGATAGTTATCACACTTGATAAATGCAGACACTGAGGTCTTCCGAATTTATTGATGCAATGAGTATTGCCTACTCTGAGCTTTGCCTGAAAAATTGGGCATAACAAGCAGATTTTTGTGCTTACTGCATGAGAATCCACATGTCAAATTACTTAAAGGGCTTTTTCCCCTCTAAGAAATCTATTGTTAGTTTTAACCTGCCAGAAATTTACCTGGGAAAAATTGCAGGGATGTGGCTCCACGTCACTCAGAATTTCTATGCATCAAGTAACACACACTGCTGCAAATAACAGACTTGAACAGAGTACTGGTAATTGAGGCCATCATGCTAAGATTCATTGTGTGATCCGAGTCCCTTCCCTCTCCTTAGATCATCATGCTCCCTTGAGTTGGAGCTAGCTTCAGGAAGTTTGGAACTATGGATTGGTACCCCTATTGTAGGCATTACATGAATAAACTTACAGTGGCGCTACGGAAGAGTATGTTTCCGCTCAGTCCTAAAATAGTTGGGCATTAGTTCTGTTGTTGTTTACTATTGGTCTAAAGCTGCATACCATTTGTAGGTGGATTCGTCTGTATATTAAGGTACTTTAAGATCCTGCTCAAAGAGGACTTACAGTAAAACATGTTATGCCAGACAGTGGTTAATTTATTATTCAGTATTGCATTGAGGACTAGCCCTTTCCTTTTTAGGGAGCTGAAGACAGTCAAATGCTCACCTTGAAGTAATATTTTCACTGATGGTTTGAACGTATAGACTCTCTGCTCGTTCCTCTAATTTACCGTTTCACTGGATATGGTGTGCATCTCTCTGTCTCCTCTAGGTCTAGTCATGTTAGCCTACTTCTAGGTTGATCAATAGTAAGGGGACTTTGTGTTCTGCAATTATTTTCAGAAGTTTACCTGTTAATGTAGATTGAGCAAGTCTTTATATATTTCAGCTGACACCAGGTATGAATAGGGCTTTGGAGCCTGTTTCACAAAGGTAAACCTATAGTTTTAGGTAAGTTTATGTGTTTTACTTATTCACAATGTATTTTACCAGTATTGGCAAAGTCAATAGGTCTTGCCTTTGGGACATTATACGTGTTTACCCAGAGCTACTGGCTTTGCTAATGTCTATACGCTATGTTGTAGAGCAGCGTAGCTGCTGTGCAGTATGTTGAGAAGTTATAATAAAAAAAGTTGAAGTGCTCTAACCTCCCTCCCACACACCAATGGTAGCTATAGCTTTTTAAATGTCGTTTTTGCGTGCTATGTTTATTTAAATGTTTTAAAGTTTTCTAAATAACCAAATATATTATGTTTAGAGAAATGCACAGATAAGGCCTACAAAGTGACCCCCAAACAGGATTTAATGCATGATCTGTTATTGACACAGATGCCCTAAAGCAAAAACATGTGCTTCACAAAAGAAAGTAAAACAAGAGTTCGAGCAATTGGTGCCGTACGTGTACATGTCTGTTACCTATATGTTATGGTGTGGAGTGAATGTATGTGGTGTGCAGTGGCATTATGTGGTTTGGATTGGAATTGTTAGTTGTGGCAATGTGTGGTGTGGATTTCTGTGCAGTGGGGTAAATTTGTGTAGTGGTATTATGTACAAGGTGTGCAGTGAAATTATGTGGATATTCATTATGTGGTATTGAGTGTATTGGAATTATGTAGAGCGGGATTGTGTGTCATGTAGTGTAAATATGTGGAATGGTATTTTGTGTTGTGCAGTGTTATGTAGTGGAGTTAAACCCATTTGACGTGAGAGGAATGCAGGGACGTTTGCGGGAACCACCTTAGGGGAGCTAAAGAGCATGTGATTAATGGTCTCTGATTGACTCTACAGTAAAAACCCAACAGACGCTTCAAAAGGTCAGGCACCACACAGACGGCTTGAAATCCTATACACGTTGAGACTGTGTACATATATTCTGTTTGGCATTGGCAGTTTAGATCAGGGTGAAGGAGTTAAATGGTGCTGTAATGCAGATGGCAGTTTCAGTGTATTCCCAGTTGAGAGCTTCTGCCTCATGCAGCTCAATCACCAACTATCTTCAATGCAATTGCACCTTTTCTGCAGCACAACACAGGTATGAAAACTTGCATATCTGCACCACAGTTAAGTTTTTAAAGATAAAAGGCAACCGTCAATTTGACTCAGCTCCTCCCCCACCTTCAGCACTGAGCAGCGCTATCAGAGTGGCATTTCCCGAGTTTTGGAAATGGCTAATTACATTTCCAGTACTGAACGTAGGGGCATATTATCAAGCACAGCGTTAAAATTATCGCCGCTTTTGCAGCAGAAAACTGTCGCTAAAGGGGCGATAATGGGCTTGATAAATTGCCCTTGAGATTTCCAATAGAATCCCATGTTGACACCAGAACATGGGATTCTATTGGAACTCTCAACGGCATATTTTAACCCCTCCCATGCTTGTGACGGAACTGCTCCGTCACAAGCCACGGGTGAGCTGTGCTTGTGACGGAACGGTTCCGTCACGGCCCGCTCGCCGCGCCTGCGCGGCGCTGATTTCACGCCTGCGCTGACGCTTTAATGGGCGGGCGGGTTCGTGACGGAACCGTTCCGTCACAAGCACAGCTCACCCGCGAGCTGTGACGGAGCGGTTCCATCACTAGTATGGAGCCGCCGCGCGGCCGCTCCACCCCCTTAGCGCTGCGGCGGAATAGCGGTGATCGATCAAGCCCTGATCTGTTGACTGGGTTAGAGTGGTCTGTTTAATTCAGATACTCTGTCCATCACCACCCCCCTTTTCTGAATCGTTTTGTCCACCATAAGCGTGGAAGGGTATGCTCAGACATGAGTCCCTTGCTCACTGCACCATCAGGATTCAAGCAAGCCGGGCCGAAGACGGCTGTAATGCCAGAAACCGGTCCCCGGAAGCTTGTTTCCTTTCCAGTAAAAGAATTGGCTTGGTAGTTTGGTCTGCCCTGTTCCCATGATGCACTGGGCCAGGGACAGACTAATTTGCATGCAGCCAGGTTCTGAGCTGGGATGGTGCAGTGAGCTAAAACACGGTGATGGATCAAGCCCTGATCTGTTGACTGGGTAAGAGTGATCTGTTTAATTCAGATACTCTGTCCATCACCACCCCCCTTTTCTGAATCGCGGCGGAATAGCCGCCGCAGCGAAGGGGTTAAAGCCCATTATCACTGCTTTAGCAGCAGTTTTCTGCCACTAATTCGGCGATCATTTTAAAGCCATTTCTTGATAATATGCCTACTAGTCTCTTTGTGGATGTTGGGGAGAGGTATGAAGGTTAAAGGTCACGTGCTGTCACCTCTGCTATGAATTTGGAGAAACAGCTCCCAGTGGTAAGAGCACTGTACTCATAACATAACAAGATGTGTTCCTGTTTATATTTCATGTTTTATGTACTGGTGAGGTGCAACCAATGCACAGACAGTGTTATCAAGTAAAAAAATGATGGAATCATGAAATAATACTATTACAAAGTATGATGCATTATGTCGCATCATTTTACATTTTTCTTGCTGCATAATTTACTCAAACCTGCAATATAATTTGGTCCTCTCCTGACATATAATTCCAGTTGAACTGGATATTGTATGGTATGCCCTATCATTGTATAGTATGTTATGGGCTACCACTGTGTGTACAGCATGATATGTCGATGGGTACATCTCCCACTTCCTTTAGTTTGCCACTTTTGATGCGATGGGCATTTTCCACCCTAGTTTAGACATGGCAACTTCACCCCGTAACCGCTTCCAATACTTTCACATGGAGAGTGGGCTGTAGCTCAATGTTTGTTCATGGGACAACAAAAGTGAAAAAACAGGAGGCTTTACTTGGGGGGTGGAATGTTGTGAACCATGAAGGGGGGTGGCCTGCCCACCGACTCCATGGAAAAATAGCTGTCAGGACAAATAGGAATGGAACCTAGAAATTCTGAGTAGATGACCAAAAACAGGGCTTCAAAGCCAATAATGACCTGTCGGCCAATAACACTTACCACATAGTGGGTTGCAGTTTGACACTTGGAAAGACAAAACTATATGCATCTCAGAATGTAAGGTGCTGATTGTTTAAAAGGCACACTGAGTGAATGTGAGAGGATGTGGTGTTGAGAGCAACTTTGGAACTGTATTACTGCACAACACATGAAATAAGTATGCAGTGATAACTGATTCTATGTGTTCATTCAGTGAGGCTTGTTTTACTGAACTCAGAAGGATTAAAGACTGAGTGGCACCGCTGCAATTGAAGTCAATGACCACAGATTCATCTAGTCAAACAAGGCCATGTGAGCACCAAGGCATCGTGAAAGCATTGCGAGCAGAAGCAGCCAGTCGAACCAATCGATTTATTAAAAATCTGAGAAATAGGAGGGAGTGAATGTTTTTTGATGAGATCAAACTCACTTTTTTTGATAGTGTTTAAATATTTTTTTACGTTATGATTGATAAGTGCAACCATTTGTTAACACTGCCTCCTTAAAATTGATTTGTCTGCGAACATAAAGGAAAGGCTTGTGAAGCTGAGGCAGAATCAATTCAATAGGCAGGTTCTAGCTCCCAATAACAGTAAGGTAGCTCAGGGGGTTAATGTAGTTCATAAAGGTATCTGTGCATAAGGTAAATGCCACATGATCACATGCTATTGCTTGTGGCTGTGTGTTCTTTAAATGTAATATTGGTTGAGCCCTCTTGTTAGAAAGAATGTTGCATCACCTTTATCTAATATAATGTGTAGCTATTTGGGTGCAGAACTGTGAAGTGTGCCAGGCAGACAGGGCTTGCATACCTCCATGTGATAGGGTACAGGACGGTTATGAAGTAAAAAGAGGGTGCATGGCACAGTGTTCTCATGTTGAATAGCAACATACCTACTTTATGTATTTAAATCAGTGCACACATGTGTTCTTGAGGGTGTACTGAGATATGCTTGTAAATTCATATCTGCGCAGGAATCGGGGAGGCATTTTAAGGGAAAGTGGAAGATTTTGAAGGAAAACAAAAATGGGGGAATGCATTTTCCTGATTTACTTCTATTGAAGAAAAGACCATTTCAGGTGGAAGACAGCTAAAATAAAGCATTTTTTTTGTTTCAAACATTGAGAGTCACCTGCCTTATTCGGTCTATTGTCATGTATGGGGTGCTTTAAGTCAACATGCTTATATTGCATGAAGGCACTATCATCAGATCCGAGGAGGCCAACCCTTACACAGCCTTATCCCTCATGTGTGACTTAGACATGCCTGGCAGCTGTGCCCCATCTCACGCCATCAGCTGTTTCTGGTTTTGGTGGTACCTTCGTTCGACTAGGCAACTGGTTCCTTACCAGTTTCAGAAGGATGAGAGATGGGGGTGGAAGCCTGTTTAAAGGGAGGGGCGAGCTGAGGTCTTTCCCGTGTCGGGGGACTGCCACACGGTAATCTCCAGTGTTTTCATTAGCCTGTGTTAGCAGTGCATCTGAGGGCCAGGGCACAAGTGTTAACATCCAGTGTGGCGCTGACATTGAATAAAACGATTGTACTACTTCAAGTCTGTTTCCAGCGACTTCCAAATTCATGTAGACTTCTGTTACTGGACAAGTCCTCCCAGTCAGTATATTCACTGCAGGATCCACAGTAGTTGCACGAAGACAAGCTGTAGAAGGTCAAATGCCTTGGGGTGCAGGCTGTCCAGATGAGAATGGACACTGGTGGGGTTGACCAAGGCGTTTCCTCTACATTTCCTTTTCCTTTTAAGGTTTAAGTAGTTCCAATATTGTTTGTAAGTTTCTAAGTTGCAGTAGTTCCTTAATTCCTTCAAACACATATTGTTGTTTGTGTTTGCTTCTTTTACTTCTGCGTTTTGTTTTCCTAAGGAAGGGGGATATGCTAGAATTGACTTGTGTCTTCTCTGCTGCTCAGCTAGTATGAATGTTGGAATGCTTGATGACCTCATGGAATATTTGGGTGCCTGGCTTGAGTGTAGAGTGTCAGTGGATGGCAGGCAGGCTGAGCGGCAGCGAAAACACAAGTCAATTATAACAATAACTCACCATGTAACCTGGTATTCTAGTGTGGTGACAATAAATGGCAATCAAAGGGAAGGAGGAGATGTAAAGGTCAGTCAATACATAAGCAAAAGAAATAAGAGACTGGCGAAGGGTAGGAGGAAGATGGGCTTTCCACCACTCTGTACAGAATTGTATCATTCGATGCGCAGAGGCACTATTTGCCACAGTTTGCACATGCTGTTGACCCATTTGGTGACACCCACATGTGATTCACTCTGCCCATTCCTGTGTCACTTTGCTTAATAGCTCTGAAGAGACAGATATGTTATTGTGCGAAGACTGCTGTGCCTCACCGTGAAGTTTCCTTTCTGGTAGAACACATACACAACGCAATACCTCCTCTAAAAAAAAACATAAAGTGCAGCACCAATTTAGCGGGCGCTGTGGTGATGAGAAAAAATCTGCGTGGGTCACAATAGCATAGTATTACAAAATCTTAGTTTACACACTTGACTCGACCTAGATTTGAAAACAAAGTGTGCTGAAAGTAACAGAAAAGGCCAGAAGTGAACACCTACATGTAATTGGGCCTTTCTCAGGGGGAGGGACCCAGCACGAAAAGGAGGGACAAATTCAACCAAAGCACCAATCAAAAGCCAGTATTTCTGAATGTCACATAAAAGAACAAATGGAAATCGATGGTTGTGCTTGAAATCCAAAGAAGAGATACAGCATGTCTCAAAGACAGCACATGTGACCTGCCCAGGCTCGACCAAAAAATATAGGATGTCTTATTTTGTTTGTGTGGAGTCCCTGCCACAAGCACGGAGACTCCGCAGTCATAAAAATGACTACTAGTAAAATACATTTGTGAATAAGATAAAATTGTAAAATGACATAAGAGAGTAAATTTACCTTTGTGAATCGAGCCCTGAATATTTCCTCTTCCTAAAAGTCTGTTAGTTGTATTCACTATTTATGTGAATATATTTTAGCTGTGGCTTCTCAGGTTTATGAATCTGAATAAAAATGTTGCCCGTAGTCGCTGCTTATGACCTTATTTTTCTTATAATGTCCAATTTGTCTACTCAGTTCTCAATTTCAAGGATCAATTTATTGCAGAGATCCTGGAATGCTTGAGGTGTAAGGACACCATGTAAGGGATGGAGAGTTCATTTAAGACCTTTAATAAGTCTTTGAGGGCCTATTTGACTTTCAGGGCCCTTGCAGCGTAAAACTCTCTTTTTGCTATTTTTATCATTAGTTGCTTTATTTTTATACTGATACCAGTGTGGAAAACAGTCGCATTTTTGTTATTTCCACATTATTCTCTCTAGTTGTCAAAGTTTTTAATCTTCTACCTTTGCATTCAATCATCTTTCATGTGTCGTTCAATCTGTGGTAGAGTTGAGATGATGTTATCTGGGCTGGTGTCAGTCATTAGTGAGTTAACCACTTCAAGATGTTCTACTTCCTGGGTTATGGCAAATAACATTCTTAAAGCCTGCAGAAAATGCAGGTGCTGAGGAAAGAGTGGACCCCTCCTGAAAAGATCCTTTTTCCCCCTAGCATATTCCTGGATGAAAATGTGATGTGGATCATCTCCAGCCAATATGTGATTGTAGGATTGATTACCAGGATTAAGTAAGTATGTGCACTAGTCTTGTCCTCTAGTGGAATCTGCATTCATTTAAGACTTACTGCTCCTGTACTGTGTTTCAAATGTTTAACAATACATTACATGCCCTAGTTCTCGTTTGAACATTATATATAAATCTAGTCCTCTTCTATGTTGGTTCCCCAAGCTTTATTGTTTATTGCCATATTTGATAGCGTACAGGTTCAATAACATTATAGTTCAATGTGTGATCATGCTATCTGGAACTTTTGTACAAATCGCTTATTAAATAAGGGACGCTGACAAAAAGTTGACGTTTAATCAGCAGCAGCCCATCCATATAGGCTGAGAAGCCATGCCACCCACCTTTTTACAAGCAAGAAGAGTTTCTGTCAGCCTGAACCTGGGTCAGTTTGAAAAACATTCTTCTTGTTCAGGTCAGGCCGCCAGGAGCTAGACATGCACTAAATGTGCATGCAGCTGACTTTCTGAGCAGTACTTTGCCAGGTGGAGGATTTCACCACCCTGTGGACGTGTCATCTTCAGCCTGGCAAAAGTGCCTCGAGGCCCTCCCTCGCATGATGACGGGGAGCGTCACTGATTTCGTCAGACCTTGGGTGCTTCAGTTTTAGGCTCTGGAGTGGCAACGGTCGATTGCCAATCATTGGCACCTTGTCACAGAGTGGGGTGGGGTCAACTGTCTCACTGACCCATCCCACTCTGGGACGAGTGAAGGACTGCTGCCTTTCCTCATTGGCTGACCTTAAGACAGCCAATGAGGTAATGCAGCAGTTCCAATCCTCCTGGGAACTCTAAGGCTTTTTTGTATGTTTGGTGCGTGCATGCATGTATGTATGTGTATTTATTAGTGAGTGTTGTGAATTGGTATGTGTGTCTGCGTGTGTGAATGCATGGGTGTGAGTGAATTTGTATGTGTGTGTGTGTGTCCCTCCGCCCCGCCCCAGGCAAAATTGCCAGCTGCCACTGCATTTAATCTGCACTATGATTCAGTTCTCATTGTGTGACATATAAGGCTGTTCTTCACCAGCCAAGAAAAACGTAACATGTTTATATTTCAGCCTCCTTGTTGCCAGATAGGAAGATATGAAGAGTCTACGATTTAACAGAAATTAAAGTAATACAGATGGCGGCTCATGTGCTAGGATCATCGATTATCATAGCATTGTTGAAGTGAATTATGAAGCATGTCAACATTTTATACCCGTGATAATTTCAGATCTAACCAAATGCCTTAAATATTGCAGCATCTCTGCAGCTGGTAGGATTCTGTTCTTCCCCGAAACCACTGTCCGCAGTGTCACAAAGAACCCTGCCTAAGGCTCTTTCATATGAGCTCATACAGTCAGGACGTTCTGTAGGTAATAAGCAGATCAAATATTTATGAGAAATGGGCAATTTAATTTTAATATCCATGGTCGGTTGTTTTTCCATGGCAATTTTATCTCATATATTACTCTTTTATAAGCTGGTAAGGACATTTGCAATGTTAGCTTTTACATTAGAATTGGGAAAAGAAACATTTATCTTTCTCCAACTTACTGATTTCGAACTAATACATTGTATTACATAATACAATCTTTTATGTATGTTATTGTAAATCAACATATTTAGAGTAGTCTTACTTTATGTGATATATAATTATTTCCCCAAAAACGAATGCAATTATTTTTTTTTGTTTGTTGACACAAGACCTTATTTTAGAACATTCCTGTAATAAGACAAGGATGTCACAGCTTGCTCTAAAAAAGTCTACCCAGTTTAAACTCAGGAATTCGCACTGAAAATGTGTTTTAAGTAACAAGGCACCAAGGGGCTCCAAGTTCTAAATCCACATCACAATGCAGTTGCTTATTTTGTACGTCACCTGGCCTTCATTTTGCAATGCAACTGATTTACTAATCAGTTGCATTATAAAATATGAATTTGCAGGAGGTCACCAAAACTCTTACCTAATTGGATATTAATTATGCTGGAGACATTCCGCGACCCCTTCTAATCCCTGTAAATACAGGAATGGAGGCAAGTAATGGCCAGTAGAGCTACTTCCTTGTGATTCTATTCCCACCAAGAAAATACTTTTTTAAAAGCAGCTTACCCCACTTATAGGACTTTCATATATGCCACCACCCTTCTCTTTCCACCAACCCCAAGGCAGGTAGTTACGATGCGCAAAAGGGAAACTCTTCTAGGTGGAGAACATCTCATTAAGGTATCAGTTACCGCTCCAGCTTGTGTGTTTGTAACACATTAAGGGCCAGATGTATGAACACTTTTTGCATTTCTTAACAGGCGCAATCACAATTTGCCAATTAAGAAATGCAGAACTGATTTTTCATATGTACAAAGGCCAAAATCCTGTCGTAATTTGCTATTTGTACCCATTAGAAATGACAAATTATGACCATGATTTAGGAAATGCAAATAAGGATTATCTATTTGTGATTCCTTAATCACACGTACAAGGCATTTCCTAAATGCGAAGTGGTCATTTAAGAAATGCTATTACCATCGACTCTAAGTCTATGGAAACCGTTTACAAAACTAAAAAATGCATTAAGATTGCATTTTTCAATGTGGCATGAAGTGCCCATATGCCCCTAGGGCATATGTGCACTTACATGTGCACTTGGCATTTCAGGGTGCCTCTAGGGGCGCCTTAAGTCCAGAGGCACCCATGGGTTTGGATTTTTTTAAATTGTGATTTCCGATCAGTAAATCGCAATTTAGGAAATGAGAACCATTTTGCATTTGTCCCACTAGTGGGAGATGCAATATCATTTCTTATTTGCTATTTCCTTATAGCGACTCATATTGTGTATCACAAATTTTGTACATATCGTTTTGCAATTCAAACATAGCGACTCCTATGGAATTGCTGGATTCAAGCAAGAACAGGGGATTAAGGCTACTTTGCCCGCACTGGTAACAAAATCCCTATAATATGTATATGTGTGGGTGCTGGAGGTCTGGAAACCAATCCCCTAGATCCCAAAATTAGAAAACAAGGAACTTGTTTTACAGGTTAAATTACCCAAGGTGACCCCGCGCACTTCAAACATAAATAGCACAATGTAATGACTCAGTAAATTATGTGATCACATATACTTTCCAATTGTTCTCCCAAGAATTCCAAAGACAGATTTCTTCTGTAAACAGATTCTTTTATTCACAACTGATGATTTAAAACCAATAGTCAATGCGTTTCGTCCGTGACCGGACTTCTTCAGGGCTTTATTCAGAATTTCCTATGTATTACAGCTTCACATTGGTCTTCCCACTTGAAATTCACATGTTCGTCAACAAGGTATCAGCGTCTCGTAGTGCATGCGGTCGTCTGGTTCGAACCTTGGGAGAACAATTGGAAAGTCTATGTGATCACATAATTTACTGAGTCATTACCTTGTGCTATTTATGTTTGAAGTGTGCGGGGTCACCTTGTGTAATTTATCCTATGGAATTGCTATTTAGGAAATGCAAAATAAGAATTTCGTGCATCTGAGCACGGGTGGCTTGCTACTGAGGTTGTTATCATAAACTATTGACACATTTACTTGTAGCTCACAAGTAGGAGAGGCCCTCCCCTTTTTGTCTCTCTGATTTGTAATTCAGAAACTGTCTCAATGAATCCTAATGACTGATATTGCACATAGATTGACTGGGTTTCAATAGCTTTCCCTAAGATCTACACAATTTCATACCTCCTGAGGCCTGTGCTGGAATTTATCACCCACACGTCCCACAGTCCGGAGGTCCACTCCCCTCTATGGAGGCCCACACTGTTCGGATCCTCACGACACACCACATGTGCCGGGACAGACGACTCCCACTGGGTACTGCATCAGAGCCTGGATACTCTTAAACCTGTCCTCCTCGACTTCCGATACCTATGGAAGTGAGGACGGGGGTAGGTGGTACTGAGCATTTTTCAGAATCTGCAAGTAAATGGGGGTATTCAAATATATTGTTTGACTAGCGAGTATGCTGGCTCTGGAGGGCCTGTACTCAGTGTTGATACTGAAGCAAACCCGGCTTAGACTGTATGAACTTCAGTTAAGTGTCTTTTTGTGTTTCACCCTGACAAGGATTGTGGCTGTTACTTGAGAAGGGTTTCACCCCCCTCAGCCAGCAACCTAATTTCTCGCAAGCTTGATAGTTTACTGACCCCTTTTTTAAACTATATTCTGAAGCATCTTATAGCCTGAAATATGCATTTACACAGGGACCACAAAGGTTGAAGTAATAGGAATGAACTTTAAAATGCAATTCTACTTTAAAGTGTGATGCCCAATTCACACAAATAGGACAAATGTATCAAATAAAGGGTTATATCTGAGATTGTAACAAAATACATTTTTTTGGAAAGATTCACAATTTTTGTATTGCCTGTGCATAGAAATCTATGATGATTTCAATGAGTGCGGTTAACTTTGACCTCTCATATAATCTACCCCGGAAAATATGGCAGAAAACACCACTGCTGTGGTGTAAAAAAATATAACTGTTCTCCCTCTTTCCAGATGGAAAACTTTTTTTTTCACGTGGAGAAAATAGTTTGACTATACCATTGCAATTAGCACACCCATTTTACACACTTTCAGAATCATTACTAGAATAATAATTAAGGTTAATGTTAAGTGTAATTGCAAATGTCTGTGAATACTCACAGAATTTTCTTTAAACAGAGAGCTCCTGTCCTGACAAGACCCACATTCCCAATTCTAAATGTGAAGTTATGACGGCAAAAATGTAGCCTCTTGAAACAATTTCTGCAGTATCCTGTTCAATCAGCTTGGGTGTAAATATCAACAAATCCATAGTCTTTAAATCAGAATCTATCATGTTCATTCACAGAACTTTATGTGGACCTAATTAAAACTTAGCTTTTTGAATCTCGTCTGTTGACCTACCGGAGACGATACTTCCATTTTCATTGATTTTAGCCCACGGTTTTGCTTTTAGACATGAAACAAATCACTCCATACACATTCACTACGCAAGAGTCTTGCACTGCCACACTGACGTGTGGTAAATTGCTTCACGGAATCTCAAAAACTATTGTGATGTTGCTAACTGGAACCACAGGTTATCATACGATGTATATGATCTCTAATGACACATTGTAAGTCACAAAAGAAAGGAAATTGGATGCTTAGATTCGGACAACTTCAGTCAGCGTAAACTCCCTTTCAGAGGCGCCAATATGCAATAGGCCTTTAAGGACTTCCACAAAATATGATTGCTGAGAAATACTGCTTAACTTACACTATCAACCCACCTCTTTATTGTCCTGACAATTTTGGCACCTCAGGTCATTCTTAATATCCAGTAGTACAATAACTAATTTATGTCAATACCTTTTTTGTAGTGAAATACCACACACTTAACAGTTCATCTCAAGTCTCTACAAGTAGCAGTCTCCAAAACATGGTTTCTGTTTCAGAGACTTATTTTCATCCTTGCCTCCCTCTTTATATGATAGCGATTGCAGGACTTTATACTATCTTCGTGGTCCTACTCTAGGCCGGTTGTATTCACCTACAGAACAATTGAATTTGAGTTTTAACATTTGAAATCACTTGTCTAGGGAAAACTTCCATTCATTCATCAACTGCTTCTCTTCTGGTACATGTAAAGAGTAATACCTACCCTCCAAGCTACTAATATGATGGTTAGTCTATATAGAAACTGACAAATGTATTGACCAATCCCTAATGACGCTTCTGCATCAGTGATGCTGCCAGTTCTCGAGCAAGCATTCTCATTTGTGAGAGTTTTGACATATTTACAATTTTTTGTGTAAAGAAAGTTCCTCTATTTTCTCTGTAGAGATGTGCTACTTCATGTGTGCTCATAAATATATAACATGGCAATGTTAACATCTGAATTATTTAAGCCTTTATCTAAAATAGGACATTGATGCAACAGTATGAAAAGAATTGCGTTATGCGTTAAGGTTTCCTTTAGTTGTGCTCTAACATATATTTAAAAATCCAGCGTTTCAAGCAAACTGGCAGGCATGTATCAATAAACATATATGTATTTGCCCCTTTAGTATTTAATAATTACTA
This sequence comes from Lissotriton vulgaris, assembly GCF_964263255.1. NCBI lineage: Eukaryota > Metazoa > Chordata > Amphibia > Caudata > Salamandridae > Lissotriton > Lissotriton vulgaris. The sequence goes on from NC_141689.1 coordinate 999,325,616, forward strand.
TTATCAATAATTACATTTTCATAAAATTAATTTAAGTGCACAGTTTAAAATATATACAGAGTGTTTGAAACCCTTGTGATATGATTTCAAAGTCATAGATTTAGGTCCTGATTTACATCTTGGAGGACGGGTTACTCTGTCACAACGATGACGGATATCTCATTCACCGAAATACAAATCCCATGAAATCCTATGGGATTTATATTTCAGAAGATGGAATATCCATCACAGTTGTGACGGAGTAACCTGTGGGCCAAGATCTAATTCAGGCCCTTAGTCACCACGTATAGACCTCCTCTAGATATGCCCAGCTTATTGAAAAATGTTGTGGTCATGGCAATATGCTATTGTAACTAAGCTATTGTAACAAAATATGTAATGATGGAGTAAGGAGTTGTGTTTGACACCTAATACTATTTTTTAAATGTGCATAAGTCAATGTTACATTTCTATAAGGATGACATTGTATCATTTCACTTTGATGTGATTTTTTTCTTTTTAATTTCTCTTCATGTTACACTACCAATGTGTTCCACTTCTTTGTCTTGACCTTAAATAAGGACTATCACAAGATCATCATAGTGCCTACTTCAATTCTTTCATTGAAGGGGTGTTGAATGTGGGTTAACATGACCATTGCTAATAATAAGACACACTTGACAACAACAGAAGATGCTGGGTTGAACATGAGCTGGTCTCTTATCATTAATAGCTAGGGTATCCAGGATCTGCAAAAATACCACTCACAGGCCTTCCGCCATGGCATTGACTTTGTTTGGCAAAGTAGATTATTATTTCAAGTGGACAACTGCTCACCTCAGGTGCGTCTGAGTGGAGTATTGGAGTAAGGAGATAGTGCCATGGCGTGCTTTCCTGTATTTTCAGGTCAAGGAAAACAACGTATGGAAGAAGATTTAAGATAATAGAAGTACCGGCAGTCAAAGGGTTGGCGTGTGGTTTCCCCTGTTATGAGCTTTGGAACCCACTAAGTTTTTGCTATCTAGATGTAAAGGTCGATAACAGATTCGTTGATTTCACTCGCGTCCTGAGAAGGCCAAGATATCTAAAGGCCGAAACGCGTCCGCGTCGACATGCTTCAAATCCTTTAGAGGAGTCTGAGGATATCATTTTAATTATGAGACTTGGAGTCACCACAACCGCTGATTTATTGTTCTTGATTGATTTGAACTGATTGTGTCAATACAGGACTTCCTCTTAGTGGACTCCCCGAATAAGTAGGGGGCACTGTTCTTGTTAGAGTACATCTTTGGGTGTAAAGTGTTTATGGGTGTAAATGAAAAATTTATATATTTTTCTTTTTGTCTTATTGTTTGTTGTTAGCTGTACAGATTGGATGTAAATATTTGTGTATATATGTGTATATGTAATGTTATTGATGGAATCATAGAAAAGCACAAAGGATTATTATAAATAAAATGTATAATCCTGTTCTCGCTTTGGATATGTAATCTTTGATGTATACATATACTTGAGGGAGAGATTGATGTTCTCAATATAAGGGAATTGGGAGTCCTTTATGATCTAAATATTTGATTATCTATCTCCCAACCCACTTTTGCTCTTTGCAGTTTTGCACCTCAAAAGGTAAGGCCACCGCCAGTTAGATGTCACATGCATTTTATAAAATAAACCTGTGTTGAATCCCTGGTAATGTGAACAAAGCAGTCAGGTTTTAATAAAATCCAATTATTAAAGTATTTAAGCAAAGCATAACAGCAGAAAATCAGAATACAATAAAACTCTAACACCAATTTTAATATAAAGAGAAACTGTTTATGATTAAAATAAGACTAAAATGATAAAACAATAACTGAAACCAAACATACATTTTTTATACAGTTTAAAGGTACCAGAAAAAAAACAGAAGCAATAAATGTGAGTCAATAATCACTCTAGAATGGGACCAAGGTGCAATTTCAGGCCAAATATGATGGATCCCGGGTCAGACAAATCAAAAGGATTGGTCCTAGTGAAAGTCTGGATGTCAAAATGTTAAAAAAATTCTAAGTCCCACTTCAGAAAGGAACTTTGCCACTTTTTTAAAGAAACACTTCTTCTATGTCCTGGAGCAGAATAGGACATTGTCACTTTTTGAGAACAAAATCATCTGCACACAGGATGCCACTGAAAATGTAGCGCCTATTTGAACCTGGAGTCCAGATATCTGCAGCAAGTTAGTCCCGCTGGCCCTCTGGAGTTTTTTGAGATTTCTAAATGTAAGTTTTTTAAGTCCCAGCTCAGAGTGGGACCTAGTAATTTTTCAGAGGTGCAGAGATCTCCCCGTTGGTCTGAGCGGAAATCTGTTCCCCAGCTGTGGGACTATTGGTCAGCTACTTTTTCTGGTGGGTCCCACTGAACCCTGAAGGGGCTGGATATCTGCGGCGGAGACTGGCTTTCTATCGACCAGCCCGCTCTTTGCGTTTGGAATCCCTCTATAAAGCGGTGGTCCCACGGGTGAGGCAGGATCGTGTGGGTGGGCGTTCTTTCAGCTGCAGAGCTCCCCAGCTGTGGAATTCGCTTCCTCTTTCGCTTCGTAGCACTGGTAACTTGCTCCAGTTCAGGAAGAGCCTGAAGACCTGGCTTTTTAATCTCTAGTCTGTCTTTATTGCCTACTGTTCCTATTGTTTTCTTTTCTGTTTCTTTCTCATTTCCGCTGTGTTGTGTTATTTTTACTTGAGCTGCAGGTGGAAAGCGCCGGGACACTCCTTTGGAGTAGCCGTGCGCTATATAAAAGTCACATAACATAACATAACATAACATAACCTCTGGATGAAAAGCTTCAATGTTTCGAGAATTTCTTCTAGTTTTCAAACAACCGCAGTAGTAAACTTCTAAGGTCCCCAGGATCTCAGGAGAGAGCCCTTACAGTCTCTCAGGGTGTCGAGCTGAGTCCACCTGCAAAGTCCAGTCCCAATCCAGTTGCCACTGGTTCACTTTGATTCTTCACAGAATGCCATTTTCAGCTTTCTTATGTTCTTGAAGCCAGCCAGGGACCAGCATTATGATCTTTGGAGGTCTTTCTGTCCTTATATTTCAAGTGGAGTAGGGCCCAAGCTCCTCAAGTCCTTCTCATAGGAGATAGATGCCAAGTGCAGTAGGTTCAGTCCTCCTGGTATCCTTTCACAAGTCCAGCAGTGTTCTGAGAAAAACTGAGTGAGGGTCCATGAATTAACTATGTTGACAGTGGTGTCAACACTCCCAGGTGAATTAGTTAAAGTTCACATAGACTGGCAATAGTTACAAGAATGATACCCCTTAAATTGTAAACTACTGAAGCATCTAAGTATTAGAAATATCCTGCTCTTAGGAAGTGTCCCTGACTGATCAGTGGATTCTTCTTACTCTTTCCATCTTAATGTTGGCATTTGTGAAAGGCAAGTTTGGCCAGTCATTAATTTTCTTGCCCAGGTAATGCAAAATGACAACTTTTTCACAGAAACATAAAGCTATTATTCTGGTGTTACAAAACAGATCACTCTGATAGCCATGATTATTGTGGATACAATCATAAATAATTGTGTGTTTGGCAGCTATTTACAATTGCATTGAGGTACCCTTGTAGGTGGTAGTCTTGGAAATATTATGTTTCATTTATCACCAAGAAATGTTTATAAATCTTAACATGGCTAAGGTTTTGTTTATCATGCTTGTAACACACATAGCTAAGCTCTACAACCTTTTTGAGTGCATTAACTCAGAAATGTTCCATGTACTTTGGACCGTATGTGAAATGAATTCACATACAAGAAACTTGGATTTTCATTTTGTATGCATGTCAGTTACTAACCAATCAATAGAAACTCAGTGATTTTAAGAATAATACATTTCAGAAAAATTATTCAACCAATTAAAATTAGCTTATTTAATTATATATTGTACCTATAAACATGTATCATGGGTACAGCATCATATTTTAAATCATCAATAATGTCTAAGAAAAAACTGTTGGAAAAATACAGAAAACTAAAATATGCAGATCATTAGCATACAATTGGAGAGCTTGTTTTCCAACAAGATTCCATGCAATGATATACCAAAGCCGCTATCATCACCTTCCCCTCCTTCCACTTCTCTCTATGCTTTTGCACCTCATACTGTACTGAACAAAGCATACAGAAGAAAATCGTTCTCATAACATCATGTATGGTTATCCATGAAAAATAACAGGGTTTAGTTACAATGTGTATGTGCAGCAGTGGCATAGTGTGTCTGTTATGAGTCGGATATAAAGTGGACATACCCTTTTTATATTTCCATTCGTAAAAATAACAAAGACTTAAGGGTGTAGTTTGGCCAGGCAAATGACTGGCTGTGAGTTTCATACCTCTTGACACTCACCATCAAGCACCAAACATAAAAAGCGTGGTTCTGCTAGTAGGGGGTAGTGTTTTGTGGAGAGGGAATATTTTAATAGTGGGAGATAGGACAATATTCTTAAAGGTTTTCAATATTATTGGATCTTAATAGTATTACATGATCAGATATATGAATTACATTACACCTGTCTCTAATTTTCCTTATAAAAACATAAAAATACAAGGAAGGATTCTGTATGCAGAGTTATTTTTCCTGCTCTCCTACTTAATTTTTATGCAAAAAAACGAAGTGTGGCCCAACAGATGGTGACTTGTATTTCTCCTGCTGCCCAGTTTCCATCACATCAGAACTATTTATTCAGTGTCAGCAGATGCAAGTTTCTGTTGGCAGGTCTATCTGTATATAGTTAAGCCAGTAAAGGTTGTGTTTTTTTTACAATCTGATAACAGTAGCCCTGTTCACCCGTGTATACATTCAATAAAACATGTAGATGAATGAAAAAGAAGTATGGGCTGGATGAACCATTCATGCATGCATTTAGGAAACATGTGAGCACTGCTTCGTGTGCTTGGACTGTGGTAAACACTTGTCTATTTTTGCTTTTCCTGTGACTTTGTTAATGGTTGGTACTCAAAAGGAGACAGGTGGTTTGTGGTTTGAGCTTTACTCACCTAAGGGGAAGCCCAACACAAACACTGCCAGACTCAGCATAGTATCAGCAGACTCAAGTACCAAAAGTTGAAGGCATGGGGTTGTGGCACCTGCACCCAATGATAAACCCTGGAAACACCACCATAATTTACAATGCATGTCAACTACTGTTGCTGCAGAAACTGGGGATCAGTTGAAAAAGTGAACTGCCCTATTTGAAAAATTGCAATAGACTTACTTGGGAAATCATACAAAACTTGAAAACATAAATGGCATAATACGATGAAAAGAATCGTACCATATATACATACTGAATATGTACTGGAAGTGTGTTATGCACAGGTATTTCCTGAAATGAGTTCACATTCGGCTTCTGTGAGAAGGTGGCTCTGACCTTCTAATCCAACCGGATTTTTCATTTTTTGATTAGCTGTTTTTGACCTTTTACTGCGGGAGAGCCTCATAACATGTGACTCACTCACTGTAAACTCATGGTCAAATGGTTTGCATATGCTTATCATTATATGCTTACCATTAGTGTCTTCCTTTTAAGATAAGGCTGCTGGAACGCACAGATTTGTACAAACGTGTGAAGGCTACGTGTGGGAAACTCCCATTGTGCACAGCCCATGAACTGCGCACAGGCAGCCTGGCACAGAAGGCACTCTGCAGAATTCGGTATTGGCTTGAGATAGGCCTTATAATATTTGTGTAAACAGATAGGGAAATTCAGAGTTCTTTACTGTCTGGTCAGAAGTGACCCTCAACTATGCACTATGGGGAAGACTGCCTTAGAGTGCACCTCCTCTCCCCTTGGGTCTACAGACACCAGAGCCATACAAATATAAAGTGTAACCTGTCTGAAAAGACCAATCCTGTAAAGTCCAAAGTCATAACTGCACACCTTATGGGTCATCCATGAATGCCATGTTTCTCTGGCTCAGCTCAGGATCAGAGCCCAGCCTTGTTGTCAGCAGCAGGAACAAAGGCCTCCTCCTGTAAAGGGAGCATTTAACCTTGATTAGGTCAGCTTCTCAGAGGCAGGTGTAGACAGGACTGTTCTGCATCAATCAGCCAGCTGTTTTCCCTTGCCAGGAAGAGGGCAAGCTCAAACCGCCTCAACAAAGGGAGGGACCCCATACTCTGGAGTCAAACCAGCAGGAGGGCTCAGTTGAAGCTTTGCTGAGGCAGGCCCTGGCAGGGATATAAGCAAAGGGTGGAGCTGAGACCCCCAGAGCGCATGTGCCAAGTGACTCCTTGTTGATGCCATCTTAAGTATCCTAGAAGGCTATGCAGGGAAGTTGTAACAGGGGTGGAGAGGTGATGTGGTACATCATGATAGGCCAGAGGGGCATCCCTGCTGGAACCTCCCAGTCCCACCTAAAAGGTTTTGCACAAGGGGGAGACCTTGGTTGGATGTGCTTTTCTGAATACTTGGATTTGGAGGCTGACACCATGGACAATTAGAAGTAGAAACCCCCTGAGTGTCCCCTGGACTAAGGACTCTGCCTTCGATTGACAGGATGCTGATCCCCTTAAACCCCTGAAAGACTGGGCTTCTGTACAGGAAGGAGAGAAGTTCAGAGGAAGAGCAAGCAAAAGGATGGCACAGGGAACCTGTGAGACCAGCTCCCTGTAATGTATAGTCACCCGTTGGTGCCAGGAGGCCTCCATAAAGTGCTCCTAGTGGCTAGGGCTCACTGGGAGGAACAAAACAACACCAAAAGTGTCTAAATTGTCCCCACATGGGCTGAGATATGCCCGCATGAAGTTGGGCAACCTTTGCCCTTTTATGAGGCACCAGTGACAAAGAGTGTGGGGCGCTCTCCACATTTTAACTGTGCCTCTGCAGTGGACCAGGGTCTGGGGGCTGCCTTAGCAAGGAAGTTAAGGGGGAGCGCCATCATGCTGTCCTCCAGTGCGTTGGAGGGGACCAGGTCCCCATCCCTGGCTCCCCAATGGAAAGTGCTAAAGGAGCGCAGTCGCACTCCTGCTCGAAGACAGGAGAGGACCTACGACCCCATCCCTGAGCCTCGGAAAGAAGATAAAGGCAAGAGAGTACAGTTGCACTCCCCCAAGAAGGCCGGGCAGAAAGCATGCATCTGCCCGAAGGAGTTGGCAGTCCCGGGTGATGCTGCTGGCTCCCGCGCAGCACGAGACGATATTGGTCATGTGGGAGCTAGCGAGGGGAGCTAAGGGTGGGATCCCTGAGCTGCCCTCCAATGAAAAACGATGCGCACAGGGTGCCTGGGTGGGACCGGACAACCCAAACAAAATCAGACCACAGCGCAGGCCGCTTGAAAGAAAAAAAAAACAAATGGGAGATTCACAGCGGCTCTCTGTAACATAGTGGCAGAGCCAATGCTAGAATTTGAATCGGCAGAGGCGAGTTACGCCCCATAATGCCCTGCAGGGCTGGCCTGCCTTTTGCTGTAAAAAATTACTCGTCTTGGCTTTGTAGTTGCCCCTGGAGAGCAGGGTCACAACAAAATAAATACAAAAGTGTCAGGGAGCTACAGAAGCAGGGCAGCCTCCCCCCACACGCAGTTTAACAGCTCTCAACCAAAGTTGGACGGGACATGGAAAATATAACCCCTCAAAGGTTTTGAACTGTTGCAAGCACTGGTATGGAGGAACTTTTGTACTTTATCTTTGGATTGAGACACCCTCTAGGGGTGAAGACTATGGCTGTAGTCCTTGTAGCTGTAGATGGTGCACTATGAGTGTTCATATTGTGAAACACCCTCTGGGGATGAAAAGTGATAACTCTTAGGCCTGGGTGGTGAACTTAGCTGCATTCGCGGAGTTTGCAGAGTTTTCTGCACTCCGACCTCCGCGGAACTCGGGGAGTGCAGAAAATCTGCTTTGCGATGTACAGCAGAGTTTTTCCCTGCTTGTGAATGGTAAGTTCGGGAGCGTGAATGGTAAGTTCGGGAGAGCGAGCTGCCACTCAGGTAGAATTTCTACCCAAGCGGCAGGAATAACAGCACAAACTGCAGTTCTCACTGCACTCCGCCACTTGCGGAACTTCGCAGAGTTTTTTGTAACTTTGCGTAGGCCTAATAACTGCACATGCGTGTATTTACAAAAATTATGTCCCTTACTGACTATGTTAAAAAGGCTGTATGCTGCAAGCACCTTCTAGGTGTGGATTATTATATTTGCACAGTGTTGTAGTTATAAATGTGATTTACTCAGTTATTCATACTAAATGTTATACTGAAGTCACTAAGGGCCAGATGTATCAATATACCGTTTTGCGAATCCTAAATAGCGATTTTTTGCGAATCGCTATTTAGAATTTGCAAAACGGTATGTATGTACAAAATCGCAATATTTTTGCGATTCCTTATTATTCTTTATTTGCGAATTCGCAAATAAATAATAATTTTCAATGCATTCCTATGGGCCAGGAGGCCCATAGGAATGATAGTGCAATAATTCTCAAATTGCGAATTCGTAAATTGCTAATCGTAATTTGAGAATTATTTCAAGGGTTCAGGGGTGTCTCAAAGACACCCTGCTGTACCCCTCAAATCTACATGTGTGTGCATGTGGCGCACGTACATGCCCTATGGGCATGTATGAGTGTCACATGCCACCCTTACAAATGCCAATTAGGGCATTTTTAAAAGAAATCGCAATTTACCACCAACTACAAGTTGGTGGTAAATTGCGATTTCTTAACACAAATTCGCAAACCAAAAATGTGTCATACATATCATTTAAGTAATCGCACAATTTGCAATTCCTTAAATGCTATGGCAAAATAAGGAATCGCAAATAATTGCGATTCCTTAAATTGCGATTTTTTGATACATTACAAATATTGCAAATCAGCCGTTTGCCAATCGCAAAAGCCTTGATACATCTGGCCCTTAATCTTTTCATGCAAACTCTTTTTCTTCAAATGCTTCATTTACATAATGAGACACTTGTGATCAGAGTATGCATGCTTTATTGCCAATATTAAGTGCTTGCTTTCATGGTTATATATAGTTATTGCATTTAGACTTATGATGAAATGCTTGTTGAAAGAATTAGGTTGACAGACACTTTATTGCCAGAATTACATGCTCTTACTCCAAGTTATATTCAAACCTGGCATTTATGGACAAGATAATGTTTAAACATGTTATGTTATGTTATGTTATGTTATGTTATGTTATGTTACGTTATGTTAGCAGGAACTTCTAGAGCGCACAGTCACCAGGAGGTTTCATGGCACTAATCCTCAGTAGTGTTGTGGCAGTACGGACTATGCATAGGCTTGCTCAAACAACCAAGTATTCAGCGCCTTTCTGAACCCGAGCAGGTTGTCGCGCATTATGATTGCTAGTGGTAAGGAGTTCCAGAATTTAGGGGCAAGATAAGAGAACCTACACCCTCCCTGCCGTTTGAGTTTAAAGGCCGGGGTAGTTAGTAGGTGAAGATGAGCTGACCGTAGGTTGCGAAGAGGGATGTGCTTTACAATCATGCTGCTGATGAATTTGAGGCTCCTGCAGTGCAAGGCTTAAAGATTAAACACAACAGACAAACTCTACTAGCCAAAATTAGTTCTGTATACCACTAAGTTAATAGACAAGGCTGTTATTGTCTTCTCCAACTGACAATAACAGCCTTGTCTATTAACTTAGTGGTATACAGAACTAATTTTGGCTAGTAGAGTTTGTCTGTTGTGGATACTAACACTCTCCTGTTGTTTGAGTTATGGATTCATAGGGGTATGAGAGTGTTTTTCTTATAACCCTTACTCTCTTGTTGATGGAATTAAAGATTAAACACCCTGTCTTAAAAGCTGCACGTTGGGCCATAGGTAGCCTGTGGAGTTTTGACAGCCAGGGTCTTGCAGATTGCCATTTTGGCTGTTTGTAAATTAATCTCGCAGCCTTGTTTCTGCACTATTTGTAGGTGCTTGAGTAGGAACAACGGCATGCCGAGGTAAATAGAATTTGAAAAATCAAGACGCGAAAGAACCAGAGCTATCACAACCTGTATAAGGGCTGAGTGGGTCAGCAAATGGGCAATGTTCCTGAGTTTACGCAATTGGAAAAAGCTGGTGGAGACCACTGCTCCCACTTGTCCTCTGACCGAGAGATCTGCGGGGCATATTACCAACGAGTAGCGATATTTAACGCTAACGAGGCTTTGCAACGATTTTTTTGTCGCTAAGCATCGCCGGAAATTATCGCTGAGCAACTTGCTATTAGCAACGTTTATCTCAGAAGTGATAAAAATCCTCACGCTAACTGCCAAATGAGAGATTATCGCTGGAAAACCAACGATAATCTCTCGAAGTTTGGCGTTAGCTTGATGATAGGGGCTCACAAACTTAGCCATGATATCCACCTTCCATAGGATATCATGGCTAAGTCAGGAAAATACCAGGTGTAAAAAAAGCAGCGCTAACCGCGGTTAGCGCTGCTATTTTTATCACCAACAGGGTTAGCGATATCCTTGATAATAGGAGAAATGTCGCCTAACAACATTTCTCCTATTATTTTTCTCTGGAACGCCCCCTTTGCATCTCATTAGAGATGCAAGGGGAAGCGTAGAGGAAAAGGGTGCTAACATGGGAATTTGCGTGTTAGCACCCTGTTGCTGATAGGGAGATAATTTTATCTCTGCTTTCTAGGCTTTTAAAGCCAAAAAAGCAGAGATAAATCCCTTGATAATGTGCCCCTGTGTTTATGGTGACCTCTAGGCTTTTCATGGAGGGGGAGGGAGTGGGGGGGGATCCTAGTTCTATCGGCCAGTAGTGCGGGCCCCAGAAGAGCTCACTCTTCCCAGGCAACACTAGTTCTGTCTTGCCCGGGTTGAGTTTAAGATGGTTAAGATCCATCCAGCGCTGAATGTGGAGCATAATAGCAGGAATTCAAGGGCGGAGTCAGGGGAATCCAAGCTGAAAACGAGCTGGAGGGTGTCAGCGTAATCGAAGGTGGCTATCTTTCTATTTTCTAATGAATTAATCAGGGGCATTAGGTAAAGATTGAATAGGAGTGGGGACAGGTACGAGCCCTGTGGTACCCCACATGTAGGGCCGAGCTTAGGGGCAGTGAAAGAACTGAGTCGTACTGCTTGAGTTCTGCTTACGAGGTAGTATTTAATCCAGGTGTATGCAGGCCCTCATAAGCCCGGCTGTTTGACACGGTCCATCAAGATTTTATGATCGACCGTGTCGAACGCGGCCGACAGATCAAGGAGCACCAAGGCCTGGGGGACACCCCTGTCCGCATTCGCTCTCAGAGTGTTCAGTACCGCAAGGATGGTGTGACTCTAAGTGTTCTGTTTGTTCAATAAAATTGGAAAGGCACCTGCCAATGTGGGCCTCCAAGATCTTGGCCAGATAGGGAAGGAGTGATATGGGGTGGTAAATAGAGGGATTCAAGGGGTCAGCCCCTGTTTTTTTTTAATAGAGGGACTACAGTGGCCTTCTTAAAGGTGTTGGGGACCTTGTTCTGTGCGAGGGACTCGTTAAGGAAGGGAAGCACGCTGTGGGGTAGAGCAGAAAAGGTGTCCCTCAGGACATGAGGTGGACAACAATCATTGGGGGACCCAGATTTAACACGGGGCATTAAGTTCGACAGGATCTTGGGACATATGACTGGGAAATGATCCATAGTGGCTGAGTTAATTGACATGTTATCCAGGGGTTCGGTACTAACCGTGGTAGGAATGCTGGCTTTGATGATGGAAATTTTGTCCAAGAAAAAATTGTTCAAGAAGCTACAACGATCTTGAGTTGGTGTCTTGCTGGGCGATATTCTCTCGTTGTTTCACAGGTCGTTCCCTATCATCAAGATTTCCTATGGTTTATTGTGGGAGTTTAGTATTCTGGCTGAAAAATAGTCTGCTTTGGTTTCCCGTATGGCTTTTTATACTCTTTTCGAGCTAGCAAGAACTGCAGTTTGTCTTTGGTGGAGTATCTTAGACTCCATTTTCTCTCTTTTTGACGGAACTCAAGTTTTAGTTTTTTTAGCTCAGTGGTAAATCATTTATGGGTGTCTGAATGGCGGGCACGAGAAAATTTAGTGAGTGGAGCATGTGCATTACCTGTCGATAGTAGCCAATCCGAGATGCTCTCTTCCATGAAGTTGATATCAGGGTTAAAAATGGGTACTGATCTGGCCAAGGTGTTGACACATTCCAATTTGTCAAGGGTTCTCCACTTTCTTGTCATGCCTTCCACCATAGTGGGGATCTTGATCTTACCGTTGATAGTGGCTGTAAATTTTACTAAGTGGTGATCTGACCATATGCATGGTGAGAATATGGGCACTGACAGAGTAACGTTATAGGACCAGATTTGGTCCAAGGTATGTCCCTTTACGTGGGTAGGGGAGGATATATGCTGGACCAGGTACAAGTTAGAGAGCAATTCAGAAAGTTCTGTGGCATGTGGCCCGCCAAGGGCGTCAGTGAACCAATAGTTCAAGTCGTCAATAAGTAGAACATTGGCATGGTTCATAACAAGGTTGGCCATTTGTTCGCTCAAGGAGAGAGGGAAGGTAGGCATGGCCTGGGGGGGTCGGTAAATAGGCACCAATACCAGAGAACCAGTGTTAGTGTCGAGTTTAATAACAATATTCTCTACCTCTGGGAGATCGAGTGAGGTCATGGTGGTGAACTTGTAGTTTTTGTATATGATAGCGGCAAAACCACCGTCAGTCATCCCTGAGGGCTGATTAACAGACAAGATATAGTAATCTGAGAGGAGTGCAGCTAAGATGTCTGGCGTAGAGTCCTGGGTTAACCAGGTTTCGATAACCAGAAGGACGTCAGATTTTTCTGAGGTAAGCAACAAAACGATGTCTAGCTGGTGTTTGACCAGGGAGTGAGTGTTGAGATAGAGGATACGCAGGGCGGTTTGGTTAGCTGTTGTGGGGCCGGTGATAGGGGAACAATGGGAGGTGGGGAAAGGTATGGGGAAGTGGCCCCTCTGAGTTTGAAGGATACCGTTAGCCATGATGCGATTATGAACAACATATGAAAAACATGTGAGTTGTGGTACTAGAAACCCCTCTCTGGGAGGGGTCATAATGAGTACTCAATTTCATCAAGAAGTATTTCCATCACCTTGTGCATATTTGTAAATTACAAATTGAGTAGTTTGTGTGTGTAATAAATGTACTTTTTTCCTTTAAAAATAAATGGCCCAGACTGGACAATCATTTACTGAGTGTTATTACCATGTATCTGTGAATGGTGATTACAAGCTCACACCACCTCCCTTGAGTAGGCCTTTGACTGATGTGCTTTGCCATCCTATGAGAGTCTTCCGATGATCTAGTTACACATTTGCCTCTAAAAAAAACAATAAGTGCCCAAAATACGAATACGCAGGCAGAACACTTTGAACACTTCTCCTTTCGGATTACTCCTTCATTTGGAGCACATTTGCAACTTTTCAGTCAATCAAAACGCATTCCAGGAGAATGCCAAATAATCTGTAACTATCCCAGCTTTTGTGGAATATTATTTTGCATAAAATGTTCATACAATATCCACCCTGTGGAAATTACTGTCTGTTCTAGGGGCTCAACCAAATCAAAGGATACATTTTAGGAGCTCGTAATACAGACTTTATCTGGAAAATAGTGCCGGGGTTCCAGTTAAAAATTACTATGGATAATTCCTAGATTTCTATTTATTAGGTGGTTATCCATGTCAATATGTGACTGGACATTTTACTGAAACATAATAGTTTCTGCATCCTTCAATAAATGTGCCTATATGTTTCAGCCAAAATCTTACTGTCCATGTGGGTCAATCAGCTTTCTTAAGGCCTATAAACTCCATGCCTATAAACCCCTCGCCCTAAACTCGTGTAAAAGTTAAGTTGGCATAGGCCTACAGTGCAGCAGAGGAAATGAATGTAGGTGCTTTATTTCCTACGTTTTTGCTTGAAGAAAGTGTAACTACAGGGAAATGCCCATTTCCTCTGACCCGATTAAATGTGAATAGGAACTGCATAGGTCCTACATACTATTATAATGTACCAGGCAGGAGAGCCTTATGCTTCTCTGTTGCAATTTAATGATGGATGTAGAAACCATTATGTTTCAGTAAAATGCCCAGACATCGATACCCAGCTAATAAAGAGAAATTTAGGAATTATACAGTCATTTTTATCTGGATCCCTGCACTAATTAAAAAAAAAAGATTCTTTAGTATGAGCTCTCAAAAAATCTCCTCTGATTCTGTTGAGCCATCTGGGAGGGTATTAACTGGGTGAGAAGAGGCACCCATGATGAAGCATGCTGCCATATGACGGGTGAGGTGTCTCCACTAGTATTAAAAAGATACCCTTGTAGGTCATGATAGGAATCTCTATAGAGTGGACTAATGGACATTTGGGCTTTTGTACTTTGTGGGGTATAGTATGATAGATAGGGAGATGTGCAAATCCTTTACAAAGTTCTTTTATTGTTCTTGTGTTTGACGACTTTGAGGAATCAGCTATGTGTGTGGCATAGTATCCTGTCCATCAAACTCTGAAAAAAGGTCCTTAATAAGAAAAGAAGTGAGATGGCCTAGAAATCAGCCTGCTTGATGTACAACTGAAATAGAACAAGACTGCTAATTTTCTTTATTTCAAAGCAAAGAGGTCAACACAACATCAATGAAACTTGATGTCAGCTCATTGCTTTATCACTTCAATTATATGGAGAACAGGCAATATGAGTATGGAGCACATGCGGAAGAGTTAGGTTCTATTGAAGCAGATCACACACAAAGGAAAGATTTACTAAGATTTTGCGATGTGTTTGTATCACAAAGTGACTCAAAATGGTGCAAAATCTTTTTTTCCTAATTTACTTTCCAGCGCTAACCTTGTTTAGCGCTGGAAATAACGTAAAAGTAATGCGAAGCGCTGCTTCGCATTACTTTGCACTATGGGGCATTACCAAGGCTTGATATTCCCATGCAACCACCTAAGGTTTCTCATGCTAAGCTCAATTTACCAAATACAGTAGATTGGATTTAGCGTGACAAAACTGTGTCCTTTTAAACTAGGTGCAGGGAAGGAGATATTATTTCAATTCTCCTTCCTTTTCTGAGTTTACATACATGCTGCACTGTGCAGCATACATACAAAGTGGGAAAAGCTTTCTCTCATGTCTAGGCAGAGTATTTTGTAGAGGAAGGTTATCCTTCTTGTACAAAACCTATGCTGGATTCCAATACAAACCCTAGCACAATGTCGCTGAGGTGTGTAGGAGGCACATTGCCGCTTTTATCGGCGCCAGTGCAATGGGTTTTAATGTGGTAGTGAAAACATCTATAATGTAAATATGTTTGCAACATTTTAAAATGCCCATTAAGTAATTTTATTTACAAATATATGTTTTTTTATTTTCTAAGGGTGTAAATTTTAATGGCAAATCTTTTTTAATGATGTGGATTCAAAGTAATATGTCTACTAGTTAGTATTAAGGGTTTGATTTAGAGTTTGATAGATGAGTTGATCTGTCATGAACAAAACGAATATCTCATCCGCTGTATCACAAGTGTGATTAGATGTAATGTACTTGTAATACAGTTGACTGTATATCAGTCACATTTATGATGGAGTTAGCCATCCACCAAGCTCTAAATGAGGCCCTCAGTCACTTCCAAAAATTTGACCAAGATGTATTTTATTGGAGGAAAGAAGGGAGTCAGGAAATTGAAAGTAAATGAACGAAATCTGTAAAGAACTGTGTAAACCACTCTTAATTGGCATGCTTGTCATTCTGGAGAATTTGACCTATTTCTCATCAAACTCTCCATCAGACATACTGAATTGCAGGAAAGTAGGGCAAGCTCGTTTCTCTATTTTAGAGGATCAGTTTTATTTTGAGTTTTAGGAATACTTTGCCTTGTACAATCAGAGAGAGAGGTTTTCAAACATTCCAAAATGAAGCCTGATTTTTGCAGCATAATTGATCTCGCTTATTTAAATCACACTTCCATCATTTTTTAGGGTGACTTGAAATCTTTTTGTGTTAAGTCACTGACAATTCAATCTTTCTTCATCTATGTCAAGAGACTCTATACTCTCCCTTGTCAGGGAACCGCTATTCTGCTCAATCCTCCTGAACCATGGTAACTCGTTTTTTGTCATGTGTCTGACACACCACAAATTGTAAACTTTTTAAACAGGACCACCATGAATGTAATTTTAATGCTACTTAAGAGTAATATCAGGAATACATTCCAAATACCAGAAAGGTATAGGGACAGATATACTATTTATTTATTTATTTATTTATTTATTTGCGGGTTTGTATAGCGCTTGAATGAACTTCCATGAGGAGTATCTCTGCGCTTAGCCATTTACCAATCTCAACCTGCAATTCACTAACTCAAATATCCATTTTGCAATTCAGAAAATAGTTATTAAATCACAAAGTGCCAAATTTGGAAGGGTTTTGATTAGGGCGTCCCTTCCAAAGTGCAATTCGAAAAGTAATGCACTAATTGATTGTGTTCACATTTTTGGTCTTGCAGCATTGTAAAGGTGTCACCTCTACAAAGGGGTGGTAAATTGACTTATACAAGGAAATTGTAAGGAAATGGGAAACTATTTCAATAAAGAATATATATCACCTCGTAAAACAAAAAACTTAAATGCACAAAGTAGAAGTACAGACTGCTTCTGTCGTTGCATACTCCAAGGAATAAGTAGTGATGACGCATCTTACAGCAACAGGAAGATACGGTCTGTTTAATAAAGTTAAGTTTGGTGACAGCTGCTGTGTTTTTCAGTGAGGCACTGAAATGCTGCCTAGAACAAGATCAGCAACAAATCATTAACAATCATCCTATAATGTATGAGGTGTGGTTTACAATTACCCCTGCTTGTTCAAATACAGAATATAGACACTAGAATAATTTGAATTTAACCCCTTCCATGCTCATGACGAACCCCAGCCATCATGCACTACGGTGCTCGTGTGCTGATGACGGCTGGGGTTGGTCACGGTCCGCCCCTGTTCGTGCTGTTTACAGCACACCAGGGGAATCGCGGCTGCATCGAAGGGGTTAAGATGTCCTTAGATGACTTGTTTTACCAGGCTAGCCCTTGAATTTAATCATTGTCTAGTGACTGTGTTTATTTTGTTTTGTGAGTGTCCATGTAAAGCAACAATTTTGAATGTATCATTTGGTTGATATCATCAAACTCATAGACACTGCCAGTGGCATAGCAAGGGAGCAGGGGTCCCAAAGAAATCAAGGAAAATGGGTCTACATCCCCTGGTTTGGTAGCAAAAGACAGGTGTAGATGGGGTGGGAGGGCAGTGTGCCCTCAAAGCTGATAGAGTAGAATAATTTACCTTAAATAAATGCCATAATTTACACTAGACATTAACAAGAAAATGGTTATTAGGATAAAACATAGAAAAATGCACCTTTTCTTAAAACATGCAAAATTGACACATAGCATGATTTTTGCAATACGCACTCATTCCTATTGTAATTACACCTCTAGGCAGACTAGGCCTCTTCCGTTTTCTACCTTTCAGTTAATTTTCTTCTTTGATAAATAAATGCTTTTAGGAAATGCTGAACTATGCAACATGATTTGATAAATGATTCACACTTGGCTTGTTTAAACACATCATCTCTGTAGAATGTGCTGCCTTTAAAAAATGTAATTCTTCTTTTCCTAAGCTACAGGTTCTCATCACATTTAGTTAGTTTTCTAGCTGCCAAATATTAACAATGCTTAATGCTGAATTTTGTATTAAAACAATAATGCTTACATAATGACGTAAATCTCCTAACTTAATATCGTATGTTACAAATACAATGTTTCTGTCTTTAGAATAGTTCATTGTTACACAGTGGAATACTGAATAGCTAATAGATTAGACTGCAGGGTTCTTGTGGGAACTCAGAGTGAAGCTAACACACATGAATGTTTTGCAACTAAGTTGACACTTGTACATAGCAGCTTGCCAACTTCGTATGTTTACCATGGGAATGAAGGAAGAAGCAGCAGACCATCAGATGATCTTTCCTCGTTGACTTAAGATGACCTAACACCAGAATGGAAAGGGGCGACCATTCGGTCCCCCCGAACGTATGGTGGAGTACCTCGATCCCCCCGGGAAGCCATCTTGGGCGGGAGGCGGGTCTCGGCTGGTATGCCCGAAGCGGCGTAGCCGGGGCGCGCCTTTTCCCGCCCTGGAGTGGGTTGTCCTAGACAATGACGCGACCGGCCACGCCCTCGGAGGCAGGCGGGGGCGGGTTTACGCCCGCCCTGAAGACGGATAAAAGGAGCAACAAGCCAAGAAAGCATCCTCTTGTTCCTGTGCTCTGAAGCTGCACCTCCCCGCTGCACGTGAGCTCGAGACGGAACGAAGAGCCAATTTTGAGCGTTATAATCTTTCTTTTTGTCTTACAGAGATTCCATCTGAGAATGCCCAAGAAAGTCGGAAAGCGGGTCAGCACCGATCAGATGCTCCGCATGCTCATGAAGGAGGTAGCCGATTTGAAGAAGCAGATGGCGGCTAAGGACGGGGAGGGAGGACCGAAACGGCCTTTGCCGGGAGCAGTCCCGGGTGGAAGAGGCAAGAGGTCCAGAAAAGGGGCACTCGGGGGGGAAACCCCGGTCCCCGATAGCCCACTTGAGGAGCCAACCCCTGTGCCGAAAGAGGGAAATCCGATCCCCGTAGTGGTAACCCCCGTGAGCGGGGAAGATATGCCGCCCGAGTTAGCGGCACAATTGGCAGCGTGGTTGGGAAAAGATAACGAGGGCACCACGGCTGACGACGCCAGGGCAGTGATGAGGCAGCTGCGGGAATCTAGGGAGGCTGCGAAGGCATCGTCTCCTGTTACCCCGCCGGTTCCGGCGGCGGAGAATGCGTCTGGCTCAGGTAAGCGGCTACTGCCGATCGCGGGGGAGGGGTCTGTACCTTCACGGAAGGAAAAGGTGGCTCAGCATGTTCCAATGGAGATTAAGGCAAAGATTTGGGCGAATAAGTATGTGAACATTTTTTCCTTGATTACCGATCATTACGAGATGGAGCATGTTAAGAGCCAAAAGGAGCTCATGCATCCGAGTGTTTGGCGCGCAAAAATGGCCGCCTTTAAGGTTGAGGAGAACATTGGTACTTGGGGCAGAGCGTGGGGCATTTTTACCTCCATTATGGGCGAGCGCAGGCCCGAGTTGCTGACAGAGTTGCCTATTTATCAATCACGTATCATGGAGTACTCCGGAGCGTATGGGGGCAATCAGTGGTTTTGCTATGACAACCTTTCAGAAAAGCTAAAGAACATGACTCAAATTTGACTTGGGATTGGTACGACTCCGTGTCATGGCAAAAGATGGAGAGTACGGGAATGTTGAAAGTACCATTGTTAGGGAGTAGCGGGGGTGAATCTTCCCGCCAATACTCGGGGACGCCCTTTCGGACGGGTACAGGTAACGAGTACCACTCGAAGCCGAGTGGCAACACAGGTAAAAGGGGGATTTGTTGGAACTTCAACAGAGGGAAATGTACGAGGCCCCAGGGGTCATGCAAATTTAGACATGAGTGTGGGGGGTGTGGGCAGCCATCCCATCCTGAGTCCATGTGCAGAGCCAAAACGGGTGAGAACGGTGGTAGGGGAGGCGCCAAACAGGTCTGATATAGTCCGAGGGGCGCCTTTACCTACCCCGATCGATACCATGGCAATGATTCCTTGGCTCAACAAATACCCGGATCATGCTTCCGCTGGGGTGTAACGGAACGGGTTCTCATATGGTTTCCGCATCCCAGTGGGAGATTTTCAGGGTGTAGCAAACTGTAAGAATCAACTATCGGTCTTGCAGCATACGGCGGTGGTACAGGTGAAGATTGGGAAGGAGGTGACTCGAGGTCGTGTCGCCGGCCCATTTGATTTGCCACCGGTTGCTAACTTTGTTTGTTCCCCTTTAGGGGTAGTCCCCAAAAAGGACCCGGGTGAGTTTCGGCTGATACATAACTTGTCAGCCCCACGTGGTCTTTCCGTGAATGATGCGATAGACCCGGAAGTGTGTTCGGTGCGGTACGCATCTTTCGATGAGGCCGTCGCCATGTTGAATCGCCTAGGGCCCGGGGCGCTGATGGCAAAATCAGACATCGAGTCAGCGTTCCGGTTGCTCCCGGTACACCCAGACGATCAGCGTCTCCTTGGTTTCACGTTTCAGGGTCGCTATTACATGGATAGATGTATGCCAATGGGATGCTCTATATCTTGTGCCTATTTTGAAAAGTTCAGTTGTTTTCTGCAATGGGTCTTCACAAAGAAGACGGGTTTTCAACATGTGATGCATTATCTCGATGACTTTCTGTTCCTGGGGGCAGCCGGGGATCCAGAATGTGGACAGGCCTTGAATGAATTTTGTGTCTTAATGAACCATTTTGGTGTGCCATTGGCGCCAGGTAAGACTGTGGGTCCCTCGACTTGCCTCGAGTTTCTGGGGATTGAGCTCGACTCGGAGGAAGGTTGTTTTCGATTACCGAGAGAAAAAGTGTTAAAATTCAGGGCATCCCTTGAAACGTGTATTAACGAGACTAAGGTAAAATTGCATCAATTGCAACAAATGGTGGGCCAGTTGAATTTTGCCCTGAGAGTAATGCCGATGGCCCGCCCCTTTTCCCGCTCAATTGCTCAAGCCATGGTCGGCCTGAAAGAGGGTCATCACCGCACGAGGCTCTCGGCAGAGGTTCGCCAGGACATGCGCATTTGGTTGGCATTTCTGGCGGATTTCAATGGTCGAATTGTCTGGAATAAACCGGCGGTGTCCTCCGAGGAGCTGGGGCTGTGGACAGATTCGGCAGGGAGTATTGGTTTTGGTGCAATATTTGGCACACAATGGTCAGCTCAGAAATGGCCGTCATGGTGGCACGAGGACGGGCTGACAAGTAACATTGCTTTTCTCGAACTTTTCCCTATTCTGGTGGCCCTGAAAACTTGGCCTGAGGGGTTCCGGGATCACTCTGTGGTGTTCTGGTCTGATAACATGACCGTGGTCAAGTGTATCAATAGTCAGGCGGCACGATGTACATGGATTCTGAGATTGCTCAAAGAAATTGTTTTACTGTGTATGCAATTGAATATGCTGTTTAGGGCAAGACATGTGCCGGGGGTAATGAACCAAGCGGCTGATGCGCTTTCTCGTTTCCGTATGCAGGCCTTCTGGGGTTTTCTGCCCACAGCGGACACGGTGGCGGCACCCTTTCCCAAAGCTCTCTGGTCTCTCGGTGCCCCGAACTACAAAACCTCGTGGGAGAGAGTTTAGCACCCAGGACGAGGAAGGCATATGAAGGGGCGTTCCGTTCCTATTGGGCCTTTTTGGGGACTGCTAGGGGGGAGCTTTGGGGCCAGGAAGAGTTTGTTGTAAAATTTCTGCTGTCTTTACATCAGGCAGGCAAATCAGTAGCTACGGCCCAGAGGCATCGGGCCGCCATTTCCTTTATGGCAAGGGCTCATGGGATCCAGGACCCGACAGCATCTTTCGTGGTGCAAAAAGCGCTACGTGGGTGGCAACGCCTTGAGGGTCGCAGAGCAGATGTGAGGCACCCGATAGGTCTGGATAGGTTGGCCCTGTTATTATCCGTACTCCCTGCAACGTGTTCATCCCAGTATGAAGCAGTGTTATTCAGGGCCGCTTTTGCGCTAGCATTCCATGGGGCTATGCGGGTAAGCGAACTAGTGGCGAAGAACAAGCAGGATACGATGGGGGGACTGTGGTGAGAGCACATTAAGGTCAAAGGGGAGTCGATATCTGTCTCGTTTGTCAGGTCCAAAACCGATCAGGGTGCGATTGGGGACTGCATAATCATACAGAGGATTCCCGGGTTTCCCATGTGCCCTGTTGTCTGCGTGGAGGAATATTTAGCGCTGAGGGCGGCATCATTGGGGGGGCCCTTGTTGAGACACGCTGATACCACCCCACTGACGAGGTTTCAGTTCCAGCGGGTGCTTGCGATGTCAATTTCGGCCACGGGCTTGAACCCCGGCGAGTTTGGGACACATTCCTTTCGGATAGGGGCTGCTACAGAGGCTACAGCCAGGGGTCTGAGCGTAGAAGAGGTAAAACGTGTGGGGCGTTGGTCCTCGAACTGTTATAAAAGGTATGTGCGGTTGCACATGTTGTGAAGCTGTAATGATGTACTCACGCTTCTTGTTTTGTTTGGTTTTCAGTTGCGCAAGCCTACGAGGCGGGGCGGACTGTGCAGTCGACCCGACACCTGGTGGTCTAGCCCGGTCCAGGCCATTCTTCAGCGACCATCCCTTTCTCCCTTAGCACTTTTTACCCTATTTGCTGTGAACTACTACTCATGGAGATTTCTGTTGCCTACTACTTTGAGGGTATGTATTTTGTTTAATGGTAACAGCTACTGCTGTGACTATTTTCTTAGCTTAACTTTAAATAATGGATATTTATGACAAGAGACCAGGATGACTTTCTGGAATGAGGAGTTTGGCTTCAATCTGATTTTATTTCAATGCTCCTTTAAATCTTGCTCCTTTCCAAAAGGACTCTTTATGAGTGCTGATAGGTTAGAACCCACTTAAGGACTGATTACCAGTGTGTGTTTCGCCTGCCAGATTATTACTTTTTCCGTAACTGGCGGGTGGTTCTTTGGCAATCCAATGGCGGTGCCTATGAAATAGGCACAGCAATGGGAACATCAAAGGCAGTAACTGCACGGCATGGACTGGTGCAGTCCATGCATTGCAGGTACTGCGGTGCATGCCCACAGGAGGGCCCAGCTGCATGCACCCCATGACTCAGAGGCAACAGGGGGCCCTTTACTGCCCCCTTTGTTTCCTTTCGGCTAGGGTTTTCATGGAGGAAGAACCGCCATGAACACTGTGATGCAGAGGAAACACATAATATGCTTGGCGGGACCTTGACGGTCCCACCAAGCATTTTGAGTGCCACCTGCAGTGCTATCATGGTCTGGCCTCCCTAGTTGTGATAGGGCAGTCGGAAGACCGATATCCCACGCCACTGTGAGTCTGGAGGTGTGAGGACCCCTAGACTCGTAAGCAGGCCCCTAGAGTAGAATTGGGACCAATTTACTTTATGGAACAGGCTGTTATTTACTTGATTGATTATAACTATGATTTGTCTTGATCTTTTTGTAAACAGATTTATATGATTTGTTAACTTGAATAAAAAGACAAACAAATACTAGACTTTTATCGATAAATAAATGTTTTCAAACTGATCCAAACCTCTCATGATTGTCTGAACTAAATGACTAAATTGATGCTGCCTATTGAGATGTTTTTTTCCGATGCTCCATTCTAAAACGGTGGCATAGATCAATTGCAGAGAAGAAGATTTTGGTGCGGAGTCGGAGACCCCTATGTTATGGGTTGAACTGAAACTATTAAAGAAAAACGTTTACGCGCCAGCAAAGCTTTGGATCAAGATGCCACTTCACCTTCTGATATCTGCTGTTTGGATGAAACACAATGTTCAACATAACAACTCATTATAGTGATGGCTGGATAATTCATCAGATCATGATAGGGTCTCATGGACTAGTGCATCATTTCCCCCCAAGGCAAGGGGATGGGGCTCCGCTAATCATGCAAGAGCCCCCACTGACCTAAGAGATACTTCTACAGTTTGCTTACAGTTCTAGCTCATTAAAAGAGGAGGGAAGGGAGAGAGGGGGGTGGAAATATATAGGGTCCAAGGGGAACACATATGTGACAAGCTTTCCCATGCATAGACAAGACTTAGGTCCACAATGCATTTTCGTGTTCATATTGCCCTCTGCTACATACCAAAACACAGGACTGTTGCAGTAACTAAAGCACATTCTCATGGTTAAAATACTCTCTCTGAAAATAAAAAGGGTTAAATATCGCACACAAATGTGGCAAGATATGGCACTTCAAGCAGATTTCGCATCATGACATGGTCACATTTCAAGAAACCTACTCACAACATTTCGCCAAAACAAAATTTGGACACAGACAATGCAACACGTCTCCCTATTTGTCAGCGAACTCCAAACACAATGAAATAGTTCTCTTTTATACACCAAAACTTTCAGTTTGTTAAAAAATAGACCCTAGGAGATATAAAGAGGGTAGATTCCTTTTTGTTAGGGGCTCAATGAAAAGGTACACCTTGATGCTAACTGTACTGCATGCCCCAAACTTGGACCAAGATGACTATATGCAAAAGATGCTGGACACTACGGCGGGCTTTGCAGAGGGGCCGAGAACACTTATAGGGGACTTTAATGTATTAATGCAGTTAGGGACTCTCAAAAAGATAGAACAGGCTTCCCCCTCTACCCACCCCTGGGTGTTCTCATAAATGCTAATAGCAAACTTGGGGGAACTGGGTCTACATGATACATGGAGGTACTCCCATGAACAGGATAGAGACTACGCTGTCTTCTCACACATTCATCCACCATACTGCCAAATGGATTACGTTTACAACAAATCATCCATCCTGTCCTTCTCCAACTCCACTATAGGCACAATTGCAGTCTCAGACCACACACCGATCTCCCGGACATTAAAATGGGCCACTCTGACTAGGCAGAGAAATAGCTGGATCTTCCACCCTTCCACAAATTATTTTCAAGACAATGAAAGTCAAGAGACATCAACATCACTTCTCTATTGATATCCAGACTATCACAACTGCCTGGAAAAAGAAAGAACCCCCAGATATCAACCAATGGCATGCACGACTCTGGACATCCGTAGCCATAGAGAAATTATCCTAGGGTCTCACCGAGGATTCTAAGGTCACCCGGGAGCCACTGCTGACTTATCTCTTGAAAGGGATTTCAACTAGAACGGTGATGGATTAAACCCAGATCCTTTGACTGGGTGTGAGTATTTGATTGATTCAGATGCTCCGTCCATCTCCACCCCCTTTTGTACCGCTTTTGGCCACCATAAGTGTGGCAGGGTATGCTCAGACGTGAGTCCTTAGCTCACTTTGCCACTGGATTCAAGCAAGCCGGGCTGAAGATGGCTGGAATGCCAGAAACCGGTCCTCGGAAGCTTGTTTCCGGTCCAGGGAAGACATGACTTGGCAGTTCGGGCTGGACTGTTCCCATGAGGCACAGGGTCAGACAGATTTGCATATAGCCATGTCTGAACTGGGGTGGCAGTGTGGGCTAAAGAACGGTGATGGATTAAACCCAGATCTTTTTACTGGGTGTGAGTGTTTGATTGATTCAGATGCTCCGTCCATCACTACCCCCTTTTGTACCACTTTTGGCCGCCATAAGTGTGGCAGGGTATGCTCAGACGTGAGTCCCTTGCTCACTTTGCCACTGGATTCAAGCAAGCCGGGCTGAAGACGGCTGGAATGCCAGAAACCGGTCCTCGGAAGCTTGTTTCCGGTCCAGGGAAGACATGGCTTGGCAGTTCGGGCTGGACTGTTCCCATGAGGCACAGGGTCAGACTGATTTGCATATAGCCATGTCTGGACTGGCGTGGCTGAGTGGGCTAAAGAACGGTGATGGATTAAACCCAGATCTTTTGACTGGGTGTGAGTGTTTGATTGATTCATATGCTCCGTCCATCACCACCCCCTTTTGTATCGACATGTAGGAGGCAACAGGCCCCTCTGGGCACTCAACAGCCCAGTGCCCCCTCTTTTGAGCAGCCCGCTCTCTGGCAGGTCCGCTCAGCACCATCGCCGTCACTGTGCCATGATCAGCACCAACAATGCGCCCCTGGAGCCCCTATTCACCGGACTGGTACGGGAAGGCTCTCCTTGCGCTGCAGGACCAGCATCACAAGGTGCAGCATCGGGCCTCCACTCTGTTCTCCCCCCTCGCTGGGAAGGCTTCTTCGACGCTTCTACTCGTGTGGCGGGGGCAGGCACTGACAATGTGCCTCGGCCCCCTCTGCCTCCATCACCAGAGACTGCAGGTTCTGGACTTCCGCGTTGCCTTTTCCCGGCTGGGGGAAGTCGGAAATGACGTCCGCGAGGCCCCACCCACAGGCAGGTGGATGCGCCTCACTTTCGTTGTCGGCTCATGCCGTGGCAATGCGCTCTTCTCGGGTAATATGGGGTAGGCTCCCGTTTTAGGCACACACATTGGCAGGGTGGGCACCCGCCATGTAAAACAATCATAAAGCTGAGTGGGCTCCTGCTAAATCGGCCAAATGCGGGGTGGGTTCCCGCCTCACTTCCCTTCATTAGGGGTAATCTCCATGGTGGGGTTCCTTCTGGGATGATTGCAGCTCAGTGCTGCGGACTCCTCATGCTCCTCTTATGCAAAATCAAGCGCTCACAAGGTGCTAGAGGCACACAAGGGTCCTGCAGTAGAAAGGATACGTCCTTAGAGATGAAAGGGCCATGCAGGGCCCAGGGAGGCAAGCCCTCATGGCAGCCCCCCTTGGCCCCCAGCAGCAGCATGCCCCAGCAGGATCAGCACATCAGAACTGAACACCATCATTGGGTCACAGACCCTACTTTAATATCCCTAATTCCTTTGTCTAAAGTGCAGGGCATGGAGGAACCAGATACAACTGGTTCAGGTGGGAATTGGAGCACTTTGGCAAGCTCCTCTTCTCCTTTGTCAGGTGGGGGCTCGTCATCAGACACACCACAGGGGGCCGGAGCCAGCAGTCACTAGGGAAGACACCATCCTATTCAGAGTCAGGGAATTACCGCTCCCACTACACTTAGCCCAGGTGTCCCATTCAGCCTAGCGCTGACCCACCCTGCTCCTCCTGGAGCCACCCACACCTCTCAGCCCCTGTCACTCACAAGCCAGACATGCAATTCACATGAGGCAGGCAGACATATAGCACACAAAAAATGCCAACTTCTAAAAGTTGCCTTTCTCCACCAGTCACCATAAATCTGCGCACACCATTGCGCAGCATTTATTCTCACGATTTCATACATAATAAACTCGCCCCTGCCACTCCTCTTATACCAGGAATTACCATGGACACACTCATCCCCAATGCATTCCTATGGGAGGGCAGGCCAACATTACCAATGTAACACAGATACAGCACACACTTTTCACTGGACCATAGTGCTAAAGTGCTCAGAGTCCTAAAATCACCAACACCAGGTTACAGAAAAAGGCTAGGAGAATGCAAAAAGTTTTGGGGTGAACCTGCCAAAAGGGCCAAGCCCAACAACAACATTTAAAAAAACATGGTTAACTGAAAATACACTAGAGTGCTCACTTAACTTAAACTCGTGTAACAGAACATGAACTTAAAATGGAAGTGAAGAGGCATTTTAGAGTATTCAATGATAACATTGGCTTCAGAGGACACTCTTCCATGTGTCTGTCTCGAATTTTAGAATGTCAACCCCAAATTAAAGAAGAGACTATCAATTATAGGTTGTAAACTTTTGTAGTGTCACACATGATACTAAGGTTGCCTCATAATTCTATGGTCCATTTATAAGTTGAGCAGAGCGGTACCTCCAGGTGGGATACCGCTCTGCCCAACTAGGACCAGCCTGTGTTCAGTGCTTAATTTGTAAAATATGAAGTGCAGGTGCTCTCAGTTTTTAATTAGTCCACACCCACTTCCCCAGCCCCACCCACTTCCTTTAGTGGCTCCACCCATATCCACAAGCATCAACACATCAGAACCACCTCCTCACTCCTTTCGTTCCACAAGAAGCTGAAGGCCTGGCTCTTCACAAAAGCACCTCATCCCCTCACACCTACAAACCTGCCCAAGCCCCTAGACACCCTCCCGACTGATTAGTGCACTATAAGAAGTAATATAACATATAGGAAGCCTATGAAAACAGCTTAAAAGTGAACTCAAATTAGAGAATGGGTGTAAATCTAAACAAATGCAGCTTTAGAAAACGATTATAAAAAAGAAGAAGACCCGGTCACTCGTTTATTGGTTCTGCTCAATTTTTATTTAGGGCAGAATCTTTCACTCAGGTGTTTAATCCTTATGTGCAACCTATATATTTTTTAGAAATTCAGAAAAAGTAAATGCAATGATTTTTACAGATACTATAACTGTCCGAAGAATTACTTGCTGTCCTGCACTAGAACACATATGTTTACAAACTCAAATTGCACATCACTTAGAAAGACAAAAAAGAATTACACATTTAAATAATTTTACACAAGACAAACATTTGAGAAAAAATGACTCATTAAGGTTGAAAGTACCCTGTCCACATACTTTCTGTCAGGCCACTGAAAATAAATGTTTTTTCTCTTTCTTTTGGAAAGGGGCGACCACTCGGTCCCCCCGAACGTATGGATGAGTGCCTCGATCCCCCCGGGAAGCCATTTTTGGGCGGGAGGCGCGTCTCGGCTGGTATGCCCGAAGCGGCGTAGCCGGGGCGCGCCTTTTCCCGCCCTAGAGTGGGCTGGCCTAGACACCGACGCAGCCAGCCACGCCCCCGGGGCGGGCAGGGGCGGGTTTTCGCCCGCCCTGAAGACGGATAAAAGAAGGCGCAAGACCAGAAGACGTCCTCTTGTTCTTGTGCTCCGAAGCTGCACCTCCTCGCTACACGTGAGCTCGGGACGGAACGAAGAGCCAATTTTGAGCGTTTTGATCTTTTTCTTTGTCTTCTAGATACTTCCTCGGAGAGATGCCCAAGAAAGGCGCAAAAAGAATGACGACCGATCAGATGGTGCGGGCCCTTTGCAAAGAAGTGTCCGACATAAAGAAACGGTTGGCGGAGCGAGATGGGGAGGAGGGTTCGGGCACCCCGCCGGCTGGAGGGAGACCTAAGAGGCCGAGAAAGGTTCCAGCCGGTGGGGCCGTCCCGGTTCCCTCTGCCCCGCTCGAGGCGCCGACCCCAGTACCGATGGAGGGGAATCCAATCCCCGTTGTCGTCACCCCGACATCCAAGGAAGACATGCCCCCCGAGCTGGCAGCACAGCTAGCAGCATGGTTGGGGGATAGTAGTGATGGCGCCACGGCTGCCGAAGCACAGGCGCTGATAAAAGGGCTTCGTGAGAAGAAAGAGGCAGCTAGAGTGGCTACGCCGTTGGCGGGGATAGACAAGCCGCAAGCGGCAGAAGCTGCGTCCGGTGCAGGTAAGCGGCCATTGCCGATTGCAAGGGACGAGTCAGCACCCTCTCGTAGAGAGAGATTAGGACAACATGTGCCTTTAGCTATAAAGGAAAAGATCTGGGCGGGGGAGTACGTGAATATTTTTTCCCTGCTTGTTGATCATTATGATGTGGAACATGTAAAAAGTCAGAAGGACTTAATGCATCCGAGTGTTTGGCGCGCAAAGATGGCCGCCTTTAAGGTAAATGAGAACATTGGCAACTGGGGCAATGCATGGGGTATTTTCACATCAATTTTGGGGGAACGTAGGCCCGAGTTGCTTCCTGAGTTTCCCGTTTATCAATCACGAATTATGGGTTACTCGACAGCGTATCAAGGTAACCATTGGTTTTGTTATGACAATTTGTTCAGGAAAGAAAAGGAACATAACAAGGGTTTGACTTGGGATTGTTACGATTCTTTAACATGGGATAAGATGAAAGAATCGGGAATGTTAAGAATGCCATTGGTCGGGAGCACTGTTGTTGATTACTCCCGCCAAAATGTGGGGACGCCCTTTCGACCAAGTACGAGCACCGACGACCAGTCGAGGCCCGCAGGCAATACAGGGAGAAAGGGTTTCTGTTTTAATTTTAACAAGGGGAAGTGTACCAGGCCTCCGGGATCGTGTAAATTCAAACATGAGTGTAGTACGTGTGGGTCGTCCCATCCTGAGTCATCGTGCAGAGCCAGAACGAGTGAGAATGGGGGTAAGGGAGGCGCCAAACAGGTCTAAGCTAGGCCGAGGGGCGCCTTTACCAACCCCGATTGATACCTTGGCAATGATTCCCTGGCTCAGCGAATACCCGGATCGCACTTCTGCCGGGGTGCTGCGGAACGGTTTTACACATGGTTTCCGCATCCCGGTAGGGGACTTTCAGGGTGTAGGGATGTGCAAAAATCAACTTTCCGTTTTACAACATGCATCTGTAGTGCAGGAAAAAATTCAGAAAGAGGTTAGCCGGGGACGGGTCGCCGGCCCGTTTAGTGAGCCCCCGGTACCGGATTTCGTTTGTTCTCCGTTAGGGGTGGTCCCCAAGAAGGACCCGGGTGAGTTTCGTTTGATTCATAATCTATCTTCTCCATATGGTCTTTCGGTGAACGACGCAATTGAGCCAGAAGTTTGTTCGGTGCGATACGCATCTTTTGATGAGGCGGTAGCCATCTTGAATCGCCTGGGGCACGGGACGTTGATGACGAAATCTGATATCGAGTCAGCGTTCCGGTTGCTTCCGGTACACCCAGACGATCAGCGTCTTCTGGGATTCGGGTTCCAGGGGTCATTTTACATGGATAGGTGTATGCCAATGGGATGCTCTATATCATGTGCTTACTTTGAGCAATTCAGTACTTTCCTGCAATGGGTGTTCACTAAGAAAACGGGTTTCCGAAATGTAATGCACTACCTTGACGATTTTCTGTTCCTTGGCCCCGCCGGTACTTCCGAATGTGCCCGGGCCTTAGCTGAATTCTGTGTGTTAATGGATCATCTTGGCGTGCCATTGGCACCAGGTAAAACTATGGGTCCCACGACTTGCCTCGAGTTTTTGGGGATCGAGTTGGACTCAAGGGAGGGGTGCTTCCGTTTACCAGCTAGCAAAGTGTCGAAATTCAGGGCAGCCCTCCAAGTATGTTTAAAGGCATCCAAAGTTACACGGCATCAGTTGCAACAGTTAGTGGGAAAGTTGAACTTTGCCTTGAGGGTGATACCAATGGCTCGCCCCTTTTCCCGCTCAATTGCCCAAGCGATGGTTGGCTTAAAGGAGGGTCATCATCGCACAAGGTTATCGGCCGAGGTCCGCCAGGACATGCGGATTTGGTTAGCATTCTTGGCGGACTTCAATGGCCGGGTCGTCTGGAACAAGCCAGCCGTCTCCTCTGAAGAGCTTGGGCTATGGACAGACTCAGCAGGAAGCGTAGGTTTTGGCGCCATCTTCGGCACAAAATGGTCGGCACAAAAGTGGCCCCTATGGTGGCACGAGAAGGGGCTGACAAGTAACATCGCTTTCCTCGAACTATTTCCCATTCTGGTGGCCCTGAGAACCTGGCCAGAAGGGTTCAGAGATCATTCTGTTGTGTTCTGGTCCGACAATATGACCGTGGTAGAATGCATCAATAGTCAGGCAGCCCGTTGTAAGTTGATTTTGAGGCTCCTCAAAGAAATTGTCTTACTGTGTATGCAACTGAACGTAGTATTCAGAGCAAAACATGTCCCAGGGGTGATGAATCAGGCTGCTGATGCACTGTCTCGTTTTCACATGCAGGCTTTCTCGGGTTTCCTTCCTTCAGCGGACCCGGAGCCGGCACCCTTCCCCGAAGCTCTCTGGTCTCTCGGTGCCCCGAACTTCGTCACCTCGTGGGAGAGAGTCTAGCACCCAGGACAAGGAAGGCATATGAAGGGGCGTTCCAGGCCTATTTAGCCTTTTTGGGGGCAGAGAGAGGAGGACTTTGGGGTCAGGAGGAGTTGGTAGTACTTTTTCTGATGTCCTTACGTAGGGCTGGGAAATCGGTGGCTACGGCCCAAAGGCATCGTGCCGCCATTTCCTTTGTTGCCAGGGCCCATGGCATCCTGGACCCAACAGCGTCTTTCACGGTACAAAAAGCGCTACGTGGGTGGCAACGTCTAGAGGGTCGCAGAGTAGATGTACGACGACCGATAGGTCTAGACAGGTTGTCCCAGTTACTGGTCACGCTCCCGAACACATGCTCGTCCCCGTTCGAGACCTGTTTGTTCCGGACTGCATTTACGCTGGCATTTCACGGGGCTATGAGAGTTAGTGAGCTGGTTGCAAGGAACAAACGGGACGTGACGGGGGGCTTGTGCAGGGAGCATGTCCAGATCAGGGGTGATGCGATGATTGTCTCCTTTCTCAGGTCCAAGACTGACCAAGATGGGAGAGGGGACTGCACGATCATCCGCAGGAACCTCGACTCATCCATGTGTCCGGTACAGTGCTTAGAAGATTACCTAGCACGAAGGGTGGCATCATGGGGAGGGACATTGTTGAGGCATGCAGACGCCACCCCGCTGACGAGGTTTCAGTTTCAACGGGTGCTTGCAATGGCCATTGCTGCAGCGGGCTTGGACCCGGGCGAATTTGGGACCCACTCCTTTCGTATAGGGGCTGCCACTGAAGCTACAGCCAGAGGTCTTAATGTAGAACAAGTGAAACGTGTGGGGCGCTGGTCCTCCAATTGTTATAAGAGGTACGTGCGATTGCACATGTTGTGAAACTGTAGTCATGTATTCACGCCTCTTGTTTTTGTTTGTTTTCAGTTGCGCAAGCCTACGCGGCAGGGCAGACTGAGCAGTCGACCCAACACCAGGTCAGCGGTCGCACGTCACCGGCTGTGAGGAAGGAGGTTTGGGTCGTGGGCCACTCATACGTGAGACGGGCTGCAGACGTATTCAAAGCAGGTGACATGGTTCACGTACCTGAGGAATACGGGTACAGAGTGTCCTTCTACGGAAGGGGCGGTCTCTGTATTGACCAGTTTCAGGAATTTTTTGAGGGCTTGTTAGAGCGGATGAGGTCACCGCCGTCCATAGTCATAGTGCATTTGGGGGGCAATGATTTGGTCACCACCGGTAGACGACTTCTCCTGGAGGCTATGCTTTCCACGGTAAGTTGGTTAGCGAGGAGAGTTCCGGGGTGCCTAATCGCATGGTCTCATATGATCCCACGAAAAGTGTGGCGGGGGGCTATCTCGATCCCTGCTGTGAATCATTCGGTTAGAAAATTGAATAACAAAGTGAGTAGGTTGTTCCGTTCCAAGGCATTGCATTCGATCTCGCATAATTGTATTAATGATGACAGTATGTATCTGGGGGATGGTGTGCATTTGTCGAGGGCGGGGAATGAGTTACTCATAGGAGACTTCCTAGCCTGGTTAAAATCTTTG
Organism: Lissotriton vulgaris; assembly: GCF_964263255.1. Taxonomy (NCBI): domain Eukaryota; kingdom Metazoa; phylum Chordata; class Amphibia; order Caudata; family Salamandridae; genus Lissotriton; species Lissotriton vulgaris. The sequence continues at coordinate 999,358,529 of NC_141689.1, forward strand.
GAACATGACCTTTAGGTAGGAGTTTTGTGGGGGGTCCGGATAGCCGGTCAACTATCCGGACCTGTGGCGGTAAGGTCATGATCGGTGAGCACTAATTGGTAGATCCCTATGAGTGGGCGTCACCCAACACGGATGGGAGCGCTCGGGAGAGGTGGCCATTGGCCCCTCAGTGGGGAGGCGGTCCCGTCTAAGGGCGGGTCGCCGGAAGTAAAGGAAAGGCGGTCAAGGCCCCTTCCTTTGTAGGAGGGGTTACAGCCCCCTCCTGGGGAATTTCCCGGGGCTAGTGTCATCTGCGACGGCAGATGCGGTAAGTTGTGTGGGGTGGGGAGAGGTCAACGATACCTTCTAGATACCACACACAAGTGTTCGAACGACCTTTAAATGGCGTCGAGTCTTAAGTGCCCCCGTCAAGTCAAGGGAAATTGTTAGTAGTTGCACTTGTGGTAAGCCCCTGTGCCATCGCCCCTCCTAAGTGGGAGGGGTAAGTCTGGTTAGGGATCTTGACACCGGTTATGACCTTGCCGTTGGCCCTTAAACGTTAGGATGTACAATTTCAGTATTCTTAGAGAATGTTTTGTAGGATGCTAGTTCGGCTAGGAGAACCTCTGTATTAGAGATTATGTTAAGGTTAGCCAAACATCGTAATGTGATAATGAAATTGTACATAACATGAAAACGTTTAATGTTTTAATCTTTTGTTTTAATAAATACGGCCGGGATGGTCACTCCATCCCACATCCAAAAACTTTAAGAACAGTTTCCGGTTTCCCTTCCTTTTGGGGATTGTGTTGAGAGGGGGTGGCGGGTATCTCAGCCATATGGAAAGGGGCGACCACTCGGTCCCCCCGAACGTATGGATGAGTGCCTCGATCCCCCCGGGAAGCCATTTTTGGGCGGGAGGCGCGTCTCGGCTGGTATGCCCGAAGCGGCGTAGCCGGGGCGCGCCTTTTCCCGCCCTAGAGTGGGCTGGCCTAGACACCGACGCAGCCAGCCACGCCCCCGGGGCGGGCAGGGGCGGGTTTTCGCCCGCCCTGAAGACGGATAAAAGAAGGCGCAAGACCAGAAGACGTCCTCTTGTTCTTGTGCTCCGAAGCTGCACCTCCTCGCTACACGTGAGCTCGGGACGGAACGAAGAGCCAATTTTGACCCACCCACCAGCCCCTGAGGACAGCAAAGTTGTTGTGCAATAAAGTGAATTGATAAGTTTGTTTTTCCGTTTCGTTTACAGGCTATAACAGTAGCAGTTTGTAGTTAATAAAGATGGTGAATATCGTTTAGGTTGTTATGATTAAAGTGATTTGATGTGATGTTGCAATTTTAGCATGTTCCTTCGGTCGTAGCGACCAATGTTTTCATAGGTTGAAGAACTGTCGTATTTATTTTTTGGTAGGCGGTAAGGTCATGATCGGTGAGCACTAATTGGTAGATCCCTATGAGTGGGCGTCACCCAACACGGATGGGAGCGCTCGGGAGAGGTGGCCATTGGCCCCTCAGTGGGGAGGCGGTCCCGTCTAAGGGCGGGTCGCCGGAAGTAAAGGAAAGGCGGTCAAGGCCCCTTCCTTTGTAGGAGGGGTTACAGCCCCCTCCTGGGGAATTTCCCGGGGCTAGTGTCATCTGCGACGGCAGATGCGGTAAGTTGTGTGGGGTGGGGAGAGGTCAACGATACCTTCTAGATACCACACACAAGTGTTCGAACGACCTTTAAATGGCGTCGAGTCTTAAGTGCCCCCGTCAAGTCAAGGGAAATTGTTAGTAGTTGCACTTGTGGTAAGCCCCTGTGCCATCGCCCCTCCTAAGTGGGAGGGGTAAGTCTGGTTAGGGATCTTGACACCGGTTATGACCTTGCCGTTGGCCCTTAAACGTTAGGATGTACAATTTCAGTATTCTTAGAGAATGTTTTGTAGGATGCTAGTTCGGCTAGGAGAACCTCTGTATTAGAGATTATGTTAAGGTTAGCCAAACATCGTAATGTGATAATGAAATTGTACATAACATGAAAACGTTTAATGTTTTAATCTTTTGTTTTAATAAATACGGCCGGGATGGTCACTCCATCCCACATCCAAAAACTTTAAGAACAGTTTCCGGTTTCCCTTCCTTTTGGGGATTGTGTTGAGAGGGGGTGGCGGGTATCTCAGCCATATGGCCTGATAGCGCAAGAGGCGACTAGTACAATCAGTGTTCAATGTATTTATCAAAACACAAGAGCCTTATGCACAATAAACAAACATTCGGATTTAAGACGAATGAAAGGTCAAGAGCCTGTAAGCAATTTGAGTTTGTAAACATATGTGTTCTAGTGCAGGACAGCAAGTAATTCTTCGGACAGTTATAGTATCTGTAAAAATCATTGCATTTACTTTTTCTGAATTTCTAAAAAATATATAGGTTGCACATAAGGATTAAACACCTGAGTGCAAGATTCTGCCCTAAATAAAAATTGAGCAGAACCAATAAACGAGTGACCGGGTCTTCTTCTTTTTTATAATTGTAATTGTCCTACCCGGCCACATTTTTGGACAAAACCCCCCTGGTAACAGAGCTTTAGAAAACGAGGCAGCTATGCATACAAATAAAATGTGCTTGTACTCTGCTGTTTAAAAGAAAGGAAAGGATAAAGGAAGGAACACGTTAAAGAAGTCAGCAACAAATGCAACACATGCAGGCTGAAAGAGGAGCACTGGAGTAAGGAATTAAATAAGTAATGGATGAAAGAAGGAGGAAATAAGAAAAGAATGTGAAGGGAAGTAAAGAAGGGGTAGAGGGAGAAACACACCATGTATGTTTGTAAAGCCCATATCCACTATAGGGGGACTATACCAAATTAAAAATGTTGTCATCCAGCTCAATTGCACTAATTTTATCTAAAGATGAAAGACTGAGTGGCCACACCAAGATTTCAATTTATGAATCTGAGCTGTGTTCCCACTCTGAAATTCCCTCTGCTCAGCAACAAAGATCCCGAATTCAAGGGAAAATTCAACCGATAAAATCACATGAGGTTTGTTTGGGCTGAAAGCGCTGCCCGGCGTCGGCAAATTCCCTTCTGAGGCATGGAGGGGAGTGGGGTTCACGCAATGCCCACTCCTGTCAGCCCACAAACTGTGCTCTTCCTGGAGCTCTCTCCCCATCCACTGCCCCTGCCTCATCTGACACTGACCCCATATTTCCATGTATCTCCTGTTGAGTGCAAAAATAAAGGGACAAGGAAACTAACAAATGTGTACCTCGCATGTGACGTGAAAAAAAAACATATGGAACAACGTTTACTGACTTGTTTTTCTTAAATTTGATTTATTAAAAAAAATGTAGTATACTTGTTTGAAATTTAAATTAATTTGCACAGCAGCATACTAGTCACATGGATTGAACCTACACTAAATTGCGAGCACGGCATGCATTGCGAATGAAGTTAAACCAACCACAGGGGCGAGCGTTTTCAGTCCCTTCTACGCCCCAGGTCTATTCTTCTCTTGTGCTCTTGGAGTCACTGCGAGCATGTCTGGGAATACAGGAAGGAGTGAAAAGAAAGCCTATTTATAGCCTGAATTCCTAATGGGAAGATGCAGGTGCACGAGGCCTCAGCAACCTGAAGCCAACGCAGAAATGAGACCACGTCAGCTGGCTGCTGAAAATGGTTAATGACTTGGGACCTGCCTAAGATTTGTTCTTACCAATAACCTACTTATTTTAAAAGTTTCACTGAAGCATCGAATGAAACTGCAATGCTCCTCTATAGGGAGCAGCAGGGACTGCACCTATTAGACTTTGAAGTGAAGTATCAAAAAAAAATCATTGTCCATATATTTTCCCTGACAAGAACTGTTTGAAAATCTATTTTGAATAAGTCGGATGACACGCATAATACAAGTACTTTTTGGATTACTTAAAAAGTGGCTTGTTTGCATTTTATTAGATTACAACATGTGGGAAGTTACTATAATAATAAAGAGATCTTGTAAACAGGGCAACAAATGGACCATTTGAAAAATAATATGCATTGCTTGGGATTTCTATAAAAGCATTCTAACATAATGTTAAAAGGGGTGATTTTTATGTACAATATATGTTGCAATTATATGATCTAGGTGAACGAGTTATGACTATCTAAAAATATGTTACTCTAACTTTGGCCACTCTGAGCCTTTGAAATACATTTTTTAATTAGCGCAAGAAAATGCTCCATTATTCGAATTAAGGTTTGAGGTGGAGAGAGACAAACCTGGTCTCAGTTTCTGGACATGAATCAAAAGGCTTTCTCATTACACTCCTCTATATCAACAAGATTTTACAAGTGTGTGGTCGTCATTTTTGGAAAAATTGCCACCCAAAACCGCTTCAACAATTACAGAATTATTCGCTGTAGAAATGATTACTCACGGAAAAAATAGTTTGCTATTATACAATTGTATCAAAACGTAACGTTATTTCCACACCTACATTTATAGCAGTATTTACAAGGGTAAAATACAAATCCTCATTAACAGAATATGAAAATTAAGGCATTTTAGACTCACGAAGGGATACGCAGAACTTCTACCAGAAAAGCACTTTAAGTGTACTCAATCTTCCCACATGCATGGTTTTGTGGACGTTCTAAAATGGTTAAACCTGGAGGTCGGTGAGCACACACAAACTCACATGGGGGTTATTTATTATTTATGTGTATTTGTTAACACTTTCAGCAATAGATTACACTAGACAAGATCAGACAGATGTTTTTTTCTTTTAGGCCGGGGCAGATTAAGTGATATTGCCCGGAATCACCGGAATCCTGGATGTGTAGCCAATACTGGGCTTCAAACCTAGGTCTCCATTGCAGGTGCGGCCGGCACAGCTAACAGAGGTGGGGCGAGTGTGGGGGCGGGCGGAGTAGATTGACGGCGGGATAGGGAAAGTAAAATAAAACAATAAATAGAACCACTTATATTGAGATCGCCGCATCGCTGACCAGCAATCTGAGGCATGTGCAAAATGATGAAACATGTTCTTTAAATATTGTGAGTCTTTGTCCAATGTGCTTTGTCAACAATGCAGAGAACCTGGAGTTAAGGTTAAACATTGAGTGGGACCAAGTGGAGTGGTTTCTTTACAGGTTTGATGTGGTCTTGTTTTCTGAGGTTTGGAAACGTTCAGACTGCCTGGTCTATAGTCTTTTTCATCAGTTAATAAGATTTGTGGGGAGGCCATTGTAAATGATATTCCAATAATCCAGTATGCCAACACCAAAGGCCTTGTTAGCTTCACTTTGTGAGAAGTTTGGAGGAGAAAATAACAGTTTGTAGTAATGGCAGTTTTGAATGATACTCTTGATTGCAGCATTGACTTCAGAAGCAAACAACAATTCACAGATAGAGAGTGTACCTAAGTTACTTACACTCAGTGATGTTAGAACAAGGAATGTGGTGAAGTTGAGGGGTAGAAAATCAGACTTGGCTGTTCCCACGACGAGAACCCTTGTTTTTGCTCTCTTCATGCAGAAAGCCAAATGAGCAAAAAACAAGATTCTTTTTAAGTGTGAAATGCATCCTCAAATAAAAATTAACACTATGACTCATTTTGGATAAAATATAGTGCTTAATGACAGATTTTCATTCCGTGTGATTACCTGCACTTCTGGGCTTAGTCATGATTTTGTTTCTTGAAATCCACTGAGGGGACATAGTGATGAAGCGGGGCAGTATTAAATGAATTAATTTACATGTGCAACAAGGTACCAACAAAGCCTTTTTCTTCATGTTGGAAAGCATTGAGCAGTCTTAACCTTGATTTCTTGACAGACAAGTTTGCACTCTCCTTGTCCTGGTTCTTCGTTGGTGTAAAAAATGATTAAGGTCCCAATTATGACTTTGGCAGGCAGAATGCTGGACTGTCATTGCGTCACGAGGGAGTATGCCACCTAGCCGGTGGCATTCCCACTGCAGCATTACTAGTTAATCGCCGGGATGGCATGCTTCTGCTCATATAGAGCCTGCAACACAAGCTCCTACCTTGGCACCACCTCTTGCACGTCGGTGCACTGTGTACCATGCACCATGTTGTGCATGGCACAAAGTGCATGCACAACAATGCCAGAAGATGGGGGCACAAAATGTGTTCACATGCACAGCCTACATGGGCTACAATGCCCTGGGGCCCAGTTTGGGTCCCCTTCCCTGCCTTTCTGATGAACTTTTCATGGCAGGGTCTCAAACATGAGAAGGTCAGTCGTAAGGCAGGTAGCAATCTGCATGGCGATGTCGGCATTGGTTCCGCTGCCAGAGATCGCTGATTTCCCCACTGCCGCACCATCTGGATCCAGAATCCTCACCCTAGTGGCGTTCTAACATCAGGCTTGTAGCGGTCCAATCTCCACCCTCGTAATAGGGTGACCACGAGGAGGTGGCGGTCAGACCGCCACCAAGGGTACGGTGGTCTTGGGACCATAGCACTTGTAATCAAGCCCTAAGTCACAAATTTCTTCAATTACTTTGAAAGTTCCTCCTGGTCACTCTTGCAGCCCAGAGGTTCTCAGGGCAGGCTTCTATTCACCAGGTGTCTCTTCAGCCAGAACAGCTTCAGGGTTCAGTCCATAGCGGTCAACCAGGCCTTCTTGAAGTTTGGAGTCCTCCTGCTTATTGTTCCCCTGTATCAGGTAAGAATGGGCAGACCACTTGGAGAGCAATTCAAGACAATGGGTACCAGCATGAGTCAGGAGCCCTTGGGCATTTTTTCTTACAGTCAGGCAGATTCTTCTTTTTTCAAGAGATTTTTTTCTTCTCTGGTCCAGCGATGTTCTAAGAAGGAGGTGTGAATCTTGAGCATACCTTACACCCAACCCTGGCTACTTTTTTTGCAGAATTCCCACCTCCATCAGCATTTCATGATCCAGTTTACCCCCAACATTCCAAGACTCACTCATCCAAAATATCCCTAGGTTTCTGTAATCTGCAAGAAACCAGTCCCTTCGTGTAGTTATTCCTCTATGGAGATAAGGTGTCCTTTCTGTTAGTGCCAGAACAGGTTTATGAGGCTGGAAATGCAGAAAAGAATCATATGATTACTTTGCAAATCAATTGCTGTAGTTCCTAAAAGCCTCATATTGTATTTTCACTTCAAGGCAAGAGCTGTCCAAGCTGCCCTTTTTGTTGCTAAGTGTTCCTGTTCCCCTGCTAGATGGCAAATATATGGTTAGTGATTATTGTTAACACCATTCCTGCCTTTCAGCTACCAGAAGGCATACCATTGTCTACTAGGATAGAGAGCTGCTAACAGGTAGTCAAGGTCTGTATTCAGTCCCTAGGCTAGAACTGGGAAGCAGAGCATTTCTAAAGGTGTTTATTTCCAGGCAGTTCAAAGTGCACTTTCCCAAAGTTACTTTTTCCACAAATCATATTAAAATCTCTTTCCATCATTAAATTTTGAAAAATAACTCTGATGGACCAAAGCTGATATATGAAAGTGATTTTATTCCAAATTAGGTCCTGTTAATGAAAGGAGAACTTTTCATAGTCTCAAACAGCTTTTTGTAACTGTTTACTGTGAGAGCTACCTTTCCCAATTTCGAGTGTGCGCCTTTTTTGTAGAATTAGCACATTGCCTTGCAGGCTTAAAAGGTACAATTCAATGGCAACTTATCTAATATATAAAAATATTTTTTCTGTATGACAAAGACACTTTTTCTCTCCATATGTTACTGAAATACTTTACATTTTTACCCAGCCTCAGCAAAATTGTGCTCTCTGGAGCCATGCATTTTTGTCATTTATGAGCCTGGTGTAAATACACCATGCAGGCCAGAAATGACACTTATATTTCAAGCCATAGGTGTATTTTCTGTGCCATCTACGATGGTCTTATCAAAAATTAAATGAGCCAATTAGGTAAAAACACTGCACAATACGTGTTTAAGGGCAGTGTTATAGTGCATATATTCCTAATTCCAGCATGAATAGACATAAAAAGGGGAGGGACCATGTGTTAAATGTTGTCCTTTCTTATAATGTGGTGTTAATCAAGTAACTGTTCCAAATAGCTATTGAAGAGGGGGAATGATCCTTTGGGTACTCAGCTGGACACAAGGTTTTTAGAAGAGTTGGCTGTACCAATCCTAATGTCTTGTCTGTGGGTCCAGGTATGCATTGTGGGAGCCTTTTCAGCATAACTGGGGTGTTAAACGTTTTATAAAAAGGCCCATAGGTCAAGGAGTATAGGTGTTGTAGGTTTATCTATACCAACGGAGAGTAGCAGAACCTCCTGATCATGTCAAGTACTGATTCAGTGCCCTTCACAGGTATACATCCTGTCTGCACTTTGTGATTAAGATGGTTGAATTCCATGTATTCTTTAAGTTGTCTTGGCACTTTTCATGTTCTTGCAGAGGAAGGGAAAGGTTGAAATAACAGGCAATTAACCAATATCATTAAGTCGTCACAATGGTTTTCTGAAATGACTGTGATGTGATGATGCAGTGTTTCAGCAAACCTAGAGCAACTTGATAGAAGAGAATGTATATTGCATTTGTAGAGTTAAACATAAAGGACAGAATGGTTTGCCTGAAGAAGGAGCCGGACCTAGGGTCCATTGGTACATTGGGCACCGTTGACTTTACATTCAAGCTCAGTAGACTGTTAGTCTCCAATTCTGAAAATCAGATTATAATAGACTGCAGTAGAGGTATATGAATGGGAAGGAAGTTTAAGTGTTCCAATGATTTGGAATTTACTTCACAGATTTGGTAAATTTTTGTTTTGAGGAAATCAAGGAGACCATCACAATGTTCTGTTCTTCAGGGCAACTGAATTAGAAAGTTTGTATTAGAAGTTACATATTTACTACATTTGGTTGGGGGCTTTAAGCACTGTGAGGCTTTTGCCTACTTTCGATGGATTTGTGGTAAATTTCCTAAGTAGTTTGTAGGGGCTTTTGTCTTCTACAGCCTAATTTGTTCACCAATGCAGTTCCAGGGTGTGGTTAATATGTTTCAGCTTCCCAAATACTACCTAAATTCATTTATTGTTTTCTTTATTATCTATCTTATTTCAAAAGTGATATATTTTGGTATAAGTTGTCCAGCAAACTTTCAAGGTCTGTTTAATCGGATAGGTTGTTTTGAGTTTCCTACTCAGAAGTTTTGCTCATATCTTGTGAAAATGTCCCTAACTGATTCACTATGCATATAATATTATCTATTTTGGTACAAAAATTGTTGTCAGATTCATATTTTTGCATTTAGCTCCAGGAGAAAATGAGAGTGCTCTGTACTGTTTTGAATCAAGACGGGCACAATTAAATACTTGCTTCATTCCCCGATAGGCCCATATTCTTGTCTTCTCTTCCCACTCCAGGCTCTGCTCCCACAACTTTTGCTGCGTCCGTCACGACATCCTCGGACTTCCTGCCGTCCTCTGTTGTTCTCGATCCTCCTTCGTTTGCGTTCTCGATCTCCTCTCCTCTTGATGTCTCTCTCCTCTCCTCGCCATCAGTATATCCATCCGCTTCCTCCACTCCAGTTTCATCCGCTTCCGGGTCATGACCTCCAGGACCGCTAGAGTGTGTCTCTCGCGTGTCCCCGTGGTGCCTTCCAGCTGGTCCTTCAATTCTCCTATCACAGGTCTGATTACAATGACAGACACCGTTACGGAAAGGAACTGCACAACCTTAGGCTGGCGGTTACGACCGCAATATTACAATATGACCGTTCATTGGGCAGTCACAAACCTCCATTTGTCAATGGAACCTAGTGCTGCCGACGGAAAAGGCCCCCAGCACATGCTTCCATTGACAAATGAAAGTTTGTAAACATCCCTGCACCGTCTGGCAGGTACAATGTGTTTCCTGCCACACAGTGGAGGGTTGTTTTGGGGGGCACAATAGCTGCCCCCCAGACCACATTGCGGAGTTGCCAGGAGGAAGGGGCCCTGCTAGGGGCCCCCAATGTCACACTCTGACAGACTTTCAAGGCCGGAAAGGCCGACATGGAATGGCTGTCGGAAACCAACATCATAATCTGGCGGAGGTGCGGTCATTAAAGCATCATGCAGTCTTTCCGACGAGTCCATCAGAACCACATTGGAATCCCCCCCACAAGTTTAACTCCGACCGCAGTCATCCTAATATGGCGGATGGACTTTAAACCTACCATGTCAGGCAGAAAGCCTCCGACCACTGGTCATCAGCTTTCCGCCTGAAATCATAATCAGGCCCAAAGTGTCTAAATTTGATGAAGATAGTTTAGAGCAACTTAGAATATTGTAGCAATGTCAATCTCTAATAATGACCTGGATTTTAAAACTATTAATTAATAAATAACGCAATTGATTATGAAAATGTTTTGCGGGATCATTATACATGAGTGTTTGAATGCATTTGTAATGTTTTTAGACAGAGATAGGCAGTTTCAATAATTGGTTTCGTCAGTCTCAATAGTGTTTAGCAGTGTTAATGTTGGCAGCATTGTACTAACCTTCTTCTTGGTCAACCTGATTGTTTTCTTATAGTCATGTGAAAACTGTGTGAGGGCCATCAATGAAATGAAAAACTGTAATGAAGTTGCACAGTTTTTAATTAAACAGTCACATCATAATTGCATAGTTATGAATCCATCATTTTTATTATGTTGTTAAGCCTGTTGTCAGATACATTCATCTTGCACCATTGTACTGCCTCTCTTTGTATTTGTTCAAGAAATGCAGTGTGCCAACATTTTTGTATGTGAATCTGGATAAAAAAATGAATAAATAAATGCCATATTACAACCTTATGCCCTGTTACATACCAGTTTTTAAAAAAACATTGGCGCATGTGGATTGGAAGCATGACAATACAATAAAACGTAACAATTGTCATCTAATCACTTATTAGGCCCACATCAATAGATATAACATTTCCCCCTGATCTAATTAAACATTTCCTTTTGTAGGTCCAAACTTCAAAATATGCAGTTTTCCCCCTCATTATGAATGACATATGTTAATCCCTGAAACTTCTTATCTCCCAGAATTATTGAAACCAGGGGTCCCAGTTATTTCAGATGGAGGGAAATTACATGTTTTTAATGAATAGCATGCAGGAATCACGTTTAGCATTAACATACATGCATGTTTTACCTCGATGTTCCTGCAAAACGTATAATTCTTATGGGGTCAATAACACACGTTGACTAGGTCATGGTCCTCCGAATTTAGGCAAATGTCTCCATCTTTCTATTCATCACCAAACATTTCCAATTTATTTGCCACATTTATAAGCACTTTTGAATTTGCACTTGCAAGGTGTAAGTTGTGAAAAAAGTGTGAGAAAATGCATGCCAGTCCCTCATTTTCACAGAGGGTATGAGGAAAAGGAACATGTCTTATGTAAACATGTTTTATCCTCTAGGAAAAATGTAAAAATAAAAAGTTATTTTGGATTTAACAGCCAAAATATTGGTAAATACCATATTTTTGTATGCCTAAATTCCAAAAGCTTCAGACAATAGTGTAACTTATTACAAATTCCAGAAATTAACAGACATATGCCTATGTTTCCAGAGCTGGATCCATTGTTCGTGACTCGGGCCAGAACACATAATAAATCCTCAAAAACTGATGAATGAATATAACTTCTTAAGTGCTGCTGACGACCAACGGTCGTCACGAGCGCTACCTCCCCAGTGCTGCGCACGTCCATTGGACGTCCATTCAGCACTAGTTCCAATGGACAGCGCAACACTAGGGAGGGATATTTACACGCAGCTAAGGTGATAAAGAAAGAACACAAAGAAGCACATTGACCCCATTTTTAAAGAGATAGCCTCAATGACAGGTTTTGTGGAATTGCACACAATAGAATTGAAAGGAAGACAGGGAAGGACCTAGATTTAAAGAAGAACAAGTATTTATACATTTGTAAGAAAGTATGTTGTTGAGAGTTTCATTAAGAAGAAGTACATACCCCACCTAAAACCAGTGATTAGCAACTGAGAGCATGATTCACAAAGGGCCTCCTTACTCGTGGTGGAGGCCCTGCAGAAGTTGGGGAGGCTCTGCACTCAGGCGGAATCTCCTCAATAAGAATTCTCATTGCGATGATTCTGCCCTGAGGGTTTCATTACGATTTAGTTCAGAAAGCATTCCAACCGACTCGGCCTCGGAATTCTTTCTGACCAAATCGGTTTTTGGGAGTCCGACTGACCCATTACGATGTTTCTGAACACGGTTGGTCGGAATCCCATTAACTTCAATGAGAGCCTGTGTTCCGACTGACAACACTCCCATTGAAGAAAGTGGTGATTGTGGAAAATCTTGCACCATGTGGCCTCAACAGGATGCTTCTGGGTGAGGCGGGGCCTGCTACAGCCCCCAAAAGTCAGATTCTGACAGCCAATCGGTGCCGGACAAACCAATTCGGAACGGGTGTCCGAATCTGACATCGTAATACATCGGTCGGAAATGCGGTCCATAGAGCCGTACGTGTCGGCTCCGACCGCCTCAGCTTCTTAGAAGGCCTGTCGGAACCGAGTCGGAGGACCGAACGGTTACCTTACATTGTAATCGGTCGCTCAGGAATGTCTCCGAATCGGTCGGCAAGTGTTCTGAATCGCATTCTGCCGAACAGAATGCCCTTCAGAGCCTTTCCGACCAACATCGTAAAGAGGCCCTGAGTGAGGAGACATCCCCACAAATGTGGGGTCTCCTCCAGAATTGCAGACACCTGTTGCGAATCAGGACCAAAATGTTCTTTTACCTGATTAGCAACATCACATATAATGTGAGATGATATTTCTACTTCGGGGAATTGTTCAGTTTGACTTAAGAACTAACACTTCCCACTTAATATTATATGAAATAGTGCAATTTACCTCATGTTACTTCAAAATAAGAATCGTGCTTGACATTTAGAAGAAGAGGGAGACAAGTATAACATGACTAATAACTTGTGTAGAAAAAATATCAAAAGCCAATAGAGCAAGGGGATAGTGATCATAATAGGCAAGCAAATTGTTTCATTTAACAGCCTGGCTGCAGAGAGCAACTGAATAAACACATGTATAAAACAATAATACACAATAATAAGCCTGTACAAGTACTTGTTCAAGGCAAATGGACCAGAGAGAACATTCCAATGGCAGGCTCTGTTGATAGAAACACAGTGAAGCACCAATTTGGATGAAATTAAATAAGGAAATACTGAACCATTCCATGAAGAATTAATTGAATGCATATGATGGTATAACTTTGAGTATGAAACAAATACAAGATATGCCATGAGATGCATACAGCACAGGCTAAGCATTTCTTTTCAGTCAGAAAGGGGATGTGGCAGAGTGTAACTGAAGAGCCGGCACAAAGGCACATTTTATTAAAGGGAACGTATTCTGCTTGGGATGATGTACAGTAGAAAGATCGAAAGCAATTCAGAAGCAATCTAAGTGCTTTAGTGGCTATCAACAGGAGGTTAAGGAAATAAAGAACACTTTGAGTGCCTCTGGCGAAAAACTGTTATGAGGATCTGATGTAAGTGAGAGCCTCATTTACAGAGAAAACAGGGATAATGAAGTGATTTTGGGACATATTTTCTAAAATAGTATCAATGTCAGATAGACTACATTGCCAGTTAGGGAGAACGACGATTTCTCTCTGTAAGAAGCAGATAGTTTATATGTCAGTTTTTAAGAAGTGCCATACTTTCCTGCACGCTTCTTTTCATTAGTACACAATCCATTTTGAAGTTGAAGACATACAGTTCTTAATGCCAGAGTGCTACAGAGCTAGGGCTGCTACAAGGGTAGATTCACACATGTGTTGTAAAGGTTCACATCGTTCTTGTAAAGGCTCATTGTCACATAACTGCTATTTTATGGGTTCTTGCAAGACCTTATTTTCAGCCACAACATGCATTGTACTGCACAACTAGGCAACAGAATACAATCGGAGTTTGGGGGGCATCCGAGTAATAGGTAGAATGTTAATCCCTTCTGAAAAGCCTTCATATTTTAATATCCAATGCCCATTCCACTGCAGACATATGAATTAGGTCCCTTGGGCATTTGTCACCCAGTCCAGACCAGTATCTGCATTTGTGAATACATTGGAATCATTTGCTTGAGCCATCCTCATATTTCCAGTATGATCACACACAGTGTTTGGCCAATGTCAGCTAAGTGCACTTTTAGGGTGCTTTTCAATTTAATATATTCATTGTCATTGATTAGAGATTCTTGTTGTATCTTACAAATTGTGTATAATGAATTGATTAGCCTTGGTTCTAATATACAATAGCAATGCTTTATATGTATATTTTTAAATAAGCTACGTCCACATTTGTCGAACTCTTCACAGTGCTTTCAATTTTATTCAAAGTCCCTCTCCAGGACCTGCAAATAGCTTACAGAATGTCTCTGTTATGTGCCTTTAATGTGTTACCTATGGACTGTCTGTGATTACCAAAATGCATGTGATCACGAAACTTAACAACTTTCTTAGCGGGCGCACTTAATAGAAGTGGGTATCAAGATGGGTACCTGTCCCGATCGTGTCCCCCTGTTCACGCTTCACTCTCTGATCACCTATATGGTTCAGAGTGCGATTTTAGCCAATTATTTTAAATCTACAAGTACAACTGACAGTGTGGTGGTCATGTGATTGATTCGCTAAATAACTGATTTTGTAATCTATAAACCTTGGTTTCACAAGTGACCAGAATTTCACAATTCTAAACGCTACTAATTTTCCTGCAGCTTAAATTAGTACATTTGTCAAATATATGCTGGATTGTGCTTTCTAGTTACACTTAGATTTTTCACTTGCAATCAATATATCCTTTTTTCTGAATTCAATCTGAACTCCACACACAATAAGGCTCTTACTAGAGCACTTCATATTACATGTGCTCCAACAGTAATAAAATGTTCTCTGAAAAATGCTCTGATCCTCCTGGAGGCGGGTAATACTTTCTAAAATACCTAAAAATAAATCAAATAATACCGGTATGTTATTCTCTTGAATCCCTCCTACTTGGCTGCACTAATTTTCGTCCAGTCTCTTAAGTTAAAGGCTGAACAACAGAAGCACAATAAGATAAAGAAATCATGACAAACATCAAAATAGTCATTGTTGAGAAAAGATGTATTTGTTGCAGGGTTGAAAGAGAAAAACGAATTGATCATTCCACATGTAGTACATTGAACATATGACTCTAACACAAGTGTAGCTGTTGGGCTTATTCTACTGTGCTGTACTTGATATCCCAGATAGTTTCATCAATTATTACTCCTACACAATACCTGAGATGCTCTAGGGAGCAGCTTTAATTATATTGTCTTCTGAAGTCTTTGTCCTGAAATTTAGTAAAGTGCAAAACCCACATTATCAGTTGAGCCACCTTAGTACAAAACAGATGTTACACGTTTTAAAATGATGAAGGTGAATGCATACATAAGCATTATTTAGAAATAAACCAGTATTACAAGGCCACACAAATATTCCTTTGTTTGTTACACCTCTAACATGTAGATCTCATATTTGAACTATATAAACTGTGACCAACCTATCGAAATGCTTAAGAAGAGGCTTCAAATGTTCTAATGCCATTTCGAGTTCTGATTTCCTCATCACAAACACATTGTTGGGGTTCTTACATTCTTTGTAGTCAAAGAATACTTTTGGTGTTAAAATACTGTATTATTTAAGTAGCATAAACAATGGTTTTGACAACCCCCTGGACCAAGGGTATTTCACCTCAGAAACCTCTCCCAGGGTTAGACAAAATATTTATTTTTTATTTGGTGAAAAAATACCATGGGTCCAATTCTCAAAAGCATTCAGTAGCATTGAAAGTAGTTCTTAAGAAGCACTCTTTTACATACTCTTGCAGGGCCAGCTCTAGGGTGGTGCAATCTGACTTGGGGTGGGGGCGCCTTGTTTGCAAATTTATAATGGCTTGAAAAGCACCCGCTGCTGTGTTCCTTGCCTCCAGCAATTTTCAGACATCAATTAAAATGTCAAGATAACTCCAGTGATTAAAGTTCTTCCTGGGAGTTTTGTCTAGTGGAAGTTTGACTCCTGGTAAGGTAGCTAAGAGGGTTAATATGCCTGCTGCTAAGAATGGGTGCCATGTAGATCACAAAGTGCATATAATGTTGATAGGTCTATGGGTTACTGCTTTTTTCAGAGAAATTTTATTATGTTACTTGCAGGTTATACATTAAAATCCTAATATGGAACAATGAGCTATTAACTGTAATCATAGAGCTGCATGCAAACTGCAAGATGTATATTAGACTTACATGTTTATGTTTGGTCTTTACTTAACCTAATCTTGCAAAAACCGTTCATTTTGGTAGAAATGAATTATTAATATTAAAGAGAGCCCCTAACAAATATTGTTATGTTTTAAACTATGAATTTGTGCTTTTTCAGACCAAGGACTCTAAAACAATAGTGCCTACCAGTATGAATTACAAATGCCTCCTACATCTTGTAATCCTCTGTCATAGGTAACATTTTTCCTATACACTGATTCACACATGTGATTATCTCTGTTAAATGTGTGTATGATGTAAAGTGCTCTGACACCTCACACTGGTATGAGTGGCGTTTTAAAACTAAATGAACCCGAGAGACTGGTTATGGAGACTTGAGGGGCACTGTTAAATTGGTGGTAGTGAGGGAAACTGTGGCAGTGGAGGTCATTGGGGGGTGCCAACAAACATTGTTGCACAGGGCACCACTAGTGGTAAAGGAGAAACATCCTTAACAACTCGGTCAGTACACCGCAATGCTGTTACATCGCGGTCGTTACAACGACGGCGATGAAACCACCCTATGCCATTACAACGCAAGTCTTTACATCAACTTGCGCTAGATGGCGTGCTAACATTAAAAATAGATTGTAGTTAACTATCCCAACACCTTCCCTACTGATAAGTGGACTGGAGTTGGAATAGTAAATTACACTTTTCTAATGTTAGCACGCCACCAAGCGCAAGTCGATGTAAAGACTTACATTGTAAAGGCATAGCGTGGTAACATCGCAGTCGTTGTAACGAATGCGATGTAACAGCACGCGTTGTAATAACACGTGTTGTAACATCATACAACCGTTCTAAAGCCGGCTCTGTACTCTTGAATGCTTTGCAAAGCTGCCCTGAAACATCCAACATCCTTTTAGTAAAACTGCACAGATTCTGTTTGTACTAGCTGTATATGAATATTCACTGACAATTCAGAGTTTACTCCTATTTTGAGGTGTTTTATCCCCATATTCAAGAAGGCATGAAAGCGTACATACAGAGTGCTGCAGGAGTCATTGTTTAAACAATCCAAAATGCCATTGTGAATTTGCCCCTTTTTAAAATGTTTGCAGCCTTTAAAAAGAACACCTTCCATGCTGTCTTCAGCAGATAAACCAGATAGATGGATGTTTAAATTCTGTTTAATGGCAATGAATTGAGTTTGTAACAAAGTGGTTTATTAGTTAGTGTCGTTAGGTGTCCATAACAAATAATAAAGTCAATATCTTGCTAGTTTCAGTCAAAGGTTCCAGTAACTTAAACCTGAGAGCACCCTTAGTATCTGTGACACAAAGTAAACAGGCTTAACTTAATGAAAAATTATCAAAAAGTTAAAACAGTCAAAAACACACCGTAATAAAAACCCAATCCGATAAAAATCCCCCTCCAATTTATAAACATAGAGATAAATGGGATAAGCAAAGTGACACCAAAGCAACAAAAATCCAACAATGGAAACCAAAGATATGGTTTTTTAAAGATTTTGGTGAAAAGAGTGCGAAGCATGAATTGGAGTCTAAGATCATGGTAGACAGAGACTTAGGTGTTATTTGAAGTAAACCACGATGGAGCCGGATTCAAATACAGCAAGCGCATTGGTCCCATTAGAGCCAATCTGATAAGGTACTTTGTTTTATTTCTGAGGTATTGCTTCCCTGCATGGGATAAATCTGAAATTCTATCCAATGCCATGGAACAGGCAGTTTGATGCATTTAATTGTCTGTCCAGTTAAAGCTAAGGCACACAATGGTTTGAAACAGTTCATAAACTTCTTTTGGTGCCTTAAAAAACAACAGTACACTCCCAAGTCAACCAGGACACCGGAGTGGTACTAGAGACTCTCAGGTTGTCAAGGAGAGGACAGCAGCAGAGTCTAGGTCCAGGACCAGTTGCCACAGATCAGCTGGTATACTTCACAGAAATGGCCTCTTTACTGTTTTCATTTTCCTGGAGCCAACCAGGAGACCAGCCTTGTGATCCTTGTGGATCTTTCTGTCCTTGAACTTGAAGTGAAAAGGGATCCAACCTTCTTGGGTTCATCTCACAGGATAGAGATGCCAAGTGCAGCAGGTGCAACCTGCCTGGTATCCTTTCACAATGCCAGCAGTGGTGAGAGGAAGGCTGGGAGAGGGAGACATCCTAGGAAACTCCTAGTTCCTCTCTTTTAAGACGAATTTTTTAAAAAAAAATCTGGTCTCCGAACTTGAATAAAAAATAATCATGGTCATAAGGTAAATCGTATAATAAAGCCTGAAACAAGCGGCTCTGTGAGGATGCGTCTAACGTGTTCGCAAGTAGCCTGAAGTTTTTAAAGTGAAAGGCATGACAATATGATAGTAAGTCTGGAAGGGCTAATCATCCAATTTTTAAACCCCTTCTCAATTTTTTCCATGCTATCCTGGATGACTTACAAGCCCATATAAATGATCCAATCTTACCCTGGAGAATATTGATATCTTTCGAAGAAAATGATAAAGGGATACAATTATATAAAAAAAGTCAATTTGGGAAGGATAGTCATTTTGATGAGGTTAACTCGGCCATAGATATTTAGTGGCAGATTCCCCCATCTTGTTAAAGTTTTATTAATGTCTTTGACCACCGTCTGCCAACTGAGTAATGGTATGTTCTTTAGTGCTTGAGTTAAATAGATTCCCAAGTATCGCATTTTTTGTTTCACGCCCTGTATAAGTATGTTGTTATTCCAACCCATTATCTCTGTTTTCTCCCTGTTAATCTGGTAGCCTGATAATTTTCCAAATTCTTCTGATAGGTAAAATAGCCTGGGTATTGCTACTGAGTGATTAGAAGTATACAAGAGGAGGTCATCTTCATACAGGGCAGTTTTTAATAACATATTGCCAAGCTTAAAAGGTTGAATTATATTGTCGTCTCTAATTCCGCAAACAAAAGGCTCCATGTAGACATCAAACAAAAGAGGGGATAAAGGGAAACCCTGTCTGGTGCCTCGAGATACGTCAAACCAATCAGATAACATTCCATTTACCAAAACTCTTGCCTTTGGGTTATGATACAATGATTTGACAGCCTTAATAAAAGTTAGGGGGAACCCAAATGCCGACATTGTAGCCCATAAATACTTCCAGTTGACCAGATCAAAGGCCTTAGCCGCATCTATCGCAACCAAGGCCAACGGAAGGTCTTTATCGTTAGCATAATCTATAGCCCCTATCACTTGGAATGTTAATTCGTTTAACTGTCTCCCTGGAATAAAACCTCTTTGATCAGGGTGGATTATAGGTTTTATAATCTTCGATAATCTGGTAGCTAAGATTCCGGAGTAAATTTTCATATCTGTATTTAAAAGTGAAATTGGTCTGTACGACTCTATTCTCTTTGGGTCTTTATTAGGTTTTACTATGAGCGTTATAGTGGCTTCGGTCCAAGAAGGGGGAACAGAGTAGCCGTGAATTAATAAGAGGTTAAAAAGTGCCCTGAGTGTAGGTAATAGCTGATCTTTATTGTCCATATAGATCTCAATGGGCAGCCCATCTGAACCTGCAGCTTTTCCCCGTTTCATTTTCTTTAGTTGGTTTAGTATTTCCCCTTCTGTTATCTAACTTTCCAGGTATGTTTTATCCAGTTCTGACATTTGAGGTAAATATTTCGATATCAACCAAGTTTCTATATCATCCCCATTGGGGTCTTTATCTTCCGTGTAGAGGCGTCTCATGAAGCACCTTGCTTCCTCTCTAATCTCGGCATCTGCCTCTATCAGGTCCTAGTTCCTCTCTGACGCATATAAACTAAAGGTTCCCTGGACCTAACCAACCTACATTTGGAGTATTACCTGTCTGCTTTACTGAATACAGGGCCAAAATGTCTTGTGGCATTTTCAAGATGGTGAAAGTCTTTGACCACACTAAACTTGGTCACTGAAGGCTAGGGTTTTTGTGGGGAGTAAACTATGGTAATCTCTGTGTCATACACTAACACTCAGACTTCTCCTAACAATGAAGTCCAGTTTGAAGAAGGCTCTGTACCCACAGCAAAACCAGAGACATGAGTCTACTGGGACAAAATCAGGTTCCTTGACCAACCAGACAGGCAATACCCAAGATTTGTCCTACCACCTGGTTTGCTCCCTTTAATAGGTTCAAACCTTTTACATGTGCTTCAATCAGACCAGTGATGCAGGATTAGAAACAGGTGTGTCAACAAAAGTCACAAAGGCTAACTCTACATATTCTTTTAAGCTCTGGTTAGTTATCATTGCTCATTCAAGTAAGGTGTGTATACTCATGGGAGGAATTTCACACCTGATTCAAGGCACGGCCCTAAATGGGAGTCAAATTAGCTTCCTAAAAGCTCTGGCAGGTTAAAGGTAACTTTCTAAATGTTATGTGTCCTTAATTTTATAAACAATCTTACTTCTCCATTGAATTGGATTTTAATAACTTAAAATGTAGATTTTATTGTTTTTCTAGCTGGTCTCTGTCCTCAGTTAGTAGTATTAGTACTTTAATCTGCAGTCTTTTTTTTACATAGAACATCTAGGCCTGTCTCAGTGATTATAGCTTTTCGGGTCTTGTCACCGCAGAGACAAGTTCACATTATTTTCTATGTCTCGCTTTTGGATATCATGCACCTTATCTTGTGGCCTACAAGGTCTAAATAGGGTGACTTACTAATATTTAAAAGAGAGGTTTTTTTCTGTCAAAAAGGCTTATTTGATTACGTCACTCTAGCTCTGGCCTGCAGCAGTCAGCTTACAATGGAAGGCTTAAAGCTATGTTGTCCTTGTCACCCTAGTGCTTGACACAATATGTGCTCATTGACATTTAACTTTAAATTGATGCAATTACTACATCATATGCTATAGTTTTACTTGAGAGGCAAATATGCCAGTTTAGGATTATCCATTTTTTTAAAAAAAAATTAGAAGTCAGGGTACCTACACTGGGCACTGGACAGTGGCATCACAGTATGATTAGCCTAGAAAAAAGAAATAAAATTCAGCAATAAATGGGGGTGACCACACTAAAAGGGCATTTTCTCACAAGCAGTATATATAGGCTGCATCCATGTGGACTAGCAATCTATATCATCTTTAAATATTGTGCCTGGGATTACATAAGTGTCAGGGGTGCCACTTCATCTGCATTTCTTTATTGCTGCTTTAATCTTTTTATAATTATTATTCTATGGACAAAGATTAAGTTATCATTGGTGACATTTGTTATTCTTTATTTGGAGTCGGATTTAATTGTGTGTCTGCACTGACTAAGTTAAATTATTAGGGTCGGGGTCATAGCAAAGTTTTATTATGTGATCTACTGAAGCTAAAACTGCAACCCCATTTCCTTTTCCTTGATTGTAGACATTATCCAATCTATTAATGTCCTGCCAGAATTTTCCTTGTTCCCTTATTTTTATGAGCTTGTAGAGTAATTTGCGTAATTGTTAATTATATTTCGTTTTCTCCTTCCACTGCATTTTGCTGTTGTTTATTTTGAGTATGTAAAGTTGCGAGTGCTGCAAGGTCATTCCTTCTTTTCCTTACTTGTCTTTGATCTGCCCTATGTCCAGATTTCAGTTTTTAGTTGTGGGATGAACAAAACATTTTTAACAGTTTCTTTTTCTTTATTACTTTATTTGAATTTGCATTTCTAATCAAGCCAACAGTTCATGTTTTCACATTTAATGACCATAGTTGTACTTGGTAACATAAATATAATACAGTAATACTCAAAGTTTGCCTCCGGGGCCACTTGTGGCCCTTCTGGGCTTTCTATGCGAACCCCTTGGTAAACACCAGCACCAGGAGTCTATTAACTTGACTGAGCATTAACATTTAAAAAGATATTAAATAAATAATTACAGGTTAGCTGAAGTTAAAGAAAGTAACTAAGGTGTCCTGCACCGCTTAACTTTAGGAACTCCTTCATATTTAAAAACATCTAGCAAAAAATGTGTAAAAATGTAATGAAAGTCTCTTCAAAATTAAAAACATGTAATTCATTAATATGCATTAGTGTTTCACCTTAGACAGATTATATCAGTGCAATGACAAGGTTTTTTTCTAAAAGAGATAGTTTCCAAACATGAATTTAGAAACATTCGTGCTTCCCCCAACCTCGACAACAATGGCAATAGTGAACTAAAAATAACACGTATTTGTAGAGCACACATTCACCCAAGAGTAAGCTGGCGCGGGATAACAGATGTTTATTATTAACCAACTCAGTGGTACTAATTTTATCAGCCTCAGAAGGATGAAAGGCTAAGTGGCCCCACTGGATTTAAACCAGTGACCCTGAGGTTGAAGACAGGCCCCTGCAATGGATACATTAGTTCACTACACAACCCTAAAGAGGCAAGTCAGTTGTTATATGCACCATCTGGGTGGTCTGGGATGCTGTTATACATGGACATAGCGCACATCCTTAAGTCATGAATTTCGAGGTCATCTTATAAGTCGGGAAGCCGGGATTGATGGCAGGTTTTCTGGTTTCACATTGTGCAATTTGACCACTAGATGTAAATGCGTGCTTCCCCAATCTTCACCTTAAACCCTCCCCCCCTCAACTGCTACCCTGCTGGCATCAGGGCGACCTTGAGTCACCCACAGACCAAACAATTTGGCTGCTGGGAAAATGTTTTTGAGAACCGATGATCTAATCTATGTTAGATCTGTTCTAGGACTTCGGTGTTTTTAAGGTAAGCGTGCCATTCTTTGACTTTTCTTGAGCATGCACATTCAATTCTAATCTCATTCATTGACTTGACCTTCCAAATCAAGAATGAGGGACTTTAGGCATGTGTTTCTGCTGTCTGTGGTGGTGGGTAGACATGGCCTAAGAGTTCAAGCACACTGGTACGTTCCGAGTGGAGAGTGATACCTATGGTGCAGATTGTCATACCACCCTTCACCTCCTCTTCATGTGTGTTACTGCAGCCTGCGGCCTGTTTTGGTGTTACCCTCCACCTCAGCTGCTTTTCTGGGCTGCTGTGGACGTGGCTGTTTTCTGTGCAGCTGGTGAAAGCCAGCTCACAGTCCTAGGTGTGGGTTGAAGCTAGGAACTGTCCTGAGCCAGAAGACCTGAGTAAATGGAAGCAGCAGCATTCTTTTTCCCTTGATCACCAGCCTGGCATAATGTGCATATTGTGCGCACATTGTGCTTACATTTGTGTTGAGATGAGCCTGACAATTTTCGCCTTCATTCAATGTGAAAGTGTTGTCATTGAGGTGGTTCACAGAAACCATTTATCTAAAAATGTGTCTCCAAGCCTTGAAAAAATAGAAAGAGTCATATTAAATATTACTCTTTTTTTGTAATGGATCTGCTACATGATTCTAGGCTTTCAATATGAAACACCAGCCATGGGTGACAAAGTACGTAATTGGGTAGGTGGCTTGAGCTGGCACAGTTGACCTACAATGTGCTTGTCATAGTTGTGACACATCTCAGTGACAGCCCATTAACCTACCATTGTGGCAGGTCATCACCATGTTATTTGCGGCCAAACTGACACATAGAGTGGAGTTCCATTTTAACGGAGCAGGTGTCTTAGAGCCATGGGCGAATTTTGCGAATCTGGCGTTCGCGAATTTGCGTATTTGCGAACTCGCAATACGCAAAATCCGCTAATTCTCGTGAATTTGCGGATTTTTTTGTTTTTATAGTGTTCACAAGGGTTTCTGCCAGTTCGCGAGGATTTTGTACCAGTTTGCAATTGCGAACTTACTTGTCTGCACGCAACGGTCGCGACTATGTTGTTTCTACGTCTGGTTCATCATCACGGGTTCACAGCACCCTCTGTTTCAACACTGCCACCCTCTGTTTCACCCATGCCACCCTCTGGTACATCAATGCCACCCTGTGGTTCATCATCATCACTGTAGATTATGGGGGGAAAAAGCAAGCACACCTGCCCTGCTTCAACTGACATGAATTAATTTGGGGTTGATTTAATAATGTGTCACTGTTTTAAAATTTCAGTCTGGCACCTGCTTCCTTATCTGTAATTTGCTTTCTGTTGCAGTGCAATTTTTTTTTCCAGGACCTTTGTGGCCTACTTGTAGCTATTCTATGATCCTGTGAGGGTCAGAGCAGGGTCATACAATTGTTGCAACTAGCAACTGAACTCTGGAGGGGCCCCAGTCAGGAAGCACTACAGGGAATGGTTACTAATGATGAATTTGAACTTTTGCACCTGCTGAGTGCTTTCAGTTTAGCAAAACTCGTTTTTCTGCAAAACAGCAAATGTAATGCCCCAAAGAAACTTACTTGTGAAAGTTGATTTCTAATCCAAAAGTGATCCAAAGAAAGTCAAAAGGCCTCAAATCCAAAAAAGGGCAGGCAAATGTCAACCTGAGGAGTTATTCTGATAAAAATCATCATTTTCAGAAGGTCTATGCTGCTTGCTAGAGGATTTCTTGTGCAGAATTGCAAATTTTGTAATTTCGCGAGTGCGAGATTGTTGCTGCCCGCCGCACCTACATGTTCGCAATTGCGAACTTACGCCGCACGCCGCAAAATTGTATCACCAAGAAAAAAAAATCCGCTGCATGCAAATTTGGGGATTTTCGGTAAATTTGCCAGCGTTCGCGGATCGCGAATTTACCGAAAATCCGCGAGCGGAACGGATTTTCCGCCCATGTTTACCCACAATTAAGGTCAAACTTCCAGTGGTCAAAAAGGTTGCAGATGGAAATTGACCCAGCGAGAACCACAAAGATTCTGTCTGCACCCCATTTAAGGATAAAGACAATATGTAGGAAAGGCCCAAAATTGGTTCTCAAAAATTAGCCATTTTATAACTGCCTAGAGCTGGGGGGGGGGGGGGGGGTTGACTATTTAACAGTTTTCAGAGGCACACAGGTTTTGCCTGGATCTCTAATAGCGCATGCATTTGTGATGGTGCTTTCAGAATTACAGACAGGAATGGCCTGGCTAGCCGTAATGGGCATTGGGCGTTTTCCCGAGATATTGGAGTGGTGGGGGCTTCTTTTGTTACTGGGGGCCAGTTTTGCAGCAGTGCTGCTATATCGGCCCCAGTAACAAAAGCAGCTGAGGAGCTGGTCTGTCAAAATTGCCAGGGTTGCTTTGGGTTCCCAGTCCGGCTCTGCAGAGAGGGACTGTTTTGAAAACCCAGGGCCACTCCAGATACCTGCGTCACTTTTCCCAGCTCACAGAGGTTAATTGCAGCAGGCACTGGTGTACTTCATGAGAGAGAGAAAGAGAAAGAGAGAGTGAAGGGGTAAGGAGGTAGAGATAATCCGATCAGATGTGAAAAGAGAGAGAGAAGAAAAAGAGAGAATGGATGGATCGAAAGAAAGGGGTTCCGGTGAAGTTAGAGGGAGTGGAACTGCTTTGAAATGTTTTGCCAGGGCTGCGTTTGATTTCCCTGTCTAGCCCACTGGACTTTTTGTTCCATTTTCAATTTTAAAATTGTGCAAAGTACAGAAACAGAAAATATATTAGTGATTCATGTTGCACACATCCCATTGCCCACATCGGGGGTCTGCATCTGGAAATATACTCAATCAAAACTCTGGTAACTATGACAATATTGGATGGCACATATATATTGGTGCCATCTATTATAAACTAAACGCCGGAGACCTCTGGGGTGTCTGTAAACAACACAATTCAAAGAACTACTACATATTGTACCATAATTCTTATTACAAAGAAACTCTGTACACTGTAAGAAACAAGTGGTGCTTTAAGCATACTACACTCATCTTTAAATGTCCAGGACTTTTAAACAAAACATGACGAGCATCCACATATATAAGACTAGAGAAATATGTTTTTTTCGCAGCCATCTAAAAGTGATTTAATAAATAAGCGACTGACAGAAAAATTACGTTACTTATGTCTCTCTGGCTCAGGATGCATTTTTAGTACTTATTCAAAGCAAACACACTCTATCATACTCCGGAGAGAGGCGAATCTCTTGGCTATGAGCATGGCCTCAAAGAAATGTAGAACTTGGCTATTACATTTGACATGTCATTGCAATCTTGCGAATGCGGCAAAGGCAGTGTTAGACAAGAACATTCCAATCAGAAAATGATCCTTTTCTTGACACAGAAAGCGTTGGCTGACTCTAGTGATTGCAGCCGATGGAAACTTGGAGGATTTTTGTAACTTTCACTCTATAATCTTCTCCTTTATAAACCAATCCGATCCGATTACCAAATGAATTTGTGCACTTAAGGGTTCAGAGGCGCGGGAGGCAACAAGGGCTGAATCCTGTTTCTGATTGGCACATTCTGAAGTGGTGCAATTTTGTCATCACGGACAGGATGGTGATACGGAAATTCTGTTAGTACCATGGAATTTCTGTGTTACCATACCTACTCAAAGGAGCAGGTAAGTGCCCATTGTAGGTCGTCGGTGAAGATCGTGATAACAACATAGATTTACAGAGTGCGCTGCTACCCTGTAGGTTATCCTGATGCTAAACTGATCAGACCATCAAGCTATATAAATCTTAGGAACTTGGGAGCAGAACAAAGCAAACTTTTGAGACGCTTACAAAAAAGCAAATGGTTTGATTCAAATTGCAAAGAGAATGCGGGACGATTCCAGCCCTTTGAGAGAAGGAAGAAGAAGGACAGCCTCTCATCCCAACCTTGTGGATCTTGGCAATGCGAAGCATCACCAGAGGTGAGGAATGAAGACTGTAAGTGGCTGATTTAGAGTGAGCCTTGAGTGCAGTTATTTGGAACCCAGACCATAGCCTTCCAAATAGCAAATGCGGGTGGACTAGAAAATGCAACACTGCTCAAAAGGAAGCCAATCAATCAATCAATCAATGAAGCAGGATTTGTAAAGTGCAGCTGCTTATCCTATGAGGATCTCGAGGTGCTGTGGGATCATGCTGCGGGATTCCAGTGCATGTTGCTATCGGTCGAACAACCAGAACTTGAGGTTCTTTCTGAACTGCTAGAGCGAAGGTGAGGCTCTGAGGTCCAGGGGAGGGTGTTCCAGTTCTTGGCCGTCAGGTGGGTGAAGGAGTGTCCTCCGCTGTTTGCATTAAACAGCTTGAAATTTGGTACTTTGAAACGAAGAAGGAAGGCAGCAGAATTTGAGACTAGCTGCAATCAGTGAACAAAGAATTTGGTAAGGCCAAGTTGCAAAGAAATAGCATAGTCTAGTCTGGGTATGGTGATATGTTGAACAACTGTCTTGTAGGAATGGTCTGGAAGGAGATGCATAATTTTGTTGATCATTCGGGCTGATCCTCATTGCTGGAGTCAGTGAATACTCACAGACGTTGGCAGGACATTTCAGGGATGATAATGAGGAGAGACAAAGCTTAACTCCTTGGACGCTCATGACGAGCTCAGCTCGTCATGGTGTACACCTCCATACACTCATGACGAGCTGAGCTCGTCATGAACAATGGGAAAACCAAGAGGTCAGCACAGGAGGAAAATAACACTAGCATCGATGTGGTTAAACATTGATGCAGACAAACAAAATGGTTGTCTGTATGGTGAAAAATAGTTTCTCTTAGAAGAAACAAAATGTACTCGTTGGAATCTGTGACTGCCACAGCTTCCCCAAATGTTTTTCTAATTCTTATAGTATTCCTGAAAAGTCTTTATGCTTCCTAACAGGAAGTGTAAGACTACATCAATACATTTCCAACTTTTTCTAGAACGCTTTTGGAAATCGGATCACATAATCACTATGGTTCAGAATAGTCTCAAAACCAAGTCTTCTGACTGGCACTCTTAATCAAATAAAAACTCCTAAAAATCAAATCCACAAGTATGGACACCTTTATGACGTCTCCTTTTTCAACTGGACATCACTGCACTCCTGCCAAATAAGGCCTCCCTGTCTAATGGTTTATCAAGAATATGCCTCTTTTTTCCGCAGCCCGTCACCCCACATGTTGTTACAATACGGTTGTTGCCATCACCGCGTTGTAACAATGCATACCATTACCCCGCATGTTGTAACAACGACTTGCAGAGGGGGGCGCTGGATGTTAGAATAGTATAATTTACTATTCCAACTCCAGTCTGTGCGGACAGTAGTGATGGAGTTGGATTTAAAATCCAACACCTTCTCCCCCCTCCGCAAGTCGTTGTTACAACTTGCAGGGTAATGGTATGTGTTTTTACAACACGGTCATTGTAACGACCGTGTTAAACAACATGCAGGGTGACGGTTTCGTGGTCAGGGTTGTTTACCGTTTATCAACCACATGAATATGGATTTATCTTGCAACAAATTGTATTCCCTAAAATCTCTTCCTGGTTTTTGCTTGTTCAAGTTATGTTTTTGCTTACTATATGCCTAATTTTAACAAAATATGCAGTCTTTGTTTTTTAACAGTACAAATATACAATTATATCTAACAAAAGCATACATTTGTAAGCATTCGATTCAGAGAATAGTTACTAAGATCACAATGCCTTATGAGAAGTGTCATGACGTGAACATTTCATGTATTTATATAACTAGACTAATTTGATAGTGTCCTTTAATCAAAAAGTCTAAATCTGACAAAATACCGGTGTACTGACGTTAGCTCACTGGTGAGCTCGTGCCTGCTACCATCAAGTTTAAAAATAGGGTGTACACTGCCTCAGCAAAAGGCAAAAGAAGGACAGGATATTATCTAAGAGGGTATTGATTAGGCCAAATGGCTTTGAGAGTGCAATATTTAAGAATTGAAAATGCATCTAGAGCTTGTGCATTTCGCGCTGAAACAAGCGGTTTTATTACTTTATTGAACCACTCTCTCAGGGGGCATCCAGGCCACTTTGAATTCAAAAGAAAGGACAGCTAGCTGCTTGTGGCACAGAAGCACCAAACAAATACATAATAAATAAAACAGTTGCATCCAATATCAGCCTTTCATTATGCTTTAGAGAGTAAGTGCAATGGTGGGGCAGTGTTTTTTAATTGTCAGGTAAGTAATAAAACTCCAGCCGTTTCGGTTTCAAAATATTCAGAGCTAAATGAACCAGTGCGAAGCTTTTTTTTTCTAAAAACCTAAAATAATATTTTTTTCTAATTCTTGCTCTAGCCAGAGTAGCTTTTAGCCAATATATCAAAAATTCGGACCTACTTATAAAAGTTTTGGAAAAGTCAGAATTATATCTGTGATTGCATTTAAGTCTACTGATTATGTAGAATTTTGTCTTTTTTGTAAAATTACAAAACTCATGTAGTGTGTGACCGGGAATCTCCGAGTCACTATTATCTATGCATATTTCAGTTCATCTATACGTAGCCCAGCAAGTTGATCAAGTAGAACAATCCGGTTGATATTCGGGTCAATTCAAACAAACCACCTCGGGGTGTGAGAAGTAGTACAACAGGACCACTCTTTAAATACTCTTACATGCCTCTGTCAATTAGCCCCTGAAACGCCCAACACTCTATTGTTAAAAGTAGAAGGGGCCTTATTTATGAAGGACTTGCGCCGCCGGCGCGTCACTTTTAACATGGGAAAAAGTGGCGCACCGGCGGCGCAAGTCCTTCATAAATAAGGCCCAAGGAGGGTACAATCCTTTCTGTTTCTACCACTTGTAAATTATTATTTCTGGACTATTACCGTTGTATTCCTATTGTATATGTTTCAAAGCAAAACTTACAAAAGTATGTAAAAGGGTACTAGAGGAGTACTATTTTGTGTACTCCAAAATTCCTTTGTGACTAGTCCCCTGTGTGGTGGCATTTGCAGATATACTTCTTTCACTTTTTATGTCACAGACATATTGTGCACCCTTCCTCTTGCAATCATGGAAATGAGCCTGCCCATTACAGAAGTAGTTGTTCATGTTTTTCCAAGGCGGGTGTGGACATGCACATTGTCTGTAAGTACCCGCATGTGTGAGTGGGCTTTCTAATCATGTTGCCTAGAATACCCCTTTAGATACCTTTTTCTACCATACCCACAAAAATATGGTTGCATACAGTCTGTATTTGCTACTGGATTTCATAGTATACTAAATTCCAAGGGTGGCATGAATCCCTCACACTTCAATATAATAGGTCAAGTGGGTGGTAAGTGCCACCTGGCAGGGTGCCTAACATAACACCTTTTAAACATTGTTTGTGGCTCCTCTGACCTTGATTAGAGACATTGGTCTCCAGAACAATGCTCATAGATACCACTCAATCAATCAATCATCGTATTTATATAGCGCACTACTTACCCAGAGGGTCTCAAGGCGCTGGGGGGGGGGGGGGGGGATCCGCTACTGCTCGAACAGCCAGGTCTTGAGTTGCCTCCTGAAGGCGAGGTGGTCCTGGGTCAGGCGGAGATGGGTGGGGAGGGAGTTCCATGTCTTGGCGGCGAGGTAGGAGAAGGACCGTCCCCCTGTGGTGGTTCTGCGGATGCGGGGGACGGCGGCGAGGGCGTGGCTGGTCGAACGGAGCTGGCGTTTGGGAGCATAGAAGTTGAGGCGGCCGTTGAGGTATCCTGGGCCTTGGCTGTGTAGGGCTTTGTGTGCGTGGGTGAGGAGACGGAAGGTGATTCTCTTGTTGACCGGGAGCCAATGCAGATCTCTCAGGTGTCCGGAGATGTGGCTGCGACGGGGGATGTCCAGGATGAGTCGTGCTGAGGCGTTCTGGATCCGCTGGAGTCTCTTCTGGAGTTTGGCGGTGGTTCCGGCGTAGAGGGTGTTGCCGTAGTCCAGACGGCTGGTGACGAGGACCTGGGTGACCGTCTTCCTGGTCTCGGTGGGGATCCACCGGAAGATCTTACGTAGCATGCGTAGGATATTGAAGCATTACGAGGAGACGGCGTTGACTTGTCTGGTCATGGAGAGGGAGGAGTCCAGGATGAAGCCCAGGTTGCGTGCGTGGTCTGTTGGTTTGGGTGCGCTGCCTAGGGCGGGGGGCCACCAGGAGTCGTCCCAGGCGGAGGGTGAGGATCCCAGGATGAGGACTTCCGTTTTGTCCGAGTTCAGTTTCAGGCGGCTGTTCTTCATCCATTCGGCTACCTCTTTCATCCCTTCGTGAAGGTTGGCTCTGGCGGTGGCGGGGTCGTTGGTAAGGGAGAGGATCAGCTGGGTGTCGTCGGCGTAGGAGATGATGTTGAGGTTGTGCTAGCGTGCGATGTCTGCGAGGGGGCTCATGTAGATGTTGAAGAGGGTTGGACTGAGGAGGAGCCTTGAGGGACGCCGCAGATGACTTCGGTGGCTTCGGATCTGAATGGGGCGAGGCGGACTCTCTGTGTCCTTCCAGCGAGGAAGGAGACGATCCACTCCAGTGCCTTCTCCTGGACTCCGACGTTGCTGAGGCGTTGTACTAGGGTGCGGTGGCAGACAGTGTCGAAGGCCGCGGAGAGGTCGAGGAGGATGAGGGCCGCTGTTTCTCCGTTGTCGAGCAGTGCTCGGATGTCATCGGTGACTGCGATCAGGGCGGTCTCGGTGCTGTGGTTGGCCCGGAAGCCAGACTGCGAGGGGTCGAGGGAGCCGTTCGTCTCGAGGAAGGCGGCCAGCTGCTTGTTGACGGTCTTCTGAATGACTTTTGCAGGAAACGGGAGCAGCGAGATGGGGCGGTAGTTCTTGAGATTGGTGGGGTCAGCCGATGGCTTCTTGAGTAGAGCGCTGAGTTCGGCGTGTTTCCAGCTCCCCGGGAAGGTAGCGGTGTCGAAGGAGGTGTTGATGATGTCCCGCAGGTGGGGTGCGATGATAGCGTCGGCCTTGTTGAAGACGTGGTGAGGGCAGGGGTCGGTTGGAGATCCGGAGTGGATGGAGTTCATCGTGCGGACGGTGTCTTCGGTGCTGACCGGAGTCCAGGAGCGGAGGGTGGTGGTGGGGGGCGGTGGTTCGGTCGTGGTGCTCGTCGGTTGAGTGCTGAAGCTGTTGTGTATGTCCGTGATCTTGTTGTGGAAGTAGGAGGCGAGGGAGTTGCAGAGGTCTTGCGAAGGGGTGATGTCGTTGTTTCCGGCATTGGGGTTGGAGAGCTCTTTGACGATGTTGAAGAGTTCTTTGCTGTTGTGTGCGTTGTTGTCCAGTCGTTCCTTGAATGCAGTTTTCTTGGTGGCGCGGATGAGTTGGTGGTGTTTCCGGGTGGCGAGCTTGAGGGCAGTCATGTTGTCCGGTGTAGGGTCTCTGCGCCAGGTTCTCTATTGGGCTCGGCAGTTCTTCTTGCAGCTCTTGAGTTCGTCGGTGAACCATGGGGCTTTCTTGCTGCTGGGTCTGCTGGGCGGGGTCCTCAGGGGGGCGAGCTCGTCTGCGCAGTCGCTGATCCACTTCGTGAGGTTGGTGGCCGCCTGGCTAGGGTTCGTTGTGCTGGTGGGGGGGTTCGTGCTCAGGGAGGAAGCGAGCTGGTCGGCTGTGATCTTGTTCCAGTTCCTGCGTGCAGCCTGTTGCTGGTGGTGGTGGATCGTGGTCCTTCCGAAGCTGAAGTGGACGCAGCTGTGGTCCGTCCAGTGGAGTCCGGTGGCGTGGCTGAAGGCGATGTCCTTGCTGGATGAGAAGACGGGGTCGAGTGTGTGTCCGGCGTAGTGGGTGGGTGTGGTCACCAGTTGCTTGAGTCCCAGGTTGGCGAGGTTGTCCAGCAGGGTGGTGGTGTTGCGGTCGTTGTTGTTCTCCATGTGGAAGTTGAGGTCCCCGAGGAGGATGTAGTCAGCGTAGCAGAGGGCGTGTGGGCTGATGAAGTCGGCGATGTCTTCGCTGAATTGTGTGCGTTGTCCAGGGGGTCTGTAGATGAGGGTGCCTCTGAGGGTGGTCTTGGGGTTGATGTGGACTTGGAAGTGCAGGTGCTCGGCGTTAGCGAGGGTGTCATCGGTG
Source organism: Lissotriton vulgaris (assembly GCF_964263255.1). Lineage (NCBI taxonomy): Eukaryota > Metazoa > Chordata > Amphibia > Caudata > Salamandridae > Lissotriton > Lissotriton vulgaris. The sequence goes on from NC_141689.1 coordinate 999,391,526, forward strand.
TTGGTCGTGATGCGGATGGTGTTCCTGTGGACGATGGCGATGCCTCCTCCGGTGTGGTTAATGCGGTCCCTTTGGATGATCTTGTAGCCGTCTGGGATGGCGATGGCGATGTCAGGTGCAGAGGAGGCGTTCATCCAGGTTTCCGTGAAGAAGGCGACATGTGAGGCTGTGGTGTCGAGCAGGTTCCAGATCTCTATGGCGTGCCTGTGGACGGAGCGGGTGTTGAGCAGGATGCATCTCAGGTGGCTGCTGCTGTTGCTCGTCGAGGTCTTGGGCGCTGCTGGAGTGGTGCAGGTCCGGATGCAGGTGAACTTGCAGGCGGTGCAGCAGAAGGGTCCGTGGGTGCGTCTCGGGGTGGCTCGGTAGCAGCCTGGGACTCGGCCGGCGTTGAGTGCGTTGAGGGTGGCGGCGTCATACGTCCGGCAGGTGGACAGGGGACTGTGGGGGACAGGGGTCCTGGCGATGGGCGCGGTCCAGGCGTGGACGGGCGCAGACGGGCTTACCTTTGGCGCGCCTTCGGCGCACAATCGGCGCGCCCGCTGCGCGTCAACGCTGCATGCATGCACGGTCGCCATTTATGGCCAAGTGGGAGGGAGGGCGGAGCAGCTGGGAGGTGGGAGCGGGGAGGGCACAGAAGGTAAGGGGGCATGGCCGCACGCAGGCGGTGGGAAGCGGGGAGCGGGAAGCGGGTGGGGGGGCACAGAGAGCGGCGCTAAACAAAGCAAGGCACAAAAAAAGGAAATTAATTACAGGGCACAGAACAGAAGGGCAAAAACGGTACAGGCAGCACAAAGTACAGCAAACACACGCTAAATATGACGGCGGGGGCGGGGTCGACGGGGCGGGCTCAGCGAGGCTGAGGACAGTAGCGAGGGGACGCACACGCTACAGCTGGTGGCCGTGTGGCGCGGGGGTGTCCTGAGGTCAGGTCACACTCACCTGCGCTGCACGGTCGCCATTTATGGCCAATTGGGAGGGAGGGCGGAGCAGCTGGGAGGTGGGAGCGTGGAGGGCACAGAAGGTAAGGGGCGTGGCCGCACGCAGGCGGCGGGAAGCGGGGAGCGGGAAGCGGGTGGGGGGGCACTGAGAGCGGCGCTAAACAAAGCAAGGCACAAAAAAAGGAAATTAATTACAGGGCACAGAACAGAAGGGCAAAAACGGTACAGGCAGCACAAAGTACAGAAAACACACGCTAAATATGACGGCGGGGGCGGGGTCGACGGGGCGGGCTCAGCGAGGCTGAGGACAGTAGCGAGGGGACGCACACGCTACAGCTGGTGGCCGTGCGGCACGGGGGTGTCCTGAGGTCAGGTCACTGAATGAGAATAGCATGAAGGAACTGTGGAGTGGTGTAAAAATGACAGCAAGAATGCACAAATCAAAAGAAGATAGGAAGGGGAAGATAAGGATGGAAAACGAAATGTTGAAAGGAGAAGAGAATGGATTAGAAATAAATGGACGGATAAAAAGATGATGAATAGATGGATTCATGCACAGATAAAGACGAGTATAGAGCGATAGATGGAGAGAATAGTTTTTGAGAAAGATGGTTGGATAGCAGGAAGAATAAAAGATAGAAGATGGAGAGATGGATGGATGGATGGATGTAGGGAATTGAGCAATGAATTCAAAAATCAGTCTTCGACTATCCTTATGGTGTTATTTAGTATCTCAGAACTAATTCTTGTGAATGACTATTAAGCCCACCTTAGATCAAGTTATGTGCACAGATGTGTTAGGGAATAGTGCCCAATGCATAGTGGACTATATAACTGGACAGATGTTGGGGATCATTTAATCATAAAACATTATATTAAACCTCAAAGCTCGTACTTCTAGATTACCTGTGCTTGGATTATTATCCAGGGTGGAATTAGAAAGTAATATTCAAAATATGGGTTATGGTGTAGAGGAAGTTTATTTTTATTTTTTATAAGCGTGATTACACCACAGAATAGAATTTACACATGCATACATTTACACATGGTCGTAAATCCATTTATGAAAAGAATTCCAGGAATGCTTCTGGAAAGCTGCTGCTATTGCAGATTTTCTAGTGTATTTAGGTACACCTTTGCTAATTGCACGGGTAACGGCCTGTTGTGATTGCAAACCCTGTGATAGGCAAAATTACAGTGAGAGCTTTTCTTTATATACATAGGAACTTTTGTGAGCTGAAAAATTATTTCTGGCACATAAAAGGACTTATGTGATTCTCTCTGAATCACAAACAGGTGGGGGTGTGATAGGTTCCCTCCTATTTCTGATTCGGAAAGGAATATATAAATTATTTATGACCACAAATGTGGTAACAAATCATTGATGAGCTGCCGAACCCCAGTTGGGGTGGCAACTGATTTGCAGCGGAAAAATAGTCCTTTTAAGACCGCCTTTCCTTTAGGAATCATGTTGGTAGCCCTGGAGTAGTTGGCAATGAGCCACTGCCTGCTCTCACTGAAGTTTTCTGAAAAAGAATGTAATTTTTGTTATCACATAGATGATAGTCCGCTGTCCCTTGTAAAAGACACATAAATGATGGACAGAATGCCAAACAAATCAAAACATTCACCCCTGTCAAGGGATCTGGGATAATCCATTGTTCTTTTACTCACCATGTCACACCAGTTTAGACCCAGCCATATGCAAATCAGTCTGGACCTTGTTCCTCACGGAAACAGTCCGTCCCGAACTGCCAAGCCAGGCCCTTGTAAGGCAACCATAGGAGGGTCAAACAATGCAACCTACCTAAATAAAATTGTTTAGGCAGGTGATTGTGTGACCCCCTGCGATGTAGGATATTGTGAACGAACCTATTTGTACATAAACTGATCTGAAAATTCAGTTTGCATTTGAAAAATGTCATTGCACAATTTGCAAAACACTTTTTGCAAATGTACTCTTGGTACATCAAGCCTTAATTACTACCTTTTAAATATCAAAAGCTGCGACCCTCTGGGCAGAGGAAACAAGCACCCTAGTACTGGTTTTGGGGTTTTACCCCTCATCATGCAAGCTAGCTTGAATCCAGTAGCACAGTGAGCCCGGAAGTCACATTTGGGCATACCCGGGGCACTTAGGGTGAGAAAAGCAAAAGGCACACAAATGATGGATGGAAGGTAGAACAAATCAAAACATGCACCCCCAGTCATGAAATCTGGGTAAATCCATCCTTCGTTTGTTCCCCAGACCACCCCAGTTAAGAACCAAGCCATATGCAAAGCAGTCTTGACCCTGTTCCTCATGGGAACAGTCCAGCCCAAACTGCCAAGCCAGGCCCTTGTAAGGCAACCATAGAAGGCGGGTCACACAATGCAACCTACCTAAATGAAAATGTTTACGCAGGTAATTTTGTGAAACCCCTGCGATTCAGGATATTGTGAACCAACCTATTTGTATATAAGCCGGTTTGCAAATTCAGTTTCCATTTGCAAAATGTCAGTGTGCAATTTGCTACCACTTTTTGCAAATGTACTCTTCATACCTTTTAAATATCAAAAGCAGCGGCACTCTGGCAGTAGTGGCTCTTGGTGGGAGTGCTGCAGGGTGGTGACGTGGGGTGGGGGAGGGGCAGGGTGGGGAGGTAGTAAACACCGGAATACGGGTGACTGCAGGTAATTAGACAATTAAATCAATAAAATGAATTTCATTGTGTCCGGTGCATCACATTTGCACTCTAGGTACTGTGAAGAACTGTGAGTCACCAACCTGAGTGTTTTCTCCACAAACATCCCGGCTGATAGTTTTCTCATTAAGCTGCAGAAAACCAAGTAATTTTGTCAGGAAGATGACCCTCGCAGGGTCACCCCACTGCTTGTAAGCAGTGCAAAGAAAAGGAAACATAAAATGATAATAACTCTCAGCTATTATCATGTTATGTCTCCGTGCTGCTTTGCGGGCTGTCGGGTGGGCGGGACTGCTCCGCTCTAGGAGATTGGCAGGGGAGGAGTGGTTTGCCCACTCTAAGTGCACATGAATGTTTGGCCAGCCCTCGCGGGACGCCCAAAACAGTCATTGCACTTTCCCTGTTCTCCATGCAGGCTGCATTACAACCAGCATGGAAAGCATGCCCAGGCCCCTGTTTCCTGGCTGAGTGTCAAACCAGGACGTTCAGACCAAACACAATGCTGAATTGCAGCATTGTGATTGGTCAGGGGAGCATAGGTGCTTATTAATCACAATGCTGCCTTGCAGCGTTGGATCGGTCAGGGTAGCTAGCCTGACTCAATCAATCAATCAATCAATCAGTGACACTTATAAAGCGCGCTACATACCCGTGGGGTCTCAAGGCGCTGGGGGGGGGGAGCCGCTACTGCTCGAACAGCCAGGTCTTCAGCTTCTTCCTGAAGGAGAGGTGGTCTTGGGTCTTGGGACTGTACTTTTTGTTCCTCGAGTCCAATGTGGAGAGCAGGAGCAGAGACGCGGGACCCGGCAGAAAGTGTTTTTTTGTTTTTACATTGCGCACCCCCCAACTCCCCTGCATTCACCACACCACCCGCAACTCATGCTGGCCGCCACTGGACCCTCGTGCCATTAACCCCTTCACTGCGGCGGCTATTCCGCCGCAGTGCTAAGGGGGCGGGCGGAAATGCGGCGGGCGCATGCTGGTGACGGAACCGCTCCGTCACCAGCGTCGGTTGCACTGTGCTTATGATGGAGCGGTTCCGTCATGGCCCCGCCCGCTCAATAGAACGCTCATCGCAGGCGCCGAATTCGCGCCGTGCAGGAGCGTTGGGTGGGCCATGACGGAACCGCTCCGTCATCAGCACAGCGCCACCGCAGCTGATGACGGAGCGGTTCCGTCATCAGCATGCAACACGTTAATGCACTTACTTTCTTTCTTACAATCCTGCTTTTACCTCTTTTATTTATTTTGTACATCGCATGCTCTATTCATTGGAAATGTACTTATAATCCCTTGAGTAGAGCAGCTGGTATAAGCAAATGATAGGCCCTGCTTCAGTTTCCATTTGCTCTTTGCTTTATCAGGCTTTTGCTGCTGGCAAATACCAAGGGGTTAATTAGCTCCTAAATTCTTTAAATTTCAACTAAATGCTTTTAATTGGCAGGTCATTGAGTCTGGCAAAAACATGATTTTTTTGTGACACATGTTCATGCCATTTTAGAATAACATCTATTTTCGTCTCGTACAAAACACAAGGAATAAACAATAAATGTGAGATTTGTATCCGTCTGCTCATTTTTGTGCTTTCAGAGACCTGTAGTTTTAATCCCAGGTTTGTTTTGCTACATGAAGCCAATAATTACTCATGCAGTGAAGAGGAAAACAATTTAAAATGCAAATATATTTTATAGAGCATTGGCTGGTTATGTTGGGAGGAGGAACATTTTGTTTAAATGTATTTTATGAAATGGAGCCAACAGTGAAAATGTCCTAGGAAATTAATACTCTCCAATATGTGGTGCTCGCTTGTTGAAACAGAATGTAAACCACCATTAGTGAACGGGTAGCAAAGATGAAAAGCAACAGATATGTCGAATAACACAGAACCCTTGATAATTTAATTTTCAGGTGCAAAGAGTGCTTCTAAATTGTAAAATAAACACCCAACCATATTTGCAACATAAGCATGAACATTTGGTGGTTGTTGTGCTATGTTAATTAGCCTTTGAACAATACCAGTTTGCTACCTACCAGATGCCAGTGAATAATCACAGAAACTGAATGCAATCATCTCTCCGTAAAGGATGGGTGCAAAGATGATCGTTTTGGTGTGAATATGTTGATTGAAGGACATTGTACCCAAGGGAATAGGGCAAGTTGATTCTCTTTAAATTTATTTTAAGTGAGTAAATCAAAGACAGACACAAAATTGGGCCAGACTTAGTTTAAAAAAAGAGGCCCATTCGGTTTCTTGACTCGAACTGCTCACTCGGGGCAGCAGTGGGTGTGGCAGACATTGGAAGGGTAAAATCACTATTCTAACTCCACTCCTAGAATTTTGGGAGAAAAGATCAACTGGTTCCCAAATATTCCAGGAGGTATGACTGCCTTTCTTACTTCAGTCCTGGAATATTTTGGGTGACATGAAGCATTCCCAAGTATTTTCAGGTGGGTTGAAACGTGGTTATTTTGAATTGGAAATAGTACTGCCCTGAGGCACAGCTTGGCAGTAACGAACTAGGAATAATTTAAAAGAGTGGAATTATTGTTTTGCGATCAGTCCATCTCCAAGATCCCCTTCTCTTTCACTTTTCTAATAAACAAATAAAGGCTCGTACAACCACATCTTTGCTGATTTTTATTGAAAAATACAGACAAAAATTAAAATGTTTCCTCTGTATTTATTTTTAAAAGCTGGAACATGCTGAAATTCGCGCTTCTTGAGTGTGACTCTCCATGCTGTCCTTCGGGAATTCCAGGGCAACAGCTGTGCAGATAGACAGGAGTTTAAAAGCTGGTTGCGATTTCCCTAAATACAGGCATATGTTTACATATGTTTGTAGTATAATGCTGATATTTACCTGTGGGTGTAGTGTTTTATGATATTTGGCTTCTTTATTTGCTGAAACATGCAGGCCTCAAAGTATGAGTGCATGCTTAGCAGTTAATTAAATGTGGAAATATACCATTTTAGGACTCCACTTATTCTCAAAACACTAAATAAATATGGATACATAACATTAAAAATGGTGTAGGAAATGGCCCTTTCTGCAGGGTCACCCCCAAACCTTTTGCCTTCCTCCTCCTCTTTTTGATGAATTTGCGTTTCTTGGCTTTAGGACTAATATGAGCCTGCACCACTGATTGTGGCACCCACTTTAGTAGCCCTTTAAATTTGTCTCAGGCCTGCCGCTACATAGCCTGTAGGTGCCGTTTTAAACTGCCATGTCGACCTGGCAAGTTAACCCTCTTGCCATGCCTAAAATCTCCTTTTTAATTCAAATAAGTCATCCCTAAGGTAGACCCTGGGCAGCCCCAAGGACAGAGCGCAGTTTATTTGATAAGTTGGATAATCACTTTTAAGTTATACATGCTAAGGTAGTGAAACAACTCTTTGTTTTTCACTACTGCACGGCCTATATCTCCAATAGGTTAGGTTTGGGATTACCATATTATATCTTATAAGTGTAATTACCAATTGAGATGAGATTGGACTCCCAAGTTTGACGTCTCTGGAATCACAATTTAAAATCTTAACTTATCATGCAGTTAGATTTTTAAATTGTAATTCTGAAAATACCACTTTTAGAAAGATAGCATTATCTTACTTTAGGCATTTTGTGCCTTCTACTTGTTTCTGAATATACATATGGGGTGGGTGACAGCTGAATAGGCTGTGCCTGTCCCCACACAAAATACTGCATACTCCCCTGTAGTGATTCTGTAGCCAGGGCATAAGGGCAGGGACTCTGTGGACTTCATAGACCTCTTTTTGAAGTCTCTCCCACCTCAAAGGCACAACTGGGTATAAGTACTAGACCTCTGACACCACCAGGACTGCTGTGCTTCTGAAAGGACTGTCACTCTGCTGGACTCCTGCTTTGCAGTGCTGACCTGCTGCCTACCGCATGAGGTAGACGCGGTAGCTGAGGCCGACTTGCACCACGAGTGGAAAGAAACAAACGAGCGAGGCGACTTACATTACCATCCGGCAGATATTGTCAGCACACGTTATATTCGATCGGTGAGAAGTTTATGGACTTCTACCATTAGTCCCTTGATTTATCAAAATAGAATTCTACAACCGATATACGCAGCTGCTGTTCCATATTTGTCATTCACAAGGAGAGTTTTTCAACACGGGCAAAGTTTGGGTCGTCCAACGGAATTGATAGTAAAAAACGTGGCTACTTTCCTGAACCACTATACTGCGACAACGCACCGTATTAACAATAAGGTCACATGGCTTCCTGATGAAGGCTGATAGCCGAAACGTGCGTAGGAATCTCAACAATATAAAGCCATGACATGAATATTGTTAGGACACTATAAATGTGTGCTTTGTCTTAATGAGTTTAAAAGACAAATTCATTTTTAGAATTGTTAAATGAGAGAAATACAATATTACCCTGGTTTATGCATGTTGCAAATTGGTTTAAAACACTTGCTATGTCAGAATTATGGGAATATCCAGAGAAGGCAACTAGAGAAGGTCATTTAAAGCTCAAGATCAGGTACTGAGTGGCTGTGGGAGCATGGGCGAATTTTGCGAATTTTTTATTTTTGCGTGTTCGCGGGTGTTCGCGGGGAACTTTGCGTATTTGCGGGGCGCTTTGCGTGTTCGCATTTTTTTTTTTTGCCTGGTTCATCACTGCCACCCTCTCGTTTTTTATGCCCTTCTGCCTTCTGTACCACTTGTTTTTTAGCCTTTCTGCCCTCTGCCCCACTCTTGTTTGTGCCCTTTTGCCCTCTGCCCCACTGGTTTCTGTGCCCTTCTGCCCTCTGCCTAACTCATGCCCTCTGTCCCACTTTGTGCCCTTCTGCCCTCAGCCATAAGTCAGCTTCCACAGGAAGCACTAATAGATAAAGTATAGCAGGTGCTTGAGTTGAAGGTCAAATTAAGTTACACAGTCATTAATCACCCCAAGTTTGGTGTGATTAATGATTGTGTAACTGAATTTGAGATTCAACTCTATCACCTGCTTTACTTTATCTATTAGTGCTTCCTGTTGAAGCTGACTTTTTGTAACTATTTTAGAGGCTCTGGCAGCCTGCCGGCGCCATTCTAAAATAGTTACAAAAAGTCAGCTTGAACTTTTGACCCAATCCGTTCCGCTCGCGGGAAATTAGCGATTCTCGCAGATTGCGAATTTACCGAAAATCCGCAAAATCCACGAGCGGAACGGATTTTCCGCCCATGTTTAAGCGCTATGCCATGAGGACAGCAAATGGCCAATTAACTTCACAATTTGAATGTGCCAAGCCACACCCTTCCTTTGAACCCTTTCTGGACCAAATTACACCACCACTTGCTAAAAGTTTATATGTTAGATTTAGGTACGACAATCTTTTATTAAGGTTTCCTGGCAATCAGGCTGAAGGTCTGCCGCTAGAACTATGCCCTGCCTGTGCCAGAACAAAAGAGACTGAAGAGCACATCCTCTTTTTTTTGCAAAAAATACCAAACGATCCGTAGGAGCTGGAAACAACGGATCTGCCTAAACATTGGAGCTAGGCAACATCGGGTTGCCTATAGAATCCTGAAAACTCATACTACAGGACAATAGTCTATGCGGTCAGTCATTTCTTATTCTCGTTCTGGATCAATTGACAGAAGTTTTGTACATAGCTGGTGCTGATCGTTATTGTTAGAATTAACTTCTGCGATCATGAAATTGTATTATCGGCACAAATGAATTGGGCGCTGTATATAAGATTTCACTGCATGCTTCCCAAGTGTTGTGTTTTTTTTAAATGCATGATGACTAATATGACGACCGTCTGTTTTAACCGTTTTAGAGTTTTAGCTACGCTCTTTTTATTACATATCTTATTTGCACTCCAATAAATTTACCTTATTTAATTGCTCTAAATTGTAAAGTCTTGTATGTACTTGTACATATTGATGGCTTTAAGTAAACAGCGGAATAACATTATTCAAACTACACTAACTCTTTCTGCAGTGTGCCTCTCCTATATAGAATAAAACAAAATAAATGACGAATATGTTCAATTAAATCAGAATAAAAGAACAAAACTCAGACCTGCAAAAAAGAAAATGCTCTCAAGAACGGGAGGCTCTTGCTAATGTTTTCTAACATTGCACAATCTGCAACATTTAGGAGAAATTCTACATTATAAGAAAAGTTGACAGTGAAAAGACACAGAACTCTTCACCACTTTGGAAGGGGAAAAAAGTTTTGAATCAGTTTAAAAACCTGAAAAAAATTAAAACTGATATAAAGTTATTCTCAGTTTTCAAGACTTACTTCTTTGATCTCTGTGACCATGGTCCAAGATAATGTAGTTTTTGTTTCTGTTCATTGTGAGATTTATATACATAAATGCAGCATTTTCAGGTCTCAAGCACTCACAATTTGTGTTTTCCTAGCTATTTCAACATGACAGTAATTTGGTATAACAAGTCTCATGTGACTATTTTGATGATTGTTTTAAGTGAACATTATTTCCTTTCTCTGACAGTGCTTTTGGGACGGTTTTCCGTGATTAGTTATATTCTTCCTATTTTTGTATCATTCTTGTTTCTTCCATCCTTTTTAGCTTGTCCCAGATTTTGATTGGCATGTTTATGTACTCTTGCCACACCCTACTTCTCTTTCCCTTAATGTTCAACATTTGCATTATTATATTTTGCAGGTGGAGCAATTTATGACATAAACAGAGAGCCTTTAAGATACAGCACTAGTGAAACTGTAGCCAGTGCAGGAGTTCAGATGGACAGAGCTGTGTGCCCATCAAAGTGAATAGTCTCTCTTCTTCAGACACAAAATAACACATGTAGCAGCCTCTGCCTTCTCATCGGCTATTTGACATTCCATTTTACAAGCGGGTTCTGGTTGAGATTCTGGTTTAAGGAAAGCTGGGAAAAGATCAACAATAACAGAGGAAACCCAGATAATCATCTATAGCATTACATGAAGAATATGGTTGTGCTAAATGTCCACCTGTTGATGCTATAAGGAGGGAGCTGAAGCTATTTTAGGCTCCGGCGAACTCCTTTTTACTTTCCTTGGCTCCTGCCTGCCTGATTGACTTAACATTATGCTCTCTGCCTTTTTGCCCTTGCTGAAAGTACCTGCCTGTTGGATGATTTGGAGCAGTTTGGTGAGAGACCAAACTTGAACTTTCCTAATTTATGCTTTATTCCATGTGCCTCTTCCCATGGACTTTCCCCCTAGTGGACTTTAACTGGATCTCTTTGCCCATGCTAAGAGAATCTTTGTGAACCAACCTCCTGTCTTTGTTGGTGGTAGAAATGATTAGTCTCTAAACCATCCTCTTTATGGATTCTTTTATTTAGGGACAGATTTACTTGACTATCTTTGTGGTTTACATTTCAAGCTGTTAGATTTATGAAAAAACATCTTAAAATGTTACTTGTGGGTATTAATTATGGCTCTCTAAAACAATAACCAAATTATCTAAATTCGTCTAAGTCCTTTATTGTGTTTTAATATTCCTCCCACAGAAACCATGCTACAATTATCTGATTGATTTTTAAATGCATGATAGTGAGAGTCATAGATTATTTTCAAAATATCAGGTTCCTTTGCTCTTGTTCTTTGCGGCCAAAACAGAGCACTTGGTTTGTATGGTTCTTGTCATACTAAACCTATTTAGGAGGTTGGATCTTCCTATTGATTTCTATAATTTTTACAGCATGACACTGAGAGTGAAATATTTCAACCTGATCACCAATTTGTGAAGTTAGCTACCAATTAATGATCCTCATTGGGTAGCTGACAGTTGGACATCCTGGTTTCTCACCCCTCACTACGACAGAGAAAGATCCTTCTGAGAACCATCGCCTCTGAGGTGAAGCATTGAATCTAAGTAAAAATCCTACCTGTGTGGGCCCAGTAGGAGTGTTAAGGTTACAATTTAAAGTTCATTGCTTCCACTGCAACAACGGTATTCAAGAGGAATATAGGTAATCATTGGGCGTTAGAGGTGCAAGAAGTCAATTGTCAGGTCTATTTATATTTTGGCTCTAGTAAGGTTTATCAAGTATATAACAGTGACACTGGTCTATTTGAGGTTATATGTGGATGGTTTGCAAACACTCAAACACGTTTCTGCTGTATCTGAATGATTGCCTCAAAATGAAAAAGAAAGAAAGAAACTGTGTATTCATTCTTCTACTGTGTTACTTTTGTCTAGGCAATGCGTTTTTTATATTTCTCAACAAACAAGTACTTTTAGAAAACACTTACTTAGCATGGGATATATAGATTGGTATTCTAGTTAATGTGCCTGCAAGGTTGTAAATATGTATATTAAGTCTGGGCGTAGTACGTGTAGTGGGTCTACGTGGAGCGCCACAGAGCTTAGAAAAAAATCCATGGCGCTCCTCGTAGCTCCGCTACGCCATCCGCTTCCCACCCGCCATATTTACAATACAACTTTTGAAAAATGCCTTTAAAATAAATAAAAAGAACCTTACCTTACCTTACCTGGGACGTCCCCGGGCAGCCCTCCTCGTCTTCATTGCGTTCTCGGTGAAAACTGTGCAGGCACGGGTGTGCGCCATGCGCAGTTTTCACTGAGAACGAGATGAAGACGAGGAGGGCTGCCCGGGGACGCTGCAGCTTAAAGGTAAGGTACTGTTTATTTATTTTCAAGGCATTTTTGAAAAGTTGTATTAATTGTAAATATGGCGGGTGGAAGGCGGGGCTGGCCAGCTCCGCTCCTCCACGGAGTGTGCAGAGATTTGCCAACTGCGCATTCTCCGCAGAACGCGGAGTAGGTAAATCTCCTCACACTCCGCGGGCGGAGCGGAGATCTCCGCCCATGGTTAATGTATATGTATGTGCATTTAAATAGTGCAAACCTAGCCAAGAGGCTTAGGAGTCTAGAATGAATATACCAGCTTCTTTTCACTTCGAACGATATTAACAGTTGAATGTTCACTATGATTCAAACTCTGACCTACTTACTTCCGTATGCAATATGTAAATATATTCCTTAGCACATAAATCTAACTGGGCAGATGTTTAACACTTTGAATAGGCTTTAATGATGCTATAATGTGATTTAGCACATGAACTTCGCACTTGTTTTAAACCAGTTATTTCAAATTGACCCACATTATGTAAGATGGTAACTTAGAATGAGGTCATCTTTGAAAGACACTGCAGACAAATCAATAACCTTTCATATTTTTTTTATTGCAATGCCATTGGGTGGAAATTTGATGTCACTAGTACTAATTTCAGTATTCCAGAATCAAAATAAAATTTGCTAATAGTGATCTATACACTGAGCATAACTATCCCAGTAGTTATGAGCCTAAAGGCAGGGTCAAGCTTTGCTAAATGGGCAGGGGTATGTTAAAGTAACTTTATGTAAATTCGGCTTAATATTAAATGTCTTTGGAATACCTCCTTCTCTTTGGTTTACATATTGACCTTAAAAAAGTTTCAGAAAATGGGAAACACTAATTTCCCTCCACTTTTCTGAAGGAGCTATATATTTGATTGGGCGTGTTTTATAAAAAAAAATGCTGCAAAGCAAATTGTACACTTTATTTACAAGCTTGAATACCATTAGATTTTGGTTTTTCTGTGGTTGAATAGGTAGTTTGTGATAAAGCCTTCACACTTGAGTACTTTCTGATAGTTACATATTTCATAATACATGGATCCTCCTTCTTACAGCTGCACTCTTGCCATGTGAAAAAAGAGAGAATCAAGGGCTATAAAGTCTTCGTTGTTCCAACTCACATAATTGTCACTGGCTGTGATATATTATTATCAAGAGCTATGCCACTCCTATTTTCTTTGAAATGGAGTGGCACTAGAATGTCGACAGCAGTACCAGTATGTATAATATGATGCCACTCCCATATATTCAATGGAGTTTTAAGCATTCCATTTCCTTTATTCTGACAATTGGTTTGCTTTTCCTAGAACAACACCAACAAACATTTGTACAGGAATTCGTACCACCTGCAAATCAAGATTTTGTAAACACTTCTTAAAATAGTGGGGCATATTACCAAGCAATAGCAATAATTATTGCTATTGCTTGGTTAGAGACAAAAATTTATCGCCAACCTGCAGCGATTTTTATCGCAGATAAACCTTGGTATTACCAAAGTTTATCGCAAATGCGATAAAAATCGGCCACAATGCATGAATATCGCTGAAAAGTCAGCGATATGCATGCATTACCGAGCTAATGCTCTTAGCCATGTTTTCCACCTCCCTTTGGATAACATGGCTAAGAACTGCTCAGAGCAGGTGTTAGCTTTTGGAGATATTCGCGCTCAGCGCGAATATCTCCAAAAGTTGGTAATAGGAGATAGCGATGTTAGCGACTGTTTCCAGTCGCTAACATCTTAGCACGCCCACTTTGCATGTCATTAGTGATAATTTTCTCTGACATGCAAAGTGGGGCCCAAGATGGTCGCTATCTCCTACTAGCTGTTGCTAACTGGTGTTAGTGACAGCTAGGTAATAGGGAGATAATTTTATCTCCGCTTTCTTGGCTTTTAAAGCCAAAAAAGCGGAGATAAACCCCCTTGATAATATGCCCCAGTGTTCCATAATGTAATATCTCTATAGACGTTTGGTCCAGAGAATGTAGGCGATGAAGTGGAGAGCTTAAGAATGGGAAATTGGCTTGCCAATCCTAAAACCATATTACATGTAGCAAATTAATTATCTAAAAGAGCAATTATTAACTCTGAAGAAAGTGGATGCTGACTTGTTTCTAAACAAAACATGCTTATATTATCCCTTCCAGCTGATATGTAGACTTATAAGTGCAAAATTGAAAAATAATTAATCGAGATAACAGACCTCAATGAAAGTAGATGATCTGTTAGTTTACTGCTCCAACTGCTGGTATTACACAAGGAAGTTTGTAATTCTCCTTTAAAAGCTGTCTCTAATTCCCTTATTGTATTTGAGTTGTGATTTCTCTAGTCAGCTGTAGTAAAAAAATGTCAAAGCTGCTCAAGTGTGATACGTTATTACAGTTCAGTTTTCACATCATAATGCCTGCTACAAGAGCCAGTGGCCAAGCAGAACAGCAGGTTGCAGAGCATAATTACAGCTTCACTTTAAACAGTAAAAACGAGAATTGGCTTTTTGTTATTATGATGTGGTTTTCTAGAATGGAAAATGATCGGCAGAAAGAATATATTTATGGCAAAATGTTTTTTTGTAGCATGTTATAGGCCATTTAAGGATAGATAGCATCTCTCTGCCTGTTTCTAAACATTCTGACCTACAATTTAAAATATATCACTTATTAACTAGCTTATATATACTGATTCAAATTTTGTTTTGCTATATATTACTAATTGATTTTTGGTGCATTCAATTTGCACTACTGATTCTACTTGTATTCTTTCAATGCCTGAAAATGTACTATCTCTTTAATTTGAAAGAGCAAACCACCAAGGATTTAAGCAGTTTGTGCGAAGGGTGGATGTGTGACTATGTATTATAAGGAATAAAATACTTTCTTCTGCATTTTTAAAGGATATTGTAAATCACCTCAAAGTCCCATGACCCTATAAAAGAAGATTACCTTCGCCTTCGTTCCTGTACATGGTCATAGAACTCCTGGGCGACTTGTAATATCTTTAAAGTGTCCGTCACAGGATACTTTATCCTATATATAATGAGTAGGGAAGTGTAGTTGCCCTACTGAAAATATGTTCCTATTACTTATTTAATATTTAATAGATTTTATAAATCTTTTATGGTAATCCTTCGTAAGCATGCTATTGTACAATTGTGTGAAAATAACAACTTTATTTCCTGCTAGATGTAGCAAAGTCGAGCACAAACATCTGTTCTCCATGTTTGCCCATTATGTTTTGCTTAGCCTTTTTTATCTCTATTTTGCTGATATTACGACGCTGTACAATCTGACACTGTTATTAGTGCCATAGTGTGTGTGTGCTTTGACCATAAAATGGTATTGCTAAAATTGGTTTAATCAAATTGATCTATGCAACTTTCTAGAACGGCAATGGTTGATGCAGCAAAAATTTGCACCAGGGGGCATGGAACTTGAATGTCATGTGTGATTTACTATGTGTGGTTATATCTTCAACACACTTGGGGAGTAAATGAGGACTAGACACTGCACTTCTTCCAAAGAAACATCAAAATGTCCGCAAATGCAGTGTATATGTTCAATAGGAAGGGAATTTTCCTGTTTCTGTTTTTTCTAGACCCCTCTGGATCTAAATGTATTGGGACGAGGTGGTCTCACCCATGTAATGTAGCATGCTACATCATTGGCCACATCACCCCACCCAGCTCCAATTGTAGGAGTTCCTAAGAGATATTAACACGTTTCTGCCCACTCAACATCCCAGATAACTGGTCAGGCGCATTCCTCAGAGCAATTAGAGGGTCCCCATATCTAATCTTATTAGTGTACTATTAAAGGAAAGACAAGAATTTTCTACCTTCCCTTGTTTCACCTTTCCACCTTGGTTACAAAAGCACATTTATTTATTTATTATTTATTTGCAGGTTTGTATAGCGCTAGGAATAAACTCCCGTAGGAGTATCTCCGCGCTTGAGACAGCTGGCAAGCAAGTATAGAACAATCGCATTGAAATTCTAAAAACCCTCAGAAACAGTTACCTAATTCTAAAACAAAAGACTGGCTTCAACTAATTTTGGCTGAACAAAAAAGTTTTCAATTGTTTCCTAAAAAGGAGATGGTCGGGGCATTGTCTCAGTAAAAGTGGAAGCACATTCCACAAATTAGGACCGACCACAGACAAGGCCTTACCACCCAATCTAGTTCTACTGATCTTGGGTACACTCAGCAGCAGCTGTTCACTAGACCTAAGAGTGCGGGTAGGGACATATGGTACAAATTTTTTGACCAGATAGTCCGGTCCTAGATCATGTAGACCTTTATGTATAATACAGCAGGTCTTAAACTTCACTCGTTGACGTATGGACAACCAGTGAAGTTTATTCAGCAGAGGTTTAGATGGAGATCTAGGGGGGGGGCATTGAGAACCAGCCTGGCTGCTGTGTTCTGCACTACTTGTAAACGGTCTAGTACCTCTTCATTTGCACCTGCCAGAAGACCATTACAATAATCAAGACGGCTGATTACTAAAGCCTGAACCAAAGTTCATCTGAAGGAGTCAGGGAGGAAAGGGAATATCCTACGAAGGAGACCTATCATATGAAAACAGGATCTCACTATGCTGTTACCATGTTGTTTTCGTGTTAGGTATCATTTATGTAGCCATCAGATAACAATAGAATAAGGGATATTTCTCTGTACATTTTATTGTAACCTTTCAGTAAAGCACGATGAGGCCAATGCTTGGACCGACATGCCTTTTAACAATAAACGCGTAGAGGGGTTGTCTGATCTTCCAACAACCACTCTCTACTTAGGAGTTATTTTATCTTGCCAAAAAGATGGGCTCCTGGTACATCGTACTAACAGTCACCATACGCATATACTTATGTGAACAGATAAGTTTAAAAGAATGTTATGTTATGTTATGTTATTGAGCTTTTGTATAGCGTACAGCTACTCACAGGGAGTGTCCCGACGCTTTCCACCCTCAACTCATATTGAAATAACACAACACAGCTAAAAGCAGACAACAGAACGGAACAAAAACAATGGGCAGTAAAAACAGACTAGGAGTTAAAAAGCCAGGTCTTCAGGCCCCTCCTAAACTGGAGCAAATTAGCAGTACTCCGCAGAGAAAATGGAAGCAGATTCCAAAGCTGGGGGGCTCTGTAGCCAAAAGACCGCCCTCCCGCGCGGGCCTTCCTCACCCGTGGAACCACCGCTCTGCAAAGAGCTTCCGAGCGGAGGGAACGAGCTGGACGATAAAAAGTCAGTCTCCGCTGCAAATATCCCGCTCCTGAACCATGCAGAGCTTTGTGCATCAGGGTCAAGGATTTAAACTGGATCCTCTTCCTAATGGGGAGCCAATGAAGCGACTGGAGCAACCCAGACGCTCGAGCTCGTCTCCCTAGACCAAAGATCGCCCGGGCAGCAGAGTTCTGCACCACCTGAAGGCGCTGGACCAGATAATCAGGAAGGCCGAGAAAAAGAGCATTGGCATAATCTAGCCTCGAACCGACCAGAGCCTGCACTTTAATCCTCCTGTGCTCCTCAGATAACAACGGCAAAAATTTGCGGAGCATTTTCAGTGATCCGTAGCAGGTGCCGGCCAGGCCAAGGATGTGAATTCGGAGCGACAGCTGATTGTCTAGCTTGACGCCCAAGTTTTTGGCCACCACTGAGGACTGCGCAGGAGGACTCATGTTGGACGGCCACCAATGCTGCCACTCAGGATCGGCAACGCAACCAAAAAATAAAATCTCAGACTTTCCTGAGTTGGCCCTCAGACCGTTCCGCTGGAACCAGTCGAAAACCAGCGCAAGGCAGTCCCGGATTCTCTCTCCCACAAACTCTTGATCTTTCCCGTATGTGAAGAGGAGTTGCGTGTCGTCGGCATAGGAGACGATCTGGGCCCCATACGCCTCTACCAAGGCCGCCAGAGGGGACATAAAGATGTTAAATAATGTGGGGCTCAACACAGAACCCTGTGGAACCCCAACTCCCAATGGCGGCATCTCGGCGGAGCTCTGGGAAACCCAGACCGTCTGGCGGCGGCCTTCCAGGAAAGAAGTAAACCACCTCAGCACCGTCCCCCTAGAATGCCCTATATATATTAAATGTGAAAACTACTCATATAAGTTTGTACTCCTGATAACCTATGTCTTATGCAGACTGAAATGCGTATATTTGTATGGTATAAGAAATGCTTATATCTGTATGTTATAAGAAATACTCATATAAGTGTGTATACCCATGTCATATGCAGACCGACATGCTTATATTTGCATGCTATAATAAATACCCCCTGTCCTGGGATATATAAACGCATTGTTTAGGATACCGGAGCATTGATTAATAAAGATAGTATGTACTGGGATAATCATTCTCTTTAACAATTCGTGGAGTGAAAATTACGTCCTCACGCGCAAATACGTGGGCTCATAATAACTTTGTTTCTTTGTCGGTCGATTCATGTTAACATTCGAAGAATATCATTTATTTCGTTTTGTATATTGAACACGCACCTATTGTGTGAATACTCGCATTTCTATATATAACAAATTATCAACTTTCTATACATTCGCCAGGCGTAACTCAGTCTGTTTTCTATATCCATTTGCGTCCCTTTCTACAGCAAGCATGAAAGGTACGCTATGAAGTCCATCGTTTATTTTCATTACTTCCGCATGGATCGTACTTCCGTGTCCTCCATTTGGTCATATGGTATACGCTCAGTAGCATTATCAGTATATAAAGGGCAGCTTGAAGAGTGGCGTTCGGTTTATTCTTGCCTTGTCGGATGTGAGGACGCGGAACGCCGGCGTAGCAAATCTTTGAGGTAAGAAGGGCGGGTTAAGTGTGTTAATGCGCCAACTATCTCTGTTTGACTTTTAGGACAGAGACCCATTTTGAGCCGCCTTAAGTAAAGGGGCATCAGGAGTCACGCTGTGTCCCTACCAAGTTTTAAACTGATTAAGATTGTACCACGTTCCTGGCTTACACCTTTCTATTTTGTGTGAGTATATCTATGCACTTTAAAGATTCGAAAACGCAAGTTGGAATTACACTTGCAATATGCATTCATGGTAAATTCACTCTTTTTGTCTCTCTTTGTTTATCTACAGTCCTCAGCCATAGTGCTGGTTGGAATTAGAAAAACGGAATTTTATAACAGCAACATTATCTTTTTATCAGTAAGTTGCACTCAGTGAGTGTCATGACTAATAAATGTTTGTCATTTTGGAACTAGCTAGGGTAACTAATGGCATTCTCATTTTGTCTGTTTATTTACAGCTCACAGCAATAGCGCTTGACATATTTTGAAAAATTGAATTGAATTTATATCAGCAACTACATTTTTATATCAGTAAGTTGCACTGAATGTGAATTTAAATTGAATGGAATTTCGTCTTAACGCGTTTGTAGAAATAAGACCAACTAGTAATCATGTGGATGCTCATAACTATCTATAGGAGAGGTTAGGAGTTTTTTTTATAAGTGCTATATGATGGTATAAAACTCTACCATATAAAAACAAAGTATAAGTGCTTATTAGTTTAGATTTGTTCCCTATGAATGGTTGAAAACAGATAACGAGAAGTACACCTGTCTCGCTGTAGTTTCAAATCATATCAACTTCAGTGTATCTCTTTTAAAATCTATTTTTACACAAATAAATAAATTCATACTCATCTTCATGTTTAGGAGAACTCTAGGATAATTCGCTGGCCGAATACCCTAAGAAAAGGATAAGGAGGACATATACCCTTTATAATATAAACTGACTGAAACATTATATCCCTGAGGTAGGTGATGTATTATGCTCCACACTATTGCCACCTCAAACTTGCTTGATTAGAAATGTATATGTATGACTTATTTTTTCTTAAACTTGATCCGAATGTCGTGAGACTGTTTAGGAAACCGGTTATAATAAAGTGTAGATGCATTGAGGTGTGAACCCCCTGCGAATATTCTATCCAAATGTGTTAGGATGGGTTGAAGATATCTGCCATTCAATATATGTATATATACAATGAAATGTAACGTGCTGTTTAAATCTGGTGACCTACTTCCTTATCATGTTCATGTCTATAATATAGTGAAGATGCATTGAGGTGTGAACCCCCTGTGAATATTCTATCCAAATGTGGTAAGATAGATTGAAAATATCTGCCGTCTAATATGTGTATATATACGATGAAATGTAAAATGTAAGGTGTTGATTAAATCTGGTGACCTACTTTTTTATCATGTTATTAATGCCGTCAAATGTCTGCTAAATTGTGCAATGTTATGTGTTGTATTTTCATGTGCTGTATAATGTTGGAAGCAATGCTATAGTGGGTGTTCAAATAGAGAGTAGGACATTTCATTTTTGTTTTTTTTAAAATAAGTGTATCTATGAAATTAAATTGGATTTGTGGCCTGTTATAATTTAGACCAATCTCATTTAAATTCACAGAATTGTTGGGAAACAGATATACATATATCCTGATGAAGGCGGTCATACCTTGCTCATACCGCCGAAACGCGTCGATGCCTAAGGAGTGAATGTGGATTATAAAACTAAGGAAAATCCGAAATAATTTTGGTGTTTGAATTTAGTCCTTTTTCCTGTAACTCCTTTTTTATTGGAATGTTTTTATTTATTATTGTTACGTCCTGTGTTTGTTTCCCAATTTTTAATGAATAGAATGTATTTCAATAAATTGTTTTAATGCTTTGATCGTATTATAGTGTTTTCACGTTTTTGGATTTCCATTTTTTCATTGCTTCTATGTTATGCCTATGTACTAGTTAGTTTATTGTCTGTAAGTACTTTTGTATTAATGTTCACTTGCCCAAAGGGAATTTCATTTTTGACTTGTGTCTATTGTGGTACCCTATCCCTTTGGTTGAGGGGTCCCTCTCTCGTTTATTAGAGGGTGATTACTAAAGCCTGAACCAAAGTTCTTCTGAAGGAGTCAGGGAGGAAAGGGAATATCCTACGAAGGAGACCTATCATATGAAAACAAGATCCCACTATGCTGTTACCATGTTGTTTCATAGTCAACTCTGGTTCCAACTGTACCCCCAGGTTCTTGATTATTAGCTTAGGTTGGGGAACTGGGCCTAAGTCCAGTGGCCACCAATAAGGGGACCATTGGACCCTGGCTTCACCGAAAAGCATCACCTCGGTCTTGCCAACGTTACATTGAAGAAAGTTGGAAGACATCCACCGAGATACTGCTTTCATCCCCTCGGAGAAAGATTGTATAACCTCCGGAGTTAGTTGTTTGAAGGGAAAAAGCAGCTGTGTATCGTCAGCATAGGACACTGGACAGAAACCAAAGGCTCTTGTTATATCTGCCAAGGGGGCCACATAGGTGTTAAAAAGAGTCGGGCTCAAACAAGATCCCTGAGGAACCCCCTTGGTGATCTTAACCTCATCCTTAACCTCATTAGTTAAAATGATACTAAAATTCTCCATAATAAGATGGTAGTACATTGAAATACTTATTAAAACACACAGCTCATGTCCTGAATATGGTGGTACTGCAAATCACACAAACACACGTCCTGCATCTCTAATGAAGCTTGAGTGAAAGTTTTCATGCATGATGACACTGTGTCACTTGCTCTATTTAAGGTTATATTGTACTTCATGGTCAGTTGGGGGAAGGCCACTCCTCTATTGACTTAATATATTGCATTTTCTGTAAAATAACATGGCCAAAGAGTTTATAATTTTGTCTTAACCTTAGTGATTTTATTTCATTTGTTCAAGCTGTATCTAAAACGTAATGGTTAGAATGTGTGAGGTTTATGATAATCCCACTATCTAGTTGGACAAAAGTACCTCCAAGGTTCATATTATCTTTATGACCAATCTGCACCTAACTTGTATTTGGAAGAAGTCCAAGTGGTCCCAATCACAAAAGAACCCAGTGCTTACATCATCAAGGAACATGCCAGGCTACATACCTACTCATCCCCTCCAGCCAGCTGATCTCCCTCGCAATGCAGCGTAGATTGCATACTACTCGAGGCTGGCAGGTGCCATGATTGGGCAGGGCTACCCATATCACATGGTCCTGCGTCCTGACGGCCACTGTCTACATCAGGGAAGAAGCCCCTCTTTGTGCATCACATGAGTCCGTATCCCAATGCTGATGAGAGATATAATTCCTGTTTCCGTATCTTCACCAGAGGACCCCATCACATGTCTCCATGACTGAGATCTGCTGGGCAAACAAGTTCCCAAAAGGGGTATTTCTTCCCTTTGAGTGTGATGTAGCTGATGAAAAGAGCAGCTTATATCCCCTGTATCAGAGTACCCCCATTCTTACTACTTGAGGCTAATATTGGGAATATTAAAGTACAGACAACCATACAATATTACTGGAAGGATACATAATTGTTAATCCATTCGAGGTAAGTGTGATTAGTGTCATAATTATAACATGTTTCTAGGGAATCCTTGGAATATCTGAGGTGAGTTCTTGGTGAGTTGCTGAAGGGTTGCAGAGTTATTGATCCCATGTAGGTTACTGTAATTAGTGCCATAATTATGACATGTTTTTCACCGATTCAAGAAATTTATAAGGTGAGTTTATGGTGTATTTCCCATGGCTGGTAAAGTGTTCAGATATTATGTTATCTACTGCTTATGACAGTGTGATGTGAGTATTGGGCACATATTGATGTATACTGGTATGATCTTTAAGGTGTTTGTCCTTTATCCTGATGTGTTCCTATTTAGTGTGCCTCAATGAATCTCATCACTGAGGCCCTGTGTGTCTGGTTTCAGTTGGTATACCCACAGTTGCTAATTTGCCAGTATGGTTTTTGTCATATCTTCTGAAGTGGCCTTGGTTTTTTAACGACATACCACTCAATGCCATCATCTCTTTGTTTCTTTTCCAGAAAGTGTGTAGGTAATCTTGTATTATCTTTCTTGCATGTCATAGTACTCGTGTTCACTGATTCCCACTTGTACTTTTTTCGAGGTTGTCTTACCTATTAAAAGCAGTGAACTGAGATACTTTAACACATAAATGACATCCTGTGAATTGCAGTTTGTCAGACCGTTTAGTCGCCACCGAGGCTGGAGCCCCAGATGTACTCCTGTCTTTCCATCCTACATGTTTTAGTAAACTGACATATTCTACACCCGCCACAAGGAACCCGTGGATGTGGTATGTTCCATAGTCATTGTTTTTCCCCATTATCTGTTTTTTCGGGCAGGTGTGTACAAGTATATCACTGAGACTCTGTACCTTCTTAAAAGAGAACATGTCTTTTTCAATTTTGAGGCCCCATGAATTCAGAATGCTCCAATATCTATTCACGAGTTTTAGTTTGTTAGAGCTTGTCCAGCAGGTTGTAACAAAAATTGGTCTTTTATGCAGTGCCAAAAGTAGCTCCCTTTTGTTTCTTGCCCGCTGATCAGCTCTCCTAATGATTTACTGTGGGCAGTGTTTCTTAGTAACTTTTCACTCAATTTGTCGGCATGTGGCTTTGTAAGTAGCAATATCAGCACATTATTTTAATGTACTCCTATCATAGCATGGAGAATGGTAGCACACGTTTAACTATTGTGCTTTTGTACCCTAGGTAAAAAAAGGGAAGGAAGAATATTTTTGTCTTTTCACTGATAGTACACTAATATGATTAGAGCTAGGATTCTCCAATAGACCCTAGGAATGCTCCTGACCAGTTAGCTGGCATTTTGACTGGGCAGAAACGCATACCTTAAGGATGAAAGGGCATTGTTCTCCAAAACATTCAGTGATCTGTTGATCTATTTTTATTCATACCTATAATACCACCTAATAAAGGACATACCTACTGCATACCCTAAGGTATTTGTAACCACAAACTAGATCCCTGCTTTATCCAGGTAATTAATATATCCTAATAACTCCCATATGAATTGGGGTTGAGGCCACCCTGTAGTATCACCATACCAGGGTGAGATGAGGTAGCCAAAGAACAAGGGTGAAACCACCTCATCCATATATGTTTAGACTCACAAGGGGTCTGATACCCAGGAAAAACAATTAGGAACAGGGAAATACCCTTCCTATTGAACTCATACAGCAGCGCTGATGTATTTTCATGTTTACATCATCCACATATGCAGCCAACATATTTGGCTGCCAGTATCATCACTGTGATCTGGCTGGGATGTGATTTAAAAGCAATGTATAACACATGACAAGGACAGTGGCTTGGCCAAGTAAACCATTTTTTAGATATTAATAAGTCACCCCTATGGTGTGCCTTGTAAGCACATAGGACAGGCTGCCTAATATATTAATATATGTCACATTCTATATTTGAAATAGGTGCCCTTACAACAACTGAAAACTTAACAGCTGTTTTACTGCATAGGCTAGATTTTCAATAGACAGGCCTAGGTGTGTTTCAAATATTGGTTTCACATCTCTCCTTGGGAAAATACTAGAAAAATAATTCAATTGTATTTTCTACTTGGTATCCAAGATAATATTTTTGATCATTTTAGTAGTAAAGCAACATTAGGAAATGTCTGTTGGGCTGACTCAGCCAGAAATGATCTAGAGCCAGTTGTGTCACTTATCACGTCAGAAGAGACCAATACACATTTCTGGCCGGAGGTAACAACTCTACATACCTGAGGACAATGGCCTAGATTATGGAACTAGGAAGGCAGGGATTAGCCTCCTGGCAGTGATACAGGAATGTTGACAGTGTCATCACTTTTTCTTTGAACTTTTGTTAATGCCAAATGGAACTTACAGGCTTTGCTCCCATTCATTCCCTGAGCACTCCAAGATATCTGACTATAATTCCTGGAGGAGGGGGAGCCAATCTAAAACTAGACAGATGGAGGTGACCTCATCTAATTTGGGAGTAGCTAGGGACCAGCCAGAGCTTTTCTAGAGGGAAGACAGGTTCACCCATCTAAAAGGTAGTGCTGCAAAAGGATGTAGGCATCGAATAAGGAAGTAACCAGAATAGGGTAAGGAAAAATCTTTAATCACTTGCTCACTCATACGATTAGACTGCCACCTCACCACCATATTTTCAAAACATTCCTGTATCTGATAAAAGGTCTGGTGGAAGAAAATGACTCAAGAACTTCTGACTACTTTGAAAAGAAGACAAATCTGCTCTGGGGACACAAAAAGTAGAATAACTTCCAACTCATAAATTCTCAGATGTCCACAGAGGGCTTAACCATGTCAGAGCCCTGGCTAGGGGTGACCTAATGACTAGAAACCTTTCCTGATGCCCTGCAGGCTGAGGGAGCGGCCAGGAGGAACCCTTCTAGTTGTGGGAGAAAAGCGGGGCATAGACACTTTTCAACTTCAGGTGATGAGGACTGCCCAGGGAAGTTGCAACCTAAGTACCAAGAAAACCAGGTTTGTCCCACTTGAAGCTTTTTGATCTTCTAAAAGATCGGATATTGTGGTAATGTTATTTGGCTTGTAAAGCCAAGTTCAACAACATTTTCCAGCTATGCTCCACTAGATGAGTTTGAGAACCATAAATGTGACTACGGCCATACGTAAAATCTTGGACTATGGTGAGGCGGCAAGTCGACTCATGCAATGAATTGACTTTGCAGCTATAAAATCCAGTTTGACCTCTCACAAAGCTTTTGGAATTGAATGGGCAACTCATAACAATGGGCTGAGTGTATTTAAACAGAGTTCCTATTTAGTGCAAGAGGGGAAGAAGTGCAATGTCCAATTGTACATTGTGGAGTAAATGTTAATAAATACATGGCTAAAATATGGTGTGTAGGTTATTGTCCCGAATTTGCATTTAGATCATGATTACAGCTTGTGCGAAAATATTGCACATTTTCCAAGCCTAAATTTTAGCAGATAAAATTTAGCAAAATTTGTTTGGGGAAATACCACACTATCCTCTGTGTTACAATTTGGAAAAGGGGAAACATGTTTTGGTATCATCGTACCCCTCATTCCCAGTTGGAGAGCAAGGAATGTGTAGGCGATCCTGCAACTGGTGAATATGGCACATAGCTTCAGGTTCTGAGTGCAGAATTGCCTCCTCTGGTATTATGGGTCTCATAATGAGGTTTAATGTGTTTCAATGCTGCTTTTAGTTTTTTGAGATACTTCAAATGGTTACTTTGCAAACCAATGAGATGTTTTTGTTTACAAGTGTGCTTTAAAACATAGTCTCACTGCAGCCTTCTTCTTTTACATTATTCTTTACCACAATAAGTGTATTACTGGGGACAAGGTACACAATACCTTTACTTTTGAGTCTGAGAAAAGAGAAGTAACACTGTTCTGCAAGATAAACATGAAAAGGCCTCTTTATAGTTCACTTTTAAATTGAACTCCTTTGTGGCTACGTGTGGTGGGGGTGTGGGGGGGGTGGTTACTGCAGGAGATCCTGCATCCTTAGTTCTAGCGCCCTGAACCCTACCTCTTGTAACACTACCCCAATGAAACCATCTCAACCTAACCATATGACCCAGATTGATATCTAGCTGTCCTGTACCCTGTTCTTCACCTTTCCTAGGCCCCCTAAATCTGTTCTCTTTTTCCTTGTCCATTTGGAAGATTGCCAGCGCTTGTAGCTCACTGCTCCGTCTATCTTCAATACACCTACTTGGGTAAATTTCACTCTTCAACACAAATCCCCCACCATTTCCCCGTATACAGTTGTCTTTCCTTTGCCATAAACAAACTAAAACAGACTTGCCCTACCAGCTAAAATAACCATAACAATTGAAAAAATAAAATGGCCCGATACTGTTCAACATGAATGTCCTGACAAACAAACTTTTATCCTTGCAAAAACGTGATTCCGCCTTCATGGGTGGGAGGAGTGAAAAGAACCACCAATACCTTGCTGCCAAGAGTGCGATATATAAGCAAAGAGGCCCTAGCCCCCTCCTTGTGCACTAACTGCAAATCCCATTTCCCAGTCCATGCTTCCCTAGCCCTAATCCCCATGTCTACTGTGACACACCATGTCGCTGAACCACCTGGGGAAGATGATGCTTCCTTCTATCCTCCCTGTACCCTTTTAGTACCTTGCTATTCTTTTTTAATATATATATATAAGCAACAATCACTACTCCTGCAAAACAGTAAACTGAATTTTGTGAGATCGTCTTATTGGCAGTTAAGATTGAGAATAATAACTACTTTGAAAGGCAGTAAAGTTGTTCTTTTAATTTAAAACTTAGATATATTATCAAGGCAAGATATTGAAAGGGTGCTTAGTGTTTGCAGATAGTAATTTCACTCTGTTTCAGAAATCCAGGAATGATGTTGAAAGAAAGATATCTAATCATGTAATGTAACGCCTTGACATACTCTTCACTCTAGGGCAAATGTCCAGAGAGATCCTCTATTTAATTTTCATTTTCAGTATTAGTCACTGTTGTCATATTCAAAGGCATGTTATATATTTAATCATGTTTGGTTTATGTAGAACAAGAGCTTGCCTAGCTTGATTTCTCAACAGGAGCTGCAACAAGAAATTAAAATAATGGTGATTATGGCAGCAGACTGCTGCGATGACAGTAAGCTAATTTTCAAGGCCTGAGAATTTCAAAAATGTTTTGACAACCAGCAGTGAAATGCTTTCATCTTGGGTTCCATCGCATACAAAATGCCAGTTTCATGCATTTGTAATCATGGTCTGCTTCATATGAAGGGGGAATTAGCATCGCTAAATAGTATTCAGACATAAAGAAACTTTATATATATTCATTTGAGGAAGCAGGATTGCAGACGAAAAATTGTTGTTAATGTACTGCTGCTAAAACTATAAATTTATTTTCAGTGAAATACATTATGATTTGTATCTATTGTATGATAACCCCTTGGTCTTTTTTCTGTGTTAATATGTCATATGATTTTTGCGATCAGACTATCTGAGCGCAAACTTTGATCTTTTGTTAGTCCTGTACAGATAATTGAAGCACATCATAAAAATGTCGGCACTCCCTGGCCTGCTACACTCACAACAGTGACAAATAATCCTTTCACTGAAATTTAAATACCATTATATCCTGTGGGATTTATATTTCGTCAGACAGTATATCCTTCAATGTTATGACGGAGTAACCCATCTGCCAAGATCTAAATCAGGCCCAATGACAGAATCAGTGTATAGCATACAATTCATTTACACAACAAAAGAAGCATAAGTGAGTATCTCACGAAATATAAACTTCATTTTGTAAAAATCACTGAATGATAAGAGTAGATTTACATAAAAATCATAAATGTAATTACTCACAGGTGTGGCCGGCACAGGAAACAGCGGTATGGTGGTGGGGTGGGGCGGTGTCAGTCGGCAGATGACAGGATAGGGAAAGTAAAATAAAAAATAAATAAAACCACAGACCTTGTGCTCACCGCATTGCTGAGTCAGCGATGCGGCGTGCGCAAGGTAAGTCGACTTCACCCGCCTCACCGCTATTACGTTTCCCAGCTGTGCCTGATTTCTCAGGTCCTGATTCTCAAAATGCCCTTTGTAGTACAATTTGTAGTACTACAAAACATAGTACAAAACAAAACTTTTACTTATACTTACATGTGAGGAGTTCTCTGCCCCAAATACGGAGTCACCACACATATAAGTACAGATTTTAGTGTAACGGTAGGTGGGACAGAGGGGAGTGGGTGAGAAAAAAGGCAGGCTTGTTACTTAACCACTTCCATGCTTGTGACAAGGTCAACTCGTCATGGGTTTTACCTACTCTGTGCTTATGACGAATTGACCTTGTCACATAACATGGGATTTTGAAAATTGCAGCGCAGGACGGGAATGGACGGTAGCAATGATGTGGTTAAGAGGATGGGAGTAGGAAGAGAGTTTTCGGGAGGGCCTGGGAGGGGTAACGGGAGGGATGTCACCACCCATACAAGAGTAAGCAAATTGCATTGCTCTGGGGTTGGAAACCTAACTTACACTTTCGTAGTAAGTTTACATTCGAAGATTGTGAATACCAAATGTAGGGAAAACTTACTCAAAAGGCCCTTATAATTATTCCTATGTTTGCAAAACATTTCCAAGTTTTTGTTGCATTCTACAGGTTAGAAGAGTTCTCCGAGATTGCTCTGACAATCGCAGTATGCCAAGAGATCTTGCAATCATAAATATTAACATGCATATATGTACCTGATGCACATTTGCATATGCAAATAGTTACCAAAGGAATATTTTTTAAATGTAAGATCTCCTATTAAGCAAGATAGTTCTTATAGCTATATACAAAACCTACACAATAAAATACTAGCAAAACATTCACTACATGAACGTCATAAAACAATACAAATAGAATGATTTCACTAAGTGGAGAAGAAATGTCGGCTCATATTTACTTTTAGCAGCTCATTTAGAAAACACCCCATGAAGAGGGCACCTGCGGTGGTTTTTTAAAGATTTCATAAATAGAATTGCAGTATTAACTGTAAAGACATTAAAGCATTTAAAGGTGGGACACCAAACTTTTGCAAGGAACTAACAATTTAGGTCAGATGATGAGTAAAGGGGAAAGTGAGTCCTTACAATTAAATGTATAACAAAGCAATCCCATGTTTACTTTAGTGTCCCCCAACTAGCTTGATTTAATCTCAAGAGGAACCCTAATCTAATTGTTAACAGTAAACACCTAAGAGAAGGATTAGTTATGACAATCAAATAAGGGCTAATCTCAAAGTAACCTTAGTGACAATGAAGGAAAAAGCAAAAATGAAAGGAAAAATAACTCACACATGCTAATGTTTTTTATTTCCCATTAGGAAATAGTTTACCCAGTGTAGAAACCAATTCCGCCTCTCTACCACCATTATTTCTTTGTGTTCCCTCTCCATTTAAATCCTGGATGTAGATTTACTCATTGTCTCAGTAGGAGTATATTTTCAGTTACATGCTCTAAAAGGTTGATTGGTTATAAAGGAGGGTGAAGTGGGCCATGTGTGATTTTTGTCTTTATCTTAGATTTTGCTGTGCAATATGTTTGTGAGGTGGGGACTTTCTTGTGCTTCTGTGGTCTTCTTGATCCCTCTATGTTGTATGAGCAAGTGATTTGCTATCTTATGCTAGAAGCATAACATGTGTTGACACATTTATGGAATGTAAGCGTGTTGCTTGTGATTCAAGCAGATTATTAGTTAGGTTTATAAGCTGAGAATGGTGGCATCATGCTTTTCGTTGTGTCTTGTTTATCATGTATATATGTATCTCTAACTGTTAAATAAAGAATCCTTCCTCATTTTAGGGACCTGCTCATCCCTGACTATCAAGAAAGGTCCAACCTCTATAGCTATTAGTGATATCCAACATAAAAAGCCATAAAATAATTTTACAAATTACCCTAAATACACATCCTGAAAACATAATATATTTTCTGCCACAAATTAGTGGAGTTGAGCAAGCCAACTGCATGATGGAAAGAATCCATAACCTGTCCATGTCCTGTTACTGGTTTGTGACACACCACTTTCATTTTCACAGATTTGCATGTACTTTAAACAAACTGGCTCATTACCCAGCCCACAACCCATCAGTGCCCCATTGCACTCTGAGCTTGTTCTTTCCTAGAATGCCCGCTTAACTTAATCACATAGCTGTGTTACACTATACATTGCACTGACAGATTAGATATATTGCTAGTCTGGTCTACCTATGGCACCTATGGCAACATGGTACGGAACACAAGGCTAAGTTAGGAAGTGAGCTGGGCTCCTTAAGATCAACAAGTCAATTGAATGCAGATGCAACAGTGATCACCCTTTGAGCCATAATGGCAAATCACATGGTTGGGCATAAACTCTCAACAATCCAGTATTTGATTAACTTTTATGGGGAAGGACATTCTCTGAAGGCTTTAGAAATTAAACATTGATTATAAATCTATGTACTTCCTGTTCATTCTGTTTCCTTCATGTGACCTAATTAAAATGGTGGAAAGGGGTATCAAATGTAAAGTCAGGGAAGCAGCTATCACTATTAGCTACAACTTAACTGATAGTCATTACACCTTTGCACTCTCTGGCTGTGGATGCAGCAAGCTTGTCAAATTTGTGTTCTGTCAAGCATTTACAAAGAAGATTAAAAGGGGAAATTGTAGGAAAGACTTTAAATGCCTGAGTATATCTATGGTTATGTTTTTCAATGTTTTGTTTAAATAAATAATATTCCATTCAACAAGGTAAAAACTTTTAAAAAAATAGTTCACTATATTAATTAGTGACTTTAAAACGTGGCTGAACAGGCAAGTGTGTACCCTGAAACTAACACAGAAAATAGTGTTTGGAGTATACAATTCTCGATATGAAAACAATTCCACTACATTTCTCAATGTATTTGTAAAAGATGCTTAAAGACAACCACTTATCAGTGCGCTTCCCAAGTAGCCACAGGTCAGACGGCGAAGACATAAAATATTATGAGACATAAAAGATAAATAAAACCATGTCAGATTGCATGCCCAGGGCCCGACTGGGCATGCAACCAGCCCTGGCAATTCTATAGGACCTGCCCCACAGTGATGGGGTGAGTGGGGGGTGAGGAGTACTGCTGCTTTTGTTAGACGGGGCCCATTATGCAGCCCTGCTGATAAACCAGCTCCCAGTAACAAAAAAACGCCCAAACTGATTCAAAACTGGCCCCTATCTTTCCAACCCACCGGGAAAACAGATGATGCTCGCTAAAGCCAATTCAGCCCTGTGCATGCTTATAGAACCAGGTTGCACTATTGCAGGGATTCTGCACAAATACAGAACTATGCTCAGGAATATGGGACCTTGGAGTATAGGGACTGATTCTTCCTACCACCTTAGTTCCCATTAACCCAGGACTAACTAGCTATAGTGTTGCACTTGCTCTCCTACTCACCAGAGAAACATATGATTAGACACCCCAGAACACAACACTCCCAGATCTCTCAGGAATCGCGGTAATAAGATACACCTTTCCGCTCACTCTCTTGTACTCGTCCACAGTGAGATCTGACAGTGACACGAAACAGTTTAAAATATTTATTTTAATCAAGGTGCCCTAACATGCAGTATACATGCCACAACAAGCAGGAAAATGCATAGTACAAATATTGTCAGCATAGCCGTGCCACAACAAGCAAGAAAATGCATAGTACAAATATTGTCAGCATAGCCGTCCATAAATCATTAAGGGAGATGTCATCATAGAAAGAGAATGGAGAAAGGATTATAGTGCCTATCCTCCCTCCCTTTACTAAGAACAAGTATTATTAGCAAACCTCATACCTTAACTTATAGATGGTAGATCTATTTCATGGGTGCTCTTCTCCCTGGAAAGGTCCCTCTCCAAGTGTGTCTCATCTATTCGTACACCCCACTAAAAACCCAAGTATGCTGTCGAAACAGCTGCATCGGTATGTTTTGTTTTAGGGCTAAGGACTGGCCAGAACAAAATAACAAGGGGCATTGTTGTTCGACCTTGCACATAATGTTCAGTCAAAATCCTAAGAACATGCAAAGAGCGAACACAGCAATGATTTCTAACGTGAAAGCAGTCTTTGAAACTATTGCAAAAATCAAAGACGTGTAGTAAACTGTGCAAAGCAGCAGCAGGCAAGCTGCAACGTGCTCATGCTAAGTTAGTGAAAAACGACAATGTACCTATGGGCCACGTGACAGCACAAGTGCCTAACAAAGCACTGCAGGGATAACTACATATATCAAAGGTATATTTATTCTGCTCGTAAGGGGTCGATTAGGATCGCGGACGGACTTGCGTCCGTCCGCGACCCCAGAGCAGGAGGGAACCTCCGCATGGCATGCGGAGTTCCCTCCTGTGCAATTAGGATGTGACCGCCACCCTGGCGGTCACATCCTCTATTTTTAACATTGCCGCGGGTGCAGCTTCAAGCTGCACCCGCGGCAATGTTAAAAAAGCACGCATTGCATTTGCATGCAGAAAGAGGCAGGCACCGTGCGGTGCCTGCCGCTTTCTGCATGCAAATGCAGGGGGGTGCCATAGGTACCCCCCATGTGCACCCCCCACTCCCCCCTTCACCTAGGGGGCCCCCAACGGGCCCCCGCAGTGAAGTTCCATATGCTTTTCCACGGCGGAAAACCCGCCGCGGAAAAGCATAACTCACTGGCCATCCTAATATGGTGGACGGTGTCTGGAAGACACCGTCACCATATTAGAGCTTTTCCGCCGCGGTTGTAATCCGACCGCGGCGGAAAAGCTGCGGACGGAAACCAGGACCCACCAGCCATCCTAATGTGGCGGTGGGTCTTTGGTCAGTCCGCTGCGGTTTTTCCGCATCCTCGGGGCCGGCGGTGGTTTCCGCCGGCCCCGAGGATGCGGAAAAACCGCAATCGTAATGACCCCCTTAATGTCCACTGTTAGAAAACAACCAGAATCAGTGATAGGGCGTGGTCTTTTGCATGTCCTACCTACAAGAGTGATTGAAGATCAGGGAACAAAATACAATCTAATTTCAAATATGTCTTTCACTGAGTTATCACTGTATATATATTTTATGCAGCTCTTTGTAACATATAGTTCTCCTTTGGTCATATACACTGTAAGATAGTTCCCACATCCATTACGATCTACTAAACAGCTTTGAATAGCACTATATTTATATAACTTAGGACCCTATTCTATCATTAGTACTCTTCTACATACATCAGTAAATAACACATAAGCCTGGAGTAAAATGCAATACACCACAGAATATGCTTTGTGAATCAGGCATGGGAATTAAGAAATAATTCACATTTAAGACAGACTCTAAGCACAGTTACAGACAATTATTTGGGTGTCAGGTCTGGATATTACAGTGTAATTTACACCCAAGACCGGAGGAAAATGCAACATCGGATTGAAAACGCATTTTAAATCCCCACTTAGGGTTTTCAGCCTTAGGAAGTTAATACCAAGTGTGAAGGTCTGACCTTGTGAAGTTTGGAAGTGGGGCTGCAAGTCTGATATTTGTGAGGCATTGCTAGAACCAATCCTGGATAAAAAATACACCTTTTATTTTGCTACACTTGAATATTTGCAAATTCGATGACCACCAATATCGCACATAATTTCGCTTTCACTAGCCCATCAGGTTGTTCACCACAAATATAGCTGATGGCTGGTGGACAAATAATACCACTATGTATCTCTAGTCTTTGTTTTAATTTTTCCCTTGCACTGAGCATACATTAATCCTGTATTAAAACCTGGTATGAGGAACAAGAGGTTAAAATTGTTAGAAAGTATATTTGGTCTAGCTAGTAGAAACATACAATGCTCCGAACTAAAATTGAGAACATTCCATTGTCAGGGCTACTACACTGCAGATCTAGGAGCCTTTTTTTGCTTTCATATTCTCCCTTTCCAAAGCAAGGCTGCAGCTCCCATTGCATCTCGGAGGGCTGCGATATATTTACTCCCTCTCAATTAATCTTACTAGTCTGACGATGCTACAGCCGTGACAACATTGGAGCCCCGAAATGTGTTAATAATACCATTCTGGCGGAACGTTCTCCTTAGCAGTGCACTGCTCCTTGTTTTTCAATAACTAGTGATTTAGGTTTGATGTTCTAAATGCTGCATTTAGTTCATCAGTTTAAGCAGCTTCTGAACCATGAAAGCCACATCGATTGACAAAGGATGCTGCTGGAAAACAGGAAATGTGAGGTGGACTTCAGTAATGTCTTACAAACTGGGATAAACCAACCAAATAAAAAGCACACTGTATATTTGTAGCTTCAACAGAAATATATCTGCCTCCAGCCCATCAATGAATCTGCTCTTTTTGGCTATGTTTAATGTCAAACTCAAAACTGTGCCTCGTTAATGAATATTTTCTAATTGTTTGATGCTTTTTAATTGTTACACTTTTGTGTTTTGCTGTTAATAGATTGTTCTGGTATCAATATACAGATTGATTGTGATTAAATGCTTAGTTGTTGGAAGTAGATTGAAGTTCCTGACACTTTTAATCTGTTACTGGTAGGTTTTCGCTCAATTTACGTTTGGCATAATGCCATTCTCCCATAAACAAACAAATGTGACTTGTGCTGTTCACTTTCAAATATCCAAAAAGATCCTCTCAGCCATCTAATCCCTTCTCTTTCTAGGCATTGTGTCAGTCATCATTGGAGTGTTTACTAGAGATGAAGGGGTTAGCTCTCAATAGAGCAAGTGGTGTAGTGGAACAAGGGGCCCAGTGGTCTAAGTGGCCTAATGCACTCAAATAAGAGCTGGTATTTACTTCTAAATCTGGGGACAGGGTGCCCATTGTCCTCGCATGCATTAGTGCCCAGGGCATCCATGTTATTCTACTGGATGCCTGCGCAGAGAGACAGCCTAAAATAAACCAGCTCAAAATGAATCTGTGGCAAAAGTATGAATTAAGGGCCTAATATAGTACTGAGTAGAGCAGGATCCTTGAAGCTAATTAGTGGTTTTCACAAACTTACAGTTTGTTCAGTGGTAGCACTGATTATAAGTGGGGCAATTGCAAGTTATCTCTCATGGACCCTGTGCTGATGCACAATCATTGGCAGTTGGAGACCACTAAACATGTACCAACCCTTTTGACTAATGTCCTTTTTGATATTGACAAACACTATCTAGTGTTGTAGAATGTGGAATCATTATACACTAATATCCTTCAAGTGGACACTCTCCAGACAGTGGATTTGCAATTGAATGTGCTGCAATAGCCATAATAGAAGACTTCTTTGAGTTCCAAAAACCAGTTGTACTTGAAATTGACCAGGAATTCCATGGGCAGTACATTCGCCCCAAGCATGGCAAATTTGTACAGGCACAGCTTTAAGACTGCCCATATATGTCCACCAAGCAATCCCTTCCAGATGAACCTAAAACTATGCTAAAGATATATTTATGACATCTTGGTTGTCTGGGAGGAAGACCTTGAAGAGTTGAAAGTTTTCATTGAGTGGCTCAATGCCATAACAACCACCTCCGTTTCACTTGTGAATATAGCAAAGAGTATCTGTGTTTTCTTGACCTATTACTATATCCCAAGCAGGGAGGAATAATTTCAGATGTGTATAAGAAATCAATGGCACACAATTGTCTGTTGTCATATGACAGTTTTCATTTCCATGGCCCTGAGCAATAACCTCCCAGTGGTACAGTTCTTAAGAATAAGGAGAAACTGCACAGAGGCTGATTAATTCAAGAAACATGCAGATGAACTAAGCAATAACTTGACACTGAGACATTACACAAAGACATTAATTGAAAGAGCGGCTTACACGGTCAGACACAATCACAGAGACTCACTCCTAGAGGTTTTCCCAAAACAAACATCGGAGAGGTTGGTGTGTGTGAGCACCCTTAGCAATCTAACAGATACTCTAAAAAAGAGCCATTATAAGAACTGGCACATCATGAAGACAGGTGATACAAACCTCGAAAAAACACTATTTGCCCTGAAATGGTGGAGCAGGGACATTAATGACATAGTGGCCCATACGAGACCTTGGGTGGCTTAGGGGACAACGAGGACACTCTATGGACATTATCCAGCATCAAGGGACATTTCTGAGGCGGATCATGTTCTGTCTGCCACCTTTTCACAATAACAAACTCAGATTTGAACTGGGCATTAGAACACCCTGTATACTAAATAATCTTATGAACTGCAACTCCATTGGGGTGATTTATTTAATCACCTGTCTCCTGCAGACTCCAGTATGTGGGAATGCCTACTTGCAAAATCCAGTAGAGGGCTGTTTACCATCATAGTTCTGTGAGGTGTAAGAAGTCCAACTCTAAACTGACCAGACATTATCTCATGTCACAACACACTCTGGATGCTATTAAATTGACTATTATTGACAAACCCTACTACACCACACACATGGGCAACCTGGATGACTTCCTATTCCAGAGGGAACAGCAATACATTTTTAGATTGAAAAGTCATTTATGAGGATAAAAGGATTAAGCCCTGTGGACTGCACTAATTTGACTGTGCTTGTTCTACTGAGATTTGCCAATTAACTACACTTGTCGAGGTTGACTGTGAACCTGTGGCGCAGGGCTAGTTGAACAATATCACCATCTGTTCCGAGTGCTCTATCCTTTTTAATGGTCAGTCCATGGGCATTCTTTAGAAGGTAATTCACATCTCAGAATTGCCCTGACTGATTTACATTTTTTCCTAACTCACTCCATACAAAGTCACCCCTTGGGATCACACAACAAACGTATTGATTCATTTTCTGTCTTTCCATTCATTGCGCATCATTTTCTGTGCTTTTTGGTACTGAATCGACATGACAGACAGAAGAATACTTTTTAGTGGACACTGGGACTACATTTCCCATGATCCCTGATGTTGTTCGCACATTTCATGTCGCACAGAGCATTTTCTCCTCCCGGCACATCAAAGTGTGTCCCTTTAAATGAGTTGCACCTGCTCGAGGCTTGCTCCTCTCACCAGGTATACCAAAATGAAGAGGCTGAGGCTCCAAGAAGGTATTTCATCCACAGACCTTTATAAATGGTGTGTTCTTGACCTGCTTTGTCCTCTATCCCCCCGCTGCCTTTACCGGCCTTTCACTTAAGATTGTTTTGAGTAGGAAAGAGAATGGACATCATTTGAGGGTAACAAATACAACAACAACAGTTGATGGATAGAATCCAGAACAATGTCATACATTCACCCTAGTACAGAGATCTGGGCCTAAATCTATAGTTTTTTTTGCACTCCACACCACCCCAGTTCAGACATGGCCATATTCAAATCAGTTTTGACCCTGTGCCTCATAGGAACAGTCCAGCCTGAACTGCCAAAGCCATGTCTTCCCTGGACCGGAATCAAGCATCCTAGGACAGGTTTCTGGCTATCAGCCGTCATCAGCCAGGATAGCTTGACTCCAGTGGTGTGGAGAGCACGGGACTCACGTCTGAGCATACCCTTCTCACTCGGTGTGACAAATGCAAAAACAACAGTTGATGGACAGAATGCAGAACAATGTCATACATTCACCCCAGTACAGAGATCTGGGCCTAAATCCAAAAAAACGATGTGCATGATTTTTGGGGAGAAAGTTGATCCATGGGAAGGGCTGTTTTGGGTCTAGTTTGTAAATGGCAAAATGTCTGTATTTGGGCCTCTTGAATAGAGCTGTTTTGCACATTTTTGGGCTACTGCTCAGTGCATTGCTTCTTTTGGGATTTGCTCTAAGCATGGGCGAATTTTGCGGATCTCGCGTTCGCGAATTTTGCGGATTTGCGGATTCGCAATCCGCTAAATCCGCGAATTCCCGCGAATTTGCGTTTTTTTTTTTTTTGTGTGTTCGCCCGTGTTTCTGCCAGTTCGCGAGGGTTTTTACAATTTCGCAATTTGCGAACTTACCTGTCGGGTCGCAAGTTTTGCGAACTTGTTATTTCTACGTGTCCAGCCTGTTTGGGACACTCTTCTTCATCACTGCCACTCTCTGTCACCACTGCCACTCTCTGACTACTCATGCCACCCTCTGG
Source organism: Lissotriton vulgaris (assembly GCF_964263255.1). Taxonomy (NCBI): domain Eukaryota; kingdom Metazoa; phylum Chordata; class Amphibia; order Caudata; family Salamandridae; genus Lissotriton; species Lissotriton vulgaris. Next base: position 999,430,227 of record NC_141689.1, read on the forward strand.
CCCACCCATGCCACCCTCTGTTTCATCACCACACCCTCTGGTTGTCCAGTGTACATTATTTTCGGCAAAGCAAAGCACACCTTCCCTGCCTCAAGTGACCTGAATTAATTTGGGGCTGATTAATGTGTCACAGAATATTTTTTTAGCTGGCACCTGCTTCCTTAGTGCGCCCTGATTAGTGATCTTTTGCACTTGCTAAGTGCTTTCATTGTTGCAAAATTAGTTACAACACCTGCCCTGCCCCAACTGACAATAATGAATTAGGGGCTGATTAATGGATTTTAACTTCCAGCCTGGCTCCTGCTTGTCTCCCTTAGCTGTAATTCAGGACCTTTGTGGCATATGTGTAACTATTCGGAGGTTCAGAGCAGGGTCACATAATAGTTTCAACTGGCAACTGAACTCTGGAGGGGCCCCTCAGGAAGCACTACAGGAAATGGCTACTAATGATGAGCCTGAACTTTTGAACCTGGTAAGTAGTTACTTTCAGTTTTGCTAAGATCGTATTTCTGCAATTTTGCACTTATTCGCGGGGCGCGAACTCACGCGAACAGTGCGAGCAGTGCGAGCAAAATCCGCTGCTCGCGGATTTGCGGATTTTGCGGGAAATTCGCAAATCTCGCGGATTGCGGATTTCCCGAAAATCCGCAAAATCCGCGAGCGGAACGGATTTTCCGCCCATGCTTAATTTGCTCCCACCGAAGCTCGTTGTTCGACTTGAGAGTTTGTGACATAGATGTGGGCAGAGCTGAGGCACTGGGTTCCCAACAGTCCCTTTAATGTATTGAAAAGTGAACAACTGACATTTATGGAATGAGGTTTGGAAATCAAATGTTTTCAATAAAATAAAATCTACCAGCACTTGATCTCACACATCATTCTAGGAAGCATGTTTTAAATAGGGGTGGCCGAGCAAAACTTTGCCCCATCTGGAACACCACGGAATTTGTTGGAGTTTTTTGGAAACTCCGCAGAATTCCACAGATTGAAAATATGCGAGGTCTTCTCAACCATATTCAGGACCCAGGACATGACAGTTAGCTATTGGCCAGCAAAGTCCAGGAAAAATTTCACCAAGTGATATTCCCCTTCCTGGAGAAAAAACCTACCCCACGCCACCATGAGTCTGTGAATAATCCAGTTGCAGTCCCTCTTGCCCAAAGGATCCCTTGTGTCAATGTCCCAGTGTTGAACCAGCATATTATGGTTCCAAATCCAAAAGCGTCTCTGAGTGCTGAGGCCAGAGTCCCAGTAGTTAAACCCACGATGGTGTTTGAAGATGCAATCAGTTCAAGAAGCCACCTTTGAAATGCAAAGGCTTGCTCTAAATTCTCTCCTATCTGCTATCCTAACCAAGGAGGTTAAATCCCTATCTTTATTGTGGCCAGGACCCTGCCCTTTGGAATGCAGGTCCCAATTCCACTCCCATTTAACCATCCCAGAAAGTCCCCTCAGAGTCACAGTGTAAAAAAGAATCAATAATTGTTAAAATTAAAATTAAACTAACAAAACAGTAATCAAATCACATATAATAAATTAAAATATATTTCACTTAGGTATACTTGGCTCCTCCTCTTGAATTCAATTATGCCCCAGAGGGCCTCAAAATTCATCAATACACCAAATCTTATCAGACATTGTAGAGCTTTCTAGGCAAGAAAACATTCTACCCTGCCGACATTGATAATTCTTCTAAATTGTTAAATATTCAACATTAGAAGGCAAAATACTTTATAAAGAAGAATAAATATATACATTTACCTATGACATCTTATAATGAAAATGGAATTCACAAATCAAATGTCTGATTCAGCTAATTTCATTACCAGAAAAGGGGACATATCCAGTATTCTCCTTTATACATGGCGGGCGCATTAAGCCAGTTAGGAGTACTAACAGAATGTAATGTGAAGTATGATAATACAGAAAATACTGAGTTGAAACTTAGGTACTTTGATGCCTTATAAGAGTGGAGGGATCAAGGTATTTTGAGTTAGGATGAATGTAGATTTTTAAAGGTAGATCACAACAAACTTCCTATTTTTTTATCTGCTCCATAAAGTGCATAAGAATGGCCATGTCCTCCTGGCAGACCTATAGTAGCTCCAATAGGGATCCTAATTGAAGCAACCTCAAGGTATGCTGATAATGTACTTAGACCCTTTGTATTTAGTTTACCTTCACAACATGTTATTAATGACACTAGACATGTCATCCTTATACACGTGGTATTGGGAAATGCTGGCCACACATTGAGGCATCTGTGTGTTAGACCTGGCATCTCTTGGCATTTTTCCCCTTCTTTTTGCCTCTGACCCTTTTACTGTGGGCGGCATTCAGTTTTTGCTGGTTTTCAGTACTCTGGGCACTTTACCACTGCAGACCAGTGCTAAAGTGTAAGTGCCCCATGTCTAAAATGTATGGCATATTTGGTTTCTCCGCAATTGGCATTTGACTTACTGGTAAGTCTGTGGTACAGTGCACCATGTGTGCACAGGGCTTATAAATCAAATGTTACTAGTGGGCCTGCAGCACTGATTGACCATGCACAGGAGTAGCCCTGCAAACATGTCTCAGATTTGCCACTGCAGTGTCTGCAGTTTTAAACTGCCATTTTGACATGGCACGTGCCCCCACTTACCTTGCCAAAACCTTCCCTTTTATCACATGTAAGGCAACCCTAAGCTAGGCCCAAGACAGCTGCATGGGCAGGGTGCAGTGTATTTAAAAGGTAGGACATGTACAGTTGTATTGCACATGTCCTGGTAGTGAAAACTGCTAAATTCGTTTTCACTACAGCAAAGGCCTATCACTCCCATAGGTTAGCATTGGAGCTGCCTTGTAACATCTTACAAGTGTACCTGCCAAATGGGAGCTGAAAGTTAGCATTTTTTTACTTTAACTATTCTGTGCCTCTCTCTGTCTCTGAATACATGTCTGTGTCAGGATGACAGTTGGGCTGTTTGTAAATTCACTCTACACAGTGACACGAAGGGAGCTGAGGTGTGTCCTGCATATCCTGATTGCCCATCACCAGACTGATGGGCCTTCCTGAGCTAGAGTGGTGGGAGGACTTGACACTGACATCTGATTAGGGCTGCACCTGTCCTCACACAAAGAAGTCTCTAACCCCTGTGGAGTATCTGGAGCCAGGGCAGGGAAGGGCAGGGTCTTGTGCACTATAAAGACTTTTCTTTGAAGTTTGTCTACTTCAAATGCTGAAATGGGTATAAGTACTGGACCTGTGACAACATATGCTCACAATGCTCCTTGGTTGACGACAGTCTGCCAGGAAGAAGACCTGGATTGCTGTCAGGAAGGACTACCACTTTTGCTGTTTACTTTGCTGTGTTGGCCTGCTGCTTGCTGCTGCTTTTGTCCTGGGACTGAAAGGACTGGACTTTGATTTCTACATCCTGCTACCAAGGTTCTCCAAGGACTTGAGCTGAGCTTGCCTTCTGTCAAGAAGTCTCAGGGACATCATCTGCTTCACCTGGACTCCTCAGCTGAAAGCGCTAGCTAGCCAAGTGGTGCCAAACCCACTACCTGGCCCCTGCAAGTGAGTTGCTGTGATAAACAGGAAGAAACCAGTACATCGACTTCTAGTGTGACTTCGGAGCCAGCGCTGGTCTTCAGCACTGTGCCACTGCCTACACTAGAGCCATGCTCCCCGCTGGATGCAATGTCCATGACTTACAATTCAGGCCTGCTGCAACCACAGCACCTCCGACATCCCTCCATATCACAAGTCCCAAGTGCAGTGTCACAGAAACATGTGAAAATTCTAAATCTGCTGCAATCTGTGGTGCTGTGGTGTAACATCGACACAGTGAAGTCGATGCCCCATGGCTTGACTCTCAATGCCTCATCGACCCTGCATCATCACAAGGAACCAATGCCTCGCTGCCAGCGCCGCATGACCTCCCCTGTGCCTTGCAATATCCCGGACGTCACCAGCTCCATGACTTCGCACCGCCTGCAGGAACTGATGCCTCACTTGCTCAGTGACGCATCATCTCCTTTGTGCAACACGCTGTCTCAAACACAGATGAGCCGTTGATCTTCACTAACAGAAATGAACTGATGCCACACAGGCTTCTGCAATGCCTGCCTTTTCCCAGGCGCCTCTCAATATCCTTGTTTTGTCATCGTTTGCAAGGCACTGGAACCGGGGTCTGTACTACTCCATAGCCGGCCTGCACTTCATAGCGGTCAGCTTGAACTTTGAGATTCAATTTGCCAACCACATCATTATAGACCCAGTTGGAGATATTGGGTTTCTAATCGCTATAACTGCATTTAATCTTTTAAACTTTGCATTGGATTTTTGTCATTTTGGTCTTGCTTGGCTATTTTCCTAAACTTGTGTGGAGTCCTTTTGTAGAGATTTCAATGCATTACTTTGTATGTGCACAAATACTTTTCACCTTGCCTGTGAGATAAGCCTGCCCGCTCTGTGCCAAGCTACCAAGGGGGTCAGCAGTGGTTACCTTAGGTGTGTAACATACTGAAAACGGTCCTGGGGTGCTTGATTCTAGTCTTGGGAGAACCTGATTGGAAGTTTGGGCTGGACTGTTCCCATGTGAAGCAGAATGAAGACTGATTTGCAAATGGTTGAGTCCAAACTGGGGTGAAGTGGTGAGCAAAATACCAATGGATTAAACCCAGATCTGTGACGAGGGTGAGTGTTTGAAAGGTTTCAACACTTCATCATTTTATTTTGTGGTGTTGCTATGTGTAACTTACTTTACTCTAACTAGAGACAGGGTCCCTTCTGGGTGCAAACCACTACCAACTAGGGACCCCATTCCCAACACTGTGTTTAAATCATTTCCAATACAAGTTTTCCCATTCAGAGAAGCATGGCAGGAAAATCAATGGAGTCTGGTTCTGTAGGAGGTCTGCACCAAGTAGCCACTGTTAGGGCACAGTATGTACACAATGGTAAAAAGATCCTAGGTGGAATTTAGAGGCACCAGTGATATCTACACAGCTTTTTCCAGAGATCCCTATTTTGCAATTTCCACATAAGGATAATGGGTTGTCACATGCCCATTGCTCACCTTGTAGCAAATTAAGGAGCTGGCAGTTTGTAAACGTTATTCGGAATAACTAAGCCACATAGATATGGAATTAAAGCCAGAGCTGCTGACATTGGAACTGGACAACCAGGTTCGTGCCTACAAATACATCCTTGTGCAATGTAACTGATGCTAATGTAAAGCACTCCAATACCTTTAGGGTGGAGTTTGCACTATTTAAAACTGCAAAATTAAATTGCAAATAACGTGCTGATTTACCCTTAAGATGTCCTGCTTGGCCAAGGCTACGCTGATAATCCGCCTGACTGTAAGAAGAAATAAGAATTCATTGAGTTTGCATTGAATTTTGTATGTCTGAATGACTATTATCAATTTTTCACCTGCACTGGTTTCAATGTCTGCGCCTGTATCTTGATTGATGGCACCAGAACCTGCAAAAGACGCCTACTGGCTGTACTGAATTCCCCTCTACACATATTTTTCAGCGAGAAAAAGCTGTTGACCTCCTGTAAGAATTAATTTGGAACTAGGCAGTTTCCATAGACCTAGAAGAACAGTAATAGACAAATCTCCTGCCCTGGGGACTCAGTTCTAAATGTTTGAGGATTTCTTTAAGGTATCAGTTCTATCAAAACTTATACAACATTCCTGAGGACTAAAAAGACCCGAAGGACCTGAAGACCAGAACAATCTGCTAAATCTATCAGAAAAAGATATATCTTTGACACCTTCATGTGAGCACTTTACACGTTATCTAAGCATGTTTGAGGGTAAGCAGGATTGTGAATTCAGTTAAAATTCAGAGTCATTCCTGGGCTATACATTTCATGTTTGACACACTGCCAATATTTCAACATTGTAGGAAAAGTGTCTGATTTTAAAAACTCTTTCACCTGGGCAACCACCAATTCCTATGAATTGCATCATTCGTAGCGTGGTGCAGCCAGAAAGGGTGCCATGAATCCAATTAAGAGAAAAGAAGACACTTGCATTTTTTCACATCTCTGCATTTTCTATAGGATAACAGAGAACAGCAGTTTTTTAAATACATCTTTCCCTGTGGCCATTTGTGTATTTCTTTGAGATTGCTATGCTTTGGATTATCTTTTTGGGATATGTTTCTTAATACATTTGAGTTTTCTTACATGATTTCATTTGATACCTTTAAGCATTCTATTGTTGGAGTGTATTGTTGGTTGCTAGTTGTGAATAAAATACCTATTTCCTAGCTTCCAAGAGGGAACTGAAGTTTCCTCAAATGAACCAGCTTATATTTGCGAGTCAGATTGTTTAAAAAGTGTCACATCAAAACTGAATTCCCTCTTATGCAGCCTGTCGGGGCCACGCCAATGAGTTCATGAAATGGTGAAATCCAAGATTCCGAATCTGATCATGTTGAGAAAACTGGACAAAGGGATATGCTTGAAGAAATTGGGAATTCGAATTTAGTTAGCAAGCTTTAAAAGGTGTTTTCAGTCCCTTTGGGTAATATCATAGAGCTATGGAGCCAGTGATGTTTTGTGAGATTAAAATTAGTAGGAGTAAAACTGTTTATTTGTACTGCAATTCTGAGAGAAATGTTCTGGACAAATTCCATTCTTTCAACGTGCACTTGCCTCATTGTGGACCAAGAAACATATGCATGGTGAGGTAAAGATATTAAAGATCAGGAAACGTAAACCACTTCCATATTCTCATTATAAACATAAATAATTAAATGTTGCTTGTTCAGTTTGACACAAGTTGAATTTTATAGAACAACCATTCATAGTTATTCCACTGTAAGGTTACAGATAGAGCTAGTGAAATACCATTGTAGTAGCACAACAGGAAGTCGATAATACTTTTTTGTCTTGGCATTACTGTTTATCCAAATGCTGACTGTCTATAATGTAGGGTTGATACTTGCACTATATACGAATAGATCATGTCTTTCCATAAAGAGAGAGGCACTTAACCACAATAAGCCCAGAACACCTCACCCACATGATAATTATGAGCTTCTGTACCTATTTGAACTAAAAATGTGAGATGTCTGATCATTAATGTACACAGTGGGCGACTTACAACCATCAAAAATAAAACTCTGACATGTGTTGTACTGAAGCTGGATTGAAAGTCCCTTAAAATGTATCTTTGGCAAGAACATGATCGTGATTATCTTTAACTATAGGTGATTGCAGACGCCATTTAAGATAAAATGGTAAGTGCAAAATATAAGATGGTTGCTGTCCACAGCGGAACAAGGAGGACAGCCCCAGCACCTGTAGTGTTCCTTTGCCACCTGGTAGTTTATGATGCGAAATATAATGTATAATGTCCGAGACTGTTATTATTTGGGCTACCACTCAAAAGTACCTTCTCTTAGTTGAGCGTAGCCGCCTTTCCCACAGTGAGGAATTGCTGCCCAATTTATTTATTTATTTTATTTTAATTGCTTGTATCGCGCAGGAATCGACCAGAAGGTATCTCCGCGCTTTGCTCGCAAAAGTTCTGAAAGTATGTTGTTTCTGTGGAAGCCATATGACGAATTATGCCATCTGAAACAGGAGAGTTTTTAGGGTCTTCCTAAAACACAGGTGGTTGTCATTGTGTCTTAGGTCAGAAGGAAGTTTATTTCACATGGTAGGGCCAATAAATGATAGGGCACGTCCACCTTGTCTGACTTTTTTTACATTGGGGGTTTCCAGTAGGCATTGATTGCTCGAACGTAATAAACGTTCAGGTTTATATATCTGAAGTTTTTGTGCCAGATATTTGGGGCCTTGCCCATAGAGACATTTGTGCACTAAGCAACAGATTTTAAATGTGACACGTTGTCGTATGGGCAACCAATGAAGATGACTTAACAGAGGTTTGGACGGGGTCCTTGCGGGAGCATTCAGAATTAATCTGGCTGCCGTATTTTGGACCACCTGCAAACGATTTAACGCCTCCTCGTTTGCTGATATGAGGAGGCCGTTGCAGTAGTCTAGGCGACTTATCACCAGTGCCTGTACAAGGGTCTTCTTGTGATTGTCAGGCAGCATGGGGAAGATTCGCCTTAACTGGCCAATTGTTCTAAAACAAGCTCCTGTAACAAAGTTAGCATGTTCCTTTAAACTCAAAGTCTGATCTAGTTTTACCCCCAAGTTCTTAACAATTGGCTTTGGGCATGGGACGGGGCCAAGATCTAAAGGCCACCAGTCGGGAGACCAGAGCATGCTAGCTTTCCCAAATAGCATTACCTCCGTCTTCCCGACATTACACTGGAGGCAGTTGGTAGCCATCCAGTGGGACACCGCTCTCATGCCCTCGGCAAATTTGTTCTTCACATCGGGTGTCAGAGAGTTAAAAGGAAAAAGCAGCTGTGTGTCATCAGCATATGACACTGGTGTGAACCCAAACCTTCTCACAATCGCTGCAAGGGGGGCCACATACACATTAAATAATGTGGGGCTTAGACATGAGCCCTGTGGCACCCCCTTAGAGAGTACCCTCGAGGTGGAACGATAGGGTCCCATGCTAACAGATTGTGAGCGGCCGGAGAGAAAGCTCTCCAACCAGGACAGTGCCAATCCTCCAATACCCACTCTCTGCAATCGGCCGAGAAGAATCTCATGAGACACAGTATCAAAAGCCGCCGACAGGTCTAACAGCACCAGAATCATTGATCCTCCTCTATCCTGTGACATCTTGATGTTATCAGTCACGGAGAGGAGCGCTGACTCTGTGCTGTAGTTGGGCCTGAACCCGGATTGTGATGGGTCCAGGCCCCCTGTCGCCTCTATGAACCTGGAAACATGGATGTTTACGTGCTTCTCTGCCAATTTACCTAAAAAAGGCAAGAGAGAGATGGGACGGAGGTTGGAGAGTTCTGTCCATGGTAAGGCCGTGTTCTTCCGTATTGGGTTCACAACTGCCTCCTTCCACTGCCGAGGGAGCTGACCTTCTTTAAAAGAAAGATTCAGAATCTTTTGAATTGTGGGGCAAACAATTGTATTCAAGGTGGCAATAATTTTAGCTGGTATCAAGTCAAGAGGGGATCCTGTTTTCATATTACTAATTAGTGTTTGGGTTTCACTGTGGCTAATCTCAGGGAAGGTGAGAAGAACACCTCTAGATGTAGCAGGGGAATGATTTATACTGGAATACTCCGAGTCACTGGGGTATTGGGCAGTGATAATTTTTTTATAAATTATCTCAATTTTGTCCTCAAAAAATTGGGAGATGTTATTACACAAGAGTTGTGAGAATTCGTCTGGACTTTCACATACAGTTGGTTTAGTGAAAGTGTCTAAGATTTTATACAACTCTCTGGAGGAATTACCAGCCCCCTCTAACTGTGCATTAATGCTATTCTTCCTTGCCTGCTTAATGTTTTTGTAATAGGCAGACATTGCTTTTTGATAATTGATCTTATTTTCACTGGTGTGAGTTTTCCTCCAGAGTTTTTCCAGCCTCCTACATCTTTGCTTTTCCAATTTTAAGGATTCAGTATACCATATATCCCTCTTGGCCACAGACGGTTGTTTAACTGTTCTTAAAGGGGCCAAATGGTTTACCATGTCAGATAAGATGGAATCAAATTTAGACACAGCTGATCCAATCTTATCGGAGTCCAGTATTACGGGCTCAATCCAGACTTCCTTCACTGTTTCTGCCGTGATTTTATACCAAGGCCGACGTTTAACAGTCAGTATACTAGAGGGCTTGTTTAGTTTATTTATACCTTTAAGAGTAAATTCTAGCATACTGTGATCTGACCAAGTAACCGCTTTAAGATGATGACAGTATACCGAAGTGCAATTGGTGAATATTAGGTCCAGTGTATGGCCACCCCTGTGGGTAGGCCCGCTATTCTGTAACTCAAGACCCAATAAGGCCAGGTCAGATAATAGGGTTTTCGTCTCTGGATGGTCCGCTTTGTCCACATGAAAGTTGAAGTCTCCCAATAAGATAAACTTTCCTCCAACCTTCATGTGTTGGGCCAGTAATTCCACCAAAGCTAAGGTAAAACCAGCATTAGGTCCCGGGGGGCGGTAAACTATAACATCTTTGGCTCTAATTATAAATAACCTCTGAGCATGTACTGGCACTAATTGGTAGTAAATTGCTTCTCACCACTGCAGACTGGAAAAGGAAGCTGATGTTCCTTTTCAGTTCAAGGATATCCACACTGATTCATATATTTGGGAACTATGTTGTGATATATCTTAAATGTGGAAAGGTTTGCTGCCCATTCTTCAGGGCTAGGACTAAGCCTTTAGGCCAGTAGAAGAGCTGCTTAGCTTCTAACTTCACTCCTGTGGGCCTTGCCTAAGTAGAAGCCCCTAAGCCAGCAGACACTGTCCAAAGACTTGGTTATAGTGCTCCAAGAAGCACTCTCTACTTTCAGCAGAGAAGGACTGTCCAAAAACCTAAAAACCTACAAGTACAGAAGTATATTACAGTGGATGCATTATTCAGCCACCTTTAATCCAAGACATTTTATTTGATTGTTCAATAACTAATGGTCCTATGTTCTTCGAAACCTTTTTACTTTATATGGCAATTGAAATCCTTTTGAGCAATGTGTATTAAAATGAAAAGAAAACTGCGGAATAATGCCAACACAGAATGTGGATAATTTGCCTTTTCAAGCTGCGTGATTTAGTCAGCACTGACACATAATGTGTTTATCTAATGGCATAAAATTCCGACGGTCCTGCTACATGGTATTATTTGCAATACTGAGGCAGTGCCACAACCATGATTTACTAATTCTTCTAGTAATCGTCATTCTGGGTTGAGGACTATCATTTTACGAAAAGATCATCCATCCTAAAAGCACTTTGGCCTACACATGGCACATATGTAAGAAACATATGCTATATGTTTCATAATATGTCAATACCAAATTTCGCTGGGATAGGTATAGTATCACCATAGTAACTTTGTATTTACTGACACATATCACAGGAATGAAAAATGAAAAAGCTTCCAGAATTTCACCTTAAACCAATATGTAAATTATTAGAAATAAAGAGTGGATGAGAGCCTCAACAATATTTCAAACACAAAAGTGATGCATCTAGCCATCAATATAATTTCACATTTCAGATTTATGTAAGCGTATGTATTTATGTAATTTCATATTTATGTAAGTGCTTACTTTAGGAGCGGTATGTTGTAATCCGCCAGATGCTGAAACAAACTAGTATCTCACTTATACTGAAAAAATTTTTTGTGGACTACTGAAGATTTTGCACCTAATGTCTTTTAGTAGACCTTTTATTCATAGTTTCCTGTCATCTCACAACGCTCCTCATATTTCAAGATAAATATACTTCTCTTGATTTTATATCTACATGTACCGGTACATTTGTCAAACCATTTACCATCATTAATTCCTTAGAATAATTTTTCACAACTTGAGGTAAGGGTAAAGACTGCACGCATGACCTCTCTGTGCTGTTTAGAGCAGTGTAACCTGACTCTTCTTTTCAACTGCTTCCAAGAATCATCTGCCTTCAGGAAACTAGCACAGAGGCAGTCAACACCTTTCTGGCCTACTGCATCCACCACTGAAATCTCACATATGCTAGCAAACCGTGCAGGAAGCTGCAAGGATGGCCCTTGTCACGAATGATATTGTAAGCCCATTGGCTCTAGACCTCAGCAAATAATTACTCTTCTACCAAATGCCACTTCACCTCAAGCAACTTGTGCATAATGTTGGTCTATAAGAACTTTCAGACTGTCTACCACGCAGCCAAAAGAGTGACGGGTTCATAGCAGTAAAACATTTATCTTCCAATATAATTCTGAATGGGTGTATGGGATAGGCATTAATCACGCTGGAGTAATAGATGACCCTACCTATTAGTTGTGTTGAACAAAATCTACACCAATCTCAATCTATTCAAAACAGTCTCATTGTCCATAGAATCGAATACCATTGAAGTAACTAAGGGGCATATTATCAAGACAAGCGATAAAATTATTGCTGTTTTAGCGGCAGAAAACTGCAGCTAAAATGGCGATAATGGGCTTGATAATATGCTCTATGGGATTCCAATTGAAGCTCAGGTTAGATGTCCTTCACATCTAACATAGGATTCAATTGGAATTGCATAGAGCATATTATCAAGCTCAATATCGCTGCTTTAGCGGCAGTTTTCTGCCGCTAAAACGGCAATAATTTTATTGCCTGTCTTGATAATATGCCCCTAAAAGATTTTGAATCACAGTATCGTTCATCATAGAAATAAATATTGCATTACATATCACCAAAAGAGGGGTTTCTCATGATTTTTTATGAAAATTGTTTGAGTCACACAAACAATCATTCAGTCAAGGTGGTCCTTAACCTCTGCATTATCTTTGTGATCAAGGAAGGTTTGCATATATAAAATGATTCTTAAACAGATATTTTTGAATTATAATTAATCAACAAGTGCCCAATAATCACCTTATTGAGACTCCCAGACAGACTTTTAGAAGGTTTCCTATAATTATCAATACAATGTTGCACCTTCCCTTAAAAATATGATTTAAGAGTTTTGTCTGAATGTGCTTGGACCTAGCTTATCTCCCACCAAACAAATCTAAATGGCACCTTGTGTCATAGGTGTGATTCAGTTCCACAAAGGAGCATTTCTAGGATATGAACTAAGGAAAATCTATTAAAATTACACTAATATCTTTGACCATTTTGCAGGAGGTTCTGCATTGGTACTCAGGAATCAGCAATGTATTCTGTTTTCATGTCTCCACTTTCTCAATACATATTATATTTAATCACAAACTGTTTGATATTGGACGAAATCGATTGATCTCTCTGCACTTAAATACCATCATATCTCAGTCAGTGAAGGAACAAAAGACGTCTCCAGATCGAAAAATACTTCCCAAGTGATGATGACAGGGAAAATAAGACGTACCTGTGCATATTTTTTAAGTACCCTAAAAATGCCGATTGTTAAGTACAACAGGATGAAATTGGAATAGGACTGTACAAAATCATTAATTTTCAAACATTTCTATACAAACATGCTCTATGAGTTTTATTGAAATCATGCAAATGTCAATATATGCTGGTGTGTGGTTTAAGTCTCTCATACATACATCATTCATACATTGTTTTAATGAATCAGACTCATAATCCTTAGTTCCTAATTGTCCTACTTTTTAGGTCTGGCCTCATGTAATATAAAAAATATGAATATAAATGCATACATATATACATACAAAGATAGATCTTGTGTCAGCCCTAATCATTTGTTGGTTCGTTCAACTGTTATTCACATGTGGCTTCCACTCAACAAAGCTAACAGTATGGGGTAAAGAGTGGGCCCATTTAGCCATCGAATGTCTTTCACTTTGAGGGATGCCATTTTTCGTGATTACGCGTGCACATTGTGCACTCAAGTGGGCTAATACTTTAATATGAGAATTTATGTTCATTCTTAATTCTTTTTTATAGTAATCTTTGTATATTTATATTATATCTTAGGGTTACAATAATTGTAAGGCTCATGTCTTTTCTTTACCCCAATAGCAAGCATATTTTACTAGTACATGCACTGAAACTAAGTTTAGACACTAATTGCAATTACATATGAACCGTTATGGAATACCCTCATATATTAAAATTATATTCAATGGTTTATTTAATTTATTTAAAATTTGTGTTGGAAGCATATAGTTATCACATTTAGGCGGTGCCTTATTTTCTATTCTTTCTTTTGTGTAGCACATTATATATATTTGTGTATATATATATATATGTGTATGTATATATATATATATACATATATACATGTGTGTGTCTGTATATACACAGACACAGACACACACACGTATATATATATATATATATATATATATATATATATATATATATATATATATCCAAGCTGCATTTGTCCCCAGGGCCTCCCGGGTTCAAAACAAAAGAAGCCGCCACTCCAGTCAATGTGTTTTTCAGAAATCCATAGTTTTATTATTCGAACCTCTGCAGCATATTGTCACAGCGAAAACCTTTAGGAAAAGCTCAGACTACACGTTTGTTATTCCGTTGCTATAGAGACTGAGAGAGGGGGATCCCTTCTTACCTCGGATGTGTATCTCCGGGCAGCGTGGGTGCCCCTCCTCCTTCAAAGTCTCCCGAGTCTGCTTCCTTTGGCTCAAACTTTCGGTGCGATGAGCGCTTCAAGAGGAATACAAAATAAACCCAGATTGGTTCCGCTCTCCTCTTGTTTTTCGGCGCTGCTGGCAAGTGCGTCGCTTCACGCGGTAGAACCAAACCGCAATATATCCAAGCTGCGTTTGTCCCCAGGGCCTCCCGGGTTCAAAACAAAAGAAGCCGCCACTCCAGTCAATGTGTTTTTCAGAAATCCATAGTTTTATTATTCGAACCTCTGCAGCATATTGTCACAGCGAAAACCTTTAGGAAAAGCTCAGACTACACGTTTGTTATTCCGTTGCTATAGAGACTGAGAGAGGGGGATCCCTTCTTACCTCGGATGTGTATCTCCGGGCAGCGTGGGTGCCCCTCCTCCTTCAAAGTCTCCCGAGTCTGCTTCCTTTGGCTCAAACTTTCGGTGCGATGAGCGCTTCAAGAGGAATACAAAATAAACCCAGATTGGTTCCGCTCTCCTCTTGTTTTTCGGCGCTGCTGGCAAGTGCGTCGCTTCACGCGGTAGAACCAAACCGCAATATATCCAAGCTGCGTTTGTCCCCAGGGCCTCCCGGGTTCAAAACAAAAGAAGCCGCCACTCCAGTCAATGTGTTTTTCAGAAATCCATAGTTTTATTATTCGAACCTCTGCAGCATATTGTCACAGCGAAAACCTTTAGGAAAAGCTCAGACTACACGTTTGTTATTCCGTTGCTATAGAGACTGAGAGAGGGGGATCCCTTCTTACCTCGGATGTGTATCTCCGGGCAGCGTGGGTGCCCCTCCTCCTTCAAAGTCTCCCGAGTCTGCTTCCTTTGGCTCAAACTTTCGGTGCGATGAGCGCTTCAAGAGGAATACAAAATAAACCCAGATTGGTTCCGCTCTCCTCTTGTTTTTCGGCGCTGCTGGCAAGTGCGTCGCTTCACGCGGTAGAACCAAACCGCAATATATCCAAGCTGCGTTTGTCCCCAGGGCCTCCCGGGTTCAAAACAAAAGAAGCCGCCACTCCGGTCAATGTGTTTTTCAGAAATCCATAGTTTTATTATTCGAACCTCTGCAGCATATTGTCACAGCGAAAACCTTTAGGAAAAGCTCAGACTACACGTTTGTTATTCCGTTGCTATAGAGACTGAGAGAGGGGGATCCCTTCTTACCTCGGATGTGTATCTCCGGGCAGCGTGGGTGCCCCTCCTCCTTCAAAGTCTCCCGAGTCTGCTTCCTTTGGCTCAAACTTTCGGTGCGATGAGCGCTTCAAGAGGAATACAAAATAAACCCAGATTGGTTCCGCTCTCCTCTTGTTTTTCGGCGCTGCTGGCAAGTGCGTCGCTTCACGCGGTAGAACCAAACCGCAATATATCCAAGCTGCGTTTGTCCCCAGGGCCTCCCGGGTTCAAAACAAAAGAAGCCGCCACTCCGGTCAATGTGTTTTTCAGAAATCCATAGTTTTATTATTCGAACCTCTGCAGCATATTGTCACAGCGAAAACCTTTAGGAAAAGCTCAGACTACACGTTTGTTATTCCGTTGCTATAGAGACTGAGAGAGGGGGATCCCTTCTTACCTCGGATGTGTATCTCCGGGCAGCGTGGGTGCCCCTCCTCCTTCAAAGTCTCCCGAGTCTGCTTCCTTTGGCTCAAACTTTCGGTGCGATGAGCGCTTCAAGAGGAATACAAAATAAACCCAGATTGGTTCCGCTCTCCTCTTGTTTTTCGGCGCTGCTGGCAAGTGCGTCGCTTCACGCGGTAGAAGCGACGCACTTGCCAGCAGCGCCGAAAAACAAGAGGAGAGCGGAACCAATCTGGGTTTATTTTGTATTCCTCTTGAAGCGCTCATCGCACCGAAAGTTTGAGCCAAAGGAAGCAGACTCGGGAGACTTTGAAGGAGGAGGGGCACCCACGCTGCCCGGAGATACACATCCGAGGTAAGAAGGGATCCCCCTCTCTCAGTCTCTATAGCAACGGAATAACAAACGTGTAGTCTGAGCTTTTCCTAAAGGTTTTCGCTGTGACAATATGCTGCAGAGGTTCGAATAATAAAACTATGGATTTCTGAAAAACACATTGACTGGAGTGGCGGCTTCTTTTGTTTTGAACCCGGGAGGCCCTGGGGACAAACGCAGCTTGGATATATTGCGGTTTGGTTCTACCGCGTGAAGCGACGCACTTGCCAGCAGCGCCGAAAAACAAGAGGAGAGCGGAACCAATCTGGGTTTATTTTGTATTCCTCTTGAAGCGCTCATCGCACCGAAAGTTTGAGCCAAAGGAAGCAGACTCGGGAGACTTTGAAGGAGGAGGGGCACCCACGCTGCCCGGAGATACACATCCGAGGTAAGAAGGGATCCCCCTCTCTCAGTCTCTATAGCAACGGAATAACAAACGTGTAGTCTGAGCTTTTCCTAAAGGTTTTCGCTGTGACAATATGCTGCAGAGGTTCGAATAATAAAACTATGGATTTCTGAAAAACACATTGACTGGAGTGGCGGCTTCTTTTGTTTTGAACCCGGGAGGCCCTGGGGACAAACGCAGCTTGGATATATTGCGGTTTGGTTCTACCGCGTGAAGCGACGCACTTGCCAGCAGCGCCGAAAAACAAGAGGAGAGCGGAACCAATCTGGGTTTATTTTGTATTCCTCTTGAAGCGCTCATCGCACCGAAAGTTTGTGCCAAAGGAAGCAGACTCGGGAGACTTTGAAGGAGGAGGGGCACCCACGCTGCCCGGAGATACACATCCGAGGTAAGAAGGGATCCCCCTCTCTCAGTCTCTATAGCAACGGAATAACAAACGTGTAGTCTGAGCTTTTCCTAAAGGTTTTCGCTGTGACAATATGCTGCAGAGGTTCGAATAATAAAACTATGGATTTCTGAAAAACACATTGACTGGAGTGGCGGCTTCTTTTGTTTTGAACCCGGGAGGCCCTGGGGACAAACGCAGCTTGGATATATTGCGGTTTGGTTCTACCGCGTGAAGCGACGCACTTGCCAGCAGCGCCGAAAAACAAGAGGAGAGCGGAACCAATCTGGGTTTATTTTGTATTCCTCTTGAAGCGCTCATCGCACCGAAAGTTTGAGCCAAAGGAAGCAGACTCGGGAGACTTTGAAGGAGGAGGGGCACCCACGCTGCCCGGAGATACACATCCGAGGTAAGAAGGGATCCCCCTCTCTCAGTCTCTATAGCAACGGAATAACAAACGTGTAGTCTGAGCTTTTCCTAAAGGTTTTCGCTGTGACAATATGCTGCAGAGGTTCGAATAATAAAACTATGGATTTCTGAAAAACACATTGACTGGAGTGGCGGCTTCTTTTGTTTTGAACCCGGGAGGCCCTGGGGACAAACGCAGCTTGGATATATTGCGGTTTGGTTCTACCGCGTGAAGCGACGCACTTGCCAGCAGCGCCGAAAAACAAGAGGAGAGCGGAACCAATCTGGGTTTATTTTGTATTCCTCTTGAAGCGCTCATCGCACCGAAAGTTTGAGCCAAAGGAAGCAGACTCGGGAGACTTTGAAGGAGGAGGGGCACCCACGCTGCCCGGAGATACACATCCGAGGTAAGAAGGGATCCCCCTCTCTCAGTCTCTATAGCAACGGAATAACAAACGTGTAGTCTGAGCTTTTCCTAAAGGTTTTCGCTGTGACAATATGCTGCAGAGGTTCGAATAATAAAACTATGGATTTCTGAAAAACACATTGACTGGAGTGGCGGCTTCTTTTGTTTTGAACCCGGGAGGCCCTGGGGACAAACGCAGCTTGGATATATTGCGGTTTGGTTCTACCGCGTGAAGCGACGCACTTGCCAGCAGCGCCGAAAAACAAGAGGAGAGCGGAACCAATCTGGGTTTATTTTGTATTCCTCTTGAAGCGCTCATCGCACCGAAAGTTTGAGCCAAAGGAAGCAGACTCGGGAGACTTTGAAGGAGGAGGGGCACCCACGCTGCCCGGAGATACACATCCGAGGTAAGAAGGGATCCCCCTCTCTCAGTCTCTATAGCAACGGAATAACAAACGTGTAGTCTGAGCTTTTCCTAAAGGTTTTCGCTGTGACAATATGCTGCAGAGGTTCGAATAATAAAACTATGGATTTCTGAAAAAAACACATTGACTGGAGTGGCGGCTTCTTTTGTTTTGAACCCGGGAGGCCCTGGGGACAAACGCAGCTTGGATATATTGCGGTTTGGTTCTACCGCGTGAAGCGACGCACTTGCCAGCAGCGCCGAAAAACAAGAGGAGAGCGGAACCAATCTGGGTTTAATTAATATATATATATATATATATATATATATATATATATATATATATATATATATATATATATACATATTACCTACTGGCGGTCGGATTTTTTTCAATGTTAAATCTCAAAATTCTATTTGGAATAACTTTGGCGCCGGTTGACCAATCTGCCTGAAAATTTCCTCAAAATGGCCTCGTCAAGCTCCGGTCCTTTCCTGAAAGTTTGGGGGGGATGCGTCAAGCGGGGGCCGAGATAAAAGGGAGGTCCCAAAACGCGTTTTCCCCATGTTAATTTCCATAGGGTGGTCGACCTCACTTTTAGCCCGAACGGCTGAATGGATTTACACCAAATTTGGCAAAATTGTAGGGACTGGTAGCCCGATGTGCCTTTGCTATGTTTCAAGATATGTGCTCCAGTGGATTTTGAGTAATTTAGGTTCAAAAAAATATATATATCTATGACAGCGCCCCGGTACGCGCACCGGGGAGCGCACCGGGCGCATCACGCGACTTGCGCGCAGAAAGCTGATTGGTTCTTGGTTGTCTGTAAACATTCGAAACAGTCCGGAGCGGCCGCCATCTTGTGTCTCGGTAGGATGGAGACACAAGAGGTGACCAAAACAAAGGGGGAATTGACCAAAGGGGGCAGAGTAGACCCTCCCTGACCCCCTAGGTTTTATGTGGGGGCTTTAAAAGGGCCCCGCGGGGCAAAAAATAATAATATTTTTTTTCAATTTTTGCGTGGGGAGCGTCCGTTACGCGCACCGGGGAGCGCACCGGGAAGCGCACAACAGAGAAAAAAGAATGGCAGAGTTTAAAAATTTTTGGCAATATTTTATAAATGGGAGGTAGTTCTGAAAATAACTTTTTTTTAATTCTTTTTGTTGTTTTATATTTTTTTATTATTTTTCTGAACATTTTTAAATTTTTTTGTGTTTTTGAACAATTTTATATTCTTGGTTTTTTTTTTGAGGGAACAAACAAAAAACAGGGAATTGGAAATGGCTCAACAGGAGCAAAAAAAAGAAAAGAATTATTGTGTTTTTTCCTTGCTGCATTTGTGGTTGTCAATAGCAGTATTTATTAAGGTGACGCTAAGTTCACCATAGCATAAAGTTTTGCCACACAAAATGCAAAGAAATTTGACCTTGCCAAATTTTGGTTGAATATTTGGCACCATTTGCCGTTCTTCTGGTCCAGAATGTGAGGGTTCTGAAGAGGAAGTGCTGGCCACAGGGGGTGGGTTGTGCCGAAGTTCCCGGACTTCAGCCTGGGCCAAATTATTGGGATGCCACCTCTCCATGTGGCGGATCATGGTATAGTTACCAAAAGAATAGTTCTTGGAGGGATTGCCCCTGGAGAGAACTTTGTCACAGATGAAACAGGTGACTTTGGGGGCGTTCACCTTTTTTTGGTCATCTGGAAAAGAAAAAAATGCCAAATGAAGTGCACTTTGACGTGCCTTTGTCTGGGTTCTTCTGGGAGGAAGCGCCTTCGTTGTTCATCCTCCTCCTCCTCCTCTTCTTCTTGCCCTCCTAGAAACTGTGGTGGTGGACCTTCTTTTCTGGGTGGCGGGGGTGGTGGTGGTGGTGGACCTGCTGCAGCAACAAGTTAAGCCATTGTCTCCTCCAAAATAGCTCTTGCTCTCTCAATGAAGAAAGTAAGAATGAGGAAAAAGAGAGGGGGGCTTTCATTATTTTGAGAAAAAAATGAAGAGAACCAATGAAAAGTGTTATTTTCAAGTCACATGACCCGATGCGCTTACGTTACGCGCTCCGGCGCGCTTACGTTATGCACTCCGGACCGCGCTGCGGAGCGCTTCCGGGTGCGTTTACGCAGCACGTCATAAGACGCATCACGCGTCTACGCGATACGTCACACTTACGCGACGCGTCACGATGTTGTTTTCGATCGCGACATTGGCGCTAACGGGACGCTTCCCGGTTCGCGCACTGGGGCGCTTCAAAATAGTACTCTTTCCGGGGCGCTCACCAGGGCGCCCACCGGAAGCGCTCCAAGACAAAAATAAATAAATAAATAAACAAATATATTTTTTTTTTAAATGAAAAATTGGAAGGACTAATAGCTATGTCTCAAGATATATGCTCCAGTTGTTTTTAAGAAAATTTACTTTTAAAAAATATATATTGGCCTATATTTGGGCTTTATATAAGTTAGAGCCCAAATGTAGCCCAAATGTAGCCCAATGTAGCCCAATGTAGCCCAAAGATGGCCACCAGAGACAAATAAATACAAATGTAGCCCAAATATCAGCCAGATGTAGTGCAACTATAGCCCAATGATAGTATGTACCAGAGTGTTCTAAACAACAACTAGAGCGGTAACAGTCTTACTTATAAAGTGAGACTTTTAGTTAGGAATTAGCATTAAAAAAAACTTTGAAATTCACTGAAAAACCATAGGTTTCACACCAGTTATAGTTAGGAATTAGCATTTAAAAAGCCTATTAAATTCACTGAAAAAACCATAGGTTTCACACCAGTTATAGTTACCTGGAAATTTTACTGGCATAAAACCATTGAAATTCCCACGTTATAGTTAGTTGGACTCACTATAACTTGCGCGTGCAATGCACTGCTGATGACATCACATATTACATCACTCATGACATGGTCAGTGACATCACTCATGACATCACTGATGACACCATCCTTGTGACAGAGAGACTGACCTCCTTTCACTGTAAAGTAACCCTTGAAACAAATATTAAAAAATAGAAACTAACATTTTCAAAAAAGTGGAGATACCTATACCACTTACAACAACCAATTCAGTAATTCCACCATTTACATACACATCCACGCATTCACCAACAGCTCTATATAGTCAGTCATACATATACTCACTCATCATATGTAGTGAGACACCTATACATCCGTTAACACACCAACAGTCTTCCATAAGTTGCTCACACACATATTCACACATGCAAATAAAATATTGAACATCCATTTTTTTGCATATACAGCTATACACACACTACCACCTTACTTCTAAGGAAACTTACACATACTTACTCTCTTAAACAATCACTTATAGAAAAACATACTTATTTAAACAAGAACTCTTTCAATGTCTGACTCTCACATATACTCACTTATATACACCAATACTCACATATACTAGATTAAAACATATGTAGTTACTGATAAAGACACACTAGTAAGACAGTCATTCACTTACTAACACATACATATACACACTCACTCACCCATACAGTCCGGCACATATGCTGTTTTCAAAACACATACAAACAGTGAGTCAGTCATTGATGCATCTGTGTGCTAAGTAACACCCCCACCAAATCATTCAGACATTTATACTGATACTAAAAAAAACATCTAATAAGCCATAGAAACACACATGTAGCTACTCACCAACCCATGCACCCACTTATACACAAAGTGAAACACTGATACAAACATTTAAATATTGAAACAATACTCGCTAATATATGTATTCACTATGATACACTTAATAAGCCAGTTAACCAATCATTTTTTTTAAAAAAAACATCCATCCAGACACTTATTTAAACATTTATTCTTCCATTGACCTTTACATATACATATATAAAACATATTTATTTTACAGAAAGACACACATTCACTGGATGGTGTCATCAGTGATGTCATGAGTGATGTCACTGGCCATGTCATGAGTGATGTAATATGTGATGTCATCAGCAGTGCATTGCACGCGCAAGTTATAGTGAGTCCAACTAACTATAACGTGGGAATTTCAATGGTTTTATGCCAGTAAAATTTCCAGGTAACTATAACTGGTGTGAAACCTATGGTTTTTTCAGTGAATATATATATATATATATATATGAAACATCACATCAGCTTCCCAAGGGGAGACCTATTGGGTTTGCCAACTCTTGTTATGTCTACTTATTATCATGCTCGGCTGTAGGCGCCAGGGTTATGTCTGAACCTCCACCAATATCCATATGCATTTGCTCCCACGGTTACGTCATTTTTGCAGATATGCCCTTTGACTGTGCCTACAATAATGATGCCTCGTTGAGGGTATGCTGTATTCTCTTTTTATGCAGTCGTGCACATTTTAGTGGTATATCACAGGGACTACTTGGACATTTTGAGTGCTGTTTTGTCATAAAGCAAGAAAAAATCTTAGTTTGATTACATTTAAACGTAAAAATGAGCTCTTAAACAAGGAACGGGTCACATAAAAGAGTTCCTTAGCTAAGCTGTAAGCGCCCAATGTTTTAAAGACTTCCATAACTGATCTAACCTTTCCAAAGAGTCCTAATATATCACTGAAGCATTAGACTTTTATAATACTGCATCATAAATGAGTATCTCTTTGAAAGTTCAACAGGTTGATTTATGAATTCACCTTTTCAACTTTCATATTTAGAGGACTCCTGGAAATGAAATGCTCAGCAATGGAAAATTATTGCCTCTTTTGAAAAGAAGCAATGCAATTTCACTTCCTCTCCTTCCTGATAGTTATTTTCTGCAACTTCCATAAATTTAAATGTTATAAGCAGACACTGGACACTGCCGGAGTGTCTGTAGGACTCAAAATACACAAAAAAGGAAATAGATTTTTTTTAATATCTCTTAGAGCCCATTCTTGTCCGGCTATAACTTCTAAATCCAATAACTCTCATGTTGGCCTGAGGGAAGGTCGCAGAGGATGACTTATGTCCCTGCATCTATTAGTTGAGGAATAATAATAAAAAACGTTACCACAAAGAGAAAAAAGCTGTCAATGTTTGCTTATAACCATTTTAATGAGTTCAGATGTCTTTATAACTCACTCCTTGGGATACATCTGAAAACTCAGATGGTGATAGGAGGGAGGTAGCAATGCTGCATTCACACAAAGAATTATGCTTGCACATATACGGCCACATGCATCAAAGTTAGCATTTGCGATTTCTTAATTGCGAAAATTAAGGAATCGCAATTAAGAAATAGCAAATTGCTATGCATCAAAAAATCGCATTTTTATTTGCGATTTCCAAACATTCCTTAATTGCGATTCACAATTTGCGAATCGCAATTAAGGAATTCCTTCACATTGATTCCCATGGGCCAAGAGGCCCATAGTAATGAATGGGAAGGCATTCACAAATTGCGATTAGCATTTTGCGAATCGCAATTTGTAAATGCATTTTCAAGGGTGCAGAGGGGGGTTCAAAGGACCCCCGCCTGCACCCCTGAAATGTAACTTTAAGTGCAAGTTTCACACACACATGTCCCAAAGACATGCGTGTGTAACGTGAAACTTTAAAAAATGCATTTTTGTGCATTTTTAAAAGTTTTCGCAAATTAGCATGAAGGTCAACTTCATGCTAATTTACCCCTCCCTAATTGCAAATTCGCAAATTAAAAATGTTCATGCATTGCATTTAAGAAATCTCAAATTGCGATTTCTTAAATGCAATCGCAATTTCAGAAATCGGCACATGGTTGCGATTCCTAAAATTGCGCAAAGCATGATGCATCCCAAATTTGAGAACTGCATTCGCAAACGGCTGAAAATTGCGATTCGCACCGTTTGCGAATGCAATTCTCAATGATGCATGTGGGCCTTGTGGCAGTGGACTATATTAAGCTATATGCAGCCAAAGAGGCCCTTTTAGGCAGGTCCTTTTCGGCCAGGACCGCAAGATTGTGGAACTCTCTGCCATCTCATTTTTGCCAGATAGAATCGGAACATGAGTTTAGAAAGACCCTAAACACCTGGCTCTTTAGGCAAGGGTAGTTTCTGTCTGTTGGCTTTTTTGCTGGCTGTAGTCTGCGAAGCACTGGCACACCTCTGTTTGAGGTAGCTGTGCGCTTTATAAATGCCTATTGCTATTATTGTTGTTGTTGTTTTATGATTTACGTAAACGTGAGAGTGCCTTTAGTTGGGAATAGACGCTTAGGAGAAACCAGGGCCACCAGTTCCACATAAACTTTTACCCAGAAGTATGCTATGTGTGAATGGACGACAACGGTATCTTCTCAAACTCCTCTATGAATTGTGAACTTCACGACAGGGCGCCAGATATTTCTCTGGGCCGTAAACAGAGTACTAAAACATGTCTTATCTTAAGAGCTCTGGGAAGGATTCTAGATCTTTGCTGCTGTCTGGTTGGATCATGAAAGTGTGGTGGAATGTCTTACCGAAGTCCCTTATACCAGCTTTACGATGGGTTTATAAGACAGTGCTAGTTAGAATAGGACAACCCCAGAGCTATTTATAAGCCTGGGATCCACAGCATGCTTTTTCCAACATGATTGCAACTATACTTGTATTTAATTATGGCTCATCAGTGAAGATGGCGCTTGATGTTATCTGATACCTGATGAATGTAATAAACATTTAAATAGCTAATAATAATAATATCCTTCTTCCTTATTGTTCAGTAAAAAACTATTGGATGGCATCCCCCTTGACATTCACCTTTATCAATCAATATAAAAAAACAAGGACAAAATCAAATGTGTGTAGTGAATGGGGTCAACATATTTGCCGTGGGTACATTACGGGGCACAGCGCCTCTGTAGCGAGGACTCCCAGCTAGATTACCTACTTTTCTTTGACTGGGCTCTGACAATGACCTTTTATCAGGCTCAGTGTAAAACCTTTTTCTTTTAGGCTCCCTCTTTCACCACTGCGGGGACGCCCCGAATGACACGATGAGGCCAGTGGCCCGCTCCCCCCCCCCCAGGTAACTTTCTTTCTGATCTGGGAAAGCCAATTCCCCGAACGTACAACTCGTACCTGGCATTCTGTGTGGCCGGGTGCTCAGGATACACACAGGTGGAGGTGTGCGTCACCTACTACGCGCTGTCACTCCCCTTATGGTACAGTTTTGTTTTTAAATTACCACACTAACTTTAAAATACGGCTTGATATTTGTTTTAACTTTGAAGCTATTTGACTACGGCAGTCAAGGATGGTTTAAGAATCATACTAAGAATAGTAAATTGCTTTATTTGTTATGCAGCCAGTGAAGTAATCTCCATTGGTTTGTGTCCGCTTGCCTGTTTGTTTAACATGTCTGTCCCTTTTTATGTCCTGCAACAATCTGACATTGCACACCCTGGTATTAGACCTCTGTTTGCCTGGGTGAACTAACCATGTCAGTTTTAATCCCTCTTTCCACCCATGTGATTTCAGAAGGTACCTTGTTCTTCATTTGTCCTGGACTATACCACGAGTCCAGCTTCCAGGGTGTGCCACTTCACATACACAAACACAAAATCAATCCATCCCTGTCAGAGTATACGAGGATCCCTTGGTCCTGATGAAATGTCAAGATCCCTTGGCCTTTAAAAAGGCATGAAACATGTTGACCCCATTCACAACACACATTCTATTTTGAGCTTGAGAGGTTATAACTTTTCCACTCTCCAGCCACGACTTTACAGTCCTTATTTTTATTATAGCATAGAAACTCAGTGAACAAAGGATATCTTGTGGGTTGCATATAGCTATATTTAGTTTCCACTTGCACTTTCCCGTCTCTACTCATGTTAGTTTTTTTGCCCCTCGCCTCTCAGTTTTTGCATCAGCAAAAAGAGAAGACCTCTGGCAAAGAGACCCCCTGCTGGGCCCATTGGGCATTGCGGCGCCGGCCCAATGAGGTGCTGCCCGATGATGAAGCATGGCACCCTCTGGGGTGTGTGAGGGTCTTGCTCCTTAAAGTAGCGATCACCCTAGCTGCTCTTTCAACCTCCTGCCACCTGGGACATAACCCCTCCTTTCCTCAGTCACTGCGTTCCTTCGGAACGGCATACTCAGTTGTTTGTCAGCAGTTATTTTCATTCCTGTTCATAATTCCAGTAAAAATAAGAACAAACACATAAAAAAAAGTCTAATTACCAGTGTCAGAATGGTTATGGGGTACGTCCAAGATTGCTGCCTAAGTAATGCACCCTAGTTCCCAAAGCTCCATATTTGCTACAAAATCCTGCCATGGTCATTCAAATGTATCAAATAAGGGGTTTTGTCCTACGGGGCCAGGCTGGACTATATACGTTTTAGAAAATACAAATGTGCCTGGTCTCGAGTTTGATGCTGTTTTTTATTTTACAGCGGATCAGAAGCTTCCGACTAATCGTAAAGCTTCCATGATTTATTTATTGTTTTACCTCTTTTCACAATGTTTTTTTTTAACAGATACGAGGTTTAAACACAAGCTTTAACAGAAAATATTTCTGACATTCAGTGAAAAACAGTTATACTCAAATTAAACAACATTTCAAGTGCAACGTAAACAAAATACTCATTTTAAACAGTGTAAAGAAAAACAAGTTGATAGGGTACACCAGAACAATTTATCACAGTCCTATTGGCTGAATTTCTTTTAGCTATTTAGGACTGAAGTCACCATAGGCTTTTTATTTATTAAACTCAAGTCCCACAGTCTAGGACAGATATTTAAAGCCTTTGGCGAAAAGAAGGGATGAATCCTTTGGGAAAGCCGACGCGTTTCCAAACCCGGTCCGTGAGTTTGCGGGTTTTTCTTCAGGGCTACCTGGGTACCTAATGGTGTGGATAATAAAGAGAGCTTCTTTTAGTTCCTACTCCTATTTAGTTAAAACTGAGCTTAGCACCATAATGGACATAGGAGTACCTTTATGTTCCAGCGCTTCGGTTTCTTCAATTTTCAGGGGAGAACGGTTTTCAGACCTGTATTTAAAAGAAAACGGTTTGGTCTTTTTTCTGAGCGGGGGGCATTTCTTGTTATTTCGTGAGTGAGATACTCACTACTTACTTGAAAGTAGGCTTGTGATGCAGATCGATTTCACTGATTCATCTGTCTTGAATTTGGCACCGCCTGTCAAAGGGAGGCAGGTTTTACTTATATACGAATTGTGTATATTGAGAAATGCAAGGCTGATTCGAAATGGACCACACTGCTTACTTTTTAAGACGCCGTCTTGTTAATGGCGGTGCATCTCCATTGCTTAAATCGGCAACCTCGGGACTTTTCTCCTGCTGGATTATTAGACAAACCTATGTTTAGGCTTATTGCTTATTAGGTTTACTGGGACTGAAACTTATTTAAGTCTATAACTTCTCACCTTAAAGCAATTTTGTATTTTCTGCTACGCTTTCTCCTGTTGCTGTTCTGTGTGTGTCTCCACTGTGTTTGGATCAATCACGGAAGTGTTCCATTTGATCACGTGGTTTTATGTGGAAATGAGGATTCTGGGACTTGTAGTTTGAAAGTGAAATCGAGCTGCATTTAGGTCAACAATCAGTTTTGTTTGTTTCCCTGCTAATATGATTTCTGACTAGCAGGGGGTATCGGAGTGTCGGTGGTGTGCAAAGAGGTCAGTGGATGTTTCTCTGTAGTTCAGACAATTCAAATGAGCATGTAGAAAGTAATTTTCGTGCTTCCAGGGGCACTAAACTAAAGGGTAAATGAAAATGGCCAGTTTTCTCACTCTTGTACTTTAAAAGTGTTTCTTTACTCCGAGAAGGAAATTAAACAACATTTAGTAGCATTTAATGTTAAAGCGATAATTTTGGTGAAAAGAGCTAACACCCCCAAATGACTACTTCAGAAAGGTAAAAAATGGTCAGTTTTTAATGGTATCATCTTTCAGCTTTTTCTCACATCTCTATGAGAGAGCACTCTGTATGAGGTTCTGAGATGCCTAATATGGTGATGGGCCAGCTCAGTGCCTAGAGCACTGGTTGACGTGAGTTAAGGCCGGTTGCGGAGTGCATGGTGGAGCCTGAAGTTGTCCTTGCCCCGAAAAATGTGTGTAAAGAGACCGGCTGGCTAGCTGCTGAGGCCCTGTGACAAGATGGTAAGTGATGCAGTGGGGGCCTGGGGATTGTGTCTATGCATGCTCAAGCAAGGAGAATGGACCACAAATAATCGTGCATTGGCTCACAGCTTGGGAGGCTGCAGAGTGGAGTTGCTTGGTAGACTTGTAGGAGATATTTGTCATCGAATAAGCACATATAGCGCTGGTCCTTAGACCTCCTCAGGCCAATAATCACCTGATAGCCGAACTATCAGGACCATGATACAGTTCTAAAACTCACCAGGGAGAAGGGTCCCTAGCACTTTCCAGGCTCCTTTGAGTCACTTTTCTCAGACTTCACAGTAGCCGAGCAGGAGGCCAGGTGCTCCTTTCTAAAGGTGAAGAAACTTCTTAGAGCTCATGTTTTTCCCTATGAGGCTGCGGCTGCACTTTAGAGACTTCACACACATCTTTACATGCCCCAAGAAGAGTATGAAATTTGTATAAAGATGAGTATTACAGAATAGGCCAATTGCATTGATCAACACATATCCACCCAATACAGAGTCCCCGTAATTGTTTGAGAGCATCACTGCCATATGTAGACAGTGTAGTGCCCACAATAATATAAGGGGTGGGGATTTTAACTGTAAAACCTTTGCTTGACAGTACTGACCACTGCAAAATGGAATATCCCTGCTCCCATAGAACGGTGCAACATAGGCAAAGGGTGGATGGTCTCAGAGATGTCTGAAGGAAATGGAAAGGAGATGAAAAGACACACTCCTTCTTCTCTGCTGTCCATGACACACTGGAGCACTCACTACTTGCCAAGATATTTTTCTGTATGCCAGCAAGGTGAAGTACATTCTGTGTACACTGTCTGATCACTCCACCATCATTCTTACAGTCAAAATTCCTGAATCCATGCAGCAATAATGGATGTGGTGCTTCCCCTCTGAAGTCCTTAGTGATGCAACAATTAAAGCCGAATTACAGACAGCCATTAATGAGTGTTTTCTAAACAAAACTGGGGCCTATTTCACACTGTGCAACAGTGTAGGAGACCTTTAATGTATACATAAAGGTCTTGCATGCAGACGTATAGTCAATACCAAACAAGCTGTGTTATTTTTCTTTTTAAGCACACAACTAGAAAACCTTAAAAAACCTTACAGAGTTAAAACTTACTATGAAACAGAACACAACTCTAGCATACTCAAGAACATTACCAAGGCCCATTTACTATTTATGGAGGCGGAGGATTGACACATTAGATAATTGGATGAAAATGCACTACGTGCAGGTAAGGCAAGGAAGAAAAACCTAACAGATTTCTCTCATGGATGCTTAGAGAAGCTCACCAACAAAATACTGTACACTTCTTGAAGTTAGTCTCCGGTGAGATAACTAGGGGTAATAATGTTATTTTACAAGAAGTCACTAAATACTATGAAGTACTCTACAGCTCCAAAATAATAGCAAATCTTACTCTGAAAGAAGAAGATTTAGATGCCATTTCCATGGCATGGTTTGAGGGTGACTCCCGAGCCTATCTACTGTAAACAGTAACTGCGCTGCACATTAAGAATGTCACAGGTGGCCAGCTGGGGAATAAAAAGCCTGGCTCTGATGGGCTCGCAGCAGAGTTTTGTAAAGAATTCAAAGAGGTCCCGGTTCCTCCTTTGAGTTTTTATCCCAAACCCTGAGAGATAGGGGAACTGCTATCAGCCACTAAGGAAGCCATCTTTTTTAATGTACTGATGCCTGATGAGGATGAAGAGATGGGAGGACTTTGAATCTATAGACAGCTGCCGCTCGTGGACGTAGACAATAAAATCCTTGTGCGGGTAGTATCCAAACACCCTCATAGAGTAAATGGTTCTCCTCAACCAATTGTGTTTTACCCCTGGCAGAGAGACTTCTAACAACCTAAAACACTGTTAGCCATTGTACATCAATATTGTCTCTGTGTTCCTTGATACCACAAATTCTTTTGAGCCCTAATATTGGAGGACCAATCAAACTGCTATACTCAGACACTATGACCCGAGTGCTTATTAACAGATACACCTCCAGGTCATTTTCTATTTACAGGGACACAAGCTAGGGGTGTCCACTCTCCCCCTCCTGTATGACCTTCTCATGGAGTCACTGACTTCCTGATTAGTGATTGCCATTTGCTTACAGGGTTTGTATTCCCTGCTTAGCAATTACTACTCTCATTATATGCAAATTACATTATGTTGTATGTGAACAACCCCAAAATTAACTTGGAGGCTATCATTACAGAAATAATACAATTCA
Organism: Lissotriton vulgaris; assembly: GCF_964263255.1. Lineage (NCBI taxonomy): Eukaryota > Metazoa > Chordata > Amphibia > Caudata > Salamandridae > Lissotriton > Lissotriton vulgaris. The sequence continues at coordinate 999,460,695 of NC_141689.1, forward strand.
GTGGGCTCTCAGGTATCAAAATTAAGAGGGGAACACTGAAATGTTCCCACACACTGATAATACGAATAGAGCCGCTCTTAAATTCCCCCCACAATGGTGTGAGGACTCCTTTTCATACCTGGGAATTCTCATAAATAGAGCCAAGCAGTTAGTAGTCCAAGACAATTACAGACCTGAAATTGCCATACTAGTGGTGCAGGTAGAGAGATAGATTCAATTGCTATTGTCTATACTGGGCAGAATGATTCTGATCTAAATGCTTGACCTACCCAGATTCCTCTATTTCTTTGTCAACATTGCAATTTCTTCTAGTAGGCACTTCTTTGTTCTGCAGAAGGCACTTCTGATTAGACTGATCTATGGTGGGTAGAATTCTGGATTGAAATAGGAAGTACTCACATTGCCTTAAGAAAGGGAAGAATTTGCGGTTCCTGATCTTGAACGATATTACCATGAAATGCAGCCCAACTTTGCCATGTTGCCTGGGTGACTCACTCACCACACCTGGCAACCAAAAGGGATCAAATAGAAAAGGGAGATCTACAGATGATCCTTAAGACTGAACTGTCCAAAGCTACAAGCTCATATAAGCAGTTCAATGCACTTACTGGTCCATGTGGGCCATGGTCAAAGCGACTGGCCTCATGCAAATCTACTCCTTGGAAAATGTAGGTTTTCCACAGCATTGATGGGCTGAAAATCTGGATTTTATTAAAGGCATGGAGGCTAATATATTGTAATAATTCCCTTTTTAGCTACCACTCAGCAGCATATTTTAACCCCTTTGGTGCTCATGACAGCCCCTACCGTCATGCGTCACGGTGGGTGTGTGCGGAGGATGGCCGGGGCCTTCCGAATTCCACCCAATATTTAAATCGCCGGCAGAGGGCGAAAATGTGTGCAGCGCCAAAGTGGTTATAGCTTCTAGAATCAAGAACTTAGAACTTTTAAAAACATTCCAAATAGAATAAAAATCCTCAGCAACTAGTCCTCTTTCTTCTTTATTGAACTGCGAATTCTAAAGTAAATGTACTGTCAAAGAAAGTTCCTTCAAATGGAAAACTTCTTCTTTCCCAAAAACTCCAGAGAAATATAACACTTCAAGGAGAACCCCTTGAATTCTAAGACTTGTCCTGCTGTGAAATCAATAAAACAACATCAGGGTTGGGTTAATACTTTGTCGGAGGCATAATATTAGTCTCCTACTCTCCCTGTCTTTAATAAAATCCAGATTTTCAGCCCATCAAGGCTGTGGAAAATCTACATTTTATTCTTTAACACAACACAACTTCCTTCTATCATCGAAATAAGGATAAAAAATTGTTGAAGTATTTGTCTTAGTTCTCTGTCTTATATGGAAACAAATCCCTTTCGGTGTAAGATCTAAAAGACACCTCTAGTGCATGAACATCAGATACCCTGTAGAAAGAGATCAGACACAACAATGTAGTCAACTTGAATTATAAATCCCTAAGATTTGATTCACTATTATCACTCCATGACTCCATAACAAAGAGTACCTTTGAAACATCCCAAAGAACAGAATATTTAGTACCGGCAGGCTCCTGTGCCCATGATTTTCCAATAAGCCTTGATTCTTCATTAGTGAGTCCAGACTTTTTCCAAACTCTCCTGAAAGTTTCCAAGCCACTAATTGAAGCTGGCCGTCTTTCACTAGACTGTGAACCTCTCCCTGTGGGCGACATAGGATCCCCTGAAAAACCGGCAACAACAACAGAAGATCTACACTCATTACCACTATGATCGAGTACCGTGCCTGAGAGCTCCAAAAGGGAGTAATCACTACCACTGTTTTTTTCCCATGTGTGAATCATCCCTGTCACTCTGCTTATCATAGCAAAGGTGGAAATGCATAAGCCTGAAGATCTCTCTAATCTTGCAGAAAATCATCTATCCTTGATGCATCTGGGTCTGGATGCCAACTGAAAAACCTCTCCACCTGACAATTGAGTCTTTTAGCAAACAGATCCTCTTGAAATAGACCCACAAATGGTCCAAACTCCTGAACACACCTCTGTCCAACATACAATCGCAGGAGTTGTGGAAATTCCCCGAGAAGCAATCTGCAACCGAGTTTGTCATGCCCGGAATATGTTCTACCTGAACAGACAGGCCTCTCTCCAAGCAATACTCCCAAAAGATCTTCACTATATCTACTAGGCTCTCTGAACGTGGACCTCCCAACCTGTGGACATATCTCACAGCAGAAACATTGTCCACTCTCAATACTACAGAACATTTCACACTTTCCTCTGCAAAACATCTTATTGCCAAAAATTCTGCAAATAACTCCAAACAATTCATATGTAAATTATTTTCTTGCTCTGTCTAACAACCACCAGTTCTCAGCAATTGACAGCTTGCACCCCAATTTCCAAGCTTGCATCTGACTAGCTCTATAATTAAGTCTACGTTTTCTCCAAAAATTGCATGCCCATTCCAGGCATCCATATTCCTCAACCACCAATTCAGCTCCTGCCTTGCTTCCAGTGAAAGACAAACCTTTTCTGAGTATTTCAAGCCATTCCTCAAAGGACTTGCTTTCAATCTTTGTAATGTCTGATAACACAAAGGCCCCTGGGAAAATAGCCTGAATAGTAGAAGAGAGAAGGCCTACAATAGCGGCTAATGTTCTCAGTGAATCACAATCTAACTTCAATGTAATCCTTAGCACTTTTCTTATCCTTTTTACCTTTTCCTTTGGTAACCTCAATACCCCTTCCACAGTATCTATAACACAACCCAAGAACTGTGTTTGTTGTTTTGGCACAAATTGGAACTTTGTGTTGTTCACTACAAAACCTAAAAACTCCAACAGTCTTACTGGAATATTTTTGTGTCAAACCAAATCTGTCTTGTTCTGATCCACAATCAAGATGTCGTCCAGATAAATAATAAGACAAATACCACTCTCTCTCTCAAATAAGCTGATACAGGATGAAGTGTATTCGTAAAGCACCATGGTACTAACAAAAGTCTGAATGGTAAATGTGACAAGTTGGCCTGGAATATGCTGTCCACTAATTGAAGTGGGCACCTTGCACCAGTCCAACCGACCCTTAATGATGATTAGGTCAAAGACAACTTTAAACAAAGCTATCCTAGTGGTAGCTGTGGAGAGTAGCCTTTAGGCTCAGTCTCGAAGGAATGTAAAGCAGCTTGTTTTACTAGTCTATAACCTCCTGAATGACCAAATGAAAGAAGAATCACACAGGGAACATATAAAATATATGTATTTATTACTAAACACTCTCTACTAACCTCTTTATGAGATTAGAGAACAAAGCAGACAATATTAAATCACTAGAATGACACTAGATAGTACAATACACAGTGGACTCCAGGGGGAGACCAAACCATATACTAAGAAAGTGGTATAACAACCAAGACTTGACTATACACAGTGCCTAGAGCACGTAGAATTGCTGGGACCCCAAGGAACCACCCAAGGTCGTGACACAGGAGACCCACGGGGGACGCGTGCAGTATGAGAACACAGGCGCGGGCTCCCTACAACTCTATGGGAACATCGCCGTTAGAATTTTAAAGATTAAGGACACTTAGGAGAGGACTTTGAGCAAATCCTTTCAAACTTAGAAGGTTCAAAGACCAGCACCCATGTGAGCACCGGAGTACTCATGCTACCTAACCCAGGGAAGCCGGGTGCATAGGTGTGAAATGGTTTCAGGAATCTTTGTTGTTTTCAATGGGTGATGCTGCAAAGTGCTGCTGCCGTGAAGAAAAAAAGTGTCTGGTGTGATCCAAGCCTGGATCAGAGCTGAGGAGAACCTGAAAGCAGAGGGGACAGAGTCTGGGGCACATCAGGGTGACCAGGGGCTCGGTAGACGAATACCCACGGATGTCAGGTGCTTCATGAGAGAAGAGGTGAAGCTTGACTCTGCAGCCACAGGGACCAGGAGATGTCGAGGATGACCAAAGTTTACGGGTGAGCTGTCCCACGAAGGATGTCGCGTGCTGGGGCTAAGTGTCTGGATTGAACACCAACAAGCCTTGGCAACGGCAACCCATGCAGTCAGAGGAAAGATGCTTCTGTGAGGCCCAGCAAGATCCTGGTGACTCCATAAGCGATAGAGAGTCAGTACACGTCTAGAGCAACCAGGTAAGGACACTGAAAGTTAAATAGACTTTACAAGGACCCATAGTCCAACGGACCAGGGATCGCGAAGGGACCTTGAGAGGAATCATTAAATACTAGCCCACGGAACACTCATGGAGTGTAGGCCGGTAATCTTGCTCGGGGTCTAGACTACAAGTAGCCCAAAGAACAGCTTCAGGGGTCACCATAAAGCAGATGCTTCTGCAAATGGACAAGGTGCCAAGGGGGGATACAGGTCTCAGGCAGTGCTTAATTTGTAAAATATTAAGTGCAGGTGCTCAATTTTATTTCGGAGACCACACCCATCACCTCTGTTGGCCCCACCCACTTCCTCTACTGGCTCCACATACTTCCCCTACTGGCTCCACCCACAGCCGCAACTAGCACTGTTGAAAGACAGTTTTAATACCCAATCAGAGTTTCAGCGAGCGACTGACTACAAGAAGAAAGATATTTCTTCCCAACTGTGACTCACATCGCCTGATGGAGAGTTATCCAAGAAAGCTGGGCAGTGACCAGTGTGCTTCAGAACTTTCAGGATGGGGCCCTGATCTCATCAGATAAAGGCCCACTTCCACCTCTACTCTTCCCCATGGTTAATACCCAATCACCTTTGACTGCTCTCTATTGAAGCAGAAGACCTACCATCTCACCAGGAGTAGAGATAGAAGAGAATTCCTGCTACCCACTTGATAGAGTCAGAGCCCTCAGCACTACATGAACACAGTAGAAATCACCTATAGCAACCACTAGGCCACCGTGGCATATAATTCATTACTGCCAAATGGCCTACATCATGTTTGACCCTCAAGCAGTCCTGTGTTTTCGCTAACTCTGTCTCTAACACCTGGAATAAAAAGTATCATTTGAAGCTTCAGAGAACCCCTTGGCACATTCCATCTAAACATCCAAACACCCACACTGTGCGCCAACACCATCCGCAGTCCCTTACACACACCATATGCATTGATCTTCCGAAGTATATGTTAGTGACGAGAAACAACTGTTCAGGTTACATTTCATTTATAATTTATAACATGTTTGAATGGGTTTTCTAATTACCATTACTGCAAAGACTATCATCCCTGGCATTAAGCAGAGGTTAATTTAATGATTTTTTGTGGGTCAAACTATCAAAGATTGTGGCTGTTTCTTGAGTGAACTTTCACACTCCTCAATAAACAACCCAATTTCTCAATATCAATTGAAATCTTAATCGTAAGTACTATCCCTAGTTGTATACTACGGCACTGAAAAAGGAAAATAAGCCAATGTGTGTTTACATTTGCCACAAATAGGGTTTTTGTTAAGTTACTCTTTATTTCAGGGTCTGATAGCTATCACAATATGAGAGGAGTATCAAACAGCCAGGATTTTTTGCTCCCTTACTTTCCTTCGAACTCAACAACACACATTGAAGGCTGTTGATCTGTAGGGCCAACAATCCTACCGGCATAATGCCGCTTGTAAGTGGTACACAAGAAATACCATCTCTTTCTAAAAAAGAAAAATATATGAAGAAACGAAGAAAAAAAAAGTCGACCACGAGCCCAAGAGCTACCACTTGTAAACAGAACTTTGTTGAGATATCCTTTCTCAAGCTCTTCACCTTATTTTCCGGCAGCAATAGATTTCTGTAAAGGGACAGAATGTATGCATAGGAAAAAAAGAGAATCCTTAGATACGAAATAGCTGAGAACAGTGGAAATTCTAATAAAACGAAAAAGCAACATATGTATTTCATTATGGTCATTGTAGTTATTGGTTTGCTAACACATGAATAAGCGTTTGGCTGCAGCACACTCACAGTGTGCATTCATTATGGATTCATCTATTGGCTGGTGGGATTCAGGGGTGTGGAAAGATGTTTTTAAGCATTGATCTGGAATGCAAGGTTTGTGGTTAGTCCATGGAAGTTGGGATTAGTAATGTGCTCTCAGGAAAAACTGCATCCAGTTTTTTTGTTTTATGTTATTATCAAGTAGGTGTGTTCATTCTTGGGTGCTTTGTTTAGGTTTCATAGTGCTTTTTCCTTTCTCTCCCATGTTTGGGAGTCTCTCTACCCTGTATTTTAAGTGAGGAAGGCAGAACAAAAGGTGGGGGTTGCTTGCTTTTGCCATCAGAAATGTAGAAACATGTATAAGCATAGCGCCGTTCGATGAGCTTCGGTAGCTACCAGCTCGCTCCTTTGCACAGACAAACCTCAAAAACAAAGGATCAGTTTAATACAAAAACAATGCATCTACCAATGCACTGCCTGTATAAAAACAATGGCAATTCAGTTTTACATCTTATGCACTTTCACGGTTCTGGAAGCAAACGAACAGTTACATTGATTAGACCATACGCTTTTTACTATCTTCAACTAAGCTGTGTTTTGCGAGCAACTGACCCTGTCAATCACATCATTTTAGACAACTCTTTCCAAAGAGAGCTGCAGCCAGGTTCTAAAACTGTACAAATTTGTGTGCATTTGGAAATCGAAGGGTGTCTTTTCAAAACTGCGGCTGCCTCACCTTTTCATTAAAGCGTATTTGAGATGAACAGCAGGAGGGGCCTGTTGCGAGCTCTTGGAAGAAGCTGCGCTCATTTTCTATTTGACAGATGATAGATTTTCTGGGAGTTCTTGATGGGCTAAAAAGAACTACCTGCTAATTTTACAAAAGGAGGCGCTGATCAGCTGGGAAAAGGTGCCTGTAGACATGTTTTCTGGGAAAGTCAACGAAGCAGGGCTTGGGTATACACGAAAAGTGTATGAGTGCAGAAATGTGTTTGGCTTGCGAGCATCCAAACCGAATTGGGAACAGGACAGGTATGTACATTTATTTTTAATAATTACTAGGCCCAGGATTGGGAGAAAAATCCAATAGACCCGGCCCTAAGATATAAGTGCCGGTGCTGAGCACCAGAAAGCACTGGCACAAATTAAGCACTAAGGTTTGCTGAGCACACTAGTCGACCTCGGGGACACTTGTAAACCCACCTCCTGTGTTGCAAAAGTCTTCGGGGTCCTTAAGAGTTTCGGAGATGCAAACCGGTCAGATGCGTCTTTGGTGCCTGCTTAGCAGGGGAGTAATTCCTTTATTCCAAGGGAGATTCTTCAGTCATCTAGCACAGTGTAGATCGTCAAAGTACTTGGTTTCTGTAGCAGAGTTTTGTCCAGGTAAATTAAAAGTCCTGTAGCCAGGGGTTCCTACTTAATAGCCAAGGAAGGGGTGGGACAAACTCTGGGGACCCACCTATGGGAAAGTCAGGACGGAAGGATGGCTACACCCATGTCCTTTGTCCAGTTTTGCACCAGAGCAGGAGCAAATGGCTTCTGCAACCGGTTTGAGCTGGACTATGCACAGGGCCACCAAATGTGCCCGCAGTGCAGACATCAAACCACTCTCAGAGTACACCCACCCAGCCCCAATACACTAAAGCCTCTCTGGGAGGTGGTTACATCTCCCTGTGACAAAAAACCTACTGTCCAGCCTTTTCCTGATGGAGTTTCGTCCAGCAGCAGGAGGGCAAACTCATGTCTGTGACTGGCAGCATCCATCCTGTGCTGCCAGGTTCAAGAAAGATGGTACCGGGTGTACTGCTGTTGTCATATTTCTCCCTCTCGGAGGGTGGAATCATATCTCTCACACCAGTTACTGGTGTGTAGGTATGATTCCAAGGTGTTTGACACCAAACACAACAGGATTCTATGCAATCATTTTAAATTTAGCATTTACCGCAAGGTTATAATGCACTTAACAGTATATGGTAGGCTGAATCACAGAACAACCCCAGAGAATAGAGTCCGAAGGCTGCAGAGGGGCTCTGCTCATGCAAGGGCTCCCTCTCGGATGCGTCTTTGGTGCCTGCTTAGCAGGGGAGTAACTCCTTTACTCCAAGGGAGATTGTTCAGTCATCTAGCTCAGTGTAGATCATCAACGTACTTGGTTTCTGTAGCAGAGTTTTGTCCAGGTAAATCTAAAGTTCTGTAGCCAGGGGTTTCTACTTTATACCCAAGGAAGGGGTGAGACAAACTCTGCGGACCCACCTATGGGAGGGTCAGGACAGAGGGGTGGCTAAACCCATGTCTTTTATCTAGTTTTGCTCCAGAGCAGGAGCAAATGGTTACACCTCCCTGTGACAGCCTTTCTCTGATGGAGTTTCATCCAGCAGCAGGAGGGCAGACTTGTGTCTGTGGCTGGCAGCATCCATCTTGTGATGCTAGGGTCGAGAAAGCTGGTACCGGGTATACCGGTGTTGTCATATTTCTCCCTCTAGGAGGGTGGAATCATACCTCCCACAACAGTTACTGATGTGACGGTTTGATTCCAAGGTGTTTGACACCAAACACTACAGGTTTCTGTGCCTGCAGCCGTTTTAAAGTTAGCTTTTACCACAAGATTATAATGCACTTAAGAGTATATGGTAGGCTGCATCAAAGAACAACCCTGGAGAATAGATTCCGAAGGCTGTAGACGGGCACTGCTCATGCATAAGCACCCTCTCACATAAAACCCAGCACCCTGCCTTCAGGATTGATAAGGCCTGCCTTAGGGGTGACTGATAGGTTTATATGTACAGTGATAAGGTAGATAAAGTGAACCTATATCCAAGTAAGGGGTGCATGCACCACCTTACACAGGTTGCAGTAGCAGACCTGTAGTGTCAATTTGAGTGGCCTCTCAGGGGTGGCACAATACATGCTGCAGCCCCTGGAAGGCCTCTAGGCTACCTATGCCCTAGGTACATAGTAAACCATATACTAGGGACTTATAAGGGCACCCCAGAATCCTATTCTGGAGTGTACCTAAAGTAAATGCAATCAATTTAGAGGAGAAAGCAGCTAGGCCGGGGTCCTGAATAGCAGGATCCTAGCCAGACTAAGTCGAAAACTGTGAAACATCAGCAAAAAGTGGGGGTATCTATAAGAAGCAGATCCTATTTTCCTACAGTAAACACGCAAGCTTCCAATAGCTCTCCTTCCACAGGAATCTCAAATACTTTTAATGTTTTTCCCAAATAGGAACTGTCAACTAAGTATCTTTCAGATCCAATGGAGTCACCCAATCCCCTTTCTGCAACACTTCCTTCAACAAATGCATCCCTTCCATTTTGAAGTGATGATACACTACCAAATCGTTCCATTCTCTCAAATGTATCACAGAACGCATTCCCTTGTCTTTCTTTTCCACTAGTAAAATATTGCTCACACAATCTTCTACTTAATCCAACTCTCTCACCACAGCTCCTTTTGTAATGAGTTCTTGAATCTTCAAATCTATCAAATTCCTCTGATCGCTTTGAAAAATCAACCTCCTTGGCATACAAGTCTGCACTGGACTCTATTCGAAAACCCTCGAACAGTTTCCAACACCTAAGGATCCCTTGTAATCACCACCCAATTTCGATAGAATTGGGCAAATCTGCCACCCAATTTTAAGGGAATAGCAGGAAGGCCTTGACTTACCGACTGAGCCTCTGCCTCTTCTCTCCCCTCGATCATACCTTCCCCGAGATCTACTCCCCTGCAGAAAGAATACACTTCCACAAAAAGGTTGTTGACCTTGAAAACCTTTACAACCTAGAGAGAAGGAGCCTCTTGTGATGCCCTGATCTTGGCCGAGGAACCAACTGCTTGTTCTTCCATCCAAACCAAAAACACGCCACTGAAATACCTTCTTGATCACTTTTTGGGATTTTTTCAGGGAACTAAATACACCTACACACACGGAAAGATCTTTAATAAATGCATCACCAAATAAAAAAAACATTTGCCAAAAGCCCTTCATCTTTCCCTACTTACTCCGCCAATTTTGGAACAATGTTCAACAGTATACCTTTCCTTCTCTCAATAGATTAAGCAGCATTGCCATTACCCAAAAGACATATTGCTCTCTGAATTCATTGATGAGGTTCTTCCACATCAACATTTTTCTCATACATATAAAATTCCTCAGCCAAATCAGAAACCTTAGTTAAAGGTCCCATAACATCCAAAAGCCTGTCTTGACATGACCTCAAACCCTTATCCAGGTCCTTCCTCGGGTTGCATCCCATAATCTCTGCATCCAGTTCTGGAGTCGCAACAACCTTTTTATCAACAGAGTGTCTAGAGTATTCAGATCTCAATCTGTCGTGCACCTCCTTAGGTATTTCTCTTCTAATCCAATATTCAATATATTGTGCCAAATGATCAGAGGGGGACCATTCAGGTGATAAAGGGTGTTTGATCAGAAGAGGGTCAAAAATACTCTGTCCAAGATAGAGCAATCATTTTTTTTAAACTTTCCTTCCTTAGGAAAACCCCCTTCTGAAGAAACCTTATCCTTCATGTTAAACTCTGAAGAACAACTGAGTTCCACCTCCACACTTCCTGGTGGCTCATCACAAATTACCGCCTTGTGCTTATGCCCCTTTTCTTTATCTATTTCAAATTGCGGGCATTAATTTTGCCCATCATGATGCCCTCAGCATCACCCATATATCTGTCCTTTCAACAAATGTGTTCTACCATGGTAGACTACTTTCTCTTTGCCAAGCCATCACTGGTTGACATATGCTTCCTTTTTCGTGAAGCTTTCCTTGTTGATCTTTTCGCTACTTCAACCTCAGTAGCTGACCAAAATTTCTCCTCATCAGGAGTAGACGATTTATGAGCAAGCAGCTCAAGATTTTGCTCCATTCTTAGAGAAACCTATGTGGTAAATTTTTCAATAGCCTTATTTATTTTCTCTTCAAGAGAACTCTTCATAGAATCTTCTGCCTGTTCCATTTTTAAATTTTAAAGCAAATCACCAATCAAGTTAAATGAAATACAGAAAAACTAATTCTACTTCAAAATCTAAATTATTTAAGCACTACACCCAAATTTCACAATAAGAGTGATCAAAGACCTCACCAAAAATCAACTGTCAGAAAATCCAATAGCACCTATCTAAACCAGCCGCCGTGCGACGTCTCCACTAGAAAGAAAAATTCCGATCCTGTCAGCCCCAGCTTTACAACAAAGACACTCGCTATGGGAGCCATGGGATTCCAAACAACGTTTACAAATGAAATATCTAACAAAGCAAGCAGCGGTCTAGATATTCAGGGCCATGCTTGTGCGCACCAAGCCAATACGAGATGCACACCTCCTTCATGGAGTCTCTGGAAAAGCTGAAGACTCCTCGCGCACCAGACACAAATGAAAGACCATTACCATAACAACACACCATGAGGTACCTAGTGCACAGAGTAACGGTTTTGCTTGTGTAGGCCCTGGGTAGGCCAAAAATACACACACATCTTTAAAAAAACCTACATCCTACTAGAAAGCAAAATATCCAATCACTAAAGTCAATGCAAGTAAAGACGATCTATCAAATATGATTTAAATCTACTGAAAACACATTTTTTCAATATTGAAAGAGAATAACATGACAGCTAAACAAGCTGTTCACCAGACTTACAAACAATCCCATTCGACATACTTATAACGATTTGTTAAATACACTCAGAATAGAAATGAACGTCATGAAAAGCATAGTACTTAACTGAATGAGCAGCAGCAATAAAAGAAGGAAGAGGACTGGTTGCTGGGGGTTTTATTCTATTTGGAATGTTTTTAAAATTTCTACGTTCTTGATTTTAGAAGCTTTAAAATATGCTACTGAGTGGTGGCAATACAGCAAATTATTGCATAATATTAGCCTCCGGATCTTGACATAAAATCTATGAAGAAGCAATTCAAGAAAGAAAGAGATAAAGGAAAAGGCTTGGGAGGTTCTCAGGCTGGCAAGTGAGACAAAAGACTCCCAAGGTTTTTGGCAGATTGTAAACTCCCTGAATCCCCTGGGTGAGAACCTTCAAACAATGGACTGTGTTATCCCAAGTAAAGACGGAGTGGCCCATTTCTTCAATGTCTTCGACTCGAAAGAAGAGAACCTGAATATAGGCCCTAATATGATAGTTATCCGAAATCCAACTGCCACCTGGAATTAAGCAATTTCATAAAAGTACCAGCTGTAATCTTAACCACTGAGAGCAGCCACTCTGGGAACGCCCTGGACCCCGACAGAATCCCCTCTGACCTTTTTTGAATCTATCCCAAAATTCTGGGGACCCATAATTACAAGTGCTATAAAAAGCGCAATTACGAGCATCGTGGTTAAGACCTGGCAGGAGGCTCTCATCGTCCCTATCTTTAAAAAAAAGGATGAGTCAGCCTCACTGTTATCACCTAATATCCTTCCAAGACAGAACAGTTAAAATTCTAGAAAGGGTACAACTGGCCAATTTGGAAAGCTGGGCCACAGAGTCACGTGGACTCTCAGACCTACAGTTTAGCTTCTGTTCAGGGCTAGGCACTGTTGAACAATATTCTAATCTTTCCCTGATTGTCCAAAAGAATACAGAGGTAAAAATGGGATGCGTCCACCTTGCATTCATGGACATAACATGTGCCTTTGACATGCTAGACTGCTCAAAGCTGTGGTCCACAATGCTCAAATTAGGCATTGACAGTGCAATAATCTCCCTGCTCAGTAGGCTAAATCAACATATCACAGCCAGAGTAAGGTACTGTAGAAACAGAGACTTATCTGAAGACTTCCATCAATTACCGGGGTTAGACAGGCTGTGTCCTTGAACTTTTTCTCTTTCAAATTTATATTAACTCTCTGGGTGACCACCTGATACCAGCTGGGAAATACTTGCCAAATATCAATGAGAGAGAAATGTCTGTGCTGCTTTATGCAGAAGATGCTGTCCTTATTGCATGAACAGCGAATGGTCTCCAGATTTTATTAGATGCTTTTAGTAGTTTTATGAGTAGTCTGTTACTAGAAACAAATGAAACCAAGTCCTTTGTAATGGAATGCTGTCCCAAACTAGCTAAGACTAAAAGGTTTTTACTTAGTGGGGAACAAATTATGAAAAAAAAACATTAACCAGTATTTGGGAATTCAGATGGACGTAGATTTTAATAGGAAATTCCTCTTGGATGTAAGAATCATGCAATTCCAAAGAGCTGTAGATGCTGTATTTAGATTCTCCAAAAGACTGGTGCACAAACCACTCAGATACATACTTGGTATTTTTAAAAGTAAATGCATGTCTGTCTCAACCTTTAGCGCATGGTTATGGGGCTATACCAGTGGCAAAGCCTTTCAAATTGTGGAGAATACGTTTATAAGAAGACTCCTGGCAGTTCCAAATTCTACTCCGATGGCCTTTTGCCACAAAGAGGTTGGGCTTGACTTCATAGCAGACTATATCAAGCTACAACCACTTTTGTTATTGTAGGAGAGTAGGGTCTGCAATCCTATGATCACCCAGATTTTTTGCTTTTGTTTCACTGGTTTACGACTTTCTCTGGCTGTGGGCCTGCCAATCAGACCCACAGCCTGGCTGTTCTCTCTCTAAATTACAACGTGTATCCTAGGTGCATTTACCAATTGGTACTGGGCCACCTTATCAGACCCTGTAACTCAGGGCATAGGTGTACCCAGGGCCTACCGGGGGCTGAAGCATGTATTATGCCACCCCTGACTGGCCTCCTAAATCTGACACAACTGGCTGCATGACAGCTGGGGCAAAGTCGTGTAATCACCCTTTGCTGTAGATATAGTATACCTATATCTAACCCTAAAATGGACACACAGATTCCTATCAGTCACTCCTATGGCAGGCCTTGACAATCCTGAAGGCAGAGTGCTTGGAATCGTGTGAAATGGTGCTCTGGCATGAGCTGAGCCCGTTTGCAGCTTGCGGAACCAAGTCCTAATAGCTGTTCCATGATAACGCATAACATATACTCTTAAGTGCATTATAATCCTCGCGGTTAAATGCTATCTTTGGTATTGCTTTATCAAAACATGTCGAGTAAGGTGTCATACGAATTGGAATACTAACCCCTCGCCAATTCTGGCGACGGGGTCAGCATTCCACCCTTCTAGAGGGACACGACATGTATGTAACTGTGAACCCCGGTTAAAGTTAAGCGAAGCCTCAGCTCCACAAAATGGATGGTGCCACCACAGACACGAGTCTGACCTCCTGCTGCTGGGAGTCCTTCCAGCGAGGAGAGCCTGGACAAAGGGTTTCCTGTCCGGGGCGGTGCTAGCACCATCCCAGACATGGTTTTGTGTATCCTGGGTAGGCAGGGCTTTACAGGAAGGTGACTGCTGAGTGGCACCCCGGTGCTCACTACGCATCTGCCGGCTAGAACCAGTTCCAGGGGCACCCCAGCCCCTGGCCTGGGGAAAGTCCGGCATGGGAGAGGGGTGTAACCACCCCCCTCCTAGTCCCACCCATAGGCAGGACCTAGTCACGGGTCAGCCCCCTTTTTTAGTATAAAAATAGGAGCGGGCCCCCTGTTCAAATTAGATCATCTTTGGAATCAAGACACGACTTTCTACGAAAGGACTTCAAGATTTCCTTCTTCAAGATTCTCCCTTGTGGCTAAGGAGTAGTCACCCTGCATCCGCAGGCACCATCAAAGAACACTGCGGTCTGCTGCAAGTCCTTCCTCAGGAATCCGACGACACAGCTCGACGAGACCCGGCTTCCCTGGCACCTCTGACCTCTACTCACCTCTACAGCCAAGCTGAGAACCGTGAGTGCGACGAGACCTCGAGGGACCGACGATCGCCAAGACTGCACGACCTCTTTACAGCAAGCCCGCCGAGTATCCCTCTGGTGAGTGCTTTGGGGTCCGAGAAGCCCCGACCCTGAGCAGCTCCAGCACCGAAGATCAGCCTCCCAGCATCTCCACGATCTGCGTGGGGCCCTTCTGCTTTTTGCTGCTCAACGCGTTGTTTGGCTACTAGCCCGCTGGCTTGTGGCCTTCCTAACGACGCCCGACGACATCACTGCTGCTGGTCTGGTTGCTCCAGACTGGCCCTTGCTCCCTTGTGAAAGAGGAGCACCCCGCACCCTCCTGGTCCACTCAAGACGCCATTTTGAGTTCACCACGTGGGCCTGAATTTGCCAAGGCTTGTTGCCCCAATCCTGGGTCCAGCGAGGCCGACAGCTTCATCCATCCTGGGACAGCTCGCTCCTCCATCCTGGTCACCGACAACGCCTCCTGGTCCGTGAGATCTGCGAGCACAGCGTCGCCCACTCACCTAGTCGAGGTGACTACCATCCGGTGCCCTCCTGGTGCCACCTGACTACTGGCTAGTAGTCACGAACTTGGTCCCCTCTGCTTTCAGGTGTCATCTTCCTTCGATCCAGGCTTGGATCACTCGAACTTTCTTCACTGGTCACCTGCCAGCAACTTCTTTTCTTCAGGCTCCTGGTCCGGCAACGAGGATTCCCGACGTCTTTTGAGACCTATGCAGCTGCAGCCCCTGGGCTAGGTAACTTCGGCATTTCGGTGCCCCAGCATAGCCTCACTATCCAAGGGTCAGGATCCACTTTCGTTTTCTCCCTACCAGGTCGGGTTCGCCCGAGAACACTAACTTTGCTTTTACTAGCTACCATAGACTTTGTCCTGCATCACGCGTGAGAGTGCACACTCTGCACCCGAGTCCCCTGGGTCTCCTAGAAGTAATCTAACGATTCTATAGTCAAGTCCTAGCGATTCCAAAGTCCCTTAGTACTGTACTTACCTGCTAGTAATTTCGCATTCCACTTTCAGAGTATATGGTTTATCGTGCCCCTCGGGCATTTGTGTATACTGTGCGAACTTAAGTATTTTTATAAGAGTTTTGTTTTGTGCTTAGTACCCTGTCCTCATAAAGAGTACAGGGCTGTTGTAATTCTAATAAATACATTGTTTATTTTCATAACACTTGTGTGGTGTCCTTTCACTTGGTGTTCAAGGGGTATATGTGTGGTATAACAGCTGGCTTAACACGCCCTCTCGAGTCTTTAGCCTTAGACTGCTCGTATCCACGCTACTAGGATAGCTGGTCTATAAGGTTGACTTACAACCAATCACCATAAGGGTTGCTAGACTGATACATAGTGATCACTAGAATAGTGAGCACTGCATATCAGGCCACCTTCTCACATTGGTGAGCAGCGGTTGGGATTTGAGCTTGCTGTTGTTTTACCACACGTATCCTAAGAATATCTTGTTGAAAGATCACATAGGTACTCCAGGTACATATAACTTAGCTTAGAATACTCTGAGTTCTACTGAACCAGCTGTTGTAGCTCCTCAAGGCTTAGCACACCTTGGCTACAACTCTTAGCAAGGGATCAGTAGGCAAACAAATAGTGTAGGTAGGTGCATCACTTACACCACACTAGAAACAGCATGTCGGACAAAGGAGGAAACTCTGAGTCTCCCCTTGTGTCAGTGGACCTTCCACAGGTCGCTTCCAGATATGCTGCTCTTAGTTTCCAGGAGATGAGACAGCTGTGTACCTCCAGGAAACTGAGACAGGGGTCTAACCCCACCATTCCCTTTCTGTTGGGTCTCTTAGAGACCTATGATGCCAAGAAGGCTACTGACACAGAGCTTTCTCATGCAGATAGGAACATGCCTCCCCTAGAGGGAACCCAGTGTGACCCTGATCTCATCCACCTCTCTGCAGAAGGTGAAGAGGAGGATGAGGAACCAGAGGCATCTGGGGACGAGGCAGACAAAGGTCCAGTAGTAGTTAGTCAGCTAACTAGGGACAACTTAAGCAGACATGAGGGTGGTACCAGGAGACCCCTGGGGCCCCCTCAGGCCAGCTTAACTGGGGGAATGGATGAGTTAGGTCTCTATCAGGAGGCTCTAACAGATCCATTCAAACCAATGGCTCTCAGACCTCTGCTCAGAGGAGGATGACATCCCCTCAGAGGAGAATCTATGAAGCTAAAGAAAGGGAAGTCAATCTGAGGATTGAAAGGGAAGAACTTGCCCTGGCCAAAGAAAGACTTGCCTTTGCTAGAGAGCAGTAATTGAGTGGGTCAAAACCCACTGGTGGCAGCATTGTACCTAGCAATAGGGAAAGGAGTTTTGATACAAAACACCTGAATAAGATAGTGCCCCCCTTTAAGCAAGGGGATGACATCCACAAATGGATTACTGCTTTGGAGAGGGCCTGCACTGTGCAGGGTGTTCCCCAGAGTCAGTGGGCAGCTATCTTGTGGCTCCCTTTTGAAGGTAAAGGTAGAGATAAGCTCCTCACTACTAGAGTGGAGGATGCTAACAATTACCAAGTCCTGAAAAACACCCTGATTGATGGGTTTGGCCTAACCACTAAGCAGTACAGGGTGCTGTTCAGGGATACCCAGAAAACTCAGGCTCAGGATTGGTCTGACTTTGTAGATTGTGCCACTAAGGCTTTGGAGGGCTGGTTGCTGGGCAGTAAGGTTACTGATTACACAGGATTGTATAATTTGATCATGAGAGAGCAAATTTTAAACAATTGTCAGAACCAGTTGTTGCATCAGCATCTTGTTGACTCGGATCTGACCTCTCCCCAAGAATTGGGAAAGAAGGCAGACAGATGGGTCAGAACAAGAGTTAAGCAGAACCAGGGCCAGAATCAAGGTGGTCAGAAGAAAGCAGACCAGAAGGGTAAAGATTCTAAGGGGGAACAAAATGACCAGAAGTCTTCGACAGGTCCCCAACAACCCAAAGAGGGTGGGGGTCAGGCTCCCCAGAAAAAAAAGAATCAAGAAGGCCAATCTAAAAGGTGGTGCCAATACTGTAAAAGTAAAACTCACTGGTTTAGTGAGTGCACCAAGAAAGGAGGAGGGCAGACTCCTGCCACTGCAGCCCCTAAGGCACCTGTGCCCCCTAGTACAGTCAGCAGTGGTAGTGCACCTCCCAAGGGTTTAGTTGGGTTAACCTTGGGTTCTGAGGGGTATGACAACTTAGTTGGCACACTCACTCAGGCTGTCCTTGTCTGTACAGGGGATGTGGATATATCCCCTGATATAAGTCCCAATACCTTGGGCAAATACAGACAGACACCTTTCATTAATGGAAAAATGGCTCAGGCCTATAGGGACACTTGTGCCAGTGTCACAATGGTGACACCTAACTTTGTGGACCCTGGACAGATCATGCCAGGTACAGATTTCCTGGTGACCAATGCAAGCAATGTCACTACCAGTCATAGTATGGCAATTGTAGCTTTCTCCTGGGGAGGGGTAACTGGCCAAAAGAAGGTTGTAGTTAGTGCAGACCTCCCAGTGGATTGTTTGTTGGGCAATGATTTGGAGTCATCACAATGGTCAGAAGTGGAGCAGAGGACTCACATGGAAATGTTAGGCTTGCCAGCACATGTGCTTGCTGTGACTAGGTCACAGGCCAGAAGATGCCCCACTGAACAGGTGCTGGATCCTGGAACAATGGACCAGACACCTTCCAAGAAGAAGAGCAGAAGGGTTAAGGCATTGCCTTCCCCCTTGCCCCAGGTTGAGGATCAGGTCTCAGAGGAGGCTGACCTACAGGAACTGAGGGAAACTGAGCCTAAAGAGTTTGAACTTGATCAAGTTGAATTCCTGGGCTCAGGGGGACCCTCAAGAGAAGACCTGGGGAAGGAACAATTAGACTGTTCTTCCCTTGAACCCCTCAGACAGCAGGCTGCTGCTGAGGCTGCTGGGAACGCCACAGGTACCCACAAGGTATACTGGGAAGATGGACTCCTGTACACTGAGGCAAGAGACCCCAAGCCTGGCATGACCAGGAGGCTGGTTATCCCCTTGTCTCAGCGTGGTTTCCTTCTTACCTTGGCCCATGAGATTCCCTTAGCAGGTCACTTAGGCCAGACAAAGACTTGGGACAGGCTTGTCTCACACTTTCACTGGCCTCACATGAATGAGGATACCAAGGAGTTTTGTCGCTCCTGTGTCACTTGCCAAGCCAGTGGTAAGTCTGGTGGCACAACAAAGGCCCCCCTTATACCAATGCCTGTGGTGGGGGTGCCCTTTGAAAGAGTGGGGATTGACATTGTTGGTCCAATGGAACCCCAGACAGCATCAGGGCACAAGTTTATACTGGTGGTAGTGGATCATGCCACCAGGTATCCTGAAGCTATTCCCCTTAGGACCACCACAGCCCCTGTGGTGGCAAGAGCCCTAGTTGGAGTGTTCTCCAGAGTGGGCTTCCCTAAGGAGGTTGTCTCTGACAGAGGTGCAAACTTCATGTCAAGCTACTTAACTGCTATGTGGAAGGAATGTGGTGTCAACTACAAGTTCACTACACCCTATCATCCACAATGCAATGGGCTTGTTGAAAGGTTCAACAGGACCCTAAAAGGGATGATTCATGGACTACCTGAAAAGCTTAGGCGTAGATGGGATGTCCTGATTCCCTGCCTTCTGTTTGCTTACAGAGAGGTCCCACAAAAGGGGGTTGGCTACAGCCCTTTTGAACTTTTGTATGGGCATCCTGTGAGAGGCCCCCTGTGTTTGGTGAAGGAAGGATGGGAGAGACCTCTCAAAAAGCCAGCAGCCAGCATAGTGGACTATGTACTTGGTCTCCGCTCCAGGATGGCTGAGTATATGGAGAAGGCATCTGAAAACCTTAAGGCCAGTCAAGAACTTCAAAAAGCTTGGCATGACCAAAAGGCTGTCCTGACTGTTTATCAGCCTGGACGTTAGGTGTGGGTGTTGGAGCCAGTGGCCCCAGCAGCACTCAAAGACAAATGGTCTGGGTCCCACACAATTCTTGAGCAAAAGGGAGAGGTCATCTACCTGGTGGACCTTGGAACTCCCAGGAGCCCCCACAGGGTACTCCATGTCAACAGGCTCAAAGCATATGTCGACAGGAAGGACATGAGCTTGCTCATGGCCATAGATGAGGGACAGGAGGAGGAGAGGGACCCTCTCCCAGACCTGCTCACTCAGAATCCTGATGATGGGTCAGTAGATGGTGTTGTCTTTTGTGGCAGCCTCTCTGAACATCAGCAGAAAGACTGTAAACAGGTTCTTCAGTCTTTCAGACATATGTTCTCTCTGACACCCAGTCAGACCAATTGGTGTACCCATGAGGTTGACACTGGTGACAGCCTGCCAGTCAAAAGTAAAATCTACAGGCAGCCTGATCATGTTAGAGACTGCATCAAAACTGAAGTGCAGAAAATGTTGGAGTTGGGAGTCATTGAACCCTCAGATAGCCCTTGGGCTAGTCCAGTAGTTCTAGTGCCAAAACCTCACACCCAGGGTGGTAAGAAAGAGATGAGGTTCTGCGTAGACTACAGGGGTCTCAATGCAGTCACTAAGACTGATGCCCACGCAATACCAAGGGCAGATGAGCTTATAGATAGATTGGCTTCTGCCAACTACTTAAGCACATTTGACCTGACAGCTGGGTATTGGCAAATCAAGTTAGCTGAGGATGCCAAGCCCAAGACAACATTTTCAACCCCTGGTGGACATTATCAGTTTGTGGTAATGCCCTTTGGTCTGAAAAATGCACCTGCCACCTTCCAAAGGTTGGTGAATCATGTTCTCACTGGGCTGGATGACTTCTGTGCAGCATATCTTGATGATATTGCTGTCTTTAGCTCCACCTGGGAGGATCACCTGGTCCACCTGAGGAAAGTGTTAGAGGCTCTGCAAGCAGCAGGTCTCACTATCAAGGCTACCAAGTGCCAGATAGGGCAGACACAGGTTGTATACTTGGGCCACCTTGTAGGTGGAGGCCAAGTTCAACCACTGGAGAGCAAAATACAGTCAATCAGGGACTGGGCTCCTCCAACCACCCAGACTCAGGTTCGAGCTTTCTTGGGCCTGACTAGTTACTACAGAGAGTTTGTCAGGAACTATGGATCAATTGTGACTCCATTAAATGAACTGACAAGTAAGAAAATGCCAAAAAAGGTTCAGTGGACAGAAGGCTGTCAAAAAGCATTCGATGACCTAAAGCAGGCCATGTGCACAGCACCTATCCTCAAGAGTCCAGACTACTCCAAACCATTCATTGTCCAAACAGATGCTTCTGAGTTGGGTGTGGGAGCTGTTCTATCTCAACTGAATTTTGATGGTCAAGACCAGCCCATTGCTTTCATAAACAGAAGGCTGACCCCCAGAGAGAAGAATTGGTCAGCTATTGAGAGGGAGGCCTTTGCTGTGGTTTGGGCCCTGAAGAAGCTGAGGCCATACTTGTTTGGCACTCACTTCAAGATTCAGACCGACCATAAGCCCCTCTTGTGGCTAAATCAGATGAAGGGTGAAAACCCCAAACTGCTTAGGTGGTCCATTTCCCTACAGGGGATGGACTTTACAGTGGAACATAGACCTGGTACTGATCATGGCAATGCCGATGGGCTCTCCAGATATTTCCACTTAGAACAAGAAGACTCACCTGGTCAAGGTTAGCTTATTGTCCCAAAGTTTGGGGGGGGGTCATGTAGGAGAGTAGGGTCTGCAATCCTATGATCACCCAGATTTTTTGCTTTTGTTTCACTGGTTTACGACTTTCTCTGGGTGTGGGCCTGCCAATCAGACCCACAGCCTGGCTGTTCTCTCTCTAAATTATAACGTGTACCCTAGGTGCATTTACCAATTGGTACTGGGCCACCTTATCAGACCCTGTAACTCAGGGCATAGGTGTACCCAGGGCCTACCGGGGGCTGAAGCATGTATTATGCCACCCCTGGCTGGCCTCCTAAATCTGACACAACTGGCTGCATGACAGCTGGGGCAAAGTCGTGTAATCACCCTTTGCTGTAGATATAGTATACCTATATCTAACCCTAAAATGGACACACAGATTCCTATCAGTCACTCCTATGGCAGGCCTTGACAATCCTGAAGGCAGAGTGCTTGGAATCGTGTGAAATGGTGCTCTGGCATGAGCTGAGCCCGTTTGCAGCTTGCGGAACCAAGTCCTAATAGCTGTTCCATGATAACGCATACCATATACTCTTAAGTGCATTATAATCCTCGCGGTTAAATGCTATCTTTGGTATTGCTTTATCAAAACATGTCGAGTAAGGTGTCATACGAATTGGAATACTAACCCCTCGCCAATTCTGGCGACGGGGTTAGCATTCCACCCTTCTAGAGGGACACGACATGTATGTAACTGTGAACCCCGGTTAAAGTTAAGCGAAGCCTCAGCTCCACAAAATGGATGCTGCCACCACAGACACGAGCCTGACCTCCTGCTGCTGGGAGTCCTTCCAGCGAGGAGAGCCTGGACAAAGGGTTTCCTGTCCGGGGCGGTGCTAGCACCATCCCAGACATGGTTTTGTGTATCCTGGGTAGGCAGGGCTTTACAGGAAGGTGACTGCTGAGTGGCACCCCGGTGCTCACTACGCATCTGCCGGCTAGAACCAGTTCCAGGGGCACCCCAGCCCCTGGCCTGGGGAAAGTCTGGCATGGGAGAGGGGTGTAACCACCCCCCTCCTAGTCCCACCCATAGGCAGGACCTAGTCACCGGGTCAGCCCCCTTTTTTAGTATAAAAATAGGAGCGGGCCCCCTGTTCAAATTAGATCATCTTTGGAATCAAGACACGACTTTCTACGAAAGGACTTCAAGATTTCCTTCTTCAAGATTCTCCCTTGTGGCTAAGGAGTAGTCACCCTGCATCCGCAGGCACCATCAAAGAACACTGCGGTCTGCTGCAAGTCCTTCCTCAGGAATCCGACGACACAGCTCGACG
The DNA here is from genome assembly GCF_964263255.1 of Lissotriton vulgaris. Classification (NCBI taxonomy): domain Eukaryota; kingdom Metazoa; phylum Chordata; class Amphibia; order Caudata; family Salamandridae; genus Lissotriton; species Lissotriton vulgaris. The sequence goes on from NC_141689.1 coordinate 999,483,360, forward strand.
AGACCCGGCTTCCCTGTCACCTCTGACCTCTACTCACCTCTACAGCCAAGCTGAGAACCGTGAGTGCGACGAGACCTCGAGGGACCGACGATCGCCAAGACTGCACGACCTCTTTACAGCAAGCCCGCCGAGTATCCCTCTGGTGAGTGCTTTGGGGTCCGAGAAGCCCCGACCCTGAGCAGCTCCAGCACCAAAGATCAGCCTCCCAGCATCTCCACGATCTGCGTGGGGCCCTTCTGCTTTTTGCTGCTCAACGCGTTGTTTGGCTACTAGCCCGCTGGCTTGTGGCCTTCCTAACGACGCCCGACGACATCACTGCTGCTGGTCTGGTTGCTCCAGACTGGCCCTTGCTCCCTTGTGAAAGAGGAGCACCCCGGACCCTCCTGGTCCACTCAAGACGCCATTTTGGGTTCACCACGTGGGCCTGAATTTGCCAAGGCTTGTTGCCCCAATCCTGGGTCCAGCGACGCCGACAGCTTCATCCATCGTGGGACAGCTCGCTCCTCCATCCTGGTCGCCGACAACGCCTCCTGGTCCGTGAGATCTGCGAGCACAGCGTCGCCCACTCACCTAGTTGAGGTGACTACCATCCGGTGCCCTCCTGGTGCCATCTGACTACTGGCTAGTAGTCACGAACTTGGTCCCCTCTGCTTTCAGGTGTCATCTTCCTTCGATCCAGGCTTGGATCACTCGAACTTTCTTCACTGGTCGCCTGCCAGCAACTTCTTTTCTTCAGGCTCCTGGTCCGGCAACGAGGATTCCTGACGTCTTTTGAGACCTATGCAGCTGCAGCCCCTGGGCTAGGTAACTTCGGCATTTCGGTGCCCCAGCATAGCCTCACTATCCAAGGGTCAGGATCCACTTTCGTTTTCTCCCTACCAGGTCGGGTTCGCCCGAGAACACTAACTTTGCTTTTACTAGCTACCATAGACTTTGTCCCGCATCACGCGTGAGAGTGCACACTCTGCACCCGAGTCCCCTGGGTCTCCTAGAAGTAATCTAACGATTCTATAGTCAAGTCCTAGCGATTCCAAAGTCCCTTAGTACTGTACTTACCTGCTAGTAATTTCGCATTCCACTTTCAGAGTATATGGTTTATCGTGCCCCTCGGGCATTTGTGTATACTGTGCGAACTTAAGTATTTTTATAAGAGTTTTGTTTTGTGCTTAGTACCCTGTCCTCATAAAGAGTACAGGGCTGTTGTGATTCTAATAAATACATTGTTTATTTTCATAACACTTGTGTGGTGTCCTTTCACTTGGTGTTCAAGGGGTATATGTGTGGTATAACAGCTGGCTTAACACGCCCTCTCAAGTCTTTAGCCTTAGACTGCTCGTATCCACGCTACTAGGATAGCTGGTCTATAAGGTTGACTTACAACCAATCACCATAAGGGTTGCTGGACTGATACATAGTGATCACTAGAATAGTGAGCACTGTATATCAGGCCACCTTCTCACAGTTATGGCATAGACTATGGAAAAGCCCAGAAGCCCATCTATGCAGAACAGTCTTACAAGATTGTCTGAAACTGGACTACTGCTTGGATATTCCATGACTCAAGTATATTAAAACGAGTTTAGAAAGACTTGGTGCCCCAAAATGTTATCTTAATCCGGCAGTTTGTCGACTATACCCCTAACTCAAACTAAAGCATGCTTTAATCAAAAGGTACAAAGATCACGGGCAGAAATAGAATGGGGAGGGTTAAAAAACAACCTCAGGGCTTTTCCGGCACACCAACACTTAATTTACAGGTCATTGTAAATGAGAGGCACACGTTTCGTCTCCAAGCAATATACTTTCTGTTAGCTTTCCCAGTAAAAGGTATGTGGTTCTCAACTCTCGCCTGCTACCATTGTGAACTTCCAGCAGAACAAAGTACTTTGCACTTTTTGCACATTTTATACTGCACAGAGTGTGGTTTTCGCTGCCTATATTACGAACACTGAAAATCATATCTTATGTCATGGCCTATGCTTATTTGCACTACGTGGGAAATTAAACTGTGATACATGCTGTTTTAAATTACATTTTAAGTGCCATAACGATACAATCTCACTACTGAATGATTTTCTCATCACACAGATGTCTTTTAATACTTGTTTTTAGAAAAAAAAATGTTTTCGATTTTTTTAAGCTTAATACTTTATGTGGTTTTCTTTTATTTGCTTTGACTTTTATAGCTCGGTTGAGCAGAAATAAAAGTAAAGTATTTGATGATGATGATGACCATGAGTCATTTAGGTCCTATTGTGTGGGGCAAGAAAACTGATTAGTGGTCAGAAAGATAAAATTACAGAAGAAAAATGGAAATGTATGTAATACATAAATGCTTGGATTAATCATGCAATCATGCAAATTATGTTGGTGGTGTCGCCAGTCATCAGAATGAAATTTAAATCCATTGTTTGCTGGCTTGTGTACAAATGCTTCGTTCTCTTTTGAGGAAGAGCAACCAATCACGACAGCAACACACAGTGGACAACAAATTGCAATAATTAGCCAATGTACATTCTTACAATGGCCACACAGGTAACTCTACTAATGTAAGGAAGAGGGCGCCCCACCTGGGTGGGCAGACTAAGGATGTATTCTGCAAGCAGTGCATATTGGAAACGGATGTACGTTGTTATAACGCATGCTTTTGCCACGCATGCCTTTACAACTCAGGTTTTTCAACCCAAGTCGTTACAACTACTTGCGTTGGGGGGTGCTGGATAGTGTAATGACTTGCATTGAAAAACTTGCGTTGTAAAGGTACTGCATGGTAAAAGTTGCGTCGTAAAGGATGTTTCCCATTGGAAACAGATTTATTATAATAAGCAGAACAATTTCTTAACTTACTTCGTACGGCCGCCTTGTTCCAACATATATTTGATGATTCGTCCATTCATAAATAGGATAACATATCCTGTTGTTAAAGCTGAGATGTTTCATACTGTCATATCATGCTGCGTCTCATGCAGCAGAGGCACACTGAGGGTGAAGGAATGACAATGTTTTTCTACATTTGAAACCAGAGACAGATTGCATGCTGCCAGATACCTTTGTATTCCATGGTCTCCTGGTATAGTGTTTGTATTTTCAATTCTCATGCGTCGGCTTTGAAGGGAAGCAGGATGAATGCATTTCCATTAAACAGCCTTTGAAAACAGGCTCCACTCGGAGAGCGTGGCTTTGTTGTGCTCAGCATTGTCTTCCAGCATATGCTTCTAATTAGGATTTTTTTCCCAGGTAGCGGTTTGCCAAGCACCTACCTACAGATATGGCCAGTGTGGCTTGCCATTGTAATGATCTGACCCCTTAATCCATTCAGAGCTCAGGACTGTTGTGCTGTGCCAGTGAGAGGCAGAGAAGGGCACTGCTGTGTTTACTAAATAATCATTTTTGAGAATGCCTGACAGGCAAGTATCTCTATTCAGGGAGCACTGCTCAATGGGGGCAGCTGGAGTACCAGGCCATGCTTTGTCTTGATTTATAATAGCTAAACATTTCTGAGAGAATTTAATGGGGCTGCACATATCAACAATATCACACATGTTAGCATGCGTGGGACTGATTGCATTATAATAAAGAAAACCGCCTCACTGGAAATCATAAATCTGCTCCCAACTGCACAATATATTTTTATAAATTACATTTAGGGCTCGATATTTATGTCAGAAGAAATGTCTGTATGCAATATTCTGATCAACCAATTGTACAAGAATTGGTCTTTTTGCCTTTCCAAGATACAACCAATGGTACTAGGAAAAATCCCCTTCCTTTCCAAGTTACAACCAATGGTACTATGAAGGATCCTCTTCCTTTCCAAGTCACAACAAATGGTACTAAGGAGGATCCCCTTGCTTTTCAAAATACAACCAATGGTACTAAGAAGGATCCCCTTGCTTTTCAAAATACAACCAATGGTACTAAGAACGATCCCCTTGATTTCCAAGATACCAACCAATGGTACTAAGAAGGATCCCCTTGATTTCCAAGATACCAACCAATGGTACTAAGAAGGATCCCCTTGCTTTCCAAGATAAAACCAATGGTACTAAGAAGGATACTCTTGCTTTCCAAGATACCAACCAATGGTACTAAGAAGGATACCCTTGCTTTCCAAGATACAACCAATCAGACTAAGAAGGATACTCTTGCTTTCCAAAATGCAACCAATCGGACTAAGAAGGATACTCTTGCTTTCCAAGATACAACCAATGGTCCTTAGAATGATTCCATTGCTTTCCCAAGACACCTCACTAGTGCCTTGGTACTTTCGCAGCTGAACTATTGTGGCATCATCAAAACCAGTGTCCCAAGAAAAGAAATCCATATTCTCCACAGAATAGAAATTCAAGTGAAATGGTTGTCTACAACTGAAAAACACGCATTTTCACAACTAATAGGTCTGGTTGCCTTTTGGCACTGTCAATGTTTCTTTTGTTTTTGTATGTTTTTTAAAACTCTATTGTTTATGAAGCTGCCTAGCATTTGGCAATATCAATTATTGGCTAAAAGCAGGAATATATTTTGATCTCTAAAAGCACACATTGCTATAGTAGTTCCTGTTGCAGAACAGTAACAACTTGAAGGCGAATGTGCTCCTTATTGAAACAGCAGAATGCAGGCACACAGAGCCGAGCTAGCCAGCAGCTGAAGTGGCTGGCCCACTGCCCTAGGATGATTGCAATAGTGGGCGTAAGAAAGAAGTGAATGACAAAACAATAGACCCCTGAATAAAGAGGGTGGCTGAAAGCCGCAATAGGTAAGAATAGAACATATAACATTTTAGTGAAATTAAAAGTTCTTTGCTAATGCCAAACCTAAAACATCCCACTTCATCCAAGCTCTGAAAAACATGTGCTAGCTCTCAGCGTGTAGAAACACACTTTCAAAATTCTATGTATTGTCTTCAGAGTTTTTGAGAGCCACAGACCAAAGTAAGAGAAGGAGCTGATACTAATGTAAATGTAAATTGATACTTGTGTAGCACACTACTCACCCGCAAGGGTCTCAAAGCACTTGTACGAATACCGCTGTGGAACTCATCCTGGCTTTCCCTTTGAGGAGTCCGCTCCTGGGCACCCCCAAGGTGGAGGCCAGGCGTCCTTAGCGTTGTGGGGGCCGTTGTGGAGATTAAGCAAGCTATTGCCCAGAGTTGCAGAGTGGGACTCCATGATTAGACTAGGCACCGGGGCGAGAATTATCAGGTCTGTGGAAGTTTGAGCCCAAGACCCACCAAGGCAGGGAATTGAACCCTGGTCCCGGGCTAGACCTCTGCATCAGGGTCTGCCGCTCTAATCATTGAGCCACACTTCTCCAATGAAATAATAGAGGTGTTTCAAATTGCGTTTTTTCTCTCTCACAAATGTCAATGAATTCTCAAACATTTTACAATAACTACTAGCAGTTGAGGAAGTTTTCCACATGTTTTCTTTTATCTAAGAAGTGGATTTTTTCAGTTTTAGTTTTTGCGTGAAAAAAAGATTCCCTAGGAGTTTCAATCTTGTAAGCAAAACAGTGTTCAACTTGGAAGTAAAAGCACGGCCATTGTCAGCATTGACTACCAAACATGAGGCAATATTGGAAATTTTTAGGAAATTATTTCAGTTTGCAAGAGAAAAGATTAAGATGGTGTAAATGTAGAACAGGTGGAACATGTAAATGTAGAACAGGTGGAACAGTGTTCATTATGGGAAGGCCAATTATTGGGAAATTTGTGATACTCGTCTTGCAAAAAAAAAAAATTATGGCTACTCAATGACAACCCAAGCCAGATTACTTTGGAAGAGATCTGAGGGATTAACAATGTCATCGAGCACAGTTTTATGATACCTGGAATGAAAAACTGTTAATGACAGAGCCCTCTTAAAAATGGCATGACTTTCACAAATAGGCCTTGAGATTGCCACAAGTCAGTCTCTGCAAGGTTTGACACAAGAGCCTTCTCTTCAGCCACTGAACTGCATTATCCACCACATCTAACAGAGGTATGAGGGGTTCAACATGGACTAATCAGAAATGCAATGGCCAGAAATAGAGTATGTCAACGATGAAAGTGTGTTCAATAGATGTGGGTTCTAATGCGGAAATGGTATTTAAACAGAGTCACAAAAATGAGGCAATAGCTAGGGTACGATGTATCAAATATTTTACCTATTCTGTGGCAATGGGAAAATGTATTAGTACATAAGGGCATCAGTTCTGAGAGGCAGAACGCAAAATGTGAGATTGGTCATACTTTATAAATGTATCTTGAGGAAAAGTGGAACTTTACCATAAATGGTTCTTGGGACTACACTGGGAGTTTTGTTCCTAAACTATGATGCAGTGACAGAGTCTTTTGAAGAATTAAACCCTTCGATGCGTCTGACAAGGTCAGCTCGTCATGGGCGTTAGCTGCGCTGTGCGTGTGACGAGTTGACCTTGTCACGTAACGCGGGATTTTTAAAATCGCAGCGCTCAGCGGGAAAACGGCTAGCGCGCATGCGGTTAAACACCTTTTACTGTAAACAAAATGCATGCTGGCTTGTGGGGGTTACGATTTAATTAAAAATGTAGATGAAATGGCATCGGAGATTTCGGTCTGGAAAGCTGCAGGTTCCTGGGCTCAAGTCAACCGAGACACTATTTTGTTGTAGATCTCAGAACATAGTTCTTTTATTCGTGTGTTATTTCAGCACCAAATGGCAATGTGTGCCTTTTAAATACACATTGTAAGAAACTGGGTCGCTGCTTGAGGAAAGTAGAAGCCTACTCAAGTGGAACCCCATATCTATTCAGGGTAAAATCACAAGCAAACTCCAAATTAACCTCTGCTCAATCCCCTGGTAGCTTGGCACAGAACAGGGAAGCTTAATTTTGAGGATATGTGTAAAGTATTTATGCAACACTTAAAACAGTAACACTGTCAAAACACACTGCAAAAGAATCAAACACCAGATGTAGAAATATATTAAATCTTTAATAAATAAAACAAAACGAAATCAACTAAACTTCAACCAGTAGAACCGGAGACATACAATTTTAAAGATTTCAGAGAAAATAGCACCAAAAAGCATAACGCGCCAAATGTGTATATCTGGTTACTCTGGACTGGGACAAAGTCACAATTTCAGGTCAAGATGACGGTGCACAGGACAGCAACAGTGACCTAGTTGGGCCTGCTGAACAAAAGTACCTTAAATCCTGGTTGTGGAATGTTGTGAGGTCCTGCGCCGAGGACACGTCGGGCAGCTGATGTGCTGCATCGATTTGAGTAGTTACGAAGCTGCGGTATGAGGTCCAGTATCATCATCAAGGATCCCAACTCGAGGGCTTGCGATACGAAGACCGGCATCGGGATAGGTGATGCAGTCTAGGCGATATGTTGTTTCCGAGGAGTTGTGAGGCTGTGATGCAGTGATGCTGTGATGTGTCATCTCTGAGGCTGTATTCCGGAAGCTTCCCACTGCAGCAGTTCCAAGGCGGGCTACAAGGTCGCTATGAAGTCCTTGCTTTGACAGACACCTTGCAGCAGAGGTGATACCTCAGTTCTGCTAGGGATTGCGTTGTGCAGCAGAGGGGATGATAATATTTCTACCTGGGCCTTCCTTTAAAGTGAGAGAAGCTTCTGGGAGGTTTTCCTTTGAAGTTCACATGTTTCCTGCCTTCCTTGCCTTGGCTCCAGACTAACTACAGGGGGTATGCAGCCATTTAGGTGGAGGCAAGACACAGCCTATTCAAGCGTAAGTAAGGCTGTGCCAAGCCTACCCATCCTGCCAGTAATGGCCCAAACAGGTACACCTCAGCTCTCTAGTGTGTGTGGCTGTCTAAGAGAAATACACAAAGTCCAACTGTCAGCTACACCCTGTCAAGTGATCCAGAGACAGGCTACAGCCACTAAATGGCTAAAGCAGTAGAATGCCAACTTTCTAAAAGTGGAATTTTAAAAATTGTAATTTAAAATCTGACTTTACCACTAGAGAGGATTTTTCCTTACAATTCCAAGGACAGCCAACATGAATTGGTTACCTGTTCCTATTTGGAAGTTACTGCTTATTAAATGTGATAAGGTAACTCTAATGTTATTCTCTGGGAGAGGTAGCCCTTGCAGTAACAAATGCAAGTGTTTCACACTACCAGGATATTTACAATTTAAATTACATGTCCTACTTTTTAAACACTCTGCATCCTGCCTTGTGTGCTGTTTAGGGCCTACCATAGGCATGACTTATATGTATTAAAATAGAATGTTTGGTCCTGGCAGGAGTTGTATGTTGCCAGTTTGAAATGGCAGTTTAAAACAGCATACACCAACTGAAGTGGCAGACCACAGACATATTTAAAGAGCTGCCTAAGTGGATTGCACAATCAGTGCTGGTAACCCATTGGTAATGCTCAGTTTACAGGCCCTAGGCACACGTAGAACCCCTTTACTATGGACTTACAAGTAAATTAAATATGCCATTTGGGGATAAGTCAATGTTACGTGTTTTAAGGAGTGAGCACATGCTTCAGCACTGGTCAGCAGTGGTAAAGTGTTATGGCCAGCAAAAATGAGATCAGAAAAAATAGTAGGGGCAAGACAAAACATTTGGGGGATGACTACCCTAAGCCGGACAGGTCTAACACATTGTGTGTTAGAGAATTTTTTAATAATCCAACAAAGAACTAATTAAAGATTTACGAGTATCTGTATGTTTTTAAGAATAGCAATCATTTCGCATTTTCCATAGGGAATGTGGAATTGGGGTTAATGCTTGCCCCTATTTTTTACATGTTGCTTCTGTGAGGATAGGGACTACTTTGTCCTCGGTAATTGTGAAGTAAATCATGGAGTTTTGTGCATACTTTTCCTGATTTTCTTTTAAAGATCTATATTACACTCCTCCAAAACTCATGTCCAATAGTCTGTAGTGGCTCGCGCAACACTTGACAGCAGTCCTTAGATAGGAAATTGAAGGAGACTGTGGTGTCATTTTATGCAAATGATGCATGGGCAGCCAGAAGAGCAGTCTTTTTTATGAAGTAATCTCTTTACTAGCTGCATAGGATTCAACACATCTAAGTTCATTATTATCATAGCTTTGACCAGGCGTTTGGGTTTACAATGGTTCCCCGTCTATGGAAGGCAAATCGGCATGGCAGTAGAAACATCCTCTAATGGGTTAGCTATAAAAACACACAGGTTTTGCAGTCTGTAGATTGTGGGTGAAAGGTGCATTTTCTACATAACGCACCCCAGGGTCTTTGCTCCTGGCAGGCTAAAATATGAGTAACCAGCTAACTACGAGGCCATCTGTTATTTTGGAAAACTGTTAACTAATTTTTACATGTCTACCTATCAGCATGAAAGGTGGAACTGAAAAGGGATAAATAGAAAGATTGAACTAAACAAGGGAGAGGCCTGCATTGCTCTAAAAAAATAGACAAGTGTCAGGGCCGACATGGGAAAACAGCGGTACAGACAGGAAAGAATACAACAGAGTCAAAAAATAGGAGAAGCTGATAGAAAAGGTTGTTAGACTTTAATTCGGACTGGCATGCACCTAAAAGGAAGAGGAGAAAGAGCTGGGAGATATGATTTGGAAAAGTGAGCAAAATGACCTATTTCTTTTGTGAACCCTAATCTCTTGAAAATCTACCACGAGAGTCGGATTTCTTAAGCATGTTTGCAAGTAAATACAAAAATTGTTGACTCGAATGAATTAAGCCTTTTTGGGGAGAGGGTGGATGGAGTGTGAGAGAAAAATGATTACGTTGCAAAAATGATATTTGCTTTTATGCCAATTCGCAACCCTTAAGGTCAATATATTGGGGCCAGTTAAATGGCTTACTGACGCTCAGGTGCCATTGTACCAAAATTGCCCTCTCTAAACTACAATAGCACCCCCCAAGACAGTTCGTTTATTTATTTAGGACATTTGTAAAGCACCACATTAATCTTCAGGTGTCTCTTGGCGCTACCCAAGACACAGATGTATTGAAGAGTCGTTGTATAAAGTGGAATAAGGTGAGTGGGTTTTTCAACGTGCCTTGAGTATTTAAAACGGACAATAATTTGGTCCATGACAGCTGTAATTGTATTCACAGAAAACACAGAGACGAGTAATCTGCGGTCGCAGCTCCCACCTCTAACTTGTTCACTGCTACTCCTTGCCCTTCCCCCTTGCCTTACAGCTAAGGGAGCAGCCGCCTGTATTCTTAAACCTTCATTTTGTTCTTTTTTGTCGGAGTTTTATATAGCGCGAACTGGACCCAAGGTATCAGTGCGCTTTACACGAGCATAAGTTCTGTTAAGAAAGAACATATTCATTTTTGTGAGGCACGACGAGGTTACGTGATTTGCCCAGAATCACAGGATGGTGAGTGTCATTGCCGAGACTCGAACCCGCTTCGCCAGATCTGAGGAGGGCCGCCCTAGATAAAGCCACATCCGCTCCCCTAGCTTGTCCAGTGTAACCCAGTTCTTACGCTTTAGGGATACTCTTTCCAAACATCGAATTCTTTGCAACGTGAAGGTGTGCGTTGCCTCACTTACAGCACTACATCGATCCACAGAAGACATTGCTTGTTGAGGAATTCATTAACAAGGCACATCCCGCAAAAGGTGAAGCCAGTAATGGACAAAAGCTGATTATCACTTCGGGGGAATATCTGATTTCCATGACCTTCTCCTGCTTACTGTCCACGTGTGCGTAATATGTCGTCGGTCGGTGTTCAGTGCTAATTGGGATTAAACTAAACGCCTACGAGTGATTTACACAGGCCTGCCGTGCTGCAGCCCCCCTGCCGGGCGCACATTAGCTCGTGGTGCAGCGTCCCAAATTCGCAGCTTTTTTTTCGCGCTTCATTTTTTTCCTTTTTTTTTTTACCGAAGGTGTCATCACAAAAGGGAAATAACACTGCTCGCGCCCGGGGGATGCTAACTCCGCAGAGATATTCGCGACTCTGCTATTAAAACCTTTTCGAATGCAGCAACGGCAGCAGTCGTCTCAGAACAAGTATGATTATCACAACTATGGTGAGGAAATCTAAAAGCTGTCTTTATGTTACATTTCAGCACCCCTGCATATCATATCGTAATGGCAGACGTAGAAAAATACTGGGGCCACAGAAATGCTGGTAATTGAGTCTGCATGTTCCTGTTATCCTTTCTCAAGCGTTTTTGCTCGATTTAAATGTCAACTCTCTCGATATAATCAAACCTTGCGTTTTAGAGCAGCCCTACCTGCCTCAAGGAGAGTGTTCAAATAACACATAATGCGCTGCAGTGTATTGTGCTCCAGTTTGATATGTTCTGTTGATAGCTCTGTTCTTTGGAGGGGTGGCTAGAGGTTGCCAGGGCCAACTTAATCCAACTACTTGTTCCCTTGAAGTTACTAGCTTCTTGGTATTTTTTTAGTTGTGACAAAAAAACAGCTTTAGCTGTTTAGGCAGCAGCAAGTTTTCTCCCCAAAAACATAAACAATGCATACATATATAAATAGCTGACAAGATTGGCGGCCCTCTTCATCCATTGGTCTATTCGGAACAGTGGTGTAGCTAGGGTGGTGGGGGGAGCTCGCGTTTTTGTGTGGGTAGCCGCACCCTGCTTTTACCTGCTGTCTTGGGGGTGGCTACAGCAAGGCTCCCGTTCTTTAATGTGTTTGCCGCAAGGGGACACACAGGGAATACTTACCAGCACACCCCCTTCACTGCAGCCGGCAAACTCGGGGACCGCCACAGGCGGCCGGAGGGCTAGCTACGCCACTGTTCATGTTATTCATGTTTTGCTTCTACCAACCACAGTAGACAGCATGGGGCAGCACACTTCATCCATTGGCTCTCTTGCACTGAATGATAACATTCTGACGTGCACAGCCTCCTGAAAAGGAAAACATTTCAGTGCCAGGTTTGATTTGAATGTGATAATACACCACTCATTCACGTTTTTTTGCTTCCCATGATTTTTGCACCTCACATATGTTTGAAAAAAAACCTGAATAAAACGTTGATACTTGATAAAGTCAGACTACATGGATTTCCAGAGGCGTACCTTTCAAAATAATTTTGTATAGATGCCTCAAATTAAACTGCAGTGATCCTTTGTGAGGATAGATTAAAATGGCATGTGACCTATACATGAATGATTATCACCCACGTTCTTCAGATCACTGGTGTGACTTAGTTTAAATCTATGGAACCAAACATAGGGCCATATTTACCAATGAGTTGTGTTTCCTTTGCGCCACACAAGAGGAAGCAAGAGCGACGCAACTCAGAAGGTAGATTTATCAAGCCATGCAAGGCCCCCTTGCAAGGCCCTGAGGTGCTTGATAAATCTAGAGTAACGCAACACAGGAAATATCGCTGCGTTGCATTGGCCTTCCCCCGGGGAGGCGCTCCATGGGTGCTGCTTAGGCATTCCCATGCAACTCCCATAGATTTTTCGCGCATTCCCAGATTTACCATTACGTGTAGACCTGGGAATTTATAAAAATGCTGTGCATCCCTAGGGGAGACATAACGAGGAGAAATATCTTTATTTCTCCTTGTTTCTTCCTCCTTCTTTAAGTACTGCATTGTGCAGCACACATAGAAACAGAAAATGCCTTCGGATTGTTGTTGCGCAGGAAGGTGTCCCTGCCTGCATGAAAACCATACTGCTTACAACACAAGCACCCTTGCACCTGCATTGGCACTAGGCAGCACATTGTGCTCCAGCACTAGGAAGAGACAGGAATGCACTGTATTACATTAACCCCTTCCATGCTGGTGACGAACCCCAGCCGTCATGCACTACAGTGCTCGTGTGCTGATGACGGCTGGGGTTCATCATGGCCCGCCCGTGTTCTGCCGGCGGCCGCACACGGGGAAAATCGCGGCCGCACGGAAGGGGTTAAATATGCCTCATTTCTGCCCTTTCTTTGTCATGCAGTGCTGCGCAGCTTGGTGGCTTGCTGTGCTGCAAGACTTTTTAATAAATACGACCCTTATATTTTACTGCACAACTGCATGAATACACTTAAGTCTCAGGGGTCAGAGCCTGCGTAAAATATGGTATAATAGCGAACCAACTGGTGGGTATCTTTGTTGATACCACACTACGTTTTGCCCATAAAGACTGGTGAGCACTAAGGATAAAGGTCTCACTGGTTGATATGCGCATCCTGGTACCATTAAGGCAAGAAGGGGCGCTGAACGTTTTTTTTTTTTTTAGTTCAAAGGATTTTATTAGAAGATTATTCTATATACAGTACAGTACCAATATAGTGAGGGCAATACAGGTATGTTCCAGATGCCTATATGGTTACAATAGGCTTGACAAACAAAATTAACGGTCGGTTGAGCAGGAGTTCAGGGTCAAATGCTTGGCGTGACATGTTACGCTTAGTATTGTATTACCCTCGAGAAGAGGCAAGTGAAAATGGGAAGAAGAAGAGGAAAAGGGGGAATGAGCAGCGAGGGGGGGCCGAGTATGTGTGGTGGCCGTTGTGTACTAGGCCTTCGTAGCCCACGTCTGCTTTTTGTGAGCTGCCTAGGGGGGTTTGTGTGGTTCCAGGATCTTGTTCAGAGAAGCCCACATTTCCACCCTAGCCTTGTGGGAGGGTGAACACTTTGCTGTGAAGGTGACCCAAATGATCCAACCTTTGAAGGACGCCTTCCCTGTGGCTTTCCAGTTTGTTAGGATTCTTTTGACTGCTACTGTAAGCAGGAGGTCGATCAGGTCCCTGTCCTCTTTGGATTCATGTTCAGTTGTCATGAATGCGGTGGCTATCCCTGCGAAGTCTGGCTGTATGTTATGTCCCACTACCTTGTTAACGAGGTCCCACACTTTACTCCAGAATGTCTTAACCTTGGAGCAGTGATAGATCAGGTGTGCAAGATCGCCTTTTACTTTATGGCAGTTCCAACATATGTCACTCTCTCGGATTCCGACCGCCGCTAGGCGGGCCGGGGTCCAGTGCGCTTTGTGGAGTAGCCAGTATTTGGTTTGCGCTATTTGGGGTGTAACTTTATTCTTGGATGCTGAGGCCCACAGTTGGTGCTTTTCTTTCTCGCTGAAGCTTCTATTGTGTAGTGTTTCCCAGAACTCTAATGTTTTGGCATTTAGGTTCGATGATGAGAGGCTCAGGAGTTTGTATAGGTGGGATGTCTGATGGCCGATCTTGTTTAGGTTCCTCATGTATTGCATGATGGATGGGACCTCTTTGCTTAGGTTTCCTCTCGTGATTGCCGCCTTGATTTTAAGGAACCCGTAAAATTCGATGTCTGGTAACTTGGGCAAATGTTTCAAGGTGTCGAATGTTAGTGGCGTGTCGCTCTTTTCTAATTGTACGGGGGTAGAGATCCCCCTCCCGTTCCAGGCCTTCTTGTCTAGTGTCTTACCCTTGTATTTTATGTTAAAGTTGAACCAGATGGATTCCCACTTTGTGTTTTTAATGCTTTGTTCCATCTTTTTGTCGACCTTGAGGAGGGCTGTACTGGTGTTTTTAAGGATGACGTTGTTGGCCTCGGGCTGTTTATTCGCCATGAGCATGGCTATGGGGTCTAGACCGTCTAGGGAGGCTCTCTCTAGTGATAGCCATACTGGTGTATAGTCAGGGGCTGGTGTGAGCCAGTAACCTCCTTGTTTAGCTAGGCATGCGGTTTGGAAAGTTTTAAAGTTTGTGATGTTGAGCCCCCCTAAGTTTTTGCTCAGCCTTAGTTTTTGCACGCTTATCCTGGGTTTCTAATCTTTCCAGATGAATTTGTTCGTCATGTTATCAAGCTGTTTATGGAAGTCTTCTGTCGCCATGAGGGGCAGCATACTGAGCATGTAGTTCGCCATGGGCGTTACCATCATTTTGAAAGCTTCTACCCTACCCCACCAGCTGATGAACTTTGGTGACCAAGAGTTTAGTTTCTCCTTCAGTTCTTGAGTAAGGTGGCTTCATTGTGATCTAGTGTAGACTTAAGGCCCCTTCAAAGTAAAGGCCCAGGTGTTTCAGGGGCTTCTTTTGCCACATCAGCCCGAGTTCCCAAGGACTGCGCTGGTGGTGTGGACATTCTGGGGTTAGCATTCCGACTTGTCCTTGTTTAGTTTGTAACCTGAGACTTGGGCATATTCCTCAATGGTACCCATAAGGGCCCCTATCGATGTGGCGGGGTTTTCAGTTGTTATTAGTATGTCATCCACATACCCTGCTAGTTTCACAATGTCCCCTTTTATTGGGATACCTTTTATCTCAGTATTGTTCCTGATCATGGCGAGTAGTGGCTCTAGCGTGAGTAGGAATAGAGCTGGGGACAAAGGGCACCCTTGTCTTGTACCTCTCCCCAGGAGTAGCGGTTCGGATGTGCTTCCGTTTACCACCACCCCTGAAGAACTTCAGGGACTTCTATGAGGAGCTATACACGGAGGATAGGGGCCTTAAAGCAGATGGAGGAGCAAGCCTCCTAAACAAGCTTGACCTACCCACGTTGTCAGAAGACCAAAGAGCATCACTAGAAAATGACATTACTGGGGCGGAAATTTGAGAGAGCGGTAGCGACACTCAAGGATAACAAAGCGCCGGGGCCGGACGGCTACACGGCAGCTTTCTACAAACACTTCCTCTACCTGCTAAAACCCACCATGGTTGAGGTCTTCACGCACTGCGTACAAAATGGCAGTATGACAAACTCAATGGTAGAGGCAAACATAATAGTCATACCAAAGGAAGTCAAAGACCACCAGCACCCCCAAAAATACCGCCCAATCTCCCTAATAAATGTTAACTGCAAGATCTACGCAAAGGTCCTAGCAGCAAGGCTCAATGCGCAGCTCCCTAACCTAATACACTACTCCCAAGTAGGATTCCTTAAGAACAGAATGTCCCAAGATAACACAAGACTCCTCTGCCGCTTAATTAACCTTACCTCCGCCAGCAAAGACCTGCCAGTCATGATCGCACTTGATGCAGAAAAAGCATTTGACAGAGTGTCATGGTCTTTCCTGGAACTATGTATGCAGAAATTGTATACAACTGTAAACATGAATTATACCACCAACACGCCCTGACCATCTGAAAAATGTCATCTGTGAATTTAGCATGCTAATTTTTATATGTTTGTCAGTAGAATTGCATTGATGATTTTAGAATTCAACATTTGTTTTACCTCACTGCTATATTGTCCCTTAAATTTTCAGATATGTTCAAGTAAATGCAATTTTTCATGATGCCTGGGTAAGAAAAATGTAAACATAAGGATGTGAAATGGTAGCTCATTTTACTGTTATGCTTTACATCATGAATAATCATTATAGTTTAGTCCCTGATAACTGACATTAATAGACAAGCATTTAAATATAAAGGTTAATATTTTCTTCTGAATGCTTGGCCTATTTTTATTTTGATCAAGCTTGGTGAGTATTCATCTCAGATAATGCAGGGCTGCAAGGATTATTGGAAGACCCATGTATTTATTTGTTTATTTATGTATGCATTTGATGAAGCTTTACATGTTGCTTGTATGTCACTTCAGAGTGCTGTAACATCTAGTAGGATTTATCAGACAAGATTGAATAGTCATAGATCACTAGCTGGCATTTAAGATAGAAACAGCTTCTGCATGTTATTAGGCTTTTGTTTAATTGGTCCTTGAGCAGAGATCAGACCATATTTTAATTTGTTGGTTGCTTCCAAAGAAAGCCAAACAGAACTTTTATACCTGTGTTCTCATTGCCATGTAAGAACGTGGGTTCTGACTTGTTAAACAGCTACAGGGTTTTGCAGCTCTGCTGCGAGCAAGTCTCTCTAATGGAATCTCACCCATTGTTGACTTCTGTTCAAAATGAGCCTGAGCTGCAACTCTCAGCGCTACCTTATCATATAATGTCAGCTGCTTGGTACAGCTGAGGTAAAGTGCTCTGAGCAGGTTACTTGTGAAAGGGGTTCACATGCCAGTGCACACGTGTTGTGGTTGAGAGAGCGACAACTTGTCTAGTTCAGCTTTGTATCTGTTCATAGGTAAACCCTTTTTCAAATGGGGCCCTAATAGAGCTGGTGATGATCTGCAAAGGCCTTATAATTCAATTTGGAATCCAAGAAGAATTGTCCCATTTCTTCTCATCTGATTTGTAGAATATGTAGTATGTAACTTTATTTACATGTTTTGGGTAAGAACGTTTCAAAAATGTAATTTTGGTTTGGCTCAGAGGGGAAAACCATTGTTGTGAACTTTTTTTTATATATTCGTCGTTCCCAAACACATATACACTTTCAGTTTTGACCATTATGTGTTCATTTTGTATTTTAAGAGTGAGCCAGTCCTAATGAGAGTCAGGTTTTGAGCTACCTCGATGTGTCAAATTGATTATACTGCTGTTCAAAGCCTCACCCTGAAAAATATAGCTCTTTGGATGGATTAGCTTTTTCCTGAGATGGGAAGAAAAGTGGAGAGAATTGTTCTCAAGAGGATCAGCTGGAGAGTGGTCTGCTTGTGGACCTTGGATGGAAGCTGCAGGAAGCCTCTAGCTAGGACATCCCAGTGCTGGGCCTGGTGCTTCAGTGGATTAATATATCTACTGAAGGGATCTGTGCTTGTCCTTACGGCTACATGTTTAAACTCCAGTGGACCCACTCAGATTTTTACCTTTCAGAAAAAATGAGGACTACTGATTTGGGTATCATTAAACAATTATGAACAAAATAAGGTCTGATCACCACTGGCAGTGGGACTTACTATTTCAAAACTCCTGGGGTGTTTAATATTTTTCAAAACCCTTTCCAGTGCAGTTTGGTTCACAATCCATGAACTGATTAGTCAATACTGCTCAACTTTAAAAACGTTTTGTCAATAATCACATACAATACACATCCACCCTAGTTGAAAGTAATGTATGAACAGAACTAAAAAAAATGAGAAATTTAGAAAAAAAGTTTGAAAAGGCTAGAAAGCACCTCACGTGCGCAAATCACAGTGAGGTGCTTTCTAGTTTTTTCACATTTTGTTTCTAAATTCGTCCAACTGGTGATCAGACCTTATTTTGTTTATAATTGATTGAGTGGAGGGCGGGCTGATTCCATTCTTTTCCCCCTGTTGCTCCCATTGTGAATGTAGCAATAAACAATGTCTGTTATTTCAGCATCAAGATACCCTCAGGGTAATGTCCTTTTTAGAAACACGCATGCTATGTTTTATAGTATCGCAGGTCTCAAGTCTTACAGCTCCCTGATACTGAAGAGGAGTAAGAGGCAGGGCCAAAGGACAGTTCAAATCCATCAAAAGACCATCAAAAAATGAAGCAGCCAGAAGATCCTAACTTAAAAATATTTGAGGCAGAAGCCCAGAACAAAAACCCAATTCTGTTTAGTCCATTTAGGGAGGAGACATCTTAACCACATCCATGCTAGTGACGGAACCACTCTGTCACCAGCCTCGGACGCGCTGTGCTGGTGACAGAGTGGTTCCGTCATGGCCCGGTCACCGCGCCTGCGCTGCAGTGATTTTGCGCCTGCACGACGCGTTCTATTGAGCGGGCGGGGCCTTGACGGAACCACTCCGTCACAAGCACAGCGCGCCTGAAGCTCATGACGGAGTGTTTCCGTCACGAGCATTAAGGTGCCGCGCGGCCCCCCTCCCCCCTAGTGCTGCTGCGGAATTATCACCGTAGCCAAGGGGTTAATGGGCTTGAGCCACTTCTGTGCTGTACATAAAAGCATTGTGGCGAGTGCTTTGATTCTAGGGGGCATCTACTGCATCTTTTGATCCTAGCAGGACCTGATATATGATGAGGAGCCTGTTTGCCGTGGGTTTGACTCCCTTCAGGGGACCAGCAAGCCATTGACACTGGCTTGCACAACTTTAAAATTATTCCCTTTTCAAGAGGGGTCTCTGGACTGCCAGTCATTCTACTTGCGCAGGGAGCCCCTGGTCGTGACTCAAGGTCCACATAAGTAGAAGGTCCCCTTGTGCCAGGACACATGTCTTGTGCTTTCCATGCTACTTTCATGAATAAAAGAGCAGCTAGAGCTGTAGGAAATGCAAGTTCCCTGTTCAGCACTGAGCGAGTAATGGGATAGTTTGGCCACACGACTACAGAGTTGCTGGGAGTTCCAAATCAGCTGTGTTCAGGTGCCCCAGGAGGGGGCCTGGAACTGGTTGCAATGTTAGCTGGACAGGAACTTAAAACAAAAAATGAAAGAATGAACAAAATGTTTACCAGCAAGTCACTGACTGCAGCATACTTGCTTAAGGCATTACCTTTCTGGTCTATTAAAATGTAATATTTCATGTTGTCGTGCCCCAGAAGGACAAGTTTTTCACAGGGTGTGTGGTGTTCAGTTGCAGTGGAAGAATAATGAGACTCCTCATTTTCCTTCTTGGTTGCTTTAAGTCTCCTTGGTCACTAAAGTTATGACCAAAGGAGATATTTTCATTACTGTCACACATTTCTGGGGCTGAGTTTTATGTTGTGAGGATCTGAAGTGTATGGGAATTTATTTCATGGTTCTTTAGGGCTACCAATTATCATTGTTAATAGTAAAAATAAAACTTGAAATAAAATATTTATTTCTTTGTACTCTTTACACTCATGTGTTTTATTATCCTAATTAAAGGGATGAATCTGCTGTTGGGTATTTGGTGACACCCTTTGACAAAGCTAGTAAACCTTACTTTTTAGGTTTCGCTGGGGAACGGAGCCTTTAGGCTCCGCCTCCAGAGAAATCTTATGTTTCTTAGTGTGTACTCTTAGTCCCTCCCTCTGTTTCATTGGCTAGCTCCATAAATGGAGGCTAGCCATTGGAACAGAGAGGCGTCCGTCATGGCCGGAGGAGACACGGGGGCGTTCCCGAGAATCTTTGGCTTTTGGCTACGTCAGCGTCAGCCAAAAGCCGGGAACGCCCCCTAATCTGGTCCGGCCGGGCCGTGCTTGCTGCTGTCCTGCCTTGTGTCCCTCCTCCCGCCGTCCCCCCTCCCCCCTCCTCGCTGTCCTGTTATGGCCCGATCGAGTGGCCACCTCGATTGTTAACTAACTGAAGAGCCGGTGCCCACCCGGCATTGCCCCGTGTTCTCACCGCTGCGGCCCGGGGGCCTGAAAGTGATCAGAAGCTGAAGCGAGAGAAACGAAGGGGCCGCGACCTGATTGGTCCTCTGTTGACAGGAGGCGCGCTCTGATTGGCCGTTTGCAGTAGGCCTGTCCCGTTGCTGCTGTCCTGCCTTGTGTCCCTCCTCCCGCCGTCCCCTCTCCCCCCTCCTCGCTGTCCTGTTATGGCCCGATCGAGTGGCCACCTCGATTGTTAACTAACTGAAGAGCCGGTGCCCACCCGGCATTGCCCGTGTTCTCACCGCTGCGGCCCGGGGGCCTGAAAGTGATCAGAAGGTGAAGCGAGAGAAACGAAGGGGCCGCGACCTGATTGGTCCTCTGTTGACAGGAGGCGCGCTCTGATTGGCCGTTTTGCAGTAGGCCTGTCCCGAGAGCCGCGCTCTGATTCGATGCCTTGCCCGCAGAAGCTGGGCGTGTATGGAGGCTCGACGCAGGAGCCGCGACCGGATTGGGCCGCAGCAGTGGAGCCGCCCCAGCAAGGATCCGGAAGCCGAGTCAGCCGTTCGACCCCGTCCTCGCCGAGGGAATCTCCGAAGTGCCGGGTAATCACCGCCGGGCCCGGGGAGAAGAGGAGGAAGAGTGATGGCAGCTGGACTGCAGGGCCCCCGTGAGCGGAGGGAGCCCTGCAGCGAGAGGAGCGGCCTTCAGAAGCGAGCGGAGGGGGCGCGAAACACATTGCCGGTGCCTGCCCCCCCCCCCGTGAGGCTCCCCGACTGGAGGGAGAGCCCCGAGTGAAGAGAGAGCCGCCGGCCGGTGAGTGAGCCGACGAAAGGGAGGGGCGCCGGGACACATTGCCGGTGTCCGCCCCTCCCCCGCAGTAGCGCGAGCTCGCGTTCCTTGGGTGTGTGAAGCCACGAGGGCTTCAAGGGCGGCCCCGGTTGGCAGTGGGTCGCCCCAACGTACACAGAGCCCGGAGAGGCTCCCCGCCCCATTTTTTTGTATTTAGAGCCCTGAGAGGCTCTGGGGGGCATTTGGTGAAGTAAATGGAGAGTCAGGGCGGCCCCGGATGGCAGTGGGTCGCCCCAACGCTGAAGAGAGCCTGTTGAGGCTCAGAGGGGCCATTTTTCAGGACGTCGAGCCCCAGAGGGGGGCTCCAACGACCCCATATTTATAGCTGGTGAATGCTTTTCCCTCGCAGCTGAGGTAAGGGGAAAAATGCTTTTATATATATGTATGTTGTGTGCGTGCTGGCAGTTTTAAGTGTGTTTATGTAAGAGTGTAAATGAGTATGCAGAGTGTGTGTTTGTATATGTATAAATATGTATGTATAAGTGAAGGTCAAGTGGAATGTAAAGGCACTTCCGCTACCCCAGGCATTTTGGAGTGGAGTGCAGAGTGCATAGGGAGTGCATGATAAGTGCAGAGTGCATAGGGAGTGCAGAGTGCATAGGAAGTGTGTATGCACTGTGCACTTTGTATGCACTCCAGAGTGCTGCATAAAAAGTGCAGAGTGCATAGGGAGTGCATAGGAAGTGGAGCGTGCAGGGTGCATATAGAGTACAGAGTGCATACAGAGTGCTGCATAGGGAGTGCAGAGTGCACAGGGAGTGCATATGAAATGCAGAGTGCATAAGAAATGCAGAGTGCATAAAGAGTACTAGGGAGTGCTAGAGAGTGCCAAGTGACTGCAAAAAAAAAGGTAATGGCAATGTAAATGACAATGCCATTTACTTATCTGTTTTCGAAACAAAAACATAAATACAAATTTTGGCATATACAATGCCAATAACTCTAACTTTTCCAAAGGCGAAACCATTGCATTGTAAATGCTTGTTATAAATGCCTATGATACATTTCCTTAGGCATATGTGCGGGTGTTGTGTACTTATGCTTAGGATCTCTTTACAAAATTATTCATTTCAGAAGTCAGATTCTCCAGCACCCACAACTATTAAGGACATCATTACGATGTGGCTTGGTGAGCCGCACATTCCGGCTGGCTTCTGATGGGCTCAAGGAGCACGTCTGCCAGTAGGAACCGGCAGGTAATCCCTATGGACGGTGTTTTACACCATCCGGATTACGATGTTAGTTTCCGGCAGGGTTTTCATGCCGGGCTTTATGACATGGAAACCCTTTCGGAAAGTGATTTTGTGGGTCCCTAGCAGGGCTCCATTCAGCCAGCAGCCAGTGGTTGAGGGCCGAAGGGGCACCTATGGTGCCCCCCTGTTCATCTCTGCACTGTATAGCAGGCACATGAGGTGCCGGCCATGCGGTGCAAGGGTGAACACAAACTCCCTTTTCTGTATAGGAGCTTGGCTGCGGCCGGTTTCTGACCACAGCACTGGCTACCATATAGAAAAGGGAGCTTGCGACCGCACCATCTGGGGTTGCATCAAAATTCAGAGGTAGGGACTGCAGACCGGAGGTCGTGGGACCCATATCCGCAATGGTGTTGACATTGAAATATGGCCCTAAGGGGCATATTTGCTAGGAAGTGGTGGAGCGCGGAGTTAGCCACCTTGGCTTCACGCCGCGCTTTGCCACTTTCAAAACTCTGGGCAGCACCGTATTTCCAAGGATACGGTGCAGCCCTGAGTTTCCCCCTGCGGTTGTGCTAATCTTAGCTGTCTAGCGCCAATGCAGACACCCTTGCACCATAGTTCAACAGTGCCTTCATTGTAGGGGAAGATTGTTCATGTGCAGGAAGGTGACCCTTCCTGTACATAAACAATCTGAAATTACATTGCATACTGCAGCACACATATAAGTTGCAAAACAGCATTTTTTTAAAATGATTGTTTATGTGCAGGATGGGTCACCTTCTTGCACATAAACAATCAATGCCTTTTTGCTGTTTCCATGTGTGCTGCACAATGCAGCACGCATAAAAACAGCTAAAATGAGGAGAAATGAACATTTTTCCTCTTTGTGCCTGTTTAAAACCAAGTTTCCCCTCGTCTTAATGTTGGTGCTGTCCCATCTTTACGCGCCAATTGTAAATAATGGGCAGTATCAGAATCAATGGGTGTTATGGTTGAAAGCCCACCACAACACCAATTGCCCTCCCATTTCACGCTAAGCATAGTGTGAAAGGGGGCCTTATTTACAAGGCAGTGTTGAGCATGTTAAGTTGCTCAACACTGCCTTGTAAATAAGGCGAAGCTCACATCACCACGGGAACGTCACTAAAAGTGATGTTCTTGTGGTGATAAGGGCTTGTAAATATGACTCTAAGTGTATTAACATTCAAGTTAAACAGTAAAGCCCTCAGTAAGACTGATCTGCAGTTTTCTGACCCAACCACAAATCCCTGTTTATACCCAGATATCGGAATTACATGTAATGCAAATGTTTTTGAAACCAGTAAGTAGGGGATGTAATACAATTTCCATTCCCTGCTCAATTTCGATGCTCTGAGAACCAAAATCTGCATTTTGTCCCCCATAACTGAGGAAAGTGGGTAATACCTGGCAATACTTGCACCCTTCCCCAGCCCTCGTGTAATGAGAACAAAAGCCACATGCCATGTATCAATTAAATTAAAACATATTAATTTTCCCCATAGGCGTGGCTTTTCATTAGAAAAACCTTCCTGTGACTTCCTTGGCTATTATCAATGAGGAGTCGATACGCCACCCAGAAAGCACGGTGAAGTCCTAAATATTACCTTAGGCATAATGCACAAATATGGATCACATTGTTGTAAATATCGAGGAATGTTGAGCGCAATTCCATATTTCAGAAGAGACTCCTTCAAAAATATAGAATACACGAGCAAAGCAGGTTCCAGTGCACTGCTGAGGAGCATTTTTGTGAGTCTTTGGGAAACACACATAAGGCCAACCATCAGTGTGAGAGAAATAAATTTTTGATGCATATTTATAACAATTTGTACATGTATTTTAGCAGCTGTTACTAAAATGAACTGCCTTTCCTGTTGTGTATACATACCTACATCAAGGTAATCTTTGATATGGGAAGCAGGCAGTGCTTTGCTTTTGAGCAGCAGTAATAATCCAAGGAACATGTGTAATCCTTATTAACACATCCACAAAAATAATGATGACAGCGTCTCTCAAATTCAAACACCTTCGAGAACTGGTGTCATTTTAGAAGATTAAAAACCAAGAAGCAGGGGAGAGAGGTGGCGAAGAAAACATTTAATGTATAATGATACGTAACTGCTGGATATGCACGATCGATTAAAATTCATTTTTCTTTAAGGAATGTTATAGAAATAGAACAAAAAGGGTATTATAACATAAGCTGCATGTTTTTCCAGAAGGGAGGATATTTTCAGACTTCGTGGGGCGGCTAATAAATTATTATACCTAGAATTCAGTGTAATTAGCAGCTTTTAAACTTGAACAGTTCCCAAGAAAATAAAAAAGCAGATGGCACTACTGATAACAGAAAGCTTTTTTTCATCTTACTGGTATAGAAATTTCAGCTTTGATCCATCCTGACTTCAAATAGAAATAGAAAGCACGTTCAACACAGCAAATACCACTTTAAGATTGATGTCACCTGAGTAGGCAGTTACTTCTTGTTCCAAAGTTTTTGAAATATTACTGATGTATAGGCAATATAACGAAAAGAAACTAAAGTGATGTAAAAGTCATAAGAAAGGAATTTGAAAAAAAAAGTTATCTCTAATGCGAGCCTACAGATCTCAGACACACTGCCATGAACCTTGTTAATAAGTAGCTGAATCTCTAATAAAATCATAATCCTTTAAAAGTAAAGAAACTTGATTTAACAAAGGAGCCGATTTCGACTTTGGCGGATGGGTTGTATTCAGTTGCCTTGACGGAGTTGCTGCATGCCAAATTTTAAAATGTCTGCCAGCCTGAAGGGCATTTGTACCAATTGACAGAAACAGCTATCAAGGCTGTTCCTGCAATTTGAAAAAGAGAAAGTAAAACCATTGTACAGACATGAACAATAAAAATGTCAAATGAAATGGATAAAAGAACTTAGACACACCTGATATCACTGTCAATGCAACACAGATGATATATTAACTTACATTTGTGACATCACCCCGCAACAACTACCATATCACAGCCAATGCCTTCAAACATCGCCCTCACTGCATGGATGAAGCTACTTTCATGGCAAGTACCATAAAAGGGTATGTCACTATGTGTATGTGTCGCATACATATGACTGCAAAAACGTAGTAAGACCAATGGCCCATCAACATGCGTTCTGTCAAATGACAGCATCTTAGACAAGATGACTTCTAGTTCTTTCCAGGATTCAGGGTCAAGAGGGGAACCAACAATACTTTCAACACTGGAACATGTCCTACTTCACATAGAACAACATATCACTGTTTTATCTGCCAGACCCTACTGCTATGCACACTATACAATACCATTGTGTCCTACAGACATCCTTTGGAAAGATGCTGGCATGGGAATGTCTTGTGGATGAGGTACAGTCATGTTCTCTACCTTGCGTGCCACAGCTGCATACCTGTGGTCACCACTGTTTTTTATTTTTGGTCATTTCACGCACTAATCCTGTGTGCCGTGTGACCAAGTCCTAGTCTTTTGTGAATGATGGGTTCTGGACCTAGCTCTGAACTAAGCGTGCCCTCATAGTGACAGTGGTCTAATTTCACTGAGGGTGATAGCGGTCCCCATGCTCACACTATGAGCCTACTAATGGTTGATGGTAGCTGTTCTTATTAGTGAAGTGCAGACATTTTTACCCACCTGACATGTGGAGATTACCAACTAATTCATCTGTTAAATCCAAATAGTAGGTCATACCATGAAACCCTTCATCCCCTTCGGCAAACTTTGCATGTATCTGTGAGTGTGTGGGTACATGTGAGGTGGTATATTCATCTTATGATACTCCCAGAATGTATAAAGCCATAGATTTGTAGAGTGCTAATAAGATTAGTGGTATGCAAAAGTCACTGCCTCCCATTTCCAGCTACTGTGAAGCCTGGTACACTCTCTAGCCTACTGTGCATTACCGAGAAGAAGTCTTTCCACTATGGTTGACACTTTGGAACAGTTCCAGCAAATCAAGTTGTGATCTGAGAGAGCAAAGTTAAGGGAAACATTTTTCTGGGTGGCTTGACCAAATGACACACACCTCATGGAAAAGGCTAGGCTGATGCCACATTTCTACTGGGCCTGGGTAAATTTCATTTACCCTGGCATAATCGTGTGTAATTTACGCAATTTCATAATAAGCAAATATCCAAGATTACGCCATTGTACCACATCATGTAACTGAGATGTTATTTGGGTAACAATCCCATAAGAGAGGCATGGGAACCGTGCAAACAAATAGAACATGTTCGTGCCAAAAACAACAACGTGCTATTTCTTTTAGTACACAAAGCGTCCTTGTGTCCAAATTGGATGCAAGGGCATAGCCAACGTAAGAAAATATACACACGGAAGGACTGGCATTTTGTGTAATTTTGTCTGCATTTCACATAACAAATGACACAAAATGTATCCATGCCTTATTCTCTCATCTTTTGCCTTATGTTCTAAGCAGATATTAATAACTTCACATACACATCAGGCAAGGAAGAAGTTTCATCCCCAATTTATTACCAAGGAGATTAAAGAGAAATGCACTTTGCATGGCATTACTTTCTCAAATGTTTTGGCATTTTTTTTAATTTGATTGGACATTTGGAGATGTCAATTGTCCACAGGAATGTATAAAAGCAATTTTCTCTCACTTACCCAGGGTTCTCTTTTTGACTCTTTGTAGCTCTGCGCGCCTGTGGAGAAAAAGAACTGTGTTATAGACAGACTTTTGACTGTGTTCCATTAAGCAATTCTAACCAAATCCTCGGAACTGTGATGAAGATCTATGCTACAGAGCTTTTCTGAATGAGAGTGGCCAAGTCTTTGGAACCTACCTTGCACTGCTGAAGGTAGAGCTCCTGTGTGTCTGTGCTAAGCTTAGAGCTGACAGAATAGAGGCGATGCTTGATGGCCTACCCCGACCAGAAGGAAACAACTGAACAGCCAACTAATTGAAGTACTATAGGCTGGAGTGTGATCTGCAAGAGGCACTCCATGATGGCTCCTTAGTCACATTAAAAGTAGAAATATGCAGAATTTGCATAATTTGCTTTGAATAATTGGGAAAAATTATGTGAAATTATGTGTAAATACACGGAAATACGAATCTGTCATTTTACACTATATTTTTGTAAAAACTTCATTCTTGTGTTAATTTTTGATGTCAAGAGCCATTCAAACGAGCACTGTGAACAACAGTTGTAGTTACTGTGTGTTTGCAGAAATATTTTTACAGATAAGTACAGCAAATTGCTCGCTTTGTACTACATTTGTAAAGGTAATGACACACAGCTATGTAAAATGGTGTGAATTTAGAAATTCCACGTAATAAGCTTAACTCAAAATTTGTAACATTATGTGAATTACACCAGCGTAATTTAACTTTAATCCAGACCTAATTAAAAAGAAGTGCTAATGGAGATGATTGATGATACTGCTAACAACCACCTCCTATTATTGTTAAAAGTGGTGCTGCCCAAAACAGGGATAAGCAACAAAGTAAGGGAAGGCATCAGTGTCACAGGACAGTATGTATATATGATGTTTATGATGGTACTTGAATAGTGTAAGCAGAGGTGGAGAACAACAGAGAGCACAACAATGGGCATAAGCCCATTGAGATAATTCTTGATCATTTAAAGGGATATGATTGCATACGGGTTCCTATTGTGAGGGGAGGTAATGCTCCTTGAAGAGAAGGGTTTTCAATTATTTTAGAATTGTAAGCAAGTGGGAGATTTTTGATGCTGATAGGGATGTTGTTTCAGATCTAGCTGCATACATGGAGAAGGCATGTTTTCTTTTTCTTCCTCCTGCTAACACTCCTTCATACTTTTTAAAGTTCAGTCTGGTGATATTGCAGTGTACAGCACGAGTAAGACAAAGGATTGCATCGGTAAGATGAGTGTTAGAAATGAGGGTCTCTAGTTGGCAGAGGTAAGTACTTTTGTCCAAACAGGGACCATTGCTTCTAGTCAGGGTAAGGAGGATACACACTTAAGATAACTCCTGCTCACCCCCTGTGTAGCTTGGCATGAGTAGACAGACTTATCCCAGAGGCAATGTGTAAAGTGGGCTACTCAAGTGGTTGGCACAATCAGTGCTGCAGGCCCACTAGTAGCATTTGATTTACAGGCCTTACCACACTTAGTGCACTGTACTAGGGACTTACCAGTAAATCAAATATGCCAATCAGGGAGAATCAATTGTAATCACAATATACACAGGGAGCACTTCTACGTTGACACTGATCAGCAGTGGCAAAGTGTCGAAAGCATCTAAGCCAGCAAAAACGAAATCCAGCAGAGCATCAAAAATACAGGGGGTAGAGGCAAAAAGTCAGGGGAAACCACTACAAAGATGCCAAGTCTAACAATGAGTATAGTGCATCTGGTCAAATCTCATATTGTTAGACGACGAAAGATAAACGGGGAGGGATTTCAAATAGGTTTGGAGTCATAAGAAAACTAACAGCTCAGTGCCATGTCATCAATAAAGTAAGAAGCAACATTTTCCCAGTTGCAGTACTCTTTAAGGGATTGGAAATCAGACTCAATGAGACTTGATGAGAGGCATAATTTGGTCCAAATAGATACATAAATGGATTCCAATAGCTGAAATAAGTGAGAGCAGAGAAAATATGATTGAGGCCACATGAGGGACATTTGACCTTGCTGAATGTCTGACTGACCCCTTCTGACAGATTAGTGCTTGTTAGATACAAAGAATAGCTGTGGGGCAGATGTTCCCCCCTCCCCAGCACATTGAGACCCTTACCGGTGAGTAGTTGCGGTCTACAAGCCACCTGATTGATTGATTGCCTTCAATGGAGTCACCACTGTGGCAACTCCATAAAAGAAACTGTTACTTTGCCGGCAGGTACCAAGCTTGATTCATAAGCTGGGCAACACATTATGTTTTGAAAGAAAACATTTCCAAAGTAGGGGTTTGTTTTGCAGAACAAAATAACAAGGAACCTGATGTACAGGATGGTTGTTCCCTGTGAATAGGAGCAAGCCTATCCCAGGTAGGGAAAACGACTGATGGATGTTCACCTTGCATAAGGGCAATGCAGTCACCATTACGTTCTGGTAGTCTTGTGGTCGAAGGAGCGGGTCAAAGATTTCTGCTGTCAAATGAATGATTTTGTGACACTTGCGACTTTAACGTCATAGTTGAAAGGTTTGCATTCATATTTACTCTGCCATCCTTTGTAGCCATGTTATCCATGCTTTATAATGAAAATATGCACTGTGATTAGTAGAATAATCCCATTGAGCAATAATATATATTTAATGTGATACTTCCAGTATCAGAATAATCTAATGTTAGAGACAATCCAGAACAAACTCCGAACTCAGATGTTTTGTTACTTTCAAATACAGATCCCCAAAAAATGTAATTACATGGGACCTTAGCAGACCTTATTTTATGAAGGTGGCTGTGAGTACCTTGACTCACCCACACACAGTGTGCACAAGCTTGCGATATCTTAGGTTTTTTTTTACCTCCAGCAGCAGCTGAACCACAGAAATTATGCACAAGTACGTAGAAAGTTTGGAAAAGAATTCCTAATTTTTGTTGCTTTATTTACAGAATGGAGGAAATTGAATTTGCACAGGACATTAATGGAGTTACATAAACACACACTACTATGGCTGCTCATGCAATAATAAGTCCAATTCCTAAACACTTCAAACATGAAATATGAGCTCATGTTTGAGGCACTATCAGTTTTATCCATATCTTAGCACTCAGATAGTGAAAGTAGTAAATTATATTTCTTAAAAGAAATGTTTTTATTTCAGGACGAATATTTATTTGCTAACCTCATTGTGTCTCAGGTAAAAGGACTTATGAGAAATATATATATTGTATAAGGGTTCAAAGTCAATGTTATCAATTTTGCCCTAATGGAAACTGGTGCGCAATCTGTTCACTTCATTCTGTATTGAAAAATGAAATAAATACGAACATGTATTTGCCCTGTTTTAACACTAGGGAAAAATCTTTTGTTATGTCCTCAGGTGTGTAATACAACGGGAGCCATATTATCACTTTCTGATCAAGCAGGCTGGAGCATGTTAATGCATTGATAGGCTAATTTATGAGATGAGAGCCCTGCATTACTTTTGCACCACGTAAAGTGGTACAGGCGTGACGCAGGGCTCTAATGAAGATTTATGAAGCCACACAAAGCCACCCTGCATAGCTTTGAGTAGACTCATTAGTCATGAGTAAGGCGACGCAACACAAATCGCTGCATCGCCTTACTCTTCAGCTGGGAAGCCTTTGATGGGCATTGGAGTGGGTTCTCCCACACAACACCCATGGAATTTGACACTGCCCCAAATTTACAAAGTGATGTAAACCTGGGGATATGCAAAATCCGTACGCCTCCCAAGGTGAGGTTTAACAAGGAGAAACACGTTTATTTCTCCTCGATTTTTCCTCTTTCCATGAGTGTTTATTCTACAGCACACATGGAAAGAGGAAAACACCTTGTAGGATTTTTTATTGTGCTGGAAGAGGCCCCTTCCTGCACAAAAACAGTCCTGCATGAAATGTAGGCACCATGGTGCAAGGGTGCCTATTTTGGAATGGGTAAATACAATGCCAATTCGTACCATACATGTAGGCCTGACAATGGCACTACCAATATATACGATGTGAAAATATGCCATAATCTATTCCTGTACAACATAGATGATATCAGCAGTAACAATGTCAATATAAACCACAATCTATGCACACATTGTAGGAGAGTAGAATCTGCTTACTATGGTTACCCCCACTTATTGCTGGTGTGTCACTGTTTTTCGACTTTAGTCTGTCTGGGCCGGTCTATCCAGGACCCCCGCCTAGCTGCTTCCTCTCTAAAATGCTTGCATGTACTTTAGGTACACTCCAGTTTGGTTACTGGTGTACCCTTGTGGGTCTATAGTATATGGTACACTAGGTATTAAGGGCATAGGTACCCCAGAGGCCTACCAGAGGCTGAAGCATGTATTATGTCAACCCTGGGAAGCCTTCCAAAATGGCACCACAGGACTGCTACTGCAGCCTGGGTAAGGTGGTTACCTATATCTACCTTGGTTACCTATATCTACCTTTAATCACTGACACATATAAGCCTATCAGTCACTCCTATAACAGGCCTTATCCACCCTGAAGGCAGAGTGCTTAGTTTTGTGAGAGAGGGTGCCCATGCATGAGATGGGCCCCTCTGCAGCTTTCGGAGTCTATTCTCTGAGGCTGTTCTGTTACTCATTGACCGCCCCGGGGTACGGACGGACAGAGCGGGGCCCCCTTCCCTGAGTAGTTACCAGGTAGAGGTGAGGGTGACACCCAACAACTGTGGGTAACCGATAATCAGTTCCACTGCTGGCAAGCTGTATATTATCGGTGGAGTATATGAACTGTTTAATTTTGTATTTACCACTTTTTTGGTTTCTCACGCTTAGCAGCAGCTTTATATATTTCTATTTCAATTGGTCCTGAGGAATGCCCCGATACTGTTAGATCCTTGTGAGAGCAGAAACATGTCGACCTAACTCAACGCTTAACATTTGATCTTCAATTGTTAGCATACTGCTTTTTAACCTTGACAGGGGCACTCTGAGAATAAAGTTGGTATGGAGTTCCCTTAGCCAATTTTAACACACTTTTTTCGTATCATTTAGCGCTGCACTTTTTTATTTTTTGTTTAGAAACCCTCTTCACTTAGCAAGAATATATGCTCACGGGTTTCATGGTGCACTCTGTTTAGTCATCAGCCATCCTCTGGTTTGAAAACGGTTGAGGGCATCTCAGTCAATTTCCTAGGCTGAGTACCCCAACGAGAGGAGGCCAGACCCAGATGATGAGAACTCACAACTTGTGAATGATGGGTTTTGGCAACAAAGTTCTCTCCTCGCCTGATGAGGTGGTTGTGATCCTAACCTGTTGACCTATTTTCATCCTAGCTGGTCTCCTTTTTTGCTCATTTTTTCACCACTGTCCCTAGACCTAAGGTGTTGCGTGGTATATGTTCTGTGATGCAGCCACGTCATTTACTCTTAAGTGTATTATAACCTCGCTGTAAATTCTAACTTTGGAATGGCTGCATGGAAACATGTCGTGTTTGGTGTCAAACACTTTGGAATCCTACCCCTGCCAGTCCTGGCGGCAGGGGTAGAATTCCACCCTTCTAGAGGGAGAGAAATGTACACACTGGTCTAACCGGTAATAGTTTAAAAGAGCCCTGGCATCACAAAATGGATGCTACAGCCACAGACATGAGTCTGGCCTCCTGCTGCTGACCCAAACTCCCGCAGGGGAGGCCTGGACAATAGGTTTCCTGTCACAGGGATGTGTAACCACCTCCCAGACAGGCTTTAGTGTATTGGGGCTGGGTGGGTGCACTCCATGAGTGCTTTGAAAGTCTGCACTGGGGGCACACTTGGTGTCCCTGTGCATAGCCCAGTTCAAACCGGTTGCAGGGGCTACCAACCTCTGCTTTGGCACTAAACTGGTCAGAGGAAATGGGTGTAACCAACCCTCTTTCCAGACCCTCAAATAGGTGGGTCCCCAGATTATGTCCAACCCCTTTTATTAGTATAAGTAAGGGACCCCTGCAACAGGACTTTAGATTACACCTGGACGAAACTGAATCCTGGAACTTCAACGCTCTACTAAAGACTAGAGGATGGAAGAATCTCCCTTGGGGTCAAGGAGTGACTTCCCTGCTCAAGCAGGCACCACACCAAGAAAGCACCTGCTGGTCTGCATTTCCGAAGCTTCCACCGGACTCTGAAGTATTTGCAAAACAGTAAGAGGGATTCCAGACTTCTCAGAGGCTGACATGAGTCCCCAGCGTAGCCGAGACCCGCAGCCCTCATGAGTGACGTGAAACCGGAACTCCTGGACACTGTGCACATTTGCTAGTGCATTAACCTTCAGAGTTTTCTTGAACTTGTGCTTTGGGTTACTTGTAGCGCAAGCCCCGAGCAACATTTGCACCAAAGATTGTGGGCCTACACTGCATGAGTGTTCCGTGAGCCTGCTTCTTGCATTTCCACTTGAAGCTCTTTTGCAATACCTGGTCCATTTACTGGTGGGACCCCATGAAGGCATTATCATTTTCCTTGTGCTTCCCTGGTTGCTCCAGACATGTCCTGACTCCCTACCAAGTGGTGAGCCCCTGGAGCCTTGCTGGTCTACATCGAAGCATTTCTTTGATTCCTACATGGGTTGCTGTTGCCAAGGCTTGTTGGGTCCAATCCGGAAACCAAAAATGCAGCACTTGACATCCTTTGTGGGACAGCTCGATTCCAGAACCTGGTTGTCGTCGACACCTCCTGGTCCTTGTTAGCTGAAGAGTCAAGCTTCACCTTCTTCACCTGAAATCACCCGACATCGGTGGGCATTCGACTATCGTGCCGCTGGTCCCTGGCAAGTGACCCAGACTCTGTCCCCTCTCCTTTTAGGTTCTTCTCATCTTTGATCCAGGCTTGGATCACACTGGACACTTTCCTCTATGATGGCAGCAGCACTTTGCCGCAGATCGCCTTTGAAAACGACGACGAAACCCAACACTAAAAGACACCTATGTACCCGGCTTCCCTGGGTGAGGTAACTCGAGTACTCCAGTGTTCCCATGAGTGTTGGCTCTAGAACCCCTTAATTCTAAAGGTGTTTGCTCAAAGTCTTCCTCTAAGTGTCCTTTATCTTTAAAACTCCAACCGCAACTTTCCCCATAGAAGTTAATGGTGATTCGTGGCTGTGTTCACACACTGCACGCGTCCCCCACCGGTCCACAGTGTTACTACCTTGGGTGGCTCCTGGTGGCCCCAGCGATTCTGAAGGCTCCAGGCCTTGTGTCTAGGCAAGTGGTGGTACTTATACCACTTTCTTAGTATATGGTTTGGTACACCCCCAGGGCTCAACGTATATTGTGCTAATTTACTGTGTGATATTAAGTTTACTGAATGTACTTTTGCCTCTAGCCTCATGAAGGGACTAGAGGGATGTGTTTAGAATAAATTCATATATTTTTTATATATACCCGGTGTGGTTCTCCTTTCATTTGGTCATTCACGAGATTATAGATTGGTAAAACAATCTGCTTTGCATTCCTCCAAGACTTAGCCTGAAGGCTGCTCTCCACAGCTACCACTAGGATAGCTTTCTATTAAGGTTGTCTTTAACTTACCATTAATACGGGTTGTTTGGACTGGTGCAAGGTGCCCACTAGACTAGTCGACAGCATATGCCAGGCCAACTTCTCACACACTTAACAATGTTGTTATTAGTAAAACCAATGTCAATGTATGCCATGATTTAGGAATGCATAACTATGTCAATATCAGTAAAGACAATATTGATATACGGTATTACAACTGTACACACAATGTTGAGAATGTCAACAAAATTGATACCAGTGAATGCAATATTATTTTTAGGACTTCCAGTGAACCCGGCTCATTGCTCTCAGATTTACTCAAGGTGAACTCCCCATCAATCCTGAGTCAGAGATACATGGCCAGGCAGGTCCTACGACCCACACCCATGCCTATTGAATGCCAAATCACGGGTGGGGTTACTCTTAACCCAAAGGCAAAGGTGCATCCAGGGAAAATACTAATCGGTCCCACAGATAGATAGTTGCACCACAAACAGGTCTGAAGCACATGCCTCAATAAAACATGATTGACCAAAGGCTTGCATTCCTAAAAATATCACAATGTTAGATACCACATGTAGATAGAAACACTCAGCCAATCAGAACACACCATGCACACATAGTGATCGCGCTCTCCTCATGCCGGACATCCGGACACATACACACCGGCCCACACTAGCTCTCCTTGAGGTCAAGAGCCATCTGTGTCCTTATCAGATGCCTGCACTTGGTAATTTATGACTGAGAAGCTTTTTAGAATGTAAAAATTGCTACATTTTACCGTAAAACTGTATATAATGATGCTCAAAACTTTGCACAGCGTGAGACTTTGAGCAGACACACTCTGTTGAGGCTCTCTCGGCCGCAGTGTTTAATTAAACCAACTTGTTCCTCTTTTGCCAAATGCCTCTTGTATTTTCATTCATTAAGGGTAAAGTCTTATCCGAGCAACACCTACGTTGGTGCTAGGCTGCCAATAAGCAGAAAGGACAGGAACGCACCCTATCGCTGAAATAGGTTGCATACCTGCCATTTCACGTTGGCGTTAGGCAGCACAGCAAGGTGCCTTTTGTGCTGTCCTATGCCCAAATGCCGTAAATGAGGCCCTAAGTCTGCACATGTTCAACCGACAGGGCAGCATTAAAGAAACACTGACACTTCGAATGTAACATGCACAATTCTTGCAGTGGTGGAAAGTTTACACCAGTTGACAGCAGTACTATGCGGTAGCACGTAGCCAATACCTTGCAATTACAGGTTGTCTTCCAAAAAATGGGAAATAGCAGTGCATACCCGGTAATTCAGATTAGAATTCCTCACAGAATTCCCAGTTTGTGCTTTGATAGAGACTTGCAAGCTCCCATTGATATGTGTTAGCAGTTGGGAGGGTTATTCTGCTTCTTTTTAAATACATAATTGTGTTTTATGAGTTTTTATTATGTACGCCCATGGTTCACTGATGAATTGTATTGATGTACTTTCCTTCCTCCACTGAAACTGCTTTGTCTGTGATAGCAATAAGTAGCATCATATTACATTTTCTATGTGCATAAACCCCACCTGTGACATGGCGGACCAATTTTGGTTTTTGTCTACGCTTTGTGCTTATGTTCTCTTTTCCTGTGTACGAGATTATTGGGGAAGTACTTTATGGAACACAGGATGTGTGGTACACCTCCAAGATTTTTGCATTGTGAATTCATGTGGCTATTGTATTATGGTTTATTGTTTTTTATTTTACAACTTTTAAGACATATAGCCTAAATAAAGTATTTTCATGCTCCTCACAGAATTCCCAGTTCTCTGGGGACTAATGCTTCCATTTACCACCTGCTCTGAGGTGGTAAATGAGAGTGAGAAGGCAGGGGGTGGAGGGGGTAGACGTGGGGACAATGGTACGGTACAGAGAACAAAGTGGGCTGATGGAAGGGGGAGAATTAAATTCTCATCCACTTGCCTTAGGGGTGGCGTGGGGGCTAGGAACAGATGATTGACTGCTCCTTTGGCACACACTTTCTACGAATTTACTCCTCAGATTTTCTGGAAGCATAAAAGAGTGTCCAGTGTATCTAGAACTGGTTTTAACATTGGCGGCACCCAGTGCAACAATGGTTGTCGGCGCCCCCAATGACCACCTTCTCCATGGTTTCCCTCACTAACACTCTTTAATAGTGCCCCTCAAGTCTCCATAGCCACTCTCTCTCACATGCATTTCTTTTTCTTTATAGTGCCACTCATGTCAGTGTGGTGTGTCAGATCACTTTACATCACACACATTACACAGTCAGTGAATCATATCTGTGTAAAGCCGTATATGGAGAAGTGTGGCTCACTGGTTAGAGGAGGCAGACTTGGAAGCAGAGGTGAGCCTGGGACCAGGGTTCAATTCCCGGCTCGGCGGGGTCGTGAGTCCTAAAAATGTCCATGGACTTGACAATTCTAGCTCCGGTGCCTACTCGATTCATGGGTTCACACTCTGCGACTATGGGCAATTGCTTGCTTAATCTCCACAACGGCCCCTTGCGGTGGGATGCCTGGCTTTCACCTTGCGGATACCCTGCCGGGGTTATCTCACAGGGGAATACTAGGACGGGTTCCCTAAGCAAGCGCTTAGAAACTGCTCGTGATTTGCGCTATATAAATTCCTGTACATTTACATTAATATGGGAAATGTTACATAAGACAAAGGACTAGAAGGCGTAGGAGTCAAATGTCAGCCATACTGGTAAGCAGCATAGTTTAAGAGTGCTTGGCCTGAAGAAGCACAAACTCAGAACTTAAATTGTGCCACAGTGGTTGGGGGTTGTCTTTACTAATAGGAATTGATTTCTACCCAAATCAACTCATTTTGAGACATTAGGATAATGAAGGAGGAGGGAGTGGGGTAAACATAGTGCTCTAACCAATACCTTGCAGTCTGCATGCAGCTTTTGATGACAGTTCATAGTTCACTGTGCTATACTAGGATACTAACCTATAAACTGCAAGTAGCAAAAATATCTTTGCGACAAAAGTGGTAACTCAATGAACTACTACATTATACACATTTCTGTACTCTTCATGTTAGAGATGCTTTCAGCAGTGGTATTAACAATCTGTTCTACTTTGAGTCATAATTTCCACTACACAAAACTCTCATCTCTCCAGCAGCTCCAATCATCACCAGAGTTATCTTTGCATTTTTATTGTTGCCTGAAAATTGATGGAGGCGAGGAACTCTAAAGCAGGTGCTTTTAAATACCTTATATATTTGAAAACACACCACCTCCAAAGTCAGTGCCCGGTGCGGTGGCACCGGTACCACCATCCTAGACCCAGCCCTGCTTGTACCCCCAAACAGAAAGTGTAAATGCGAGAAAGAGCAGTTCACTTATAATTGAGCAGAGCGGTATCTCACTCAAGGACTCTGCTCCACTCCTTGTACTAGCCTGAGAGAGAACCACAATAACTTCCTTTCACTACTCTACTGTGACAGTGTGCACAAGATGATGAAATGACCCTGTATTGTCTTAGATTTTCTGGTCGGTGAGTTATGTATTTCATGTATAAGGTCGGACTGGTGGGGTTGCAAAGGTTTCTGGTAACTATGTACATAAATTAAACCTGCTGGTGGGGTAGGATGTTGTTGTTCAACCAGTGACGTTTGAGTTTACCCTTGTGCTGAATAAGATGTTGGTAGCTCGCTGCGTGTAATATTCAGTGAAGAATATGAAGTCCCACTGATACGTCTGCATTCGCTCTGTGCAGTGACTTAGGGAACACCACTGACCCACCAGTTTGCTGATAAATATTTTACATTTTATGAACGCAACATTAAAAAGTTAACAAATGTAGTAATTATTTACCTGCACCTTCTACCATTTAAGAGAAATATTTACCAAACCACGAACACTGATTGCATGTTATGCAAGGTCTCCTCACTTTACTTGACAGCTAAGCTAACCCAAGACAGTCTTCTGAAGGACTTTGGGGCATATTATCAACAAATAGCGATATTTATCGCTATGTAGGCTTAGCGGCAATTTTTTTATTGCCACACATCCCCGGATTTTATCGCTGAGATAACGTGCTATTAGCAACGTTTATCTCAAAAGCGATAAAATTCCTGGCGATAGCTGCAAAATCTGTGAATATCGCTGAGAATACAGCGATATTCATGCATTGTCGCTAACAGGGTCATAGCCATTATATCCACCTCCCATTGGATATAATGGCTAAGAACTGGTCTGAGCAGGCGTTAGTTTTTGGAGATATTCGCACTTAGCCCAAATATTTCCAACGCTACGCCTGTGTTGGTAAAAGGCGATAGCGAGGTTAGCGACTGCTTTCAGTCGCTAACAGGTTGGGAACGCCCACTTTGCATGTAATTAGCGATAAATATCGCTGACATGCAAAGCGGGCCCCAAATCGCTCGCTATCGCCTACAAGCTGTTGCTAACTGCTGTTAGCGACAGCTTGCTAATAAGCCGATAGAATTATCGCAGCTTAGAGGCCGTAAAGCGGCGATAATTTCCTATCGCCACCCTTGACAATATGCCCCCTTGTGTAGCTCCTGAGGACTAAAAGCCCTCCATTCACAGAAAGAACCAAAGCGATCACGTTCTCAATGCCTGCTCGATAGCGAGAATTCCCAGCATGCACTGCGTTACTTAACAGTAGAAATCACAGGCCAGATAGTAGTGTATTGTATTTGTAACCCAGTAATTCACACTACACTACATCTCACCCCATTAACAACGAGCACACTCCCATTAGCAAAGGTTTAGTGCCTAAATGAAAACCCAGATTTGCCACAGAAACGGGATTACTTTCAAGTTTGCAACCTGATTGAGATATATTAATTCATTTCTTTGCCTGTTTTCTTTACGAAAACACGAGGGGAAGCAAATCTATAGTGGTATCGTACACACTAATGATTTCATTAATTCAGCGAGTCAGCCAGCACAATTCATCAACCGCGCTTACCTTCGCTCGCCGTTTTTTTTTTGGGTTTGCATTTTCTCTGGAATTTAAATTATGATGAAAAAGTGGCTGACTAATCTGGATTCTCAATGTATTCATGTTCAATAAAAAGCTATTCATCAGCCTAAACTCTGCCGTGAGTTCAAATCAAATTGGAGCCACCTGGGAGCAAACAGAATTACTCTTCTTCGCTCGCACGAGTACAGTGGATAAAAATAACAAGCAGGTTCTCAAGGAGGCCAGAATTGTGATTCTTCAGCTATTCGCCGCTGCAGGCTTCCGCCGCGGTGATTTAAGGGTGCGGAGGCTGTCCCTGGGTACTTATCAGTCAGGGGATTGGACCAGAGATTAGTAAACTCCAATCTGGGAGATGAAACGACCTGCGTCATAAATCTTGCTCAAAAGCAAGGCCATGAACGCCTGCCATTTGGATAATTTATAGTTCTTGGATAAAGCGTGCACTTTAGCTCCAAGTACACAAACAGGCAATCAAGCTTGCCTATAACTGCTGGCCTTCTTAACTCAAGTAAGCACAGAGTAAAATACAGGACGGGAATTAAAAGTCTAGCAAAAAGAAAAATATATCAGCTACTGGGTTGAGAACTGGAGCGAAAAGTAACTTTGGAAGAACAGTACATTGTGACACTTCCGCACTCAGACCCCTGTTACCTCTACACTCCCTCCTTGACTGTATCTTTGTCAGGCCGGGCTTGGAACCGAAACCGGCCCTGGAAAGAGCTCTGCCCTCTCTGGGAGGGGGCGGGAAAGCGGGAGGTTGCTAGTGGAAAGTTTTGTGCCGCTTTTGTTGCTGGGGGCAATATTGACCCTATGCTGCAAAACCAGCCCCGGTAACAAAAACGCCGACCCCCCCTAGGGGTCCATACCGGCCCCACATTGGTGGGCCACTGGGGAAATGCCTGGTGCCCACTACGGCCAGTCCGGCCCTGATCTTCATCTTAGAATCTGTACAGTGAGTGCTCCATTGCCTTCTAGTTATGGTCACTTATACAAATAACACAGCTACACAGAGGAAGAAATGAACAGAAAAAATGGAAGGAAGGAAGAGTAAGGCAAGGGTTTGAAGGTGTTTAGGGAAGAAAACAAACTGGAAGGAAAGTAGAAATTATAGAAAAGAAAAGCCTGGAATTATAAACTGAAGGTGTTGAAAGAAAAGGAATGGGTGACCAAAAAAGGAGTAGATGATGGAAGAACGAATTGTGGTCATGATTAACAGAACGGGGGAATGTTCAGATATTCATTTAGCATTTTATACATGCCTTATGCCAATTAAGGCCACCATTTTTTATGCTTATTGCAACTTTTGTTAAGAGAAATTGATATGCCCAGGTTTAAGATCGGAACCAGAGAAGAAACTGGTATTGAAATCAGGCCCTCTGCTTTTTAATGTCAGCATTCTGTACTCCAATTCACCCCCCCCCCCCCCCAAAAGAATTTTTTTTTAATGCCAGTTCCAATTAAGTGTGCAAAACATACCTCTCAGAATGCACATGAAAGACCTCGATTAGCAGACATTTTGTCCAGGGATGGAGATTTCAATTTCTGAAAAGTCCCAAATAGCCCAGATCTTGTGCAGTCATGAATTGAGGCTTAAACCAGTTACTCATGTTGAGCACCCCTGGCAGTGTACTGAGATAAAAAAAAGACCAGGACCACCCATTGAGGTGTGTAGACTCAGTATAGATTGGTAGAGGTGTGAATATTTTGTAAGCACTCAACTTTAGAAAGACAAGTAAGAATGGTAAAGATTCAGGAATAAAAAAGGGTTTGAGGAGAAGAGGATGGAATAGATGGTGGAAGAATGGAAAGAGGAATTCAGAAATGGGAAGGTACAGGGAAGGAGTGAGAAAGAGAAAAAGGAAGTAAAGAAGGAATGAAGTCAGGAACAAATTAAGAAAGGAAAAAAGAAGAAAAGGACAAAGGTCAAAGAAGATGACTGAAAAATTTAGGGAGCACAAGCATGAAGACGGAACAAACAGTAAGGCGGAGGAGCATTGCCTCACTTCTTTGCAACAATGAAATAAAGGAATCATAAAATGATAATAACTCAATGTTGCAGGCAGGGCTGGACTGCTCATTCAGGAGCAGGGGAAGCAGTGGTTTGCCCACTCCAAACGCATGAATGTTTGGCCAGCCATCTCGGGCTGGCCAAATAATAATGGGCACTTTGCATGTTCTCCACTCAGGCTGTTTCACAGTCTGGGTGGATAACATGCTCAGGCTCCGACTGCCTGTCTGAGTGCCGAACCTCAGTGCTCAAGCCAATCACAACACTGCATTGAGTTGAGATTAGCTATAGGGAGCCTGGTGCTTCCTGCTTCCTGTTCTGGCTGGGAGAACGGACAGAGGGACGACGGAGGAGAGATGCTGCAATCCGGTATGTTTTTTTATTCTTTTTTTCTACAACACCTCACCCCCAATCGGTGCCGGCCGCCACTGGGAACAAATATATTGATGATTTGCAAAATTGCAAAGTCTTGCCAAATGCTACATACATTTACTTTTAACTACAGGAGCTACGAAATCAGTGCAATTGCTTTAATCCGAAACACCCTTTATGGCAGCAAAAAACTATTTCCACTACCAAAGATGGGTTTGTTGGGGCAACAGGAGAACTGGAGCCCCAATAAACCCGTTCTCGATAATGGAATGAGTTTCTTGCTGCAACATAGGGAGTTATGGATTATGGAGATACTTTGATTTGGTCCCCAGCCACCAATTGTGTTGGGATCTGAGCCCTGCCCCTCTCCCGAGGAAAGTTACCAGTGGTTTTGGCCTTGACTTCCACATCCACAACTGCCCAGTCGATTGGGCCACACACTACACAAATCAACCGCCACTCACCTGCACTGAGCATGCCCCCTACACTGACCCTGAATTCTGTCTTCTCAAGCACCTACCAGTGGCTGCAGAGACATGATTCTTGTTCTATTCACGATTTCCTGCTTCTGGATGTCCTCACAGTGAAATCACGACGCAGAAAAATGAGAAAACCTTGGCCCACATCCCTTAGACCGGTATATATATATATATATATATATATATATATATATATATATATATATATATATATATATATATATATATATATATTTCGCTCTAATACATGATAAATAATGCTCATACCCCTGAACTAGGAATGATTGCACTCCCAAACTTCCCCACAAACCACCTTCCCAAAATCCAGTAAAATGGTAAAAGTATGAATGCCCTAAAAAGTTAAACATATGTAAATTGCATACTCAGCAATAATAAAACTGAATAAGACAAACACAAATCATAACACTGCACTGCAAAGCCTTCAATACAATGGAAGTTTGGAACTCACTAAAGCAGGTTAGACTACTTGGGACTGAAGTCCTTCACTAGTTACTTGATCTGGACCGTTCTAGAAAGTTTCTCAAACCAAACATAAATTCACAGCCCTGGCAATGAACAGAGAAGAAGCTGCTGGAGACGAGAGTGGGAAAAAGGAAAAAAAGAATTGGTATGTTCAAGTGGCAATTGAGAAGTTAAAGGTGAGCAAATAAGCAATTAAATGTTATTGTCTCTGTTCCTCTTTAGGAACATCTCACCTGCGGCTCAGACCCATGCACCCCATGAGGCTGCAGGAGCATGCCCCTCAGCCTTGCGATAAGATTACTGCATTTGTGCTTAGTCTTCAAGAATACTCCTATGATACACAGCCAGCCAAACAGCTTTTGGGTCTGATTCACAAAGGTAAACGTAAACGTATGTGTAAGCTTACTCTTTTTCAGTATTTACAAACCTGCAATGTAATACATGTAATATAAGGTGGATTTGTAGAGTGCAACTTGTCACATGTGAGGGTATCCAGGCACCCTGCACATAAAAGCATACAACAGGCCTATTTTTTATGTGCGGAGTTTGTAAAGTTATTATTAAATCACAGTTTTGTGAATCCTCCAAAATAGTAAACTTACAAAAACGTTACCTTTGTGAATCAGGCTCATAATATTTAACTCTTAGCCCAAACAGGTGGCTGATTTTGAGAGACTTTAGAATACCTAGTTGAAAGACTATGTAAAGAACATAATGTCACATGTGTCTGCTGAGAGAACAATCAAGGAACTGACATTTTCTAAAAGATCCCAGAAAGTGTAAAATAGGTGATGTTGGATATGAATAAACCCGCCACTTTTCAAGAATCTTATCAAGCAGTACAGGATAAATTATTTAGAGGTAACATTCTGTTTTTCTGATGTTGACACAAACAAAGTGCATGCGATTTCATTTATTTATTTTTCTATATAAGATAGAGGGGACCTCTAACAATGAGCAGCATGGTAGCAGGGCCATTTCAAATAGGAAATGAAGCATACTGAAAAATATTGTGTATGTGTGCATGTGCAGGTGGTCTGGTGATAATCCTAATGACCAAGATCATAATCCTTTGCAAAGGGGGTTGTAAACAATGGATAAAGTTGGAGTCCAAGAAGAGTGCCCTAAGTCTTATCTAATCTAAGGACTTGATTTACCGCCTTCTCGTATAAGCAACCAGCACTATCCAAATAGGGACCAATCAAGAGAAAGATGCTGATATAATGAGTAGTGTGCATTTTATTGTGGAGATACCAGGGGGCTGATATCTCCAGTTCAAACCAGTATCGCCTCATCAAAATCTAACCATTGTGAAACAATGAGCCCAGAATGGTGCCCAGACTTATTACTTTTCCACAGATATTCCTGATTTTGGGCCACTTACCAGGCTCTTTTGCATTGCAATGTGTCACCTGCTTGGAGTGGGTGATAACATGTAATGCAGATATTGCAATGGCAGGGTGCAGGGGAGATGGAGCACATGTAGAGGCTG
Source organism: Lissotriton vulgaris (assembly GCF_964263255.1). NCBI lineage: Eukaryota > Metazoa > Chordata > Amphibia > Caudata > Salamandridae > Lissotriton > Lissotriton vulgaris. Next base: position 999,527,372 of record NC_141689.1, read on the forward strand.
CTAAGGGCCAGAGAGTGATTTCAGCTCCTTTCTATTTTGCAGAAGGCGGGTGAAAGGTAGCTGGTCCGGGGGCCAGTGTTTCCAAAACCTACACAGAGATGCAAAAGTGGGAAACAATCCAATGGTGCCCTCCACTCAACAATCACAATATGCACAAAGTCCTTGGTGAGATGCTCACATGAAATCCTTTTGCATAGGTTTACAGGGTCCACTTCATCTATGGCTGAGATAGTGTTTATCCCTAGTATCCATCTAGAGCGACATCCCTGCAATTGAGGACTCTAAAAACAAAAACCAAGTCCAGTGCTACAGGGGATATGATAAACAATCAACTGCCCTTACAGAAGACGCATAGGGAATGCCCTCTTGAGCATCCACCAGGGAGCGATTGGCAGGCACTCACCAGTTTGCTCATTACATCATCATTGGCAACTCTCCTATGAAGTGGAAGGAACCAACACCCCAAAAGTGAAGAAGAATGTTGTATGTATGTTAAAGCCTATCTTTTCATATGTGTAAACCACACAGATTATTGCCCCACTTACAGGTCCCCACAGGGAGAGACGTTTCTCCCTCACAAGATAAAAATCACATAAAAATGAGTTGCTAGGCATTGGGCTTTCGTCTTTAATTATCAAACACCGCAATCATGGTAAAACACACACTATCATGTTTAGACCATTTTAAATTGAACAGCTGACATGTTTCATTGCCAGTACATATTTCCTGCCAATTTCTTCAGGGCAGGAGGACCTCATATCACCCATATGTGCACCGGACTAAATGGCCACTGTGTGATTTCCTACAAGGGGAAACAACACTTACAACACAACTTTTACAACGCACTACCTTTACAACAAACCTTTTACAACGCAACATCCATTACAACGCATGCCATTACAACGCAACCATTACAACGCATGTCACCACAACGCATACCACTACAACGCATGTCGTTACAACGTAGTCATTACAATGCATACCATTACAACGCATACCTACGCTATCCAACACTTACCCTACTGTTGCACACCCTGGAGTTAGAATAGTAATTTTTACCCTTACACTATCCAATACTTACCATACTGTTGCACCCCCTGGATTTAGAATAGTAATTTTTACCCGTACACTATCCAACACTTACCCTACTGTTGCACCCCCCTGGAGTTAGAATAGTAATTTTTACCCCTACACTATCCAATACTTACCATACATGCAATGTAATGGTATGCGTTGTAAATGTAGTATCCGTTGTAGTGGAATGCGTTGTAAAGGTAGTTTCAAAGAATTTGTTGTAATGGCATGCGTTATAATGGAGTGCGTTGTAATGGATGTTGCGGTGTAAAAAATGCGTTGTAAAGGTATGCGTTGTAAAAGTGTGTGTTGTAACGACATACATCCCCTACCAGTGGCCCAAATGAAGGGCAACTGAGGTATTTCAAAAACAGCCTTTTATATATATATATTTCAGACCCTGTTGCACTTGCGGTGTCGGCAACTCACAGTTCAGAGTGACGCGACCCAGTGGCCGTTGGGTCCGGTGCACATATGAGAATACTTTAAATTGTACAAATATGTCCCCGTGATGCCAATTATTCACCATAACTGACTATCAGTGTTTGACCAGTCAGAGAAACAGCTCCTTCAGCTCCTTTGACTGACAACAGTAAACATCTAGTAGCAAGCTTGTATAACATTATGAATCTAAAATTGACAGTTCCAGACCTGCTAGGTCAAAATCTAACCTGCGAATTTGAATGGAAGACTACAAGCCAGAAACGAAAGTGATAATCTGTGGAGACACCCCAAGCCAAATTCTCTCTCAAGTTCATGCTTACATTTCCGTTCAACTTCATCTTTTTTCCCCCGCAACCTGCACTTTAAAATGTATGACTATGCTGTTCATATCAATTTAAGATTAGATATTTTACATGTAACTAGTTAAATACAAACATCAAACTAGAAGCTAGAAGGTTCAAAACAGAGTTACTTATTTTCGGGTGATTAGAGCACTAAACAGGAGGCTCTTATATGGTAACAGCATAGACTTTCACAGCCTCAGTTACCAAATTCTAGGACTCAGTAAAGGAATGAACTTTGACTCAGCCATGCCATTTCAATCGCACATGAAAGTGATTTCAAGCAATGCCTTGTTTCTAGTGTTACCCTGAAGAATATCTAGTTCTCATCTGAAATTAGGTTACAATAACATCTTTCATTTTTACTTTATTTGAAAAGGTATACCTTTCGTTTGAAGCGCTATTTAAAATTATGTTAATGCCTATTATTTCTTCCGTTAATATTATTCATTAATATTGCACTCAGCAAGGCCACCAAATGAGTCAAGGATAAAAAAAAAACATTTCCGAGCCCCCCAGAATCCATCCACTGTTTACTATCAACATTTCCAGTACGTTCACAATTCAAGGCGCTACACACTAAAACGAGTAAAAACTTTATGTCATCACAAAACCATTACACAACAGAAACAATCCGTTTTTAGGACAGATTGTTGCAAGTTATAAAAAGTGCAAGGACTGACCCCGCTCTTAGCACCACGTGGAATATAGAAATGCGGGTTAAAGTATGCGACAAGTTCTCTCATTTAATAGTTAAAACCTGTATCCTTACCTCTTTCTTCCTTGTCTGAACAGTGGAAAACATTGTGGAAACAGTTATCCTACAAAGTGTGCCTCTCCGCTGTTATGGCCCAATGCACGGCCGTGCTGGGAAGCGGCCTTGCCTTGAGGCAGCACGAGCCACTCAATACGTTGAGCGCAAATAAATAAATAAAACTGTCCAATCAATGGTAAGTGATGTAGCTGTGCAACATGTCACATTAAAACCGAGAAAGTGAAGTAGCAATCCTGCAATGTGGTGAGCCCTTCCACCTCCGAAATATTCATTTACATCTTCCAGGACAGAAGTGACTGAAAATCATTACCCTTAAATTGTATGTTTCCATAAACAAACTGCTCTAACAGAACGCTTTTTTTTCCTGGCTAGCAGTTATTATGCCTTAATGCACTGCTATGGAGTTCTGCTGTCAGTAGATGCTTTTTAATCATGGCGGCGCCTCATTCAGCTCCCTCAGCGATGTCAAACATTGATTGACAAAAGCAAGCCGAAAGCAAGACATTTACTAGGTGACAAGAGAAAGACATTTACTATATTCTCTCCAATAACTGGATTGAGCTTTCAGATGCTGTTAAGAGCTCCCATTGATTAATACTCAGGTGCAGAGCAAGCCAAATCTTGATATGACTCATTTAGAAAAGGTGAAGGTTGGAATCTAAATATCTAGATACCTTCCATTTTTTTCAGGTCTGGCTTTCAGACTGTTCTAGCTACATAAATACATCTTGGTTAGCCCTCTACATTCATTGGTTTGTTTGATCTGTTCTAGTGTCATTTACATAATATTTCTGCCCACCACACCATATAGTGTGGAGCACTGGGCCAACCCACTTCATCAATTGCTTGTCATGCACTGTGAGAGATGCCATCTATCCAATCTCATGCACACTGCTTCTTGTAAAGGAGTATCTGAGATGCTGAGCCATGCCTTTATTTTTGTAAAAATATATTTGCCAGTTTGTTTGCATATTGCATATGTTTGCAGATAAACTAGAATACATAAATATATGAATGGTTGAATAAATAAATATCGCTCCTTTGCCAAGGCAAGGCATATTTGGGTCAATTCACAAAAGCAAGTGGAGTAGCATGATTTTGTCTACATCCTTCTACATTTGGATAGGCCATATATATATTTACATTTAAACGTATGTACTCGTGTGACACAATAATATTAATGAGATATGGTGCACCGACTATATGGCATGTGCCTTTATTGCGTGTTTTTGATGTATGTGGGAGCATATTAACGTTTTCCTTTTCAGGAATGTCTTCTATGCAGTGCACTCACCAAGGATTAGAGAAATGAGTCATCCATGTGTTTTACACTTACTTTATAAAATGTGACCAGTTGTTTCCGTTTAATAATACATATATCAGTTCGATTGCACCATATAAGAGTACAGTATAGGATGGTTTGATTTCTATAGTAAAGATTTCATTTATTGGGATATATGTATGATTTGAAACTAATATGTATCTAAAGGGAAATGTTAAATTAGCTTGAAATTGGATCTTAAGCTTATAGTGAAGGCATTTAACCCCTTCGATGCTGATGACGAGCTCAGCTCGTCATCAGCCACGGGTGACGTGTGCGGATGACGAGCTGAGCTCGTCATGTAACGAGGTTAATCGAAAACAGCCGCACAGCTCAAAAATAACCGCAGCAGCGATGCGGTTAACATTAACTTGAAAGTTGTTTTTCTGCATATTTTCTCCTCTGTAGGTGCAAACCAAAAGCTTTTATTAGTTAGTGAAAAGCACATTGTATTCCTGAGATAGTGAGGTGAAGAATATTTGGCATGGTCAATCAGTTTTAATGAAGAACAAAAGGAGAATTACCAGTTAGTACTATCAAATGAAGGGAGGAACCTAAAGGCCCTATGGAAGCGGAGACTGGAAAATGGGAGTAGTGTTCAGGGCACCAGGTTCTTTCTTGGGAACTGAAAGATATTGAGATGTGGATGAGGTCATGTTATTCGAATATGGGTTGTGCATTTTAATTAGTGAACTCACCATAGGGTTAGTCAGATTCCCTTTAGGCTTCGAGAGATAGAGACCTCTCTTGACTTTTTGGATTGTGTGACTTCATGCTATACAAGATTCTTTACCTAAAGAACATCTACAGAGGCTCTGATGCTGACACCTTTCTTGCTTCCTTCATTCAATAGGATTTCCCCTATCACTAGGCTAGTGGAGGGTTTGTTAGATGCTGCAAATCTTTTCCATGTATGGGGAGAAGGTTTGTAATAATTTGTCCAGTCATCAAGTTCTTTTCCTCATATTTTGCATCACTGCAACTGAGATACTTATATGTTCTTGGCTGTTGAAGACCAATATTGTAAGACGTGCAGGTCAATAATCATATATTTCTACAGTATGGTCTTAAGATTGATTTATATTAGACTGGCTTTGAGTTTGTAATATATCAGTTAACTTCAAGTTAGTGACTCAGGTTTTTATTATGTGGTCCTAATGATCCCACTGTGCATAAAGATTTAAACTGTTGCTAGCCCTTTTTCCTTTCAGGCTGCTAGAAATATCTATTGATCAGTGTTGAATGGGAATAAACTGCCCAGAGCATTTGCACAACTAATATCTGTGTAAATATGTGTAAATATCCGCATGGATGGAATTAATCATTTCCATGTAGAGATTCCAGAATAGATACAGACTCATAAGTCTCCACCCCCACCTCTCCCCCTCAAATGACAGAGTGGAGACACTTAACTCTGAATTAATGCCTGGAAAGTTACAACTAGTAACATTTTGGCTTTTTGTAGAGATCTCTGCCAACAGGCCTAGAAAAAAGTAATAGTGAATGTTTTAAAATAAAAATACTAACACATATTTCCCTTACTCCTAACCACCTAGTACTAACAGAGTAACAAGGAACAACACATCTCAACTGCACTAAAATGTAACATATTTCATTTTTATTTAATACTTTTATTGAAGTTATTTGTTTAATTCCAATAGAGCAAATGTTCATTTTCTCTCCACCACCCCCAAAAGCATGATTGGTGTCCACGATGTCATATTCAAGGATGCACATTTTTTATTATTCTATTTGTGATTTTTTTTTTTAAATATCATTTAAAACACATTTAATTTTAAATCATTATTAGTTATTGATAAACTAGATATTGTTATTTAATGCAACGTATTTTATATGTTTATGTATGTGTTAGTGTCAGCCATGCATATGCTGATTTACTCCAATGCTGGGCTGGAGCACATTTAAGGCTTTTTTTCAGTAGTACTGCTGTATTAGATTTAAATGCGTGTTTTATGAATTTCAATTATCGTACTCTTACATGAGTGTGTTTTATGCTAGCATGTGCCCCCCATAAACCCCTCCTTTAATTTCCCTTCACCTCTCCTACTTAGGAGTATTTCATATTTTGGTTGAGGGGGGATGACACTTGTTCAGGAAACAGCCACAATACCCTGTATGGGGTAACTGCTAAATTCACAAAATTAACCTGTACTTCACCCTCTTCTAGCTTGGCGCAAAAGCAGTCATGCTTAACTTAGAGGCAATTTGTAAAGTATTTATGCAGCACACAAACAGTAGTAAAGTGAGAACACAACACTAGAAAAATGCCACAACAATGTTGAAAAATAGAATTATATATAATAAATTATTTGACATTAAAACAACAAACATCCACTAGTACAACTGGCGATATGCAGTTTCAAAGTATTAAATACAAATACTGCCTAAAAGCACACAGTGCCAACTGTGGTTATCTTGTCACGCCGGAACGGAACAAGTTCAGGCGACCATGATGGAGTGTGGGATGGATACAGGCTCCAAGTTAGACCCATGTAATAAAATTGCCTTAAATACTGGTCTGCGAAGCATTGTGGGAACCTGTGTCAAAGATGTGTCATGCAGCAGTGGTTCTGAGAAGCTGCAAAAATGACAATTTTTGAAATGTTTAGTAAAATCTAGAGCTTAAAAGATCAACGCTCCATCCGCGGACATCTTGTTAAGCAAAACCGGGACAAAATCGAAAAATATGGGGAACCGTGATGGAATTGAGGTCTAATAAAAGAAGCGGATTGGGTCGTAGTCAGCGCTTTGCTTTGGACTTAGAAGAAAATTATCCGAAAAAGTTCTGACAAGGTAAAATTCCACAGGTATAGCAGCAGGAGGTGTCTGAGAAAAAGCGTCATCATTGGGGAGCTGATAGACGAGGTTGTGGTAAAGATTTCTATGTTCAGACTTCGTCATGTTGTAGAAGTGGAAAATCTCCAGGAGGATAAAGCAGGAGGGTGTAGCCAGCAAGAGTTCCAGGAGGCCAAATACCCTTTTGGCAAAGGATCATTGAACAGGATATGCTGTATTAACAGGATTTGCTGCTGCCAAAAAGAACATAGTGGAAGCTCCTTCAAAGTCAGGCCAAACAGTGATGTACCTTAGGTGGATAGACAAGCATATTGGTTTCTAGGTTCGAAGAACAGCTTTTAACCTAAAACTTTCCAAGTCTTGGATTGTGGTTATCTGGCTCCTTTAGCACCACCACCAAGGGTCCAGGACTGAAGGGGCACCACTTTGGGGGTGGGGGTTAAGACTAACTCAGGCTGGGTCCAGGTGCGTGTTCAAGATGGTGGGAGCCTCTTATTGCTTAGTGGTTCTGAACAGGAGGCCAGCAAACTAGCCCTTGGGGTCATCTGGTAGTTGTGGGTTCAGGTAGAGAAGCAGGGCTAAAAGAGCAGGATATTCCTGTAAGGTTTAAGGTAGGTCAATAAAGTGAACTAATGAGTGGGTATGAGAGTCTAAATTTTATACCTGATGCCTTCGATGAAGTAGGAGTTGTTTCTAAAGATAATTTTCTTCGAAGTGTTTGGAATTTCATGACTCCTCTGCCTTGGTTCAAAGAGGGGCTGGATACAGGAGCAGTGCAGTGGTGACAAGCCCTTTGTGCGAGGGCAGAGCACATCCTAATCAGTTGCACATGGGGTTGTGCCCAGCCTGTCACCAGATGGCCCATTTATGGAAACCTAATCGTTCTGTAGTGTGGCAGTCGGGGAAGAAGTCTAACTGTCAACGACACCCAGTCATGTGACCTAACAGGCAGGAAAATGCCAACTTTCTAAAAGTTCTCATTATTCTAGCTTATTGGTCAAACACAAATGTTTTTTGTTTGTACCGGTATTTTATTTATACCTTTTGATTTGAGTTTTTTAAGTTTGCATTTACCAAACTTTATGTATGAAAAAGTTTGGTAAATGCAAACTTAAAAAACTGAAATCAAAAGGTATAAATAAAATACCGGTGCAAACAAAAAACATTTGTGTTTGACCAATAAGCGAGAATAACGAGAGCTTAAAATAATTGTGGTACAGGCAATTTTGTTGTTTATTGATTGTTATATGGCCCAGCCTTGACCACATTCCTAAAGGGCCTAACTCCCCAGTTTTTTCAAACTTTCTAAAAGTAGCATTTTCAAAATTTAAATTTAAACTCCAACCTTACCATTATTGAGGAATTTGAATCACAATTTCAAAGATATCAAACATGAAATGCTTATCTGGTCCCATTCAAAAAGTTAGTACTTATTAAATGTAATAAGGCAACCCAATGTTATCGCAAGGGACAGGTAGACCTACAGTAGTGAAACACCAATTAAGGAGTTTACTACCTGGACATGCAAAACTTAAAAGTACTTGTTCAAAATGTTATTACAATGCACCCTGCCCTATCGGTTAACTAGAGCCTATCTTAGGGGTAACGTATATGCAATAAAAGGGGAGTTGAAAGCTTGGCGAGGGGTTTATATTAACGAGTAAAATTGGAAGTTTAAAACTGCATTCATGCTGTAATGGCCGGCCTGGGACATGTTTTAAGGGGCTCCTTAAGTGTGTGGCACAATAATTGCTGCAGACCCATTATTTGTTCTTGATTGACACTGATCTGCACTTATCTGACCCATGATTAAATGTGGAGTAAAGTGCACAGAACGAAGTAACAAGTAAATGCTTATTGTCCATATTAATTGAATTGATGGCCTTTAGGCTGTTAAATTGGTTTAGCAGCATTTGAATGTGACGGCTAGGACTTTCCCCCCTATCTCTTAGACCCACTAATAGCATTACATTTAGAGATCCTGGTTATATGGTATACCACTCTACAACTGATGTATAACTAAATTAAATATGTAATTCAGGTGTACATCAATTCTACCATGCTTAAAAGACAGAGCACAAGCATGTAAGCACTGGCTAGCAGTGATAAAGTGAACATAGCCTTAAAACTAACCCAGGGCGGTGTACTCCGCTCCGCCAGCGGAGTTTGCAGTGTTTTACCAACTCCAATCTCAACTGGGAACGCAAAGTGGGGGCAAAACTTCAACTATATGGTGGAGTGGAGTATGTCCCTCATCCCCAGCGCCACCAGGCCCCCCTAAAAAAGGGTAAAAAGACCCACTTACGTGCTCTCTGTTATGTCTTGCTTGAACTGCGTATGCGCAGTCCACGGTAGACATAAAAAGTGGGGGGTTGGGACCGGCAACGAGTATCAGGACGGCAGCAACAAGGAGACACCACAGCTAGGAGGAGGGTGGCCCGCAGATGTGAGAGAAAAGGAAACTGGGGCAGAGCGGAGTTCCACAGAGTTTTTTTTTAACTCCGTGGAACTCTGCAGAGTTGCACCCCGCTTACTCCACCCAGGCTCACTTAAGACCAACCAAAATTAATTCAGCAAAAATAGGAGTGAAAGCAATATCTTTGGAAAAAGCCCTGCAGGGAGGGCCAAGTCCAACAACTGTGTTTGAGAAATATTGTTTCTCATCTCTGTTGGAAAGTGGGTAAATATCTAGGCAGGGTGAATTGCGATATCCTAGGCGTTGGTTACATAACTATTTTGTAGTAAGTTAAATGAATGACTCCTGTCACATTGTTAATTTCCATCTTTGACGAGTTGAGAACTAGTTAATCAACATCCATCATTTATATTAGTTCTGCAGACAGTCCAAAGATTTAGGGGTTCATTTATTAGAGGATTGCGTCATTTTTGCACCAACGTGGTACATGCGTGACACAAATCGCTAAGTCAGATTTTTTAAGCCATGCAAAGCTACTTTGCGTGGCTCTGAATGGTTAAACAATCTGGAGTAACGGAACAAAGTGCAAATCACTGCTTTGCAGTACTCTGCCCTGGGTAGGCAATCCATGGACATTGCTTGGGTGTTCCCATACAACTCTAATGGATTTTGATGCATTCCCAGATTTACGCACTCTGCAGCACACATAGAAAGAGAAATATGAGTTCCTGGATTGTTTTTATGCAAAAAGGTCTTCCTTCTAACACAAAAACAATCCTGCATGCAATGCAAGCACCTTTGCACCATGTTGCAAGGGTGTCTGCGGTGGTACTAGCCAGCGAGAAGGGTGATAATGCAAGGGAAAGGACAGGAATGTGCTGTAATGGTTTGAATACAATGCATTCCTGCCACTTCCCTGTCACACAGTGCAGCAGAGCACAGCAAGGAAACTTGTTGCGCTGCAATGCATCATTTGCTCATAAATGAGCCCCTTAGTGTCAAAATAGATCGTAAAAGAGGAAAACGTGAAAAAGATTTGAGTGTTGTTTGTGTTGTGTTGATCTTTTTTTGGAGGGGACTGTTTATAGGGAAATTGGGATGGGCCCAGTACTGAATAAGTGGCACCTTCTAGGTGTGAGGTGAAAGGAGACAACAAGGCATACCAGGACACAAGAAAAAAGCAGACAAAATGAAGAGAAACCATTTTAATTTGATACTTGTGATTACTAGTAGGATGAGTTTTGTTAGCATGCTAATGTGATTTTAAAAAAAAGGACCAGTGAGACTGTGTAGAATGAGAAGAGATGGGAAGTCAATGTGATAAGAAGAGGTAGGAGAGGTGGCACCTTGAGTATGGGCTGTCTCAGTGTAATTATGCTATAAAAAATAGATTACAGAGTTGTGATATGGACAGTACTACAGTAGATGAATAAGAACAAAGGATCTGCTTTTGATCTTTTAGCAAGGGAACAGACAACAGCAAATGTAAATCATTTGGGATGTACATCAATGAGAAGTCAGAAATTGAAGTCATTGAGACTGCATCAAAAAGTAGAATGATTGTCAAATGAATAGCATGAATTACTAATATTTATGGAAAGTACACATTGTATATACATTTTGTATTATATTTTACATGGTAACAATACATAACAATGTCAGTGTTGCAATCAAGCCACATACAGTGCAATTAATCTTAATCTATGGAGTAGTATCCCTGCCCCAGACAGGCCATAATTCAACTATCTACTCAGCCCACACTTGACCCGTGGGCCCATTGCATTCTTCACAGCATATGCCACACCGTGCAGAAACTGGGCTGCAATTACAAGGGGGCACAACATGTGCTCATGCATGCATATTTAGGTCCAAAATCCGTCAGGGAGTCCTGTTAGTGCCCCTTTAGAGGCCTTTCTGCCACCCTTCACATGTCTGGCTCACCACCATGAAAATGTATGAATATGCTTGGCTTTGCTGGCAGCAGCACCACCGGCATATTTGTGACGGTTGAAGACCACCAGCTCAGCGAGATCCTTGGTCAGACCGCCACACTTGTTATACTGTGGCCAGACCCGCAGTGTGGCGGTGGTCAGACTGCCACCTTGAGCAGAGTGGTCCTATGGACTGCTGTACTCGTAATCAACCCCTAATCAAGCACTCCTCAACTGGAACAGTGACTAGCCATAGATTGTGTTTGTTTTATTTTGCAAAAAGTTTGTCAGTCCCTTACTATATTTTGTGCACACTCTCAATGCAGTGATAACGTTGTAGTAGTGTTTTAGGGAATTCCGCTGTATTGTATTGATGTTATTTAAGGGTGACTGTGGCTTTAAGGGACTGTGGAATTGCCTTTATGTTGTACCAAAAAGTTGCTGTCTACTGCCCTAGCGTGACTAATTGTTGACAGATGACCTTTAAATGTGTGCTTCGGTGCTGTGTTTGATAATTTGTTGCAATTCAGCAGTCTTGTGGACTGCAGAAAGTGTTTTAAAATATGATTATGCTAATTGTAAGCTTTATTCTTTTTTTGATGGGTCGCAATGTTTAATATAGAGAGGTGTTAATGCAGGTATTTTACTGTCACACTGTTCTCTTTTTGGGAACTTGTACACATTATGATAAAATAAAAAAATGTGCATATATCTACATCCACAGCAGAATTTCTCTTGAAGCCGTTTACATGTATCAATAGGGGTTTTCTCAAATGCACAAGAGCAGGCAACGAAGAAGTAAGTTGTTGTTGAATAAGATAATATAAAAAAACATCAATAATAATACAAATAAATACACTGCCACTTATTTTTATTATTAACAACTGTATTATAATCTATGTGGCAATAATATTATTATCATTATTATTAATATTATTATTGATAGGAGCAGTAATATTAATAATAATAATAATAATAATGATAATAATAATATTAATAATAACAATAATAATAATAATAATAATAATAATAATAATAATAAAAAAGGAGAAAACATCCTTTCCACTCTCCATTAAAAATTGGCCTGCTGGGCCGCCGCGGCCAGGAACTGTGTCTTACATCTGTCTGGCATCAGTTGGAGGAGTCCGCTGCCAGGAAGCAGATGGCACTTGGTTGCCTCTCCTCTCAGGTAACCACTTAACTAATATCTGTGAGAACATGTCTCCAGAGGTCCAAGAGAATCTCATTGGCAAAGGACAATTGTGTTAAACCCTGAAGAGAGCACAGATGGCACGAGAACATTTTTCAGAGAACGTTACAGTTGCTTAACCTCTGAGAAGATTAGGAAAGTGTATGAGACGCTGAGCTTAACAGCATGGGCTGCCATTGACACTGCAGCGTCTTTACACACAGCTGCAATGTCAGTCCAGTACTTGCACGCTGAACAGTCACAGTATTCAAGTGATACTAATGAATGCTTTGTGACTTTCATGCTACTAAAAAAATCTGCGACATGAGGGGTCCGATTCACAAAGGTAAACAGAGACGTTTGTTTGAAACGTAAACCAAACGTCTAAGTTTACGACTTTGGGTATTCACAAAGGGCATTTAGGAGTCCTATCTATAAGTCCGCTCTCGAGCCCAACATAAAGATAGTACTCGTAAATGCCCTGTGTGAATTCCCAAAGTCGTAAACTTAGGTGTTTGGTCTAAGTTTAGACCAAACGTCTAAATGTCCCTTTATGAATCTGGACTGAGTTTTCCTAGCATCAATAGAAGCAAGCTTTACACATTGTTGCAAAGTGTATTATACAATAAAATAATTTCAAACTAGCAACTAATGCTAGATCTCAAAGTTCTTTGCACTACCTGTCCCAAGATTGAGACTGAGTGAATTCCATCTCTTTTATGAACGTGAAAGGAATTTATGTTTGAGCACAAACTGTCATGAGTACAGAATGTTGTGGAAGAACTCTGTGCATATACCCAGGTGCTGATTTACAAACAACATGTTCGATTTGTCCTAGGAAAATGCACTAAGCAGATTGACCTTCATTTGGTATGAATATGAATACATTGACGTTTTCATCATATAAAATATAAGGATGGAAGTATGGAAAAGTTGAAGGTGGCTTCAATCAATCGATGTGCTGCCATTTAGATGTTTTCGGTATAGATTTAGAGTTTGGTAGATGAGTACTCCGTCACAAATATGACTCATTAACTGTCCACTGAATTATAAGTGGTATAGCGCATAAGGCACTTGTAATAAGGCGGACAGAATATCTGGCACATTTGTAATGGAGTAACCCATCTTCCAAAGTCTAAATAAGGTAAAAAATGAGCAACATCCTTTCCTTAGGATGGTTTAGAAAAGCTGTGTGACTCAAACACTGACTTTACCTGCTGCAGGGTGAGTAAGATCATACCATCACCTAGAAACAGTAATCATTTGAGTAATAGGTGTCCTGAGCAATGAAGATGCAACAAAAGGGTAAACAGCTACATAATATGATGGGGAGCAAATGTGGAATGGTTTGGTGTCCCAGGAATTATTGAATCTTTTATTCAAATATTTTCTCAGTCTCTGCATCTGGTAGAAGACAGGAGGACTTCAAAAATACTTAGTCATTAGCAGGGCCAGACTGGAAACCAAAAGCGGCCCTGGCTAACTGCTTGGCCGGCCCCCGTAGGAGGGTGGGGGGGTTCGACGAGCTGTTTGCTAGGGCTGGTTTTGGCCGATTTTGTAACATGGGTCCGATATTGCTGCCCCCAGTAACAAAAACGGCCCCCAGGGGTCCAAAACTGCCCCGCACCCTGGCAGCCCACCGGGGAAATGCCCGGTCCCACTACGGCCAGTCCGGCGCTGGTCATTAGGTCGCCGTCTAAATGTGGTAGAGAACTTAACAATTTATTGATGTGTGTTAAAACCACACCTAGTACTGCTTTGGATATATGGCTTTCAAATTGGTCGATAACTCCATTATTATACCAGTCACTCTTACTCCTTCACGGCTGCCTAAAAACAGGTCAGTGTAAAGAAATGATTTCTCTGTAAGTTTTGGCAGAGCCCTTGTGTGTTCCTGGTTTAACTGGCTGCTCTCCTTTAGCAGAAGATGGTTTAGCATCTCAGAGGAGTAACATAGCGGCATGAGATGGTCCAGCCAAACATCACTACTAAATTGCCCATGACTTAAGTAGCAATACATTATAGCAGAAAGACACACAAGCTTAGGAAGGGGAACATCCTTTTCAACGCGGATGTTACCCCGCAGTGCTTTTACGACGCATCCTTTACAACGCAAGTCGTAACCACGACTTGCGCTGGAGGGCGCTAAAGGATGAAGAATAGTATATTTACTATTCCAACACCTTCCCTACTACCCTCGGGGACTGGTGTTAAAATAGTAAATTATACTATTTACTATCCGCGCCCAACAACGCAAGTCGTTGTAACGACTTGCGTTGTTAAAGACGCGTTATAAAGGCACGCGTTTTAACGGTATGCGTTGTACCGTCATACATCCGCTTAGGAAGCTCCAGTAATTTAATTGGTCTTCCCTGTGCAATGCCATTGACCAATCCAGGGTAAACTGAAGCATCCTGCCCACAAATGTGTCAGGTTACGGTATTGGTGTAGGGTTGTACCTTGTTTGTGCTGCCTTCACTTTAGTCAAACATGAGTATTATAAAGTATTAGTACAGCAGGAATAAGGTAAACCAACCTTGCATTGGTTCTTTCTGATGGATGCATCTGCCTGTGGATTCCTCACCTTTTGGATTTTTCACCTTTTGAATTACCCCTGCTCCAGCATTCCTCAGAAACCTTTTTCTAGCTCTCCCACGTCGCCGAGAACATCACAATGGTTCGACTTTGCTTGAGACTCTATAGGACGTCATCGAAGCGAAAGGAAGACCTCGTAGGTGTGCTGATGTCAGTTCCCTCTTTCCCGCACCGTCAACACATAATGGTTTTCTGGGACTCTCCAATTGGTCTTGGTAATACTTTGTTTCTTCTTTTCTCTTGGAGTAGCAGTGCTAATGGCTACTTTGAAGAAGTCTGGATTTAAGCCTTGTAGGGAGTGTGGGGGACATATGTCCATCACGGACACCCAAGATAACTGTCTCTGGCATCTCTCATCATACCACGATGTTGGAGGCTGTTCCAGCTGTAGGAAGATGAAACCAAAGGCACTGAATGTGCGCAAGGCTAAGCTCTTCATGGCTAAAGCAAGAAAGGAGAAGAGGGGTTGTAAGAGGTCAAAATCAAAGTCATCGACCTTGCATGCTTCGCAGTTGAAGAAATTTAAGAAGAAGAGAGGGCATGGATCTCAAAGTCAATCTTCGAAGGGTAGGGATTTGAGGTTGCCTTCTCCGGCTCTGAGACGTCATTCTAAGGTTGTTGTCTCGCCATCGCCTTCTCCTTCTCCTCAAGCAACTCCGGCTCACTCACCGATGCCAAGGGGCTCTCCGGCGCCAAGGGTTTCTCTGGCGCCAAGTGATTCTCCGGAGCCCAGAGAGTCTTCTTCTGTTCCTGTGGCCTTGCCTGCTCTGGATCCGGCGACCCTGGCATTGGAGCCTCAGCCTTCAACTCAGCCTGGAGTGATTTCAGACTCTGTTCCTTATCCACCCTTTCCTGGGTCTGGGTCGGATGCATCACATTTTCTTAATGTTTGCCAGTCCAGCCTACCCTACCAATGTGCCGTTTGGCTCTGTGGGTCCGCTTACTTTTGATTAGGAAATCCCTCACAATTATGCCTAGGCATCCTTCGTGCCCTTTATGCCAGTGGCACTATCCTGGCAGTTTCCGGCTCCGAGGTTTTTGACCCCAATTTCACAGTCTCTTGCGCCTTCTGGTGGCCCCTCATCCTCTTGACTTCGAGCTGTGCTGTTACCCACTTCGGTGGGTACTCCTTTGATGCCAGGCTGATGTCTCTGGTGCAGCATCTGGCACCGCCAAAGCCGATTCCAAAGATGCGGTCAAGAAGGGATGCCCAAAGACTGCTGGAGGAAAAGGTATACCAGCAGGATGAGGCAGAGGAAGAGGAGATCAACGACTCCGTTGATGAGTTTGAGGGCCTTCGAGGGCCAGTGGTTTAGACACTTCCCCTGAGCGGGAGCTTTCTTTGCCAAAGGCCTTACCTTTTCAGGATGTTGCACCGTACCATGCTGTCATCTGAACGGCTGCTGAACTTTTGGACCTTCAATTGCCCACAGCTGACTTCAGGTTAAATATTCTCACTGAGGTGTTGCATTCCCCACCATCTGTGGTTGAACCTCATTTGCCTATTAATGAAGCCCTTATCTGCTCCTGCTGTTTCAAGGACTGTGGCAAGAATGTACAGGCCTGCTCCTAATGATCCTGCCTTTCTAACTGCCCATCCTACGCAGGAAACTTTGGTGGTTCAGGCTTCCTCTTGTAAACAGTCAGCTGGGTCATTCCTTACAACTCCGGGGGCAAAGGGGCACATGCATCATTGTTTTTTGCAGTTGCAAATCTGCCCTTTTGCAAACACAATTTTTGCATTTGGGATGCATCACCCCAAATGAAAAATCACTATTTGAGTAATCGCATAATTTGCGATTATTTAAATTGCGATTGCATTTAGGGAATCGCAAATTGTGATTTCCTAAATGCAATTCAACAAAAAAATAATTCTGATTTTGCTTTTAAGAAACGCAAACTACCATCAACTTAATTTAATGGTAATTTGCGAAATCTTTGAAAAATGCACAAAATTGTATTTTTCAAAGTTCTCTTTTGCACACAGGCATCCATGGGGCATGTGTGTGTGTGCCACATCTTTTTTAACTGCACTTTCAAGGGTGCATCAGGGTGTCCTTTTGGCACCCTTGCACCCTTGAATTTGGTGGTGCAATTTGTGAGTCCCTATATGGTACTCACAAATTGTGCATGCTATTCCCATTGATTCCTATGGGCTCTAGGCCCATAGGAATGAATGGGAAGCCATTTGTTATTTGCGATTCACAATTTGCGAGTCGCAAATAAGGAATGTGTAGGAGTCCCAAGTTTTTTTGCGTTTCCTAAGTGCGATTTCTTAAAAATTGGAATTCATGAATCACAATTCCTAAATTTGATGCATGTGGCCCAGTGACTCTAAGAAATTGGAGCAATGTGCCAAGAAGGTTTTCTCTTCTTCGAGTATGGCAATAAAGTTTACTAATGCCGCATGCTTGTTGGGGAGGTATATCCATGCCTTATTGGACTTGGTCAATCAGTTGGCTCCTAAGTTACCAGACAATGATCGTGGCTCCTGTTTGGAGGTTTTGGCAGATACGCAGGCTGCAGCCCGTCAGGCTATTCAGTCTGGCCTGGTTACTGCGGTTTCGGTGACCAGGGTGATGGGTTCCTCTTTTGCTACCAGGAGGCATGCCTGACTCATGTCTTTGGGGGTTTCTCCAGATGTTCAGGCTACTCTTCTTGATCTACCGTTCGATAGATCCAGACTATTTAGTGAAGAGGCAGATTCTGTACTACAAAGATTCAAAGACAGTAGAGCTATTGCAAAGTCCTTGGGTCTGCAATCTCAAACTAGTGGTTATGGTTATAGGAGGTACTGTGGTTTTGGTAAGACGGCTTCCTTTCGGGCCGCCAGCAGCCTCAGCAACAGTAGCAGCAGAACCCTCTGTAAAAGTTGTACAGGGGAAAGGATAGAGGTCGTTTGCGGGGGTGCTCTCAGCAACTCTCTCCTTCTTCCTCCACTGCTCCCACCGCTGGTGCCACGGGAAAGCAGCTCTGGATCCCCCATCTTGGAGCATGTTGGTGCTGTACGGGGTCGGGTGTCCTATTTTCCACAAGATTGGAAATCTATCCCTTCAGACCTCTTGGTTTTGAATCTTGTGGAAAATGGGTGTGCCCTACCCTTCCCAGAGTTTCCACCTTCTTATACTCCTCGCAAAGGCTGGTGATCCGAGGACCAATTCCTGCTTTTGCAGCAGGAGTTTCTTGCTTTCCTTCAGAAAGGTGTGATAGAGGTGGTTGCAGAGCAGGAAAGGTTTCAAGGATGCTCCCCTAGGTATTTCCTGATCCCCAAGAAGGACGGCAGATTAAAACCGATCCTAGACCTCAGGATCTTCAATTTTTACCTCAAGCAGGAGAAATTCAAGATGTTGATCCTGGCTCAAGTTCTTCTTGCGCTGCATCAGGAAGACTGGATGGTGTCGATTGACTAGCAGGATGGATGCATATTTTCACACTCCCATCCTGAAGTCACATTGGAAGTATCTCTGTTTCACGTTAGGGCCTTACCTGTTTGCGTTCCTCCTGTTCGGTCTTACTTTCGCGCCTCAGGTCTTCACAAAGGTGATGGTGGTGGTGGCAGCTCATCTCAGAAAGTTGGGGATTGCTGTTTTCCCCAATCTGGAGAACTTGCTGCTCAAAGCAAAGTCTCCAGAGATGGTGCTTAATCATCTGCAGGGAACAGCACAGCTATTGTTAGGCTTCAGCTTCTCGATAAGTGTGGCCAAATCTCATCTGGTGCCCTCACAGTGTAACCTGTTCATAGGGGCAGTACTGGACACAATCGGGTTTTGAGCTTTCCCACCTCCGCAGAGGATTCTCAACATTCAGGAGATGATTCCTTTGTTTCACAATGGAGCGGTTGTTCCAGTCCTGAAGGTGCAACTCCTGCTCGGTCTGTTCACTTCCTGCATACTGTTGATCAACCATGCACACTGGCACATGAGGGCACTCCAGTGGTTCCTCCGCAAGCAGTGGTATCAGAACAGCCGAGATCTCGGGGAGATGGTCAGGACCTTCAGAGAGACTGCAGCAGAGCCGCTTGGTGGAGTGTGGAGGCCAACCTGTCTCTAGGGAATCCCTTTCAACTTCCTCTTCTGGTGGCAACAGTGATCATGGATGCCTCCACTCTAGGGTGGGGTGCTCATCTGGGGGATCTGGAGATCAAAGGTCTTTGGTCTCCGGCGAAAAGGTTGCTTCACATCAACCTTCTGGAATTGCGGGCGATACGTTTGGCTCTCAAGGCTTTTCTTCCTTTCTTTCGCAGTCAGTTGGTTCAAGTCTTAACAGACAACACTATTGCAATGTGGTTCATAAAAAAACAGGGAGGTGGAGGGTCGTATTGTCTCTGCAGAAAGGTTCTACAACTCTGGTCCTGGGCTCAGGGCTATCAGATTTGTGTGTTTGCAAATCATCTGGCCGGAATGCTGAATGTTCGTGCGGACAGTCTCAGTTGGCAATTCTTGGCCTACCATGAGTGAAGGATTCATCCGGAGGTAGTCCATCATATATTCAAGAATTGGGGATTTCTTCAGTTGGACCTATTCGCCTCTCAAGAGTACGCACACTGCCCGTCGTACTTCAGTCTTCAGTTTTCGATGCGGGGAGCATTGGGGGACGCGTTTTCTTCACACATTTCCTCCCATACCTTCGACTCCTCGGGTTCTGAGGAAGATTCATCAAGACCAGGTCCAAGTTATATTGATGTACCTGGATTGGCCAAGGAGGGTGTGGTACACAGACCTTATTCACCTCTCATCGCACCCTCCCCTCCGTCTCCCTCTCAGGGCAGAACTCCTCTCGCAGTCCCAGGGGCAGGGAATACACCCCACCTCCAGAGCTTGCACCTTCATGCGTGGAGATTGAAGGGGGCAATCTAAGTTATTTCTCTCCCACCAGATGTGGTGGATGTTATGTTATTACCCAGGATACTCTCCACCAAATGTATTTATTCCCCTAGGTGGTCCAAGTTTGTGAAATGGTGTGGAGAGAGGTTCATTGATCCTTCGAAGGCCCATTTATCTATGTACTTGGTTTCTCTCTTTTCTTTGCTCAGCAGGGTTGTGCTACGGCTACGGTAAAGGGTTACCTATTGGCTTTGACACCTTTCCTCTGTTTGCGGGACCAGCCATCTTTGTTTAAGTCTGCCACTGTAATGAGGTTCATTAAGGATCTCCCCAATACGTTTCCTCCCACTCCCTTTGTTATGCCTCAGTAGGATTTGAATATAGTACTTACTTTCCTGAAGGGTTCTCCTTTTGAGCCTTTTCATAGTTGTCCTTCGAGGCTTCTTTCTTTGCCTTGAAAACGGTCTTTCAGATTGCTATTATCTCAGCCAGGAGGGTAAGTGAGCTGCAGGCTCTTAGTTCTAAACCACGGTTTTTAACCATTCATGTAGAAAATATGGTTCTCAGGACCAGGGCTGCTTTCCAGCATAAGGTGGTCACTCCTTTGCATCTAGGGCAGTCTATTACTTTCTCTACCTTCTATACTTCCCCTCACCCCTCCAAGAAGGAGGAGAGAATTCATCGCCTGGACCCTAAGGGGGCTGTCAGCTTCTACCTGGACAGAACCAGGGACCTAAGATTGGATGATCAGCTCTTCGTCGGCTACATTGAGTGAATGAAAGGCAAAGCTGTCCACAAACGAAACCTCTCCAGGTGGATCATCTTGTGCATCATGATCTGCTATGCTTTGGCCAAGAAGGAGCCGCCTCAAGGTATCAGAGCTCATTCTACTAGAGCAAACTCTTCCACATCTTCTTTGACTAGAGGTGTTCCTGTAGTGGACATTTGTAAGGCTGCCACATGGGCCTCCCTCCACACCTTCGTGAAGCATTATTGCTTGGATGCTGAGGTGAGGAGGGAAGGCCATTTTGCACGTTCTGTGCTGTAGGGCTTTTTGGTATGAGTAAGTGGACACCCTGCTCCGGGAGCGGGATTGCTGTGGGATTTAATTTAAAAGGTGAGGAATCCACAGGCAGATGTATCCATCAGAAGAGCAAGATACTCACCTTCTGTAATGCTTTTTCTTGTGGATACAGTATCTGCCTGTGGATTTCTCACCCTCTTCCCCGTTGTCCACCTTAATATACCAAAAAAGTTTGTGTTATTTGACATGGTTTTTTTCCTATGTCTTTTGGTTTCCATACTGTTGGTGGTTAGGAAATGCTTTGTTTCTTTAGCTTTTCCTCTTTCACTATATATTGTGTGTTTTCGTGTACATATTGTATACAGTGTTTGTACCTCAGTTATATTGTTGATCCACCCATTCGTCTAGAGGGCACAGAAAATGAAGGTGGAACTGACGTCAGCACACCGGTGAGGTCTTCTTATGGCTCCGATGATGTTATATGGAGTCACATGCGAGGCCGTGCCATTGTGACATTCTCGTCGACATGGGAGAGCTAGAAAAAAGTTTCTGTGGAATGCTGGCTCAGGGGTAATTCAAAAGGTGAGGAATACAAAAGATGAGGAATCCACAGGCAAAGACTATATCCACCAGAAAAAGTGTTACCGTTAGTAACTTATTCTTCTAGCAGAGAAGGTTTTACATCTGCAGTTTCTGTTCAATGCTTAATTCTGGCAGTTTGGTCTTAAGCGGACTCTATTCATGCAGACAAGGGAAATGGGGTGCACCAATGACATTTCGCACATTGCTCACCTCTTATTGGCTATCAGTTGCTGGGATTTGAACAGAAAATGCTTAATGTATATGTAGTCTAGTCCCTCTAGTACTGGCCCTTCTAGAACAGTGAGACAAAAGAACAGCCATCAAACAAACTGAGCTTACAAATAAGAACTTCACTCACCCAGCTAAAACATTACAGTGCCTTCAAATTGACTACGTGACACATCCATGCCAATCTCTACTGGGTAAACAGCGCAAATTATGGCTCACTCCTGGCAGAACTGTGCGCAACACCCACCAACAAAACAATTATCCTCTTTACTTGATACATTACAGAGCTAAATCGAAATTAACAATCGAGACAGCCATTCCAGTAGGAGGCCATATTGATGGAACATATGTGCTATATAGCTGCAAGCTACATATGATCAAATTTAATGTTCTTAATTTGAGTGACATTTTAATGAAAATAAAAAGGATTTTTTTCTGTGAGACATTTGCATATTGTCATAAAAGCCTTACTCATGCATTGAATGGTTGCAGGACTTTAACTGTAGGCAGACATAGCACATTCTTCATGGCGCATCTTATCTTTGCTTGAGAAACATTTTTTTCTCGATTAGCTTTATTCTAGGCTTGTACTTCTTGTTTCCCGTGGAAGTCAGATACATGCTCAAGTTTTATAATTGGACTACAGAGTCATTTGGGGTGCCATCCAGCTTATATAACTTGTAAATTCATAATTAGACGCAGGGAAAATTGTCAACATTTAAAAGATGATTAGGTGAATCCTGGTCAAAATTAAAATTCGCACTCAAGTACAAATCCTCCAGTACACCATAGAATTAGCCACAAGGAAATAACAATAATAAATCAAAACACAACGAACCCATTCTTGACAACATTATAACGTATTTGTAGCAAGAACAATCTAATTAGGAGAAATGCTACAAAAATACCACAGGAAACAACAGGCACATTGACATCCGTGGAAAAACAACTCAATACTCACTAGATCGGTAGAACGCTGAAGAAAATAAATCACTAAACAATTCCATGTCTTTACAGCGTCCTCATTTCTAGCTGGGACTTTTCCACTTTTGCTCCTAATGACTGTAATCTTTAATGAAGATTAATTAACTTATTAAATGAATAGCTAAACTATGCTCGATGTTTTTTTTTTAACCGTAAGATAATTTTCTCTATTTTTCTTCAGGAATACTAAGGAAGTCAGATGCCTTTTCGTATATTTGAATCAAGATTTGGTGTTAGAATGTTACTGAATAGACAAACTGACACAGGTGCCTTTTCTGACCTATTCTTTTTCATTAATGCCCTCTGTTTTACATCTATACCTCTACATCTGGGGAGCCAGGACAGGAATGTGAACCAAAAACAGACCTGGGATAAACGAATTTCCTTGTGGAACTAAATAACACCCCTGCACGTGATACTATATTTTTGGCGAGCTCAGCTGCTTGATCAGAGGTGTTTCTTGATTTTAACGCAATAGTTCACAATCTTCTGACTCCAAATTATTTTCCTGTGATTTCCTTAGTATTCCACGTATGTTTTTTCACGGGGTAAGCAGAAGGGCAGCCATGGAAGAGATTCATATTCAAATGGTAAGCTCAAAAAACAAAGAAGATGTTTTATTACAGCCACACCTGAAAGAGATCTTGATTCGCCTAGAGTGGTGTGCATAAATAGAAACTGCTAGGTCACTTACAAAAAGATTGTGTGTTGTATGATGTTTAGCTAGCTGTGAGTACATAGAAAACATACATGTTGGTAGAAAATTATCTATTCGAGCTACATTTAATCATTGGCAATCTCAGTTTAAATCATGCCGCGTGGTAATTCTGCCGAATTACCACTCCACACTGTTTACCTATTGTTGGAACACAACTGGTGAAATGTCATATTTTTCTGCTCGAATTTGCAAGCTGGGGAAATCAGATGAAAAATATGTGCACAAGAGGGTCTAGGATTCAGGAACTGCCTGAAATAATGTCCAAGATAATTCCAGGACCCTAATGTTGTTTCCAAATCTTGGGTCAAAATCTTCTAATAGCCGGTAACAGGGGTGGTGATAGTGGCCTTAATCAGTAAAACCAAACGTGTAATTAGCACCGCTTGTCACTGGGCATCCGATGAAGAGGGCCTCCTTCTAATAACTCCATGTTGAGATCAAGCCCTGGGTCTATTAGTATATCTATTTTATGAATAGGGCCATCACTTCACTTTAAAACTAAAGCTTCCAACAAGGTGGCAACTACATCATCAATGAAGGAAATTGTCACCTAATAATATATTGACAATGTCCAGTTTTATAATGACAAGGTCGCATTTTCCCACAGTACAGTTGGAACTAGCTCAAAAGCGATTTTCTTGATGAATGTTGTTAAATAAACGTAATGATGACTGAGTACATACTCTCACAGATGTAGTGTTGTTTGAACTATTATATTAACAGCTCCAAAATGGGCACCATCTTTTCATCTGAGAGGGTTTACATTTGCTCACAATGTCCAGCTCCTCAATGCAGGCTACTTGGTACAACTTCAAAAGGACTTTTCCTTGCAGAAATCTTCAGAATCAACACTATTTTCATTCACCACAAGAATTCCCTTCATCAGCACCTATTTCTTTTTTGGAGACAGAGTCAGCATCATCAAAGCATCTGGCACCATCTAATAAAATTAGCCATGTTAGATGCTTTATCACTAATAAATATTTTGCAGAATTCCTTTAAAATCTAGAAGTAAATGTGCAGTATGAGACCAAGCACTGGGCCTGGAACACACCTGTTGTATTGATATAATGAACCCCCTTCTAGCAGGCCTGCTGATACCTGCTGACCTCATACAGATTCTTTGTTACAAGGAGGAAATGGAAGTCCAGCGTATGAAAGCCCAATCAATCAATCAATCAATACTTTTATAGAGCGCGCTACTCACCCATGAGGGTCTCAAGGCGCTGAGGGGAGGGGGGGTCGCTACTGCTCGAATAGCCAGGTCTTGAGATGTTTTCTAAAGGTGAGATGGTCCTGGGTCAGTCGTAGGTGCGCGGGGAGGGAGTTGCAGGTTTTGGCTGCCTGGTAGGAGAAGGATCTTCCACCGGTGGTGGTTCTGCGAATTTGTGGACGGTGGCGAGGGCAGAACTGGCGGAGCGGTGCTGGTGGGTGGGAATGTAGAACGAGAGGCGGTTGTTGAGGTATTCGGGACCCTTGTTGTGTAGCGATTTGTGTGCGTGGGTGAGGAGCCTGAACGTGATCCTCTTGCAGATGGGGAGCCAGTGCAGGTTTCTCAGGTGACCGGATATGGGGCTGTGGCGAGGGATGTCGAGGATGAGTCGTGCTGAGGCGTTCTGCATGCGTTGAAGTTGTGCCTGAAGTTTGGCTGTGGTTCCGGCGTATAGGGCGTTTCCGTAGTCCAGTCGGCTGGTGACGAGGGCCTGGGTGATGGTTTTTCTGGTTTCAGTGGGGATCCATCGGAAGATTTTCTGGAGCATGCGAGGGTCTTGAAGCACGATGACGAGACGGCGTTGACTTGCTTGGTCATCGTGAGGGAGGAGACCAGGATGAATCCCAGGTTGCGTGCGTGGTTCGTGGGTGTTGGTGCGGAGCCCAGTGCTGTGGGCCCCAGGAGTCCTCCTAGGCGGATGTGGATTGTCCGAGGATGAGGACCTCCATTTTATCTGAATTCAGCTTCAGCCGACTGAGCTTCATCCTTTCTGCGACGTCTTTCATTCCTTCGTGGAGGTTGATTTTGGCGGTGTCTGGGTCTTTGGTGAGGGAGAGTATCAGTTGGGTGTGGTCGGCATAGGAGATGGTTTTGATGCTGTGTTTGCGTGCAATGGCGGTGAGGGTGCTCATGTAGATATTGAAGAGGGTAGGGCTGAGCGAGGAGCCTTGGGCTACGCCGCAGACGATCTTGGCAGCCTCGGAGCGGAAGGGAGGGAGTCGGACTCTCTGGGTTCTGTAGGAGAGGAACGATGTTATCCAGTCCAGGGCCTTTCCTTGGATCCCAGTGTTGTGGAGGCGGGTTATTAGGGTGCGGTGGCAGACGGTATCAAAAGCTTCAAGAGGTCCAGGAGGATGAGAGCGGTTGTCTCTCCGTTGTCCATCAGGGTCCTGATGTCGTTGATGGCTGCGATGAGGGCGGTCTCGGTGCTGTGGTTGGCTCGGAATCCGGACTGGGACGGGTCGAGCTTGTTGTTTGCCTCGAGAAAAGTGGTCAGCTGTTTATTGACGGTCTTCTCGATGACTTTAGCTAGGAAGGGAAGGAGAGAGATGGGGCGGAAGTTCTTGAGGTCTTTGGGGTCCTCTGTGGGTTTCTTAAGAAGGGCGTTGGTTTCTGCGTGCTTCCAGCTCTCAGGAAGGTGGTGATGTCGGCTTTGTTGAAGATGTGATGGGGGTAAGGGTCGGAGGGGGAGCCAGAGTGGATGGTGTTCATGACGTGGGTGGTGTCTTCCGTGCTGATGGGGGTCCAGGCGCTGAGGGAGGTGGTGTGGGTTGGTGCTTCGGTGGCTGGAGGTGGAGTCTGGAGTCCGAAGCTGTCGTTTATATCTGCGATCTTGCGGTGGAAGAACGTGGCGAGGGAGTTGCAGAGCTCTTGTGATGGGGTGATGTCGTTGTTGCTGGCATTGGGGTTGGAGAGCTCTTTGATGATGCTGAAGAGTTCTTTGCTGTTGTGGGTGTTGTTGTCTAGCCGCTCTTTGAACGATGCCCTTTTGGTGGTGCGGATCAGCTGGTGGTGTTCACGCGTGGCGTTCTTGAGGGCTGTCAGGTTTTCTGTTGTCCGTTCGTGGTGCCAGGTTTTTTCGAGGTTTCGGCAGGATTTCTTTGAGTCTTTGAGTGTGTCTGTGAACCATGAGGTTTTCCTGTTGTCGGTTTTTCTTGGGGGGTTCTTCAGTGGAGCCAGGTCATTGGCGCAGTTGGTGATCCACTGTGGGAGGTTGTGAGCTGCGTCGTTGGTGTCGGTGGTGTCGGCTGGTGGGTAATGGCTAAGTGAAGAGAGGAGCTGGTCTGTGGTGCTTTTGCTCCAGTATCTGCGGGGGATTTGTTCGTGCAGTGGTGTGTTGTAGTCTTCTTGTAGGTGAAATGGATGCAGCTGTGGTCGGTCCAGTGTAGTCCGGTGGAGTGGCTGACAGAGACGTGGTTGCTGGCGGAGAAGATGGGGTCGAGCGTGTGGCCAGCGAGGTGGGTGGGGGTGTTCACCAGTTGTTTGAGTCTGAGGGTGGTAAAAGCTTCTGGAACCCTGGATCACTGACCTTCCAGAATAGCATTGCACTACATAAATAAATGATATCTGTTAGACCATGCATCTTTCATGTGGTTGTCCCTAACTTTAGCCTTCAAGAGTCCTATTATGCAGACTTTGATTTTGCTGGATTTAGGACTCTGCACACTTTACAATTGCTAACCAGTGTAAAAGTGCTTGTGTTCTCTCCTTAAATCATGGAAGAACTGGCTTACACCCAATTGGCCCATTTAATGTACTTAGACGTCCGCAGTAAAGTGGTAGTGCCTGTACCCAAGGCCTGTATGTAAAATGCTACTAGTGGGCCTGCATCGCTGATTGTACCACCCCCTTAAGTAGCCCTTTTAACATGTCTCAGGCCTGCCATTGCAGCGTGTGTTTGCAGTTTTAAATTGCTACTTGGAGCTGACAGTATAACCCTTTTTTCAGACCTTAACCTTTCATTTTAATACATATAAGATACTCCCATGGTAGGATCTGAAAAGCCTGGAGGGCAAGGAGTAGTGTATTTAAAAAGTAATAAATGTACTTTTAAGTTCTACATCTCCTGATAGTGAAAAAACCCTAATTTCATTTTTTCACAACTGCAAGGCCTACCTCTCGCATAGGATAACCTTAGAGTTCTCTTATTACATTTAAAATGCTGTAATTTCCAATTGGGAACAGGCTGACAGGCTGAGTTTGTAATCTAAAGAACTGCAATTAAAAGCCTTAATGGTAAAGTTGGGTTTTTGATCACAGTTCTGAAAATGGCACTTTTAGAAAGTTGATTTGATGCCTGCAGCCTGATCCTGGACCACATGACTAGGTGTAGATGACAGTTGGTCTTTGTGTATTGCTCCCAAACAGTGAGACAAAGAGAAGAAAGGTGTTGGCCGGGTGTGCCACTCTGAGTGAACAAGAGTGGGGAGCTGTCACCTACCACATTTGTGCATCACAAAGTCTCAGCCTGAGCACTCTCACAAAGGGTTTGACACTATTGTGTAACCAGACAATCTAGGGCCAGGACAAGGAGGAAGGGGATGCTTGACACATCTGCAGGTTGGAAACCTCTAGAAGCTTAGAACACTTCAGAGTGGGCACCAGGTATAAATGTTAGACCTCAGACCCTAACTCTTCAGTACACTTCAAACCCTGAACTCTGCCATCTGTGAGATTCACTCTGCCAAGTGGTGCCACGGCCTGAACTTGTAACTTTGTACAGATCTAGCACGACCAGATAACCACAGTTGGCACTTTGTGCTTTTTGCCATTATTTAACTTAACTTTTTAAAATTGGATATCTCTGGTTCTACTGATTGGATTTATGTTGTTTCAGTCTGATATATTTTTTAAAAGTTACTATATTTTTCTAGATTGGTTGGTATTTGTCTTGTGTTCTATTTTTACTGTTTGAAGTTTGGCATACATATTTTACACATAGCCTTTTTGTTACGCCTGACTGATCTGTGCCAAGTTACAAGATGGTTGAGCTAACTTAATTTGAGGTTTTCTTGTGAGATTACCTCAACAAGAATTGTGGTTGCTGCCGGAGTAGGGTTTCACCCCCCTCAAACAGTAACCCAATTTCTTACACTAGCAAATATGCCTCGAGATACAATTGGTTCTTCTGAATAAAGAGGTAAGAATGATAAAATGGACAAAATTAGACCTGGCTCATTCAGAGAAGTCCCAGCAAAAGAATAAGTTGAAAATCATACCCTACAGATGCCCAAGAAACTCATTCCAGTTTTCCCAGTGTAAACATGTTGTCATTAAATGCAGAACGATTAACTTGAAAATGAGAGAACAAAACTGGTATAGCCTTGTGAAGCAGTATAACATTTTCTGTATCCAAGAAATGTGGCAAAGGTATGCACTTTAAACGGGTGGCACACTTATTATATACAAAGTACTTCCGCCAGGTGAGGGAGATTGAGTGGAGGGTCTTATAAAGGCATAGCCTTGCAATTAAATGTAATTTTGATAACTGAGATATGTAATATGAAAGACAAGGTTTCATTTAAAAAACAACTGACTTTCTGCTGCATTTTGTGTTGTGTACACTATTAGCTAAAATAAAAAGAGTAAATCTGACATGTTAGTTGAGCATGGGGTGGGCATAATGGATTGTGGCCTGAGTACTTAGGGAAATTATCCTTGTTATGTGAGCTATTTGGTTGGAGATTTGACTATCCAGGAGACAAATATCATGCACCAATCTGATGATTTAGGAACTGAACAAGACATCAGAATTTTGCCCCTATTGGGTTAAAAACCCGAAGTTATAATCCAACTAGAAAACAACACTATAAACTTTTTATTTTTAATGGGCTGTTTGTCCTGAATGGGAGGACACCTTTAAACACACTTTCTCATTTAGCTTTAGTGCAGAAAGTAAAGAGAGCATAATAGATTAAGGGCCTGATTATGAGTTTGGCGGTGTGGGAGCAGGCTGCCACGCCACCGACCCCCTCCCACACCGTCAAATCTCACTACTAGCTGCCCGCCAGATTAAGAGTTATCTCGTTATCTGGTGTGTGGTCCTTTGATGTTCTTACGGCGGTGCCTATTAAAAAGGCACCGCAATGGGAGCATCAAAGTCCGTTCCTGCACGGCATGGACTGTGCAGTCCATGCTGTGCAGTAAACGGGGTGCATGCTGTGCCCCCTGCATGCATCCCATGGCCCTGAGGCAACAGGGGCCCCTGTAGGCAGTTTCTTTGCTTTCTCATTGCCACACTTTTCAAGGCAGGCTCACTGCCATGATAAGTGAGGCGGTCAAGAAATTCATAATATGTTTTGCAGTGCCACAGCAGCACCGCCAAGCATATTGCGCCCTCAGACCGACCAGCGCGCAGCCACCAGGGATCATAGATCCTGGTGGTTGTGGCGGTCCTATGGTGGTCTGGCTGCCATGTAATGCGGTGGTCTGACCACCGATGCGGCGATCCTCAACCACAACTCCACCACGGGTTTGGTGGTCCTATGGACTGCCAAACTCATAATCGGGTCCTATGTTCTTATTGACATCACAAATTGCCCCTTGGCTAAGGACAACGATGCCATATAAAGACAAGAGAGTGAGCATAGCTGCCTTATGGTCTTCAGTTGGGCAAAGAGAGCTAGTTCTGAAATCAGAGAACAAAATGTTTTCTTTTGTGAAAATAATGTTGGAATAGGCAGCCCTATTTCTTATATGTTACCTGTTTTAATATCATCCTAACAATGCGTAAAAAAGCCTCCTACTTGATGAGATGCTAAGAGCAAACCTTACGTAAAAGTGCAAATTAAATAAAGAATATTTGGAAACTCCGCATTGTCTTAGAATTACTTTGGGTTTCGAATGATGTATTAATGTGGTTCGAGCTAATAATTTGTAACTTCGGTATTTTACATTCAGGAAACTGCTACTATTAGCTTTACAAGAAATATAAATGGGTTTACTCCAGAGGAAATTAATTTATTTTGCTATTTCATACTGTGATATGTTTTTTATTATTTATATGTTCCTTCTTAGAACTATACTTTTGAAATTGGCATTAGATATATATGGCAACTTTCTTTTTTTGTGTTTGAAGTAATTTCCCACAAATTCCATTTGATTTAGCCAATTATATCTAGTGGACCTTGATGCATAGGAATTATTGGGTTTGCATGCTTAATTAATATGCCAAATACTTTTTAAAGTAAATTGTTTTTTTGCTATATTGTCTGTGATTTCTTTAACTCTATTATGTTTATGTAAATTCATAAACAAATCTAAAAAAATAGGTAGCTCTCCCCTATTCTAAGCTGTGTCTATGACTTCTAAAACCCAAACCTTTCTGATGCTTAAGGTTTCAACATTTTTGAAACATAAAGTAATTTTTAGGGTTTATCTTTGTGCCTCACCCTTTTTTTAACAGGATTCTTCAAGACTATGGGCCTGATTATGATGTAGGTGGTCCGACCGCTGACAGTTTGTCGGTGGCAGTCTTACTGTCGACAGCTCTTTGGTCCAAATACCGTATGTGATACTGGCGGTCAGACCCACAGCTGTCGATGTAAGACTGCTGCCTCCACCTAGATCATAGATCCCGATAGTGCGGCATTCATTGGAGCATTCCAGATTGGCATGGGTGCTGAAGCAGGCTCCACTGTCGCCATTTGGATACCCCTTCATGGCGGGGACCCCGCCATGAAAAGGTTGATGGAAGGGGATCGGGGCACCCCAAATAGGGCCCTCTGCCATCATAGGCCAATGGAAAGTGTCCATAGGGGCACATGTAGTGCCCCCACTTACCTCCTTGCACTACATGGTGCATGGCACACAGTGAACAGACGTGCCGGAGGTGCTGCAGGGCGGCAGCAAATGCTGTGGCCCTTTTCCAAGGCTGCAATATGCCCCCTGTTGTGATACTAACAAGCTTCTGACTGCCAGCCTGGTGATCATATCAGCGCCAAGACGCCGTGGCATTCGAGCGCTTTATAAATGTTTCAGTCAGTCAGTCAGTCAGTTATATCCAAATACGGAGGTCGGACCACCGCATGCTCGTGGGGTAATCTCCTGACTAGCGCAACAGCGGCCGCCGGTCCGACCACCCGACATTGTAATGTATGTGGTATGTGTATTGCGCATATCTGGTCACTAGGAAAAAAAACTGATAGCCATTTTTAGCAGTTATTTTACTTAGACTTCAGCATTCCATGCTCGGACTTTGCATATGTAGAGTCAAACCCTCCGTTATTGATCTGTGTTTTACGATGTCAACATTTAAAATAATGGAAATGATTTTTGAAAGACTGTGCTGTAGAAACTAAATTCGATTACCTTTATTTTACATCAGTTCCACCACACTTTGCTCTGACATGATGTGTTTCACTTGGTCCATCACAATCCCTTTTATTTAATTACATTTTAATGCTGGTTCTTCTTTCTGCTTGCTGCTGGCTTCACTGCCCTGGGTTTCCAGCGCGTTTCTTGCTTGCTACCTTTATAGCTCTGCCCTTATCACGCTCGTGATAAGTTGTCATGATTTGTTTTTACACAAACGCATGACTCTGCAAACTGCAGTGCCTTGTAAACTCACAAGATTTAATGTAAGCACTCTTGAGCAACAACACCGTCTGCAGCCAAGCTAATGCAGTAAATCTCCCTGACTCTTTGATTGAGGAGCAAAAGCCAATGTTTCAGGAGAGCAGTAAGGATTCGACTCTTTTCTGCCCTTTGTTAATTTGTTTCTGTGCTCCTTAAGGTGTTCGGATGCCTAGGCATTTTAGTATTGCAGCAATTTATGACGCAATAAATCAATCACTCTCTCTATAAACTAATCAACTGCCAGCGCAGCAAACGTTCCCTGAGCTCTTGCATTCTCATTGGTTTGGCAGAACACAATAAGTCCTGATGTTGAACTGTTTGAACATTCCTGGCAAATTACATTTTATACTACTTTGGTATTTTTCTGAATATTAAAAGGTACAGAAAGAAATGAGGCCTGCTAGGAGCTTCCGTGCACGGTAAAATGTTAACATCCGCAAGCTCTAAAACGAATACAAACTACGACTGAATTAAATTGTGAGGATTACAATACAATTTGTATTTAAAGCCCGACTAAGTGGCATACAATTTTTTAAAATACTTTTCTTTACATTCAATTTATTCATAAAAACAAGAACCTTTGCAGGCATCAACCTCTAGCCAGCATGACGTAGCAAATGAATATGACTAGACAAGTGAGAGGGTCAAGCTGACGGGAGAGGACAAAGGAAGGTAAGAATATTTTCTTAGTTATTATGCTCAATCAAAAGGAGAGTGGAAGTATAAGAAACCAAACAAAATTTAAAGACAAAAACCTGGCATACAAATTCTCAATTATGTTTAATTTTAGTAATGTATTCTTCAGATGCTTCAGGGACCAGAAAACAAAGACACTCTGCCTCATATGCCATGGTCTGATACTCAGACGTTCCTAACTTTAATTGAAAGAAAGAATACTCTCCCCCTACACTGCCAATTCATACCAAACACTCTTTTATTTTCTTGCTATTTTTTAAAGAATGGGGGACTTGTATAATTTTTACCTGATGAAGTTGTTTTTATTTGTTATAATCTGGATTCATTCATTCTTTGTTTCCCTAAGTATACAGGATTAGGCAAATCCCCTTTTAGTTCATTTTCCAATCTACGACATCAACTGGTTTGCTGTAAGTGCAAGTTAAATGTGATCCCTTGGTATGTAGTGAGAGCTTGCCTTGCAGTTTTGTTGTGAATTCTGTGTAGCATGCTTATGAGGGTAGCTAATACATTTACAAATGCTACACTTGTAGTGTACACCTGTTTATGTATAAGCCATATTCAGGGATATATAACTGGTTATAGTCAAGTAAAATGTTATGCCCTTCAGTCTGCTTCATGTGTGGAATTACTCACTAGAATACAATTTGGTAGTTTTAAGGTCAGGTTGTATTTGAGCCGCCACTGTAGTATCTGGCCATTCAGTACAAGCTCCTGCGGCAGCACAAAACTGAATGGGCAAGATGGAAAAATCCATTGGTTTGTCTCAAGAATTACTCCAGTTATTGTGCACTTCATTGCATACATAATACCCCTCATCAAACTGACAATAAACAGAAGATCTACTTTGCACAAGTTAGGCTGCTTTAGCTTAAAATTACATTGGAAAATTCTGCCATGAAAGAATATCGAGAACAAAAATATCATGACATCAGAATAGGAACCAAAAATATAATCAACAAAAATAATGAGTTTTAGTATTTTGCATGTACACAACCACAACATTGAGTCAAAAATATCCTGGAATAGAATATTGTCAAAATAAACTACAGATTAATAATATAATTACAAAGAAATACATTTAATTAGCAATCTATTTAAATATATATGTTATCTAAAAAATAAAAATAAACATCTTTAAACACATTAGAATTTAAATATTAACATAATTAAATTGTAAAAATTAAAATAACAAACTAAAAATCTTTATAAAACATAGTTCAAAAATTCAATTAATATAGTTGTAACTAATGATAGGAACTATTTATACATATATATACTAGCAGCCCGCCCCAGCGTTGCCTGGGGCAGAAAGGGTCTGGGGGCAGTACACCCGCTCCCGCCCGACCCCCTCCCGTCCCGACTCCCTCCCGACCCCACTCCTCCCGCCTGTCCCTCTGTGCACACCCGCTCCCGCCCCCCTCCCACCTCCCGCCGCCCGCCGTCCGCCGCCCACCGCCCGCCTCCCGCCTCCCGCCTCCCGCCTCCCACCTTCCGCCTCGATTTCAATGACCATTTACTTTACCTGAGCTTCCGCTCCTTCCCGCGATGTTCACTTCACCGCCGCTCCTCTTCGCCATGACGCGCCCGCGCTCCTCACTTCACCGCAGCTCCATGTCTCTCCTCCTCGTCATCACGCACGTCCTCATCACGCACGTCGCGGCCAGCGCTACGTCGCGGCCAGAGCAGCGTCGCGGCCGGCGTTACTTCCAGGGCACTACTTTTTTTTAAAAGTTATATTTTTAAATGTACGTTTTTTAAAAAAATGTTATGGCCTATGTCCATCTGCACACCCTGACAATTTCTACAATGTATCGGGTGTGTGGATTGGCGCTGTGGTTCCCGAGTTTACCTGGCTCAAAGGTGCGTCTTCTCTATTTATAATAGTAGTATAGATAAAAATATACGTGTTGGACTTCGGAAGGGTTTAGATTGACTTCTCCCACTCCAATCCAAGCAACAGTATGGAAAGTGTTGGACATTTAAGGGGCTAGATTTACTGCTCCCATTCAACTGTAGACAACACTAGTCAAAGTGTTGGACAGGGTAGATTCGCATTTCTCACTCCAATCTAAACAACCTTAGGCACTGCTGATCAGTGGTAAAGTGCTGGTGCTCCTGTGGTAAATTATGTTATGATTGGATGTGCGACTCACTTGTCAGCCCCCAGTAACGGGCACTGCGAGTGCCGGGGCTTGTGAGTACACCGCTCTTGGGCCTGCAGCACGGATTGTGCCACCCACGTCCGTAGCCCGAAAAAGATATAAGTAAATGAAGTTTGGTAGGCCTGAACTCAGCGTCTAAAGATGCAGCTTTTAGCAAGGGTGCCCTTACACTCTGAGTTCATAAAGGCCGCTTTTAGAAAGTGGGTATTATTTTGCTTGGTCCTCCCGTGTGTCTCCGCTGAAGTGTGGAATGCCTGTCTGGTTTTTCGGACGACAGATGGCTGGGGAGCCGGGTGGCTCTTGATAGTCTAGGTAGGTCAGGAAGGGGGCTCAACAGACCTGGGTTACAATGGGAGAAGAGGGAGGGAATCTCCTTGCACCTCAAAGGACCTGGTCTGCCTCTGACAAAGCCATCTCCACATCCTGCCAGGAATTCACGCCAGAGACGGTCCAACTGGTTTCTGGCTGGACACAGACACCCTCTCCCTGAAAGATCAAAGGATTTTTAGATACAAATGCTGGGTCCCAGACCTCTGAATTTTAGAACTGATCTGGAACATGAAGTCTGCCAAGAAGAAGCGCCGGAGCAGCTGCGAAAGGAACGACTGCTTTGCTGTGTGCTTTGCTGGGCTGCCTGCAGTGGCTGCTTCTGTCTTGGTCAGTGAACTGTCTGGACTGGTCTTTCTGCAACCGAATTGGTGAGACTCTCCAAGGGCTTGAGGTAGAGCTTGGCGACCCTGCCAAACCTGTGTCCTGAAGGCACCACAGAGGGCACCACCGCACCACGACCCTGGTCTCACCAACGATGCCTGCTGATGTCATCACTGAGCCGCTCCTCGCACCGTGACCTGTGGGCACCACACTCTGCACCGCCTTGCTACACGACAACCCCGTGGCCTTCTTGATGCTGCCACTTCCCACCAAAATCAGCGCCGCTGCCTGCACCGTGGTTCAGGGGCATTGCTCGTGAGTTACACTACGCACCGCCGACATCCCACACTCAGCCTTGGCCTACCGACGCCGGCGACACCGACTCCAGTTCATCAGCCGTCGACAGCGCTCCAGCAATGACAACACCTCTGCTTCCACCGTGACCTGCTAGCACCCTGACGAGCACCACCTCCATCTCGCACTATGATCCTGGTCTTACCGACGACACCATCTGATGCCGCTGCTCGCACCGCGACCTGGGGGCACAGCACGCCGCAGCGCACCGCTGTGCTTCACACAGCAGCACCCGACGCCTGTTGGCGCCCGTTCTCCGGATCCCATCAGAAAGGAGCTTGACCTGCAACGCGAGTGACTTCAAGGGCCCAATCGCTCTGCATCTCTGAAAGGTACTGTTTGCGGGTCTTCCAGACACAGTAGTTGACCTGCCGCCAAGCGGTCAGCCAGAACTGCTTTTGGATCTGTTGTTTATGACACTGTGATAGCCCTGGACGGAGCTATCGAAATTAAGGAACTATTTTTAAAAGCATGTTTTAATAAGTGAAGATTTTGAAGTATAGTATAGTGGATTTTTATCGCATTTGGTCCCGTCTTAAGTATTTTAAAATTGGACATTTTTCTAAACTGGTGTGCTGTCCTCTTGTAGTGCGTACACTGTATTACTGTTGTTCTGTGCAAATGCTTTATACACTGCCTCTAAGATAACACTGACTGCTCGTGCCAGGTTACCAAAGGGGTGAGCAGGGGTTATTTTAGAAGTGTAACTCCCTTATCCTGACTAGAGTGGTGGTTTCTGCCTCGCTTTGGCGCAATTCTCAGCTAGCCAGAAATCCCATTTCTAAGTCATCCACTTTGACCGCAGATTTTGTCACTTTAACCACTCTTAGTGGCTTGGAAAATTTGCTCTGTCCTTTCCCAACAATTTCCATTCTTCTCGCCACAACCCAATCACCACAATTCATTCCATTAATCTTCACACCCTTCCTCCTATCATAACTTGCCTTGTTACATTCATGAGATTCTTTTACTCTTGCTGCAGTGCGTTCACGATCCACCCAAACCTGATCTTACTTTTGCGACCACACAGGGGATTCCTTGGTTGCAGGTTCTCTACCTATGGTGAAACTCCAGTAACAAAATGAGGTGTCACTCTATGGGCCCACATCATTTTGTCTAATTCTTCCTTCCAGACTACTCCATTAGCCAGGGATAGTTGGATGTTGTCCACAATCATACGATTAACCCTCTCTACCAATCCATTGCCTATGGCCTAACAAAATGCCACTCTATCATGTTTGATTCCTAAATCGGCAAGAAACTTCGTCATAACAGTGGAAACAAGTTGCACCCCATTGTCTGTAACCAAAGTCTTAGTTATCCCTTCTTCCAAGAACACCTCTTTTAGAAACTCAATCCCCCTCACAGACGGAATATGCTCCACAGACCTGACTGTAAACTATTTGCTGTGTTAGTCCACCAAAACAATACAAAATCTGTTCCTGACACCCAATCTTTCAATTGGACCCAAAAAATCCATAGTGAACTTCTCCCAGGGTCGATCAGGAACCTTCACACACCCCAAGGGAGGTTGACGAACCACTCTATACTTATCACTGTTGCTGCATGCGTGACAATCTTTAACAACCTCTTCCAACCCTGTATCCATTGCAGGCCACCAAAAACACTGCCTCAATCTCCTCTTCACATGCTTCTGCCCAAATGTCCTTCACGTACAAGCTTGATTGGTCTCCCTCTCAATGCTCTGGGCAGAACAATGCGGTTACACCTCAAGACCTTATCAGCTAGAATGCTCAACTGATCCTTCACCGTAACATATTGTTTCAACTCCTCACTCAAGACTGAAATTTTTTGCCAACCATTACGTGTTACATCTTTAAACTCTCTGTACTCAATGCTTCACCCCACTCCTCGTGTCTTAAAGCCAGCTCCCCATCAACAAGAGTAGACCATCCTCGTAGCCAAAATCTGTAGTAATTACGCTCACAGTGGTATGTAGGTAGTAGCTTGTTTATTCATGTTTACATCTTCATAGCTACACAACAACCTCCAGCTTCCCCAACTGACTGTCTTTCCTAAAACTCCCTGTGATGCCATTCTATTGCATCACTAAGTTCTACAGTGAAAGAAGGAGATTTCCACACAAACCTTGTTATGCCTTGTAAGGAAGGATCTCTGTATAAAACAATGACATGAATTAAGAAATAAATACTGTATAATTGTACTTATCCAAAGGAAAAATGTTACATGCAGAAAGAGTTAAAGAGCTCTGAACATCCATGGGAAAACTGTTAAGTGTAAATACAATGCATTGGCCTGTATCTTTGTTATAAATTACATATGCATTGAATCTTACACTTATGAAGGAATGTAGAAGGGCACAGTTTGAGATATACACACAATTTCTAAGCAACAAAGCAATATTCCTAAAGGGCATTATTCTCTCACTCTCTGATCCAATTAAACTATATTGGAATTACAGTTCTGTAACGAAATGTAATGTAAATTGCTGATATTCTGTAATTACCTAGGCACACATGCTGAGTTTCATCATACTTATTGATAGATCACCATGCACTGAAGAACTAAACTATATGGAACACAGATATTGGTCTATGGTGTATGAGATGAAAATATTCTAAAATAAAATCCTTACCACTATTTTCAATATATTAATGTGTTTGTTCAATGAAGCAATGTCTTAGAACCACTTTGTAGATCTGTAACAATGCTGATATAGAACACATAAAAAACACCTTTTTGGCATGCGTGACATGGTTATCAGCTCACCAACATAGTAAGAGCAAATGCTTCCAGTGCCAAGCAGATCAGTTGTGCTGAAATAGCTTTATTGGTACCAATCCTAGCAGTAGCATTTCCAGGTCAGTAGAGGCAAAGATGGCTATAAAGCCCTAACATGTGCAGAAGTAAGCTGTCTGGAAATAGTGTCTGTTACAACTACTTTGCTTAGCCTTCGGTTTATCACCTTCAGCGTTACGTTACGTTACGTTACGTTAAAAGTATTTGTACAGCGCACGTTCACCAACGGTTTCATGGCGCTCTTGACGTAACGGCAGCTAGGGTGGAGGAGTTACTCGGGTATTGACTGAAACAGAAAGGTCGTCAGGAGTTTACGGATGTGATCGTAAGTGGGACAGAGGCGGAGTGTGGTAGGAAGGGAATTCCAGGTGGCGGGTGCCATGGCAGAGAAGCTGAGGCCACCGTGCTTTTTCCGCCTGGTTTTAGGGATAACCAGGAGGTTGTGAGTAGCAGAGCGGAGGTCTCTATGAGGGACGTACCGTGTCAGGCAGGACGAGATGAATGCTGGGGCTGAATCAGATAGGGCTTTGAAAATGACACAACCAATTTTAAAGATGCAGCGTTTTGTGATAGGGAGCCAATGGAGACTATGCAGAAGAGGAGTGACATGCTGGTATTTCGGCTGGCGAAAGATCAGGCGGGCTGCCTGATTTTGAACAAGTTGCAGCCGGTGGAGGTGGATAGATGGTATTCTGACATACAACGTGTTAGCATAGTCGAGTCTGGAAGTGATCAATGCTAGGATGACCAAGATCAGAGCATCTCTAGTGAGGAACCTACTGATCTTACGGATCCGCCTAAGGTGGAAAAAGCAGGATGAGGTAACTGCATTGATTTGAGGCCTCATGGAGAGGTCCTCAGAAATGATCACCCCCAGACTCTTCACCGTGCTGACTGGGTTAGGTGGAATCCCCAGAGAGGAGGGCCAAAAGGTGGAATTCCACGGATTAGTGGAGGCCCCAACTAGCGCGGCGCGAATGTTCGCGCTCTGCTGAAGGTTCGAAAAATGGGCGTGGTCATGACGGAACGGTTCCGTTATCAGTACAGCCCAACCGACGCTGATGACGGAACCGTTCCGTCATGATCGTCGAAGGGGTTAAACTCAGCGTATTTGTTTTGTCACCTTTATTACTTACCCCTTCATGCTTTCCTGGTTCCTGGGCCCTTATAGTTCCTGTGACTTTCTAATATCCTATGTTTCTTAGTGCTTTCGACCTACTCTGAGGTTTCCTCCTTCCTGGTGCTGCAGTACTGCATTTACTTCAGCTCTTGAGACTCTTCACAGACCTTGAAATACCAACAGGGGTGAGCGGTTCCATAAGAGGAACAGTAGGTATTGGACTGAACATCTTTTTTGCTATAAGAGAATGGTTTGTGAAACTGGTCAGCGATTTTAGGGATATCAATGAGCACATTTTGGTTAAAAAATATCATGAGCCTTATGGATGCACTTAATGGGGTTCATTCCCTTCACAGGGGCTCTTGTCATCAGTTGAATGCTTTGCTAAAGAGAATTATTTACAAGGTTTGCTTGTACCCAACCAAACTGCTCTGGTTCCCCAGGTGCAGGCTCATTGTCTAATATGATGATGGTTCTTCCTCCTATGCTTTTAAAGGTACATATTGTATGGGTGATCACATTTGTCCTACCAGATCTCATACTAAGGTGAATAGTATATTGGGTGACCACATAAAGCAGGTAGTTTGTACTTTTTCATGAAAGCTGTGTAGACTAGACACAACATTTTGAGACTGATCTATTGTGTCTCTAGTTCTCCCATTACAAGTTGGTCACTGCTGACAGGATCAAACTCTGCTCCCATATTACTGGTACTGTGGGGGTAAGACCATGCTAGTACTGTGCAATTATGAGAAGAGCCCCCTCAGAATGGGGAATAACTGTGTGGACAAGTACTTTCTGTATGGAATATTGCATTGTATTCTGGATTGTAAGAGATTAAGCATTTCCATTTACCACTGCTATTAGCAGGTAGTATAAAGAGAAGGGCCTCCTCTGCCAGGAAGAGGTAGGCAATGAAGATTAGGAGAATAGTGGGGAGAAGGTGAATAGTTGTTTTGCAAGATGGTCCTTTGCATGCTCCCCAACTGCAAAAGAAAGAGGTTTAGTGGTGGCAGGGGAAAAGGCTTGACTGCTGTTGCTGGGCGAAGCCTCAAGCAATTTTACCAACCAAAATTAGCCCAGTAAATTCAGGGACAGCCATCTCACATCTATGAAAAATGAATGTGGAAACATTTGATCAGGCAAAGTGTAAATCTACCAAGGAATATTGCTCCACCCATTTCTTAAACAGGACCTGGTTTTCGTTGAAGTTCATTGAATTCTTATTAAGCCAAATTGATTCAGTAAATTTACACAACTAACTTCTCTAGGCTCTGGATTTTCTGGACATTTACATTTGGAGAACTCATAAAGAGAATTTTTGACTAAGTTATCTAAGACAGGCATTGTTACTTCAGTCTTTTATCTGGATGAGCGGAAGAAATGTCCTAAGCTTCACAACCTGGACGATGGCATTCTTTGTAATGTTATCTGGTAGTTGAAGGAAAGCTGGGAAATAAAGAATTCCCCGGGACTTTTATCCCAGACCCTGTGGCCATGAGAAATGGACAATATTTTCCTTGGAATACTCAATCATTAATGGCATATGTTTATCAGAGAGTTGGTGATATTGTTTCATTTTTCTGCTTTATGTATCAATTTAACATGCTACTGGGTATCATTCATGTACAAATAGAACTGAAGTTTGTGATGATTATTTCTTGGACCAATTAACTCATTTACATGTTATAAACACTGTTGAAGCAAGGAGTATTGATCAGAGTCCCAGCTGGTGTTTCAATTGATCCAGAAGGATTTCATGCACTATCCTTTCCCATGGCGCCGAAACATTTAGAAAAAAAAAGATTCTCAACTTTTGCTCTATTGAGTCAAAAGAGAAATTCCACACAACCTAACACATACTTGCCGGACAAACAGACTGTTCTTTGTCTCCATATAATCTTGAACCTGGTGCATGAAGCTACTCTACATGTATACAGGGGCATAAATGAATCTGTAAGATTTGGGGGGGGGGGGTCACAAATTTCCCAACTAAACATCCACAACCAAAGTTCTGAATGACTGTTTCCATGAAGAGCACTGTCAGTAGGGATTTGCATTCAGTGGGCCACTGTCTAGAGTGACAACGTTTGTGCAATATTATGGCTTAGAATGCTATCCTAAGTGACTGCCACCAGTTAGACTATTTGTAAGCATTCATCTATTCACTTTTTGGGTGTTTGATAGCCAGTAGTATGCCTATAAACTTGAAACTGGCACAGCTTTCCAATCCTACTACTGCCAATGTCTGCCAAATCTAAAAAAGGATAGAATTCACACCCATTCAATGAGTTCTTCAATGATTGCAGGTTTACCACCTTTTGATAATCTGGCCACTATATATAAGATCTTGATCTCAGAAATGAACACGTTTAAACCTCTCAGTAAAAGTAGAAAGGTGATAAAAACTAAGACAGACACAGCAGACTGAACTAGGGCCCCCAGACCCAACTACAACGCCGAGAATGTGTTTGAGCCCCTGGCTGTTCCACTTGGGACTGGTAATTCTGTCTGGGAATGCAGGACTATGGTCACATTCAACACAACATCCTAGAGTTCCTGCCCTGGGATCACTTATTTTGTTCTCTTGTTTGTCTCTGCTACAAGAAGCCATGACAGTAGAGTTATTAAATTAGTGCATGATTCAAGTCCTCACTTTTTTTTGTTAACCGCTTGAAGGCCCCATCCACGAAGCCTAAGTTGCAGAGGTGGGCGTGCAGGGAAATTAATAGGGTGAGTCGACACATGAGTCTGGCTTGGCTCTAATAGTCCATGGACGAGCCAGGCCATATATAGTTTTGGCATGTATATCATGCAACAAACATTATGTAAAAATATGAATACAATCTCTTGCAAAATGACGCCTAGGCCAGGGAGTGCTCTCACCATAGTGGGAGTAAAGCACTCAGCCATGGTGACAGTGCTTGGTTCTTCTCCCAAAGCTTAAATCAGGCCCATAGATGTTAAACATGAACTTAGAAACGTTTATGGATCGCGCCCTATTAACCCCTTCGATGCTCATGACGAGCTCAGCTCGTCATGAGGCACGGTTGAGCTGTGCTCATGACGAGCTGAGCTCGTCCTGAACAATGGAATAACTCGGGACCCAGCACAGAAGGGGATAAGCAGCGATGGTGTTAACAATCTTATTAGCAAACTAAAAGGCAAATCAGTAGCCATGTAAAGCCTACATGTGAACTAAGTTCTTATATAATATGGAGAAACATTATAGTGTAGTAAATAAAGCCTATGGTCTGCTTGTACAGTGCGCATCATAAACTCATACATTCAAACATTAACTCAAATGTGGTAATAAAGAAAAAAAAGACACACTGTGAAATAAAATATTTGTCTAGGATCACGCAATTTGGGCAAGCAGGGAAGCTAGTATTGATTTTAGGTTGTCTGGTTACCCATTTTAAAATTCATCCACCAGATGGGTATTTCCACCTCTCTCTCTCTCTCTCTCTCTCTCTCTCTCTCTCTCTCTCTCTCTCTCTCTCTCTCTCTCTCTCTCTCTCTCTCCTTATCTCTCTCTCTTGCTCTCTCTGTCTCCCATTTATATCAAAAGTCACTGTTGCGTCTTTCTTTCTTGACTCACAATGAGTAAAACCAACACCGACTTAGCAGAACCAACTCAGGGCCCTAAGACACAACTTCCAAGCCATGAATGCATTTATTTGGGTGGTGTCACACCCCAAACACCACCCTAGATGCTACGCCCTCTATTTTTATAGCCAGGTGTAGAATATTGTAGCTTGCTTTGTTTAAGATGACATTTTGCTATAGGATTCACAGGTCGATTAGGACTATGGGTAGCTTGTTTC
This sequence comes from Lissotriton vulgaris, assembly GCF_964263255.1. Classification (NCBI taxonomy): domain Eukaryota; kingdom Metazoa; phylum Chordata; class Amphibia; order Caudata; family Salamandridae; genus Lissotriton; species Lissotriton vulgaris. Next base: position 999,570,797 of record NC_141689.1, read on the forward strand.
CTTATTCGAGTCCAGATAGCTGCAAAAATAACGTTCTAAAATGTTCTAATGATTGGTCTACTATAACATGCCTGTCATAGGTTTTAGAACTTACATCCAAACACAAGATAGAATCATTGCAGTTTTAAATATTAAAGCATCATGCCATGATTTTTGTGATGACATAGGCTCAATTTTTGCATAATATGTGGTAATACAAAAACATGACCACAGTTACATAGATCAGCAGGTAGGTATCTGTGCCCGGGCCTTTGCTTAGTTTTCATTTTGATAAAAGCCTGGCAACCATAAATTGCTCAAACGTTGTTCCATTGGAATAGAGTAAAGACAGTGTCTTTGACTCTAGATTCTCCAACCTCAAGTTATTTTCCTTCAAGCAATATTTTGCTTGATTATATGACGTTCCCATATTGGATTGCTTCCCCTAGACTACATCTAACTTTTTTAGGCTTTAGTGGTATTTACTCTATCAATCAGGGTGGCGAAAGACATTACATCCGCCACCCTGATGGACAGAAAACGACCATATTTAAAGATCACTACTAGACCAGAAGTGTTTTCTGTACCTTCAGTGTAACCGAAGCCACAGCAGTTCCTCTGAGAGAACCAAGGGGCAGATTTATGTTGGACTTGCGCCACGTTTACGCCGCCGTTGCGTCACGCAACGGCGCGGGAACGTGGCGCATCCCTGCGACCTATTTACAAAGTGACACATCTAGGCAGATGCGTCACGTTGTAAAGCCCTGCGCCACATGAAACCTGCGTCAGGTTTTATGTGGGCGTTCTGTCGCAGGGTGGGCATTCCCTCGTAGGAAAGCCTCGTAAAACTGACGCAAGATTTCACTGAGTTAGTTTTACGACGCTGCTGGGTCAAATCCTTACGCCTGCTTGAAGGCGTAAGGAGTGACGCACCACGTTATGTATGGGCGGCCTCTGTACATTGCAGGAGTTGCGTCGCACTTGCGACGCTACTCCAGCAATGCGCCACCCGTACACCACAAGATGCGTCACGCATCTGCCCTTCCTTGCACCATGGTGCACCGCATTGTAAATGCGGCGCATCTGTGGTGCCGCGAGGAGGGAATTGCGTGACGCATCAGTTCTGGCGCATCCCTGCTGATTTGCAGAGATGCGCCAGAACTCATAAATCTGCCCCCAAATGTTTAGTGGACTGCCAACATTGGTTTTGATTGCAATCCATAAAACGTTTGTTTCTGAAAAACAACAATCGACCACCACACCCAGTGAGGGTTGGAGGGCACTATTTTTTGTGTCAATGGCCGTTTTTCCGTAGCATTGATGGGCAGAGCAAAAGGGCATTAGAATGTCACCCTATAGCAGTGGGGCAGTGTGATGCCTTCACTCCGATGGCCAGCACTCAACTGGCCATCAAAGTAAGTCTTCAATCTATAGAGTCAACGTGGGCACCGTTGATGGAAGACAAATAACAACCTGACTTCCAATAGAGTAACAGACCGAGAGCTTGGCAGACAGGGTGCTCCATCACATTTGTAAAGGAGTACCCTGTCTGCCAAATTCTAAATTAGACTCTTGTTCTCGGAAACTTCAGACATAGTTATTTATTATATCATGATATTAAAATATTAAAATCGATTGGTTATACATATATAATGATTCAAATCACTCCTAGTCGTATACGCTTTGTTTGTTTACTTTGAGCATCACTTCACTAACCTTACAGTTCAGAAGATATGGGGTGAAATTGAATTCTAGTAAAAAGGGAATTTCAGACATCAGGCACACCGAGAAAATACTGTTTCAGAGATCTTCTCGTCTGATCTTTGGCACTGCTATGCAAAGAAACTGTTGCTGTTTAAAAAGCCAAGGTGAAATGTGCATAGTTTCCATTGTGTAAATTACTTAAAATGCCCAAAAAGTCACACAATTTCACTACATGGATTCTGGGATTAATTTCAAACTAAACAATAGTGAGAAATCACAAATGACACAAACATAAGTTAAACATGTTCTTTCATTTCCATTGCTCCCATTATCTAAACGAAATTTCATTTAAGCATAATGAAATAATGGTATAATCAAGAATGTTTTCCCTAAAAATCTTTACACAGAACGCTGAACAGATTATGGTGGCATAACTGACATTTTCACAGTGAAGATCTTGTAGATCCTAGAATGTTCACATTTTTCGGGTAAATTTTGTGGGCTATTGAAATGGGCATAATGAATGTTATTCTGGCAAATTTGAAATAATCAGCCTTTAGTCAGTAGTGCAATGCAATTAGATATTGACAGTATCTAGTTCGTCCTAGTGGTGCATGCTCTATATTGGGTGCAAAACGTTATTCTGCAGGGCTTTGAGAGGCAAATGTGCTTTTTCAGCAGAGTTGTCAGTGAGTAAACATGAACATGTATGGTTATCACCTCACAAGGGAGCACATTCAAAACCTTGGAAGATATACAATATGTGCCATAAATACACAAAGAAAGCTATGTCAGGTAAAAAAAATTCAAACGTACTTCAGAAATGCTTTTGAGAGTTTCTATGTTTGCCAGTGAGCAGGTATTTCATATTGGTTAATTTTATTAGGAAGAGGTGTGGCAAGCGGCTAGGGTGACTGACTCCGGAATCTGGGGATCACGGTTCGATCTCTGGCACCGGGGGCAAATTAGCCCAGCACCATGTGACTCTGGGCAATAGCTTGCTTAACCCCTTCCACGCTCATGACGAGCTGGGCTCGTCATGGCGTAGCCTCCTCGCACGCTGATGACGAGCCCAGCTCGTCACGTAAAGTGCGGTTTTAAAAAACTCAGCACAGGAGCGGAATTGCGCTAGCGCGCATGCGGTTAATCTTCTCGACTGCCCCCAGCGCCTAGAGACCCTTACGGGTGATTGTGCACTTTACAAATGTGGATTATTATTATTTATTATTATTACTTCAATGGACAATATTTATACCATTGAGAACCCTGAGACTCTAATTATTTTGGGGGTGTTTTATTCTCCTTCAAACCCTGGAAAGGGATTTATTGGTGCCCTTTACAGCAACACATCTCTGACCATTCCGATTGGTTCAGAGAGGAAACTGGCCCCGCTATGGCCAGTTTTGCAGCAAAGCTCCAATATCAGCCTCAACAACAAAAACAGCACATCGCTTTCCTTCCGCTAGCACCCCCTTGCCCCTAGTCCCCTCCCCCCTCCCTCCACCCCCCATCGCCTTGGGGCCAGGCGAGCTCTTTGCCAGAGCCGATTTCGGTTCTCAGTCTGGCCCTGGAGGAAGTTGAGAAGACCAACAGTGTCACAGTAGATGTGTACATGGTTTTCTTACCGAAGCAAAAGTAGCAATCAGTATTTCAAATGTGAAACATTTGTTATGAGTAAAGCGTACTATTAGCCGTCAGGCTGTCATTAAACTTTGCAACAGTGTTAAAAAATTGTCCAGAAGACAAGCCAGATTATCTTGTAAAATGTGCATTTAATCACAATTTTGCCTACAGTTAAAACACAAGCCCAGTCTTATAATTAATTATAATATAAAATAATGTTTCCAGGCACAATTAGGAACAGCCATAGCCACACAAAAGGCCAGAAGATCGAATCTCCATCACAAGTCATGAAATATGCTAAAAGTGATCAGTTAAATTCAAACCTAAGAAAGATTTCATGCAGAGACATAAATCATACAAATAATTATTTCAGTGCTGTGACAGAGCTCCATTCTGTGAACTTCCTAAAGAAGGCATCCCTAGAGATTTTGCCCTGTATTTATTAACTGGAAAGACATCCATATAAAAGACATGCTCTAGTTCAGAAGAGTAGCCAAGTTTTCAAGATTTATATCCACAGCCCGGTGTATTTCAAAAGAAGTAGTGCTGGAGATAGGATGAACGGGAGATATTTCATTTAAAACTCCTGAGCATATGCAGTTGATCAGTTATTAGAGGCAGACCATCCTAAAATAATACAAAAAGATAGAACTCAAAATTAGCACGTTTAGTGCTAAAAAAACATGATGCAAAAAAGCACTGCAAACAACAGCTGCTCACATTCTGTGTTCCTGTGAATTTATTGTAAAGTTTTAATGTGAATGGTGCATTCACAGTAAATTTTTACTCATTCATTAATTAGTATCTTTATTGCGGCTCTTACAGCCATAAAAGCACATTTGCATTTACAACACAATAATACATATCCCAAGACAATATACAATAAAATCTCGTAGGAACACTGGTATCTACATGTGTGGGGAATGCAAGAGTTCATTAATTTTAACAAGTGGGAACTTCTTCATTGATGAAAACATTGTACGATAAAAATGTATTTAAAAAAATATAATTTAAGCTAAAAGCTTTAAGAACATTATAAGCACATCCTAAAACTCTCAAAAAGATCCACTGTGAGTAAACCAGGTGACTTATAACAAATTAGGCAGTCACAATTAACTAACAAGCAATTTTCAGCAAATGCCTTCATTTAAGCCACATAGCTAGGAGAAATTTACAGATTACAAAGACATAAACTGGATCAGTATCTGATTTTAGGATTCTATAAAGTACACAGTAATACCTAATACCCAAATGTCTACACAATTGTATAACCCATTTGGACCTAGCCTGTTTGTATGCCGAGCAGAAGAACAGTACATGAATTTCTGATTCCTCCTCCACTAAGGACCCAGGACATAGGTAATGGGTTTCACCCGACCACTTATTAGTTGTTAAAAAGAATGGAAGGGTCCAATGTCTAAATTGGAGAAATAACTTCCTTGCTAGTACGGGCTGTATTGAATCTAGCACCTGCTCAAATTTGTAATGTGACTTAAAATCCCAAAACTCATGCGTTAAACTCTTTGCTCTGGTTGCCTGAATAAGGCTAGTCAATTTGAAATCTTTCAGTGCCTTAGCTAGAGTTTTTTGGGGGATAGCTAGACAGGACTCTTCTGGGGTAACTCATAAGTCCTCCCTGCCCATAGCACGAAAAGAATCAGTCACAAAAGACAACCAAGGTATACTACCCACGGGCCCCAGTGATGATATTACTGTTTTTAGTCCCTCCCTATAGTGTCTCAACTCAGGTGTACTCCATAACCGTCGCCAATAAAGCAATGGTCGGCTCGAGATTAATTGCACCATTGGGAGGATACTCAAATCCATCCTGGAGGTACCAAGGGTGTATTTATTGGCAAAGCCAAAATGTGTCTAATACATTTATTTTCGGTGAGGGTCAATACATTTGTTGAGCTGTGCCCCAAAGTTCAGCCCCATATAAGGAGGCCGACCGCGCTTGCACTCGGTATATTTCTAGCGGTGGACTTATAACCTTAAAAACACTGCTTTTCTAGACTTTCAAGAATCACCCTATTGCCTGGGTTAGCTTCAAATTAGCCTTGTTAATTTGGGGGCCCCATCCCATCTTGTCATTTAGGGATAGGGCCAAATAATCAAAAATATGGACCCGCTCAAGCGGCATACCGCCCATCCTTGGGTGTGGGCAGTTAGTGGAATTGGCATTAAAGACCATGTATTTTGTTTGGTTTATATTAACTAAAAGATTCCTTTTTTTGCATTACTGGCTGAATTCCTTTAAAACTCGCTGCATCCCCATTGATGACTTCAAAAGGAGCAGGGTATCATTCACAAACATTAATGCAGAAAATATCTTATCTTATGGAAATCCAGATCCTTCACCGCAAGTAAATCTTCAATTAGACCCTTTACAAAAAGTGAAAAGAGGGTGTGCGTAAGCACACAGCCCTGCCTCACCCCCTTGTCAACAGAAAAGGAGGCTGTCAATTGGCCATTCTTACCATATCTTACTCTAGCTTATGTACCCCTGTGCAGGCGTTTCAGTTGGAAACAAAGGTAAGGTGGACCTCCCATGGCCAGCAGGATACTCCATAACTGGTCACGGTCAACCATATCAAACACATATTTCAAATCCACGAAGGTAAGATACAGACTCCCGCCTTCCAATACCACATGCTTTCAGTATATTAACTGCAGCCTAAACAGCTGATCTACAGTTGGAATCTTGGCTCTAAAGTCAGCTTGCAATGGAGTTAGTACATCCCGGTCTTCCATCCACTCCTGCAATCTTCCTAAAAACACTCACAATTTTTTTTTGAGAAACATCAATAAGGCTAATTGGCCTATAATTCGATGGTTCAATCGGGGACCCTTTTTTATGAATCGGGACGATCTCAGCATCAGCCCACGTGGGCGGTGCTGGAAGGCCATGTAAGATTGCATTAAATAATAATACTAAATATGGAGCCCAGACTGTCTGCTCATTTTAAAACAGATCCCCAGGACCCTGGGGCCTTATTGGGTTGTAACTTAGCTAAAGCAGAAACAACCTCACCCTTGGTACATGGGGTTGTATCCCATGGAAGTTCAAAATTAAAAATATGCTCTCTGGAGCCTTACTAACACTTGGATCAATAGAAGAACTTGAATATAGTTCCTTAAAATATGAATGGCAGGCGCCCTCATAAAGATTTGGATCAAGGGTGGTTCTACCCTCCGCTTTCCCGGAGTGGACCAAATTCCAAAAGCTTCTACTATCTTTTAAATCCAAAGCCTTCTTGATCGCCTGCCATCTATCTGTTTCCCACTCAGATTTGGCTCTTGCAATTGTTTTCTTTAAGGCTACCCTGGCTTCCTGAATACAGACACTGTCGGCCCATTTTAGTGAGGTCAACAAAGATTGTTTCGCTTCCCTACAGTTCTTTGAATACCAAGATTTTTTATCACTACCAGATTAGGTTTATTGGGACCACTATTAAAAAAGAAATCTGCCAGTACCAAAACCATTTCTTGGTGGATTTTCCTAGGTCATTATCGGAACCTGGCTTAATTAAATTTGCTCTCTCTAACAGGGGGTATACTACTCATATACAATTTTGACATTGTTTCTATCGATTGGTTTATTTTAGACCATCAAATTTGCCTCCCTCCATTAGTCACAACCAAATTGTTTTGGTGCAACTCTTCAGGGACACAACCTAAATCCCCCATCTGAAATACCATAACTAAGGGGTTGTGGTCACTTTCACTGCGTTCTTCGACGCAAAAATCTGCCACATTATGCCAGATCTCTACACTAGTCAAAATATAATCAATTACCGTAGCCTGCCCAAACCGCTTGAAAGTGGGGCACCTGGGATTGTCGCCAGAGAACCGTCCGTTGCAAGCCCTTAAAAAAAAGGTCAGAGTTAGCGAGATTAGCTGAAGAACTAATGGAGTCCAGCGCCTAATCGAATACATATCAGGTGCCGGAATTTTCCAAATGGCATCCTCCTCACTAGTAGTGGGTTGCATAATACCATTAAGGGGTTCAAAATGGCAGTTAAAATCCCCGCAGATTAAAAAATACATATTCCCTGCTAATAAATTAAGAAGGTTTAGCACGCAATCTAACGTCGTGGATGTCCCAACATACTGGACTGGCCGAGAATAAATATTAATAATGGCCAATTTAGGTAGTTTATTGTGTGACAGAAGAATGCATATTATATCCGGGGAGTGTGTTTCTACTCGTTTGATCTTACAACCTAAGTGGGAGGCTACCCATATGCATAGCCCCCGATGGTCTACCCTTTGGTCCTTTCACTGCCCCCTCATAGTATGCCACAAACCCTACCCTATATTGAGCCCTATATTGAGGGTCTACTGCCCAGGTTTCCTGGAGTAAGCAGATCTCGTGGGAGTCAATATAGTCCCCCCAGTCGGATTGATCTAATTTAGACACAAGGCCTGCAATATTCCAAGATAGAATTCTTGGGACTCCGGGGGTCAAGTGTTTACTCGACCTACCGTTTCCCTCCAATTGAGATCTATCAACCACTCCAGGGCTACACATTCCACTGGAGGTTGGCACTAATTCCAATGAATGGCAGTCAACGTTACCGCTACCATGATTTGTTATATTTGAGACAGTAGTATTCTCCAACTCCCCCACTTTTTTAACTAAACTAGATGTTGAATCATTATTATCAACCACTTCATTATTTGAATTAAATCCCCACTACCTTTTTCCTCTAATTTAGCATATTCTTCAAGGGTTATATCCTGCTGAGTATCAATCGGTGTCAGTCAGTCCACGAGATCCAATACACTGAATCTATTACTAAGGGGTACTGCTGACAGATGCTCACTACTCACCCCATTTACCCTACCGGTCATCATGGCTGGCCGGCCAATTCTACCCCTGTGGCACTCATGATGACCAAAGTTAGGCATGTAGTCTAGCGGAATATAAAAATAGCCTAAATCCCAAGCCTGGATGGAAGATCATGGAGGTATCTGAGAACCCCAACAAACATGTTCCACCACCTTAGGATCTTTAAAGTTAATAATGATACAATCTCCTACTTTGTTTTTTGGTCAACATCCTACCCAGCTCACTCTTCTCACAAATAGAATCTTGCACTGTACATCTCAGGGAAGTGGTTTGTTGTTGTTTAACCAATAAGTTGTCTTGTTTTTTAATTGGTCATAAGATTCAACTTTACCATGTTCCAATTCTGGAACTTCAGTCAGAACATCAACATAGGGCGAGCAGTCGGGGGTAGGTCTAGATGGTGATGTAAGTTCTTTGCCTCGTTCCCAATAGGGTTCCCCCTGAAAACTGGACCAACTTTCTGGGACTGACCCTCTAATTCCCCGGGATTACTACGGCTTGCCCCCTGTGTCTCTAAGGCCACCGTGTTTCCACCACTCGCTATTTTGCCCCTTAGCTTGTTAGGGTCCGTTGATTGCACGTCCGAACCCACAATTGGTGGTGCATTGGTGCGAGGACAGGCCACAGGGTCCCTTCCTCCCTCCCTCACCAGCTCATTGCCTTGACCACAACTCATTATTTTGTTCTCAATACCTCCCAGAGTAGACATTATCAGTTCTTCGGATTTCTCCAGCCTATTCCCAATTAATAAAAGTCTTTTTATTAAGGGCTCCAAAGACAATGTTATAAGAGCACCTATTTTTAGCCAATGAGCATCCTCAGTCTGTGGTAGTCCAGTTGCAGTTTCAGCTATATTCGCGCCATTTACTGCAGACAGTATTTCCTGAGGGACTTCAATAATTGGGAGTCTGCATTTGGCCTCTCTCACAGTTTACTTAGTTTAGAGATCTTAGGCTTCTTTCCCTTCTGCTGTGTACCTCCTTGTGTGCCTCATAGTTTCCTCTTTGAAGCAACCCCCTGTGTATGTTCCATGGTTGTGAGGGCTCTTTATAGACTTCTGCCACACACATAACTGTCCTCCTGGATAGATTTGGCAATGCGCTGCGCGTCAATGACGTGGGATGCTAGGAATCTCCATCGATGTTCGGGGACACTAGGACTTGCTGCAGACTTGCACACTGAGTCTGAGAGCCTGGGAAAGTCTTTCTGGCGAACACACATTCATTATACCCCCAAGAGATGATCGTTTGGCAAACACGGGTACCATAGAGAGACGTCGTTCAGTAATAGCTATCTCATGGCCAAGCACAGATGTAGCCCTCATTATAAATTGGTCGAGAGTTCCCGCCACATAACTGACTCCTGTTGCTTTCCCCCCTCTTCCCACGCGTGCTGCCATTTTTAGTTCAGTTTAGTTAAAAAATAGGATCAGATATCAATCCACTTACTGGAAACGCGAGCCAACCGTTGGTATCAAAGGTCTCTCCCTGTCTCGAACGGGCTCAAACGGGCCCGACCTTGGCCCGGGACCTGCCCGGCGCACGCCTGTGGGCGTCCCGCAAAGCGGGGGCTGCGCTGAGTTATGTAGCAATGTGCACATGGGCATTGAGGCATAGGTGCGCTTGATTCCGGGGCTCCTGGTCCTTGGAGTCACTGCGGCAGAGAGTGTGCGGGCAAACAGCCAAAGTCCCTTCTTCGAGCGGCTCCCACGAAGCGGGGGGCTGCAAGGAGTTATGTAGCGCTGTGTGCGTGGAGGCACAGGTGTGCTTGATTCCGGGGCTACTGGTCCTTGGAGTCCCTGTGGCAGAGAGTGGGCGGACAAACAGCTAAAGTCCCTCCTGCGAGCGGCACCCCATTTTTTACTATGAATGGTGTATAATTACACAAAGTGGTGTCATTTTGGGATTTTTGCATGTTAGGGGTAACATGAAATTCCCAAATTTATACAAATGACACCAGCATAATTAACATTTTGCCCAGGTCTATTTATAATTGTTGAACTGGCACATGAAAAAGAAAACCACCTTTGCCATTATTATACATTACAAAGTCATCTGTAAGGTGTACCCTGTAAGCCCTCTAGGCTTATAAGTTGAACAAAACAGTTGCAACCTAAATACTTAAAACAGTTTGCCCTTGCAGTGACTACATGTCCCAAAGCTGTGTCCACTCTGTAGGCTTAGCTAGATTCTCCATGAACAGGCCTAAGTAAACATAACACCCCTTATTAATACCTTTGCCTGGGAGAATGCATGCAAAATGATTAAATCTTTGTTTCCACCCAGTTTTAAAAATGGAATAAAATGGTGAAATGGTGAAATTATCTGATTTTGGATAACTTTATGGAAAAACTAAGTTTAGTAAATGTGCTTTGTATTAACAGAGGCAAAATGTTAATGATACTGTTTTTTCCATTTAGCTCACCTCCTCCTCAAATCATTGCACATTCCATTAACAGCCCCACTCTCCAGAGAACAATAGCCTGGGTTTTGGTCAAGGAAAGCTGTCAGAAAGTGTCAAATTAACAAATGTCATTTGGTACGGCAAAAGTTGTCAGAAGAAAAGACAGCTTTAAAACTACCTCTGCAGTCACAAATGGGGCTGTTGGGATCTGCCCACATTAATTCCCAGGATCCTCACAGAACCTATAGTGAAAAATACATTGGGGTTTTCACTTCCATGGCTTGTAGAACTTAAAAACACATGTCCTTCATTTTTGATACAATGCACCCTGTCTTATGGGCTGTTTAGAGCCTAACTTATATTTATTATATGTATTAGAAAGGAAGGTTTATGCCTGACAAAAGCTTTATTTTGCCAGGTTAAATTGACAGTTCAATATTGTACTGCAGGCTGCAATGGCAAGCCTGAGGCATGTTTAAAAGTGCTACTTTAATCTGGGGCACAATGGGTGCAGCAGGCCCAGTAGTACAGGACCTGATTACATGTAGAATCTCTTACTGGGGACTTACACATAATTTAAATGTGCCAATCAGATGAATGACAATTTTACCATTATTTAGGGAGAGAGCACCAGCACTTTAGCAAGTACAAATTCCACCAAATACCATGAATTCAGAAAACAGGAGGAATGAAGGTAAAATGTGTGGTGGCAGACCCCACCAAGGATGTAAGGTCTAACAGGCTCAATTTTTTTCCATTGACTGGGACAAGGTGCTGAGGTTTGCACAGAGAAGATGCAAACTAATTGAATAGGAAAACCTAGGGGCATATTTACGAGGAAGTGTTGGTCGCAGCGTTAGCCTCCTTGGCTTAATGCAATGCTCTGCCACTTCTGAAACACAGGGCTGCACCGTATTTACAATGATACTGTGCAGCCGTGCATTTCCTCCTGCTCTGGTGCTAATTTAGCTGCCTAGTGACAACGCAGACACCCTTGTACCATAGTACAAGGGTACCTGCGTTGGAGGGGCAGATTGTTTACGTACAGGAAGGTGTCCCTTACTGCACATAAACAATCTGAAATGGTGTTTTGTAAGTTCTATGTGTGCTGCTTAATGCAGCACACCTAGAGTTGCAAAACTTCATTTTTTTAAATGATTGTTTATGTGCAGGATGTGCCCCCTTCCTGCACATTAATAATCAATGGCCTTTTGCTGTTTCTATGTGTACTGCACAAGTCAGCACACATGGAAACAGCAAAATCAAGCAGAAAGTTAACATTTCTCCTCATTGCACCAGGGTAAGACCAGGTTTTCCCTGGTCTTAAGTTTGGTGCTGCCCCATATTTACGCCACCCTTGTAAATATGGGGCAGCATCAAAATCAATGGGTGTTGCGGTGTACCGCTCAGTTCAACACCCATTGCCCCCCCTTCACTCTAAGTATAGCTATAAGGGTGCCTTATTTACAAGACAGCATTAATACACGTTAAATAAGGTGAAGCCCCTATCACCATCACAACATCAGGAAAAGTGATGCTGTGGTGGTGATAGGTACTTGTACAAATGCCTTCTAGTTCATCCCCTGCTCTGCTTTTGCTGCATTGAAAAAGAGTTGTGCTAGAACTCAGAGTAAAGGTGTCTAGACTTTAACAACCAAAAATTGTGACTTAAACTGAAGGTACAACTTTGGACTGGGAGAAGGCATTAAGTACATCCCTGCAGCGAAGACCAATAGCTGGCTATGAAATCAGATTTATCCCGCTAGGGGCTTTTGGTGCCAACATCAATAACTTCCTTGGGAGTTCGATAATGATGAATCTTGTGCAGCCTATGACCTTGCATTGTTAGAGGATTCCATCTTCCAAAAAGGAGACTACCCTGGAAGGTAAAAACGTTGATTGGGACAACTCCCTTGGAGAATCTGACCTCCACTCCATAGCGGGTAGATTGAAATCATGCCTAGATCCCAATTAACCACGAACTGATATTATTTAATAGTGCTCTGCGTTTTTTGGTCACTTTTTGCATTAAAAGTTTTAAAAGACTTATCTGTGTTTCCACTTTGCGATGTTGGTGTTTTTTGTTCATTATTTCGTTTTTTTCTGTTCTTCTGAATCATTTTGAGAATTATATTGTGTTTTTTCTTGGCTTTGCAACTGTTGGCTCTGCTTGGAACACATGTTTCTCTGGGACTGTCTGCTGCTTGTGCCATAGTTCCAAAGGATTAAGCTGAGTTTCACTAAGATCATTAAGATCTGCTTTTTGGTGTAACCTGATTATGCATATTAAAATGGGTACCCATAATGATTTAAAGCAACAAGTCTCAAAAAGGCTTCGATTGGGAACATTTTACATGCCCCTTAGGTTATTCTATGGATGCAATAGAGAAATACACTTCTTACTGCACACAATTCTACCAACCTAGGCAGACTTCTCTGTGGAGTGTGGGAGGATTAGGGATTGAAGTGTGTCACAAGTGATGTTCATGGAAAATACTTTCAAACATACATGTTTATTAGTTCTATCCTAAACATTTCAAGAAGTTCAGGAAGTTGCTTTAATCCTATGCTTAAAATTTAATCTTTAGAACCGTATTTACAAATGGGTCATGTCTCAGCAGCCAAGCCATTGAGCCTGTACCCAGTAGGCTCTCTAGAAAGTATGGGGCATATTACCAACAACTAGCGATAATTTTTGTCTCTAACTTGTTTAGAGACAAAAATTATCGCCGCACATCGGCGATTTTTATCGCAGATAAACCTTGCTATTAGCAAGGTTTATCGCAAATGCGATAAAAAACGGCCGAAATGCATGAATATCGCTGAAAAGTCAGCGATATTCATGCATTATCGAGCAAATGCTCTTAGCCATGTTATCCACCTCCCATTGGATAACATGGCTAAGAACTGCTCAGGGCAGGTGTTAGCTTTTGGAGATATTCCCGCTTAGCGCGAATATCTCCAAAAGTTGGTAATAGGAGATAGCGATGTTAGCGACTGTTTTCAGTCTCTAACATCTAGGCATGCCCACTTTGCATCTCATTAGTGATAAATATCACTGACATGCAAAGTGGGGCCCAAGATGGTCGCTATCTCCTACTAGCTGTCGCTAACTGGTGTTAGCGACAGCTTGGTAATAGGGAGATAATTTTATCTCCGCTTTCTTGGCTTTTAAAGCCAAAAAAGCGGAGATAAACCCCCTTGATAATATGCCCCTATGTTTGCTTGTTGGAAACTTTTGCTCATAAATGATGGAGCTGCGAATGGACCTGATAATGTGGAAAATACTGTTGATCTCTGTTGGATCATCAGCCAAATCTACTGATTGAATGCTGATGTTGACTGGATTTCAGCTAGGGCATGACAGTATTTCATTCTGCCCACACATAGTGATCTCCTGCACCTCCCAGGCCTTTCCCACTAAATAGTTCCATGTTCTTTGGGTGAGAATGCTTTCTATCCTGATGCATGAACATAATATTTGAAATCAATTTATTTTGAGCACTAAATCTGCTCACTGTTGTTCTTCATAAGCATTTGACAGACATGGAGTTAAAACTACAGAAATTAAAGCAGAATGCACAGACAATGTGGGAAGTGCTGTCAAAAAAGCCAGTTCTGAATGCTCACACTGTCTCTCTGTGTCTGGTCCACTCTTTTGCCACCAAGGGCCCGATTGCAAGTTTGACGGTGGAGCGCGGGGGGGGGGGGGGGGGGGGCTCACTGTCGCAACACCAAATGCGAGTGAGAACCGCCCGCTGTATTATGACTGCTTTAGTCATTGGCGGGCGGTTCCTTTTCCATTCCCATGGCAGTGCCTATAAAATAGGCATTGTAATAGGAACGCCAAAGGAAGTTCCACCACGGTATGGTCTGTGAAGTTCATGCCGTGCTGGAACTAGTGGTGCATGCACACACAGGTGCACATGTTGTGCCCCCCTGGGTGCATCCACATGGAGTGAGGCACAAGGGGGCCTACCTTTCTTTGCTCACTGCCACTGTCTTCATGGAGGAAATACCTCAATGAAATCAGTGACAGTGAGGAAAGGCGTAATATGCTTGGCGGGACCACAGCAGTCCCGGCAAGCATATTGATGCTTCTTGGCCACCACCAGGGAACAGTGGTCCCCAGGCGGAGTCCAAGGCAACACAACCTCCAAGGTCGTAATACCACTGCCGCCCCTACACAAGTCTGGTGGCCCGAGGACCTCTAGACTCGTAATTAGATACTTAGGGGCATATTCATAAGGATTCATCTCCGAATTATCCCCACTTTGACACATCAAAAGTGATGATAGATTTAACACCCCATTCACAAGTTGGTGAACACTGCAGACATCGCCAGAATTCCTGCAATAACATCCATAAAACCTAACACCAAGGCAGCCACCACCAACTAATTCTAATGAGATGCAGAGTAGGCGTTCCGTGTAGAAATCCACAAAAAAACAGCAACACCACATTCACAACGAACTGACAGATCTGTGAAGCAAACCGAAAACACGCGATAAACTACGTTAGCCGCAGGTATTTAACACCTGCCTCAAGCAGGTGTAAAGCCGGACGACTACCTGCTGTAGGCAACACAGCCCCACACACAGCGACACCCGAAGAACGAACAACGCCATGGAGCTACTGATCATGCAGCTCAGAGCCCCAACAGGGCCACAACACACACCGCCATCACCCCTAGGACCGCCATCCCTCCCTGGACCCAGACCCGCCCCCCCCAGGGACCACCACAGAGGCAGCAGACCTACCAAAAATGCACCACTCTCACAGACCAAACGCCCAAGGAAGTCATTGCCCACTACAGGCTCAAAAGGACAACCATTCACCACATCCTGACCCACATCGCCCACAGGCTGAAGGTCCCAACACAGCGGAGAACCAACATCTCTCCGCAGACAAAGCTGCTGGCTGTGCTGAACCTGTTGTCCACTGATACCGTCCAAACAATAACTGCTAGAGACGTAGGGGTCTCACAGCCAGCCCTGTCTAAGTCCATCACACCTGTTCTGGATGCCATCCTCAGCTTCATATCCCAGTACCTTCACTTCCCTAAAACTGCGCAGGAACAGCTGGAGACCAAGCAAGGATTCTACACCGTAGCCGGATTCCCGGCCATGTTGGGGGCAATCGACTGCACACATGTCCCACTTGTGCCCCCTGCACACCACTACTGCAACAGAAAGCACACACATTCCATCAATGTTCAGGCAATAGTGGACCACCGGGGACTCTTCCCCAATGTCGTCCCCAACTACCCAGGCAGTGTGCATGATTCATACATCTTCCAACAGTCCATCATCAACCAGTACTTCCAGGATGGGACGAGGCTGCTCGTTGGTAAGTACCAACTCAACACACCACACATACCAATGTCTCCACAGCACAATGCACAACTATGAGGTTGCACTCGTGACCAAACCATATTCAACATGTCAAACTACATGTACACCTACCAGACACAACCACAACACTCCATGGTCATTCTGGCCTACCCCTGCAGCCTATACAGACTGTTGGTGTAGTTGCCAGCATCAGCTCATCCCTGCGGGCTGAGCTGATGACCCCACTCACAGGCGTGACCAGGGCCCTATGGATCCATCCCAGTTCCAGAGGTACCGGCCGGTGATGGTGGTGATGGGGCAGGTGGCCCACATCCCACTGCAGCAGCAGCAGGCCTGGCCATTAGGAATACCATCAGTGACTCTTACTTCTCATGAGCACGTCACATTGTGACCATCCATGGCACTCATGTGACAGTAGAAAATGTCCAAATGCACTCCATGTGTGAATAAACATTTTTGCAAGTCTCAGCTTGAACTTGTACATTTTGACGTTTCGTTGCCCTGCGTTCCAGATGTGATTTGGCAGGTTGTGCACCTTTGCAGAACCAGTTGTGTCCTGTATTCAAATTTGGTGGGGGTGCTATTTGGCCCGGGATGTTGTCACTGCCGGGGTGCACTCCTGATTGTGTGTGTATGCTGCACGGTGTGTGTGTGTGTCGCTCCTGCGGCTCTGATTTGTCTGCCACTGGTCTCTTTCATGCAGTGTGCCTGTCGGTTCTGTCCTTCCACGGTGCTTAGATGTTGTTGTGTACATGTTGTCCTCTGCAGTTGGCTAGGATGCATTTGTCGTACTCCTTTTTTGATGATTTTTGTTCAGTGGCATTTTCGGTGTGCTGGTCTTGTACTGTTTTCCCGCATTGCGCGTGAGTATTGCTGATCTCGCGCTGGTTGTCACTGTTTTCTCATCGCGCTTGTGACCCTCTCAGGTTCTGTTGCATTGGGTAATGTGTTTTTATCTCCGTTTCGGTGGTTGTTTCATGGTCGGCAAACTATTGCATGCTACCGCTGTGTTGTGAATTCCACGTTGTCACTGGATTATTTTTCCGCAATAGTCTGCAATGCTGAAAGTTGCGTTACGCTACTCTTGCGGTAGTTAACACACTTTCTTGTGAATATACCCCTAAGTGTTGCTCGATGGGTTCTCCATTTATTGCTTTTTGTTATTATAAAAGGTTACCATGCCTCTCTTTGACCTTTCAGTGATGACTATACTTAGTCACTGGAGCCATTCCTAAACATTCAAAGAAGTTTCATGTAGATAATGTGTCTTGACCCACGTCTAAAAATCAAATCAAAGATAATCACATTTCAACACTCATGGTGTCTGAACATCCAAACCAATGAGTCTTCTTCAGGTTATGCAATGGACCTCGGAAGTGCTTTTGTCCCAAATAAGGCTCTTTGTATTGGCAGTCATTGCCAGACCAAGGGCTTCAGCAAGAGTAATCTTGACTTGTGGAATTTGAAATGATATCCAGGTTGGCCCCGCAGAAAAAATAGGAGTTTAGTAAAGATTTATCGTTCCAAATTGAAAATCCTGCAATAAGACAAACTACATTTTATATCTGATACCAAACACTCAAAAGTTAACTACTGGAGGTGTTTAGGTCTGACTCAAAATATTGCTCTTAGAAACGTTTTATACATTTTTAAATATGTTTTCCATTGTTTCAGACTGCTTGCCAAATTTTTGGTGGCGATATTTCTAATTTCTAATTTCAGGTTTTCACATTGAATTTCATAAGTGACCGTTCCACAATTTTACAATGTAATTCATACAGAGGTTTTTAACATTCATATTTTCTGCTGTTATCATTGTTTGTCCTAATATCTCAAGTTTTTATTTGTATCTTTTCTATACCAATTGAAACCCTGCTCCTACCTTCTTCCTATTGTTAGACCTGTCATCAAGTGTCATGTTTAAATCACAGATTGTTTTATTGGAACTTTGTCACCCTCAGCTTCCAGTGAAGAAGAATTTAATTGTTTAAAATATTGTTTGAAACATGAATATTTTAAATTAATGGACAAACTGAATTTCACCATTGATAACCTTCGATGGGCTACAATGGAAATAATCCAATTTGCCACATACTAGTTAAATGGCCATTGCTTTGCTTTAGCTATTATGTGAGCAATTTTGACTAATTTGAAGCAGTCTGTATTCGCCACCACTGGGCACTGGGAGACAATTCAAATAATAGGTCTATATGAAAAATGGCAGTAGTGTGTTTGTTTTCCATAAGACAGGGATAAATAAATAGGATCATGATGAAAATGAATGGAAGTAGGGCAGGAACAACGAGGAATCACAGAAAACAGGTCAGGCTTTTTCCTTGGCTGCTCTTTTAGAATTTGAGAGATACCTATTGAATAAATCAGGATGTTTTTGTCAGAAGACGGTGTCTGGAAGGACAGAGGTGTCTGCTAGTGCTGCCTTCTGCAGGAACTGGAAGTGACAAGTGATCTGTAAATTAACAACTAGAGAGCGATAATTGCATCAGTCTTGTCTTAAGAAGACAATTACATGTAAAAGCACTTCTGGCAATTGTCGGCTTGAGGGATTCCAAAGACAGGACTTGATCAAAAACTTCCACAGTGCACAAAAAGAACAGCACAAATTGGAGACCTCTGTCAAACAGTCTGTTTATTCAACCATTGCTACTTCCATGGTGGCCCAGGGGTTATTTTTGCCACATGTCACATTCCTTCTGCAAACAGCCATCAGGAATACTCCAGTATGTAGGTCTCCTATCACCTCCTTGGTCCAATTCACACGATTCTGTAATGAGTATCACATAGAGCGATTGCAAGAAATAATCTACAGAAACGCTGAGAACATTTTCATAATCAAGATATAGAAGCAAGTGCACCTCTTTCAAAACATCTCTAGAATTGTATCTGAATAGGTTTCGTCCTGAATGATAAAAACACAAATACAAGTCACCTTAAAACCAGAAAACGTGCAGAAAAAAAATTGCGATTTCAAAAACCCAACTGAAAGTATGCACTAAAAAGTTATTTCCTAATAGCTTTTAAGAAGTTTCTTAAACATGTAAATCAGAGACAGGACTGCTCTGCACTGATATTGAAGTCTGGTACAGTTGTGAATAATATCAGTGTGTTATTTCAGTTATTTTCCAATGCACAGTGAATTAAAATCAAGGACACATGAAAAATGCAATAGTGTTTTGAGTAACAAACAGGATATTTCGCTTCGTTATTCTACACAAGCCCAACATTATCTGAACATTTCCAGAACAATACTGCGGAAATATTCGGAAAATAAAACATGGAAAGTGCAACAGTAAGAATAGGTTTAATCTTCCACATGCGTCTTGGTAATATGTAACCATGCTCAGCTCACATCCATATGCCAAGCCCAAAGTCAAAACTAAGTTGTTAAGCAAACTGACTAGAGACAGAGGCCACCAGCAAGGTCCAGTACAGATCCAGTTGTAACTGGTCACTTCGGGAAAAAGGCCTCTATCTGTTTACTGTGTCCAAGTAGCCACATTGGAGGTCAGCCACTCTTGGAGTCCAGTACTTAGTCCTGGGTATAAGAGGAGCAGGGTCATCCGCCCAGGTCGCCACGCAGATGACTGATAGATCCTGTCCGCTGCATTTCTTCCACAGTTCCAGAACATGATCTGATTAGCTGAAAGTGATGTGCCTCTTTTGTAGAATTCACTAGACAATGGGTAAGGGTGACTCCAGGACACTCCCTAACAAATGGGCGTAAAATTTCCAGGAGCAGCCCTTGCTTGTTGTGCTGCAAATCCTGTTTGCCTTGCTGCCAACTGTCCCACAGTGCACTATTCTGAGTTAATTACAACATAACAGTCCAAACTGCACTTGGAGGTCGTTGGTGTCGCAGACACAGATGTGTCTGAGGAAAGGACGTTTCTTTACCCTCTCCAACTTCTCTTCCTGAACTAAGAGTAGACAAAAACCTCACACCCAGCGTTCCTGCCAGTCCGTCTGCTCTGGAACCAGTT
This sequence comes from Lissotriton vulgaris, assembly GCF_964263255.1. Classification (NCBI taxonomy): domain Eukaryota; kingdom Metazoa; phylum Chordata; class Amphibia; order Caudata; family Salamandridae; genus Lissotriton; species Lissotriton vulgaris. The sequence continues at coordinate 999,590,713 of NC_141689.1, forward strand.
TCACACTTCTTTAAGGTAAGAACTGACTGGCAGGTGCTGGTACGCTAATGAAAACTATTCTACTGGAGTTTATGGCACACAAAGTCTACCATTTTAAAAGGTACTTTTCCTGTGTATTTATCATAAATCCAACTTCACCATTGCAATGTAATGTGGATTTGCAGAGTGTGAAACTTGTCACCCGTGAGGGTATCCAGGTGCTGAGTATGCTTGGGTTCTGGAAGAATAATCAGTTAAAGAGCCTGGTTTTCAATTTGTTGCATAAATCCATAAGTGACGCGGCTGACCTGATGTGTTTGGGGAGGTCGTTCCAGGATTTGGCTGCCAGGTAAGAGAAGGCTCTATCTCCTGTTTTGCTTCTATGGTTACAGGGGGTCTGGGCAAGTGCAAGTGATGCAAAGCAGAAGTTATTTTCTGGTTGGTGGAAGTGCAGATGGTGGTTGAGGTAGGTGGGACCCTGGTTGTGAAGTGCTTTGTAGGCATGGGTGCGCATCTTGTACAGGCAGTGTTTCTAAATGCGGAGCCAGTGCAGCTTACGGAGGTGAGGTGTGATTTGCGTGCAGCAAGGAAGGTTTGGATTTAGTCTGGCAATGGCATTTTAGATGGTTTGCAGCTTGTGTATATGGTGTGCAGAGATGCCGCAGTAGAGGGCGTTGAACTGAATTTTTTATAAAAATTACAAACAATGGATAATTAAATTCGGTAGCTTACCCTAAACCAATGTTAGCAAACATAATATTTTATTTGAACTTTCTTAATTTTCATTGGATCAGGTACAACCCTTTCCAGTGAAAATAGATTTTGGGGACTAGTCATGATATGAGCATGCAAACATAGGGGCCCATTAGGATGGCGGGTGGATTGCCCCCGCCAGGCTAGCGGTAGCCACCGCCGGCCTGACGGGGGCAATCCGCCGCCATCCTCACCTAAATGTCCCCCGCCATATTAGTATGTCGGGGGCCCGCTGCGGACGGAAAGACCGTCCGCCGCTTTTCCGCCCCGGTCGCCTTGCGACCGAGGCCCCCGGAGTGAAGGAGAGGTGGGGGGTGCACATGGGGGGGTACTTACGGTGCCTACCGCTTTGTTAATGCAAATGCATTCGTGCATTGTTAGCATTGTGGTGGGCGGTGCACCACCCGCCACAATGCTAACAATGCAGGATACGCCCGCCACAGTGGCGGGCGCATCCTAATACCCCCCACGGGACCCCCGCCCTTATGGTGGGCGGTCCCCATGACTGTAAAGATGGCGGGCAGACAAAGTCCACCCGCCATCCTAATGGACCCCCATAATATTCTTCCATTTATTCATTTTCATTTTTTATTTTTATTTATTTGAGAGGTTTTATATAGCGCGACCAAGACCCTTGCGGGTATCAGAGCGCTTTACAGGGTAAATCTAGGAAACAAACAGGTACATAGTAAATAAGGAATTGTTCTGTACAATCAAGAATCATATGATCGCTTATAAACATAGCTCATGTGAATTTAGCCATGAGGAGAGATTTTTCTAGTAGAGCATTTTGATGTCTTCTATTGAGAGGATCTTTAAATATAGAATGTGTATCATCTGCGTACATATGATACTGCACATTTGAGGAGCTAAGCATTTCAGTGAGTGGTTCCAAGAATAAATTGAAAAGTGTATGCGAGAGGGATGATGCCTGTGGGAATCCTAAAGTGACTGGAATGGGTTTGAACAGGCCTTGATTGACCTTGAATCGTTGTGATCTGTTTTGAAGAAATGAGGTGAAGCACTTTAGTACCAGTCCAGATAGTTCCATTCTGTGTTTCAGTAGGTTTAGCAAGTTGTTGTGTTTGACGGTGTCAAAGTCGAAGATAGGTCGAGCAAGATTAGCAAACTGGCTTCGTTTTGGTCAAGGATTTGTAGTGCATCATCTATTATGTGGGTCATGGCCGATTCCATACTGTGCCCTGCCCGGAAGCTGGACTGGTATTGATTGAGAAGATTGAAATGGTCTATGTGATTGCGAAGCTTAATGTGTACACATTTTTCTGAGAGTTTTGCCAGGGTAGGGATGTTGGATATTGGGCGGTAATTATTTAAGTCCGTGGGGTCAGCCATTGACTTCATTACGATGTGGGATATCTGGCCGAATTTAGGGATTTCAGGGATGATTCCTTGGTGGAGAGAAGTATTTATAATCGTGGTTCACAGTGGCAGTAGCAGTGGAATGAAGTCTTTAATGCAATTTGCAGGCAGAGGGTCCATGAAGTGATTGGTGGGATTCAGAGTCATGAGTATTTTGAGTATAGCTACTTCACTGGAAGTATTGAAGGAGGACCAAGAGGCGTTATCTTTTAGGTCAAACTTTGGTGAACATCAGGGTGGGACTCCAGGAAGCGATGATGAAGTGTCAAGGTTTGTGTCGGAATATGTTATTAAGTCATTGAGTAGGCCCTTCTTTGTGTTTTTGGTCTTCAGAGTGACGGAGGAGGCAAATGCTTTGCAATTGGGGAGCGAGCCAGTATTGGCATGGGACTAGTGCGGTGCAGCCTTAGATTGTGTTTTGATTCGATCGAAAAAAAATTGGGACGATTCCTGGCTTGGACTAATTGATTACTGAAAAAGTCTGCTTTAGATCATCTGATCTTTCTGTATTAGACGTTTCTCTTCATTCTTAGCAACTTGAGGCGGTTGGCGGATGGTGCAGATCTCCATTTTTGTTCAATTAGTCTTAGGGATCGTCTGTCCTCATTGAGTCTTCCATCGTACCAGGGTTTTGAGTTTTTTATGGAGACTCTCCTCCATTGTAAGGGAGCAACCTTATCCAGAACCATGTTCATTGTGTGGAAGTAATGGTTGAAATGACAGCCAAAAGCAGAGCATGAGCAAATCATGGAGTATGAACGCCAAATGTCATTAGAATCCAGCTATCCAATTCGAATCTCTGACAAAATATCGATTACAAAAATATCTACCTATAAAAATATCGCAACAAAAATATTGATTATTAAAGTATCGACATGCTATCTCTAAGAAGGTAAGTACAAAAATATAGAAAGAAAAAATATTGATGTCAAAAATATCGGTACTAAAAAAATGTTGTTTTCTTTAAATTACAAAAATATGTAATATACTTAAAATAATAATTATAAATGTAATAAGCATAGTTTCAAATATGGTATAATATTAAAAATTAATAATTAACACATAATTTAATTAAAAAAATAATATATAAATATAATACATAGTATATACTTCCTTGTTACTAACTTTTAAAAATAATTGTAATAACTTATAAATAAAAAAAATATATTATAAATTACAAATAAATGAATACACATAAAATAATAATACAAATAAAAAATTAATAAAAATGTAAAACAAATTAAAAAAATCAAGTAAATGTTGGATAGCGTAGGGGTAAAAATTACTATTCCCACTCCAGAGAGTGCAACAGTAGGGAAAGTGTTGGATAGCATAGGAGTAAAAATTACTATTCCCACTCCAGAGAGTGCAACAGTAGGGAAAGTGTTGGATAGCGTAGGGGTCAAAATTACTATTCCAACTCCAGAGAGTGGAACAGTAGGAAAAGTGTTGGATAGCGTAGGGGTAAAAAATACTATTCCCACTCCAGAAAGGGCAACAGTAGGAAAAGTGTTTGACAGCGAAGGAGTAAAATTTACTATTCCCACTCCAGAGAGTGCAACAGTAGGGGAAGTGTTGGATAGCATAGGGGTAAAAATTACTATTCCAACTCCAGAGAGTGCTCCAGTAGGGAAAGTGTTGGATAGCGTAGGGGTAAAAATTACTATTCCCACTCCAGAGAGTGCAACAGTAGGGAAAGTGTTTGATAGCGTAGGGGTAAAAATTACTATTCCAACTCCAGAGAGTGCTACAGTAGGGAAAGTGTTGGATAGCGTAGGGGTAAAAATTACTATTCCCACTCCAGAGAGTGCAACAGTAGGGAAAGTGTTTGATAGCGTAGGGGTAAAAATTACTATTCCCACTCCAGAGAGTGCAACAGTAGGGAAAGTGTTGGATAGCGTAAGGGTAAAAATTACTATTCCCACTCCAGAGAGTGCAACAGTAGGGAAAGTGTTGGATAGCGTAGGGGTAAAAATTAATATTCCCACTCCAGAGAGTGCAACAGTAGGGAAAGTGTTGGATAGCGTAGGGGTAAAAATTACTATTCCAACTCCAGAGAGTGCAACAGTAGGGAAAGTATTGGATAGCATAGAAGGTAAAAATAACATACTTATAAACAAATTAATAATTTAAAATAATACAAAAAATAATTATTAAATAAATATAAACTATTTACAAATACCAATACATAATTATTAAAAACATGATTAGCAATAAATAATTAAGTAAAAATAAATTAATAATAAATACCAATTATTAATAATACATTACAAATTAATAATTAATTAACAATAATATAATTAACAAAACAATGAATCAAAATAAATTATTTCTTAATTACATTTCAATTACTTCCCACCCTATTCCCCTATAAACCCATAACCCGCTAAAGAACATATTATCAATTAATCACTTAATTAAAATTAATTACCAATTAATACAAATTAAATACCACTTAATTAAAATTAATTTATATTTCCTAAAAATAATAATTAATTTAGTATAATTAAATTACTTCCCACCCTATTCCCCTCTAAACCCGTAACCCGCTACAGAACATAATTATCAATTAATCAATTATTTAAAATTAATTACCAATTAATAAAAATTAATTACCAATTCAATAAAATTAATGTATAATTACTATTAATTATTAATTAATTTACTATCATTAAATTACTTCCCACCCTATTCCCCTATAAACCCAAACCCGCTACGGTACTAAAATACAAGATTTACTTAAATAACATAAATAAAAATTAAATACATAATAAATACACATAAAAATCATACAAACGTCAATATTAGTAACATCGATATTACTAACATCGATATTAGCAACATCGATATTAGTAACAAAGATATTACTAACATCGATATTAAAAATATCGATATAATTTACCTTCTATATTATGTCCCTTCGATATTTAAACATTGACATTATTGTATGATGAAATTTAAAACTCAATATTTTGTCTGCCTACCATCCCATTCAAGTAGGGCCTACAGTGTAAAGAAGTAAAAACCAAAAGTACAATGAGGTTTTAAATGGAACATATTGACTAAGTAATGGGATCAAGGGGGAGGATGAGTATATCAATAATTGCAAACAAGACACACTATATCAGCAAATTAACAATTGTCATAAGATTATCAAAGAGTTCACACTACTTGTAAGGTATTCATGCTGTTAGAATTTCGACCTCATATTGAGAGCTGAAGTTGTACTATACCTTGCAATCGAAAGTCTCTTTCTAAATGTTTATGTGTCAAGAAGTGAGATACCAAGGTGGCATTTTCAGTACCGGAATGAATAAAGCTTTTTGTTGAATGATGTCAGTTTTGATCATTTGAATGGTCTGAACAATATAATGCAGTACACACAGGCACCAAATGAAGTACATTGCATTGGTGGACCTGAAGTTGGTGGATTTTTTAAGAGCGAAGTTTGTTGTACCGTGGTTGAATTCCTTGCTATTCACAGTTTGTGAACAAACTGAACAATTTTGACATTTGCAATGGCCAAATTGCTGATTAGGTGTGTCTTTAGGGGTCCAGGTCATTGCATGTGCCAAATGGTCACCTAAATGATGTACTCTTTTGTATGAAAAGAGCAGAGTATCCGAGAAAAAGTTATTAAATCGGAGTGCATTGTAATTTTGCTTCATTATTTTCTCACTTTGTTACTAGACGGAAAGTAGGTAATTGTTAGATTTGGGGGTCTCTAGTTGGCACAGGTAGGTACTTGTGACAAATAGGGACCCTTGCCTCTAGTCAGGGTAAGGGGGTACACTACTAAAATAACCCCTGCTCACCCCTTTGGTATCTTGGCACGAGCAGACAGGCTTATCTCAGAGGCAGTGTGTAAAGCATTTGTGACCACATACAGTAACCCAGTGATAACACTACAAATGGACACCACACAAGGTTTATATCAAAAATAAGTATTCTTTATATAGACTTAACAAACGACCACAAACTACAAAAATCCAGAATACTATACTTTAAATTTGTAGTCTTAGCTTTGTTTAGTTCAGTTCTTAAGATGCAATACTTTGTGGCAATGTACCTTACGATGCGTAGCGCTTCCACAACAAGTAATGTTGCTGCGATGGAAATGCTGCAAATTTCCGGTGCAAAGAAATAAAGACGTGAAGATCTTCCAGATGCGACACGCTTCTCTGATGATGCGAGAAGTCTCGATTTTATGTGTCAACTGCAGCGGCGACACCCTTGTTCAGCGATGCGAAGGCAAAAGCTTCAGCTGCGACACTCTTCTCCGACGTTTGCGAGGAGCTTCTGCACAATGCGACAACTACAGCGGCAAAATCCTTGTTAAAAAATGCGACGGCAGCAGCTCCGATGGCGGTGCACTTCTCCGGGGATGCGAGGCACTTTCCTCGATGCGGTACAATGCGACAGCGACAGCGGCAACACCCTTGTTCACAGATGCGATGGCAGCCACGGCGATGCGCTTCTTCCTCGTTGCGAGACACTTCTCTTGATGCGGTGCAATACAACAGCTCCAGCAGCGACACTATTGTTCAGAAGTGCGAGGGCAGAAGCAGTGATGGCGACACGATTCCTCTTCGTTGTGAGACGCTTCTCTCAATGCGGTACAATACGACAGCTCCAGCGGCGACACCCCTGTTCAGAGATGCTATGGCAGCAGCAGTGACGGCAACACGTTTCTTCCTCGTTGATTCGCGCTTCCAGCTCCTTGTGACACGCAGTCTCTCAGAAGGACCAAAACAGCAGCAGGCACTTCCAAAAAACTCTGGGGAGCTGGGGGTTGAAGTCTCTTGTCCCTGAGACTTCAGCAGGAGGTAAGCTCTGTTCCAAGCCCTTGGTGATCCTTCACAAGTTGAAAATAAAGTACATAAAGTTCTTTCTCCTTTCTTTGGCAGTCAGGCAACCACTGCAGGCCAATCCCCTAAGCAGCACTTCAGCTTAGGAATAGTCTCTCCTCAGTTTCTTCAGGTTCCTCTCCTCAGCAAAGGTTTCTTCTTGTAGTCCCCAAGTGATCTAATTTCTTGGGATCAGGGTCCCAATATTTATACCCCAAAATCCTTTGTCCTCTGAGGGCAGAGGGGCCTTTGCCTAGTCCAAACCCGTTCTGGAACACTCTGTTTACATGACTCCTTCTTTCCTTTCACAGTGCAGGGGGAAACATCAGACGCTCCACAGGAGGTGGAGCCAGCATTGTGGAGGGAAAGCACAGCCCTGGAGCACTTTGTTGACAAGATTCCTTCTCTTCTTTCACAGTGCAGGGCAGAGACATCAGAAGCACCACAGGGGGTGGAGTCAGCACTGGGGAGGTTGGTCACAGTCATATTCAGGTCCCAGGTGCAGCTCCTCCCACCCATCTAGATGAAGATCTCTCTATTCACCGCTGGGCTGACTCCTTCTGTCTCCTGGAATCCCCCAGCCCTGTCACTCAAACTCCAGACAATGAATACACAACCTAGCAGAGGCAGGCTTGGAAGGTTAGACAAGAAAAAACCTTCTTTCTAAAAGAGGTATTTTCAAACACAGAATGTTAAAACCAACTTCACTAAAAGATGTATTTTATCATTCTGAGTTCAGGCATACTAAACTCGAGTTTCTACCATGTGAGACAGTTAGGATTATAAGAATGTAATAGTCTAACTGCCCATTCTGGCCTATGAAGAACAGGTAGCCGTGCAATAGTGAAAAACGGAAATGGCTGTAATTCACTATTAGGACATGCCACACACACCAGGGCATGTCCTACCTTATGCTTGCAATGCACCCTGCCCTTGGGCCTACCATAGGGGTGTCTGATATGAAGAAAAGGGTAGGTTTAGGGGCTGGCAAGTGGGTGCACTTGCCCAGTCAGCATGGCAGTACCAGACTGCACACAGGCACTGCAAGGCTAATATGCCACATGGGGACTAACCAATTCTATCTTGTTTTAGGTAACAGCGTGCATACATTGCAGACTGGGCAGCAGTGGTACATTGTGCAGAGTTAAAAAATAAAACCAGCAATAACAGTCTGAAAATCTTGTGGATGATAAGATACAAAGAGGAGTTTTCTAATAGGCAGCCTGAAAATTTGGAATGCACCCAGCTCAGTGGTGTAGCAAGTATATCATGGGCTTAAATGCAGGCAAGGAAATGTAGGTAATTCATTACACCATTGAATGGCAAACAATAGCCATAGTTGGGGTACAAAGGGTCTTTGACCTCTATTGCATTAATGATGGTATATCCATGATGTAGCTCTTCTAAAACAATGTTAGACACCTATTTCTCTTATAACTTTAAACACAGGTAATGTGCAGATACGAGAGCTGAAATTAAAAATGGAGGCACAAACCGGGGCCTCAACACACAGGAGATGAGAACCCCTCTGTAACTTAAAACTCAAGATCCACAGCACATTCATGGGGAAGTGTGTACTGTACCATAAGACTGACCAGGACACGAAACAAGGTAGCTTCTAACAAGTACCTACAGTGAACAGGCACACAAATTGCCTTTTTCCCCAATCATGAGGCAACACTATGACATCATAAACAGTTCAACAGGATTTTCCATTTGGATTTTTAATTAACAAATTATCTGTTGTTGGGGGGCTGGTGTGTCCAAGATGACAGTTGGGATGGTTGCCAATTGCCGACCCTCTGCTACACATATCTGGCCCCATCCCCTCGTATGTTTCCTATCCGGAGTGTTGGGGCTCATTTTAGAACCCAACAGGCAAGTGCCACCCACCCGGCTATCTATGGCCCTGCCGAGGGGACCTGTGTTATGATTTGAGTTGTAAGAGTGAGGGAATTCCAGGGTCAGCAGTGAACTCTTGGACCTTGTTGAGGACTGACGCCAGCTGTCTCTTCATTAAAGTTTAAATACCAGTTCCTGGTCTGCAGCGGGTGCTTCCTTCACTACATTTTAGAGACGAGGATTTGACCACAGCCAGCTGTATGGTTCCCTTCACCAATTGGCTTACCCTTTTCACCATACCATTTCCTTCGGGGTTATATAGAAAGGTGTGTGAATGTTTCACACCAGACTGTTTTAGAAAATAGACCATCTTGTGCAATGTCAATGAGTCACATTGTCTGTTGTGAAAACAACAGGAACTCCCTCTGCTTCAAAAATCTTCCCTAATGTTGAGATGGTACTCCTCGTGGTGACATCCCTCATAAATTTGACACTTAGTCACTTGGATTACACATCCACAACCACCAACGCAAATCTGAATTCACCAGGTAAATCCACCATGGGTCTAAGGCAATACAAACAAATGGTGTGCCATGGCTTCCTAGGATCTTCAATGTGCCCCCTTCACTCTTACTACCTACACTCATCCTTTTTTCACTTTGCTTGCAAATGCAACATCCTTCCACCCATTTCTTAACTTGATCATTAAGACTTGGGCACAAAATTCCTCCATGAGTCTCCTACTCGTTAACCCTTGACCCAAATGGGCATCATGCGCTAAATCAAATAACCTCCATTGTAACCAAGCAGGAGGGACAAAACTATCTACTCTTATCAAAACACTCTACCCACACATCGACAATTCATCCAGCAGCTTACAAAACTGTTGTGCAGCCTGAGACAATGTACTTTCTCTTGTAGCTCGTGCTGTACATTCCACCTTCTTAAGAACACCATGCCACGCCATTTCCTCATCCCATTCCTCCAAAGGTTATGCTCCCAATCCACACCATACATCACCTTGCACAGAAGCCACTGCATCTTCTGCTTCCAGATTCGTTACAGTAACCCCATCAACCTCTTCCCAATTCAAAGGTAATCTTGATAGGCAATCAGCCTGCACATTCCAGCACCCTTGCACAAATTCAACTACTAGTATTCCTGCAGCCTTGCTGCCAGACTGGCTAATCTAGCAGACCCTTTGCTTACTCCCCCAGAAGACAAGATTTTGAGTAATAACTAGATTGTAAGGATAAGGAAATTCTAAGATCAGCAGTTAACCCTGGGACCTTGTGGAGGACTGATGCCAGGCTGTGTCTTCAATAAAGCCTAAAGTTTAACTACCAATTTCTGATGTGTGGCAAGTGCTTCCTTCACTGCAACCTGACATTGTGGCAGCACCAAAGCCGCAACCGAAGAGGGGGCCTGGGTACACATGAGATCGGCCTCTGTTATTTTGCTGCCTGCCCCCACCCCCGGATCCAATGAGGAATCTGAGCAGTGGGGGTTGAAACAAGCACATCCCATGAGAGCCCTCATGTTGAGACAGCAGGTACACTGTATGTGGGGGCCTGCACGGAGCTTCAACTCACACAAGGTAATTCATCAGATACCATTTAGCCTGGTGGAGGCCTAGGTCCGCTGAACCCAGAGACAGCACACTGCAGCGGGACAAGTGCAGCAAATTCGCACTTGAAGGACACAGCAAGTCTTCCATGCTGAAACAGGCGGGTATCAGCCTAAGCAGTGATCAGGGCCCACAAGCAGCTGATAGCGGTGTATCATTACCCGATGCTTGAGGTGGAAGGCATTCCTCACATTGTGGCCTAGGGACAGGCACGGCATGCTCATAGCCATTTCCAGGTGTGCAATTACCAGATGGCAATACAGACAGGCACCAGACATCACCAGGGCCATGGGGGTAAGTCGAATGCCTCATACACATAATCAGTGACCATGGAGGGGTCCCATCAGTGTGGCAATGGGTGTGCCCTGAGCTGTGGTGAGTGAGTGGTGCTAGCTGACACACAGTTGGCTCCTGGAGGCCGATACACCCATAGATGCTAATTAACCCCTCAAGAAATAGAACCTTCACACAATCACACTGCTGGCCTGAGTCGCTCAGGCACACGCAGAGAGCATCAGGACCCTAAGAGTTGTGGCCCATGTCTAATGAAAGGTCTTGCACTGGGCTGGAATGGAGGAAGTAGCCACTGGAGGGGGCCGGCCCAAGCCTTACCACCTGCAGCGCGCTGACGTGAGACTCGGTACATCTCGGCATCATCTAGGGAACCAGGATGCTACAGTGTTGGGTGCTCTCCACTGAAATGCATGTATCTGTGATGACACAGGAAGGGTACAGCGGGGCTCAGCTAGTGGAGGCGCCAACACAGAGTGGTAGGCGAAATGAAGGTACACACTGGGAGCACCAGGGATCCATCCTAGTCACTTGCGAGATAAGCAGTATACGACACATCGCGCCACTAGTATGACCAAAGTGAAGGCTGGTAAAGGTGGAAAGCGAACGCAGATGACACTGCAATCTGCAGTAGAGCATTGCCTTCCTCCCCAGCAGACTTCTATAGATCATCTCTTGCAGGACCACACAGAGAAAAATCTTTGAAACGTCTGACCACGGTAAGTAGTATTAAGGCCTCATTGGAGCCAAAGATTGATGCCCTCATTATCAACGTAGGGCTCTTACTGGAAGACCACATGAAACTGAAGGACACGGTGCAGGATTTAGAAACAGACCTGGTGGTGGTATGCTCCTCAGAGGGAGAACATCACCAAGATGTTGAGGTACTCAAGAAAGAGCTGACAGTGCTTCGACCAGGGTAAATTATGCACACGGCCACTCCAGAAGAAACAATATCAGGGTTGTGGGACTGCCTGAAGTTGCGGGGGGGCCACGCATGTACTTATACCTGGAGACCTGGTTAGCCAATCAAGTACTGGGGGGTGAAACATTCACATTCTTTTCAGTGGAGAGGGTGCACAGAGAGTCGGTGTGCCCTCCTGCGCCAGGAGCCCAACTACGACCAGTAGTTGCCAGACTGTTTCATTGTTGGTATAAAGAAAATATCCAAACAAATGCTAGAGCCAATGGCCCATGGACTGTCCAAAACAGTATTGTCACATTATTCCCAGGCTACACAATGGATGTCCATAAGCAGTGGGAGTCCTATCAGGATGTGAAGAGGACCTTCAGCGCCCTGGGACTTAAGTACGCTCTATTATATCCAGCGAAACACAAGGTCATCTCCAATGATGAGACCTTCTTTTTCTTACGACTGAATGAGATGTTGGCATGGCTCAAGTTGCCAAGGGAAATAGTGGCTCCAACGGTGCTATGCCAGGAACATTTGAGGAGAACCGACCAAGACACAGGCAGCGATAGGGAGAGCTGACGTGTTAGCGGCTGTGGAACATTAGATCATGACCCGTCCAGATGGCTGGGAATCTGATGGAGAATCTGCGGAGTCTGTGGATACATTGCAGGTGGTCAAGATCCTAGAGGAGCTCTGTGGTGGCCCTCAGATGAAATCAATGACTGCTGACTTCCTGATGTGCTCCTGAACAACATGATATCTTCTTATCAAGTGATTTATTGAGTGGAGGGTTCTTTACCGGGCATGCTGTTGGGTGAGGAGTGTTTATGTAGTGCTGCCGGCAGGGACTAGGACTGCATAAGTGTGCTGCTGGCTCATCTGGATCACCCCAATCCTGGGAAGAATATGTACTGGTTGCCGAATCACTGAAGGCACTGATTGGCTGTAACCGATTGATGTTAAGGTCAGGGTTGTGGGTTTATTGGGGACTATTTATGATGTTGTTTTGCTTGTTTTTTTTTCAAATTGCTTCGACTGCTCCCTCCCACACTGATCTTCAGCTGTATATTCAGACCGAAAGGATACATGACATACAAAGCTCCCATGATGACGCATTTTGAGATGGAATGTGAGGGGAATAGGAACATGTAGTAAGCAATACAGGATACAATTCATACCTCAGGTGGTGCCAGGTTCATTTTCCTGCCTACAGGAAACCCACCTGATGGAATGGGAGCTCACTAGTTAGTGCAAGCACTGGTGAGGCAGGAAGTATGGCACTACTTACTCTGCCTACGCTGGGGGTGTCCTGTTGTGAGTGGCTCCTGGGGTCCAGTTTGTGGTGGAACATACCCTGAGTGTCATTACATAATTGGAGAGGGAATTCTGGAAGGCAAACCCCTGGTGCTAGCAGTTTTGTGCACCAGGAATGCAGGACAGACATACCCCTAACATCGGCCCTATTCAGGTCAGCATTGTCTCCAGTCTTCTGGTGTGGGGACTTCAACTGCATTTCAGATTTGGTATGCGATTGATCCACACCACCTGTACAGGTCTCAGTCACAGCCCACACTAGGCAGCTGCAGCAAAGGTCATACAATACATAGGCGGCAGATGTTTGGTGCACCGTAAACCCACACCTGAGGGAGTACTCCCATTACTTGGCACTGCATGTCCACCACATGCGGATTGATCTGATCTATGGCAGCAGTGCTCTGGTGGGCAAATGTAGTCCGTGGAGTATCTGGACAGGATGTTGTATGACCACTATCCCTTGATGGTGACGGTCTTGTGGGGATGACCCCATTGAGTAATACCTGCATCTAATGGCATTAACAGACACAGTATTCAAGACACTTGTGCAGGAGCACATCAGCAGATACTTTACCAACAACAAGGGGACCACCACAGATGTGGTGGTGGAATGGGGTGCCTTCAAAATGGTGATATGGGAACATGCATGACTAAACAGTTTAGTATGAGGATAGATTGAAAACAGCAGAAAGGGAAAGCGTAGCCAACCTCACATTATACCACAAGTAGGCAGATATCAAAGGGGAGTACAAGTTGGTATTACGACGGCTACCTAACTTGGATTATAAGAAATATGTAAAGCACCAGCATGAGTTAGACGATAAAGCCAGTGGTCTTCTGGCATGGTTACTGAGATCAGAACATTCATGCTGCCCTGTCGGTGCAAGGCTGGGACATAGTGAACACACAGTTCGCAATAAATGAGGAATTTGAGGACTATAACAGGGAGCAGTATCTGGTAGCTGGGGTAGTGAACCAGAAGGAGATTGTGACCTATTTGGGGACCATAGAGATGCCTCTCCTGGATCTATTACAAAGACTGGATCTAGAAGGGCCTTTGAGGCTTGAGGTGATCAAACTGGTTATCAAGCAACTGGCCAGAGGTAAGACACTGGGCAACGATGGGCTGCCAATTGCCGTTTATGCAACATACCATGTGCAGCTGGCTCCCTGCGTTTACATGTGTATTTATAAGCCAGAGAGCGTGTTAAGCTTTCTGATACAATAAGGGGGACTTACCCCCTTTATTCAACCTTGATTGCAAGTTACTGAGTAAGGTGTTGGCAAATAGGTTGACTCCCCTTGTTCCAAGAGCAGAAAAAGGGTTCATCCCGGGTAGAAACATGTTTCTGATTCGCTGTTGTCAATTCTGTGTCATGGAATGGGTATGCCGAACTGACACACACTGCTGGTTAGCATCATTAGACACAGAAAAAGTGTTTGACACTATTGGGTGGATCTACCTGCTGTCCATGTTGTTTAAACTGGGGATGGCGCCATATGGTTGTAGATGAATAAGGGTCCTCTATAAGTTCGCACTGTCCAGGGGGCCTAGGAGTGAGATCATCCGCGGCAGCTTTGAAATCAGGTGGGGAACAAGGAAGGGGTGCACCTATCCCCTCTGTTGTTCGCCCTGGCCATGGAGACACTGGCCTGTCTGCTATGTGCTCAGGCCCATCAGTGGGGTGTGTGGGTTGAGGGTCATCCTCACATGGTGTTCATGTATGCTGACGACACCTTGATATGATAGAAGGTGGATCCCTCTGTTGTTCCAGATCTCAATAAAGTTTTGGATGACTTTGGGTGCATTTTGGGGCTCTGCATAAATTGGAAAGTCAGGTCTGTTCTCCCTATTGCAGACACCCGAACTCATGCGCCAGGTGGGCTTAATTTATCCCTTGCGCTGGCAATAAGATACCATAAAGTACTAAGCATCCAGATCTATCTCACTGAAAACGACTTAATGGAAAGTAATTTGGGTAAAGCACCCACATCGATACGTCAGACATTGCCCTTTTGATAAAGCTATCCTTGTCACCCATGGGTAGAGTGTCAATAACAAAAATGCTGATTGTGGTAATTGAAATCATTAAACATGAAATCAGCACCTAAATATACTATGTCTTTTGTTTAATTTATTTGACTCATATTGAGGAACTGTTCCGACATGTTCCCCCTATTAGTCATATCATTAACAAAAACCAAAGAAAATACATGTGGTAAGATGATGCCTACTGTGTGGTGCACAGTAAACTGAGTCGGCAAATTACTGAGTCATGTTGAGGCGTAAATATGATCAACATCCAAAAATACATTTTTCAGTAAAGGTGAATGCCATCTGAAGCCCCTCCAATCGATGGTGGACTATGAACCAAATGTGAATCTCTAAAGATCAACACTGCTGAAATGTGTGTAGAAATAAAGACAGTACCCATTCGTATTTACTTAGCTTATCTCAACAAAAGCATTCAAAATCTCAGGAAACCAGTGAAACTTAAATTTGAAAAGATAAATACAATCTAAGTAAGGCTAGAAATATATGTAATAATGAACATTGTAAGAATCAAATTTGTTTCACCAAAAAGTGGCTGTGCACTAAATTAAATTAATGTTATAAAATACTGATAAAACTAAGTCTAAATTTTACACAAGTGGATAGGTGAAGTGAGTTTTGGCCTCATTAGAACCAGTGGTAAGAGTTCCTTTGCATTTCGGTGGTGGCGCAGTGCCACATTGTCTGTAACTTGAATCCACATGGGTTGCCTTTATCCTTTTTCCTTTCTGGGATTTCTCTCTTACTATCCATATGATAGTTCAGCCACTAAGCACCTCTTGCTTCTCTACATCACACTTGCCACCTATGTGAGTAATTATTTTTATTATTATTATTTTTAACAACTTGTAGTGCGTAGAGTGACCACGAAGGGTTTCCTGGTGCAAGGTGGTCACAGTTTATCTGTCCCAACAGTGCAAAATCAGAATACCCAAGTTTTCAGCATGTTACGGAAGGTGAGAAATGATTAACAGTTTCTTATGCATCCGGTAATGAGTTCCAAAGCTTAGGACCCAGGTAGGCAAACGAGTGGCCCTTCATATGGGTTAATCAAAACCTGGGAACACCGAACAGAGCCCGGATCGAGGTATTAGTAGCTGAGTCAGCAGGTAGGTATATATTAGGTCTTGAATGTAACGTGGTCCCAGGCCAAATTTGGCCTTGAACATATATCACAATGCTTTGAATTCAATGCGTTTGGCCAGCTGAAGCCAATGAAGTTCTTTTAGTAAATGAGAAACAGAAACATTTCTGGGTAAGTGATAAAGCAGTCTGGCAGCATTCTAGACAATTTTCAGGTGCTGTATAGATGACTTATCGGCGCCTAAATACAGTACATAACTGAAGTCCAGGTGGGAAATAATCAGTGCCTGAATAATGGTCCTCTGTGCTGCTAGAGGAATAAGCCACAAGTGTTTTCAGCTATTTAAGGACTGCAAAACAAGCAGCAGTTATATTAGCTATCTGAGGCTTCATAGAGGGCTTATCAGTGGAAAAGTGTGGCTCACTGGTTAGAGGAGGCATACCCTGAAGCAGAGGTCAGACCCAGGACCAGGGTTCGATTCCTGACGCGGCAGGGTCCGGAACCCAATTGTCCACGGACTCGATAATTCTCGCTTCGGTGCCCACTCTAAGCACGAGTTCACACTATGCAGCTCTGGGCAACAAGCGTGCTTAATCTTCACAACGGCCCCCGCGGCGGGATGCCTGGCTCTCACCTTGGGGATGCCCAGCATGGGTTATCTCACAGGGAAAAGCCAGGACGGGTTCCCAATGCAAGTGCCGAGATGCCCAAGGGTAGTCGTGCGCTATATGAGAACATACATACATCATCAATAAGAAAGCCCAGGCTGTTTACCTTAGATACCGGAATGGCAGGGGTCTCTAGCAATTCTGGCCAATGTTTGGCTCCCTTGAGGGAGGCCATGTTACCTAAAACTCACACATTGGTCTTATCACTGTTAAGTTTAAGTGAGTTTTGGTTGAACCAGGATGCGATATTCATCATATCATGATGCAGTAAGGATAGATCATTTCTCTGTGCCGAAGACAAGCAGATGATGATTTGGGTATCATCTGCACGTGAGAAAAGGGTGAGTCCACAACTCTCTATTAGGTTGACCAGAAAGCGCACATAATTGTTGAACAGTAAGAGACTTAGAATGGATCCCTGTGGGACACCAGAAGTCAAGGATTATGTTTGGGACTTCACGTGGGATGGGAAAACTTGAAACGTGCAGTCCTATAAGAAGAAGATAAGTCATCTGAGGGCTGAATCTGTCATGCCTATTGACTCCAGCCTATGAACCAGGATAGGGTGGGACACCGTATTAAAAGCTGAACTCAAGTCCAATAGGATGAGGGTTGCCATGCCTTCCTCATCCAGATATTATCTGAGATGTTCTGTTACGCCCAGAAGGGCAGATTCAGTGCTGTACCCAGCCCTGAAACCCGACTTAGAATAATTTTTATTAGGGCAGGTGGATCTAACAGGCAGAGCTTATCTGGGGGAAGAGGGTCCAATGGAAAGCCAGATTTAATTGATTGTAATATACCAACAAAGGGTGACAGTTCCAGGAGAGACCTATCGCTTAAGTTAGCAGTATATTCAGGGTTAGAAGGCAAAGAGTTGGACGTTACTTTATGTCTATCAGATGGAAATGCATTGGATTTAGCAGCTAGCAGCGAGAATGAATGTTATCCACTTTGTGAGTGAAGAAGAGAGCTAAGTTAGGTGCCCCTCCATGTGTGTGGGTCAGGAGTTGCACAGCGTCAGATCAAGGATGCCCTCAATGAAGCATCCAGTGTGATTATTATTCGGGTCCTCAAAATGTAGTTTGAGGTCCCCAAGCAGACTAAAGTTAGAGGTACGCAGGTTATGGGGTGCCAAAAGGTCAGAGGAGCACCATTTTCCAGGGTATCCAGTAGGGTGATAAATCAGCGCACCAGAGAATGTGAAATTGGGCATCAGAGTAAGTATAAATCCCAGAGGTTAACCTCACCCCACTACTCCTCCCTTATTTCACAACTGGTGTGCTGTCCATTTTTTGAAGAACTGGATGGCATCAAGATTATTGAATCATAATTATTTCATAATTGAGCACCGCAAGTTTCCTACCTTCTCTGACTCACAACTTTTCTCTAATGTGCACTTTTTTCCTTTAGGTCTGGTGTTACCAAAGATTTTTTAATCTTAAAAATTTTAGGCATAATTTTCTCACATATGAGGATTTCAGATGGCCTTTTTCATCCTTTGGTCTTCTGCGTCATTCACTTTTTTCCTCCTCCCCTGCACCATTCAGCATGGGGCTGGGGTAATTGCTGTAGTAGTGTGTGCATAAACTTTAGTCCACATGTTTGAATTCCAGTAGTACCACACAGCCTTTCATCCTTCGAAGTTTTATCATTTTATAGATAGAGCTGAAAGCAAGAGTGGGGTTTTACTGCACAGTGAACCTGTACCTTTTTGGCTAATAATTGCAGCTATATTTTAACAATGTTACACACAGTGCAGATAAGTAGTCACTAAAATCAACACCGGAAAAGTAGTCACTTTTAAACCATATATTGTTATTCGCTCTCAAAGACACAGAAATAGAAAAATCACTACTTACAGTCATTTTGCCAAACAAGCATGTGAGAGTAGTTTTGCAGCTATAAGCAGTTCATTCAATAACCCATGCTTTAACCCAGTGGTAGTGAGTTTTTCACTCTCCATTGCAAACCTTTTGTTTCATGTTTCCTTTCCATTGGCAGAGAAGTGCATAGCCAGAATAACTTGCAAGTGTGATGTGTTCCACAGCGATCCCATAGGTAAAGTTACAGTGCCGATCACCTGAGAGAGGTGAGCAAATACAACAATGGTAGGCTAAATCACATCTTACAGGCAAGCAGTTGTTGAGCCCCTACTTGACATGCCAATTAATCGAGGCAGAGCAAGACAGGAGTTGGGAAGTTGTGAAGTGATGATGGGGGAGAGACCGGGTGGGAAGACAGGATCCGGGAATGAATGTGAGTGAGTGGGGGACTCAAACAGGTGGAGAGAATGTGGGGAACAGGGAGGGGTGGGAGCAAATATAGTGGGAAGGTGCAAGCAACCAGTAGTGGGCATAGAGAGTAGTGGTCATACAGAACAAAAGAGGACTATGTACTCTCACCAATCTGCTAAAGTTACATTCTATTCTCTTTTTCCTTCTATTCAATGCATTTCTAAAGCTCATGGCTACCCAACAGACAGCCCAGCACTGATAGATCAAACCAGTACCACTATACTCAGCAAGGTTAAGTGAACTACAAGGACTTTAGCTGCTTCCTTGTTGTTAAATGCATTAACTGTCTGTAACTCAGTTTCTTTTCTTTATGCTTGTTTGACCATGTACAATGCTCTATTGTCCTTTGGCTATGTAGGTGCTATAGGAAAACAAACCTGCAAGGAAAACATTGTTATCTAACATTATCTGGGGAAGGACACAACTCATCCTTTCACTACACCATGTAAGACAAAAACTCCTGGGTAGGAAAAGCACACAAATAAGGGGGAAAGCCTCTAAATCAAAAGCAAACATCTGAGATAAACAACAAACACATCGAATCATGAGAAAGGGGCCATCCCATAGCCCGCTCTAAGTACGGCATGTATTGGAAACAATGATCTGCCAACAGATAGCTAAGATGTCTCTGGGCAAAACTTAAAAAGGCCTTTTACACATACATGGTGCATGTATATGCACACATACCTCTGGAGATCATGCCCTAAGTGTAACTTTGGTTCTGTCCTTCAGGTGTAGATGGTGCAACAGTATTTTAATGTTAATTAATCCAAGTGAGGGAATCTGTAGTGTGTATTTTCCAGTGATAAACTGTAGTCTTAGACATAGGTGCCACAAGTGCACCTTGACTAATTGCATGCCACGTGGCACAGGCAGTCATTAAATCCATAGCCACAAGTAGATCGCACATCTGCTTTGAGCTCTGCCACAAATGAAGAAAACAAACAAGACATGAAAATATCACAAAAAGAAAGGACAAAATAGACAGGCAACAATAGGATGTATGACGTTACAACGCATGCTTTTACCATGCATGCTTTTACAACGCGGTTTTTACATCGCATACCATTACAACGCATAGCGCTTTGGGGTGCTGGATAGTGAATAGTTTAATTTACTATTACAACTCCAGTCCCCGTGGACACTAGGGCCGGTGTTGGATAGTAAATTAAATCTATTCCCTATCCTAGAGCGCCCCCAGCGCAATGCGTTGTAATGGTTTGCATTGTAAAAGTTGCGACGTAAAGGCACTGCGTGGTAAAAGTTGCGTTGTAAAGGATGTTTCCCGCAACAATAGAATTAAATCTCACATTTGCAACACAAAAAAAAGATTATATTAATTTCCCTTTCACTGTGCATTTTCCCTTTCACAAATAGTTGTGTTTTCCATAGACTTCTGCAAACTTCAGCTGACTTTAATATGTCTATGCTAACAACGTGTTTGTGGCTCTCCCTGGGTATTTGCAGGAACATTGATTTCTGAATCTGCTGCTACTGACCCAAGCCCAGTGCACGGTATTGATATGCTCTCATCTTGATGCATCCCGGAGAGTGTGGTATCCTGTGCAGTCTATAGATAAACACGATTGATTTTTGGTGCCGTCCCTAAAAGGTTTTTCAACCGAGGTACAACACATGATACATCAATGCAGCTAAGGCGAAGAGCTGAAAAGTTCAGGTATTTTCTAAGCAACAGAGAACAGGGCCTTTTGGACAGTATGTTTTGCTCACTCCACTGCCATCTAAGCGTTACTGTATACAAATGACGTGATGTGACGTGTTTCCAACAGCTTGTAATGTTTTTATTCACAGCTTTAAGCATGATTCGAATGGAAATCCCTATCTCATCGTCATTGCGATGTCTTTGAAAGTCACAAGAAGAATATGCCCTAATTTTTACATTTAAATTGAACTTGTCAAAAACAATGTGAAAGCACCAATGTAATTGGACATATTTTCAAAGTAAGTAATTTCTTTAAATAGTCAATCTTTGCATTGTGAAGAATTAAGACTCTGGTTAAATGATTTCGTGTTTTTTGGATAGAACATTCTACGGCAAGCCGTCTATTTGCTTGATTTTTTTCCCAGCAAAATAGTTAATATGCTTTTCCCAAATCTGTTCACAAAAACTGTTGGGCATATTATCAAGGGGGTTTATCTCCGCTTTTTTGGCTTTAAAAGCCAAGAAAGCGGAGATAAAATGATCTCCCTATTACCTAGCTGTCGCTAACACCAGTTAGCGACAGCTACAAGGAGATAGCGACCATCTTGGGCCCCGCTTTGCATGTCAGTGATATTTATCACTAATGATATGCAAAGTGGGCGTGCCAAGATGTTAGCGACTGGAAACAGTCGCTAACATCGCTATCTCCTATTACCAAAGCTAACACCTGCCCTGAGCAGTTCTTAGCCATGTTATCCAATGAGAGGTGGATAACATGGCTAAGAGCATTAGCTCGGTAATGCCTGAATATCGCTGAATTTTCAGCGATATTCATGCATTGCGGACGATTTTTATCGCATTTGCGATAAACCTTGGTAATACCAAGGTTTATCTGCGATAAAAATCTCCGCAGGTCGGCGACGCATTTTTGTCTCTAACCAAGCAATAGCGATAATTATCGCTATTGCTTGGTAATATGCCCCTGTATTTTATACAAAATCTACCAAGTTCTTTCCCCAATTCCATGAAATTTGCAAAAGCAAAGTCCTGCAACATTCAGAGTCACTAATACAATTTCGACAAACAAGCCAACAATACAAAGAGTATAATAGGTGTTTAAAAAGAAAAAAAAGCTGTGAAGGTAAGAATGGTTGTCATTACCCTGCTGTTGGGCGGTAGAAAGTTAAAAGCTATGGTGGAGAAACCTACAAATGACTTATTTGGGAAAAAGGTGTTCAGAATTCTGCTACCTCAAGTTGCAATCCATTATAGCGTTTGTGGTTTCTGTGGTTGTTGATCTGTGAAACATGTTTAAATGACAGATCAAATTCGCTCTTATGGGAAGGTGTACAAAGGATGAACTTTTTCTTGGATGGGGGTGAAACATGAGAAAACGTTTAGAATTCCAGCTCTGTTTTCTTCAAACGAAGGTGCTTTCTGTGCCAATGTCTTCAATTGGCGCTGTTTTCAAGAATAGTTGCATATTGTTGCCATTTTGGGCTACATAGGCACCTACATCTTCGAAGATCACACTCATGGGTTTCATATAGAGATTTAATAAGGTAAGATATTAAATCAAAGCCTAGAGAACACCACAAAGCTTTGCATCTGTTTCTGAGAGGCAAATTCCTTTTTTTAAATTTCTTGTTAACTATCAGTGAGAAAGGAGTAAAACCAGCTCAGGAACTCTGAGGGAAACCCAGGCATTGTTCTAGCATTCATGTTAACCCACCATGGTCACTTGTGATAAAACCTGCTAATATGCCTGGAAGAACCAGTAAATCTTCTTGATCCAAGAAGTGATGCAAGAAGCGACACAGACCCTACGATCTCTTCAGAAACGCTGTTTCAATTCTGAACCCAGAGAAGGAACTGCATTGACAGTCTGCCAGGAGACATTTGTTAGTAATGAAGCCATTTAATAGGTTGGTGACATATCTTCCTCTGGATTTCCTAGAACAGCAAGCAGAGTCCCTGGACACAAGTTAAAGTCCAGGCTTGGGAAAATGTAGCAAATGTTTATAGTATGGGGAAATTTCCTTACTCTTTTATGAGTAAAGATGATATGCAATAGGAAAATATTTGTTGGACCAAATGGAGTCAAAAAATTGTTTTTGATGACAGTGGCTCATAGATTGTCTTTGATAATATTGACTGATAGAAAGCACATATCATCATTTGATGGTTTAGGCTGTTTAATGGTAGCAGAAAGGTCATCATTTTGGATCAGTTATTGAAAATCCCATGATATTTTGATTTTCCTCTGCGAAGTTAAAATGGAATGTGTTTCTGATTAAAAGAATCTTGTTGGTGAAGTGAGGTGAAATTCTTCCCATTTGGCATTTGAGGGAGAAGGTATATATTTCACCCAAGGGACAGTATTTGCTTTGGCATGCCAGAAAAGGGATTAGGTGCCTTTATGTGATGGGTTTATTTGTTCTTGGATGAAACTGGGCTTGGCATGGCAAATACGCATATTTGCATTTTTAACTTTCCCTTTTGTAAGTTAATATGACTGAAAGTCAGTTTAGTTTGGTGAGATTAATGTTGAACATTTTTCAGCGGTCATGTGTGGCACGGTGATTGAGAAAACTAACTTTGACCTGGCTGTATCTGCTGGGTTTTATTTGAAGAGGAGCTACTGTATTTTGTACTGTCATGATGAGGTTGTTGTAGTTTAAACGTGAGCTGAAAGTGTTTTGTCCCGTGCTCACTGCACCACTGAATTCAACCTAGCCTGGCTTACCCCGAAACCTTTCCCAGGATGCTTGCTTCCAGTCCAGGGAGGACCTGGCTTGGCAGTTCGGTCAAGACTGTTCCCATGAGGAACAGGGTCAAGATTGATTTGCATATGGCTGTGTCCAAACTGGGGTGGTGTGGGAGTCTGTTGACTGGGGGTGAATGTTTGTATTGCCCCGCATTCCGTCCATGATCTGTTCTTTTTTGCACATATTATGTTGAAGCACTTACAAGGTGGACAACAGGAGAATCAAGCAAGCAAATCTGAAACTTTATTAGGTATGAAATAGTGTCCAAATTCCTCTGATAAAAATATTCTCATGTACTGAAGGATGTAGAAATGTATTCGATACTCCAGTCTCCTTTACAGGACCACCGTGTTAATATTCAACCCTTAGAAGACAAACAAAAACAGCTATAGAATGGAAGGGAAGGTACGGCCATATCATGCACAACCCCCATGCCCAGAGAGAATTCATTGTAAATTAAGAAAATTATAGATATACCAAACCAGCCCTGAATGAGGTTTGGCTCAATGAATTATGTGCAAGAACAATATAGGGTGGAGAACTGCTGAGTGAGAGGCAGGAATGTGCTACTATTGTAGATGTTTTCCTTCTGGTATCTTGAGCTGTAAGCTTTCTTCATTGTAAATTCAAAAGTGCTGTGATGTCATAAGCAGGATAGATGGACATTAGAACCTAAAAATATTAGAAGTGCTGAGAGTAGGAAACCTATTGGACCAGAGTAGATCCCATACTTACATTATTATCCTTTAGAGTGGTTGCTATTTGCTGACTCTGGATATGCACAACAGGAGGTATGACATCTGAAATGTAAAGTGTGACATTTGTGAAATGTAAAGTTGCCAGGAGATATTTCAGTATTCAGTAGTTTGCTTTTCAGGGCCAGGAATGCCTACCAACTCAGTTGAAAACTGGAATCCACACGCACATTTCCATGGCATGCTTTATCATAGGTTATCCATCCTCACTATATGATGAATAGGATGTGCTTGACCATATCAGAGAGCTCATGAGATTTATATATGATGGGAAGATGATCCTTTAAAGTAAAATTACCGCTTGGAATCTCTGGAAGTATTGTCCATATTTCCATATTGTTGGTTCAGAGGGTAAAATTAAAAAGATGTAACCAATGCACTAGAAAGTTATTCCTGTCTCTGAAATGGTCGACAATGTTTCAGCCTCTAAATAGTTCATGCAGGAAACAGTACACTAATCATTCAGTTATACATACCACGGTAGTATGTTCCTGAAAAACCACACTTCTTGGATTCAGTTATCTAGCCCTGTAGGGGACTAAAGGTGTGGAATCAAGCAATACCCCTTTATGTTATATGTTATAGGTAGGGAGGCTGGTACAGATTATAGAAATGTCCCTGTTTCCCCCTTAGTAATGCATAAAAATTATCCTAACCACTTTAGATCCTGGGGTTCAAACTACTGAATGGTGGAATGCAGATAAACAACTTCAAATGTGAGAATTGAACAATAAAATTAAAAGCAAAAAAAAAGCAGTTTCTTACAGAACTGCTTTCTTTTTCAGAGTGATTAGCCGTAATGCTTCTAGTAGTGCCACAGTACTATAATGTGGCTGATCACCACTGGTTCCCACTAAGACTCTGAAAAACTGTGTTCATGAATTGACAGCGAGTTTCGCAGCCTCACAGCGCTTGGTGGCTGGCTGGCAGAATGCCCGTTATTTAGGTGGTCAGATTTTACTGGAAGAGAGTTGGCAGCTTGTGGTAAAGGTTCAGTATTTATGTAGATGTGGTTGAGGAATTTGATGGCTTCAGTCCTCTTGTTGCAGATTCTTAGTAGGAACAGCTGTTGCTGGTAGAGAAATGTTCTTGTCTATTTTCGTGTATGAAAATAATATTACTGACATTTGACTTTGATTCTTTTATGTTGATTTTGTTTACTGAATAAAGTAAAGCAAAATAAAATAAAACCCTTCATCCCGCTCAAGGACCTCAAACAAGCTCGTCAATCACAGGTGCTATCTACACTGGACTATGGGAATGCAGTCCTCACCAGTACATCAAAATCCCACCTTGCTCCCCTCAAACCAACTCTCAATGCAGCAGCCAGAATTGGCACAGGAGTTAAGAAATTTGATCACATCTCACCCGCACTTAGAGACCTAAAATGACTCACAGGCTAAATACGGGCCAGTTTCAGAACCGCCTGCCTCACGCACAAATCCCTCCACACAGGGAAACCCGACTACCTGGCCTCCTAACTCAAGAAGGCCGGTCAGACAAAGAACCTCAGGAGCTCCAACAATCTACTTCTCATTCCTATGAAGACACGGAAACAAAAAAACGCTACTCGATCCTTTGCTGGGAGCACTCCCAAAATCTGGAACTCCATCTCAGCTGATATCAGGACTATCCCTTCCTTTGTAAAGTTCCAAAACTCCTTAAAGTCCTCTTCCTCAAATGGGCCTTTCCGAACCGATAGCCGACACTGAAGCGAAGAAGCATGCACTCTATAGCACCTGACACTGTGTCATTAAAACCAACCTCTTCCCTGCTCCCCGAACCTTTCTTGTTCCCTCCTCCCTGAAAGAGGTTTAGCCTAATGACAATGTGCACCCATCGAGGTTATCTCAGGAATCCCTTCCTCAATGTTGCACTGCACGCTGGGACTTCTTAACTAATATGTATACCTCTGTCTTACTGTATGACTCTTGCATTAAAATTGTTGTAAAGCGCTCGTATACCCTCGGGTCTGGCCAGCGCTATATAAAACTCCTACATAAATAAATAAATATTTATTGAATTGGTAGAGGAGAGCTACATTCATTTGACTACTTCATGACATACTGACGTCTTAGTTTTACTGTCAATTGCTGGGGCGAACCTGAATGTGCTGGCTTTTGAGAAAGGATGGCATCAGCTAAGTGATTCTATTGGTTGTTGGCTTTCTCAGGATGCAATCTCAGCCAATATAAATGCTCTTTTTCTTCCTGGCTAACAATATTGTGTTAATTTGGAAGAATTTAAATTGAGCTCTTTTATTTGAGTCTTTTCCAGGTAGCCATTTTGCTTGGATTCCAAATGCCCAATGCTTGGTTGTGACTGGATTTCAGGTACATGATGCCATTAGCACATATGGTTACCTCCGCCATCTGCAAACTCCATACCATTTTAGAAAGTCCAACATCAATGGCCATTCAATGAATCCTGAGGGCAAAACTATTACCTTCCCTCAATTATGCGATACAGGCGTTTCCATGCAAATTTGCGCAGGATCTTGAAAAGATCCACTGTGCAGCTTACAAAAAGCTATTTTGTCTTCCAGCATGTACTAAGAATACTTTAATTCGCCTGGAATTTAATCTTAATCTATAATCTTTGGAAGAACTAGCGACTCTGGCAAAATACTTTTATCTAACAACTGTGGCTCCAAAGAATTCATTGAAGACTGCCATAAACAACATTTTTCAACAACCTGGCAACCCGTGGTCAACTGGCCTTGCCTCAGCCAATGAACTTTTGAATCTAGCCCTAGAGAATTGGGATCCCAATATAATTAAGTACACCACCATCAAAACATCAATAAAAAAGCAAGTAAGATCATGCTCTTGTACATTGGACATCGAAGCTCTGACAGCTAGAGGCTTTCACGGGACCCAAAGCTCCCCTCACACATCATATGGTCTCAAACCACATCTTACACAGCCGGTGGGGAGGCAAGCTCTCCATAGAATTCTTGCAGCCAGACTAAATCTGCTTCCTATAACATATCTGTACCCTACAGGGAAAGTAAGACCTCCCATTATGGAGTGTCGCCTCTGCTATTACAAGCGCAAATCGCTGGCTCACATCTTTCTATGCTGTCCTGCCTTGTTGCCAGTCCGCCGAATCCACCTAAGGCCTATGCTTCTCCAACTGGGCACGCGGTTGGCAAATGACGCTGTTCAACAGTTATATTTTCTGGACACAGTGAAGTATATGGCTAATTTTGCCAAGTTCATCAATCACGCCCGCACAGCTCTAATGGACATGTCAACTTTTGACACCGCGTGGGAATTATCTGGATGAGAGGCCTATTGCTTTGGCGCATCTAAAGGACTAATACTAATTGCATTTTATAAAACAAAAACACCAAAGGAGGTTTTAGGAATAAGACGTGTATATATATATTATTCTTTAACTATCTCTTTTAATATTGATCGCCTTTTTGTATTGCTTTTTATTAATCACACAAATAAAGAATCATTGTCATTGTCATTGTTACATATGGTCCACACTAAGAAATATCAGAAATTCTCAAATCACAACACTTGACAGAAGCATATGATCCGAAACCCGTACACTGATAGAACATGGACATTGGGGAGTGGAGATCATATCACTCCCATGTGAAACCAGGTAAGCTTTATGGAGCAGACATTACTAGAGTAGGATCATGAAGTACAAGACCTAAGAACATGTCTAACTGTGAAGGGAAAGACTCAAGAAAACGTAAGGTCAAATTATCTTATTGGAACACCCACTTCTGGAAAAGAGGCTCTCTACAAGCAATTTGTAACATAATTTAAAAAAACACAGAGGATTGCATAAAACACTCTAATAACATGGTGACTAAGGGCGCTCTCATGCGGTTATGATAAAACAGTGTACACCATCCTGTGCTCTCTTACCTAGTGATCAGAATTAGCCTTTCCTGTCTACCACACAATTTAAGCACATCACAATCTGAGGGATTCAGGAACAGCCACAATGTCTTTGCTAATCACAATGCAAGGAAACGGATTTGAAGGAAATGGATTGCAAGGAAATTGATTGAGAATATGCCTTCCATCTAAGAGGGGGGGGGGGTCTGACAAAAGCTGTTCAAAATACAATGGCTCGTAAAGTATATTAACTTTGAACCCAAAACCTCAGGACTAACTACATACTTCAGATTTGCATTTCTAATTAAGCATCACCCACCATTCCTCTCCTTCCACTGCAAAGCATCGTTGTCTCCTTTAGGGCTATGCACAGCACCGCTTTCCTCCCAGCTTTATGTGTGCTCCCGGAAATAAATCCAACGAGGTTTACATGGAAATGGGGGAATAAAAACCGCATTCATGCCAGTTTCAGCGATCAACAGGCTGCTATGGAGACGCATCTCTAGGCACACTCTTCCCTGTTTTCCTAAAATAAATTAAATTCAGTGTGCCTACGTGCCAGCGGTGTAAAACAACACAGTGTGAATGTGCATCCATTTTTCTGATTTGTGCATCCTGGAGTGCACATTAGAACAAAAACCACGGGCATGATGTTAGCTTCAAATCCCCAGCGCTACAAAATTGATGTACTGCGGTTTATAATGTCTTGGTTTATGCATCTCTTTCTCAAAGATAAGCATGCAACTGTAGTGTATATTTTCTGAACCCTCCCAAGTGCCTTTCTTATTCATAATCAGACATTAACTGTCTGCCTCGGCCTACATCAGCTAGCATGTATTTTTAACACTGCCACGTGATCTGTTCGTCAATGATTTCTCTTCGTCCATAATTATTTATAATGATTGATGATGCATTTTAGATGCAGATTCCTGTTTGATACAATGTTAGCATTAGCTCATGCTTCCGTCCCTATAATGCACCAATGATTTTCAAAGTGCAGATAAAGCTCACAGTTGAAACAAATTACCACTTATTGTAGGTAAATTAAAAAAAGAAGGCAGTGAAACCAATATTTCTAGAAATATTGCATACCAAGTAACATGAATGCACATAAAGAATGCAATTTAAAGGTATGCTAATGGCTTAGTATGAGAAAATGCTGCACAAAGAATGACATAATCCCAGGCATACAGGAGGTAATCAATAATATCAGGAACTCGGTAGTACGCCCATAGCAGGCTCAATTAGTATTGAAATTCAAGAGAGTATACATTTATAACAGTTCACTTCTTCCTAGTTTTCTTATGTGCATGCTCTATAAAAGTACCATAGAGTTGATGTCAGAAGGACCTGGCCAGTTAACAGGTATATTTTTATAGTGATTACATACTGGTGAGGTATGCTTTCAAAAATCTTTTTCAAGTTTATATTTAAAAGACTGCATTTGTCTGTGGGAGAACATTATGCAAGTTGTAATTTAACTTTCACTACAGTTGGACCTGGCCTTTCTGCAGGGTCACCCCAGATTTTTGCCTTCTTCTGCCTTCCTTTTTTGAACCTTGTTGTTGTTTTTTTGTGCTCTTTCTCTCTCCGTAAAACATGGTAAAATTGCCCTAGACCTGATTGGTACATTTAATGTACTTGTAAGTTCCTAATATATGGCACTACATGTGCCAGAGCCACTACTTTATATACTACTGGTGGGCAGCAACACTTGTGCCACCCATATGTCACCCCTAAAGTAGGCCCTAAAGGCTCATAGGGCAGCGGGCATTGTATCAAAAAAGTAGTACATGTGGGTTTATATTTTACAAGCCCTAACAGAGAGAAAATCCTAAAGTCGTTTTTCACTGTTGTGAGGGTATTTCTTCCAAAGACTAACACTGGATTACTTTTTTACTCTTTAAAAGTACTAACATCTGTTTGGGTCCAGATAGGCGAATGCTGATTACACTCAAATAAATTGTAATGCAAAATCATATTAAATGGTAAAGTCAGGTTTTACTACACTATTCTGGAAATGCCACTTTTAGAAAATTGCCATTTTTCAGCCAAAAATAAATGAGCATTTCTGAAAGTTTCCAAGGTCACATGATTGCAAATGGCTCTCCTGTTGTAGGTTGTGCTTTGCTTTAAGACATTAAAACAATGGAGGCCTAGGTATGTTTGCAAACTTCCTGACATTATGTCTGGGGGGGGAGTTACTCCCTGCCCTGACTACACTTCAAAGGGTCCTGCTTGTTACTCACACAATGGAACCTGGCACCAGCCCTACCCTTG
Organism: Lissotriton vulgaris; assembly: GCF_964263255.1. NCBI lineage: Eukaryota > Metazoa > Chordata > Amphibia > Caudata > Salamandridae > Lissotriton > Lissotriton vulgaris. Next base: position 999,621,090 of record NC_141689.1, read on the forward strand.
CCTTTATCCCCCTAGACAGTTTGGAGCCAGGACCAGGTGAAGGGGAAGAGCTGGTTTGGTAGTAGGACAGCAAATTCCCCTACACAAAGGCTGGCACAAGGTATAAAAGTGGCAACTTCAGAACCTGTAATCAGAATACTCCTACACCTGTGGACGCTTCAAAGCAATGACTGGCCGCCTGTCTGAAGAAGAAAGATTGGGCCTGCTTGCCTTGAACCCAGGCTCCTTAGATGTATATGCATTTGTACTTATATTTTGGGTTCATAAAGCTCACTATGCCCTAGGGAGTGAAAGTGCTGACACCGGAAACAAATTGCCAAGAGAAAACTATAGCACTGATTAAGGATGGGAGAAAAGCCAAGTTTTCCTTTGCTTGCGGAAGGTCATATAGGAGGTTAAACTTGCAATACGGAGGGGCAGCGTGTTCTACAAGAGTTGCTGCAGAGAAGGAGCAACCTCCCCATCTAGCTTTATGAAATCTCACAATAGTCACCTTCCTCAACAAGGAGGATCTAAGCTGCCTCTTGCATGAGTACCAGTGAAATGCAGTCTTCGGAGGTACTGGCCTCTCATATTGAAGGGCCAAATGGACCATACAGAGTGCTCTAAAAGTCAACCACTTCTTCAATGGTAGCAAACGCAGGCAGCGTAGCCCTTCACTGACAGAAAGACATTAGGAACATTCAATACCAAATAGGCTACTGCATTTTGAATAACCTGTAGCTTGTTGAGCGATGACTAATTGATATTTAGGTATAGTGAATTGCAATTGTCCAGTTGTGAGGTGATTTAGTCCAATAACTATATCTACTCTGAGTTCAGCTGGTAACAGCTGGAAGAATTTTTACAGCATTTTAATGATAAAAAAACAAGAGCTCACGTTCCTGTTGACTTGAGTGTCAAAAGTGAGGGTATTATCAAAGAAGACCCCTAGGTTTTCTGCAGACACAACAAGAGTCGGTAATGGGCGGCACATCTCAGGCCACCAACATTCAGACCACACTGAATAATGTGCCCCAAAGACCAGGATCTCTGTCTTTTCAACATTTAGTTACAGAGAGAAAAAAACATTTATTTGACACCCCCAGAAGTATATCCTACACACTTATTGGATTCTTTAGAACCCACGCATGGTTCAAAGCACCCTTCTGTAACAGGTTCTACTCACCTCACACTTCTGTCTTGGAACATTAGGGGCTTAAATGAGTACCATAAAGGCAAACTAGTTTTACAATATTTGACGCGTCATGGAGCACTAATTGCATTTCTCCAAGAAAAACACCCTCCTCTGGAAGATCTCACATTTTGCGTCCACCTGGGGCCCACAACCCTATTTCTCTAGCTATAGTATATACTCCAGAGGGGATTGCACACTCATTTATAAATGTGTACCGTTTCATCTCATACACTCCATCGTAGACGATGATGGTAGGTATGTCAGGGGCACACTGGCCTGTCATTCTATACACCTAGAAAATATTTATGCACCCAATATCGACTCCCCAGAGTTCTTCCAGGTGTTACATTCCCAAATAGCACGTCTGGAATTTGACCATGTAATCTTGGGCGGAGATTTGAATCTCCTGATAGACCCCACCCTTGACACTACTAAGCCATCCCCAACCAATACACCAAGAGCACTACAAACAGTATGCAAGATTTGCACCAAACACACTCAGAGACTGGTGACTGAAGGGGGCCTCACCATGAGGATCTACACATTATTCGGCACCCCACAACAGGTGGTCCCATATTGACTACTGCCTTGTGTCCGCAACCCTCTACTCATGGCTGGAATCCACCCAACACCTGCCCGCAATTCTCTCTGACCACTCCCCCTCTACATGTCAACCTTTGGGTCCTCTTTGGGGGCTGCCAGGCGAGATGTGTGGAGTTGCGTCAATGTGGGAGAAGCTTCATATGTCCCTGTGGCTTGAACAGGGGGCTAGATCACTTACCCTTGGAGATTCATTGGAGTCTTGGGTCCACACAGGCAGGCTAGATTCAGCAGGGCAGCTTACAGCAGCAGAGTCTGGTGCAGCAACAGCAGTGCTTGGGCAGAAAAGCAGTTTTGTCAGCAAGCATGTCAGCTGGGTAGACTTCAAAGCTGGGCAGTCCTTCTTCTTGGCAGAGTCCACAGGTCCAAAATTGAACTGAAGAGTTGAGTCTGAGGGTCCACTACTTTTACTTTTGTGAGTGTACTGAGGCAGAGTCTTTGTGATGTGCAAGTGTGGTAGGTGACAGTTCCTCCCCCCTATCAAGTCACAGATGGCCATCTAGCCAAACCCTATCCTCCCTTTATCTCACTGTCCAGGAGCAATACACAAAGGCTAACAGCCAGGTACACCTAGTCTTGAAAACCAGGATGCAGGCTGCAGGCACCAAATGGTTGGGACATGAATATGTCAACTTTCTAAAAATGGCATTTTCAGAATTGTGGCTTAAAATCCAACCTCACCATTAAAAAGGGTTTTAAATTGCAATTCTTAGAGACCAAACTCGACTTCCCTGCTCACTTCCAATTGAAAGTCAACACTTATTAAACGTAAAATTGTAACCCATTGTTATCAGATAGGAGAGGTAGGTCTTGCAGTAGTAAAAAGCAAATTTAAGAGTTTTTGCCTACCAGTACACGTGAAGCTTAAAAGTGCATGACAACTTTTTAAATACACTGCACCCTGCCCAATGGGCTGTTAAGAGCCTACCATATGGGTGACTTATATGTATTAAATAGGACGGTCTAGACCTGGCAAAATGATTAATTTGCCAGGTCAACATGCAGTTTAAAACTGCACACATGGGCTGCAATGGGAGCCAGAAACATATTTAAAGGGGTACAATCAGTGCTAAAGACCCACAAGTATTATTGAATTTACAGTCCCTGGGTACAGGTAATACCTCTTTATTAGGGACTTACTAGTAAATCAAATGTGCTAATTGGGTGCAAGCCAAAGTTAACATGTTTTAGGGAGTTAGCACACACACCTTAGCAGTGGTCAGCAGTGGCAAAGTGCACAGAGTCCTAAGGCTAACAAATCATGATCATCAAAAATAGGAGGAGTAAGGCAAAACATTTGGGGGAAGGCCAACCTAAGGCTGACAGGTCTAACAGTAGTGTCATGGATGATGTATGCCAATGGCATCTTCCATGAACTTAAAACTACACAAGGTGATAGATGGACTGTTTGTAAATATTTCAGCATTGCCATTGGTTGAAACTTTTGCACACATTTTACCCTTCCACCTTTGCGGTTTAAATATGGCACCTGACGCCCTGATGCCCAGACATAGGCTCATTCTTGGAGTGCTAAAGGATCCAAGCTGTACTTCAATGTTTAGGCCCAACAAGACATAAACTGGTCTAGGTTTGCTTGTGTTGCCATTCAGAGGGAATATGGTCTGGCAGTTTAGGCTAGACTTTGCCTATTGGCTCAGGGCAAAGACTGATTTGCATATGATAGTTCCCACAGGAAGTGGTGCATTTCCCCCTCTAAAACAATAGGGACTAGAATGCAACCATGAGTGATTGCCAGACTTTGTAAACATTCTACTTATCACCTTGTCTTCTACCATAGCTTGTAATTGTTTATGAACAAAAGGCTGCAGCGTCTTCAAACCCGTATATTTCTGTTCCTATGGAGCATCAGTGGCTCCTGAATAAAAATGTACCTAAGTTTACAGTATACATATAATTCACTGTTTTATTATATGGCCAAGTACTCCCTTTTTTAAAGGACATCAATGTTTCCTATTGATGATGAAAGATGCTGGTGTCTGCCGCTCCACATTCGGTGAGAACCCCTTGATATTGCCTCTATAGCATACAGAGGACATTCATTTTCAGACCTAACACCTTTTGCCATAATGAAAATGTATTCGCATTCAGGAAAAGAATGAACACATGGCTGTTCTTGCTATAGGCACAGGGGGACCTTGTTTGTTTGGTTGCAGTTAGAAACAAAATACCAATAAACACAATTTAACATAGCATAACGCATGAACTCTGCAATATAGCCTTGTAGCCTGGTGTTAAGGGCCATACCGCTTGTTAAAGTCCCTAAACCCAAACATGGCTCAGGCCTATAATGAGGGGTCGGGCCTTTAACAACCGGTATAGCCCAAGGCAGAAAGGCTGTAAGACTATTAGACCATTCCACCCAGTGTGGATGTTCTAAATTAATAGGGGGAAACAGAAAGACAAACATTGGACTGTTGTAACAGAAGGTTTATACCAGTCATTATGAGCGAGGGCTACTCCATTGTCTTCAATAGGGCTCCCAATAATCCATTGTTCTAATATCGATGAGAAAAGGCTTAGAAGTGTCATGTGATTGTGGTCAGATTATAGGAATTTCCGCTCCCAAGTGAATGTGTTTGCTTTTTAATCACATCTGTCATAATGCCTGGCAATAAGTATTTTTTGCAAGGCGTCCTTTAATAATATCACTTTCTGTATATATATATATTGTGCTTGAAATAGCCTGTAAGAAGGTCCAAACTGCATTAACAACAACATTTATTTGCAGGCAATTTTCTGTAACAGATACTGCATATTTTCTTTGTTATTGCTTTTAGGCACAGGGGTTATATTTTCTGCGAGATTGCTAACATTTGATACTTTCTCACTCAAGGCAAATATTTCAAAAGCCTCATAAATCTGCTTACTTAAGCCCTTTACTTCACTTTGAATATATTGCTCCTGCCACTATCCCCTGCTTGGATTTTTTTTGATGTAGTTGCCAATTTACTTTAATCTTTGACACTGTCAGTTTCCGTTGAAATATATACACAATAATATTTAGCATATTTATATTATTTCCTTTACTCAGCCACTCTCTACTACACTAAGAGTAAAGATTGAATGTGAAATCCATTTTTATTTCATTAAATTGGCCTTCAAATAGTCAATTTCCTTGCTATTTCAGGCACTTGCTGTGCAAGCGCAACAGTCAATACTGGTTCAGCTGTTTAAAATGTTTAAGTGTCGTAAGTTAAACAGTCGCGTGGAGACTGTAGCGCTTCTCTAGTAGAGCTTCTGCCTCTCTCAACAACTTTAATGCCTTAACCGCAGCGGTTTTTCGGCCGTGGTGCGGGCGTTCTAAAGAGTGGGCAGGGCTCCGTCGGCTGTTGGCCGACGGCAGCACTAGGGAGGTAGTGCTCTCGTTGGCCAAAGGCCGACAGGAGCACGCAAGGGGTTAAAGAGGATAGCCATTGAAGGGCTTTGCCATGAAAATTATGAAAAAGAGCTGCCATTTCTATGGAAACTTGTTCACACGTATCATTTTGAATTAGACTTTACACATATTTAAAAACACTTTTGATTCATATCTCGAAGCATTCATTTGAGTGCATGATTCAGACCTAACAGCTCAGAATTTAAATTGTGGAAAGCCAGTGGTGATAATATAAACTATTCCAAGGTATGTAGCTTCCAAAGAACATGTGTGAGTTATCGCTTACACGTAGCAGACTTCAGAAAGAGACTCAAGACCTGGCTCTTTGACGGAGACACATCACCCAGATACCCATAGGGGTGACTGTGCTGCACTATACAAATACTGTTTGAGTGATTGATTGATCACATGCATCCGATGTAGTTGGGGTGGTTCCTACTGTGCGTAAGCCTGTGCTTCCAAATTCTTCCTTATGCACTGTCGCTCCTGACCTTCTTGTTAGGTGACAGGGAGATGGCTCTTTAATTGAGACACATCGCCCAGATACCCCTGGAGTGAGAGTGCTGCGCTATACAACTACTGATTGATTGATTGATCACATGCATCGGATGTAGTGCGGGTGGTTCCTACTGTGCACAAACCTGTGCTTCCAGATTCTTCCTCATGCACTGCCACTCCTTGCCTTCCTGTCAGGTGACAGGAAATTCTTTTTCGAGCCCTTACTCATACACAAATGTACACTTAGCAAGTAATATTAACCTTTCAGCCCACAGCCTCATCCGTACTACTCAGAGCATGAAGACTCAATGTCCCATTATATGAATGTGCAGCCTGTGCTAACTAGCTATAGAATTGCCTAATGCCAGACATAATGGATGTCTTTTTAAGCAATGTCCACTTGTGGTGGGCAGAAGATGCTGCCGGAAGGAAATGAAAGCTGTGGTAGTGTCCTCACCTCACTCCCAGGAGAGGTAGCAGCCTCATTTGCATACAGTTTTCTCCCTGCAAAGGATGTCCTAACTTAGTCTTTTGCAGCTACTAATGTCGGGTTAGTGTTTCGTAGCCAGAGGTGGGAGGGTTACACCTCCTAGAAATAGACTTACTTTTTTCTTGTTTGGTTACAGTTGTGTATGTCGCGGCAAAAGTGAGTCCCTGAGATGGGAACAACATTCACTGATTTAGAGGGATCTAGTGCTACCCTCCACAAGGAAGGGACCCCACACAAACCCTTTAATCCAGAGGACATTTTTAAGCCTTGTGATCGTGTGAACAGCCAATCAGAATTGGCCGGGCAATCAGTAAAACAACCCTCCATGAGATCTTTACCATGCACCTTTGCAGAGAGGTATTACTCTAGGCAGTACCTCTTTGGCCAGATATTACCAACTGGTGGATGTATTTATTAATAACCCACGTGGGCAATATATGTATTGGAATGAAGGCATCAGTGTTGCAAGTGGCCATACTTTTGCCATGAGAAACTCTGGGGCATATTATTGAGGGGGTTTATCTCCGCTTTTTTGGCTTTAAAAGCCAAGAAAGCGGAGATAAAATTATCTCCCTATTACCTAGCTGTCGCTAACACCAGTTAGCGACAGCTAGTAGGAGATAGCGACCATCTTGGGCCCCGCTTTGCATGTCAGTGATATTTATCACTAATGACATGCAAAATGGGCGTGCCAAGATGTTAGCAACTGAAAACAGTTGCTAACATCGCTATCTCCTATTACCAACTTTTGGAGATATTCACGCTAAGCACGAATATCTCCAAAAGCTAACACCTGCCCTGAGCAGTTCTTAGCCATGTTATCCAATGGGAGGTGGATAACATGGCTAAGAGCATTAGCTCGGTAATGCATGAATATTGCTGACTTTTCAGCGATATTCATGCTTTGCGGCGATTTTTATCGCATTTGCGTTAAACCTTGGTAATACCAAGGTTTATTTGCGGTAACAATCGCCGCAGCTCAGCGGTAAATTTTTGTCTCTAACCAAGCAATAGCGATAATTATCGCTATTGCTTGGTAATATGCCCCTCTGCCCTCATTTATACACCATACTTTCTTTTATTTAGCTAAACAACTAAATATGCCTTAATACAACTATTTCCTCTTGCATTTATCTCCTGTTCTTTGCTGCCTCTCTTTATTTCAGTGCCGCTGCATGCTGTATAAACTTAAAAATAGGTCACATTTTGTAGAAGCATAGTTAAAAATTGAAATGGCAAAAAGCTTTTTTCATATCACTAACTAAGCAGTAAATGTCTTCCCACATGGGGCATCAGGGCTTTGCCTCCTCAGCGATTGTTACAGGCGCGCTCCCAATCTGCTTCAGTCTGTCACATATGCACGGGTGGAGATGTGTTATTCATGTCGAACACCACCTCGGCCTCCGCCAGGCAATGCTGGAAGTCATTCAGCGCAGGCAGTGAGCAGTGCTCACTTCAGATATCTGTCACTGGACTTGAGTAATCAGTGTCTGTGACGAGGGCGTCTCTGCTGAGATTACCCCGCTGGTTAAATGCATGTACGGCAATACAATCTAGCTCACGCCGAGATTAGAACAGCTTTTTCGTACAGAGCTCCTAAAAACACTTTCAATAGCAAGGTGTCTTTGTTTCTTAAAGCTGGGATCTTCTTGGTGGAGGCTAGAAGATTGCCAAGCACGTTGATAGTGGCCCCAGGCGACTATTACAGAGGTAAAACCTTTGGAGGAACTTGAGAAAATGCGAGATATTCTAGAAATGTCCGAAATGTTCTTATTTGCTCTTTTCTTCGTCCGCATAGATGGCATACAAGCATAATAAACACGTCAATTGGGTTTCCTTGGTTGGTATGCACATTATGTGAAGACCACTTGGGATGCTATCCACCAAGTTTTTGTCTAGATTAGTTAGATTAGTTGTTGTCATAGAAAGTTAAAAAGGTCATCTGGAAAACTAATTGGTTCCTATGTGGTTCATTGGCTGCTGATCTGCTACACGCACATGGTGGCCGCTTGCTACTTTCCCTGTGCGTCACCTGTATTATTCTCAGGAGATGGGGGTCTTCACCGCGGTCTGTGCTTACCTTGGCCTGGAAGAGGCGGCTTCTCTTCAGATCTCACATCAGGTAGTGGTGACGCCTTGCTCTTCGATGTTGCAGAGCCTTGGTTCTTTTGCTTTGGCCCTTGCCATAACTTGAGCGAAGCAGAGGATCGCCCTCAGGGTTGCGGTGGCTGTCTGGTGGTCATAGGCAATGGGCATGTCAGCTGCTGTGTATGTGCAAGAGTGCCAGGCTAATGGAAGCATGTCGCTATATTATGCTGAGGCAGCCAGGTATACTCCTTGTCAAAGGTTTCCGTCCTCACATAAGCCTATCACAAGTTGGACACTCTATATTGCAGGCAATTTGCTATGTTACACTCCAAGTGGCAACTGCATGTTTCCTGAATCTCACTATAATTGGTCCCCAGATCATCAACTCAGTGTCTCCCAATGTGCTTGAAATATTTGTAATTTGCAAATTTTTGCCATTTATGTCTTTTTTAGCACTCTTCTGCTCTTCGTGCTATGGTCAGTGGGCAACCTTCTGGTCTGTCTTTTAAATAGACAGTGCAGTGCCTTTAGCCTCCATTCTCTTCTTTTGTATTCATTCTTTGGTTATTTACACCTTGCAGGAAATCCTTTTGGTTGCTTGGGCATTTTTCTTCAGTTCAAACTCCCCACCTTTATATCTCCTCTACAGCTTACAGAGGTCACTAGTTTTCCAGATCTAACACATTTATGCCCACATGCATCAAACTCCCGTTTTGCGTTTCCAAATTTGCGATTTTTACCGAATCGCAAATAAGGAATCGCAAAACGGGATGCATTGTTGAAAGTGCTTAATATTTGCGATTCAGTAAAAATCGCAATTTTTACCGAAACGCAAATATTATGCGAATTCAAAATTGCGAATTCGCAATTCCCATTGATTCCTATGGGCCAAAAGGCCCATAGAAATCAATGGAAATTGCGAATTCGCAATTTTGAATTCGCAAATGTTGATGCATTCCATGGGTACAGGGGGGTCCAAAGGACCCCCCCCTGCACCCCTGAAATGTATTTTAAAATGGATGTTTCACACACACATGTCTTAAGGACATGTGTGTCTGTAACATGACATTGTTTAAAATGCAAATTAGAACATTTTAAACATTTTTCGCAAATTACCACGAGGTTCAACCTCGTGGTAATTTGCACTTGCAATCTTTGAATTCGCAATTTGTTTAAAAAAATAATGATGCGTCTCAAAAATCATTTTTGGAATCGCAAACGGCCGATTTTAAGGAATCGCACCGTTTGCGACTCCAAAAATGCTTGATGCATGTGGGCATTAGCTCTTAAAACATTTGACATAATACGTGCACAGTAGGTAACTACCAGAAGATGTTGGTCATACTACAGACAACTCAGATCAAGTCTGAAGGCATTAGCAGTGTATTTTTGGTGCATGTTTTAAATGTACAGGTTGCAACTTCATGCCTCAGCAGAACTCAGATACTATAAATGTTGCTTTTAATGGAATAGTCATAACTAATTTAAGGAAATCACTCGAGCGGTAGTAAAATAGAAGTTTTGCTCAAACTGCAACCACGACAGTATGTTGTACCTACAGGAGCCAGAGTTATCAAAATATTTAGCCATCTAGAGCAAGACAGCTGAAGCAAGCCCCGACATTCATTGCAGGTGAATCGCTTTTTAAACTACTGAGAACGTACATTTAAAATAATTCACAAAAAACGCAAATGATGACGAAATATAGTTAAGAGTCAGCTGGCCTGTCACTGACATCGCTTTCAGAAAGTATGCATTATAATTCATAATTAAAGATTATTTAGTCAATTTCAGTGAGACTTCCGTTACATTGAATTAAGGTTTTGATAGTTCCACCAATCTAAAGGCTGCTTCTCTGACTAACCTACCAGATTTTGTGGCCACAACTATACGCAGGAGTTCTCAATTTATTTTGTGGCAAGCATTTACAGAGGCACTTGTCTGGATAAAGAAGACTCCAAATCAAGGCCAGCTCAACACTGGAAAGGGTTGAGTATATTTTTTGAAACCAGAATGGTTTCACAAATGCATGTTGTTCAGTCTCTCCACTTGTCTGTCCAAGGGGGCCCTACTGGATGAGAAGAATGTGGTGCTGGCTTGTACAAGTCACATAGTAAATAGCGTTAGATGGAGGCGTTAACTGAGGACAAACATACCATCTATTGATTATGTACATCAACCCCAGCTGTGGTAGTTGAGTACATTTTCTATAGCTTGGTGCAATAATTACATGCTACCTTTTTGAGGTTCCTATAGCAGATACAGACAGTGATGTCACTCTCTGTCTTGCATTTATGAGGCCTGATAAAAATCAATTGGTTGATATAAACAGAGAGGACTAACGGCATTTCATCTATGGACCCTTATAGTTTCATACTTCAAACTTCAGCATCAACATCACACAATGAGCTGATCTTTAGAATTTGAACCTTTGTCGGATTATATCCATCTCCATCTCTATCTCCATCTTGTAGGACGTTAAAAAAAACATAAATAGATTGAAAGATTGCCTTGTTCAGTGGTGTCGATATCACTATTACACAAGTCATGGATTGTGCTGGTCTCAACCAAGAGATTTCCCCTTCCACGGGTTCAACAGTCACATTTCAAGACATGAACCACATCCATTGAATAGTTGACTGAATTTAAATGTTATTCTGAATATTTAATTCTGAAATTCCATGTATGAGTCATGTATCTTTGATACTGCTTTGCAGATTACTGCTTTTGTTCAATTAGAGTATTGATTAGTTGTGCCTTATAATTGTTTTAAAAATGTGTTTGTGTGTATGTGTGAGTGTGCTTTATGTATTTTATCACTTAAAGTGATTTGAATTGCATTGGTCTGGTTCTGCACTATACACCTAAATTGTGGGGATAAAGGATCATCTCGATTAAGCTACTCAAAAGTCAATACTTTGCTCCCCTTTAGGTACAATTAGGCAGACCAGGAATAGGGAGATCTCAGATGTAGAGACTAAGAGGCTTATTTACAAGCCCTTTGCACTGCTGGTGCATCACTTTTTGTGAAACTCTGGCAGCATAGAGCGCGGACCCATATCTAGGAGGCCACACAAAACCACTTTGCGTGGCTTATCATGGCCTCGTATACATGGTGTAAAGCAACACAGCACAAGTTGCTGTGCTGCCTAACACTGCATCAGGGAGGCGTTACATTGGCATTGCACTGGGTATTCCCACGCAACACCCATGGGTTTTGATGCAATCACAGATTTACAAGGATCTGTAAACCTGGGAATGCGCCAAAACTGTACGCCACCACAGGGCAGGAGTAACAAGGAGAAATATCTTTCAGAAGCACACGTAGAAAGAGGAAAACACTTCCATGGACGAACACAATCCTGCCGACAACGCAGACACCCTTGCACCATGGTGCTAGTTGAAAGGTCTGGCATGCCCCGTATCTCGTAAATACGGTGCCTTCCTGCCCTTTCAATTTGGCATAGGATAGCAGAGCAAAAACACTTGCGGTGGTGCCCTACACCATATCACTGTAAATTTGCTCCTTAGTCCCTTACTTTGCATCAACAGACTGTCAGGCTGGCAGGCAGCAGAGCATGAATAAGAAAGTGGCCATGCTGGACAAGAAAAGTGAATTTGGAGTGAAACAAAGATTGATACACTTTTGGGATTTGTGTGCTCAAGTGACCCAGTCAACAGTCCAACCGATTGTGCTTACTTATGTATCCTGAGAGGAAATAATATCACCTTTTATCTCACCGAGATAATTATCCTGATGCAAACGCCGTGCTGCATTTTTGTCCAAAGAGCAAAAAAGATATGACTGATGCTTAATTTTAACAAGCACATTATTATTTTGGAGTTTAGAATGAGTAATCTATTTTCAATTATTAGGATTTGAAAATATCAAAAGCAGGTTGCTACAACTAGATTCTCAGCAAAGAGGTTGATGGAAACTTTAAAGGTCGTGTCCCTCAAATAAAAGAAATAAAAAGAAATACAACAAATTTGTCTTGCTGTTACCCGTATTCTAGTTTTTATTCTCCAGCTGATGACTCTGGTCTGTCTGGTTTGTGATTGATTTGCGTTTCTTTAGGTCGACATAACTGAAAGTAATGTAAAATATAGTAAATGACGTTATCTTCCGATTGCAAACGACTTACAATGACATAAACAGGCTGCAAAAGCACACTATTTGTCAATTTTGAAACACTGTTGCAGAACTGTGCGTCAGGCCACTACACTGCCACAGCAATCCGTCCTAAGCAATTTAAATTACTCTGCAGCTACAATTACTTGACCACTGCACCCCTATTTCCTACCCTCCAAGACAGTTGTGTGCATTTAGGGTGGCCTTTTTGATAAACCGAGTGTGCTAAAATGTTCTAAAATCCATGAATTGACCCACCTTCATCTGTAAAATTAGGGAAACCTGTGCATTAAGAGTGGATATGTCAAAACAGCATTCCACGTGTGTTTTGCAAATACCAAATAATGAGTGTTCCTTAGTGTTCCTTAGTGAACCTACATGCTTCTGAAAGAGTGCATTGGTATCCACCCAGAGGTCAAGAAATAGTACAAAGTGTTCTGGGCCGGACTGGCTGGACTGGCTGGACTGGCTGTAGCGGGCACCGGGCATTTCCCCAGTGGGCCGCCAGGGTGGGGGCCAGTTTTGGGCACCTCGGGGCCGCTTTTGTTACAGGGCCACTGTAACAAAATCTTCTGAAACTGGCCCTGGCAAACAGCTCCGCCTCCACCCCAACCCCTCCGGGTGGCCGGCCGAGCTCTTTGGTTCCCAGTCCGGCCCTGAAAATGTTGATTTGTAAAATAGGTATACCAAATAAAAAAAATCATGGGGCATGTTACCAAGTGCTATTGCTTGGTTAGAGTAAAAAATTTACCGCTAAGCTGCGGTGATTTTTAACGCAAATAAACCTTGGTATTACCAAGGTTTATCGCAAATGCGATAAAAATCGGCCGCAATGCATGAATATTGCTGAAAAGTCAGCGATATTCATGCATTACTGAGCTAATGCTCTTAGCCATGTTATCCACCTCCCACTGGATAACATGGCTAAGAACTGCTCAGGGCAGGTGTTAGCTTTTGGAAATATTCACGCTTAGCGCGAATATCTCCAAAAGTTGGTAATAGGAGATAACGATGTTAGCGACTGTTTCCAGTCCCTAACATCTTGGCACGCCCACTTTGCATGTCATTAGTGATAAATATCACTGACATGCAAAGCGGGGCCCAAGATGGTGGCTATCTCCTACTAGCTGTCGCTAACTGGTGTTAGCGACAGCTAGGTAATAGGGAGATAATTTTATCTCCGCTTTCTTGGCTTTTAAAGCCAAATAAGCGGAGATTAACCCCCTTGATAATATGCCCCCATGTTTGTAGTTTCATGTAAGTATTAAAACGAAACACATGTGTTTTAATTAAGAATAGGCATTTGATGACAATGCACAATGGAACATTGCACTGTCTGTGAAGAGCACGGACGGTTCTATTCAGTAGACAATTCTCCCACTAATACGCATTAAATATGACAAAAAGATGTAATTAAAGATATCAGTCCTATGAACGAAGAATTCATACTCCCAAAACATATGCAGAGAAACTGAGAATTTCCATCTACCTTTGCCAATTACTACAATACTTACATCTCTGAAAGAGGTAAGGCATTTTATTAAGCCTCTCGCTGTTGCTTTATCTATTACAGCGTTTCAGACATGAAATGACTAGAATCTTATTTATGAACTCTTGTTGCAAACAAGATGCCAAAATGATAGACAGCCCTGTCCTAAGTTTAGAGGACATATGCACATGCACTGAACCATCCATAAAGAGAAAGAAATCAAACTGTTCACTCACCAGGCCCCCAGAGAGATAAAGAATAATTCCTAAAAGAGAGCTCACTGTCTTCTTTCAGACTTTTAACCACTTCCTTCCTTTGATGATGTGTTTATGCTGCAAAAGGGTGTTTGAAATACATCCTTAGGATGTATAAAATTACATAGTCATATGGCACAAATCAAATACTATGATGGGAGAGTAGCGAGTAAATGCAGCCTGGGTACCCCCTCTTAGTTAACATCATAAAAGCAAAGGGGCATATTTACAACGAAATGTCAGAGTGCGAAGGTGCGCTAAATTGTCAGCTCCATGATGCGACATTTCCAAAACACACGGACGTGCCGTATTTACAACAATACGGTGCACCCCTGTGTTTACCTAGCGATGGCGCTAAAATTAGCTGCCTAGCACTTGTGATTGGGTGCCTGTGTTGCAGGGAGTCATGGTTTATGTGCAGGAAGGTGTCCTTTCCAGCACATAAACAATCCATAATGGCAATTTTTCACTTTTATATGTGCTGCAGCACATGTAGAAGTGACAAATCACCATTATTATTGATGTTTTATGTGCAGGAAGGGACACCTTCCTGCACATATACAATCATTAACAGAGTTTTGCTCTTTCTATGTGTGCAACAAAAACGAGGAGAAATAAAAGTGCCTAGTATCCTACTGCATGTTTCTTCAGTCATTGCTCCCTTTGCTTCTGCGTCTCTTTGCGATGAGCCGCGCAGTGAGGGTCTGTTGGTGAAGGTGGTGTGTTTTACTGGCTTGTTGTTTCGATTTTCCAGCATGTATCCTGCGCTGCATTTTGGTGTCTGGAAGTAGGGGTGGGTAACCCAATATACCCTTGCGGGCTTGGGCAGTAAAATTGTTTTAAGGGAAAGATTGCCAGCAAGGGGTTTTTGTTTGAGGGTCTGAGTTAGACAGTATAGCGCAGTCTGTATTAGTTAGACTTAACAGCCGAATGAAACAGCAACTGTTCAAAACCTTACGAATCTGTCAGTTAGATACTATAGAAACTACCACACTAGCCCCATAGAAATGCAGTGATTTGGACAGATTCAACAACAAACGTGTTTTCTGGCAGTGAATGAGAATTAAACACCTCTGATTGGATACAGAAGAGACGCTTCGTGCCATTACTCGCTACAGAACCATCTCGGACCCTGAGATTGAAACCACAGGTTCCCTAAAGCTCTAAATCGTTCTTGGCTTGACTATTTGAATACTACTTCGGGGCAGACTTATAGCTTCCCTAAGGCAATGATTTGTTCATACTCTGCATGATTTCATCTACAACTTTGTTTCAATAATGAAATAAGGGTCATCCTTATTGCATCATTCTTTTGTCCTGATGATGGTCTCTGGATTATTCCACTGAGACCGAAACGTCGACTCTTCAATCCAAGTCTCTCTTCCTGTTTTACATCTGGGTTTCTATTTACCATCTTGGAAAGAAGTCAATTTAATTTAATTTATTCTTGACTGGATTGCTTTCTTCTGTATTTATGGATTGTTTTCTTCAGCTCCATTTACTTTAGAAACACATGCAATTGTTAACAACTGTACACCCTTGATTTTCATTGATGATTTATTTCAATATAAAAATAATAATTTTTTCAAAAACTAATCCTTTCGTGTCGCTTCACTTGTACTCTTGTGTTAATTCTCATTCACTGCCAGAAAACACAAGTTTGTTGTTGAATCTGTCCAAATCACTGCGTTTCTATGGGGCTAGTGCGGTAGTTTCTATAGTATCTAACTGACAGATTCGTAAGATTTTGAACAGTTGCTGTTTCATTCGGCTGTTAAGTCTAACTAATACAGACTGCGCTATACTGTCTAACTCAGACCCTCAAACAAACCCCTTGCTGGCAATCTTTCCCTTAAAGCATTTTGGTGTCAGCGATGGAGCCTGTCCTGGTCTTTGGATGCCGCTACCCTGTTGTTTTGGTGCTGGTTTGTTACCGACTGGTGGTCCCTGTTGGGGTGTTCCACTGGGCGTGCCTTGGCTTGGCTGGTCTGGTTCCTTGGGGTACCCGGCTGTTCCTTCTTTGCCTCGCTGCTCCTGCGATGTGCTGTTGTCTTGTACATCACATGGGACCTGGCGAGTAGTCCTGTGACCTGTGCGGTTCTACTCCGCGACTTCTGTGGCTGCGTGCTTCCCCTGCTGCATCCTGAGTGTACTCCTGGTTCGGGTCCTGTACAGCCTGGGGAGGCCGGGGTTTGGCCGGGGGCCACCTGGGTGCGCGGAACCTTTCTTTTCCTTCCTAGTGTTGGCTCTGGCTTTGTGTGGCTGTCGGCGTTGATCCCGACCCCTCCTGTGTGTGTGGCTTGTCCTTTGCCTTGGGCTGCTTCTTGTGGCTTGGCTCGGTGGTGCTGTGTTCAGCAGCTTTTTGTGCTATTCCCGACAGAACCACTGTTTTTGTTTAGCTTCAAGACCCAGGTTCTGAGGGTTACTGGGTTATCCCATTATAACTAATGGTATTCAGCGGCTTGCCACTTCCATGCTGGGTTCTGCTGTCTTTTTTGCTCGGGCTCTGGCACTTTCATTGCGCTGTTCCTGGCTTCTGTGGTTTCCTTGGCTTGGTCCTTGTGTTTCCCGGCAGCTGCGCTCTACTGGGTTCTCAGGGGTTGCCCTTGCGAGTCTTCTGGCCTTGACTTTGCGGGCCATGCTCTGTCTCCTGTGCATGCCTTTTGCCTTTGGCTTCCTTCGGTGGTCATGCTTGCGCCCTTTGGCTCTGGTCTGGCTTTCACTGTCTCCTGGTTCTGTCGGTGGTGCTGCTCTGTCTGTGGCTGCTACTGCTGTGGCTCCCTGTCTGCTGGATACTCTGTCTGTTACATGTATCCTCCTGTTTCATGGCTCATACTGGGATTCGGCCCCTGCTCCTTTCGGGTCGCATTCCCGCTCTGTGCACTTCCTGCGGTGGTTGTGTCTTTGGGGCTGAGTGAGCCATGCTTGGTGCCTGGCTGGTTTCCCGGGTGCTGTTGGCCTCAGCTGTGCTTCTGCTGACCTGCGGTTTTCTTCTCCAGCTTGATTCTCTGGTGAAGGGGTGGGCGTGTTTTTGTCCCTGCCTGGTCCTGTTTCTTTTATACAGGGTTGTGCCTCATTTCTTTTCCCCTGTGATCCTGTTGTTCTGGAGGTTGTTTTCCGGTCGCTCCTGGTCTGCGGGCTTGCGGCTGCCTCTGCTTGGTCTCTGGCATTGCCTCCTTTGGTCTCCGGTTGCCCTCTGCCTTTCCTCCCTATTGGCACTTGGGTGCCTGCTTGCATCCTGGTGGGGTATCCTCCTGGATGTGCTGTTGCTGTTGCTTGGGGTTTCCCGGTGCTCGCTTGCACTGGTCCCTCTGCTGCCGGTTTCTGGTCCTTGCTTGTGTGGTGTGTTCTTGCCATTGTGGCCTCTTGGCTCCAGCTGAGCCTGTTTAGGCCTGTCTCCTACTCCTGTCTTCTCTGCTTGCCTGCTGCCTCTGGGAGTGTCGGTCGGGAGGCGTGTCTGGCTGCTGGTCCCCTGGTCTCCTGGGGGTCTGCTGCTTGTTTTGAGAGGGTCTGGTGGCTTGTTGCGTTTCTTCCTTGCCTGCGCATTCTCTCCTCTGTTCTCTGTGGTTTGGCTGAGTTGGTCCTGGTTCGTGCCTGGTGATGGGGCCCGCCCGGGTATTGCGGATGCTGTTGGTTTCCTGCGGGTAGCTGTCCTTTCCGGATTCGCCTGTGGTGCTATCCCCGGGGCTGCTTGCTCTCTGCCTTCTGGTTTTGTCCTTGTGGCTGCTGGCAGTTCTTCTCTCTAGTGGTCTCTTCAGGTCTCTGTTCCCTTGTAGGGTGCTGGGTCCTGGTGTCTTCTGTGTTCTCGGCCCTTGCTGTTCCAGGTCTTTGTGCTGTTGCCTTGCTGGGTGAGGTCGTGCACGGTCCGCTGTTTTGTGTGCCGGGGTTCTCTACTCCCTTCCCGCCTTTGCTTGCCTGTGCTCTGCCGGGGTCCTCCCATCTTTGGCCTTCCACGAGTGTGTTTTGGGCCTTCGGATCCTTCTGGTTTGGCTGTTTGCTTGGCTTCAGATCTGGCTTCTCAGCTGCTTGTCTTTTGTTGCGATTTCTGCCATGGGGATTTCACCCTTCTTCTGCCTTCCCCTGATGCATGCTGGGCCTTGGGGCTTAGTTTGCCTGTTCTTCTGCTTGTCTTCTGCCCTGGCGTCTGTTGCCTCTGTGGCTGGGCTGGTCTTGGGGGTCCTTCCCCTCGTGGGTTGGTGTTTCCAGGCTGTGTTATTTGGGCCTGTCCCATTCTTTCCAGGCCCCTGGGGCTCCGGTTGTTGGGCTCTGGTCTTTACTGGTCTGTGTGCGGTTGGTCCTGCCTTCTGCCTGGTCTGTTTGGGTTCCTCTCTGCCTGGCTTGTTCTTTCGGTGGTCTTTGGTTGGGATTGTCCGCTGCTGCTTTTGGATGCCTTGTGGTTCCCTTGATCTGGTCTTGGGTTCTTTGGATCGTTTGATCGGCTGCCTGTTCCGTTTGGGGTATGTTGTGCCTCTTCGCGGGTGGTCGGTGTGTACCTCTCTGGGCTGTGGCTTCCTGCTCCTGTCTCCCTGGGTTTGCTGTGGGGGTGCTCTGCTGGGGCTGTGTTCTTTGGGTCATGAGCTCCCTCCTGTTCCCCTTTCTTCTTTCTTTCCTCGGTGCCTTGGCTTTCCATCTTGGCGTGTCCCTGGGCTCTTCCGCCTTCCGGGCTGGATGCTGGTCGGCCGGCGTGGTTGGTGCTGGCCTCTTTTTTTCCTGGGGCCTGGTGCTCTTCTGTGGGGTTCCGGGGGCTGTTGGTGCTGGGTTGTGCTGGTTGCTTTGGGGGGTGGGGGGTTGCTTGGGCCTGGCCGTTTGCTTCCCTCCTCTTCTGATTTGGTCCTCCCCTTGGTGGGCTTCTTGGCCTCTTTTTGTCCCATGCGTGCCCTTGGTGTTCTCTTGCTGGGGGCTTCATTTTCTCAGGCCCCCTTTGTAGCGGGGTGTTGGTTGATCTGGGGAATCTTTCCCTTCTGTGACCTTTTCTTGGGGTTCCCCGTTAGGATGCCTGTTTTCTGCTGGCGTGGGTTGCCTGTGCCTTGGTCTGGTTCCTGTTGCCCGGTTTTGGCTTGATGGCCTGTTGACCCTTTAGTCTTCTTCTTTGGGGGGCCTCTTCACTGTTTTTGTTCTTGGCTGCCACTGTGGGTTGTGGTGTTCATACTCTCCACTTCCCTTGTTTGATGTGGGCTGGTTTGGCCTCTGTGGTTGTCGGCCTCCTCGTCTGGCTGGTCTCCCGTTGTTTTGTTGGGTACACCACTGCTTTGGTGGGGCTCCATCATGTCTGGGTGCTCTTCCTGGGGTTTTCAGCGATGCTGCCTTTTTTGCTTTCTTTCAGTGGCGGCCTTGGTGTGGTTTCCTGAGATGGCTTCTGTTTTTTTTGGGAAGGCTGCCTTTTATGCTTTGGTATTCTCCACTATATAAATGAATGGGACGAGGACATAAGGGACCTGTGGGTAATGCTCTATTACTTACCGGTAATCTTCATTACTCCGCGTCCAGTTGTCCTCGTCCCATTCATACGCCCCACCCTCCCTCCCGGACGGCCGGCCTTCCTGTTGGGGGCTTGGTGGTTCAGTGAGAATGCTGGGTTGGTGCGGTGTATTACTCACAGTGTGAGGGGGGATTCTTGTACCCGCATTCTTCTGTCTTTTTTTCTGTCGTGGATATGGTCTTCTCAACTATGTAAATGAATGGGACGAGGACATTGACCTGCATTCCTGACAAACACGAAGAGCAAGGATTGCATCATGATTAAGTATATGCATACTTTTTCTTACACAAATTCAAACCTAAGTCAAAAAATGAAAACCCATCTGGCGTTCGTTTGTACATCTGCATCTGAAATGTATTTAATGATACTGCCATTGAAACTGCACCTAGTCAAATATTCTACATGAAAGTGTGTGCCTCTAAACTTGAATAATGTTTTAAGGGTGTCTCAGAGCGAATAAAGATGAAGCTAAAAAACAATATGAATATATAAATGAACAGATAAATAAAAATAGAAGATTGTTTACAGATTCTCAAAACCATTGTAGATTTATTTGTAGAATTTGAGTAGATTTATGAACATTTGGGGATTGACAAAAATATATTTACTGATGGCATTCCACGAATGAACTAGGTTTTCATCAGAAATATTCTTTAACCAAACTTACTATGCATATTGTCTCCAGCATGGATAAACAACATGAGCAAAATGTGCGGACAAGTTTGTTGACACATTTTTCCCAGTGAAATCCTTTGCCTAAACAAAATGAAAGAAAGACTTGGAACAGAGATCCCGATACCTTTGTATTACATTCTGAGGTTTACAACTGCACATTGCTTTTGAAAGAATCCAAGTTTAACTTATGTATCCAACACGTTATGAATTTGGCACTTAGGATTAAACTGCATGTCAGACACATCAGTTAAGCACTATTCAGTTGCAAATTCTAGCACTTCCTGACAGTCGAAAAGTCTATTTAATGTTAAACGTGTATTATAATCTACACAGAGAGGTTTGTGCCATTGGAGCATCACCTTTTTTTGATGCTCTGGCGGTGCAAGCTTCTCATTCATATCTAGGAGGCAACGCTAAGCCACTGTGCCCCTTCCTGCACAAAAAGAATTGTGTCTGCAACTGGGGCACCCACATTGCAGCATGGTGCAAGGGTGCCTCCACTAGTGCTAGACAGAAAATTATGTGCCGGTGCAGGGGGAAAGGAGAGGGCGACTGACTCTGGAATCTGGGGATCACGGTTCGATCCCCGGCACCGGCGGCAGATTAGCCCAGCACCATGTGACTCTGGGCAATAGCTTGCTTAATCTTCCCGACGGCCCCCAGCGCCTAGAGACCCTTACGGGTGAGTGTGCACTTTACAAATGTGGATTATCATTATTATAAATACTGTGCATTCCTGCCCTTTCAAATTGGCGTAGGGCAGCACTGAAAGAAGACTTGTGGCGCGGCCCTATGCCCATTCCCCATAAGTGAGGCCCGAAATTTGGTGGACATGCACAAATTATGGAACTGACGGAGCATGATTGCAATAATATTTGTAATTTGTGATATTTTTAAATTGTGTTACTTGACTATATTTCCAAAGATACACCTTCTCCGCAAGACAATGTAAAACACCACATAGCATGGAGCTGCATGCCATTCGGAAACTTAGGTAAATGTTTGTAGTTCAGGTCATTTTAAAGAAATCGTGTACAATGTCACCATCTGTTTTACATGCGTGTATGTATTTAAGCATTTGTTCACTTTCAAGATTGTATTTGCTCAGCTTTAAAGATTCAATACATTTTACTGTGACACCACCATCTAGTCTTTGCAACGCTACTGCCTTTAACTGAGGCTAATATTTGAGGTTTCCTAATTGTTCGCTGTAGGGTTGATGAATATTATCGTGCATCATACAAAATTGATGTACTCAAGAAGGGAATAGGAAAAAAGACTATTTCAGTACATTTCCAAAAGTAAAAGTTGGTAAATAACCAACAATTTTTCGATGTCGTTTCATAATTAATTTCTTCTTTGAAATTAATTTTCTTTGACTTTTTATGGCATTTTAAAAGTGGTTGCCCTTTTCCATGTAAATTACCAGGTAATGTTAATGCAATCTATTTTCCTTCTTGATATATGGCCATTCTCAAATAATGCTGTACAGTGCTTTTCACAGAAAATAATAAATTCATTTACAAATGTAAAACAACGATGTACAAGTGTGCCTGCTCCCTGAAGTCTGGAAATATGTCAAGTTGCTTTGATACTTAACAGTTTTTAAGATCCTATTAGTTAAACATTTAGATGCTGTGAGCCAAGGTACTCACCAGTGAAGTGAATGGCTGTAGAATGTTTCCTGATGTAAAATTTCAACAGCGTTTGGCTCTTTTAGTAAAAAAAAAAATTGGTTCATATGTAAATTGTGTAATAGCCGTGATAATTAATGTGGCAGAATGTAAGTCCTCCATTCAGAAGAATCTTCATAGTAGAAGTTGTAATGGAAATCTAATATTTGGCATACCTCTAATCCTGATAATATTTTGTTGATTTAAGAGAAAATGGTCTCTGGTCGAAGTTTGTAGGGGATGTTCTCCCCCCCCCCCCATTTTTTTATTTTAAGCCATAAGTAAGACAAACATATAAATGACATTCGAAGAGTAGACAAAACGAAATTTCTCTTTTGTAAAAAAGGAAAGAGCGAACCAATCATAACCACATTTTTAAGGAAAAGAGAAGGAGAAAGGATAGAAAGGATAGAAAAGAAGAACTTATGTCAATGGACCATGAGTAAGAAACTTAAGAGAAAACATCATAGCTAGACAGCGACTTATTTCCCACTTTGGGGATCAGTCCAAATCCGATCAAATTTAAGCCCAGAGCGTGATCCTCTGGCTTTAGCCAAAGCAAGTTCCATCTCGTAAACCTGTCTAAGTAAAACCCATAATTCATTAACACTAGGACCTATATTATCTACCCAGATTTTAGCAAAACATAAATGGGCACATTAGATAACAATAATTGCCAGAAGACTCCAGTTGCCAACAGCCTCACTTCTAATCCCTAGAAAAATGTATTTTTTGGTAAGCTGAAAATTTGGGCCAAGAAGTGAACTAAGAAAACTGGAGACACCACTTCAGAATCCATCGAGCTTTGGACAATTAATGAACATATGCCTGAGGGCTGCAGCATATAGATGGCATTTCAGACATAATGATTTCTCCAAATTACGAGAAGCCCACTTAGATATGACCTTTGGTGTGTAATACAGCATATATCCAGCCCGATGTTATTGTAGCCTTAAATTAACCAAAATTACCCCTTGGTCTAGTACTTCTATACACTCCTATTTCAGCCCGTAGAACCTGGCTGAGTTTAGCCGCAATCAGTAATCTATCATCATTAGCGCGGGCCAGGAATATCTGATAGATTGAGCCGATTGCCCCTTAGCCGATACGTGTTTATATTCCGGACAGTATTTCTGATCAGTTTGACATTGTTAATAGCTTTTTGCCACGTATCAAAAATCCCTAACCTGTAGGTATATAAAAAACTTTTTTTGCGAAAGGTCAAACTTGTCCTTAAGAGCAGTAAAAGAGCCGAACCCCAGTCCATCGTAGAGTTGGCCCAGTTGGGTGATACCCTTATATCGCTAGTCTTTTGCCATGCAGTCCTGAAATATGTTGGGCAGCATTGGATTACCCCATAGCACCGCGTTCTTGATGCTGTGCCGGGAGAGAGTATTGCTTACAAATGTCTAGCCAAATCCGATTTAGATCTATGATTACCTTAAACTTTACCCATTTAAAGTAGTTAGGGTCAGCAGTTTTATACAGCATAAACGCAACTGTTGGACCACAGGCGAGCTGATAACATAGCAAAGTTGGACCAGCAACCTCTCCACAGATCAAGCCGGGGAGCTCGCCGGCAAAGGAAGCCCAAAAGTAAAGCTGAAAGTCTGGAAGCTTAAAACCCCCCAATGCATATGTTAATCTCATTAACTTGAGAGCCCGCCTAGCACGCTTATATGTCAATATGAAGCTACCTATGACACTATTCAATTTATTAAAGAACGAGGAAGGGACCTGCAATGGTGTAGAACAAAATAAGTATAGAAATTTGGGAAGGATACTCATTCTTTTAACTTTACACCTCCCATAAAGACTTATTATGCCTAACTGAGACCCACGTAGCATATAAAGACAGGTTGCTTTTGGAACAGCTCGGCTATGATACACTTATGTGGACATCGCAGACACTTTTGTTTAGGGGGTTGCCATATTGAAATCTAGGACCATAGCAGCCACTGTGACGCGTACATTGTCAGATAGCAGGGGGAGGTGGTCTATTGTACAGCTCCAGATAGCGGGTCGCACCGGTATGATCTGTGCCATATATACGGTCCCAACTCGGATTGCCAAGGGATCCTTGATCATTTAAGTGCTGAACTACTGGGTTGCAACGGGGATTTTGTAATCCTGAGTGACTTAACTGCATTATGGACAGTAACATAGACACTACTAATAGCAAGATTCGGGCAAGAATGTCTAAGACTAGAGCAGCATTCCGGGAGCTTTTGCATATTCATCAGCTTGACGATCCTTAGCAAGTGCTGTATCCAACACTGCCAGGTTATACTTTCTACTCACACCCACATAAACAGTACTCACGTATAGATATGATCTTCATCAAGAGTTCGCGCCTGGAAAATGCTCTTGTCTAAACCTGTCCTAAGATTATTTCGGATCACAACCCTGTCAATCTGACCCTACAGAGACAACTCGGAGTTAGAAAAACTATCCAGCCTTTCTCATTCCCTAGATACTTACTCAGTAACCCTGAATATGTGGCAAATATCGGAAGGGCTTGGAAGGTGTATTTGAATAACAATGTAGGCACAGCTAACAACTCAAGTGTATTGGATTGTATGAAAGCGTACGTTATGGGGGAAACCTTTCATTCTATCCTGGTTCAAAATCGACGGTCTACTGAGGTGGCGGAACAGGCTCGACAAGAGCATTTAGATTTACAGGTCAGCATGCTAGGGCAATGGCAGCTGGGGATCGCGGGGCTCAGCTAATTTACCTTTGGATGTTAAAAATGTGATCCAAAAATAATAGAGGGTTAGTGAATAAGATCGCTTCTAATTATAATAAGCAAAAAACTTTACAATACAAATACGGGGAGAGGGTGGGGCGGGTGCTAACCCTTCAGATCGTCAACCAAAAGGCAAGGATCAATGTTAACCCCTTGCATGCTCATGACGGAGCCGCTCGGTCATGAGCATCGGCTGAGCTGTGCTCATGACGGAGCGGTTCCATCATGGCCCTGCCGCCGCGCCTGCGTGGCTCTGATTTCACGCCTGCGCAGCGCGTTCTATTGAGCGGGCGGGGCCATGACGGAACCGCTCCGTCATGAGCACAGCGCAACCGCGGCTCGTGACGGAGCGGCTCGGTCACGAGCATGCGGCCGCCGCTCTGCCCCCCCCCAGGGCTGCGGCGGAATTGCCGCCGCAGCAAAGGGGTTAACATTATAAGAGGTGAGGGTGGCCTGTCATTTTCTCAACCTCAGGAAATAGCGGAGCAATTTGGTCTGTATTATGCCGCTTTATATTCATCTGCCCCCACATTCTGTCAACATACCTTCTATGAATACTTGCAGGAGACCTAATTGCCCCGCTTGGACTGTCTTGACAACAAATAATTACAGAAAGACATCTCGTCACTGAGGTCGAAGCAGCTATCAAGTTCATACTAACCCTGGGCGAAGCACTACGCTACGCTCGCGTAGTTTGCAAAGTTTGCGCAACTTCACACTATGCGAGCTGCACGTTGCACAGTGCGAACAAGCTTAGTGCAGCGTAGCGTAGTGCAGCGGTATTTTTTTGCTTGTTTGCAGTCCTCAACGTCAGGTTCGCGACAGTGAGCAAGCAAAATGACATCCCGGCGAGATTCTCAACGCGGGGAGGTCAGGTTTCTCATTGCGAGTGGTTGCGCATGCTCGCGACCACTCGCAATGAGAAACTACCAGTTTGCGTTGAGAAAGCTGCCGCTCGAGTAAAAATCTACTCGAGCAGCAGAAAACTACAGCTCGCACTGTGCAAGATGCCGTTTTCAATGATTGCACAGTGCCAGATGCTTGTCCGCACTGTGCAGTCATTGAAAACACATCTTGCACAGTGCAAGCATGCTACTACGCAGCTTGCGTAGTGCTACGTGAAGTTCACGTAGTGCGAAGTGCACTTTGCGTAGCTTTGCGTAGCTTCGCGTGGCGCTACTTCGCGAACTACGCCCCCCCTTAGTTCTTACCTTCTGCTAAAGTGGCCGGCGATGATGCCATCCCGCTTGAATTCTATAAGGTATTTCAGGTTTTATTGGCTCATGTCTATCTACAGCTGAGTTCGGATATCATCAATTAACGCAGACGACAAAATCTTTTCTAAAATGTGGCTTCCCGACTAGCCTCTTTCATCCATACGCTTGTATCAGCGCAGCAGCATGGCTTCATTCCTGGAAGAGATACATCGGCCCACATAGGTGCTGCTATAGCTGCTTTCGATGTCTCATGCAAACTCCATATACAGATGGGCATGGTCATGCTTGACACGGAAAAGACGTTCAATAGAGTGGCCTGGGAGGCCACAACTTATCTTGGGGTATGTATCTAAGGTCAGGTCAATGATATTGTAACATTAAACTACGACTCCCTCCTGAAAACTGTTTCGGCTAAAGTGCGTAGCTGGCATCGGCTCCTGCTAAGTATTTATGGGTAGGTGATGTTCTAACCTGTGTTAAATGGCACCTCTAATTCTCAATAATCACAGTGTCAATTCTTTTGAGAAATTTGAAATGGCCATACGATTTCACTAGGTTTCATTTTTATAATTCTTTCTAATCACTCAGGTCTGCTAGGCTTTTCCAGGAAAAGAAGGAAAACGGAGTATCCACTCCAGACATTATGTTTCCATTGGGATATTGCTATTATGCTCAAGTGAATAAAATCCCTTTAATTGTCTCCATGTTAGGTTAAGCGTTTCACCAATAGTGATATGTGTGCCTCTGTAGGATAACTTCACAGTGTAGCTTTAAATATCAGGAGATACAAAAAATTTTCATATTTGGTGGCAGACTTCTTCCTGCTGAAACTGAATTACAAATAAACTAAAAGCATATATGTACAAAAATGTAAACCAATGCAGTGGAGTAACCAACGTTGCCGTGCTGCATTGTGCTGTAGGGAGAGAAAAAAGCAGACTTATTTAGTAAATATAACCTTCAGCTGCTCTCTTCCCCTGAACTGACCCACAAACAGGCTGCCTAATGTCATTAATGTCAGGGACCCACCTTTGTACAATAGTAAAAATCTTTATGTGATGCTTAGCATAGGGTTTGTACAAGATCCAATGCGTGGATAAACTTTCAAACATTTCACACATTGGAATTGTGCTGTACCGCACATAACACATGCAATGTGTGAAATGTTGGGAGATATAAAAAGATTTCTCTAAATTGCATCTGCTTCAAGGATATGTTAGTTTATGATGCAAATCCCATTTTAACAAATTTAGTAGATAAGACTTTGATTTTTGAACAATTCCTTAGAGCATAGTTGTGCAAAGCAGCACACAGTGCTATTTATGCTGAAAAAAAAGACCTCTTTCCCAGGGCAAACATTTTATGCTGGAAAGTAAATACCCAATGTAGCCTTTGCACTGTTATGTGTCACTTGGAAGGTCTTAGGGGTGACGCCAGTTTTGATAAATCTGCTATAGTATATTATGTGATGACCCTCTGAACTTAATTGTATTTTGATTGAATTTGTAAGAAACAAAGCGAAAAATAATCTTTAACCACTTCTCCCTAGAAATGATCATCTTATTAGTCATTTACAGTATTAGAACTGCTAGAGATGTAAGTGTTAAGGAATTAAAGGATCCAATTAATATTTCATTTTTACATATATCTAAAATAAAAACAATGCAAATAACATTTTTTTAATGAGGTATGAATAGAGCTTCAAATAAATACTACAAAGCAAAGCATATACATAAAACAGGAACACCAATGTTTGATTTAGAACATGCTATGTGTCCTCGAATTAGTTCCAAATTAATTTCCAGACATAGCCCATACCTATGTCAAAAAGTAACTTTTTTCTCGTCAAATGTATACGTGAGGATATCAATTCGTTAACTTTCTGCCATATGCGTGTTTAAATCACAGCCTTCTGATTTTGTTTCTGTAGACATATTTAGACAGGTTGTTACAATTAATTACTTGTGGATAACACATTATTTCGACCTCTACAAAAAGCTATTTATTTTGAAAATATATTCCGTGACGTTCGAGCTAGTAGAAACGAAAAGAACGCAAATGTATTAACGCCTTCAACAAATGTCACTTTCACAAAGTGTTGACCTTTATTTCTAACAGTTGTCCAAATTGGTTGTGCTCATATTTTTGTTGCATGGCTTCTCAAGAATCTGGTTGTTTACTTTTGGAATGCTCAATTGACTTTTAATACATTCATTCAGTAGCATCTGCTCATTCTGCTTCTCTTTCGAATCAATCAAGCTTTTTTCAAATGTTTTTCTTTGTGCAGAATGAATTAGCCCATGAAATGCTTTACACTGTGGTTTCCCTTATTTCATTCTAAAATGATTTTCATTATGGTGTTTAGGTAAATTAAGAAAGTTCAGTTAAATGCAGCCTAACATAACTCTCAGTATCCCTTTTAAGACTACCAATCTAAAACGCATGCATTTTTAAGACTAAACTTGTTTTATTGTCTTTATAAAGAAATATCTTTAGCTCCTGGAGTTGAGTAATTTTCTTAATTTATTTTCTCACCCATGATTGCCAAAACATCGCAATCAAACAATTGATGAAAGCTTCTAATACAGTTTTTGAACTCATATATGTTGGTGATTTTAATATTTCTGTTTGCCCTCTCTCTAATCAAAAGTTGTGTGGCACTTTGAATCATGTTGGAGAGCCAGCTACACATTTCCCACACAATACATATGGAGAAACTTTGAACTCCTTCCTACTCGCATATGATATGGAGGTTCTAGAGATTGAGCAGGATGGGAAGGGTGATAGCTTGCCAACTTTTGTGGGGAGGGGGGCGAACACTGTAATTGATTTTATTTGTATGTCTTCCGAACTAGTTCATTTTAGTTCTGATGTCAAGGTTGTAGACTATATGGTTAGTGATCATAACTGTCTTGTTATTGAAACTAGGTTTTGGAAAGGTTGCATAATTCCAGACAGTAGCACTATCACAAACATTGATGTACATAGACCGAATGGATTTAGAATAAGGTGGGCTGGGGATAAAGCTGAAGTAACTTCTAATTGCATTATCTCATGCTGCTCAAATGATATTACATCAATTATTGATGAGAAGTCAAATATGGAGGCCTGTATTATTCACTTTACTAAAATCAATGTTTTTATTAGTGGTAAGTTTACTAGGGCTGCTGGAAATATTAACAATAAAGCCAGGGGATGGTTCAACAATGCATGTACTGTGGCCCTGAAGACCTTAAAAAAGGCATTATCCACCAAACCTAGAGACAAAACGGTTGTAGTAAAACTCAGATCTGACTATAACTTAGCTCTTAAGCAAAGGAAAGCTGAACTACGAGAGGAAGCTTGGGAGAGATTTGATCTAGCGGCTATCTCGAAAAATTGCACTCTTTTTTGGACAGTAGTAAACAGCCCTTTTTTAAAAGATGATAAATTCCCCGTGTTGACCTGAAACGTAGGTAAGGAATCATGGGTACAGCATTTGTCCGGCATTTTTAATTCTAACATGGTAATGTTGCCGATAAGCTGCTCTTGGCCAGTACTTAGCCTAGATATCACCTTACAGGAGGTCCTAAGTAGTATCAGGGCTAGTAAGGGCAGAAAGGCCCAGGGACCCGACGGTGTTCCAGTCGATGTGTATAAATTCGCACCTGAGACTTGGGGGCCATTACTAGTCAAAGTTTTTAATGCTGCTGTTCACTATACTATCCCGTGTACCTGGTCTGAATCAATAATAGTTCCCATTCACAAGAAAGGGGACCGAGGAAACGTTAAAAACTACCGGCCAATTTCATTGCTGGATTCGTCCGTCAAGATTATGAGCCGTGTACTCCTCGTCCGACTAGAAGAGTGGGCAGAGTCTAATCAGATAATGACAGACTGTCAATATGGGTTCAGGAAAGGAAGAGGTTGCATTGAACAGTGTTTAAACCTGGAACTCCTGATAGGGAAATACACCCGAGCAAAAAATGGTTCACTCTACCTCTGTTTCGCTGATCTGAGCAGCGCTTTTGACCTGGTTGATCACGCCATACTATGGACTACCTTGCTAGAAATGGGAGCACCTAGGGAAATTACATATTTTCTGGCCCGTTTGTACGAGAGGCTTAGCTCGAGTGTTCGGTACGGGCCCTCAGGCGAATGTACAGACAAATTCAGGGTCAGGAGAGGTATTAGACAAGGGTGTGTTTTGGCACCCCTGCTTTTCACTCTGTTTATTAATGAAGTAGACTCGATCCTTAAGAAGACACCAGCGGACGCCCCTAGAGTAAACACAAGTACCATCCCCGTGTTACTCTATGCGGACGACGCTGTGTTGCTTTCTAGGACTCCTCGGGGTCTACAGCTTTTGATGGACAATTTTGTGGCCTTTATTGAAAAAAGAAAGTTGGTCATTAACAAGAGCAAGACATATGTGATGGAGTGTGGAGCTAGAAATGTTAAAACTAAAAAACCCTATAGGTTTCTTATTGATGGCCAGGTGGTGCAGTGTGTGGAAAATTTCTGCTACCTGGGGGTTACCTTTTCCAAAAATGGTCGCTGGGATGTCGAGCATAAGGTGGTGCGCGACAAAATGATCAGGAGCGCCAATGGAATATTTGCCTTTGCAAGCAAATTAGGTAGTAGGAGGCCCAAAGAAATGCTTAAGATCTTTGAAGCAAGGTGTCTTTCGGCTGCTCTCTACGGAGCAGGGGTATGGGGGGTATCCAGGGTAGAACCTTTACAGGTAGAAGAGAATAAATTTCTGAAAAAATTATTGTGTCTCCCGACATCCACTGCTAATAATTTGGTCCACAAAGAACTAGGACTACATCATCTAAATGACCTATTACTGTTGAGACCTCTGATACTATGGCGTTCGGTCTGGATGAAAGACGAAACCTCATTTAATAAGGCTATCATTGAGGATTGTTTACGTCTAGACTATTTTCTCAAAATCCCATGGATTAAATACACAATTGAATCCTTTTCTAATGTGTTTGGGTTAAACGTTACACTAGATCACTGTTCTGCTTCGGATCTTTCTAAAGACAGTTTGAAATCAATCTTTTTAAATCACTGTGCAGAAAGACGAGCCACGGATGATCTTAAACTTTCCACCTGTATACGTTACAACCAATTGAACGAATTTGTGGGCCTACACCCTTACCTCATCCAGGTAACTAAAGGGCAACATCGGTTTGTTCTTACCAGGATGAGGATGGGTACGGTTCATCTATTGGTTGCATTCCCTGAGATTAAGATGCGCCCTATAGGTCCATGTCGGTGCGACAAAATTTCAGAACAAAGCACAGAGCACTTTCTACTTATATGTAACCTGTATAGTGAATATCGTAAATTCTTTTTAAAACCTTTATTGATCAAATTTGGAGCAAGAACCATCAAAGCGGCAATGAAATTACTTTTTAACTTGCATCACCCTGACATCTGTTTTTTACGGCTAGTTATTTACTCAAGGCAATTAGTTCTAGGAAAAGCATGAATTTTTAAAATAATTTTTAAAATAATTTATCCATCGGAAACTTTTTAAAATGTGTTATTTGATTCGTTATATGTATCATACTGTATTTTTTTTTGCAGATTGCGATCGTAAAGTGTATTTTCTTTCTTTCAACATGTATTATATGTATGTACTTTTATGGACATGATTTACATGTCTCCGAATAAAGTTTTGAATTGAATTGCTTTACACTGTGGTTTCCCTTATTTCATTCTAAAATTATTTTCATTATGGTGTTTAGGTAAATTAAGAAAGTTCAGTTAAATGCAGCCTAACATAACTCTCAGTATCCCTTTTAAGACTACCAATCTAAAACGCATGCATTTTTAAGACTAAACTTGTTTTATTGTCTTTATAAAGAAATATCTTTAGCTCCTGGAGTTGAGTAATTTTCTTAATTTATTTTCTCACCCATGATTGCCAAAACATGTGTTTGCCTTTTGATTTGACCAACCCACTGCTGCCAAATCAGACAGAAAATAGAACTTAATATATTCTGACCATTTAATGTTTCTATTAATATTTGGTTTTAATATTAAATATTTTCATCTGCAATAAAAAGAGATGGCAGAATTGCTTCCCTAATATCTGGTTGCAAGTAAACCCATACATGAGTTTCCTTCTTTTGTGGCCATAGCAGTCTTACAAACTATGAGGCTTTTGAGATAATATGTGAAGTTTGTTAAACCAAGGCCTTCAGGAGTGGTCACGAAGGCCATACCTTACTTATCAGCCTGCTTAAAATGACATATTGGGGGTAAGTATTAATGGAGTACAAAAAATAACAGCTTTCACGGGATTTCCTCATCCAAATGGGGAATGGCAGGTGAATCTTGGGCTGGAAAGCAAGTGCTGATAATTATTCACCACCCTGTAAATGTTGGTAGTCTTGGCCCATTGAAATTCAAAAATTAGGGAGCAGCAGTAATTGCCACAAAACTTGCAATCAAGAGGTATTTGTGCACTGATCGGAAAAATATGCTCTGTTCTTAAGAAAGGCAAAAACGTTGTTATATGTATTGAGCCTGAACTTCTTCACCGATAGCAATTTATTTGTCTTAACCTATTTAATACTTAAATTCACTCTCTATCTAGACATCCATGCACAGAATACAGAGGAGGACGAGAAATAATTACAGGTGTGTTTTTCTCATTTCAAGGTAACACGAGCTGCTGGGCGAATCAAGATTAAAAGGCCCATTGGAACACTGCGAGTCTAGAAAGTATCAACTGGGTATTCACTTAGTGCAAAGGAAGTAAAATGTTCGGTTGAAATTATGGTTCAAATTGTGAAAGAACGTGAGGGATTCAGCAGGGAATCGTGGTTTTCTGCATATTATTTAACCTTTCACCAGGACAACTCGGAATGGCTCAGTATCAAGGTGGGGGACACGACACAGTAATGTTGGTACTGCACCCAGTATTACTGTGCCTCCTGTACTGAGCAACTAGAGACAATGCATTGTGTTGAAATGGACTAAATCGTGCACAGCTACTCAAGTAATATACTCCCCTTGCTATGTAACTAATCACATCTAGGAACATATATTATTAGAAATATTCATTGCTAAAACCATCTGTTATGCTGTAGCTTTTACCTGAGCAATGTACTGCACGAAATCAGATAGACAATGGAACTTACTATAGAGAGAGTGATAGAGGAGAGGTTTTCCTCTTACAGCATTGTGACAAGTAAGAAAGAAAATAATTGTGACAATATTTTTTATGAATGACGACACACGTGTTAAGCTTCCATTTTCATGAAAATGACAAAATGCAAGACTTATTTAGATACTGCATTGTAAAAGCATGCAGAATGCTAAAACCATTCTATATCATATTTACATTTATTTATTAGATGTGAAATTTTAACACCAATAAGTCTGATCTTGTGATTAGAAAGTGTGATACTACAGTGACCAAAAGATTTGACATGAAAATGTAAAAGTTCCATATGCTAGAAATGAATAGTACCTTTATGTGTAACGTGTTCACTGAAAATGACTAAAGAAAAGTAAGTTCCACGCAGGATTAAGTTAAAGCTGCTTTTCTGTGAATCTCTCTTCTCTGAATGCACCTTTTGAATATGTGTGCCTTAATGATGTGTATGCAAAGAAAACATATATACTCTATGGGACCACTTTTGCGTCACTTTTCCCATGTTAAAAGTGATGCAAAAGTGGTGCAAGGGGTTTGCTTGTAAATCTGCCCCTTTATGAGTAAAACAGTGACATTTTAGAAATGTTATGAGTACCCCACACTAACATGAATAATTACGAATTGATTGAAATTTTAATAATTCATTTATGTGTGAGAACAACACTTTGTGGTATGCAATGTGAGATTCATATAGTAACATTGTGAAATAAACTGTATCTCATGTAGGCCTCAGATTTTGCTTCTTTTCTTCTCTTTTTCAACATGAACTTATGAACTGAACATTCTGAGCCTACGGGAACTTTTCGTAAAGTTACCATTTGTGTTCTAACTTTCAGTTGCTTTTTGACATTTTCAGCACAGCTTCACCATATTTGGAACAAAACTGACACATACAGGCAGCTACGTAATGTGCATCATCTAATTTTTCCAGATAGTATTATTTTTTTCTGCTACATGATCCTCATCTTATCAAAAAGGACCAATAGGACAGAGTGGTCGGATATTCGTGATGATTTTAAGGAGTGTAACCCTGGAATCCATGGGGTATAATTGCTCAAACTTTGGAACTGAACTTGGTTCGCTTGCTCACCCATTTTGCAGCATTGAGACTGACGGCTTGCACAACTAAAGAAAATGTAAACTGCAGCGTAATACTGCGATCAGCTGCCAGGTGGTATGCTAACATAGTGGAACCTTTCGGTTGAAGGTGTTCGCGTCATGCTGCTGAGGCTTTGATGTTAGACATACGTTACTCAGACAGATTACCTCTCGTTATAGAAGTGGTCACTTGGAACTATCTGAACTTTACCAAGGGTTTGTATGAGGCTCAACTGAATATTTATTGATCCATAAGCTATAGTTATCCTAAATCTCCCTCTGCTGAGGAAGATTTATCTCTTCACCACTGGATCTTGCATGAGTTTGATATTGCTTTATTAAACCTAATATAGCCTAATTGAGGATTGTAATCTATTTATTTAAATATTTCTTTACCCTTGAATAGAAACTAAGCTCTGAGATTTATTCTAAACTCTGATGAATCTGACTCATTATTTACTTGTGAGGTAATCTTTTGATTGATATTTTAAGGCCTGTGTATTGACTTAACTAAACTTTGAGTAAGCAATTATCTTATTTCTGGTCCTTTTTTGGTAATTGTCATCCTCCGACTGTCCAGTCCCTTTCAGTACAAAACAAGATTTATCGGAGAGCCATCTGAGTATAATGGTAGCTAGAGGACAAATGAAAGAACAATGTAACAGACTAGAAAATTAAAGGGGTGTTGGATTTGGCCCTTTTGGCAGGTTCACCCCGAAACTTTTTGCGTTCTCCTAGCCTTTTTCTGTAACCTTATGTTGGTGATTTTAGGCCTCTGAGCACTTTAGCACTGTGGCCCAGTGTAAAGGGCGTGTGCTCTCTGAGTGCGTGTGGTGAGATTGGCCTGCCCTCCCATAAGAATGCATGGGGGATATGTGCGTCCATGGTAATTCCTGGTATGAGAGGAGTGCTGGGGCGAGTTTAGTATGTATGAACTCGTGAGGATAAATGCTGAGCAATGGTGTGTGCAGATTTATGGTGACTGGTGGAGAAAAGCCATTTTTAGAAGTTGGCATGTCTGTGTACTGTGTGTCTGCCTGCCTGATGTAAATTGCATGTCTGGCTTGTGATTGACAGGAGCTGAGAGGTGTGGGTGGCTCCAGGAGCCAGGAGGGAGTCTGCCCAGTAGTGAATAGGGAGATCTGCATGTAGATGGGAGGGAGGAGTTTTACCTGGGACCTGAATAGGACTGTGCCTTACCTCCCCAATGACGGCTCCGCCCACTGTGGTGCGTCTGATCCCTGAGCCCCCACCTGACAAAGGAGAGAGGAGCTGAGCAAAACAAAGTGCTCCAAAGCTCCCCTAAACCAGTCCTAACTGGTATCCCTAAACCCAGTGCTGTGACACAAAGGGAAATTACGTATAAATATTGGGGCTGTGGCCCCATGAAACTGTGTCAGTTCTAATGTGCTGATCCTGCTGGGGGCATGCTGCTGCTGGGGCCCAGGGGAGGCTACCATGAGGGCTTTCCTCCCTGGGCCCTGCCTTGCCCCTTGATCCCTAAAGGAACTCTGGCTGGACTTGCTCTTTTCTTTTAGGAAGGACTGTTCTTGTGCTCTTAGCGCCTCGTGAGCGCTGTGCAGGATTCTCCTATTTTCCCCAATGAGAAGGAGCACGAGAGCTCCGCAGCGCTGGGCTGCTCGACTTGATGGGCGAATCCCGGCATGAGGGATTCCCCCTTGCTACAGGCATCATTGTGGGTGCCCATCCCACGTTTGGATTTTTAAATTGGCTGTTTTTGAGGAGGGTGCTAATTTTCCCAAGGCGGGTGCACACCCCGCTTCGTCGCCTTTTTTATGGCGGGTGTCCACCCCGCCATTCTCTTTAATCGATGCGGGAGCCCACACCGGGTTTCACCGCTGCAGCTCAAGCGAGCCCCAGTGCCCAGGAAGCCAGGCAAGATGCCTGACGCTGGGCGGGGCAGAGAGGAGGAGGCTGTCGCTGCCGCCATTTGCCGCGTGGCTGAAGGAACAAGCAACCCAGAACTGAAGGAGAAGCTGGGTGTTATGCGGGGAGGATGACGGGAGCCTACCCCGCCTCCCTGAGTGCCCATGAGGAGTCCCGGGTCCCAGGAGGGGGCCAGGGTGAAGAAGGGCAGCCGACGCCAGCGAGGCTCTCAAAAGTGAGAGAGCCCCGCCCGCTGCCCGGGTGAAGTGCGGAGGGTTGCCGAGAGAAGTGGTGACGCTGGGCTCCCATGCCTTAAAGAGAGCCCAGCGGTGCCGGCAGAAGTGAGGAGAAGTCTTGGATACCAGGAGGGGGCCCGGGTGAAGAGGAGCATGTGAGGAAAAGAGGAGACCTCCCTCCCAGTCGAGAGAGCCCAGTGATTGGGATGGCTGAGGGGAGGTGAGATAGAGGCACCGGTACCTATCTTCTGAGCGGCTCCACCTGGCAGCGGGCCGCTCCAACCTGGGGTCTAGGTGTTTTCAGAACTTGTGTGGCTCCAACGGGGGCATGATGGCTTTCAAGCCCCATTTGGCTCCAACGATGGGCATAATTATTTTATAAGTGCCCAGAAGGGCCCATGCTTTTCCCCTTCCGATTTGGCCATTTAGACAGCGGGCCCCACCTCCTAGGGGGCAACGGTGACTTGGGGGCATTGCAGGGCACATTGTCGGTGTCCACCCTCCAACATGGTATAAAAGGGGGTGGTGATGGATGGAGCATCTGAACCAATCAAAAACTCACCCTCCAACATGGGGCATGAACTTTGCGTAGTGCCCAGTGGAGGTCCAGAGGCATAGTGGGGCGAGAGCCCAGGCAGCTGCCACATTTTGGGGCA
Organism: Lissotriton vulgaris; assembly: GCF_964263255.1. Lineage (NCBI taxonomy): Eukaryota > Metazoa > Chordata > Amphibia > Caudata > Salamandridae > Lissotriton > Lissotriton vulgaris. The sequence goes on from NC_141689.1 coordinate 999,658,041, forward strand.
TATTTGTTTGCAGGGCAGTGCCCCACATTTGGTAGTCACAGCTGCGCAGCCCTTAGTGCCAGCTGCAACATTTAGGCAAAATTCTTTTGGGGCATGTGTTGAGAGATAGAATTGAGATGCACTCCTCTGCCCCAGCGCAATGGTGCACTTTCTGTTCTGCTGCATTGGCCTGACATTCTGGACACAGGGCATTTGAGCCCCTTTGAGAAGGTCAGTTGGCCTGGGGGACTATGAGATTAATAGGGTACCAGGCCCTAATTTGATTTATCTCCTAAAAGTGATTATGTGGTGCTAGGAAATTTAATGTATGTAGTATGTTTTATGTACCCTGTTTTGATACCTCTAAATGTAGTTTTATGATTCTGAGGTTGGTTCGCATATTATGCTTTATGCTAGTGAGAATATGTTTAACTGTGTGATTTATGCCCCTAATATGAGTTATGCTTTCGAAGTTAGGGTCTAATGTGTTTAGACTTATGAGAGGATTGCCTAATGTGTTTATGCTGGTGAGGTTGGCGCAGAATGTAATTCACGCCTGATGTGATACTGTGCATAATGTAGTTTATGGGATGTATGATATCACAACGCATCGTTTTACCACGCATGCTTTTACATCGCACGTTTTACAACGCATGCCTGTACAACGCATAGTGTTGAGGGGTGCTGGATAGTGAATAGTTTAATTTACTATTCCAACTCCAGTCCCCGTGGATAGTAGGGAAGGTGTTGGATAGTAAATTAAATCTATTCCCTATCCTAGAGCGCCCCCCAGCGCAATGCGTTGTAATGGTTTGCGTTGTAAAAGTTGCGATGTAAAGGCACTGCGTGGTAAAAGTTGCGTTGTAAAGGATGTATCCCAGTTTATGTTACAGGATGATGCTAAGTACAGTGATTGTTTTACTTTTACTAAGTTTGCTTTGTAATGGTTCTGACAGTGGTCCAGTGGTCCCTCACAGATGTATATAATCCCTTGTAGATATGACCCAGTGCCATATGGCACCATGTATATTATGTGTTTACTATTCTAATGTGTTATGAGAATACAATGGCTATTTTTCATATAACCTTGTGTGGAGTTCCTTATGTAGTGTGCCTGGGATGTTGTTGCTGTGTGCGTGCGCAAATGCTTTACACATATCCTCCGGGATAAGCCTGACTACTCGTCCCAAACTACTAAGGGGGTGAGCAGGGGTTATCTTTGGCGTGTAACTCCCTTGCCCTGACTAAAGTGGTGGTCTCTGCCTGGCTTTGGCGCAAGCCTTAGCCAACCAGGGATCCCATTTCTAGCAAAGAGAATTCTTTTCTAGTGGTCTATCTACATTTGGTAAATATTTTTTAACATTGATGAATGTAAGACACTGGGTTGTTAGTTGACTGGAGTGGGATCCCTGGTCAAGCAGCAGCCACAATCCTTGTCAGGTTGAGGCACAAGTCACCCCTAAATTAACCTGTGCTTAACCCTCAGGTAGCTTGGCACATAGTAGTCAGGCTTAAATGAGAGGCAAGAGAAGCAGGTTCAATCCTTCTCACCCAGGCAAGAGGCCAGCAGGCAGCAAGTCAGCACAGCAGGACAGCAGTCGTTCAGAGCAGCAGTATAGCAGAGTGGACGTCCTTTCAGCAGCTCATCAGTCCTTCTTTCTGACAGAGTATTCACAGGCCCAGAAGTGTGCTGAAGAGTTACTATCTGAGGTCCAATATTTATACTCAGTTGTCGTTTAAAGTGAGGAGAAGCTTATAGTGGTAGGCCTCTGAAGTGCACAGGTGCCCTGCCTTTCTGGCCCTAGCTTCAGACTAACTGCAGAGGATATGCAGCCATTTGTGTGGAGGCAGGACACAGCCCATTCAAGTGTAAGTGGGACATGGCTCAATTCCTGCGTCCCATCCTATCAATGATGGCCCATCCAGTCACATCTAAGCTACCGATTGTGAGTGTTGGTCTAGGAGGAAGTTACAAAGCCTAACTGTCAACTACACCCAATCATGTGACCCAGAGACCAAGTGACTAAGGCAGGCACCAAATAACTAAGAAAGGAAAATGCTGACTTTGTAAAATTTAAATTTTCAAAACATTGCAATTTCAAACCGACTTCACCATAAGTTAGAATTTTTCATTACAATTCCAAAGACACCAAACTTTAACTGGTTACCTGCTCAGATTTGGGAAATCCACTTAATAAATGTAATAAGGTAACTCCAATCTTATCCTAAGGGAGATGCAGGCATTGCAGTAGTCAACAATGAATTTAAGAGTTTTGCACTACCAGGACATGTAAAACTTGAAAGTACATCATACTTTTGAAATATATTGCACGCTACCCTCTGGGCTATCCAGAGCCTACCCTAGGGGTGGCATATATGTATTGGAAAGGAATGTTTGGGCCTGGCAAAAGGTTTACATGCCAGGTCGAATTCGCGGTTCAAAACTGAAAATACGCAGGTTCCAATAGCAGGCTTGAGATGGTAAAAGTTCTTCTTAAGTTGGTAGCACAATTGTTGCTGATGCCCACTACTAGCATTTAATTGACAGCCCATTGGCACAAGTAGTGCCACTTTACCAAGGACCTGCAAGTAAATTAAATATGCCAATGGGGTATAAGCCAACCTAACATATTTTAAGGAGAGAGCACAAGCACTTTACGACTGGTTAGCAGTGGTAAAGTGTGCAGAGTCCTAAGGCCAGCAAAAATGTCTGCAAAACAGGGGGTCTGAAGGCAAAAGATAGGTGGAAAACCACACCAAGGATGCCAGGTCTAACAATGAATTCTATTTAAATTTCCTTCTGCAATTATAAGAGAAGGTAGAATTCGGTCCCGCATATTTTGTTGCACTTAAACCCAGACCCAAATCTCTTCCCTTGTGGCCATATTAATGTTCTTTCCTTTTAAACTATGACATTTTTGGGATAATATGAAATGTTAGGTTTATCAAGTAAACTGACAATATGGCATATTATTATTATTATTATTATTATTATTATTGTTAATATTATTATTATTATCACTCATAAAGTGTGCTGTTTCCTGTAAAGGTGTCCTAGCACTGATATTAATCAATCAATCAAGTATTTGTAAAGCGTGGCTTTTCACCCCAGGGAGTATCCAGGCACTGGGACTCTGACAGCCTCTAGTCGACCAGCCAGGTCTTGAGACCTTTCCTGAAGTTGGCGAGGGTGGGCGCAGTTCACAGAAGGAGGTCGTTCCAGAAATTGGCGGCGATGTAAGAGAATGACCTCCGCAGCGGCTGTGCTGGATGTTTGGAACATGTCCGAGAGTGAGGAACATTGAGCAGTCTGACAGGGTGGTGGCAAGTCAGACTCTAGTTGATGTAGTTGGGTCCAATGCTGTGGAGGGCTTTGTATGCAACGGTCATTACCTTGAACTGGCATCTCTTCTGAACGGAAAGCCTGTGGAGGTTTCTGAGGTGAGGGGTGATGCTGGTCCATTTTAGAAGGTGGAGGATGAAGCTGACTGCGCTATTCTGTATGGTCTGGAGACATTTGAGGAACTGTGTGGTGGTTCAAGTATAGAGTATGTTTCCATAGTCTAATCAGCTGGAGATGGGAGCTTGGGTTACTCTTCTTCTGGTGGAGCATGCAGAGGATATGGAAGCAAGAGGATGACACTGCATTGATTTGTCGCATTGTGTGAGTTGGCTGTCGATAATAATGCTGAGGTGTGGACCGCAGGAGTTGGTCTGAGTGCACTGAGTAACCAGGTGTCATCCCATGGTGAGGTGTGGTTTCCAAAAATGAGCACTTCCATCTTGTCAGTGTACAACTTTAGGCAGTTGGACCTCATCCTGTCAGTGACACTGGGCATGTCATTTCTGAGGTTGGATCCTGTGGTGGTGTGGTCTACCGTGAGGGAGATGAGGAGTTGGGTTTCATCGGCTCAGGAGATTATGTTGGCCAGCGGCGTCGTGTTGAAAAGGTTGGGGCTGAGGGAGGAGCCATGGGGGGCACTGTAGATGCAGCCACAGCCCGTGGAGGGGCAGGAAGGCAGGCCGGGGAGGGGCAGGGTGGGGATGCTAAAAACCGGAATGTGGATAATTGGAGGTAAGTTAACAATTGAATTAATAAAATGAATTTCGTAGCACGCACTGCATTGCATTTTGCTATGCAGGGCGCGCTACCAAATTCGTTTTATTTATTAAATTGCTTACTTACCTCCAATTATCCATATCTGGTTTTTAGCACCCCCAACCCTGCCCCTCAACCGCCCCGCCTTCCTGCCCCACCAAAATTCCCTCCACGGGCCGCGGCTGTGTAGATGATGTTCCTGGGTTCGGAGGCTAATAGAGCCCACAGGAGACAAAATAACTATCTCTAATGACATAGGTGTGATGGAGAGTTATTAAGAGGCATAGAGCCAAGTATTAAGTACTTCCCTAAACAGAGGATTGTCAATAAAGCACAGCACTAGGGTAAGAGAGTTCCACAGTGCAGCTGCTTAGACTGAGAAGGCACAGCCATCCACCCGCACCTTCCTACTGTTAGGTACCCTGACAAGATTAGCATTGCCAGAGTACAATAAGTGGTTAAGCGGAAGTGTGATAACTTTGTATTAAAAAAACTTGGCCCAGCCTGATGTATTTCTTTGTGAACCAATACACAGGGATTTACATGTAAACCTTTTTTGGCACCTGACAGCAGTGCAAAGTGTTGAGGGCATCCGAGGATGAAGTGTAGTGGTGATGAGATATGTTAACTTGGCAGCAGCCGTTTGAATATGATGAAGCCATTTGATTAGGTAATCTGGTGCGCCAAGGAACTATAAGTTACAGTAGTCCAAATTAAATAAAATGAAGGATTGGACTACCAAAGGACGGAAATAGGGTTGAAGCAGTGGCAGTATTTTGTAGAGGAGCCACATTATTGCACATTACTACACATCAGCACCCTAAGCCTAACTCTGGTGCACACTTGCTTCAAAATATATGTTCGAAATATTAATTATTCACTGGTCTTTTTATAAGACACAACACATACACATAAAATCCAACATGAATTACAACAGATTCTATAATTACAATATTAGATACGGTATATCCTGTATGCTACATCCAATCAGGTCTTGATAGTAAAGCTTGATCACAAATATGTCAACTTTGCATTTTGATGCTTCAATAGTCAATTTTACCATCGTTGGACAGAAAATCATATGCAAGCTATTTTTGCAATACAGCTTGATGAACATTTTCCGATTATTTTTCCTGAGGTTATGTGTATTGAAGTTACATCAGAACACTGCTGTCATTATCATCTTAACTATAGAATTATAATTGGGGCTGAACTTATCAAAGCAAATATAGGAACAGGGGTAGGACCAGGCACTCCCTTTGGAATACTGTAGAAAAACCTATTTTTGGGACGTTTAGCTTATTCAGCTTTTATTTTTGGCTGCTGTGTTTTTGTATGAAAAATGTAGTCCACTATTGATGAGTTCCTGTGGGTTTTATTATCCCCAGCATTGGCTTGAGCAATAGGCTGCATTCTAATTTGATGCATGCCAGTGATGTATGGCAGTTACATTACAAAATGATGATGAGATTCTGTATATCTTGGTTTTTTTTATGTCAGGGTCTGTTCTGACTGTGGGCCTCAGTGTTGACTGGTAGTTGGGAAGAAGAATGAGGTAGTCTCCTCCCTCTCAAGGCTTTCAGCTGTGTTTCTTCCAATCTTTGACTCTGCTGGGTTGCAGAGTACTTAGAGGGGTGCAGGTGGTTGTTTGCGAGTATGTTCAGCTCTACGATTGGCTTATTCGGGGGAAGAGTGATTAATTATTACAGGTCTCAAGCACTTTACCCGGAAGAAGAGCAGACGCTGCAAATAATATCTTAATGGTGTGTAATACTCTCAAAGGAGATAATAGGACCCATGTCATCTATGATCTTTTTACCCCCTAATTTTGGCTTTGAGATTCAAGCTAAATCTTAAAATTTGTATGGAACCCCAATAAACAAGAAGATATAAAGTCAGCAAGAATAGACCCTTTTACTTGTTTTTTCTTCAGTAGTACATATGAGATTTAATTTACACGCCAAAAAGGTACAATATTATTTGCGTGAAGGTAAGACACAGAAATTATTTTTTTTATGTAACTGCAATTTTTTGTTGTCCATTTTTCTGAATTAAGACAGATGAGTGTGTGCATTTGTGAACAATAGTATGGGTAGTAAGGTGTTCTGCTTTTAATAATATTTTTTTTAAAGAACCTGAAAGACACTTGTTTCTTCACTTTGTGATTTGCCTTTGACATACTGCCACACATCTTCTAACATCTAATTTTAGAGTATGCAGTGCCAGAAGGTATGCAATTAGAAGGATCTGTGAACTGTGAGAAAGGCTGAGGAATTCTTCTTTAACTAGCTTGAAGATGAAAAACATTAAACCCCAATGCAGTGTTTGAAGTCCCTCTCCCTGCTTTGTAAGATACAATTTAAAGAGTAGAGAAATGTAATGCAATCCTCGGACAATGCTTTAGTTCCTTTGACCTGGTTCTCTTCTTTTATGTATCCTGTCTACTTAAAAAAGATCAATGTTTCGAATGGTATTTTAGCCTGTGCTCCTGTCCGGTCTTGTTGGCACCAGACCGCCATCTCTAGGGAGGATTGGAAACTATCCTTACATGTTCTCACACTGCATTGCAGCCATCCCTTGTAATACATGGTTTGCTTCCTTTTCAGAGCTAGATCAAAAGACAGAAATGATCTTTCAGCACTGTGCACTGCTCTGCTTGCATTGTTTAAGGGAGGATTGATGCAGAAAAACTTGGGTCAACACCTGAGTCTAATACAGTGTTAACCCAGAGTTTTGTAAAAAACGAACATGTCTTGTTTAACTATTTATTGTGATTGTTTAGTAATTTAGGAATCATCAAAGCCAAACATGGTCGGACAGACTGGCCTGTAGTGCACTCTGGCAGTGTATGAAGAGCCGGTATGACAGATCAAGGAGAGGGACAGTTTTCTAGCTGTTTGTGGGTCTGTTTTATGGTCTGGTGGGCTGTTTGTTACTGTTAATTTGAGTAATATTGCCTGAAGCCGACACATATGCATGCATTTTTTCCATACCTTGCAAAACCCTTAAAAGCTGATTTGCTAATGTAGGCAGCACTTTAGGTCTGGCATTAGCCAAGACCTTTCAATTTTACTAAAATAATATACATAACATATAACATTCTTGTTTAAAGTGGCTTTCTGCCACCTCTATTTATCCAGTGGTCTGCATTTGTATTGTTCACATTGTTTTCTCCCAATACAGCATACAGCGTGGGGCAATGGGTCAGCCTACTTAAGCCACTGGTTAACTTCCATAGGTGAGTTTCATTGGTTGCGATCATTTTTATTTAGCACTAGGAGCAATACTAAGTAACGTACTTTCTACCCGACAGAACCACTTGTTGTTTAGCTCTCTTACATTGAGCACATCCTCACGCAAGGTGCATCCTCTCAGTGCCAGTGTTTTTATTTTTCATTTATAATTACTTTAGTGTTTGCTTTGTATTTAGAGCCTGAGGTGAAAACAGGTTGCTTTATGCTAGATCCGAGCACAGGCCACATTTCATGCTTTATCAGTTCCTGCCTATTGCCAATGCTGTTGTAAATTATTTTTTAAGTGTCCTTTGTTTATCTGACTTCTAGTATTTCACAGCATCCATTTTAAATTGTTCTTTGTTAAGTTATCTTCTTTTTACTATGCTTGCATTACACAAGCAGACAATTCTTCAAAAACATTTATTCTGGACCCAATTTCACTAATCGGTCTTTAACAAACTTTGCCAAAGAAGAAGACCAGCCTTTATCTTCTTTAATTTGCTGTTCTTGCAACACTATCTTTAAAAGTATTTGTTTCCTTCTTTCTTTTCCTTCTTCCGTTTTTATATCTTTCCTTCTTTCTTTCTCTCTTGCCTTCTTTATTTCCCTCTTTCCATCCATCTTTTCATGTATTTTTTTTCTTTATTTTTTCAATTCTTCTGTTCCATTTTCCTTCATTTCTTTCTTTTTACTTTCTTTCCTTCCTTTTCTTTTTCTATTTTTCTTTCTTTCTTTCTTTTCTTTCTTCCTTTTTTCTATCTTTTCTTCATGTTTTCCTTTCTTTCGTTTTGTTCTTTCATTCTTTCTTTCTTTCATTATTTCATTCATTCTTGCTTTCATTCATTCTTTCTTTCCTGCATTCCTCTTTTCTCGTTCCATTTCTTTCTGACTTTCTTTCTTTTATTCTTTTCTTCTTTCATGCTTTCGTCTTTCCTTCTCTTTTTCTTTCTTTTATTCTCCCTTTTGTTCCTTTCTCTTTCTCTTTTCTTCCTTCCTTCTTTTCTACTTCCTTTCTTTTTTCTACTTTCTTTCTTTTCTTTTTCTTTTCTTTTCTTCTCTCTTTATTTCCTTTTTTGTTTTGTTTCTTATTTTTGTTTCTTTCTTTTCAACTTTTTTGTCTTTCTCCCATTCCGTCTATCATGCTTTCTTTCTTTTAGTTAATTATGTATTTATTCTTTCTTTACTTTCCTTCTTTCTTTCCTTCTATCTTGCTTTCTAACTTTCATTCATTCTTTCTTGCTTGCTTTCCTACATGCTTGATTTCTCTCCTTCTTTCTTGCTTGATTTTTCTTTCATTCTTTCTTTTATCTTTCTTTCATTTATTATTCCTTTATTGTTATTTTTCTCTTTCTCAATTTTGCTTTCCATTTCTCTCTTTTTCTTACAGGCTTTCATACTTTCATTCTTTCTTTCTTTCTTTCCTTCCCTTCGATTCTTATTTTTTTCCTCCTTTTTCTTTATTTCTTTCTTTTCTTCTTCTTCTTTCTCAAAGGTATGAGCCTGCCAGGCAATGGCAGAATTATTGTCTTTTTAAGTCTGTGTTACCTAAGAAATTTGATTTATTAGTATTATTATTATGACATTGGCTGATTTCAGTATGAGTTCTATCATGCTTCCCTTTCACAAGGAGCACACCCACACACAAAGTAGTTCCTTTCAGTGCCAAGGTTTACTATGGTAATGTGTGCTTCTTTGAGACCAGAAAACATGTTTGCCTTTAGTCGTTTTTCTTTTAGAGTGATGAACAATCGTCAGCTTCTCGAACATTGAAGTTTTGCAAAAACCATAACAAACAAAAACAAAAATTGCTAAAAGGCTAGCTGATAACGCCCAACCTACTGGCTTTGCCGATGCTTATTTGGCTGTCTGATTTGCTAATGATAGTCACCTGTATTTTGTTACCCTGGCCTATTTCCTCTCCCTTTGCCCTTGACCCTGATGCCAAAGATACAGATAGCACTTTTAAGACTAGGGCTTACTAGAGAAAAAGAGAAAGCTGCAGCACAGATATACCAGGGTCAAGTCTGATTTGCATATGGCTGGGTCCAAACTGGGGTGGTGAGCAAAAGAATGATGGCTTAAACTCAGATCATTGTGACTGGAGGTGAATGTTTGCATTGTCCAGCATTCCGTCCATCAATTGTTTCTATTGCATGTGTCGCCCTAAGTGGGAAGGGTATGCCCAGACGTGGGTCCCATGCTCACTTCACCACTGGATTCAACCTAGCCTGGCTGATGAAGGGTGATGCCCCAAAACCTGTTCAAGGATGCTTGTTTCTGGTCCAGGAAGGACCTGGCTTGGCAGTTTGGGCTGGACTGTTCCCACAAGGAACAGGTTCAAGACTGATTTGCGTATGGCTTGGTCCAAACTGGGGTGGTGTGGTGAGCAAAAGAATGATGGATTTAACTCAGATCCTTGTGACTGGGTGTGAATGTTTGCATTATCCAGCATTCCGTCCATCAATTGTTTCTTTTGTAGATATAACAAGCAGACATTATTTCAATAGAAAAGCTCGGCTGACATAATTTTCAAGTATTGGTAGTTACTTTTCTGCTAGATTTACTGGTATGGGAATCAACTTGGGAATGATGGTTAAAATTCCTCAATTGCAGAAGCAGATTTAGCGATGAAAGTAATGAGCTTCTAATGAAAAAAGCAAGCCAGAGACAAAATAAGCATGTGAAGAAGAACAAAGAGGAGCAGCAGTGTATTACTTATTGGACTTGAGAAAGAAGGCAATGCAATTAAACAGTGAGTGGTCATTACTGTATGCACAAAGTAAAGGCCTTTAAATATTAAAGACTCAACATTGGTTAACTGTCACTGCGGTGATGGTGACGCAATGCTTAATTTGCAGTGCATGTGGTTGATGGTGGTGACCAACGGCAATCATTTTAGAGGACCTGAATTAATTTTATATCATTAACTTTCACCCAAGAGGGATAATGCAGATTAGTCAGTAAAAGAAAGATATGAGAAATAGAAAAGTAGGGAAGCTACAGAACCTGCAAGAGTGAAATAAAGCATTCAGTAGTACATGTGGAGGGAACGTTAAAAAAAACTTTGAACTCCTGCACACCTCTTTTTTTAATTTGATATTTTTTTCAAAATGAGCTCTGGGGTAGAGAGTTCAGGGTATGTCCAACTGGGCCAATAACACTCCACAACTGAAAAACACACTCCTGCAACAAACAATACGAATAAAGAGTAAATAGAAAATAATACATGCTATAAAACAGAGGAGTCATTAAAAGATTGGCTGGGTGAAATGAAGTACAATTGCTAGTTTTATGTACATTGAATAAACTGATTTGAATGCTGTAAAACTCTTACATATGAAAATAAATACATATCATGAATATTAGCAGTACACCTGTTGTGTTCTTTCCCTTACCATCAATTGCTCTCCATTAAGAAGTAAGGTGTTGTTGTAGTTATAGGACATGCATTCATTTTAGCCTGGCATGCTTAACCACTTTTATTTTCCCTATCCCGAGGAAGTGGAAATCTTTCCTGCTTTTACCACAGAGTGCAGCTAGATGGCAACCCTTTTACAACCGTCATTCCTAAATCCACCATGATAACCTTGGCAGATGCATGAAACTACAGATCTGGTTATTGCTCAGTTTATTTTTGCTAGAAATTCCCAAGCCATTTTTAGGTCTAGCCTGGGCAGCGTATGTGCTGCTCTGCGAGACATGCTGTATTGGAGTATAGACTTGAAGCCCCACCCACTCTCCGCCCATATTTGTCATTGGCTTGTGTCATTGTACTTCAAAAATTATAGCTTCTGATTCGTTAATAGGCTTGTTAGTCCCTCCTTAGTACGGTCTTCTCTTCATTTGTAACCTCCCATGAGGACTGGCTATTTTAGCTCGGTTGTTACACTGTATGTCTTATTTAGTCTGCAAGCACTATTTTCTTTAATGAGTTTCTCCTACTGAAGGCACAACATGCTTTTCAGTAACATTCAGCACGCCACATGCGCTTTCTCTTTCCATGCAGCTTCTTTGAAGTGAATTAGGTCTTGCATTTACAAGAGTTTGAGCTTTTGGCATTGTAAATGACAATGTCTTTTATTTATGTGTCAATTATCAAAACAGATAAATAAAAGGCATTATCACTTACAATACCAATTGCTTAGACTCTCACAAATGCGAGACCTATTGCATTGTAGATGCTTGTTTAAATTAATAAGTGGACACCTTTGTTCTACACTCTAGGATCTGAATACTGCCATTTATTGTGCTGAATATAAGTGAAAGTTTTCATGCTGCTATGAGGGCACGCAGGGTACATTACTGCCCCAGCTTTGTCCATAAATTGAGCATCAAGTGACATTTTGTTTCCCAGGCAATCTAACAGTGACTGCGGCCCTTTAGAGAATAACATGAGGTTCTGACATATAAACGATGTAATACCCCCTAATAAGTGTGAAGTTAGGCAAGGCAGCAAGTACATTTAGTACTGCAGTACTACAATAATATAATGTGGATTCATTTCTGATGTCAAGAAGTGCAGGCTCTACAAAGAAGCTGTAGGAGCAATTTGAAACTGGATTCACATTGGCACAGATCATGCCCAAATTGCTTTAGTAAGGAAACACATAATATCCTAATATTAAAGAGGAACTTAATTAAATTGAGAAATGTGATAGCATGCATTTCAAAAGAAAAGGGAATATAGCAGAGTGTGATATGTAAAGACGTCAAGATAGATATTGTCAAGATCATACAGCACCCTGCCAAATACAGAGAAGCTGTAAATCCTTGGAGATTTGTGCATAGAATAAGAAACGTAAAAGCAATAAAAACATAGGAAATCAAAAGCTGCGACAATGGCATCTTATAATGTGTCATAGAGTGATGAAAACACAACAATAGTGTACACAGACAAGTCAAGTAAATGTGGAATAAACATGTCTGCTATTAGACCTTATTTTTGGAACCACAGAGGTAAGAAAATACCAAAGAAGCTAAATATAATTTCTGACAGTCATTAAAAAAGCAGAGAAAAAGGTCACAGCACACAAGAAAAGAATAGTTTCATTGGCTGAAGAGAGTAGTGAAAAGAGTAGAAACACATTTCAAATAGCACCAAAAGGAAGTATTGATTATATGGATTAACCTAAAAAGTTAGTGCCAATAATTGAGTAAAGAGCTAAATCAAATATAGAAGAGAATATGTTGAAAATGCATGGCCAATCAACGCAAAGCAGGACCTGAATATCAGCAATTTGCTCCCATCAGATTATTTCTTTTTGGAGCAAAACCACAGACACTGCTTCCCAAGAGAACCCTTGGAAGTCGAACCATGCATAGATTTCCACAGATGCTCAAAGTTATAAAATATTAAAATTCAGAATATCCACTAGGTGGAAAACAATGCATGCCTAAATGTGACACACATGATCAATTACAAATCTATCATTTTTAGACTCCTCATGGAGAAAATTTGTCTCCTTATGTATAAACCCAATCATGTACATACCCATTGCGTTTCATGGTGTTCTTGCTCAACTGATGCCCTGGTAACAGACTTATGCCTACAGTTGGTAGGAGTAAATTATGTGGGCATTTTCAGCAGTTTAAACTATCTGAAAGCAATACAAGAATACCCACAAACCAACTGGTTTGTGTGTGTTCACTGCTATTTTAAGAAGGCTCGCAAGAAATAAAGTGAATGAAATTATATTACATTTATGAAGCATATGGCTGTCTAAGCAGGGCTTTCCAGCTGGAACACAGGCAGATAAGAGAGGTAACTGTCAGAAACTAAAATAGGTGGGTCTTCACCTTCTTTTGATAGAGCTCTAAGGAGGTCGAGGTTCTGGCCCTAAAAGGAAGCACATTCCATAGTTTGGGGCCTAAATATTTAAAGGAAGGGGTACATCTGTCTCTCCAGTTTCACCCAAAGAATGACTGCAAGGCCCAACCTGCATTAATGTAAGGATGGTTAGGAACATATGGGGTAACAACACTGTTTAGATATTTAGGGGCATTTTGTACCATTGGTGGCATTCGGAGTCATTGCCCTTTACATAAAGCACAAGATTGAAAAATACCAAGGAACATAGCATGAATGAATGAATGAATCTTATATAGCGCACAACTTACCCTGGGGCATCTCAGCGCTTGCTTAGGGAACCCGTCCTGGTATTCCCCTGTGAGATAACCCTGGCAGGGTATCCACAAGGTGAAAGCCAGGCATCCCACCGCGAGGGGCCGTTGTGGAGATTAAGCAAGCTATTGCCCAGAGTCGCAGAGTGTGAACCCGTGAGTCGAGAAGGCACCGGAGCGAGAATTAACGAGTCCGTGGAATTTTGAGCCCAACACCCGCCGAGGCGGGGAATTGAACCCTGGTCCAGGGCCGAACTCAAGCTCCAGGTCTGCCGCCTCTAACCCCTGAGCCACACTTCTCGCATAAGAGTCTGGCAGCAGTATTCTGCACAATTTGCAGCCTATTCAAGGGTGCTTGAGTCTATCAGGTATAAGACATTTCCGTAATCCAAGAGTGAAGTAAACAATACCTAAAAAACAGTTCTTTGGGTAAAAACAAGGAGACGCCTCAGAATAATACCCAAATATTTAAGGAGCCGGAAGCAAGTAGCAGAAAACCAGGTCTTTTAGCATCTGCTTCGGAACAGGTTTAATTCCTCAGGCTATCATAACAGTCCCCAAAGATGTGATTGAATTCTCACAACCAATACATCTGTTTTTTTGGCATTTAACTTCAAGCAATATTCTTTCATTCATTTGGCCATGGACGATAGGCAGGGTCTCAAACTGGTTCAGCAATTGCCCTCAAAAGAGGACAAGGAGAAAATAATTTGAGTCCCATCGCCGTATGAAAGCAAAATAATGCCAAACACCTCTACAATGTCTGCTAGAGAGAGGACACAAATGTTGAAGAGCGTGGAACTCAGTGAAAAGCCCTGAGGAACACAAAATAGCATATGACAAACTGAGCAGGAAAAGGAATTGGAAGAAACCTGAAGATGACGGTCCTGTAGAAAAGAGAAAAACCATTGTAGGGCTAAGCCCTTGATGTCACAGTCTGCCAGTCAGCTGAGATGAATTGAATGTGACACAGTGTCACATGCTACGCTTGGATCCATAAGAATCAGTGATGCCATACCTCCTTTATCTAACATAGCTTTGAGATGCCCAGTGGCCCCTAGTAGAGCCGACTGAGTGCTGTTACCAGAGCAGAAGACAATTTGAGAGCCATGGAGGAGGTTCCTAATTTCCAGGTGAAAGGTTAACGGAGAATTGATATATTATCCAGCAGTTTAGTTAAAGCCAGGAGAAGTTTGATAAGATTAACATTTTCAGACTTGGAGTCATCTAGAGAGAGTTGTTTTAGAAGCAGGGCAATCATGGCATGCTTCCAAAAAGCAGGAACTATGGTTTGGGTCAAAGACATATTAAGAAGATCAATACATATAGGAGTGAGAGCTTCCCAACCACGTTTTAAAAGCCAAAAAAATGCAGGGGCAGATGGTGTGCCAGAGCTAATAGAATTCAACAGAGGGTTAAAACTTTGCGAGTCAAGCAAAATAAATGACTATAATGTGTTAAAGACCTCTTTCATCCACATCTGCAAGGGCAGTCTTACTACTGCATCGAATAAAGTGTAATATTGGCTACCTTACTAAAAAAGAAGTCAGCCAATTCATTTGATCAATCTAACCAGAGTGGTGAGGGTGGAGCCATGCATGTTGAACCTGACAAGGATTTAACTATCTGAAACAGCTCCTTTGCTGAATTCTTGGCAGAACTAATTTTGGCAGCCGTGGCTTCATGACAAGCATTGTGATCAATTTTGAAGACTTCCTGATTCTTTATTTAAAGGGTAATATCAAACTTTCTTTGCCAACAGCGTTCCATACGCTTACAGGCAAAGTACTGCCTTTGTTAACCACGGGCTTATGAAGAAGGGCATCTAGCGTTGGTTCCACCCAAAAATTAACTAGCAGAACTCTGCTTTCAATTGAACCCTCGTACTTCAGAGTATTATTAGTAAGAAACTGTCAACAGCAGTGGGGTCAAGCTTGGACCAATATCGCCTTGAGATATCCATAACCTTGAGGGGAGTTAGTGTGATCTTAATCGGTCTCTTTGCCAGGACAGGAAGGTGATACATCCAAGGCAATGGAATGGGTTATTTAACCACAAGCAAAGATAGGTTGGAAAAAATAGGGTTGAGCGTATGGCCCTCTAGTTGCATGGAATTGTTTACTAATTCTACTAAACTGAGCACCTTTAAATTGTCCAGAAGATGGGAGGTTGTGGTACTGACAAGGTCCTCAAAATGAATGTTGAGATCCCAAAGTATGTTGAAATTAGAAAATCTGAGGACATACAAGGCGGTGGCATCCGCAAATAGTGATATCCACTTTGCTGCCAAACTGGCAGCCCTTAAACCAGAGATCCAGAGAAAGTGAAACTGTTCGATACCTTGAGCCAAAAAACATGGCTTCACAGTCAGGAATATGATGTTTTTCCATAACACAAGTAAACTGTTGCTCGTAAATAATTACAAGGACACCCTAAGCTTTACCTTGACAGTTATAGTTAACCATTTGGGAGGGCCTGAACAATATCGGGCATGGAGTAATAATTAAGCCAAGTCCCTAATAGGAAGACGGCATCTAGGGTATGGTTGAGAATAATGTTAAATACCTCTAGATTATACTTAGCCAAGGAGTGACAATTGAGACTCATAAAGCAAAACACGCCCTGTCTAAAAGGTGTGGCTAAATCAACCAATATATCATCAAACTCCCCACAATCCGGAGTGCAATTAAAACTACAATGTGAACATTGCTGCTTGACATATCTTAAGGCGGTGCTCGTTAGCAGCAGGTTGCATGCATCTACACAGCTCAGCCATCGAGTAGATCCTTTGTTTTTCAGAAATTAGTGGCAAAGGGTCATAATCTCTGGCCATTGGGCCCATTCTGATGCAAGTGGTTGCAGATGGAATTGCCTTTGGCATGCCAGCGGCACACCTGCTGCTCGCATCCACACCTTGCATGCATTTTTATAGTGAATGACCCCTTCACAGTGTTGCCTCCCCATAGATATAGAGCGCATCTTGGAAGATTAGGAACGTCACCCCCAAGATGGCTCCTCACCCTTCCTCCCGATTAACACTGCGGGAGCTGCAAACATGCAAGGCAGACGCCAATACACCTGGCAGTACCGCCAACAATTTTTTAAAACGTACAGTGCAACAGAAAAAACGTAAGAGAAAACCATTTAAAATGAGCTAGTAGATAAAAAAGATTCTCTAACAGGGAACAACTAATCTGTTATGCTGCACGCCCATGCCTTACACAGGTTTTTGTAATGTATGGGCCCTTCACAGAGTTGCTTGGCCATAGAGCTATTTAGAAGACTAGGAACTTCAGCCTCAAGATGACTGCTCACTCTTCCTCCCAACTAATACTGCGGGAGCAGCAAAAATGGAAAACAAACACCAATACCCATGGCAGTACTCCAACAACTTTTGATAATAAACAGGGCAGCAGAAAAAAGGTAAGTAAAAATAATTTAAATAACCATGAAGATAAAAAGACTCTCTCACAGGGCACAACTAATGTGTTGTGCCTTACAAGAGTTTTTATAAAATATGGGCCCTTTACGGGGCTGCTTGGCCATAGAGCTAGAACGCAGCTTGGGAGGCTAGTAACTTCACCCCCAAGATGTGTGCTCACTCTTCCTCCCGACTAACACTGAGGGAGTGGCAAAAATGGAATACAAACATCAAGACCCATGGCGGTACCCTCCTCGCATTTTAAAAAGAAGCTTTCAGTGGAAAAAAGGTAAGTAAATAACATAAAAAATGACCAAGAAGATAAAAAAAGATTGTCTTACAGAGCACAAATTATCTTAAAATGAGAACAATTCTTGAAAATCTGCTCCAACCACTTCATTTGAAAATGCATCCCTTTTATCATACTGGCAAATATTGAAATGTGTAAATGCACTTTTCACATATAAGTCCTTATTCTTTCAATCCTGATTTTGAGAATCTGAATTGCCAGTTTATGTATACTAAGTGTACATGCCTAAGATTTTCCAACCTGTGCAAACTGCTTTGTGATTTAGGCCAATAGGTTCGCACCATTTCGAATTAATAAAAGATATTCTTACACAGTTAACAGCTGTTGGATTCACTGCAGAAAGTTGCGCATATAGGAGAATGGATAAGATTTACGGATATTTTTGGGTATTATTTAGATTTTCGTAGACAGGTTAATCCGTCATAACGTGTCCGATATACCAACTGCATCATTACAATTGACGTAGTAGTTAATTCTCTTGTAATCTGTCATGTTGGTGATGGAGAACCACATCCGTCAAACTCTATATTTTCCCTATGTTCTAACACTACTAAAGTCTATTTCAGTCTAAAAAGCACCTATCTTGTATTTACTAAAAGGGGCACAAAACCTTTTGGTCCTTTTTTTTTCTTAATCAGATACATAGATGCTGGTTTGTGCTAGCCATGCATGAATATATACTTTTATCATTTTCTACATAGGCTTGATAAATTAAGTCATCGGGTGGCCAGGAGTAGGAGGTTTAAACATGAGCATGAGTCCGTAGTGGGGTTTCCAGAACCTAACAGTAAAAAGCAGTTTTGAGAAGAAAGGAATTTGGGGGTTTAAAGCACAGGAAGGGATATGCGGCCACATGCATCATTGTTGCCGTTTGCGATTTCCTAATTGCGAAAATTAAGGAATCGCAATTAAGAAATCACAAACGGCTATGCACCAAGAAATCGCAATTTATTTTGCGATTTCTTAAATTTCCTTCATTGCGATTCACAATTTGTGAATCGCAATTAAGGAATCCTTTCCCATTGATTCCTATGGGCCTATGGGCCTAGAGGCCCATAGAAATGAATGGGAAGTCATTTTCAATTGAAAATGCAATTTCAAGGGTGCAGGGGGGTCCAAAGGAATCCCCCCTGCACCCCTGAAATTTAACTTTAAGTGCATTTTTCACACACACATGCCCCAAGGGCATGTGTGTGTGTAAAATGAAACTTTCAAAAATGCACATTTGTGCATTTTTCAAATTATTCGCAAATTACCATGAAGGTCAACTTCATGGTAATTTACCTCTCCCTATTTGCGAATTCGCAAATTTAAAATGTTCATGCATTGCATTTAAGAAATCTCAAATTGTGATTTCTTAAATGCAATCGCAATTTTAGAAATCGCAACGTGATTGCGATTTCTAAAATTGCGAAAAAAATGATGAATCCCAATTTTGTCAATTGCATTTGCAAACGGACGAAATTTGCGATTCGCACCGTTGGCGAATGCAATTGACAATGATGCATGTGTCCGATAGACCATGCCTTACACCATTAGAGTAGAACATTTAGGTCGACTGGAGTAGGGGGAATTTACTTAATTAGGTTCAGTGTGATCCTGACTTCATATAAATGTTGGAAGAAGCAGTGCCTCTTCCCCCTTAATCCAAAGCCCATGTCAAAGTAAGGACGTTCCAATGCCATCATGAGACTGCTCCACTCATTACATCACAGCTTGGCTCTGTGGTTGCTTCAGCCTCTTACCTACTTCCAGCAGCTCCACATTTGAAGGGCTCTCATTTAGATGAAAGATTCCTTTTATGAGTGATGAGGTGGCGTGTTCTGAGCAACTGGGTCATTGCAGGGAAAATCTTCTGTCTGCGTTTATAAGGCCACTCTCGATGCCCTCAAAATTGCACTGATTACAAATGTATACTTTGTGAATTAACTATTGATGATGATTTAGCACATGATTGCATTACGTTTCAATCTTTTGTACCTTTTTAACCCCCATTTTTTAACCATTTTGTACTAAGTGTTTTATTCACTCTTTTATGATTTCTAATGAAATCAAATAAAAGTATTATTGACTGACTATGCCCTCACCAAGACTTCTTTTTTTAGAAGCACTTGCGATTTTAATGCTGGCAAATAGACACGCGTATAGGATTTAAAGGGTTATCAAATAACACTACCCTTGGTCATGTACCTGATAATGCCCATGAACCTTTCATTGTGCCGATGTTGCATGTCTTATACAGATAACAGGCGTCCTGGTGAGTTGCAGCACTTATCAGGTACCTAGCAAGAGCAGATATTTATTGAGGGCTTTGTAAGTAGAGAAGTCTGAGGCGAGGCAGCACAGCAATGTTTACCAAAGTTGAATACTACATTTAGTGGTTAACCTGTCTTTTTATAGCATTCGAAGACTATTTTATGCCAATTTTAGTATTCAATAGTGTTCTTTTTGGGAAGGCTAGTGCATGAAGAATACTGATATGTGAGTGGTTCTTATTGAATACTAACAGAATACTAAGCACATACTTATTTGTAATCGCATAGTCTTCATTTACAATGCAGAACATTTAATGAATACAAACAATTTGAATACAACTGGACTTTAAGCAGACTACTATTAACATTCTATAGAGCTTGGGATCGTACAAGGTAATGTTTGAGTGTGGGGACCGGACTGGAGGTTTGGGGAGGATCGTGCTGGGGGTAGTGTTTTAGGGTTTAGGGTAGTGTTGTGGTGTTTGTGTAGTGTAGGGTAGTGTTTTAGGGTCTAGGGTAGTGCTGGGGAGGTCGTGCAGGGTAGTGTTTGAGTGTAGGGACCGGACGGGGGGTAGTGCTGGGGGTAGTGTTTTAGGGTTTAGGGTAGTGGTGTGGTGTTTGTGTAGTGTGGGGTAGTGTTTTAGGGTTTAGGGTAGTGCTTGGGGGACATGCAGGGTAGTGTTTGAGTGTAGGGACCAGACTGGGGGTCGGGGTCGTGATGGGGGTAGTGTTTTAGGGTTTAGGGTAGTGTTGTGTAGTGCAGGGTAGTGTCTTAGGGTTCAGGCTAGTGCTTGGGGGTCATGCATGGTAGTGTTAGAGTGGAGACCGGACTGGGGGTCGGGAGAGGGTCGTGCTGGGGGTTGTGGTTTAGGGCAGTGTTATGGTGTTTGTGTAGTGTGGGGCAGTGTCTTAGGGTTTAGGGTAGTTCTGGGGGGTCGTGCAGGGTAGTGTTTGAGTGTAGGCACTGGATTGGGGGTCGTGTTGGGGTAGTGTTTTAGGTTTATGGTAGTGTTATGGTGTTTGTGTAATGTAGGGTAGTGTTTTAGGGTAGAGCTGGGGGTTCATGCAGGGTAGTTTTTGAGTGTAGGGACCGGACTGGGGGTCAGGGGTCATGCTAGGGGTAGTGTTTTAGGGTTTAGGTTAGTGTTGTGTAGTGCAGGGTAGTGTTTTAGGGTTCAAGGCAGTGCTGGTGGGTTGTGCAGGGTAGTGTTTAAGTGTGGGGACCGGACTGAGGGTCGGGGAGGGTGGTACTGGCAACCCTACTTTATATTGATTTTGATGAAATGTCTCACACTATGTCAGTATATCTAAATCAAAAGGTTGGTCTGATGCACTGTCATGAATGATCAGATTAATTAGATCATATTCAGACCAGCTGCAGTGCCAGACTGCCCTCTTTAACTTATAACAGCAGTCTGTGGCAGTGCCCTTCCATTTCTGGTGCTTTCAGCGATTTTAAGTTCTTCTTCGAGTTTCTTGTTGCTCAAATGGATGCAATTTCTGCTATTTATATGTTACCCTTGTCTTCAAGCCCAAATATTGTGATGTACGTCAGACGAACTCTGAGACAACACAATCCAGTTTCTGTGATGTGCTAGGCAAGTAAGCCTAAAATTGTCAAATTAAGACTGAACTATCCAGCTATCAATGTCACTGTTAAGCCTTCTCTCTTGATGTAGTTGCACTCTCCTTGCTGAAAATTTCGACAATGACACGACTTGTTAGTAATAGCGATATATATAAAAAAAAAAACATAAATAAACCGATTCTTGCGTGACATGTCCTCAGCTCCATCTAGTGCTCTTGGCATAATTTGATATAATAGCTAGACCTTAAAAAATCACTTATCTATCTCTCTAAAACTACCCTTGGAGAAGGCAAAGACGCCCACACAGTGAGAGCTCGGGACACATCTTTGAGTCATTGTGCGAGCACAGCAGAGACTGGAACAGACCATGAATGGGACAGAATGTGGGCCCCGATTCATGCTCTTTGCAGAGCATTAAGCGGCTGGAAGCAAGTTCCAAGGATTTGTAATCCAACCTCATCTCATTGCTTGATTTTGCTTGCAAGAAAGTGTAACTCATAGTTGTTGAGTTGTCACTCATTACACTGAAATTATGAAAACCTCACTAGCAGCAATCTGAAACCTTGGCAGCATGCCTGTGATGAAGGACATGGAGGGGGCCCACCACACGTATTGCTGTCTTAATTGCAGGTGCCCACCCTGCATTATGGTGCCCACCCCGCGGTATACGTGAAGTGGGAGCCTCATTTTCCCGAAAAACAGATCACTGCCGCAGCCGAGTGAAAAATGGCCGCTGACCCGGAAGCCCGGCAAAAGTTTGCCTGCCTGTGGGCGGGCCCGGCGGCACGACACAAAGAAGTGCTGGTGATGGTGTAGGGCTCCCATGAGCAGATGGGAGCCCCGATGCGCCTAAGGAAGTGAAGATGGGAGCCTACCCCGCCTCCAAGAGCTCCAAGCCAGAAGTCCCTGGTCCTAGGAGGCGGCCCGGGTGAAGAGGCAGCGCGGCCTGAGGAGAAAGTTGCTGCGGCCGCCAATGGCAGCCCGAGTGAAGGGAAGAGGCTCTGGAGCAGGCTGCGACCCAGTGACATTTCCCAGGCGGGTCTCCGGTGGTAAAGAGGGAGCCCCGCGGCAACCGCAGTGTGACAGGGCATAGAGTGAGTCTGGGGAGTTAAGGTGGGGAGTGGGATATGAGTCGAGGCCCGCCATCGGTTGTTCAGGTAGCCTTTCAAATGTCACCGTATTTGAAAGGAGGAACTGGGAAGGGGCCGAAAAGCCTGCTACCATTATTACTATTATTACAAAAATGTAATATTTTACCATTCATCCTATATTTGTGGAACAGAGGTTTTGCAATAGTAAACAGAGAACTAACACAAGGCTATTTGTTTTTACCGGTAGATTGATCCATTTACACGTACCAGGAATGATGATCATTCTCTTTTTATTGCTGAGTTTATGTTAGTTTTTATTTATTTATGTGATTTTTACTTGTTTACTTGGTATTCCACTGGGATTCTCTGTAAATACAACATCAGCTGCAGCTACCTATTTACGAAAGCAAACATTCGTTAGCGAGTGCATTCGCACTGGCTTATCAGCAATTAGATGTTAGCAATTGAAAAACAAAAGACTAAAGTGGTGAATATAGGTGGCCAGAAAGTAACAAAAAGTGCCAAGTGTGATTTATTCCCACTTTTTTTCACTCCACCATGTGCACTGAGATACTTTTTAACCTTATGCTTCACTTAATTATCTGCTGCTGTCCTAAGGGTAATGCTTAGTGGCCATCCAGCAATACAAGAAAGTTTTCAAAGAGGCCACGTTATGACCCAAGAGATGCTTTATTGACTATCAACTTGTTTTGAATCATCAATTATTTCTGTATACTGTACAGCTTGCAAATCGGTAAAAACAGTGTGACAGATTCCCACTACAAATTTTCCCAGCTAATATTGCACACACACTGCTGTGTATTTTAACATGCTATGTGGTAGAGTTCTAATACTGTAGATACATCCGGGGAAAAAGAACCACCATTTTGCCGGGTGCACAGCAATACTCATGTCACATTTTCTGTAGTGTAATTTTCTACAAGCTTATTTATTTCACAAGATGGCTATTATATCGCCGCATGAGTGTCATCTCCATATGCGATACAAACCTTTTGCGTATTTCATTATAATCCAAGATGGCGCATAAGAGTAAGAATCGTAGTTCTCTTTTGAATCCCATGGCACGGTCACATGTCAGCCACGGTAGCCTTTTCGATCGGAATAGCGGGTAACACGGTTTCTCTCCAGCTCATGGTTACAAGTGTAGGAGTTGTGATCTCTTCAGCGGTACAGGAAACACAGTATAGGTGAGTGTTATGAATGTATCATAACGTGAGCATGGTGCCAAATTTCGAGATTGTGGATACACAGTGAGAAGAACATTTTTCTTTACGGAGGAGTTTGTTTTCATCGCTCACTGCGAGTTTAATAGGAGAAAACAAGTGGGTGTCTCATTAACACAGAGGTGGTTAATTGCTCCAATTTCGTCAGCTCTCCACTTGAGCGGAGCGAGGTGTTTGCAACACCCGGGCACAGGTAATAATACGCTGAGTTAGTAGGATTAACGATGTGTTCAGGAAATATGGAATGTGAGGTTAAACCTTTTATCACAATCTATTGACAGCTCAGGACACAGTTTCAAGAAAGCTCATTGGTAGAGGAGCGAGCTATCAGGCATACAGTTTCCCAGTAAGTTTTCGGATGTTCAGCTTGGGGGCACCTATATCATTCTTTTCACGGGACATTCAGATTAATATGTCGCCGTATTTTCCTCTCTCTCTATCTTTTGAACAGTTTACTTAGATTTTAATACATGGAATTGGCTGCAGTTTACGGCAAAGGAGCAAGTTGCAGTTACATACAATTGTTGAAGCTTCGGTGTTGTGTTAACATACACCTCTTGAACAGGACTTTCGTGCACGAACCACTAAAATACTACTTCTTACTTTACTTTTTTCTATAACTTAGGACTTACAAACACTGTGTAAGGGTCAGGTATCTGGCTTTTCTGCTATCTTAATGAACTGTTTTTTGGTATTGCCTTAGAAAGATGCATATGAGGTCTTATTTTTTCATCATTTTCTATTATCACTGGCCACGCATGAGGATGCTCAGTAGTTTTCTGGACATCAAATGTTTTGACTAAATAAATACTCATTACTGTTTCTTCATTTTTAACAGTGTCCCCTGAAGAAGGGATTTTCTATATCCCGAAATGCATTGGGCATTGTCGTGAAGTTTTGGTTTTCTAAAGAAATGTTTCTGTATTGTTAGAGACATTGATGTTACATAATACTGTGGCTAAAGCACTTACTGTTCCTTAGTATAGTATTGATGATTTTGTTCATTAACTTGAATTTTGTAGATACATGAGATACAATTCAAATACAACAAGTGTATCATCTGATAATTGTGTTTAATTCTTATGTTTGAACTTGTATGAATCATTTGTTGAAAATGTGACATGAGTATACAATAAAATTGCTGTGCACCCGGTAAACTGGTGGTTCTTTTCCCCCGGATGTATCTACAGTTCTTTAAGCTGGCTGCCTCAACACTGGGTTGCACACATTCTTTGATTTAACTTTTATAATTGATTAACTTTTAATTGCTAGTGGGTGTGCTCAGACAACTTTAATTTTTGTCTATAGAGTTCTAATACTGCCATTGTCACAGTTCACTTTTGCAAACAATTGATATTGCAAGTGATTAATTGATTCATTAAATGTATTTAGCACTGACTTCCTATGGATTCCTTGGTGCCTGTCTAAGTGATTATTAAATAGAGTTGCGTTCTACAGTGTTTCTTAAATTCCTCAAAGTGCTGGGCAGAGAGTTCTAGGTGGTAGGGCCTAAATAGAAAAATCCCCCCGTGCGAGACCCCCCCATGACAATCCCCCATGCACGACCTCCCTGAAAATCCCCCTGCACGCGACCCCCTGAAAATCCCCCCTTGCACGCGACCCCCACTGAAAATCCTCCCCCACGCGCAACCCCCCTGAAAATCCCCCCTGCTTGCGCCCCCCTTGAAAATCCCTCCCCCCGAACCCTCCCTTCACAATCATTGCCATAGGGGAGAGGAGTTGGCCTAACGGCTAGGGCGCTCAACCTCGGACCTGGGGAACCCGGCTCGAGTCTCTGTAATGTCGCTAACCCTTCTGTGATTCTGGGCAAATCACTTAATCTCCCCGTGCCTAACAAAACGAATGTGTGTCCTTGTGTAACGTAACTGGTGCTATGTAAAGCGCTCTGATACCCGGTTCAGTTTGGGTCTAGTTCGCGCTATATAAAACTCAGCAAAAAAAAAACATTTTTTAAAATTGCCGTTATTATTCAGATATTGCTCACAAAGAATACCACTAGTCTATCAATGAGACTAGCCTTCATTTTACTCTTGAAATAGCACAAGAGCTGCAAATAAACCCTAACAGAATACTACTAAGCTTCAAATACTATTCTTCTTGAGTACTACTAGTCTTCTTTTAGCAATCAATTGAAGTGTTCATCATGTATTTGAAGGGTAGTTGAGTAGAACTAGTATTCCCTCATTTGCATATTTTGGCTTGTGGGCATACTACATGGTCTTCAAGCATACTAAATAAATACTATATTTTAATAGTAAATTAATAGTAAATGAATACGCTGTAACCACTGGAATCACACTAAGTAAAGACCTTCCATTTTGGTGAGGGAAAACTATCCAAAGTTGTGTTGCATGCAATGGAAAATATTTTTTTCAACCTTCAGGTTAATCTTTGTGTTTGGTCAGTGCTCTGCAAAATATTAATTATGAAATAGCCACACAATGTTTACTACACTAGTACCTGTGCATGATTTGCACCCAAGGGCATTCATTTCGGAATCACTATTCCTGGAAATTAATACCTATTTCAGTTCCTCGTGGTGCTCAACACCTTGCTATACACAAAATTGTCAAAGTCAATATTTTAAAAATGTCAGTCTGCCTTCTTTTTCCCCTCATTCCTGCAAACCTGTGCCAAAGCTGCATTAGAGTTACCAGGCTAACAATAAACCACTATGATATATAATCAGATGCTGGTTGAAAAAATACTCGGCATAACTAGGGCACCGGTCTCATCTGTTATGTTATGTTATGTTATATTGATTTATTATGCGCACAGATACCCCAGCCAAGGGGCGTCCCGGCGCAGAGACAAGGTAGAACATAACACAACAGGAAACTAAAAACATGAAATCAGCTAAAACAGGAAAGTTTTTAAAGCCCTCCGGAAAGTCAAGAGGTCCTCCATCAGACGAATTTCAACAGGAAGGGAGTTCCATGCTGACGCGGCCTTTACACTAAACGAGCGGCCACCCATGCGACTAAGCCTAAATCTGGGGACCACCGCAAGGGCCAAACCCTGGGAACGGAGGGTGCGGGTGGGAACATAAAAGGAAAGACAGCTGGATAGGATTTCCGGGCCAATACCTCTCAGAATCTTAAAAGCGAGACACAAGACCTTAAAAAGGATGCGCTTCCTGACAGGGAGCCAATGTAGGGTACGAAGGACAGTTGCCACCGAGCTGAATCTGGGCAGGCCGACAATCGCCCTCGCCGCAGCATTCTGAACCCGCTGCAGACGGGTTAGCTCGGCCTGGTTAGCCCCAGCCAGAAGAGAGCTGGCATAATCCAGGCGGGAGATGATAGTTGCCTGGATCACCAGCTGCCTGGTCGGGGCGTCAAAGAACTTGAGAACAGGTCTCAAGCCCCTTAGGAGACCGAAACAACAGGCCGCAGTTTTTTTAGTATGCCCTACAAAGGAGAGGCCCGCATCCAGCCAGACCCCCAGGTTTTTCACCTCAGATACCGGGGTCGGAGTGGGTCCCAGCTCAGAGGGCCACCATTGGCATTTTTATTTTTACTATTTCAGCCCTATTTATCAATATCAATTTTTGCTATTTATTTCTATATTTATTCTGGGTTCTGTTAAAAAATTTGACTTAAATTAGTGCATTCACATATGCTTTTAACCGATAACTGTACTCGCATACCTGGGTGCCCGACACGTTTCGATACGCTAAGACCTTCAGATGATAAATCAATAGGCTCCAGGAAAATATGTACCCTTCAGTATAATCCTGGTTTAACTACTTTACCTGCCATTCCACACAGCTATTGTCCTCTAAGTCATGATTAACATAATTTAGAATCAATTAATAAATGACCAAGTGCCATATGTATCAAGAAGCCATTTTGCGATTCTCAAATAGCGATTTTTTGCGAATCGCTATTTGAGAATCGCAAAATGGTATGTATGTAGGATTTGCAATAAGATTTTGCGAATCCTACATATTCCTTAATTGCGAATTGCAAATTGCAATTCGCAATTAAGGAATACCTCCCCATTCATTCCTATAAGCCTGGACTGGAAAGACATTCTCAATTTGCGATTAACAATTAGCGAATTGCAAATTGAGAATGCAATTTCAAGGGTGCAGGGGTGTCAAAAGGACACCCTGTTGCACACCTGAAATAAGCATGGGTGCACATGTTGCGCGCATACATGCCCCAAGGGCATGTATGTGCTTCACATTGCACTTTGAAAAATGCAAAAAAGTGAATTTTTCATAGAAATCGCAAATTCCCACCAACTTGAAGTTGGTAGTAATTTGCGATTCCTTAAGGCCAAATTGCACTTTTTTGGTGCTTCTTACATTGCATTTAAGGAATCGTAAAAATGTGCGATTCCCTAAATGCAATCGCAAAATAAGGAATCGCAAATTTTGCGATTCCTTATTTTGCCTTAATCCATACCATTTGGCAAAATTGCATTCGCAAACGCCGAAATTCTGAGATTTTCGGCGTTTGCAAATGCAATTTTGCTAGATACATTACAGGGCTATTACAGTTTTTATCCATATTTTAAAATAAATACAGACAGGAAAATAGATGGTTCCCATCTGTAGAAAACTATCACAAAAGTGAACACTGGGCGCCTTTAACATAAACCATAAATCCCTACCCTCAGAGTGAATCCTTTTCAAATTGCTTCTATTGATCGTTTTCTCAGTGGTAAAGAAGATTTTGCTGCTCCACCTAACAACTGCTCTCTCAGAACATGAACCCTATCCAGTGCTTAATTTGAGCCTGTCATTTCCGGTGCTTGGCACCAGCACTTAATTGTCAACACCAGCTCTATGACAGTCTACCAAATGGTGACACAGTTTGTCTACTATAGAGAAGAACACAACTACAGTCGGTTATTAATTCAATATGCCTTAAGGCTATTACCTGCCTTCCAAGCCAGGCCCACAGCTTCGGGGGACCTGGAATAGTTCTAATCATCACACTTGTAGGGTTTCACGGTTAGTAGTTTTGTTGGTTCTGTTATAGGTGACGCCGGCAGGAGCAATGGGCTAGTGCAAGCTACAGTGGACTCCTGACGAGGGCCCGGCACTTATTTTTTCACAAATTAAGCACCGACCCTATATAAAACAAAGTGTGGAAATCAATAGCAAGGTGTCAATGCATTCTATTCTACATTGCGGACTATTGGAAAAGGAACCTTGGAACTTCAACAGAATTGGATGCATATTCCACCCACGCCTGAAGTAAGCCAACAGTTCTGTGCTGACACTGAACTCCACAGACAGCAGGGAGCCGTTAAAAGAGAAGCATCTATCTGATAAGCTCTCAGTTTGTGAAGGTGTAAATTACTCATCCACACTCCAGGCGCAACAGGAAACGTGAGAACACGCTTCGTTTTCATTTCTAGATGAGACTGTAAAAGCATCCATTGAGGTTGTGAAAAACACTAATAAGATGAACATTTGCAAAGAAAAGGTGTAAAAACATATTTGCGGACTTCATTTTGAATTTCAGATTTCATTTGCTTGTTGTGTTTTCCCACACTGCCCTTTTGTTCCAGAGATGTAGAACGAGTCATTACCGTGGTCATTCCAAAGTGAATACAATTTGACAATTTCATACTGAAACCTTGTTTTCCGTACCTACTGATAAATGTAAATAATGTCTTCTAGAAAATAATAATTTTAAGGCTTATAGAGGGACACCTTGTACAGGTGTTTGGCTCTATGAAGCAGAATAAGGTGTTAACATTACCCAAATTATGGATTCTGAAAGCTTTATACACTGCTGATTGGGAGTCTGAATTGACTTGGAGCTTTTTTTAAACCTGTTGCCTTGAGGTTACAAAGTGTTTAACTTGTAAAAGAAAAGGTGCTGGGGAAAAGTGTTGATCAGTAGACTATGTTCAGCACTATCAAAAATCGGGTAGCAGAATACCAAGAATGGGTAGTCAACGTGTGCCTCTTTCATAAAACAGGCGGCTCTCCGTGCCTTCTTATTTCACATTGCACGTTCTTTTCTCACCCCATCTTTCTCTCTTTGTCATTGTTTTCTTTCTTTCTCTTCCTTTTTCTCCCCCCTTTTATGTTTCTCTCGCTTGCTACACTCTTCCTGAAATTTGTTGAGGAAAAATAATTGCTGGTCTCTAGAAATGACTGACGGTGTCCCCACTTCAACCACCAGCTGAAGTTATGCACTGGAGTTAGATAAAGGTCTTTGCAGTAGTTGTAGTAACCCTCTGAGCTATACCAGCAGCTTACTACCTCTGGATCACTTGAAAGTAAATAATTATTGTGTGCTCCCCTGTGGCATCTACAGCAAAGATGCATGATGAGGTGTGCATTTATCTGCTTACCAAGGTTCAGTTAATACAATGAATACACAAAAGATATTTTGAATGGCTTGTCTGTGAATGTCGGTGCCCTCACAGCTGAGAGCCCTTAAACCACCGCTTGTGCTGTTTCAGTGCAGAGCCTGCAGGAATGGAGCATGCAGAGTGCAACATAGAGGGGAATTTAAGCATTGGCTTCTCCGCCATTGAAAATATTTCCTAAGTCATCCAGAGAAAATGAAATGACCGTGTCGGTGGAGATGACTAACGTCTGGGTCAAAGTGATAGCATTGTTTCCCATAGGCCAGGAGTCAGACATATACCTAACATTTTGTTAGGAGTGCTGCCACTGCTCCCGAATGCAACATTTACTACCCTTTACTTCATAACTACCTTGAATAGTCCTGGGCACTTTCCTAGTTCCCATCCCTTAGTCCTGCTCAATGGGCTCAGACGGTGCTCTCTGTTAGGGTACCAAGGGCACAAGAAGACTTGACATACCCACCATTACCTACCACCTCTTCATAAGGCAGGAGGGACCATTACCATTACCTACCACCTCTTGATGAGGCAGAAAGGACCATTACCATTACCTACCACCTCTTGATGAGGCAGAAAGGACCATTACCATTACCTACCACCTCTTGATGAGGCAGGAGGGACCATTACCATTACCTACCACCTCTTGATGAGGCAGAAGGTAAGAGGAATCAGTTTGGGAAAAGAACAGTAGTGGGCACAGCATCATTGCCAGGCCACTAAGTGAGGGAAGGGAAATCATATGGAGCTATGCTCAGAGTGAATTTCTTTAAAGGCGTAGGGAGCTTGCTTGGGATAGGTCTATCCTGAGCATCCATCCATTCTCCCTGCCTAAGGCAAGCCTTAATGAGTTACATCATGTTTCCAGTTGAGCAGTTTAACAAAACTGATTCTAAAGAGAACTTGTGTAGAACAGTAGACGGTGTTGTCTCCCTTTACTGAGCTCTATGACATACAATTGGTTAAAATCACTACGGTTAGTTGCAGGATTTGAAGCTAGCACTAGAAGTATTTGAAGTAAAACACTATCGTCACACTATCAAGAGTTGTACTACTATGAAAGAGCACAACTAAATGTAATGGTATACATGAACAAGTGACACAATGGAACATTAAAAAAGCAACATGCATCATGTATGTATAGAGTACAAACTACAAACTCCAAGACTGACAGTATTTTTCTTTAGGATTGTGTTCATGTCAACTCATGTTTAAAGCATAAGTTAGGTATTTTAAAAGTTTTACGTCATTTTAATATAAGAAGTAGCCATGGTGGGTTGACTGTCATTTAATACATGTATGTGTCATCCAAGTCCGTGGGTGACTTTCAACAATGCAAACTCTAAAAACAAAACACAGCAGCTTACAATTATTGTATCTAAATTTTGCATTTCAATACTTTCCACGTCTGATCCCTCTGATTCTTGTTGTCCATGCATAGTTCTAGGTTCCTCCAAAGAGAGAGACTATGCATCACAGCTTGAGCTTCAAAGTCACAGCTGCGTTTAAATAAAGAACATTTTTATTGGTTTCTGTATGTAAGATATTTGGATTGTTGGTTGAGTGGGGTGTTAACCCTGCTCAAGCAACAGCCACAATATCTGTTAGGGGGAACCACAACAGTCACTAAATTAATATGTGTTTAACCAACTGGAAGTCTGGCACAAAGCAGTCAGGCATAACTTAGAGGCAATGCATAAAGTATTTATGCAGCACACAAATAGTAATAAAGTGAAAACACAACTCATGAAAAATACCACACCAATTTAAAATAATTAATTAATTTGAAAGTTATTTGACACCAACAAAACAAAAATGCAACCAGTTGAATTTTTATAGTTTATGGTAGAAAACTAGCACTTAAAAGATAGAAGCACCAACCACTGACTTCTAGTCACACGGGAACGGGTTAAATTTGAAACATATGGGTCACTGCAATTAAGCATGAGTTGGATACAAAAAGTGGATTGGGCCTGGTCAGTGCTTACCTTCAGACTTAGAAGAAATTCCAGAAAAATTCTCTGAGAAGGTAGAAGTTCAGTGGGGCAAGGCTGGAGGAGGTGTCCCAGGAGGAAGCATCGTTGTTGGAGAGGCATTTGATGAAATTGTTGTGCAGATTTCTACATTCTGATTTAGTCTCTTTTTTTAAAGTTGGAAATCTCCAGCGGGGTGAGCATGTAAGTTGCAACCGACGAGGGCTGCATGAGGCTGGATACCCCTTCTGGAAAGGACAACTGAACAGAATTTACTGATGTGAAGAAGAATGGAGTGGGAGCTGCCACGAGGGCAGGCTGACCAGTGATTCAAGACGAGCAGGAGGTTGATCATGGTCTCCTCCTTGTTCTGAGAGTAGTTTTTAGTACTTTCTTCCATCCATTTTCTCTCCACGTTTCTCCTCTTCCCCTCTCTGATCACTATTGCTCTACCATGCCCCTTTCTCTCTCCCTCTCTTTCTCTATCTCTCTCTTGAATCCTCCCCAGACCTGCTGCAATTAACCTGTGCAAGTTGGGAGAAAGTGACAGAGGCATCAGGAGCCTACCTCGTGGCTTGCAGAACTGGCTTCCAAGGGCTCCAGCCTACCAGGGAAATGCCCGAACAAAAAAAAGTCCTATCTGGTCCTGACCCAAAATGCCAGTCAGCTTTGGTTTGACACTGCTATCAAGACCAGTCAAAGTCCTCTAAACAAATAACACTACATTATGAAAAAACATCTATACCAAAAGGACATTTTGACTACCACTGCAAGAAAACAGAACAGATGTAAAAAGGATCAATATATCACTGTTGCATTCACTAGATTCTTCACCATCTGTGTATATTAATGAAAACACGTCTTTAGAAAAAGAGTCAATTTCTTCATTGTGTACTAGGAGCATAAAAGCTCCACTCAGTCAAAATTAATAAAAGATATCTATAGAAATATTTGAATACATTTTAAAATAAAAGGAAATGAACTGGACTGAATACATACATGAGTTAGTTTTAAGTGATTAGTTGATGTCAGAAATGCTGGTATGATTAAGCTGCATAACAATGCTGTTTGTTTCTCATAAGACAAAAAATGTAAGCGCTAATTTAAGAAGGGTTTCTTCTACAGTTCTTAACTAATCTGGGTCTCAAATAGTTGACTAGCCGGAGGAGTGCTCTCACTGCTAGCTCTAGGGCGGTGCAACCGGTGACAACGCACCGGGCGCTAACTTCGGTGGAGGGGGTGGGCATCATCTTTGCAAGCATGTCATAGTTTTAAAAGCATCTGTTGTCATGTTCCGGGCCTCCAAAAGTTTCAGGCAACAGTAAAAATGTCAAGATAACTCTAGTGATTAATGTTCTTCTTCAAGAGAGATCAGTTTTGTCTAGTTGAAGGTTTGATTCATCATAAGGTAGTACAGAGGTTTAATATGTCTGCTTTTAAGAACTTAAATCATGCAGATCACAAAGTGCATACAATGTAAGTAGGTCAGAGGGTTACTGCTTTTGTCAGGGAGATCCATTTTAAATTAAAATCCTAATACAGAACAGTGAGCTGTTAACTGTCATTAAAGATAAAACTTCAAGGTATAGATTAGAGCTTTATGATTTTTTTCCCAGTCTTTCATTATTCTAATGTTGCAATAAGGGTTAATTTGGGTAGAAGTCAATTCTTATTATTAAAGAGAACCCCCAACCATAGTGTTACATGTTAAATTCTAACTTTGTGCTTCTCCAGACCAAGCACTCTTAAACTATATTGCCTACCAGTATGGATGACATGTGACTCCTACACCTTATAGTATGATTAATTTTCTCTGTGCAATGTGTTTTCGATGTAAAATGCTCTGACACCCTAAACTGGTATGAGTGGCACTATAAAACAAAAGAAATGCATGTGAGAGAGTGTGGCTATGGAGACTCGAGGGCACCGTTAAAGGGTGGTAGTGAGGGATTCGGTGGAGGCGCAGGGCATTGGGGGTGCCAACAAATATTGTTTCACCGAATGCCACCAGCCCTAAGGCCGGACCTGGGTGTTATTTTAATGGTTGCTTGTCAGAAGAACTTTAAAGGCACATGCTGAATTGGATTGGTACCAGCATTTTCTATAATGTAAACTGTAGCAAATGACAATGACATACACAAAGCAAAACAACAACACTACTAAAGCATAACAGGACATAACACAACAACACAGTCATAATGTGACGGCAAAACAACAGCCACAGTAAAATCCATCACTTGCAATTATGCAGCGCAGAAGTGAAACAGCAGTGCAGAAATCTACTTTCATAATATGGTGGTAAAATGCCTACGCTATTCACCAGTACTATCAAACAGAGGCTTGGGACCTGTCTCTACCTGGCCTGGGCCACTCTAATGTAAAAAACAAGCAAGTGAGCAGGTAGAATCTTACAAAATTACTCTTCTGCTCCTAGACAATCAGTTCTAAGTACATGTGATTTATTTCACATTCAATTCAACTGTTTATCTCATTTTTTAGACAAACATTTCATCATGACATAGAGAGGTACACCCAATATTACAATGTGACCTCAATGCATACAAAAAAACAGGAATTAGATACGAATCCCAAAACCATAAGAGTGAAACAAACATAAATATCAAAATATTTACAGCAAAGACACCATTCATATTCTCATAGTCCTCTAAATAATGGAGGGAACCTTACAAAACAAAAAACAAGAAACAGGCGGACAATGCTCAGTTCAAAGGTCCTGCCTGTGTACTAGGCTGAAGGTGACTACATAATGCCTACGCTATTCACCAATCATCGCCTTACTTATCACCAAGGACATGAAATAGCGCCAGTCGAAAAGATAATTCTAATCCAACCCATATGTCAGGCACACCCAGTGAAGCACCGAACACAATGTTCTCTCTGTAATTTACTCATGTTCTCTTTAGTAAAAGAACCCTCCGCAGGCGTTTATTTACGCATCCATGTCAAGCTTGAAACAGCCTTTTATCATGTCACTTTATTGAAGGGTAGAATGAACCGAAAGAATATAAAAGGCTGTGATTTGTTGCAACCATTTCAAGAATAAGGGCGTCTTTTTCAGAATCAGACCCCCTCGTCTGAACTCTCCCCACCTGCCGTGCTTCTTTCACTGATATAAATGTATCTACTCAGCAAAGTCATTTAATCGGTTCCCTTGATAAACAAATCCGGTGGCAGCTGAAACTTACTGCTGAGAAAGTGGATTCTGAAAATGAGAAAGATGTCTGGCGTTTCTCAGTTTGTCAAACTTCCCAAAGACACAATGAAAGTATGCAGCCTCTAAAGCTGTGTCTATATTCTCCTTTATTAGCCTGGACTGCCATAATTGCTAGGTGTTGGAGTGAGATGTGTTGTTTAATATTGCAAAGAGTAAAATTCCACAATGGCTGCAGTTGTTTGTCAGCTGATACAACATTATCAGTGACAAACGCGGTCTGAGTCTGTCACTTGTCTTGCACGGGGATCAAACTTCCCAGAGCCCACATCGCCAAAGACGTGGTTCGGGTGCCAATGTGAATTCTCTAATTGGACTAGCAGTGGCTGTTTTTTGGGAATGGAAAAAATCGTGTAAAACTCCTTTCTTTCTACGCAATGTGATCTCACTCTTGCATGGGGTTTAAGTGTGAGAGCTTAATTATAAACATTCCCCCATAAACATCTATAAGCAGCTATACGGGAGAACAAAACTCAGAATTGATTATATAATACATCTAAATCCACCTTTCTGTCTATCAGTTTTACACCCTTTACCCTTTAAAAGTTATTAGTTAAGCTATTTTACTATTATATTTGTGTTTATTCCTAGGTTTGTATTTATAAATCTTGAAGGCTGTGTTCCGATTTTTAACCCTTGCGTCCCTCTGCTACATTTGTGCATTTTTTCTGTGAGGAGATGGGATATGTTAGTAAATAGCTCTACTTTCCTCTGACTTCTTTCATGAAGTGCTGCACCTCAGACCATCTCCATTGCTCCATGGAACAACCTGGCTTAGCCCCAGCAGAAGGTGATCAAATGCATTTGAAGTGAATTGCGCTGCATTAGTGAGTGGTGAAGTGGGAGAGAGGAAAGTGTGTAGGCTTAGCATTAGCATCTTTTACCAGGGGCATGCCAGCTTTGCTCTTGGATTAAATTGCTTAGTCCAGTGGCACATCCTAGAAGAAATAAAAGAATGAGGTCTGCCCTAGATACTGTTCTTGAAGAATCTCAGTCTCTTTGCTTCCTGCGGACTTCAGAGTCTTTGCTTTCCGGTACCTTATTCCAGCCATTAGGAGATCAATTTTCTTGGTCTGGTACATATGGCTTTTGTGACCCACTATCCTCAGTATAGCCAGCATCCTTCTTGAGGAATTTATCTCCCCTCAGATTGAAGTTCAAATGATCCAGAGGAGGTTACTTCCCAATTTACATAACCTTATTTACCAGGTGTGCCACTGGGGAGAGTGTGGACAATGTGCACCAGCTTTGCTAAGGCTCCTTCAAAAAAGCTCTGCATTTGTGAGTTCCATTAAGCCGGGGTGATGAAGGAGACTACTTGCGACCAAAAATCATCATTGTCAGATGGCGGCATTGCCTTATGTAACTTAGGGTGCCCCTCCCAGCCAGTCAAACCTTTTGGAGCCTGTGAACTCACCCAAAGTGATTTTTTTTGATTGACATATTAGTAACTGTAATCCATAAGGCAAACGTTCACCAATCATTTTTTCTACTAGTATCATAAGAGCCCCACTCTTCCCAATTTTTTTTATTTTTTTTATTTTTTTTTAATCAGCTGTACTATATCTGTGCAAGTTAGTGGCACCGTTTATGTACAGAGTGAGCTCTTGCAGAGCACAGCTTGATTCTGCCATTTTGAAAACACCTAAAATGCTGTGCGGGGGCGGCCATACATGGAAGTGTCTTCAAGTAAAACACAGCATCACTTGCAATAATGCAGCGCAAAAGTGCAATAGTACAAAACAGTCTTGTCATACCTTACAAAAGTAGAAAGCTGCTTTCATAATATAGTGGTAAAGGGCATTCACTGATGACGAAGCATCTCCTTACTTATCATCAAGGACAGGAAATAACGCCAGTCAAAAATGTTTTCTAATCCTCGCCATGTGTCAGCTACACACAATGAAGCACTAACTATAATTTTCTCTCTGTAATGTACTCATGTCATGGGCTTAGGTTGGAGGAGTAAAATGGCTTCTTTGAACTTAACAAAGACATTCTCCTTACAGAACGCTCTACCTTTTAAAACTGTTGCACAAGGTAAAGACTTTGAGAGAAGTGAAAACTACAGAAGAGCCAGGAATGGCCCTCTGTGTGGATGAATCCCTGTATGGAGAACTCTGAAATTGTACTTTCTCGGATTCTGTGGACTATGTCTCCAGGGCTATAGGCAGCATTGGCTCCTCCACTGCTTATAGGGTACACTAGAAGGTGGATTTGCTGTAGATCCTAAAGGTAAGGATATCCTTGGGCATTTGATGACCACTTCTGCCTTAGGTGCACTGGGAAGAGGTATCCCAGTGCTTAGGGATGAAACTGGGGTACCAGAGTCTTCTGCTATGGGACCTAGGGAGTCAAGGCAGACAGTGTACCTGCAATGAAGGCCTTGGAGTGATGTTGTTGAGAGACTTCGAGCCACAAGGTTACAGGAGCCCAGGGGTAGCCCCGGAGGCTCTCACTCACCTGTGATAGAGCAGTCTGAAAAAAATCTCTAGAGCTAAATCATGGAGGCCTTAATCTTTTGCTGGAAACTGACACTTATCACCAAAAACAAACCTCAGCAATCTCCATCTAAAAAAGCACAATATGACCCAAGTTAAATACATGTGTTTCTCAGCAGGTTCCCAAAGGCATAAGGCTAAGAAAAACATTTCCACATCCAGAGATTTATTGAGTATTCCCACAAAATAGACACTGCCCCAGTGGACCAGAGCAAAGCAAGTTTGTCAAACTCACCACCCCTGATTAAGTAACCCCAAGGGATGCTCAGTGCCTTGGTAGGTCTAGCCAGAGTAGAGGCATTGTTCAACCTTCGGCCCCTTAGAGGTAGTGGGCCTGAAAAGAAGGGCCATATTTTGGATTAGGTGAGCCCGAAGACCTGTAGCAAGGAACCCTGTGAGGAGGAGCTTCCCCTTCCATGTGATACAATGAGCAAACACTTGTCTTCTCACTTTCCCATGCTTGGACCTGCTGGCCGCCAGTCCCTGCAGCCCCATGGTGTGTGGGGCCCTCGACCTCCAGGGGCCTTCAAGCACTGGCTGTCCCCATGGTCTGAGATCTTCAGACTGGGTAGAGGGTAGGGGCCCCCCAGCATTTACTTTTCAGGGGGGGGCTCAAGTATTGTTACGCCACTGCTGACTGCGTGAGCAGAAGAAATCTGGATTCTCTGTTTGACTTCCTAGGCAGCAGGGACAGTAAGTGAATGAGTCAGGGGGACAGTATGGCTCACCCAGGGATTTGCTCATGGTGTTGCAAATGGTGTGTGGGTGCCATATCAGGCCTAGGGCACCAGCATGGAGCAGAACACCAGCAAGCAGCACGTTTGAAAACACAATGGAAAAAACTAAAGAAAAAGAATAGTTGAGCATCCATGGCTGAGCCAAAGAAATAGCTGTACGGGACAGAACTTGCCCAGAGCACCTTCAGAAAATTATTTGATACGGTGTGGAACCCTAGGAAGAGCAGGGGCACTAAAGAATTGGGTGTCTAGTTGTGGGGGACTTTGACACAAATATTCATTGTTTCATTACTGTGGCATGTGCAACTGAATGTCAAAAATAATGCGTAGTTTGGGACTGCAAATGAAAATTAAATTTAGTCTGAATTTATTTAAAATATCTGACATTTTCTCATGTTTGAAATACTTTATAAGAGAGGGGACTATGTTCTAAATTGGATTAAAATAGTGACTGTGCATAGAGCCTGTAAATTAAATGCTATTAGTGTACTTGAAGCACTGATTTTGCCACTGCCTTATGTAGCTCTTTAGACATGTTTCAAGCCTGCCATTGGCAACCTTTGTGTGCAGTTTTAAACTGCCATTTTGACCTGGCAAAATACACTTTTTGCCAGGCCCAAACCTTCCTTTTTAATATATGTATGTCACTCCAAGGAAGGTCCTGGTCAGCCCAGAAGGCCAGGTGCAAAGTCTGTACTTTTAAGTATTACATATTCACAACTGCAATGGCTACCACTCCATAGGATACTATTATAGTTGCCTTATTATATTTAATAAGCTCTAATTTCCAAATGAGAACAAGTAACCAGTTCATGTTTGGTGTCTTTGGAATTGTAATCAAAAATTCTAAATTGTGATGAAGTCGGATTTAAAATTAGAATTTTTAACCCCTTTGATGCTCATGACGAGCTCAGCTCGTCATGAGGCACGGTTGAGCTGTGCTCATGACGAGCTGAGCTCGTCATAAACAATGGTAAATCAGGGAATGCAGCACAGGGAGAGAAAACCTTTAGCATTGAAGGTGTTAAAATGCCACTTTCAGAAAGTTGACATTTTAGTGCCTTAGCCATTTGGTGCCTGTAGCCTTTCTCTGGGTCACATGACTGGGTTTAGTGACAGCAGGGTTTTGTGTATTCCTCCTCAACAATCACACACAGATGGGTGCATAGGTGTGCCTGGATGGGACATCGCTGGCAGGATGGGAGGGCAGAAAAGGGCCATCCCTACTTACACATGAAAAGCCTGTGCCTTGCCTCCACACAAAGGGCTGCCTAGCCCCTGTAGTTAGTCTGGAGCCAGAACAGGGAAGGTGGGATGCCTGGGGACTTCAGAGGGAAACCTCTAGAAGCTTCTCTCCACTTTAAAGGCACAACTTGGTATAAATACACGACCTCAGATACCAACTCTTCAGTATACTTTTCGATCTATGGCTACTCTGCCAGAAAGAAGGACTGCTGTGCTCCTGAAAGGGCTGCCTCTCTGCTGGCCTGCTGTACTGATCTGCTCCCTGTTGCCCTCTTACCTGGGTGAGGAGGACTGGACTTGCATCTATTGAACCCAGGGCCGCAATCTTATCCCAAGGGCTAATTGGCTGGCCTCAAAACATGAGCCTAAGGTACAAAAGGCTTCAGCAACCTCGACCCCAGCACTTGGACTCTGCTATCTGTGAGTCTACCCTGCCAAGTGGTGCCACCCCAGGCCTGGACCATTGGAAGTGGGCTTTAGATGTTTGCCAGCCTCTGGGAAT
The DNA here is from genome assembly GCF_964263255.1 of Lissotriton vulgaris. Classification (NCBI taxonomy): domain Eukaryota; kingdom Metazoa; phylum Chordata; class Amphibia; order Caudata; family Salamandridae; genus Lissotriton; species Lissotriton vulgaris. The sequence goes on from NC_141689.1 coordinate 999,697,931, forward strand.
CCAGAAGAACCAACGCCTCTCCCATGTTGTGGCGCAACCCAGAGCAGAACCTAAGCATGCCTGCCATTGCATAGGTCCCCTCCGCTGCAAAGACCTACATCACATCACAGCCCACCGGCTCCTCATACCCGACACTGTATGATGCATCCAAGGTGCTAGACCTCACAACCCTCATGTTGGCAGCTTTGACGATGACACCGGACTCCACATCGCTGCCTCACAGCTCCTCAAAACTGCCTCATGACCGGCACCTTAGTGACGCATCATCAATGCTGGACTTCGCATCACAAGACCTCATTGATAGGAACCTCTGCGACAATGTAGCATGTCACATCGCAGGCTCACCGCACCTCAGAACAAATGCATCACTTTGGCTGTGTGATGCATCTTCTCTGCAATCCATCACAATGCTCTGTAAACCATGATTTTAGGTACTTTGTTCAGCGGCCCTAACTGGGTCCCGGTAGTTGGACCATACTCCATTGCAGTCAGTTTGAACTTGTGACTTTGACCCAGATATTCACAGTTGACGACTTGTGCTTTTTTATTTCAAAATAACTATATTTTTTAAACTGGTGTGGAATCCTTTTTGTGTGGTGTTTTTCACTTCATTACTGTTTGTAATGATGCACAAATACTTTACAAATTTCCTCTGAATTAAGCCTGACAAGCTACCAGATGGTTGAGCACAGGTTAATTTGGGGTTGGCTTGTGCCTCACCCTGACAAGGATTGTGCTTGCGGACGGATTGACCAGGGCTCAAACCCCAGTCAACCAACAGCTCATTTTCTTACACTGACTCGTTGACAAAGCCAGTTGGCCTGTCTTTTTATAAATGCACTCCTCATTATGTATTAGGGTTTTGGAAGGTATTGTGTTCCTAGGGGGTAGGGTTTACTAGTGTTAGACCATTAGAGAGGCTTCTAGCAGAACAGTCCAGTGTACATACAGGGGGTTATATAGTCTTTGGGACCCATTGGTATGAATCCCCTATATGCTGTGAGGCTGTTTAGTTTTTGTCCCCATAGGTATTCCCACTGACAATTCTTTACATATATATATCTTAATTTCCATACTTGTGAGTTTTGTGTGTAATAAATGTCTTATTAATTTTCACAAAAAAAGAATGGACAGAAATGTATTAAGTGTTCTTTGTTCTGTTACTGAGTTTTTGCCCTCCACCCCTCCTCAGTAAGCCTTAAACTGCCTTGCTACCCACAGAGTAAATGCTAGTAAGTACTTGCAATGCCATAGGTCTTGCATTAGATACATTCAGAGCTATTGGTTTTTGCAAATGGAAAAGAAATGTGGTGTCTGTCTGCTTTAGCTTTAGATGTTTGAAGCTAAACTGCGTGTTCTGTCATTGCTACAAAACTGAATAAATAGAAAGAAAAAAAAGTTGTGCTGCCGCCTTTTCTTTTTCTGTTTATTTACTATTGTATCAATCGTGTCACACCACGCTTCAGCTTTAGATGTTTAAAACTAAATCGATGCATGTCAACATTGCTATAAAAGTAAATAAATGGAAAAGAAATGCAGTGTCTGCCCACCTTTGTTTTTTTATTTATTGACTTTGGTAGCAATTTTGGCACACCACGCTTTAGCTTTAGATGTTTGAAGCCAACGCACAGCGTGCCGCCATTGCTACAAAAGTCAATAAATAGAAAACTAAAAATGTTGCGCCGTCTTTTACTTTTCCTGTTCATTTACGATTATAGCTATCGCAGCATGCTGCACTTTAACTTTAGGTGTTTAAAGCTAAAGTGCGGTATGCCGTGATTGCTACAAAAGTCAATACAGTGTCGTGCAGGGGGCTGGGGGTGGTACCGACATTGAAGGGGTGGGCAAAGTGCAAGGAGGGTAAACCTCCCACCCACAAAAAGCGCGAGCAGCAGCAGAAAGTGAAATGACTTAGAACTATATTTAAAAAGGAGGGGGAGCGAGCCTTAGCAAAATATAAAGAGAAGCTGTTCATAATTCTAAGGAGAATAATGAGGAGAGGGAGCAAGCATGGGCTCAAGTGAATTTCTGAGTCTAAAAAAGCCTAAACGGAAAAAAGAGTGCTCAGACAGTAATAAATAACATGATGAGTAACACCAAATGTAAGAGGGGCAGTCCTCATGTAAGGTTGCACAAGAAATAAAGGAGGGACTAGTGACCATATTAACCAATTAAAAGTATCCATTTACAAAGGACAGTAAAATGAGCAAATTAGAGAGATGGGTGTTGCTTAATGCCCATATCCTGAATACAGCATGTCTCGAAGACACAGCAAACAACGCTGCCTGGGCGTGACCTGAAAAGGGCTATTTAGTTCCCAGTTTCAGGCACCACAGTACACAGTCACAGTACACCAGAGGTTAAGGCCTCCAGTTGATACAGTTGGGGCCCAGTAACTTCTGACTGTCTTCGAACATTCTGACACAGATTTCTCCCAGTTGTAAACAGTTGTATTCCAAAAATGAAACATGTTGTAGCCACTAGAGAGCTAGTGAACACCCAAAAGGTAGCGGTTTTTCACAAACCTTGTCAAAAGTTACTTTCACACTGATTTTACACACCTGAAGATAGCTCTATTAAAAGCTGGCATAAGTGTGTACATTTGCTCAGAAGGTTACATTATTATTGCCATATTTCCTAGAACAGAAAGGTAATGTATTTAGCTGTGTATTAAATATTTTCCGGGTAGCAAAAAAGGTGCAAAAAGTGTCACAATTTTTGCACTTCCAAAGTAACCCTAACCTGTCATATTTTCCTTTAGCAGACAATCTGATTTTTTAGATTGGCCTACTTACAGAAGTTCACACTTTTAGTAGATTGTAATGCCCAGAATGAGTAATTTTTTGAATGTCAAGAGAGGTGCAATGATCGAGCAAATCAAAGGTGTTAAACTATTACTGAAAATTGTTCAATTTCATTATGAATGCACACACAAACCTCTTCAGGACCTCGTCAGTTGACATCTTCAAGAAACAAATATGCCAATAAAGCAGCCTGCTTAAATTCATGATATATCCCATTAAAAAAACTATAATCTTTTAATTTGGTGATTACTTAAATTGTTTTGAAGGCACTGAAACTGTATCATTTACCTTGCTGGAGGATATGTGTATCTATAGAGAAAGCGTCTTATTACTCCAAGAAATATTTCCTGTAAAATTGGAAAATAGAAATAGCTGGAGAGAATGCAAGTTCAGTTGTCTTCCAGAGTGTATTGTGTAAGGGTGGGATAGATATACCGTACACGCATCATTTCTCATATTTCCACAAACTTTTTGCTGATACCAATGTGTAACCCTAAGGTTAGAGAAACTCTGGTATCCAGCACCTGCTGAAACATCAGCAAACATATTTCTATGTCTAGGGCTAAATTCTCAAAAGATTTTAGATGGAGGCCCTGGGAATCGCTGAGCTGCAAAACGTCATAATAATTTGCATGGGACTTGTGTATTTGACATGGATTCTATTTGTGCTGTAATAGTGATTTTCTGTAGATCACCTATTCGCTGCATATTATCATGTTCAATGAAGAGAAAACACTAAAACTGCAATATAAAGCACAGATGTTTTATTATGACTGGGGAACCAGTCAATTAACAACAATATTGTTTAATTCCATAAGGTGCGCTTGTACGCTTTATTTTTCTCCCATTCTGCAAGAACTTCACAGTCTATTCTATCTTATTGCAAAGCTTTTGGTGCAAAGCACTCTTTGTTAGCTTGTGACCCGTCTTCAACGAGTTTGTGTCTCCAAACGATAAGAAACATTACAATACATTTTGAAACACCATGTCAGAGAAGTAGTTCTTATTGCCACCTGATACAAGTTAGCAAAGTTGGATCATAAGAAATAAAATGATTCAGCACCTGAAGGGAGTAAAATTGTCCTTCTGTTTTACCGCATCCAATAGGCTAGAATAGAAAGTGAACCTGTGTGTCCACCTGCCAGATGTATACTATTCAGTCCCATTGTCTTACTTTTGAGGGTTTTGTAGGTCTCAGGGCCCTACTTAAGCATTGAAACATAGTACAAGCATGGCCGGACTGAGAAAGTAAACCAGCACGGGCAATTAAGTCAGACTACCCTGGGGGGTGGGGGGTGGAGAAGGGCAATGCTGGTGGGAAACTCTGCTGCTGCTTTCATCACAGGGGACTGATATTTCAGCACTGCTTCAAAACCGGCCCCCAGTAACAAAAACAGCCCCCACTGATCCAAAACTGCCCCCCACCCTTCCGGCCCACTGGTAAAATGCCTGGTGCCCACTAGGGCCAGTCCGCCCCTAAATACAAGGGATGAAAGGGACTTGACTTCTCTATATTGGACATGATACACAAAGATTATCCATGTTGTGGGCCCACCATACATTATAGTAGTATGTAACAGTCATGTGGGAGAGCTGTTCATCAATTGTTCACTTCTCTACAGGAAGGTGAGAATTAATAACAATGGGGAAGGCCTAACCTTACTAAAAGTAGTTCTGACACTCTTTGTGAGAGAGAAACCTGTCTCTTCTGGTTCCTATCCAGAACTGACCTACATAGCCACAACAATTCAAATTCGCTGGCAAGCTATATAGGACAAGAACCCTTATTTAACAAGCATTAGCACAGCCAATATCTTTGACTTTAATGTGCCAATACAGATAAACATTGGTATTCAGAAATACTGCTCACATGCACAAATGTTGTTTGGGACATTAAAGCCAGTCCTATTGTCTTTGATAATGGTGGAGAAAAAGTAGCAAAAAACGACTGCCCTCTGTCTAGAAGTCATAACGGGTATAAAGAAAGGGGTGTAACAAGCAGTGTAATGATTGTATGCACTTTTATGATGTGAAATAGCCCCCATGCATTCCAGCGGCACACTTCCTATAAGGTAGAACGATACACAAAACAACCCATAGCTGAGTTGAGTGAGATAAGCCATCTTCGTGGAAACAAAGCCAATTCTTTCTCTATTTTAAAGAATTTTAAGCAATGGGGTCATAGACCATTCATTGTACCTTTTAAAATATTTGAAATGCTTGGCCTATGGATCGTTCTAAAAATAAACTAAAAAGACATAGAACTAAACAAACCAAACTACATCACTCCTTCACTTTCAAATTATATTCATATAAAATTAAATATTGAGACCTGTGTGAATGTGAGCATGTAGCTTTATTTTGCGATTACATTTCCAGAAAAAAAGATAAAAAGCGACATTTCCCTGGAGTAGATGAGTAGGGAAAAAAATCAAAACGTGTTAAATTTTATTAGAGAATTTTTCTTTCACACATATTGATTTGCCTTGACCTCATAGCTTTCATTCTTTGCTTGCAGAATGTTTTCATTTTACTTGGTGCTGATTCTCAACAATATAGCTTACTTTGCGTCAAGTGGACGTTACATGGGTGGTACATGGGCGTTCCCATGCAACCACCCATGCTTTTTGGCGCTAAACGTACCTACTAACATTAGTAGACAGGGTTTAGCACCGAAAACTAATGCAGCTATAAAGCAGGCGTTAAAAGGAGAAATGTTTTCATTTCTCTTTTATTTTCCGAATGCATGCGTGCTGCACTGTGCAGCACACATACAAAGTAGGAAAAGCTTTGAAGTGTGTCTAGGCATAGTATTTTGTATAGGAAGGGTACCCTTCCAGTACAAAACTCAAACACACACACCCTAGCTCTATGGCCCAAAGGTGTGTGGCTGAAATCAGCTCCAGCTCTAGGGAGAGTGCCACATCTCTGTGAATATGGTACTTTCCTGCTCTCTCCCTCTCATGCAATGCAACACAGCCTCTTTGGGGGCAGTGCTGCATTTGTGACAGTTTTCAGAATATGTGCAGTATCCTTGAAATCAGTGCTTAATTTGTAAAAGAATGAGTGTCAGTTCCCAAAGCTCTGCTCAGAAGCCCGTAGCGGGCACTATTAAATGTCAGCGCACCCAATACCAATGCTGCATGGTCTTGAATCCACCTAAGGCCTCTTTAATCCAGTGACACTCCCTCTGCTTTTATTTCATACTTTACAGATTCCTGCTTTCTCCTTTTGTGAAGGGTTTTCGGTCTTCCTCCCTCTTCCCCCTTTGTGTGTGTGTTCACTCTCTTACTCTCAGGAAATATCTGAAGAGGAAAAATACGTGCGGTTCGCCAAACATGAGTTCCATTGGCCCCCACCGGCAACCACCAGCTCAAATTAAGCACTACTTGCAATAGACATTAGGTGGAGGAAAAGAGTCAATCAACGTACGGGATCCTCATAGAAATGAACTCACACTTAGCAATAACTCGGATGATGTACAGTAAAAGTGAACATCATCAGCTGCGGCCCGTGCAGGTAAGAGCGGTGGTGCGATGGGGCCAGGTTAGGGGGGATTCGACAGAGGACCACGAGGGAAAATTAACTAAATAATTCATTTTCCCTTGTTGTCCTCTGTTGAAATCCCCCCACCATGGCCCACCGCTCTTACCTGCACGGGCCGAGGCTGAACATTGTAACATGGGCTGGAGTCATAATGTTAAAAAGTTGCTTTCATACGGGCTTTCCCTTATGATATAATATGCCATATTTATGAAAAACACATCATAACCTGTGTCCCGTATGCAATGTTGCATTAGGAGATAGCTGGAAAAGAATTGCTAGCGGCGGCCTGTAGCAGCAATCACCCACCTGCATAAAGACATTACTGCCTCGTGCGCACCACTTAATACGGGATCAGGCGGCTCAGGATTCCGTGTACTACCAAAAGGCTTCATTATTCCCTTAAACTACACAGGGCCTCTCAGCAGCTACTGCTGAAATCTTGTTATTTTTAACAGCTACACTCAGCAACCGCAGCACACGGTTATCAGAAGCAATCACATTAAAATAATAACAGCATTACCGCCCCGTACATTCCGGGATGATAGAGCGCGTGCTACGCAGTATAGTACCGCAAACACGATTTCAATCTCGGCTGACGAGTTAGCGATGAGGCTGACTTTAATGTATATATATGTATATAAAACGGGCTGAGGAGACTGGCGCCACCAGCTACTGCATAACACACTGAAAGAGGAAATACGCTGCGCCATCAGGAAAAAGTGGATAGAAAAATCACACACAGAGCAAAGGCAACGAACGACCCATCAACTTAAGAGCAATATTTTGTGTTAAATAAATGTCGTGAAGTAACTCCAACATAAAGCAGGTAGATGAAAAGAGTTAAAACTCACCTTTGATCTTATACATTGACACTCCAATGATTGCTTGATCACACCTTTGCGATTGGAGCCACAACTGATGCAAAATATAACAATGTAATATAGCAAGCTATCATTTGGGAGTCATGTTGTTGACTGATTGCTTCATGACCTCATTTTCCCCTCTTCCCTTTAGTCTTTCATTCATCATTTAGACGTTTGAGGTTGCGCGTGATGTGCCTGCGATATATAACCCAAGCCCATTAGAGATGTCACAAATATGATGTAGTGCCCTGGAAACCCGCATAATTAGGAATGTGGTAACTGGGGTCTTGGTTTGCAACTCTAGACAATAGGATTTTCACAAAAAACATGGCTGCATTTTAACGTCTGTATTTTTCCCTTCCGCGTTTATTTTTTGAATGTGGAGTTTTGAATTGCGCTGTGTTTTTCTTTTCCAAAACTTAAGAGTTCTTTCAGTTACAAGCAGGAGTTACAGAATGATTGTAAGTTGTCATCCAGTCGGGTGGGGGTGAGTGACCATGATGTCCAGTTGTCTTCCTCGCATTCATTGATCGTAGACACTCAGTTGAAGGCAAGCCTGAAATGTCACACCTTCCCTCCATGGCACAGAAGCACTGTGCCTGACATCTGTGAAATGGTCAGCCATCAAGCTTGGTAAATGGCCGACAGTATGTTACGCATGCAAAAGCTCAGGAAGGGCCATATTAATGATGATGTAAGATTCGGCTAAACTTGATAGATGTATGCGAGAAGAGTCTATGTAAAAGAATAATGTACGTAATTAGAGACAAATTAAGGGTAAGACATCCCATTTTTTTGCCAGGCTAATGCAACTACTTTGTTAGTAGTTGAGTAAAAGTGAAAAGGAGCTAATGAAATGCGGGGTCGGAATGGAACAAAAAATGTAACATTGGCCCAGGTGCCGAAATCAACGTGCAATCAAATGTTAGCAAACCAGATCGCTGAAAAAGTGGCCCACATTTCCAAATCAGGCCAGTTTTGAACTTTAAAAGAATCGCTTTATGAGTATTTTGCAAGGTATGAGAAACTGAATGCATTTGTGTTTGTTGCAGGTAATGTTTGTTTTAATATCCGCGAAATCTACAGTAAAAAACGGGCCACCTGTCCATAAATCAGTCCACAAACTGCTAGAAAAACGGCCCACCCACTGATCTGGGAGACCAGCTCCTCGGGCACTGCCTGATTGCCCTATAAATGCAAAAAGAACAGATGATGGACGGAAGGCTGAACAAATCAAACATTTCCCCCAGTCACAGATCTGGGTTAAATCCATTGTTTTTTTGCACGCCACACCATTTCAGTTTAGACCCAGTCATATGATGGATTTAACCCAGATCTCTTGTATGGGGTTGAATGTATATTTTTTTCCACATTCCATCCAACATTTGTGCTTCTTTTGCTTTCTCGCTCCAAGTGTGCTGGGTATACCCAGACATGGACTCCAGGCTCAGTGTGCCACTGGATTCAAGCTAGCCAGCCCAATGAGGGGGTGATACCTCAAACTGGTCCCCGGATGCTTGTTTCCGGTCCAGGGATGAACTGGCTTGGAAGCTCGGGCTGGGCTGTTCCCATGAGGAGCAGGGTCATGACTGATTGCATATGGCTGGGTCTAAACTGGTATGCCATGGTGAGCAAAAGAACAATGGATTTAACTCATATCTCTTGACTGGGGATAAATGTTTGATCTGTTCCGTATTCAGTCCATAATTTGTGTGTCATTTGATTGCCCTATAGTCCAGTCCGACCTAATGAAATTACATTCTCTGCTTCTGTGAAATTAGTGTTGCAGCTGTGCACCTGTGCATGTTACTTTTTTTGCCTTGAGCTAATATATTATTAGTGTAAAATTGCATGAATTTGCACAGCAATCTCATGTAATAGTGCCAGCTTACCTTGAGGCATTGCAACAGGGATGTGTTCTCGATTTCAAATCTAAAAATACAAACCCATGAGAATAATTGCTAGCGGAGGAGGGCTACGCTGAAAGGAAGATTGTCAGCATGTTCAGCAATATGTGGTAAAAAAAAATAACTGAAAAATCCCTGGGACATCACATAACTATAACAACATCAGGGGAGCAGGTGCAAATGTAATTGTGAAGAATGTGATGACAGCCCTTTTCCCCGAACGCATCCATCCAAATGTGCAAACACTACGCAGTTAGCTATTTTGATGAGAAGTTTCAAAGCGAGGAAGGAAGGTTGTGCGTACCGGCATGGCACAGACTCACTACAGAGGGCAGGGGTTTGGTCCAGGGTTCCTGTTAGGGTAGAACACAATGCTAGTAATTGACAGGCTGGCGTTCTAAAAGAAAGATGAGGTCAATATTGATATCAGCGCCATCTGTTCTGAGGGCTTTGTCATTGTCATGGGTTGGAGGAGATGCCTAGTGTCGGCGATGTGGACCCCGTGGAGCCAAAAGACAAATTTCAATCCCAATAAGACAAATTCCAATCCCAGCACCCACCCACCCAAACACTTTTTGTTTGTGATCCTGAGTAAATCACTTCCCTCATGCAAAGTTTCTCAAATTCTTGAGAGAGGAGGGCGTATTGAAACAGGCTAAATTAATGTAATGTAATATAATCAAATACATATACATTTAAATTGTTCGTCTACAGTACAGTAAAAAAAGTTATTGTGTAGTTAATTAAAACCATAACAATGTAAAACATTTCAAAGACCTTGCGATGCCCTCTAACATGACTAACATATAGGGCCATATGTATCAAGCAAAGTTGCATTCTCAAACGCCGAAGTTCACAGAATTTCGGCGTTTGCAAATGCAATTTTGCCAAATGGTATGTATTAAGACAAAATAAGAAATCCCAAAATTTGCGATTCCTTATTTTGCAATTGCATTTAAGGAAACACAAATTTTGCGATTCCTTAAATGCAATGTAAAAAGCAAAAAACAAAAAATGCAATTTGGCCTTAAGGAATCGCAAATTACCACCAACTTCACCTGTGCACCCATGCTTATTTCAGGGATGCGTCAGGGTGTCCTATTGACACCATGTACCCTTGAAATTATTCTCAATTTGCGATTCTCAAATTGCGAATCGCAAATTAAGAATAACTTCCCATTCATTCCTATGGGCCTCCTGGCCCATAGAAATGAATGGGAAAGTATTCCTTAATTGTGATTCGCAATTTGCAAATCGCAATTAAGGAATATTAAGAAATCGCTAAAAAAATTGAGATTTTTTACATACATCCCTATTTGCAATTCTCAAATAGCGATTTCTAAAAAATCGCTATTTGAGAATCGCAAGTCAGGATGTTGATACATATGGCCCATAGTACCTAGGAGTAAAAATCATAGTCTGCGATCAATTTTGTTTATCTTTTTAACAAGTTACCTGTTTGAAACCTAGGTACAAATTATATAAAAAACAGTGAAACAGTGAATCATAATAGGGCTATCTAACATGTACGTGCTTGTAATATCCAAAAATACAACCAACTACAACTGTGTTGGATACATAGCAGTTGTTAAAACTCAATCACAAAAGAGTCAGAGTATAAAATGCCTAAAATCTGTAATACGGAAGGTAAAAAGCTATCAAAAGGAAGTTATCTCCAGACTTTGTTGTGTGTTTTTTAAGGAGATCCTGCACTGCTTTAAAGAATTTACCAATTCTTGCCAGTTCAACAGGAACCATGGTGCGAAAAATCCAATTTGTTCCATATTTACATGTTCTTAGAGAGGTGTGGCTCACTGGTTAGAGGCGGCAGACCCGGAGGCTGAGAACGGCCCGGGACCAGGGTTCGATTCCCGACGCGGCAGGGTCGTGGACCAGGGTCAGCGGACTGATAATTCTCGCCTCGGTGCCCACTTTGGGCAGTGATCACACTCGGTAACTCTGGGCATTAAGCTTGCCTCATCTCTACAACGGCCCCCCACAGACGCCGGGGATGCCTGGCTTCACCTTGGAGATACCCAGCATGGGACCATCTCACAGGGAAAGCCAGGACGGGTTCCCCAGCGGTCATTCGCGCCAGGATACTCCGGTAGTAATTGAGCGCGCTACAAAACACCTTACATTTACATTTACATTTACATTTATGCCATGGATTAAAAAAAGTGGCTTTAATAATGTTCCCTGAAAGTGTAGCAGCGACTGACCGCAGAAGAGTAGGTGTGTAAGAGTTTCAAATGATTAGCCGCATAGTTTGCACTTAACAATATTAGAGAGCAGTGGCCAATTTGGATTAAAGTCTTTAATTTGTAATGCCAACATCCTTACAGCCAGAATTTGGGTTAAACAGACTTTCCCAATTGTGCCTGGAGATTGTGCCTGGAGACTAACATGGCAGTCATTGTTATGAGAGGCTGCCAGGGCCCTTAGCGGAGGTGTGGGCTTGATATTGTCCATGTCCGCGGTCTTTCAAGAGGAATTTTATCTGTTTTTACAGAATTTCGGCGTTTGCAAATGCAATTTTGCCAAATGGTATGTATTAAGACAAAATAAGGAATCGCAAAATTTGCGATTCCTTATTTTGCAATTGCATTTAAGGAAACGCAAATTTTGCGATTCCTTAAATGCAATGTACAAAGCAAAAAACAAAAAATGCAATTTGGCCTTAAGGAATCGCAAATTACCACCAACTTCACCTGTGCACCCATGCTTATTTCAGGGGTGCGTCAGGGTGTCCTATTGACACCATGTACCCTTGAAATTATTCTCAATTTGCGATTCTCAAATTGCGAATCGCAAATTAAGAATAACTTCCCATTCATTCCTATGGGCCTCCTGGCCCATAGAAATGAATGGGAAAGTATTCCTTAATTGTGATTCGCAATTTGCAAATCGCAATTAAGGAATATTAAGAAATCGCTAAAAAAATTGCGATTTTTTACATACATCCCTATTTGCAATTCTCAAATAGCGATTTCTAAAAAATCGCTATTTGAGAATCGCAAGTCAGGATGTTGATACATATGGCCCATAGTACCTAGGAGTAAAATTCATAGTCTGCGATCAATTTTGTTTATCTTTTTAACAAGTTACCTGTTTGAAACCTAGGTACAAATTATATAAAAAACAGTGAAACAGTGAATCATAATAGGGCTATCTAACATGTACGTGCTTGTAATATCCAAAAATACAATCAACTACAATTGTGTTGGATACATAGCAGTTGTTAAAACTCAATCACAAAAGAGTCAGAGTATAAAATGCCTAAAATCTGTAATACGGAAGGTAAAAAGCTATCAAAAGGCAGTTATCTCCAGACTTTGTTGTGTGTTTTTTAAGGAGATCCTGCACTGCTTTAAAGAATTTACCAATTCTTGCCATTTCAACAGGAACCATGGTGCGAAAAATCCAATTTGTTCCATATTTACATGTTCTTATGCCATGGATTAAAAAAGTGGCTTTAATAATGTTCCCTGAAAGTGTAGCAGCGACTGACCGCAGCAGAGTAGGTGTGTAAGAGTTTCAAATGATTAGCCGCATAGTTTGCACTTAACAACATTAGAGAGCAGTGGCCAATTTGGATTAAAGTCTTTAATTTGTAATGCCAACATCCTTACAGCCAGAATTTGGGTTAAACAGACTTTCCCAATTGTGCCTGGAGATTGTGCCTGGAGACTAACATGGCAGTCATTGTTATGAGAGGCTGCCAGGGCCCTTAGCGGAGGTGTGGGCTTGATATTGTCCATGTCCGCGGTCTTTCAAGAGGAATTTTATCTGTTTTTACAGTATGCTTTTTACTGCAGTGTGCATAAGTGATGAGGTGTTCAGAACAGTAAGATCAGTTTAAAGAGAGGCTGATGCTGCAGTTAAATAGGTGGACCAAGGGATGTTTTTAATTTTAAATACATTTTGAAAAATACATTTCACGGTGCAGGGTGTGGCCATGATGCACCTATAATAGTATTTTAGAAAGGACCCCATGCTAGACCATTCAATGCGCTACAGGCCAAATTCAAGTCTCACCAGAGATCCCCATGGTGTAATAAGGCAGCTTAAACACTATTTTGTAGGCATTTAGATGTAGTTTTTCCATGGTTTTAATAAGTTGGCCGGAAAGGCCTTGCTGCCATAGGTGATTGCAGATGGTAATACGGTTAGTAGAGTCTGGTGGTAATGAATGCAGCCTTATCCTTTAAGTGGCGCAGGTGTTGGTTGGGTGCGCAGCTTGCAGAAAACCATGTGATTTTTAGAGGGCCCAGAGACCAATTGCAAGTTGTTTGCTTTTGTGTCCTTCTGAATACTATCCCCTTTGATTTGGAAGTGTTTCCTATCATCTTATTTGCCATGGTGTATATGTGTTGGGCTTTAGGGCTCTCTGGATTCCTATTTTTGAGTTGTCGAGCAGAACAATATCCTCCGCATACTGCAATATTGTGATCTTAGTTTTGCCTGTTTTGGGGGGCATTATGTTTGCATTGTTGATGCCCAAGAGCACTCGAGCAAAAATGTACCCTTGCTTTAGCCCTTGGTCAGTGTTGATCTTCCCGGTTAACGCATTGTTTGAGAGCTTAACCTTCACCGAAGGTGATGAGTATAATGATGTAATGGCAATAAACAGGTCACTTGGCATGCCCCACCCTTGGAGATTGTTCCATAAAATACCCCTGTCCACCAGGTCGAATGCTGACGAATTATCCACAAAGCATGCATTAAGAACTGATGATTTTTGGCTATTCGCCTGATGGGCAAGGTAAGATAGAGTAAATATATTATCCATTGTGGAAGAGCTGGGTCTAAAGCCTGTTTGAGAAAATGGGATTATTGCATTTGTTGTTGCCCAAATCTCAAGGTCTTGTAAAATTGCAGAGGCATATGTCTTGGCCTTTATGTCCAATGAGGTGATCATACGATAGTTAATCGGGTTCTGTCTGTCACCCTTTTTAATAACTGGATGCAATATTGATCCTCTCCAACTTTCAGGCACCTGATGGAAGTTAAACAAGTGGTAAACTGTGAAGAAAGTATTACAGGCCATCGTGCAGTATCTTCTTTCAACAGTTAAGGTTGGGAGTCCATTTGGGCCAGGTGCACCTGCAATTCGTGTTTTAAGTAACAATTTCTTAAAGCAATTGGTCATATACTTGGGGTCACAGCTATTTGTGAAAAGACCCTCGGTTGTGGGATTACATATAGCTTTTTTACGTGTGTGGTCCACATATCTTCATCGATGGCGTTACTCCTTATGACATCCTGGCGTGTTTTGTTTTTGATATACCTCCAAAATCAGCCTGGTTGTGCTTGCAAATAATTGAGTAAACATATTGCCAATCCTTGTCTCTCTGCGGAGTTTTGTCCTGCCATACCAATTGCTTATGTTGATTTCTTGCGCCTTGAAGTTCCAGTTGCAACACAACTTTGTCTAGTTGGTTCTGAGTTTTCTTGCATGCCTTCATCAGCTGTGGATAAGCTGTGAGCTAGACATTATAGATTGATTTTTGTTAAAGGATTTTGTCTGAAGTTGCCCGTGGCCTGGATGATAATCCAGTGATTCATGAATGTTATGGGTGCCCTGTGAGTTAATAGGTATTTGCCACTTTGGGCCTGCAGGGACTGCCTAGTAGTGTCTTTCCCAGGTCCCATTTTATTCTCCGGATTAGATGTACTGATTCGTTGTTGTGAGAGGAACCCAGTACCTTGTGACCTTCATGATTGGTTAGGCAAAGGTTAAAGATTGTATGGAGGGGAAAGTGATCACTCATTTCAGGAGTGTACTTTGAAGCTCTCAAGGTGGTTCATAAGTTTTCAGAGCATAAACATAGTCAGTAGCGCTTATCCTCCTGAAGGTTTTCAAAGGTTGTGCTCACAGCTCAAGCTTATTAGCTATGGTCTGTGTGGACTGAAGTTCATATTTACTTATAATTTTATTTAGGTGTATGCTTAAGGGATTTATAGTTAAACAGTCAACGTTGGGAGATCCTAGGTATCACAGGTTGAAGTTACAACAGAATATTATTTCCTCGTCATGGATCTTTTTGTAAAACCCAGTGCGCGCAATACCCTCCTTCATTACAGCAGCTTTCATCCTATGCAACAAAAAAACAGTATACCCTTTAGTCAATTTTTACGACTTAGAAGGAATTGCACTCATCTTACAGATTTTGATAAGAAAGCTGCTGCAATGAAGGACAAATTCATAGAACGGGGCTATCCACATAGGTTGGTTAGAGAATCATGCAAAAGAGCTAGGTATTATGATAGGCAACACCTACTTAATAATACCAAACCAAAGAGAGAAGCAAGTCTAGTTTTTGTCACGAGACACTCTCAACTTAACGATCAAGTTCGCCAAATTATATATGCCCATTGGCATATATTAAATGTAAATAAAACAAAACAGGAAGCGATACCCAAGCCTTTGTTAGCATTCCGTAAAAATAAAAATCTGAAAGACTTAGTAGTAAGATCACGTATAACGGTACCTAAAGGAAATTTATACAGAAATCTAATCACTGGGGCTCCAGTGATCGGCAATTTCAAATGTGGGAATTGTAAAATCTGTCCACAAACCATTGAAACTGCTGATTTCAAGTTCAATGGTGTCATAATAAAGAACAACTATATGACAAATTGTAAGACCAAAAATATAATCTATCTATTGATATGTCCCTGCAAAAAAGGATACGTAGGAGAATCTTCTAGATCCATGTATACTAGACTTACTGAACATAAATCAGCCATAAGAACACGAAAAATGCAAGCACCTATAGTGGCCCATTGCATGGAAACAAATCATAAACCAGAAGACATCCAGTGGATTATTTTGGAAAAAATTGTCCCTAGAGCAGGTCTATGTCCGGACAAGATTCGACGTAAACGTGAAGTTTTTTGGATTTTTTTCCCTGGAGACAGTCAAGTCAGGACTCAATTTAGAAATTCCATGGGAACAAGCGATAATATAGTCACAAATTGCCATTTACAGATGCTTCTACCTACACTCTATATATAGACATTAAGATAAATATGTCTTGGCAGTATAACATCGAAAATATATATTATAATTCTCAATCTATCCTATCTATATAAATAAATATATATTAATGTAAGGTAATTCCCTCAATGTCCTATAAAATTTGACTCCAAATGTAAAATCTGTTTACAACTATATAATTTTTAAGGTCTCGCCACCACCGTTTAGTGTAATTTGGACACTATATCACTGTTATGCTGCTACAATATGGGAGATCCAGCGTATCTCGAATTTCCGAGCACACTAGTGGTGGAAACGAATGCGGTAATCATCTCTGTCCGTTTTCAGTGTTCAAGCTCTGAGAATGACGTACCTTTACGTCTGACGCCTAGTAGAGTCCATTGTCTATTTCTCCTATAAGCAAGTCGCATTGGAATGACGATTTTACCTAAGCGCTACAGGATTGTTTACTCAGCTGAATCAATTTAAGATGCGGCTTACTAATGAATATGAGTATATAAAGGAACAATTATACTAACGTTCCTGTTACCGCCGGATTCGCGCAACTGAATACCAGAGAACCCCATATCACTACAAGCCCATCGATAACGCAGGTATGCTAATAGCGTAGAGCTTCACTTTTAGCAAACTACCTTACCATGCACCTTTAGCTTTTACCGACTTCGCTATCTGTTTACATGTCCTTTTGCTTAGATAGAGAAGTGAATGATCAACACATATACGGACTACGAGAATAAAAATAGTTCCACTCGACTCACTGCCGAATTCTCACCTCGAGGTGGCTTGTACTGAACCCCACATTATAGCGCGCTCCACTGCATCCAAGGTAACCAGACTATTATAGTTTAACTATTTTCAACTGTGGGTCTGATGTTCTCTATATCGTTAATATAGCTAATTATACTTCTCTCTGTGTTTTCATCTTTTTAAAGAAAGAGATAATTCAGCATGCACGATACCTTGAATCCAATGACCTTTATCAAAAGATAAAACCAACGAATAATAGAACCCTACGCTACCACATTATTGAGCTAAAACAAAGGTAACTAAACCTCATACATTCTGACTATGTTTTTGACGTTCAGCCTATCACTAAAATAGCTAATTACACTTTCCTCTGTGTTTTCATTTATAAGAAAAACTCCCGAGTGAAGTAACCCACAAGGCACAACTTTTTGAATTCAAAAATTTACCTTACAACGCTAAAATTACGCTAAAATAGAACCTATGCCATCAAAGTATCGAGCTAAATAAAGGTAATCAAACCACTATAGTTGTTCCAAATGGATGCATTTTAAGTTTTGGCACCATTTAAAATTTATGAATGGGAGAAATAAATATTTATTACAATCAAATGTTAATTTTTTCGTAAATCCATCATATTGAGAAGCAATAAATGAGAGTGTAAGTCAACTACTAGGTACTATGTCTCTGCTTACCCAAACAAAAGCTTATGATAACATGCAAGGTAATGCTACAACTGTCAGTTAACCTGTTGTTCAGTTTAAATTAATAACTGGGTTCAATACCTATAATCGACTTAGCTCCTCTTCAACAGGAATAGAATGGAAATAAACAAATATCTGATAGACTCTTCTCTCCTTACAGAATATTAATGATAATCTTGAGCGGTTTTTACAACAATCTACAATGACGATGATAAATTAAAACCAACTCTCAGAGGGTAACTGATAACTTGAGACCCCTTTTTAATGTAAGTAATGTAATTTACAAATACGGATTTTTTAGTCAACTGGTTTTCGTATATCTGATGGAAAGATAAGATGCATTGCTAACACTGAATTGTACATTTTTATGCTCTTTAACCTTCTTTGAAAATTTCTATCTATTCCTTTCTTGTCTGTTTCTTGATCCCAATATGAGTCTTTTGTCAATTGAAGCCAAAGTTAACCACATATAGTCAGCATGGTTGTGATGAAACTGAGTATGAAATACAACAATCAGGGAAAAATAAGAAAGGAAGAATATTAACATTTGATTGGCTAGGTTATTTTTGTGATCCAGAAAATTATGATATCAAAGATGATAACCGAAGAGATAAGGGAATCCAATGAGAAAGGAATATATTTATATATAACTGCCCATAATAGGCAAATGTGGACAATAAAGAAAAGTTGGAAGCTGTAATATGCTAATAATCATGTATTTGAATAGACCCTGTTTATTTACGTTTACATGAATTGAGATTGAGCAATTACTGTTCCTAATTATGGTTATCACATGACTGATATATGTCTTTTTGTCTCTTTTGTTCTTTTACAGAATTCTTTGTATATCTTGTGTGTTGAATTTCCTATTTTTTTATCATTTTTGAAGTGTATATGTAGGACGGTCACCTGATGAAGGCTACGGCCGAAACGCGCGTTGTTTAACACCTTGCCTACATCTGTAAAAACATCGACCAAAATTAGTGTTATGTATATATGTTTTGTGTATATTCTTTATTGTCTATGTAAATTGTATGAATTTTGAAAAAAACTATTTATGAAATATTCTAAGAAAAAAGAGAAAAAATTAATAGATATAACAATATATTTTTCTAACATGGATATCAAAAAATAAATCAGAATTGAGATATACATTGTACTTATCATGTGCTTTATTTGAATGTAAACGATATATAAACCATACTAGGGCAGTAAATATCTCATTGTTTGCTAATTCAGTCCGTTACTTACCTGTTCAATTAGTCCCTACAGTTAGCAAGCTTAACAATAAGTAGGGGTCCCCTGTTTTTAAAATAAAATATTATTTCATGATTTACATGAACGCAAAGAATTTGATCCAGATTGTGAGTCAGCTGGCTCAGTCTACTAGCCCGTGCTGAGCCGAAGCTATTAAAGTAGACATTAATCAGGAGGATCTTAATTTGGGAGGCAGGTGTCTTCAGTCTCTCCAGTACAACTGCTTGAAGCATCTCATCTTGGAGTTATTGTTAGTTTCATATTCAAGTTAAGGTAAATTGACAAGCCTCCCGAAGGCCTCCAAAAGATGATTTATTTTGTTTCTTGGTGGATCCCTTGAAAGCCAACAATTGGTAATGTGGTTAATGACCACTTTTCTTGTAAGCAGAGGATATCAGATGTCAGTAGAAGTGATTTTGCAGTGTTTAAGCCTAATAGTCTTGATATCCCTTCTATGTTCCATGACAGAAGAGTTATGAGTTGTTGAGACTTTTGTAGGCACTGCTCACTGTCAGGAATAAGGTGTGGTTTCTCTTGACAAGGCATGTGGCATCCAATTCCAGTGCAGTTGGTGTTCGTGTTCTACCCCAATTCGTTCAGATGAAATTTTCTTAATAGGGCCCTTATTGATGAATAGATGCAAGCTATATGTATATTATCTTACAGTTGATCATGGAGGATTGCCCAATCCCCTTAGTATACTGTAGGGGTGAGCTTTTAGGTTGGAAAGATTGAGTAGCCTTTTTAATGGTGGGTATGTTTTTAGTGTTAAGACCGTGGCTTCCCTCCGATTACTCCACTCCTGGCTGGATTTAAACTTTACACTCAAGATGTCCGCAGACATTATTTTAGACTTGATGGGAATGGTGTGCAACAACTTTAATAAGTTGGAGTGATTCAATACATAGCAACTCCCTTCAGAGGGATAATATAGGATGAGGACCATCATTGTCGGTTGGTGGGTCCTCACCTGAGCATTTTTTGTTTGACCTTTGTTGTGTGTGTGAATGAGGGGGAGATCATTGATGGTAGTTGGTCTAAACCTTTCGAGCCCGGACAATGTTCTGTGTGGATCAGCTCTTTCTTTTCCATGTGATATTACTTCCTGCGGCTCTTGTGTCGACTCCGAACCTAATGATTGCTGCGCCTCTGTATTTTGGTGATGGAGACTGAAGGTCGAGATGGAGGACTTCCAGCAGTAATGAAACTTAAGTCTTGTTTAGGTGGAGAGAAAGCTAATGTCACAGTACCTTGGCATGTGGGTGCTGTCAATTGCACTGATTCAAAGTGTCATGTGTCCACTGTTTCTGGGCAAGGTTTCCTTCTGCTCTTGCGTGATTGGTAGTTGCATCCCCTGTGAATATGTTCCTTGCATTGTGGGTTTTATTGCTGGGTTTTGTACCATGATAAAGTCTGTGCCTGGCTTAGGTAGAGTGGGTCGTAGGCTGGGTGGTAAAGCCAAGAATGCATGGAGAGGTGGAGCAGACAATTGAATGGATTTTACTATGTTCTTCGATTTTCCGATGTCTTTAAACAGTGTGTATACTCTTAGCAAATTGCTTTGCTTGGTGGGAGCTGATGTGAGAAACGTTCTTTCTCTGCTTTGCTTCTGGCCTTCAGTAGTCATTTTTTCCCTCATTTTGATAAGGCAATAGACCACTGGTTTTCTTCAGGTGTTGTTTTGCCATTGAGATTGCCAGGCGAAATTTTGACCTTCGCTTCTAGGATCGATTCCTGTGCTATAGGAGATGGGGAGATTCCCGGGTCATGGTTTCCTGCTAGGGTATGAGGAGAAGGTTTTGTGAGAGCTTTCATTGGTGACATCATACCCAACTGTGAGATTTCCTGTGAAGTTTCCTTGTCAGCTGCCTCCAGTATGTAGGTCACTCTGCTCAGTTTGGCCAGTTTTTGTATCTGTTGTTTTTTGGTCGGGCCTGCTAAGGTTGCTTCTTAAGACCTATTTTATGTCCATTATCATTAAGTTCAGGGCTTCTGGTAAGGTACACAGGGGCATATTATCAAGGGAGTTTATCTCCGCTTTTTTGGCTTTAAAAGCCAAGAAAGCGGAATAAAATTATCTCCCTATTACCTAGCTGTCGCTAACACCAGTTAGCGACAGCTAGTAGGAGATAGCGACCATCTTGGGCCCCACTTTGCATGTCAGTGATATTTATCACTAATGACATGCAAAGTGGGCGTGCCAAGATGTTAGCGACTGAAAACAGTCGCTAACTTCGCTGTCTCCTATTACCAACTTTTGGAGATATTCGCGCTAACTTTTCAGCGATATTCATGCATTGCGGCGATTTTTATCGCATTTACGATAAACCTTGGTAATACCAAGGTTTATTTGCGGTAAAAATCGCCGCAGCTCAGCGGTAAATTTTTGTCTCTAACCAAGCAATAGCGATAATTATCGCTATTGCTTGGTAATATGCCCCACAGTTTCTCCCCGATCTGATGGCAAGAACATGATGAACAAGGGATTTCTGTGCCTTCACCATTTTTTAACCTCTCTTCCAGGGATCTGACTTTTTACTCTATTTTAAAGATTGAAATAGCCAGGACTTGAATTCAGTCAAGTTACAATTCCAGTTTGTAAGACTGCCATGTCAGAGAATTAACAGTAGTGACTAAAGTGACGTTTACAGAAGCCAATAGCCTGTCTTGTTTAATGTTTTTTTGGTCTTTTTGATGGCAGATGAAATAAGGTTTTCCATTATACCCATGCTCCTCTTGGCTCTATGGTGTGCTAATAGTTGGAAATCATGCTGCTCAAAGGTTTCTTCAGACACTATAGTATTTATTGTGTTTTTATCCTTGCTAAAAAGCAGAGCCCTGAACAGGCACTGGCCAGCGTCAGTTCCCCATTGGCCCCTTTTAAACATTACAGGATCAGCTTGTTCAGTTGACCCAAGGCTGCGACCACCTGTACTGTATTGTCTTATTCCGCCTTTTTTTCTTGTGGCTGTGGATCTGAGCTGCCGTAGTTATATTGTGTGTTTTAAGCAGGGGTTGAACCTTCAGTAAACTATCGAAAGAAGTTGATGGGCAAGTTATAATATGGGTAACATTTTCACCTCTTTGGTCTTTTCCCATTGTGTTAGTTGATAGGTCAATTTCTGCCAGCATACTATCCGGAGGACTTCCAGGCGATATGTCTATTTCAGTACTGTTTATTAGTTATTGGTACACCTAGTTATGCTTGATGTTTGTTCTGGGGGACTGGGGTATGAGCAATATTATATCTACATTGGGGGTACGGTTGGCTACTAGGCCTTTCCTTCTCCTGATTGAGTCTGGGTGGGTTTGTTGAGGATTTTTTTAATGGAAATAATCAGCTATTGATGCTTCTTTCACTGTTTCTGGAATGCCACCATTGCTGATGATACTGGCCTTTTTCTTGGCGCTACGGTCCCTTGCTGTGGGGGGGTGGTGTAGATGTTGATAATAATAGAGTGTAAGCAAATGCGGGGCAACGTCTTTAATGGGCTTGATATCTTCCAAAGTATCTGAGGTTAGTAAGCTTGTTGGTAAGCTTATCTTGTCAAGTATGGAACTGGGTATTAGACCAAAAGAGAGAGGTGTGCATAATCCGTCGGCAGTTGTCAACAACGCTTCCGTTACTTTGGGTAGTTTTTAGTTTGAACTGTGTATCTTGGGTCCTTTCTTTTTGCAGTGGCAATAGCACATCATTGATGGAATATTCTGTGCGATTTTTTCCATCCCTGGAGGAAAGGATATGCCCCCCTAGTTACTTCCTGGTTGGAGGCCTTAGCAGCCCGGACTGGGCCTCAGGCACTGCCTCAGGTGAAGACATTCGGGCGGACGTGGGAACTTTTAGCTATAGTGAAATTATAATTGTAATTGTAGGTGTAGTTGTGATGATGACAGTGGTTGGAGCTAAGTCATTAATTATGTTGGCTATGACTAGCAGGTATAGTTGTGCTGTGCTGTGCCAGGCAGTAGTAGTTAATTCTGTCTGGCGCCACCCCTCGCTCTTCACTCACTCTTCAGAGCTCAGCGCCACTGTGACAGGCCACTGTTCGCCAACCTGCTGACCGGCCGCTCCAACATAAAAAAAAAATAAGGTTCAAAGGACAGTCCAAGCAGTATGCCTCTCTCTGCCTCACTCCTCTCTGGGACAGTTCAATAGTAAATAGGTGGGGTGAGGGTCAAGACACAGGGAAGTGACCGCACCTGAGCTTCTCTGGTCCTGGACGGATGCTGCGGGGTTCTTAATGTGGGATAGTGGGAGAGCGCTCTCCTCGCACCTTTGCACCTGACCGCTGGATCCTAGAAAAAAAAGAACAAAAAAAAGAAGCAGCAACAGCAGCTCTTACTGCTCTAACTGCTCCTACCAGTTTGCCATGACGTCACGAGGGTCGGGCGCCGGCAGCCGGGCTGAGACCCCTGGCTCCCCTCTGTGAGACCGCAGGAGCCTCCGCTAGGCTGGTTGTATGGGCAGTTGCGGCTGCGGCTGCGGCTGTGGCTGCGGTCTGCCGCGGATTACGGCGAAAAGTGGAAAATTAAACTGTGCAACTTTTATCCACTGCTTGCAAAATATTCAGGTACTGCCAGCACAGGTAACTGTGGTGGGGCAGGGATGGGTAGGAGCAGTGGAGGGGAGTGGACAGAGGACTTGATAGGGAAAGTAAAATAAAAAAAAATAAAAAACACTTACCTTGCTCTCGCTGCATCATCGAGTTGGCAATGCGGTGAGTGCAAGGTAACTGGTTATTTTTTTTTATTTTACTTTCCCTATCCCATTGTCAATCCACTTCCCCACCACCTCCCGCCCCGCTGCTGTTACCTGTGCCAGTCGTGCCTGTAATTATGTCACGTCATGGTTCCCTTTGCTCAAGGCACAATATATGGAGCTTGCTAGGAATGACACATGCAATGTAATAAGGATGGCAAGGGCTAAGTGTGATGCCCCACTCCACCTCCAGGCTGAAGAGTAGTTGGCACATGTTAAATATGTCTTCGAGTGTATAATCTGACAGTGCTATATTTCATGAATTGGCATTGTTCTTTTTTTTATGAGAATTCTAGGATCAGGAAATAAAGGCACCCTTTCAGCTTGAGAATTACATCAGTAACGTGTCATTGAGAATCAAAAAAGATTATGTCAGAGGGATATTTGGGCTTTATTTTATTGATTGAAAGCCTTATTTAGTGTCAGCACGCTATACAAATGTTAAATATAAGAAAAAAGATACAACGTGTTACACAATGGTATTAACAATATAGATGTAATTAATGTAATGTAAGGGTAGAATATATGTGACAACTACAACAAAGCTATCCACACCCATTTACAACTATGTTGGATGAATGAGAAGCACTCTCAAATACAACTGTGTATGATGAATGAGAAGCACACACACAACTGCGTAGTTCAAATAAGAGGTTCACACACCACTGCATAAGCTAAATGAGAAGAACACAAACATGCAACTGTGCAGGATGAATGAGAAGCACACACATGTACAACTGCATAGGTTAAATGAGAAGTGCACACATATATACCTGAGTAGACTGAACGAGAAGTACACACACATACAACTGTGTAGGTAGAAGCACACATATATACAACTGGGTAGGTTTATAGAGAAGAACACACACACAACTGCATAGGTTAAATGAAAAGCACACAAATCTACAACTGGGTATGCCAAATAAGAAGTTCATCACTATTGGACCTGGCCCTTTTTGCAGGGTTATCCCTAAACTTTTTGTCTTCTGTCGCCCCTTTTTCTGACCTTCTTTTTGTTGACTTTAGGACTCTGGGCACCTTACCACTGCTAATCAGTGCTAAAGTGCATGTGTTTTCTCGTTCAAATATGGTATGATTGGTTTATATCTGCTGGGCATATTTAATTTACCTGTAAGTCCCTTGTACATTGGTTTCTCATATGCCCATGACCTATATATTAAATGCTACTAGTGGCCCTGCAGCGGTTTTTATGCCACCCACAGAAGTAGCATTTCAAACCTGTCTGAGACCTGCCGCTACAGGGCCTGTGTGGGCAGTTTACAGCCACGTTGACTTGCCATTTAAAGCTACTTGTCAAGCATGAAACTCCCCTTTTACCACATATAGGCTCCAAGTAGCACCATGGGCAGGTTGTTGTGTAGGTAAAAGGCATGACATATATATTTATTATGTTGCATGTCCTGGTAATGACAAACAGCCTATTTGGTTTCTCACTGCTTTGAGGCCTACCGCTCTTATAGGCTAACATTAGGAATTCCCTTTAAAGTTTATAAGTGATAATTTCCGATCTGAGAGGACTGTTGTTGCCATGTTTTGTATTTTGGTATAGTGGTGATGAATACTCTGTATTGGTGTAGGCAGATTTTTCATTACTATTGTAGAAATGACACTTTTAGAAAATGGGCATTTATATGTGCTTAAAACTGTGCTTTGCAGCCTGAGTCCAGTCCATGTCTAGGGCTGAGGGATAGTTAGGCTTTGTTGCAGTTGGGGTGTAACAGGGTTACTTCTGCATACTGAAGGGTCATCCTGGGCTAAGAGAGATGGAGTCCCGGAGCACTTACATTTGTATAGGCTGTTTCCTGCCCTCACACAAAGGGCTCATTAACCCCCTACTGTACATTTGGAGCCAGAGCTGGGTTGAAAGGAGATGTTGTGCAATCCTAAGTCTCTTTTGAAGTTACCTCCACAACAAAGACATTTGAGTATAAGTATACAGGCTCTGACTCCATAATTTTAGACAATGTGTGGGGCTTGTAGCCAGACGCTGCCAGCTCTACATGCTGCTCATTGTCAGGGCCTGCTGTGCTGCCAAGAGGATCTTCCATCTGGACCGCTTGCCTTGTTGGACTGGTCTGCTGCCTGGTAAATGTTGGACTGCAGAAGGGACTGTCACTTTGACTTGCTGCCTTATGCGTGGGCCTGCTGCCTGTTTCCCTGCATCTGGTGCCCCCCAGTTCTCTCAAGTGGCTTGCGGACTCACCTCCCCTCCCTCTGTCCTTGTGAGAGGCCCAGAAGTGTTGCTTTAGAAAAGGTAGTGGGACATACTTGTGATTCCTTCCAGTGTCAGCTATCTGACTTCCCCCTCTGTGTCCATAGAGCTTGTTGACTGCTCCTCTTCCCTGGCAACCCTCAGGTATGTGAGGACTCCAGTGGAAGTCTGTGCTAGAAGTACTTGATTTTACAAAACGGTGCTTGGTCAGTGCTTTCGAACAGCCTTCTTCTGAAGAATGCAATTCCTTCGGTGCCAGAGTGTTCCAGGATCGCTGACGTGTGTGGACACCAGCATACGCTTATGGTTGCCTGCCCGCATTTGTTTCCACTGCTAAGGGAATCCTTCAGAATTGTTCCATGGCAGCTGCATTAGAGGCATATTTGGAGCAAGAGACACAATGAGGTCTCTGGCAGGTCCTCTTGTTCTTTGTGCCTCCCCTTATGTCAATTGGCCATACCTTGCAGGCATCTTTTCCACTTGCTATGGAAGTGGATAGTAGGGGGTGAAACTTCGATGTAGGACCCCACATCATTGAGTGAGGAATCAGAAAATTGTTGTATTCCCCTATAATATGCTTGCAGGTGGTATTATTCCCTATGTTTGGAGTCTAATTACCGCATAGAACCTAATAGGAGTGCAGGGATACTGCACCCTACATGTTTCTGGTGGTATTTTATGATTTCTGCGTTACTGTTGTTCATGATGTAATTTAATAGTCTTTGTACCTAAGGCTATCATTGTGATTCATGTGCCTGATTGGTGTTCCTGCACTCACGTGCTGATTCGAACCATTTCCATAGCCTGTGCATTTCATGCCCTCATGATTCCACTGTATGGCGTTCTTATGCCTGCATTGTCAGGAAAATGATTGCTGTCTCAGGATCTGCATATATGCACAGTTTTTAAGATTCATGTCTTTTTTGCCTATGATTTATGTACAGTAAATGTTATATTTTTATATAATTTGTGTAGAGTCTCTTTTGTGGGGTATTCATTGTGTTACTGTTGTAAGTGAGTTGCACAAACGCTTTACACATTTTCTTTGATTATAAGCCTGACTGCTCTGCACCAAGGTACGGGGTTGATCAAAGGTTACCTTTGGTGTGTAACTTACTTACCCTGACTAGAGTGGTGGGTTCTGCCTGGCTTAGGTGCATACCATAGCCAACCATAAACCCCATTTCTAAAAATCACATTCAAATGCATAGGCTGAATGAGAAGTACACACATATGCAACTGTGTATGTTGAAAGAGAAGCACACACATCTACAAATGCATAGGTTAAAAGTGAAATAAACACACATATACAACTGCATAATTTGATTAGAAGCACGCACATATGCAACTGCTTAGGTAAAATGAGAAGCACGCACATATACAACTCTCCAGACTGAATAAGAAGAGAAGGACAACACACCCTCACTCTCCATTGTAAGCCTGTCCGCTTGCATCATGTAACTTCGCACATGCTTATGTACAACAATCAGTCGAATTAAAAGCAATTAGAAATGTTCCAACATTTGTTAAATGTTATTCGAGTAAACAGTAGATCAAATTAGTTTCAATTTGCTTCTTGGATCCAGATCAGGTCTAGCAGGGAGAGGAATGAATGCTAATTGTTTATCTCACAGCAATTACAAGAGCAACGCGGAAATACATTTTAAAAGCCTCTGCAGATTTCCTAATACTGTTTACGTGATCAAATAATTCCCATTAACATGCTGAGTCTCATTACTCAAAGACCCGGTGCCCCTGCCAGACTCAGAAAAGAGGCCTTTAATAGATCTCAAAGAGTCGTTTAAAGAGTACCTCATTGCAAATGTGTGATAACAATTTGGCCACAGTGGCTGCTGGGTGAAAGTCAAATATAGCAAGTAAGGGAGCGAGGAGTAGGGCGGGGCTTTAGCCCTGTGAATTTTAGAATGAATAATCAAAATCAGGGAGAATCAGCCAATCAAATCCAAGTGAACAGGTTTATGGAATGTGTATTGCCTGCCAACCTCAGACTTCATTAGGTCGTCACTATAATTCTTTTTTTGCACTGAATATCACTGACATACAGTCATGGTTCAATGCCTTGATAAAGCTATCTTTTTAATTAATTTTTCCTCTGCTGTTGTAACCTGGTAACCCTAAGTGCCAATAACTCTGCGACTCTGTGTGAAGAACCATGTAGCAAGTGCAAACACAAACTGCTTTTGGCACTTTGGGTGGGCTTGGCTAACGGACAGCAGTGCGCACTTCGCTTTGGCACAGTGACATTGCATTATATCGTTAATGCTTATATTTATTTATTTATTAGTTGTCTATATCGCCAAATAGTTTACTTTACAGTCATTTCATTAAAATTTAAGGATGCAGTCATAAATGTCAAGGTTTCAGATTGCTTATGTGTGACATATTCAATATTTCAATATAATTATGAGTGACATTCAACGACCATGAGTCAATCAATCAATCATTACATTTGTAAAGTGCGCTTCCTACCCGTGAGGGTCTCAAGGCACTGGGGGGTGGGGGGAGAGGGAGTGGGGGTGGCTACTGATCGAAAAGCCAGGTCTTGAGAAGTCTTCTGAAGGCCAGCAGGTCCAGGGTCTGTCGTAGGCTGTTAGGGAGAGTGTTCCAGGTCTTGGCGGCAAGGTAGGAGAAGGATCTGCCACCGGTGGTGGTTTTCCGGATGCGTGGAGCTGTGGCGAGGGCGAGGTTGGCAGAGCGGAGGCTGCGGGTGGGGGTGTAGAAGCTGAGTCGGTCATTGAGGTATGCTGGTCCGGCGTTGTGTAGGGCTTTGTGTGAGTGGATGAGGAGTTTGAAGGTGATCCTGTTGTTGGCGGGGAGCCAGTGCAGGCCTCTCAGGTGGGGTGTGATGTGGCTGCGTTGGGGGACGTTGAGGATCAGTCGTCCCGAGGCGTTCTGGATGCTTTGCAGCCGTCTCAGGAGCTTGGTTGTTGTTCCTGCGTAGAGGGCGTTCCCGTAGTCCAGTCTGCTGGTGACGAGGGCCTGGGTGACTGTCTTCCTCATGTCAGAGGGGATCTATTTGAAGATCCTACGGAGCATTCTGAGGGTGTTGAAGCAGGAAGCGGAGACGGCGTTGACCTGCTTGGTCATGGAGAGGGCAGAGTCAAGGATGACCCCCAGGTTGCGTGCATGGTCAGTGGGTTCTAGGGCTGATCCCAGCAATGTTGGCCACCAGGAGTCGTCCCAGGCTGAGGGGGTGGGGCCGAGGATGAGGACCTTCGTCTTGTCTGAATTCAGCTTCAGCCTGCTGTCCTTCATCCATTCAGCGACGGCCCTCATTCCACTATGGAGGTTGGCTTTGGCGGTGTGGGGGTCTTCGGTGAGGGATATGATCAGCTGGTTGTCGTCGGCGTAGGAGATGATGTTGAGGCTGTGTTGTCGTGCGATGTGGGTGCCATGAAGATATTGAACAGTGTTGGGCTGAGGGATGATCCCTGTGAAACTCCGCAGATGATCTCTGTGGTTTTGGAGCGGAAGGGTGGGAGGCGGATGCTCTGGGCTCTGCCAGAGAGGAAGGATGCGGTCCAGGCCAGGGCCTTCTCTTGGATTCCGGCGTCGTGGAGGCGTGCTGTTAGGGTGCAGTGGCAGACCGTGTCGAAGGATGCTGATAGGTCCAGAAGGATGAGGGCGGATGTTTCTCCTTTGTCCATAAGGATCCTGATATCGTCGGTGGCGGCGATGAGTGCAGTCTCGGTGCTGTGGTTGCTGCGGCAGCCGGACTGGGATGGGTCCAGGATGTTGTTGTCTTCGAGGTGGCGGGTTAGCTGTCTGTTGACGATCTTCTCCGTGACTTTCACCGGGAAAGGGAGCAGGGAGATGGGCCGGAAGCTCTTGAGGTCGTTGGGGTCTGCCTTGGGTTTCTTCAATAGGGCGTTGATCTCGGCATGCTTCCAACTTTCTGGGAAGGTTGCTGTCTCGAAGGAGATGTTGATTGTTGTGCTGGCTTTGTTGAAAACGTGCTGAGGGCATGGGTTAGATGGGGAACCGGAGTGGATGGAGTTCATGGTCTTGATGGTGTCTTCGTTGCTGACGTTGGACTAGGCGGTCAGGCGGCTCGTGTGGGCGGTGGTTGCAGGGGTGGTGGTCTCATCGGTGGGTGTGGCGGTGTTGAAGCTGTCGTGGATGTCGGTGATCTTGTGGTGAAAGAAGGTGGCCAGTGAGTTGCACAGGTCTTGTGATGGTTGAATTTCGTTGGCGTTGGAGCTGGGGTTGGAGAGTTCTTTCACGATGTTGAAGAGCTCTTTGCTGTTGTGTGCGTTGCTGTCTAGGCGGTCCTTGAAGGCAGTCCTTTTGGCGGTCCTGATGAGTTGTGGGTGTCTGGGGGTGGCGTTCTTGTGGGCTGTGTAGCTGTCTGGTGTTCGGTCGCGGAGCCAGTACTACTCCAGCTTTCGACAGGTGCGCTTGGAGGTCCGGATGTCTATGCGGCTTTCTTGTTGGTGTGATTGGTGGTGGAGGTCTTGAGTGGGGCGAGGGTGTCGGCGAGGGTGTTGGCATAGGGCATAATACCACCTGCACTTTGCCCCAGCAGCGGCGTGGCATCTGTTGGGTGCAGTGGTATGTGGTGGGTTTTCTGAAGGTGAAGTTAACGCATCTGTGGTCTGTCCAGTGGGGTTCGGTGGTATGGTTGAAGGAGACGTGGGGACTTGCGGAGAAGATGTCGTTCAGTGTGTGTCCAGCGGCGTGGGTGGGTGTCATCACGAGTTGCTTGAGTCCGAGGTTGGCGAGGTTGTTGATCAGGGTGGTGGCGTTGGCGTCGTTGTTGTTCTCGAGGTGGAAGTTCATGTCCCCGAGGAGGATATAGTCCGTGGAGGCGAGGGCGTGGTTGCTGATGAGGTCGGCGATGGAGTCGCTGAACTGTGGTCGGGGTCTGGGTGGTCTGTAGACGAGTGTTCCTCTGAGGGTGGTATTGTGGTCGGTGTGGCTCTGGAAGTGCATGTACTCGGCGATGGTGAGGGTGTCGTCAGTGTTGGTTGAGACTCTGAGTGTGACCCTGTGGATGATGGCGATTCCCCCTCCCACTAGGTTGGTGCGGTATCTGCGGGAGATCTTGTTGCCTTCAGGGATGGCTATGGCGATGTCTGGAGCCAAGCGGAGCGGGTGTTGAATAAGATGCATCGGAGATGGTTGCCTTCTCTGGTTGATGGTTTGGCGAGCTGGATGCTGGTGAAGCTGCAGTTCTGGCAGGTGAAGGGCCCTGGGGTGTGCTTCGGGGGTGGCCCGGTAGCAGGAGTGATCTCGTCTGAGGTTGAGTGCGTGGAGGGTGCTCGAATCGTAGTTCGGTCTGATGTTGTGGCAGCTTCGGGGTCCAGCGGTTCTGGCGCTGGGCACGGTCCAGGCGTGGACGGGCGCAGACGGGCTTGCCTCTGGCACGCCAGCGGCGTGGCCGCCATTTAAGGCGGGACAGGAGGGAGGTGCAGCTGGGAGCCGGGCGGGACCGCAGGGGAGCAGCGGCGGGGATACAGGAGGAAAAAAAGGGCGGGAGGGGGGGAACGGGCAATGGTGGAGAACAGGAGAAGTACAACGAGCAGCACAATACAAATCAAGCAGATCACAGTACTACCAGGGGAAAACAAGCACAATACAAAAACTGATACCGGGGCACTGCAGACAGCAGGACCGAACTCGTGGTCTCGGGGGCAGCGGCAGCACAGGAGACACTGGCGCACTGGTGGAGCTGTGCGGCAGCAGGGAGTGATCTGGCCTGCAAGCAGGGTCAGGGGTCACTCCAGCTGTCGCGCAGCGGCAGCCATTTAGGGTGGGACGGGAGGGAGGAGCAGCTGGAAGGTGGGAGCAGGGCGGGGCCGCAGGGGAGCAACGGCGGGGATACAGAAGGAAAAAAAGGTGGGGGGGAACGGGCAACGGTGGCAAACCAGGAGAAGTACAACGAGCAGCACAATAAAAAACAAGCACATCACAGTACTACCAGGGGAACTCAAGCGCAATACAAAAACTGATACCGGGGCACAGCAGACAGCAGGACCGAACTCGTGGTTGCCACAGTCTCGCTAGCCAAATCAAGCAATGAAGATGAGCAAAACATATAAATACCAGAAACTACACCCATTTGAGCAATGAGAAACTCTAAGAAGATCATAAAACGGCTGCAAAGCACCAGAAATTAGATACCTGAGTCAGCCCCCAAGCCCGCCACATCAATGCACTGCCAGCTAAGACCAAATTGTGAAGTCAGAGGTACTTAAGGAACACTCTGGCTTGACCTCCAGGGAACTAGTTCCTACTAAATATCTGCATTCATTTCGGAAGGAACCTACTGCTCCTTGATTCACAGAAGCCTTGAGGCTTGTAAAACGAGCCTGTTGAAGGCAGGAAAGGATCTGTAGAAGACATTATGATGAACAGATGAGACAGGAATACAAGAGAGCACTAGCCACACACAAAGATCTCATCACAAAGGAACAAAGCAGGTATTTTACTCAGTTAATAGATAAGGCTTCCAATTCCTCTAAAGAACTATTTCAAGTTGTTCAGAGACTCACAAGCATCTCGAACAAGACCAACCCATCTGAAAGTCAAGTCTTCTGTGATGCCCTTGCAAACGCCTTAAAAGAGAAAGCCAATGGGATTTTTAAGGACTTTGATAGTGGGAACCTTCATCCTCCGTTTCCTCTTAAGGTGGCGGATCCAGTTGATTGCTCTCTTACTCACTTTTCTTTCACCACGCCTGAACAAGTGATTTTTTTACTTTTACAAAGTGAATCTGGTAAGCCTTATGACCTCTGCTCGGTAAAGATCTTGAAATTGGTTCCAGACATCATTGCAAGGAATCTATCACATATTTTTAATATTATGTTCACCATTGGGACCTTTCCTTCTGTCTGGGAAAAGGGTTCTATCCTCCCCGTTTAAAAAAAGTCCAATTTAAAAATAAATGACACGTCAAATTACCGTCCGATTGCACGATTACCTTACCCCGCAAAGATTTGTGAAAAGAGAATGAATCTTGAGCTATCTAAATACATTTTAGATAACCAGCTTCTAGACACCTCTCATTGTGGCTTTCGACCAGGACATAGCACAGAAACCCCCCTGGTCACTGCAACAGATGGAGTGAGGAAGGCAGTAAATAGCGGAGATTCAGCAGTTTTGATCTTACTGGACCTATCTGATGCCTTCGATACTGTAGATTATACTACGCTTATTAACTGTCTAGAGGAAATAGTGATGAAGGAGGTCGCCCTTGATCTACTCTCCTCTTTTCTCAGTGACAGATCACAAAAAGTAGAAATTAGGGAAATTTAATTCTTCGCCTTTCTCCTTGCCATGTGGAGTCCCTCAGGGGTCATCCCTCAGCCCAACACTTTTCAATGTTTATGTAGCGAAAATGGCCCCTCTCATTAGAAACTTCATCTTGGATATAACCTCCTATGTTGATGATACTCAGTTGTTAATTGTGGCTTCCAATAACAATTAGTCATGCCCTCTGAGATGCCGAAATTGCATAAAGGCAGTCAGTGGCTGGATGAGTGGGCAATGCCTGAACAGTAACTCAGGTAAAACCGAGATCATTGTGTTCAGGAACCCTTCTCCTGCATGGTCAACTAGCTGGTGACCTGAATATTTGCCCCAGCCTCCTCTTCCTGTCACCAAAGCTAAGAATTTAGGAGTCATCATTGAGGACAACCTTAATATGTGGGCGAAAATCTCAGCTATAACATCTTCAGCTTACTATATCCTAAAATTGATCAGGAAAATTCTTTCATTTATCCCGGATAGCCACAGGAAAACCTTAATCACTGCGCTTGTCCTTCCCAAGTTGGACTACTGCAATAGTCTCTATCGAACCATCCTGGAAAAACACATATGTCGACTTCGGTTAGTCCAAAATGCTGCAGCTAGATTGATTCTTAAGCTTCCCAAATTTCATTCCATCACTCAGGGACTTAGGCTGCTTCACTGGCTTCCCATGCATAGTCATGCTAAATTTAAAGCCCTCTGCTTAGCCCACAAAGGAAAGAATGACTCAGGGTCGGACTTCCTCATATCAGCTTTTAAGCAATAAGCCTAATCGAGAGCTTAGATCGGCCAATGCCAATCTCTTAGCCATCCCTAAATTTGAAAAGATGCAATGTGGTGGCAGAGGTATAGTCCTCAACACAATCAAACTTTGGAACAGCCTTCCACCTCATCTCAGAGCAATTCCCTCCTTATCATCTTTTAGGAAGGAGATAAAGACCTGGCTATTTAACATCTAAACAGCACATAGCTTGCCTTCAGTCAGCACCAAGAGACCTTGTGGTAATTGTGCGCTTGAAAAGAAATTCTAACATAACAGCTGAGGAGGTGGCGCTCTAAATGCATGACAATGCATTTCAGTGCGGTGGTGCGGACCACCACACTGAAATGCAGTAGTCTAACGCCTGATGTGTGGTACTTGGTAGGGATGTACAGTTGTGTAGCCAGAAACAAAGCAGAATTTATAAGATGCATTACGTGAAAAGGGAGTGTTGTCACTATGCAGTTTTAATTGCATTTTCAGAAGTAGTCACACACTCAGATGAATAAAAAGTGCCATTGGTAAGTGCAAGGGACTGAGTCTGATTCATAGTGTCAACAACTGCAGGCATTTACAAAGGAAGACAGAACTGCTACTAACCAAAGAAAGTTAAGGCATTTTCCACTGCCTTAACTTTATATCCAAGGCTTGGTCCCTGGAGCTGGCAGAGGTCACATTTGGGAATGTGGTGAAATCCAAAGAACCACAATGTAGTAGGCATTCACAGATATTCCAAATGTGTTATAGACCTTATTTGCACACCACATTTTGCATCACAAGGGGCTTGAATAAGGGATATACAGCTACATGCATCAAGGTATTTAGGAGTCGCAAACGGTGCGAATTGGTAAATTCGGCCGTTTGCGATTCCTAAATATCTTTTTTGGATGCATCAACATTTTTTGGAAAATCGCTATTTATAGCGAATTCCAAAAATGGGATTGCTGTTAAGGAATCGCAAATTTACGATTCCTTAAAAGCAATGCATGATTGCATTTTAAATTGCGAATTCGCAATTAGGGGGTGCAAATTACCACGAGGTTGAACCTCATGGTAATTTGCGAAAATTTTTAAAAATGCTCAAAATTGCATTGTAAACACTGTATTGGTACAGACACACATGTCCTTAGGACATGTGTGTGTGAAACTTGCACTTTAAAATGCATTTCAGGGGTGCAGGGGGGGTCATTTGGACCCCCCCTGCACCCATGATATGCATTAACATTTTGCGAATCGCAAATAGGAACTCGCAACATGTCAATGCCTTCCTATTGATTCCTATGGGCCTTTTGGCCCATAGGAATCAATGGGAATTGGGAAATCGCAATTTAGAATTTGCATATTCCTTGCGATTCGGTAAAAATTGCGATTTTCACCAAATTGCAAAAATTATGCGAATAAATGAATGCATCCCATTTTGCGATTCCTTATTTGCGATTCCCTATTTTTCGCAAATAAGGAATCGCAAAATATCCCGATGATGCATGTGGCCGATAGTTGTGTAAAGAATCACTAATACTCCCCTGTTTTAGTAGATTGGGGAAATAGAGTTGTTACAAAGGTCTTCAAAGTGCAGAAACATTTTTTAGAAACTATTTATCATTTGCAAATTAACCACCACAAATCGGCAGACATATGATTAGCTGTACACATGTAAATCTATGATTGGTCCATGACATTTCTGGGAATACGAAAAATGTGAAAATAAGTTAAAGAAACAGAGTATGTACATCTACAATTTGTAAAGTACCTTGAATCAGGCCATGTGACTTCGGGCTGTCTCTAGTGTATGTGAGACTTTCAGGTTGCATGTCTCGATCTGTGTGTAAATATGGAAGTACTGAAAGTAGATACGTGCAATATCTAAATTCACTATAGGTTGGTGAAGATAATCAGTATTATGGTTGCTCCTGGGGTGGCGTCTTCCATTTGCGACGGCATATAATACAATGATTGCTGCACATCCTCGGGAGGGTGTGTCCCCCTGGGCACAACTTTTTGTTCTAATTATAGGGTCCTCAGGTTCTAAATAAAGATAATCCAAAAGAAATATTCAATCCTTTTTTTTTATTGGTTCTTTAAATTGATTCTTATAGTTTCGCTTCATACATTTATAGCGATAGACCTTAAATCATAATAACTGGATTGCGATATCCAATGCATTTCGGGTATCTTACTCTTCATCAGGGATAAATCCTACAACAAACATATAATATCATGAGGGACTAAGAAATTATATACAGTTTGACGTTATAGTGATGCATGTGAATTGCATGCAATCACGCTAATCACGATCAAACTAGGTTCCACTGTTCTAGTCTCTTCTGCAATGTGCTCATATCTTCTTGAGTGCATGTCAAATAGGTTTTGGACAATCAATCAATCAATCAATCACAGCATTTATATAGCGCACTACTCACCCAGAGGGTCTCAAGGCGCTAGGGGAGGGGGGTCCGCTACTGCTCGAACAGCCAGGTCTTGAGTTGCTTCCTGAAGGTGAGGTGGTCCTGGGTCAGGCGGAGGTGGGTCGGGAGGGAGTTCCAAGTCTTGGTGGCGAGGTAGGAGAAGGACCGTCCCCCTGTGGTGGCTCTTCGGATGCAGGGGACGGCGGCGAGGGCGTGGCCGGTCGATCGAAGCTGGCGTTTGGGAGTGTAGAAGTTGAGGCGGCTGTTGAGGTATCCTGGGCCTTGGTTGTGTAGGGCTTTGTGTGCGTGGGTGAGGAGACGGAAGGTGATTCTCTTGTTGACCGGGAGCCAGTGCAGGTCTCTCAGCTGTCCGGAGATGTGGCTGCGACGGGGGATGTCCAGGATGAGTCGTGCTGAGGCGTTCTGGATCCGCTGGAGTCTCTTCTGGAGTTTGGCAGTGGTTCCGGCGTAGAGGGAGTTGCCGTAGTCCAGACGACTGGTGACGAGGGCCTGGGTGACCGTCTTCCTGGTCTCGGTGGGGATCCACCGGAAGATCTTACGTAGCATGCGCAGGATGTTGAAGCACGACGAGGAGACGGCGTTGACCTGTCTGGTCATGGAGAGGGAGGAGTCCAGGATGAAGCCCAGGTTGCGTGCGTGGTCTGTTGGTTTGGGTGCGTTGCCTAGGGCAGGGGGCCACCAGGAGTCGTCCCAGGCGGAGGGTGAAGATCCCAGGATGAGGACTTCCGTCTTGTCCGAGTTCAGTTTCAGGCGGCTGTTCTTCATCCATTCGGCTACCTCTTTCATCCCTTCGTGAAGGTTGGCTCTGGCGGTGGCGGGGTCGTTGGTGAGGGAGAGGATCAGCTGGGTGTCGTCAGCGTAGGAGATGATGTTGAGGTTGTGCTGGCGTGCGATGTCTGCGAGGGGGCTCATGTAGACGTTGAAGAGGGTTGGACTGAGCGAGGAGCCTTGAGGAACGCCACAGATGACTTCGGTGGCTTCTGATATGAACGGGGGGAGGCGGACTCTCTGTGTTCTTCCGGCGAGGAAGGAGATGATCCACTCCAGTGCCTTCTCCTGGATTCCGACGTTGCTGAGGCGCTGCACTAGTGTACGGTGGCAGACAGTGTCGAAGGCCGCGGAGAGGTCTAGGAGGATGAGTGCTGCTGTTTCTCCGTTGTCAAGCAGGGCTCGTATGTCATCGGTGGCTGCGATCAGGGCGGTCTCGGTGCTGTGCTTGGCCCGAAAGCCAGACTGCGAGAGGTCGAGGGATCCGTTCATCTCGAAGAAGGCGGCCGGCTGCTTGTTGACGGTCTTCTCGATGACTTTTGCAGGGAACGGGAGCAGCGAGATGGGGCGGTAGTTCTTGAGGTCGGTGGGGTCGGCTGATGGCTTCTTTAGTAGAGCGCTGAGTTCGGCGTGCTTCCAGCTCTCCGGGAAGGTGGCGGTGTTGATGATGTCCCGTAGGTGGGGTGCGATGACAGCGTCGGCCTTGTTGAAGACGTGGTGAGGGCAGGGGTCGGTCGGAGATCCCGAGTGGATGGAGTTCATCGTGCGGACGGTGTCTTCGGTGCTGATCGGGGTCCAGGCGCGGAGGGTGGTGGTGGTGGTCGGTGGTTCGGTCGTGGCGTGCGTCGGTTGAGTGCTGAAGCTGTTGTGTATGTCCGCGATCTTGTTGTGGAAGTAGGAGGTGAGGGAGTTGCAGAAGTCTTGCGACGGGGTGATGTCGTTGTTTCCGTCGTTGGGGTTGGAGAGCTCTTTAACGATGTTGAAGAGTTCTTTGCTGTTGTGTGCGGTGTTGTCCAGTCGTTCCTTGAATGCAGTTTTCTTGGTGGCGTGGATTAGTTGGTGGTGTTTCCGGGTGGCGAGCTTGAAGGCAGTCATGTTGTCCGGTGTTGGGTCTCTGCGCCAGGCTCTCTCGAGGGCTCGGCAGTTCTTCTTGGAGCTCTTGAGTTCGTTGGTGAACCATGGGGCCTTCTTGCTGCCGGGTCTGCTAGGCGGGGTTCTCAGAGGGGCGAGGTCGTCTGCGCAGTCGCTGATCCACTTCGTGAGGTTGGTGGCCGCTTGGCTGGGGTTCGCTGCACTGGTGGGTGGGTTCTTGCTCAGGGAGGTCGCGAGCTGGTTGGCTGTGATCTTGTTCCAGCTTCTGCGTGCAAACCTGTTGCTGGTGGTGGTGGATCATGGTCCTTTTGAAGCTGAAGTGGACGCAGCTGTGGTCCGTCCAGTGGAGTCCGATGGCGTGGCTGAAGGTGATGTCCTTGCTGGATGAGAAGACTGGGTCGAGTGTGTGTCCGGCGTAGTGGGTGGGGGTGGTCACCAGCTGCTTGAGTCCGAGGTTTGCGAGGTTGTCCAGCAGGGTCGTGGTGTTGCGGTCGTTGTTGTTCTCCAGGTGGAAGTTGAGATCCCCGAGGAGGATGTAGTCAGCGGAGGGGAGAGCGTGCGGGCTGACGAAGTCGGCAATGTCCTCACTGAATTATGTGCGTGGTCCCGGGGGTCTGTAGATGAGGGTGCCTCTGAGGGTGGTCTTGGGGTTGATGTGGACCTGGAAGTGCAGGTGCTCAGCGGGTGCGAGGGTGTCGTCGGTGTTGGTCGTGATGCGGATGGTGTTCTTGTGGATGATGGCGATGCCTCCTCCAGTCTGGTTGATGCGGTCCCTCCGGATGATCTTGTAGCCGTCTGGGATGGAGATGGCGATGTCGGGTGCTGAAGAGGAGTTCATCCAGGCTTCCGTGAGGAAGGCGACGTCTGGGGCAGTGGTGTCGAGCAGGTTCCAGAGCTCGACGGCGTGTCTGTGGACGGAGCGGGTGTTGAGCAGGATGCATTTCAGGTGGCTGCTGCTGTTGCTCGTCTCGGTCTTGGTCGGTGCGGGGTAGTGCAGGTCCGGATGCAGGTGAACTTGCAGGAGTGGCAGCAGAAGGGTCCGTGGGTGCATCTCGGGGTGGCTCGGTAGCAGCCTGGGATATGGCCGGCGTTGAGAGCGTTGAGTTCAGTGGCGTCGTACGTCCGGCGGGTGGGCTGGGGTCTGCGGGGATCAGGGGTCCTGGCAGGGGTCCATAGGCGGTAGTTAGGGAGTCGGGATTATTTGGTCTGACTGGCCACGTGATAGCATGTACCAGATGGTGAAGGACAGATACCAAAGAATGGTTGCTTTTTAGTGATGGACAGATACTACAGAATGGTTAGTTTATAATAGTAAATTGAAGAAGGATTGAGAAAGTTGTTTCAAATAGATCTCCCCCACATCAACTGCTGACTGACAGCAACCATGTGAAGAAAATGATTACTTGCAACTGGCCAATCTTGTGATCACAAAGACCATTCCAGGAGCCCCCACTATTTTCGTACTAACGTGGTCAAAACCTTGCCAACCATCTGGTACATGCTATCACGACTCCCTAACTACCGCCTGTGGACTCCCACCAGTAATTGGACATTACCGTTGCCAATCTTGCATTGTGTCCGATCTGACCCACAACGCTAAGGACTTCCGACATAGCAACAAAACTTATCCTCTAAAATCATTTACGAACTGTAGGTCACAAAATATAATCTACCCAATCTAGTGCCCGTGCGACCTGGTTTATATTGGCCAAACCACCCAAATGGTCAAACAAAGGATCATACAACATAAGAGCCGTATCCATTGCAAAACCTTGACAGAGCCCCTTGTCACACATTATGTTGAGAAAACTATACAGAACTCAATATGATTTGGCATGTGATTGAACAACCTACCCTACCCCTAAGAGGGGGTAATCTCCAAAGCCTCCTGAACCGCAGAGAGTGCAAGTGGATAACAACTTGTAACTCAGTGAACCAGGGATTGAACACACTTGACGAATGGAACAGTACCATACATACTTGAACACCAATGGACCCAGTCTGTTTTCTCATGTCTTGAATGGAACAGTACCATACATATCTGAACACCTATTGACTCATTCTGTTCTCTCCTGTCCTAATACCCCTTCTTTTCATACCTCAGCCATACTACTGAGCAGAAGCGCCATCATCATCCCCACCTTCCCCAGTGCCCGCTACAGCCAGTCCGGCCCTGAACACAATCCTCTTTATGATAGTGCTCCAGTAATTGTGTTGGAAAAGGTTGCACCTTTCTCAATTTTAGTTTTTGTTAAATTTTCTTCAAAAGCACAGACATTATTATACTGATCCACTTGAAAATTCTCAAAACGCTGACCAACCAATAAACCACATCCCCATCTATGCATCATATCCATAGCTGACTAGTGGCGAGGCCTAGTTTGCATTTTTTTCCTGGTAATATGATTTATTACAGATGATGTGTTCCTGCTGCGTGGGCCTGCTTCTTCTTATATATTTACCCTAGGGAGGAACTCCTTGAGTACGTGACTGCAATCCATAAGCATAGAACACCTAACAAAAGGCTGCTGGAGAGCCATTTAGTCTCATTGCAACATAAGCAGCGAATGTCATATGAAAGTATTCTCAAGAACAGAAGTGGACTGTCTGGAATATGAAGATGTTTTGTTGTAATACATTGCAGCGCTGTGACTTTCTGTTTGTGTGCATTAATCAGATTACAGCTGAGGTGCCTGCACGTCTGTCGCGAGTGTTCACAGGGAGCACGCGGCAGGCGCCTACTTCATTTAATTCAAAGGATGGGGTAAGACTTGAAAAGATTACCTAATTAAAACACTGTTCCTGTGGAAATAGCAGCGGCCACTCACTGACAGTATATATCCTCCTGTTAGCAGGCTGCAGTGGCGCAGATCGCAACGCAGTGATATCCCGTTATGCCCGTGGTCGCGGGGAGCGGGGGGAGGGGTGGTGCATTGGCACTTATTTTGAGTGACAGGCACTTATTTTTTTTCCTCATCAGTTATTATATCCCGAGGATATGTGAGGGAAAACAAACACAGAGAGAAGAAGAAAAAAAGAAAGAAGGAAAAAAAACGTCACAAAGAAAGCAAGCAGGAACCTGTAAGAGTTAAATAAAGGGCAAAGAGTGTCTGGCAGTCCATTAAAGAGGCTCCAGACAAGGCAGTCTGTATTTGGCGCTCCCCCATGTAATAGCGGCGACCACGTACTGCCCGTAATAGTGGCGACCACAGACTTCCGAGCAGAGCTTTGGCCATCGGCACTCTTTCTTTTTCCAAATTAAACCATGGGGGTCGCCTGCCATGCCAAAAGAGAGTGGGATCACCTTAAAAGTTGATATTAGAATGTACGGGCCACATTATCACTGCTGCCAGGGGGAGCACACCCGGGTTACGTTGTCCCTGCCTTAAAACTGTACTGCGTTTGAAATGGGAGCCCTCTCTGCTCTCTGTACCGTTGGAAGTAAAGAAGAAAGACAGACTTCTCAAACAAAATGTTTTTTAGTGTTGAGAAGTTTTTCTCGTTTGGCGTCTACTGCATCGGGAGATATTAAGCTCATAAGCGTGTCTAAGGATATCCATCAACCTTGTAAGTGATAGTTCCCCATTGTATTAAATTGCTGCTAGAGCACTAAATTAAATTAAAGTTAAAGGGAGTAAATGGACCGTAGAACTATGAGTATCCTTAATAGCCATCCAGCTGCTCAATAAATGCAAGCACTATAGCACTACCACACCAATATAAGTCAATAAGGAAGCATGTGTCTGCAAATTACCTGCATCACCGCACCATCGAACTAGCCAGCCAATGGAGACAAACGGGGAAGTCTGGAGTCTTTTTTAAACATAACACCTTAAGTGATGAAGAAATCGAATGTATTTATCAAAGTCTACTCATTCCAGACCACGTTTCCTTTGCTGCCCTAAGACAAAATCATGTTACGTTACTTCCTTTTCCAGCCTAAGTAAATCACTTGCCACAGCAGTTTGGCTCCAAAGGCAAGCTGAGAGCAATTATATTAAGAAATGCCCTGATAGTAAGGCCATATTAAATTATGGAAGCAAATCAATACATAATCATATAAAAGAAAAGGTAACACTTTACCTATTAGCCAGATTTATGGAGAATTCTGCATTATATTGCCGTAGTATTGTCACGAATGCGAGAAAAACCCAGAGACATATTTATGTGCACCTTTCCATCAGCGACACAAAGGAAACATTAGTCAAGTCGGGTAATATTTATTGTTTGATTAATTAAAAATCATGCAATGTGAAATCATGAAAAATCCACATTTAATAAAAACACATTTGTTTTAAACGTAATGCATTAGGCATATCAACATGTTTTCAAATTGCAAGTCTAAGAATCCTCATGAAAATGTGGTCCTCAGGTTTCTGAAAGTATTTAGAATACTCATCTTTAACGCTTATATTTCTTAGTGCATGTGCAAATTAACTTGTCTAGGCGTGCAATTTTTCATGCACTAGTTGCAAATACTTCTATAGGTGCAAGGAACATATTTATACTAAAATCAAATTACAAGAGCGTAATTTCCTTCTTATCAATATCAGATTTGAAAAAAATGCATATCTTTTCCAGTGAAGGTCATATTGTGTGTAGGACAGTAGGATTGCTTACTATGGTTACCCCCACTTTTTGCTTGTGTTTCACAGTTTTTCGACTTTAGTCTGGCTGGGGACCTGCTAACCAGGACCCCAGCCTAGCTGCTTCCTCTCTAAAATGATTGCATGTACATTAGGTACACTCCAGATTGGCTACTGGGTTACACTTGTGAGTCCCTATTATATGATACCTTAGGTACTAAGGGCATAGGTACCCCAGAGGCCTACCAGGAGCTCAAGCATGTATTATGCCACCCCTGGGAAGGCTTCCAAAATGGCACCTCAGGTCTGCTAATGCAGACTGGGTAAGGTGGTGCATGCACCCTTTACTGAGATATAGGTTTCCTACCTTTAAACACTGACACATATAAACCTATAAGTCACTCCTATGGCAGGCCTTATCAATCCTGAAGGCAAGCTGCTTGGTTTTGTGTGAGAGGGTGCCCATGCATGAGCAGGACCCCTCTGCAGCTTTCGGAATCTATTCTCTGTAGCTGTTCTGTGATGCAGCCAGACCATATACTCTTAAGTCCGTTATAACATCGCAGTAAATGCTAACTTTGGAATGGCTGCATGGAAACATGTCATGTTTGGTGTCA
This sequence comes from Lissotriton vulgaris, assembly GCF_964263255.1. NCBI lineage: Eukaryota > Metazoa > Chordata > Amphibia > Caudata > Salamandridae > Lissotriton > Lissotriton vulgaris. The sequence goes on from NC_141689.1 coordinate 999,741,272, forward strand.
AACACTTTTGAAACCTACCCCCCAACCAATCCTGACAGCAGGGGTAGAATTCCACCCTTCTAAAGGGAGAGACATGTACACTGACCTAACCGGTAATAGTTTAAAAGAGCCCAACATCACAAAATGGATGCTGCAGCCACAGACATGAGTCTGACCTCCTGCTGCTGGACAAAACTAAGGCAGGGGAGTCCTGGGCAATAGGTTTCCTGTCACAGGGAGGTGTAACCACCTCCCAGACAGGCTTTAGTGTATCGGGGCAGGGTGGGTGGATTCAGAGAATGCTTTTCAGACAGTGCTGGGGGCACACTTGGTGTCCCTGTGCATATCCCAGTGCAAACCGGCTGCAGGGGCACTCAGCCCCTGCTCTGGCACGAAACTGGACAAAGGGAAAGGGGTGTAGCCACCTCCTCCCTAGATCCTCCAATAGGTGGGTCCCCAGAGTAAGTCCAACCCCCTAACTTAGTATAAGTATGAAATCCCAGTCCTTAGAACTTCAGATTACAGCTGGATGTAACTTGGCAACATGTATCCTGGAACTTCAACATTCTACATCGCCTAGAAGAAGGAAGAACTTCCCTTGCGGTCAAGGAGTGACTCCCGGTTCAAACAGGCACCAAAGAAGCATCTTGCCGGTCTGCATTTCCAAGGTTCCCGCTGGATCCTGATGGATTTGCGACTCAGAACATAGACTTCCAGACTTCTCAGAGGCCGACAAGAGATCCCAGCAAAGCTGAGACCCGCAGCCCTCACGAGTGATGTTGCACCAGAACTCCTGGAAACTATGCACATTTGCTAGTGCATCTACTTCCTGAGCTTTCCCGAAGTTGTGCATTAGGCTACTTGTAGTCCAAGCCCGGAGCACCATGTGCACCGAAGATTGTGGGCCTACACTCCACTGGTGTTCCGTCAGCCTGCTTCTAGCATTTCTGCTTGAGGCCCCTTTGCGATCCCTGGTCTGTCAACTGGTGGGTCCCCCAAAGGTAACTCTTCTGTTTCTTGGGCTTTCCTGGTTGCTCCAGATGTGCCCTGACTCCCCTCCGAAGGGTGAGTCCCTTAGACCTTGCTGGTCTGCACCAAAGTCAATCTTTGCTTTCTGCATGAGTTGCTGTTGCCAAAACTGGTTGGGTCCAATCTGGAAACCAACATCGCAGCACTCAACATCCTTTGTGGGACAACTTTAATCCAGCTCCTGGTTGTCCTCGACGCCTCCTGGTCCTCTTGGCTGAAGAGTCAAGCTTTACCTTCTTTACCTGAAATCACCCGACATCGGTTGGCATCTTCTCATCGCCTTCCTGGTCACTGGTAAGTGACCCGGACTCTGTCCCCTCTGCTTTCTGGTTCTTCAGATCTCTGATCCACCCTTGGATCCACTCGGACACTTTCCACTTGGATGCCTGCAGCATTTTTCAGCAGCTCGCCATTAAAATCGATGACGAAACCCGACACAAAAAGACACCTATGCACCCGGTTTCCCTGGGTGAGGTAACTAAAGTACTCCGGTGCTCCCGTGGGGGTTGACTCTAGAACCTCCTAGTTCTAAAGTGGTTTGCTCCAAGTCCTCTTCTAAGTGTCCTTAATTTGTAATTTTACAACCGGACACTTCCCATAGCAGTTAATGGTGATTTGCGGCTGTGTTTAGACACTGCTCGCGTCCTCCGTGGGTCCGCTGTGTTACTACTTGGGTGGTTCCTGGTGGCCCCAGTGGTTCTAAAGCCTCTAGGCCTTGTATCTATGTCAGTCATGGTTCTTATACCAATTTATTAATATATGGTTTGGTACGCCCCTAGGGCTCAACGTATATTGTGCTAATTTACTGTGTGCTAAATAAGTTTACTGAATGTACTTTTGCCTCTAGCCTCATAAAGAGACTAGAGGGATGTGTTTAGAATAAATACATATATTTTATATATATACCTGGTGTGGTTCTCCTTTCGTTTGGTCATTCATGAGAGTATAGACTGGTAAAACAAGCTGCTTTACATTCCTTCAAGACTTAGCTCGAAAGCTGCTCTCCAAAGCTACCACTAGGATAGCTTTCTATATAGGTTGTCTTTAAACCTACCATCAATAAGGGTCGTTTGGACTGGTGCAAGGTGCCCACTAGAATAGTGGACAGCATATTCCAGGCCAACTTCACACATTGTGCAAATTAGCTTTTATGCATAAAGGATTTGGGATCTCTTTAGCAATAGTTTAGCTTAGCTTAGCGCCGGGACACCTCTGTTTGAGGTAGCTGTTGCGCTTTATAAGTGTCTGTATTATTATTATTAATAGTTCTGCAAGTTCAATCAACAAGGATTATTGGGGTCTATTCACAAGAGTCTAATTTCCTTTTTACCAGTATCAATAATTTTGCAAAAGGAGAGTTCACGTCTATATCAGTGCTTGTTTGGAGGAGCGCACTCTCTGAATATTAAGATGTTTCTTTAATAGCACCCTTCTTTCTTTCATCAGTTCCTGGCAAACACAAACAAAATGGATAATGTTTTCTTCTCCTTCTTTGCATAGTCGGCAGGACGTGGGCTTTGTTGTGGGCAGCCATGGCATTGCATGAGATGATCCCGAGAGAAGGACGAATCGTGCTTTCATAAAGGCATTTTATAGTTTTATAGACCAAATTGTTTCTAGGTAAGACTACGATTTAGAAGTTTTATGTTGGATCAACATCATCCATGCGTGCGCTCTTTTCTAAAAGGAGTCTTTGCTTTCAGCGTTGAAGATGTTTTAGTATTCTGTTGATTACTTTTTTGAAAGATTCTGGAGTAATAGACATGCCTCATATCGAATGTGCTGAGAACTCATCTAAAGCTGCTTGTAGATACTTCCAGAACTGTGAATTTTTATTTACTTGCATTTCTTGCCAGAGCAATTGACACATTGGGTTGGAAATGGTTGTTTTTATTCTTTTCCATACCTTTAAGTATTGACCTTGCCTTGCAATGAGCTGATTTGGTAACCCATATTTTAACCTAATTTGGGCTGGCAATGCATTACAAGGAAGTCAGAAAAGAAACTTAAATATTGTTGTGATAACATTGTTTAAGGTTATCGAATCCCTACATAAAATGTCTGACTATGGTGAATAATACTAGGCAGTAATTTAGCATTTTTGACCTTTAGCTGGGTCCTCCCAGGGACCATCTACAGAGTACGGAATGCCATGAGTAAGGTGTTACATCTCCTTTGCAGGTCTGTCTTGTGTTGCTGAAATGTGCCCTTATCATCAAATAGGACAGCCAGGTACCTATATATTTTTACTTGCTCCAGTTGACAGTTTTGTAGATACCATTTGTATTTGTATTTTTTCTGTGTCATGCTATTAACTTACATCACTTTAGTTTTAGCCTCATTTATTACCATGCCATTTACAAGAGAGTAATTTATTATTCGGTTTATAAGGCGTTATAGCCCTATCTTTGGATTAGAAGAATGACGTTGTCAGCATATAGTACATTTTACATATGTATTTCTGCTAACTTAGAGGGATGAGCGATCTTGTTGTCTATGACTTGTGTTAAATCTGATAAAAGCAAGGTAAATAAGTATGGCGCCAGAACACACCCTTGTTTTAACCCCAATGAAGTATCAATTTTCCTTGACATGTGTGAACAGTCACCTATTCAAACTCTGATCCAAGTATCGGAGGAAAGTAATTGAATTGCTTTTAGAAGGCTTGCTGGTATTCCTTGTTTCTCCAGCTTTTCCCAAAGAGTTTGCTGGTGCACACAGTCAAACGTGGATTTGAAATCCACAAAGCATAGGGGTATTGGTTGCTTCTAGGATTCATATTTGCTAATTAGTATTGAAAGTGCTAAAATATTAGTTGTCGTACCCAGCCCTTGCATACAGCCTGATTGATTTGACAGGATTATCTGCTTCTCAGTTGCCCATTTTGATAGCTCTGTCAGGAAAATTCCTGCGAAGTGCTTGGGCTCTGTGTCTTGTAATGTAATTAAACGATAGTTGGCATGTTGTGCCCAGTCACCATTTTTATATATAGGTGATATTACAGAGCCTTTCCATGATTCCGGTGTAAATGATGACTGAACTGCTTTATTAAAAACTCTTTTCAGGTATCCTGCCCAAACAATTGGGTTATCTTTATACAGGGCAAATGCAATTCCGTTTGGTCCAGGGGCTCCATCTTGTCTCTGTTTTCTGATCAGTTTGCATACTTGGTCTTCTGTTATATTCAGTTCACTTTCAAAACTAATTTTGCCTTTTGTTCTTCTGTAGTTATCTGACCTGACGCTTTGATTAACCTATGGGTTGTTCTTCAAGCGAGTTGTTGAAAACCCTACCCAGTTAGCTTCAATTAGTGTAGACATTGTATTTGTCATGTTAGATCTATTTAAGCTGTTGATCATTTTCCAGAAGTCTCTTGAATTTTTCTTTTTACTGGTATTTAATGCTTTTGCTTCGAGTACTTATTTTGCTTGAGATTTTTCATCACAGATTAACCTCCTCAAGCCTGCATTAGGCCTCTTCAGTTTGGAGCAGAGGTCTTGAATATCAGGCCATTTCTTTATCTGTCTCAATATTCTGTTGCAGCTTTATTTCAGTGTTCGACTTGTAAGACATAATTTAATACTGGGTAATGCTTGTGCTTAATGAATTTCCAAAGCATAAGTGGACATTCATTTCTTTATAAAAAGTGCCCATTTCACTGTTGCAGTGAGAGAATGCGCTTGAAAGCAGTTCTCTACCAGTGTTACTGCTATATTCATGAGTGAGGCTTCAGAACTTTCCGACCAATATAGCCTACTATAGTTTATCAGTGCCAACTCCCCGCAAAGTATTTTTAACTTCTGATGTCTTACACATTGAAGCTTAATATCCATTATTTGTTGGCCGTTATCACTTCCATTTCTTTTTGCAATCTGATAGGAGGATATCATTTGGAAGAAGCTCAGGAATACTATTGAGTAGTCAATCCGCGATTTTTGACCAAGTGCTTGGTTGGTCCGTGCTGCAGGTGTGTCTTATAGAAAACGTCAGTTTAAGACCCTTAGACCAAGGGATTCCAAATGTTTTACTGGGCTCTTACCCACTATGCCTACAGACCCTTTAGACTCTGGAGTCAATGACTGTTAAGTGATAGCCTATGGGTGGTGCTGTTATGTTATGGTTTCTTCTCTGGTGTATGTCCACAAGAGGTTCATGTTAAAGTCACCCAAAAAATAATTTCCGGGTAAGTTTCCTTTATAAGATTACTGGTCATTGATTTCCTAGTACTTTATAAGATTACTGGTCATTGATTTCCTAGTACTATCGTCAGGATGTATGAAGACATTCATTAATGGCAGAAGTTTTTTTCACACACTTTTACTGTTAAAAAAAATGTGACCATTTGTGTCTACTTGTTTATGTTCCCATTTTAGGTCTATTGCTATGAATGTTACTGGGCCCCCACTCGTTCGTCCATGTTTACTTTATAAAAATGGCCAGGGGAAATATCCAATGAAACCTTCCAACATAAGAAATTGAGTTGCCCAGGTTCCTTAAAGTAATAACATCTAAAAATTACTAGTCATAGAGGTCAAGTACACGTTTTGAATCTTGGATGGTACATCATTTATATTCCAAGAGCATATCTTTATTATTTCCCCTTGGTCATATGGTTGTTGCCAGACACACAGTTTTTTGAACCTGAGAGGCCTGGGTTACCCCATAGAGGGCTGCTGTCAACCAAACTTGATTACGTTGCATAACATCTCTCCTTGATGTTTAGTGTTAAATGTTGGTGGTAGGCTAGTTGTTTTGCCAATAGTATTTTTCAGTATTGAGAATACTTGACTATATTTAGTTTTGTTTCATTGATAGCCAAGTTTCTCTGGAGAAGTAAATGGGCTTGGATAGAGAGATTGTTGGGGCCTACTGATTTTTATTGTCCAGTTTAGGAAGGTTTCATATTACTAGAGGATTTGTTCTGCTTAATGGATAGAGTTCCACATCACCAGTGAGAGTTCTTGTTTATCATCTATGTTGGATAAGAATTCAATAGATTCTATATTTTCACTTTTGATGTTTACCAGCGGTGGAATTGCTTTAAAAAATCTCAAAATGTTACCCCAGCATAAAATATTGTGCTTTCCGCTGGACTGGTATTCTGGTTTAAAGGAAACTTGACACCTTCCTTCTTTATGGTTGTGGGTTGTACTTTTTTCATCACCTAGTGCAAGAGTTGTATAAGATTTTTTTGATGAAGTCATCAACTGATTTGGTGACTCTAGCCTTTGACATGGTTCTGCATATGTATCATTCGTGTTTTCCCTTATTCGTTGTTTAGGTGATTGTTGAATCGTATTTGTCCTATAAATTGTGGTATCTATATTGTATCCTTCTGGGTCCTCGTACTGCAGCTCCAAATTTTTTTGCTAGTGTTTTGGGTTTCCTGTTTTTTTCTAATCAAGTACTGGCATCACAATTCAAATGAGTTGTCCTTTCCTTTGTTAATTTTGAGTCTTCTGGGGGCAAGATTTTATGCTTTATTTCCCTCATGTGTTTTCCATCTGATGCAGTCTTGACTCTTTGGTATTGTGTAGCAATTTCTAAGTTGTTTGGCGAAACATGAAGTTGTTGTTCAGTTGAATCAATTGTTTTTTCACATTCCTTAGCAGGTGTTGACTCCTGGATTTTTGTTGAATAGAGAGTAGTACTTTTTGTTTTTTCCTATAGCTTTTCAGGGCTGGGTCTGAGATGTTCCTGGTTCATGGTTAGTTCTGTTTGTATTGTCCCCTGTTGTTATTGTTGTGATTCTTTGAGGTGAAATTGCAATTATACTATTTTTTATCTTATTTTTTGCTTTACGTTGTGTTTTTCTCAGTTTTTTCATCATTGTGAATAGAGGAGAAGTTGGTTGCGTTTTTTTGTGAGCTATTCCATTTTATCACCCCATAGATCAATTTTATTTTGAAGGTCTGCTCCCTAAAATGTGTAAGTTCCCTTTTAAGTCCTCAAGTATGGTGCTCAGTACTTCAGGGATCATGGCCAATTTCTTGATCAGTGGTGCACAAGTGCAATCTATATATGGGGTTGTTGATGTTTGTGTTAATAATATCAAGAATTTTAGAGTTGCCAGTTTCCGGTCTTCACCTGCCACTGAATTTGCCATGGCATTGAGAAGGTCATTTTATTTGATTGGTACATGAGAGCTTCCAGTGTCAAATGAGAAGTTCTAAAAATATGCCCCAAAATGCCCCTGAGTCGGGGATTAAGAAAACCGGATAGCCTTGGTCATGCACAAACTCACAATTGCGTTGAATTATACTTTATTCCCAAATGAAGGGCTTGAGTGTTCTCCCTCTTTCATTTTTGACTGAGTAAACTGTAAGCTGGTGTTTCGATCATTATTTTGGTAGGTGTACTCCAGAGTTGCAGATTGTCCGATTTTAATGAGGATTCCTCCATATGCTCTTGATTCCGATTTTCCTGCATAATGTTCTCATAGATCCGTATGACATTTATCTTGTCCGGCTTAATGTCAGAGTTTGATTAAGGAAGATTCATGGTTTCGCTAAGTGTTTTGTGCTGAGACTCCAGGTCGCCTCCTGCCGTAAGCACTTTTCTTTTATCCGATTTTATTTGGAAAGCACAAGGTGTAGGTTCCATTGTAATTTTACAATTTTTAATATTTACTGTTACTTTGTGTGAGAGCAGAGCCCCTGTTGACAGTAAACTTTGACGGTCTCCTGGAGCTAATTCAGGTGAGTTTGGGGCCCCTTGGAGCACTTGTGTAGTTGAAGCTAGTGTTAACATTTTCAAGTCTGTTATTAGCCTCCAGTGAGTGACCTTGTTTTTCTCCAAATAGATTTTTTGTCCTACTTCATGCTGGTCTGGGGCGCTTATATTTTGATCTGGACATGAAGCTTTTGCTTTCCTCAATGGTTTAATTGGAATTTGAAGATTACATTTTTCAGTTTGCAGAGTGAACATGGCTCGTTGGGTCTTTCATAAAGTCAAACTTGTGTGGGAATTTCCATTGATTTTTCTAACATCCGTTCAACAGGTGAGATTAGTGGCTGGTTCTCCCATTCTATTATTGCCGTAACGTTTCTTGAGGTTGTTGATAATTAAAGTTTGTTTTTCCTCCTTATAGGGGAAACGGGGGTCTTTCCTTGCCTGATCGCATAGCCCTGTTCCAATTTGATCTTATCTAAGAACCCTTAAACAGCTTGGAGGTAACTGACTGGGTTCACAAATTGTTCTGTGATTACATGGAGGAGGACACAGGCAGGAATTTCTACACTGAGGCAGCTGCACCAGACTGATTCCACCTGCCACTACCACCTCATAGCAATAATAAGGACTGATTGGGTCTGGTCTAGCGGAGAAAGCCAAGGCAGTTGGGCTGCAAATTGGTGCCAAGGAGCCACCACTCTCCTTGTTCATCTCGCCTCGCTCTCCACTATCTCCTCCACACTTTCCCTATTCTCCTCGAACAGCTGCCGATATTTCATGTGGCAGCTAAGTACTGAGGGGATTAGGCACGGTCTGTCTAACCTAGTACAAGCTGCACCATACTATTGCAGGCCACTTCCACGCAACATGGAAACGGTGCTGCAACCTAGTTCTTCTGGGGTACCTACCCACTCACTCCACACTCTCTCAGTATCTCCTACTCCCTCGGTGTCCACGACTCTTAGTGAGGAGGACACCCACTTTAGATTCAGCTTATCATTGGGTTCTCAAACTTGGTGGGCTGGTGGAAACCAGTGGGGGCAAGAAACCTAGTGTCCCCCAGGGGTGGTGCAATGTCAGACAGAGACCAATTAATCTCATCCTGCCGCGGTCACTGCCAATGCCTGTTCACTACCTGACTCTGTACACCCGCCTCTTTGTGGCCGCCCTCTGCGCTGGTTCTCAATATGGGTTGAGCGAGGTGAGAGGAGCAGGTAGCTGAGCTGGTTTGGGGGTCAAAGTGTCCCAGAATAGAACAGCTAAACGCTGGCGGCAGCAGCAGTAACCTCCTGGCGGCAAGTGATGTCAATACGTCTGCAGCATCAAGCAGCTCCAACACTTCCGTATGCCAATAAGGGGTAACCCTGGAGGCTGAGAGTTATATGAGTAAACATAGCATTTTCTTTTCCTCATGGAGGGTTAGTCCATACAAGCAGTTGGGTCTTATTTTTTTAATACAAATCAGTTGGAGGACAAGTCCCTCTGATTCTGTTCCCTATTTCTCCCTTCTATTTTGAAAGTATATACTCATACACACACACACAACACACATACACTCACATATATATGCATATATTTTTCACTGAAAAAACAAAGGTTAAAGTGAAGTTGTAGTGCTATTGTTAGGTGTTGAAAAATGATAAAAACGAATGTTTAAAAACATGGCAAATTCACTAGTGATTGTTTAGTGAGCTGTCTTTAACATGCACCCCATTGAGCACTGGTTCAAGCCTCACATATTAGACCACTCATGACATAGTTGACATCATTGATGACATCACTGATGTCATCATCCAATCTAATGCCCCTAAAATTAGTCTATAAACCCTTAGATCATTTCAGAAAACTAAGTAAAGTAGGTTCTAAAATGGCACAAACATATACAGCATGGATTGACTATATGTACATGTGTGCATGTTTAATTAGAAATATTGTAGTTCTTGAGACAAGTATTAATCACTATGGTAAAATGTATATGGTGCCAATTTTAACTGCTAGAGTTTTTTTAGGAGCAAACAGTACTTTAAAGAAGGCAAATACTGAGCACAACTAGTGTGAGTTGCAAACTTACAATACAAATAGCTTGTAGCTTAAGTCAAAGCCCTGTTGCCAAAATATATAGAAAAACAAGAGCTTATCCATGCAATAGATTATTGTTCTCTGAATTTCTGTGTACATGCTGGTGTTAAAGAGTTGTCATGTAATGCTACTGACCACTTTTATTTAGATTGGAGATTTATAAGGTGCAGATATTTATCCCTAGAAATGTATTGAAAATTCAGACACATCCTATATTGTTGAAGAATTTGTTATGCAAGGGTGATTCACTTACAAATGGTTCAAGACACAGTACGATTGAAAGCATTGCTCGAATGGTGTACAACATTCTGCTCATTTCAGAAATATGTGCAAGCCATTTTTACAAACTACAATGAGTTGTGCATAGGACCTGGTTGTATATGCCTCATCAGTGGCTAATATATGAACGTGAAGTTGTTGACTCAAAATTCTATGTCGAATGAGGTATTTAACAGGCACCTCTCATGAGCGGCATTCAAGGGAGATCACATTAATATTTATAGAGACATTGCTGGAAATCTTGAACAAGTTAACTTACATTTGTGAGTAATTTACATGTTTAAGTTTATTCTCAGATATTTTGCTGATTGAATTATTGTGTTTGTGCAGGAACATTTGGTTGCTTATACACCGGAATACCAGTAAAAAAAAAGATTAAAAGATATCCTTTAAAGTCCCGCTCCAGCGTTGAATGCCCGAGATAAAGGGAAACTTATTAGCAAACTAAAAAACGCTCTTTCACTGAAAAGGAAGACCTACTATATTGAGTGGTAAAATCCCACAGGGCCCGGCCAAAGTGGAAAAATACAGAGGGACACTTGCCCCCCTCCACTGGTAGATTTTGGCACCAGGAACCTCGTCCCCATTGCCTAAATGTCTTACTAGTGGGGAGGGAGGCCATGCTGCAATTTGAAAAGTGAGCCATAATTGACCCTGAGGACCCTATACACCAGTGTCGGCTCCTGCCATGTCCCAGGGGTGCCCACCCCCAGGACATAGTAGTACTGGCACAGGCAGGGAAACCTGTGTTTTTTCTCACTTGACTGGAGCATTTCTAAATTTCCCACCAAGTGAAAGCAAACACAAAGTCTGCTCACAGCTGGCGGGAGCTTTACAAATGCTTCCACCAGCTGGGAGTAGACTTCAGATCTGTTCCTCTTCAGTCAGTGAAGTGGGCAGGGAATCAGATCTGAAAATTGATCCGCCTGCTTGGAGCAGCATTTTTAGCTGCTCCCTTCAGGTGGGAGCAATGCCGGCCACACTGGATGGAGATAGCTGGCTGGAGCTGTGAGGTCCTTGGGGCACTCCCCACAGTCCCCCACAAGGAGATGTCAGGTGCCCTAGGTGGGAACTAAGGCACCCATCGTTTGTTGGCTAGGACCCCTGGGGATGTTGTCCAGTGGGCCGATAAGGGGCCCAGTGAGATGGGCTGCATGCCCCCCTTCTCCTTAATTATTGGCCAGGCCCTGGGGGATGGGGTCCCAGAAGCCGATATCACCCCTCCCCAATTAAAAAGATGCTGGACCCCAGGGTATAGGGTCATCGGAGTCAAAAATGTCCTGGGAAGGGGGGCATTGTGACTCCTCTCCATTCACGAATTGACCTGGGGGTGCTGGGTCTGAAATCAGCCCAGGGAGGGGTGTGGGGCTGCGTGCCCTCCTCCCTTTTTTTCCTATATGCTGGGCCGTTGGAGATGGGGTCCCTGGGGCTGAAATTGGGCCACTGAGGGAGGGCTGCATGCCCCTCGCTTATATTTACAGTGGTGGTCCCCAGAGTATGGGGTACCCAATGCCAAAACGGCCCAGTGATAGAGACATGTGCCCCCCTCCCCTCAAAATGTGCTGGGCCCCATGGGATGGGATCCCTGGGGACAAAATCAGCCCAGGGTATAGGAGCTGCAGGGGTTTACTGTGTGTGGGGGGTGGGGGATTAGTCCTGTGGCTTTTGGCTGTGTGCAGTTGTGGTTGGATTAACATATGGTAAATAAATATCATTTTAAGTGAAATTGCCCTAGAAATTCACTTAAAAAATCAAAGGGTAGAGGGACGTTTTAGTTAGGAAATCGAACTTACAAAACCTTAAAAATTTACAAAAAAAGAAAGGTTTCAATGTTACACGCACAAAACCATAGACATTCAACAGTTACAGTTCAGCCAAGGCCCGTGTAGGGCGTTCCACCGGGTGGTGATGTGGGGTAGGGGAGGGGCAGGGTGGGGGGCTGTAAAATGCGGGAAACCGACGATTTCAGGTAAGTTACAAAAAAAAACGAATTTCATTGCGCGCACTGCAACATCAAATGCAATGCAGCACGTGCAAAAATGTTTTTCCTTTACTTACCTGAAATCATCAGTTTCCTGCATTTTACAACTCCCACCCTGCCCCTCCCCGCCCCACGTCACCACACGGTGGAACGCCCTATATGGTCCGTGGCTGTTACAGTTATCTCAAGTAACTATACCTTGTGCCCTAAGGTAATTATATCTTACAGCCTCTGCATGCAGTGCTAATCTCACATACTACATCACTCATTACATATTCTATGACATCATTGATAATATCATTGCAAAATGGGCTGTAGAATTATTGACAATAAAACTGTGCATGATGGGGGTGCCGCATTTAGGGTTGCATCAAATACAAAAATGTTATTTAAGTAGTACTACTATAGTACTACCGTAGGCATTGCTTAATGTAGTTCGTGAATGGGACCCTATGAATTTATCGCACCAGACTTGCATAATTTTAATTTTTTTTTAGTTCTTTTTTACTGCTTGTACTGTCTGAATAAATAGAGCTTACAAGAAAGAAACAAACTTTAATTATATTTCATCTAAGCAATTAGAGTGACTTTGGTTTTTAAATGATCTTCTAACTGTAACTAAATTTTCTTGAAGATTTACACTCACAAACATTGGAAACAAAAATTAAAGTATTTACAGAGGGGAAGGCAGCATTGGCTGATTTGCTCCACACATCTTTCTGGCAATGTAGATATCAATCCTCAGCCTGTTCAATGAAATATATTTCTTTTACCCATTTGTGTGTCTGGAACTTTGACGCCCTTCTTGTGCCAAGAAGACGTTTTGCACTGTGCCTCTGCCACAAAAAAAGAGAACATACAAAACAAGCAGCTTCCATGATGTGTAGTATTGTGGCTGCCAAAGTTAATTATGGTGTTCTATTGCAATGGTTCCTGTGCCCATTAAATATGAATTAGCTATAATTGCTCTTTGTCTTTTCGTTGTCTTGAATTATAGATAAATAAAATGTTGGGATCATTGTGTAAATCAGCAAATTGTGACTACAATTATATGCAAATTGGCAGATTTATTTTAAAGGGAAATTGACTAACGGCATGAAAAGCATTTGTGAATATTTTCTATTGAAAAAAAAAAAGGATACACGTGGAGTGATTCAACGTTTCCAGGCGGGATAACAGCTGTTGCACAACTGTCTGATCCAGGGTTGCCAAGGCAACCGAAAGCTGTTCTGAGATTGGTGCTGTAAACTCGGTCTCCCCCCCACTGGATATTTGTTCACATATGACGCACTCTCACACTTTTGCCCGACAGCAAATGGCGATGGTGCACGACATGGGAACAAGGTACAAGAAATGCTATGAAACTTGGGGAAGGGTACCTAGGAAAGGCTTAAACTGTTGGAAAGTGCCTCTTTCACTCACAGAGAATTGACTAGGTTGTTCTAATTACTTGCCCTGCATTCATCTGAAATATGTTAATATTTCTGACCAAAAGAAGATTTCAGAAAATTCCCAATTGGAGGGTTGCCTGAGATATCCCTCCTGCTGCTCTGGCCCATAGATCCAGATAACATAGCATGTATTTGTAAAGCGCACGTTCATCTTGGCGCTGAATAACAGATGTTTATTATTACGAAAGGGTACTCATTTTATCGACCTCAGATGGATGAAAGGCTGAGTGGACCCACTGGGATTTGCACCTGAGACCATGAGGTCAAACACAGACCCCTGCTGTGGACACATTAGTGCACTGAGCCACCATACCACATGCTGCTTCTTATGGGAAAACTGGTTATTGACTCTGTTGTACTATCCAAGTATTCTGGCTCCTAGGCTTCCTGTTGTCTTCCCACGATACCTATGGATCAAGTCCCCCCGTTGAATTTGGGCTCCACCGCCATGATGGACTCAATGCTCCTTGAATGGGATGGGTGTAACTAAGCAATTTCCGATAATTACCATGCATTTAATGGGCACTACCAAGAGAATGTGTTGTCCATTGCATTATTTCTTTCTCCTTATTGTTCTGACCAAAACATCCCTAAATTATCAACTCGGCCTCTCTGCTATGGAGTACTTTTACAACCAATCCATGTTCAACATGACCCATTTTTTGTTGGGGAGGGGTTGTAATGGGTAAATCACCTTTGAATGTACTATTAAACAAAGTGAATAATGTGGTGCCCAATCAGTGAAATTACTGATACAAATACGTACATTTTGTGTTTGCTGTTGATTTGAATTAAGGGGCATATTAGCAAGGGCCAGATCGCTGCTTTAGTGGCACTTTTTGCTGATAAAGCAGTGATTTTTTTATCGCCCAATTACCAAGCTGTCGCTAACAGCAGTTAGCGGCAGCTTCCAGGCGATAGCGACCGGTTTGGGGCCCGCTTTGCATGTCAGCGATATTTATCGCCAATGACATGTAAAGTGGGCGTACTCAAACTGGTAGCGACTGAAAGCAGTCGCTAACACAGCTATCGCCTATTAGCAATACCCGCGACACAATAAAAAAACGTGCACTAACCACGATTGGCGCCAGGATATTACACCTGGTAAAAACCTGACTTAGCCATAATAGTCAATGGAAGGTGGATTCTATGGCTTAGTCCCCAACTGCCTATTAGTGAGATTTTCCTTAGAGAAAGGATTTTTATCGCTGGAAATCTCACATTATAGATAGGTTTCGCCGCTATTGCTGGATTTTTCATCGAAGTGGAGATAAAAGTTGGTAATACTGCGTTATTTCCGCGATAAAATCCAGCGATAGGAGACAATAAAAAAAATACGCTAAGCGCGGTATGCGATAATTATCACAAGTTGTTGCTAATATGCCCCTAAATTTGAATTCACACTGGATTTATTTTTCCTTCAAAATTGTAGGAATCTACACAGACCCCTATTTTGTGTGCTTTTGACCCAACTATTGAGTTGTTGCAGAAGAGACCTGTAGTCTAGGCTATTTTAGGCATTTTTAAATGCTATGCTTTTCTGGGATGCACACGACATATCAATCCCGTAGGTAATAATTCTTAAAGTTGAACCTTTGTTTGGGTAGCCAACAACAGACTAGTGCTGGAATGCTGGAATAGGTATTTAAGAGAGGCATGCCAAAATCATCATTGTACCTCGTATCTCAATAAAAAAGTGTACCTTCTGGGCGCCTGGATCTGCACCAGGCCATACACCATATGCTGAAAAAATGTAATATCAGAATGTAAGTTGAAATGAACAAGGATTAAGTAAGTTCACTACAGCGATCACAACACCAGAAATCTAGACAGGGTTGAAGAAAGGAGATGCAAGAATGGGTTACGAGAGTGGGAGAAGAAAATGACATCATGGGTCACCCTGCTCTTATGCACTTACCAGACATGCCTTATTAAAACAGTCTACCAGTTGTATTGCTGCTTTCTAACTATAAGCTTTTGTCTAGTTCTTGGCGGCATCTTTTGTAAGTGAAAGACAATGCAGTCATGATTCACAAACCTATAAGTCAGACATCTATGTGCCATGTATATAAACTATGTTGCTGTCAAAATAAAAGTACTGACACGTGCAAACAAATCTACACAGATTATCTCCCTGAACATACTCATGTGCAGCAAGTTAGCAGGTTTTTGCATATTCATGATACCGTTTGTTTCCTCTACAGAGAGAAAAAAATGCCCACGAACTATTGGGGGTTCTGTTCATTTTCCAAACAAGGAATGCACTTCCTCATGACTTCTGCAGCAATAACTTTGCGTGTACTTAAAAGTGTTTGTGCAAACAAACCTAAGAGTTTATGAGAGCTCACTGTACTTTTCAAGGTCAACTTTGTGACATAATCTTTCTATTGACCTTGGTCCAAAAAGCAACCTGCCATTCTAGATAATAGAATTGTACTCAGTAATAACTTCCATCTGAGGACATAAAAGTTCAAAGATACATTTTGTGGATCGAGTTCTAGGCAGTTAGGCCCACAGACCATTATTATGCACTTACATTCTACTTAGGGACATAAGCGACGTTTGAATTGCATCTTATGTCTAAAATGGGCAGACATGTTGTTTCATTCATTTATACATAGATCCATACATTCCTCAATTCACCGATTTGTTCGTTTTTTATTCATCCATCCGCCAACTACTTACTTTCGTGCTTATTCCCTTGTTTCATTCATTAATTCATTCAACAGCATCTATATATACTGCCAGCACTGGCACAAATGCAAGAGCTACTTTTGCATGCAAAAGAGAAAAATTAATTCGATTGATTTTCATTCCAAAGTTAACATGAGTCCATTTTTAATATAACAGACCTGAAAGGCTCGAAGTCAAAAATAGAAAATCATTCCGGGTCACTCACATGAAAGCATCCTCCTACATTTTCATTTCTACAAAAGAAAAACGCCACGATGGTCTGATAAATCCATTAAAATCTCTACTTTTGTCTTTCATTTCAAGACGCAGTGAATTACTGTCATTAACATGACATTCACTTCTTGTTCGACAGTCATCTCACCATTTTGGAAGTTCCATTAAACGACAAAGAAGCATAAATTGTTCTTAGCAACCTAAAACAATTAATTGGGCTTGAAAAAACACCGAGCTTCTTTCACAAAACATTTGACTGACATATTTACTTCACTCATGATTACAGGTCTAATGTTTTTATGTTGGGTTACTCATTGTAATTGCTTCAATGGTACATATTTAACTTTTTCAGATATCTAATTTAATCAGTAGACCTAAAGAGCACAGGATTATACGTTGCTTCCAGTTCCTAAGGACAACCATAATGAGTATCTGAAGAACCCATCACAGAGTGTCGACACCAGGGGGCATACTATCAAGGACAGGCGATACATTATCGCCGCTTTTATCGGCAGGAAACTGCAGATAAAGCGGCGATAATGGCCTTGATAATATGCTCTATGAATTCCAATCGAAGCCCATGTTAAATGTCTTCACATCTAACATGGGCTTTGATTGGAATTCATGGAGCATATTATCAAGACCATTATCGCCGCTTTATCGGCAGTTTCCTGCCGATAAAAGCGGCGATAATGTATCGCCTGTCCTTGATAATATGCCCCCAGATTCGCTGATGTGTACTTTACTACCACAGATAAATCCATTCTTTACAGTCAGTGAGACATCTTCGATGAGCAGATCTGTGATTGCTTAGAGCCCAAAAACAGCATCCGGTTCACAAAGACTCGCCATGTGCAGCAGAGGGCTGAGGTGGCTCAGAATACACAGTGTAGCTTGTCATAGCATAACCCTGACTACCAAAACAGCCAGGACACACTCACTGATAATAGTATTTGTAGGCTTCTATGAGCTAATTGGGGAGAAGATGAGTTATTTGAATATGTCAGCAGTTTCGCTGGGCACCTGCCCAATTGGGGCCTAGAACAGTGCTTCTCAAAATCTTTAGTACCACAACCCAATTTTTAGAATAACAAACTTTGGCTACCTACCTAGCTTTATTGGTCAGGAATGGGGTGATTATTTAATGTAGTAACAGCAATTGTTTGTAAATGTCACAAGCTTTCAGCGTGTCCTTCATTATCGGGCTGTGGCTAAGATATTGACCTGCCCATAAAAGTGGTAGATGGCAAACTGCATCGGACTCTGGAGCCTCAACGCTTTTCTGAGAGGGCTTCTGGCCTTCAGCACCTGTACACTAAAAGCACCAATATTCTGAAAAATCCTGGTGTTGATACCAGTAACCCCTTCTACAGCAGAATTTGGGGAAAGGCCATACATCATTTTTGTGTTCAAATGAGGCCCAGTGGTGCATTTTGGGCCCCTGATCACATTACATAAGATAAGATTAATTTAATTTTAGGCATAGAATATTAAGCTATCTGCCTATAACCAAAGGGTGTGGAGCCAATGCCGGACTTGAACCAGGTCCCCAGATCCAAAGTCAGCATCTCTTGCCTCATCCATATTTCTCAATTTACGTGTGAAAGTCATACACAGGTGGTATGGTTGTGTATGCCCACATAGAATAAGCACATTCTCTGTTGAAATGGCTTTGTGAATTAAATACAACAGCAGCAACAAACAATGGTAGGCTCATCTGGAGTTGTACTTGGGAATATGTGCAAGGGTTTTTTTTAAAGCCAGACTCAGGGACATATGTATCACAGTACCCATTTGCGATTCTGAAACAGCGATTTTTAAGAAATCGCTATTTCAGAATAGCAAATTGGTATGTATGTACAAATTCGCAATCTTTTTGTGAATTCTTAGTATTCCTTAATTGCGATTAGCAAATTGCCAATCACAATTTAGGAATACTTTCCCATTCATTTTTATGGGCCAGGAGGCCCATAGGAATGAATGGGAAGGTATTCTCAATTTTGCGATTCGCAATTTGAAAATCGCAAATTGAGAATAATTTCAAGGGTGCAGGGATGTCCAAACAACACCCTGTTGCACCCCTGAAATAAACATGTGTGCAACATGTGGTGCACATACATGCCCTAAGGGCATGTATGTGCCTCACATGGCACTTTGAAAAATGCTAAAAAGTGAATTTTTCAAGGAATTCGCAAATTATCACCAACTTGAAGTTGGTGGTAATTTGTGATTCCTTAAGGACAATTTGCACATTTTTTTGCTTCATACATTGCATTTAAGGAGTAGCAAAATTTGCGATTCCTTAAATGCAATTGCAAAATAAGGAATCGCATTGGAGATGTAGGTGAAATCGGTAATTGAATTACCGATTCTCTAACAATCGGTATTTACCGAATCGGTAAATACCGATTCGGTAATGCCCATTGTTCCTATGGGCATTGAAGCCCATAGGAATCAATGGGCATTACTGAATCGGTATTTACCGATTCGGTAAATACCGAATGTTGCAAGGGTGCAGGGGGTGTCACTTTGACACCCTCTAGCACCCCGAATTCAGGCACGTGTGACATGTGGCACACAGACATGCCCTAAGGACATGTCTGTCTGTCACATGGCACAGGTGTGCATGCACACATGTGCATGCACACCTGGATTCGGTATTTTACCACCCAATTGGATTGGGTGGTAAAATACCGATTCTGTAAGGCCTGTGGGACTCAGAAGAGTCCCACCTACATCTGCAAGTTACCGAATCGGTAAAAATACCAATTCGGTATTTTACCGGTTCAGTAAATTTACCGAATCGGTAAAATAGGGCCCCTACATCACAAATGACCATTTACCGGTCTGTAACGGCCGGTAAATGGTCATTGCCGGTCGGTAAATGGCCACCTACATCTGGCCCTATGTCTTTTGGGACCCACCAGAAATTTGCTCACAGCTCAACAGTGGGCCCAACCCGTAGTTTGATAGACGGTGGCCTACGGAAACCTTCCTGTGAGTGAGTCAGAAAAGACCTGTCAAGGGGATTGGGTCAGATTGAATTTTTAATAAAATCTAGTTAAACATTAAGCTCCTCAGATCTAAATGAGACTGTTGCTTAAGTATTACAGGGTAGAATTTTTAATTGCTCTGAGCCAGCCGTGGGCCGGGCCAAGAACCAAGCTAAGGAGTGAGGGCAGAACCTAGATTTTAGTTTTATGAAAGAGTGATGTCCCAGCTCTCCACCAATCGCTGCCGTGGTTTATGTTCATCATTGCATAAAAGTATGTCTTCAATTTGCATTTTATTGGCAAATGAGATTTACAGCCGGGTTTCTGAGATCTGTGCCTCAAATGTGACAGAATGTGCAATGAGGAATAAAAACATGAATAGGGATAAAATAATAATTTACAGCAGTTATGGAGAGAAAGTTCATGACCGTATGACAAAGGGTGAGTTATATGGCAGTGTTATGCAAGAGTACATTCTTCTTATTCTGAAAAGACAAAAGGTAGATTTGAGTATTTAGCTCAGTGACCTCTTCAAGTAGTCAGGAACCAACTGCTCTTGGTAATTCACCAGATATGGCTAGAAGGGGTATATACTGTAATAGGGCAACATTCACGGAACACTGAAAAAGTCCTAGGTTTATTGGTAGTTTCAAATAATCTGAAGGAACATACCCAATGCTGGAAATGGAGAGAAATCCAGAATGCAAGGGTCTTTTGAGTGTTGGCCGGAGAAAGTACAGTCACCATATTTCATGGGGTTTGGAAATAAAGTGCACATTATGGCATGGCATTGCAATTATGCTCATTTACAGAATATATCCTTCTTCAAATGGAGGCATTTAACAAACATGAAAGTCTACTAGGGCGTGGCAAGTATTTTTTATTCCACAGTAAGTGGCAGTTCATCTCAGTGCTAATTCACAAGTTCCGCTGATATCCTTTTGCTTGCACTACAGCAAAACAAAAAGCAGAAGACTGGTATCATCTCATAGCAATGCACAAACTGTTGTAAGAGTCTACCTACAACCATCCATCCTGCTCCAAAATGGAACTGGAAGCACTGACCTACTGGAAACCCACATTGACTCTCTGTACAAAAACTGACAGAGCCAACCCATCAGTTGCAGAACACATGCACCAACACTGTCGTTACCAATCCATCTTTGTAAGAAATTGAGTTGTTGGTTAAATGGGGTGGGAGCCCTGGTCAAGGAGGAACCACAATCCTTGTCAGGAATAGGCACACAGCGATCCTAAATTAACCTGTTCTCAATCCTCTGGTAGCTTGGCACGCGCAATGACACTTGACTTAGAGGCAATGTGTAGAATATTTGTGCAACACTGCAAACAGTAATAAAGGGAAAAATACCACAAAAGGAGCCTACAACAGATTCTAAAACTAAAGTAGTGTTTAATAAATACACACAAGACCATCCAATAAGTAGAACTGGGGATATTGAATGTTAAAGTGTGTTGTAAAAATAGGACCATAAAGCACAAAGCACAAATTGGGGAGATCTGGTTGCGGTTGAATGGCACAAAGACATAAGTTTAGACTGACCGCGTTAGAGCACGGGCTGGCTACAGGAAGCCATTGAAACACAACAAACAGAGTACCTTAAATCTTGGTTGTTCGGACCTGTTGCACCATCATCGAGGATCCTGTGAACGGGGCTTGTGATGCAATGTCCAGCATCTGGTATGTGGTATGCAGCTGGCGATGTGTCGGGTCGGAGGAGCTGTGAAGCTGCAATGCAGAGTCTGGCATTGTAGTCAATACTGTTGGCGAGAGAAGCAAGGACCTGGGCTGTTGATATGCCACGCCGTTGAGCAAAGAGTTGGTTCCAAGGATTATGGTGGGAGATGCGGGTCTTTGTGATGTGTCCAATCCATGCAGCAGCAGTGATGTGACAGTTCTATTTTGGAATGCACCGCTTAGCCGAGGAGATGCTTCGGTTCTGTCCGGGGATGCGACACTCAGAAGAGATGTGTGGGTTCAGCTTGCAAGCACCTTAGTCCCATTTCCACTGGTTCAGGACTGAAGTGCTACCACTTGGCAGGGTAGACTCACAGATGGCAGAGTCCAGGTGCAGGCGCAGGGTTGTTGGAAGCCTTTGATATCCCTGAGCCTTCAGAATAGGAGGCCAGCCAACAAACTCTTGGAGTCACTGTGGGTTCTGGGTTCAAGAGATACAGATCCATTCATTCTCACCCAGGCAACAGGTCAGCACAGCAAATCAGGAGTCCTGCACAGTGCATTCCAGAAGAGTTTCAGTCCTTCAGCAGCACAGCAGTCTTTCTTACTAGCAGAGTATTCACGGGTCCAGAAGTGTACTAAAGTGGTGGTGTCTGAGGTCCTTTATTTATACACAGTTGTGCCTTTGAAATCGGGAGCGGCTTCTAGTGGATTGTCTATGAAGTGCACAGATGCCCTGCCTTTCCTGAACTGGTTTTAGACTAACTACAGAGAGTATGCAGTCCTTTGTGTGGGTACAGGACACAATCTATTCAGGGCAAAGTGTGGCTGGGCCCAGCTCCTCCCTTCCATCCCGCCAGTGATGTCCCACTTAGTCGCACCCAAGCTCCCATTATGTGTGGTTGTCTAGAAGAAATACACATGGCCAACTATACCCAGTCATGTGACCAGACACAGGCTGCAGGCACCAAATGGCTAAAGCAACAAAAATGCCAGCTTTCTAAAAGTGTTTTATAAGAACAGTGGTCCTTGGTAAGGAAGTAATGTAAATGAGCATTCAATATAGAGTAGAATCAATGCTATATTGCTCCTGTCCAGCCAGACAGTTACATTTAATGTATAGCAAAATTAGAGATCAAACAAGAACAAATAAAGTGGGACACAGTCCTGCGTCCTACACATTTACAAGACATATACAGTAAACAAAACATTCAGGCAGGGCCCTAAGGCTTGTTTGAAATGCAGACAGTTGAACAAGCAATATGAAAAAAGAGAACTGTTACACTGAATTATCAATTAAGATTGTGTGCACGGTGTTCCAACAAGTCGACAACATTATGATCCTTTACAGCAATATAAGGATCATCAGCCGGACAATTTTATATAAGCCTGAAAAGCATGGCGGCAACTGAGTAAGCGGCAATAAGGTCTCGCCAATCGGGGAGGTGGCAGGGGCACCGATAGGGAGCATCAATGAATCGCAATTGGACACTGCTTTGCGGATATGTACGGAAAGATGTCCTTGCTGCCGGGTGGTGGCATGGAGTAAATAGATGATGTGATGGCTGGGGCCACAATGGGCAATTCAGACGTCTGCGGAATGAGGTCTGGAGAGGGGGTATGGAGGTGAAGGCATTACAGGGTGGCGTGGTGCGTGCACAGTGAAAGTTCTCAATGCATTGATAGGGGAATGGACCATCTGCGGTGGCGTGGTCAGTCCGACCTACGTAGTGGCGGTCAGATCTGTAGCGTAATGCGAGCGTCCAGTTTCACAGCCATCGCGCTACAGAACCTTGGCATGACGCCTACTTCTTACTATCATCTCCATTCACTACTACTGCAGTACAGGCTCGAGACAATGGGTTTCCCATATTTAACTTCACAATACCCACTAAAGCCTTCTTCATGTATAGAAAGTATCGACTATTACATTCCCAAATCTTACAATTGGTAAAAAACGACTATCAAAACCCAATGAAAAGCTGATCTCCAACAATCCATTTCTGCATAGTCATGGAACAAACTTTGGTCAAAAATCCACACCACCTCCCCTTCTACCAACGCCACACAGACGTTATTTTACTTTTATAACAGGTTATACCTTACCCCTTCATCCTTATATAACTACAAACTATCTATTGACAATAAATGTTGGACTTGCTAAATGGTGAATAATGATATTGTTCATATGTTTTTTGATTGTCCCCCGATCAGATTAGATTGTGCTGCAATCACTTTTACAAAACAACTAATCAAACAAGATATTCTATGGATCCCCCTTTCCTCCTTTCTCGCTCGACCATTGCCCACTTCCCCTACTGTTATTTATCTGTCAGACCCCCCCATAAATCCATTTGAATTCTTCTGTTGTTAAAGAACATCAATATGATACAGTCCTACCTTATATCCTTCTATTTCTTTTTAATAGGATTCTTTTTCCCTCCCCTTCTCCCCCCTCCTACCATTATAAAATTATAGAATGCTAAGTTAAATATTCGTTTGTTCACTAGACTATCTAATTGCTGGTTTCGTATATAGCAATAATTTATCTATGATAGTAATCATGGTTTCTGGTTAAGTTATAATGATATTTTCACTCTAGTGGGTCTCGTTTCATTTATGTTGTACTCATACTGATGTAAGTTTCATAACTCTTTAACAAAGCATTCAAACAAATAAGATTTAGGCATATCTTATGAGACGACCAAACACAAGTTGTTACCGAATCCACTTATCCTCCTAGTGCTTATAAAGCTGCAGGTTAGATAAAAGCTACTAATTTATACGTTTTCTGCCCAAAATCATATGTCTAGCCAGTTCTTAGCTATTGAGCTGCATTTGAAAGTAGGCAGAACCAGTCGCTCTAATATTGAGAACCAATGCCTGTGAAATTAATCAATTGCCATCCTTTTCTTACTGTCATTGCGTGCCTGACATGGAAAGTAGGTCATCGAGACTACAGTAGAAAACCAACATCCGCGCCAAAAATAAAGACATGTTCTGAATTTAATGTGCTACTTCCCATTCCCCCAGTACACTCCTTGAAATTGTGTGCAATGGAGCAAAATATGTTATAACGATTAGTGAGAGGAGTCCCATGGCAATACAAAATACCACATGAAAACCCTGCCCCTGATTTTGACCCTGTGTATTTAAAAATATCAAAATCAGAGCAGAGAGAGGAAATAGGACTGAGGGGGAGCGAATGGGAAAGGGAGAGAAAACAAATTGAGAGTCAGAAACAGACAAAAAGAGTCTATCTATCTATCTATCTATCTATCTATCTATCTATCTATCTATCTATCTATCTATCTATCTATCTACCTATCTATCTATTTATATCTATCTATCTATCTATCTATCTATCTATCTATCTATCTATCTATCTATCTATCTATCTATCTATCTATCTATCTATCTCTCTCTATATATATATCTATATATCTATCTATTTATCTGTCTCTCTATCTATCATATTCAATCAAGCCCTGTGAAATCCATTGTTCCATTTTCCAGTCTCACACCATCAGTCATCTCTTATCCTTTCTTCTCCCATATTAACAGTTCCTTTGCCTCCACAAAGTACTCAAATTGGAAAGATATACATTTTGGTACCCAGTATCCCAGAGTACATAATTGCCTCTGCAAATTGCTGTAACTCTCCAATTAAAAGTATTGCACTCCTACTGAGAAGAGCAGGTACTCTCCTTTAACCCCTTCGAAGCGGGGGTGGTTTCCCCGCTGTGCTGGGGGTTGGAGGGGTGCGCACAGCGGCCCCGTGCTCATGACGAACTCAGCTCGTCATGAGGCACAGTGCTCGTGTGCTCATGACAAGCTGAGCTCGTCATGACCACACCTGTTCCAGTGGAACGCTCAGCACAGCAGGGGAATTATCACCCCGTGTGAGCGTTCCACGGCTCATGACGAGCTCAGTTCGAGAAGTGCAACCCAGTATCCAGCATATTAAATGCACAACCCACATGATGGTCATGAACAGGGAAATGAAAATTCAGTAATAAACAGACCCATTCATCCACTGATTTTATGTGCGCATTTAGTTCAGCAGCTGTAGTATCTCACACTAATGATGATTATTTGAAATACAATTTGGTACTAGCTGTTTGGGTAACAGGCACTATTGTTAGATAAATATTGATACACCCCTGTTAGGGCTAGCAAGCCAAAGACAAGACCACCTAATGACCGCAGAGGATAGTTCCTCATGGTAATGCTGCAGTCTAGGTCACTAACACATTTACAACATGCTCTTAATAGATGAATGGGAGCACATATCCACTTTCTTGCATTCTATTGCCAAAGAATAGAAGTGCACACAGCAGCATATAGCTCCTGCTTAAAGTGTCATTCTGTAATACTGAGAACTACAGGAAGAGGGGAACGTCATCACATTTTTAGTGGGAGCAAGAAGGAATGTAGAAAACCACTTGGTTTGTAATGTGCTATACTATCGAGCCCATTTGGCTTTTGTCACTAAAGGATAGCTACAGAAGCAGCCACATATGGGTCGCATAGCATTTGATCACTGAAATAAAGAAACACACATGAAAGTCTGCAGACACCTGGCTCCTATAAGTGACAATATGTCACTTTCTCTCAATTCCTTAAAAATGAAGTAGCGTAAGGACACACTTCCTCAATAACCTTTGCTGCTTTGCCATCCACCCAATTTTGCATTTGTCTGTAAGGGGTCCCCGATTGTTCTTTTCTGGTCATATTTTGTGGGCTGTTCATCCTGAGGGAGCCTTACTCAGTGATTCCCTTTTGTATGAACCTCCATTATTCTCTCCACCCTGTATTCTCAAGAAGATAGACCCACTGCATCTGCATGTACAAGTCCTGACTGCTGGCAGCAAAATTATAGTTTAAGTGTGTTTGAGAAGTCGACCTGTTTGCAGTGTCCCCCTACTTTTTGCGCCCATTTTAACTACTAGGTGCTAGTTTTACGACTCTGATTGTGTCCTGGGCTCTGCGAACCAGACCCAAGGCCTCTGCTCTGATTTAAAGTTCATGGTTAGACTATATTTGTAATTGGCAATGAAAGACAGCTGTGAGTCCCTAGTATATTCTAAGGCAAGAAGGATTCAAAATTACCTATAAGTCCATAGAATATAATAAGCCAGGAAGGTTTAAAGGCCCAGTAGATTTTCCGCCCTAGAGTGTGCACTGCTGTGTTGCCTGCTGTCATTTTAAAAGCCAGCCCTGCCTTGCAGGTTGATTTAAAATTGTAATTATATGCAATTCAACTTTGGAATTAAAGGTACTTCTAAAGTCTCAAACTACTTTATCTTTACATGTAAGTCTTCCCTAAGGTCTCCCCTAGGTGCCCCAGGGGTTTGATGCCTTGTAACTATAAGCAGGGACAATATAACACATGTTTTATTAACTGTGGTGAGGGAAGAACTGTCAATTCATTTTCTTCACATTGCAGTGAATGGCTCAATTGGCTAACATTGTGATATTTTATTTAAGTATAAATATTAACAGGAGCCACTTAAAAAGAAACGGCGAGGTATCTAATTAATAGTTAAGATAAATCCAACTTGCCCCTGTTAGATCTTCAATAACTATTACAGAAAATAAATTATTTAACTTTCTTACCTGTGAGCCAAAATCCAGCTTTCAAACTGACCTCTCCTGATTAGCCAACCTTTCCCAGTCTGAGCCAGAGCTGCTTTGTGAGGTGTGGAGTGTCCTATCAGAGTAGACAATGGATTTCCTGTAGGTGTAGAAATTTAGCTGAAGCAGGCAAAAGGCAGAAAGAGGGAGGGGGAGACAAACTAGTCCGAAAAGGGAGAATGACAGATTGGGACCAGTACGGTCTGACCCCCACATCTTGCACCCCCAGCCACACAGGAGCTTCAGTAATTAGATTAGTCAGGGGATTGGAACGGGTGTGTTAGTGAAACTTAGCCTCACCAGTCGGTTGGCTTAGCAAGATCTCTCCCCAAACGCCAACTTTCTCCGTGTTTGATTTTGAGAGAATGGCGCTTTCTGGGATAGGGATATGGCACACTTTGTGGAAGTGGTTGTACACCTGGATACCACCCTGCATCCCATTAGTCGGGGTGCCCCCTACTTGACTCTCAGAAACTGTGAATAAATATGGGAGAGCTATATAGCTCCTCAGATCCTCTGCCTGAAACTGAAAGAAGGACTGCCCTTCTGGAATCTGGATCTGCACCCAAAGGACTGCACTTTGAAGGACTGCACCTGGTGCACAATCTGGTACTACAGCACTGGAGAGATTGCCTTGCTTCAAGAAGTTTTGAGGAGTGGACTCCCTTTAAGCTACAGTTAACCACAACCCACCTGCCTTATCTCCACCAAGAGTAACCAACCCGGAGTGCTTCTAGTGGACTTTTAATGGTTTGGCCAGGTGCATTGTGGGAATCGTAGTCCAGACATCCCAAGGACCATCTATGAGATGCCAGTCTGTTGGATTTGTGTTTTCAACACTTTAAACCCTCAAGTAGACCTTCTAGAAGAAGATCCAGATGTTTGGTGAAACTTGTGAACTTTTTGTACAAAAGCTCCACAAGGTGACCAACTCGACATCAAGAATAAAGCAAGCTACCTTCATCTGTGACACGGCCTCGTCCACTGAAAACTCAGGAGCTCCAGACTTCCAGAATTTCACCGTAGCCTCACAGGGAAGCAAGCATACAGCGTCCTATCTAAATCTTCCTGCTGGATGGGACCGCTTGATGCAGAGAGAAAAATCCTCTAGAAAAGTTTCTAAGTCCAAAGGTAAAATTTTGACCGAGGCCTTCACCTTAGTGTATCTGACCAGGGCTCCATTGCGATTGACCTCAAACTTTGGCTGTGCCCCGGTCAAGCGTTATCAGATGTCCCAAAGTGGCACTAAAAGTTTTTAAGCAATGAAAGTATTTATTCTTTAAAAATATAGAGCTCCAGTTCTCTACTTTGGATTTTTGTTGTTTTGAAGCCTATTTGTTCATAAAAATAAAACCTATGTTTATAAATGGAAGTTGAATTTCTACTGTGTGTTGTGTCCTACTTATTTAATGTATTGGCATTTTTAAATGCTTTACATTCCTGTCTTTTAAGTTAAGTGTGCCTGCTAATTGCCAGCTACCAAGGATTGGGCAAGCAAATCATTTATCGAGACCAGGAAGGAACACAGTACCTGCGCCCAGTGGATATTCCTTACATCCTCTAGATTTAAATGAAGTCAGGAAGATTGGGTCAGATTGACACACCTTTTGCAAATATTATTTTTTATATTTCTAACATCTTTGCATTATGAACATAACCTTCTGCAATTTTGATAATGCTCATGAGAAGTATGCTCATGGTAAATGCTTTGTGAACACTACTGGTACACATTTAGTTATTGATATCTGCAGCTATTCACAAATATTTCATTTTGTAATAGTTTGGACTGCTAAATGTAAAGGCAGGTGATTACAGAGGACACATCTTCCAATTCAGTACCTTCTGTTCTTTGTTTTAATGCAATGTGGTGGGAATGTAAAAGGTTTCATACTTTTGCAGTATCTGGAAATTACATCTGAAAAGCATCATCTCTGAGGAAAACAATGCTCAGTCTGCTTTACTGGACCCTTCCAATCTGAAGGATGCAGTGACCTTGAACTTGCAGATGTAACTAAGAACTTCTTTCCAGTTTGATTATTCTCATAGCCCTGCTGCTATAACTGCTTTCTGATGACTGGAAACATGTAGAGGCGAAACCCCGCCTGAAGAAACCCTCAGTTGACCCCAGCAAGCTCAAGAACTACCGCACCATCAATCAATCAATCAGGGGTTTATAGAGTGCACTACTCACCCGTAAGGGTCTCAAGGGCGCTTGGGGGGGGGGGACGTTCGCGCAGCTATGAGGTCATCCGAAGAGCCAGGTCTTCAGGCCTTTTCTGAAGACTTGCAGTGAAGGGCTTCACCTGATGTTGAGAGGGAGTTCGTTCCAGGTCTTGGCCACGATGTAGGAGAAGGATCTGCCACCTGTTCTGACTCTGTTGATGCATGGGGTTTCAGCAATGGCAATGTCGGCAGAGCAGAGATTTCTCTTGGGGGAGTGGAAAGAGATTCTTCAGTTGGTGTATTGGGGTCCAGTGTTGTGGAGGGCTTTGTAGGCATGTAAGGGCAGCTTGAAGGTAACTCGCTTTTCAACGGGGAGCCAGTGGAGTTTGCGGAGATGCTGAATGATGTGGTTGTGTTGAGGGATGCTAAGGACGAGTCTGGCTGTGGCGTTCTGGATGGTCTGGAGTTTGCGAAGGAGTGATTTGTTGATTCCGGCATAAAGAGCGTTTTCATAGTCCAGCTTGCTGGTGATGAGTGCATCGGTGACTGTCTTTCTGGAGACAGCGGGATCCATTTGAAGGTCTTGCTGAGTATGCAGAGGGTGTTGAAGCATGTGGAGGACATGTTTTTGATTTGTCAGTTCATGGTGAATGAGGAGTGGAGTATGATGATGAGGTTGCAGGCATGGTCCTTTGGGTGGGAGGGTTTCCGAGGGCCACCAGGTATCGTCCCACTCGGCAGGAGTGGATCTGAGGATGATGACTTCCATTTTCTCTGAGCTTAGCATCAGGCAGCTGCTGCTCATCTAGGATGCGACGTCCTTTATTCCTTCCTGGAAACTGTGCCTGGTGATGTCGGGTTATTTGGTGAGGGAGAGGATGAGCTGGGTGTCGTCTGCATAGGATATTATGCTGAGTCCGTGCTTTCTGATGATGGTTGTGAGGGGGGCCATGTAGATGTTGAAGAGCATGGGGCTGAGGGAGGATCCTTGGGGTACTCTGCATCTGATCTTTGTGCGTTCGGAGAGGACGGCAGGAGTCTTATTCTTTGTGTTCTGCCAGAGAGGAAGGAGTGAATACAGTCTAAGCCAGTTCCCTGTATGCCAGTGTTGTGGAGTCTGGCGGCTAGTGTGCAGTGGGAGACGGTGTTGAAGGCTGCTGAGAGGTCTTGTAGAATGAGGGCTGCAGCATAGCATTGATCGAGGAGGATGCAGAAGTCGTCAGTGGCAGCTAAGAGGGCAGCCTCAGTGTTGTGTTTGTTGTGGAATGCAGATTGAGATGAGTCAAGGATGTTGTTTGTTTCTATGAAGTGCGTTATCTGGGTGTTGAGGATTTTCTCAATGACTTTGGCGGCGAATGGGAGGAGAGAGATGGGCCTGTTGTTCTTGAGGTATGCAGGGCCTGCAGAGGGCTTCTTGAGGAGGGATATGACTTGGGCAAATTTTCCGACATTGGGGATCATGCCTGTTTTGAGGGCGCAATTGAGTGTCCGTCGTAGTCCTGGTGTGATGGCGGAGGCGGCCCTGTGGAAGATGTGCAGCAGGCTGGGGTCAGTGGGTGCTCCGGAGTGGATGCTTTTCATAGTCTTTGCGGTGTCTTCTTTGGTGACAGGGGTCTAGGTGAGGAGGGTCAGCTGAGTGGCGGAGCTGGTGGATGGTGTTGGGTCGGTGCCTTGGTCTTGTTCGTTGAAGTTGCAGTAGGGTGTCCTGATCTTGTGGTGGAAGAAGGAGCTGAGTTTGTTGCAGAGGTCCTGAGAAGGTCTGGTGAATTCTTATATGATGGTAAAGAGTTCCTTAGAGTTGTGGGAGTTGGAGAGGATTCTGTCCTGAATTAAGTTTCCCTTCATTTATCTGATGAGATGGTGGTGTGCCATTGTGGCGGCCCAGTAGGCGGAGCATTCCTACCGGGGTTTTGCTGTTTCGCACCATCTCGCTGCTCCCCTTCCCGGCCAAGGTCCTGGAGATAGCTGTCAATCGCCAGCTCACAGAGCACCCAGAAGGCAACAACCTACTCAACGCCACCCAGTCTGGCTTCCACTTCAACCACAGCACCAAGACCACCTTGATAGCTGCAACCGATGACATTGTTGCCATCCTCGACCTGGGCAACAGAGTAGCCCTGATTCTCCTTGACCTCTCAGTGGCCTTGAACACCATTTCCCACCACACCCTCATAACCAGACTCCACCACATCGGCATCAGAGGATACACCTTCAAGTGGATCTCCTTCCTTCCTCACACGAGGCACAAAAAATCCATCTACCGCCCCTCACCTCTGAACCCAAGAGCATCATCTGGGGAGTCCCCGAAGGATCCTCCCTCAGCACCAACCTCTTCAACACCTACATATCTTTATTGGCCAAGGGGGGCATAGCTAGCGAGCCACGATGGTGGACAGAGACTGCTAGAGCTCCGGAGCCGCCAGGGGAATAAAATCCTGCCGAGGGCTTCTGGCGGGCCTCAAACCAGCAGCAAAGACCAGATCCCGAGTCGTTGGGTCCCCCAGAGACTCCTGACCGATTTAGAAATTGAAGCGAAGCCGCGGCTGGAAGCGGACGGACCCAGAGCTGGCGCAGCCTTCCCCCTCGGTAGCAGCCGGGGACTAAAGTTGGAGGCGCATCCGAAAGGCCCGGGGCACCTGGCGCCGGAAGTGCCGGAGCCCGATTCCAGAAAGCCACCGAGGGACCCTGATAACGGATTGCCTTCTGGGGGTGACAAGAGCGTGGATATGCCCTGCAGACCATCTGGCCCATGCGCAGAGGGAGCCCGGGAAACACAAGCCCAAAAGCCGGCGAGAGACACGGGCGGCAGGCCCTGAGGAGTGACGTGATCTGGAGGCCCCATGGCTGGAGCGCGGACCCAGAGATGCGGACCGGAAGGTAGGGGGGCCAGGCTGGTAACACCTGGGGTGATATTTGGTGGCCTTATCCCTCACCCTCCCCCCTCCCTCCCCTCCTGCCTTGATGGTCATAACCAGCTGGGGAGCACCGAGACCAGCAGCCACTATTACAATCTCATCCCTACATAACAGGGGCCCGAGACACTGGGGAGACGCCGCTGATGCCCCAAACCCCTTTGGGGACACCCGGTACTCCTGTGCGCCATATCCTGAGGCGGCACACCCTGCTAGCCTGCGTCTGGAATGAAACTCTTTTCTGGCCTGCGGACAGTGACCTGGGGATACTGGGGGGGCGAGGGTGTGAAGCCCCAGACTACATAACCACGCTGTGGGAACGAACCAGAAGACCCCCTACACGGCTCACTGAGGCCTAAAATAAAGCTATTGGCGACGCGACGTAGAGGACGCAGCCCACGCAGATTGCCCTGGGCCAAAGGACATATTCTGGAAAGTGCCTCCTAGTAACATGCTGGACCCCCCAGATTGTGCTAGACATGGTCCGGAAAGGGGCCAAACCACTGAATGGGCGGGACGGCCCGGCTGTTGTGGTGCCCACTCAAGAGAATACGACGGGGGAGCCCATGTAATGTAATGTAATGTAATGATGATACTTGTAAAGCGCACTGTTACCCCATCTCAGGGTGTCCTGGCGCTGAAGACCGCTGGGGAACCCGTCCTGGCTTTCCCTGTGAGATGGTCCCTTCTGGGTATCTCCAAGGTGAAACCAGGCATCCCTGGCATCTTTGGGAGCCGTTGTAGAGATGAGGCAAGCTTAATGCCCAGAGTTGCCGAGTGTGATCCCTGGTTAGATTAGGCACCGAGGCGATAATTATCGAGTCCGTTGACCCTGGTCCACAACCCTGCCGCGTTGGGAATTGAACCCTGGTCCCGGGCCGT
Organism: Lissotriton vulgaris; assembly: GCF_964263255.1. Taxonomy (NCBI): domain Eukaryota; kingdom Metazoa; phylum Chordata; class Amphibia; order Caudata; family Salamandridae; genus Lissotriton; species Lissotriton vulgaris. The sequence continues at coordinate 999,773,932 of NC_141689.1, forward strand.
TCTCTGCTTCCGGGTCTGCCGCCTCTAACCAGTGAGCCACACCACTCCCCTGCCAGGGACAGCCAACCTGAATCCCACTGGGGGACACCACATGGACAAATTGGACCTGATCCTAAAAGAGATTAGGGACTCCAGCTCAGCAATGAAATCACAACTGGGGACCCTCACTACCAACCTCTCCTTACTAAAAGCAGATCATAATAAACTAGCTGACAAGGTTAAAGACCAAGGCATCGCGAGAGCGGATTTGACCCCGACGGTGGCGGACCATACTACCTCTGTTCAACAATTACAGAAACAGGTGGCGTCTCTGATGGACCACGTGGAAGATGCGGAAGGCCGCAACCGGCGCAACAACATCCGCGTCATTGGCCTTCCGGAAAGAAGTGAGGGGACACACGCAACGGACTTTATGGAACAGTGGTTCCAAGACCACGTGACCGCGGAAGGCATGTCGCCACTCTTCTGTGTGGAAAGAGCACACCGCATCCCCACTGGACGGCCTAGACCTGGCCAGCCGCCGCTCCCATTGATCAGAAGGCTCGGGAAAAATCCCTCATAGAATATGAAAACCGGGGCATCTCTCTGTACTCGGACTATACCAATGTGGCATAAAAACAACGATACTTTTATTTTGAAGTCAAGAAGAGACTCCAGAAGGCCAAGCTCCGCTACGCTTTATTATTCCCAGCCGGCCTCAAGATAGTGTACGACAAAAAAACGCACTTCTTTGAAAGCCCTACAGACGTGGAGGAGTGGCTGGAGGTGATGGGCATTGATGGAAGCCAAGAGACAACCTCGGGTATTTCGGCCAGCGGTTCCCGGAAAGGCTCGGAACATACAGATGGAGCCCCTTTCCCCTCGGCGACTGGGCCGGGATGGCGAAGACCACACATTCTTACTGCGCAATCATGCCCAAATAACGTTCATACAGGAATCCCACTTAACAGTGTTTGAAATACACACTTTGCGGAAGAGATGGAGGGGTACCATATTTTCTACTTCTTACTCTGCCTTCTCCAGAGGGGCTACCATTTGGGTGGGGCATGGCACTCCCTTCGTAGAACTAGAGTAGAGGGTTGACGACCAGGGCAGATATGTCCTGGTGAAGGGCACACTTGATGGTACAGTGCTTGTTCTGGGCAGCATTTATGCCCCGAATTTTGAGCAAGAGGTATTCCTGGCCAAGGTGGGACGGGCCCTGGCTGACTGGGTAGATATCCCCTGGATCCTGGGTGGGGACTGGAACATGGTATTAGATGTAGACCTGGATAGATCGTACCCTCCCCTTCAAGTGACCAGAGTGCATAGACTGACAGAATCCTTCCAGACTTAGCTTACGGGGTTGGGGATAGTGGATGCGTGGCATGCATTAAACCCGACCCATAAAGAATACTCTTACTACTCCCCGGTACACAACTTACACACACGACTTGACAGGTTTTTGTGCTCTAGATCTCTATTGTCCAAGTGTACCTTATCAGAATACTTAGCTAAAACCTTCCCCAACCATAGGCCACTGACACTTGACCTGCACTGGGGTAGGAGGCCGTCCCCGGTGCCCACCTGGAGACTTAACCCACTGTTGCTAGAAGATGGTCCCTTTCGCGCGTCACTGTCGGATACCCTAGACAACTACTTGCGGGAGAATTGGGACACGGCAACGTCCAATTTAATGGTTTGGGACGTCAAGAAGGCTGTGATACGGGGGGGCCGCCACAGGACAGTTAGTAGGTGCACGGCAGGAAATTCACAAGAAGCTTTGCGAGGTCGAAGACCGTCTGAAAACTTTGGAGAGGGTCACGAGTACGGACCCCGGATGGAAGGAGGAGCTGCAGACTGGCAATATAGAACACGCGGAGCTGTTGTAAACATTGGGGTCATCGACCATAAAGAGTATTTGCGCCATCAACAAGCCGAGGCATACAGGTTGGGAGCCCTGCTGGCCCGTCTAGTACGGGATCGCCCTGAACCCCCGGTAATTTCACAGATCCGAGATGGGTCTGGGAGGATTGTACATACGCAGTCTGAAATTAACAGTGCATTCCGAGATCACCTGAGAGCACTATATGCTCCTTTCCCCATGGACGACACGAGCGGAATCCTGGACTTCTTACAGGATTTACCTTTCCCAACCCTGACTCAAGATGAGCAGGCGGGGATGGACGGGCCCATTACGCAGCAGGATATTCTGTTTGCTATCCGATCCCTCAACCGCGGTAAGACGCCAGGCAAGGACGGGCTACCAATGGAGTTTTACCAAACTTACTCTGCAAACCTGGTGCCTATCTTGGAGAAAATCTACAAGACGTCATATGAGTCGGGTCATTTACCTGTCTCGACGATGCAGGCCCTAGTTACGACTATATCCAAGCCTGGCAGGGATACCCTTGAGCTGACTAATTATAGACCCCTCTCGATGCTCTCCACAGAGTACAAGATACTCAGCAAGGCTATTGCTCTGAGGATACAGACCCAGCTCCCCACCCTGATACACTCGGACCAGTGCGGATTCCTCACGGGTAGGAGTACCTCCCAAAACACGCGGAGACTCCACACCCTCATGTCTGCCACACCGCAGGACCTCCCCCGGGCTGGCTGCATCGTGCTGGACCTCCGGCAGGCGTTTGACTCCCTATCGTGGATGTTCATGTTTGAAGTGTTACGACGTTTCGGCTTCCCAGAGACTCTACTAAAATGGGTATGGCTATTATATACGGACCCTACGGCCAGGGCACGTACTGGTAGATACATTTCAGACAGTTACTCAGTTCACAGAGGCACCCGGCAAGGCTGCCCGCTGTCGCCCCTTTTGTTTGTCCTGACACTGGAACCCCTAGCTATAGCCCTCCGAGCTCGTGTGGATAGGGTAGGTATCTCCATTGGGGGGACGCATAACCTGATATCGATATATGCTGATGATATCTTCTTGTACTTCCGGGACCTAGACGGGGACCACTCAAACACAGTAAACATCTTTGATAGTTTTGAAGCCGTATCTGGCCTAGTCGTTAACCATGCAAAATCTATCGGCTTTTATTTTAGGGAACTACAACACCCTCATCATGTTCCATTCGGCGGGTACCAGATTCCTGTAGCACAGACCACATTCAAACATCTAGGCGTTAATGTTTATAGACTGCTTGAGGACCAGATCGAGGGCAATGTATGCAGGTCCATTAATAGTCTCTGTTGCAGTGTGGGGTTTTGGACGTCCTTACCCCTGTCCGTCATGGGTAGAATTGCCGTCTCTAAGATGGTCATGCTCCCTCGCATGTTATACTACTTTGTAAACCTTCCGGTTCTCCTCCCACAACAAATTTTTAATACACTAAACACGATACTGATTACTCTCATTTGAGGCTCTGGACGGAGGAGAATCAGTATCCGAAAATTACAACTAGGCACTATACTGTGCGGCCTTGGAGTGCCGGACCTACGTGGTTACTATTATGCCAGCCAGCTCCAGTGGCTGGCACGATGGGTGGCAGGTAGGAATCTCCATGAAATTGACTTCACAACAGACCGACTGGCACGCGGTGAACTACATTCCGGACTATTACCTAAGACCAAGATCCCTCGGGACTGCCATCCTCTACTATACACAGCCTTGATGTGCTGGCGGAAAGCACTAGCATACACGTCTGAGACCAAGCCTTACGCAGACAACGTCCCTCTGTTAGGTATACCAACACCGCAGGGACGACTGACACAACGCAGACTGCAGCCCTGGGTGGAGGTGGGGGTAGACACAGTAGGTGGCCATTTTGGAGATGACACGCTGTTAGACCATGACTCCTTTTTGCAAATTACTGGGTCTCCCCCGCAGTTATACAACCTACATGCCACAGTATCACACTACATACGACGTACATGGCCCCACAACGGATTAAACCTACGCAGCAAGAATTAGTACACCTACTCTATTACATGGGAGCTGGAGGCCACTTGGTGAGATGGCTCTACACTGGGATCAGGGAGCAAGCAGCCATATATCTTAACGCACTCAGAGACACCTTGACAATGGACACGGGGGAGGCTCTAACAGATGGTGCCTGGAAGATTATCCTTGAACATCCCAGGAATGTGTCCAGGAACGTTAAGTTCAAATTCATACAGGATATGATACTACATAGAGCGTACCTCACCCCTCAAAGGCTACATAGAATGTGCCCGGACTCTCCTCACTGCTGTCCGCGTTGCAAGGCAGACAAGGCCGGCCTTCTTCACATGAAATGGGCATGCCCACAATTGTGGGAATACTGGGGGGATGTTTGTCGTATATTACGTACAGTCACAGCCCTGCAGGTGCCAGAAGAGGCTTTATATTCTCTGATAGGACACCGGAAACGTCCCAAACACCATAAGGCTCAGTTGAAGTTCCTCTATCTATCCTTGCTGTTGGCAATCAGAGCTTTAACCATGAGGTGGAAGTCTGCTAGGCCTCCAGACCTAGAGGCATGGCGGTCCGATCTATTGCGGTGGGGCAGAGCAGAGGGTACTGTTTTGCGTAGGGAAGAGGAGAAAGGACAACGAAAATACCCAATTGCGCAGGACTGGGAGCGGATGCTGCTTGAGCTGGAGGAAACAGAGCTGCTGCCATCACAGACAGACAACTCGTAGATGCGAGCCATATGGAGGAGGGTTATGAGGGTATCGGATAGGGAATAGACCCCGAGGGACGCACAAGTTAGTCAGTAAAAATGCGAGCGCAATAGCCCATGTGAGATTGTTTCCGTGCCAGGAAATGTTGCCCTTTAAACAGAGGGACCAGGAGACGTACGAGACGGGGTGGAGGGAGTTGGGAGGGAGGGGGAATTGTTATGACTTCGGTTTTTCTAGGCTTGGTGCTACACAACTTCGATGTAACATGCTGTAGTACAATGGACTGATCACCTCATTAATAATTGTCGCACCTTCTTTATAATGATTATAATTCAGTGATCTCTGATGCGTTTCAGAAGTAGTATTGTGAAGTAGTTATCTTCTAAGTCTGCTTAAGTCTGTTGTGGGTGAAAAGACAAAAGACTGTACCCTGTTGTACCAATTGTATAATGTGATATATTATGCTGTCGCAAATAAAGAGTTAAAAAAAATATATATATATCTTTATTGGCCAACACCTCCCGTTCCCACGGTTTCAACATCTTCTCATACACTGATCCTGTCTCTCACGGAAGACACTGCCATCACCAGACTCAACTTCCAGAATGCCATGACCAACGTCGCTGACTAGATGAAATCCAACTGCCTGAAGCAAAACACAGACAGGACAGGAGTGCTCATCTTCAGAAATAACTCCTCCCCATGGGATGACATGTGGTGGCCCAAGACACTCGGAATCTCACCTATCCCCACCAACCACGCCAGCAACCTCTGCATTATCCTGGGCAGCGATCTCCTCATGAATCACCAGGTCAACACAGTAGCCTCATCCTGCTTCCACATACCCAGAATGCTTCATAAGATTTTCAGGTGGATCCCCGCCAGTATCAGGAAAACAGTGACTCAAACCTACATAACTAGCTGATTGCACTACGGAAATGCACTCTACGCCAGAACCACATTTCATCTCCTTAGCCAGACCTTGACCTCCCCAAATGGACCTGCTTCACCCCCAACCTCAGAAGTCTCCACTGCCTCCTCGCCCTCAAGACATGATAATTCAAGTTGCAGACGCAAACCTACAAGGCTCTCCACAATGGCGGACCCTCCTACATCAACCACTGCCTGACTTTCCACCAGCCGACCAGACAACTCTGATCAGCTTTTCTCCCCCTCGCACATGTCTCCCGCATCTGGTGGAGCCTCTGTTGAGGTCGTTCTTTTTCCTACCTTGCCGCCAAATCTTGGAACGACCTCCCACTACACCAGCGACTCTCCCCCTCACTCGCTGACTTTAGGAAAGTACTCAAGACCTGGATCTTTGACTAATTCTCACCACTCCCAGTGCCTGGATACCCTACAGGGTGATAAGCCACTCTATATAAATAATGACTAATTAATGACTGAATCTTGACCTGAGTGCTTTTCATTTCCACATGTATTAGTGCATTATTGAGGGTACTGTTGAAGCAGTGATGGGTGTTGATTTCACATTGATGGGTCTCTCTTCTCAGACTGTACCTCTAAAGTGTGGGTCTTCATGTTAAGAACAAAACATGTTGGTCTACACTTAGGGGTCTGTCATGTGTGCGGCGGTCCCCCCAAAGCAATTATGATGCGATTGCCACAGTGGTGGGCGCATACAGCATTTTTAACATTGTGGCGGGCGGTGCTCTCAGCACCGCCTGCCGCAATGCTAAAAATGCACGTTGTACATTTCAATGCACAACATGACAGGCACCGCGCGGTGCCTGTCATGTTGTACATTGTACATTGAAATGCTGGGGGGTTCCATAGGTACCCCCCATGTGCACCCCCCAACCCCCTTCACCCTAGGGCCCGCAACGGGCCCCCAAAGCAAAGACCGTATGCCTTTCCGTGGTGGCATTGTCACCACGGAAAGGCATACCCCGAAGCCCATCCTAATATGGCTGGCGGTGTCTGATAGACACCAGCACCATATTAACCTTTTCCGCCGCAGTCGCAAGGCGACCGCGTCGGAAAAACGGCAGACGGTCTTTCTGTCCTCCCCGATCCCCCCGCCATTGTAATATGGCGGGGGTAAATTGCTGGCGGACGGTGACGGATGGCGGATGGATCGCCACCGCCTGCATGGCGGTGGCGATCCGTCCGCCATCCTAATGTACCCAAAATGTGGCGCTCAAAATAATATGGTATTTATGTTAAATGTCCTAACTAAAGGAGATGGCTGAGAGGAATTATGTCACTTGAACTCAAATATAGATGATCATTAAAGGATGTCCTCTTAACGTGCCCCTTTTGATTGTGCATGAAAAACTGAATTGTCTTAAACAAATCCATCAACTCATTATGCTAAAAATGTAAGTGTGATACACCCATCTGCATACAGGCAGCAGGCAACATGTTCCCATTCTGCTCTTTGTACAAAGGGGTCATTTAGTTGATATGTTTAGTAAATGTTTGTGTCCTGCCAGCTATTCCACTCATTTCAACTCCTTATATGACCTACCGTTGGGAAAGAAAAAAGAGATTTAATTTTTATAATTAACCAAGCTGTTAGCCAAAAGTGCACTCATGAAGTAAATAATGCAGGTTCATGTCATATTGTTGCTGCCTATTCTCATTTGAAATATATTCGCAATTCATGGTATTAAACGATTTTAATATTGTTGTTTTTTTATTTTATACAATTCTTGTACAGATGACTTCCGGTGATTTTTAGCAATAAGATTCTAAAGGACTGCTCATGCATTCTACCATGAAACAAGTTCAATATGAGTTTCTTGTTTTTAATGCTTGACAGATGTAAATGGCTCCTAAGCCTTTTACAGCTGCGTGTTTTCTCTTCAGTGGCAGGCCTAGATACTGTACAATAGCACAAAAGTGATTATATTGCAATATCATCAGTCAAACATGGAAATAGATCACATTATGTCCCATTTTTAAAGCAGAATGGGAACAGTGTGATGGGTTTTAGGTTATGAGTATAAGGCAACACAAATAAGCCTGCACATACCAAGATTACATTTTGAACAGAAGCTTAAATATTCTAATGCAATCTTCGGATACCTATTTTCTACATACTGTCATTCTTTATTTTATGCTTCAGACCTGCAGCACATTTTCGAGAGTAACTAAAATAAAACACATCTAAACAGTACTATGAAGTTTATATAATTAAAATAGCAATGGTATTTCATCTTGTGCAATTTCTCATCCTATTGGTTCTTAAAATTATTTTTTCCCATTATTAACAGTAATACAGATATATTATGAGTTAGGAGACTTTTTTAAATTATCTATATTACTAATTGGTCAGTTATGAATTAGCCACCTTTTAGGAAATATGTTACTGATCGCATGTGATGAAGCAGAAATCTCATTTAATTTGTAGGAGTGCATTCTAATCAGGTGTAGAACGCATCCACATATAATCATGCAATTATAGACAAGCAGCATGGAGAATCAACGTAGAAAGTGAATGCAACTAGCAATAAACAAGAAGAACTCATATTATGCAACGTACACTTATTCATACATTGAATGTGCTTATTAATTTTATTATTTCACATGTAGGTAGATGTATTATTTTGAACTTGCATTAAAGTTATCTGAAGTCACATAAGTTATATGATATTCCTCTAATGTTAGCTGAAATCTTTAGGCCTGAAATTCAAGTCCCTGAAAACTCTGGCTTTCAAAATTAACAGTTTGAATTTCACGTGTGCTGTGGAATCTGTTCTTTCTCTCATTTTGTGTTGCAGGTGAAGAGGCTCTCTCTTAGACAGAATAATGTTTTTTTTTCTAGTTATGCAAGGAGAGAAATTGCAATTGTGTGGCTTGAGTTGATAAAGGAAGGTTGTTGTGCTTCACACAGGAAATGGCCTGGAAACCAGGGACAAATTGTTGCAAGAAAGGTACACCAGCGAGGAAAAATCCCTTCAGGACTGCACCCAGGGTAGAAAGTATGATCCGAAATACACCACAGGAGTGCTACTGGTGAATAACTGGTTGTTGGAATTAGGGATAGTGCACCACTCCTTCCTTGCCTCCAGAGAGAGCATCCTAGAACGAGCTCTTTCTTAGGTAGCATCATGCTACTTGACCTTCTGATCGTGGAGGGACTTCTAAGGGAGCCTCCATGTGCTGACACTTTTATTCCCTCTTTCAGAAAATGCCTATTTAGGGATGTCACTTTAATGTTTGAGTAGAGATAGATTTATGGTTTTCACACATCAACCTTCGATGCAGGGAAATTTGGACTCATGCTTTCTGATTATTTGTATTCGACTTCTTGAATTAATTGTGTTGTTTGTGCTGCATCATCTAATCTGGATGCGAAGATTTGGCTTCATGTTCATTCCTATGTATTTCTATTATCTTGTGTTGAGATGTCTCTATGTTCAGTTATTTTTGGCTTCGTAATAAATTAACTAACTTTAAGTAGTTGTCAGTGGGGTATTATGTATCCAAAGGAATTATTGGCTAATTGGTTGTTTCCCAAATGACTTTTCTCCCTTCTACACTACCATGCTGTGAAAAATAACCAAAAAGAGTGAGACTCTAGAACGGCCTAGAACTTATGGGCCCAGCCCTTTCACATGTTTAGCAAACACTTATATTTGTTTCTTGACTTTATGGATACTTACGGTATCTCGTCAATACTACATACGTACAGCAAATGTCATCTTGGGTCGCAATTATTCACCACAATTCACATCTACAAGATACATCACATTCCCTTCCTTTTCCAATGCGGGCGCATAATGGATTGCCATGCGACAATGAAGGCACCCTTGCGCCATGGTGCAAGGGTGTCTGTGTTGCTGGGGAGATTGTTTTTGTGCAGGAAAAAACACCTTCTTGCACAAAAACAATCACAAGAGGTGTTTTCCTCTTTCTATGTGTACTGCAGAATGCAGAATACATAATAAAGGGAAAAAGAAGGGGAACTAAAGCCATTTCTCCTCATTGTGCTTCCTTATGCCTCCACTGGGGGGGCGTAGGAATCTGATGCATTCCCAGCTATACAAAAGCTTAAATCTGGGAATGCGTCAGGTTCCATGAATGTTGCATGGGATCACCCACAGCTACACTGATGGAATGTCTCTTTCCCATAGAGTAACGGATGAAAGGGGGGCACAATTTCAAGGCTGTGAAAAGTCACACAGGTTGACTCTACGTGGCCTTCTAAATATTAGCAGGCAAACTGCTCTGCTGGTGCATCAAAATAAGTGATGCACCGGCTGCGCAATGGGCTTGAAAATAAGCCCCTATGTTTCCAACCTACTTGCCTTTTATAAGTCACTTCGTTTTTGTAATTGAGAAGAACTATGAAGTATCAAACCAGTCTCAAACCGCTTCCTTGCAAACTACACATATATGAGCTAAAGGGAGGCACCGTATGGAAGGGCACAACAATGGATTACAAAAAAAATGGCCATCTAATTTTGAACTGAGAGGTGCGTTCATCCTCTCAAGTTCCATGACTCTTTACAGCACAGTTGAAGGACTGGGTTTTTCTAAGACCCAGCGGTGCCAGGGATAACACCTAAAACCTTCGTGGGTAACCTGTTCCGGCGTACAAGTGACAGAGACACGGGACACTTCCTTCGGCGTCAAAGATTCGAGGTTTATTACTGCAGGGAACACAGAAGTCACAAGAAGTACAACACGTGTAGGTTCTAGGAGACTGCTTCAAATTGTATCTGTGGATCGCTCTTTTTATACAGTTCTCCGTCATAGGATAACATGACAGACAAAAGGTTACAACCCGGTTCCCACAGTAAATATCATAGGGGGTCGCTTTCATGTATTCAGGGCCCGGAACATAATTACAGTAGCATTTGGCAGTTCCCAACTGTAAAAGTACATCTTCCCACCATTAGTGCATTCCGTTCGGCTGTAAACGAATCAAGGAAGAGTCAGAAACAGGTGCAGAGGAAGACGAAGGATAGCGAACAGATCGAAGAAAGTGCAAAAGGGGTGGTGTCAGGAAACACGATTGCAGGGATCAAAAGGACGTGCCTAATGAATGCACAACTGAGACAATAGACCGGCACGGCAAGATGAGCCTCGAGCGGGGCCATCTGCCCTACAGTGTCATCCCCCTCATCATAAAGACACCCTCAAAGGAACACGTGTCTTCCGCCAGAGTTTGGGAAACCCAGGGTCGCGAAGCGGACAGCGTCCGTTCGCTGGCTACTTGAGGGCAAGAAACAAAATGGATGCCATATCTATAATGGAACCCGTGGATTCAGATGAAGAGACCCACGAAACAAACAAACGGTTCAGGCTAGTACAGCGAAAATGCGTACACCCACTAAACTCGTCATTTGCGGTTCATAGATACCAGACTCGACCATATTCGTGCGAGTCGAAAACACCACTTACAATTGTCACGGAACCTCAGACGCTCCTTTTGCCCTCATGTAGGCAAACACTAGTCGGAATCAGAATCGATTTCGATATTCATCAGACCATCCAGATGTTGCTGCAACATTATTCTATCCATCAGTGCTTCCTTGGTAACAGGCGGCTGTCTTATACACGTCGTAGCACAGAGGCCACATAAGGCAGGACCACACTGCACAAAAAGACAACACGTGAACAGAAATGCTACAATAACCCCAATGATCATCAGAATCTTCCAACCCCACATCGACATCAGGCCCCAAAACCATCCGAGTAGCGTCCAATCCCCTACGACCACGTGTATGGACTCAGAGATCTTATGCAACTTTGAGATGGCTTGATAGACAGTTGGAGCGTTGTCAGGAATGAAAATGCAGCAACTCGAATGGATCACCTTACATACTCCACCTCTGTCTGCTAAGACAACGTCTAAAACCATACGATTTTGTAATGTCATAAGCCTGTCCGCCTGAAGCTCTGCTGTGATGTTGCCAAGGGCGCTCGCAGTGATATTAGCGGTCGATTCCACCACTCGAGTCAACTGTCTCAGGTTCCTACTATTGATCATAGGTCCCCAAAACGGAAAGAAACCCTTAAAGAAGTCTCCTGCCTCTTGACCGGCAGTGTCCTCTTCCGTAATCACACCTCTCACAACTCTGGTCTTGTGATAATCCGACCCAACAGTAAAGGTCGGCGGCAACAAATTCGCAATATAACATGTGCCTGAGAAGTCACGAGGCAACCATGTATATGCGCGGTCGTAACAAACAAAGTAAGTACCCTTGGCAGTCAGAAGAACAGGGGAAGAGGTCGTCGGCAAAACATACGTTTCGGTACAGGCACTCCTCCCGAGCTGAGCTCGCGGGCTTCGGCCTAGGCCTTTCAGACAGAAATTTCCGGGATGGGGTACGATCCAGATCGGAGACGAGCTTTTAAGCTGCCGATCACCCACTGACGTGCTATACTCAGCCTCACTCAGATCTCGGTATGCTCGCACCTCCTCCTCTGGGATAAGCGATGCGTCAACGATATCCCTGTCTAAATCGGCAATCGCTCTTGCCAAAGGCTTGTGGTACGGGCCAGGACCATGATCTGCAGTGCGTGGCTCTCGATGGGGGTAAGAATCTAGTGCGCTACGAAACATTGTTTGGAATGCTCGAGCTGAACCCTGGGGACTGTAAGGAAGGACCAAGTACAGAATTCCCCTATCAGTGGTATGTGGCATTAACCCACACACCCAACAATTCGTAGTGTTCATTACCAACTGATGCTGGTGAAGGAGCTGAACGAAGGAATTGTTCATGAATTCCGCACGTCTAACCTGTTCGTGTTGTGGTAAGATGTGGAAGGAATGAGGGGAAACAGTGGAAGTAGGTTTAGGTTCAGAAGAAGGGGTAGGTGAAGCAGAAGGCAACAATGACTGTATCATGTAATACACCCGACCCACCAATAACGAAGAAACAGTTAGGAATAGAAGGAACACCTGAAACATGAAGCATTTAGTACGTGCAATTCTATGCAGTTCGAATCTTTGAGATTGAGTCTTTTCCAATTCCGACAGCTTCGAGAAAGCCATCCTCTAAAACCGTCCGCAACGTTCTTGACGCACTTCGTTCTGTGTAGCAATAGTCAATCCCCAGGAATTCCTAGGAATCGACGGTCTCCAACCTAGTGTCAGGACCTACTAACCAGAAGGAAGTACCCGCACGGCCCTAGGGTCCACCCGGATGTAAGGTACTTTAATTAAACAATATATACAAAATCTCCTAGCTGTGAAAACAAATACACATATGCAGAAAAAAACTCAGAATTCACGAAAATTGCAGTTATTCAAAAATGTTCAAAGTGAAGAGTGATAATGTGGTAACGTGAATGTCAGGGGAGAAAGCGAAAATATTTTTTTTATTTGTCTCTAGTGTTGGAACGGAGAAAATATCTGCTTCTCCCAGGACGAGTCTGATCTTCAAACAGTTGGTCAGGTGATGAAACAAAATCCTGTAGACCAGACAATTGTTCAGATCTTGAGTCCTCCGATGACAAATGTTCAACAGTATCGTCCGGCTGCACTGAGGTATCTCCGACAGGCTGAGCGTCGCTGAATGGGACAAAGTTCGGTACAACCTCAGCTTCAGACGAAGCGATGCCCTTCCTCACCCACGAGTCCGCTGGCAAAGGTATAGGTACCTTCTTGGTGTGGGTGGCGTGCACCCAGTGCTTGCGACCCTCCAAACGAACAGCAGTTCTCGTGGCAAGGAGCACCTGGTAGGGTCCGATGAATCTTGGCTCAAGATTTCGTTTTCGGCCAAAATTCCTCGTAACCACCCAGTCTCCGGGCTGGAGCTGGTGGCCTGGACCCTCCGTCTGCGTCGATAGTGCTTCAAAGACCTGTTGGTGAATTAACCTCAGTTTAGCAGTCAGATCATGAAGATAATCGATCAACATTGGGTACTCAAGATCAGAAAACACACTGGGTATAGGGACCCCCCAAACATTGGCAGGACGGCCGAACACAATCTCATATGGGCTGAGCCCTACTCGAGAGTGTACAGTCGCCCTAGTTGACAGAAGAGCTAAGGGCAAAGCGTCAGGCCACGAGAGACCAGTCGTAGCCTGAATCTTTGCGAGTTTTAGTTTAAGAGTACCATTGTACCCCTCAACTAAACCTGCTGACTGGGGATGGTTGGCGCTATGGAATTTTTGTGTATTTCCAAGGCCCTTACACACACTCTTCATCTCGTTCCCCACAAACTCACTTCCGTTATCAGACCATACAATCCGTGGCATTCCATACCGAGGAAAGTACTCCTTCAGTAGGACTTTCGCTGTGGACAGGGCAGTATTGTCTTTAAGAGGGTAGGCTTCGATCCATCGGGAGAATGCGCAAACCACAACTAAAACGTATTTTAGGTTATTGCATCGCTCCATATGGATGAAGTCAACTGAATCACCTCAAAGGGACATGAAGGAGGAGCAAAGTGGCCAGGGGGTGTAGGAGTTCCCTTTCCAGGATTATACATCATACATATCATGCAATTTTTAACCAATCTCTCAGCACACTTAGTGATACCATCATTCTTCCATACAGGGGACAACAACTTACAAATACCTTTCGCACTAATATGTGACAAGCCGTGTGCCATCGTCACAACAGCTAGCACATATGCATCCGGCAACATCCACCTCTTATTCTCGGACAAATCAATCCAACAGCCATTCGCATCCAGCTTTCCCGTACTCTCTTTCCACTTGGTCTTTTCAGTCTCGGTGGCCTCGTTCTGAATCGCTTTCACACTCTCAATAGTGTCTTCACACATACCAGCTTCTGCAGGCCACCTTACCGAACTCGTCACATACATCCTAGTTGTAAGATTCCTTGCAGTCTCCTTAGCAATCTCATCAGCGAACGCATTACCACGACCAACATCATCCGTCACCTTACGGTGCGCACTACATTTAATAATCGCCACCTGCTTGGGCAATGTAAGTGCATCCAAAAGATCATTCACAAGCTGTCCATGCTGGATCTTCGTACCATGCGATGTCATAAAACCTCTCTCTCTCCACAAACGTCCAAAACTGTGCGCAACACCAAACGCATACTGGCTGTCTGTAAACACATTCACCCGTTTCCCTTTCGACAAAACACACGCTCTGGTCAAGGCAATCAGCTCTGCAGCCTGTGCAGAATTCTGATTTAATCTCGCAGTCTCCACAACCGTACTCAACGTTACCACAGCATACGCAGTCATCACATCACCATTCGGCAACTTAAAACACGAACCATCCACATACAAGGTACCATCAGGGTCTTCCAAAGGAGTGTTTTTTAGGTCAACACGACCTTTTGTTTCCTCCTCAGTACGTAAGTAACAGTCGTGTGGTGCTACCTCATCTGATTCCATATTAGTTGGCAACAAACTCGCCGGGTTTAGGACATTGCAGCGCTTTATTTGAATGTGACTTGCCAGAAGCCTCAACTCATAACCAGACAACCTTGCACTCGTCAGATGTTGAGTTTTCGTGCGATTCAAGAGAGTGTCAACTGCATGCGGAACCATCACCGTAAGCATATTATCCATGACCAATCCCGCAGATTGTCGGATGGACACCGCAGCTGCCGCTGTTGCTCTCAAACAACTCGGCAATGCTCTAGCTACTGGTCCAAGGTCGAGGAAAAATATGCACATGGACGCTGCTTACCACCAAATTGTTGCGTCAAAACACTCAACGCACAACCTTCCCTCTTGTGAACGTATAATGTAAACGGCTTACTGTAGTCAGGAGTACCTAACACAGGGGCCGAACACAACGCATCACGTAGTTCAGAAAAACTTTTCTGACACTCTTCCGTCCATGGCAAAGGAGTTGGAACATCCTTGCACGTAAGAGCCACCAATGGTTTCGCTAGCAATGGAAAATTTGGAATCCATTGCCTGCAGTATGACGTGATACCTAAAAAGGCACGCACATCTCTCTGAGTTGTTGGCACAGTCATTCGAGCAATCACAGAGATGCTGTAACAGGACACGTAGCAATTTTGCAAATGTCCTGAGTGTCCGCAGCCACCAATAAGTCGTCTACATATTGGATCAAGGCCGCACCGGCCGGCAACACAAACGCATCAAGTTGGCTCTTCAAGGCTTGGCTGTATATCGATGGACTCTCACAGTAGCCCTGAGGAGCGCGTTTAAACCTAAAACTGCGACCACCTAGAGAGAAACCGAAAAGGTCCCTACTCTCCTCGGCAATCGGAATGCTAAAGAAAGCATTCTTCAGATCGATCACCGAGAACCAGGATGCAGATGCTGGAGTCAGAGTCAGTAAAGCCGTAATGTCGGGCACCACAGGGAACTGAGGAATCACAATTTTATTCACCTCCCGTAAATCGATAACAAAACGATAAACAGGAGGCTTAGATGGATCAGTGCGTTTCAAGATGGGCAGCACAGGGCTATTACACACGTTTCCCCGCGTCTCCTCGATAACATCTTTTTCGATCAAATCGTAGATGATCGCTAACAACGCTCGCTCACCATCAAGGGAGATACGATACTGGGGAATACGTGGTAACCGCACATTTGATTTCAAATGAACAACATATGGGGAGATGTCAAGTAGGCCCACGTCATTGGGAACTGTTGCCCACAAAGATGCAGGAAGAGAACACAATTCCGGTGGGAGCCTATCGATAGACAAGTACATAGGAGAGATAACTCTCTCACCCAAAGTAAGCTTCACTCCCGCAGGAGAACAATACAAAGTCGCATACAGTCATTTCAGCAAATCCAAGCCCAAAAGATTTTCACCACAACCAGTAGTCAAAATCAAAGGAGCTTTCAGCTCGCGTGGCCCAATTGTAAGGGGCAAAGGACGAGAGACCGGATTGCTAACAGGGGCGCCAGAGAATCCAACGGAAACATTTGTTAAGCCAGACAAAGGTGCGCCAGGGAGTTTCGAATGCATGATGGAACTTTTCGCTGCACCAGTGTCCAACAGAAAAGGCTCAACTACGCCCGAGGTGGCAACTGCGACGTAAGGCCCTCTCTGATCAACCCGAACTGATACTACTCCCTCTCCTTGTCTATGGCTGTCCTAGTAATTACCGTCGTCAGTACCCTGATCGACGTAATAATCATCCACATTGTACTGTGCGGATCTGCCTGATGATGATCCACGCTGATCGAAACAATTGTTAGAATCAGAGGAATTATTAGAACGATCATTTTGATTTTGCGTGACACCACGACCTCTACCTCGTGAAGCCTGTTGAGGACCACTACGACCTCCTCTAGATGAATTACCACTATTTCGATCACGCAAAACTGGACAATCGAATTTCAAATGACCCTCACCCCTACAATAGGCACACTGATTGTACCCAAGCATAGATCTCTGCGAAGAAGAGTCATTCCGCGAATGTGACCTATTCGACTGTGACTGCGATCGATTCCGCTGTTGCGAATCATTCTGATTCGGGCGCGGAGGATACGCTTGTTGCAACAACACTTTCGTTTTGAGCTCTTTCGTCTTTTTCTCTGCACAATCGTTTTCCTCTTTCTCTCTATTCTCATAATATTGGGCCATTGCCAATATCTGAGCAGAAGTGGAAACAGCCCACGCACTCTCTGAATTCTTCAATTTGTTGCTTAGGTCCGGCAACAAATTCGACACAAATTTGTCCACAAACAATCTCTGACCTCCCTCAGTGCCCATATCTTGACCACTGTGATCGATAAATGCCTCCTCAAATCTCGTAAAGAAATCGGAGACACTTTCGTCCTTCTTTTGCTTGCAAGCGGACAATTTGTCCCAGTTAACTTTCATAGCTGGCATAAGCTTTTTCATAAGGGTGATTATTCTCTGAGGAAGATCGGTAATGAGCTGGTCAGGCTTAGCCACACCAGCTTGCAAAGCATCTGCGGCACTAAGTGCAGCCCAGTCACCACCCAATTCTGCTGCATGATCTTGCTGACGAATCTTCGCCCATACCGGTTGCGGTACAACATTGACAAACAGCATATCGATGTCGGCAAGATGCATTATCATAGCATCCACTAGCTGCGACAATTCTTTATAGTACCCTGCAGGATTTTTGCGAGGGTCAGGCAAGGATTGCTTCACCTGCAAGACTTCCGATCGTTTCCACGGAAGATGTATCCACACTCTCTGGAAATGTGGCAAGACAGCAGGATTACCACCAGGATTACCTGGCATCCATACTGGTGGAACTTCGCGCATGGAATACTGATCAGGCGCTGCTGTCAGTCCCTCAGTTTCATCTGTAAACAATGCTCGAGGCATTATAGCAGGACGAAAAGATAGCAACTGCTCGACAGCACGTCGAACATTGCTACCCACCATTATTCCGCTTGCAAACTGAAGCTGAAGGTCAGTTAGAGCAGCCAATACATCATCAGCCGCATCAACTGATATCTGATCACGTAAGAGTTTGCACATTTCTTCAAACACGAATCTTTGTGTCGGCTCATTGAATTGAGAAAACGTATCGACCACCACACGTGGAGGATTCCTAAGGGGATATCTAATCCAATTTGTCGCCATGTTATATAGCGTATCACGTTCCCTACCACCAGGAAGCTGACTTCGTCTTTGAGGAGCATCAGAACCAGCGGACCCAAGAATCGGTCCGAGAGAAGTGAAGAAATTAGCAGCAACAGAGGGAACGCGACGTCGAGCAGACTGGGTAGAAGAGTAAAGCAACGGGGTAACAAGGGAAGTGTCGGAAACAGAAGGAACAGCAGGCGTAACCACAAGAGTAGAAGTAGCGGGAACAAGAGTATGAGAAGGTATAGATGGAGGAGCAGTAGGTACAGGAGCAGGTTGAGGAACAGGAGCAGGTTGAGGAACAGGAGCAGGTTGAGGAACAGGAGGGACCACAGGAACTGTGGTATCCTGTGCATACGGAGGTGGCGACTTCAATAGATAAGACAACAAAGGGTCCTCTACTGCTTCCTCTCCCTTCTTATCCGTACCCGTCGGTAAAGCGGGGTAATACTTATCCACTGTCATACGCTGCAATCTATCAAAAACTTCCTTTTCCTTCTCCTACTTGTCTCGCTGAAATTGCTCTGCATTTCTCATCGTTGTAACAATACCTTCTCTCTTAGTACGTTTAAGCTGCTTGATTTCTTTCTGCTTGGCTTCTTTACGCCACAACCGAAAGGAATCAAACATGGCCGGCCTTGCTTTTCTTTGAAACAATTTAGCTTCAAGATTATCTAAAATCGGGGCCTCGAAACTACCATGAGGTGGCCAACTAAGGACACCGTCTTTTTTGGTGTAACGAACCCAACACGCATTGAACGTGATCGGACCCAAACCATGTCGACTATATAATTCGTAAGTTGGAGTTCCAACCGGAGGTATCGGACACGAGTCCTCCAGCCGGGAATCCGTACCACAACCTCTAAAGCAACTGAACAAAGTACTACAGCCAGGCATCGTGCACACTAACCGAGTTTCACAAACGTCAAGGGTTATAGGATTACGATGTCCCTGCAAAAGAGCAAAAACCCTCGGTTTTTGGCGACTGCAGACGTCAAATAGCACAACAAAGAACAAAATACAAAGAACCACAAATGCAATGGAACCATGCAACAACTTAGCACCCACAACAACAAAGGACTCTGGGAGCGACCCACAAATACTTAACTCAAAGATCAATGGCGTCACCAGGAAGGCCCGTCAATCGGCTCGCTGTACCAAGGTCTACGCCAGGCGCCAAAACAGGTCTACAGTCAGGGCAGCAGTCCGTTGCAGCCGTCAGGAGGCGGGGATCTTCGCGGGAAAAGTCGTTGGGCCACTTGTTTCGACAGCAGGATCGATGAAGCGGGGTGCACCTTCCCTCGGAGATTTCACACGAAGTTCCTCACGATCGTCGGGCTTTGGACCGTTACCACTGATGTAGCCCCACATTGGGCGCCAACTGAAGGACTGGGTTTTTCTAAGACCCAGCGGTGCCAGGGATAACACCTAAAACCTTCGTGGGTAACCTGTTCCGGCGTACAAGTGACAGAGACACAGGACACTTCCTTCGGCGTCAAAGATTCGAGGTTTATTACTGCAGGGAACACAGAAGTCACAAGAAGTACAACACGTGTAGGTTCTAGGAGACTGCTTCAAATTGTATCTGTGGATCGCTCTTTTTATACAGTTCTCCGTCATAGGATAACATGACAGACAAAAGGTTACAACCCGGTTCCCACAGTAAATATCATAGGGGGTCGCTTTCATGTATTCAGGGCCCGGAACATAATTACAGTAGCATTTGGCAGTTCCCAACTGTAAAAGTACATCTTCCCACCATTAGTGCATTCCGTTCGGCTGTAAACGAATAAAGGAAGAGTCATAAACAGGTGCAGAGGAAGACGAAGGATAGCGAACAGATCGAAGAAAGTGCAAAAGGGGTGGTGTCAAGAAACACGATTGCAGGGATCAAAAGGACGTGCCTAATGAATGCACAACTGAGACAATAGACCGGCACGGCAAGATGAGCCTCGATCGGGGCCATCTGCCCTACAGTGTCATCCCCCTCATCATAAAGACACCCTCAAAGGAACACGTGTCTTCCGCCAGAGTTTGGGAAACCCAGGGTCGCGAAGCGGACAGCGTCCGTTCGCTGGCTACTTGAGGGCAAGAAACAAAATGGATGCCTTATTTATAATGGAACCCGTGGGTTCAGATGAAGAAACCCACGAAACAAACAAACAGTTCAGGCTAGTACAGCGAAAATGCGTACACCCACTAAACTCGCCATTTGCGGTTCATAGATACCAGACTCGACCATATTCGTGCGAGTCGAAAACACCACTTACAATTGTCACGGAACCTCACAGTCTGTCTTTGTATGCCGATTCTCCATAGTTTGCTGTGAGTTGATATGACAGCAAAGGTTGACTAAATTACTGCAATCATTGCAAAATTTATAAATACTGCACTGCGCTGCACACATAGATAGAGATAAAAGACACAGAGGATATTTTTTTGCAGGAAGATGTCCCTTCTTGCACAAAAACCTGGCGCAAGGCAGCCACAAGTGCGTCTGCGCAGGGAGAGGACAGGAATGCATCATATAATGTTAAATATGGCAAATATGGGACTGTCCCCCTTTCAAGCAGTGCAGCAAGGTGTCATCATGGTGAATTTGGCCCATTCTAACTTACTATTAATCTCCTTATAGCGTCCTTTCATACAGTCAGATAAAGGACAAGCCTGTCATTCACTGAAAATACACCAACAACTTCAACGACTCGAGATGGCGTCCCTTATAAAATGATTTTCTTTAGAGATGGCTGGCAATTTTTCCTGTCTTCCCGTAAATTCACACTATCAAAACAAATCTATTTGAGGGCACGGGCATCAGAGACGTTAGCACTGGCTGCAGCGAGGTATCCGGAAAGGTTACAATCCCCCAGATGTACAGAGAGCTACTCCAGCGTCGTGGATACAGCATGTTCAAGGCTGTCAAGATAACTACAGCTTTAACGACAATAAATTAATTTCCCAGGTGAGCGAGTGGCCGGCAGCTCTTAGAGCATGATATGTTTTTTTCAATTACAGCCCAAAAACAAATCCCACAGTGCTTTCTATGAAGTAAACTATTTCTGGCTGTAAAACACACCAAGTGGAATCTGTTCTCTTTGCTGGCATCCCTATTGCCTCCTAATGCACAGGTTGGAAAATGTAATTCCGTAGGCGATGGGATTATTTCCCTCGTGACGCAGCTCAGCGGGTTCTTCACCTTTTAAATAGTTGGAAATGTAATTCACACAGGCGGATGTTAAACTCGACGAGCATACAGGTAAAGGTCAAATAGGTATTTTCAGTTTAACATAGCCTGACGTTAGTACATTTATGTGTATCACTAAATAGACCAGATCCTAAAGGTACTGATAGTATGAAATTATGTGGCCCACCAGTAAGCTGGGCCCCATTATTAATAACGAGAAATTCACAAAGCAAAATCAAAATCAATGGCATGCAGATCTGCCACCTCACACGGTGCCACCATGTGTCACGTGATATTGGCTCCTTTGCCATGGGCATCCAGCAAGGAGCTGATATCACATGGTGGGCAAACAATCACCTAGAAACCCCTACAGAGCAGGTTTCCAGCTAATCGTTTGGAGGTCAGCTCAACCGATGTCCAATGCGAGGTGTAAAACCTCCTCAGGACATCGGTGGCTGCCTCAAAAGCTTTGATTTTGTTTTTTTGTAGAGGAAGTTTACCATGGGAGTGGGGCTGTGGATTTAGAAGTGTTTCCGGTTGCGCTCGGCACTAAACCTCACCCCCTTCATGGCCACACCCCCTCCTCACATAGTGAAAACAATTCACAAGTTGGCAGGTCTGGGCATGATACACATTGAAGTACTTAAGTGGCAGTGTACCTCAGAACTAGTGCTTTATTTGTGAAAGAATAAGTGTTGGACCCAAAGTGTTCCTCAGAAGTCCACTACAGACTTTTCTTCACAATTATTGACCATCTTTTATGCCTTTCTCTATTTTGTTCTGGTTCAAAGTCCGACAATGATAAATAAGTTCTGGTCATAAAAATGAGTGCTGGTGGGGCCATCTACATTCACCTGCTCAAATTAAACACAGTTCACAAATAATATATGGTGATTTATTTCCACAAAGCTAACAACCATGGGTTCTGGAGAACAATGGCTGTATTATTAAGGAGCCCCAGGAGCACAGCAGTTACTTATGCCTACGTTGAGAGCTTTGGCATTATACAAAGGCTTCAGGCAACATTGTGTCCATTCCTGTAATATATATTACAAAAGCACATCTTTTGGACTGGGGTTTGACTGCATGCAAATTAGAGAAACACTGGGGCATATTATCAAGGGGGTTTATTTCCGCTTTTTTGGCTTTAAAAGCCAAGAAAGCGGAGATAAAATGATCTCCCTATTACCTAGCTGTCGCTAACACCAGTTAGCGACAGCTAGTAGGAGATAGCGACCATCTTGGGCCCCACTTTGCATGTCAGTGATATTTATCACTAATGACATGCAAAGTGGGCGTGCCAAGATGTTGGCGACTAGAAACAGTCGCTAACATCGTTATCTCCTATTACCAACTTTTGGAGATATTCGCGCTAAACGCGAATATCTCCAAAAGCTAACACCTGCCCTGAGCAGTTCTTAGCCATGTTATCCAATGGGAGGTGGATAACATGGCTAAGAGCATTAACTCGGTAATGCATGAATACTGCTGACTTTTCGGCGATATTCATGCATTGCGGCGATTTTTATCGCATTTGCGGTAAACCTTGGTAATACCAAGGTTTATTTGCGGTAAAAATCGCCGCAGCGGTAAATTTTTGTCTCTAACTAAGCAATAGCGATAATTATCGCTATTGCTTGGTAATATGCCCCACTGTGCGTTATCAAGGAAGAAGCATCAGGTGAGAGTACCCGTAGGGTGTGTTTCATTACAGAGTAAGCACACAAATTATTTACCATCTTGGAAGGGTGACTTAGGCCCCTATCCAAAGTTAGAATATTGAGTGCCTGCACAGGCACTGATTGACTTGCAGGAGACGTACTCATAGTCTCTACATAGTCTCTACAGGCACAACCAGCACCTCCATCTCTGGAGGTGGGTTCAGTAATTCGTGGCCCCACTGAAGGAATGAATGATCCATCACAGAATCATAGAGCGGTGTTTTAAATATGCTCTCAGTGATTCATTTATCTCTTTTTCCGGTGCATGTGCTAACACTGAGAGTTACTGCATGTACTGTAGGAAGCACATTTATTTTTTGTTAACCTGACTCAAACATCTTGTCTGCTACTTGTGCTCCCTGTAAGTGCGAGAACAGTTGTGAACAAGGGCTACACATTAGAGGATTTGGAGAAGAGAAGCAGAGGAAGTCATCTTGCTGTGCTGCTCTACATCAAAGTTGACGGGCAGGAGTGCGTTGTATTTATCCAGTATGGTGCATTCCTGTCCTTTCCCCATGTACTGGCATAGTTTCGGCAGTCTAGCACCAATGCAGGCACTCTTGCTCCATGGTGCAAGGGTGCCTGTGTTGTCAGCAGGATTGGTTTTGTGCAGGAAGGGGAACTTTTCTTCCTCAAACTGTAAATATGTTGATGAAAAAAAATGCAACGTAATCATGGCTTATCCAGATGCAATGATTGTGCACACATTCACTCACCCCACTGTTTTTTGTATAGCATATTATGCTCGAGGTGCCCCTGCTACAATGAAACCGTTTCCTTGTAAACCAATCTGCTTCTTTCTTGAGCCAGCTCCACAATCCATCAAATAATGTAAACAAATAAATATGATAAATTGTCTCAGTGGGACATGTTACTAGGTTTTTTGGGGTATTTTGTTTTTAGAGGCAAGTGAAACTTTTCAAATAAATTAATGGTGCAGCTCAATTGTTGTGTCAAGGTTGGCCAAACCTTGAATACAAACGATCCCAATGGAGCACTGTCCCAGAAAAGTCTTCAAGAATTTCAGTGGCAACACTGCTGTACTATTTGTCAAGTGATTGTTTCCACAGACTAAAATGAAAAAGAACTTTGTTAAAAACCTTGTCGGCAAATCCATTGTAGCATTTCAACTGTGAGAAGTGACTGTTGTGGGTTCAGACCTATCAGCTAGATTCATCATAGTGCTGTTTTGCGAGTCGTTAATAGCAATTATTAAGGAATCACTATTAAGGACTTGCAAAATGGGATTCATGTAGGAATCGCTAAATAAATTGCGATTCCTACACATTCCTTATTTGCGATTAGCAAATTGCTAATCGCAAATAAGGACTAACTCCCCATAGGAATGAATGGGGATTTATTCCTTATTTGCGATTAGCAATTTGCTAATCGCAAATAAGGATGCGATTTCAAGGGTGCCAGGGGTGTCCAAAGGACACCCTGTAGCACCCCTGAAATGTAATCTACATTGGTGTTGTATACACACATGTCCAAAGGACATGTGTGTGTGTAACATGCAACTTAGAAAAATGCATTTAAATGCATTTTTCTAAGTTTTCGCTATTTACCACGAGGTTTGACCTCGCGGTAAATAGCGTCCAGAAATAGAGAATTCGCAAATTAAAAATGGTTAATGATTTGCATTTAAGGAATCTCAAATAGAGATTCCTTAAATGCAATTCCCCGCAAATATGTGATTTCGCAATTACTGATTTTTGCATTTGGGATGATGAATCCCAAATGCAAAAATTCCGAGCCGATTTTTCTTTCATGAATCTACCTGTATCTTTTTTCTGTGCTCTCAAAAAATCCATATAATTCAGGGAACTGTAATTTTAAACAAACATTTTAAATGAGTGGTGGCAAATCTGTTGTATTTTCATTATGAAAAGGTAATACAATTTATTAATAAATATACTTGGTTTTTCTATATAAGTAAACAAAACTAGCGCCATCGTCATGATGCCAGTGGGACCGCTACTGACAGGCTGTCAGTGGCGTCCCACCGATAGACATCCCTGTGGGCCAAACACCGCATTATGATGCAGGCGCTTGGACCCTTGACTGTGGGGTATGGGTTGCCACCTCCAACAGGATCTACGATCCCGTCGGGGTGGTGGTCGGACAGCAAACCCTACAATAGAGGCAGTGCCTGTGCAGGCACCGCCATAGGGATTACGATGTCCCTTTGCGACAGACTTTTCATGACAGTCCGACTGCCATGGAAAAGCTGTCAGATAGGGACTTTCGGGGCCCCAAGCAGGACACTGGAATGGGGCCCTGGGGACACATGCAGTGCCTCCACACACACATATATATATATATATATATATATGTGTATATATATATATATATATATATATATATATATATATATATATATATATATATATATATATATATCACATAAATCCGGAAACTCGCCTTGGTCACGCTGAAACGCGTTGGGGTTGGTTCCATGCACTGTTTTTCATGCTGGAAATAAACTGAACATTTATGAACTACTTTTGGATGGTTTAATGGAGTGGTGATTATCGCTGGTCTCTGAGTGCATTCACGCTACGTTGGGAGCGTGTGGTGAAACTGTAGTGTAGTTCCTAGTTTCCCACTAGGCCCTGCGCATTGGAATAACATAAACAGTAGTATCGACGTAGAAGTGCGGATCTTCCAGGCCTCCACTGACTATGCTAAACTTAATTGAGTTTGTTACCAACTAGCTCAGAGGTCACTGGAAACTTTCTTGACTGAATAGGAAGTGATCAGCTTCCCTGGCACAGACAAGAAGGGATTCAGTTTTCCAACAACCGTGCAACATGACAACTTTGCTCCTCAGATCAAGAGTCAATCTCTAGGGTCGTGTGAAACAATAGACAGTTATTTTACTCAGTCAGGTTGGTGCAGATTACTTTCACAATATGTAAAGAATAGAGAGACGGGCGTTTGTCAATAAAGGGTTAACATTTATTGAACAGTCTTTCTTCTCATACAAGAGAAATGTATTGCCACAATTGCAAGACTTGTTATTATAAAAAGTACGTACAGTAAGATAAGTATTGCGAAATAATACTGTAAAAGCATTGATATGGTTTCTTAGCCATACAATGGTTTAAAAGTAATAAAACATATATACATTCATATATACATTAGGCTAACATACTCAACTGGTGCTTCTAACTACGCCTACCCCAGTGTACCTGACCTAAGCCTAATACGTGGGAGGGGAGTAAGTAAGTAGCTTTAAGTTAAGTTGGTTTTGCCAAGGTTTGCTTCAAGAATTCTCACTAAGGGTTTAGTCAACACCATACCTCTGAATAGAATGATGGAGGTCTGGTATCTCCTTCAGGGGGAACTCGGTATCCCAGTCACCCGCGAGGGTAGACCAGAAACGCTGGAGCTGGATTTCTCGGCAGGAGAAAGACAGCGTCTCTCTTCAGCGCGTCGCTCGCTCCACTGTTACCACCTAGTCGTAGCACAGGAGTCTCAACGAATGCCGTCATCAGGATTGGTAGCCGCTGGGGACAACACAATGCGTGAGCTGTTATCGGACTGAGCAAAGTATCGACGTCCATTGGTACTGCTGATGGAAGTGAAAGACAGATGTCCAACACGCACTCATCTCCGCATAGCATACATCGAAGTACTGGTAAGATACAGTTCTGCCATATAGGTCTGAATGAAAGGAACCAGGTCATGTTTAGATCTCTCAGCCTGGCCAATCCAAGGACGTTAGTTATCCTGTCCCGGTAGCGCATTGCTAGGATTGTCTCTTCCATTCCCATGGGAGCTATGTCTGAGCTTTGGCTTGCCATAACGAAGCAGAAGGGTCAAAAATAAAATCCCTGCTACAAGTCCCAAAAATAAGGGTATGCCACCAAAAACAGAGTGGACAAGATTAGGAACGATTCCCAAAATTGCTTGAAAATCAATCAATCAATCAAAGACATTTATAGAGCGCACTACTTACCCGTAGGGTCTCAAGGCGCTTGGGGGGGGGGGGCGTTACTGCTCGAACAGCCAGGTTTTGACCTTCTTCCTGAAGGAGAGGTGGTCTTGGGTCAGGCGCAGGTCGGTCGGGAGGGAGTTCCAGGTCTTGGCGGCCAGGTAGGAGAAGGACCTTCCTCCTGTAGTCGCTCTTTGGATGCGGGGGACGGCGGCGAGGGCGTGGTTGGCTGATCGGAGGTGGCGTTTGGGAGCGTAGAAGTTGACTCGGTTGTTGAGGTAGCTCGGGCCTTGATCGTGTAGGGCTTTGTGTGCGTGGGTGAGGAGACGGAAGATGATTCTTTTGTTGACGGGGAGCCAGTGCAGGTCTCTCAGATGTCCGGAGATGTGGCTGGTTCGTGGGATGTCGAGGATGAGTCTGGCTGAGGCGTTCTGGATCCGCTGGAGTCTCTTCTGGAGCTTGGCGGTGGTACCGGCGTAGAGGGCGTTGCCGTAGTCCAGTCGGCTGGTGACAAGGGCCTGGGTGACGGTCTTCCTGGTCTTGGTGGGGATCCACCAGAAGATCTTCCGTAGCATGCGTAGGA
Organism: Lissotriton vulgaris; assembly: GCF_964263255.1. Lineage (NCBI taxonomy): Eukaryota > Metazoa > Chordata > Amphibia > Caudata > Salamandridae > Lissotriton > Lissotriton vulgaris. The sequence continues at coordinate 999,801,426 of NC_141689.1, forward strand.
TGTTGAAGCACGACGAGGAGACGGCGTTGACTTGCCTGGTCATGGAGAGGGAGGAGTCCAGGATGAAACCCAGGTTCCGTGCGTGGTCCGTCGGTTTGGGTGCGGTGCCCAGGGCGGGGGGCCACCAGGAGTCATCCCAGGCGGAGGGCGAGGAGCCCAGGATGAGGACCTCCGTCTTGTCTGAGTTCAGTTTCAGGCGGCTGGTTGTCATCCACTCGGCTACATCTTTCATCCCTTCGTGAGGTTGGCTCTGGCGGCGGCGGGGTCGTTGGTCAGGGAGAGGATCAGCTGGGTGTCGTCGGCGTAGGAGATTATGTTGAGGTTGTGTTGGCGTGCGATGGCCGCGAGGGGGCTCATGTAGACGTTGAAGAGGGTGGGGCTCAGCGAGGATCCTTGAGGGACGCCGCAGATGACTTCGGTGGCCTCTGACTTGAACGGTGGTAGGCGGACTCTCTGTGTTCTTCCGTCGAGGAAGGAGATGATCCATTCCAGTGCCTTCTCAGGCAGTCCCGTAAAAATCGTCTTAAATATGCCTGGGATGCCTGTGGCACTAGACATGTTAAGGAGTTGGCTAAGCATTTCGACGAAATGCACGGGGCAATTTGTTGATAAAAGTTCACGAACTTCAGTAGCTGTCCTTGCAACTAGAAGATCATACGTCTCTTTTGATGACGTTATGGGCACTGTTGTCTGCAAAAGCACAGACTTCATTTTGCTTAAAGTATCAATTCGTATAGAATAGAGATTCAGACGAGGCCAGATGGGAGTCACTGTGTCTGCAGGCCCACTCGGGAACAATGCCTGCATACAGTATTTGACCATGGATGTTACACTTACTAGATAACTTTTCCCTGGCACTAGGCCACAACATCTGTGATCCGTTCTAAGAATGTAACTCCCGTTTGCAAGTTGCATAAAGAAGGGCTCTATCTGAGTTGCAGGTGTGACTAGCTGGTGGCATGAAAGGTTGTTAGAATTTCCATCACAGGCTCCGTGTAAATTAATACCCTGGCACAAAAGTATACCGCTTAGTGAATGTTCACAATTTTCACCACTAAGAAAATACATTTTTGTCGCTGTCACTATAGCATGAATGTGTGTATGGTAATTTCCATTCTGATTTTACATATCCTTTACCCAATCGTTCATACTGGCCAGCAGGTATGTACTCAAGGCACTTTTTAAATCGGAAAGTTGTTATCGGAATAGTGATAATTCCGTGTATTATCCATTCAATGACAGGACTCTCTGACATTGTCAATGGTAATCTCTCAAGTTTTTCGATGCTCAGGATTGTATAGTCTGCTCCTTTCTGTGCCAAACTGATTTGTTTATCAGTAAGGTTAAAAATGGAAAATAATGACGTTGTGTTGATTAAACGCCAAGGCACATAGCCTGAACGAAGACTTTGCAGCGTCCAGCCCAATTGTATAATAGAACGTAATTGTGACTGGCCATGTTGTAACATTAGCAAGTCTCTGTCTATCACATCAAAGGCAGAGATACAATATTGTCCAACGAATATATTCTGGAGGACAGAGTCAATAACCCATTGTCCACTACAGAAAGTGATTTTTCCAAATTAATACGATCAATTTCTCGTATTTTTTCAGCTGTTTCAATTTGTTTGACTTTCCAAGCCTCGTTGTACGCAGCATAGATACTGGTCGCTATGAAACGCTTTTGACGCTGTTTGCGTGGTCCAAGAATGAAATCGTGCAAATCAGCACCATCTTTTAGTAAAGACAAGTGTTGCTTAATTTCAGCCAGTGTGGATGATGTTAGCCATTCAAGGCAGAGTTTCCCTACACTGTATGTTGTTACTATCCCTGGATGTTGTCTCTGGGAGTATCTAGGGTCTTGTCTGGTCATTTTTAACCCCTGTGTTTTATTCAGGAATCTATCTTGACAGTTGTTTGTGTCAGTAGGCCAGATTAACCACTTTTTCCAATCAGGATGTGTTCTGTTAAAATGTAAAATTTGTGATACGTCTAACTCAATATCTGTAGTTGTATTTTCAGGTATTGGCTTTGGAATAGACGGTTTGTTAAGTTCTTTGATCTTAGCTAGGCCAAGACAGGATGTTTGGTGTATTGTGTCATTTAAAAACATCATTTGTTCTGGTATCATGCAGGTTCTGAATAGTGCTTCAAGGCCTTGTACCTGCCAATCTTTTGTACCCCAAATTGTTTTCGTTTCAATGTTATTTTTCCAATAATCAAAACCAAATATCATCATTTTTTCATAAAATGCTTCTGAATATATTAATTTAGTGTTTGTCAGCATTGTTTTCTTTCCTGTTTTATCTAACAGTTTATAATAAAACGTTTCTGCATCACTGGTGTTAAACCCTGAGAAGTATTTGAATTTCTCAAAAAATGCTTTAGAACTGCTTTTAGGTGGTGTAGCACAATGTTCCCATTGATTATACTTAAAAACATTTCTAGGCTGTGCAGATTTATGCAAGTAATGATCACCATAATGTGTGTAGCAGAATAATTGCTCATAACTAGATGAACCTTGTAAATAATCATGTTCTGTGAATCTAGCTGACATTACTAAATCAGACATCATGTCATTAATACTGTTAAAGTCCCAATCATCAGAGAATGTACTAGGTTTTACAAAGGCACTTAAGGAAACCTTTAGTTGATGAGGATACTTCAGGATCTCGGCCGGACCATAGATCTCAAAGTCAGTTTTCTCCCATACTACCCCACCAGGTATTGGAATTGCTGTGACATTTACTGTTGACAGTTCTCTTTTCTTCACGTGGGATGATCTGTGTGGTTTGAGGACTAGGTTGATGTTCTGACTTGCTGTGTCCATTCAATTGTAATAAACTTTCCTAAAATTAAAACTAAAATTAGGCATAGTAGGAGTATGAGTACCCCTGAAATAGTCCAATGCTCAATCAACGGTGTATCCAGATATAATTCTTTGATTTGTTGAAGGAGTCCTGTTGTATTTTCTTTAGAATACTTTTTTGTTTCTGGCATCACTTCGGGGTCGTTTTGATCTTCAGAGAAGTTGTCGAAGTTGATGAAATAACCAGAGGCAGTTCTGTCAATTGTTGGGATTGTTCTTTCAATCTGTCTTTCGGTAGCATTTTCTGATGCCACATTATTGTAGATTGGTGTTTCTTGACGAACTGTTTCAATCTGTGTCTCAAGAGGCACGAGTTCCATGTTGTTATTGCATAGTCCTTCTCTGTGCACTGCAGGCTGATCGAATGTGATTAGTCTTTCAGTTTGAACCTCTTGGATTGTTGCAAGTTTGGGTAGTCTGTTGTTTCTTGGGAGCCAACTGGGCCTACTGTTGATTATAGGCAAGTTATTAAGACTGGTCTGGACACTTATTAGATGTTTGACCCACCCAGCGCCTGAACCTAATACCTTCGCTGTTATAGATCGCTTTATGTCCCGGTTTTTTCTTTCAACCACACTATTCCCTTCGGGGTGCGACGGACAAGAATACCGCAACCCAATTCCCATGCTGGCCATGGCCTCCCTATAAGCTCGAGAGCTGAAAGCAGGACCCTGGTCAGAATGGAACGTGGTAATTGCGTATGTGCCGATAAAGACTCGCAAATCTTTTATAACCGTTCTAGCGTCAGCCGAGCGCTGGAGGCCACATTTTTTAAGTGTGTTTAGCCTTAAGGATGTACAATGGGACGCGCTTCTCTTCTTTGATTGCGCAGATAGACCGCCTTATGCTGTCTATCAGGGTTCCTGAAACTACACTGGCCTGTTCATTACTGCGATCTCTGTTGCAGTCTTCACAATTCTGGGCAAAACATTGAATATCTATGCTCATTCCAGGCCACCAGTACTCTGATTGTAACTCTTTCAGAGAATCCTTAATTGTTTGATGTCTCAGACCCAACCCCATGTGTGCTTCCAGTAAGAGGAAGCCCCTCCTGCTCCTGTTTGGAATTACTCTGTCCCCCACTCCAGGGATTCAAGCAAAAGGAACGGAGTTTGCATCGATTATGTATGCATAATTGAGTGGATAGTTCACGGGTAGTGCTGCACAGTCGCCTTTTACGGTCGTTTTTACTGCCAGCATGGTTTCCCCGTCTATGTATTTTTCTGTACACTTTTTTGTGGCTACGGAAGCCGGGTTAGTTGCTTCCGCTATGGCTGTATTAGCCAATGAATTCCCTGCAACGTGAACGCCATCACGTTGAAGACTCTGGGCGTGAATCACGTGAGTCTTTTGTAGTTCTTTCGGTAAAAGAACTACCTGTTTCCAGAGCAATTTATGCTTTATTGTGGCACCTGTGTCATCTTTGTAATCGTTTTCAATCCACCTCTGCAATTTATTGTTGTAAGAGTTGACGCAAAAATGAGAATCGCACACGATAAGTGTCGAGAATTCACGTTCTGCATTTTCGAGCGGCATCTTTAATTGATTTCAGCTCTCCGAGCGAACAGTTTCTCAATGATTCAGTTTTTGTTACTTTCGGTCTGAATTTACCGCACAGCCAACGACCTTTAATAATCGCACAGGCTGCATCGTAGGATTTGCTCTCTACGTTGAAATGCTGTACAAATCTATCTGTATAGATTATACAGGCGTATTGTGGGAGAGGCAGAAGTTCGATTGGCAGAGGATATTCTTCTTCATACTCTAAATCATTCAGTTCGTCGAATTGCGGGGCGAAATAGTATTTCACATCTTCCGCTCCTAGAGAATCTACACACTGTATCCATTTTGGATCCAGTGACACTGTAGGCAGGTTTACTGGGCTGAATAGCGCCTCGAAGGCGGATTCCGCTGTGAGGATATTAATCCTTTTGCCGTGTGCTAGTTCTCGTTCATTTGCTAATGCGATTTGCACTGCTTTCACAGTTCTTTCTGTGAGACTGAATGCTTTTTCTGCTTGTGTGTACAAGTGAGATTTAATTGCAATTGGTACCTTTTCTCCCTCATTAGAGGTCAGGTACGTGAATCCGCATCTTCCTGGGATGACTCGGATTACAAGATCGTGTGTGTTGTCACGTGTATCTAATTTTGTTTTAGCTAACATGTCTGTTTGCAGTGATCTCAAAATTTCTGTGTGTTTTTGAGTCCAACTGATTTGTTTAAAATCAGGTTTAATTAGTTCATAGAGAGGTTTAACCCTCTCTGCGTAATCTAGAATGTATGTTCTTCCGAAATTCAGAAAACCTAGTATGGATTGTAAATTCTTCAGCGTTTTTGGAGCTTGGAGCTTGGAGTACAGCGCACTTCTCTAAGAAGTTGTCCGCTAGGCTTTTCCCTTCACTTGATAGTTCGTATCCTAAAAATAATACTGTCAGATGGGCAATTCGAGACTTTTTAAAGTTGAATTTGTAACCCTCTGCTGCGAACCCAAGTATAATGGTGTTCACTCTTTTCAAGTGAGTATCCAAGTCGTCGTCTGTGAGATAAATATCATCTACGTAAGATAATGCCTCATCATCATATATTTGTAGTAACTCTGTTACTCTAGCTGAGAATAGTCCTGGGCTGTTCTTGAACCCCTGTGGGAGTCGACAGAATTTTTTCTGCGACCCAAATGCAGAGAAAGCGGTCAAATATCTGCTTTCTGGTGCAATGTTTTGACAAAAGAAACCATTAGATATGTCTAATGTTGTTTTATATTTTTTCCTAACTATGTTATTCATTAAGGCTGCACTATGCGAGTTTTGTACTGCAAATGTTTTGCAACATGCATTAAGGTGTTTGTACTCCAAAACTAGACGATATGAATTGTCTGGCTTGGAGACAGGAAACAAAGGATTGTTCATTTGAGAGGTGCATGTTTCAATCACCCCCTGGTATTCAAGTTGATCTAAAATCTCCCTGACTTGTTTTTTAGCTTCTTGCTTAATGGGATACTGCCGTTGGGCAGTTGGTTCACTTTTTAACTGGATTTTGTGAGGAGGTGAGTCCTCATCCCATCCTACATGATTTTTATATAATGCCGGTGCCTGGGCTACTGCCCATTTCCTTGCATAAGTATATTTTTTGTGAATCGGAATGTGATTCGAGAAGGCAGGCATAATCATTTCTTCGCCACGAGGGCACTCCCTGACAAACTCTGGGGGCCAATCTTTTTCAGCTAACAGAATATCATAGCCTTTTGAGAGCTTATCCCAAAATAGACCTCTTATTTTCCTAGTCTTATCACCCTCTATACGCAATGTTATTTCATATATTTTATGGGGCTCGCTAAGTCTGGTGTCAGCAGTTTCAACCTGAATGTATTCATTCGTGTCCACTTTCTCCAGATGACTCATCAAGATCGCGCGCGCTATACTGATTTCTGCTGCACTGTCCAACATTGTCAATGCCCACTCCCCGTTTTTCAACTGTGTCCTCAGTATTCTCGGCATGGTTGATTACTCTAATACTGGCTACCTTCTTTTTTAGAAATTGAGATTTTTTACTCTGAGCAGGTTCCTTGTCTTTGGACTTGGTGTGCTCTTCTGGGTCTGACCGTCCTCTTCTTTCCGTTTTCTGCGAAAAAGACCGAGAGGGACGTGTATCAATACTTTGATATCTATCAGGTTTTTTCAGATTATCCCTATTTCTAAGGTTATATCTTTTCTCAGAGGGCTCCCTCTGGGGAGACTGGTGTTCTCGAGTCGGAGTTCTTTCCCTCCGTCGAGGAGACCTTCCTCTGGACTGGAAAACTTTTTCCTTGGTAGTGGATTGCTTATTTCCATCCCAGCTTTTTTTAGGAGTGTTTAAATTATTTTTAATAAATAATTTTTCAGGATTTTCGAGCAGTTGGGGCTTTACTGGTTTTCCACCCAAGCTGTCTCTACCTAATTCTTCATAGCATTTCTCTATGATTCTGGCAAGCTCAACTGGCTGATCTGTTATATCTGTTTCCTTCAACTTCTGGCGAATCGCCACAGATGCTGCTTCTCCTTTTATATTGGCTAATAATATAGCCGAGACCTGCTTGAAGTCTTTCAGTAATTTCATACCTAGATTTAAAGCGGGCTCTGGACCGTATTCATTTTGAATCTGTTTTAGCACATCCGGTATTACCGCCATAGACCGAACACCATGTGTTTTTGTGTAAATGGAAGCAAAGACTGTACCCCAAGTGTCGCAGTCCTCCACGTGTGGTGCGATTCCCATAGGAAGGCAGATGGTCAAGATTCTGTGTTTCTCTATAGGGGTAGTATCAGGAAATACTGCCTCTATTTGAGTGATTTTCTGTGCTAACCAGAAAGGAATTTGTTCCCGTTTTATGGGTGTTTTACCAAGACATGACTGTATGTTCTGTGGTGTAATTTTATTAGTGTTCCCCTGATGAGGGGTCAGCTGTGGTACATTAACAGCTGGTTGGACTGTTGCAGTCCGCATTACATATTGGACTAATTGCCTATGTATTTTTATAAGTGTTTTTAGCTGTACTAACAGCTCTTCTCTAGACATTTTTGCAATGTCCGGATGTGGTGTGTAGCTGGCTAGAACCGGCCACGTTGCTCCTGGTCTACCTAGTGGACCGAGCCTGGTAATATGATCATTATGTTTTAGGGCGCCATTAAACCAGAGCAGGTGCTCTTGGAATTTTAGTGGGATTTCAGTCTCCTCGAAAGGAGCGTACTCTTCCGGAGGTTCCTCTATTTTGTAATAGTGAAACTCTTTTGTTGTAGCGTTTGCCGCTGGAAAGTTTATCCATGAATAGAATACCTCTGTCTGCCGATATTCGTGAGCCTCTATCACGAAATTTACTGTACCACCTTGTGGTGTCAGTCCGTTTTCTATAAGTTTTAACGTTATAGATTTTCTTAAATGTACCGGGATGATAATTGCATCCGGGTCTGTCTGTTCGGGACCCTGCTGAGTCGCATCTGCTGCGGCCAAAGTGGTTCCGTTTTCTCCTGGCATTGTATAAATGCAAGGTTTGCAGAGTAGGTCTCCAAGGAGACAAAGATTAGGTGCACAATATTTTGGAACACTGTATCCTTCAACGTTGAATAAACCAGAGCTTTACATAGGAATCTCTTCCTACTGAGTTCGGGCAGATTTTAACCTTTCACCCACTCCAGACGTCTATTGGAGTATTTACGGGAGAAAGGGGTCTGTGTGAAAAATGCAAGACTGAGTTACTCTAACGTCTTGCGTTAGTTTATCGCCTTACCAAACGTTGGGCGCCATGTAGTGTCGTTCCTAGTTTCCCACTAGGCCCTGCGCATTGGAATAACATAAACAGTAGTATCGACGTAGAAGTGCGGATCTTCCAGGCCTCCACTGACTATGCTAAACTTAATTGGGTTTGTTACCAACTAGCTCAGAGGTCACTGGAAACTTTCTTGACTGAATAGGAAGTGATCAGCTTCCCTGGCACAGACAAGAAGGGATTCAGTTTTCCAACAACCGTGCAACATGACAACTTTGCTCCTCAGATCAAGAGTCAATCTCTAGGGTCGTGTGAAACAATAGACAGTTATTTTACTCAGTCAGGTTGGTGCAGATTACTTTCACAATATGTAGAGAATAGAGAGACGGGCGTTTGTCAATAAAGGGTTAACATTTATTGAACAGTCTTTCTTCTCATACAAGAGAAATGTATTGCCACAATTGCAAGACTTGTTATTATAAAAAGTACGTACAGTAAGATAAGTATTGCGAAATAATACTGTAAAAGCATTGATATGGTTTCTTAGCCATACAATGGTTTAAAAGTAATAAAACATATATACATTCATATATACATTAGGCTAACATACTCAACTGGTGCTTCCAACTACGCCTACCCCAGTGTACCTGACCTAAGCCTAATACGTGGGAGGGGAGTAAGTAAGTAGCTTTAAGTTAAGTTGGTTTTGCCAAGGTTTGCTTCAAGAATTCTCACTAAGGGTTTAGTCAACACCATACCTCTGAATAGAATGATGGAGGTCTGGTATCTCCTTCAGGGGGAACTCGGTATCCCAGTCACCCGCGAGGGTAGACCAGAAACGCTGGAGCTGGATTTCTCGGCAGGAGAAAGACAGCGTCTCTCTTCAGCACGTCGAGGAGGAGGAGGGGGGACAGCGTCCGCGGGCAGCTGGCATCTGCTGGGCTCTTCGCAGAGGGACGGCTGTTCAGCTCCTAGTTTTACCACACCATCGTTCGCTAGTTGGCAGCGATAGCAATAGCGATAGCAGCTATGGTGTCATCAGCATGACAGCTTCTTCAGCAGCAGCGAGATAGCTGGCAGCATCAGCTTCACCAACAGCAACTAACAACAGGCTGCAGCAACAGGCCATTGCTTAAGGCAACGTTGGTAATATTTATACCTGACAGGTGCCTGGTTTGACGTAAGTTTGCTTGACATAAGACGTCAATTAAAGATGTCACTAGGAAGTGATCGCTATCAGTTGCTCATTAGAGTTCCATTACTAATCAAAACACAGCAAGCGGGGATTTCCAGGTTTGCTGAGTTTTTATCTTGTTGAAGAACTCGGAGTGTTAATCTAGGAATCTCAGATAGTGACTTCTGATCTGTCATTGCACTAATTGGTTGCAAAGGAAGTGGCAGAGAAAACTATTCTGGAATGTGGCTCTGTTCGTGTGAGGCCAGAGATGACTTTCTGAATATCGCACTTGAACGGTTATGCCAATATAGGGAATAAATGGATTTAAATCCGAATAGGGGCATAAGGTCACAGTATCGATCAGGATCCTAGATAAGCACGCAACAAAACGGATTACATTGGGCAGGGAGCCTTTGACCCTGCGTTTGCACCGCAGTCTGAGTGTCCCGGTTAATCGGAGGAAGTGAAACGAATATATATATATATATATATATATATATATATATATATATATATATATATATATATATATATATATATTCACTGAAAAAAACAAAGGTTTTACAGACGTTAAAGTTAGGAATCAGCATTTAAAAAACCTTTGAAATTCACAAAAAAAAACATAGGTTTCAGGGATGTTATAGTTAGTTAGACATTTGACTCATATAAATCCAGAGAAATTCACCTGTTATAGTTAGTTGAGCTAACTATAACTCGCACGTCCGCAATGCACTGCTGATGATGTCACATATTACATCACTCATGACATGGTTAGTGACATCACTGATGACATCACTGGTGACATCTCAAATGACATCACTGATGACATCACTGATGAAAATATCCACGTCATAATCTGATGCATGTAATATTCATGGTCTGTACATTAGCCTTCCATGTGTGATGGCAATGCCTCTGAAACGTTAGATCATAAAACAAATGAGTGTTACACAATGTCCCTGGTGTGTGTGTGCGTATTATTGTGCTACCTTTCGTCCTGGGTATTGTGGCTCGAAGGAGTATCATCAGCCACGGGCAGAGTGCACAACCTAGATCACATGTGACAAACAGTAAAGAGTAATGTGTAGATTTGTATTGCAGTATGCTTTGTTGTCAGGCTTTACCAGTATAGTAGTGTGTCATATCTGAGACTTTCAGATTCACGTTTGACATGCATTGCTTAACTGTAATGAGCGTTATCACTATATATGACGTAGCCTCACTGCTGATCGTCCCTCCATTTGAGCACATTCACATGTGTGCGCTCCGCGATAGCAACACTTTCAATATTATCGCACACCATTAACATGGGTTTCTGCGCATATCCACAAGCTTGACAATGACAGGTGATGTTGTCCAGTCAATGTTTCGAACAGCATCTCATTAGCGATAGTTGCCGCCCTCCCGGTACATGTTAAATTAATGTAAATTGTGCATTCTGCGACGTCAAAACTACAACAGAAAAACACATGAGTACACTTCCTGGCCAGGCAGGAAGCGAACAACGCCCAGGTCCCTGGAATAATTATTCACAACCCTACGCTCGCCTGGCGTATGCAAGCCCAGCCCACTTTGCAGACGTATAAATAGGATAACGACATCGCCACATGTCCCAGTTCTTCCACACTGCCTCAGGTGATATGACCACATCCACCTCGCGAATCACAATGCGCAATAAAAAAATAGGGATCCATGAGGTGTACACCATCCTGGCAATCAACACTAGATATGAATTGTGAACCCTACTGGCCGTCGTGTTTTGAAAGGGATCCATGAGGTGTACACCATCCTGGCATTCATCACAGCATATGAATTGTGAACACTGCTGCCCGTCGTGTTTGGACACACAACAATGACAGCAGGTGAGCAGTGGGGCCTGGGTGCACCGGGGCTGCAATTGAGCGTGGTGCTGCAGGAGGGGTGAGGTGCATCAGCCTGGTTGCGCAGGTGCAAACAAGCGATGTTGCTGTTGAAGAACCGGGGTTTAACCCAGCGGCGTCAGGGGCACGCCTAAGATCTTCGAGTTCACCTGTCTTGGTATACAGAGACACGGAATACTTCTGGATGGCATCAGAGACCAAGTTTATTAGCTGCAGCTAGTAACAGTGATCCTAGAAATTCGGTCTAAATTCTTAGGAGACTGCTCATTTTACTAAGGCGAGACGTCTCCTTTTATACCCAATATTCACATTATAAATGTACACCCACTGCACAAAATTCTAGCCAATAAGGTACATTTTCAAACAAAGTGTCACATAACAAAAACTCAGTTTACAGTATCCCAACCCAAAAGTTAATTATTAGGAATGTCCCAAATTCAATCTCCACAAGCCGGACAAACCTATAATTGAAAGCATAACCCATGTAATGAAGAAACATAAAAAAGAAACAGTAACAGATACTCAACAAGATAAGGCATGTGCAAGGAAACTAAAAGTTAACAATGTCCTGAACATTGATTGGCAATCTCAGACAAGGATCGATCAGGGAAATTGGCTTTGGGAGGTCAGTTTCAGGTGAAGAGGTCAGATTCTTACAGTTCATTTCAGAGTCGAAAAAGAAACCTAGTTAATGTACACATGAACTAAGAAGGCCAGGCCACTTTATTCGCCAGGCTACCTTCACAGGCCTACGTGAGGGCAACACAAAATGGTGGCACAGAACAAAATGGAGTCAGACTCGAGAATTACAAAACCTCACTGTGCATAACGATGTGATCTCTGACCTCATTCCATCACATCTCTGTCTCATTTTAAGGACCTGCTGGACTGTACTGTAGGCCTGAGCCAGCGGGCACCGCTGCCCTACAGACACGTGGCGTTGGCTTTTGGAACACTGTAGTGAGCTAATTATTAGGTGTACATGCACATAGGCTTGCGCCACTGCACAACACACGCACATTATGCTTCTAGCATGCGCTTTGTTCCTTTGTATGTAAACATTGGCACAACATTTTATTATTTAACCTTGTGTATTCTCGTGCACTCCAACTCCTCATTGAACCATGATTACCACTAACAGTTGGTACATCGTATTTAAAGAAGGAAGGATGCAGTCAACTGGTGTTCATTATTAAGCTTGAAATAAACCTTAATTTACCTCAAGACGTTTCCAGCATTATATTATTTCTCCCTTTTCAGACATTGAGTTGCTTGCATCAAAATGGGCGGAGCAGGTGCTCACCCCGTGACAATGCCCTGGGCATTGCGATGCCCTCATCGTATTAAGACTCCGTCCCTGACCAGAGACCTGCTGTGCCACCCTGAGAAAGGCACCCCAGAGTCGAAGCTTGCACCGGCACGTCGTTGGACACACCGGTGGTGGAAGGTGAACAGTGAAGTCTCAGGGCGCAGGAGCTACAATTGAGCACAGTGCGGGGGAAGGGGCTGGGGTGCAGCATCCTGGGTGCACAGGTGCAGGCAAGCGTGTTGCTGTAGATGATAATGTGATCTATGGCCTCATTCATATCTGTTTCATTTTAAGGACTAGCTGGACCGAACTCTTTCTCATGGACCCAAGCGTCCTAAACACTCGGGTGAGGGGAGGTAAACAGTGAGGGATGGTTGTAGTAGGCCGATGCTCTGTCTCCTCATTCCTCTCTTCTTTTGACTCTCTGTCCCCTTCTCCCTTCCAGCCACTCCCTCTCTGTCCCATTCTCACTATCTTCCTTTCATTTTGACTACCTTCCTTTTTCTCTTGGACATGGCACACATACTTATGCTTCTTTTTTGTCTTGCAGGTTTTGTACGCTGCTTCCGGAGGAGTCCGACGCACTTATTTCATGTTATACTGTTGTTTGTTCGAATAAAGTTGCGTTTCCATTCATTTGTTTTGTTTTAATAAAGGTTATTTTTTTTACCAATAAATAAGTGAGTATATGGGTCTTAATTTTCTGACAACACTTGTCTGTAGTTTATTGTAATAATTGGCTGTTTATAGGAGGTTATGAGGGAAAACATTTGTAATTTTACAGTGCACCTACCAAATATAAACCAACAGACTATTACATAAATGAAGCCTGCGTAATTCTACAACTGCAAGGGTTCTAAGAGTGTATTACAATATAACACAGTGAGTACTGCCCGTGTGATTACAGAAAAAATAAGGCACTGCCTAGGGCCACCAAGGCTTCAAAGACTGGCGAGGCCCACCCTGACTATTTAAGTAAAGCCCCGGAGGGTGACGATCACCGGACTTTAGTTGGCCTCGAAGCCCCCCGACAAATTAGTAAACAATACCCGGGACATGGCAATCCCCTAGGCTGCGAAACGTCTCTGTGCCCTCCCGCGCTTAATTTACATGTGAGATCAAGGTCCCCAGTGCTGCAGAGACCCCGCAATATAATAATAGGATTGGCCCCGGAATATTACCCACCAGGGGGCTCATTTAAATGAAATTTTAAGACCCGCTTCAATTTTTTCTCCATTTTTACCATCCAGATCTGCTCTATTAAAGCGATACGTGGTTTTCCTCCTCTCACTTCAACGAGGCAAACAAGGATTTGCACCCACCCTGTAATAGCAAACATAAATGTCCCATCGATGCACACCCCAGGATATTGTATGAGCTGCGCATGGGAGGTAGCGCTCCCCAGGACTATGATGCATTGGTGACTGCATAAGTACAGAACTAGTATAAACGCATACTAACACTACTTGCACACGTGTAGTACAGTGACCAGAGTGTAGTGAAGAAGCAGAGGAAGGCCAAAAACTAAAAATATAAATCCTACCAGAGGTCAGATGACATAGTTCAATGAGCCGACGACCCTGGGATGAGTAGAAACAGCTATACGAAGAAAAAGGATCTTCAGCACAACCCCAGCAAGCTCAAAATATTGGTGAGTCCTGCCTACTTTTTACCTTCTCCCGCTCTTCGCCAAATTTATGTAGTGAAGAGGCAGACAGCAGTGGATCCGATAAGTAGATTTATTGCAGGAAAACAAGACACCTTAAACAGCTACCAACAGGAGCAGACAGCAAGGCAACTGTCTTCTCCAGCACCGTGTACCAACTCCCCAAGGTTCCCATCATGACAGCCCTACATTCTAACATTACATATTTACATTCAAGTAGAATTACATACTAACATTCTACTATGACTAACATTGGAATACTACACAGAGCACATCACTTTACAGCAATGAGCTCACGATTTAGGCTCATGGTTTAATCCCCAATTATTCCGACAAGTAGGAGAAAGTAGTTCACTACCCACTCCCTATATACTATAATCCCATACTAACACCACTTACACAGTTATACTACAGCGGCTAGTATCCTACAGCGCTCAGAGCACATAACTTTACAGCAATCACCTCGCTTTGATCACCAAGTCTTCACACCAGTAGGCATGAGTATTTTGCTTCTCGCTTCTGGTAGCGGTCAGTAGTTCGCTTCCCACTCCCTGAATGGTATAAACGCCTACTAACACTACTTGCACACGTATGCTACAAAGACCAGAGCACATCAGTTTACAACAATGACCTCTCTCGGTTCTCGGTTTCATACTCGAGTGTAGCAGCATATCATCTCAGTACCATGACTACTTCGCTTCACACTCCCCCACTGAGGTTACAGTGCTCCTACCCACCTTTCCTACTTGTTTCGCCCCTTTTTCCCCTTACTTGCTTCAGCAGAATCACAAGATGGCGGCCAACAGTTCCTAGTTGCAACCACTTGCGGCGCTCGCAACCAATAAGCAGCAAGCTCATGTTTGTAACGCCTCAGACAATCAGATGGCAGAATTCCCAAATTTCGATATATGTCAATTTAGATATTTCTCCAAAACTAGTGAACAGATTTACACAATTAAACAAAAGCGTGCTTTCTAGACCAAGACCCTTCTCCCTGCCAAATTTGGGATAATTCCGTTCACCCGTTCAACCTGTTGCCTTGTCTAAAGTTTCCTATGGAAATTGCATGGAGAAAACACGTTTTGGGACCCCCCTTTTTTCTCGGCCCCCTTGATGAATCACCCCCAAACTTTCAACATAGGAGCTGATATGAAGAAATAATGTAATTTGGAAAATTTCCTAAAGATTCATCAAACGACGCCAAAGTTATAAGCAAAACAAAAAATGCTCTTCCTATGGAAACTTGGTCCTAACTATAACTACCTACTGGTGACCACCAGTAGGTAATATATATATATATTCCAAGTACATTGACTTTTTCCTTCAAGAACACATGAATAGTCTTCCCACTTTTATTCAAGACACTGGAGATTTCCTCAGGAAACTCAATGACATTACATGGCAGGAGGACTATTTACTTATCACGCTAGACGTGACCTCGCTCTACACTAGTATTAACCATGTTGATGGCCTCAAATCTGTAAAATACTTTTTGGACAATCGGCCATTACATGGCCATGCCCACAACAACATGATTGTAAATATGATTGAAATGTGTCTGCATAATAGCTTTTTTATGTTTCAGCAAATGTGCTTTCAGCAGACCAGAGGAGTGGCGATGGGTTCCTGCTTCTCCCCCAGTTATGCTTGTTTGCATATGGGACTGTGGGAGAAGCAGGTTCTCGGAGCACAGTTTGCTGAAATTATGCACAGCAACGTTGTTTGCATTAACAGATACATTGATGATTTGTTTTTGATTTGGAGAGGGGAGGAGAGTTTGGCCATTGCATTCATTGACAACCTGAATGTCAACTCCTTAAATTTAAAATTTACCTCCAACATAAGCAGGTCCTCTGTTAACTTTCTAGATGTTGAAGTCTTTATTGATCAATTAACAATCCAGACTAGACTACATCATAAGGCAATGGCAGGAAATACCCTATTGCATGCGTCTAGTAACCATCCTCGCCACTTGATCCACACCATCCCCTACGGGGAGATGCTACGTATTAAACGCATTTGCAGTAGAGTACAAGACATGGAGGAGGCTCAGGCGGCGTGCCGTTTGCGCTTTCTAGCGATGGGCTACAATGACAAAACCATCATGACGGCTATCAAGCGTACACAGGCCCGACCTAGAAATGAAGCGCTAATTACAAAGGCCATGAGACAAAGTAATCTACCAGTGACTCAAGATAACACCATTCGTTTAGTAGTCACCTACAGTAAACAGCACCAGGTGATCAGAAAAATCATGGGTAAACATTGGCCGTTAATTCAGAATGACCCAGTGTTAAACATGGGATCCTTGCAATCACCTCCTATAACCTAAAGAAAATCAGGATCAATGCAGAATAGCCTGGTCAGCAGCAGCCCAGAGGTCTTTGCTAAGACCGACTGGCTTAGCAGTCTGACAGGCTTTTATAAGTGCATGACGTGTAAAGCCTGTAAACACGGGGTCAACAAAAAATCATACAATTCCCCGTTCTCCGATAGACAGATTGCTATCTCAAAATATTTAACTTGCAAAACTGAATTCGCGATTTATGTCTTGCAGTGCCCTTGTGGACTCAAGTACATAGGAAGCACTAAACTTCCAGTCCACAAGAAAGTGCTTCAACACATGAGGGCCATCACGCATTGTGATGAAGCTTACCCAGTCGCAAGTCATTTTAACGACTGCCATAATAGAGACCTGCAACTACTACAGTACTATGTGGTAGATGCAGTCATGCCCCTCAGAATAGGTCGTGACAGGGAAGGGATACTTCGCAAACTAGAAACCCATTATATCCTAAACTTAGATAGTAAACACCCTAATGGATTGAATTCATGGGAGGACCTTCATACCTGTCTTTAAACTATTGTTAAAATCATCTATTGGTAGTTGATCAGTCTTAAATGAATTGCAAGTACTATATTTACATCTGTCTTCTTTTTTAGCAAATACTAAATGATTGTTTAGTTTTTCTACTTTATGATCAATTGGTTTTATGAATTATAATCAATTTTATCTATTACTTAGTCACATTTCTAACATTTTACTAGTTATTGATTTTTAAATAGTGACTTTTTGTTACACTTTTTTATATAAGCACGGTTTGCACATGTCTTTTTCTATTTGTATTATAGTTTTGCACAGCTTTGCACATTGACTTGGATATCTAAATTTGGGTAATCAGCAGTGTCCTTGCCTCTGATTTTAATTATTGTATTTTACAGTCAGTTTTAGCAAACACCTATTGAAGCAAGGTGGCTTGTCCATGAGTCAGTGCCTATTACAGGTTTATACTGCTATTTTTAGCAACAATTTAGCTGACTTATCTGTCTATCAATTTTTAACATCTATACATTTACAGCAATTGTATTTTACAATTATTGTTTTAGCATCAACCAGAGAAAGAATGGCATTTGCACATGAATCAATGTTTTTCATGGTTTTAAATTGCTATTTTAGCATTTATTGCACTGTTTCATTCTGGCATTAATACTACCATGCACATGTATATAATGGTTGTTGCATTAATATAATAATTTTATGTATTGATGTTCCAACAGGTGAGAACCTTGGAGTGAGAACTGATGCTTTTATTTATACGCGGCCTCCCAGCCGCGGGAGATGCACCACCCAGAAATTTGGGGCCACGGAGCTCCGAATCACGGAGTCTCAATGTGGAGGCATCCATGGAGGATTGACAAGCCGGATGTGTGAGTGGAGGCCCATTGGCGGGCTTGAAACAACTCAAACAGCGGCACATAACTGAGGCACACACTACAAGACCCACAAATCAATGCAGACTCATTTGAGTCGCCCATTGGAGGGCTCATATTTTTAAGTGGGAGGTGTGGCCTCTATGCCAAAATGACTGTTGTGCCGCTGAAGAGTGCACTGAGCACAAAACGAGTCCGGCGTGAATCGACAGGCATGCTGTAAACTGGATCCGCTCGCCGATCCGGCTTTTACCTCATGAAGGTTGCTGCAGTGGATGTCAGAGTGCGTCTCCAACAGGTGGGAACCTTGGAGCTTTGATATATATATATATATATATCAGCACAGCACAGTATCCTTAGAGTTTCAAAGGAAAAACGCCGAGCCCCAATTTGAAGTGAAGCAATTTATTTTTTGAAAAGCAGTGGCAAAACAACACCCGATGCGTTTCGGAACCAGCCGGTTCCTTGGTCACGGGTCAGCTGTCATTACGGCATGTTTCGTGATATAGTGCATTATAGTAGAAAGAGGACTACGGAGTACATTCCGCCCATTCTGTCATTTCATTATCGCCATGTTGGAACAGTTTATATTAAACAGTTGTTGCCACCACACTCATAGATTAAATTATAAACACAAGTTTCACGCTTAATAAACAAACGAAAATTGCAGATTAGTAATCTTACTCCAATTTTGGAGTCTCCCAATTCGAGATTTAAACTAATTCAAAACCTCAAAACTTTACTCCATATATTCAATGGACAATCTTATTTTAGATTTCAGTCCTCCATTTTTCGCGCCCAAGTGGGCATTCAAGCAATATTGTCCAAGCGTGGTTTTGTGGCAATAATAACTGTTTTCTACATAATCTATACAATTCCACCCATGTGGGCTGAAACCAATAATTTCCTTCAGCGTTCCTTTACACAGCTCAGAAGTTCTTCATGATGGGCAAAGTGCTCTGTCTCCTACAAGTGAATAAATGTGCGTATCAATAAAAAGGTGCATTACCTATTAAAAACATGTAATAACATACTATCAGAAGCAACGAGACGGCAAATATTTTTTTCTCATCATAAGGTTCTATATATCATTCACAGTGCAATTATCAGCCTGGGTGGGCTGCTAATTCTTCATCTTTATTAATCCCTCCTGGCTGCATGGTTTCGTACTTTATGATTAATTTTGACTCCAGTCTACGCAGTTCTTGTTCTCTATTTCCCTCTCTTTCAGACTCTGGGATCATATCTAGAGCACAGTATTGTAGAAGATTCGCATTTCCCTTGTGATGTTTCTGGAAATGGCGAGCGATCGGATCCTGTTTATCATTATTTGTGATGGCTCGCATGTGCTCTAGTACACGTAGCGTCACTGGTTTTATGGTGCTTCCAATGTACACTAATTTGCAAGGGAAAAATCAAGGCATAAACACAAAATTCTGATTTACAACTTAAGTGTTTTGAGATGACAAATGGTTTTTGATTACACGAAAGTTTTATCTGTTTGCAATTACTGCTTGCTTTGCATGCCTTGCAAGAAAAGCATTTGAAGAAATCTTGAATAGATGTTTTCTTTTTATCACTTGGTAGACTGCTTTTGCATAATATGTCCTTCAAAGCTGGACATCTTCTGTGGGTAATGCTAGGATACTCATCAATACATTTCTTTAAGGTTGTATACGTACCTAGCACATGCCAAAGCTTACTCAAACATTTTCTGACCTCCTTAGCCTGATTGTTGAAGGTAGTGATGAATCTTATGGGCTCACTTTCCTCCACTATCACCTTCTCAACAAGCAGATCATCACTGTTGATTTTGTTCACTTTTGTGTATGCTGCTTTCACTATTTTATGCGAGTATCCCCGCTCTCTGAATCTTTCCTGCATTACTTCAACCTCCTTTAGGAAAGTTGAATTTGAGCTACAATTTCTTTTGGCTCTCAAATGTTCCCAGTATTGGATACTATTGATCAGGTTTCTTGGGTGACAGCACTTAAAATACTGTTACCTGCTGTGTTTTTTCTGAATAATTCACTCTCTAGGTGTTCATCTTTAACTCTTACCACTATGTCAAGAAACTCAATGCATTCTTTATTCATGGTACTGGTAAACGAGAGATTTAGACTGTTAGTATTTAGTTCTTTCACAAAGTTTTCTGCTGTTGAACAGTCATCCCTCCAAATGCATAAAATATCATCGATGTACCGGGCCCAGAGGACCACATGTTGGGAAAAGGCACTGATGTTTTTGGCCACCTGCTCCTCCCACCAGCCCAGGTAAAGACCAGCGTAACTGGTGCCGAAGCAGGTTCCCATCGCGGCCCCCCGGGCCTGACAGTACATCCTGTGGTCAAAAATGAAAAAGTTGTTTTTTAAGCACTGAGATATCATGATAAGTAGCATCTCTGTGTGTTTCAAAAAACCTACTGGCCGGTCTTTTAAGTAGTAGGCACATGCTTCTAGACCAAGGTTATGCGGTATGCATGTATACAGACTACTGACATCTAATGTCATAAGTAGCATGTCGTTGTCCCAGACTGTTTTTTTTTATCAATCTCAAAAAGTGTCTTGTGTCCTGCACATAGGATGGCAATGACTGGACGTACCATCTCAGAAAATAGTCAATGTATTTCGACATATTTTCGAACATACTGCCTACTGCAGACACAATTGGGCGTCCTGGGGGTGTTTCTTTGTTCTTATGCACTTTAGGCAATAAGTACAATGATGCCAATTTTGGGTGTTTACAATCTAGAAATTTGTGTTCTTCTTTAGAAAGCAATTTTTCAAATTTCCATTGGTCCAATTGTTTCCTATATTCTGCATTGCATTTCTCATAGGTTACCCGGTCACTTATACTGTAACTTTCAGTATCACTGAGCTGATTTCTTCCTTCTTGTAAGTACATCTTAAGGGGCCACACCACTACATTTCCCCCCTTGTCTGCTTTTTTAATTACAATTGTTCTATTTTCCTGTAGCTCTTTTAAAGCAGTCTCTTGTTTCCTAGTTAGATTACTTACAAAATTATATTTCTTTCTAGAAAGTTTTTTTAATTCATTCATAACCCCTCTCTACTACTCACTCTACTACTTACTCTCTACTACTCTCTACTACTCACTCTCTACTACTCACTCTCTACTTCTCTCTACTAGTCACTCTACTATTCACTCTACTACTCACTCTCTGCTACTCTCTCTACTGCTCTTTACTACTCTCTACTACTCACTCTCTACTCTCTCTACTTCTCTCTCTACTAGTCTCTACCTCTCTACCGCTACCTCTCTACCTCTACCTCTCTACCTCTACACCTCTACCTCTCTACCTCTCTCTACACGCACACATATACACATATATATATATATGCATATATATGCATATGCATTTATATATATGTATGTATATATATATATATATACATACATATATAAACATATATAATCTGTATATCTATATAAATACATATATAAATGCATGCATACATATACATATATGCACACAGATGCATGGTATTTACATGAAAGTTTAAAAAACACTAATAAAGGCAAAGCTAAAAAGCCACCTCATTACAAACAGAATGGCTTTAACTTAAACGAGGGCGAGATCTATTGCATTTCCAATGCTTGTTTACTTTGGTTCCATCAAGAAGGCATTCAGATGTGTCACACATTTGCCATAAATTCTGAATGTTAGCACTCTAGTTGCTCATTAGATCACTATATAGTAAAGCTACTGCTCACCAGGGAAGTCTGCTGCTGGTATTCAAAGTGCATGTTTCAGTCTGCATGTCAGAATTTGTTTAATGAAATAGAAGAGGATTTGAGAAGTCACTCAAAATGATCCCTAATTTTTCTTTCTGAAGCACTAATCATACTTTCTATGGCAAAATGAACCCCCTCATTGTGTTCCTTTTTAAATTAAATGTTTTCAGACTTACCACTTCATTCCAATCAAGATGGCTTCTGGTGTGCCATACTTTTGTCATAAGTAAGACTGTTAGCGCTCTAGTTGTTCTTTAGAACACTCTGGGACATTCTGTCATTGGGCTATACTTGGGCTACATCTGGGTGATATTTGGGCTACATTTAAGCTCTTTTGTCTCTGGTGGCCATCTTGGGAGACTGTATGTCAGAATTTTTTAATGAAATTTAAGAGGATTTGAGAAGTCACTCAAAATGTGCCCTAATTCTTCTTTCTGCAGCACTAATCATACTTTCTATGGCAAAATATACCCCCTCATTTTGTTCCTTTTTAAATTAAATGTTTTAAGAGTTACCACTTTATTTCAATCAAGATGGCTTCAGGTGTGCCATACCTTTGTAATAAGTAGGACTGTTAGCGCTCTAGTTGTTCTTTAGAACACTCTGGGACATTATGTCATTGGGCTAAACTTGGGCTACATCTGGGTGATATTTGGGCTACATTTGGGCTCTTTTGTCTCTGGTGGCCATCTTGGGAGACTGCATGTCAGAATTGTTTAATGAAATATAAGAGGATTTGAGAAGTCACTCAAAATGTGCCCCAATTTTTCTTTCTGCAGCACTAATAATACTTTCTATGGCATAATATACCCCCTCATTTTGTTCCTTTTTAAATTAAATGTTTTAAGAGTTACCACTTTATTTCCCTCACGATGGCTTCAGGTGTGCTATACCTTTATAATAAGTAGGACTGTTAGCGCTCTAGTTGTTCTTTAGAACACTCTAGGAGGCTGCAGTAGAACACAAAGGAATCAACTGATAGTCTCTGTCCTTGTTGGATGTACATGTTTTACTGAGAATGTCAGACTTCATTCTCACATGACTGAGAAAGATAATGTGAATTTACAGAAAATATGCTTTCAGTTTAGCTTTTAGATCCCCTTCCAAACCACTGTGGGAAAATCATGAGATATTAGTTTTCTTTCAAACATGATTCATGATATCACAGCAGAAGGCTTTTTCACATGGTAAAATCACCTTAGAACACACCACAATTCCTAAAATGAGTATGGTACCATCAACAAATGATTTATAATGTAACTAAAGTCCTAAAACCCTCTATTAACTACAATGCTTTTTAATGAGGTGCTATCATGTATATTGGTCCCAAGATGGAGTGCTGACAGCCAATCAGACCAGATGTGTGGTTAGGCTCCGCCCAGATATATATATTTTTTTGAACCTAAATTACTCAAAATCCACTGGAGCACATATCTTGAGACATAGCAAAGGCACATCGGGCTACCAGTCCCTACAATTTTGCCAAGTTTTGTGGAAATCCATTCAGCCGTTCGGGCTAAAAGTGAGTCCAACCGCCCCATGGAAATTAACATGGGGAAAACACGTTTTGGGACCCCCCTTTTATCTCGGCTTCCGCTTGACGAACCCCCCCCCCCAAACTTTCAGGGAAGGAGCGAAGCGCTGCAAGGCAAATTTAAGGAAAATTACAGGCAGATTCCTCAACCGGCGCCAAAGTTATTCCCAATAGAATGTTGCGGATTTCCTATAGAAAACAATCCTAACTATAACTACCTACTGGCCAGTAGATAATATATATACATACATATATATATATATTTATATATATATATATATATATATATATATATATATATATATATATATATATATATATATAAAAATAATACGCTGTCTCTGCACTTTCCTCTCAGCTAACCAAGGACAACACGAATCCCAATTTCTGGCACAGGTATTTATTTTTGGAGCCGCAAAATCTGACGCATTTCGGGCGGTCGCCCTTGCTCACAGATTGTCAATTCTTAGCCCGCCATTTTTTAAAATATGCTTTTCAAACACCACATGTGATCATAGACAAGGAAAACATACTGCCCAAAAATACTTTTTTACATTTTCTCAACCAGTCGTCTTTTTTTCTGTTAATTCAAATAGCAGCCGACATTTGAGAAAAACATGATTTTAGCTACATTAATTTGCAAAAAAGCTATGTTAATTAAACTGCATAAATGTAACTTTGTTTTGGGGTATCACCAAAAATAACCAACAATTTATATATCCAATTATCAAAATTTCTATGTGCTTATATTATATTAATTCACAGTATCGTGTCCTAAAGTCAGATAAAAAACAGATATAAACCACTCCATGTTTAAGATAATAGCCTGCAATAAACGAAAATGTGCAAATATATCGCAATTATTCGTGCAAACAACACAATAAATATGCAAAATTTACGCCTACTTCATGTGTAATTTTTGTATGTGCAAAAAACACAATATATTTTGATGCAAATTGTTGCCTTTGCTTCGTACTGTGCAAAATTGCAAAATTTGTAAACCATGATATTTTATCATGTGCAAATTGCACTTTTTGGGATAAAGGGATAGGAGAAAGGCTACTAATCTCCATTGTGTCATGGTGGTTAACCTGCCTTATTTATATTCTGCATAAATGCTAGATCAAGAATAATTTGAACAAACTGTATTGCACATAATTTTGGAAAGGAAAATAAAAACCCCTCAAGGTGGATCATCTTGCTGATCAATGTAGCATTTAAGTATAATACATGTTTATATTAATAAAATACAACAGTAAAAAGTGCAATCCACGCCCCCAAAAAATGAGAAAATTCCCCAAATTAAACTTACTAATATGGTTTAAAAAATCATTATACAAAGAAAAAAGATTGACGGTGCGGCAGGGAAGCTGCCTTATTGATAATCTATACAGCTCTTTCAATTTATGCTCAAATCAAACTTTATAAAAAGTGATAACAATTTTCTGTAGTATTTAGTCCATTTGGGAATTGGCTGTCTAATTCTAAAATTATTTGTGATTCCATTTTTCTTAGCATTTTATCTCTATCTCCTCCCCTTCGTGGCTTTGGAATTGCTGTTATTACAAAGTATTTAAGGCACTGCAAGTCATTGTTGTGCAAAGACTTAAAGTGTCTTGACACTAGGTATGAACTATAGTTGTAAATGATAGCTCGGAGATGCTGTAGGATCCTGACATGCACCTGCAGCTTGGTGCTGCCCACGTATCTTAAGCCGCAGGTGCATGTCAGGACATAGACAGCATATTCAGTTTTACAGTTGTAAGACCCTTTTATGTTAATCATTTCTGGACTAAAAGTGGTGGCATATTGTGTGGTATTAGCTCCAAATCTGCATGCCCTGCAGTTGGAGCACTTGACAAATCCTGGCCGCAACTGCAACCACATCCACATCCGATTTTTGCTATATATTCATATTTTTGATTATATATAGGGTGCTATTTTTTTTAATTCCCTGCCTCAAGAGTGTTCCACTGCCAGTAGTTGGCCATTTAATCTCTACTAGATCTACATCTAGGTGTAAATGTTATTAGATGGCTGATAATAAAAAAACTTGTGCCCTGATCCTCTTGGACTTATCCGTGGCATTTGATACCGTTAATCACTGCCAACTTCTATCGCGGATACAGGACTTGGGGATTCAGGGTACAGCCTTTGCCTGGTTGACATCCTTCCTCGAAGACAGGTCGCAGCGAGTGCAGCTTGCCGACCTTGTGTCCAAGCCAGCAAAACTGACTTGAGGCGTGCCCCAAGGTTCGGCTCTGTCACCACTACTTTTTAAAATATACCTTCAGCCACTGATCGCGCCACTGAACAGGATGGACTGTAGAGTCTACAATTACGCAGACGACACACAGATTCTGATTCAGATTGACGACACTGCTCAGGCTCATTTGAGAATGCAGAACATACTCAAATTCACAATCAGCTGGATGTCGAACAACTCCCTAAAAATAAATCCAGACAAAACGGAAGTCCTGGCAATCACTACAGCTGCCAATCCTTGGTGTGACCAGTTTTGGCCGGCTGAATTAGGGCCACTTCCAGCCCCAGCGCCAGCAGTTAAAAGTCTTGGCATCAAAATTGATATCCGACTATCTATGACTCAGCAGGTATCATCTGTGGTGGGCATTTGTGTGAGTCTGATTCGCCAGCTGAGGAAACTCTCCTCATTTCTATCTTTTTCCACAATGAGGCTGGTGGTCTCCGCCTTAATTCTGGCACGGCTAGACTATGGTAATTTCCTTTACTATGGCCTCCCAAACAACCTTCTGGCCCGACTACAGGTCGTAATGAATGATGCGGCCAGGCTCATCTTTAATAAACCTAGGCATACTCGTGCTACGCCCCTACTCCGCAGCTTACATTGGCTGCCCATTGCCCAAAGAACTAAATTTAAAAGTCTCTGCATTGCACACAAAGCTGTCTACGGCTCAGCCCCTCAATACATCAAAGATCGGCTCTCTTGGTACCTACCTACTAGGTCCCTCCAGTCGGCTGAGTCTGTTTGTCCTCGGTACAACCTTACATCCAAGGGCGGCAGAGCCTTCTCTAGCACTGTCCCCCTGGCATGGAACCTTCTTCCGGCGGAACTCAGGAAGGAAACAAACCTATTGCTGTTCAGAAAAAAGCTGAAGACAGTGCTTTTTGCGGAGACTTGGGGACCTCTGTGATCTGGCTTCTGCACCCCCTGATGTTGTGTATCCGCTGACAGCGCTTAGATACCCCTGGGTGATATAGCGCTCTACAAGCTTATAATAACATAACATAACATAACATAACAGATGTACACATGAGTAACTCAACAGATGCAAACTTACCTTTGTAGATTAGGGCCCAATATCTTTCATTTCATCTACGGCCTGATGTACACAAAGTCTACCCCTTCTTCACTATCCAGGTGGTTCAGATTGACCTCTCTTTCTGGGGATACAGGGTTTGAGTCTGTTAGGAGGTCGAGGGAGTAGCTCCCTAAAGACATTGGAGATAAAGCACTATTTTCTTCCTGATGGTGTTCTTATTGAAATTTCTTAATTTTTTACCATTTTTTCCGTCTTCCTTATATCCATTGTGTTCCACTTACCTAGAAGATAGGTCCTGAAGTGTTTGCTTTCTGCTTTCTGAGTTTGTTTAATCAATATCCATATGCTACACCCAGTGTAAAAATAGGCCCTTATGTGTCAGCCGGCACAGACTAGGTCAGAAATGTCACAGCAGGTGGCTCGAGGTTGGAGACAGGTTGAACACAGCTGGAAGAAGTGTCCTTCTAAAGTGTTTTTGGGAGTGAGAAAGAAGGTTATTTTTCAAGCAGAAGTGGCTGCTAAGCCATATTGCTCAGGGATGGTTCCCACTCTGCTATGGCTATCATTATCATGGAAGACTATTAGCAGAGTAGAGCTATCCAGGTCAGTGTTGGCTCCAGCTCTGCTAAGTGTACTGGGATTTGAGAAACGTCCAGTCAAAGAGTTTTAATGAACAACCTAATTGTAGGGAATATGTCTCTTTACCCTGCAGTCTTTCTTCCCGCAGGGAATCACAACGTGGCCGTTACCACGACCGCGTTGTGATTCCGCATACCATTACACCGCAAGTCGGAACAACGACTTGCGGAGGGGGGGTGATGGATGTTGGAATAGTATAATTTACTATTCCAACTCCAGGCAGTGCGGACACTAGGGAAGGTGTTGGATTTTAAATCCAACACCTTCCCCCCCACCTCTAGTCGTTGTTCCGACTTGCGGAGTAATGGTATGTGAAATCACAACGCGGTCGTGGTAACAACCACGTTGTGATTCCATGCGGGCAGATAGTTTCTAGGTGAGCTGGTTTCTAGAAGCAGGGGGATGGAGGCCTGCTCTGTCACACCTGTTCCATTTCTCAACTTTTCCTCATTCAGAAGATCCTGGCTCTTGTCAGGCTCCAGAAAACCTGTACATTCTGCATTTATTGATCCTATCACTATCAACATTTGCAGTTAATATAGAAATACTCTTGTGGTCCCATTTACATGTGCTCCTGTTTCCATAAATCCTATATTACGACCTTCACATGTTGTTGATAGTAACACAAATAGAAGTTTTAAAATCCTATGAATCCATTACTTCTGTTTTTATGCCATGTTACACACATTTGCATTGCTCTGTGTTGTCAATAGGAAGACTTTGCAGAACCCTGGGCATTCAGATACCCAATGGACACTAGCATCCAGTACAGATGGAAGGCTGTTTTTCTAATTTTTGTGCTTTAATAATCAGTAGTACAAAGCGTTTGTCTATATGTTTGGTTCTGTGTGTGAAGTACTAGCTATGTTTATTTGGTGTGTGTGCATGGTGGTCCTTACAATTTCAGGTGCATGTCATTTTGGAGGACTGGTTAGTGCATTGACAGGCTTGAATTATAAGGAGCAGTTAAAAATATCTAAATGTGTAAATGATGACATATAATGTTATGTTATGCTATCCAAATTTTCTAAAAAATGCAACTCACTATAATTGTTCATTTGCTGAAAACGAAGAACAAAGACTTTAGGAGCTTTGTTATGTTTAAACGTGAAATTCCTATAAAAAATATTGAAATATTCAGTTCATTCTCAGTGCAGAATGGACGGATGGCTTGGGACAGTTCACAGGAACTGGATCTCAAGGACAGGTCTGAATTTTGTGACTCATAAATTATAATGTATTAAATTAGCTGCTCCTGGTTTATTAACCCAATAGGCAAAATTCACAGAGGTAAACTTATATATTAGATCTTAACTTAGACCAAATGTCTAACTTTACAACTTTGGGAAGGCACAAAGGGCATTAACAAGTACTACCTTTATGTGTACACTCGGGCCGCATCTCCACCCAGAGTGTGGACATAAAGATTGCAGTCCTTAATTCTCTTTGTGAATTTCCAAAGTCGTAAACTCAAACGTTTGGTTCAAGTTTAGACCAAAAGCCTAAGTTTACCTTTGTGAATCAGTCCCAAAATATGTATTTACTTAACCAAAAGTATTCATGTTTTGAAAAATGTGAAGTGTGTATGCAAGCTGAAAGAAACACTGAGGGGCATATTATCAAGAAAGGGAGTTCCATTATCGCCGCTTTTATCGGCAGGAAACTGACGATAAAGCGGCGATAATGGGCTTGATAATATGCTCTGTGGAATTCCAATCGAAGCCCATGTTAGATGTCTTCACATCTAACATGGGCTTCGATTGGAATTCATAGAGCATATTATCAAGCCCATTATCACCGCTTTATCAGCAGTTTCCTGCCGATAAAAGCGACGATAATGGAATGCCCTTTCTTGATAATATGCCCCTGAGTTCCTCTGAGTACAGTGCATAGTACATGTCTATAGGATAACTCAGAAATGCCTGTCATGTGTGGATAACTGTTGCTGAACAGGGACGGAACACATGCCACTGAGGCCCCTGAGGCACAGGGGGCACCCATACCCCCTGATGTGTGTGAATTAATAGAAAACAAAAACTGAGAAACCACATAGGAGGAAACCAATTCATCGAAAACCAATTTTAAGGGAAGACAAGTGTGAGGAAACACAAAAAAATCTGAAACTAAAGGAAACATTCTAAAGTAACGATAGTCTTCAGGAAAAATCAAAAATGACATTAAACGTGGGTGGATTTTAGAACAACTGTAGGATTTTTAGGTTTAGAGATTGGTAATGTTTAGGGCAATGAGCCTTTTTTAGGGGTCAGGATAATTGGAGTTCAGGCATAGAAAGGAGTTTTAGGGCTCAGAGATGGGTGGAGTGTAGAGGTGGTGAGGGCTTTTTGGGTTCATGGATGCATGGTGTTTAGGGGTATGAGGTGTTTTTAGGTTTCAGGGATGGTATAAGTGTGAGGGAGTTTAGGGGTTTAAGGGCTAAGGGATAGGTGGAGTTTAGGGCTTGTGAGGATGTTTAAGGTTCCATTATGGTAACTTTTGGGGTAGGGAAGAGTTTTTAGGTTCCAGGATGGGGTGGAGTGTAGGGTGGCGAACGGTTTAAAGGATTCAGGAATGGGTGTAGTTTGGATGTACAAAAGGTTTTTTACTGTTCAGGGATGAGTAGTTCAGGACAATGAGGAGTTCTTATGTGTAATGGATGACTGGTGTTTAAAGGCAGTGAGGGTTTCTTAGGGTTCACGTTGGATGGAGTTTGAGTGGGCTGAGGTATTTTAGGGAGTATGGGATGGGCGGGGTTTAGGTGAGCAAAAGGGTTTTAGGGTTCAGAAATGGGTGGAGTTAGGGGTAGTGAGTGATTTGATGGTTCAGAGTTGTGAATTTTTATTTAGGGTAGAAAGGACTTTTAGACTTCAGGGGTGAGTGTAGTTTAGGTGTGGTGAGAGGTTTTAGGGGCATGGAGTGATGGTGATTAGGGGTTGCGATGGGTCAGCAATGGATTTTGTTTACGGGCGGTGATGAGTCAGCGGATTAAAAACATCCAAAGTAATTGTTTGACAATATAAAAGATATAAATATGAAATAATGTTGCCTGAAATAAAGCAATGAAATAAATATCCCTCCAAAACTGTTTCTGAAATTCAGACCTGCAATTATTGCATTTGCACTTACAAAATAAGCATTCAAACCGCAATTTTGACCAGTAAGACATTCAATGAATTGATTTCCAACAAGAGGTAAATGCCATTCATTCTGAGTTTGGATGAAATGGATTCTCAGTAAAGGTACTCCATGAAATAGTTTTTCTACAAAATCACATACAACCCACCCCATTCCTTCAAGGGGGCCCCATTCAGCCCAATGTCAATGAATATTTGTGAGATATAGGAGACTTAGGGGCCCCTGCAGGGGAGCTCCATCATTGTGCATTACGCCCCTGTTGTTGAAATTAGAATACCAGTGTATGCACATTTATTTATTTTTAGTGGTCGGATGAAAACATATAATATTAACTATCTTATGATGAAACATGCATTCACTTTCAAAAGCCTTTAGACCTATCACTGGCATTCAATACATACTCTCTCTTGAGACTAGCAATTGCAGAGGGACGTGTGGAAAGATGGATATGATGAGTGGTTCTGAAACTTCATAGAGAGCATGTGCTTGCCTGAAATTCATTAATAGCCCTAAATGCAGAGGAAAGGATTGAGGAGCAAAGCAAAGTTTGCACCATTTCAGAATGCTACTGGTGAGAATGAACATTTCCTATAAATTCTTTGTTGCCATTGTGGAAAACTAAAACATAAGTGTTCTGCTAGATAAAACTCAATAATTCTGTTTTCATAGGCAACATGCACTATATAAACATTTGAGTGCAACATGTCATTCTGATGTAGAAATCAATATTTATAGCACTGGAATATATTCAAAGTCATGCTCATTTGTGCTAAACACAGATGCCCTTGTGAATGATACTGTAGACATTGAAGAAAAAACAACCTACCGAAAGACTATTGATTGAAAGGAATACATTTGTCATAAGAAAATTACTTTACCATTTGACAAGGAACTTAGGCCAGAGAATTTCAAATAAAGCCATTGAGCAATGAAAAAGCAATCAATACTTTATGTTGGCCAAGAAAGGAAATAACAGAGACAGAATAAAGCCTAATAGAGACTCCTAGGTTTTGCAGAAGTTTGTGTGTAATATATTAATTGTGATCAGAAGTTAAGGGTGGATGTGATTCTGAAATTGTCTCATTACCAATGACAAAAGGTAAAAACAATTAAGAAAAAAAACTAGAAAAAGAATAGCTTTTCAAAATCAGACAATGCCTGCTTTTAGAACATGATTAGCTAGAATGATTGCTTACAAAATAGCCTTTTAAACAACCCAATGGCTCTATGACAGAAAGTGATGATTCTATTGTTTTGTTTATATAGTTGTGTGTGATTGTACAATAATAAGGCATAATTATGTTCTCATGAAAATGATTTCCTACAAACAGTTTAACATGTTAATGTACGGGTTTTTCACTTTTTAGAATTCTCACAAAGGTGTGATTGTATTCTGCTTCTGGTATTTGGTTTACAGTTAATTTTCTATGTTTCCACACTAAAGGCGTTAATGATGCACAGAGGTCTTGTGATGAAGGCCTCAGCTCTGAAACGTGCCTTTTGGCACACTAATTGGAGTTTGCCCAGTCTTCCTGAGTGAGCACTAAATGTCTGGCTTTGGTTTATATGTTTAGCTTTGCGTGCTCCTCCAGGCTCAGCACTACACCCTCATATATGTATGGTACCAGAGCCGACCAACCTATATTGATACGGTTTTCCACAGCTAAATACAAGGAATAGGATGGCCCTCTGATGGAAAATTCACCCACATTTAATCATATGAAGGAGTTTTGTCAAAATTACCTTCATCAGAATAGGCAGATATACCGAGCAGATAGGAACAGATACCGGTATCTCTGCTGTGACCTTTAACCCCTTCCATGCTGATGACAAACCCCAGCCGTCATGCACTACGGTGCTCGTGTGCTGATGACGGCTGGGGTTCATCACGGCCCGCCCCTGTTTGTGCTGTTTACAGCACACCAGTGGAATCGCGGCCGCATGGAAAGGGTTAAAGAAGTAAACTTGCACATTCTGAATAAGCTATAGTTTGTAAAGATGATAGATAGACAGTCCTACAACAGACAGTTGCAGTAGTCTAGAGCTGGTGAAAGATTTTTCTTGAGATCTATGCATTAGTGGGCTAATAGCCTTAATAATAAAGAAACATGAACAGCTGAGCCTACTAATATGTGTCTCAAAAAAAGAGAGATGCTAGACAATGACAACACCTAAGTTGCATGTGTTGGATATATGAATAACACCTAATGAGTCAGGCCAACCAATTGAGGCAAGACGGAAGGATTGCCAAGAAATAAGACCTCAGTCTTGTCTGTGTTAAGACTGAAGGAGTTGACATTCTCCAGCTTGCTACCAAACACAAAACTTTCCGTCAAATCCTTGGATGATCTGAGTATCAGCTGCAGAGGCATATTACTGGAATCCATGGGATGAAATTAAAGAAGCAAGTGAGGTCACCAAGATTTTAAAGAATCAAAGAAGAGGCCTTTGGTACCCCATGGCGGGTGGCTTTAAAGATAGAGAACGTAACTAGCAGTAGAACATGACCATTTTCCGCAGGAGCACAGTCGGCAAGACAAGAGCTCAGGCAGTCCTTGATAGTGAAAGACAGGTCCCTGACTCCTCTTTTGTGTACAGCTGTTGCCATGAGCAAGCCTACAAGATTCAGGTGATGCAACAAGTG
The DNA here is from genome assembly GCF_964263255.1 of Lissotriton vulgaris. Lineage (NCBI taxonomy): Eukaryota > Metazoa > Chordata > Amphibia > Caudata > Salamandridae > Lissotriton > Lissotriton vulgaris. Next base: position 999,834,283 of record NC_141689.1, read on the forward strand.
TTAGCAGCAGGAACCCTAAAAATCTGGCCTATGAGTAAAACTAAGATAGATCTTTTGGTGGATGCTTTTTGATGCAGCAGTTATGTATTCTATGAACAGTAATATGGTACTAAATCAGATGATGTTTAGAGAATATTTTTACAGACATATGTTTGATGAAGCAAACTTCTAATCGAATAAAAAATGGCACAATATCCCAGTATGAAGCCTTCTTTGTCAAATTTCATTTGATCTCCATATTTAAGCAAATTAATCACTGTTTGTATCACTCAGTTAATGCATATGTCAACCAAGGCATGATCAGAATCTTAATCTTAAGCCTGCTTGTATTTTACAGGAAGATCAATGGTGTTAGCCTTCACTCTGGACGAAATGTACTCAGCTATGTAGACTGCACCCTGAATGCCATGTTTCAATAAAACATTTTTATATATATATATATATATATATATATATATCAACTATTTCCATTAGGTTATAAGCATATTGTATGATGTAAAGCACTTCATTAAGCAATCCATACTGAGTGTCATAAATGTTTACTTCATGAATTGCTGCGCATTGAGTATGCAGTAACACTGTCACTGGATCTGCGCCTCCATACCTGTTACCTTGGAATATGGTGGTTGAAAGTAGGGGACATTGAGTTGTTTATTTTTATTTTTTTTATTTTTAGCGTGTTTTCTGCCACTGCACTGCACAGGAGAACCAGCGTGCTGTATTTCGGGACTAGTAGTCCTCTCTGATTGACACATGCAGTGGAAATCGAGTGCAGGTGAGCCCGCTACCACTGGGGAAGGAGGAGCCTACTTTAAAAGACCTGCAAGTGGGTTTCACGCTTTTGGGACTGTGGCATTTGATATTTGATGAAGGCACTTTGCCAAAACCGGTCATGCCTTTTTCCCAATAAAACAACAAACAGAGCCCCGCTGTGTCCTTTGCATTTCATCTCTTAAGGAGGAGAATTTGGTTTGATATATATATATATATATATATATATATATATATATATATATATATTCATAGAAAAAACCATAGGTTATAGTGGATATATAGTTAGGAATTTGCATTTACAAAACCTTGAAAATTCAATGAAAAAACCATTGTTTTTAGGCCATATATAGTTAGGGATTTGCATTTACAAAACCTTATTTTACTCGCATAAAACCATTGAAATTCCATATATAGTTATAAGCGCTAACTATATATCGCGCACCCGCAATCCACTGCTGATGATGTCACATATTACATCATTCATGACATGGTTAGTGACATCACTGATGACATCACTGATGACTGAGGAGTTACGAGTACCATTTATACCGGCGCCATTTTGTGCGAGGCCGGGCAGGTCCAAGATATAGTCAAAATGTCTCCACCAACCATCGGCCAGACCAGAACCCCTTTCGGCCCTTTATGCTACAAGATGGTGTCTTCCATTCAGAAAATATTGTTGGCAGCATTTTGAAAGGAAACAGAAACAGCAGTTCTCCTAGTGAGTTTCACATTGTTACATTTAGGAAGAATGTTGAAGAGTAGTATGTGGAAAATCTGAAGCCATTTTTCTACAAACTCTCAATCAGACTTGGATAGAAAAAAAAATCCTGAAGAATGTACAAACTGAAAACCAATTTTTGTCTGTATAGCATCAACAGCAACGCTTGAGTCAGCTTTGTGTCAAGCCGCCATTTTCATTCAATCAATAGCGTCCCCCTGCACACATTCAGGGACCTGGTCGTGTCTTCAGATGAAACGGATTGTAGGAAAAGAAGCAGAAAGGAAAAGGAAAAAAGTTCCACCGGACCTCGGGAGCCGAGCCGACCTTTGGCCACACCAGGGCAATAGTGAAGCTGCAGCAGGTGCAAATAAGCTTCAGACAGTCTTACAAGCACTGCTCAGAAATCTCAACTGAGGCACTCAACATCCAGGACTTGCCATTCGGATGTTGGCGCCTTGTGCTGGTTCCGACCTATTCACACATCGGTCCACTACTGACATCACCTCATAAGCCAACGGGGCACCCCACGCCGACTTTCGGCGCAGCATTGTAGGATGGCCACACCAGTGCGGCAACTTGCTGGACACAACCTCGGTGCCATCCGGATCTCGGCGCGTTCGACTCACTGTACCGCAAGAGTGACCGCAACTCAGCTGGACACGCCGTCTTTCGGCGCAGCATTGTAGGATGGCCACACCAGTGCGGCAATTTGCTGGACACCACCTCGGTGCCATCCGGATCTCGGCGCGTTCGAGTCACTGTACCGCAAGAGTGACCGCAACTCAGCTGGACACGCCGTCTTTCGGCGCAGCATTGTAGGATGGCCACACCAGTGCGGCAATTTGCTGGACACCACCTCGGTGCCATCCGGATCTCGGCGCGTTCGAGTCACTGTACTGCAAGAGTGACCGCAACTCAGCTGGACACGCCGTCTTTCGGCGCAGCATTGTAGGATAGCCACACCAGTGCAGCAACTTGCTGGACACTACCTCGGTGCCATCCGGATCTCGGCGCGTTGTGCTGCCTTCGGCCTATTCGCACATCGGTCCGCTACTGACGCCGCCTCACGTGCCAACGGATTTTCTACGCTTTTTGTAGCCCTATGCCGCATAACAGGTCATGTGACTTGTTTATAAAACTTTTCATTGGATCATTTTACTTTTGGTTTCCTAAAGATGGAAGGCTTGGTCATATGACCTAAAAATAACACTTTTCATTGGTTTAGAACATTTTTTTTTCCCAAACGATGAAAGCCCCACCTTGTTTCTGGATCATTCAGACTGAAGCTGGCGTCAGCATGAGAGCACCACCATCTCGTGGCTCCGTCGTGGTCATTCCGCGAGCAATCATGGCAGCCGCTCCCCACCGGAAGCCTGCGGGAGTCGGGGGCCCCCAAGACTTTTGTAGAATCTTCACGGCTGAGGGGACGCTTTTCGAGAATGGAGCCCAAGCCCTAGCAGGCAAGCGTCCGAGTTCCAAGGTGTCCCAGGGCCATTTCAGTGGACCAGGCCCAAAACCGAAGAGCCGTCCGCCATTTTAAGAGTCATGTGGCAGGCGCCTATCGCTGCACTGCAAGAGTGGGAGCAACTCAACAACATGGTGAGCGAGACGCTGTAGCCGCAAGAGCGGGCGCAACTCAGCTGAATGGCCGCCACCTGGGGAGGCCCGTTCACGCCGCCTCCCCCACGCGCCCCCCCCCCCCCCCCCAGGCCGCCCCAGGCCGCCGCACGCAAATTTTCGGAGCAGCATTGTAGGATACCAAAACCAGTGCGGCAGTTTACTGGACATCACCTGGGTGCCATCAACATCTCAGCGCGTTCTGCTGCCTTGGGACTATTCGCACAACAGACCGCTACTGACGAGGCCTCCCCCCGCACCACCCGGGACGCCCCACGCCAATTTTCGGAGCAGCATTGTAGGATCCCAAAACCAGTGCGGCACCCAGGCGACATCACCTGGGTGCCGTCCAGAACTCTGCACGTTGTGCTGCCTTGGGACTATTCGCACAAAAGACAGCTTCTGACCATTGTTGCTTTTTTGGGTGAAAAATGTTTAAATGTTTTTACAGTTTTTGTTCCGTTCATTATAGTTAAATGTTAATAAAGTTTTAAAATCTAACTTTGTTGGAGTGCTATATATGTTTAAAAAATCGGGTGAATGGGGCCTTGAATCGGATTATTGTCATGTGTGGGCTTTGCAAGTGTACTGCTACAAGATCGGACATTTCAAACTCAAATGCACGTTCTTTTTCTTACCTTTCCGAAGCATGGAGCGCAATAGCAGGCAGAGAAAGGGTGATGCACGTGTTGAACACTGCCTGGCCTGGCAAGTTGCTGGCAGTGCCCCCCCCGCCCGCTCCTGAAAGAGGGCACACACACACCGCCGCCCCGAGTACTTCACAAATCTTTAAAAGACCATGCGCTTGTTCATGAGGCTTAAATGGTTTATCACCCCTTCTAGAACCCCTGCATCGACCCTTTGACGTTTCCTGGAAGAATTAGCACGTAACACAATACCAAGCCCTGTCAGCTGAAACCCCCGAGAAATCATGGGGCATTTTATCAAGGGGGTTTATTTCCGCTTTTTTGGCTTTAAAAGCCAAAAAAAAAGAGATAAAATGATCTCCCTATTACCAAGCTGTCGCTAACACCAGTTAGTGACAGCTAAAAGGAGATAGCGACCATCTTGGGCCCCGCTTTGCATATCAGTGATATTTATCACTAATGACATGCAAAGTGGGCGTGCCAAGATTTTAGCGACTGGAAACAGTCCCTAACCATCGCTATCTCCTATTACCAACTTTTGGAGATATTCGCGCTAAGCGCGAATATCTCCAAAACCTAACACCTGCCCTAAGCAGTTTTAGCCATGTTATCCAATGGGAAGTGGATAACATGGCTAAGAGCATTTGCTGGATAATGCATGAATATCGCTGACTTTTCAACGATATTCATGCATTGCGGCCGTTTTTTATCGCATTTGCGATAAACCTTGCTAATAGCAAGGTTTATGTGCGATAAAATTCGCCGATGTGCGGCGATAATTTTTGTCTCTAAACAAGTTAGAGACAAAAATTATCGCTAGTTGTTGGTAATATGCCCGCGGGTTTTTGCTTGCAGGAATCGGGAGGCGGGAGACTAGCACTGAAATCAGTAGTCTCACGCCTGAATCGGGAGGGTTGGCATGTCTGGATACTCTACAGCTGGGGCCATAAACTACATCCGCAGGGCTAGGTGATAGCCTAGGTCCGGCCTGGACAATCGGACACAGAGGAAGAGGAGTGTCAGAGGGTGCGGTAGTGAATAGGGTGAAAGGGAGGTGTCGGGCGGGCACAGGGTGTGATTCTCAGAGAAGAGCAGCGCAGATGGGGGGAAGTATATGGCCCATGCATGAGAGAAAGAGCGGGGGTGACCAGTGCGTGGGGGAGATGCTTGCGAGGGTGGGGAGCCATGCTGAGGATCGGCGGCGTGCAGAGAGTGGCCCTGGTCAAGGCATCTAAAATGGCTGCCGTGCACGACAAAATTGTGGCATTGGACAAAAACGCAAGATGGCGCAGACAATGTTTATCAATAAGGATTCATTTATAACAAAATATTTACTCGCAGTGACAAAATGGTGGTCAACACTTCCTGATTTCCATCGAATCGAACATTAACAAACGTCACGCAGCAAAAAAAAAAAAAAAAAAGCTCACGCACAGAGCAGTTTTTAGCCATGTTATCCAATGGAAGGTGGATAACATGGCTAAGAGCATTTGCTGGATAATGCATGAATAATGCTGACTTTTCAGCGATATTCATGCATTGTGGCCGATGTGCGGCGATAATTTTTGTCTCTAAACAATTAAAACGAAGCACAAAATGGCGAATTCCCGTTTCGCTACCAGTTTGCGGCCCAGTTCGCGGCCCGTGAAGCGCTTCTACCGTGAAAAATCATTTTTTTTTTATTTTCCCCACGGGACCCTTTAATAACCCCAACAACATTCCTAGGGGGTCAAGAGGGGTATACCTTGCCCCCTTTCAATAAATTCCCCCTTCGTTTTTCACCTCTTCTTCTCTCTCGATCCTACCGAGAGATAAGATGGCGGCTGCTCCGGACTGTTTAGAATGTTGACAGACACCGGAGAGCCAATCAGCTTTCTGCGCGCAAAGTTCCGTTTCGCGAAAAGTAAGCGGACCGGATCGCTGCCCGGAGCGCTGTTACAGATATATATCTTGTTTTGAACGTTAATTTCTCAAAAACTACTGGAGCACATATATTGAGACCTAGCAAAGGCACATCGGGCTAACAGTCCCTACAATTTTGCCAAGTTTCGTGCAAATCCATTCAGCCGTTCGAGCTAAAAGTGAGTCCAACCGCCCTATGGAAATTAACATGGGAAAAACGCGTTTTGGGACCCCCCTTTTTTCTCGGCCCCCCCTCGACAAAACCCCCCCAAATTTTCAAGGGTTGCTCAGAAACAAAATGTGCCATTTTCCTGAAAATTTCAGCCAATTCCGTCCACAAACGCCAAAGTTATTAGACATAGAATTTTCAAAAATCCCATAGGGAAAAAATCCTAACTATATATACCTACTGGCGATAGCCAGTAGGTAATATATATATATATATATAACAGGAGCTGTATAATGGAGCTGCTCTGTTGATGCCATGGCTGTGGCTAGTCCCTATTTATGCTAATGGATCTCTTTCCTTTTTGGCAATGTATGAAGCCCTTTCTCATTGGTAAACAGCGTATGGGTCTTAACAGGACTTGCATAAAAGGAACATTCAGACCCATAAGACCCATAACCATATCCATCTATGGATTTCAGAACTAAAAATATGTCAGCTTGTCTTTGCACTCTATAATATTTTTGTTTCTCAACAGGACATATGTTTCTGCAAGAAATCTGGACATCACTGTTATGAAGTTAAACATAACTAATGGTAAGAGGTAGTAGTGCATTAACTCTCAGGAATGGCACTTCTGCAAGATATGATGTATAACAAGATGAATGCAAATCCAGTCTGTGGGGGCAGATAAGTATTCACACAGAAGGCCATATCTTGTAGTGAAAGGGTAGTGTAGTGTAGTGTTGCTTTCCAGAAAGCAACACGTTGACAGATATATTATGGCCTCCATCTATTTATAAATCTCACCTGACCTATATTTGTCACACGGTCATTTTAGTCTAGGACGATACATAGTTCTACCACAGCCTTATGCTAGGACTTTGGATTTTTTTTTAAAGATTATACAGATCCAGAACTTTCAATGAATTACAGACACACACTGTGTTCCAACCATAAGGATGAAGACTGGATGGCACATACACCTTTACAAGCCACTGCAAAAACTGCACATTAACAGTGACCTGACCTGTATTTCAGCAAGGGTTGAGGCTTTCACTACAACATACAACCTTCTGTGTGGACACTAAACTCCCCCACAGACTGCATTTGCATCCATCTCTTTATACGTCACATCTTGCAGAAGTGCTATTCCTAAAAAATTCATAAAATATATACACGCTACTCCATGTGGGCTACATACATGAAATTTACGACCTCATCCATACCTTAGATAAACCTTCACTTTGTCGGCTTTTTTCCAGTTCCAAAGGATGAATATATAAATGTAAATGTACAGAAGATCATAGAATCATCAATTTCTTTAATAAAGTTGTTTTTTAACATGAAATCAAACATGACTGAAAGCAACACAACAGTATACAAATCTTTTCTTGAAGTATGAGCTGAATGTGTATTTAAATTAATGTAATATTTTTATGTAGCTATTTTACAAAACACTTTTTTATTTCAATCATGCTTGTTTTGCTCACAGGCAAGAAATATGTTTTTACAAATTATCATTATAGTACATATTTATTTAGATCATACTTTATGTAGCAATTGTGTTAGTAATCTGGCAAATGTTATTGTTGTGAATTAGAAAAGCTTGCTCTCCAAGATAGCATCTGTATTAACCAGAGTCCCTGCAAACTGCTGCTGCTTCTGAAAATACTGCACCTCATAGATTCCAAAGCAATTACTCCCTAGGCGTTGGGTTAATGCACCAGCCAGCCAAAAGCCTGACGTTGCGGGAGAAAAACTCTCCATTAGTGATTCAATCAGGAAAAGTTGGGAAAATGAAGATAAAAGCTCTGGCAGTTCTAACATGAACAAGGTAAAGTCCATCCATCTATTTGCAAAAACAGCCAGATCTGTATTGGTGTCTGACAGGAATGTTAAACTCATAATAATCATGTTCTCATTGCAGTGTCAAATAATATCTGGGATGCCTCTAAAATTAATTAGTCTATAGGTTGAGGGGTTTTGTCCTACGGGTCCTGGCTGGACAATTTAACATTGATAAAGAAGAAAAGGTGCCAGGGCTCGAATTTTAGACCACCAAACTTATTTATTCAGCTGGTGTAAACCTTCATTTCTTAATTTTAGGAAGGTATGCAATCGTCATTATTTTGAACTTTCAAAAGTATTTACACATTTCAGCAATATACAGAGAAAGAAAAACACCCCTTCTACTGGGGATACAATGTAAACAACATTGGTGGTCTAAAATCGAGCCCTGGCACCTTTTCTTCTTTATCAATCTAAAATTAATTAGGCCATTTTCAGATGACTGGTTATAATAACTACAGGCAATCTAGCATTCAAGAGGCAAGAAAATAGTATCCATTCAACCACCCGTCTGCCAATCCGTTTGTCCATCTATCCGATCTTCCCACTTTGTCCCTTTATTTTAGCAATCCTACACTTCTCTTGAAAAGTTTTCCCAAATTAACCTGTGTTTGATGCCTTAGAGCCACTCTGTTTATTGTTGTCAGGTTTACGAGAAAATAAATCTGTAGCTAGAGATGAAGGGATGTCTGTGGCTAGGTTATGCATCTGTGACAAAAGATGTTTAGGTTTACATTGACCTTAAAATATTTCATGTTGGTGAATGTGATGGTGAAGGGAGCTATTCTATTTCATAAAATTGATGGACCTTTGGCATACACAAAAATATAGATGATGTTATAAATCTGTTAAAGAATAACAAAATACTAATTTACCACTTAAGATAATGGAAGCAATTTGCTTAAGGAATGCAATGTTTGATCTCAAGTATTACTAAGCATATGATGTAATCCCGAGAAAACAATTCAATTGCCCTGTGATACAAAATAAATTTTGGAGGCATTTTGCAATTTGGCACAGAGTTAAATACGCTTAATTCTTGGTAAAGTCATGAATCCTGCTTACCTTCCCTACCAATGATTCACAACATGGCTACCAATGTGAGCAAAATAATTGTGCAGAAAGATAACATTGTTCATAAATAGGCATTGACTTGGATTAGAAAAGTGAATTCTAGTGTAAAAGGAGTGAGCAATATACATGCATTTCAAATCAAGTTATCTGTCCCTAAAGTAATGCATTTTGGTACATTGGAATAGTAGTTTTTACCCCTACACTATCCAACACTTTCCCTGCTGTTGCACTCACTGGAATGGGAATATAAATGTTTACCCCTACACTCAAACACTTAGTAATTTTTACCCCTACACTATCCAACACTTACCCTACTGTTGCACTCACTAGAGTGGGAATAATCAATTTTATCCCTACACTATCCAACACTTACCCTACTGTTGCCCTAAAAGTATTATGCGTGTAATGGTATGTGTTGTAATGGTATGCACTGTAAAAGAAATGCCTTGTAATGGTAGTTTTAAAAAATGCGTTGTAATGGCATGCGTTGTAAAATCATGCAATGTAATGGTAGTTGTGATGTAAAGACTGCGTTGTAAAACAATGCATTGTAATTGCATCTGTCATAATATATTCCCATATACATTATAGCAAATGTTTATGTAGTACAACAAAAAGACACATTTCAGCAAAGCCGCACCAGAGTACCTAAACTATATATACCATTTCTATATTTAAGTATTAATAGAATTTCTTTATTTCATAGACATCTTTTACTTATTATGAAGGACAATTGGATGTAGTTTATTTCAATAAAGTTCTGATAATGCTTACAGATCCTAAGGAATTTCTTGCCGTATGTCGAATACATAATCCATAAGTGTGAAATCTGCAGCAATAAATCCTGAGTTTTTTAAAGCCCTCGGCTTGAGAACTGGAAATGTGTTCTTTCTAATTATTTATAATTTTTTAGCAAATGTAAGAATATCTTAGGATACAAAAAGGACCTCACCACTGAAGATAATGTTTTGTATGTGAAAAATGTGGTTATTCAAATCAATAAAATGGATGTATTCAGATTGCAATCTCATAGAAAACTATTTTACATCTAAAAATCTGACACACATATGAATTGCCACAGGCAATCATTTGTATTTCTCCATGAGGAAATATGTTGCCCAAGGGAGAAAACCCCTTTACTAGATCCCCAATAAACATGTATATGCCCAATTGAAACACAGCTCTAACTTGAAAATTGCCCATCCACTATGCATTGTAAAGGTATGCAATGTCACTTTTTGGGTTGAGCATTGAAGACCTCTTTTATATACTTTAGTATTTACTTATATATGTATGTACTTTGTTGGCTCTGGAGATCAGCCCTAGGACTTGTCTGCTTCCGCTTAGGGCCTTTTTTTCTGTTCGACTGCCTCTATTTAAGGGCCTTAATAGAGAACAACCAGCAGAGGTCAGTAAAATAGCAGAATTGCTTTCTACTTAGGGACTTTCTTTTTTCAAAATTTTCTGGCAACTGCTTCTATTTAACTTACTTGATAGAAAACGACTAGCAGACGATAGTAAAATACCAGAATCACTTTAGCATTCTCTAGATTCTAGTCCATAGAAATTGTCTTCCATGAGCACCCGTAGACATTAATATTTTTTTCATTTCTTGTATTTTCAGTGATATGACCACCGACGGCCCTAATTTTATATAAAAAACAGAGCTTTGGACTATACCATTTCCCGCTGAAAGGCAATATTTTTCTCCATCTGTTCACATACCTGGCATGAAATGCAGTTTGGTCATTATTTTCCCTCCATTTTAAAGAACTGTAGATGTTTCAGCACCCAGGCTTATGTGCTGCATAGCTAAATACATATAAGGTCCCAAAGGCGAGACCAATAGCATTGCAAATGCGTGTTGAATAGGGAACTGCTAAAGAATGTTTTACCCCTCCTGCATTAGGAAAGATGGGGACATTAATATCAAAATTCCGCTCCAAATTCTAGGCATAGCATTAATATACAACAAGAAGAATATGTGTTTCATGGTTTGAAAGAGTGAGTATGTAGAAACAAACCTCACTGCATAATCCAGTGCTAAAGACTTCACACATCCATTGAAATGCAGAAACAAACACCATTGTTGCCACCTGTTTATTCCCTAAGGAAACATCAGAACTGTAAATTGCTACACAATTACAACTCTTAAAGCCTACACTTTACATTATCTTTCACTTCATTGTTTTTGTTTTTAATGCTATACATGTCTTGCCCTCCTAATGTATATTCCCATGCTGCTTTATTTACTAGTTCCCATTATCTCTGTTGTTTCTCAGGTCTTGCTCGTGTACCCACACCCACTTTACGCTCACTCTTGGTTCCATGAAGTTTCTCATCTGCCCACCCTGAAGTAATGGAAATTCTTCCTTGACTATCTGTAGCTGTTGTGCCCCATCTGTCATTCCTTTCATTTTCTCTTTTGAAATTGTTCTACTTTTATTCGTTTTTTTATACATAGCCAGTTTGGTTCTTCTATTTATGCTCTCAAGCTGTACCATTTGTATTTATAATATGTTGATTGTTATCATGTAAGACCTACATACATTCCATGAAATGTAAATTAAATGAAATGCAAACTTCCATTTTTGGAAACAGAAAATATAATTATGCATTATGTGCAAGTTGCCTACACCTGCACAACATGTTAAACAGATTAGTCAAAATGTAGATGATAATATGAATTTGATTCTTTATTGAAGAGGATGGTCTAGAGGAAAAGACACGAAGTCCTTGCAGGATTATAGATTCTGTACCATCACATTGAATAAAAGATACATATCCCGCTTGTTTGGAATTAATTGTATATTTATATAGTCAGTTATTTGTATTTGACAATAGCTAGATATAGTGATGAGGACAAAAGGAGGTTGCAGTTTATTTGTTATTATTCTCTTTTTTCCCGGATTTTTATATAGCGCAAACTAGACCCAAAGGTATCAGAGTGCTTTAAACAAGCTCCAGCTGCTACAGACAGACACATTCATTTTTGCTTGGCACTGGGAGTTTAAGTAATTTCCCAGAATCACAGGATGTTGAGTGACCCTGCTGAGACTTGAACCCGGTTCGCCAGCTCAATGGTTTACCGATATAGTTGTTAGGTCAGATCCTCCACTGGAAACTGACTTGATCTAATAACTTCACTCCAGCTCTCAAATATCTTCATGTGCTGCCAACAATCCAGGTAATTACTTTGAAGCCCCTCTGCTGAATTTCAAAGCAAGGGTGCGCGACTTACGATGGCCTGGGTCTAAAGTAGCAACAAAAATAAACACCATTGTCAGCCCGCTGACACAGACTCAGCTCTAGCAATGACAATCCTGATTATTCCATCCAATTCACAGAAGAAGTACTTTCAGAAACCTGAGCAGTCAACTTTGGTACTTGCTAAGCTCAGATCAGCAAAACCAACCATATTTACCATCGATAAAAGAACCCTGAAAGCAATCCTTTTCCGAAAGATTAAACAAACATAACAGGGTCACTCCTCTCTCATAATAGTGGACTAGGGCCCACAAAAGACAAGAGTTTCACTCCTATAACACGATAATAAATTCCCAGCAGAGGAACCATGGAAATAGCCTGTGGCTGTCCACTGCTGTCAAAGAAGGTGTGTGTAATTCAAATGCAATACTTGATTTTAAAAAGACAAAACACTTACACAGTGGTTTTATTTCACAAACCACTGTTATAAAATCTCAGATATAGCCACAAGTGTAAGTGATTGTAGGGAAGTGAGTTCCTATTGCAGTAACCCCCCATTTTTTGCCAGAATACTGATGCACTTTGACTTGATGTGCCCTGGGTCCCTGCCAATCAGGTTCCCAGGGCCGGTGTTTTTTCCCAAAACCGACCCAATTGGCATCTCTGGCCACATGTCAGCCCCTGGTAAATGGTACCACAGGTACCCAAGGCACTGTGACCTGAGGAGGCCTCAAAGGGCTGCAACACTTTTTGTGCCATCCTTAGAGGCCCTGTACTCTGACACTCACAGACTGCCTTTGCAGGCTGCGTGTCTTGGTGCAGAACAAAGTGAAGAGTCGACATGGCACACATCCCTGTGTGCCATGCCCACAAAACACTAACCTGGCATATATCAGTCACCCATATAGCTGGGTGCCCTATGCCATGCCAGTGGTGAGGGTACAGGTGCCTGAGCCCTGCACCCCGAGAGTACCCAGGCCCATTCCTGGGCACTGTAGTTGCTGTGCTGCCATTAAGAGTATATGGCGCTCGGAGTTTATTATTATGAACTCCACAGCACCATAATGGCTGCACTAAAGACTGGAAATTTTGGTATCAAACTTCACAGCACATTAAACCCACACTGATGTGAGTGTGGGATTTATTGTAAAATGCACAACAGAGGGCATCTTAGAGATGCCCCCTGAACCATGACCAACTCCCAGTGACATAACTGAGTGGCTGTCTAGGCTGCAACTACCAGACATGTTTCTGGACCCCTGGGTCGAGAGCTTGCTGCTCTTGGGGGCCTGAAACAATGAACATTCTGGGACGAGGTGCTAAACCTTCTCCTCAGGATGGGCAGGGTTCACGAAGGAGAAGCTTCAAAGGCATGCCGCCTTTGTGAGCCTCTCCAGACCATTTGCTGCTTTCAGCAACTGAGCCACACTGGTTCTACCCCCCACTTTGGGCGGGAGACCCTGCGGGAAATACTAAGTGAGGAATAGAGGTGTGCCCACCTCTGCCAACTCCACCCCTAAGGTGGGGGAGGCGAGGTAAAGCACAACCTTGAGTCCCTGCCATCTTGAGGATTGGGGGACCCAGTCAACCAGGGACAGGCTCCTGCACCCCTTCCACTGGAGAGTGGCAGAATAGGGGGTGTTACCTACATTTAACACCCCTAAATGTAGTATTTAGGGGCACCCTGAACCTTCCTTCCTCGGATCCAGCAACCACAATAAAAAGAACAGAAGAAAATGAACGAGAAGCTGTGCAGAGCTAACAAGAGGACGACGGCCACTGACTTGGCCCCAGCCGTAAAGGATTTTCTCCTCTCTAACCTGTTCCTGCAAAATCCAGGTGTGTACAGCAGCCAGCAACCTCAAAAACCCCAGAGGGCTTGCCTGCATTCACTTTCCAAACTATTGCTCCTGTGAACACTGGACATGTTTGAACTGCAGCTTCTGGTGCTAACCAGAAACCGCGAATCCAGACCACTCTGCACCCGCCAACCCTGCCTTAGTTTGAGTAGAAAAAGACCACAAGGAGGTCCCCCGGAAACCCTGACCCAAGATCCGGCAACCCCTGACCTGCCTCAAACCTCCAGGCGACGGCTGCAGCCTCAATCGAGAGGACCCCCTACTGCGACCTAAGCGTGTAAGAAAATCCGATGTCCAAAGGCACCCATGCACCCAACGCCCCACAACCTTGTGTGCCCAACCAGCAGTGCCTACCCATCCCTCTATATCCCAACTTACCCCTCGAAGTGGCGGTCGCTCCTGGAAGACCCTCGTCCCCGAGCCTGCAGTGTTTCTTTGTCTCAGAGAATCTCAATTGAATTAAACAGGGCACCCGACCTCAAAACAGCACAGTGCACCCGGCCACCCTAGTGCCACTGAGGGTGCCCCTTGTGTGCAAACTTGGTCCCCAACTTGCCCTGAGCTTAATCCTAGGAGCCTTGCTCCCACAATCCCGTGGCCTGCTTGCCAGCAGCCACCAACCGTAGTCCCCTTATCCTCCATAGGATAACATTGGGCCTCAACACTCTGCACCTGGCTGCCGGAGTGCCGCTGAGGGTGCAACAACAGTGCATCACTGACCCTGGGAGACCCCTGAGTCTAACCCAGGACCCTAACTCCAAAGACCGATTATTTACCTGAAAGCCGATAACCTCTTTTTCCTCATAAAATAAAATTTCCCACTTTTTCTCCCAAAAAGTTTCTGTCGACTTTTGAATCTAAAAATCAGCTGACTAACCAAAATGCATTTTTTCAATTGTTTTCAGGAAAATGTCCCAGTGCTGAATCTAGGTATCCAGCACTAAGTAAGAAAAAGTATTATTAACATTACTTACCTGCTAAGTGAATTTCCTCCCATAGGATAACAATGGTGATTCTACGTGAAAAAGTTTTAGTGTCAACTTTTGAAATGCAATAATATTCTTTAAAAATCGTATCTCTAACTAAAACGCATTTACTCACCTGTTTTCAGGAAATGTCCCAGTACTGAATCTAGGATCCAGCCCTGTGTTAGCCAAAGTAATCTGAAAAGTAATTAACTGCATTTTACTCAAAAAGCCCATTCATTCGAATATACTATACCTGCAAAGTGTTGCAAACTGCTTACTTAAAACTGTAACAAATTCAGTACAAGTTATACTAAAATTTTGAACTGTGTTCACGCAAGTAACTTTCTACTGCCAAGTATTTTTACGCTTACCTGTGCCAGGCTTGCTTGATTCTAGAAATAAACAACAGTATATTTTTTATACAAAACAATTGACCTAGAGTTAAGTTCTTGAGTGTGTGAATTTATATGCTGACTCAGTGTGTACATCAAATGCTTTACACTGTCCTCTGATACTGCCTTACTGCTCGACCAAGCTACCACTTTAGAGAGTAAGGTTCTATCTACCTTTAACCTCTGCCAAACCTCTGGAGACCCTTGGACTCTACACAATGTACCTCACTTTGGTGCAGTCTATACGGAGCCAATTTCTTACAGTTATCCATCCACTTCACTCAGAATATACACAGAGATGGTACTATCATTTAGAACCCAACATGCTCAACTTTGGATTTCTCTAAACTCAAATCTGAGAAACCTGAAAACTGACTCATTCAGTAAGGTGTTCTCTGCCTTCATAGATGTCACAGGAACCACTTCTCTCTCCTAACAGTGGACAAGGCTGCACACATGATGAGTCTCTCTATCTAGTTTAGCCACCATTACATAGAAAAAGACTCCTCCCCGCCTTTGATGGACTATTGCTGCCTAATCAGCAGTGGTGCCTTTAAATAGGATCTTTGCGTTTTTAAAGAGAAAGCAATTCAAAGTAGATTTTGTGTCACAATCCAGGGCAGAAGAAATCAAGCTAAGAAACAAGTATTTCTTTGAAAAACAGAATTTATATAAAACATAATACTTTCAATGTAGATCTCGAAGAGGTTGAGCCATGCTTGTAGGCAATTTCTCTAACTATCAAACCAATTGTGGAACATGTCGTTTTAAGAACTATGCTCCAGTGTTATTAGAGACTTGGGAATCCTAAATATACTAAAATAATGTGAATGTAACATGCTAAAAAACATTTAATATAATTGAAAATATAAGGTCTACACATAGAAACGTTAGTTATTTAAAAAAAATAAACATACTGCCACCTCTCCTCAATTCATTTACATCTCCCATATAAATATAACCAAAGCTAATTCGGTTTTTTATGCCTGTTCAAAGATTTTGTGCATCTATTAGAAAATGGCATGAAAACCGAATATTGCTACTAGTCATTGAATGTGATCTTAAATACTGTGATATGTTGAAGCTTTTAAATTCACACACTAAAATGCATTTGAATGTATGTATTGCATCCTTTCAATGTAAGACCACATTTTACTGAAGATATCGATTCAGCCTGTACAAGAGTCATTTCGTCTCTGGTGTAAATAATAATTTTGATTAGAATTCTGATTTCTGCACATTTTAATAATTGTAGTCAGTCAGTCAGTCAAAACTCTTTATTTCGATTATTTAAAATCATAAAAGAAGCAGCAATACAAACATACAAAATAGATAAAAATATATATACAATTAAAATAAGCAGGCATATATTTACCGACATTCATGTAGATACACTATTTATATTACATAATTCATGAAAAAACAGTTAGTCAAAAAATGTCTCCGACTGGCCTAGAAACTTCTATTAAAATACAATAAAAATTTATAATATCATCAGTTCCATGATTATGGGGCAGGAACTCAATTCATACATATTGTTCTTTTGTTCTTTACTCTTGCTGCAGCCACCAGAAAACTTGCTACACTAAAGATAAACCGCACACTATTCAACAGTTGCAAATGTAACAGTGCAGGCCTCACCTGTAGAAACCCCGCTTCTCGTAATATCGGCAACAAGAATCTATTATGTGCCTCGGAAAAATTTTCACAAATCATAATTAGGTGGAGGGTGTCTTGTGTTGAGAAGTTATCACATAAACATAGTGAGGAGTCAGCTGGTTTGCCCCATTGTTGGTGGTCTCCCAGGACAAAATGAATTAGATTGAATCTGAACCTTATCGACAGAAAGCGGTGATATGGCTTTGTAACTATCTTGAGGTAGGGTTCAATGGAAGGCGAGGTCTGTAAGGCATAAATACTTCTTACTCCTGATTTTTTAAGCTCCACCTCCTCCCTGTCTGCCTCTGCCATGATCCGGAAATTGTATTTAATCCATCCCAGATCCTCTTTCTTGATTCCCTCAGGGGCTGTGAACAATTCAGGACGTCCCAGCCTGACACACGCCGCTCTAACATATTACAGCCATGGGATACTGTCTGCCTTGTCGAGGGCCAAGCAGTCTTTAAGGATTAGGTGATTAAGAGTAATGTCCTCATTCAGCCATGTCTTTACCCAACAAGTCAGTGGGTCTGCTTTAAGATAGTATGTGATATAGCCCACACCAAGTTCACAATGTACCGCCAGAGTCGGCGACGACTGAGGTACCACCAGCAGGGATCTAAGGAACTTGTTTTCGACTAATTGTATTTTGCCCACGGGTCCATATCCCCATATTGACGCCCCTTAAGAGGCAATCGCACAGCACTTAGCCCTGTAAATTTTGAGCATAGGTTCCAAAGGCTTGGCTCCCAGTCTTTTAGCAAAGTTAAGAAGCGCTGTTGTAGATCTAGCCATTATATTGCTTTTATGTTTCTGCTGGGGACCCCAGTTACCTTTCTCGTTGAATAGGACCCCCAGATAAGTGAAAACTGGGACCCTGGAGACTTCCGCACCCAGGCAATTGAATGTTTTAACCTTACTGATCTTTCTCCGAGCCCCTACAATAATTACATGAGATTTTTTGGTGTTTACTTTTAAATCGAGGGATTCCATAAATGCTCCAAAGTTGTCTAGCAGCCTCTGTAGACCCAGACCAGTGCGAGCAATAAGTACGGCATCATCCGCATACAGGAGTAAAGGGATACCCGTTCCTCCTGCACGCGGAATGTCCGCCCTGGCCCCGGACTGAGATTTTTCCATGTCATTTATATAGATCGCGAAAAGGAGGGGGGCCAGAATGCAGCCTTGTCTGACTCCCCGTCTAGAACTAAATTGCCTCATGCACCTACCGTCCTGCGTAACCCTAACGGCTGCTGCTAGGTCCTGGTGGAGGGAGCTAAGAAAGTAAACTAAAGAAGCATCTATGCCGATGTCCAATAAAATACGCCATCATTTGGAGCGGTTCACCATATCGAAGGCTGATGATAAGTCCATGAACCCAAGATATAAAAAGCCCTCTTTTGCCACCGTGTATTTATTAATCAAGAGGTATAGATTAAGGCATTGGTCCATGGTGCCCCTATGCTCCCTGAAGCCGTACTGAAGGTTCGAGAGCACCCCCCTGCCATTCAACCAATCTCCCAGTTTCTGAAGGATGACTCTGCCCATGATCTTAACGGCAGAGTCTAACAAGGAGATTGGCCCATAACTGGCGGGGTCCCCTCGACTTCCCTTTTTGAAGTTGGGCACAATAATAGAAGAACCCCAAGAGGGGGGAAAACCCACCAGTGCTGCTGCATTGAATACATTGGTTAATATTTTTGCCCAAAAATTGTAGTCAGTTTTTGTTATACTGCAAAATCACTAAAAGTGAACCTAGGAGAAAGACTATGTTGGACCTGGTCCTTTCTGAAGGATAATGCCCAAACATTTTGGCTTCACCATCCTGTTTGCTGAAACCGTTTTTGTTGGCTTTAGTACTCTGTTCACTTTACTTTCGCTAAACAATGCTAAAATGCTATTTTTCTCTCCCTTAAACATAGTAAAATTGTCTAACACCCAATTTAATCAACTTGCAAGTCCCCAGTAAAATGGTTCTACTTGTATCTAGGTCCTATATATTAAATGCTACGAGTGGACTTGCAGCACTAATTGTGACACCCACTTAAGAAGCCTTTTTATCATGTCTCAGGCCTGCCAAAATTAATATTTTGGTAGGCCTAAACTTTCTGATTTAATACCAATGTCCCCACATCGTAGCCCCTAAGTAGCCCATATGACAGGGGGCAGTGCATTTAAGAAAACTGAACAAATACTTTTAATTTTTACATGCCCTGGTAGTGATTTGTTTTTCTCTACTGCAAAGCCTGCCTCTCCCATAGGATAACATGAGGTTACGCTATTGTTTAATAGGTGATAACTATCAGGCGGGAGCAGGTAGGAAAGTAGAGTTTGTTGTCTGCAGAATTTTATTTTAAAAGCCTCTTTAATGGTAAAGTTGGGTTTTAAATCACAATTCTGAAAATTCCACTTTTAGAAAGTTGGTATCTCTTTGTCCCAATCATTTGGTACCTGCAGCCTGTATCCTGGGTCACATTACTAGGTGTAGTTATCAGTTGGTCTTTATGTATTACTCCCGGGCAGTGTGGCAAAGGGGGAATAGGTGTTGGCAAGATGGGCCATGTCTGACTTGATGAGAAGGAGGAGATCTCACCTACCACATCAGAAAGTCTTTGACTGAGTGCACTCACAAAGGGATTGACACTAGTGTTTTGTGACACCAGCCAAGATGGAGTCAGGGCAGGGAGGCAGGAAATTCTAAGCACCTCTATGGGTGGAAACCTCCAGAACCTTCTCGTACCATAAAGTGGGCACCAGGTGTTACGATCCATTAGACCCTACTCTACAGTACACCTCTGGACCGGTGGAAGACTCACAGGGATGGCTGTGCTGCTATGCAAGAAGGACTGCTACTCTGTTGCCTTGCTGCCTGAGTGAAAGGACTGGACCTGCATCTTGATCTCAAACCAACCAGAATGACTCCTAGTGCTAGCTGTCAGGCTTCCTAATCAGAGCCTCAGGGACAGAAAAGGCTCCAACCACCTTGAACCCAGCTCTTGGAATCAGTCTGCTGTGAGCATTAACCCCAGATGGACCCATCCCAGTCCTGGATCCTTGAATGTATGTCTGAAGGTGCTCTGCCAACCCTGGTGTGGTCCTGTCTTCAGAACCGATATAGCACAATCCATCCCTACTGCTGGACTTCGCATCACAGCCCGCAGTACCCTCGAAATCACTGCTGCAAGATGCAGACCTTTGTATTACAAGCCCCTCCTCAACCACATCCTCGACGATGATGCAGGACTCTATATCACAGACGCTCAGCTCATCTTAACTACTGCTGCACAAGACATCCTTGACGCAGTATCTTACAATGCTACGCAACTAGGATTTAAAGTACTCTGTTTAGCAGGCCTAACTTGGTCCCTGTATCCGTCCCACACTACAACGCTGATGGCCTGAACTTGTGACTTTGTATCGCTTCGGTACGACCAGATGAACACTGTTGGTGCTTTGTGCTTATAGGCACTATTTCTGTTAACTTAAATTGCCTATTTCTGGTTCTCCTAGTCAGATGTTTGTTGTTCTGGTCTCAAAAAAAATATTACATTTTACTGTATTTTTCTAAATTGGTGTGGGATATTTGTTGTGTTCCACTTTATTAGTGTTTAAATGCTGCATATATACTAAAACACATTGCCTCTAAGCCCAACTGCTTTATTGTCAAGCAACTAGAGGGTAAAGCGCAGGTAAATTTGGGGTTTTCTTGTGTCTCTGCCCTGACGAGAACTTTGCTTGCTGCTTAAGAAGGGTTTCAACCCTCTCAACCAGTAACCCAATTTTCTACAGACTTTAAAGTGGCTTATTTGAGACATAAATAACCAACACTGTACTCTCAAGATTAAAGCAGACTTTGCCATCGTGAACAAGACCCCCCTCCGATTCTTCACATACAGCACGAGCGACACTCACTCTAACAAGCAACACCTCCACTTCCAGATCCAGCCCCAGCACCACTCTACGCGGCACCCTCATCTAGAATACGCCAGGACCCCAAGCCCAGCCCGCAACCACCATCGCAGAGCTCGCCGCACCCCACACCATCACTACATCATGCTCTGGGACCTGAACTTCCACTTCGAAAACAGCCAGGACCCGACTCCACCACACTCCTCAAGAACCTTGCCATCCTAAGTCTGAAACAGCTCGTCAACACTCCCACCCATAGAGCAGGTCACACCATGGACCCCATCTTCGCAGGAGGATTAAACACCTGCTTCAGCCACACTACCCAGCCCCTCTGGACAGACCAACACTGCGTCCATTTCACTTTCATCACCACCACCGCACCCAAGCCAGTCCAAAGCGTACCGTGACGGAACTGGGGCAAGGTCACAGAGGAGCACTTGAACCCTACCCTCCTCCAAGACCACTCCAAAGCCATGACCGACACCAGGGAATTCCACAGATGGGTCACCAGCTGCACTGACAAGCTGGCACCTCTCCACCGCACCGCCACACAACGCCTTCTGGGGGCCGCTTGGTTCACAACCGATCTACAAGAGGCCAGGCACACCTGCAGGAGAAAACCTGGAGGAGCCTGAAGCCCACGGAAGCACGGAACAACCACAAGAGCGCCCTGAAGGACTACCACCAGCGTATAAGGAACACCAAAGGACCTCCATCATAGACAAAGTCAAGACCAACTCATCCAACGTCAAGGAACTATTCAACGTCATTCAGCAGAACGCAAATCCCACCTGCGAAGCCACTGACATCACACCCACCCAGGATCTCTGCAACAAACTCAGCTCCTACTTTTATCTGAAGATCAAGGCCCTTTACGACAACTTCAGCGAGCTAGCAGAAAACCGCACCACATAACCCCCCTCCGCCGAGAAACCGATCCTCACCTCCTGGGCACCCGCATCCATCAAACTCATCTCCTCAACCATGAACAAGATGCACTCAGTAGCCCCAACTGACCCCTGCCTCCCTCACATCTTCCACAGGGCCACTGCAGTCATCGCACCCGAACTAGGACGAACAATCAACTCCTCCCTCTTATCCGCCACCTGCCCAGACGACTGGAAGCGGGCAGAGGTGAAACCCCTCCTCAAGAAACCAACGGCTGACCCAACTGACCTGAAGAACTACTGGCCCATCTCTCTCCTCCCCTTTGCAGCCAAAGTAACTGAAAGACTCATGAACGCCCAGCGGACCTCCTTCATCGAAGAAAACTTCATTCTAGACCCATCCCAGCCTGGGTTCCAAACCTACCCCGGCACGAGACCGCCCTCTTCACCGCCAACGACGACATCCACATGCTGCTAGACCAAAAACACACCGCAGCCCTCATCCTCCTGGACCTCTCCGCAGCCTTTCACACCGTCTCACATCGCACACTAGCCGCCAGACTTCGCAATGCAGGAATACAGGAATCAGCCCTTGACTGGATCCAATCCTTCCTCTCCGGAAGAGCCCAGAGGATCAGACTCCCTCTTTCCTCTCTGACCCCACTGACATCATCTGCAGAGTACCTCAGGGTTCTTCAATCTACATGGCCCCCATCGCCACCATCGTCAGACAGCACGTGCTCAGCATCGTGTCCTATGCCGACGACACACAACTCATCCTCTCACTCACCAAGAACCCAGAAGGCCCCAGACTCAGCTTCCAGGAAGGAATGAGTAACGTGGCTGCCTGGATGAAGGAGAGCTGCCTGAAGCTCAACTCCGAGAAGAACAAGGGCCTCATCCTCGGACCCTGCACCTCCACCTGGGACAACACTTGGTGGCCATCCGCCCTTGTGACCCCACCCACCCCACAGACAACGCCCGGACCCTCGTCATAATCCACATATCCTCCCTCTCCATGACCCGCCAGATCAACGCCGCCGGGTCCACCAGTTTCAGCTGCCTCCGCATTCTCCGCAAGACCTTCAAATGGATCCCACCCGACTGCAGAAAGACCGTCACACACGCACTCATAACGAGCAGACTAGACTACGGCAATGTCCTCAATGCCGGAATCAACAAAACTCTTCTACACAAACTCCAAACCATCCAGAACGCAGCAGCGAGGCTCATTCTAGGTACTCCACGCCATAAACACATGACCCAACACCTTTGAAAACTTTACTGGCTCCCTGTCGAGAAGACGATCACCTTCAAGCTACAAAAAACTAAGAGTAATGGAGGGCCTAAGGGGAATAGTGTTTATAGACCTCTTGGTACCTTGTCCCCCAACTAGACAGTAAAAAACACGAGAAGTGCCAGAAGTCTGAGTTTGCTGGAACCTATAAAGTGTCCCCTCTGCAAGACAAAACCAATAGGTTAATGTACAAGACAAAACATTCCAATATTGTGAATGTAGAGCCACACAGGAGAAGAAACTTGGAAAGAAGACTATACAGTGCTTGAAAAAATACCCATCAGCCCACTCAATAGCGGAACTTCGTCATCTGGGTTGTATGGCTGAAATAGTGGTGTCCAGTATGCCCTTCCTCAGGATGAACCCGGGGCTAGCAAAACTTTGACCACATGATTGACCCTCAACCATGGAAGATGAGCGAGTACAGGCTGTAGGGGCAAAGTTGCAGTGCTCAAAAAAGTAAAGAGAAGGAAAAAATGATAATCCAAGTGTTATAAAAATACCTATCTTGATGTCATAAGTACAACTTTATTGGGTCTGTCCATCAAGATGGTATGATTAAAAGCAGAGTGATAATAGCATGCAAGGAATTGCTATTTACCAAGAGTGTAAGTTGGTCGACATGTTTCAGCCTAGCCTCAGGACCTATGATTCACTACTGCAACACTTACTTTCTATGATGTGAGAGAAACCTAAAGAAAAAAACAATCTCTTGAATGAAAAAAATGGTATATCCTCTCCTGTGTCAAAAAAACAAACAAACATAAACCACCATCAGAGTTCACGTTCTTGGGACTATCATATGTCCTTATCAACCTATTAGTCCCATTATATTCAACTCACCCAATTTGTAGGGAGGAAACACCTCACCTCACCTGGCGCCCGCTCAGGATAAAGGAGGCCACGCACTAAAAGAACAAAAATTTAAATTCATCTTTAAAATAAGGACTTTATTAAAAAATCCAAATGGTATATTTCAACAGTGACATAAAAAGGCAGGCTAGGAGGTCAAAGGCAGGATGAGCTTAATCCTATCTGGGTAAGGTAACCCACACCTAAGGCAATCTGCAAGTCCCCGAGGTCAGAGTGAAAGTTCTTATCCGACCTCGAAGCGCCAAGACTGCCCCCATAGGACAGTGCCTAACAAGTAGTGTAAATGATTTTGCATCCAATAAGTTCTTAATCCCAAATTCTAGTTCTGTCAACAGGAGGTGCTGCTTAGCAGGATACTGTCTCTAAAGAGCTCCTATTTAAAACTAACTAAATGCTGTCTTCAATAGGACTCCTATTTCCTTGCGCAGCTGATCTTCCCCTTCGCTTCGTCTCTAGAGCGCTCTCACCTCTCCGTCGTTGCCTCAGTCTTTGTGCTGAGCCGAGGGGGAGGTGGAGAAGCTGTGTGCAAAGCCGCGAGATATACGCCTAATGCGGACCTCAGAGGGAGCCGGATACAGTAATGCGCTGATTGGATGATCATCAGCCACTTGTTTTACTCGGTTAGCAAACCTATCCAATGCAGCCGCGGATAACCTACAAAGCTACAGATGACAAGTTGTAAACCCCGGTGAAGATGGAAAGCTGTATGATTGGTCCATTTACAGAAACCGGAAATACAAAAACCGGAAATATAGTGACAACCCGCTTTGTTTACATACGGGTCATACACGTAACCGCTGGGATGTCCGCTATGCGTGACCTACAATTTACATAATCATTTGTGACTGACGGACAGGCTAGAAGGCAGCCATAATTTACTTTAGAGCGAGGTAGCGGAGTGTGTTATTCACTCGCTTGTTTTCCAACCCAAGGGAAAGTCATTGGTCAATTCGGAAATAAACATGTCTAAACATTGTGCAATCGTCGGGGAACAAGTTTGATCCCGAAACTAAGCATACTTAGATGTAACGCCTAGACATAACTCTATGTCAGACATGTTGTAGAAGGCCCTTATACACGAATCAAGGCGTAACCTAGATATAATGTATCAGTTAGAATGTCTCATGTCTTCTGTCTTCATGACCGATGTTAAAGCCTACACAATCTGACTGATGCGTAGATGTTACAGTAGTCTGTGTATCTAAATGTGTGCCCTTGGTGTACCATACAGATCCGATGTTATAACCCACACGATCCAACTGTTGCGTAGTGTTTAGTTAAGTAGGATCGGTACAATTAGACACAACGACTAGCGTATCTATATGGGTGCCCTGGATATGTCGAGTAGCGCACGGTAAGAACGTTGCAGTAACCAGACAATCTTCCTTTATATTATTCCCTGAGGTTGAATGAAGTCCCATATGCAAATAGTGTGCGCGTAACAGGGGAACACCAGCAGCTTACCGGAATCTCTTGCCGACGGGCATTGCCGTGAGGGAAACGGCGGGACGACAACACGCCGGGAGGCGGAGGGAGGCGTCCAGTGTAACCGGACTACACTCCCCAGCACTCCCTGTGCCTGCAGCGCGCCCGTGACGCGCAAAGAGCGCCCGGAGGCGCCAGTTAAAGCCTGACCCCCCGGGAGCCTAGTGGGGGAACGCCAGCAGCTTACCGGAATCTCTTGCCGACGGGCATTGCCGTGAGGGAAACGGCGGGACGACAACACGCCGGGAGGCGGAGGGAGGCGTCCAGTGTAACCGGACTACACTCCCCAGCACTCCCTGTGCCTGCAGCGCGCCCGTGACGCGCAAAGAGCGCCCGGAGGCGCCAGTTAAAGCCTGACACCCCCTCTCGCCCCGCGAGTCGTGCGCGGGGGCGACCGGGAGAAGCCCGGGACAAGGGCGGGGCCGTCTGTGGCCATCAGGGGCCAGAAGAGGCCGGGCAGGGCCACCCCCCTTGGTTCGAACTGTGAGTACCTGCAGGAGTGGTATTGAGGAAAGTCTGCTTTCTCCCATCCGTTTTAAAAACTAACATTTATTGAGACCTTGTTGAGTAACCCCTAAAATGTCAGTCCAAAGTACCCTACCAGATAACTATCTATTGAAAGTAGTCTCTAGGATCAACAGCGACAGAAGGAAATCACTGGGGAAAAGTACTGTTTCTGACCTACCACTGAACCAGTCTGCTGATTCTAACAACTGTAATAATCCGGATATTAGTCTTATTGAGACGGACGCTGTAGCGGAGCTTCACAATAATAGCATAAATTGTATAAATGTTGATCTAACTATGGTACCAGATAATTCGATAAGGGGGGACGATGAATCATGTGATAAATCTGGGGGGACTCCTCAGCAATCTGGTAGGGCTACCTCATATGGAGCATACTGAGGAAATAGGATCTGGGGGTCAAGATAAATTTGTTTCTATCAAGCCTGACCAAATTGACCTATTATTGAGTACTATCTACAGTAAATTTAATATGGTGGTAGAGCCTTTGTTAAACAAAATAGGAGACCTACAGGCAGAAGTAGCTAGATTAAACTGGAAAAGTCTATATTGCATATCAAAAAGCCAGTGTGCACAGCCACTGTCTCCACAAAAGATAGGGTGCAGCTATTACCTACATCTAGTGCCCCCCCCCACTAACACCAGGAAACACCCTCCTAAAGAGTCAACTGTATTGTCACCTACTGTGACCCAGGAGGTGGGTAGTTCTTCAAGGCAACCAAATGTTGGGGCGACAAGTTCCACGTCAGGTACTACACATAATGATAGACCTGCATTACCAGCCCCTAAGACAGCACCGGCACCAGTGGTTTCAGCACCATCAGATGCCACAGGGGGGTCCAATGGGGTACCCATACGGACATGCAGGCGTCCAGTTGATCTCCCACCTGATTGTGTACCCTACATTGTGGTTTTAACCAACGTCCCAATCTTAACCCAGCCCCCAAATGATTACGAGACGGTGGAGTCTTTGAGGAATAAAACAATCTCCTGGTTAAATCGACATTGTGGCTATCCAGTTGGCTACTCTGACCAAATCATCTCTATCAGAAGAGTCAACTGGATCGGTAACACCAAAAAAACCTGTGGGGGGGATTGTGTGATTATTAATTTTAAGCACCCGCAACATGTTGCGACTGTCTTACTTAGAGCTGCCGCAATAACGCAGTCAGAGACAGAAGTAGTCGCTAGACCACTGGGCTACTTTTATAACCATCTAAGCAGGCAACCTCCAGCCAGTTGTAAGGAGAGGGTAATGAGTAATTTTACCTATCCATCTCTAGTAAATAGACCTGCGATACCTAACTTCTGCCCTGGTTTACAAAATGGCTTATTTACTCCACCTATGCAAATGGGGAATACTATGTTAGGGGGGAATAACTCGTTAATACATACCCCCAACCCATTTGTATCCTTTGGTAGTACGCCTTTGTTTGATAGTGGAATGGTCTACCAGATCCCAACTCAGAACAGGTTTCAGTCCCTGAGTTACTTAGACCAAAACGATTGACATGAGATTGACCCGTTACAGGATGCTGTAAATAGTACTTTTGATGAAGAAGTAATTTTGTCTACAGATGTATTGGGTAACGATGTGAGCTTAAACTGTATGTCGATAGGGGGTGATGTCTCAAATTTAATACCAAACATAGAGCTTTTTAATCTAGAGAGTAACATGCCCATATTCAGTGTTGAACAGCCTATTATAAGTCAAGAGAGTGAGAAGGTAATTTGTCACATTGTTAGCTGGAATATTGCTGGATTAGCGGCTAAGGAGGACATGTTGGGATGGAAGGACTTTATGCATCTATTCAGTATTCTTTGTCTTCAGGAAACCTGGTGCAAAAACTTTAATGGCATCGATGGTTTTGTATCATATGAGCTTCCAGCAGTACCTTCAACCCATGGTAGAGCTAAAGGAGGGTTGCTGGTGTTGGTTTCAGTTAAACTACCCATCACAGTGAAAAAGTTTGTTAATGTGGGGGCTCACTCACAAATTCTATGGCTTAAATGTGATGCTGGCAGAAATATACTTCTGATTAATTTCTATAATAATATATTTGATGGCACAAGACATGTTGCAATTAATGAATTAGACATGACATTGAATAACCTTGTGAAGAATTTTAATGGTGTATTTGAATTTATTTTTGTGGGGGATTTTAATGTTTCTGTGTGCCCACTATCTTCTCAGAAGGTTTGCGGTGTGTATAACCGTCTAGGGGAGGCTGATGTCCATTTCCCTCATCATACCTATGGGGAAACTCTGAACAAACTTTTGATACAGTATGATATGGAAATTATGGACAATGTTAAAAATGATGTGGGTGAAAATATTCCAACTTTTAAAGGAAGAGGCGCTAATACCATAATCGATTTTATTTGCATGTCATCAACCCTTGTTCCGTTATGTCCCATGCCTAAGGTGATTGATATTATGTTAAGTGATCATAACTGTTTGGTTACTGAATTAACTTTTTGGAACAATGTCTATGCTTGTGAACAGAATAACATTGTTAATATAGAACCCCATAGACCGAATGGGTTTAGATTGAGGTGGAAGGGAGAAAAGGCGGATATAACATCTGATTCCATCATTTCTAGTTGTCTGAGGGAAATCACGGCAATACTAGAACAGGATGACACCTCAACTGACAGTATTGACCACTTTAACAGAATTAATTCCACCATCAACAAGAAGTTTACTAAAGAGGCTGGGTCCATGAAAAGATGCCAAAGGGGTTGGTTTGACCATGCTTGTTCTACTGCCCGGATTGATCTTAAAGAGGCTTTAGCAGCTAAACCAAGGGATAAGAACCTGGTGGTTCAACTTAGACAGGGATATAATCTGACCCTCAAACGTAGAAAAGCTGAGTTACAGCAGGAAGCGTGGGATAACCTCAGCCAAGCAGCGGATACGAATAACTGTACCCTGTTCTGGTCCACGGTGAACAGCCCATTCCTAAAAGATGATAAGGTTCCAGAGCTCACATCTAATGTGAGCATGGAATCCTGGATCCTACATTTTTCTAATATTTTTGATTCTAGTAATACAACTGATTCCCATGAAGAAGGCTGGCCCATCTTTGCCCTAAGTATTACTATAGATGAAGTCATGGCTAGTATAAGCACCAGTAAAGGAGGAAAAGCCCAGGGTCCGGATGGCGTCCCTATAGACGTATACAAGACTGCACCGGAGATTTGGGGCCCAGTGTTGACCAAAATCTTTAACGCAGCCATCTGTTGCAAAATACCGTCTACCTGGGAAGAGTCAATAATCATCCCCATTTATAAAAAAGGTGACCGGGGGGATGCAAAAAACTTACCGACCAATATCCTTACTGGACTCATCTATTAAAATTATGAGTAGGGTCCTCCTAGTAAGACTAGAGGAGTGGGCTGAAACCAATGAGATTTTAAGTAATTGCCAATTTGGTTTTAGAAAAGGCCGTGGTACCATTGAACAGTGCCTGAATTTAGAGCTTTTGGTAGGGAAAGATACCCAGGCCAAAAAAGGGTCGCTTTATTTATGTTTCGCTGACCTAAGTAGCGCTTTTGATTTGGTAGACCACGCTATTTTATGGGTCAAATTATTAGAAATGGGGGCACCTGAAGGCATTATATATTTCCTTGCCCGTTTGTACGAAAAGCTCCGCACCAGTGTCCGTTATGGACCTAATGGGGAATGTACGACCAAGTTTAGGATAGGAAGAGGTATTAGACAGGGGTGCATTCTAGCGCCCCTGCTTTTTACTCTCTTCATAAATGAGGTTGATTCTGTCCTGCAGACAGTCGCCGCGGATGCCCCTAGAGTAAATAATCTTAATATACCGGTACTACTCTATGCGGATGACGCAGTGTTACTGTCTAGGACTCCCCTGGGTCTTCAACGTTTGATTGACCGTTTTGTACAATTTATTCAAAGCAGGAAACTGGTGATCAATACGTCTAAAACATATGTAATGGAGTGTGGACTGGGAAAAAGTAAAACTAAAGGTAAAACCCACTATTTAATCGATGGTGAATCGGTTAAAAAAGTTGAACATTTTTGCTATTTGGGAATTACTTTTTCCAATAACGGGAGCTGGGCCACTGCACACAAAGTTATCAGAACAAAGATGATCAGGAGTGCCAACGGGGTCTTTTTGTTTACCAAGAAGCTGGGGAATAGACGTATTAAAGACATGTTAAAAATTTACCAATCGAGATGTCTTTCTGCGGCCCTTTACGGGGCTGGCATCTGGGGTGTGCCACCTCCGAGGAGCCTTCAGGTTGAAGAACATATCTTCCTGAAAAGGCTCCTGTGTTTGCCCAAGTCTACCTCCAACTCTTTGGTTCATAAGGAGACAGGGATTCACACCCTAACTGATATGACCATGTTAAGGCCCCTATTATTATGGCGCTCAATTTGGCTTAGCGACGGCACCTCATTGAACAGAGCAATCATCAAGGATTGTCTTTTATTAGACCAGCACTTAAGGATCCCTTGGATTAAATATATTATTGAATGTTCTCAAAAGATTTTCGGGACCAATGTGATTAATGACCCGTACAGTGTCTCGGATATCTCCAAATCAATCATGAAAACAACTTTTATGAATTACTGTGACGAAAGGCATTCTCTGGAGGATTCTAGGTTATCCACATGTGTACTGTACAATAGCATGAATGAATTTATTGGATTTAGTCCGTATTTGTCACAAGTTACTAGAGTTTCGCATCAGTTTGTACTAATCAGAATGAGGATGGCTATAGTACATTATCTTGTTGCGTGCCCTAACATTAAAACGCGCCCTATTGGCCCATGTAAATGTGATAACAAAACGGAACAGAGCACTAAGCACTTTCTTGTAACATGCGAATTGTATAGGGAATTATGGAAATTCTACTTGAAGCCTATGCTAAACAGATTTGGAGTAAGAACTACTAAGGATGCTATGAGACTGCTTTTTAATTTGAATCATCCGGACATATGCTTTTTTTACTGCTACTTTTATACTTAAAGCTATTAGCGCCAGGAAAAGTATGTGTTTTTAAAATATGTAAATATATATATATTTTTTTTAATTATTTATTCCATCCTCCACTGGATATTTCGTATTATGTGTTTTCTTTAATGAAATATGTATTTCAATATATTGTTTGTATTTGTAACTGTACGTGCTTTTATGGACATGTTTTTTAAATGTTCCGAATAAAGCTTTATGAAATGAACTGAGGAAGGACCTCAAGACATGGCTCTTCGACGGAACCAAAGACCCACTCCCCCACTCTTTGCCTTGACACACTTGCGGGTGAGTAGTCTGATTTTATAGGATTACTGATTGATTGATTGAGCAACAATATTTTTCTTGCAGTGTTGGATTAGTAGGGCAGCTACACTTTTCCACCTTCATGTGTAATGAGGATAAAAATATGGGCTGCAAACATGTGAATATAAAATCCAAGGGACTTGATGAGTTGGTGATACCTAATGTAGAGGTTAAATTGGCTAAATGAGAATGAAGAGCATCAGTTGTTTTATTGGGTTATAAATGAAAAGAAAGCAGAACAAACAAATCAATACAAGACTGAAACCACAAACAATCAAATCTCTATACCAAATAGACCAGAGATGATTACTAATGATTAGCAGCTGCTGAAGGCAGGGAAATGCCCAGAAATATAAGGGTGCAGCAGGTTCATGAGAAACCATTGCTATCTTGGAGTGAATATGGCCCAGTTATGAGAATCTGGAGCTGTATAAGTGAAGAGGGACACAATGTACAACGATCTTATGGTGAACCTGACTTTAAACAAGTTAACAGCTTCTGTGTTTGGCAAACATGAAGCAGTAAAAACAGGAGGTCACACAAGCAGAGAACAACACTTCCCTCGTTATTTTTCAGTGTTAGTGGTAAAATCCTGCTTGGACATTGATAAAAGGTGTTCTGAACTAGCCTAACACTGACTGTCTTACAGACCAGAGAGGATGTGTTCATAATCCACTGGTACAGAATGCTGCAATAAAGGTTACTTGTATTGTTATAGAAAAACTATTTTATGGAATACAGTTACTGAGAAACCATTTCACCTGAAGTTTCACTGCCAAAAAAGCACAAAGGTGTCTGGTTAAACTGATGTTATAGTTAGGAATTGTAATAATATGTTATTTTACATTTAAAAGATCATAGCAACTCACCGAAAAATAAAAAGTTAGGTGAAAATGTCAGGTAAATTAAACTATTTTAAACAACAAAAAAAACACTGAAATTCACAACTTATTGTTATCTCAAGTAGCTATAACTGATGTCCTAAAGACACTATAACTCACACCCCCAACATGTACAGTGGTGTCATCAATGATGTCATTTCAGATGTTGTTGTACTAGTGATGTTATCAATAATGTTATAGAACATGGCATGAGTGGTGTAATGTGCAAGGTAATTAGCATTGTATGGCAAGGGCACAAGTTATAGTTACTTTAGGGCTCAAAGGTACACACGGACTCTCTGGGGTCAGGATACAAGAGGCATAACTTAAAGGAAAGTGTGTAAAGTATTCAGCTTTATTAAAAAAGTTAAAAAGTAAAAAACAACACAAGATAATTCTCAGAACCAAATTAAGAACAATCTAATTAGATAAATGACACAAAAATAACTAAAATCAAAGAAGGGGACCAGATATATGATTTTAAACATTATTAGTACAGCAAAAAAGTTTCTGTTCATGATTGACTGTTACGTAGGCATGATTTTAAGCAGATATTGATGAACGGAGATTTGATAAAGTCATCCCTGTAAAAGGTTTTACCTCCTGACCTAAACCCTCAAAAGTAAATCAAACAGGGCAAAGTTTCAGGCTATATATATTGAAGTCCTCTGAGAGTCGGATAGTCATTGAACGAGCTACTTCTGAAACTGTTGGTTTTGACAAGAAATGCTGATGCTATGGAAAAATTCAAATTTCATGTCCGACATCGTCCTGTATTGGACGGATACATTCGCGAGGTAAAGATTTCTACTTTCAGAGTTTGGGCATGATTCACTAATGGTAATGTCCACTTTTGTTTGAAGTTTGTTTTTGTTTGGTTACGGTTTTGCATACTCCGCAGTTGGGGTGGAAAACTCTGCACACAATAAGATAGGGGCACATGCATCAAGCCTTTTCCCATTCGCAATCGAGCCGCTTCTCAGAATCGGCCTGTTTGTGAATGGAAATAGGCCTTTTCCTATGCATGTAGGTTTTACCATTTGCAATCTAGGTAATCTCAATTTATTTGCGATTACCTATATTGCAAATGCATTTAGGGAATCACAATTTGTAATTCCCTAATGCAATGCACATGGCCTTTCCGAAATGCGAACTGTGCATTTTGGAAATGCTAATTACCATCAGCTTCAAGTTGATGGTAATATGTGCATGCTTTACATGTGCACACTTACCTTTTTTTGTAGGGTGCTTCAGGGGGGCCTAAGGCCCCCGGGCACCCTTGGTTTTCCATTCGCTATTTGAGATTACCACTTTGGTAATAACAATTAGCGAATGCAATACCATTCATTCCTATGGGCCTGTAGGCCCTTAGGAATGAATGGAGTCACATTTTTTAATCAATATTAGGTAATGTTAAGGAATCTCACATCATTGTGTGATTCCAACATGCATAGCATTTTGCGATTTCCAAATAGCG
Source organism: Lissotriton vulgaris (assembly GCF_964263255.1). NCBI lineage: Eukaryota > Metazoa > Chordata > Amphibia > Caudata > Salamandridae > Lissotriton > Lissotriton vulgaris. The sequence goes on from NC_141689.1 coordinate 999,867,769, forward strand.
GATTGGTAAAATTCGTTATTTGGGAATCGCAAAATCCGACCATGATGCATGTGCCACATTGACATGTCCTATCTTTTTATGTATGGAGTTCTCTGCCCGAAGTGCGAAGTTTCCGCAGTAGTAAACTTACTATTAACTTGTACTTTGTAAATCGTTAAAGAATGTACATTTTCACAAAAATGAGGTCTCTTGAAATTGTTCACCAATGCTGTAAGATCCCACTGAAACTCCAGAGGTCATGAAGTCCAAACATTTTACTACTCTAAGCAGTTCCTCTTCAAATCATATGAGGCTCCCAAGATCTCATGGACAATACTTGGGGAGCAGGCCTCGTGCAAGCAGAGGCTACAACCAGACTTCAGTCCAGGTGCAGCTGGTACTAGTCAGCTGGTTTAGGTAAAGGCCTCTTGGATCTTTCTATGCCCCTGTAGCCAACCAGGAGGCCAGCCAATAGACCCTTGGGGTACAAGAAGGAGCAGGTCCCATGTCTCAGGTCTCCACATAGGTCACAGACAGAAGGCCCATTCCTCTTGTGGTCTTCCACGGTTCCAGATGTGTTCTGATGATCTGGGTTTGAGGCACCAAATGTGTAGGATTCACTAGTAGTGGGTGGTGGTGGTGACACCAGGACACTCCCTAACCATAAAACCTCCCAAGGACATACCTTCCCAATCTGACACTTTCCTGTTTGCCTTACAGCAAGATATCCCAAAGTGCACAATTCTGAGTAACATCTACCATGGTAGAACCCTTCTATCCTTGAAGCTGGCTGGTTCCCAGCCAGGGGTGTATGATGAAGAAATGAGCAGTCCCCTCCTTCTTACAACATGTAAAATACTACATGTTTTGCATTGTACAATTAAGGGCCATCACATGTATTGCTAATGTTCTCATCCTCATCACTATCCAAAAATGTATAGTTTGCTTTTAATGAACATGTGAATTTACTGTGCAGTACAGATTTAACAAACACTTTCATAACAACATAGGACCAGTACAAGAATTGAAAGGGAAGCTAAGACCTTGCGCATGGATATGTAATTTATTTATAAATAGACTCTGTCAACTAAGAACAATAAACTACACCTTTCTCCTCTTTTTTAGTCAGGTGTGCAATCATTATAGATTTTTAGCTAAATATTGGATGACAGTGAGTTCTTTAAACAAGTAACACAGTTGTCACTGGCTCCATTCTTTTTTAAATAAGGATATTTATCCAACCTACCATTGATTAATGAATTAGTTCAGAACATTCTTTTACTGCCAATTGACTTTAGTGGTCCTACATTGTGCGCACGGTGCTCCACTGTGAGATCAATTGCCCTCTTAGTATGGCTTGCTTTCCGAACAAGAATTTCTGTTTTTATTTTAATTGATGCCAGCCTGCGCTTGCAGTTGATTTAGCTTCTTCAGAACCATCTCTCTTTCAATTGCTTGAAATTTGAAGTTGGTTCTCTTGGTTGATATGATGCTACACTTAGATTTATAAGCTCAACCAAGGGCCTTTAAAATGCAAAGTATGTAGTCCATTATGCCTGAAAATGTGTCTTCAACACCAGTAATAAAGGTCAATATTTTTCCTTCTTTTAGTTTTTTTGATGAGTTTTATATAGCGCGAACTAGACCCGGACTGAACCGGGTATCGGAGTGCTTTACATAGCACAAGTTACGTTACACAAGGACACACATTAGTTTTGTTAGGCATGGTGAGATTAAGTGATTTGCCCAGAATCACAGGAGGTTTAGCGACATTACCGAGACTCGAACCGGGTTCCCCAGGTCCGAGGTCGAGCGCCCTAGCATCAGTTTCTCATCTATGGAAACCAATATGTATTTAGTTGAACTGGACGGACTACTATTTCCTGCTTCATCAGTGTTACTGTATTCGTGGTAGCTCTACAATTAGCCTTGACATAAGTCTATATCCATGTCTACTAATGCTTGCTAGTGTGCATGTCTTTTGCAACATTTCTCATGGGCACTGAGCTTTTCCAAACTGCAAAGACATGAGGATTATTTTGCTTTGGGACAGCAGTTGCCAATTCCAATTTTAGAGATAGACCATCTTAAGTAAGAATGTTCATGAAATTCATTATAATACAATAACCCACATAAATGTTGAGAGAAAAGGGGGAATGACCTGTAGATCATGTTGTGAAAACTGTCACAACTCACCTTCAGGTATGTTACTCCTCCTTTAAAACTATGAGGGTTTTCTACCTTACATATTGAGAATTTTAAATATATGAGAAAGCATACACATTCCCTTAAATTGAACATGGTTGGAACACTTGTTATCTTGAGTATTCGTTTTATGTTGAGCGTGTCTATGTGTTTGGTGTGGTATCTCCTATTAATAATTTGTAGGTACAAATCTTTTGTGGGGGTGTTATTTGTTTCTATGTTTTTCTAGAAACACAGAGGTCGGGTATCTAGGCATCTTGGCTCTATTGACTTCATCAAGGTGCCACCCTTAATTAGAAAGCCAGATGTACTGAAGCTATTCCACAAACCACTGAGCAGTTTGTGAGTAAGATTTGTTTATGGTAATGATCAATCCCATGAGAAATTACAGAGATTGTTTTTGGAATCCCAAACTCTCCTTCATTAACAAATTACACCCTCAACTCAAGAACACTAGAACAGAAGGAATACATTTCAAGTATTTGTTTAAAAACAAAATTCGGGTATAGTGACAATGATATAAGTTGTAACCACAAGGAAGACAAATAAAACAGCAACAGCAACTTTTAGTAAAAGCATACATAAAGAGAACCCTTCCATTATTATTGTTGTTGTAGCAATCTTACTCCCATTGTACTACTTTTAAGTACTAATCTAATTCTAGCACAGCAGTAAATAAAACTTATTTAAGTTTTCAGAGATGGTACTATACACCTGCATACGTGTATGCAATATAGGCGAAAGTTCAATGCAGGTACAAGGTCTATTATTGTCTCTTGAGGCCAGCAGCACTGATAAGTCAGCAAGTGAAATCTAAAGCCTTCCATCCCTTAGCCATCAACTGGAACCAGAGTCGACTATATATGGCCTTTTCTAACTGCTGCCTGTTGTGAAGAGTCTCCTCTGTTCTGCACTCTATGTGCTTGTTTTTTTATAACCTTCTTTCATTGCTAAAAGATCTTAGCATAAACAGTTAACAGAACGTGGACTGCTCCCTTTCAATTATATTAATTTCACAAGACGGCATGCTTTTGAATATCAACAATCAACAAGACACATAGTTGTCAACCTTCTAGAAACTCTTAAAGTTCAATAGCAAACTAATGTAAAACAAATCAGTCACCCTTTACATTAAATCATGTGATACTATGAAATGTACTCATGTAAGCTTGATTAACATATTTCAGAACATAAGGTTATTAACTCAATGTACATCGTGTTACTCATATGTATTAATTTTTGATTGACTGACTGGCTCACACAACCAGCAGGGGAGTAATCAGAGTATTAAAGGACATACTATTCATAACAGGAGACTCCCAGGTCATTCATTGATTTTGGCTGAATATTAGCCAATCTCAAATGTAAGGAATCTGATACTCTTCCTGACTTCTTAAAATAATAGTTGCAACTAAACCCCATTGAAAATTTGCCCTGCTGTCTCATTTCCCATATTGCATGAGTAGAACGGGGGAGTGGCTAGACTTGAAAGAAGCAGTCAGGTAGGGATTAAAATTGTGGTCTGTGCTTTGTTGCTCCATCATGTTTCCTCTAATTTGTTGGACTCTACTACACTAATTTGCTCCAGGGCAGTATCCTGTTTCTTCCTTCTTTAGGATGCAATGATTCTCTTAGTGTTAAGTATAAATGTGACCGATTTAGCAAATTAAAACTTTACACCTGGTCTATGTGAGTCACAATACCTTCATCTGGCCTGTTTGTACACTGTTTCCCTCTTTTTAAAAATCTGGGCTTTAATGATCATCTAAGATTTTCCAAATAGATTATTTGGAAACCTTTTGATCAAGCAACATGAGAGAGAAAATCAGAGAAACTTGGGGTTCTACATTATGCCTTTTGCAACATATAATTCATGTAATCACGCAGGATTTATTGTGCTCTATGCTATGAAATCAGACATCTCAGACTGGCAGATGTTCTGTGCTGTGTTAGGGTGAGATAGCATGTGTATGCTTGTCGTTCTTATACTAGAGCTTTCAAAAGATTATTTCCCATAGGAGAAAAATTGATAATTCATATGTCAGAACATTGACTACAAATTAACTTGTTTATGTGTTTGATTTTGTGTGATATTCTTTGGTAGAAAGGGAGCTAGACCTCCAACCCAGAGCGTAAAATATGGGTATATTTGAAAGTAGTGCCAGCCTTTAGGTGAAAATTGCAAGGTAAATGAGGAATAACCTGGGTGATTGATTGTAATTTTGATGACATCTCCTCATGTCTGAGTACATCCTCAACATCCTCTACATAATCTTCTGTTAACTCTGACCCATGAGGTTACCAGTCACATGTTTCGTTAGCTTATGAATATCCTCAGACCTCACAATATGGTAAAAGGAGAATTTGGGACATTTAAGTAGCTTTCAAATCTCAATAGGAAAAATTATTGCCATAATTATATTCCTTAAAGAAACCACTTGACAAATTCTCATCCCACACACGGAAACTGCTATACAACTATAAAACTATTTAACATTTTATAATTTCCAATCATATCATATTAAAGTGAAGTTTGTGGTTCAACAACTACCACAAATATCTAGATATTGACAAAGCACCCATTTGAATTGGTCATTTATAGTGCTGCAAAACCACATTTTTTGTGATCAGAAGCAACCAGAACATTAGTTGCCTAGATCACTATCAGAATATTGGAAACATGATAAATGTGTGGACAGAATACTGTGCCAAAAATATTGAGGACCAAAATATTGAGAAAGGAAGTGCCAATAGGTAAGCATAGATTTACCATTCTTAACTCTACATTTATGTACCTTGAAAATATATATATCTTCAAGGTACGTATATGTGAAGTTATGCATAGTAAATCTTTGCTTACTTATAGAAACTTACATTCATGATACTTTTGTCCTCGATTTACTTGATACAATATTTTGTACCATGATATTTCTGTTTCTGATATTCTGTCTAATCACTTGGTTGCATTGCTGAACCTAGATAGTTTGCCCTGTTAATATATATTCAAAAGCAGTCAGCCACATGCTGACATCATCCAAGTAAAAGCGACAAAAATTCATTGCACCAACGGGTGTACAATAATAAAAGGTGTAAACCATACAAAACAGTCTACAATCCTTTATATCAAAGTACAGCAGCTATCAAAATGTTATAATATTAGTACAGTACTATCTCATTGCACAGGCTCATAATGCCGTTTACTGGATTGTCCCAACTTGTATAGCCCCTAATTTCCCAAAAAATTAGCTAGAGACAGGATGCATTACCACAGCACTAGCTACTTCGCAACCAACCCAGTAAGGAAATCAACACCATGCGCTGCACAAACTTAGAAATGTAGTCGTTGGTGGGGAGTGCCAGATATTATTCACTTTCCTCCCTGTCCATGCCTGTCTTTGATAACCCATCTTTACCTGCAACCTTCTATGGAGTTGTATGTGTTTTATTGTGATGCCTCAGTGTCAACACAATAGGACAGCTATTTTGAGATGACCTCTTTCTTTCACTCATTTGACTTATTCACTATGCAACATAGCTTTGGAAAGGTAGCTGAATTTCCCCCGCAAGCAAAGGAAGTTCCCTTGCCTTATGTAAATGTCCTCTAGACCATCACCAGAGAATGGGTTTCCCGGCTGTACAGCATGACGGAGGAGTTACCTTCCTTGTCAGTGAACAATCCCAGGGTTCGATGGGAGTCTGACCTTGGGGTGCCCCTCTTTACCTTCAACCTTCAATGGAGTTATACGTGCTTCATTGTGGTGCCTCAGCATCACATCAATGGGACAGCTATTTTGGGATGACCTCTTTCTTTCATTCATTTGACTTATTCACTATGCAATATAGCTTTGGAAAGGTGGCTGAATTTCCCTCACCAGAAAAGGGAGTTCTCTCCCCATAGGTAGATGTCCTCTAGACCACCACCAGAGGATGGGTTTCCCGGCTGTACAGCATGACGGGGGAGTTATCTCTCCTTTCAGTGATCAATACTAGGGTTCGATGGAAGTCTGACCTTGGGAAGCCCATCTCTCCAAATAAGTGGGGGCATTGCTGTGAAAAGAGATAGCAAATGTCCTTTAACCAAAACACAGACACTTTCCCTTTAACTTCAATATTCAGGTCTGCTAAACTCCACAGTGTTTACACTGGATCAAAGAAGCTTGGTCCTCGATGTGATCATGCTGTTCTAAAGACCCTAAAGACGTTTTGAACCTAGCCTGGTCTTGCCCTACTATACAGTGCAGTCCTTCTCATTTGCGGTCGCTGATAGGGCTGTTGAAAATATTGGCTCCTGTTTCCCATGATTACCTCTCTCTATTGCCCTAGGTAATGCATGTGACTTAACTTGCCCACAAAAAGACTAGTTGTCTGGTTCTTGAAGATTACTCAATGCCATTTGGCGAGGGCCTAGTTTATGGGCCGCCTTCTGAAGCATGAAGACTCGTTAAAAGATGCTTTATTCTGTAATGACCAGGCATTAATGTTTGCATTGCTGCAGACTCTCTTAAAACATATAGGGCCCCTTTGGAGATTAAATGTTACAGCAAATCTTTTCCCATGAATTGACCCTAGCCCTCATAGCTATGACACCGCCCCCTTCCTAGTACTGTTAGGCTCCTACTGGTCCGTCATTTTATCGCTAGTTCTCATGAGTACTCTCTACTGATTTTGGAATTGAATTATATAATTCCACCTTTTTTCCCCCGCCACCTGATGGCTGGATTTCTGGCCTGGGGATTGCATTGACCTATTCGGACTATGCTGCTAAGATATTTGCTCTGCCTATCATGCCTCTGGTACGATATCAACATGCATGACCGATTGTATCATGTAACTTAATTTTGCACACATTTCACAATCTTAAAATTAAAGATGTTAAAATTAAACCAATATTGTTTATGAATTTAAGGGAAGGGGATTCTGCAGGTGAAAAAATATTCCCTCTGTAGAGAATAAAAATGCAAACTGTAAATGGGCATAAGCATACATCACCACATGCTGGACTCTACACTTATACATGAATTTGTGTGTAAATGGACACACATGTAAGTACTCTTGGAGAATGGAGATATTTTGAGTTTCCATTTGTACTTCCCCAAATTCCCATGGTAATCTGGAAGCCTACCAGGATTATCATTTATTTTTGCATTTTGTATCTCAGCATGGAAGAGCTGATCATTAAAAAGCAGAACATTTAACAAAATGCACGCATGATGTCATGTAACGCTGTGGCATTTTACTTCATTAAAAAAATGGGCAGTATAATATATCATTGCATGATATGCAGCAGTGTTTCTGTAAAGCCTTTCTGACATAGCTAAAACAATAGACCTACAAGAAATATTGTTTTTACTATTCATCTAATACACAGAATCCATGACATCCTTACTTCTAGGTCAAAATCAAAAAAAGACTACAGTGTTCCATTTATATTAAAAGAAAACACAGCAGGTCACACCCCTGCTCATAGCACCAATAGTAACTTAGAAACTTTCAGCACATAAATAGTATGTTATGTTCTTCACTGCTGGCATATATTAAAGACGGTTGCATACATTTTATAGACAATGAGAGAAGAAGTAATTCTGTTATGATTCTCCAACTTGCCATTTAGGGGTTTTGCTGTGTAGCAGTCTTGTAGACTCCCTTATCCCACGGGCCTTTATTAAAAAATAAAATGTCACATTGACATACAGAGTCATTCCTTGCCTTCAGACCTTATTTTAAAAAGGGTCTTGCGTCTTGCAGAAGCATGTCCTGCCATAAAGAACTTCTATTATTTAAAGGCGCACTACACTATGGTGGTGGAAGCAGATTTTCCCACACATCATAGAAAATTATATCTAATATGTAGGCATGAATGTGAAACTGTTTAGATCAACTGGTTTATCGATCCCCGACTGCCAACATATTCTAGCAGGTTTTTCGAATTTTCAGAGGAGAGTGTTAATATTTGTGGGACGTATTTAAGTCATTGACTTAGCACTACATATAGGGCCTCGTTACGATGTTGGTCTGACCGACTCCTTGTCAGAATCGGTTCCGACTGACTTGGGTTGGGCGAGTCCACTCGACCGATTACCATGTTTCCGTACACCATTAGGTCGGACTCCCATTGACTTCAAAGGGAGCCTGTGTTCCAGCACTGGCTCCATTGAAAAAAGGTGTGGTTGCGGAACATCTTGCACCCTGTGGCGGGCACCCCATGGTGCCTAGCTCTCGATGCATGGTTTGAGAGTGGGGTCCCATTGTTACCCCCACAGGCCCCAACCGGAGCCCTCCGGGTGAAGGGGGCCTGCTACAGGCCCCCAAAGTCAGTTTCCAGCAGTCGTTCTGAGTCGGACAGACTGATTCGAAAGGCTGTCCGAATCCGACATCGTAATACTTTGGTGGGAAACACGGCCCATAGATCTGTACAGTTCAGCTCCGGCCGACTCTGAGTCTCCAAATTTTGGTCGGAACCGAGTCAGAAAGACCGAATGGGTACCTTCAATCGTAAATGGTCGGTTGGAAATGTTTCTGAGTCGGTCAGAAACATGGGTTCCGACACATGTTAGGAAAATCTGAATGCCGTTTGGAGCCTTTCTGACTAACATCGTAATAAGGCCCTTAGGGGCACATGCATCAGCATTTCATTTAGCGATTCCTTATTTGCAAAAAATAAGAAATCGCAATTAAGGAATCGCAAAATGAAATGCATCATGAAAGTAGCAATTTGTTTTGCGATTCAGTAAAAATCGCAATTTTTACCAAATCGCATTAATTTTGATATTCTGTAATTGCAAATTTGAAATTTGCGAATTCGCAAATAGCGAATTTCCCATATTGCTGCATTCCATGACATCACAACCAGGAAGCAAGGCCACTGATTGCACACACCTGGTTCTAGGGAGAGCTGGAGGAAAGGCAGTTGGCAGTTGGAGCTCAGCTAGGAGGAACTGGGGCTGACTGTGAGCCTGCAGCAGAAGGGGAAATGATGTCAGAAAATGCAGGAGAAGAACTACAAGCCAGAAAAAGAAAGATTAAATTTAGTGACCAAGAACTGGAAATTCTAATAGAGGAAGTAACTCAGAGGCAGGACCAGCTTTTTGGCAAACAATCATTCAAAGTGCCAGAAGCTGCAAAAAGAAAACTATGGCTTGCAATCCAAGCAAAAGTAAACGCTGTTGGGATTGCCCACCGTGACATTACAAATTTACAAAAGCGCTGGTATGATCTGCGCAGTCGTGCAAAGGAAAGGATTGCCAACAGGATGAAGGCAGCTAAGAAGACTGGCCGAGGAACACCCAGGGACAGGCCTAATACCCCCCTTGAGGACTTGGTGGAAGGCACCCTTACTCCAGAGGCAGTTGTTGGCATAATAGATATTGACACCTCAGAGCATACAGACACATATAAAGGTAAGAACACAACATGTGTGTTGCATGTAAATGTGAGTTTGAGAGACCCCTAAGTTTGTTGTAGTTCTTAAGAAATTGTCCCCTTATTGTAGAAATTAAAATGTATGAAATGACAGTAACTACAACCCCTTTCGCTTACTGCACTAAAGCATCATGGGAGTTGTAGTCATTTCAAAATAAAATTCTGAAGTACTATGGCAAAGTCTGTAAAAGTTAATATTTTACAATATGAATGTAAGATTAGGAGACATATAATACATTATGTAGGTTTTATTTGTAAAATTCTTGATTTTACACAGTCATAAGTGCAAAATAAAAAAAGTAACAGACTGTTTGCACTATTTCAATCATAGATACAGGACAGGACAAAAATGAACATGAAGGGTCCGAGTTTCACAGTCAGGACTTTCAAGACACAGATGAATCAAATGCAGCCACATCTTCACCCACAATTGCACGTAGGAGTCTGACAAACAGAGTGCGCCAACTGCAACAGTCAGAGAGTGAGGATGATGACAATGTATCTGTCCAACAACAACAGGCTGCTCCAACCCCAGCAACCCTATGCACACAGCAGAGCAGGCGTAGTAGGTTGCAACAGTTCTATAGGCGCAGGCCACGACCTTCACAAAATCAAACGGCAGGAGAAGATGAAAGGAACGCCAGTGTTGTTGAGGTTGAAATCCTGAAAGTCCAGTGCCTACAAGGCAAAGACATACGTGTCATGACGGGCAAAATTGTTAAAATCAGTCATGACATTGGTGGCATACACAACTGTATTCGGCAAATGTCAAATGTCATTGAGCAAGGACAGAGAGCGACAGCTGAGAAACTTGACCGTATGGCAACAGCAATGGAGAAACTGTGTACAACAATACCAGCACAGCAATTAGCAAGTGACCTTAGGCATCATAGGGCAATGTCCAGCATGCAAGGGTATACCACATTGAGCCATCTTTGCAACACTACAGCTCAGCTTTCTAAGCGAAGAGTTGCCATGAAATTGGAGATGTCACAATGTTGCGGTGATGTTGCCAGGGGCATGATGACACTCATGAATGTTGTGGAGGGTATGCAAAGTGAAGCTGCAAGTGGGAGCCTACTACATGTTGGAGGGAATGATGGGGGCTCAAATGTAAGTAGCCTGCTGGAACCTTCTGTGCCTGGGGGACGCCGAAGCACCAGAAGACAAGAAATTGCAGAGAGGCCTACTTTGGTTGATGCAAAAAATTCTGGAAAGGCATTAGGGGTGCGTGGACGCAAGAAGTAGGATATGACTTAATAACCTATATAGCTTTTGTACAAAGGACATCTGAAGAAAATGCATTGCAATGACTATGACCAGTAAATGCATTTAAAATTTGCTGTCAACACACTGCATGCACTAAGATGTGTCAAGTACCCTTAATCCATGCTAAAAAAACTAAAATAAAAATATTTCAGTTATGCAGAAAGATGTGTTGTTTGATTCTTACCTCTATTAAAAGTAATGTTGAGTTATCTCTGCCCTTCTTCATCTCCCCTCTGCTGCGTCAGGTCCATGTAGAGTTGGTTGTGGTTGTTGAGGCTGGTTATCATTGTAAGGTAGTACATCCTCCTCCTCCAGTTCTATGCCTCTTCTAGTGGCTAAGTTGTGCAACATGGCACATGTTGCAACTATTTCACAGCATATATCAGGACGATATTGTAAAGCACCGCGAGTCTTATGTAGTTTACGAAACCGAGATTTGAGGACACCAAATGTTCTCTCAATTACGTTGTGGGTTGATATGTGTGTGTGGTTGTAGTGCTGTTCTTTCCGTGTAGCTGGATTCAAATAGGGTGTGAGAATGTATGACCTCACAGCGTATGCACTGTCACCTATGGAATGGGATGGAAGATACACATTAGGAGTACAATGTGACAACAAGGTTCAGAGATGTATGATAATTGAAGGGAATATATTTACCAAGTAAATAGCCATCTCAAAAATCTCCGGCAAGCAGTCGTGCGTGTATGCCACTATGCCTAAAAATGTAAGAATCATGGGCACTTCCAGCGTAACTTGCAACTAAGTCAGTGATTATAGTTTTGGAATTGCATATTACCTGAATGTTTATTTATTGGTAACATTTCCTGTTGCGGTAAATGTACTCATTTTCAGATGGAGGCCAAATGGGGACATGCGTGCCATCTACACAGCCAATCACATGTGGAAAATGTGCCATGTTGTAGAAATCTAATTTTGTTTGTAGCAATTCCTGTGGTGTGCTGGGAAATGAAATGTAATGCCTAATCCTTTGCAACATTGCATTGAGGAAAGCATTAAAGAAACGTGATAGGGAACTCTGGGACACACCTCCAGCAGTAGCTATGACACCCTGGAAGGACACCGACGCAAGGAGGTGTAGTGAACACAAGACCAGTACATGGGTTGGTTTGGCTTGTGTCCTGCGTGTCTGTCTCTGCAAGAATGGGTCTAATGGAAAGGGGCGACCACTCGGTCCCCCCGAACGTATGGCAGAGTGCCTCGATCCCCCCGGGAAGCCATTTTGGGCGGGAGGCGCGTCTCGGCTGGTATGCCCGAAGCGGCGTAGCCGGGGCGCGCTTTTTCCCGCCCTAGAGTGGGCTGGCCTAGACACTGACGCGGCTGGCCACGCCCTCGGGGCAGGCAGGGGCGGGTTTACGCCCGCCCTGAAGATGGATATAAAGGGACGCAAGACCAGAAGACATCCTCTTGTTCCTATGCTCTGAAGCTGCACCTCCTCGCTGCACGTGAGCTCGAGACGGAACGAAGAGCCAATTTTGAGCGTTTTAATCGTTCTTGTTTGTTTTACAGTTACTTTGTTGGAGAATGCCGAAGAAGGTGGGAAAGCGCATGACTACTGACCAGATGCTGCGTGTTCTCATGAAGGAGATGTCCGAGCTAAAGAAGCGGGTGGACAAGAATGAGGTCCAAAACGTCCTTTGGCCGGAGCAGCCCCGGGAGGGAAAAACAAGAGGCCCAGGAGGGGGGCAGCGGGTGAAGACATCCCGGGTCCCAGTGCCCCGTTCGAGGCTCCAACTCCCGTGCCGGAGGAGGGGAATCCAATTCCCATTGTGGTCACCCCCGTGTCCGAGGATGATATGCCGCCCGAGCTGGCAGCACAATTGGCAGCGTGGTTGGGTAAAGGTAACGAGGGCGCCACGGCTGTCGATGCGCAGGCGCTGATAAAGCAACTGCGTGAGAAACGGGAAGCAGCCAAGGTGCCCGTGCCGGCTGCAGTAGGGGACAAGACACCAGGGACGATTGCGACCACAGAGGCAGCGTCAGGTGCAGGTAAGCGGCCATTGCCGATCGCGAGGGATGAGTCAACACCCTCTCGGAGAGAAAAGTTGGGGCAACATGTTCCTTTGGCAATTAAGGAAAAGATTTGGGCGGGGGAGTATGTGAACATTTTCTCACTGCTTGTTGATCATTATGAGGTAGAGCATGTAAAGAGTCAGAAGGATCTCATGCATCCGAGTGTTTGGCGCGCAAAAATGGCCGCCTTTAAAGTGAATGAGAATATCGGCAATTGGGGCAATGCTTGGGGAATCTTTACATCAATCTTGGGGGAACGTAGACCTGAGTTGCTTTCCGAGTTCCCAATCTATCAATCACGAATCATGGGGTACTCGACATCGCACCAGGGTAATCATTGGTTCTGTTACGATAATCTGTTCAGAAAGGAAAAGGAGCATAATAAAAGTTTAACCTGGGATTGTTATGATTCCTTGACTTGGGATAAAATGAAGGAGTCAGGAATGTTGAAAATGCCGTTGGTGGGAAGTAATGTTGGCGAATCCTCCCGGCAATATGCGGGGACGCCCTTTCGATCAGGTACGGGTGCCGACGATTACTCGAAACCTGCCGGCAATACCGGAAAAAGGGGTTTCTGCTTTAATTACAACAGAGGTAAATGTACTAGACCCCAGGGATCGTGTAAATTCAAACATGAATGTAGTGGTTGTGGGTCGTCCCATCCTGAGTCCTCGTGCAGAGCCAAAACGGGTGATAACGGGGGGAGAGGAGGTGCCAAACAGGTCTAATATAGTCCGAGGGGTGCCTTTACCTACCCCAATTGATACCCTGGCGATGATTCCCTGGCTCAGTGAATACCCGGATCGTACTTCTGCTGGGGTGCTGCGGAACGGGCTTTCGTATGGTTTCCGCATCCCGGTAGGGGACTTTCAGGGTGTGGAAAAGTGTAAAAATCAACTTTCCGTCCTGCAGCATACGACCGTAGTACAGGATAAGATCCGGAAAGAGGTGACTCGAGGTCGGGTCGCCGGCCCGTTTAGTTTACCCCCGGTCCAGAATTTTGTTTGTTCTCCCTTAGGGGTAGTCCCCAAGAAAGACCCCGGTGAGTTCCGACTGATTCATAATTTATCAGCTCCACGAGGTCTTTCCGTAAATGATGCAATCGATCCAGAAGTGTGTTCGGTGCGGTACGCATCCTTCGATGAGGCCGTAGCCATTTTAAATCGCCTGGGGCCCGGGGCGCTGATGGCGAAGTCAGATATCGAGTCAGCGTTCCGATTGCTCCCGGTACACCCAGACGACCAGCGTCTCCTAGGATTCATGTTTCAGGGTTGTTATTACATGGATAGGTGTATGCCAATGGGGTGCTCTATATCCTGTGCTTATTTCGAGAAATTCAGTAGTTTTCTACAATGGGTCTTCACAAAGAAAACAGGTTTCCAAGATGTAATGCACTACCTTGATGATTTTCTGTTTCTTGGGGCAGCCGGGGATCTTGAATGTGGCCGGGCCTTGGCCGAATTTTGTGTGTTAATGAAACAGTTTGGTGTGCCATTGGCACCGGGTAAAACAGTGGGTCCTACGACTTGCCTCGAGTTTCTGGGGATCGAGTTGGACTCCATTGAAGGGTGTTTCCGTTTGCCAGCTGAGAAAGTGTTGAAGTTCAGGGCTGCGCTGCAAGTGTGTATAAATGCATCAAAAGTTACGCTGCAACAATTACAGCAGTTGGTGGGACAGTTGAATTTTGCCCTGAGGGTAATACCAATGGCCCGCCCCTTTTCCCGTTCAATTGCCCAAGCGATGGTCGGCCTTAAAGAGTGCCATCATCGCACGAGACTATCGGCCGAGATCCGCCAGGACATGCGTATTTGGTTAGCATTTCTGGCGGACTTCAATGGTAGAATCGTCTGGAATGAACCAGCCGTGTCTTCTGAAGAGCTGGGGCTGTGGACAGATTCAGCAGGAAGCATAGGTTTTGGCGCCATCTTCGGCACGAAATGGTCGGCACAAAGATGGCCGACATGGTGGCATGAGAATGGTCTGACGAGTAATATTGCTTTCCTGGAACTGTTTCCCATCTTGGTGGCCTTGAGAACATGGCCCGAGGGGTTCAAAGATCACTCTGTCATATTTTGGTCTGACAATATGACCGTGGTCGAGTGCATCAATAGTCAGGCAGCACGTTGTAAACTGATTTTAAGACTGCTTAAGGAAATTGTTTTACTATGTATGCAATTGAACGTGCTATTCAGAGCAAAACATGTTCCAGGGGTGATGAATCAG
Source organism: Lissotriton vulgaris (assembly GCF_964263255.1). Lineage (NCBI taxonomy): Eukaryota > Metazoa > Chordata > Amphibia > Caudata > Salamandridae > Lissotriton > Lissotriton vulgaris. The sequence continues at coordinate 999,882,895 of NC_141689.1, forward strand.
GCGGCTGACGCACTGTCTCGTTTTCAAATGCAGGCTTTTTCGGGTTTCCTCCCCTCAGCGGACCCAGAGCCGGCACCCTTTCCCGAAGCTCTCTGGTCTCTCGGTGCCCCGAACTTCGTCACCTCGTGGGAGAGAGTCTAGCACCAAGGACGAGGAAGGCATACGAAGGGGCGTTTCGGGCCTATTTAGCCTTTTTGGGGAGTGATAGAGAGCGACTTTGGGGTCACGAGGAATGGGTAGTGAATTTCCTGATGTCCTTACGTAGGGCTGGGAAATCGGTGGCTACGGCCCAGAGGCATCGTGCTGCCATTTCCTTTGTTGCCAGAGCACACGCTATCCAGGACCCAACAGCGTCTTTCGTTGTACAGAAAGCGCTGCGTGGGTGGCAACGCCTTGAGGGTCGCAGAGTAGATGAAAGGCGCCCGATAGGTTTGGATAGATTGTCCCAGTTGTTGGCCACACTCCCGGCCACATGTTCATCCCAGTTTGAGGCGGTGCTGTTCCGAGCCGCTTTTACGCTAGCATTTCACGGAGCAATGCGGGTAAGCGAACTAGTTGCAAGGAACAAACTGGATGTGGCAGGGGTTTGTGCCAGGAACACGTTCAGATCAGGGGAGAAACAATGACTGTCTCCTTTGTAAAATCCAAAACTGATCAAGATGGGATGGGTGACTGCGTCATCATACGCAGGATTCCTGGGTCCTCCATATGTCCGGTAAAGTGTTTAGAGGATTACCTAGCACGAAGGGTGGCATCATGGGGGTAGACTTTGTTAAGACACGCTGACGCCACCCCACTGACGAAATTTCAGTTTCAGCGGGTGCTTGCGATGTCAATTGCCGCTGCGGGCTTGAACCCGGGCGAATTTGGGACCCATTCCTTTCGGATAGGGGCTGCTACGGAAGCTACAGCCAGGGGTCTTAATGTTGAGCAAGTGAAACGAGTGGGGCGTTGGTCCTCCAATTGTTACAAGAGATACGTGCGGTTGCACATGTTGTGAAGCTGTAATAATGTACTCACGCTTCTTGTTTTTGTTTGGTTTTCAGTTACGCAAGCCTACGAGGCGGGGCGGACTATGCAGTCGACCCTACACCGGGCCAGCGGTCTGACATCACCGGCTGTGAAAAAGGAGGTGTGGGTCGTGGGCCACTCATACGTGAGGCGTGCCGCAGACGTATTCAAAGCAGGTGACATGATTCACGTAGCTGGGGAATACGGGTACAGGATGTCCTTCTACGGAAGGGGCGGTCTCTGTATTGACCAATTTCAAACATTTTTCGAGGGTTTGTTAGGGCGGACAAGGTCACCGCCGTCTATAGTTATAGTGCATGTTGGGGGTATTGATTTGGTCACCATCGGTAGACGACTACTCCTGGAGGCAATGCTTTCCACCGTAAGTTGGTTGGCGAGGAGAGTTCCGGGGTGCACGATTGCATGGTCCCATTTGATTCCACGAAAGGTGTGGCGGGGGGCTATCTCTATTCCTGCTTTAAACCATTCTGTTAGAAAGCTTAACAATAAAGTGAGTAGGTTGTTCCGTTCCAGGACATTGCATTCTATTTCTCATAGCTGTATTAATGATGACAGTATGTATTTGGGGGATGGGGTGCATTTGTCTTGGGTGGGGAATGAGTTACTCTTAGGAGACTTCTTAGCATGGTTAAAATCGTTGAAACATGACCTTTAGGTAGGAGTTGTGTGGGGGGTCCGGATAGCCGGTCAACTATCCGGCCTGTGGCGGTAAGGTCATGATCGGTGAGCACTAATTGGAAGATCCCTATGAGTGGGCGTCACCCAACACGGATGGGAGCGCTCGGGGGAGGTGGCCTTTGGCCCCTCAACGGGGAGGCGGTCCCTTCTAAGGATGGGTCGCCGAAAGAAGAGGAAAGGCGGTCAAGGCCCCTTCCTGTGTAGGAGGGGTTACAGCCCCCTCCTGGGGAATTTCCCGGGGCCAGTGACATCTGCGACGGCAGATGCGGTAAGTTGTGTGGGGTTGGGGGGAGGTCTACGATACCTTCTAGATACCTCACACGAGTCTTCGAACGACCTTTAACTGGCGTCGAGTTGATAAGTGCCCCCGTCAAGTCAAGGGAAATTGGTAGTAGTTGCACTTGAGTACGCCTCAGTGCTGTCGCCCCTCCAAGTGGGGGGGGTATGTCTGGTTAGGGATCTTGACACCGGTTACGACCTTGCCGTTGGCCCTTAAACGTTAGGATGTACAATTTCAATATTTCAAGTAAATGTTTTGTAGGATGTTAGTTCGGCTAGGAGAACCTCTGTATTAGAGAATCTGTTAAGGTTAGCCAAACATCGCAATGTGGTATGAAATTGTACATTAATGTTTAAATGTTTATAATTTTTTGTTTTAATAAATACGGCCGGGAGGGTCACTCCCTCCCACTTCCAAAAACTTCAAGAACTGTTTCCGGTTTCCCTCCTTTGGGGATTGTGTTGAGAGGGGGTGGCGGGTATCTCAGCCATATTCATCTATCAAATCCAAGATTGAGTCAGCATTGAGTCTACACTTTTCATATATTTCTGCTTCTGTCTGCCCTAGTAAGCTGACGCGTACTCTAAAAATCCTCTCATGTATCCTCCTTCTCCTCCTTGCTGCAGCTCTCAGCCTCAGCCTCCGTGCCGCAAAAAAGAGTGCTGCCATTGTGAAACATTATTGGAGCAAATCTGGGCTCCCTTAAATACTATCCTAATGATTTTCACCTGTTTTTTTTCTTCCTATTTTACCACCTGGTTTGAGTTCTAAATTTAAGACTTCCTATTTGTGATTTTTTTAAGGAATCGCAAATAGAGATTTTTCATGCATGCACTTTTTTGAGCTAAATTTGCGATTCCTTCATTTTGCGAAATTTTAAGGAATCGCTTAAAATTTTCCGATTCCTTAAATTGCGAAAAATCAAAAAAATCTTCATGCATCCCAAAACCTGAAATTGCATTCGCAAACGGCCGAAATTTGCGATTCGCACCATTTGCGAATGCAATTTCAATTGATGCATGATCCCCTTAGTACTTTCTTGCCCTTTTCTATGTCTCTTCAAGTACTACATTTCTACTTTGCAAATGTGGTAAGTTGTCATTCTATTTAACATGCAAATGAGTTTTTATTGCACAGAGTACATTGCAGGTCATACTGCAAGAGGCACAATCAAAGCCCATTCAAGTAATTCCATACTGCTTGCCCACTCTTTCTCATTGCACACTATCTTGTTTTTTTCACGGGCCATACTCTTTGGGGCAACTTGGGCCACAGCATAAAGAATGTGAGCTCACATCATGCCATGGCCCCTTTGTAGCAGAGCTCCCACCACTCCATACAAAGACCAGAGACCATTACGTAAGAGTGCCAACTTAAGACAGCAGCCATGGCTTATGTTCTAATTATATATGTGACACTAAATGCTAGGCAGGCTTTATCATTTGACCTATTCAAATGAGAATGTGAAGCTAATTAGCGCAGCCAAACTATCCCTGAGCATCACAAGTACCTTCAGGTCATTTGACAATTCTACACCTTGCTGTCCCTGGATCTCAAAGTTGTTAAAATGTTTTAACACTTTCAGATTGCACAGCTCTATTGGTACATTTGTTTAAAGAAACACTGGCAATGAGTTTGTGATGGAGCCCATTTGAAAGGCCTAATCCATACTAATGAGGACCACTGACTACAACAATGTATAAGTGCAGTATGCCCTCGTACCAATGAATATATTGCAGAACAAACCATTTTGATCACTTTATCTATATCAGTGTTCAACTTTATTTGAAAGTGGGCGAAAATACGCTTTTGCATGGTTTCTTTTTGCAACTACCATGACTGAAAAACAAAATGCTAAAATTAAACTCTGAAATTTAAACAGGGACTTCTTTCAAACTGTTAACAATAAAGCAGTCCCTCAAGGCTGTCTTAATAGCACAAATATTTTTAAATCCATGTAATGGAAATGTATGCTGCCCTTTATGTACCAGTCGAATAAAGATAGTGTGTTATATTGGTTTTAAGATATGTTTTCAAAGTCTTTACACAAAGCTAGAAACATAAAATATTCACTTAACCATCTCAGAAACATTCTATAATTAAAAAATAATTGAGCATACTACAGTGAACTCAGTTCCATAGTGTAATTAAGCCCCTTTAACATAAATTAGCTCTATTGCTAATTAGCATAAGCTGTGCTCTTTAACGATTTTACCATACACTAGGGGACATTACTTTTTTATCATTGTTCTCTGGAAACTGTGTAGAGAGCAATGATGTGAAAAACATATTCATGATGACGTTACCACAATGGTGTACTTTGGCTTCTGTAAAAAGTAACTTTTTGCCTTTGATATCATAATGTAACCTGAGGCTTTTATTTATTTTGGTTAGTTACACCGACAGCAAACAGACAGCACAATCATGCCAAGAAGGTAATTTGATAAATCTAATATAGCTGTCTCTTTGAAGGAAAACAAGAGAAATAGGATATGTAACACTTAACACCTGGATTTAGGTAATTTTGTTTTCTCGAAAATCAAGGCATATATGACAACATTATGCACATGAAAAAGGTGAAAAAGTTGTTATAGTTGGCGTTTATTCACTAAACATTCAGAATAGACAATGTTATTTCTTTTAATGAATGGCAGGGACTGTTTACCACACTAAGAGGCTGATTTTGATGTAGCCCATAGCAGCTCCGACTGATGGTCGGAGCCTTCCAGGCCGCATCGTAATCAGCAGCACCCTGAGGTACCTGCAAAGGGGTGCAGGGATGAACAACACCTCCCATTTCCCTATGGGAGCATGTATTTTAGCCGGTTTATGGCTGTAATGCATGCTCCTAAAGGAAAATGCAGGACTGAGACCCAACAGTGTTCGGTCGCATCCTAATGAGGAAGTCGGGATCGCCGACCAGAGGTCGGCCGGTCCCAGGACAGAGACAGTGTCAGGCGGACTTGAGTCCATCCGACATCGTAATTAGCCCCTTTATGTTTACTTATTCTTTACATCCATTGTTGAGTATTTCAGTATATTAACGCTTAAATAAAAATGATTATATCAAATGCCCATAAACCCTTGAACTGAGAAGTCGATCTTGTAAAAGCCTTCCATATTGTGTGTGCAGCTAATTTGAAATGATGTACAAACATTAACGTGTGTTCAATATAATCAGTCAATGCTAAGGCAGTAAAAAATGTAATTTGCAATTTTGACTTCAAATTAATGAGGAATTGATTTTGGCGGTAATTTGAACAATGTACTGGTAATTAAATAACTGTAGCCAGGCAACTGCTTTCCAGGTACAAGTTGCTAATCCCCAAATGGTGCATTTAACTTTCCAGTAAGGCCAAGGTATATTGTAATTATGATTTCAGATTTTCAGAACTTCAGATAGAGGAGGAGGAATGACCTTTGTGGGGCCGAATGGGTCAAGTAGGATTGACTATCTATTAGTGGACCTCACACTTTGGCCGTTCATACAGGATATGGCCATAATTCCATGGTGTGACAGCGATCATAAACCCCTCATCCAGTCTATCCAAAATCCCTGGGGTGGTATGGGAGAGAGCCGCAGATACCATTAAGCACAACATCCTTAATACCCACAAGTGATAAGCGTTGTCTCAAATGGCTTGCGGTATTGGCAGATGAAATAAAGATCGAACTGATTAAGGATGGTCTTACAAAGCATCTAGAGATCCTAGCACCAGTGATCACAGACCAAACTAACCAGACTAGTTGTAGTACCCTCCACAAGGACTTCTTTGACCATCTGGCTTGTTTTTTCCATGCTCCAAACAAAACACCGAGGTTACCCCAGGAAAGACCCTTGGGAAGAGATTCATGGTTCAACAAAGAGTGCAGGACCCTGGAGGGAGTTTGATTGTTGCTATCAAAAATCGAGAGCCTATTAGTATTCAGAAGGGTAGGAAAGACTGCAAACAGGCACAGTGTAAAGGGAAAAAAGAATGGGATGAGAGGAGATGGGAGGAGTTAGGAGAGGCCATTGAGCATCCTGATAGCCTCATTTTTTGGTCTTTGGTATCCAAACAAAACTTTGAACGTTCTCCCTTGACAAATAACATTCCGGCCGCTGAATGGCATAAACACTTTAGTGAGTTATACTCTAACGGTCTACACATTGACAGTTCCCAGATGCTTCATGATATGGGTTTCCCTGCTTGCACGCTTACATTCACTAAGGAGGAGATATTGTGTTCACTTGATGCCATTATTCCAGCAAAAGCCCTAGGCCCCAATGGGATCCCTGGAGACCTTTTTCGAGCTGATAGGGAACACTGTGCAACCTATTTTAAGAGACTGGCCAATGACATCTCAAGCGGGGGGAGCATTCTGGACACCTGGAAGGGGGCAGAGGTTGTACCCATTTTCAAGAAAGGGGACAGGTTGAATCCCACCAACTATCGTCCTATCAGCCTGATAGATTGCGCCCATAAGGTATTCTTTCTCTCTTCCTTGTTAATATCCAGACCTGGATGGAGGAGAACGACATCCTTTCTCCACTCCAGGTGGGCTTTCGGCAGAAGACCAGCATGATCAACCAGGCGTTTCACCTGGTTTTGCTGTATTGGAAGGTAGTTGTGTTGGGCGAAGGCAGTTTATATCTTGCCTTTATTGACTTGGAAACAGATTTCAACCTAGTTCTCAGGGACCTGCTTTGGCAAGTCCTTCGGGACATGGGTATGCCCCTGGAACTTTTAGAGCCACTCATTAGGTTACACGAGGATAACTTTGCCTGTGTAAGGTGGGGAAACCAGGGCAAAAACACTGAGCCATTTCAAATCAGGCGGGGTGCACCAAGGGTGTGTCCTGGCCCCCACCCTCTTTTCCCTATATGTAAATCAAGTCGCTGATCTCTTCTGCTCTACCCCGGCCGATGCCCCATCGCTGGCTAATCATATAATAGCTACTCTGTTGTTTGCAGCCAGCACTCTTTTAGTGTCAAAAACCCCCATGGGCTTACAGAAACTTTTAAATTGCTTTAAGAACTTTTGTGACGAGAGGTGTTTTGTCATCAACACCACTAAAAGTAAGTTGATGATGCTAAATCCTCACAAATCCCTCAAGGGAACTTGGTTCTTCATAATGTCCTGCTCAAACGAGTGTGCTCCTTTGATTATTTGGGAATCAAGTTATCTGAGGGAATGGTATGGAAGAAACATCTAGAGAGGGCATCCCTGAAATGTTCCCAGTTAGCTGGGGCCCTGCAATGGGAGCATTGTCTCTTGTACACTAGGGCCTTAGCCCCTGCACTAAAGCTGTATAGCTGTAAGATAGTTAGCAGTGTACTCTACGGAGCCGAACTGTGGCGCTCTATAAACGTTAACATTCTCTTGATAATAGTAAATACGTTTCTTAGAAGCCTGTTATAGCTCCCACAGAGCACTCCCCTCTTTTCCTTGAAACCCGATATGGGTGTTAAGTCTATCAATGATCTGGTGAGCCTACGCCCCTTGCTTTTTTGGCAAATTAGTTACAACTCCAGAATTTATGTCCTATGCAGCTGCCTTTAATGAAGTTTCTGCCCTGGACACAAATCATAGAATTGGGTGGATCAACTACATAAATACAATCCGGGGGGACATAGATGTGCCTAAGGAGCAAGAAGGTGGCCCTCCCACGCACTCTAGAGACATAATAAAACTAAAGTTTTGGGCTTGGGTAGAACAGTGGAAATTCATGAATACACGACATGGCTGCTTAACCCCTTCCATGCTCGTGACGGAACCATTCCGTCATGAGTCACAGTTGGGCTGTGCTGATGACGTAATGGTTCCATCATGACCATGCCCGCGATTAGAATGTCCAGCACAGGGCTGGAATTCCTGCCGCAGGGCAGCGGTTAACTGACCTGTTGGTTGATATTAAATCTAGCAGCCCGTTAGAAAGCTTCCTTGATTTAATAAATGTGCCAGAAGATAGGAAATTATACACTCAATTTAGACATGGTAGCCTTCCTTTCAATGCCTTCACTAATACCTGGAGGATAAATATATCACAGCCCAAGGGCTGTCCTTCTTGCCCTTGCCCTAAAGAAACAATAGGCCATGTATTTTTTGCTTTCCCCACCTACACCAGACCCAGAAGGAACTGGCTTATCCCAATATGTAGATACTTAGGGACACATTGTCATAAAGAAGCCCTACATATTCTGAAGTCAGATGCGAGACCATTCTTTGCTTGTGCAACTGTAACATTTCTGGGTAAATTATGGTCCATCAGAAGTAGGGCCCTATCGACTTTATTGACTTGAAGTAAGTAAATTAATTGAAACCCGAACGATCTAAACAGATGGGCATGCATTTCTTACTAGCACTTTGGATAGCAAATATTTGGATTGCTTGCCACTTTAACTCTGATGCTAGGACACATCTTTTAAATATTGAAATACACTTATATTTGCACTATGTACATATTGTATCTTTGTGATAAGCTTTTACCTTAATTTTTTTATCAAGAGCCTGTATAGGAAGTATTATAATCTACAGTACCTTTTATTCTGATTATTATTATGTAAGATCTATGTGCTTTTTTCTTTTATGGTACTGTAAAACTGAAAGAAAGACTTTTGAATAAATCATTGGATGTGGTTTACACATCCAGTCATGATGCAGCTCACTTGCAGGTTGATCCGAGTTGTGCATAGTCTTGGCTTCATTATGTATTCAAATACTGATTATGGCAAATCACGTCACCCTGTGGTTCTAACTGTAAATGTGAGAAAAATAAAATTTTCAATGCGTATTAAAAAAAAAATTATGATTTGTAGTGGTAAATTGAATTTATATAGCACTTACTAGTCCTGTCAAAGGCATTGAAGCACTTTGGGAAGAGTAGCACCCTACTCCACACCCTAAGATCAGATGTAAATAGGTAATATTTTAGTAACATGATTCCTTTTCCCTGTATGATTTGTTGTGGTAAATTTTGTATATTTGGGCTCTTGAACTCTCATACATTTACTCTAGTATTTTGAATAGGGATAGATTAATTGGGGTGCATTAGTAAAGGGAAGATGTGCGATGTTATTGGGAGTGGTGAAAATAGTCATCTGTTAGTTGGATGAATTTGATAGAAGGAGGTAAGAATTTAGAAGGATGTTTCCGAGTCCATAGTAGTTGCAAGTGTTTTTTTAATAACTAATAATAATAAAAAAAAAATATATATATATATATGTGTGTGTGTGACCAAGGCCGCTGGGATGGCCGAATCGCGTCATGACATTCTGTCTGCTGGCTGAATAAAAGAATGCTGATATAAGATGGTCCTTGCCTCGTATTTCGCTGGGGGAAGCATCGCTGCTGCGAGGTATTGCATATATATATATATATATATATATATATTTTTTTTATTTTTTTTTACTAAAAGAACCATAAGTTTTAGGGACGTTTTAGTTAGTTGAACATTTGACTCATATAAAACCAGAGAAATTCTAACTAATTATAACTCGCTCGCCCGCAATGCACTTGTGATGACCTCACATATTACATCACTCATGACAGGGTCAATGACATCACTGATGACATCTCAAATGACATCACTGATGACATCACTGATGACATCATCCAATGAATGTTTATTTCTGTAAAGTTTAAATATTTTTCATATATATCTATGCCAAGTGCCTGAATGGATTATTTAGTAGGTGCGTGACTGACTGTATAAGTGAGTGATTGAACGTGTCTTTACTGAATGCATGGGTTAGAGACTAAACTGTGTGAAAGTCTCTATTAGTCTCTCAGTTGGTGTGTAAGCGGCTGCATGGGTTGGTGAGTAGCTACATGAGTGTCTATATGGGTTATTGATTTGTTTTCTGAGTAGCTGTATGGGTGCCTGAGTGTGTGTGTGGGTGGGTGGGAGGGTGTGTGACTCTGTGCATAGATGTCTGAATGGGTGATTCACTGGTTGTATGGATTCAAAAGTGCATCTGGAAAGGGCTGTATGGGTGAGTTAGTGTGTGTATGGGTGTGTTGGTGAGTGAATGAATGTCTTATTGGTATATGTGTGAGTAACTACATATGTTTTAAGGCAGTATATGTGAGTGTTGGAATATATAAATGACTATACATGAGAGTAAGTTATTTGAACAGTGTGTGCATAAATGAGTGTCTGCATGTATCAGTGATTGTATAAGACAGTAAGTATGTGTTAGTATCTGCATAAATAAGTGATGTGATGTGTGTATAAATAACAGAGTTGTTGCATATTACTTATACATGAATACATTGGTATGTGATTGATTGTTTACATGACTGACTAGGTGTGTGAGTAACTACGGATGAGTGGCAGAGTGTTACTGTATGTAGAGGTATATAAGTGCATATAACAGGACTGTATTGATGAGTAACCGCATGTATAAGTGACTGGATGTGTGTATAGACATAGGAAACAGTGGGTGGTATGGAGTATCTGGCATTCTTGTGTGTATGGTTTCAAAAATAGTAGTCTGTATTTTAGAGTGCGTGTATCAAAGTTTATATTAGGGCATCAGTATATGCATCAGATTTTCACGTGGGTGATGTCATAAGTGATGTCATTTGAGATGTCATCAGTATCAGTGATGTCATCAGTGATGTCACTGACCATGTCATGAGTGATGTATTATGTGACATCATCACCAGTGCATTGCTGGCGCGCGAGTTATAGTTAGCTCAACTAACTATAACAGGCAAATTTCTCTGGTTTTACATGAGTCAAATGTTCAACTAACTATAACGTCCCTGAAACCTATGTTTTTTTTGTAAATTTCTAAGATTTTTTTAAATGCTAAGTCCTAACTATAACGTCTGTAAAACCTATGGTTTTTTCAGTGAATTTCAAAGGTTTTTTAAATGTTAGTTTCATATTTTAATGTTTATAAAACCTATATTTTTTCTATTGTATTTTTAAATATTTTGGAACTCCATTATACTTCTTTTTCTAACTTTAAAAATTATGTAATGTTTTATATCTTCCCCCAAAAATATGTATCTCTATTTTTTTTTGTTGAGAAAACTGCACTCTCATGCCGGTAGCGTACCAAGCTCCATAACCACGCGAATCCCATTCACCATATTGCTGAACTCATAAATTATGTGCATTTCGTATCTGGCGGGTTCGTGGCACTGCGTCCCGCGCAACATTATATACGCATGAAGTCGCCCTAGTTGCTACTTTGGTATCCTACGGGTAAGCAGTACCAAGCCACGCGTTACGTCATGTACTTATGGGGTCGCGCCCGCTGCACGTTGCGTATGCAATGATTGCATGCTGCCAGGCTTCGTGTTATGTCACAGATGTATGGTGTCGCACCGGGTATGCCATTCCATCCTTTTATGTTTTTGTCTCAAAAGTACATCTAAATAACTTTAAACGGTATATGAGAGCAAGCAATATTCTAAAATATTTTAAACATGTATATATTTCTAACTGTAATAAACTTATATTATGATAAATATATTTTCTCAAAATCCCATCGAGTGCGGCCTCCTTATATGCTCGTACGAGATTGCCATGTGACCTTAAAAAAAGCATTTGATTGCTTCATAACATTTTCCATTGTAACAGTTGGACGACCCCACCCATTTTAGTCATTCTCTCTACAGCGTTTGATGAGACACACCCCTTCTGCTTAGAGAGCTTTTTTGAAAAGTGTTTTGCTGTATACACAGATCTTGTACTACACACAACATGCAACAATCATCTTGATTAATATTCATGGTCAGTACATTAGCCTTCCACATGTGATCTCAAACATTACATCAAAAAACAAATGTGTGTTATACGATGCCCCTGGTGTATGCACATTATTGTGCTGCCTTTCGGCCTGGGTATTGGTGGCTCTAAGAAGAATGATCAGCCACGGGCAGAGTGCGCATCCTAGATCAAATGTGACAAACAGTAAACAGTGATGTGTAGATTTGTATTGCTGTACACTCTGTTGTCAGGCTTTACCAATATAGTAGTGTTTCAGAAAAAGGACAACGGTGGAGGATTCCCAACAGAACAGCACCTGGTCAAATATTCTCACAAGATTAGTTTAGACCCACACTGTAATACATGGGACAATATGTGTGCACACTTCAAAAACACCCACCGTTACAATGTTGGTTCAAGACATGAACTATGATATACTTTAAACAAGGTCAAGGTGCACCACTTCAGAATTTGCAGAAACTGATAACTTTGATGAGGTTAACAGCAATAATCACATTAGTTTGTTACTTGTGTTCTTTGAGAGTTCTTTATTGAGTTCAGTTGAGAGTAAAAAAACACACACAGGAGCTACAGCCGACGCGTTTCGTCCTCTTGGGACTTCTTAAGGGCACAATAAAGGATAAGAAAATGTCCTTGTATCTTCTCCCGCAGTTATTAGGATTCGTGGATTTGTCTGTAACGTTTAACTGTGCTCAAATGGGCATCCTGTTCAACAAATAGTTTTCTGTGGAGGAATCTGATCTGTCCGCGCCGTTCTTGTTGTTAGGCGAAATGTATATATTTGTAGTCTCATTCTGCAAAAGCTCTCTTAGAAGGGTATTTCAATATTGTACATATAATTCTCATCAAAATATGGATGATAGTCCAAATAGAGCTGGAACCAGGGTAAAAGGCATGGGATGTAGGTTCTGTCTGACTATCTATTGTTGTTAACTTGTTGTAGAGGAAATGTTTATTGATCCTCCTGCTTGGACACTCTTAATAAAGTGAGCTAAAGCATCCCCTGGTTCCTAGAGCAGCATGCAATACAACGTCCTCCTCCGTCAGGTAGCAGCAGACAATCATTTCAGTTTCGTATGATTGGAGCGTCTCCCAGTCCTTAGTTTTGTTTTGGTATCCCCTTGGGATTCTTTGATTTGGTACCTGTAGGCCCCAAAGCCGAGGGACTCGTGTATTCGCGAGACTATCGTTTTTTGATATTCCCTTGAAGTTTGAAGCTAGACTAGTGAGCGAAGATGCCTGGTCTTAGCAGACTTAGAAAGATATTTTGTTGTGGTTGTAATAGGGATTCCCGATTGGAGGATTCGTGTCCGTTTCCTCCGATTGGAACTCCGACCTATGAGCTCTACGTAAAACATGGAGTGGGCCCTATCACGTATAATGAAGTGTGGATTAAGTATACCAGGAAAGATGGTGTACTACAGTGGCCCCAATATGGTAGCTTTGAAACTGAGATTTTAGACAATCTCGAAGTTAAACTGTTCAAGAAGAGCCCGACAGGCAATGTTTGACTCTTTCCGCTTATGGCAAAAGGAAGCCAAACAGAAAGAAATTAAGTTAGCGAAGCGAAATAAACGAGAACGAGGTATGTCAATGGTGCAAGCTGCTATACAGTTTAGGGATAACAAAGAAGAACAGGAAAGCGTACTGTAGACAGTGGATCCCTAATTTTTCATTGCTTGCGAAGCCTTTGATAGCTCTTACTGTTAAGGATACTCCAAATCCTATTCCTTGGACTGACGAATGTCAGAAGAGCTTTTCAGAACTGCGTGATGCGTTGTGTTCGGCTCCTGTGTTGGGTACTCCCGACTACAGTAAGCCGTTTACATTGTATGTCCACGAGAGAGAGGGATGTGCATTGTCAGTTTTGACACAACAGTTTGGCGATAAGCAGCGTCCATGTGCGTATTATTTGTCGACTTTAGATCCGGTAGCTAGAGCGTTGCCGAGTTGTCTGAGAGCTACAGCAGCAGCGGCTGTTTCGATTCGACAGTCTGCTGGCTTAGTGATGGACAATACATGGATTGTGATGGTTCCACATGCAGTGGATACCTTGTTGAATCGCACGAAGACACAGCACTTAACCAGTGCTTGGTTGTCGGGTTATGAATTGACACTGTTAGCGAGTCATGTGCATATAAAGAGATGCAACACGTTGAATCCAGCTACGTTGTTGCCGATTTCATTTGAGACAGATGTTGTTGAACAGCATAATTGCTTCCTTAGGACACAGGAAGAAACGAAAGGGAGGATAGATCTTAGGGACACTCCTCTTCCAGAGTGTGATGGTACCTTATGGGTTGATGGTTCGTGCTTCAAGCTTCCGAATGGTGATACGACTGCGGCATATGCTGTTACGACTGCGGCATACGATTGTTGAAGCTGCACGTATCCCACATAATTCAGCACAAGCAGCAGAGTTGATTGCATTGACAAGAGCGTGTGTGTTGTCGAAAGGAAAACGAGTGACTGTGTATACCGATAGCCACTACACGTTTGGTGTGGCTCATAGTTTTGGACGTTTGTGGAAAGAGCGTGGGTTCCTGACTTCGCATGGAACTAAGATTCAGCATGGTCAGTTGGTGAATGAACTTCTTGAATCTCTTACTTTGCCGTTGCAAGTTGCGATTGTGAAATGCAGTGCGCATAAGAAAGTTACTGATGATGTTGGTCGTGGTAATGCGTTTGCAGATGAAGTTGCGAAAGAAACTGCGAGAGATGTGATAAGTCGAATGTATGTTGCAGGTCCGGCGAGATGGGTTCCGGATAGAAGTATGTATAAAGATACGATTGAGAGTGTGAAATCCATCCAAGCTGAAGCTACAGAGAAAGAGTTGAATGAATGGAGAGAAAGCAAGGGTAAATTGGATTCGAATGGATGTTGGATTGAGTTGTCAGAGCATCAGCGATGGTTGTTACCCGATGCGTATGTACTTCCAGTGGTTACGATGGCTCATGGAATGGCTCATATCAGCGTGAATGGCATATGCAAGTTGTTAGCTCCAGTAAGGCAGAATGCAGGAATTCCTAAGGGTGCAGAGAATTTGGTTAAGAACTGTATGGTGTGTTTGATGTACAATCCTGGTAAGGGAACTCCAACTCCAGCTGGTCATTTTGCTCCTCCAACGTATCCATTTGAGGCTTTGCAGCTAGATTTCATCCACATGGAGAGGTGCAACAACCTGAAATATGTGTTAGTGGATGTTTGCTCTTTTTCGAGATGGGTGGAAGTCTACCTTTTGAAAGATAACACTGCCTTGTCCACAGCGAAAGCCCTTATTAAGGAATTTTTCCCTAGGCATGGTTTGCCGAGAATGATCTGGAGTGACAATGGGAGTGAATTTGTGGGTCAAGTGATGAAGAGAGTGTGCAATGGATTAGGAATAAAGCAGAAGTTCCACACTGCAAATCACCCCCAATCAGCTGGTTTAGTTGAGTGTTATAATGGCACCCTTAAGCTAAAGCTAGCCAAGATTCAAGCGAGCTCTGGTTTACAATGGCCAGATGCTTTGCCATTAGCCCTTTTGTCCACTAGAATGACTGCATTCACGAATGGGACTTAGTCCATATGAAGTAGTGTTTGGTCGTCCAGCAAATATTTGGGGAGTGCCGCAGCCGTCAAAATTTAGCGAGAAAGAGCATCCTGTATTGCTTGATTACCTGTACGAATTGATGGCTAAATTACGTGTTTTGCACCAACAGGTTCACAATACACTGCCACAAGCATCTGAAGATCCAGGACACGCCATCGAACCTGGCACCTGGGTCCTAGTCAAAAACTTCCCGCGGACCAAGAACGAGCAGCCCCGCTGGAACGGCCCCTACTTAGTTCTTTTGGCCACCTGTTCCGCAGTACGAGTGCACAGTAAAAAGAACTGGATCCACGGCGTACATTGTAAGAGGGCCCCTTTGCCTCTGCCGTACGACCGGTGGGTCCAGAAAGGACTTCCTGATTCTGAGACTGAGACCGTGCCTCGTTTTCTGCCTTTTAGCGATGCCCGTTTGATTGGAACGAACACTGAGCGAGAAAGCGACGATCTTCTGCAAGAAGCTGTGCCTCCGTCGAATCGTTTGGACACTTCTGAACCTGAGCTCTTGTTCTGAGAACAGACATTGCCTGGCAAAGAGCGTTATAATTTGCGACCGAGAGTCGCTGTACAAACAAAATGATAAAGTCTTTCTATTCTGATTTTTAAGGTTTAACTCTCCTCCGAGGAACTATTTTGATTTTTGTTTTTCGACCCACCATCCGGGTTCAGCTGTAGGGTCGCGGTGTCAAGTCTTTGGAGTGCAAGCCGAAGACTAGGTCGACGGTTCTGATTGGTCTAAGGGCGTTCCCTGGACTGACAGACGCATTCCTTAGCACGGAACACCCTACCACCGCGAGCAGCAGGATTAGAGGATGGAGTTTTTCAAGATGTTGAAAGAATGAGCTTTAAGAGCAAAATCTGTAAATTAATTAGTAGAAAACGTTTTTTAATATTGTGTTTGTTTATGCTGTTTAGCTTAATGATGTTTCTAATTGGATATGTGACATTCTCTTTTCAAGTGACGTTCATGCCCACTACACAACGTATGCCTCCTCCTACTGTTTCTTCACATTCTTTTCACCCTCTGCCCGAACATGAAACTGTTAGAAGATTGGAATTTGCAAACAATTCCTTTGTTCAGCTATTGCACCAACACCAGCTAGTAATGAACACGACTAATTGTTGGGTGTGTGGCCTTATGCCCCATACTACCGATAAAGGTATTCCTTACCTGGTTTTGCCTTTCAGCTACAATGGTTGTGTCTGGGCATACAGAATGATGTTCATTTATGCTCATGGAGTCTATCCCCAACGTTCTGTGAAAGATAGTCCGAAGACTAGTGCTCTGGTTAAGGGTATAGTCGACATGATTAGGGGAATTAGTTCCTATGAGACTATCCCGAGAGATGAGACACAAGCATACATTGGTTGGAACGTGACTGGATATGGAGTTAGTCTGAGTGTTACCCAGCGAGCGAAAAGATCCCCTCCAATTTGGATAGTGCCCCATCAGGGTCATTTGTGTCTGCAAGGTAATGGCAAGAATCCGAGAGCTCAGTTAGGGAACAGCATCTGCACTCAGACGTATGTTTTTGCGTCCCAGACTTCCCGGCGTTCCTAGCAGCAAAGGATACCTATTTCATCTGTTACGATAAGGCGTATACATGGTTGCCCCCTGACTTTTCGGGCACATGTTTTGTTTCGTTCCTGTTGCCTCCCACTTTTACAGCTGCGGCAGATTACCATAAGACGAGAGTTGCTAGAGGTATCTTCAGTAATAAGATACTGCAGGACAAGAGTTGGGAGATTTTCTGAAGGGTTTTCTGCCGTTCTGGGGACCTATGGCTAATAGCAGGAACATTCGACAGTTGACGAGAGTGGTTGAGTCCACCATAGTCAAAACTGCCGGTGCCCTTAGTAACTTGACTGCTGAGCTCCAGTTGGATCGCCTTATGACTCAGAACAGAGTTGCGCTAGATGTCATACTTGCAAATAGAGGAGGGGTGTGTAAATTGATTCAATTGAGCTGCTGCGTTTTCATTCCAGACAACGCTCCGACAGTTTTCCAAGCCATTTCCAGGCTACATAAGATCTACGAGTCTGTACATATAGACAAAGGAGATTGGTCGTTGATGGGATGGTTTTGGGGATTGTTATCCACGTGGGGATGGAAGATTCTGATGGTCATTGGGATGATCTTAGCTATTCTTTTCATGTTCTGTCTTTGTGTGCAGTGTGCTCCAGTTATTTTTGGCCTTTGTGCTACTTCCTGTGCAAGGAGACCTGTCCAGAGAGAGTTGCTAAGTAATAGGATGATGCTACAGCAACATCTTGATGATCTGATGAATATAGACCTGGATTCAGACTGACATGGGTTTGGGTTTGTTGCCTATGTGAGGGCAAAAGGAGGGTCTGAGGTTCCGTGAGTCTGAACTCGTTCAATAAAGGTCATCGGATAAAGATGATTTTGGTATCAGCGGACCGCAAATGACGAGTGCGGTATGTACGAGTGTTTTCGCTATAATCGATCAATGGGAACACTATGTATTCAGGGATTTCGTTCGAACCTTCGGGTTCCATTTTCTGTACGGCAACCATTTTGTGGTTGCCCTCACATAGGCCGATAACTACGGCCGAACGAGTCTTTGGGACAAGTACATCTTTAGCTGACTTCTGTGTGACCTGAACAAGCTGACTCCCTTGCCCGAGGCTGACCTCGTTGAGCCAGTTCCTTGTTAGGCAGCTGGTCAGATAGAGATCAAAGAGCAGGACATTGCTGAGTTTATGGTACATGCACACACCCTTCTATCTTGCTTCTCATCTGCTTCTGTTCCTTCCTTTATGGCTTAATTACTGATTTGGGTTGAGGTCCTTTTATTATGTGTTCATCCGGCCTGTCCGAGCAGAAATGTTGGATTTTGCCTAGTAATTTCTGGTGGCTGGACAACGGAAAGTGGGTTTGTCGTCATGCGATATGTCATCATCTGATTGGTTCGTTTGTATATAACTGATGCTAGGCAGGAATGTGATTTTTAGCATAAAAGACGATGCTCCGCTCTATGAAATTGTGCAGTCTCTAGCGAACCACCCTTGTTGTGCTTCGTAGACCTCTGTTCCTGGTTGCAGCCAATAACTTTGGTCTTTGACGTCACCGAGAAGTATCCAGTGTCTCTGTATTCTAAGACAGGTGAACCCGAAGACATCGGGCGTTTCCCCTGGCGCCGCTGGGTTCTAAAACCCGGTTCTTCAGGGAGGGGTGGGCTGCATCAGCCTGAGTGCGCAGGTGCAAACAAGCAAAGTTGTCCTGCGTAATGATGTGATGTCTGACCTCATTCATTCACATCTGTGTCTCATTTTAAAAACCTGCTGGACCGTACTGTAGGCCTGAGCCAGCGGGCAGCACTACCCTACAGACACGTGTTGAGTGTAGTGCTGCGGTAGGGGTGGGGTGCATGAGCTTGAGTGCGCAGGTGTGAACAAGCGATGTTGCTGTGCATAATGGTGGTCACATGTCTGTTACATTTTAAGGACCTGCTGGACCGTACTGTAGGCCTCAACCAGCAGGCAGCGCTGCCCTTCAGACACATGTTGTTTGCTTTTAGGGCACTTTAGTGAGCTCATTGAGGAACCAGAATCCAATTTAGGCTTAGTAAAACATGTAGTCATTTTAGTAATTAGCGTGATGTACCTATTAGGCCAATGTAGGGATTCGCATACTAATTAGCATGCAATACGTAACGACTTAGGGATTAGTAAAAACCATATTACACGTTTTGCATATAATCATAGCATATTCAGCTTGACTCGACAGGCGCCATTTTGTGGCCTAGTCTGCTCACAGCATTAGTGAAAACCTGCCATTACACTCAACTAAAACCGCTCTCCTGAGAAATAGTACAACTGTAGCGAACTGCTCCTTCTGCATGTTAGGCCTGTCAAGGTTGTAGGTGATGGTAGGCTGGATAAGCACATTCCAAGGGGCGCTGTGTGTACTCTCTCGGAGCTAGCAGTAGGGAGTCACCCTCACGACCTTGCTTTAACGAGCTGGGCTGAACTAAGAAAGCTTTGTCTCCCATATATGGTCTTTCCCCTGCACCAACCTGTACCAACTTGTATTTTTCCTTCTTAGGTAACGGTTTCGAAATGTAACAGTATATATGTGATCTGTTGATAATGTGCCAGCAGTCTTCTTGGCGGACCTCGTGGGGTTAAGTCGCAAGGAGCTCCTCTGGCAGAGTTTGTTTGTTATAATAAACGATTGGACCTTCTACACTGCCAACTGACTGATTATTGGTAATTGGTATTGGGGCTATTTGTAAGTATGGCTCTATTTGGGTTGTAATTTATTTTTGGTACTTCATCATTACTTAGTGTACATGCACACAGGCTTCCGCCACTGCATTACACGCACACATTATGCTTCTAGCATGCGCTATGTTCCTTTGCCTGTGAACGTTTATATAACATATTGTTATTTAACCAACTCCTCTTTGAACCACGATTACCACTAACAGTAGGTAGATCGTACTTCAAAAACGATGGATGCACTCAACTGGTGTTTTCTATTAAGCTTGAAATAAACCTTCATTTACCTCCACACGTTTCCACCATTAAATTATTTCTCCCTTTTCAGACACTGAATTAATTGACCCAAAATGGGCAGAGCGGGTGCTCACCCTTTAATGATGCCCTGGGCATTCTTTCAGCTTCAATCGTGGTATCAAGACACCGTCCCTAATCGGAGACCTGCTCTCGGAGCTTGCACCAACACATCGTTGGACCCACCGATGGTAGCAGGTGGCAGTGAAGCCTGAGT
The DNA here is from genome assembly GCF_964263255.1 of Lissotriton vulgaris. Classification (NCBI taxonomy): domain Eukaryota; kingdom Metazoa; phylum Chordata; class Amphibia; order Caudata; family Salamandridae; genus Lissotriton; species Lissotriton vulgaris. The sequence goes on from NC_141689.1 coordinate 999,902,957, forward strand.
GCACAGGACAAACAATTGAGCACAGTGCGGGGGAAGGTGCAGGGATGCAGCACCTGGGTGCACAGGTGCAGGCAAAGCGATGTTCTCATAGCTATTAATGTAATCTCTGGCCTCATTCAAATGTTTTATTTTAAGGACTTGCTGGACCACACTTTTTCTCACGGACCTCAGTGCCCTAGACAAACGGGTGACGGGAGGTAAACACTGAGGGCTTGGTGCAGTAGCCCGACGCTCTGTCTACACTGAGGGATGGGTGTAGTAGGCCGACGCTCTGTCTCCTCCTCGCTCTGTTCTTTTTACTCTCCCTCCCCTTATCCCTTCCACCCACTCCCTCTCCCTCCCATTCTCACTATCTTCCTTTCATTCGGACTACCTTTCTTTTCCTCTTCCCCATGGCACACATACTTATGTTTCATTTTTGTCTTGCAGGTTTTGTACGCTGTTTCAGGAGGAGTCCCACCCAAGTATTTCATGTTATACTGTTGTTTGTTCTAATAAACTTGCATTTATTTGTGTTGTTTTAATAAAGGTTATTTTTTTTTCCATTAAATAAGTGAGTGTATAGGCCACTTGTCTGTAGTTTATTGTGTAAATCGTCTGTTTATAGGAGGTTATGATGGAAAACATTTGTAATTTTGCGTTGCACTTACCAAATATAAACCAACAGACTATTACATAAATGAAGCCTGCATAATTCTACAACTGTCAGGGTTCTATGCGTGTATTACTTTATAACACCATAAATATTGCCCGTTTGATTACTGAACCAATAAGGCACTGCCTGGGACCACCGAGGCTTCAAGGACTGCCAAGGCCCACCCTGCATATTTTTAAGTAAAGCTCTGTAGGGTGGCAATCCCCAGACATCAGTTGGCCTCGAAGCCCCCCGAACAATTAGTAAAAAATACCCGGGAAGGTGGCGATCCCCTAGGCTGCGAAACTTCTCTGTGTCCTCCCGCTCCTAATTTACATGTGACATTAAGATCTCCAGTCCTACAGACACGCTGTAATATAATAATAGGGTTGGCCACGGAACATTACCCACCAGGGGCCTCATTTAAATGAACGGATGAGACCCCGCTTCTCTTTTTCTTTTTAAAATTTTACCATCCGGGTCCGCTCTATTAAAGCGGTACGAGGTTTTCCTCCCCTCGCTTCAACTATTCAAACAAGGATTTTCTATCAGAGGGTGTAAGCCATGCACCCTGCCTCTAATAGCAAACATAAATGTCCTTGCAGATGCACACCCTGGGACATTGTATGAGCTGCGCCTGGGAGGTTGCGCTCTCTAGGACCATGATGCATTAGTTAGAATAAACGTATACTAACACTACTTACACACGTGCGAAGAGGCAGAGGAAGCGCAAAATCGAAAACTATAAATCCTACCAGAGGTCGGATGACATAGTTCAATGAGCCGACGACCCTGGGATGAGTAGAAACAGCTACACGAAGAAAACGGGACTTCAACACAACGCAAGCAAGCTCGAAATATTGGTGAATGCTGCCTTCTTTTTACCTTCTCCTGCTCTTCGCCAAATTTATGTAGTGAATAGGCAGACAGCAGTGGATCCGATGAGTACATTTATTGCAGGAAAACAAGACACCTTAAACAGCCACCAACAAGAGCAGACAGCAAGGCAACTGTCATCTCCAGCACTGTGTACAAACAAACTCCCCAAGGTTCCCCTCATGACAGCCCTACATTCTAACATTACATATTTACATTTTAGTAGAATTACATACTAACATTCTACTATGACTAACATTGGAATACTACCCAGAGCACATGACTTTACAGCAATGAGCTCATGCTTTCATCGAAAAGGTTTGAGACCGGTACGGGTGAGTAAATTGCTTCCCACTCCCTTTATTGTATAAACGCAAACTAACACTACTTCCACAGGTATACTACACCGCCCAGAGCACATCACTTTACAGTAATGAGCTCACGATTTAGGCTCACGGTTTAATCCCCAATTCTTACGACCAGTAGGAGAAAGTAGTTCGCTACCCACTCCCTATATACTATAAACCCATACTAACACCACTTACACAGTTATACTACAGCGGCTAGTATCCTACAGCGCCCAGAGGCCATCACTTTACAGCAATCACCTTGCTTTGATCACCAAGTCTTCACACAGGTAGGCATGAGTACTTTGCTTCCCGCTTCGGGTATAGTATAAACACACGGTAGCGGTCAGTAGTTCGCTTCCCACTCCCTGAATGGTATAAACGCCTACTAACACTACTTGCATAAGTATGCTACAAAGACCAGAGCACATCACTTTACAGCAATGAGCTCACGGTTTAATCTCTCGGTTTCATACTCGAGTGTAGCAGCATATCATCTCAGTACCATGTCACTCTGAGCAACACCGCACTTTCAGTCCGGTAAGAGGGACTACTTCGCTTCACACTCCCCCACAGAGGTTACAGTGCTCCTACCCACCTTTCCTACTTTTTTCACCCTTTTTTCCCCTTACTTGCTTCAACAGAATCACAAAATGGTGGCCAACACTTCCTAGTTGCAACCACTTGCAGCGCTCGCAACCAATAAGCAGCAAGCTCGTGTTCGTAACGCCTCAGCCAATCAGATGGCAGAATTTCCAAATATCGAAATCTGTAAATTTTTATATTTCTCCAAAACTACTGAACAGATTTACAACAAATAGACAAAAGCGCACTTTCTAGACCAAGACCCTTCTCCCTGCCAAATGTGGGGTAATTCCGTTCACCCGTTCGACCTGTAGCCTTGTCTAAAGTTTACTTTGGAAATGAACATGGAGAAAACATTTTTTCTGACCCCCATTTATCTTGAGCCGACGACCCCCCCCGTGACCATTCACTCCCAACCTTTCAACATTGGAGCTGATATGAACAAAGAATTTCATGAAGATTCATCAAACAACATCAAAGTTATAAGCAAAACAAAAAATGCTCTTCCTATTAAAACGTTGTACTAAATATAACTATCTACTGGCGACTGCCAGTCGGTAAAATAAATATATATATATATATATATATATATATATATATATATATATATATTCACTGAAAAAACCATAGGTTATAGACCATATATAGTTAGGAATTTGCATTTACAAAACCTTGAAAATTCACTGAAAAAACCATTGGTTATAGACCATATATAGTTAGGGATTAGCATTTTCAAAACCTTAATTTACTCGCACAAAACCATAGAAATTCGCATATATAGTTAGTTGCAATAACTATATATCGCGCACCCGCAATCCACTGCTGATGATGTCACATATTACATCATTCATGACATGGTCAGTGACATCACTGATGACATCACTGATGACATCTCAAATGACATCACTGATGACATCTCAAATGACATCACTGATGACATCACTGATGACAACATCCAGTGACTGTATGTTTCTGTAAAGTTAAAATATGTCTTACATATTGAAGAATGAGTGGATGTATAAGTGTCTGGATGAAGGATTTAGTAGGTGCATGACTGACTGTATGAGAGAATGATTAAATGTGTCTCACTGAGTGCATGGGTTAGTGACTAAACTGTCTTAATTTGTGCATCATTATATCTGTTGTTCTGTAAACTGCTGCATGTGTTGATCAGTAGCTATATGAGTAACTATATGGGTTATTGATTGGTTGCCCAAGTATTTGTATGGGAGAGTGAGTGTGTGTGTGGGGGTGGCTGGGAGGTGTGTGACTCTGTGCATAGATGTGTGAGCAGTTGATTCACTAGATGTATGGGTTCAAAAGTGCATGTGGAAACAGCTGTATGGGCGGTTGACTGTCTCCATGAGTGTATTGGTGAGTGATTGGATTTCTCAGTGCTACATGTCAAAGTAAGTACATATGTAAAACACAGTACATGTAAGAGTTGACATATATAAATAACTGTGCATAAGAGCCAGTGAATGTGGGAGTGACTGTATGGATCATTGTAAACTTGTATCAGTGATTGTATAAGAGAGTAAATATGTGTTAGTATATGTTTGATTAAGTAAGGTGTGTATAACTGTATAGTTGAGGAAATGGAGGTGTGATTGATTCTTTGCATGACTGACTAGGTGTGTGAGTAACTCCATGGATGAGTGACAGTCTGTGAGTGTCTGTTTACACTGATTGTATCTAAGGTTATATTAGAGTCTGAAGAGGTTCATCGTATTATCACATGAATGCTATCATCAGTGATGTGATCAGTAATGTCAAATGAGATGTTATCAGTGATTTCATCAGTGATGTCATTTGAGATGTCATCAGTGATGTCATCAGTGATGTCATCAGTGATGTCATTTGAGATGTCATCAGTGATGTCATTTGAGATGTCATCAGTGATGTCATCAGTGATGTCACTGACCATGTCATGAATGATGTAATATGTGACATCATCAGCAGTGGATTGCAGGTGCGCGATATATAGTTATTGCAACTAACTATATATGCGAATTTCTATGGTTTTGTGCGAGTAAATTAAGGTTTTGAAAATGCTAATCCCTAACTATATATGGTCTATAACCAATGTTTTTTTCAGTGAATTTTCAAGGTTTTGTAAATGCAAATTCCTAACTATATATGGTCTATAACCTATGTTTTTTTCAGTGAATTTCATTGGTTTTTTAAAAGCTAATATCTATAGCTGTAAAATATATTCTTTATTACGTGACGTATCACGTAGCCACGTGAGACGCCTCATGGCGCGTCACATAAACGTGACGTATCGTCTCTGCAGCGCAATCAAAACCCATAACGTAAGCGCGCCAGAGCACGCTTACAGATATATATATTTTTTTTTTAACCTTAATTAGACAAAATCCACACGTGCACATATCTTGAGGCCTTGCAAAGGCACATCAAACAAACAGCCCTCACAATTTTGCCAAGTTTGGTGGAAATCTATTCCTTTAAATTTTATTTTACTGTTTCTCTTGGTTTTCCCCTTGTTACGCTTAGCGGAACGCTACCCGGTACGCAAACCGGACGCTCCAAAAACACAAGATGTCGGACTCCCGTTACGCTACCGTTTAGCTGCCCGGTTGGCGTACCGGGAAGCGCCTCTACCGCGAAAAATCGCAATTTTTTTTTTCTTTTTTCCTTTTGCCCTGCGGGGCACTTTAATATCCCCCTCATCAATCCTAGGGGGTCAGGAGGGGTCTACCCTGCCCCCTTTCCTTCATTTCCCCCTTCGTTTTTCATCACCTCTTGTCTCTCGATCCTACCGAGAGACAAGATGGCGGCCGCTCCGGACTGTTTACAAAGTTGACAGCCAATCAGCTTCTCCTCAGACTCCCGTTACGCTGCCGTTAGCTGCCCGGTTAGCTGCCCGGTTCACGTACCGATTTGAGCCTCTACGACAAAAAATCGCAATCTTTTTTTTTTTTTGGGCCTTGCAGGGCACTTTAATATCCCCCTCATCAATCCTAGGGGGTCAGAAGGGGTCTACCTTGCCCCCTTTCCTTCATTTCCCCCTTCGGTTTGGCCTCCTCTTGTCTCTCGATCCTACCGAGAGACAAGATGGCGGCCGCTCCGGACTGTTTAGAATGTTGACAGACACCGGAGAGCCAATCAGCTTCGCTTCGCAAAGCTCCGTAACGCGAAAAGTAAGCAAACCGGTTCGCTATCCGGGACGCTGTCACAGATATATCTGTTTTTTTAAACGTTAATTTCTCAAAATCCACTGGAGCGCATATATTGAGACCCAGCAAAGGCACATTGGGCTAACAGTCCCTACAATTTTGCCAAGTTTCGTGCAAATCCATTCAGCCGTTCGAGCTAAAAGTGAGGCCAAACGCCCTATGGAAAAATGAATGGGAAAAACGCGTTTTGGTACCCCCCTTTTTTCTCGGCCCCCCCTTGACGGAACGCCCCCGAATTTTCAGGGGCTGCTCAGAAACAAAATGTGCCATTTTCCTGAAAATTTCAGCCGATTCCAGCCACAAACGCCAAAGTTATTAGACATAGAATTTTCAAAAGTTCCATAGAGAAAAAATCCTAACTATATATACCTACTGGCGACCGCCAGTAGGTAATATATACATGTGACCAAGAGCTGGATAGCTCAAAACGCGCCATTCTTGTTTGTTTGCCCGAATAAAGAACATTTACCTTACTGGATTGGTGTGGCCCGTGTTTCTCGGAAGACGAGTGAAGCTGTTCGTTGAAAAAAAAAATATATATATATATATTACCTACTGGCGGTCGCCAGTAGGTATATATAGTTAGGACCTAGTTACCATAGGAAATTCCGAACATTCTATTGGGAATATTTTTGGCGCCGATTGAGGGATCTGTTTGTACTTTTTCTTAATTCTGCCTCGCTCCACTCCGCTCCTTCCCTGAAAGTTTCGGGGGGATTCGTCAATCAGGGGCCGAGAAAAAAGGGGGGTCCCAAAACGTGTTTTCCCAATGTTAATTTCCATAGAGACATTCTGACACGGCTACAGCTCGAACGGCTGAACGGAATTACACCAGATTTGGCAAAATGGTGGGGACTGGTATGCAGCAGTGCCTTTTGTATGTTTGGTGAGAATCACTCCAGTATTTCTTGAGAAAATTGAATTTGAAATTTTTCAAATGGCATTTTCTATGGGACCTTTAGACACGACTACAGCCTGAACGGCTGAAAGGAATTACACCAAACTTGGCAAAATGGTAAGGACAGGTATGCAGTAGTGCCTTTTCTATATTTGGTGAAAATCCCTCCAGTAGTTGTTGAGAAAATTGAATTTGAGCAAAATATATATCTATATGCACTCACCGTACGCGCACCATACGCGTAAGGTACACTACCGTACGCGTACGTGCGTGTACCCTTACGTGCGCGAGCGAGTTTCTGATTGGCTGGCAGTCGACTGTCAACATTCTAAACTGTCCAAACCAGATAGTGTTGGCCACCATCTTGTTTTTCAGGAGAACTGAGGCACAAGAGAGCCCAAAACCAGAGTGGAAAACATGAAAAGGGGGAAGGGTAGAGACCCCCCAACCCTCTAGCCCTTCTCAGGGGGCCCCAAAGGACCCCCAAGGGCAAAAAAAATAATAAATAATGCGTACCGTGCACGTACCGTGCACGTACCGTGCGCGTACCCCGCGATTTGAAAAAATGCACTTGGTGATCCTACTGGGACCCCCTGAGAAGGGCTAGGAGGTCAGGGGGTCTCTACCCTGCCCCCTTTTTGCGTTTTCCACTCTTGTTTTGTGCTCTCTTGTGCCACACTTCTCCTGAGAAACAAGATGGCTGCTCAGGTGGTCCCAGAAGGATAATAACATATATAAACGTTATCCGCAAATAGAATTAGCATTTACAAAACCTTTGAAATTTATTGAAAAAAAATATAGGTTTCACGCTTGATATAGTTAGGAATTAGAATTTAAAAAACCTTGCAAATTCACTGAAAAAAATATAGGTTTCAGGCCTTATATAGTTAGGAATTAGCATATAAATAACCTTGCAAATTCATTAAAAAAAACATAGGTTTCAGGCCTTATATAGTTAGGAATTAGCATTTTAAAACCTTGCAAATTCACTTAAAAAACCATAGGTTTCAGGCATTATATAGTTAGGAATTAGCATTTAAAAAACCATTGAAATTGCTCCTATATAGTTAGTTGTACTAACTATATTTCGTGCACTCGAAATCCACTGCTGATTATGTCACATATTACATCATTCATGACATGGTCAGTGACATCACTGATGACATCACGGATGACATCTCAAATGACATCAATGATGACACCACTGATGACATCTCATTTGACATCACTGATCACATCACTGATGATATCATTCATGTGATAATACGATGCACCTCCTCACACTCTAATATAACCTTTGATACACACAGTGTTAAATACAAACTACCATTCTTGAAACCATTGACACACCAATACCAGTTACTACATACGCACTCACTGATTCCTAGGTCTACACACACATTCACTCATTCACCCATAGAATCACTCATACATACTTTCACTCATCAATACAACACTATCATATGCACTCATACACCTATACAGACACTCACACACTGCCACTCATCCATGGAGTTACTCACACACCTAGTCACACATGCAAAGAATCAATCACACGTCCATTTCCTCAACTATACAGTTGTACACACAACACCTTACTTATTCAAACATATACTAACACATACTTACTCTCTTATACAATCACTGATACAAGTACACAATGATCCATACAGCCACTAGCACATTCACTGGATCTCATGTATAGTCATTTATATATGCCAACTCTCACATGCACTGTGTTTTACATATGTACTTACTTTGACATGTAGCACTGAGATAACCATTCACTCACCAACACACCCATGTACACTGTCAACTGCCCATATAGCTGTTTCTACATGCACTCTTGAACTCATACACCTAGTGAATCAACTGCTCACACATCTATGCACAGAGTCACACACATCCCACCCACCCACACACACACTCAGTCTCTGATTCAAATACTTGGGCAACTAATCAATAACCCATATAGCGACTCATATAGCTACTGATCAACACATGCAGCAGCTTACACAACAACAGACATACTGATGCACACATTCAGACAGTTTAGTCACTAACCCATGCATTTAGTAAGACACATTTAATCACTCACTCATACAGTCAGTCACGTACCTACTAAATCCTTCATCCAGACACTTATACATCCACTCATTCTTCAATATGTAAAACATATTTAAACTTTACAGAAACACACAGTCACTGGATGATTTCATCAGTGATGTCATCAGTGATGTCAAATGAGATGTCATCAGTGATTTCATTTGAGATGTCCTCAGTGATGTCATCAGTGATGTCACTGACCATGTCATGAATGATGTCATATGTGACATCATCAGCAGTGGATTGCGGGTGCGCGAAATATAGTTAGTACAACTAACTATATAGGAGCAATTTCAATGGTTTTTTTTAATGCTAATTCCTAACTATATAAGGCCTGAAACCTATGGTTTTTTAAGTGAATATATATATACATAGATATAAAAAGCAAATCAAGTTTTGTTCCAATGGCAACCAAAGATGCAATTGATACATTTCACGATTGTGTGTCTAACGAGACCAAGCAACTGTACAGGTCCACCAGAAACAACGCCAATAAAAAGTATAATCGACAGCAAGCAGAGTATTCCACCCTGATGAGTAAATTAAGTAAGAACACAGATATAGTGATTAAAACATCTGATAAGGGGTAATGTCGTTATCTGGCCCAAAAAAGACCACACCAACGAAGCTTACAGACAACTATGGGATGCAAATAATAATTATTAGAAGCTTAAATCAAAATGCAAAGTCTGTTGTGCCTCACGAAAACCCATTTTCAAGGCTTTCTGTGGTCCATGCCAAAGAAGGTCTTCGGCATCACTTATCCGCCCTTAATCGCTTGCGCGGTACACGTAGATGTTTCCTTTGAGGGCAGATCATGGTGCGCTTGCTGGAGGTGTGTCGCTATGGTAGAACCACACCGTTATTTATTTCCCAACATTCTCTTTGCAGAGAACAATTAGCTGCACACCAACAACGAAGCTTGCATTCTTTAATTCTTAATGCAATCGGCAGTCCTGACATGTTTCGTTCTTCTTAGAACTTTCTCAAAGGTTGTGCCTCGCGAAAATGACATCTATGCTGCTGATCGTGAACCAAACAGGAAAATGCACTTGATTTTATTGTTCGCCCTCGATGGAACACCCCCAGTGAGTAGCAGTGCATTATGTTGCTTGTGGTTCACAGCATTTTCTTTTACTTTTTTGCCCTCTATTGGGAATAATTATTAGATGCTTAAGATCAAAATACAAAGTCTGTTCTGTGCATCAGGAAAACCCATTAGGATAGTTTTGGATAGTTTCAGGACAACGGCCCGCCTGCATTTTTGATATAGCGAATTACGCCTTTGAACGCAGCTGGAGATGGTGGTACTTTTAAATAAGTGGCAACTTTAATGTGGAATAAAGGGGTCGGATCAAATAAATGAGAATAGAGCATGTAGGATGAATATCATGTGGATTTAGAATTAAGGAAGGGAATAACCTCGGTCATTATGTGTTTCACTCCATATATTTGGTCATCGGACAAGATCTACAGTGATAGAGATTTCCTTTTCAACACGAACAACAGAGTAACCTACGGATACCCTAACCGGGTTGGAATTATCACTGGTCTAGTGGTAAGAGTCTCTTCATATTAGTCATAATGAAAGTACTTTGCACCATTAGAAGCAAATAGGGAGTGTATTAGCGTTTTTACCAATTTCGTGTTATATTTCTTTACTTTACTCAGGAAATACACTACTCGCCTTTAATAGAAGGAAAGTATATACCGGCATGCCGTCTCTGTAGAAAGCTTAGTGCACATCACACAAGAGCACTGGTGGCAGTTCTATTGGATCTATTATCATTCTATTATCCTCTCATGTCTCGCAACAATTCTTTCGCACAATTTTACCATGTCACAGGGGTGGTATATTTGTGCACAGTATCAATTCTGATTACAGAATATTAAATAAATTTAAGATTGTGGTAATAAGTAAATGCATCGCATAAGCAAAATTTTCCGTAAGAATAATATGGATGTCACAATCTCCCTTTTTCCTGCATGCTCACGTAATATTCAAAAGTGACGCAAAAGTATATGTAACGTAAGTAAAAAACTAAACAGTGGAATAATGTAGAGGTCACAATCTGCATTCTGCTTGCATGCTCACTTACGATTCTCAAGCCTTCGGGATATATTCCCCTTTTAGTATATTTGCAATTATTGTGATGTAATGCACACCGAAGCATCCTAAGGGATGGTTGGTGGAACTGATATTCTGGCTAGAATGTTCAGTACTGAACATATTTTGTTTTTATTTCCAACCCTGAAGAGTCGAAGTGTAATATACTTTGACGAAACACGTGTCGGCTGCGCTGTGTCACTCAAGTATTAAAAAAGAATTATCAACCACAAGCCGTCAACTGTACCTTATTTTGTCGGAATAAAATGCACTAATGGACTTATTATATGTGTAAACTAACTGTGTGTGACACAGGAGGTGTGCTTAAGTATAGATGTTGTGAGAACAATATCCCTAGAGGGGTTGTGGGGGTCACCCCTTTCCTGTAGCACCACAAACAGAAAAGCTAGAAAAAAGACAGTTATCAGAGATATAGCGGAGCGCAACTAGTCCCTAATACTAAGAACCCTGCACGTTGTTATTTTTGCTCTGCTAGAGGTTGTGCAGGTCCCTAAGTGAAGTGCTATAGAGCCTAGAAGCCATAGAAGTGATCCAGAGTTACTCCTCTATAAAGTCTGAAAATTTGGGACTTAAACCTTTTTTTAACTTTCAAGACCTCCATAGCTTCAAGCAAAAATCACCAAATTTTGGGAGAACATTGTTACATTCAGCTTCCTGGCTTGACATAGTGAAGGACCTCGCATGAAATTCCAAGTACAACTAGGTGCACTGTCCTGTGGGGTGACGCCAGTACTGTACCCAGTCCGCACTCCATCACGATCAGGCAGAATGTGTGACTTTGCCCGGTCCGGTGCAACCAGATAACCCCAGTTGGCACTTTGGGGCATATTATCAAGCGGTGCGTTAAAAATGATTGCCATTTTAGCAGCAGAAAACTGCCGCTAAAGCGTCGATATTGGGCTTGATAATATGGCCTTGCGAATTCCAATAGAAACCCATGTTCTGGTATGAACATTGGCTTCTATTGGAATTCCCCAGGCCATATTATCAAGCCCATTATTGCCGCTTTAGCAGCAGTTTTCTGCCGCTAAAATGGCGATAATTTTTAATGCCCTGCTTGATAATATGCCCCTTTGTGCTTTTTGCCACTATTTTCACTTAGGACTTTCAAATTGCACATCTCCAGTTCTACTAATTTGAATTTTGTTATTCTGGTATCGCTTTATTTATTAAATACTAGTACATTTGCATAGATTGTTTGGGATTTTTCTCATGTTGTGTTTTTACTTTATTACTGCTTGTGCACTGCATAAATACTTAACACATTGTCTCTAAGTTAAGCCAGGCTGCTTTTACCCAATTCTGATGAGGATTGTGGTTGTTGCTGCAGAAGGGTTTTACCCCTCATCCAATAACCCAATTTCTCACATGTCCTCATGAAAGTGGAAACAAATTACTTTAGGCACTATTCAGCGTACGCATGCGAGCGGCAGAAGGCAAGTGGCTCCTGTTGTTTGTGGTGCTTTATTTTAATGCATCCTTGCATCAAAACTTGATAAAAGGATGCATTCTGCATTAAAATACACGAAGTATTAATTATTTTTGTATAAATTAGCCAAAATTGTGTGGAATTATTTAAAAGCAAATTACACAAACTTCGCACACCCTTGAATAATACAGGGGCATATTATCAAGCCTGTGCGCTAAAATTATCGCCGCTTTATCGGCCGAAAACGGCCGATAAAGCGGCGATAATGGGCTTGATAATATGCTCTGTATGAATTCCAATCGAAGCCCATGTTAGATGTCTTCACATCTAACATGTGCTTCGCTTGGAATTCCATAGAGCATATTATCAAGCCCATTATCGCCGCTTTATCGGCCGTTTTCGGCCGATAAAGCGGCGATAATTTTAGCGCACAGGCTTGATAATATGCCCCAAAGTATTTATTCTGCCATTTTAAATGTAAATGTAAAAAACAGGTTAGTGTTATTTGCTAACATCCATACCGAACATTGAGTGCTCTGTTCTCAAGATCATGTCACAGGGTTGGCTCACATGTGAGAAGTAAAAGTCGTCCCCACAGGTACACCTTTAGACATTTTTGAGATTAAGGAGCATGCACAATTAATTTACATACTGTAGCTGACTTACTCAAATATCAGATATACCAATTTAATGCTAAAAATTCTGTGTGTCACCTGTTTACCAGGCCAAGCTGCCCAGAGGCCAAATCCACCTGCTATCTAGAGTCTAAAAAGTAATGCATTTGGGGAGAAAAATAGCGTAAAGATGCATTTTCGAATTTGACCCATTGCTGATGACATAGAGGCCGATTACGATGCCTGTTAGGCATGCGTCTGACCGACATCCTAGTGGATGCCGGACTGCCTGACAAGTAGTCAGAGGTCCAGCTTTCCAACTAATGATGTTACCACCATGTTGGCCATCAGAATCTGTATTTTTTACATTGCGGGTTGTGCTGCCGCTTGCAGCTCAAGCCACAATGGGAAAAATGCAGAGTTTAAATATCCCTGCACTATGTGGAAGGCATCATGCAGTGCCCGCCACATGGTTCAGTATGTTTAGAGTGGCACCACAGGTGTCCCCCAGGGCCCATGAGGGTGAGGGGGGAAGGGGACCCTGCTAGTGGGGGCCTCAAAGTCACTTTCTGCCTGCCTTTTATGGAGGGCAGACCGCCATGAAAGGACAGCCAGAAAGTGAAATTGTAATACCAAAGGCGGAGCGAGGCTAGATCTATTGTGATTTGTGGATTATATTTCTGAAACAGCCCCAATATGCTCCATGAGCCCATCGGAAGCAATTTGGTATTCCCCATGTTCCTTTCGACCGCCAGTATCGTAATATGGTAGTCCGATCGAAAACTCTGATTTCGGGCAGAAAGCCTCTGATGAGATGCTGGATGGCTTTCCACCCAACAACCATAATGAGGCCCGTAGTGTTAAAATATATGTGGCACATTTTAAAGTACCCAGGCCTTGCCCTTTTAGAGGTCAAGAATTGCCGATGGAACCTATTTTTCCTGCAAAGTCCTCTTCACACTTGGATCTCACACCAACGTCTCCCCCTCTGTTTACGTCCCTATTTCTTGGTAGACTTCTTGTTGGCACTCCAGACACCAAGGGCTTATTTTCGGGTCTGGCGATCCACTGACCGCCAGACTAGTGAGGCGCAGTGGTGGTGTTCTCCTGACTGCCCTATTGCAATTAGTTGAGGTCAGGGGGTGCTACAAGGGACTTATTTCAAACAGATTTAAAATCATTAATGAGTTGTACATACGTAACAAACTCTTATGTATCCACAGGATAACCGTCTTGTTTTAACTGCAACAAATATATTGGTGGAAGGTGAAAGGAACATATAGAGCAAAAATCGTATTGAATGTTCAAAATTTTCTCTTTACTGAAAACAGAAGTAGGGAGACAAATACAAACAAAGTGAAGCAAAAAAGGTCATGAAAAGAGATCAATCAAATTTACACTACAATTCATAACTGAGAACATCAACTCCAGGTATTTAACGACACAACCAAAATTAATTAATAAAGAAGGGTTGCGAATTGGTGACAAGGCAACCAAACAGGAGATGATGGAGTGTCGACGTTTCGGTCTAGGTAGCATTCGTCAGATAGACCATCATCAGGACGGTGTTTTTTATGCAGGAAAAACTCCCTTGAATCGTACTGTGGATTATTTATGAGCACGGAAACAGCAGTGGCATATGGCAAAGATGTCGCATATGAATGCGTGAACAACAATGACGTGTGGCCAGAATGTCCGACACGGAGCTTCAACTTAAATTTGAAAGAATACGCGTTGAAGCTGGTTGCCAGATTTCATGTAAGGATCTACTTTCCAAAGTTCTAAGCTACTGGATGGGTCCGACGACTACGGGGTCGTCGGACCCATCCAGTAGCTTAGAACGTCGACACTCCATCATCTCCTGTTTGGTTGCCTTGTCACCAATTCGCAACCCTTCTTTATTAATTAATTTTGGTTGTGTCGTTAAATACCTGGAGTTGATGTTCTCAGTTATGAATTGTAGTGTAAATTTGATTGATCTCTTTTCATGACCTTTTTTGCTTCACTTTGTTTGTATTTGTCTCCCTACTTCTGTTTTCAGTAAAGAGAAAATTTTGAACATTCAATACGATTTTTGCTCTATATGTTCCTTTCACCTTCCACCAATATATTTGTTGCAGTTAAAACAAGACGGTTATCCTGTGGATACATAAGAGTTTGTTACGTATGTACAACTCATTAATGATTTTAAATCTGTTTGAAATAAGTCCCTTGTAGCACCCCCTGACCTCAACTACTCTGTGCCCAAGCCTACAAGGGTTTATTGGGTTTCCCCTGCCTTTAACACTATTGCAATTGGGGCAGTCAGCCCGTCATTGCCCCAACACAGTATGGCCGCAATATGCTTGGCGGGACCACTGTGGTTCCGCCAAACATATTACAAGTTTTTTCTCTGCAACCGTTTTCATGATGGTTCCACCGCCATGAAAACCATGCTAGAGAGGAAACAAAGGGGGCCCTTCAGGGCCCCTGGTGCCTCAGAGCCAAGTGAATGCATGCAGGGGGCACAAACCTCCTGTATTGCATTTACCCAAGTTCCTACACAGCACAGACATAAAAGTCCATAGCATGCAGGAACTGTTTTTGACATTCCCTTTGTAGTCCTCATTTTCAGGGCACCGCTGTGGGAATGTAAAAAAAAAGCCAGCCAGGCATGAGAATTACTCATAACCTGACAACGGGTTTGGCGTGCAGTGGCGGGGCGGACTCGACGCTGCACCTCCAAACTTGTAATCAGGCCCTAATTGACTACTTGCCCAGCCTTCACTGGCCAGTGAGTTAAGCATTTAGTGTAAAAGGACATTCATGCAAATGTTCAATGTAAGTGCACAGAAGTCTCATTTTGAAAACGTTCAATGGTCTTAGAGACAATAGGGTCTTATATAGAGCTTGGCGGACAGAATACTCAGTCAAAAGTATGGCGGAAGTCCCGTCCGCCGTATTACACGTGCAGTACAGCTTATGCAGCAGACCAGACAGCTGTCACATTTTGACAGTATACCGCCCGACAAACTCTAAACAAAGAGCCCTTAGTGGTCATCTTTAATGTTACCTTCCTCATTTATTCCAAAATATGAGTATGAAGCTGCACATTAATTAGATCACACACTGTGCTGAGCAGAATCATAGCAATGATTAAACCACTATATTTCCATCGAAATGAAACATCTCACATTAATCAAGAAAAGAAATATTACATTCTAATTTATGAAAATGTTATTACTCCCCGAAGTTATGACCTTAGCCTGAAATACAATGTTACCACAAGGCTTATTGTAAAATTAACCAATAAAGACCTTTCTCCAGGAATAATTTCACAATCTTTTCAGGCTAAAATATTTTACAGTGCAGATATTGTCCATAATTTGTCAAATTAAAATTTAATTTAAATAAAAAGAATATGTTTTCAAAGACAGTCTTGTACGGGCTTGTGCTTTGTAATTCTGATCTGAATTCTTCTTGAATAAGAAAATAAACATCACATAGGCAGCAGAAAAATAATTTGCAGTATAAAAATATAAAGACACATTACAAATTAATTCTATTTGGAGTCGAATAGCCTTTGAAACAAATGGTAGGAAAATTAAATGTTGTGGCACGATTTTCTAAATTACATGCTGCACAGACGAGTTTTTCTTTCCTTTACAAGAACAGATAGAAGCATCCAAACATCGTACATTTTGACAATTTTTTTACAATGTACCTTTTTTTATTATTAATGATATGGTTAGCTGAAGTAAGTAGCCTTTGGACTACTTGAGGTCTTACTATGAGCGGGCTGGGGTTCTCCACACCCTGCTCAAACCAATGTCAGAAGTCCGAGTTGTTTGGTTTTTAAGATACCCGGTAATTAGTGGGTCCAATAAAGACCTCACCCTTTGTTAAATTTCAGCGGGTCAATTTACAAGTGGAAAATGTAACATGCAGATTTTGGTGAGGTGAGAACCAGAAGCCACTTGCTATGCCCCAAAAACTTGATACATGCAAAAATGATCGCATCCTGATAAATTCCAAACACCCTGTGTCGGATATTTTTTAAATTTAATAATTATCGCATCCAACTTGAAACGCTTCTAATCAGGCTCTTGAGAGTATGGCACAAGGCAATTATAAAGGTGAGCTAGTAGAGTGATTTGATCAACCGTTTTTAGTTTGCAGTGAATGAGTCAGGGGCGGCCTTAGGCATGAAGCTGTGCACCTGCACAGGGCCACCAAACCCCAGGGGCCACCACACCAGAACTGAGGCACTTATAAATGGTGCATCGGCCCCGGTTGGGGCCCCTGAGGCTCTCAAGAAATGGTGCGGGGCCCCGGCCGCGGACCCTGAGGCTCTTAAGAAATGGTGCGGGCCCCGGCCGGGGCCCCTGAGGTTCTTAAGAAATGGTGCGGTGGCCCTGGCCGGGGCCCTGAGGCTCTTAAGAAATGGTGCAGGGCCCCGGCCGGGGCCTCTAGCTACGCTCCCTGCCCAGGGCCACCATGAGCCTAGAGCCGCCCCTGAATGAGTGATAATTATCGCCCTATTTCACGAACAGTTTAGGGAGTCAGAAATCTTTAGCTCAAATATTTATGGAAAAGAAATGTGTATATTTCAGGCATTTCATTGATTCACAAAGATACTCACAGATACTTTGGCATGAGCATGAGTTTCTGCCCAGCAATGGCTTCCCTTGCTTACAGCTGTTCATGCATGCATGCTGCTAGGAGTTTAGGTGTGAGCCAAACAGTAGACATCGTAATGTTGGACATTTATCATAAAACGCTATATAATTCATGTCTAATAATATGAATTGCATCACTAAATGTGAGTAGTCTACATGTGACCGTTGTCAAAGCAGTTTAATGTACAACTCATGAATATGATCTCTTTTTTGGGGGGAGTCTTATAAAGTGTGAACTAGACTAGAAGGTATCAGAGCGCTTTACATGAGCACCAGTTGCGTTACAGACGGATGCATTAATTTTGTTAGGCAAGGGGAGGTTAAGTCTGATTTGTTCAGAATCACAGGATGTTGAGTGTCCCTGCCATGACTCGAACCCTGTTCCTCAGCTTTGAGGTTGACCGCCCTAGCCATTAGGCCATATCCTCTAATATTAATGCATGTTGTGAAGATTCAAAATGTATTTGGCCGGAGACAAAAGCTTTTCACTCACTAGATCTGTGAGTGTGCAATCACACTCAAGGCTCTGACATTACAGACACCCTGAAAAAGAAGAGGTTAAACTCACTCTAGCAGACTTTTATAGTGCAAATATTGCATGCACAGCTTACATTGGAAAGTGCAAATGTTTGATGTATTTAGGCATTTCAATGAGCTAGCAAGGATGGCACATTACAATCAAGAGCTGTATACAGTGCTGTGTACACTATTTTGGGAATGCACTTCACTGGAGGAGGCTTCTGCTCATTTTGTGACATCTCTCATGTTTTGCTTTTTTAACAAAACTCATAATGATCTTTCCTTAGCATTGTACTTGATTTAGCTGTATATCTAAACCATCTGCAAAAGGTCCACAGTCATGGACAGTGCACACTATATAAGTGTCATCTTTAGTCATGTAACCTATGTTCCCTTTTCCTGAATATCATCCGGATCTATTCTACAAAAGGATATGTTCATTTATCCAATGTAGAGCATAAACTAGGTCAGGAACTAGGTCTTAACCCCTTCGATACTCATGGCGGAACGGTTTCCATCATGAGCGTCGGTTGGCCTGTGCTCATGACGGAACCGTTTCGTCATGAGTCCATAATAAGCCCAATAGAACGTTCAGCACAGCGCACGAATTTGCGCCGCGCTGATGAGGTTAAAGTCAAGTTGTGAAATGAGAATCAGAACACCTCAAAAACAATTTGAAAACTAACCTGGAGAGCAGAAGTCTTCGTATCAACTTGTGAATAGTTGGCCAAACTGAGGTGGAGCAGGAGGACATTGTGGGATTACCTATGATACTAAAACACATAAAGGTACATCTAGGCACTGTGATAAATATTCAAAGTGGGGAAAAAAATTGCCAGGGAGCGAAAACCTTCTGCCATCAACCTGCTAATGGTCAATGCTGCTGGAATATACTCAAAAGGCACACAATTGATGGACGGACTGCAGAACAAACCAAAAATTCACCCCAATCAAGAGATCTGAGTTAAAACCATCATTCCTTTGCTCACCATAACACCCTAGTTTACACCTGAAGATATGCAAATCAGTCTTGACCCTGTGCCTCATGGGAGCAGTCCAGTCTGAACTGCCACACCAGGTCCTCCCTGTACTGGAAACAAGCATCCTAGGACCGGTTTTGGGGTTTCACCCCAATCAGTCAGGAGAGCTTGAATCCAGTGGCACAATGAGCCCAGTACTCACGTCTGGGCATACCCGGTGCACTTACGGCAAGAAAGCAAAAGAAACACAATTGATGGATGAAATGCAGAACAAATCAAAACATTCACCCCAGTCAAGAGATCTGGGTTAAATCCATCATTCTTTTGCTCACTATGCTCCCCAGTTTAGACCTGGCCATATGCAAATCAGTCTTGACCCTGTGCCTCATGGGAACAGTCCAGCCCGAACTGCCAAGCCAGGTCCTCCCTGGACCGGAGACAAGCATCTTAGGACCGGTTTCGCTGTTTCACCCATCATCAGCCAGGGTAGCTATCATTTGAGATGATGTGTATATGTGCTCACACATGCAGTGCCGGTATGCAAATTCTTCAATTCCCCTATAAAGCTGAAAAAGTAAATATAGTCCTTAATCTGTTTAATATTGGTTCATCATTTCATACAAACAAAACAGATCACTAATAAACGAAGGAAATGCTTGCTGTTGGGCATTTCCGGATCCTTTTTTGATGCATGGTATATTCTTGGTGAAACTCTAACCATGGCTTTGTGAGATAGTGCAGTTTGGACTGGAGCAGCTGAGCTACAAGAAAACTAACAGGCCTTAAGGAAGACAACAGTGAGCATTAATCACCTTGTCACGGGGATGACTAACATGCTTAACAGACGCTTAAGTTAATGCATGTAACACTGACAACGGAGATTTTACCTATTGCACTTCAGTGGTGTTCCCTTTTACAAGCTACTTTATGGCCTATAAATCATTGTTAATGTTCTACAGCTGTGCAGTTGCAAATGAATCGACAGCCCAATAAAGCCAGGATCAACGTGCTCTTGCCATTGCGTGCACTTAGCCAATGGCACGACCCATCAGCGCAGACCATGCTGCAAGCAGCATTTGATGCCATCGTGTACAAAGGTTGCATGTGTTTATGTTCTTCTAAACATTAATAGATTTTCTTATAAATATACCTTCTTTTAACATCATCTTGGAAGTCATTTTTTTTTCCAGACAGGAATCGGTTACAAAGGAGCTATCTAGGTCTGTGCATTGAACATGTGTGCACCACATGCATGTGCAATCACACACACTATACTTTTAGCATATTTCAAGAGGCTGTCTTCGGTTTGGAACCTGGGACACAAGAAATCCAAAAACACGGTACATGGATATTTAGGCGTCAAACAGGAGCATACTTTTCTGTTTGTTTTCTGTTCTCAAAGATTATGAAATGCATAGGTGGAGAAGTGTGACTCAATGGTTAGAGCGGCAGACCCTGATGCAGAGGTCTAGCCCAGGACCAGGGTTCAATTCCCGATGCGGCAGGTTCTTGGGCTCAAAATTCCACGGACCTGATAATTCTCGCCTCGGTGCCTATTCCAATCATGGAGTGCAACTCTGGGCAATAGCTTGCTTAATCTCCACAACGCTAAGGATGCCTGCCCTCCACCTTGGGGGTGCCCAGGAGTGGATGACTCACAGTTAAAGCCAGGATGGGTTCCACAGCGGTATTCGTACAAGTGCCTTGAGACCCTTGCGGGTGAGTAGTGCGATATACAAGTATCAATTTAAATAGGCTTTCAGGTGCACTATTGGGAATATCTTTTTGAAAGGTTCCTGTCCTGCCAGTGTGGGTGAAATAGGGATAGAGGCAGAACGATTATGCTGTATTGGATTTGCCCTAGAATAGTGCACTGTGGAATTGTTGCAGTGAGGCTAAAGTATGTGCTGGAAAAGTGGGCAAGGTTGCCACTGCAAACTTTTCCCTCATTGTTTAGGTAGTATCCAGGCGTCGCCCTCACCCACTGGCGAGTGAAATCTACAATGCTGGCATCTTACCCACAGACCATCAGAACACTCTCGGGACCTGCAGAAACATAGAAGAGGACTGGACTTGATGTTTTTTTTACCTGTGTGGCGACGTGAAGGGCGGCCAGCCCTTCTACATGTAGCTAGCCTCGGACGTGGATTCAAATATTGCAAATTATTTAATTGCCTTAAAATGTGCAGTGTGTCCAAGATGTCAGAGGCTTCAATAAGGAAGGACAAGGAGGCCCTGCTTGCTTTCTATTTCTCTGTAATGAACACTATTGAGGCTTGCCAGTTCTACAAAGATTTCAACAGTAAAACTGATTTTCTGATGGTAAGAGGCCAGAAACAGGTATTTTGCTTTAACTGATGAAATCAGATTGACAGTTTCATTTAGTCTCAATGGATGCCTTTTGTCACACTCATTTAGCCCACTTTTTATTTCACTGTAATGTTGAATGCACATGTTTTCATTGTAGGTGAAATTGTATTGATGGGATATATGAACTAAAACATTTTTGTTGTTGGAACAGGCACAATTGGCAGACTAACTTGTTGGTGAATCGCAATTTTGTTTAGTGATTCAGTATTTGGAAGAGATGTGTTTTTGGCGTCCCTTCCAAATACTGAATCACAGTGGAATGTATGAATGTTTCGTGACCAAGTTACGGTTGCAAAACATTACTATTTCACGGACACCTCGGAGGAGGTGATAACCATTCGTCAAGGGAACCACTCCCCTTTGTGAGTGTTGAAACTGTTATTTTTTGAGAGCAGACAGTGGTCCCAATGACTACTGCCTGCTCTTAAAAAATGAAAGTAAAATGTTTCATTTTATTTTTTTAACGCATCACATTTGCATTTTTTTTAAAAAAAGATTGCTTCATTAAAAAGCAATCACATACATAATTTTCTGCTGACCTTAGAGGGCCACCATCCCTGTGATGGCTGCAATTACTAAAGGGTCACAAACTGCAACCTTCCTCATTAATATTCATGACCCTCAGAAATCGTTATTTAAGAGGTGTACATTGTTGTTCCTTAGGAATTGTGATTTCCTAATTGAGATTTGTTAAGAACTGCAATTAGTAAATTGCAATTAGTAAATTGCAATCCCTAAACTCTGTACATTTGGCCAATTGTATTAACACTTTCAGCAATATGGATAGTGAGCAACAGAAGCCATTGCAATCCAAGGTACATGCTTTAGGCATCTATAATGCTGGAGCAATTTTGGTAGCTCAGCAGATGTGGGATTTGTTAGGCAGACATTTCCTCTTAATTTCTTGAGTCACTATTCATAAATACATTAAATTAAATTTACAGCTGGTAAAATATATTTGGTTCTTGGATGCACAGTGGATTTACTCTTTATTTGACCATAAGACATCATTGTACATCATGAACATTTTCATGGTGAATGTGTCCTTGAAGAAGGGGTAGCGATATTTCAAATGTACAGGTACAGGATACAAAACCCTTTTTTCTGTAATGGAGGCATTTTACCGTTCATATTTATTGGTATGTGATAAATGAGTGTAAAGTGTTTTGCTTGCTTAAAAGTAAAAACCTTTTTTATAGTATAAAGTTGAGTAATCCAAGAGTATATTGATTCCTCAATTGCATTTTGTCTCTTCATGTTCACAATATGATGGAATATTTCAATTTTAACCTGCACAACTAAGTCTGGAAATTGTTTTCTTTGATTCCTGGCAGTATTGGGATAACTTTGACATTATAAAAATGAAAGAAATAATTGGTTAACACGTTAGTTAATGAAAGGTTATGCAAGAATAGAGTATGAGGCCACAAATTGAAGAATGTGACATTTGAACTGAGAAGTGTTGGCAATTAACCATAAATGCTCTTTGACAATGTGAGTTGCCTGGACACTGTTAAATCACCCATGAATTTAGTATTGGGTTTTCACCCATCTGCTTGCTTCTGTCAAAGGAATCATCTACATTGACATTTTAGGGATGGTTTGGATTATCTCCAAGGATTACTTTATGGGTACCCCTGCACTTATTAAGTGAACAGCACACTAAAAGATTACGGTCCTCCGCATGTACTGTAATAGGATGTTTCAGGAATCTGTGCTGCCTCCCTGTATCTTCCATACAACACAGTAACTACCAGAGCATGTTCTACAATACCTGCCACTGTGTAAAGGGAATGTGGGATTCTGAGGTGAGGTCTTACACTGGGGAAGGGACATTGGGCCAGAATCACAAAATAATTTCCCCATAGACACAAAATGAGTAAAACCCTTTGGTACATCTGGCCCATTGTCTCCAAGTCACTAAACCACATATAAATCAACTGAGAAGAATGGGGACTTTAACTATTTTAAAGCATGCCTTGAAACAATACTTTAAGTTGACTCAAGCTCTTCCACAGTTTTCAGCTCTCTCCGTAAATTCATATTACGATAAATTTGATGATAAGAGGACTATAGGACAGATTCATTTGTATAAATTGAATGAGTTCAGCATATAATTTTACCTTGGGTTGTATATTAGAATGTCACGTACAGATATATTGTCTGATGTAAATAGTGTGGTCTAAATGTCATGTACAGAAATACCATACCATTGGATTTAGATTTCCAAATATTAGCTCCGATAGTGTAATCGTTTGTTGAGGAATTTAGGACACGTTATTCTGGTACCATACACCACAAAGTATTATTGAGATGGGTAATCTAGGCTTATAATTACTGTTCAGCCTGCTATTGTTTCATTTGGGAACACAACTGCAGTATTTGTATATTACATGCCCAAACAGAGTAAGCATCCATCCTCATCATCAATGCTCTATATTCGAGGGCCAGAGACAATCATAAAAGTATACATAAAAATAAATCAATATATAAGCATACTTAGCTATAAATTCATACGTTTACAATCAAAGACATCTGATTTGGAAAAGTTCCCTACACTGAAGGACACATCATCAATTGGCAACAATTGTAAATTACAAAAAATTACTTACATTGTTGCATTCTTAGGAGCAGTAATAGAAAATGTGATCTAAAAAATCTATAAACTTAACAGAATAGAATGAAATGTAGTACAGATTGAGCAGAGGTGCTGCCACAAAAACATTTTACCTCATCTAAGTTGCTATAATATTCCAAAGGAAACAGGGTAAATAACATATTGTACCAGCTCTAAACCTCAATAACAGAGCCCTTTTCCAACTATTGCATCATAGGGTAAAATAAGGCTCCAAACTGACGTTAGTTTTTAAAATGTTATAGTGGCAAACAGGTGGTTTTCTTAAATTCTAGACTTTCCATATGAATACAGTGCCTTTCCAAAAATAATTGTTTGACAGACAATTTGTCGCCTTTACATAAAGTAGATGGATTGTCAGGCAAAGGTCTACCAAATCAGAAAAACTCAGTGGAACATATCTGAGCCAGTGAATATCCAGGCAATGCTCACATGGAAAACTATCATCAATGATGGACTGAGTCAAAGTAGCCTGAGGTTTAATCCACACTGAGGGCCATAACAAAAGGGGCCTCAAATTAATATTGCCGGTTTAATAAGTGTATAAAATTTACAAACTGTGATATAGTGTAATGACAGTATGTACACGATTTCCAAAAACTTGTCAAAAAGGAAACAGAATGAAGAACCTAGTTTATGCTGTTTCTCCCTACTAAAAATATTGTTGCACAGTGTGTGCAGTCGCTGTTTTCTCTTCTTTAATTATGGGAGAATAACTCTCTGACACTGATTAAATTGCTCAGTACAGTTCTAATATTTTCTTGCTTTTGGCACATATTAGTTTGTGTGAGAAATGCAAAAACACTTTGAGAAGTAAGAGAGTAATTTATTTTTTGTAAATATCTGCACACGCTAATTGCTGTGACAAGACTTTAGGTTTTGAAGCTTGCCGCTCGTGTTTTCTGAAGATGAACAGGTGTTCCATTACATGCATTTCCTTCCAGTTGTTTAAGATCTAGCGTAAGTGTTTGAAATCCTAAAACATAAAAGATTTGCATACATTTACTTTGTAGGACTACAGAAGAAAGGTATGTTGACTAATGTCCTCAGTTTTTTTCATTAGATAACCATTCCTAAAGATGGAGTATGTGTCTGTATTTTCAGTCCACATTAACATATTTTTCCAGTCCACAGATAACAGAACTGTTTTGCCATTTTATGTTAATGCCGACAGGGAATGGTTTGTGTTTTTTTTTGGACAATAGGAGCATGAGTTGTTTATATGCAAAATCTTCCCTGTTAGGATATTTGTTACATATAGCACACCAAGGGAAGAAAGGACCCCAACTATTTAAGAAACAATGTGATCAAATAAGTATTCATCAGGGAAATTGTCACAGTAGTCATCACTTAAAATATTTCTCATTCTGGCAGCTATATTACACAACTAGGTTGTTTGGGGACCGAAATAGCTCTGTTACAAATACTAGCTTCACTTTAAGTGTGGTTGTAAAGCTGATATGCACTTAAGAGTGCATTGAGATTGATTTATATTACAAAATGCCAGTACCGCAGGGCCAAGAAAGTGAGGACACTTCATTGGTTGGAGGGCAAAACAAAATGAGTTAAAACAGATCTAAAAGACACACAAGGACTTTGGAATTAAATGTTACTATGTCTGCCAAAACTCCTGTTAAAATGTAGAGCACTATGTCCTTTTAGTTCTCATCTAATTACCATTGGTACGTCTACGGAAGTGACGTCACCACATAGGATTTCAGGATTATAAAGAATTGAACATCCTGCTAACTTTTCAATAGAACCACTTCATCTCCTAGAAGACTATCAAAATGGAATTACTTAATAGAACCAGTGAATATCCATGTGTGAATGTGCCCACCATGACAAAGAGAAGCTTCCAAATGGATGTGCATCTTCTGCTCATCATCCTGTGGCCATGTACTTTGAGCTAGTGAGAAGATGTAAGTAGACTAACCATTACTACATACTACAATGAAAATATATGACATGGAAAATGATTTAAAATATATTTCATGCTACTGGTGGCTTAAAAGAGCAAAGTGACCTAAACACCTTGCTAAAAATCATTGTAGGCTGAATTATGGGTATTATGTTTTTTTCAATGTGGATGATGCATGTCATTATATTCCGATTTCATCAATGAAGCATATCAATCAGTTGAAATATGCAGATAATCTAAGATTAAAATCCAATCATAATGATTGCTTCCTAAAGTCCTTTATGGATTTCCTAATCAGAACATTTATTAAAAATATAACATATGGATACATTTCTGAGACCACTGGCTGAAGGGGAAAAGAGGAACGTTGCACAATATAGTGTTACATTACTAGAAGACCTCTAACATCTGTTACTCAGGGAGGTTAACGTGTACATGATTTTCAACATCCTTAGTGTAAAGTTTAGTTTATTGAAATTATTTATTTGCATGGAGGTTTGCTTAGTGTATCAACATTTCTGGCCATGCCTCAACGTGTGTTTTGATCAGCTGACAGGTGATAGAACTACTTGTGAAATACTAAATCTGGTCTAATTTCTGTCAATGTGCTTGTGGCTTGTTACAGAACATACAGCACCTTAAATGTATGTGCGGGGTTTCATTTAATTTCATACAGCTTTTTTCGATCATTGTGAACAGAACATAAAAGCAAAAGAATACATATAAAAAATATCCAGTATGTGCGGGGTTGATTTAGCCTCCATGAATGGTGATCACTACTCTCAGATGGTAGCGGCACCACTGATACTCCAGGGGAGAATCATCAGTACTGACACATTGTAGCATTAAAGAATAGCCCTAATCAGCCAACATTGATATTTTATGGAATTTAAAGTAATATTGTGAAAGCAAGATGGGATGATTGAAAACCTTTATACTGGTGCAGTGGACAATGTAGCGATACATCTTTGTCTTTTGTTACTATTTCATAGGCTGGAGCCATTACAAAAATTGCATTCATTTCCCTTCATAAAAAACTGCTTCTACCACAAGCCCAAATTTAGTGTAGCTTCATAAAGCATTTGCTGCGTAACAGTATATTAAATATTATAAAAAATTGAGCCTCTGACCAGGTGTTGAAACAATTAATGAAAGGAAATCAAGGAATGCTTTTATCACAATGTATATTTCATGAACCCCCAAAATGATATGATCAGAACTAAGTTGATAATAGTATAAAATATATTTTAGGGTTAGACTTGGTATGGAGACTGTAGGAAACATGAAGGGTTCCTTGGATTAGTGAAAGATGGGAAGCATGAATACGCTGACTGTATTGCGACAAATAGAATGCATATGCCATATATATTTTGCAGATGTGAGAAAGTAAATAGATAGAATAGATATTACCCTGGACTGAAACAACACTGAAAAGATGTAAACAAAGTGCCGCTCGTAGTGGCTTCTTGCTGACATTGGACTTTGGGGCAGTTTGTAAACTGACCAGATTGCGAGGAACAGCAGCCCCTGTTTCCCCGCAGTTGTGTGCCTCTTCTCGCCCCTCTCACTTGATGGTATATCTCTGTGCACGCACCTCGCTTCGCGGAACGCGCGCCGGGCGAAGCACGGGTCAAGGGCGGGCCCGTTTTAGCCCGGAGGAGACCGGACCGGGCTATTCCCCTTTCATCTCTCCAGGCCCATCCCGAGGTGGAGTAGGCTCTCTGTAAGTCCTCAACTACTATTGTATCTATCGCTGGGGAAATGTCAGGGCGGGAAAGTAGGAGCAAGGCACTGACTTCGCGTGGCTATGTAGCGGGGACATTGGACAATTTTATCATCAGAGCCAACTCATTGCTGGATCATGAAATAACCTTGATGGAGCTCCGGCTTTCCCAAGACATTGAAAACGCAAAGAGATCATCACTGGGTCATATATCGAACGGACGTACACTGGAGCAAAGATCGAATTCGGTGGCAATCGACGCCCCCGAAGCCAGTGCGAATTCACAAACCACTGAGACTAGACAGGTTATGGGTACTTTAGTATTATCTGGCGAAACACTGCTATCACCTATAGCCGAGACAAACCCAGTAGTAAACTCGGCCAACACCCTGGTAGTCGATAGTCCAGAAAGGCCCAAAACCCAACAGTTACGGGGGAATCGTGAGGGGGAGGTACCTAAGAGGAAGCATGGTGCCCAAACATTTGATGGGAGGAAGTCAAAGCATGCCAAACATTCTAAAAACTCTGACCCTGTGGGTGTGGGTAAGGTCATGGAGGTTCCTACAGTAACCATTGCATCAGATACCACTCCAGTATCATCCTCACCAATTCCAATTCTACGTGAGGAAAACATCAGTATTATAACACCTACAGGGGAGGACCTACCCACACAGAAAATGGTTGCCCTCCTGAGGTCTCTACTTAACCCATTGGAAGCTAGACTCTCCCAGATTGAGCTTAGGCTAATAAAAATTGAAAAAGCAACCACAGCTATTGCTGATTCCCAAAAAACCAATAAGACTATGCAGCAAGATTAATAAGGCCCAGGGGGGAGCATCGTCACAAAATCTTATTCTTCCATCATCTCCGGCATACATATTAGAGACTACCCCCAATCACAACCCACCTTCTGCTCTTTTTGATAATGCCCCAATAAAGGCCAAAAAGGTTAAACCCAATGAGCCGTACGAATCCCAAGTGGGGAGTGTCCCAACTAAGAAACTCAGAATTGATCTACCCCCAGACTCAAGCCCCTACATAGTGGTCCTATTTGGGGTTCCCGAGTTAAATGATCCGGCTAGGGAATCCTTTGTGTCATTAAAAAATAAAGTTGCTGACTGGCTGAATAAAAATAGACCGCTCCCAGTACACATTTGTAGCGAGATTTTGATGGGTCGTAGGGCGTCCTGGGTGGGTCACAGGCCAAAAAACATCAATGGCGACTGCATTTTGGTTAACTTTAGGGGCCCATATATGTGACTGGTCGTATTGTGACCCTGGGACAGCCATACAGCCACTTCCACTATCTTACTTTTATCCACCTGGTACTTTGCGTTACAACCCTGTGACGGAGACAGATTGGGTGAGAGTGGAAGCAAGAGGGGTGGGTAGGACAAACAGGGACAGGTTAGATCAGCCCCATTTATCTACCTATTTTCTGACTTATAATCGCTACAGTAGCTTGGATATGGTTGATTGACTGCAGCACAAGCAAGGGGACTTTCCGGGACCCCGGCCAGTAGCTGGAGACAGCAACTTAGTGATTGTATCCAGTGGGAGTCCCATAAGTAACCAAGGAGATAGGACCGTGGGCAGTAGCTTGGAAATCATTAAGTCCCTAGTACCGCAGGTCCGCCTACCCCCCTACCACAGACCTGTCCAATCCGGTTCTAGGCTCTAACATGCTAGCCAACTTACTAGGTTCTTCAACTGCCGCAATAATATTCGAAACAGGTCTTAGGGATGCAGAAGGCTGCTATTCCAGTAGCTGCAACCTAGGCATACTATCGATATTGTCTTGGAATCTAGCAGGTCTGCCGAATAAAATGGCTTGCCCAGAGTGGGGATCCTTCATAGAAAAAAAATGATGTATGTCTCTTTCACGGAGACTTGGGCCCGAGAGGACCAAATACATGCAGGTTTTGCCTCATTTAATGTGCCGGCACACTGGGGGGGAAGGGACGTCCGTCAGGGGGTCTTACAATCTGGGTGGGTTCCCACCTGGGATGTAAGGCTAAGACATTGAATACTCACTCTGACGATGTTCAATGCGTAGTTCTAGAATGGCCTAACGCTTTTAAGCTAGCTCTGGTCAATGTATATTCTCGACCAGTTAGCATAACTAGTGATTTGAGAGCCATCGAGGCGCTGTCCCAGTTTCTATTTAGAAAAGGGGGTGGTGATGAACAGAGTGTCTGAGTTAAACAGACCACTCTTACCCAGTCCAAAGATCAGGGCTTGATCCATCACCGTTATTTATCTCACTGCCCCATCCCAGCTCAGAACCTGGCTATATGCAAATCAGTCTGTCCCTGGCCCAGTGCATCATGGGAACAGGGCAGACTAAACTACCAAGCCAATTCTTCACCAGAAAGGAGACAAGCTACCGGGGACCGGTTTCTGGCATTTCAGCCTTCTTCGGCCCGGCTTGCTTGAATCCTGATGGAGCAGTGAGAAAGGGACTCATGTCTGAGTATACCCTGCCACACCTATAGTGGCCAAAAACGATTTAGAAAAGGGGGTGGTGATGAACAGAGTGTCTGAGTTAAACAGACCACTCTTACCCAGTCCAAAGATCAGGGCTTGATCCATCACTGTTATTTATCTCACTGCCCCATCCCAGCTCAGAACCTGGCTATATGCAAATCAGTCTGTCCCTGGCCCAGTGCATCATGGGAACAGGGCAGACTAAACTACCAAGCCAATTCTTCACCAGAAAGGAGACAAGCTACCGGGGACCGGTTTCTGGCATTTCAGCCTTCTTCGGCCCGGCTTGCTTGAATCCTGATGGAGCAGTGAGAAAGGGACTCATGTCTGAGTATACCCTGCCACACCTATAGTGGCCAAAAACGATTTAGAAAAGGGGGTGGTGATGAACAGAGTGTCTGAGTTAAACAGACCACTCTTACCCAGTCCAAAGATCAGGGCTTGATCCATCACCGTTATTTATCTCACTGCCCCATCCCAGCTCAGAACCTGGCTATATGCAAATCAGTCTGTCCCTGGCCCAGTGCATCATGGGAACAGGGCAGACTAAACTACCAAGCCAATTCTTCACCAGAAAGGAGACAAGCTACCGGGGACCGGTTTCTGGCATTTCAGCCTTCTTCGGCCCGGCTTGCTTGAATCCTGATGGAGCAGTGAGAAAGGGACTCATGTCTGAGTATACCCTGCCACACCTATAGTGGCCAAAAACGATTTAGAAAAGGGGGTGGTGATGAACAGAGTGTCTGAGTTAAACAGACCACTCTTACCCAGTCCAAAGATCAGGGCTTGATCCATCACCGTTATTTATCTCACTGCCCCATCCCAGCTCAGAACCTGGCTATATGCAAATCAGTCTGTCCCTGGCCCAGTGCATCATGGGAACAGGGCAGACTAAACTACCAAGCCAATTCTTCACCAGAAAGGAGACAAGCTACCGGGGACCGGTTTCTGGCATTTCAGCCTTCTTCAAGCAAACCGGGCCGAAGACGGCTGTAATGCCAGAAACCGGTCCCCGGGAGCTTGTTTCCTTCCCAGTGTAAGAATTGGCTTTTGTAGTTTGGTTTGCCCTGTTCCCATCATGCACTGGGACAGGAACAGACTAATTTGCATACAGCCAGGTTCTGAAACTGAGATGGTGCAGTGAGCTAAAAAACGGTGTTGGATCTAGCCCTGATCTCTTGACTGGGTGAGAGCTTTCTGCTTAATTCAGAGACTCTGTCCCTCACCACCCCTTGTTGTAAATATTTTTGTCCACCCTAAGCGTGGAAGGGTATTCTCAGATGTGAGACCCTTGCTCATTGCACCATCAGGATTCAAGCAAACCGGGCCGAAGACGGCTCTAATGCCAGAAACCGGTCCCCGGGAGCTTGTTTCCTTCCCAGTGTAAGAATTGGCTTTTGTAGTTTGGTTTGCCCTGTTCCCATCATGCACTGGGACAGGAACAGACTAATTTGCATACAGCCAGGTTCTGAAACTGGGATGGTGCAGTGAGCTAAAAAACGGTGTTGGATCTAGCCCTGATCTCTTGACTGGGTGAGAGCTTTCTGCTTAATTCAGAGACTCTGTCCCTCACCACCCCTTGTTGTAAATATTTTTGTCCCAGTTTCTAAACACCATTACTGGCAACTCTTATCTTTTGGTAGGGGGTGATATGAACTGCCACTTTGAGCCACTAGCGGGAATGAGGGATGGCACATCCTTGGAAGAGGATGTCAAAAGGTCTATACCATTGACCCAGGCGCCCTCGCCAAGGTCATGGTCTCCCCTAGCCGTTCACATTACGGCATTAACTCTCAATCACTTAATTAGGGCTTGCAATGGTCGCATGCCCTCGGACATGCCATCCAAGTGTACGGTTAATAAGCCCGGACAAGAGTCACGGCTGGATTACATACTAGTCAAAACTAGGCTATGGCCCAGGGTTATTGATTTTAGGGTTACTGCAAGACCCGAGAGTGACCACAACGCGCTAGTTCTGGAACTCACCCCCCCCCCCCCCGGGACTACCAAAGACAATATGAATGGCTCTGCTGACCCTTACACTAGGATCATTCTATCTAAGGATAGACGCAGATTCAGATGGGATAAAATAGTAGTACACCCAGAAGATGTTTGCAAACTATACTCACAGATAGTGCCCGTATTTGAAGAGGTTTGTGCCTTAACCACACGACCTTCTCCCCCAGACTTTCCTATTAAACTTCAGGCACTTTATATTGATTTAGCAAGCACCTTAGCTGAGGGATTTAACCCCAGGGTGACCAAACGGAATAACAGGGGTCCCACAAGCTCATGGTACAACGCAGCCTGTAGAAAGGCTAAAGCAGAGCTAGTACTGGCTTTGAAGCAGAATTATAACAAACTACAAATCCAAGCCAGGTGAACAGAATACAAGCGGCTGATTAAGTGTGCAAAGGCAGAGTGGAACCATGACAAGTGGATTAACCTAACTGCCGCCCTTGATGCTAGAGACTTTCGTAAACTTTGGTCTATTGTCAATACAGGTTCTGGTGAGCCGGTATCGGCCGTTGAACCAAACATAGCAGCCGAAGTGTGGGAAGAGCATTTCCGTGCCTTGTACTCAGCGGACGATGGTATGGTAGTCAGGGATATAGAACTGACGCTGTTACCACCTACCCCGCAGCTTGAGGCGATCGACTTTACAACAGAGGAGGTCTGCAATGTGATAGCTAAACTTATGGTTGGTACAGCCCCAGGTTTGGATAAACTCTTGGGAGACCTCTTCAAACACGAACCAAAGATATGGGGTCCTTATTTACAGATGATGTTTAATGCAGTCCTGAGAGGAATGGCGGTACCCTGTACTTGGCTGGGCGCAGAGATAGTCCCTATATTTAAGAAGGGTTCCCCTCTGCTTCCAGCCAATTACAGGCCTATTAGCCTTATTGATGTGCCGCAGAAGATCTTTGCTAGGCTAATTCTAGATCGCCTACAGGACTGGATAGAGGACCATTCAATTCTTAGCCCATATCAGGCAGGGTTTAGGAAAAACACATCTACCATGGACTAAATTTTACGTCTGACTTTAATATTTTGGAAAATTGTCAGGATAGAGGGTGGCAGCCTCTACATGGTGTTTGTGGACCTACGCGCTGACTTTGATTTGGTCCCACGGGAAAACTATGATCTGTGCTACTTGAGCTGGGTATACCACCTCAACTTTTGAACATGCTGATGAGGCTTCATGAGGGGAATTTCGCACGGGTTAGGTGTGGGAAGAATGGAGCACTATCGTCTAGATTCCCTGTTGACAGGGGGGTAAGGCAGGGGTGTGTCTTGGCACCTACCCTGTTCTGCCTCTATGTCAACGGGGTAATCGCCCATTTGAACGGCATGCTGAACTCGATGCCCCAAAGCTGGCAGGTAGTAGGGTGCCTGCGATTATGTTCGCAGATGACACCCTCTTGCTGTCTAAATCTCCAATGTGGATACAGCGCTTATTGGAGGATTTGAGGCATTTTGTGGCGGGCGGGGTTTGGAGAAAAAATGCTCTCAATATTCATGATCTTCAACCCCCCCGCCACCACTCGTCTGAACCCCAGCATAGGCACAACTAAATTGGAAAGGGTTCAGGTTTTTGAATATCTGGGGGTAACCATAAATGAGAGCATGATGTGGGCCCCCCAGCAAATTAAGTCCCAAATGAAACTGGCCCAACTTGCAGGGGGTATCCTCAAGCTCTCCAATACGTCGACCATTAAACCTATTGGTCCACCCTTGAAAATTTATAAAATGAAAGCAAGGGGGGCGCTCATGTACGGTCGCGAACTCTGGGGCTCCTCATGTAGGACTGAGATCAGCAAAACTGAAAATAAATTTTTAAGGCAATTACTGGCCCTACCACCTAGTACTCCCCTCCTACCCCTGAGGTTTGACTTGGGTCTTAGACCGATAGACGAGGAATTAGGTCTTAAACCCCTAAGGTTCTGGCCTAGGCTCTGGACAATACCTGAGCTGCTAAATTATAGGCTGGAAATCAAAGAAATACTAAGTCTACCTAATGCAGGGAAGATTCAGTGGCTCATGTACATTAAGAATGAATGTGGGAGGTTGGGAGTACCTGCACTGTGGTCTGATCCCGAGTCTGGCTGCAATGCGGTCTCTGGCAAGCACTTATCGAGCTTGTTCCACAACTGTAAACTTACTGCTGCTCTTCATAATCCCCAAGTTGGCACCCTAACCGACTCCTTTTTAAGGGTCAAAGATTTCTATCATTTTGAATGTGTCATGGATGACATCTACCCTATTTTAGCAAGGAAACTGTATCTACAATGGAAAAATGGTACTCTACCGATTAGAGCCTTTACTAGTAGATTGTCCCATCCTCCCCAAAAAACTGCCCTGGCTGTAACTGTGACTTAGAAAATGATCTACATGTTCTCTTCTTTTGTCCAGCATACTGTAAGACCAGGAGGTATTGGCTCATACCCCTGTGCAAGAACTTGGGTTTTTCACATTGCATGCAAGCTTTTAGAATATTTGAAACAGAGTTATCCAGACCCATTGTATTTGCCGTCTCACAATTTCTCGCAGCTATGTGGTATAAGTGTAGGCTTTTGATTACTACTGCATACAATTGTGTATAGTAGCTAATTGTAGGCTTCAAATGAACTAAGGGACATACTGCAAGTTTTATGTTTTTATGTTATAATATCTATGGTCTATTTTAAAAATCTACTTTTTAGCACTAATATTAACTTTTATTTATGTCAAATGAATTTACGTGTCATCCGTGTACATTGTATTTTAAACATGTTTTGATCTTCTTTTATGGCTAAAATTGCCGAAATAAGATTTATGAATGATATGATCAGAACTAAGTTGATAATAGTATAAAATATATTTTAGGGCTAGACTTGGTATGGGGCCTGTAGGAAACATGAAGGGTTCCTTGGATTAGTAAAAGATGGGAAGCATGAATATGCTGACTGTACTGCGACAAATAGAATGTATATGCCATATATATTTTGCAGATGTGAGAAAGTAAATAGATAGAATAGATATTACCCTGTAATGAAACAACACTGAAAAGATGTAAACAAAGTTTTTGTGAACCCTGAAAAAATATTTACCCCAGAAGTCTGAATGTGAGTGAGTCACTGTTTTCTGACAATGCAAAAACTCCTGCTAGCACGATGGTTGACATTCTGGTTTTGTGGTATTTACCACACCTGGTTATTACTGCGTGTAAATGTCTCTATCTGACTAGTCACCCCATTTTTTGCTGAATTGGATAGATTTTGTAGGCTTTGCATACTGTGCTCTGATGCCACAAACATGTAGAAATAGCTTAATCCTTGATTGACTTACCTAACTTTCTTATAAGCCAATTGTATAAACACATATATCCTATAAAGTTAAAATGTCAGCTTTGGACTGCAGCACTTATTGTGCTATCCTCTAGTGTGACAAAGAAAACCCTGGTTTCAGCCTGCAGCCTGACAGCTGCAGTGTAAAACCTGCACCAGAAGAAAACTTCCTTTTAATAATAATAGGTCACCCATATGTAGGCCTTTTTAATCTACCATGTAGTGTGCATTGCATTTAAAAGTTGGACATGTGTACATTTAATTTACCATATCCCTACAATGACAGAGCCCTAAAACATGCTTTCCCTTTGGTGTGTCCAGCTGTCCTATGTAGAAAACATATTAAAATCTAATAATAAAAAAAGAAACTATCATTTGTAATAGTTATTAATAATACAATTCCACACTAGAGTCAGATTTCTAATACATATTAAGGAACCATAACTTTACAAATTTACCCTTTTCCTGTCTGAACTATCAGAAGACTAATAAGCATTATCCACTGCCAAAAGCCAGCTTGTGCTGAGCCCTTTAAGAGGTGTAAACAAGCTATTAAATATCTCCCTTGAGGATACAATAGCCTAGCCTGAATGAGCAGAGATGACTATTCTAAGCTCAATAGAATATGCAGGGTGTGGGGTTGTTTACCTCTTGTTGACACCACAGTGTCAGTTCAAACATGACAGGTCTGTCTGAAGTAAATGTTTTGAGTCCTTCAAAGGGAGCACACTTATGCCAGGACAATTCTTGAGTATCCCCTGTCTGCTTTCTGAAAGGCAATGCTTTTGTCCTACCAGACTGTTTCTAGGTTTGTTTCAAACTGGAATGTCACTAGGATTATTACACCACCCACTAATGTGCCCAGCCTCAGAGCCCATGTTTTGTGGCAGAAGACATTTGTATTATGGAAATTGCCCTGATGCACCACATTTGGGGCCTGTTTGCAGTAAAGCAAGCAAGAACTACTGAAAACGTAGATTATTAAGGACCTGGGAAACTTTACTATGTTGGTCAGAAGGGAACTGAGTGTTTCACAGGATCACCCATCCACAGGCTGCGGAACACTACAAAGCTGAACCTTCACCCAGCTTTCCTCATACCACTACTGGACTTGTGCAACAATAACAAGTAGTCTGAGAACATTGTACAGCTCTTCCACTTGAAATTAAAGGATAGAAAGATCCTCAGTGATCATAATGCTTAACTCCTCTTGGCTCTCCGAATATAGCAAAGCTGATAAAGGCATTACTATGAAGCTTCCCAGCTGACTGGACTTTAAAATTGCTATGTGTCTGACACTCTCAGAGTCTCCACATCCTCCTCCTGAGGTCCTGGGGTCCTTCAAAGTTTGCTACTGGGGTTGTTTAAGTATAAAGAAACAGTTTGGGACGTTTTTCAAAACTTCTGCTCTAGCGCTTCATGGTGACAGATTGCAAAACTATTTGACCAGCAGTTACACAGCGTCAGATTGAATTTCAGATTTGTCACACAAGGAG
Organism: Lissotriton vulgaris; assembly: GCF_964263255.1. NCBI lineage: Eukaryota > Metazoa > Chordata > Amphibia > Caudata > Salamandridae > Lissotriton > Lissotriton vulgaris. Next base: position 999,939,893 of record NC_141689.1, read on the forward strand.
AAGAACTTTTCCACAGAAAAGACCCTTTTCTGATTAAGACTGAGAAATGTTTTCAAACTTCCTTACTACCAGTTCCTAGCAGGGCCAAATTACATAGTGTATCTCTCAATTGCTTCATTGTGCAGGCCTCCAATTACACCCATGTCTAGGTCTACTGTGACAATTGACTGAGATTGGTGCTTTACTCTTCTTGGTGCTATTTTCACCTGAAACTTTTAAAAAAACTCATATCTCTGGTTTCACTTAATGGATTTTGTTATTTTGCTGTTGTTAAGCTCATCAAGTTTTACTTTATTTTATAAATTGGAGTAGGAATATTGTTTTGTTGTTGTGTTTTTTGACTTCTTAATTATTTTAGTACTTCTAAATGCTTTACGCCTGTTCTGTAAGTTAAGTATGTCTGCTCTATGCCACATCTACCAGGGGTTGAGCTCAGATTTAAATAACTGAAAGTGTCATCAAACAGTGCCAAAGTACTTAAGAGATCAACACTGCCTTACCTATGGAAACTCTGACCTAACTATAACTACCCACTAATAACAACCCTATGTCATGTCTGTCTGTCTGTCTGTCTGTCTGTCTGTCTGTCTGTCTGTCTGTCTATCTATCTATCTATCTATCTATCTATCTATCTATCTATCTATCTATCTATCTATCTATCTATCTATCTATCTATTGCTAGATATAACTATGGAAATGTAAAATGTTTGCATTTTAAAAAGATACAATTATTGCTAATGCTTTATTGTTTTATTTAATAATACACTTAAATGTAAAATGAATTAGATTAAATGTGTAACTTAGTTAAGAATTGTCAGCAATATTGCAATTAATCAAAACCACCTTATAACTAAGTATGTTCAAATTTATAAGAACAAGGCATTAAGTGAGAGTAGCTGATAATAATTTTAAAATAGTTTCAAGATAGTATATGAAAATGAATTAATATTTTGAAATTGTTTTGAAATGTAATGCAAAGTTAATTGTAGGAGGCAATATGTTGTATATTTGTCTTTTAAATAGCCCTAGGTTTTAAATATTTGTTTATGGTTATTTTTCATTTTTATTCAACATTAACTTTATTTTGTTTTTTTAAGTTATCAAATGCATTAAATGTCCAAAAATTTACAAGTCTCAGCCTTGATGATGAAAAACTCCAGCAACAGACAAGAAAGTTACCAGTAAAAATGTAATGTTCATAAATACAGTCATAGGATTGTTCACCTCCTCCTTTGAGGGGTTGGAGACTCTGAAGTCTACTTCTAGCTAGAAATTTCCACCCAGAAATGGTTAATAGCAAACAAGTGGAGAGGTAGACCTATTGGTATGTGTATTACCCATTTAAGGGTTGCACAACTGATAATGGCAATCAATAAACGAACAATTACTAAGAAATGTCTTGTTTTGGATATCGTTCTTGGGTCACACTTTACTCCAGTGAGGAAGTCCATTGGTGAACAGGCCTTTTCAATATTTAGGAGGCAGTAGCCCTCATGCAACGCCCTATGGATGGCTATGAAGGCAATGAAGAGGGCTTGGGATGGACAGCAGTTCTTCATTCATGCATTCTTATGCACTGAGTGGCAAAATCTATTTTACAAATGCTCACCATTACAATGGTCTACTTTCAATATTTCATCTGAGTAAGAAAATACATATGCTTTTGTTTTCAAGTACAGTTTTTGTGGACTGGTGCTGCTGTTGGTTTCCTTCTGTGCACCGGGACACTGCTAATGAAGCCCCAGTGTATGTGCTCATACCTCTAAAACATGTCACAAAGTCATATTTAACTATCCTATATGGCCATAGCGTATGGTGCCCAAAATACCCCAATGGCATGGAAAGTTAAATATCAGCAATGCAATGCAGCTCTACAATACTATCCACTGGTTTACCAGTTAAGTATGACTCCATGCCTACCACTGTAATATGGATGCTGAGGTTTAAAACATGCAGCCCAATAAGTTATATTAAAACATTTTTGACAGGGGAAATCCTTAATGTTAAATATTAAAAAGACACCCCTACGTAGGGTTTGGAGCCCACAAGGCAGAATGCATGGTATTTAAAAGTTAAAATGTCCTTATAGTAAATAGCACAAGCACGCTATTTTCACCATGCAAAGATGGCTAGCACATAGAGAAACACTGAGAATTAATATTAAATATTGATTTTGCTATCCCAGGTAAAGGGGCCAGCTAGAAAAAGGACCAAACAATTAATTAAAAATGTATTAAAAGCCCAACTCAAAGCTAAAGCCAGATTTTGTCAGCTATTAAGATAAAGTACATTTTAGAAAGTTCCATTTTCCCTCTCTGGAGCTCCTGGAGGCAAATGTGCTTAAGTCCAACAACTCTAGACCTAAGCCCCATTTGAGGCAAACCAAAATGAGCAATACTGCCCTTGTGCAGAGCCTGTGTGCCAACCAGGGTAATGAGCAATGCCCTATTCCTTGGCCATCTCAAATCAGATATGGGAAAGCTTTCCCCTATACTGTGTTTGGTGCCTTCCTGATTGAAAGGACAAATGTTGGGGCCTCTTCAGGTGTAACATAACATTTTCTTGAGGCAGAAGAGGCACCTTTTTAAGTAAATTAAGTTTCTGGGTACACCCCAACTGGTCTTCCTGCCAGAAAACAAATATATGTCTCTACACTGAAGCCTTTGGTTCTTGTTTGACTGTGAACATTCACACTTAGTGCATTTTGTGCTATTTTTCCTTAAAATCATATTTCTCGTTCCTCTCATTTGATTTTTAAGTATATTGGCTTTTTAACTGTTTTAATACTACTGAATGATTTATGTGGTTTCTCTAAGCTAGGCCAGTCTGATCTGTGCCCTAGTTATCAGGCGTTGAGCCCCGGTGTAAATTCCAGAAACCTTTTTCTGACCCTAACAAAGGTACTTATTTTATTACTTGTGGAGGGCTACGATTCATCCCAACTAATAACTAACATTCCCAACTCTGGGATTGTATAAGTAAGCCAATGAGAGGCTAGGAACAAATGAAATGCTTCTAGATAAAGCAATTAATAGCCTTGCTTAAATCAAGCCATCACATTTGGACATAAATGAATTTCTTGTAAAGAAAGGTGTGTGGCTATGTACATTTCTCAAAATTTCAACTTAAATGCATTTTTATCAAATTCCTAAAATATTCATGTTTGTGATATATATTATATGTATTCTACTGCTGTTTTATCACTCTGTGCATCACCAATCAGTTCCTCAACTGATCTTCTATCGTTGTCTAGCCTTTATTGTAATGTGCCACTATGTTACTGATTACTATATTTCTAGTTTAAATACATTGTTTACAAATCTAAACATCATTCAGTATTCATGTTTCTTTGCAGCACCAATTCTAAACTGTTTATATGTGCCAAAAGTAAGGAATATTCATCCTATTTCCTGTGATGTTTCACCAATGGGGTGTTGTTTTTTGTTCCAAAACAGATCAATCCATCAAGGTGTGCCCATAAACTCAGAAAGTGGAGGTGCTGCTCATTATTAAAGATGGGGGCATGCACATGACTGTTGTCATATGTTCTGCTGACTTGCTTAATAAATTATGCTCAGACTAGCATTCCTTCTCCACCATATACATGTGTGTTGTAGGAATTCCCTCTGTAGACATGACTTTGTTGTCCCTATTCTTTTAGGATTATCAATTATAACTGGATCAGTGTTTCTTTTAATGTGGACATGCTGCGCCGCAGATGGTATACACACTGGGCGAAAATACGGATCACTGACTTAATATCGTCGACCAAAATATAGAATGGACATAATATTGATGCCAGAATATTGATGAACAAAATATCGTCTCCTTATCTACAAACAGGTAAGTACAAAAATATCGAAGACAAAATATCGTTGGATAAAATATAGTTTGTAAAAATTTTGAATTTGCAAAATATGTTAAAAGTAACAGTGACTTAGTTAAATAATAAATATAATTAAGTAAAACATACTTAAAATTATTTTAAAAATATTAAAATGTATAAATAATATATGTAATCTCTTTAAAAAAATTACATCACTTTTGGATAGCGGGAGGGTAAAATTTACTATTCCTACTCCAGGGAGTTAAACAGTAGGGAAAATGTTGGATAGTGGGAGGGTAAAATGTACTATTCCCACTCCAGTGAGTGGTACAGTAGGGAAAGCATTGGATAGCGGGAGGGTAAAATGTACTATTCCCCCTTCAGCGAGTGAAACAGTAGGGAAAGCGTTGGATAGCGTAGGGGTAACATTTACTCTTCCCACTCCTGCGAGTGGAACAGTAGGGAAAGCGTTAGATAGCGGGAGGTTAAAAATTACTATTCCCACTCCTGCGAGTGGAAAAGTAGGGAAAGCGTTGGATAGTGGGAGGGTGAAATTTACTATTCCCACTCCAGTGAGTGCAACAGTAGGGAAAGCGTTGGATAGCGCTAAGGGTAAAAATTACTATTCCCACTCCAGAGAGGGCAACAGTAGGGAAAGCGTTGGATAGCGTAGGGGTAAAAATTACTATTCCCACTCCAGTGAGTGCAACAGTAGGGAAAGTCATGATTTATTATTTAAATAGGAATAAATAAATTATCAATACCAATAAAAAATGAATGAAAAGAAGTTACCAATTAAAAATGTTAATAATTAATTAATTATTTTATAAATACTCATAAATATTAGTTATTAAAATAAATTCCATATTAACAATTAATAACCAGCTAATTATTTTCAAAAACAAAAATGTAATAAGTAATTCAAAAATTACCAATTAATAATTAATTAACAATAAATTAATTATCAATGCACAAAAATCATTCCAAAAATTGCTTAATTACAATTAAATTACTTCCCCCACTATTCCCCTATAAACCCACAACCCGCTACAGAACTAAAACGCAAAATTAAATTAAAGATAATTAATAATTCTTAAAAATGAATATTTAGTATACTATAATTAAATTACTTTCCACCCTATTCCCCTATAAACCCACAACTGGCTAAGCAATTAAATTACACGAAAATTAAATAACATAAAATTAATTACTTTAAAAAAATTAAACATACATTACAAAAGTAATATACACTTTAAACACATATACTAACATACAAAACATGTTGAAGAAATCGATATTATTAATAATTTAATACATTTTATTGCCTATATTATGTACTTCGATATTTTGACAGTCGATATTACTTACCTGCATAACGATATTATTAACCACTATATTATGTCCATTCGATATTATGTCCATTCTATATTTTGAATTCGATATTCTGTCCATTCTATATCATTTTTTGATATAGTGTCTGGTTACCCAAAAATACCCCACCCAAATTTTATACAGGAAGAACGACTGAAACTACCAAATGAACTTCCACGGACAGTTCCCCCCTGTAGACTTTTTTATTGAGGCTGCATTGCACATTGTAAACCATATTTGTCAGGTGAATTTGGCTAATGGATGATTGAAGACAGTTAATGCAAAATCGTCATAGGCACAGTATCATGTTTAGAATAAGTCAACCCTCCTGGCCAAGGAAAATGCACAATATAAAAAAATGGGACCAATTGTACATAGAATTGCACGACCTTTCTAAAGTGGCTAAAAATAGAAACTTTTACGAGTAAATCACATAGTACGGTCTATACATTAATAAGGCACTTGTCAGTTTTAAGAAGTTTAAAGAATCTCGGTCACTTCTAAATAGATTATATTTATATAATGTGTTTTACATTGTACAGGAGAAAAAAGAAATTACAGAGAAATTGCACTCTGGCCTTAGAAAACTAACCTATTCCACAGGCTGGCATTATAGGACATAATCAGACATGAGTGGCAGGTTTAACCAATTTTAATGGTTCAGATGACAATAATATATAATAGTATCTTCTATGAAAGGTATCCTAAAATGCCTCCATATGGGTCACACATTAACCCTGGCAGCTGCTAGAAAGTGTTCTGTGCTACAGTGCAAATTCAGACACGTTTAGCAACAAGTTGTTACCTAATGATGTAAATGGACAGATTCAACTATTTTTAAATGCACTTATTTCGATCAAAACATCAAGGTATAATGTCTGCAAACCCTGTCATTTTATCCTGAGTATAGATTCCAGCTCGTCGTTTTCCCAAGAAACCTATTTACTCCAAACACTGAGGCTTACTTATGAGCCACGTGCAACACTGTTGTACCACCATTGCATCACTTTTTATGATGCAACAGTGGAGTAAACAATGCGCCACATTGTGCCATATTTACAAAGTGACACATTTAGGCAGTGTATCACTTTATAAATCCCTGTGCTACAGTATACCTGTGTCAGCTATAATGTATGCAGAGTGGACGTTCCCCCGTCAGAAAGCCTCGTAGTAGTGGCGCAGTGAAATCTACCAGATTTATCTGCGCCATTTCTAGGTTGCCACTGCATCAAAACCTTACGCCTGCCTCATAGCAGGCATAAGGGTGACGCAGTGCAATGTGTATAGGCCTCCCCCATGCATTGCTGGAGTTGGGCCATGCTCATGACACAACTCCAACAATGAATACATTTTGCACCAACAGATATGTCAGGATTCCAGACACATCTGTCATTTCTTGCGACATGGTGCACCGTTCATTAAATAAGGTGCATCCATGGTGTCTCAGGAAGGGTACAGTGAAAAGTGTTGCATCGCTGTTTTACGGCAGCGATGCAACACTTTTCATAAATGTGGTGGGTATTCCCCAGTATGACAGTCAACATCATGATGTGACAGGTATCACCGCCATTAGTCATTGAAAACCTACAAGGAGGTATCACTTATTTCAGTTGATTCCATATGTGCCCTGAAGTCTCCAACATGCCATTTAATCTGGCCATGTGCTCAGGTACTCACCATACACTACTTAATGTCACAAAATGGTCAGGTATTCTCCATAGGTCAATCAATATAATTGTTCGCCCAGAAAGCCTCTCTTTGCACGACAATGTCAGAAAATGTACGTAATGTATCTGAGATACTGCACAATTGAAATGATACCATGATCTTATCCAATGTGCACCACATTCAATGAAGTCCATGATGTGTCCCACATTTCCCTTGTAGGGAAATCAATGCCAGAATTTAATGTAGGTATTACTCTTTTGACAGCTCCTTCCATTGTGTGTAAGGGAGCTCCAAAAAGTAGGTACATGACCCACATGCATACACAGATGCACACATCACAAATGCTCAAAAACAAACATTTCCAGTTATACATTTAGACACACAGAAATAAACAATCACATGTATAACACACTTTAATTCCACAGCTCCCTAGTTATCTCGAAGAGGTCTTTATCCAAGTCCTTCCAATCAGATGGGGGTCAGGAGCCAGGACCATATGAAGCTGAATGTATTCACTGTCTCCTGAGACCACACTCAGGCCCAGCACTGGCACAGAAAGGGGAAGGACAAATGTAAAATCTTTCTAATGTATTCCTTTACAGCTGGATATTCCCACAAGCTGTTTCTGGGGTGCCTCCACCTAAGGCTGTTTCAGAAAAGTAACCTGATTACAGGTGTGTATTTTTTAACCTGGTTTTCTCCCATGCACACTTGTTATATTTCTTTTATTGCTTCCTATATTTTTGACTGACTGATTCACAAGGGGCGCTTGATACTGTTGAAATATACACATTCAATTGCATAGGTATTGCTTAACTTTTGGTACTCAACAGAATGAATTCAAGTAGCAAATAAAAAAGTGCAGCATGCTATATGGTTTCCTCTTAAAACGCATCTCAAAAAGTATACAAGATATTAAAGGGCTTGTTTATGAGTCACTCTTGCGCCGCCGCCGCATCACTTTTCGTGACGCATCACGTTGCAGCATATTTACAAAGTGACGCATCTAGGCAGATGTGTCACTTGTGAACCCCTCGACTACATTATACCTGCGTCAGGTATAATGAATGCAGGGCAGGCGTTTCCCCGCAAGAATGCCTCGCAATAGTGGTGCAGTAAAATCTATCAGATCTCACTGCGCTACTTCTAGGACGCTACTGCGTCAAAACCTCACGCCTGCCTTGTAGCAGGCCTAGGGGGGACGCAGTGCAATGTGTGTAGCCGTCCCCCATGCATTGGTGGAGTTGTGTTATGCTTACGACATATCTCCATCAATGCGTGAGTTTTGCGCCAACAGATACGTCGGGTTTCATGACGCATCTGTCATTCCTGTGACATGGAGTGCCGTACAGTAAATACAGCAGTGTGTAGTGAAAAGGGTTGCATCACTGTTTTACCACAGGGATGCAACACTTTTCATAAATGAGGCCCTGAAATTCAACAAACAAAATGATTCAACTGCCATGGGATTTTCTTGAATAGGAAACAAGCTCTAAGAAATAATTTGCGTGGATTCTGAGTGACCCGCCATTCCTTAGACGTTTAACTTTGTTGAAGAGAAGCGTCAGCTACTGTGTGTGTACAAATTGCCTGGTGCTGGAACTAACTTCAGAGAATATTCCTCCAAGCGGCTCTAGGCGCCATTGTAGGTAAGTGGAGAAAAAAACACCCATTGTCTGGGAAGGATGAGACCTGCCCCCGCAGCTGGCTCCATGAGAGGTCTTTAAACGTGCTACAGAGGCCTCACCTACGGATCTCAGGGACGCATATGCTACGCTGGGCCCATTAATTACTAATGGGTATCTCACCTGCCCATCTCTGCATCGTCTAAAGAAATATTCCATTTATGTTTTTTGCGCTCTGCAGTCGAACATAAAGGCGATATTCTCTCATCTTTCTCTGATTGTTCACGGCTCATCTTTCGTATTCTATTTCGTTTTTAAAAAAAATCATCTCCCGGGACTCAGAAAAAAGTCAAAGATTAAAATGTGGTGCAGATAATGGGATATGTGTGAAAATCTCTGTTGCGGGAAGGCGCTTCCTGTGACACAGACAAGCAGACAGCACGGGCGCGTGCAGAGTGACAGCGAGGAGACTTTCCGACAAGAATACCAGCCGCCGGGTGCAGTGAACCCATTCGGGCCGCTCTCTGACTTCACGCAGGGTTTTGTCGCGCCATTTTAAAGGATTTCCACCGCGCATTATATCCCAGTGTAATTTATCTATCATCAAATATGGTAGATCTGGCATGAAATGCCTGTCACTGTAAAGCTTGAAAGTAGCGAGGGCAATTATTATATCCAGCAAATTCTGAAGTGCGCCATGAGGCGCGAATGTCACAACAGCATCTGTTCCAACCTCCGAATTAACAGCCGGACTCTCGGCTTGAGACCTCTTCTGTCAAGATACAAATGTTCAGTTTTGCTACATTTTCCTCCGTTACCAGTCCCTTGATGCAGGTGCTCGACCCATGCTTCACGCGCCCTATCGAAATAAAGACCTGGCATTTCAGTTTTTTTTTACATTGTAAAGTGAGTATTTGTGAAGGAAATTAAGGCCCGAGGAACTAATCCCTGTTCGCAAACCAGGATGTTCAAATACCTCATTGACTGGTTTACCAACAGGAATACAAATTGTGAGGCAACATGTGGGACGAAGTTATTTTGCAATATGTCCATTCACAATAGCTTGCAAATTGAAGTGCCTAGTAAACGTTAATTAGGCAGGTCACAATTTGTGATCTCCTACAACTGGCTATGAAGCAGGTATAGCGCCCCGCAAGGGACCAAATACATTTTCCCTGTATTTGCATGTGTAAATCTTTGTTTTCTTTCTTTTTTTTAAAGCCTCTTCTGTCAATTCCAAGGACAGGTGTTGCTTTGAATCAAATATTTACACTTTGAGAATATATCACATGAACATGCATTGGTCCCCTGAACAACTGTCTGCTCCCCCAAGATCCATACACGGTTCACAAAGGGGAAGCTGTTCCACCCAGCCCTTTACTTATTTGTGAAATTCACACGGCCTAGATCAATATTTCACAGTTTGATATGGTGAAATAGCATGAACCAAACAACAAAAGAAGAGAGGTCTGGTCAGTCACAAGACTGCCAGGAATATGGAGCAAAGAGATAAGAGGGTTTTTTTGTACACAGTCACTCTGATTGAGTAGGAAATGAGTGATCCCTAAGACACGTGTGGGTGGTATATGTGTCTGAATTTAAGTGCCAAGGTTGTTAGGATTTGGTTAAATTCAGCTAAATACCACGAGTTTAAAATTAATCAGTCAACATGTTTCTGCCGTGCTTGTGGTATGTATTCACCAAGGCATTCTTCAGGACTATACCCCGGCGGTATGGACACTCTAATAGTCCACCCTGACCTGGGGACGTGAAAGTAAAAAAAGGAAAAGTGAAAAAGTGCTTAAAAATTAGAAGAGCAAATGCTCATTCCAAAAAAGCCCCAAATTCAGGGGTGTATCAGCACTTTAAAACAGGGAGCTACTAGCACCATGGGTCTCGGGAGGAGGATTGGAGCGCGCCTGGCACATCGCCCTCAGCGCTCTCAACCCGCTTCTCAACCTGCAAGAATCCTCAAAACCGGACCCCGAGGTCAGGGTGGACTATTAGAGTGTCCATACCGCCGGGGTATAGTCCTGAAGAATGCCTTGGTGAATACATACCACAAGCACGGCAGAAACATGTTGACTGATTAATTTTAAACTCGTGGTATTTAGCTGAATTTAACCAAATCCTAACAACCTTGGCACTTAAATTCAGACACATATACCACCCACACGTGTCTTAGGGATCACTCATTAAAAGTTTTTTTTTTTTGATACCCTGTTAGGCACTTTTAATTTTCTATTTTTCACAACACGTCCTCCCCACACGACCAGCTCCGCAGTCTTTCTGGCGTCGCAGCACACCGAAGAGACACTCGGTCTCTTCGGTGGGGCCCGATGATGAAGCATGACACTGACCAGGTCGGTGTGTGAGGGCTTTCCTACTCAATCAGAGTGACTGTGTACAAAAAAACCCTCTTATCTCTTTGCTCCATATTCCTGGCAGCCTTGTGACTGACCAGACCTCTCTTCTTTTGTTGTTTGATACTTAACCGGGGATTAAGAGAGTGTCCTTGATTCTCCCTACCTCTCTCTTTGTTGACATATATGAAATAGCATGAACAGCATACAAATGTATCAGTGTAAAACTTAGGTATTCGGAAAAAGTCTCCAAAAGAGTGTGCCAGTCACTTGCATGTGCTTTCTGTCTTTTTTACAGTCAAATTCGGTGCTCATTTTCAAAAGTGTTTCTGAATGTGGCAAAGTTGTGGCGCGATCGAATCTGCACAGAATTGCATTAAAAGCTTTATTTAGATAGCTTCAATAGCACCGTGGTGGAAGTCGGAAGGATCCGCAGTACAAGGGGTACACATGCACAGAAGCACCAAGTATACTTGACATATGTGTAACACAAAAGCGAGCTGCTGTTTTTTTTACTTTCCATTTTTTTCTATTTTATGTAAAAGGACACAAGCAGGAAACAGAAATGCGTGGTTTCTTCAAAGATGTATTCCACTAACAGATAAGGTTTGTGCAGACCTCAGTATCGAGTTTCATACAGCAGTGGTTAAAATTTCAGAATGTTCTTGAAAAGCCAGGAACAATGGGTTTTACTATAGCCCTATAGCCTGCCGTAGCGGGCTATACCGGCTATTAAAAGCCTGCTCCCGAGTTGAAGGCCCGAACCGAAGACAAGGGACTTTAACAAGGGACTGGGACTTTAATAGCTGATATAGCCCTGCTTCGAAGGGCTATAAGGCTATTAGAACATTTCATCCATTAGAGGGTAGAATGTTCTAGCAAATAGAACAAAGGATTCACGAAGCTTGAGGGGATTTAAATCCCCTCGAGCTCCGAGAGGCCTTTGTAAATCATTGGAATATTGCTCTGCTGGCCTTTACCGGCCCGTAGAATCATGGAGCACTCCATTGTCTTCAATGGAGCTCCCAACATTCCAATGTTCTAATAACGCCTTAGAGTTTGACACAGGGGGTTCTACAGCCATAAAAGGCCTGCTCCAGCGTTAAAGGCCCAATCCGAAGGTGAGGGTCTTTCACAAGAGAGCGGGTCTTTAAGGGCCAGTAGAGCCTGCTACGGAGGGCTCTAAGGCTATTAAAACTTTTCGTCCCTGGAGGGCAGAATGCTCTAACTTGTAAAAAGCAAAGTGAAAAAAATATTGGAATGTTGCTTTCTGGGCTTCTACCAGCTAGTAGAAGCCCAAAGCACTACATCGTCTTTAATGGAGCGCTCACCATTCCAGTGTTCTAAAGTGGATTGGCTGAGGTTTACTGAAAGGAAGATGAAGTAAGGGGGCAAGGATAGGTGGGCATACAGGAAGATTGCACAATTCATCTCTACTTACACCATCAGGCTGCTGCATCTTCTCCCAAACGTCCAGATACACTTTCAGCATCACATGGGATATATAAGACAGTGGGGATGACCAGCTACAACACATTCTTGCTCTTGGGTAAGTCGGCTTCAGTTTCCTGGTTTGCCCCAGTTCACCCACAACATACTGTCTTCTGAAGTCCAACTGATGTCCCTCATTATAAACTCTGGCAGCTGATTCCAAAACAAACCTCAACCCCGCATTACTCAAACTTAATTTCAGCCTCTCCCAACTACTACACATGCATAGGCATGCTGTCAATATCACCGCATGTCAAGTATATTGCCTCTCATCACCTATTTGTCCCCTTCCCTTAAGACACCCTTTATACAGGCTGGGCAGGCCTAGAAAAAGGGCAGCGGCTAAGAGTTTGTTTCTTTTAGAGTTTTATATACTGCAAACTTGACCCAAAGGTATCAGGTATCAAAGCACTTTACATGAGCACCAGTTACTTTACAGACATACACATTAATTTTTGTTAGCCATGGGGAGAATAAAGGATTTTCCCAGAATCACAGGATGTTGAGCTTTGTTGTCAAGACTCAAACCCAGTTCTTCAGCTTCAAGGTTGACGGCTCTAGCCGTTAGGCCACGTCCTCTCCCTATTTTTTTGTATACCATTTGCTGCCTAATGCTTCAATTGCTGCCTGCATTAGAAAGAATACTGCTTCAGCAAGTTACAAACCTCTTGTCAACATATTTATCTTACAAGACACTGAGACATATAACAAAATTAGTGGATTTATCAATTTACGTAAAAATTGGCATTGACCATTCTCAATATCTACTGTGTTTAAATACCCTGCTCTGTTGGACAATCCTCTTGCCCTTTAAAGTACTGCTGGACAAAAACTAATTACTAGTGCAACACCAGATCCACACATCACAATCTTCCTCTTGCCATTTGAAACTAACATTGTTTTTCTTATAGAGACGTTTGTCTTTCCCAGGGCTGACACCATCATGACTGATCAGATCCCGATGGCTTACTTCTTGTTACATTTTTACAGAACAAAAGTGAAAGGTGGAGTGGCAGGCATTCTCTATAAAACCTAGCTTTCCCGGTTTCCTGAGGTACCGGGCAGGCTCAGGGTGGGAATGTTTAGCTGTGATTCTGAAACTTGCCTTGACAATCAGCACATCCCTCCTGGTTTGCTACCATCCTCAAAGGCAAAATAAACAACACACTAAAGCCACGCATACTAATCAGCAGAAATTAAGGTGTTGTTGTGTGTACCCACTGATTCAATGTCAGAAACAATTGGCCACGACATTGCACATTTAGGTCTCATCAGAACCATTGGTATGCCCAGCACAGTAAAGCACATACACCATACACCATTTTTAAGGAATTCTGCAATTACCATGTAAAAAGAACATCATTTTTGTAACAGTCACCAAAGCTTTGTCCTGCATGTTTTTTTTGGGTTGGGATGCAAGCCAGGCTTTTGGCAAACCCCACATCTTTTACGGCCTTTCAGCTTGCAAAGTTATGTGTGGTAATAAATTAAATTATGACTTTACATTAAAAACGTTCCAGAAATTCCCTGAAATGCACTGAAAAATAAGAAAAGGTAAAGTGAGGTTATAGTTAGTCATGGTAATGATACCCTATTTTCCATTAAAATACAAAAACACTCAGAAGTTCACTGAAAAAACAAAGGCTAAAGTGATGTTATAATTTGTTGAAAAGTTACATTTTAAAATAAAAAACTCTTACATTCACCATTTATACTTATTTCAAGTAACACTAACTAACACCCTTGTCTTGCACTGCTTATGAGCTCACATATATTATGGCGAAAAACAGGAGAGAGTTTTCCCGAATGAACCCAGAAAGGACTGGGAAATAGTAACACCAAAAGAGGGGGGTTTCCTTTCTGTGGTTATTTCATAATCATTATAAATAAATCAGACCAATAGAGCAAGACACCTGTTATGAGACAGATTTTAACTTAAATTGAATTACAGTATCCTCAGAAACACATATACCTTCAGACCAAAAATTGTATCAAAAAAGTCACATTTATTAAAAAAGAAGAAACAAGCATTTATATTAAAGAATTCAAACAATTTCACATAAGCATTATTATATCATAGAAATACATGCATATACTTTTTCTTCCAAGTGTTACAGTATAAAAACATATAGAGACAAATAAAAAAGCCAGTGTTGTCGACGCGTTTCGGTGCTTAGTTGGGTAGAACACCTTCTTCAGGACTAATGATTAAAAACTTCATAAATCTAAAAGAAATATATGTGACATGAAATTAATACAATGTACAGGAGGATTTTTTACAGAAACACTTTTGTCTCATTTCATACAGGGTCATAGGTATTCAGGAGCCTTCTTAACTTGTAAGAAGGCTCCTGAATACCTCGAGGCGACCTAGATAAAATGCAGGCGCTTGGAGAAGTCTCCATCTAATATTACAAAATCTGCACACCGCTATCAAGTAAGCATTGGTGCATGTAAAGAAATAATATATGTACCACACAGAGAACCTCGTGTAAAATTAAGTATCATTGTTACTTTAGATCCTCTAGATGGTCAAGCTGAGGTGAATACACAAACTAAAGGAATATTCCACTCCAGGATCAAGACTGGCATAGCAAATTGAAAATGCTTTAAGAGTAAGATATTTTGATCACTAGTAGTTATGACCCTGTAGGAAATGAGACAAAAGTGTTTCTGTAAAAAAATCCTCCTGTACATTGTATTAATTTCATGTCACATATATTTCTTTTAGATTTATGAAGTTTTTAATCATTAGTCCTGAAGAAGGTGTTCTACCCAACTAAGCACCGAAACGCGTCGACAACACTGGCTTTTTTATTTGTCTCTATATGTTTTTATACTGTAACACTTGGAAGAAAAAGTATATGCATGTATTTCTATGATATAATAATGCTTATGTGAAATTGTTTGAATTCTTTAATATAAATGCTTGTTTCTTCTTTTTTAATAAATGTGGCTTTTTTGATACAATTTTTGGTCTGAAGGTATATGTGTTTCTGAGGATACTGTAATTCAATTTAAGTTAAAATCTGTCTCATAACAGGTGTCTTGCTCTATTGGTCTGATTTATTGTATAATGATTATGAAATAACCACAGAATGGAAGGCGCCAACCCCCTCGGGGAATGGCGTCGTTAGTGGCAGCCAAAGGGCCGACCCGGAGTAGGATCGCTTCCGGGTTACGTGACCCGGAAGTGAGCACGGCGCCAGGACCAATGGGAACAAAGGTCGAGGTACGCCCCGGAAGTGATAGTAGGGCGCGAGGCTTAAAAGCCCGCGACCAGCCTAGAGGCCCCCTCTTTGTCCGCTGATCGCCCAGGAGTCGGACGTATCCAAGAGAAGACATTGTGGGAACATCGCGTAGGAGTATACAGCGAGAGTTAATCCGACTCGTGGTTTAGGTTAGCGGGCCTTGCAGTGTGTTCTGGATTTCTTTGCAGCTTCGTGTTTATTTCTCTTGATTTAAATATTGATTGCAGGGGGGGATTGCCGTGGTGAAATCCTCATGTCCAGGGGGAGGGCGAGCGCTGGCGCTCGATCATCTGATTCCCTGGGTCCGGGCCCATCCGCGGCGCGGTGGGCCTAAAAGTCGTTTGGGTTTCTCGATAAGTTTTTAACGTTGTTTTCTTTAAGTGCAGGATGCCGTCGAAGAAGGTGCCGAAGGGTAAACAACCCGCAGCAAAGAATGAGGAATACCTTGCCTTTACGGAACTGCTGGAATTCACAAGGGAAAAAGGCATGGATTGGGTACTAAAGAACATGAGAGACGGGGCTAGAGCAGATGCGAACTCTCAGGAGGAGAGGGGGAGAGGCAAAAGAGCGAAGCATACCCCAGTAAAGCTTAGAAGCTCGGCAAGAGGCAAGCGGTCTAGGCCGACGGATTAACGACCAGTATCACCAGGTGAGGAGGAGGTGCCCGAGACAATTGATTCGAACTCAGGCGCAGATAACGACCCAGATGACGCCGATGGGCAGTATGATGCAATTCGGCCCTCGCTGATAGGTGGGTTCCCCGTCACTTCTGTGGGGGGGTCCGGCCCGCACGGTATGTTACCGCCAGTAGTGGCACAGCCGGGTAGCGGAGTGTCGCAAGTTTGGGTTCAGCCCGGGGGGGTCGGCCAGTTACCAGGGATGCAATTATATGGGTCGCATGGTCAAGCGATAGGTAGCAGCCCGGTAAGCTCAATGTTTCCTGCCTACACGGCTCACGGGCCCCCTTTAGCGATGACTGCTTACTCCAATCTAGGGGGTCCAAGTCAGGGCTCAATGGCGAATGCCGTAGTTGATGTGGCGGGTCCCTCTAATGGCCAGATGCATGGGGGGTTGGGGGGGCAACCAGCTGGTTCCCCGTTATTAGCATTCAGCCCGTTAATGTTCGGTTCGTCCTCAATGACCTTATCGCCATCCGCGGGGATCACTTGGCATGTGCCAGCAGATATGAAGGACAGGATACTCAGAGGCGAATACGTGGAAGTGTTCGACCTTATCAATGCAGGGGTGGCGGCCGGAAAACCCAAGGGCGGGAAAGAGGGAGATTACAATCAGAAGAAATCGTGGGTAGAATGGTCCATGAAGAATTGGATCACGGGATTTGCAATATATGCCGCTGTTATGCTTGAGAAGTATCCGGTTTTAGGCCCACAAATGATGAGCTATATATCCTTGATACATGGAGCGGCAACAGAGTTTCCAGGCCAGGGGTGGCTGAAATACGATAAAATGTTCAGACAGATGAAGGCAGTTCACCCGGGTATAGCATGGGACCAGCGGGAGATTAATTTATGGCATACAGTCTTCTATTCCACCCCTTCAACGCCTACCCAGGTCCCCTCAACTCAGAGCCAGTCCTTTCGGACTGACAAAGGGGTCGGTGAGAAAAAACAGGCCTGCTGGCAGTTTAATAGAAATGAGTGAACCAGGGGGGTCTCGTGTAAATTCAAACACTGCTGTTCCTACTGCGGGGGTACCTCTCATCCCGAGATTAGGTGTTTTAAGAAAACTGGTAACCCCAAAGAACAGGCCAGCCACAGTGTCCCAAAAGGAAAGCCAACTAAGACTCCCGACAAAGCTACCAACTCCAATTAAACGGCATGTCCTGACACACCTCCTCAGTAAGTACGATAATCTTGAGGAGGCTCAATTCCTACTGCATGGTTTTACAATTGGCTTCCGTATCCCGTCTTCAGCCCCCCTTCCAATGTCCCACCTCGTAATCAGAGCTCAGTGTTGCGAAATATGGAGGCAGCTCGAGAGAAGATCATGAAGGAGGTAGCATTGGGGCGGGTCGGGGGCCCTTTTACAGAACCACCTACCCATAATCTGGTTTGCTCCCCATTGGGTCTAGTTCCAAAAAAGGAGGAAGGTAAATTCCGTCTGATCCATAATCTATCAAGTCCCCCAGGGCTTTCGGTCAACGACAAGTTAGATCCGGACCTGTGCTCGGTGAAGTATACCAAATTTGACACGGCTATTGAGAAATTGCAGGCATTTGGGGAAGGAGCCTTAATGGCTAAATCTGATATTGAATCAGCCTTTAGGTTACTGCCCGTTCACCCGGACGATACCAGGTTTTTGGGCTTCACATTTGACGGTAACTATTTTTTGGATTTGTGCATGCCCATGGGGTGTTCTATTGCCTGTGCAGTTTTCGAGACTTTCGCAAGGTTCCTAGAATGGGCGGTCGAGCAGTTTCTGGCCTCGGACAACTCACATTCAGTAGTCCACTACCTGGACGGTTTTCTGTTCATGGGTCCCGAGGGTTCCCAGTCGTGCAGGAAGGCCCTGCTGGGCTTCCAGCGCTTGGCTGAGGCGCTCGGAGTACCTTTGGCGGCGGAAAAAACCGAAGGCCCGACCACGTGTTTGACCTTCCTGGGCATAGAGATTGATACAACGGCAGGGGTGTGCAGGCTGCCAAAACTCAAGGTCGATGCCTTTAGGGCCGCTATTGATAGCTGCCTGGGGGCAAGGAAGGTAACCTTACATCAGCTACAAGTTCTCTTGGGTCAACTGAACTTTGCTCTGCGGGTCATTCCTATGGGCAGGGCCTTCTCCAGGAGTATAGCGAGGGCAATGTCTGGGCTGCGGGCCAAACACCACAGGGTGAGGCTTTCAGCCGAAGTTAGAGAGGATCTTCTGATTTGGAGAAGCTTTTTGAGGGATTTCAATGGCACGGTGTTGTGGCGAGCAGCCTGTTCTTCTAATACGGATCTTGAGCTTTTCACCGATGCTGCAGGTAGTATTGGCTTCGGAGCTATATTCGGTCAAAAATGGTGTATGCAGTGCTGGCCAGATGACTGGATCGAGCGAGGCCTGACTACTAACATTTCCTTTCTTGAACTTTTCCCCATAGTGGTAGCTTTGCACTTGTGGGGAGAGCTGCTGGCAAACAAGAGTATAGTATTCTGGTCGGACAACATGTCCGTAGTCATGGTGATTAATAGCCAGAGGGCTACCTGTACTTGGGTACTCAGGTTGTTGAAAGAATTGGTTTTGCAGTGCCTGAGCCATAATGTCCAATTCACTGCTAAACATGTTCCAGGTGTAGAAAACAAAGCGGCTGATGCATTGTCTCGTTTTAAGTTAACAGAATTCCGGGAGCATTGGCCCCAGGCGGAGACGTCAATGTCAGCCTTCCCAGCGGAGCTATGGAAGTTTGGTGCCCCGCAGCCGCCGAGTTGATATCTGCATCCTTGGCCCCAAGGACTAAGAGTATGTATCAGAGGTCATGGGATTCGTATATGGCATACCTGAGGGGTGTGGGTGTAGCGGACATCTTTGCCCCCCAGAGTGTATTAGGCTTCATTGTACAGCAGAAAGAACAAGAGAAGTCGGTAGCATTCATGAAAAGACAGTTGTCGGCGTTAGCATTTTATGCGGGTCTACGGGGGGTGTCTGATCCGACAAAAGATCAGAGAGTTAGAAGAGCAATGAGAGGATGGGAGCGCCTGGCACCCGGGGAGAAAGATTCTAGGAGGCCAATAGACGTAGAAAAATTGATTAAAATTTTAGGAGCTTTACCGTTCGTTTGTTTCTCCCAGTATGAGACGCAACTGTTCCGGGTGGCCTATACCTTAGCCTTTTGCGGGGCGCTGCGAATTTCAGAATTACTTCCGGCGTCCAAATCGGATGGGGAAGGGGGTCTGAAGTGCTCGGATATAATCGAGTCCAAAGGTGTCCTGCGGCTTAGGGTGCGGAGATCGAAAACGGATCCGCTGGGTAAAGGTACCTGGTTACAATTGGGTAGAGTAGAGGGTGAGCCCTTCTGTCCGGTCAACTTGCTGAGGGTATTCCTCCAAGCCAGGCCCCAGGGAGCCGACGATAGACTCTTGATTCATGAGAATGGTTTACCCCTTACCAGGTTTCAGTTCACTCGAGTAGTAAAAATGACCCTGGCACGGATTGGAGTTGATCCGGCCGATTTTACATCACATTCGTTTAGAATTGGAGCAGCGACAACGGCTGCTGGCTTAGGCCTACCCGAACAGGTAATCAAGAGGTTGGGTCGCTGGAAATCAGCTTGTTACGAACGTTATATCCGCCCGCAATTAGTCTGACATGTCTCTAGCTTTCGTCCCCGTTGTTAGAATCGGCTGACTGTATCTCTTCACATTTACTCTTCATATTTACTTTAGGTACCTCCCCTAAGAGAACCCAAATCTGTTGGTGTGGCCACTCCTTCATTCGCAGGGCCGGGGCTCACTTCGAAAAGACACTCAGGGACAGGGTGACCATGATGCGAGGTTGTGACCATCATTGGGTGGGGATAGGCGGGCAGCGCCTGGCGGACGTCCCGAGGGATGTAAAAGCGGCTTTGGCCAGAGGCATGCCTTTGCCAGATGTATTCGTGTTGCACTGCGGAGGCAACGACATGATTCCGGGCGGAAGGAGAGAAGTGAAGGAGTCCCTGTTCACTACCCTAGCAGCAATCAAAAACATTTTCCCAGAAGCTATAGTACTATGGTCGGAAGTCATCCCGAGGCTCGTGTGGGCTCGGGGCGCACCCATGAAAGCAATAAACAGATCTGTTAAAAGGCTGAACCAGTCGGTGGCGGAAATCCTGCAGAAATCTAGTATTAAAGCGATTCGTCACAAATTAATACAGGCAGACAGGCCGGAGCTATACGCGGAGGACGGAGTCCACCTGTCGGAGGCGGGTATGGAGATATTCATAGAAACAGTCCTAGGGGCCGTCTCCGAAGCTCTGGAGCGCAGGGGGGGGAGGTCGAGTCCGCCAGTAAGCTCCTCGTCCTGTGGCGGGGTTCCGGACAAGAATACCACGGGAACTTCTTGTCTAGAGACAGTTAACTCTGAACAGGTTTGCTAAATCAGTATGGACTCTGGGCTGGCGGGAGAGTTGGGGCCGACCTGCTGGTGGCCTTGGCTTTTCAGCCCTACCCCGGAGGCCTCTGGTTGCCCAAGTGGGCGCTTTCCTCACCTGCGGCTCTGTTGACCAGAAGGGGGTTAACGTTAAGGGAGCAGGTGATCTGGATTGTGGCCTGCTGGCGCAACCCTGAAGTCAAATAAAAGGCCCATTGGGAATGGGCGGTGAATGTATATATTGTATATAAGTGCAAGTTTACTCTTAAATACTGTGTTGGAATATGTACGAATAAATAAAGAGATTGGTGGGTCAATGAGGTAATTGACCTGTGAACTTAATTTTAATAAACAAGCACACTGCAGAAAATCAAGTACGACTCCAGAGTTTGATGTGGGATTGGGTCCTTGTAAAGCATGCAGTGTGGTGGGGGGAGAATGCACTTTGTCTGCCATCTAAGGAAACCCCCCTCTTTTGGTCTCACATATATTATCACTCATGATGTGTTCTATGACATCATTGATGACATTTGAAATGACAACACTGTGCATGGCCGAGGCATGAGGTATAGTTCTTGAAATATCTTTAACCGGTGAATTTCAGTCAGGTTTTTCAATTTAAAATGTAATGTTTAAAGTGACGTGATAGTTCAATGTTAAAATGAGATAAAAGAAGGAAGTTAAAAACAAAAAAAATCACAAGCTATAGTTTACTCAGCTGACTATAACTTGAGCCCCAATCATGCATTGTCCTTTGTCGTAGTCATGAATCCATTTTATACAAATGTCCAACCCACATTCTTGTCCTTTTTTGCAATTTCTTTGCAATTTTTAAAATGTCATGATTGATGCAATATCTGAGGTGCATGTGGGGAGTGTAAGTTATATTTAGGTCGGTAAAATATAACTTGGTAATTTCAGTGGTTTTGATATTTATGCATATGTTTTTATCTAATTTTTAAATCACTTAAACATTTTTTTGTTTCTGTGAATTTCTGGAGTTTTTGATCAGATCAAATTTGAGGATATAAAGAATCTCCCTGGTCAACCGCCGGCCAACCACTCACTGCAGATGGCCTTTGGACATGTACAGGGCGCGGTTAGTCATAGGACTAGGCCTCCAGCTGGGCATTAGGCCCTACATGTCATCGGTGCCAATCCCTACAGGAGACCAACCTGCTTTTTCTTCTACTCTTATTTTTTTCAGTATCACAAGCTTTCTCTGCATGGTATCACAGTACCATGCAAGCTTCCCCAGGAAAGCTTGCACAGTGCTGCCATACAATGGGTTGATAGTTTTTTAAGTGGCCTCTTGATTTTCTCCAGAGTTGCATCAAGCCAATTAGATCACTTTGTGCCACAATACCAAAATGGGCATCAGGAGAAAAATCTCCTCGGCGAATCAGAAGACCCTATTTTTTTTATTTCAGTACCGCTGGTCTCTTGTGGGATGAACTGTCCAGATATATCTAATTTTTATCCACTTTATGCCCAACCCAAACCTCTCTTTAAATGCTAATTTCCCAAAAGAGACATAACTATTTTACACCAAGTCACAGAATGCATGTTTTCTGATTAAAGTTCTAACTTTCTTCCAAATTTGGTGAAAATCTGTACAGCCATATTTATCTGTATCAGAGAGCAACGGTTCCTATGGGAAATAATAGGGAAAATCATCATTCTGGTACTCCACCTTTTTTGGCCCGCTTGGTGCATCAGTGCAAAACATTTACACAAAATATGATATGTATATGCAATTAAATTTTGAGTAAAATGAAATCCATTGGTTTCCAGTTGTAGGAAGATATTCAGTACTGTAAAACTAAGGGCCACGTTTGTTAAAAATACACTTTACATTCTTAACTGCCACAATTTGATTTAAAGAATATGCATTAGTAACATTTTACAAACAGAATTCCAACCTCAATGGTTGGAAATCTGTCAATATTACAGTTCATCTACCTGGTATAGAAGGAAGGAGTGTATTGGAAAAAAAAGACCACCACCAAAAAGCCAGAACTCTATGAGCAGATACAAAGATTTCAAAACGTATTTGCACACTATAAATACATACCAATCTTCTAAAAGAAGTGTGTATATGTAGCATGACAAATTTGCACACTGCTCTATATTTGCAGTGATTGTAGGGTATAGGTTCCTTCACTCGCAGTTTGGAGAATACAATAAATAAAAGAGGTGAGTCCCGACTGGTGGAAAAATTACATGTTTAGGCCTACAAACTTAAAAAAATAATATGGTTTTATTTTTGAGTCTCATAACGTTTGTGCATTCACTGTAATGAAGGCTGACAATCGGAAAGAGTAGATTGACAATTTTCAAAATATCTTTGTGAATTGAAACCAGTACTACGTGGTTCACATTACAAATGCACCAACAGTCCTCCAAAACGGGCAATCTTTTTAGCATTACCTTCATATATCACGTCTTCCTTTACTGAACCCTATATTTCAACAGAGAACATATACTCTACCACTATACTGATATGTACTATTAAATTCAAAGACACATTAGCAGATTACACCTATTTCCATTAATGCACCATTAGTATCACAGTAGGCAGTCAAGTAGATTGCATTTGCATGTTTAATATGCCTATTATGATTGGAATGCATTACGTTATCTCAAAAAGTAATTCCTGCCATTTCATTTTCATATTCCTGTGATGGTCTTTATCCGTTGGGGTCTAATCTGAGTCTTTATCTGGATCTAGTCCTGATTGCACTGATTGATTGATGCCTTTGTTTTGACAGGTAAATCTATAGAATATCACAATATGCACACCAGTAGTACCTTACGAAATAAAACTATAACATTTAGGCAAAGTTATTTATGAAAACCCACTGTGACCGCATGCTTGTTGCAAAATCAATATTTTCTAATTAAAGTAATTATTAAAGTTGCCACTGTTAAATCTACAGAGCCTTGCAAAACACATCCACTTGATTCATGAGGACTAACCGATACAGGCGGTGGTATCCATGTCACTATTTCATACTAATTAATCAATGGTACCTGGAAAAAAGAAAACACCCCAGTGAAATAGGTCTATAGATTAATGTGATTAGCAGGTAATCATGGGCATAGTTTAAAAGGTGAAAACAGAAAACATGTCCTCGTACTCCTCCTCCTTCTCCTCCTACTACTGCTATTACTACTACTAATAATAAAAATAACAATACCTTCCGCGAGATGTGAGACTCTGGGTTAACAATGCCCAAAATTAGTAATTTACATCTTAAATGCACTAACATCTTTGAAGAAAGCCATGTAACATTTATTTACCAACAAAATAGCCCAGCATCCAACATGTAGATTCTTCACCTAGTGCTAACAACAGCATGGAAGCAAGTCATTCTAAGAAGATCTCACCAACATCTATTATCTGGTAGTGCCAACCATAGCTTGATTCCCCCCACTGAAAGAATTGTACAAACCTGTAACAGAGCTGATAGACAACAAGTTATATTTTCCTAACACCAACTAGGAATACATGAAGAAGAGACATTTTTCAGTAATGCGTCACAATTGGCAAAGATGTAGATTATCATCATGATTAAACTACTGTCCTCTCACAACACAAAGATGGGCATCATCATCAAGTATTGCTGCGCCAGTGGATTTCGTCCCACAATCTCTAATCGGGGTCACCCAAAAACAAGAAATTAGAATCATCTAAAAGAGATGTATAAACTATTTTCCCTAGTAGATGAAGAGTTCTCTCGCTCCCGAAGTTCATTTGATGGTGCTCCTTGGTGTAGCCATCCCCATATGAAGTTTGAGCAAACCTTTCACCACTAACACCCCCTGATGGGAGTAGGACATCCACCGGAAAATGTCAACAGCATCATGAATCTCTCAAGCAATACTTTTACCTAGTAGGAGGACAGTCCTTTCACTTTATCCATTTCCATGAGTACTATGTAATTTTCACTGCCCTCCACCAGCATACAGAATGATTGAATGTCGGAACAGTATGTGAGAAAATCTCAGGCATCTGATCAGTACCAGATAAGTATTCAAACTTCTATAGGTCCAACAATCCTTCACAGCTCGATAGCGTTGCTACCTGTTTCACTACAGAATACCAAACCGTCTATTTTGACTGTCCATCACACACATCTGTATTTAAAAGTAATGGCACGAATCTGTAACAAGCAAAAAAGCAATGTATCCTGGAATGTGTCTGCTTGCAGTTGACTTAGATGCATATCATCCTCATGTACAACCGTGTGTCAGCTGATACGTGGAAGTTCATACCTGTGGATGTTTACTTTATTCTGTCTCTTTACAAAGTGAGGTTATTTACTGTCTTCATTCCCACAGGTACTAAATGGCACCTCCAATGTGCAGAATAAACAGGTTGGGACCAATGACCCACTCTGATCTTCTGATGCATCTAGACCATGTACGCAAAATGAGATATCCTGGGGCCACTGAACACCACCAGATAACAATGAATGTTTCTGTATGTCCAACAATACTTCAAGGTTTCTACCTGCTTAGGATAAGTCCCACTCACTCACTTTTAGCCCAATATTGAAGCCATCTGTGCTGATCGAGAGAAGCAGTATGTGGTAGGCAAATGCCTTCTTGGAGAAAAATAGTATGGAGTGCCTGGGTGCTCTACATTCTGGAGGCATACTTGAATTATAATTGGAATTACTCCCCTTTTGGTCACATTGAATATGAAATGTAAGAAGTAATTTTCCTGGATCCTTTGCACTGTGACAAATAAACCACTCTTGGTTTCAACCCTTTTAACCCTTGTCTTAACCCTTGATCCTAATCCTGACAGGATCAGGATTATGATCAGTGGGTGAGAAGAGAGGCAAAAATGGGGATTTGTTTGGAACAGTTGGATTGACCTGCAGGGGTATTTGCATCCTCCGTTCCTTTTTCATACTAAGAGAAACCATGCCAGTCTAATGTCACATACTCTAAATGATCTATTGGGGCACATACTCTTTACATAAAAAGGGCAATATACGTTCCTATTTATATCCTGATTTGGGCATAAAAATAGGTTTGTGCCCGAATCCCAATTTCAAAAAGTTAGGCAATTATGACACCGCCAGATTGTTCCTTACATGATTTTTGCAAGTTGAAAGCTGGGAGAGTTTGTGCAGGCAACAACAGCATCCTCAGAATGGTTGAAAACCACATATAGTGGTGAAGAGCACATGATTGTACCTTCCCAATGATCTAGTGAATATCCTGAAGAAACCTGAGCTTTCACTGTGGCCTTTTAAAAAGAATCATCTCAGCCTATGCAGCACACTAGGGATTCTCAACATGTAAGAAGCATCTAAGCGGAAACAAATTCCATTAAACATTCCACAAATGTAGCACAAATGAGAAAAAAATACCAAAACACTCAACTGTGGCAGCACACTACCTAATATGGTCCCATTCTTGAGCCCAAAGATGTTCCATAAAGTAAACCCTTCAAATCTCAGTATACTCTTTTGTCACACAGCAATAAAGAGTAAGTAGTAACTTTTTTGTAACGAAATCCAAGGTCGCAATGTAGCCCCAAGCTTATGCGAGGCATTCAGTGGAGATAGGTCCGGAGTGACTGCAAGATCCATCACAAACAAAGAGCATAATCAAAGACAGTTTTCGAAAGGATGGTGGTAATGAAAGACCTTCCACAGATGCATTTTTTGAGTTAAGAGATGCTGGGCAGCAGTCCACATGGGACTGTGATGATGTGGGTGAGCAAAGAATTGATACAAGAGGCACAGTTAACCACACATCATTGAGCGCCATTGTGGTGATCGTTGCAGAAAAGTCTTCATTTGCTGTAAGAGTGGAGTTATTCTTTTCTCCTCACACATGGTTTCCCCGTTATGGAAACGCCTCCAATTTAGTGCATTTTAGTGACAGATCATGTGCACGCACATATAATTCCCAGAGGAACACAATACTCGAAGTAGGAATACACTGTTGGATCATATCAATGCTTTATATTGGGTTGAGCAACGTAAGAATACCATCTGTCTGTAGAATTACTGCTGATGTGTTATTTTTAGCAGCCTGGATTGACGTGTTTGCCTGTCATGGGTCCGGAGGCATTGTAACAAGCCTTAGCTCTCAATGTTCAGTCTAAGTTGTCAGTCTCTTCTTTCCAAGTACAGCCTCTGCTAACATAGTACTGACATCCCAATTGGCATGTCAGCAGTTTGTCACTGGGAGGTTAGATCTATTAGTAACACCATACTCTGCTCTGAATGTACCAGAACAGACTCACCATGCTCGATCCACTCACAATTGCAAAGACCTTGAGAAGAGAAGATGTCTCCTTCATTTGCTGAAGATGAGAAGAAATGTTTCAGTATTGGTTCAGTTTCTACCACAGTAAGGATTCTGCTATGTTTAGTGACGCTATCTTCTTCAATGTTATGTTATGTTAAACTTATTTGTAAAGCTCAACTTATACCCGGAGCTGTCTGGCGCTGATCCTGTAAGCAATTGTGAGTGGAAAAAATACCTACTGATTGAAGAGCCAAGTCTTCAAAAGTTTCCTGAACTGGAACAGGAGAGGCGCTGAACTGAGATTGAGAGGAAGGAGATTCCATGATGTAGCTGCTCGCACTGTAAAGCTGCTACCTCCCCATTTTGATTATTGAAATCTGATGGGGTTTATTCTGAAGGAACCTGCAGATCTTAGGTGTCTTGTTGGATTATACCATCATAGTGCTTTCTTCAGAAAGGAAGGTCCTGAATCGTGGAGGGCTTTATAAGTAAGACAGTGGGCCTTAAACTTAATTCTGTTTTTTACTCTCAGCCAGTGAAGATCGTTAAGGGCGGAGGAAACAGAATGGTGCCTAGGCAAACCCAGTAGAAGACTGGCTGAAGAGTTCTGAAGGATTTGCAATTTAATTAGGTGTTGAGCTTGTAGGCAGATGCATGAATGACATCAAGGCCTGTGAGAATCCTATGTTTGCTTTCGTACTTGCAGCTGGCTGTTTGAATCATAGCCCACAAATTCTTGGAAGTAACTGATAGCTTCAATGTCCTGAAAGCAGAGGATATTCAAGACCACAGAGGAACGTTCCCTTGGCCTTGACCCAGTGTAAGCTGTCCACTGTCTCTACCACTGAAAGAATGACAATCTGCAATTTTAAAGCAAGAGCAAATTTTACTTTTTTGACATTTCCATCATTGGACTAAGATGAACAGGTACCACCTGTTTGAGAACGCTACAACAACCCCTTTTTTGGAATAAGGAAGTCTCTTGTCCCAGGAGGAGGAGATGCAATGTTTAGAATTAGTGTCAAAATTCATAGCCTACGCCAGCGGAGCCTTCACTAGATACCATGTGTTATAGGGCAGCTGACCTTTGGAACAGGCAGGAATTTAAAATGTTCCTGTGTTACACCTCATCTTTGAAGATAATTGTCTTTTAGCATAAACTTTTAACTTTGGATTCCCTGTCACCACAAAAGATTTACCCTCAACATAATTGAAGCTCTCAGAAGTCTGTTTATGAAATGTTTCTCATGTGAATGGTCTTCCCATACATGAATAAGCATGATTGCACTGATGATTTTAAGTATACACAAATTCCACTTGGTGAAACACAAGTGCACTGGACGATTGCTCTCATAATTTGCTTCTAAACAAACATCACCCATCTGAGCACCTGTAATCCACAAAGCAACATAGCACTTTTAGTGATGTGCAGTGTATTCTCAAACTTTAAGCACAAAGCACATTTTGGTGTCAGCAGAATATGCACCAATAAGAGTTCTCCCTGAAAATTGCAGTGAACTTAAAAAGGATAGTCCAAAAAAGGATTCGCAGTTGATTCAGAAAGTTTTTTCTGAGTTTGATTCTATTTATTCAAGTGCTGCATATGTGAACTATTCCAGAATTTATAGGATATATTCAAAATAATTTCATCTACCTACTTGCTGAGAACTTATGTGCGAATTTCCAGGAGTTTAGTAAATGTTTTCTTACTGACCTAATTTGTAAAAATAATTTTTCTACAATTAAGAATGTTGCACTCATGTAAAGCCCCCACCAAGGCCTGAGGCAAGAAACAGCTGCTCACCTAAAATGCTATGTGAGTGATCCATCTAGACAAATTAGTAGTGATTCACTCCAAAGATAGAAGTAACATACAACTTCCCACAAAAAAAAGCACTGTGGACCATGTCCACGATCTTCCACGTCCATTATTTCTCTCTTTGCATTTATAAAAAGATGGCATTAACAAAGTTTCCTTAGCCGGACATGCTTAGTAGATTTGCTTTCGTCTCCATATGGCATACATTAATCGTATTTGCAAAAGAGGGTTAGTGCATGAAAAACATTTTGCCCAATAAATATTGTGAACTGAATAACACAATGTTCCAAATTTAAATGCCAAAAATAAATTCTACACAAAATATAGATGATTTGATTTCATTTCACAAGATCAGCTAAAATGTTACCTTTTCAGTTGCCTGGAATAGAGCACACATTGAAGAAATGCTGTATAAAATACCCAGACTAAAATTACAAGACTGTACTGCTGAGAGTGAAGATGAATGGTTCTGTCAGGAGCAGGACTAATCACAGTATCCTCCTAGTCAAGTTGCCTTCAACGAGGACACTCCATGTTTCAATAAATTTACTATGGTCCCGAGCCCCAGTTCCAGAAATGTCAGTTCAGAATAAAGGGTCTACAGCTCATTAAAATAGGTTTGAGGCATTCTGATGCACTCTGAAACCACCTGGAATCTCAAATACACAAGAAAGGCGGCCTGGCCTAATTTGTGAACTACTGACCAAGCTGGCAAGCTGATTTCTTACATTTTCCTTCCTTTCAGCAACAAGCTGCTGGTTCAGAGAAAGCCTTGTAAAAAGACCATCTTCAGTGCTCAATATTCTTCAAACAATAAATACAGGTTACCAAACTAAACAATCTATTCCTCCACTGCCCGAGACTGAGGAATGTACCAGAGACAGTGTTTCACAAAATATTGAAATCAAAAGTACCGTGGGGCAAAATATCATGTCAAGAATATTGAGGCCAAAAATATTGTGAAGGCAATGTTTTACTATAAATAAATCCACATCTGGGTACCTTGACAATATCTCTCTTTCTCTCTCTCTCTCTCTCTCTCTCTCTCTCTCTCTCTCTCTCTCTCTCTCTCTCTCTCTCTCTCTCTCTCTCTATATATATATATATATATATATATATATATATATATATATATATATATATATATATATATATATATATATATATATATATATATATATATATATATATTAATATAGATATATAGATATATATATCTTGCAGCCTATTTGCACAAGATCCATGTTTCAATGTGTCTTAGTACTGTCAACATCGGCGTTTAATATATACAACAAGACAGTTTGTTTTGATTTTATGTCAAGCAATTTGAACAAATGAAAAGTAATGATGTCATTTTACATGTTGTAGTCTGTTTTCCATGACCATACCTCGGAGGTATCACATGGTGTTTGTATTAGTTAACAATGGTGGTTTTGTGGCGCGTCTGAGTATGTGAACAAGCCCAGTGTGGTGGGTGAAATGCGTCATCTCGTCATGTTTGAAAAAAAGGAAATAAGGACATCTAAACAGAGCACAAATCCTTGAGTCTGTGTCCCGCAATTGTGAGGAAGATCATTGGGAACCAGCCTTTAATATATATATGTATATACACATATATATATATATAATTTTTTTTTTTTTTCATTTTTATTCACCACACTTCCTTGCAGAAAGCAACGGGTCGCACCACAGGTTAAACCTACGCGTTTTGTTCACAACTTGAGCAAGTTCCAAGTTGTGAACGAAATGCGTAGGTGTGTTTGTTTGGAAAATAAATTTCGAACCTGAACAAACTATTTGCTGTGGTGCAACCCGTTGCTTTCTGCAAGGAGGTGTGGTGAATAATGATGGCGGGTTACTCGCCCGCGGGGTAACGCACAGCCGACAAGCAGCGCCAGGACCGCAAATTGAGCAGAAGGTGAAATATATATGTAGTGAGCAAGGCAGACTTGTCCGCCGAAACGCGCCTGGTCGTCTTTCTTGTTAAATAAATACCCTTGACAAAGAATTCCACGGAGTCGGTGCCTGCTTTCTGAAAGGAATGAACACAGGATTGTGTGTGTATATATATATATATATATATATATATATATATATATATATATATATATATATATATATATATATATATATATATATATATATATATATATATACAAATAGTTCCTTGATATTTTGGTCCACAATTTTGTTCACATGATAATCCCCATTTCATTTCAGTTATAGAACCTACAAACTTTGCCTCATTGTAAAGTGTAGGGGGAGTAACTCGAGGAATTCTGTATTCTGACAGAAGTTGCTGACCAGGCATACAGTCTAAAAAGTACTGGCTTTTGACTAACCTTGTCACTGCAGACTTCATGCAAAATTGTGGGGGGACAAGCATGGGAACTGGACATTGATGTGTGATCAATCAGAAACCATGTTATTTGATGCACGTTGGAAACTGGATGCATAGGTTCAAGTGCATGCAACAAGACTACTCACCAGAGCTGAAACACTTGACTTGCCGTAGGTGGACCTGAAATGACATTAAACATAAACATATGTGTAAGTAACATTGATCTGTAAACTTGTTGTTAAAACCTGTTTGCTTTTCTTTTGTTCTGGCAAGCCTTTCATGCAAATCTGGGCATTGGAAACCAAGATGGAAGCAGTAATCATAACCTACCATGGCATAAAACATGCACAGTAAGAACATTATTGCCTATTCATATGTCTAATTATAGTGGTGTATGTGTCTCTATACTCGCGGCTCTATGAATATTCAGACTTTCTATTAATTTGCCAGAAATAGTTTTCATATACTACACATCTTCAGGGTGTAATTAAATTATTCTGGATACATGTTTTATATGGCATTTTAAAACCTATTTACACAGTTAATGCAGTTTTACTATTCATGGCATTTTCAAACATTAGCTAAAGGCATCTAAAGAAGGACAGGTTAACCCCTGCATACCAGATGAAGCAAAGGAATGAGAAGCAACACTGTAACCTGATTTTCTTTAAAAAAAAGTGCAATTTGAAAATACAATATTAAAATATAGTAATTACGACGGGCTTATAGTGCTTCTAACATATTTCCAGCTGCATTTTAATTCAAACGGATTTACAAAATACAATGATACATAAAGAAGGCAGGCATTGCATTATTTCTTTCCAAATTCAAGGTGGCTTAGCTTTCTTAAATTCTAACAGATACATTCAAGTATGGAAAATGGCAGACAATATAGAATTATGGTTCTGTGTTCATAACTATCTATAGGCCTGATTTCCTAAATTGCCACCTTTTTTGGGAAAACACATGAGCATAGTACTTTTGCATTTGGAATTGCCATCTGCTGGTAAATTCTGCATATTTTTTTATTTTCACTATGAGTGAAATAATTTACACATGGAGATGCTACTACTGTTACACTTCAATTAACGAAGTCAGCATTGTTCTCCCATTACCAACACACTTGGTGCACCCTTACTTCTGCATGCAACAAAATTAAATTAGCATTTTCTTTTCAGGGGTAAGGTGCATGTTTCCAAGGGCAAGGAGTCAATATATTGACACAATTTTAGGAGGACATAGGTGTTCTTCTCTTTTTGCATGCAGTATCTCCCTGGAATGTCCACAAAACTCATTCACCCAAACGTATGCCTTGCAGAAAATTCCACATCTAAAGGTGGGCAACATGCCCGAGTGCAGCCGCAAGTGAACAGTGCTCTTCCCCCAACCTTCCGACCACTCACGGCGAATGAAAGCCAAGGCAGGAAAACCACTAGCGGCGGCAGGATATGGTGGTCCTCCACAGGTGGCACAGGGAGAGACGCGCTAGCACTGAGAGACGGATGTTTTTCAGCGGTTTTGAATCGTTTAAAGCCCTTTTCAAGCTACTTGGGTTTGTGAGTTCACAGGGGGCAGAAGGTGGCTCATGCTGACGACCGAGTGTAAAGGAAGTGCAAAGGAAGACGCTCAATGGCGGCGAGACTAAAGGAGTTGGTGCGTCTGGCAACACCGTGTGGGCAGCGAGAGCGGGAGAGGCACTGTTAGCGGCGAGGGACGGCTGCTTTTTTGACTGTGTGGGGTGCAGACCCTGGGAAACCTGACTTCCTTTCCTTTTTCTTTCTGGCATTTTTTTATTTTGATTGTTGGCTCTGGACCTCGTGGCATATGTTGAGCCATAGAAAAAATGTAAACGGTTAGTGGGAGATAAATCAGTCCTTCCTCTATAATACAAGACCTGAGCTGAACTGGATGGAGGCAATTGAACATATTTCTGGGCTTGGAAGACTACCTGGTGACCTCAGAGCTAAGTACTTCCACTGGAAGAGACCTCCAGCTTCTGAAGATAAAAATGGGAAAACATCCAAAGCAGTCAAATTTAATAGCTAAAGTTGACTCAACAGCAGGTCTTAAAGCTTAAACGCGATTAGCTCAATCAAATGCAGTGTCAACCGTGACTAGAGCTGAGTACAATTTAAAAAAGTGACCTGGCAGAAACTCTAGATCTGAGAGCTCGGAAGAGCTGCCAGAATTCCATCAGGAATTAGGAACGAAAGACCCAGGCGCAGAGAAGGAAATGGGAGTTGCACAAGAGGAGGAAATAAGCCCGGAGGAAAAACAGGCATCTGATTTAACTGCCTTGGTGAGTGAGGATGGTATTAAAAACTATAAATACTTTCTGCTATTTTCAAAAGACAAGGCATCTCAGGCTACTCAGTCTACACCAGCAAATCTATTGGTAAAACCACAAAGGCCTTTAGAGGGATCTTTTGAGGAGACATCAACTAGCCCTTCTCAAAATACTCATTTACTCTCATGACAAGTAGCTATTTCTGAAGAAAAAGCTTAAAATAATTCTCTTCATAAGATCAATATTACCTCAATGGATTTCCAGCCTCAGGGACAGGCATTACCATCATTGCCATGGGCTCAGTCACCGGCTCCTCCACAAGATTCAATATTATCGCAGCAGCCAACTCAACATCATCCTCAGCCCCGGTCACCCAGCAAAGGAGGATCGGAAGCTTCCGGACAGCAAGTCAGGAACCAGAAAGAAAATGGAGAGTCCCAACAAAGTTTGTCAGAAAAAATTCAAGAAAAGGACACTATTCAACAATGGGACATAAAGACCATGCTGAATCTTATTTTAGAGGAGATAAGAGATATGAAGATATCTCAAGCAAACGAAATAGACTCCCTTCAACAACGCCTCGGAAAAATTGAGGAGGCAGTGGCTAGTTTCCCAGCTCGAATATAAGAAGTGGAATTCAGAATTGCTCATTTGGAAGATCAAATGAATACTATGCACCAGAAAGTGAATGAAGCAACAAAGGAAAAAATTGCCCTAGAGAGTAAACTTGAGGAACTCGAGAATCATTCACAGCATGTAAACTTATGTATAGTTGCGGTTCCTGAGGGGAATGAGGGGTCCCAAACACTTCAATGGGTTGAGGCTTTTATTAAGAAGAATGTCTTGCCTGAATTTACTGGAGACCTCACTATAACAAGGGCACATCGGGTCCCCTCACACCCGTTGCCAAATTTAAAATTTTCACATACAATTTTGATTAACTTTGCTGATTACTGTATTAAAGAAAAGATTTTAACTGAGGCAATCCAGCAGAGGCAATTTGCAATCAGTGAGGTCTCTAGCTGATGGATTTCACCTGATGTGTCAGCAACTGCCACACATAGGCGAAAAGAGTTTGTTAAATTTGCTTTATCTTTTTAAGGCTCAAGGTGTGCAGGCTTCAGTAGCTCAGCAATCGAAGTTACGAGTGCTTGTGAGTGGCAAGTTTCATATGTTCATGAATATAGAAGAAGTGCAGGATCTGCAGAGAGAAATTTCCGCTGTAAAAGAGAATAGAATTACAGATTGTCATGAAGGATCACTAAGGTGGGAGGGGGGCGGCCACCTATGGTGCAGCACCAGGGCACCCCACAAGAGCAGTAGGGGAGGGACGAGTTGTGGTTTGTGGGCCTTCGCACATCTCTTGGGGAGGGAAGAGATGGGGATGAGTGAGGGAGTAGGTGGGTGTGGGGCATAAAAAAGATTAAAAAAAGCAGAAGCAAAGTGGAGAGGTGGTGGGGAAAAATGGTTTTGAACCAAGTATTATAATTTTTAGGTATAAATCATAGAGATGGGTATTAAGTGTCACATTATTTCGATTAATGTCAATGGAGTTTTAAACAAACAAAAGTATGGAGGGCTAATAAGATGGCTGGCTTCCTTCACACCATACGTCCCTTTTCTTCAGGAAACTCATTTGAAAACAAATTCACCAAAGTCTTTGTCCGAAGAGCTTTTTCCAAAAGTTTCTTTAGCTTCAGCAGGGCTGGCAATGAGAGGAGAAGCTATATATTTTTGCAGGGGCCTGAATTGGGAGTTTATTCAAGAGCAGAGGGATCCTCATGGACGATGGCTATGGGTACCAGTGAATTTAAATGGAAGTACTTTAAATTTTGTCAACTATTATGGTCCAATTATTGATGATCCCACATCCCTGATGAAGATTAATGAATAACTTAGAGGAGCTTCAGGGCAGATTATTTGTGGAGGGGATTTTAATTACATTCAAGACTTGACAAAGGATAGTTCAAATAAATATAAAAAAACAATTGAAGCCAAAGCCTACACCTTTTTTAGATGCAATAATACAGGATCATCAGTTAATTGACCCATGGTGCAAAGTTCACCTGGAAGTTCTCGAATATACTTGCTATTCCCGTCAATTCCAAACTGCATCCCGTATTGATTATTTTGTAATATCTCATTCCCTGAAACATATTGGCTTGGAAATAGGGGCCAACTCATTCCCAGACCATTGTTTGGTCAAGTTTGATCTAGAAATTGAGAAGGGAAGGAGGACAAGAACCAAGTGGCAGTAGGATCGACTCTTCCTTTCAAATCAACAATTGGTAGTAGGAATAAGGGATGGATGCAAGAGTTTTTTAGGGTCAATGAGGGAACAGCTGAACTTTTTTCAGTATGGAAGATTTTTAAGGCAGCAGTGCTTGGGCAAATGATTGCTTTTATGGCTGCTCAGTCCAAAAATCTAAGCATTCATATACCCAAACTCTATGGGGTGATGGGTCAGCTGGAAGCCAGCTTGAAAAAGCAAAAAAGGAATTACGAAAGTTGTTTTTGCTAGAAGAAATCAATAGCTCCTGGACATTCCAACAGAGAGCTTACGAAGAAAGTCAAATGATAGGCAAACTGCTAGATTGGTCAACCAAGGTAAAACAGGAAGCTGCCTTAATTACAGAAGTTATAGATCCTAAGACTAGAGTCAGGGTGACGGATAAGGACAGGATTGCCCAAGTATTTGTGGAGCAATACGAGCAGCTATATGCTACCGAGTTTATGGTCGGGCAAGAGTCAATTCAGCAATATTTTGAGGATGTAAATCTCCTGCATTTATCAATTACCCAGAAGATCCAACTTGATATATCAGGAGCAGACATTTTGGCAGCCCAACAGAATTTTACAAGGTCTTTGTTAAGGAAATAACACCCTTTTTGATAAAGCTTTTTATTTATGTAAAGGCGAGTGGTTTTGTTCCCTCAACTTTCAAAGAATCAATCATTGTTAGTTTTGTGAAAAGGGGGATACATTCTACGGATATTAAATCCTATAGACCAATTAGTCTACTTAACTCAGATTATAAAAGTCTAATGAAAATTTGGGCATTGCGCTTCACTCCTTTGGCACAAGAATTGATCCATAGAGAACAGACAGAGTTTGTGAAAAAGTCAAAGTCACAGTCAAATAATTTATATAGCGCGCTACATACCCAGAGGGTCTCAAGGCGCTAGAGGAAGGGAGGGGAATTACTTATCGAATATCCAAGTTTTAAGTTGCTTTCTGAATGCTGGGTGGCTCTGAGTGAGGCGAAGGTGAGTGGGAAGTGAGTTCCAGGTTTTAGCTGCCAGGTAGGAGAAGGATCTTCCTCCCATGGTGGTTTTGTTGATGCGAGGTACGTCAGCAAGGGCTTGGTTGGAGGAGCGTAGTTGACGGGAGGGGCTGTAGAAGGAAAGTCGTGTGTTGAGGCATTCAGGTCCAAGTTCGTAGAGTGCTTTGTGTGCGTGGGTTAGGAGGCGGAATGTTATCCTCTTATTGACGGGGAGCCAGTGGAGGTTTTTCAGGTGACTCGAAATGTGGTCGTTACGCGGGATATCTAGTATGAGTCTGGCTGATGCGTTCTGGATGCGTTGGAGTTTTTTCTGAAGTTTTGCGGTGGTACCGGCGTATAGGGTGTTACCGTAGTCCAGGCGGCTCATGACCAGTGCGTGGGTGACCGTTTTTCTAGTTTCGGTGGGGAGCCAGCAAAATGTTTTTTTGAGCATGCGAAGAATGTTGAAGCAAGATGATGTAACGGCGTTGACTTGTCTGTTCATCGAGAGTGAGGAGTCCAGGATGACGCCCAGGTTCCGTGCATGGTCCGTCGGGATGGGTGCTCTTCCAAGGGCCTCTGGCCACCAGGAGTCATCCCAGGCGGAGGGGGAGGTACCTAGGATAAGGACTTCTGTTTTGTCTGAGTTCAGTTTCAGACGGCTGTGCTTCATCCACTCGGCTACTTCTTTCATTCCTTCATGTAGGTTGGTTTTGGCGGTGTTCGGGTCTTTGGTGAGTGAGAGGATCAGTTGAGTGTCATCAGCGTAGGAGATGATGTTGAGGTTGTGTTGGCGTGCGATGGTCGCGAGGGGGCTCATGTATACGTTGAAGAGGGTGGGGCTGAGTGAAGATCCTTGTGGCATGCCGCAAATGACTTCAGTGGCTTCAGACTTGAATGGTGGAAGGCGGACTCTCTGAGTTCTTCCGGTAAGGAAGGAGGTGATCCATTCCAGTGCTTTTCCTTGGATTCCGATGTTTCTGAGGCGTTGTAGGAGGGTGCTATGGCAGACTGTGTCAAAGGCTGCGGAGAGGTCGAGGAGGATGAGGGCGACTGTGTCTCCATTGTCCAGTAGTGTTCGAATGTCGTCCGTTGCTGCGATGAGTGCGGTCTCAGTGCTGTGTTTGGCTTGGAAGCCGGATTGTGAGGAGTCGAGGGATTTGTTGGTTTCGAGGAAGGCAGCGAGCTGGTTGTTGACAGCTTTCTCAATGACTTTGGCCGGGAATGGAAGGAGCGAGATGGGGCGGTAATTTTTGAGTTCGGTGGGGTCAGCTGTGGGTTTTTTCAGAAGGGCGCTGAGTTCGGCGTGTTTCCAGCTTTCCGGGAAGGTGGCGGAGTTGAGGGAGCAGTTGATGACGTCTCGGAGGTGTGGTGCTATGATGGAGTCTGCTTTGTTGAAGATATGGTGAGGGCATGGGTCTGTAGGGGATCCTGAGTGAATGGAGTTCATCAAGCGGATGGTGTCCTCAGTGGAGATTGGGTTCCATTCATTAAGGATGTTCAAGGGGGGTGAGGGTACGGCAGAAGGTTGAGAGGTTAGGTCTCTAGGTTGGTTGTCGAAGCTGTTGTGGATGTCTGCGATTTTGTTGTGGAAGAACGAGGCTAGGGAGTCGCAAAGGGTTTGGGAGGGGGTGATGTCGTTGGAGTTGGCTGAGGGGTTGGTAAATTCTTTGACGATGTTGAATAATTCCTTGCTGTTGTGAGCATTGTTGTCTAGTCGGTCTTTAAGTGCAGCTTTCTTGGCAGTCCGGATCAGTTGGTGGTGTGTGCGGGTAGCGTTTTTGAAGGCGTCCTTGGTGCTGGTGTTTGGGTCTTTTTTCCAGGCCTTTTCAAGGGAGCGACAGAGTTTCTTGGATTTCTTAAGATCATCGTTGAACCAGGAAGCGTTTTTGCTGCCTGGTTTGAGTTGCCGTTTTTTCAAAGGTGCTAGGTTGTCGGCGCTGTTGGTTAGCCATTGATTGAGGTTAGTGGCTGCTTGGTTGGGGTTCGAAGAGTGGGTAGGGGGGTTTTGACGAAGCGATGAGGAGATCTGGTCGATGGTGATTTTATTCCAGTTTCTACGCAGAGTAGGTTGAGGATGGTTGTGGGTTGTGGTCTTTTTGTAGACAGAGTGAACGCAGCTGTGGTCCGTCCAATGGAGAACTGTGGTGTGACTGAAGGAGATAGGCTTGCTAGAAGTGAAGATGGGGTCGAGTGTGTGACCTGCGTAGTGGGTGGGGGTGTTAACAAGTTGTTTGAGTCCAAGGTTGGCGAGATTGTCCAGTAGGGTGGAGGCGTTGCTGTCGTTGCTCTTTTCCAGGTGAAAGTTGAGGTCTCCCAGTAGAATGTAGTCCTCGGAGGGGAGGGCGTGTGGGGTGATAAAGTCAATGATGTCATCACTGAATTGTGCTCGGGGCCAGGTGGCCTGTAGAGGAGGGTGCCTCTGAGTGTGGTCTTGGGGTCTGTGTGGATCTGGAAGTGAAGGTGTTCGGCGCTAGCGAGGTTGACGTCAGAGCTGGTTGAGATGCGGATGGAAATCTTATGGACGATGGCGATGCCTCCTCCTGTTTGCTTGATGCTGTCCTTTCGGATGATCTTGTAGCCTTCCGGTATGGCAATGGTGATGTCTGGGGCTGAGGAGGCGTTCATCCATGTTTCAGTTAGGAAGGCGACGTCCGGAGAGATGGTGTCTAGTAGATTCCAGAGGTCGATGGCGTGTCTGTGGACTGAGCGGGTGTTGAGCAGGATGCATTTTAGGTGGTTGGTGTCGGATCTCTGTTTGGTGTTAGTGGAAGAGGAGTTGGTCTTGGTGCAGTCATACTTACAGGAGTTGCATGAGAATGGTCCATGGGTGTATCCGGGAGCGACTTGGGTGCAGGTGGAGATTCGGCCTGGGTAAAGGGCTAAAAGGGTGGATGCGTTGTATGTAATGCGGGTGGGGTGGGTGGGGCGAGGGCCAGGGGGTCTGGCGCTGGGCGCGGTCCAGGCGCGGACGGGCGTAGACGGGCTTACCTTTGGCGCACCTTCGGCGCGACCGCTGCGCGTGACCGCTGCACGCAAATGCATCTGTCATATATGGATAGTGGAGGGGGAGGGGCGAGGGAGGAGCAGCTGGGAGGCGGGTGCGTGGTGTAGGGGGCGGGCTCCGGCCACAACAACAACAACACAAGTAATGGCGGCTCAAAGGGAATAGCAGACCGGGTTGGGGAGATAGAGTTAATTAATTATTCTGTGGTGGGTAGCGGGGCGCAGAACAGTCAAGCAGACAAACAAAAGCGCAATTTCTATCGAGCAAAGGCACTGTAAATTAATGTTTCAATCAATGCAGGTACTGTAGCAGCGCTAACGATACCCAGCAAATTCTATCGAGCAAAGGCACTGTAAAATAATGCTTCAATCAATGCAGGCACTGTAGCAGTGCTAACGATACCTAGCCAGCGTGTTCAGGAAAGAGCAGGGCAGGAGGGAGCGACCGTATCCAACAGAGTCAGGATGGTCACAGCATCACGATGTACACGGAGAAGCCTTGCCTCTGAGTGGGAGGGAGGAGCAGCTGGGAGGCGGGTGCGTGGTGTAGGGGGCGGGCTCCGGCCACTACAACAACAACACAAGTAATGGCGGCTCAAAGGGAATAGCAGACCGGGTTGGGGAGATAGAGTTAATTAATTATTCTGTGGTGGGTAGCGGGGCGCAGAACAGTCAAGCAGACAAACAAAAGCGCAATTTCTATCGAGCAAAGGCACTGTAAATTAATGTTTCAATCAATGCAGGTACTGTAGCAGCGCTAACGATACCCAGCAAATTCTATCGAGCAAAGGCACTGTAAAATAATGCTTCAATCAATGCAGGCACTGTAGCAGCGCTAGCGATACCCAGCCAGCGTGTTCAGGAATGAGCAGGGCAGGAGGGAGCGACCGTATCCAACAGAGTCAGGACGGTCACAGCGTCACGATGTACTAATGTCAATAAATAGGGGTTTCTTAGTCCTGGCTCTTGAATATTTTAATAGTAATCAATCTCCAGCATTTTTTATGATAGTAGACACAGAAAAGGTGTTTGATTTGGTCAGTTGAGATGCTCTTTTCTACGGTCTGTGGAGGTACGGGGTTCCCCCATGTTATACAAATGCTTAAGAATTTTTATCAGGCGGCACAGAACCAGGTTTTTATTAATGCAAACTTAGCAGGGATAGTTATGTGAATCGGGGGACCAGACAAGGGTGTCCGCTTTAACCTGTCCGATTTATCTTTTTTATTGAGCCCTTGGTCACTAAAATTCGTAATAACATGACAATTAGAGCTCCAATATTAGGTATGGCAAAACTAAAGTTATTTACAGACAACATTATTATTATCTTAGTCCAGAGAGCCAGAATATAGAGCTAACATTAGCATAATTTGCTCAATTTGAAATGATTGGGGGATACAAAATTAACCTTTATAAGACTGTGATTTTAACCATTAATACTGAGAGAGATTTTCTCCCCGAAAACCTTAAGCGACAAGCCCCTAATGTTGACCCAATTCGATATATAGGGATTTATGTCACTAATCAATATGGGGAACTTTATAAATGAAACTATGAAGCCATGCAGAATAAAATGTAAAAACTATTCGATTACTGGTCATTATTACCCCTCACATTGATAGGCCGTGTGGCCATTATAAAAATGTCAATTTTACCTTTACTTGCTTTTCTCTTTATCAATATCCCTATATACCATCTATTTTAAGGAGCTTGAAACAATGTTTAGAAAGTTTGTCTAGAGTAAGAAGGCACCTTGGGTCAAACCCCTCGGTGCTCCAATTGGATATTAACCAGAGGGGGGGGGGCTTTCACTTCGTCAAATTCGTACATTTTTTTCTTGGAGAAATGGTGCAGGAGGCTGGCTCGCAAATTCCGGTATTTTTAAAAACAGAAAAAGTCCCTAAAAAAACCAGGTACAAGACTTTGTAGGAATATTCTTATAGACTGCAGATATTTTCTCTGAGCAAGCAGGTGCTGCAGGTTTCTACTACTTAAAATTAGGTGAATTCAAAAGTCTGGGTCTTCAAATACAGACTAGCCATTTAAGGTGCTGGAATAACTGTAGCCTGAAAGAGTTGGGGCATTTTCCAGTAAGAAACAGAGTGATTACTTGCAACAGGTCCAAAGCTGATGCGGTGACCGGGG
The DNA here is from genome assembly GCF_964263255.1 of Lissotriton vulgaris. NCBI lineage: Eukaryota > Metazoa > Chordata > Amphibia > Caudata > Salamandridae > Lissotriton > Lissotriton vulgaris. The sequence goes on from NC_141689.1 coordinate 999,981,688, forward strand.
TAAGACTTGCTTCTTTGAATATATACAGATTGTATATTTTTAAATAGATACAACCTCTCTTCAATTGCCAGTCCAACTAATTTTATGACTACCCTATTGGGAGAAAAGTTAGAAGGGGTGGGAAACTGGTACCGTCTTTTATGCTCCCAAAGGGAATTAACGCTGGTCAAGAAATTCTTAGAAAAATCACCCATGAGACACAATGTACACTCTCTAATCGGGATTGGCAGGCCATATCACAATTAGGTAGTAAGGCCCTAAGAGCAGTCAACTTTAAAAGAATGGCCTTTCTGCCTCGATTGATGGCATATTGTACACCTAAAGCACTCCATGAACTATGTCCAGAATTGGAGTAGATGCTTTCAGAACCAGGCAGAAGGTGAGGGAGATTGGCTACATACATATTTTACTTGTCCAAGGAAAGAGCAATTTTGGAAAAAGGACCTTCTCTGCCTTAAGCCAGGGGATGCAGAAGACATTAGATCTCTTCCTTATTACTAGCCAAAGAGTAAACTTGGCAATGACAAGAGGTGAGGAGATATACACAGCAATTGCCTCCCTCATAGCACGCTCCCTGATACTTCAAAATTGGAGGTCTTCAAAAATACCTACTTATTTGGGATGGCTAAATAAGATGAAATGAACAAGGAAATTTGAGGAAGCGTATGCAAAAAGAGTAGGTGCTACTAAAAAGTTTACTGCCACTTGGAAATACATGGCGAAGTTAGAGATCGCGCTGGAAGAATAAGCTCATATTGCATCGCAAAATCTTGTTTAGAATGAAAAGGGCTTTAAAAAAAATGCACGTTAATATTGCACCGTAGGATGAGTAGCATAGGAAGATAACGGAAAGTTTGCACCGGAAGAACTTTACCACTGCACTTTGGTATTAAATAGGGATATTAACCACTGTATTTTATAAGATTTGTATCTAGTAGCACCATAGTTAGGGATATTTCTGGAATATGCCGTATTGACCTTTATAAGTATCTGCCTCATCCAAAATATTTTATATGTATAAGAATTAATATTGGTCAAACTGTGTTCTAAATGCCCTGTTTTTATCTATGGTTCTTTTTTGTTTTTCTCTTCATGGTTCTGCTCAATAAAAATGAAAAAAAAAAAAAAAGGAAATTCCGCCTGACTTTTGAAGTCTCTATTTGTGAGAGTTATAGACTGCCACTCTTGATTTTCTGAATCAGAATTGGAAATAATACTTCATACGCTGCTGTATTTGCAAGTTAAATTCGAACTTAAGTGAACGCATATAATTGTGAATTGGGTTATTAAGATATGCAATTGTATCATATGTGTCGGGAATGTAACTCAAGAGTCAAGGAATGCAACGGCAAATTTAAATGTGGTTGAACAATGATATAAGTTATACCTTTGTGAGCATTGTGTGCCCGATTCACAAAGGTAAACTTAGACATTTGGACTAAATGTAGGCCAAAAGTCTATTTTTACAATTTTGATAATTTACATATGCATTTAAGAGTACTATCTATACATCTGCACTCTGGCCGGGTCCCCACCCCAAGTGTGGGCAAAAATATAGCACTCATAGACTCCTTTTCTGAATTCCCAAAATCGAAATTTAGCAGTTTGATCTAACTTCAGACCAAACGTCTAAGTTTACCTTTGTGAAACATGCCCTATGAAACTAAAACTTGGATTACTGGCAAGACGATAAACTTCACTACAAAGGTATAGAATCATAATTAAAGTAAAGAAGAGGCATAATAACAGTTACCATTTAATCAAAACGTTATTGCTCGAACCATTGAAATAGTCAACAAATGGATGAAATTACAATTTTTGTCATTTTGTTGGCCAACAAGCTCCATGTATGCTTGAAACAAGAATCCAGTGGTACGAACAGTAATACATTTGAATGTGTTAATCTCAAGTAGTGTAAGGTGTTGAAGATAAAAAGAATATGATGTAATGATTCTAAAAACTCTATACACAATCAATATTGGTACAATATTAGACCACGCAACAATGGTCTCTAGTAAGGGAAGAGGACATTATTGGTTCTTTATCCATTTTCTTACTCTTTATCTTTTCATAGTTGGTCAAAAGAAGTCGGCTCATAAAGTAAGGATGTATGTCGTTACAATGCATACTTTTACAACGCATACCTTTACAATGCATTTTTTACACCGCAACATCCATTACAACGCATTGATATTTGAAACTACCTTTACAACGCATTCCACTACAACGCATACTACATTTACAACGCATACCATTACAACGCATACCATTACATTGCATGTATGGTAAGTATTGGATAGTGTAGGGGTAAAAATTACTATTCTAACTCCAGGGGGTGCAACAGTAGGGTAAGTGTTGGATAGTGTAGGTATGCACCGTAATGGTATGCGTTGTTATGACTGCGTTGTAAAGGTATGCGTTGTAGTGGTATGCGTGGTAGTGACATGCGTTGTAATGGTTGCATTGTAATGGCATGCGTTGTAATGGATGTTGCGTTGTAAAAGTTTTGTTGTAAAGGTAGTGTGTTGTAAAAGTTGCGTTGTAAGTGTTGTTTCCCATAAGGTAACATAAAACATGAAGCAAAGTTTATTTTCAAATAATAGTTCCTGAGCACAGTGTAAGGCACTGATACAACATTGGTACTTCCCTGTGCTATTTCTGAACATCTCACTCTCTACCCAGTTCATTAAGGAAGTTGGGGAACCTTTATGTATCTGAGTAAACAACAATAGCATGGAGGTAAGAACCAATCTATATGGATTTAAAGCTACTCTTCAACCCAACCGATTGAAGAGTCCTTGTCCCTCTTAGCCAGAGTAGTTTTCCTCATGCTGGTGCCTCCAGTCCATCCATGAAAACATTCATTATCACAAACAAACATGTTGCACCGTGAGAATATGATTCAACTTTGCACGGTACACTGTTACCAGGTGTGGCAGTGTATGGTCACCACACAGGTAGTTGGTTGGTTTATCAGTTAGGGAAACTTGTGCTCCTGTCTATGCTATCTTGACAATATTACTAATTGGTAAAACTTACTGAAATACATAATTATTTCTTAGAAAAAAGGCATATGTCCAAGTATTTAGATTTAGCAAGGCTTACATATCTATGTGTGATTCCATCTACCGGCAAATGAGGTGTGTTAAAACATCAGAGAAATAAATGAATGGGCTGTGAATGCCTCTGAAATGTGGCTGCCGGTGTCACGAGTAGCCTAACTGCAGCTGTGTGGTGTGAAGTTATGAATTATATGAGATGCATTTCCTCTGGAAAGGTAAGCAAGTTTAAATGGTGGCGCTGTTTATGAAGACTTACTGTGCAGGCATCATTTTAGGAACAAAATGTTACAAGTGCAGATTATTTGCATCGTAAATCACCATCCTCTTACACTAATTAAATGTAAAATTACAACTATGCAGCAAAAGTGCTCATGCTATGAGCTCTGATGTGAGCCAATTAAGGAAACACATCTGAAGCGCCCAGTATTCTGATATTGTGCTAAATGAAAAAGTTCATTAAATGAAATGTTTTTTTACAGTGCTGGCTCGGCACTGCACAAGGTGTTTTGCCACATATGCATTATTTTATGCCGATAAAATCACTGAAGGCAGCAGTTTCTACATAGCCTTAATAAACATTGTGGAAATATCTATAAATGCAAGAGAACCGAGGTACATAACATTTTAAAAATAAAGCCACTATCTTCACCGTGAATAGCATATGTGGCCCTGATTTGACATTAGCCTGAGATGGCATTTGTGCCCTTCTGCGGGCCAAATTCAAGTGGTTTCGAATGAATGTCAGACTTTATTTTATCCTTTCAAAGCTGTAAGTGTGGGATGAAAGTCCAGAACTGCTAGTTTTGCCAAATCTCCACGACAGGGCAGGCGTCTTACATTGTACTGCAGTTGACATGTCTGTAGATCCTGCGGTGTATGTGTGAGGTGCAGGAGGAATGCAAACAGTGGTGTCTGTCTGGACTGCTCGCCAGAGATATAATATTGTGGTGTTTGCTGTTGTGACTCTAAGTCACTGTGCAGGGAGGTCTCTGTGACCTTGGCTGTTGACTGAATAGTTGAAGCAAAAAGAGGTGCCATGGACTTTCTTTGCTACATTGGGTGTAGTTCTCTTCAAACATGCATGTCTCATTTCTGTATATCAGTGAGGGAGTGTCCAGTTTGGTTTTTAGGTTGAGCATTCCAGACCTCTTGTATATACTATGTATATACTTTAGTATATATTTATATTTTTATGTACTTTGTGGGCTCAGGAGATCAGCCCTAAGACTTGTCTGCTTCCGCGTAAGGGAGTTTTTTTCTGTTCAACTCCCTCTATTTAACTGTCTTGATAGAAAACGACCAGTAGAGGCCAGTAAAATATCAGAATTGCTTTCTGCTTGTTCAACTGCCTTTATTTAACTGTCTTTACAGAAATCGGCCAGCACAGGTCAGTGAAATACCAGAATCACTTTAGCATTCTCTAGATTCTAGTCCATAGAAATTGTCTTCCATGAACACTCGTAGACAATAATATTTTTTTTAAATCTTGTATTTTCAGTGATATCACCACCGAAAGCCCTGATTTTATATTAAAAACAGAGCTTTGGAATATACCATTTACCACTGAAAGGCATTATTTCTCTCCATGGGTGCCCATATATGGCATGTCACCCAGTTTGGTGCTTACTTTCCCTCCATGTTATAGAACAATAGATGTTTCAGCACCCAGGCTAACGTGCTGCACAGCTAAATACATACAAGGTCCCAAAGGCGAGACCGATTGCATTGCAAATACTTGTTTGATAGAGGCAGAGGGCCGTTTCTCCCTGGAGATGCTTAGAGGACTGTTGTGCAGTAGAAGCAGTTGAATCCTCTGATCAGAGATTGTAACATAAACAGAAGGTGTGTTTGACAGGCATGAAACCTGGCCACTAATTCTTCACTAAGGATGCGGATGCTGGTTTAAGTACTGCTTGTTTTTGCTTTTAATATTCTTAGCTTATGAAGCACAATAATGCCGCCATTTTCAGCCTCGAGGTCTGAACAGTCCATAGCCCAGGCGTTGACTGGAAGGAATGCTTGAGTAATATGTACAGATCCCTGTCAGACCAGAATAACCTGGTGGCTAAGGAGGTAAAGTTGGAGTGGTTGAAATAATGCTAAGAAGTGGTTCTCTATCACCCATAATATATGAATAGTGTGACCCACTCATGTGCTCCTGAGGAATGGCCTTTCGATTCTATATTCAAATTTTTGGGACCACCACATTCTGGTCGACACCTAATAGTTTAGACTGAAGGCCTTCACACAAGGAGAAATCCGAAATCATTGTTTTTCCTAAAATGGGTGGGGACTCTTACTTACATTGTAAAATAAATTCATGGTGTATGGGCATTTATAGATTTAGGTGTTTTCTAAAATAAGTTTAAGAAATAAGTTTAAGATGAGGCCCTTTGTGGTTTATATGCCGAATTTCAGAAGACTTTGTGTATGTTTGTATGTTGGACGTAGATTTATTTATACAATAAAAGCACTGGCTGGGAAGCACAGGGGTGCTGAGCAATGGAAAAACCCAAAGTGGATGATTTAGTTTGTTTACAGTGATGCAAGTAAGAGGTAAATACAAATGGATGTACATGTAATACTCATTGAGGAGATGTGTGTTCGGCTACTTTCTGTCTGATAAGGCGGTTGAGGCAGTTCTGATGGAAATACATATGTTCTTCCAGATTGTGGGTTTGTAGATATCCAAGGCCTGCCTTCAAGTCTTTTCCTTCCTTCGCCGCTTCATCTCCAGTCTCATAATGCCCTGGCTCCTGGAGTGGTGCTGTCAGCCTGAGAATGTAAGTATCTGGGTCAGGTATGTCATGGGTCATTTCTGATCACTTTGAAGGTGATGCATCTTGGAGTGCAGATCCTTGAGTACATGGGTGATTATGTTTTGCACCTCTTCAATATCTTTATGAGATATGCTGCATTGTGTACGATGCTTGACAGGGGTATCAAATAGATATGTAAATAGGAATAGAGGCAATCACCTTTATGCTAACCACTGTTAACGCCAAACTGAGACTAACTGTTAAGGCTTGTAACAATTACATTGATACTGAGCTTGGAGAGGAACCAAAGGGGCTCCTGCATCACAGTGCTACAGGACAGGGCTGCACCTGATTGGTGTGATACAGAGCCAACCCAGCATTCTACTGTACCTCACTGTGGAAGAGTGGTCTGACACCAAACCCCACCCAGAAGAAATTGAACAGGTAAAATGGTCGCAGTAAGCAAAGAAGAGTCTGCACTAAACATAACACCAGTGAAAACAATTGTCAAATAAAGGAAAAATAAAACAAATGACCGAGCAAAATGGCAGGAACACGAATAAACGCTTTAGTATGATTCACAATGCATTTTGCCAACCCACGTTGAACTTAGAAGAGCAAAATCGCCAGCAGGCAAACAAAGAACTAATACTTGGGGCCATATGTATCATCATCACCATTTGCGATTTCTAAATAGCCAATTTTAAGGAATCGCTATTTAGAAATCGCTAAATGGTATGTATGTACAAAATCTGTATTTTTTTGCGATTTCCAATTATTCCTTATTTGCGAATTCGCAATTTGCGAATTCGCAAATAAGGAATAATGTTTAATTCATTTCTATGGGCCAGAAGGCCCATAGCAATGACTGTGAAATAATTCTCGATTTGCAAATTCGCAATTTGCTAATCGCAATTTTCGAGAATTATTTCAAGGGTGCAGGGGTGTCCCAAGGACACCCTGCTGCACCCCTGTAAATTACATGTGTGTGCATATGGCGCACATACATGCCCAATGGGCATGAATGTGCGTCATATGCCACCCTCACAAATGCACAATTGTGCATATTTACAAGAAATCGCAAATTACCACCAACTACAAGTTGGTGGTAATTTGCGATTTCTAAACCTGAAATCGCAATTCTAAAAAGCTTCATACATAGCATTTAAGGAATCGCAAAATTGCGATTCTTTAAATGCTTAAGCAAAATAAGGAATCGCATTTTTTTGCAATTCGTTATTTTGCTAATTTTTCATACTTTCCAAAATCGGTAAAAAGGCCGTTTGCGATTCGCTTAGGCCGAAATTCTGAGAATTAACGAATCTCAAAATGTTTGATACATATGGCCCTTGGTTCAGAAGATAGCATTGCGAAACAAGGAACTATTCCAGCATACGTAAACTTATGTGTTTGTTCTAAACGTAGGCCCAAAGTCTAGGGTTATGACTTTGTGAATTCACAAAGGGCATTTACGAGTACTATCTTTATGTCTGCACTGGGCAAACAAAGAACTAATACTTGGTTCAGAAGTCAGGCTTACGAAAAAAGGAATTATTCCAGCAAATTTTGCCAAGCACAGACTTAGGGGAAGGATTCTGGGTATTTCTGTGTGCAGCATCCAGCAAAAAGAGATAAATATCCACAAGCACATAAGTCTGTGCCATTTTCGTTCCCCTTAAATGTAATTACTCACCCTGTTAACACGTATAAATGTGCTCTTCTTAAAGGCAAGACTTGGTGTTTTATCATGGTGTACACAGGAAGGGAAAGGCCACACATTTAACAGGTGTGCTTAGGATGGAATGTATTCATGTGGAAAAGAATCGCCTACTCTCTGAAACTGTTCCTGGATTAATTTGGTCTTTTTAGTATTTTGAGAAATAAAGGTAAATATATTTTAAAAAAATGTGATCTGAAGATTATTTTGAAAAATATTTCAGAAAGTAGAAGTCTCCCCCTGCTAGAAATTCTTCTTACGTATCTTTTCGAATTTGAGTATTTCTGGAAACTATCGACTGTAGGAGTTTCAAAGAGTAATGCACGGTTTTAAAAGTTGTACCTTTTTTTCCGAAATCTAGCCAAATTCACACAGGAGTGAAGTTCGGAACTTTTTTCACAAGTGTTTTGTGAACTGAACCAATAAGTGCCAGAGCACGCAATGCAAAATTTTCGGAATAGATCTATATCCTTCCCATGAATTAAACATGCATTACATAATGCACCTCTTGAAAGAGGTAGATGATAAACTGTATTTAGAATGCATAAGAAACTAGAATTTATATCTGAATGCCTAAAGATTTAAAATAGTTTATAGTATGTAATAAAAAAATAATCTCTGTTCTAGTTAGATCCTATCGAGCTGAGACAGAACATTTACAGGCACATGCATCAAAGGATTTTACGATCGCAAACGGTGCGAATCGCAAAAATCGGCCATTTGCGATCAAAAAATCTGCTTTTGGAATGCATGAAGGGTGAAGGCCCTCGCAATTTGAGAATTCGCAAATATTTGCGAATTCTCAAATTGCGATTGCATTTAAGGAATCGCATTTTGCGATTCCTTAAATGCAATGCATGAAACTTTAAAAAAACTTGCAATTTCGCAATTAGGGGGAGCAAATTACCATGAGGTTGAAACTCATTGTAATTTTGCAAAAACTTTGAAAAATGCACTTTTGTGCATTTTTCAAAGTTTCATGTTGTGCACACACATGCCCTAAGGACATGTGTGTGCACAACATATGTGCAGAGATTGATTTCAGGGGTGCAACAGGGTGTCCTTTGGACACCCCTGCTCCCTTGAAATCGCATTCTCAATTTGCGATTTGCTAATTGCGAATCGCAAATTGAGAATGTCTTCCTATTCATTCCTATGGGCCTCTAGGCCCATAAGAATGAATGGGGAGGTATTCCTTAATTGCGATTCGCAATTTGCGAGTCGCAATTAAGGAATATTAAGAAATCGCAATTTTTTTTGCAATTTCTTGATGCATTGCATTTTGCATTTCCTTAATTGCAATTCCTTATTTTTCGCAATTAAGGAATCGCAAAATGCAATATTGATGCATGTGCCTGATAATTCCTACAGGTTTAGCAGTTTTAAAAGTAAAATGTTCTGTTGTAGTGGAACCAGATATCAAACAAACTCTGATAAAATGCTCGGTGCCTAGTATAACATTGTTTACAAGATCTTGCTTTTTGAACAGCAGGCTCAGGCCCGTACATTCATTTTAAATAATTTGTGTCATAAAAAACATCGATGATTGTAAAACTCAAGGTCAAGAATAAGCCTAAAGCTGCTATTCTCCAATAAGGGGGAGTGGGCAACCTAGAACAGTGCCATTTGTTCCCAAAGACCTTCTCACTGAGAAACCTATTCATGCTTCCTTTACTTTAGCTTCTGCCTTCAAAACTCCTTGACTTTGTGACATGATGTCAAAGGGCAAATAAATATACTTTTGTATCATATATCCCCACTGTGTTGGAGTGCAAGATGCCATAGTCTATATGAAAGGTGTGTGCTTGGTCGATCCAGAGTGCTGTAGGCAGTGTAGTCTGGGCATCTAGAGGGGTCCAAGCACAGCAGCATTCGGGCAGGCTGAGGTGGGACCAAGTAAGATGCGTGCAGGGCGGAGTTTAGGTAAAAACGCAGTGTGTGCTGGTTGCGTGTAGCCTGCAACACCACTGACGTAAATGAGACCCTCCCTGGCCGGTGTACATAAAGGCTGAGGTGCAAGGTGGGAACCGTACAGGGCACGTTAAAGACAGCAAGATTAGATGGAAAAAGGCATTTTGCAGTGAGGCTGTAATGTCAATAGGACAAAGTCCACTAATGGCTAACTGAAGGCAGGACAATGCTTAGGCAAGTTATTAATTTATATCACTTTATTTTTATACACAGTTTTAGACGACACTGTCTGCAGGTTATAAGTGCTATAAATTCTGGACTTCCTTCTGCCCATGATACAGAATGCACCAACCCATACGGCTGATTTGCCTTGACAAGATTTGAAGGCACGACCAGCAATTCACTGAATGGGCGAGAGACAAGGTTTATCTCATTGCCCCATTTTTATGATATAAAAAATAAGATTATAGGTAGAGTACAGACTGGGCATTGTTCTTGCCAAAAAGAAGAATGAAAGGTGCAAAGTTAGGGTGGCCCAGCGGCGGTCCGTGCGGGTAAACACGGATGGGTGGGGCATACGGGGGAATGTCAACAGATGACGAACTAGGGAAAAATAATTAATTAAATAAATAAATCCTATTCTGCCGTCTGTCAACACCCCCGCCCCGCTGCGCTTACCTGAACAAACCGCTGCTGGGATAGCCATCTAATTCCAGGCCATTACCATGACTGTCTCCAGTCTTGAACTTTTCGCCTATAAATCATTGCCTTCACGTGTGTTAGTCAAATTAGAATAATGGAAGAAAAACTACACTACAACTCCCAGAATGCATTAGGCTGTCACATAAAAGTTCAGGACTGATACCACATCTGTGGTCACCTTGATGGTGGTGGTCATCCTATGCAATGTCTGACTTGGAAGAATGTAGTCAACACGTGGAAGCATGCAACCAGTGTGGGGTGCAAGCAGGTTGGGCACTGCACATGTAGCAATCAAGACTAATTTGATCATTTACCTTGAAGGAAAATGTAAACATTAATACTGCAGTGATAAATTTCTTTTCTGGACAGGCTGCTTGAAGTTTCAAGGAATCTTCATCTAAAGTTGGACACAATGAGGGGCACAATGCTTGCCTCTGTGAAGTCCCTATGACACCTTTTTGTGCTTGGGCCTACTGAATTATGTAGCTGCCTCCTCGACTGAATATCTGCCCCTGTGGGTCACCGGAGGTTCCGGGCATCGACATGCGTGCAGTAATGGTGGTGCCGGCCCTTTGCTGCAGTGAGTGCATTGGTGTGCCATCCATGATCTTATCGTTGGACCTGTCATTTCCTCACCTCCTCACATCAACAGAGCAAAATAAACAAACCCACTCGATGCACACACGCCTAGCATTGAGCTTCAAAAAGAGTTATTCCTTCATATAATGGAAAATGTGACTCCGGAGACAGACTGTATGCTGTTGACCAAACACCAATGCATGCACAATGCAAAACGGCACAATATTCCTTTGTGCTGATACAGACATATAAAACACATTTCATCAAAGCACTGGGTGAAGGGGATTGACTCAAAATGACCCATGGCTGAACGTGAGCTAACAAACCCCACCTTGCACATTGCTCATGACAGCATGTGAGGCTGAAAACAAATGTGAGGCTAGGAAGGAAGGCCTTGAGTGATGGACTTTTCTTGCCTGGCACGGGACAGTCCATATGCCAGCCTCAGAGTCAGACCATTATGGCCTGTTTGCAATTATTAATTGTTGCGCTCAAGGGCTTCCTGCTGTTTTTTGTTGGGATAAAATGCAGCTGTCTAATTAAATTGTGATATAGAGATCTAGTAATGCATTTATACTAGTAATTTTAGCAACAAAACTACTTTCTGAGGTAAGATCGGAAATATTACATGAGATTTATCTTAGACACATACGCTTCTTTTTTAAGTAGTGGCCAGTGAAGGAACCCCCCTGCCCACTCATCGAACCCCAACCAAGCAGCCATTAACCTCACTCAATGGCTAAGCAACACCGCCGACAACCTAGCACCTTTGAAAAAACGTCAAATCAAACCAGGCAACAAAAACGCCCCCTGGTTCAACGAGGATCTTAAGAAATCCAAGAAACTCTGTCGCTCCCTTGAGAGAGCTTGGAAAAAAGACCCAAACACCAACACCAGGGACGCCTTCAAAAACGCCACCCGAATACACCACCAATTAATCCGGTTAAAACCGCTTTCAAAGACCGACTAGACAAAAACGCCCACAACAGCAAGGAATTATTCAACATCGTCAAAGAGTTTACCAACCCCACTGCCAACTCCAACGACATCACCCCCTCTCAAACCCTTTGCGACTCCCTAGCTTCGTTCTTCCACGACAAAATCGCAGACATCCACAACAGCTTTGACAACCAACCCGAAGACCAACCCACCCATCCCACTGCCATACCCTCACCCCCCTTGAACATCCTTAATGACTGGAACCCAATCTCCCCTGAGGACACCATCCGCCTGATGAACTCCATCCACTCAGGATCCCCCACAGACCCATGCCCTCACCACATCTTCAACAAAGCAGACTCCATCATAGCACCACACCTCCGAGACGTCATCAACTGCTCCCTCAACTCCGGCACCTTCCCAGAAAGCTGGAAACACGCCGAACTCAGCGCCCTTCTGAAAAAACCCACAGCTGACCCAACCGAACTCAAAAACTACCGCCCCATCTCGCTCCTTCCATTCCCGTCCAAAGTCATCGAGAAAGCTGTCAACAACCAGCTCGCCGCCTTCCTCAAAGCCAACAAATCCCTCGACTCCTCACAGTCCGGCTTCCGAGCCAAACACAGTACTGAGACCGCACTCATCGCAGCAACAGACGACATCCGTACTCTACTGGACAATGGAGACACAGTCGCCCTAATCCTCCTCGACCTCTCCGCAGCCTTCGACACAGTCTGTCATAACACCCTGTTACAATGACTCAGAAACATCGGAATCCAAGGAAAAGCACTGGAATGGATCACCTCATTCCTTTGCGGAAGAACTCAGAGAGTACGCCTCCCACCATTCAAGTCAGAGGCCACAGAAGTCATCTGCGGCGTACCACAAGGATCCTCACTCAGCCCCACCCTCTTCAACGTATACATGAGCCCCATCACGACCATCGCTCGCCAACACAACCTCAACATCATCTCCTACGCTGATGACACTCAACTGATCCTCTCACTCACCAAAGACCCAAGCATCGCCAAAAACAACCTACATGAAGGAATGAAAGAGGTAGCCGAATGGATGAAGAATAGCCGTCTGAAACTGAATTCAGACAAAACAGAAGTCCTTATCTTAGGTACCTCCCCCTCCGCCTGGGACGACTCTTGGTGGCCAGAGGCCCTTGGAAAAGCACCCATCCCGAAGGATCACGCACGGAACCTAGGCGTCATCCTGGACTCCTCACTCTCGATGACCAGACAAGTCAACGCCGTCTCTGCATCTTGCTTCAACATTCTCTGCATGCTCAAAAAAACATTTCGCTGGATCCCCACCGAAACTAGAAAAACGGTCACCCACGCACTGGTTACAAGCCGCCTGGACTACGGAAACACCCTTTACGCCGGCACCACCGCAAAACTTCAGAAAAAACTCCAACGCATCCAGAACGCATCAGCCAGACTCATATTAGACATCCCGCGTAAAGAACATATTTCTGGTCACCTGAAAAACCTTCACTGGCTCCCCATCAATAAGAGGATAACTTTACGCCTCCTCACCCACGCACACAAAGCTCTTTACGAACTTGGACCCGATTGCCTCAATACACGTCTTTCCTTCTACACCCCCCCCCCCCGCCAGCTGCGCTCTTCCAACCAAGCCCTCGCTGCTGTTCCCCGCGTCAACAAAACCACCATGGGAGGTAGATCATTCTCCTACCTAGCGGCCAAAACCTGGAACTCACTTCCCATGCACCTTCGCCTCACTCAAAACCACCTAGCATTCAGAAAGCAACTTAAAACCTGGATATTCGAGAAGTAATTCCCCACCCCTCTTCAAGCGCCTTGAGACCCTCTGGGTATGTAGCGCGCTATATAAATCTACTGACTTGACTTGACTTGAAGGAAGACATTAGGATTATTAACTCTTTGAGGTCAATACATTGATAGAAATTGAACTAGGTCACAAAAAACTATTCTGTTCTCAGACTGCAAGCAATATCTATAGAAGAATGTCCTAAGGTTATTTTTAAAACCAAGAAAAGCAGTAGTCTTTCGGATGCGCTCAGGAAGAGAGTTCAAGTGGCAAGCCTGACAATGGATATACTCTCACTAAGAAACAAGGTACATTTAGGTCGCGACAAATGAATACTTTTAATAAACACAAGAACTAAGGGCATAAATAACATACAATGTTTCCAAAGTGCATCCTGACCTGTAGTGAAGAAAGTTTCTGGAAATACTTTTGTTAATATTCTGGTCAGTTTTGAAAGATGGGATGTGAAGATATACCCAGCCTTCCTAAAAATGGATGAGTCTAAACCAACCCAGACTGATGTAGACAGGTAAAATACAATGATTTCCTGAAAGTAGAGAATTTCGCTTTCTCTCAAATAATATTGGAATGGACAACTAAGTAATCCAGGAAGTTAAAACGTTTAGAAAACGTTTGAAAAGTAAACGAAAAGCTGTCAAGAAAGGTCAATGTAGAGAAAAACATATTTTTAAAAAGCCAAAATACAGAAATCGAAAGAAAAGTCAGAGGGACCAAATTATGCTACTCTAGCCCTATGTATTGCAATCCATAGATGATGGTCAGTGTGATACTTAGGCATCACATCCACGTGTTGTCTGGGTGATTGGAAAGGTGGATGAATACTGTAATTAATTGTTAGGAATATGAATACAAAATGACTAAGTTCACAACTTAGAGCGAACTTGGACTATGTTCCAGGACTGATCTGAGTTACCTGAGAGAGTTGTGTAGTTACGTTTACACAAAAGCAGAGTGCCCTATTCACATACGAGCATGATGGAACAATCTGGACCTGACCTGTCTTACTCCATAGAAAAGGTTGTATCTTAGCATTTAGACTATGGATAGTGTAAACAATTGGGTTACTGGTTGAGGGGGAGGGGGTGAAACTCTGCTCAAGCAGGAACAACAATCTTTGTCAGGATGAAGCCACAAGCAAACCCCAAATTAACCTGTGCTTAGCCCTCTGGTAGCCTGGCACAAAAGCAGTCAGGATTATCTTAGTGGGAATGTGTAAGTATTTATGCAGCACTTCAAACATCAATAACGTGAAATACAACCAAAGAATAGTTCATTTCCACAGAGTAGAAATGAATAAATATATTAGGATCAAAATGACAAAAATCTAATCAGTAGAACCAGGCATATGTCCTTTTAAAGTTGTAACTGCAAATAGAGCCAAAAAGCCCAATGCATCAACTGTTGTTATCTGGTTGTGCCAGACTGAGAAAAAGTCACAATTCCAGGCTGTCCTTGATGGAGTGCTGACTGGCCATAGGGACCCAGTTAGGCCCACTGAACACTGTACCTTATACCCAGGTTGTGGAGTGATCTGTAGTCCAGGGTCAAAGATGCATTGCACAGCTGAGGCGATGCAAAGTCCTGGAGAGGACATCTGCCACTCAGTGACATTTCCAGGAATCTGTGATGCTGTGATGCATTGAGGATGCCATCGATGAGGGGCTTTGGATGTGAGGTCCTGTGTCGAAGAAGTATTGCACAGCGGCTGATTTCAAAGGAGCTGCTGGACTTGCGATGCAGAGTTCTGTGTCTTCATTAACCTTTGCCATCGACAAGGGCCTTGCTATGCAAAGACCTGCGCCAAAGATGCCTCATGCAGCACTGCTTCTGAGGAGGCTGTGGGCTGCAATGCAAAGTGTTGCATCGGGGAAGCGTTGCACAGCGGTTCCGATGCAGAATTTGGTGAGATGATGCACTGAGAAACAGCTCTGATATGGAGTTTGTGAGAGACGATGTGTCAGTTCTGATAGCACCACAGTTGAGCTGTAAGAGCACCTTCAGTCCCACTTCCAAGGGTCCAGGGCTGAGATGGCTCATAGCAGGCAGAATCCAGGTACTGAGGTCAAGGTGGTTGGAGCCTTCTGTTTCAGAGGCATTTTTCAGGAGCCAAGCCAACTAGCTCTTGGAGTTACTGTGGTGGTCCTGGGATCAAAATGTCAGTCTAGTTCTCGGACTGGCAGGAGGGCCGCAGGACAACACAACAGGGAAGCAGAGTGCCAGCTCTTCTTGCAGCAAAGCAGAGCATCAATTACTTTCCCGAATCTTCCACAGGTACAGATGTCTACTGAAGAGCTGAGTCTGAGACCCAATATTTTTACATGCTGCCCACTTTGAATTTGGATAAGGTTCTGTCGGTATCCACATACAGAGTTTTTAGGAATTTCCTGCCTCCCTGCCCTGGCCCTAGATTTTTCTGGGGTCACAAAAATACAGTGACAAACACTTTGTGAGTATGTTCAGGCAGAGCGTTTGTGATGTGCAAGTGTGGTAGGTGACAGCTCCTTCCTCTCGTTAAGTCAGTGTGGCCCATCCGTGCAACACCTATCTTCCCTCAGTAACACTGTCTGGGAGCAAACCACAAAGAACAACTGCCAGCTAGGCATAGTCTTGTAACCCAGGTACAGGCTGCAGGCATCAAATGGTTAGGGTAAGAAAATGCCAATTTTCTAAAAGTGGCATTTCATAATTGCGACTAAAAATCAAGCTTTATTATTAAAGAGGGCGTTTAATTACAATACTTAGACACCAAACTCAGACTGTCTATCTGCTCCCAATTGAAAGTTAACACTAAATGTAATAAGGATAGCCAATGTTATCCTGTGGGAGAGGTAGGACTTGCAGTACTGAAAAAACTAATTTGAAGAGTTTGCACTACCAGTATATTTCAAACTTAAAAGTACATGGCCATCTTTTTAGGTACATTGCACCCTACCATATGGATTATTTAGGGCCTCCCATAGGGCTGGCTTATATGTTTTTAAAAAGTAAGATTTGATCCTGGTGAATGATTTATTTTGCCAGTTCAAAATGGTGGTTTAAAACAGCACACACAGGTTGCAAAGGCAGGCCTGAGACATCATTGAAAAGACTACTTAAGAGGGTGACACAAAAAGTGCTGCAAGCCCACTAGTAGCATTTAATTAACGGGCATTTGATACATGTAGTACCAATCAACTAGGGATGTACCAGTAAATAAATGTGGCAATTGGGTTTAAGCTAATTGATCATATTTACAGAACAGAACACAAGCACTTTAGCACTGGTTAGCAGTGGTACAGTGTATAGAGTCCTAAGGCCAACAAAAACGAGATCAGCAAAAGTAGAAGGGTTGAAGGCAAAATGTTTGGGGGAAGACTAGCCTAAGGCTGACAGGTCTAACAGGTAGTATATTTTCATGTTGAAGTCTAAAGAGTCAATTCCCAAAGGGAAATCAACAGGAAGAGTTCTCCGCACACACCTAGGGGAAATCATCTCTCAGGTGGCATTCACCAATACCCAGTGGAAATAATCTATAAGAAATACAGCCTTCTGTGACAAGAATTTCTTGTAAGAACTTTATTCCTGGGTTTTTACACTACACCTGCTGGGGGAGTTCTTCACCCCAGTGGAAGAGATCTCTGACTCCAGAGCAGAAAACTACACTGTCCGGGTGAAGAACTCTAAATGTAAGGGAAACACGATACATCTGGCTACAATCTCACACACGGTGCACGTTTATCCTGCAATCACATAAATATAGCACAAAGACTAGGCCTTTAACTCTTACCCTCACTCCTATCACATACACCATTTACACATTCCAAGTTGCTGCCAGACACACTCAAAAGAAGGAACATTTTAACTGAGAAGGACCTTGTAGTTACCTTAATTGTTCATCAGTACAAGGAACTATATAGTCTGCCTCCATACACCATCATTGGAGAATAGAAAGTAGCCACCTGGCTGGAGTTGGCAGATTCTGTCAACAGATTGGTGAATAAGGCATGCACCATGAGGGATAAGAGGCAGAACCATTAATGTAAATTGGGTGTTATGGGCCCGACACAAACACAGTAAGTTGGCCCCCCTTTGGTATAAAAATAAAGATATTTTTGGGGTGAAGTGGGACAATCACACCCCTGGACCATGGTGTCACTGTCTGCATCTGCTACAGTAATATTAACTGCACCCCTGCCTATGGGTTTTTAAATTCCCCATTCTATCTGTCTTATGGTGGTAATCTCTGTACCTCTTTCAACTCTACTCCCATTCACATAGTGCTCCCTATACCCTTTCTCCCATTTTCTTCCCCGTCTTCTGTCTCACCCTTCTATATCTCCTTCCTGCCTTCTCTCCTTACACTCTTATTTCTGTATGCTTTCTTTTCCACTTCCCTTACCCCTTTTGCTTGTCATTGCTCCAGGCAAGAACAAGAGGAGGTAGGTGAAGTAGAAGATATCTTGAAGGCTGTTCTTGTTCCCAACTCCATTTCATCCCACTTGAGTAGTGTGTCTCCGCCATCATATCCACTGGCCCGTTACATAGCCTGCCTGGTCCAAGGATCTGAATGTTGGACCAGGTAAGAACTCAACACCTTCTTTCACGACTAGCTCTTGTATCACCAATACACAACTCTTTCCACGAGCAAAATAGTTTTCAACTCTCGCTACCTTTCTCACATACAGTCCACATGTAATGTGTTTTCATAGGAATGGCTGGAACCGGAGTACCTTCAACCATGACAGGATATTTTAACTTGGTCTACTGGCTGGTGATGTATCTCAGTGCCTGCCACAAGCATTGTGATTGTCTTGTTTGTGTGATGGCTAAGGTGTCTCCACTGAGCCTCTGA
The DNA here is from genome assembly GCF_964263255.1 of Lissotriton vulgaris. Classification (NCBI taxonomy): domain Eukaryota; kingdom Metazoa; phylum Chordata; class Amphibia; order Caudata; family Salamandridae; genus Lissotriton; species Lissotriton vulgaris. The sequence continues at coordinate 1,000,000,012 of NC_141689.1, forward strand.
AAAAATCGAAATGAATGTGTAGTCAGTATTTCTTTATGGGTGGAATGCCTTGGGAGTTGGCTATAGATACATTGAACCCTTGCTCCCAGCTTATAACTTTGTCAAGGATCAAATTAAGTGAGAAGCTGTATATACAACAGATGTTGGTCTTCTGCTTGTAAATCCTCATTATTTTCCCATAATAATTGTTCTTCAAAATGAGGGATGAGGAAACAAAAGAATTCATCAAAATGGTGAAAACAAAATGTTTGTTTGTGTCTTGCTTTCTTATGTGGAGGGCTGTGTGTGGTTGGTGTGGTGGAGTCCTGACTGTTTCCTAAATCTCCCTTCAGTAGCAGATGTGTTGAATATGTTTGAAGACTTGTTGCAATTTGTGCCCTAATACAGGTAGCCACAAATGGCACTATTATTATTAGCATTTTATTTTGAGATAGTGTTATACCGTGCCTCGATTGATTTCTAGGAGAAGGTGATAAAGTAATAGTGAGCGGCCAGGTGTGGTGCTTGACTTACTCCATGGTTTGGTGGTATAAATCTGAGACTTTTTCTAGATGTACCACTGTAGTAGATGTAATTTAACCTTTTAAAAAGCAATTGGTTTACTCCTTTGATGGTGTGATGTTTTGCTCATAGTGAAGAATTCTGCAAAGAAGAGATAGGAACGGTTTAAGAGGAGATCTGCAGCCTGAAATTTGAGAGTATAAGTTTGAGCACATAAAGTAGAAGTACTAGAGTACTACTTCCTGTGCTCAAAAAAAGTTCTGTGAAAAGGCCCCTAAGCAGGGCCGGACTGGGAACGCATACCAACCCTAGCAATTACGGCAGTTCGGTCCTGGGGGAGTTGTGCTGGTTGGCAACACTGCTGCTGCACTTTTGTTACAGGGGGAGATATTGCAGCATTGCTGCAAAAGTGGCCCCAGTAACAAAAACTGGTGGGAAACACTGCTGCACATTTGTTATAGGGGGCTGATATTGCAGCACTGCTGCAAAACTGGCCACAGTAACAAAAAAGACCTCCACGGGTCCAAAACCAGCCCCCACCGTTCCGGCCCTCCTGGAAAATGTCCAGTGTCCATTACGGTCAATCTGTCCCTGCCTCTAAGAGTCTAATTCAGGCAAAGAGTTGTAAATTTGCACCTATGGAGTCACTCCTCCACCAAGGTGCAGATGTATATCTTTTCCTATTAGCAGACCTTTCCGGATTGACACCTGTTATGTATCACCACTAGTAGCATTTCAGACTTAATCTGGGAAACGTTTTGTGAAACCTGTTTTTCAGGCTAGGATCACAGCAGTGTGTAATTGTACACAGGGTACAATTGCACAGCAAAACATTCAAGCATCTTTGTACAATGGTACTTTTTTTCATTGGGCAAAATATTTTGTTCCATGCAGGAATTGCTTACCTTACACCCCTACAGAGTTGTGGGGCGCTACATGCTCTCTCCCACTTTGAAATGCATTCATTTCTGCCCTTTTCAGAAGGAAACCTCTGATTTTTTTGAGTTGAGAAACATTCAAACTAATCACACCTTGGAATACCTCCGCCACGTGTAGTCTCATGTAATATTATGCAAAACCGGTGTAACATTCTGCATATTTAAAGGATTTACGACTTCAATGTGTCTTTTTGAGATATGTTTTAGTTATGAATCCTGCCATGTGCACTAGTAAATCTGATTTATTATGGCAATTTGCTAAGTAAATCATATCCTAAGCGTCCAATTTACAAAGGCTTTTAGGAGTATTTGAAGTAGTACTGTGGTAATACCGTTTCATTTACTCATAGACACTCTGTAGTGAAAAGACCAGTAAATATTACATCTTGACTTGTTTTGTTTGCATTCTAGGCAGCAAATGTCAGTGCTCAGAGGGCTGAGTTAGTGTCTTTAGAATCACCTTTTATTATTAAAGACATTGTTTCTCTGTGTTGTTTCCTGCTGTGTAAATTCATTGTCCAGTGCTAAACTGCATTGTTCGATACCCTGTGCGGAATTTTGTTAATTACTTTCGTTTGTGTGGCTTTTTTGTCCTTCTCTGTGTGAGACATTATCATTCCCATATGAGAAGTTTACAATTGATCCAATTCTTATGTTTTCTAAAATTAAGCAGCCATTCTACCACCTCTCCTATTCTTCAACACATTCAAGGTTTTCATTTATAAATTCAATAGTTAAGGATTATCTTTGAGGGTTCTAATAAAAATTAGAGCTACGTACCACCTTGTAGCAGTAACTACAGAGCTGTGCAACAAAATGCTGGGCCATCTTGTCATATGTGTTCCCCACTGATAAACCAAAATTATCTAGGAATTGTTTTGACGCTTGTTGGTTTGGTTTGGAACTCTCTCTTCTGAGCATGACTCCTCACTGACTCCAGCTTTGACAAAACATATAAACATGATTTTACTAAGGGCATCCTTTTGGCAGGCTCATAACGAGTCCAGCCTATAACCCAGTGATCCCAAAGGAAAAGAAGATGGAGATGGCTCACTTACTAAACCTCTAAAAGAGCCACAAGCAATTCCTTTTCCCCTCCAGACATAGCATACAGAAAGTTGAAAACTCATGAAGGATTGCAACTGGTGTCATTCACCCCACTTATCCCACCTAGCATTCAAATATTACATTTAGAATAACAAGATTGAGGGGCTCAAACACTACAACAAGATGAGTATATAAGTGCAAAACATGTACCTTAACAGCCATAAGCTAACCATAGGACTAGCTATTCAGTGTCAAACCAGACAAGGACCGCAAGTCAGGAGGTTGAGAAAGGACGTATCCTTAGTATAAGACCTAGTGTCAACTATAGACAACTTAAAGGCATATTGCCTCCGAACACACAGCTTGTGAGGCAAGGCCCAGGGCAGATTTGGAGGGAAATCAGTCCTATCTAGCCCTTTCAGTATGCGAATGAGACAACACAAAGAAACCTTAAACGCAGACATTAAGGACCCGATTATAACTTTTGGCAGTGCGGCACCAGGGTTTGCCACACTGCCAAAGCCGTGGTCAGACGGCCCACCGCATTAGGGGTTTCCTCCTGTCTGGCGGGTTGGTTTTTGACATGCCTACGGCGGTGTCTCAGAAAATGAGCACCACAATGAGAATGCCATAAACAGTTCCTGCAAAGCATTGACTGTAAATTCCATGCTTTGCAGGAACTGGGGCACATATACATTGGGGCACATGTTGTACCCCCCCTAGTGTGCATCCTGATGCGGAGGAAGCACAGGAGCCCTGCAAGGCCCCATTTGTTTCCTCTCTGCCATGGTTTTCATGGCGTAGGAACCTCCATGACACCACCTGCAGCATCTTGATTGCTGCTACATCACCAGGGAATGGCGGTTCCCTTGCAGCTGTGGCGGGCTGTGGCAGTCTCACCACCCAACTTGTAATAGGGTGGTCGGGAGACCGCCACCACCGTGCCCCCTAGAGTCTGGCGGTCCGTTGACCGCCAGACTCATAACCGAGCTCTAAGAATGAATATTCAAGTTTACAGCTACCATGGAAAAAGGATACAGATTATTATGAATTTTAAGTCATAGCACTTATGTCAGAATATCAATTACAAAAAATATCATGTGACTGAATATTGACTAAAACACTATTGTTACATTGGGTGCAGATTAGCTAATATTAATCCAATTTGACAAAATTTTGTAAATTGATAAGACACCACATTTATGCTAGGCGACATTCTAACAATGATATTCTGGTTCCATTCTAGTTAGGGACATTAAACTCTATGATCACCCTAACACAGACAAAACACTGCCATTACTAGAACAAGCATGCTGCATTGGGGTTCTTTAAAAAAGAAGCTGCTGTACTTCCAATTTATGCCTCAGAGTAGTGAATGCTCTCATGCTTGTCAAAACAGAAAGGCAGAGGCAACAAAAATGGAAAATGAATCACTTTAAGGCACATTTGTACTTCTTTTCGCACTTACGGATATTAACAATAAAGAGCACGTTGCCATTATCAAATTGAGAGACCCACAGGCATTGTAGTTAAACGATGAAACTTGCCAAAGACATAAAAGTTCTCTTCCAAAATATAGCATGCCTTGTTGACTTTTAAGCATTTAACAATTGAAAATCCCCATTGAATGTGATGAATGTGCACAAACACTACTGAAGATGGCACAATTCATTTGATTTTTTCAAACCATCTCAAGCGTTTAACATCACTGTAAGATCAAACCAAATACAAATTAATATACATAAAGGTCATATTTTATTTAATGATGTCCTTCTGTTGATACAATAAATTTGCAATGTTTCTGGTCATTATTTTTTGTTTGACTCTGAGTGTAATTTAAAAAGGAATGTTACAAAGACAGCACATAAATACCATTTTTAGCTTTCAAATTAAGGGAACACAATTTTTGATTAAAGACCTGCCGCAGGATAACTTGCTTCGAAATAATGTATCCCAAGCAGATAGGCAGAAGGGGCCATTTACAACCCAGCGTGCTGAATTAAATTAATATGAATTATTTCCCTCTCCTTCCTTTCCTCCTTTCCTCTGACACATGGCTGTTTACAATCCAAAGAGGAACAGTTGGGGACAGAATCCTGTGCTAGACAGAAGTGCCTGTTTTGGCTTCCATTTGGTTGCAAACCACATTCCTGTTGCAGTTCAATGCCAAATAGACTCCTGTTTTGCTGCCCTCCCAGCTCTAAAATTAGACTGTTCAACTTGGCACCCTGCTAGCATTCACGATTCAACTTGGCATTTGTGTACTTTACATGGTGTTCAATTTAGTGCTTCTGGTGATTTATGGCGACTGGTTCAACTGCAAATTGCCTACATCGCACATTTGTCTGTATTCTGATTTAATTGTCACTTCTGCTCGCTGGATAACACGTCGTCAAAGCAGGTGCGACAACTATATTTAGTATCATTGTCACATAACACAATTTGTAAATGTAAATCTAACTAAGGGTTATGGTATTGCTACTCTCTGTGCAAATAACCTTTTATTTACTTATATGAAAACCTATTTTGCTTCTTGTGAACCTTAATTTCTCAAAGCAAATGTACTGAGTTATAGAGACATATTTAGTGGTAGAAGACCCAAGAAAAACAATTTTCCAATTTCATTCAGTCTTCAAGTCTTTATTTACTCTTTCAATTTACAAATCTTGTTTATATTTATGCTTTTTCGAGGTCTTGCTATGGATAGTTCTACCTGCCAATGCAGCTTTTGTGATCAATACAAAATTAGATGTGGGCATAACCGGCGTAATTCTGTCTAGTGTAATTACAGTAAAATTACTGGTAAGTATGAGTAATTACATTAGAAACATATGGGGCATATTACCAAGCAATAGCGATAATTATCGCTATTGCTTGGTTAGAGACAAAAATTTACCGCTGAGCTGCGGCGATTTTTACCGCAAATAAACCTTGGTATTACTAAGGTTTATCGCAAATGCGATAAAAATCTCCGCAATGTATGAATATCGCTGAAAAGTCAGCGATATTCATGCATTACCGAGCTAATGCTCTTAGCCATGTTATCCACCTCCCATTGGATAACATCGCTAAGAACTGCTCAGGGCAGGTGTTAGCTTTTGGAGATATTCGCGCTTAGCGCGAATATCTCCAAAAGTTGGTAATAGGAGATAGCGATGTTAGCGACTGTTTTCAGTCGTTAACATATTGGCACGCCCACTTTGCATGTCATTAGTGATAAATATCACTGACATGCATAGTGGGGCCCAAGATGGTCGCTATCTCCTACTAGCTGTCGCTAACTGGTGTTAGCGACAGCTAGGTAATAGGGAGATAATTTTATCTCCGCTTTCTTGGCTTTTAAAACCAAAAAAGCGGAGATAAACCCCCTTGATAATATGCCCCATAATCCAACATTTAGCGCTATTTTCTTAGTGCAAAATACACCCTTGCATCCGAAATGGGTCTAGGGATGCATTTTGCTGTTAGAAACTAGCACTAAATGCTACGGGACACAAACAGAAGTAGCCAGCAGCCCCTCGGCCTCTCTTAGATCATTGTTACTGTACACCTGCGGTTGGATTTTTGCCCCAAATTGCACTTAATTTCTCAAGCTGGCATAATGGCATAGTTTCGCATCACAAAAGTAATGCATAATTACTGAAATTACTCCAATTACTCCAGTGTAATTAAAAGCTTTACTTGATTTTGATTTTAGGCAGGCATAGTCTCCACAACAAATTGTATACAGCGCTCTGTGAGCAAGGCTGTGCTAGTTACCATTTTTATAAACTTCAGAAAACCGGATATGTTTTTTTCAATATATAATATTAAAGTGATTTTGCAGGAATATACAAAGAGATACTGAAAATAACTGAGCTGTGCTGATAGTCATCCGTTTCCTCATGCCAATAAAGATGCACTGCATGGTCATGTCCACTGGACAGATTAGGTGTGTATCACAAATATGTGAGATGCTATTCTTCTGTGGTAAGAGTACGGTGTCTATCAGTGCACATAGTTAATCAGTACTGCTCTCTTGAATGACCCTATAGTTTCTTGAAACCATTACAGTTTACACTTTGCTTGGCTGGGGCTGCTGCCTTATCTTTGCCCTTCGCTTACTTTAAAGTCTTGGAGAAAGGCAGGCATTGCTTGATGTTCTTGACATAGAAATGTTGGCCTAGCCGGAGAGGACATGCTTCGCAAAGAACACATCATTGCCTATGCATCACTCCAGAGAAGAGCACATAACTCCTTGCTGTGCACAACCTCTGGGTTGCCACAGCCAGTGCAAAGCACAAGGCTATGAGTGCATCTCCCGTGCAGAGCAGAGCTCAGAGGGTGAAAAGATGCTACCATGTCCCTTGCACAAAGATTGACTAGTCTGTTGTTCTGCACTTCTCTAAATTACCTCATGTACATTTTATTTTGAAACCCCCAAAACAAATATGTTGTGGTGCCTAGAGCACGAATGGCGACTCGCCCATGTCACACCTAGAATGGTTCATGGTTAAAAGAGGAAAAGATGTACTGGTTGTTAGAAATTGGGTTACTGGTTGAGTGGGTGAAACCCTAAATCAAGAAGCAACCACAATCCTTGTCAGGGTGAAGTCACAAGAAAACCCCAAAGTAACATGATCTCAACCTATGGTAGATTGGCACAGAGCAGGCAATGTGTAAACCATTTATGCAGCACTTCAAACAGTGATAAGTGAAAACACCACAGAAGAAAAATCCCACACCAATTTATAAAAATGAATACATTTTAATAAATAAATCAAGACAAAAATGACGAACATCTAATCAGTAGAACCGCTGATATGCAATTCTAATGATTTAAGTGAAAATAGCACCAAAAAGCACAAGGTGCCAATTGTGGTTTTCTGGACTTGCTGGACTGGGACAGGGACAGGGACTGGGACAGAGTCAGGTCGACCGCAACAGAGCACAGGCAGGCTACAGGGACCCAGTTTGGCCTGCAGAATAAGCCTACCTTAAATCTTGGCTGCAAAGAGATGTGGAGTCCCATGTCGAGGATGCAGTCATGCTGCAGAGGTGATGCGAGGTCCCTGCACAGAGATGCGTAATGTAGTGGCAGTTCCAGGGAGCTGTGAAGTGTGAGGTCATGTCCTTGTATGGAAATGCGTCAGGTCCAACGGGATGTGATGGAAAGTCTTTGTGTTTGGGAAGTCTGCGCAGCAGAGTTGATGCGTCAATTCCGAGGGAGATGCTTCAACCTCAAAAGGTGAAGCCTGGTTCTTCGGGAGATACACCAGTTCTAATGGATCCACAGGTGGGCATCTTCATGCCCACTTACAAGGGTCCAGTACTGGTATGGCACCAATTGGGAGAGCAGGACTCACAGTTGGCAGAATCCAGGTGCTGGGTTCAAGGGTGTTAGAAGGCTGTTATGTCCCTGAGGCTTCTGATCAGGAGGCCAGTCAACTAGCCCTTGGAGTCACTCTTGGGCCATGGGTTTAGAGATGCAGGTCTAGCCTGTCCTACCAAGACAAGAGGGCAGCAGGTCGGCACAGCAGGGCAACAGTCCTTCAGAGCAGTAGCCCAGCCAAGTTGCAGTCCTTTAAGCAGCACAGTAGCCCGTCTTCCTGGCAAAGTACATGTGTTCAGAAGTGTACTGAGGAGCTTGGGTATGAGCTCCAACATGTATAGCTGGTGCCCACCTTGAAGTTGAGAAAGCTTCTAGAGGTGTCTACCTCCCTGAGGTGTTCAGGCATCCCCTTCCTCCTTGTCCTGGCCCCAGCTTGTTTGGGGTCCCAAAAGACCAGTGTCAATCCCTTAGTGAGAGTGTGGTAGATGATGGCTCCCTGCCCTCATTACCTCAAAGTGGCCAATCATGCCAACACCTATCTTCCCTTTGTCTCACAGTCTGGGAGTAATGCACAAGAACACCTGTCAGCTGTTCCTAGTCATGTGACCTTGGATCAGGCTGCAGGCACCAAATGACTAAACATAGCCAAAATGCTGCTCTTACAGTCATAGGATTTTGTTGAGTGCACATATCACCTGAGGGTCTCAAAGCACTTGCCTAAACCCTAATACGTGAAGGAAAGAGAAACGGAAGAGTGCCAGTAAGGGAGAAGAAAGGATGAGATTAGTCAGGTTTTTAGAACTTTTCAAAATTGTCTGTGATTGGTTTCCACAAGTAACTGTAATGGAAGTGAGTTCCACAGAGTGGGGGCAAGATATGCAAAAGACCTGATGCCGTTCCTCGTGGTGGGAATCTTAAGACGGGTAAGAAGATATTTGTTTGAGGACCTAAGAGTTCTGGTAGGCTGATACCAGATGAGTTTTTTGGCAATATAGCACGGTCCGTTTCCGTAGATGTCTTGTAGACCAGGCAATTGATCTTAAAACCGATGTGTTTCCTGATGGGGAGCCAGTGGAGAGCTCTGAGACTAGGTGCCGATGGGGACCGTGAGGGTAGATTCAATGCAAGCCTGGCGGCTGTGTTTTGTAGCACCTGGAGTTTGGTGAGTAGCTCTGCATTGATAGAGGCCATCACGGTGTTTCCCTAATCAAGCTGACTGAGGATTAGTCCCTGGACCAGCGGCATCCAGGATACAACTGGGATCTACTGGAATATGTTACGGAGACTACACATCAGTTCGTAGTAGGTGCCCGTCACATGATTAACATGGTCTGTCGTAGACAGGTTGCTATCAATCATCACCCCTAGGTTATGGTCCTCTGATTTGGGGAGATGGACAAGGGCCAAGACTGGGGGCCACCAATCATTAGACCACATAGTTTGAGCTTTCCCAAAGATAATAATCTCCATTTTACTGGCATTAAGTTGCAAGTGATTGGTTTGCATCCAGCTGTTGATATCAGCCATTCACTTTATAAATCGGAGTTTGGTGTCAGTTGGATCAGGGCCAAGAGTAATCAGTAATTGTGTGTAGTCTGCATATGACAATGTATCAAAAACATGAAATCTAATCACTCTGGTTAGGTCACGTATAGGTTAAAAGGCTTGGGGCTCAGAATGGAACCCTGTGGCACTCCCTTGTCTATCACTTGACTGCTAGAGATAAAGGAACCCATATGTATCTTTGAGGACCGTTCATCAAGTTCAAAGCTGTACCCCTGACTCCCATCTCCCACAGATGATTCACAAGCATCCCGTGGGAGATGGTGTCAGAGGCAGCTGATAGGTCAAGTAGGTCCAGCATGGCTGACTGGCCGGTGTCCAAGGAAAGTCTAATATAGTTGACTACCTCTATTAATGAGGTTTCCGTGCTGTGAGTCGCCCGAAACCCAGATTGGGAGGGATCCAACAGTTTATTACTTTCTAGGAATGTTGAGTGTTGTCTATTGATTAGTGAATCCAAGACTTTTCGAAAAAAGGGAGAAGGGAGATGGGTCGATAGTTGTTTGGTTCGTTGGGGTCCAAAGCAGGATTTTTTAAGATAGTCTTGACTATAGACTCTTTCCATTTTATGGGAACCATTGAATGTCATAGGGATAGGTTGAAGAGATCGGTAATGCCTGTATGAAGAGCTCGTCCCATAATGGGCAGAATATAAGGTGAGGCTCGGTCGGCAGGGGAACCTGATTTGATCTTAGAGAGGGCAGTACTCACATCCTCTTGAGTAAATTTCGTGAATTTATTCAAAAATATTGAAGAGGATGTGTGATCACCGTCGGAACGGCGGTGCAAATTTTTCCATGGCTGCTTTGGGAAAAGGCTGTAGATAGTGTTGATTATTCCCTCAAAGAAAGTGGACAGAGTGTCCACCCAATCCTATGAGGCAAGGTGTTCGGACGGGCAGGATATGGGACTGGTGAATTCATTTAATATTTGATAGAGTTCCTTGTGAGAGTTGGAGGCCCTATTTATTCTGTGTCCTATATAATTTTTTCTAGCTTTTAAGATATGATCGATACAACCCCTATTAATACATTTATATGCTTGCCTGTCCTCTGTACTTTTAGAGCTTTGCCATTTACGCTCAGCTTTCCTGCTTATCAGTTTTTAAGGCAGCAGAAAACAAAGGTGAAGTTTTAAGATTGCGTTTAACTTTAGTCAAAGAAGCGATAGTGTCCAGGGCATGGGAAATGGCCTATTTAAATGTTTCAACTGCGAAATTCAAGTTGTCTGTGTTGGTATGGAGCAGAGCGTTAAAATTGTGAGAGAAAGTAGCTAGGCTGAATTTCTTTCAGGGCCTGCTCGACATCTGTTCTTTGCAAGGGTTGCAATAAGTAGGAGCGCACTGTAAACAGAACTTAAGTAAATGATGATCTGACCAAAGGACTGGAATAGGGGGCTCCACTTCAATAAGAGGGGTGTTGGTAAACAAGAGGTCAAGGGCATGGCCGGCTGAATGGGTGGGTCCAGACCCAAAGTACTTAGGCTATAGATCAGTAGGCTGGTGTTAGTGTCAGATAAGAGTTCTGCATGGAAGTTAAAATCCCCAATTAAAAGAAAGTTGTTGGCTGCTAGTACATGGGGCATGATAGTCTCAATGAAATGATTGGTCAAATCAGTTTTAACACCAGGAGGCCGGTAGACTAAAGCACCACTCCAGGTTTCTTGGTGGGGTTCTCCATTCTAAGAATACAAAGTTCTCCCCATTCAAGGAGAAAGGTTTCCAATATGCTGATCTTTGAACGCCCCCTAAATGCAATTGCTAGGTCGCCACCTCTCTTATTTCTTATTGCTCCTATCGAATCTGATCAGCTGATAGTCCAGAGGGAATGCGATCGCAACATCGGGAAGGGCAGACTTATGGAGCCAAGTTTCAGTGATGAAGGAGAAGTCGGGTTTCTCAGAGTCCAGCAGGCTCAATATTTCAAGAGCATGTCTGGGGATTGAAACAGCGTTACAGTATAACCCTGTTAGTTGTTTGAAAGGAGCTGTCAGATTGTCTGCAAAATTGATTGGGCAGGTTATAAAGTGAGGGGGTTGTATACATAATGCGTTTCCTACCTTATCATTAGGAGGGCGTGATGACGGAGAGGATGCAGTAAACCTCTCACAGGAGCTGGCCCTGTTTAAGGCTTTAAGTTCTTTACTCAAATATTGAAGAGTGGCCATGGGGCTAGAAAACATGAAAATACACAAGTGAGGAAATAAGTGTCGAAGTGAGGACATACAAACATGTATGCACCATCGCACATGTGCACCCATATGTCGGGACATAGGCCATTTTTAGTGCCTAACAGTTTCTAGGTTATTGAGAAAACAGAGCTGAAACTCTGACCTAACCATGACCATTTCTAGTAAGGGATAAAGAGATAGTTCCCACTGACAAACACAAGAAAAGATAGTGTCTTTACTCTTTCTTATTATTGTGCTACGTTTTACTCTACCTGGCTGCTTCATTGTAAACATTTGCACTAGATTCACTGTCAGCATCTACTCCAACCACCTTCCCATTGCTGCAATTGCCACAGATACCCTCTTTGCCAGCAACAGTACCAAGTGGCCCAATGTCTTGTCGGACACTGTTAGAAATGGGGGTAACTAATTGGCAGTGGCTTGCTCCCTATCTAAGTAGCAACACTTTTTCTATTCAGGGTAAGGGGATTACACAGGTGAGATAATCCCTGCTCACCGCCTTGGTAGCTTGGCACAAGCAGTCAGGCTTATCTCAGAGACAACGTGTAAAGCATTTGCACATAGATGCACAGTAACACAATGAGAACAGTACAAAAGGACACCACACCAGTTTAGGGAAAAAACAACATTTATCTGAAAAAATACGAAAATGACAAACGTCCAACATACACAAATCAAGATATTTGACATGTTCAAAATAGCTGTAGCTATGCATATGTCCATTTGATCACAAAGTACCTGGGATGTGTCAACATCTAAGACAAAACCAGGTGCAGGGAAGGTGGTGCGGCGGAAAAGAAAAGCGATGCATAAGTTCATTACTCACAGGGGAGGTGATACTTCTGTTCCTTACTGCAGCGCAGTGGAGGTGATGCATTGTTTCCTTATTGTCAGGGGAGGTGATGTGTTACTTCCTTACTGTTGGAGGAGGTGATGCCTTGATCTTCGGACGAGCTGCCTCCGTTCCTTACTGTTGTGCAACGTTGATGTAGAACTTGGCGCACATGTACGATGCATCGAAAATCAAATACGCTGGGTCAATGTGGCAGCAGCGAAATAGGGGCAGCGTCGATATTCCAGCCGCAGAGCAGGTGATGCAGCAATTTCTTTAGCCACACAACGGGCCTGTGCCGGAGTTGGAGCAGGCGCCATGGACGTCAGTGACGTTGTGCTCAGGACTCGGGCTGCGGCGATGTTTCAGCTGCATAGCAGGAGCTGCGTTGAATCTTCTGCTGCACAGGGGCATTGCGTTTTTTACAACTGTGTCAGGAAAAACAGCAGCTGGAGGTCAATGTATGGATTTACTTAGTCCTTTGCAGCACAGCCACCTTAAAGGGCGGAGAACTGGAATTGGCACCACTTGGGAGGTCAGAACCCCCAGCAGAGGAGTTCAGGGGCTGTAGATGAATTATTTGATGGCCCAGAGTCTTCTTAACAGGAAGCAAGCACCCACAAACCCTCAGAGATGCTTGGCAAGAAGAATATAGAAAACAAAGTCCAGGCCTTTCACTGCCCACAATAGAAGCAGCAAGCAGTAGGCCAGCACAGCAAATCAATAAGTAGAGTGGCAGTTCCCCTCCTACAGCATCTAGTTCTTCTTCTTGGGGGAATCTCCTCTTCGTCCCGAAGTGTTCTGAAGGTATGGTGTCACGGTTCTAGTACCTATAATAGTTTCTGCCTTTGAAGTAGATAATCATAAGTCCCTGCCCTATCCTGACCTGGCTCCAGAAACACTACAGGTGGGTGGAGACATCTTTGTGTGAGGACAGGCAAAGCACTATTCAGGTGTCAGTGACAACTCCTCCCACCACTCTAGCTCAGGAAGACCCTTCAGCCTGGTGAATGGCCATCAGGATATGCAGGACACACCTCAACTCCTTTAGGTGACTGTCTAGAGTAAACACACAACAGCCCATTGTCACCCTCCCTCAGATGTGGATTGCACAAGCAGGCAGAGGTACAGAACGGTAAAGCAAGGCAATCCCCACTTTCTAAAAGTGGCATTTTCAAACACGCAATTTAAAAAACAACTTCACTATAGGATGCATTTTTAAATTGTGAGGTCAGAAACCCGAAACTCCATATTTGTAACTCTTCCCAATTGGAAGTTCCACTTTACAAGGCAGCTGCCATGATAACCTATCGGAGAGATAATCCTTGTAATAGTGAAAAATGAAATTAGCAGTATTTCACTATCCGGACATGTGAAATACACCAGTACATGCCCTAAATTTCAATTGCACTGCCCCCTGCCCATGGGGCTAACTATTGCCTACCTTAGGGGTGCCTTACATGCAATAAAAGAGAAGGTTTCGGCATGGCAAGTGGGTGCACTTGTCAGGACGACATGACTGTTTAAACTGTCCACACAAACACTGCAGTGGCACGCCTGAAACATGGCTACAGGGCTGCTCATGTGAATCGCACATCAGTGCTGCAGGCCCACTATTAGCATTTGATATACAGGCCCTGGGCACACACAGTGCATTTTACTAGGGACTTATGAGTAAATCAAATATCCCAATCATGGATAAACCTATCACAAATACAATTTACACAGAGATCATATGCACTTTAGCACTGGCTAGCAGTGGTAAAGTGCCCAGAGTCCTTACACCAACAAAAACAGGTCAGAAAAAATGGGAGAAAGAAGGCAAAAGGTTTGGGAATAACCCTGCAAAAAGAGCCAGGTCCATCAGACACCTTCAGGCAGTGTCAGCTTTAATTTAGCAATCAACTAGTGGGTCTGGGGATTTGAAGATGTGGTCTTATCCTTTTAAGTATGAGAGTAACAATTACAGAATGCAAAGTGCTATAAGCTGCAAAGCCAGCAATGACCACCACCACCCCCCATAGTGGCAAGACATGTGATAGCACCCTCAATTGGAAACATCAGCCCAAATGGTAGAGACTAACCAATCCTCCTTTTCAATTACCTCATTCATTGCCAGCTTAACTTAGCAGTGAAAGTTCACCCTCAGGCTAAGTATGCACTTAGGCACCCAACTACATAACACCCATAGACACATTCATCCGCCAGTTGACATAATATTGCACTCTTCCTTCTGTACAACTGCACACAATGTCGCCAACCAATGAAAAGGCACTTTCAGATATGAGCAAGTGTAACAGAGTGGCATTGCCAATGCTTGTTTAAAAATGATACTGGTTTTGCATTCAGATTAGTTGAAGCACACCAAAATCAAATACTTTCTTACGTCCTCATTTCCCCTCTCGCCACAAATTAAAATCTATTTCAGTACTTTAACCACGTTTTACACTTGGACATTAAAATGCAAGGATTAAAATATTGTTTGCAGTTGTTTCTGGATGGTTTTCAGATTCATTCATTTGAAATAAACATGAAATGCTTAGCAAGAAGTTGTCATATATATTCTTTTAAAATAGTAATCCATTGTCATTACACTGTATTAGTATTAATCATGCTTAGAGTAACATTGGGTGACAATTGTGTATCCATTTACAGACAAAGTACCACATAGATTAATTAATGCACCAAGCAGCCACTGAGTTCTCTGCATAATTATAGGTTTGCCGTATTCCCAATGCAATCTACTCTCTGTTGTATAATCAGCAAATACATGCATTTCTCATTAATTCAGATCAGAAGCTACTAAGATCACTGCACATGAGGTACAGTACAGTGCCTGACTCTTTACAATTGTAAACGGATAATATCTTATCTGTTGATTTCTGCATTTAGGAACTAAAGGTGTGAGAATGTCAATTAGACAATGCTAGTTCCCCTAAAGGAGTAATATGCAAAAGTTCTTCCATCTACTTCAATAAACAAAACCTCAAACTTCATTGCAAATGAAAAGATTTTTTCCACAGTGAATGGCAATTCATATTGATGTCGAAGCAGCGCTTTCCTGATATCGGAACTGAACATGTAGAAGAATTCTTAACATTTCTAAACCCCCTTCAATGTTTGATGTCTTGAATGCTAAGTGTAAGTTAGTGATATGTTTATATAACAAATAATTAATATGTATTACTATTCTGATAGGATAATCCTGCTGCTACACAGAATTAACCCATCACGAAGCTGCACTTGACATGTTTTAAAAACAGAATGGATATTCAGAATGAAAGATGCACATCCTTTATTACACGAAGTGTCCCTGTATAGTTGTATTCGGCAGAGTGAATATGTTATATTTTTTCTATCCAAACTATTTAGCCGTGGCACTTAAAGAGATTGACAGTAACGAAACCATGTCCCTGTGCTTCTTCTACGAAATACGTAGCTTCCCGTCACATAAAGCCTTATTATTTTGTAAAATAGTTGGGCCCATGTTGCACTGCCTAATAGCGTAAAATGTCATAACACTTAGATCAAAATGCCGGTAAAAGACATAATATCGAAAAAAGAAAATCGAATGGGCATAATATCGAAGTTAAAATATAGAATGGACAAAATATCAAATGGACATAATATAGTGTTTAAAAATATCGAAATTAAGGTAAGTAATATCTATTGTCAGAATATCGAAGTATATAATATAGGCATTAAAATATATCGAATTTTTAATAATATAGTTTAAAGTGTTTTGTATGTTAGTATATGTGTTAAAAGTGTGTAATATTTTTGTAATGTATGCTTAATATGTTTTGAGTAATTAATTTTATGTTATTTAATTTTAGCGTATTTTAATTCAGTAGTGTGTTGTGGGTTTATAGGGGAATAGGGTGAGAAGTAATTTAATTATAGTAAGATTAAATATTCAATTTTAGGAATTATAATTTTTTTAAATTTAATTTAGCGTTTTAGTTCTGTAGAGGGTTGTGGGTTTATAGGAGAATAGGGTGGAAAATAATTGAATCGTAAGTAAGTACATTTTTATTTAATATATTGTTATTGATATTTAATTTATTGTTAATTAATTTTTAAGTGGTAATACATTTTTATTATTTGCAAATAATTCGTAATAATTGATTAATTGATAATTATGTTAATTGTATTAATTTATTTTCCGTAGCGGGCTGTGGGTTCATAGGGGAATAGGGTGGGAAGTAATTCATTTGTAATTAATTACATATTAAAATTATTTTTGTGTATTGATAATTAATTTACTGTTAATTAATTAATAATCAGTATTTTTTAATTATCAATTAATTTTTGTTATTGGAAATTAATTTGTTATTGATTAATTACGAATAGGCAATTACTTTTTAATAACTAATATTTATTTGTATTTAGAATTGCTTTATTATTAAGTAATATGTAATTGGTATTTAATTGTAATTAATTTTTTATTGGCATTGATATTTAATTTATTTTTATTAATATATTAAATCATTACTTTCCCTATTGTTGCACTCACTGGAGTGGTAATAGTAATTGTTACCTTTCCGCTATCCAACGCTTTCCCTACTGTTGCACTCTCTGGAGTGGGAATAGTAATTTTTACCCCTATGCTATCCAACGCTTTCCCTACTGTTGCACTCTCTGGAGTGGGAATAGTACTTTTTACCCCTACGCCATCCAATGCTTTTCCTACTGCTGCACTCAGTGGAGTGGGAATAGTAATTTTACCCTCCCGCTATCCAACTCTTACCCTACTGTTGCTCTCACTGGAGTGGGAATAGCAATTTGTACCCCTACGCTATCCTACTGTAAAAATATTACTATTACATTAATGTATATATATATATATATATATATATATATATATATATATATATATATATATATATATATATATATATATATATATATATATATATAATGTATGTCTATTTTTTAACTTACAATAATTATTTAATGTTTTCAAGGTTATTTAAGTATTTTTAAGTATTTTCTAGTTAAATATATTTATTATTTCATTAAGTTTCAATTACTTTTAAGACATTTAAAAAAATGCAATATTTTGACTAACTATATTTTTTATAACAATATTTTTGATTCGATATTTTGTCAGGTCGATATTTTCCTCATCGATATTCTGTCAGTGATCCCATAATGCCACAGAATGCGCAGAATAATTTCCATTTGCGGGCATAATATGAAGAAAAAATAAGATTTTCCTGCTGCAAAATACAGTCAACCCTGCAACATATTTAATCCTACATTGTCACATAATTACAGTGATCATGTGTACAGTAAAAGGCTTTTGGGTGATTACAATTATTGTATTTACAGATAAACAGACTGCTTACGTGTTATCCTTTAAAAGAGCATAACACTTTCTTCAAGCAAGGGTACACTATACAGCATATTAATACAACAAAATATGTGGAAGACCCAATCTTCATTCCTAGTTATCTATGTTACCAAATCCTACAGGAATATTAATAATATTAAGAAAAAACACCTCAACCATTAAATTGTGGCATGCTTTATCATCTGTGGTTTTTTCACCTTGGTAGGACAGGGCTGGCTCAGCCCTTTACGGGAGCTAATAAATATTTGACTTTCTGGACAATCTGGGGATCCAGTTAACAGTAAAAATGGTTATAGGTATACTCTAAATATTTGTATTTGTTGGGTACCCACACCATGATTAAAACCTAAACAGTGGATGCAAAATGGGAATCCAATGTCTCCTGCATCTTAATTCTGCCAACATGTTCCAGATGGTTTTAGAACATTGCTTATAGGTCACTCGGCCTTCCTCAGGGCACCTAGACCACTCTCCCTATGTTTGTTTAGTTCTAGGGGAACAATGAAAAAAAGGAAGCAATAGCTCTTCTTCCTGCTTATTTTTACAAAACCTAATTGAGGTTTTTCTCAGGACCCATCATGTCAAAGGGAGTATACACGTCCCTGTAGCCACACTTATGCAAATTGTACAGTGTCACTTGTCAAACCTACATAACTCACCTCGGCCATGTCACCATTCCCTTCAAACTGGAATAATATAGGCAGGGCAGTCTAGGTGTCCTGAAGAAGGTCAAGAAATACCCGATTTCTAGAAATTTCCACCACCACTTAAAAACCTTTGTACCAGGGAAAACTCTGAGAAGCACTGGAATGTGTAGAAGACAAGGATCCCTTGTGAATGAAAATATCTGGAGTTCTGGGACACTTTGGACTTGCAATTACTTGGACTCTGTTGGACCTTTGTTTTGAGCATCATTGGCACTGGCCTCCCCACTGTCTCAGGGTGAGAGTAGAGGGCGGGCATCCTGGGGCACTGGAGGAGAGGGTTCCCCTGAATGCTCTGTTGGCTGATCCTGTGGGAGCTGTACTTAAGCACCACCACATGACTCCTGCTTGACACACAAGAGCCCTGCAAATGACCAGGATCCTGTAGGGCCTGGCAAATGCAGGTAGGGAGTGCAGCATGTCTTCATGGTCATGGAGTGTACTAAAGGAAGACCATTGAGATTACTGGAAGTCTAGAAAGAAGCACAAGTCCCAGGCTCTGCACAGCTCTCCACTCCTGGCAATTTGGGGCTGGAGCTGAAAAAACAGCTTTGAAAAGCAGTTTAGGAATTAAAACAGATGAAGGAGCAGTGCCTCAACTGTTCATTATTGGAGCGGTAACAATTAAAAATCTGTTGTGGAAGATTTGCAATACTTTAGAAGACAGGAGGTTTAAAGCAACAAACCTAACCTCATCCTGTTGTTCCCTACTTATCCCCCAGGGGACGGCCAGTGTCACAGGGAATGTTTTCTTTTGGGAAGTGTGTAGTGTTCCCCTGACCACAGTTAGGGGTCCATTACGATGTCGGGCCGTTTGCCTCCGCCAGGCTGGCGGTGGCCACCGCCGGCCTGGCGGAGGAAAGCCGCCCGACATCGCAAGCGCAAATCCCCCCGCCATATTAGGATGGCGGAGGGGAAGGTGGCGGAGCAAAATACCGCCCGCCTGTTTTCCGCCCCGGTCAGCTTGCGGCCTGGGCGGAAAACGAGTAACATGGAGGCGGTGTCTGTTAGACACCGCCCGCAATATTACCATGGGCTTTTTTCAATGCCGCCACCGAAAGGCATGCAGTGTTCACTCTAAGGGCCCCCTGTGGGCCCCCAGAGTGAAGGCCATTGCATAATCGAAGAGGCAGGCACCGCGCAGTGCCTGCCGCTTCGATTGTGCAAAGGCGTGCTTTTGTTTCCTAACATTGTGGCGGGCGGTGCAATGAGCACCGCCCGCCACAATGTTAAATTGAGGAATGCGCCCGCCACTGTGGCGGGTGCATCCTAATGGCAATGTCGGGACCCCCGCCCTTTAGGCGGCCGGTCCCAATTTCCGCTAGGGTGGCGGGCGGGCTTTGCCCCTTAATATTGTGGTAAGGCCATGGTCCCAGGGGGAAACCAGTCAAGCATGACAAACGAGCACCTTCACATACCCAGTGTCCCATTGTGAGTTCTTAATGCCTGAAGGGCGAAGGAAGAGTAAATATTCTGAGTACCAAAAAAGGCACACTCCACATGATGCCTACCCCTGAGGATGATCCCAAAAAAGGTGGTTCAGGTTGCCACCACCAGAGTGAGGGTGAGGTTGCAGATGACCCAGACAAGTCCCAGACTAAGAGGGGTGGAAGGGTTCCCAAGGCCCTCCTGGGAAACAGGGTGATGGTGTTGCTGGGCAGTAGCCCGGGTGCCCCATTTCCAACCCTAAAGCTTTCAGTGTTCCTAGTTAGGACACAAGTAGGGGGACACTGGGAAGGAAGTGGCCCTTAGGGGCCACCCGGGATACTTAGAATCACCTGCTATGCCTTCCCAAGAATGAAGAGTCGGTTAGACAGTAGATAATACAAACAAACATTTATTGGCAATACTCTGCAGTGGATTCCATTCTTATCAGCACCCTAAGATGTCTGCCAAGGGACTGACCCCCCAACAGTCTACAACACGTAATGAATGTTCCCAAAAGCCTTCAACCACGCCCACAGTGGAAAGTTACCAGCCTGGGCTTAACATGAACAAAAAGGGCACAGAAGGATGAGCTACCACCTGCCAGAAGGGTACATGTTATCGGCAACGCAAGGTTACCGCGCTGAGCCTCAGTGTCCCCTAACGTGGGAGCAGAACTACACACTCAGATAGCTACGCAAGGGCAGAATGGCCTATTCAGTAGTAAGTTGAGAAACAGCCTTGAACAGAACAGAACATAATACCGAAATACAGTGTTCTGCTGCGGCAAGCAATACGAGTATTGAGGCCTAGTTCAGGCACAGTCTAAGCAGCCTAATCGGGATTACGAAATACAAAATTGAGTCACACTCGTTAACTGAAGCCTGCACATTACGGGTATAACTCAGTGGGTTGTATAACGTGAAAACAAATTAGGTCTATTTAGCCACACACTGCTAACCTAATATAGCATGAAACAAGTGCATTGAAGGAAGGGGATTTTCAAACCTAACAGACCATCCTTTTAGCATGGGTGGCTAAATGCTTTATTGTGGCTATCCAGTGGGGTCTTTACAATTCTAAGGGAGAGAAAGCAAATGCATAGTTATTCATGTTACAAGGGAGGACAAAGTAACACGCTTAGTATTAAAATCCACTTAGTACTCAAAAATGCCCTCATCTATGAGCATCATATCACACCTAATGGTGGAACCTCTATTGGAGTAGCCAATGTGGCCTTAAGGGTATGTAGTCCCCAGAGGCAGGTCATAGACAATGCCTTGGTCTCCCTTAGCTGGGATGTAAACTCAGAGGCTGAGCTGGTAATCCCTAAGGGTGGGAGTCATCACTTCCACCATGTGAAAGTGAAGGGGATCCCTGTCATTGCTCTGAAGGACACTAGGGCTAACCAGACCATGATAGTGGAAACATTCATTTCTCTAGAGCAGAACACCAGTCAGGTGTGTGGAGTATTTCAGGCCCATGTTCAGGACGTTCTCAACCATATAGGCTTAGTATCCCTGGGATGAGGGGAAAGGTGACCCAGAGGAGATTCATAGTTAGTCCCCAGAAGTCCATACCTTGCATTCTGGGGAATGAGTTGCCCCGGGTGTCAAAAAAAACGAGAGGGGCGGTTGGCCAGGGCACCCTGACAGTTCAGATTTCTGGGATTGTCATGGGAGCCAAAGGGGTATGGTGAGGGAGCACTCGCCCCTGTACCCTGTTCATCCTCAGGGTAGGAACCCAGAGCTGACTGGCCAGTCTCAGAATACCACATTTGAACTTTTGGGAGGTAAAGTAGAAGAAAAGTGCCTAACACCCGGGCCTGTTGTCCCCCACACGGAGAAACCTTAGAGAACCCTCAGGAGGCCAAAGGGAACTTCTTACCAGCCCCAAGGCTGGAAGCGAGGTCTAATTAATGCCCCTACTTAGAGCTTCCACCTAGCAGTAGATGGCCTGGAACCTGGTTCTTGACACTGACAGCTGTCAATTGTCTCTGTTGGATGCTTTCCTTATGGGAAAAGTTCTCCTTGGTCTGGGGACAGAAGTCTGATCCAAGGGCTGGAATGGGCCACATCACTTTGTTGGCTGTGGTGGTACTGTATGCCTACTGGGATGAATCTGTGAGCAAGTTAAGGTTAGGCGCTGCACTAAATGGGGTCAAAAGGCAAGGAGAAGGATTAACTTTGCATCCGTTTTGTAGCTCAGGAGAGTGTAGACAGAGGCATCCAACTGAATTCAGAAGGGAGCAGAACTGACAATTGCCTCTGTAGTAGAGGACCATTGTCAATGTTCTATCACCTAAGCAGGTATATCCATCAAGGTATTGATTAGTCTACCATGGCTTTAGGCTGGAGAGGGGTCATGTCGTACCTGGCCCTGAAGGGTCACCCCAAACTTTTTGTCTACCTACTCCATCCATGCTGATCTAGTTTTTTCCTGTTTTTTGGAGTCTGCACCCCTTACCACTGCTAACCTATGTTAACGTGCATTTGCTTTCTACTTAAAACATGGCAACTGTTAGTAATGGGGTTTCTGGTTGACAGAGTTATACATCTTGCCTAATCATGAACCATCACTCTAGATAGGGCGAGCTAGTTACACACTGAAAGATAACCTGTGCTCACCTCTGGCAGCTTGGCACACTCATGCAGCTCCTGCTGAAAAAGTACCTTGGATGGAGCAAGTGTGTACATCGAACTCTCAATGTGTTGGTTACAATCCATGCAGACAATGAAGGCGCTGTTGACAAACCCCTTTACGATGCAGGCAATGCATTGTCTTTGAGTGGTGCTGTCCGTTGTCATCAAGCCATCCAGTCAATCGAATTGACGTCGTTGATCGGCTCCTGAGTCAGTGTTGAAGGGCAATGCATCGGTTCTGATCAGCTCAAAGGCATCACTGCGTCGCTGTTGATGGTTCTGGATAGCACAAATCACCTTTCATGGTCCCAGGGCTGGATTGGTATAACTTGGTCAGGCAGGCCTCACAGATGGCAGAGTACAAGTGCTGTTGCAGAGTTAAAGGCAATCTTTGATGGCCATGAGACTTCTGAACAGGGGGCAAGCCAGTAAGACCATATAGATCAAGTGAGATGGGTCTGGTCCTTGTCCTCAGCAGAGGAGAGATCAGCAGGCAACAGGACTGCACAGTAAAACAGAACATCAATTCTTCCAGAGTCATGCAAAGTGGCAATTCTTGTAGCACATCAGTCTTTACTCCTGGCAGAATTCTTCACAGGTGCGATTGTTTACTGTCTTGGTTGGGGTCAAAACCCCAATACTTATACTCAGTTGTTCCTTTGAATAGGGGTGACTTTGAAGAAGGCCTTAGAAGAGTGCAGATCCTCCTTTTATCCCAGCCCAGTAGGGGTTAATCAGCTCTTTGTGTAGAAAACAGGACACTGCCTATTCGTGTGTAAGTGTCAGCTCCCCTGATTGCAGATGAATTCAGATGAGTTCTCTGTCACACCCACCCTTCCGGTATTTGTGGCTGTCTAGAGAAAATTAACACAGTGTAGCTGTCACCCATTCCAGACTTGTATTGCAGACAGGCTGCAAGGCACACAGAGCGGTGAGAGCACAGAAATGTCCACTTAATAAAAATGACATTTCTAAAACAGTATGTTAAATTAAACTTTACCAGTAAAGAGTATTTATCATTACCATTCCAAAGATATGAAACATGATACAGCTACTCTTTCTAATCAGGAATTAGATCTTAAAAGTGTATTAAGGACTTCCCAATGCTAGCCTATGAGAGAAGTAAGCCTCACAGTAGTGAAAAACTACTTTTGGTGTCATTAGCAGGGCATGAAAAACTTAAAAGTACAGCTTATACCTTTTACTTCCACAGCACCCTGACCTTAGGGATACCTTGGGCTTACCTTTGGTTGACTTATGTGTGCTAAAAGAGCAATTTAAGGCTGGCAAGTGTCGAGGGATTTAAAAAAAATATATTTACATTTTTATTTAAGTTAATTAATTTTTTTTTTTGCAAATTCATTCCTTTGTAAATGCATTTTATTACATTTTTAATTTGTATTTATATTTTATGTGAAATAAGATATATTTACATTTCTTCTAAAAAAATAAGATTACAAATTAGAAAAATGTAAAACGTCTTAAAAATGTTTATAAAGCATTATATTAGGATTTATTTAGATAGTTTAATTAAAATATGCTAATTTTTAAATACAATTTTAAGTGTATGCATTATTTCAAATTAGAGAAACATTTGGAACTTAGATAGGTTATGAATGGTAGACAATGTTATTTATAAAATGTTAACATTTATTATTACATTACACATAAATATATATTTTTTAAATTAAATGTGAATGTTACTTTAAAATGGTGGTTTATGATATTAATATTCTTCAAATTTAAATGTTTATTAAAATTGAACATTTGTACTATTAATAGAGTATTGTGTTTGTTGTAAATATATAATGTAAAAAGTTGTATTTCGAATGGTATTTTTAGTATCCAACACCTACTATGAGATGGTTTGGATTGGAGTGGAAATAGTCAATGTCACCCCCTTTTGTATCAAACTAGCAGCCCGTCCCGACGTTGTCCGGGTATGAATTGCTGCCGGCCAGTAGTATATTGTTTTGTAGGATTTCGTTTTGATAGCATTTCTTATTTGTGACAGGACTGTGAAACGCTCCGATTCGCAGTGCACTGCTGATGCACTTAAGAGTGCGCGTTCAGTAGTGTGTGAACTCGAGTTTCCCTACTTTATTTTTCCTTGCAATATTATATAGCGCGAACTCGACAACCTGGCATGAGCACAATTTACAAAATAGAAAAACAAATTCATTTGTGGTAGGCACGGGGAGACAAAGCGATTTGCCTGGAATCACAGTAAGTTGAGCTGATGCAGAGATTCGAACGTAGCTCCCCAGCTCTAAAGTTCGCAATTCTAGAACTTTTGGCGGGAGGTGTGTCTAAAAGTGTATGTCGGTGCTGGCCATCAATGAGAGAGACCTGTGCATTTTTCAAATGGGTGGTGAAAAAATATGAGTATGTTGCTGGAGCTGTGGGCCGCCGTGCCACTAATGTTCTTACCGGGGGAGGGTAAACACCCATTATTCCGCAACTTTCTTTCCGCATACCATCACTCTGCATACTTTCATTATGAAAGTACTATACTCCGCAATGCCATTATAATGCATGGCATTACATTTTATATGCTTTTACCACACATACATTTTCAATGAAATTCGTTGTAAATGCATGAATGGTAAAAGCATGTTTTTTTTAATGTTTGGATAAGGTAAGTATGGATATATGGGTATATGTTTCGGGCTACTGAGGTATATGTTTTGGGTGTTTGGGTATTTTTTAAGGGTTCAGATATAGTTTTCGGTTATGGGGTACAGGGGTAGTTTTAGGGTTTAGGGATAGGTATGGGTTTTGGGGTACAGGGGTATTTTTAGGGTTCAGGGCTAGGTTTGGGTTTTGCAGTACAGGGGTATTTTTAGGGTTCAGGGCTAGGTTTGGGTTTTGGGGTACAGGGGTATTTTAGGGTTCAGGGGTAGGTTTGGGTTTTGGGGTACAGTGTTATTTTTAGGGTTCAGGGCTAGGTTTGGGTTTTGGGGTACAGGGGTATTTTTAGGGTTCAGGGGTAGGTTTGGGTTTTGGGGTACAGGGGTATTTTAAGGGTTCAGGGCTAGGTTGGGGTTTTGGGGTACAGGGGTATTTTAGGGTTCAGGGCTAGGTTTGGGTTTTGGGGTACAGTGGTATTTTTAGGGTTTTAGGGTAGGTTTGGGTTTTGAGGTACAGGGGTATTTATAGGGTTCAGGACTAGGTTTGGGTTTTGGGGTACAGGGGTATTTTTAGGGTTTAGGGATAGGTTTGGGTTTTGGGGTCCAGGGTATATTTATAGGGTTAAGATGGGTTAGTGTTTAAGGGTATTGGGGTATTTTAAGGAGTACGGGTGGGTTATGATTATGGGGGGCAGGGGTATTTAAAGGGAGAAGGATGGGAGTAGCACACGATATGAGACATGGCATGCAGGGCGGAACGTACCACACGCCCCCAGCATTTGTCACGTCCCCAGCACACTCCCACAGCACAACACAGACACGCCCACAAGGGACTACTTTGCTGGCATGGTTCTTGTACCTTTTAAATGTATATGGTGGGCGTCTGCATAGCCTAAGTCCTTCTGCTGCAACTGCCCTTTCCAACGCTGTATTGTGTGTTGTGATTGGTGCTGTGGCTCCTGAGATTACCCGCCTCAAAGGTTTGGGATCTCTCTTTATTATATTAGTATGGATACCTTCTATGAGTTGTTTTATATTAGAATGGGAATAGTAAATGTCATCCATTTAGTGTCCAATACCTACCCTAGTATGGTTAGGCTGGAGTGGGAATAGTAAATGTTACTAATTACTGTCCAACACCTTCCCCAATTTGATTAGACTGGAGTGGGAATAGTAAATGTTACCCTTTAGTGTTAAAAACCTTCACCAAGTTGGTTTAGAATGGAGTGGGAATTGTAAATGTCACCCCTTTAGTGTCCACCACCTTACCCAATAGGGTTAGGTTGACATGGTAATAGTAAACAACACACCTTTACTGTAGAACACCTTCCCCAAGTTGGTTTACATCTGAGTGGGAATTATAAATATCATCCATTCATTGTCCAGCACTTTTCCCAATATGGCTAGATCAGAATGGTAGCAGTAAATATCACCCCTTTAGTGTCCAGCACCTTCTATGAGATGGGTAAGATTGGAGCGCAGGACCGCCAAACGCAACTGCCATCAACTGGAGAAGAAGTCCTGCATCATGAAGAACCCCATCAACAGAGCTTCTCACAAAACAGCCCACAGCAACTATCCTGGGCATGTCAAGGAAGCCAAGAAAGCAGCCATCACCACCTGCATAAATACTGTGGCTAACCAAATGAAAGATCTCCTCAGAATATTCAAGGCATTTTCCAACCTGACAGCCACAGAAAATGCCATTCACCCCTCCCAAGAACTCTCCAACACCGTCTCAAACTACTTTCACAGCAAGATTGCCACCATCCTTGACCCCCAAACTGCCACCCTCATCCTAAATGACCTCAACCAACCAGCAAACACCAACAAAACAATCTCCACCTGGTCTCCACTGATCACCCAGACCACTACAGCCATCATGTCATCCATCCACTCCTGGGCGCCCACCAACCCCAACCCCCACCACCTTTGTAACCTTGGAATGAACACTATCAGCATGGAAACTAGCAGCATGTGCAAGATCTCTATCAACACAGCAACCTTTCTGTACAAATGGAAACATGTGGAAGTCAGACCCTTCCTCAAGAAACCCTCCACCAAACCCAGTGATCTAAAATATTTTGATCACTCTTCCTGTTCTCCTACCCAGCAAAAGTCCTTGAGAAAGCCATCAACCAGCAACTCACAAAATTCCTAGAAAAAAACACCTTCTGGACACCTCACAAACAGGATTACAAGTCAACCACAGCACCAAGGCTGCGTTGAGTGCTGCCACAGATGACATCAGATCACAGTAGAACCCTCCTTGACATTGGGGAAACTGTGTCCCTGTTCCTCCTTGCTCTCTCAGTGGTGTTGGACACAGTTTCCCACAACACCCTCATCAACAGACTCTACAACATCAGCATATGTTAAGATGCCCTCATGTGGATCGCCTCTTTCTTCACAGGTCACACACAAAGTATCCTAGTATCTCGGCACCCGAGCACACTATATGTGGCAGACCCTAAGGATCATCACTCAGCCCCACCTTATTCAACTCCTACATGACCCCCGTCACAGACGTCATCAGATCCCACGGCCTCAACAGATTCTCCTATGCAGACAACTCTCAACTTATCATCTCACTTACCAAAAACTTCACCAGTGCCAAAACCAACTTATCTAGCGCCAAGACCAACATAGCCAACTTAATGAGAAACAACTGCCTCAGACTGAACTCTGACAAGACAGAAGTACTGACATCTTTGCTAACAAAACCTCTGCCTGGGACCACATGTGGTGGCTGGTTGAGCTTGGACCAACCCCTACACCTAAAGACCATGCACGCAACCTAGGTATCATCCTCAACAGCCAACTGACCATGAACTGGCAAGTCAATGCAGCTGCCTGCTCCTGCTTCCACATTCTGTGCATGCTCTGCAGAACCTTCAGATGGATCCCAGTCAACACCTGAAAGGCTATCACTCAACCCTTTGTAACCAGCCACCGCGACTACGGCAACGCTCATTGCCGGCAACTCCACCCAGCTTCCCAGAAGACTCCAGGCCATACAGAGCACTGCACCCAGACTCATCCTGGATTTTCCAAAATGGTCACACATCACACCCACCTCAGAAACCTCAACTGGTTCCCCACCCAGAAGAGATGTCAGTTCAAGATCCACATGAACTCCTGCAAAGCCCTTCATGATCAAGGACCTACCAACATCAGCCATCAACTGAAATTCCAACAACCCTCCAAACTCCAGCGTTCCTCCTCTCTCACCCTTGACAACATCCCCCCATTTGTCCCAGCCTCAGCGGGGGGCGCTGCTTCTCCTACATTGCTGCCAGGATCTAGAACGACCTACCCTTCCACCTGAATACAACACCATCCCTGGTGGACTTAAAGGAAAAACTCATGACCTGGCTTTTTGACAGACAAGGCAGCCTCAGTGCCCAGAGTCCCCTAGGGGTGACAGTGCTGTGTTTTACAAATACTGTTTGATTGATTCCACTGACAGCATGATTACCTGGTACCTATTTAAGCTAATTTGCAGAAAGAAGATGTAGCTGATGGGAGATTTACAACCATAGATTGAATTGATCAGCCCCCTGTCTCAATTTATCATTAGACATTCCCACTTCCGATATCTCTCATGGTCAAAAAAGTATGCTACAAAATTCATTATTCTTTGGCATATACAACAGGGTGGTATAGATAAATGTCTTCAGTATCAAAATTTCAGCTTGGACTGGCTCTATCACCCGGAGCAGAGCAGACAAACAAAATCTGCTTCATACAGTTTTACATGTTGGTAGAGAATGGTCAACTTTACTCTGCCCTCTAATTAAACCTGAATGATGCTTTTATCACCCTCTAAAACTGTGAGTGCTTCCGCATCATGATGAAATGTTTTATAAACGAGCAAAACAGCAAAAAGTTTGACATCTGAGCACTGACTAAGGCATTCGTGAAAGGCATTTGATCGAGGTTCGCATTTGGAAAGATTATCTTTCAACTATTCGCAAACCATTGTCCATTGTAAGTACTTGTTTCCATTGTCCATATCTATATTTATTGTGCAGAGTTGCAAATCTTTAAACAAGTTAACATGATTTACAAAATTAGATCTATTTAGACTGAATCAGCATAGCACATGTGGGAAACAAACAATTCACATCAATCTGAATGTGTTTAGTTCATTTCATGATGTACAGCATTTTAGGCACTATCCGAATCCATTTGACTATCAACATCTACCCTAAAATCAATATGCTTAAATATATACATTACTTTAAAAGCACATTTTAAAGTGTTTTAAAAGTGGAGCTGCATTCTTTGAACCTCTCCACTTTAGACAATCAGATTGCTGTCTCCTAATCAAGCTATATACTCTTTTTAGCACCAATCTCCTTTTGATCCAAGGTTTAAGAGTCTCATCTCAACATTTGTGTATGATAGAACTCTGGGGTAACACACAGAGGAAAGGTGGAGCCCTCCACAAAATCCACCTTAAACAGGAAAGAAATGTATCAATCATCGCTCTGCTATACCTTTTTAAAACCAATGAATAAAATCAAACTGTCCTTGCCCAATATCAGTTTTAGAACATATAAGTAGGTAACAACAGACCACTCTTTCGTGAAAATACCCTGGGCGTGGTATTCCTGCAGAATTTCTTGGTCACACCAAAGGTAAATTTGTTTGTGTTACCAAAGTCAGTCTTCTCTCCAATTTAGAACCAAAGGTGTCAAGAGACAATGGAATATTTTGGATGTTATTCACCTTTCATAAATGGCACAACTAAAAAGATCCCTTAGTGCTTGCCCATTTACCTTCCATTTTCATAAACAATGCTATGCCCAACACATGGGGTTTACTGCCGGAGAGTGGCCATTTTAAATGTGGCAACTGCAGTGTTTGCACCTTGGCCATTGAAACAAAAGCATCTGGGTCTGTACAAATCAGATTTTAATTGTATGTATTGCAGCATTTTCTTTTTATGGCTATTACATGCCAAATAAAAATATAATAAACAACAACAGTCAAATAAAAGCATCTGTGCCCTTGGATATACATAACCCCCACTCAGTTTTGAAATTTCAATTCCCAACAGATTACATGCTGTATCTGGTCTCGTTGACTATCTGTACATTGCCCAGCAGCAAAAAAGTAAAAACGAGAATTGGCCAACACATACATATTAGTCGTTGCAGGGTTCCCAATTGTCTGCAGGCCTCACATTTTACTAAACAAAACCATTTGCGAAGCAGTCTCAGATGTTAAGTACTGGAGGTGCTTTAGATTTCACCAAGAGACAGTAATATCTGTGTGGTCGATCAGTGGACTAATGTGTCTACTGCAGGGGCCTGTGTTTGACCTCATTGTCACAAGTTCAAATCCTGGGGGGTGACAACTCAGTCTTTCAACCATCTGAGGTCAATACAATGGGTACCATGGAGTTGGGGAACAACAAACATCTGTTATTCAACGCCAAGTTACCCGTAGTAGTGAACGTGCGCTTTACGAATACACATGTTATGTTATATCTCCAAGCTTCTGTCCTAAAGAGACCTGAAATGGATACTCAAAGTCAACACTCTGGGCCCGATTCAAAAAGGTAAACTTAGACCTGAAGTTTAAGTTTAGACCTGAATCTAACTTTACACCTAAAGTCTAAGTTTAGACCTGAATTCTAACTTAACTTTAGACCTAAGGTCTAAGTATTGGCTTGAAGTCTAACTTTCGACCTAAAGACTAATTTTAGATCTGAAGTCTACTTTTAAACCTGAAATCTAAACTTAGACTTCAGGTCAGCAGAGGCGAAGCACCGATTCTGATATGCAGCGAGGCTGCAGTGTGAGATCATGATCCGTTGATGCCGAGGATCATGCCAACGAGGCTTGCGATGCGAAGGCCAATGTCAAATAGTCGGTTGTGCAGGCAAGGTGATGAGTTGGCTCTAATGAGGATGGAAGCTGAGATGCAGAGTTTTAGCATCATCGTTGAGGCGGTCGTCGATGGGGATGCAAGGACCTTTCGCCGGGAAGAGTGTTACGCAGTGTCTGTTCCAGAGGTGGTGTTGAGTCTGAACCACATGCATTGGTGCCGATCCACAGAGTAGCAATGATGCACTGGCTCTGACCTGGACAGTGGTGATGATGCACCAGTTCACCAAAAGATGCATCAGTTGCGCTGGAGCAAACGCCTTAGGCACACAAACTGATCCGCATAGTAGCAGTGATGCACTGATTCTGACCAGCACAGTAACGGTGATGCTGCAGTTTGACAAAGGATGCATTGGTTGTACTAGAGCAAGCACCTCAGGAGCATTTCCAAGGGTCCAGGACTGGAGTGGCACCACTTGGCAGGGCAGACTCACAAAGGGAGTATAGGTGCCGAAGCAGGGTGGTTGGAAGTCTTTCATGTTCCTGAGTCTTCAGGTCAGGAGGCCAGCCTGCTAGCCTTGGAATCACTCTGTGTTCAAGTGATGCAGGTCCAGTCCTTCTCACCCAGGCAGGGGGGCAGCAGGCACAAGACAGCACAGTACAACAGGGATCCAACAAAGCAGCAGTTCAGCAGGGTGGCAGTCCTTCAGCAGTACAGTAGTCACAGTTTCAGAAGTGTATTGAAGTGTTGGTGTTAGAGATGCTGTACTAATACTTATTTGGGCCTTTGAAGAGAGGGATACTTCAAAGACAATTCTTTGAAGTGTACAGAGGTCCTCCTTTTTTGCCCTAGACCAAGACTCACTATTGGGGCTATCCAGCCCTTTGTGTGGTGACAGCCCATTCAGGTGTAATTGAGGCTGGTCCAGCTCCTTCCCCTCATTCTCCCAGGATGGCTCATGAAGTCACACCTAATCTCCCATTGTGTGTGGCTGTCTAGAGGGAATACACAAAGCCTAGTTGTCACCCACCCCAGACATGTGATCAGAGACAGGCAGCAGGCCCCAAATGACTATAGAAAGAAAATGCAAACTTTCTACAGCCTGCATTTTCTGAATTGTAATTTAAAATTCGACTTCACCGTAAGTTAGGATTTTAAATTAGTATTCCAGAGACATCAGACTCGGGGGTCTTATCCATTCCCAATTGGATATTACATTTATAAAATGTAATAAGGTTATCCCAATGTTATTCTAAGGAAGAGATTGGCCTTGCAGACATTTATGTACTGCCTTTTAAATACATTACACCATGTCCTCTGGGTTGTCCAGGGCCTACCTTAGATGTAAGGTATAAGTATCAAACAGGAAGGTTTGGACCAGGCTTACTTTGTCGACATGGAAGTGTCAAACTTAACACACTGGCTCTACAGTGGTAGGACTGAGAAATGGTTAAATGGCTACTTCAGTGGGTGGCACAACCAGTGCTGCAGGTCCACTAGTAGCATTTAATTTACAGGCACTGTGTACTGGAGAGTACCACATTCCTTGGGAGTTATAAGTATTTAAATATGCCAATTGGGGATGAGCCAATTTTACCATGTATAGGGTAGAGAGCACATGCACTTTAGCATTGGTTAGCAGTGGTAAAGTGCACAGAGTCCTACGGCCAGTGAAAACAAGGGTAGATAAGTGGAGAAGGTAGGTAAAAGTTTGGGGGAAAGACCACCCTAACACTGTCAGGTCTAACAGATGTCACAATCAGGACCAATCTCCTCACTCCCATCACAACCCCTATACAGAACCATTGTAGAAAGCTATATTGTCTCAACTCAACAAATCTCTCATCACACACCATTCCTGCAAAGTCCCATCCATATAAGCCCCCAAAGTCCCATGAAGATCCTTGACACAAGCCCCATCCATATCACTTTTGAAAAAAATTATCCAAGCCTATCTACTTGTTCCCATCCAGAAAATCTCTCGACCCAACACTTCAAAGCCAAGTTCAAGCACCCTGTCTAAAACTTTATACAGAATCTGTATAAACCCATACAGGTAACATTCAAAACAGATTGAGTCATCATTTATGAAATCACATTACCTTTTTAATCCTATTAATTACCTCCTCTAAAAGGTCAGGTCCACTCTCGCTTCTTGAATTTTCTATCCACCATCCCTTCTGTAATGTGCAGTCCTCTCCCATTTAGAAAGTGCAATCTATCTCCTATTGCTTAAAAATTCCCAAAATACATTTTGTATGCCCTTTTAAAATTCCCACCTATCCATCTTAAAAAGTCATATTCTGTCCTCTTCTTGCAAGCCATAGGCATCTACAAAATACCCTTTCTACCTAACTTACACCTACTTTCAATAATATCTCCTCTCTTCTCTGAAGTAATGGAGAAACTTCTGGAACTCTTCGCACAAACTACAGAGACATAGTTTTCAAATAATCAAAGTTGCACAACACAAAATAAAGCACTACTGAAGTTAAATTCCGGAAACTGTTAATACAGAGTCTTATATTGTAAAAACAGATACAAATAATGCAGCAAACTGATGAGTTAGTGATAGCTGGGAAATAAAAATTGAAGGAAGCATTTTTTTAATGAAGTATCAAATGTTTGGACAGGCTCACATAGAGACAAGGGCCAACCATATGAAACCAATATGATCTCAGTTAGATCAATTACTATTTTCTTTAGAGGCCCATCAGTACTGCATAGCCCATCAATGAGCTCAGGAACAAAATGCAACTTTACATGCAAACTGAGCTGACATGAGTTACAGCGTGGCAGCTTTGGAAGACTTCTGCAACTTATACTGCTAAAATACATTACCTGCTAAAAACTAAGGGGCGGATTTATGAGGCCGTTGCGCCTCTTTGCGATGCAATTGCGTCACTTTATTTGACGCAACTGCGGCGCAAACAATGCGCCCTATTTACAACGTGACGCATCTAGGAGATGCGTCACGTTGTAAAGCACTGCGCCATAAGGAGGCGTTCCTGCGCAGGGGGGGCGTTCCTGCGCAGGAAAGCCTCCTGAAAGTGGCTGAGTGAAATCTATGAGATTTCACTCAGTCACTTTCAGGGCAATGCTGCGTCAAAACCCTGCGCCTGCTTGAAGCAGGCGTAGGTCTTGATGCAGCATTAGTAGAATGGGACACCCCCGAGCCTTGCTGGAGCTGCGTCGCGCTTGCGACGCAACTCCAGCAATGCGCCACATTTCCGGCACAGATGCGTCTGGCATCTGTGCCGTTTTTGCACCATGGTGCACCACATTATAAATGCGGCGCACCATGGGTGGCGTAGCTGTGGCGCACTGTGGCGCACATTAACTGGCGCATCCCTCCGGATGCGCCAGTTAACATAAATCTGCCCCTAAGAATCACCAAACATACAGCAAGGCAGTAAGCCATATATTAAAGCAATGCAAGATATGTTTTGGTGTATAAAATATCCTTGCTTGCAAACTCTCTGTGCATTGTTCTGTATTGGGGCTACTGGAATACAATTTCAAAGTCCATTGTATTTTTACTGCCTAGCAGTTGAGACAAAATAAATGTCAAAGTGCTTTCTCAGCACAATGCTCAGTTTCCCTGCCCACTCTTGATCCATTACTCAGTTTTCAAGGAAACCGTGAGTAAGTGCTCTCTCATGCCACTGTGGGCAAGCGGATTGGCATGCCCCTTAAAAAAATCCCATGTCCACACACGGGCATCACCCCCCCCCCCCAGTTAGAAGACCACTACATTAAAGGCCTGGGTGGAGTTCGTGGATTTGTGTTATGTGGAACTCTGCAAAGTGGTTAAAAAACTGCTGAGTTTTGCAAGTTGGAGTATTGATGAGCTACTCCTAAGCCCCTTCAACACACCAGAAGCAAACTGAACTCCCACCCCTTTCAAATTCAACACAGAGGCTCTAAACCAGCTCTCCCCATCACCCCTCATATCCATCAGAGGATCTAGCTCCTTGTTACACACACACACTTGCCCCAGTCACGATCTCACTTTACTGGTGCTCTCTGCATTCTTCACCCAAGAAGCATATCTTGTGGGGTGCCAATCCAGACTTTACCCTCCATGGACACAGGACCTAAGGCGGAGGCCTTCCTCACCTCTCCCTGCCCTGGATTCCTCCCATGTTCCAATCCCTCTACAATGGCACCCTGACTCTTGCTTGCTCCCGGTTGTTCCTGGCCACCCACCCACCCAACACGCATCCGTGTAAATGGGGTTCACTCTGGTGGGTCCTTCCAGGCAGCCCGCGCTGCTGATTGGCCCACAAACTGCTCTGGGCTGCTCGCGTACATACACTGGGAAGTTGTCCGGCATGTTGATCAGACTCTGGGCTCCTCCTGGGTGCTCAGTCAGTTCTGTTTGGAACACATGGTACTGCTGAGGCTTGAGCCATCCAGCTAATGTACAGCCTCTGACTGGGACCTAGGCTGTCCCTTATTGCTCCAGCTGACAGTTACCAGGCTAAAGTGGTCTCCCGCTGCTGCTCAAGCTGCTTATTGTGGTCTCTGGAGCAGCTGCTAATGACAAATCAAAGGGAAAGAAGTGAGGGAATGTGGAAGGGATGGAACGGAAAGGGCAGAGCCAATGCTAAGCCAGGACTCCCAAGGATACCATTGAAGCAATATACAAGGAGAGCCAACTGTGACATTTCTGAATGGTAGTTCTAATTAAAAAGTGACAAACTAAGGAAGAGACTCTCTGACATGTATAACGCATACAGCATGTACGAGAACATGTACCCATGCATCTCACAGATACCCAGTTTCTAGATCTACTTTGTGTTCCCCAAGATGTATACCACTCTGGTGGTGGGTGAAGTATTTTGCAGAACTCCATGCTCGAAGCGGAGTGCAGAGTGGCAAAAACACTGTGAACTCCATCGGAAGATCAGAGTTCGCTGCCAACCCCTATTTAAATGGGTATTTTATAGGGTCTTCATTAAAATGATCAAACTTGTGAAGCATACAATCAGGGGCATATTACAGGCCTCTGAAGCCCTGCAACACAGAGGTGCACCAACAATTCATCCCCCAAGTCAGGCCTGGGACCATGAGTATCTGTGAAATAAAGGATATTTAGGAGCACCTACCAGATTGCACTGAGTTACCCATATTTTTTGATGTTATGACACTGGGAACAATACGCATTTAAAGATACTATCAATGTTTATTCCCCTCGAGTGGAAAACTGCAACTTCCATCTTACCATGTAGAAAAAAAGTGGCATCTAAATATTTAGGTGAGATGCATTCAGAATAAGGCAGCAATTTGGCCATTGTACAGTGGAAGTACTGCAACATGATTATGGATTGTAAACAGATTATTGCTTCAGTGTATGCAAATCTGAGAATTATTAAATAATACTTCTTATTTAACAATAGTGTCAAACTTGCTTTATGAGAATTTTAGTTCAAGGGCAGTGAAATATGATTTTAAATACAACTGTGAGAATCTCTAATCTGATTTCATTATAAAATGATGGAACGAGGAATTTGTTGTAACATTTGATGGTTTGTGTAATCTTTGTAAGGAAAGACATGCTATTTCCATGGGTTTATCATGCATAAATCCCTACTTATGTTATGTAGAGAATGCTCTATTAGGACAGTAAACAAATCTGGAAAGGACCAATATATGTTCTAAATGTGCAAATGAGGACAGTAGCTAACAACATATTTGCTGGAGAATGGAATCACAGTTCATACAACATTGATAGGACACAGGTAGAAATTAGAAAATTTCAAGAGCAACGTGATTCTGTTAAGAACCTTGGGGTCTATTTTCAAAAGCCACTGTGAAGTGTGTAAACTAACACTTCTTTACATACTCCAAAATGCGATTCACACATCTCTGGTCAGAGATTTCTGAATTTGACTCTCTTATCTTTTCTGTATGGTAGTTTCCTTCCCACTGGTTGGAGGCCAATGCAAATGGAGGCATATGATTTAGTAGCAATTGTGGGAGTCGTAAAAGGGAGAGGATGGACAATAGGGAACACTTACTCCTAGATGGTGTAATTTAGGGAAACTGAAGAAATGATTCAAGGGGGAACAAATTGAAGGAGTGACATAAGGAGGTACATGATAATACAAAACACATATTCACATGAATGTAAATGTTGCAATTAACAAAATGCACATTTAAATGTTCTATAGTAGTATTAATAGAAAAATCAGACTTATGTGTACAACAGCTCAAACTTGGAGTAAATCAAGTATCAGAAAGAGCCATCCATTAGTATTGCCACATACTGCCATAGAAATCCATAGAAGC
The DNA here is from genome assembly GCF_964263255.1 of Lissotriton vulgaris. Taxonomy (NCBI): domain Eukaryota; kingdom Metazoa; phylum Chordata; class Amphibia; order Caudata; family Salamandridae; genus Lissotriton; species Lissotriton vulgaris. The sequence continues at coordinate 1,000,037,283 of NC_141689.1, forward strand.
ATACACTAACACATATGGAAGCATATAAAATATATTTTGTACCACATGTTCAATTAAACTTTATTGAATATATTTTAAACATTCTTTTTTTTAAACAAAAAATATTAGTTTTCATTTTGAAATACATTATATATTGTAAATGATCACTCATATTTCTTTAAATAAATTGCAAATAAAATATTGCATGACATGTAGAAAAATTTTGATACCTTCAATACAGATCATTGGTGGGTTGAACATTATCAATAAATGCAAAAAAAGTAAGTCATCTAAAATTATGTTAAATAAAATAGAAATTGATGAAATTGATATTTAATAATTTGGTACACCTTAGTGCATGTGTTTTGTAAGTATTTATTTATTTATTTATTTATTAAAAAAATAAATATTCATTATTTTCTGTAAGTATGAATTAATGTTTTTAAAAATCCCTATTGGTACTTTCTAAAGGAAGATCTCCACTTTGGTGCTGAGAACAGTTTGAAAGTTATTGATAGTATTTTTTTCAGTCATACATTTGTTAGATTGGCCTCCATTCCCTCACTTGAGTCTACATCTAGGCAGAGATATCTCCATGGAAATTATAAATTCCTTTCATGGGGAGATTGACACCTAGGTGTAGCTCTATCTATACCTACAATGATATCCACCTTTGAGACTAGACCCCTAATATTTGCATTCATTACTATTGCTTGGCTAGTTCCAACTGAAGTTAGAATCACGAGTCCCAGGCCTGCTATTGTGGAAGCATTAGTGGAAAACATCCTGAATTTAGTATTTATTGGTATAGCATCGATTACATTCTTAGTTACCTTTTGAAAAGGAATATGCTGGTGATTTCCTTGTTTCGACAATAAGGCATAATAAGTCATATTTATTTTGTTATAAAACGCATGCTTATTTAACACAATAACGGAAACGTTGCTTACACCACCAAATGATTCTTGTATCTTCATTTTTTTAGTTTACTGTCAATTTTAGTTCTGAAAGACCAAACTTGATGTCAGCTTACCCCAGTTTAAAAAGCAGAACACACAAATATCGATTTCATGTTTCCCGTTTCGTTGAAAGCTGAAGTAATACTTTTTCTAATGAGTAATTACAGGTTTATTTTAACACAATCTGCAGACTTTTCCTTGCTCTCCTGCAACTATACTTAAAGAGGGTAGTTGTAAAGACGATATTCACTGCATAAATCTGCTTTGTCGAGTAAATGGAGCATGTTGTTACCCAAAACAATGGCTCTTAATGGGCCATTTGATTAACATCCAATAATACTGAGTTTAATAAATGTGCAGAAGCTAAGATGATTAGTGAAAATAAAAATAAATGTTTAAAAAGCTGAAAATGTACACAACTACCACACCAACAAACACCAGGTCTCAATCTGCTTGCATGCAATGTCAAATGCTGTTCATTTAAAAAATGGTAACATGAATGTTTGTGAAAATGAGATTATGAAGAAAGAAGATATTTTTCCTATTAAGTTTACACTTTTATAACAGAGTTCACATATTCTTTTTAGAAATGTTTCTGTTTATTACAGGAATGTTTTTGTTAGGTTCGATCAAAACGTTTAGTTTAGATGGAAGCTGTGCAATGTCAGCAGAACCTTTTGAATGATGACCACTTAAGCTAATTCATAGTCCATGTTAGCTAATTAGGACTTCCTTAATATTATACAGCAGAACAACTGTGTTCTGAGTGTTTTATGATGGTATAGAACCACCCGGGTGACCTTTCATAGCTAGCAATATGTATTGTGGAGATGTTTTTGGTGTTTATAATCATAATAGTAATGTTCCAAATCTAATGGGCAATTAAATTCACTCACACATTTTACTAGTCATGTGGCAGCTGGAACGTCTAGCAATGAACCATGGGACGCTGGCTTACACACGTATCCATGGCAAAGCATCAAAGTACATTTGCCAAAATAATATCTAAATTTAATCTCAACAGAAGGGGAAGTGTTTGAAAGCACTATGCTCTGACCTACAAGATAGGTTCTTTTTTCGGGGTAAGTCTGTATGCTTGGCATGCTATATGCTATATGCATATGGAAAAAGAACCTTTGTTTCTTGGTGAGTGAAACAATCATTACTGACATGTAATATTTGAATAGTCTGCAGGCCAAGTCATGAAGAAGGAGCAAAAGTTCTGAGACGATATCTGTGCATATACGCATGTACTAGCCTAGGGCCTCATTTATAAAGAATTGGCATAGGGCAGCGTTGCAAGGTATTTTGCTGTGCCCCCCTCCGCCAATTCGAAAGGGCAAAAATGCACTGTATTTACAAAAGACAGTGTATTCCTATCCTTTCAGTAGATGAACAATTTGCAGCCGAGCGCCAATGCAGGCACCCTTTCACCATGATGCAAGGGTGTCTATGTTGATGTCATGATTGTTTTGTGCAAAAATATTCTCCTCCCTGCAAAAAAATGAACACAAGAGATATTTTCCTCAGTCTATGTGTGCTGCAGAACATTTCTCCTTGTTACTCCTGCTCTGGGCTGGCGTCATTTTTTGGTGCTGCCCCAGGTTTACGTGATTTTGTAAATCCGGGGCAGCATCAAAATCCATAGATGTTGAGTAGGAACACCCACAGCAACACTCATGAAATGCCTCCTTTTCATAGAGTAAGACAAGGCTGCACTTTGCACTGCCTTGCCTTACTCCATATCTATGAGGCCATGCAAAGCCACCAAGGGTGGCTTTGCCTCACCTCATAGATATGTGGGAGAGTCTCTGCATTCAATATGGAATCTCCGTAATGAGAAGGGGGCACTGTGATTCCACATGGTGTGAGGTACGAGGGGGCCCTGTTGGGCTCCCGTTTGTTTCTTCACCACTACAGTTTTCATGGTGAGGGAACTGCCATGAAAACCGTGGCAGAGACGAAACTTGGAATATGCTTGGCGGGACTGCCATGGTGTGCCAAGCATATTGCGATTTGCTAAGCACCACAACACCACGAGGGAACTGTGTTTCCCTGCTAGCTGTGGAGGGGCTGTGGTGGGGTTGTGATGGCCCCACGTAAAAGGGTGATCTAAAGACCGCCACTACCACACGTCCACAATTCTGGAAGTCCGTGGACCGTCAGACCTAAATGTCATGTTTGCTGGTGCATCAGATGTGGTGAGCCCATTGAGGTATCCTAGTTCACAAATCAGCAACATAGGTATACAATGTTTCTGCATGTTCCTACTCCCATTACTCAACTGCATGATGACTTCTGAGATGACCTCTTCAGGAGTGCACTGCTGTGCTTATCAATAGCCAAGGAGGTATTGAAGTCTCTACAAATTATTATTATATTTTGGAGGGAAGTTCTACAGTCAGCTATGATCTTTGAAATCAATTAAAGAGCATCTAAAATGTTGATAACAAATCAAAAGTAGGCATTACATTGTTTAATAATATAAGAAAGGTAAATCATAATAAACACAATTCTCATCTATATATAAATGTACAAAGTAAAAACTAAAACAATTAAACATTTTATAATAAAAAAATAGGGAAGCATAAATGGATATGTTTTCAAGTAAAAAAAAGTTAATTAAAGCTGTTTTGTCATGCTATAAGTTACTTTAATTGCTAGTAGAGATGGAACACTATTGACAAATTGTCTTTTTTTGATACATGTATTAATAAAATAAATATAAGCCAGTGCTTAGAATTAGTTATTTGCACATATTTCACAATGATAACATTTTAATGAAAAATAACATTACTTTACATTTTTAATGAGAAATTTACATATTAATTTCTTTAAATTTCATACTGCATATACACATAATGTAATATTCATTTATAATTTATAAACAAAGTATTTTACATTGACTGCTGCATGTTTATAATCTCTTTTCATTTGTATATCACCACTATGCAGCTTTAACTTCCCGTTTTGTCAGATTGGATAAGAAACTATAATTGTATTTGTATTTGGTTTAAGTATGTTTGAAAGGTGTAGTTTAAGTTATTTGGGTGAAATGTGTTGTTAGAAAATGTATCAGTTACCATTTAATAGTAGAAGTAGGTTAATGTATGTTTGGTGTTTTAGTGTAGGTGGTGTATGGGGGTCAATATTAAGTAGATAAGGTATATTCTGAAATTAGAAATGAGTATGAGTCTGTGCTATCAATAGTCTATTTGTGGAACGTAGTAAGATTTTGAGTGTATTGTGTTGTAAAGTATCATGTTTTTATTTTGAGGTAATGTCATAGAAATGTGCAGGAGCTTTATATTTCCTGCTATTTGTCACATTTTCTTTTATCTTTCAGTTTACCAGACTTTATTTTATACCTGTATGGGGTTTGGAAGGTATTGATAGAGGCATTGTGTTTTTCCTTGCACATTTCATTTTTGCATTATGTGCAGAAATATTGTTTGACAATTCTTTTATATTAAAAATATATATGTCTCAGAGTGGAAGACAAAATATGTATTGGGTAGGTTTTTAAAAGAATAATATAAGTTCTGTTGTAGTAGTAGTATTTTCTTTCCAGTTGTTGGTAAGTTTATTATTGTACTTTAGGGTTCAGTTTGTAATACGTTGTAAGATATTAAATCTAAGTAATCAAAGACTTTTATGTTTTCATATAGTTTTATTATACATTGGATAGATTATTTAGACAGGCATGTTGAGGTACCTCTTCCTCCCTGTATTAGGATGGTTCAGAGATTAAGCTTGATAATGCATAAAAATGTATATCCTTAAAAACCTCCTTAAAGCCTAATGAAACCTCAAAAATATTGTGTATTGCAATTATGGTTGCACAATATTATTGCATTAGAACTGATAAAATTCAACCCTCCCTCATTTGGGCAATGGGGGAAAAACATTTGGATTTCTAACAACTGGATGCACCTATATTTTGGCTGCCTTGTTTAATGGACTTTTGTACACAATAGACTTGACTGGTGCATATGATCCGCACTTTAATACTCCGAGAAAGGTAAAGAAAATACTTTGTAGTTTTGAAGATTACCGACTGAGGTAGGAGACCAAAAGCTTGAGATATTCATTTATTAAATTCAAAAGCAAGTTTACAGTTAATATTGTCTTCCACAATTGGTGCACATTTCTAGAAGTGCAGCAAAATAGTTTGGTTAAGATAAAACTAGCAGCCTTGAATTTGGGTTTGCTTGTAGGGTTTTATAAGGGTGTTTATCATAACATATTTAAAGTACATTATTATTTTGACAGAAGATTTTTTTCTTTTGATTTAATAAGGAAAGAATTGTTGGTATTTTGAAGCTTGTTTGTTTTGTAAAAGGGCATTTGCCAATTGAATATTGTTGTTGAAATATTGTCACTTTATAGAGTTAACTTTAGAGTAGGGGTATGACTTAAAAGCCTCATCCATTAAACAATGGGGTAAGAGCTACTGTCAAGATGTTATTTGCTGTGCAAAAAAGTATTATCATTATCATGTCAATTGTATTGTTATTGTACAGTATGAACTCTTTTTTCTGCTTTTCTTTTCTGTGTAGGGTTCTTTTAAGGTTTTGTACAAACAAAATGTTATCATCTAGCTGAAGTGGGATTAGGGGAAGTAGTCTTGTGTTATTGTGCATGCAGAAGTTGTAGAGGCTGATACCACAGTTTTAAGTCATGTACTATGTCACTTATTCCTATTTCTGCCAACCCACTGGGTGGTTGTTCGGTTCCCTTTGCTATTTTCATCATTAATTGCATTAGTTCAACCATTGAAGTGATTAGAATCGTATTTACTTAATTTCTATAGCATTCATTCATTACAGTGTTTTCTTCAGAGTGGGGGTATCCTGTAATAGTCAACAGTATCTTTCCAATTTTTGAATTTGTTGCAGGCTGGTTGAGATGACAATTAGCGATCTGTAAATTGTATACATTACAATAATATAGATGTATTGGCATAGGTACAACATTTGTGAGATGTACATTGAATATTATATTTGTACTTACATAGAAAAAAATGTGTTTATGATACTCTTTATGTTTCTTCCTGGGTCATGAAACTTCAAACTTTCAACAACTGTTTGGATATCTTCTTTTGTAGACTATCTACTCAGAAATACTTACAGGTAATGTATTTGAAGGGAGAGTTTAATAAAGGAATTTTAAAGTTATAACATGTAGCATTGCACTCTTTCATCTTTAAGGAGTTTCTAGACTACATGTATATGTTATTGTTAAATAATTGCCTATTTACTTTGGCATATGATTGCTTCAATGGTGCAGAGTGTTCTTCTTCCTCCTTTTAGGCACCTTTCATAATAGCCTTGGTTACGTGGCATCTCATATATTATACCCTACAATTAGACATTGAGGTTTCCTATTTGGTAACCTTTTAATTTTGAATGTGACTGTGTGTTCAGTAACTGATTTTTAATTGTTTTGTGTCGCTATGTGTCACTTGGTTGACATTTCATTTTAATTTATTTATGTTTGTAACTTTTGGTACGTTTACTATATATAATGTCAGGACCATAGATCAAGTCCTTAGATTTATGATGATATACTGGAATACAGTGATTCTTGCAGGCGGGACTATCTATGCAGCCTTTGTTGATTTAAAATCAGCATTCGCTTTAGTGTCACGCCACAAGGTAAGGGCCTTGCTAAAAGAGGCTGGGATGCCTCTAGAAATTTTAGGTTTTATTATCAAACTGCATGAGGCGAACTTTGCTCAGGTAAGGTGGGGACAGCAGGGCGAATTAACTGATCGCTTCCTAGGTAATAAGGGAGTGTGGAAAGGGTGTGTCCTTGACCCTACTTTATTCTCCCTGTTCATAAACAAAGTAGTCAGCTATTACACTAATTTTTCAAATGATGCACCAACTCTGTTTGCAGATGATACTTTAATTTTATCTAAAACTCAATCGGGTCTGCAACGTGCCCTTGACAGATTTATTGATTTTTGCAATGACCATGACCTAATGGTAAACGTTGACAAAAGAAAGTTCATGGTGTTGCATGAACACAAATCTGTTAAAGGTAGGGTAGAATTGAATAAAGCACCTTTGGAACAAACTGATACCTTTACATACATAGGAGTGCCTTTGGGTAGGACGATGAACTGGTCACCACAGTTAGATGTCCTAGTCCTAAGGCATAACCAGTTATCGGGCGCCTTATTAAAAGAACACCGACTTTCAACTACTAAACCTGTGGGGCCAGCCATATCAATCTATAATGGGAAAATCAGACTTCTATAATATATGGTGCCGAACTTTGGGGGTTTTGAAAATGTATCACCCCTAGTTAGGGCACAAAATATGTTTCTGAGATCATTGACCGCCCTCCCACAACCCACCCCTATCAAGCCTCAGCTACTAGATCTAGGCTGTACTTCCTTCGATGAGGTGGCAGGTTTTAGACCCTTAGCTTATTGGAGGAGGTTATGGACCACTCCTGAATTGGAAAACTATGCACTGGCTCTAATGGGAATCAGGAATGCTGACTTGGCATCAAAAATCAAATGGCTTCAAAAGCTAAAGTGTATTCTGTATGACATGGGGCTAAGACACCTGTGGGATGACCCGACAGGGAATTCATTTCCCAGTAAAAATGAATATCACGCTCTTTAGTGGGATATGATCACAAAACAGACCCTGTGAGTGGTGGACAGCAACTCACTTACAGGTATTTTTATGGAACATAAGTTTGTAGTAGAAGCAGAGGCCTACTGGAATCAGATTATGAAACCAGGTGATAGGAAATTATATCACCAGTTCAGAGTATATGCATACAATATTCATCAATTTATTAGAGTTGTAATTGATTTAGGAATTCTGTCTAGCAGTACACTCTAGGAAAATATATTTGATGAGCTACAGTCAATGTACTTTACCATTAATTTCACCAGTGTGCTTAAAAAGAAAACAAAAAGATTTGCAGATGTGACATATTTGTAATAACTCATTCATTTACAGAACTATACTCATTGGTAAGTAACAGATTGTCAGGGTCTACTTCTGCTGCTTAGAAAAAACTTCAAATATTTGCCAAAATTAAAATAATTTTAAAAGTGATCTCATCAGAGCGCCTAGTTTTACATGAACAAATTTGAATCATGTGCTATGCTGGGATAGATTTTAAATGTGTAAAATGAAACTTAAGTATGGCACAAAATATTAAGATGGGGAAGTATTATCACCATTAAATTAAACTTTGCACAGCTATATAACTTTTATTACAATAATGTATTTTTATAAAGAGCTTTTAACATTTCTAAGCACTGTTAATAACATGCATTTTCATTATGCAGTTTAACGCTTCTCAAAGTACCTACCTCGGAAAAATGAGTCAGCTATGTCAGGATTCAAACCAGAGACTATATTTACAAATGTTTAACTGACAAAAACCCTGCAGCGACTGGTTATGCAAGGTATCAGATGTTAAACGTGCAAAGGTTTTTTTGGTAGACATAGATAAACCCATAAATAGTAACACACCTCTCTCTTAAGTACACCTAAAGCATTCTCACAGCCACAGTACCATACCTATTTCAAGTCTGGTGTACGTTTTTGCACACACTTCTTCTGCTGGGAGTTCAGTCAATGCATCCTACATCACTTTCAATTAGTAAGTGAAATTATGGAAAGGAAATTTACTGTGGCTGACATGTTAATTGAAGTAGTACATCTGAAACCAATCAAGTGACACTTTACAAATTCATCGCCCACTAAAACAATCTTATTGCAATGTTTTATACCATTATCAATTTATTTTCTTAATTAGTCAGAACTTTGGAGGCATGCTGTGAGTGCTGCATATTGCCTTAGATAAATTAATTACCTACCTTGCCTCTAATTACATGAAGCCTAAACCTCAGTCTAATAGCAGAGGGAGACAAAGACAGTAATGATCTTTTAAATGACATTAGACAATAGCATAACAGAGTAGGCAAAAGATTCCTCAGTGCTGAAGGAGGCAGCATTTGAAAAACAGCACTACATAGATATTACCCTTTAAATTTAGGCAAAATACTCTCCTACCAACAAAATCTTTAATTTTTGCAAGCTTTTATGCACTTCAAATTAATGCATACTTTATGTCCTCCGCCCATACATTCTTTGATACAGCAGGTTGGAATGCAACTGTTTCTTCCTTACCTTCAGGTAGAAGCCAGAGGCCCTAATATAAATAGGTTTTGTGCAGATGCTGTCATAGCACAATGTGATGCAAAAAAATAATTTGCACATAAGCATCATTAAATTGTGTTGTGTCAGGTGACTTTAGTAATTGACGGTCAGACTGTGGTGGGTATTTGAGACCCTTGTCTGATTCAGCGCTCAGGAAGATATTCTGCATCTCCACCTCAACTGTTTTTTTTCCAGATGCCTAGCATAGCCCAAATATGTGTTATTGATAGGAGCATTCTGCAGATGGTTAAAATCCGATCTTTCACAACACAAAATGGAATAAGAAAAAACTGATAATAAACCAATTGAGGGATACGCAAGAAAAAATCAAGGATTGAGAGTACAATTAATATAATGGGCATTGATACATCTGTCAAAGACAAAGAGCTCAACTTTTCTGTTTAATGTGCCTATGCTCAGTTGATGGTGCTGGCCGGAAGTAATACTGATCACATACATTAGCACACATTTGTAGAGTATTGCATAAAATATTGTATTTTTATTTATTAAATGCATTTGTTTATTTATTTAATTTTATTTATTAAGTATTTTAATGGATTGGTTACACCATTTGGTTGTGCTAGTTTGGCTCCTATATCTTAGGACAAAAGAACTAAATCCCAGATTACGAACTGCTCCACGATCTTCAGGATGTAAGAGAGTTAGGAAACAGTAGAAAGCTTGTTTTCCACATAGTACCCTATACATTCTTGCCAGCTGATCTGCTGGCAATAGAAATAGGATCTTCCTAGAGTTTGTGCACTTAAGTCCTTATTTATAAGGCCCTTATGCCGGTGCTGTGTCACTTTTTGTGATGCTGCGACGGTGTAAAAAATGCTCCTCACTGTGCCATATTTACAAAGTGACGCATCTAGGCAGATGCGTCACTTTGTAACCCCTTGCTCTACATTATACCTGCAACAGGTATAATGTATGTAGGGTGGGCGATCCGTCGCAGCAAAGCCATGTAAAAGTGACGCAACAAAATCTATGAGATTTCACTGCGCCACCTTTAAGGCGACACTACATCAAATTCTTATGCCTGCTTCAAGCAGCCATAAGTAGTGATGCATGGCTTGTCACATGGGGCTTGCGTATGTGAAAAGACACATTGCTGGAGTTGTGTCTGCTTTCAGACACACTTTTGCACCTACAGATACGTCAGAAATACTGACGTATCTGTAAATCCTTGCGACATGGAGCACCATACAGTAAATACAGCATATCCATAGTGTCACAAAGATGGCGCTATGAAAAGTGTAGCATTGCTGTTTTCCTGCAGAAATGCAAAACTCTCCATAAATGAGGCCCTACTAGGCAACAGTCATCATATTACTGTATGAACTTGCTAGTAACTGCCAATGCCCTTTAAAGTACTGGTGATCCAGCCAACTGTGACCTTCCCGTACCCAGAAAATAGTTTCTTTAGGGAATAAAAAATGGCAATATTACATAACTGCAAACACCCATACTACTGCTTATAGGAAAGAAAACAATTAGGGAAAGATAATAAATACTGTAACCAGCAACAAGATAATTCCAGTGCCCTTTGCCAATAACCTTTAACAATTATTACGATAACTTCAAATGAAACAAATATCTCCAAGGTAGCCATTTGCTCTCCCACAAATACCCATTTCAGAGATTATTCTGAGCTGCCGTCCAGTTATTTCACCCTTTCTCAAAATGTCCTATGAAACATATTTGCAGAGATGGAACTACACACAATCATCACAATCAATGAGAACTGCAAAGCCAAAGACAATGGTAGCAAAAAAAACCCTAGACAAGAACAAATTAAGGTGTGCATTAAAAAGAAGCAGGGTGACCCCTAGCATGATTGCTTCATAGTGTAAATCTAGAATCTAATAAGAGAGGGGTCTCGGTCATAGAGGATTTGTTTCCTCTACGACGTTATTGTGGTGCAGATAAGCCTCTGAACCACTGGCACATGCAGTGGATACTAAGTTTCTATGTTGACAGCTCCACCATGCTTGAACCTTCTGTTCCCCATGCTGGAGAGTATGTACCTGTATGTTGCATACCTTAACCCCTTCTGAAAAATCACCCATCTGTGGCTTGCACCTTCCATCTACTCTCCATTCTCTTGTGTTTTCTTGGTTGGTCATCTACAGTACATGTGGAAAGTAAAGAATTCAGCTCAGTTGAGTCAAGAGATGCTATTGTGGACTTTGACCTTTTCACATCCACCCACACACACACACACACACCCACACACACACCCACACACACACATGCATGCACACACACATGCATGCACACACACACATACACACACAAATCTCACTGCACTTTCTATTGTTTAGCTAGCATTCCTGGATCCTATGGCTGAAGATTTAAAGTATTTTCCCTATCCAATTATGAACCTAGATGCTATGGGATTGTCATAAGGCACACACAACTCTACCTGTAAATATTTGATCCCAAAGGGACTGTGCTTTGCGTAATGGTATGCACTTTTAGTGTACATTGACTTGCACTATCAGACACCAGCATGCTTTATTGGTAAACACAAGGCCATTGTCAAGCACATGGAAGATGTTTTTCTAAATTCATATCCTTTCCATGTTTGTGCTATACTCTTTTGAATTACATTTTTTTTAGATGAAAGTTTCTAAATGAATCTGATGAGTCCCACAGTGTTTCTGTTTACTGACCGATTCTCCGTTTTTTTCAACTGTCAAAATATATTCACCCCAAAATTTTCATATGGAGGAATGTTGATCTTTTCCCTTTTTGTTTTCCTTTTTTCAGAGCTTGGTTTTGAATTAATCAATTCAGAAATCGTACCGCCTGAAGAGGAGTGTTTATCCATCCAAAATGAAAATTCAAGGAACAAAGAATATTGGAAAGGGGCGACCATTCGGTCCCCCCGAACGTATGGTGGAGTACCCCGATCCCCCCGGGAAGCCATCTTGGGCGGGAGGCGAGTCTCGGCTGGTATGCCCGAAGCGGCGTAGCCTGGGCGCGCCTTTTCCCGCCCTGGAGTGGGTTGTCCTAGACACTGACGCGGCCGGCCACGCCCTCGGAGGCAGGCGGGGGCGGGTTTACGCCCGCCCGAAGACGGATAAAAGGAGCAACAAGCCAAGAAAGCATCCTCTTGTTCCTGTGCTCTGAAGCTGCACCTCCCCGCTGCACGTGAGCTCGAGACGGAACGAAGAGCCAATTTTGAGCGTTGTAATCTTTCCTTTTGTTTTACAGATATCTTCGTTTGAGAATGCCAGGCAAGAAGGTCGGAAAGCGGGTCGGTACCGATCAGATGCTACGCATGCTCATAAAGGAGGTAGCCGATTTGAAGAAGCAGATGGCGGCTAAGAACGGGGAGGGATGACCGAAGCGAGTCATCGGACCAGCTTTGCCGGGAGTAGTCCCTGGTGGGAGAGGCAAGAGGTCCAAAAGGGGGGCACTTGGGGGGGAAACCCCGGTTCCCGATACCCCACTTGAGGAGCCAGCCCCGGTTCCGAAGGAGGGGCATCCGATCCCCGAGGTGGTCACCCCCGTGAACGGGGAAGATATGCCTCCCGAGTTAGCAGCACAATTAGCAGCGTGGTTGGGAAAAGATAGTGAGGGCACCACGGCTGACGACGCCCGGGCATTAATGAGACAACGGCGGGAATCTAGAGAGGCTGCGAAGGCACCATCTTCTGTTACCCCGCCAGTTCCGGCGGCGGAAAATGCAGCAGGCCCAAGTTCGGCAGCAAATGCAGCATCTGGTTCAGGTAAGCGGCCATTGCCGATCGCGGGGGAGGGGTCTGTACCTTCAAGAAGGGAGAGGGTGGCTCAGCATGTTCCACTGGAAATTAAGGAAAAGATTTGGGCGAATAAGTATGTGAACATTTTTTCTTTACTTACCGACCATTATGAGATGGAGCATGTTAAGAGCCAAAAGGAGCTCATGCATCCGAGTGTTTGGCGCGCAAAAATGGCCGCCTTTAAGGTTGACGAAAACATAGGTACTTGGGGCAGAGCGTGGGGCATTTTTACCTCCATCGTGGGCGAGCGCAGGCCCGAGTTGCTGACCGAGTTGCCTATTTATCAGTCACGTATCATGGAGTATTCCGTGTCGTACGGGGGCAATCAGTGGTTCTGTTATGACAATATTTTTAGAAAAGCTAAGGAGCACGACCCAGATCTAACATGGGATTGTTTCGACTCCGTTTCATGGCAAAAACTGGAGAGTTCAGGAATGTTAAAAGTGCCATTGTCAGGGAGTAACGGGGGTGAATCTTCCCGCCAATCCTCGGGGACACCCTTTCGGACGGGTGCAGGTAACGAGCACCACTCGAAGTCGAGTGGCAACGCAGGTAAAAGGGGGATTTGTTGGAATTTTTACAGGGGGAAATGTACGAGGCCCCAGGGGTCATGCAAGTTCAGACATGAATGTGGGGGGTGTGGGCAGCCATCCCATCCTGAGTCCATGTGCAGAGCCAAAACGGGTGATAACGGTGGTAGGGGAAGCGCCAAACAGGACTGAAATAGTCCGAGGGGCGCCTTTACCTACTCCGATTGATACCATGGCAATGATTCCTTGGCTCAACGAATACCCGGATCATGCTTCCGCTGGGGTGTTGCGTGACGGGTTTTCATATGGTTTCCGCATCCCAGTGGGGGATTTTCAGGGTGTAGCAAACTGTAAGAATCAACTGTCGGTCTTGCAGCATACGGCGGTGGTACAGGTAAAGATTGGGAAGGAGGTGACTCGGGGTTGTGTCGCCGGTCCATTTGATTTGCCACCGGTTCCTAACTTTGTTTGTTCCCCAAGAAGGACCCGGTGAGTTTCGGCTGATACATAACTTGTCAGCCCCACGTGGTCTTTCCGTGAATGAAGCGATAGACCCGGAAGTGTGTTCGGTGCGGTACGCATCTTTCGATGAGGCCGTTGCCATGTTGAATCGCCTGGGGCCCGGGGCGCTGATGGCAAAATCAGACATCGAGTCAGCGTTCCGGTTGCTCCCGGTGCACCCAGACGATCAGCGTCTCCTTGGTTTTATGTTTCAGGGTCGCTATTACATGGATAGATGTATGCCAATGGGGTGCTCTATATCCTGTGCCTATTTTGAAAAGTTCAGTTGTTTTCTGCAATGGGTATTCACAAGGAAGACGGGTTTTCAGCATGTTATGCATTATCTCAATGACTTTCTGTTTTTGGGGGCAGCCGGGGATCCTGAGTGTGGACAGGCCTTACATGAATTTTGTGTCTTAATGAATCAATTTGGTGTGCCATTGGCGCCAGGTAAGACTGTGGGTCCCTCAACTTTGCTCGAGTTTCTGGGGATCGAGCTCGACTCGGAAGAAGGTTGTTTTAGATTACCCGGGGAAAAAGTGTTAAAATTCAGGACATCCCTTGAAACATGTATTCGTGCGACGAAAGTAAACCTGCATCAATTGCAACAGGTGGTGGGTCAGTTGAATTTTGCCCTGAGAGTAATGCCAATGGCCCGCCCCTTTTCCCGCTCGATTGCACAAGCCATGGTCGGCCTGAAGGAAGGACATCACCGCACGAGGCTCTCGGCAGAGGTTCGCCAGGACATGCGCATTTGGTTGGCATTTCTGGCGGATTTCAATGGTCGAATTGTCTGGAACAAACCGGCGGTGTCCTCCGAGGAGCTGGGGCTTTGGACAGATTCGGCGGGGAGTGTAGGTTTTGGTGCCATATTTGGTACACAATGGTCGGCTCAAAAATGGCCGTCATGGTGGCACGAGTGCGGGCTGACGAGTAACATTGCTTTTCTTGAACTCTTCCCTATTTTGGTGGCCTTGAGAACATGGCCGGAGGGGTTTCGGGATCATTCTGTGGTGTTTTGGTCTGATAACATGACTGTGGTCGAGTGTATCAATAGTCAGGCAGCACGTTGCAAATGGATTCTGAGACTGCTCAAAGAAATTGTGTTATTGTGTATGCAGTTGAATGTGCTCTTTAGGGCAAGACATGTCCCGGGGGTACTGAACCAAGCGGCTGATGCGCTTTCTCGTTTCCGTATGCAGGCCTTCTGGGGTTTTCTGCCCACAGCGGACCTGGTGGCAGCACCCTTTCCCGAAGCTCTCTGGTCTCTCGGTGCCCCGAACTACAAAACCTCGTGGGAGAGAGTCTAGCACCCAGGACAAGGAAGGCATATGAAGGGGCGTTCCGTTCCTATTTGTCCTTTTTGGGTTCTGCTGGGGGGGAGCTTTGGGGACAGGAAGAGCTTGTCGTAAAATTTTTGCTGTCTTTACATCAGGCAGGCAAATCAGTAGCTACGGCCCAGAGGCATCGGGCCGCCATTTCCTTTATGGCAAGGGCTCATGGGATCCAGGACCCGACAGCGTCTTTTGTGGTACAGAAAGCGCTACGTGGGTGGCAACGCCTTGAGGGTCGCAGAGTAGATGAGAGACACCCGATAGGTCTGGATAGGTTGACCCTGTTATTGTCCGTACTCCCTGCAAAGAGTTCATCCCAGTATGAAACAGTGTTATTCCGAGCCGCATTTGCGCTAGCATTCCATGGGGCTATGCGGGTAAGCGAACTAGTGGCGAAGAACAAGCAGGATACGATGGGGGGACTGTGCCGGGAGCACATTCAGGTCAGGGGGGAGACGATGACGGTCTCGTTTGTTAGGTCCAAAACCGATCAGGGCGCAATCGGGGACTGCATAATCATTCAGAGGATCCCCGGATCTTCCATGTGCCCTGTGGTTTGCGTAGAGGAATATTTAGCGCAGAGGGTGGCATCATGGGGGGGACCTTGTTGAGACACGCTGACGCCACCCCACTGACGAGGTTTCAGTTTCAGCGGGTGCTTGCGATGTCGATTTCGGCCGCGGGCTTGAACCCCGGCGAGTTCGGGACCCATTCCTTTCGGATAGGGGCTGCTACTGAGGCTACAGCCATGGGTCGGAGTGTAGAAGAAATAAAACGTTTGGGGCGTTGGTCCTCGAACTGTTATAAAAGGTATGTGCGGTTGCACATGTTGTGAAGCTGTAATAATGTACTCACGCTTCTTGTTTTGTTTGGTTTTCAGTTGCGCAAGCTTACGAGGCGGGGCGGACTGTGCAGTCGACCCGACACCTGGGGACCAGCGGTCAGACATCACCGGCTGCGAAAAAGGAGGAGTGGGTCGTGGGCCACTCATACGTGAGGCGTGCCGCGGAAGTATTCAAAGCAGGTGACATGTTTCACGTGGCTGGGGAATACGGGTACAGGGTGACCTTCTACGGAAGGGGCGGGCTCTGTATTGACCAGTTTCAATCCTTTTTCGAGGGTTTGTTAGGGCGGACAAGGTCACCGCCGTCTATAATCATAGTCCATCTTGGGGGCAACGATTTGGTGGCCACTGGTAGACGACTTCTTCTTGAGGCAATGCTTTCCACAGTAAGTTGGTTGGCAAGAAGAGTTCCAGGGTGCACAATTGCACGGTCCCATATGATCCCACGGAAAGTGTGGCGGGGGGCTATTTCGGTTTCTGCTCTGAATCATTCAGTAAAGAAAATAAATAACAAATTGAGTAGATTGTTTCGTTCAAGTACACTGCATTCTGTTTCGCATGGTTGTATCAATGTATTTGGGGGATGGGGTTCATTTGTCCCGGGTGGGCAATGAGTTACTCATAGGTGATCTCATAGCTTGGCTAAAGAGTTTAAACCATGACCTTTAGGCAGGATTTGTTGTGGGGGGTCCGGATAGCCGGTCAACTATCCGGCCTGTGGCGGTAAGGTCATGATCGGTGAGCAGTAATTGGAAGATCCCTATGGGGGGCGTCACCCATTACGGATGGGAGCGTTCGGGGGAGGTGGCCATTGGCCCCTCAACGGGGAGGCGGTCCCTTCTAAGGATGGGCCGCCGGAAGGAAAGGAAAGGCGGTCAAGGCCCCTTCCTGGACAGGAGGGGCTACGGGCCCTCCTGGGGAATTTCCCGGGGCCAGGACATCTGCGACGGCAGATGGGGTAAGTTGTGTGGGGTTTGGGAGGGGGTTTACGCTACCTTTTAGACACCTCACACGAGTCCTCGGACGACCGTTAAATGGCGTCGAGTTCATTGGGGCCCCCGTCAAGTCCAAGGGAAATTGGTAGATGCACTTGAGGTACGCCTCTGTGCGGTCGCTCCCCTCACAAGTGAGGGGGGTATTTCTGGTTTAGGGATCTGACACCGGTTACGACCTTGCCGTTGGCCCTTAACGTTAGGATGTACAATTTCAAGTCAAATGTTTGGTAGGATGTTAGTTCGGCTAGGAGAACCTTTGTATTAGAGATCTGTTAAGGTTAGCCAAACATCGTAATGTGGAAATGAAATTGTACATAATATGAAACTGTTATTTTAATGTTTTGATTTTGTTTCATATTTTAATAAATACGGCCGGGAGGGTCACTCCCTCCCGCCTTCCAAAAGTTCAGAACCGTTTCCGGTTTCCCATCCTTGGGGATTGTGTTGAGAGGGGGTGGCGGGTATCTCAGCCATATGGAAAGGGGCGACCATTCGGTCCCCTCGAACGTATGGTGGAGTACCCCGATCCTCCCGGGAAGCCATCTTGGGCGGGAGGCGAGTCTCGGCTGGTATGCCCGAAGCGGCGTAGCCGGGCGCGCCTTTTCCCGCCCTGGAGTGGGTTGTCCTAGACACTGACGCGGCCGGCCACGCCCTCGGAGGCAGGCGGGGGAGGGTTTACGCCCGCCCGAAGACGGATAAAAGGAGCAACAAGCCAAGAAAGCATCCTCTTGTTCCTGTGCTCTGAAGCTGCACCTCCCCGCTGCACGTGAGCTCGAGACGGAACGAAGAGCCAATTTTGACCCACCCACCAGCCCCTGAGGACAGCTAGTTGTTTTGAATAAAGTTTTGATGTGGTAACTCTATTTCTTGCAGGTTGTGATGATTGTCGTGATAGTTTGAGTATGCAATAAAGAATGGTCATTTTCAGTATGTTTTTTCAAATAAAGTAATTCTGCACTAGTTTGATCAGTAATCATACTTGTAATAGTTATGGTTGTTTTGTAATTTAGTAATTTAGGTAAATTGTCGTATTTATTTTGGTCGGGCGGTAAGGTCATGATCTATGAGCAGTAATTGGAAGATCCCTATGGGGGGGCGTCACCCATTACGGATGGGAGCGCTCGGGGGAGGTGGCCATTGGCCCCTCAACGGGGAGGCGGTCCCTTCTAAGGATGGGCCGCCGGAAGGAAAGGAAAGGCGGTCAAGGCCCCTTCCTGGATAGGAGGGGCTACGGGCCCTCCTGGGGAATTTCCCGGGGCCAGGACATCTGCGACGGCAGATGGGGTAAGTTGTGTGGGGTTTGGGAGGGGGTTTACGCTACCTTTTAGACACCTCACACGAGTCCTCGGACGACCGTTAAATGGCGTCGAGTTCATTGGGGCCCCCGTCAAGTCCAAGGGAAATTGGTAGATGCACTTGAGGTACGCCTCTGTGCGGTCGCTCCCCTCACAAGTGAGGGGGGTATTTCTGGTTTAGGGATCTGACACCGGTTACGACCTTGCCGTTGGCCCTTAACGTTAGGATGTACAATTTCAAGTCAAATGTTTGGTAGGATGTTAGTTCGGCTAGGAGAACCTTTGTATTAGAGATCTGTTAAGGTTAGCCAAACATCGTAATGTGGAAATGAAATTGTACATAATATGAAACTGTTATTTTAATGTTTTGATTTTGTTTCATATTTTAATAAATACGGCCGGGAGGGTCACTCCCTCCCGCCTTCCAAAAGTTCAGAACCGTTTCCGGTTTCCCATCCTTGGGGATTGTGTTGAGAGGGGGTGGCGGGTATCTCAGCCATAATACTGGTTCCTCCCCTTATAATCCTACTTTGGAGATTCATAACTTGAGAGTAGATACAAGAGTAATTAATAATTGCTACTGGCAATCCAGCGTCATACTAATTTGAAAGAGTTTAGCACCTTTGTACTTTGTACTGTCAGTGGCGATGCTGATCAATTCCAATGTGATTCCTTCTGGCAAATACTCCCATACATCCAGCGGAAGGATAGCCACTAGAGGCACATTCAAATGCAGTAACAAAGGGCACACTTTTCTCCTTCATGTTGGTGTGGGAATTGGGCAGCACAAAATATGCACAACTTCACCCTGCACAATGTTCAGATACTGGTTACGAATGAAGGCTTAACACTATGGGGTCAATTCCGATTCCGCCAAAAATGCCTTCCTAATGCTATTAGTAGGCTTACCTTCTGACCGAATCATATCCAGAGCTATTTCCTACAAACTAGCAAGTACGATACGTTTTCATGGAAAATTCTGACCAAATCGTCGGGTCCGATTCGTGCACTATGTCAGTACCTAACAGGCTCAGGAAACATTGAAATCAAATCGTACGGTGGCTCAGCCTACAACATTTCTAGAAACACAGGTACGATGCATTTTTCATATGCGTCGTTCAGGGTAAAGTTCCAGCACCTCGCAGCATTCGGACGAAGCGTATTCAAGCTCCGAATCACACCATAACACGTTCAAGCGAGACGAGATGGAGTCTGTTGCGTCATGTATGTGCCAGGCTGTGTAGAATTATTCGCGTACGTGTCTAATGGGTTGTGTTAATACTGGACTATGTGGCATTGTTCGCATCAGAGTCTGTCATGTCGCATTGATGCTTGGCTACATGGAGTCGTTTGTGTACGAGTCTATCGCGCCAGGCTAATTTCCTCCTCCGATATTTTTCCAAACGATTCTGTTAGAAATTACATGATTCGCATCATACTTGCTCATTCGGATGGCGGGTGTACTATTCGTTCGGAAAAAATGACGGGTATGTGTCGGGTGAAACAAATTCCTGCTGGATTCGGCCCCTAAGTTTAGACGACCTTATGGGAGTAACTGCATGCAATGATTCCAGGTAGTTAATGTAACACTTTATACTTGCACTCTTGCAAGAAAGTTAAAATATGTTACATATATTTTATAAGATTATTTGTCAAAATGATGTACTTGGATGGCACTGTGTTGATATTTATGTTTAACAAAGCCATACAAATATTAACAATGTAAAGCTTTATGAAACTGGCATGGCACCGAAATGTAAAAGGAATCTGTTGACAATATATCATTTTAAGTGCAACTATTAACATTAAAACAAATTAGCTGCAAGCAGCTAACGAAACAACATATTATGAAAACACACACTGAAGAATATGTTGGAAATGTTGGGCAAAAGAAGATTGCAGTTCTCTTCAACCTACAGTTAATGCCTCATATTATGCAAAGAGCACTTTAAATCATTTCGAGTAAATGCCACCTGCAGGTTGTGGGAGGTAAATTCAACCACTACAATTAGAGACATTGAAATCCAGACAAATGGAAATGAAACATTTTCATGTTACTATTAGTTCTTCTGAGTGCATTTTATGCTCCATAGTGTTTATCTACAGCATGATTGGAAGCAGTGAGTCTGTTTCAAGTGAAACTGAAAGAAATCAGTGGGACAAGCCAATCAAATTGACGCAATACCAACCACCAAGAATACGATTTATTGATCAGTAGATTTCAAAGATTAAGGAGAAAACAACATGCACAATGGTCCCATATTGAGATTGCCTTCCTTACTTTTGCATTCAGATCAGAAGAGACCAGGGCTGGTGCAATGATTTTTGCCAATTTTTATGAAACAGTTGATGTGTTTTCAACACACCTCCAAACATGGGTTGATTTTAAAATGCACTGAACTGGTTGTTTTTTAAGTAAGGCAAACTCTGCTGATGGGACTGGGACGAGACATATTTTAACCTGACACTGATTAGAGGCAGCAAAACTACCAAGTATAAAAGAACATTATAAATAATTTAAGACTCCTTGCCCAACTGTTGACGCTCATGAACGTTACTGAATTGAGAAGACTAAAAATGTAAGATTTTCACTTATCCAATATCTGTATTTGCTAGGACAAATTAAAGGATGTCAAAATGAAAATGGTGCAATTCACACATGCATCCACGCATTTGAAGATTGCAAAATAGCACACACATAAGTGTGGCAGCCATTGTTTCTCTTGCAAGTGCCTATTTACAATTAGATAGAACAGTTAACAGGGCTGACCAGACTGGAAATGCAGGTGCTGCACAGAGTGAGTGTGCAGGCAACTCTCATGTATAGACCTTGAAGTTCTAGTGATTGATGATTGCTGATGTCATCAGGCCCTTCACATAAACCTATGCATGGAAAGAATTTCATGAGTACCCACTCACATATGAATGCCAAAGAAATTCTGCATTCACGTCCGATTCATTTCCTGACTCGAAATGAATGATGATATGCCCTGCAGACATATTATATCACTGCCCCATGCCTGCCTTGGGATTTCCTTTTGGCAGCTAATTTCAAGTTCCATTTTTTGGTAGGGTTTGCTCATGCACAAGGCTATTTGTTCACATACCATACATTTTGTACTTAAACACTTTTCTTTGCTATTCAGTGCATGATCTGAAGTTTGTTTTCTTTTCTTCTGTTGATAAACGGAGTGACATCAAAGTCTCCTCCACCTGGAACCAACCTCATGAGTCAACAGCCAAGTAAATAATTCTTAAACTATTTTAAAAAGTATCACCTTGCTTTTGAAGAAAACAAATGTGTTATTTTATTAGTGCAGCACTCCAGGCAGAATTGTTTTGAGTCTTAGCCAATAAAAAACTCCCTGAGTTTCTGTCCTGAAAAGAGTGCCTTAGCTCTAAAATTACACCATTTAGCATAAAAACTGCGTTGGTGGTTTATTGTCTCTTTCTACAGTACAATTATTTTAGAACACTTTTTGAATGATATTCTATTAATAAATTAAAATAGTGGAGACATCTTACTCTTGAATAGTTCAAAATTCAGAAGGGTATTATGAAAAAGAATGCTACACAGTTGATTGTGAACTGGCATGTTAAAGTGTCTGGTAGAGTCACACACAAAGCCATGTGTGCCCAGTGCCGGACTGGGAACGTAAACCGGCACTGGCAATTGAGTTGGACTGGGCACGAATGGTGGAGAGTGAAAAACACTGCAGCTGCTTTTGTTACACGGGGCGATATTGCAGCTATGCTGCAAAACCCGCCCCTGTGACTAAACCGTCCCGCCCCACCCTGGGGGCCAACCGGGGAAACGCCTGGTTCCATGTCCGATCCAGCCCTGTTTGTGCCTCAACACAGGCAGAGTAAATTCAGAGCAAGAAACATTTGAAAAGCCTTTTAACAACAGCTTCACCTCAAACATTTGGATCAGAAACAATCATGGGACAAATTGTCCCTCCTACTCTCCCCAAATTACAGTTTCAGTACAATATAGTGAAATCACACTCTTTAAGACAGTCCCATTGATAATCTTAAAGTTAACCTAATCTGGAGTTTCCTAAATGTGCATCATTGACAATAGGTTTAAACAGTAGAGCAGATGTAACAGAAGTCAAGAGACAATTGCACTGGCTGCCAATAGTCACCTGTGTAAAGTTAAATGCTAGAGTGTCTCAGGAGTAGAGTTGTTTTTTATTAGGCAAGGATAGTGTATTGGTATATGAGCCTCAGCAGATACATTATCATCTGTTCTTTGCTTCCTGTGATTGTTTTTCCACTAATAAAAAGCTTCTTGTGAAAACAAAAAACATTGTGGATTACGTCCATAAACTGTTGTCTATTGTTTTAGTACAAAACATGCCTGGCTGAATAACGCTGTGCTGCTCATTGCAAGGCAAGTGAAGGCTGCCATTCTGGTTTATTGTGTAGTGACCTTTCTTTGCATGGTCTTTATGATACATCATAAAAAATAATGGAGTAGTCAGTTTTATATGCATGTTCATCATTATGTAATACAAATTAGTTTTTGTCTCAAAGACCTTGTAGAATAGTGAATTGAAAGATTGACATTTACAGAGAAAGGGTCTAGATAGCACCCTGAAACAATCTTTTTGCAATAAATATTTTTACATAACTGTTAGAATGCATTGCTGATAGTTTTGCCTTGTAAAGGATGCGCGTAGGGGATAGAATGTGGCCTAATGGCTAGAGCGGTCTACCTCGAAGCTGGGGAACTGGGTTTCTATTCTCAACAGGAAAGCCCAAGAGCCTGTGATTCTGGGCAAATCACTTAATCTCCCTGAGTCCAACAAAATTAATGTGTCCATCTGTAATGCAAGTGGTGCTCATGTAAAGAGCTCTGATATCTTCTAGTCGAGTTTGCGCTATTTAAATCTCCCTAAAAAAACAACATCCTTTTATTATATGTGCCAACTATTATCTTGCTGAATTGATGGGGAGGTAGAGGCTAGTGTGTTCTGGATGATGACTTGTCATCTTTTTAATCTGTGTCAATTTCTATACTCTGAACTTTGAACAGATCTTTTTGGAGTTATATGTAAGCAATGAAAGAAACACAAAGGCAGACTGATATGTGCAATTTTTCTTACCAAGAAAATAAGAGATATTGTTGATTGCCTGAGGTCTAACAGCAATATGTATGTGTGTAGCTGTTCTAGTGGCCAGTTACCAAGGTTCAATGTTAGAGCATATAGCAACAGCATAAAAACTGAAAAAAACACTTGCCACCGTACAATCAAAAATGTCATCACTGAGAATGAATTACTGCAGAGGGGTAGCAGACCCTGGGTCTAGTGGCGAAACATCAGGAAAGTTGTAAAAAATAAAGACATCCTAAATAAGAAATAAGCTATAGGTCCTGCACAGAGGAAACAAAACATTTAGCGAAATAATAAAAACATTCTCAAAACATTTGCGATTGGACTTGGAGAAAGAGAGAGTTTTCTTATTCAATGCAATATTTGTCAACCGTAACAAGTTAACAAGATCTATTTGAGGCTGATGAGATGGTTGCAGAATTCAGCCATGTTTGAATTGTAATTTACCATTGTCTTTCAGAAATCCTTTCTGTGTCTTTGTAAGCATATTTTAAAGCAACAAGGGAACCCTAAGAAGTCGACCAGGGACTTTGGGAGTTAATTCTTTTAAACAACAGTGGTCCCTGGAGAAGGGAAATATGCATATAATGAATATAGACTCAGTCGTTACCATATTAAGTGGACATGTCCAGCCGGACAGAGGTCTAATATTTACTTGTTAGGAAATGGAGAAAATATCACGAAACAATACATAAAGTGGGACACAAGCCTTATTTTCATTGCTGTAATAGATGGGGGAGGGGAGGTCATATCAGTGTTTTTGTTGTTTGTCTAACAAAGAATGATTCAGTGCAATCGGTTTTGAGTAAGTCATAGTGGGATTTATTTTTTGATTTACAGCCCTTGATTACTTTATCGTATACTTCTTGGTGTCCTTCAATTTCATTTTTTGTAATTGATTAAATTTTTCTGCTACTGCTAAGGAAATGCAGGGCATGTGTTGCATTTTTTCTGTTGGATATTGGGAACGTCTTGTGGATGGGTGTCATAGCTGCTTTGCATTTCTTGATTTAGTTATGCTTTGCTTGGTCAGACTGTACATTTGTGGTCAATGCTTTGAAATCTGCGAGTTTATCAGGAAGCATTTTATAGTATGTTCTTTATTGTCTTTACTATGCTATGTGGATAGTGAATATAAAGAAAGGACAGAGTTCTGAGGTATTTTAGATTCAAAGAAAAGTTCTCCACAGCGGGGTGATGGATGAACTCAAATAGAAATTTTATTTTCAAAATTCAAATATCAGGTAAGCATCATTGGCCAACATGTGTTTCATGACAACAAGACTCTTTTTCAGGACCAGAGCATATACAAATTTTTGCAGACAGTAAAAATGTGTTAGTTATAAATCAATAAAGTCAACAAGCCAGATAGAAATAATCCGAACCATTTCCACAAAAAGAATAAAAAGAAAAGAGAAAACAAGGTGGACAAAGAAATAAAATATCTTTGATTAATACAATATCCATATCATATACCAGGGCCAAATCATAGTTAAGGAATGCAAAGATGCAACTGATAGCGAAACAAAAGGAAAGAAATGAAAAAGTTACATAGGTAGAAACCTAAAGCTGAAAAAACCTAAGAACAGACATTGGTACGGTTCTATGAACATGGTAAAAAAGAAAACGACAAGGGCAGTGTTAACCATATGAAATAAGACATGCTTTAAAAAAAAGAATAGAGAGTCTCAGTGATCTTTTGACAATTAAAACATATATTCAATAAAACAACCAAAGGAAAAAGGTCAGTGATGACCTAACCCAGTGCATTAACAGAAAGACCAGAAAGAGGAACACAGTAACACTTAATGTGAAATATCATAAGAGAAGGAATATAATTTGACATAAAGTTGATCATACCCGTGTACTAAAAGCATCACTGTTCTTAAAACAATTTGTTGCAATTTGTTAAACACACTCTTAGAACCAATAAGGCTCCTGTCAAAGTACTGTTAACAAGGAGAAACATATTTTCATAAAGCAAAGATTTTGGAAGACACATGTCAGTGTTGAATTTCAGGCTCTGCTAAGCACTTCACCTCATATTCCTAAAGTGATGACTGCTATTGCCTCCTTATGATTCCCGAAAACACAGATTTTTCACTAGTGCTTACTTAATTAGTCAACCCTTTAATAGCCATTTTGAGTTCAATGTACCATGAAGCATCCTAGTCCTCCATAAATCAATATATAAAAATATTCTAATAATAATGGCAATAGGAATAATCACAAAAAACAACAATGAAAATAATGCTAAAATGTAAGAAATTGGGTTATTGCTTGAGTGAGGTGCAGTCCCATTCAGGCAACAAACACAATTCTTGTCAGGGTGGACCACACAAGTCACTAAATTAACCTGTGCTTAACCCCCAGGTAACTTGACACAAAGCAGTCAGACTCAACTTAGAGGCAAGGTGTAAAGTATTTATGGAGCACACAAATAGTGATGAAGTAAAAACATAACATAAGAAAATGGCAAACCAATTAAGAAAACTAGAGTACATTAAAAACAATATATATATCAGAACAACAAAAATACATTCAGTAGAATTGGAGGTATTCAACTTTGAAGGTTTAAATGAAAATAGCGATCCCGTGAGGAACTGCTCTGTTGCTGTAGCTGCTCTCCCGCTATCCCTGTGACCAGGAATCCCGCTAACAGCACCTCTGACAACGGCTGCACCCGCCCGCCAGTCTCCAGCTGCCCGGCCGCTCGAAATACCACCAAGAGCGGGGGCGCCAGGAGGAGACCGGCGAGGGGCTTCACTACATGATCCAGAAGCCCTTGCAAGGTTCAGCGACGTCACCGTGCGCCAGGCGGCGCTTTAAATCACCACCAAATCCATCGAGTGGGCGATCCCGTGAGGAACTGCTCTGTTGCTGTAGCTGCTCTCCCGCTATCCCTGTGACCAGGAATCCCGCTAACAGCACCTCTGACAACGGCTGCACCCGCCCGCCAGTCTCCAGCTGCCCGGCCGCTCGAAATACCACCAAGAGCTGGGGCGCCAGAAGGAGACCGGCGAGGGGCTTCACTACATGATCCAGAAGCCCTTGCGAGGTTCAGCGACGTCACCGTGCGCCAGGCGGCGCTTTAAATCACCACCAAATCCATCGAGTGGGCGATCCCGTGAGGAACTGCTCTGTTGCTGTAGCTGCTCTCCCGCTATCCCTGTGACCAGGAATCCCGCTAACAGCACCTCTGACAACGGCTGCACCCGCCCGCCAGTCTCCAGCTGCCCGGCCGCTCGAAATACCACCAAGAGCGGGGGCGCCAGGAGGAGACCGGCGAGGGGCTTCACTACATGATCCAGAAGCCCTTGCGAGGTTCAGCGACGTCACCGTGCGCCAGGCGGTGCTTTAAATCACCACCAAACCCGTCTCGCGGGACGCTGGGCGAAGCCTGGGCCAAGGGTGGGCCCGTCTTAGCCCGTCAAAGACCGGAGGAGACTGGGCTGGGCCCACCCCCCCTAAGACCCTCTATAAAACAAGAACCGGATCAGTAAGTATTTTGTGACCACAAAGTCATCTATGTGTTGATCATAAATCAAACTTCTCTACTGTCTCCCTTGTCCATCAGCATATAAATGTCTACCAGAGGCTCTAGGAGTAAAACCTTGAAAAACATGACATCTACTGTTGGTCCTATCGATCTTTTCATAACTAAAGTGAATCAAACTATTGACCAAACGGTAATGTTGATCGACCGACGAGTATCTTATGAATTAGATCAAGCTAGAAGCTCGTCAATGGGAATGCTGGCTCAAGCACAAACCCCAAATGCCCCATTGCAAAAATCTATAAATCTGGAAACAAACGCGGACATCCACGTGATTCCAAACACCGCTGATCTTTCCGTATCACTACAACTCTCAGACTCACAACTGAGTCAAGGTCTTGAACAGACCCCCGACATCTTTGCTAGCCCGCAGCGAAAATCTATCGAACTCACACAATGTGAATCGAGAGGGATTAGGGAAGGAGCAATTCCCAAAGTGCAACATCATAAAGAAAAACTCCAAAAAAACTCAACAAATAAAGATGCTGTAAATTTAAACTCAGATTCACTTACTAAATTGAGTGACTCAAACAATGCTCTAAATTCAAACAATGACATAACTGTTGCCTCTTTGAAATCTAATAGTAACACCAATTCCGACGTATTGTTAGTCGAAGATCACAACGATAGATCTAATTCCAAGCAAACTCACAAGAAGCCGGCGGCTCGTACCACAACAAAAAACGTAATTAACACCAAAACACAAGCTTCTCTATTAAAAGAAATCCCTGAAATAGTCAAGCACCAGCTCCAACCGCTTCAAAAAAGCACACAAATCATAGAAAAGCAATTAGCAATATTGGTTGCAATTTCAAAAACAACTCCTAATCCGAGAAATAAAGAACATCTAAATCTGCCTGGACTTAAGGTCTCATCAAATATCGTAAAACCCACAGATAAACCAAAACAACCAGTTAGTAGCATGGCTACTACAAATAATACAAATGCAAAACCAGTAGAGATAACAAACAAAACTACTAATAATCAGATATCTTCACCAAAGAACAAGATTTCTCAAGAAACTTCTAAAACAGTTACAGGCACACAAAACAAATCACCAGGAAAACTCCCTAGTGCAGATGGCACAGACAAAAAAGCACCTCCAGCAAAAACCCCTTCTACAGTTCCCACACCAAATACCTTTGGTCATGATCAGACACAGAGACAATTTAACAAATCAGAACGGTCAAATAAAAAATGGTCAAAATTGGTAAATCTTCCACCGGAAGCAGCACCTTTTGTTGTCATCTTAACAGGTGTCCCAGAATTGAGTAATGACACAGAAGAACCAACATGGTCATTATTAAATAAAACTCGATACTGGTTAAATATCAACAGACCTAACCATCCAAATAATATCACCAGAATCTCCACTGTGAAAAGGGTTTCATGGATAGGTTATCAACCAAAAACAATATCTGGAGACTGCATAATTGTCAATCTTGAAAACCCCCGTGCTGTGGAATACATATGCTCTTGGGATTCATCAGGTAATACAGGAGGAATTAAGGTTAAACGTCTATCTTTCTTTTACCCCCAACAAAATCGCCGTCATGATGACTTCAACTGCCCCCCAGAATGGTCCTGGAACCACCATGATCACGAACAGAGAAACTGGAACCAGGGACATTGGGGTCAAGGAAACAATCAGAGAAACTGGAATCAGGGAGATTGGGACCAAGGAAATAATCACTCGAGCTGGCACCAGGAAGATTGGGGCCACGACTACAATGACCGGGGCGATTGGAACAACTATGGTAGGAGGCCACGACAACCACCTCATAGAGATACATGGGCTGGAATACCAACATCAAACAGTTATAGCTGCCTGGATATGGTTGACTGACCATCATCAGAGCCCTGTATTATGACCATTTCGCACAATAATAGAGCATGCTTTGAAAGATCAGCTAAACATCTTGTGACCATGATCCCAAACAAAATCCAAGGTACATCAAAAGCGAGACAACTGGAACCAAAAGTAATGACACAATCTCAACCCATGGTAAAACCGGCTGAAGTACCTCAGTGTACAATTAACGCCAGCAATAGATTAACAACCACCCTACAAATCTCCCCAAGGTCACCTGTTATTTCTAGTAAATACCATGACAGGAACTTGATATCCTGGAACGTGGCGGGACTAGCAACTAAACATATGGAAGGCAGTTTCTTAGACTTGGGTTACTCAAGCGAAATAGTCTGCCTACAAGAGACATGGCTAAATAATTCAATACATCTACGGGGATATAGAACATACTTCTCCCAGGCTACAAAATCAATATCAGGAAGAAGTAAAGGAGGTTTAACAATATATATCTCCAATCTTTGGCCATGTCGTGAAGTAACTCCTGTTACACTCCACCAGAATTACCAGATTATTAGCATCAAAGGAACTAATCAAGAAGTTTACATCCTTATAAACTTCTATAACAACATGACTATAATCGAGCAGTCCAAAGCCTTAAAAGAAATTTTAGAGGACATTAATGAATTAAAGAGAAAATATGCCAGAACTCCACATACAATAATCTGGGGAGGCGATTTCAATCTTCACTTATGTAAAAATAGCGACGCCTCCATTTGCGGGATAACAGACGAATATGAAAACCCGATACCCCACTTTTCTCACTCCCCCGAAGGCACCAATATGCAGGCCATTATGGCTGAACTAGACATAGGGTTTGCAAATATGTTAAAAACACCCATTACTCAGTTTTCTCCTACCTTCCATGGCAGAGGATGTGAATCGGTAATTGACTATATTCTGATATCTAGCAGTAAAGCTAAGTGCGTAAAATCATTTGAAGTGGAGAGTAATGCACTTAGCGACTATTTTCCACTTAGAATAACATTTCAAGAACTAGATTCTCAAAAGAACTCAGAAAAGACTCTGCCTGGCTTGTTACACCAAGAAGCACTAACACTGAACAGAAAAAACAGGTATACCCTTAGATGGGGCAATCTAGACCAAGAACTTACTAATGTGAAAATAATCAAAACATGTAAGAATGAAATTGACAAATGTTTAGACCCTTCTTCAAACTCAGCAGAGATCATGAGTAGCTACTATGCAATAACGAACAAAATAAGTCAAGAATTAACCAGACCCATCAAAAAAAATAATAATACCTCGAAAAATGGATGGTTTAACACAAAATGCACAAAAGCGTACTCATATTTAAAGAAAGCCTTAACAAAAAAACCAAGAAACAGAACAGAGGTAACAGAACTAAGGAAAATTTACGCACAGGCAATCAAACAAAGGAAAAAGGAGTTACAAGTAAAACTTTGGACACAACTCCTAAAAAGCAGTGCCCTAAAAGACAGCACAGCCTTCTGGGAAACAGTTAAAATGGTAGACAGTCAAAATATCGAGTTGTTAATGTCGATGTACCATAATATCGAGTCCAAAATATCGATGGTAAGAAATTTCGAAAACAAAAATATCGTCGTAGAAAATATCGATTTATGTGTGTGTTAAAAATATCGAAGACATGAATTTCGAAATCAGTAATATCGATGCTGAAAATATCGATTGTCAAAAATATCGATATGTAAAAGTGATGTTTTAAAGTATGTTAAGTAATGATTTATTTAAATGTTGTTTATATATAAGATAATTTTTACATTTAATTTTATTATTTTTAGTTAGAAGTCTAGGAGCGGGATGTAGAGTTTATAGGGGATAAGGGTGGGTAGTGTATTAAAAAAGTATAGTGTAAATATGGAATAATAAACTTCGCATTTGAAGTAAATTCATAAATTTGCGAAATTTTAATCAAAATATTTATAAATGCGAAATTTTATATAAAATTATTGAGTATTGTAAAATTATTTGTTCTTTGATTTTCGATATATATTATTAAATTGTGTAAATATATCTAAATATTTATTTTTTTACTAAATAATTGTATATTAATGTTAGGAGCGGGATGTAGAGTTTATAGGGGATAAGGGTGGGTAGTGTTTTAAAAAAGTATAGTGAAATTGTAAAATTTTAAATTTCGCATTTCCTTTAGATTTCAAAATTTCGATATTTAAAATAATTTTTTGGGAGTAGTCGAAATTTGATCGAAATTTAGGGAGTACATTAAACATTATGAATAATTTTTGTGTATGTACAAAAAAGAATTATAAATATTAAAATATTACATTAAATTTTTATATTATTTGTACTATAAATTTAGGAGCGGGATGTAGAGTTTATAGGGGATAAGGGTGGGTAGTGTTTTAAAAATATATAGGGTAATTATATAAATTAAATTTTCGCAATTTCATATAAATTTGCGAAATTTCTAAAATTGAAATTAATATTTCGATTTTTGCGAAATGATATCGATTTTATTCGAATATAGTACTTATTATTTAAGTTTGCTGTTGTCTATGTACTAAAATATATTTGTAATTATACTATTTTCATATATTTTCTAAAAATATTTGTCTAATTATGTTATGAGTGGGATGTATATTTTCAAGGGGATAAGGGTGGGTAGTGTATAAACAAAGTATACTCTAATCATAGAAGTAAAAATTTCGCCTTGTATTTCATTTTAGTTTCGATTCGAAATTTTATGTAAATATTATTTAAATATGAAATTATGAACACTATTAGGTTGTTGTTCTAAATTGAGGTATTTTGTGTATGTAGTAAAAAGAATCAAAAATATATAATGTAGTAGATATTAAATAAATAAATGTATCATATTTTTAGGAGTGGGATGTAGAGTTTATAGTAGATCAGGGTGGGTAGTTTTATCAAAGGTACATTTTGTGCGTTTAGGGTCTGTTTTTTGTGTATGTGCGAAGGGGTATTTTAAGTGTTCAGGGTCAGTTTTTGGTTTGTGGGTAAAGGGGTATTTTTATGTTTTTGGGTCAGTTTTTAGTTTGTGGGTAAAGGGGTATTTTTAGGTTTCAGGGTCAGTTTTTGGTTTGTGTGTAAAGGGGTATTTTTAGGTTTCAGGCTCAGTTTTTAGTTTGTGGGTAAAGGTGTTTTGTCAGGTTTCAGGGTCAGTTTTTAGTTTGTGGGTAAAGGGGTTTTGTGAGGTTTCAGAGTCAGTTTTCAGTTTGTGGGTAAAGGGGTATTTTTAGGTTTCTGGGTCAGTTTTTAGTTTGTGGGTAAAGGAGTTTTGTGAGGTTTCAGAGTCAGTTTTCAGTTTGTGGGTAAAGGGGTATTTTTAGGTTTCTGGGTCAGTTTTTAGTTTGTTGGTGAAGGGGTTTTGTCAGGTTTCAGAGTCAGTTTTTAGTTTGTGGGTAAAGGGGTATTTTTAGGTTTCAGGGTCAGTTTTTAGTTTGTTGGTGAAGGGGTTTTGTCAGGTTTCAGGGTCAGTTTTTAGTTTGTGGGTAAAGGGGTATTTTTAGGTTTCAGGGTCAGTTTTTAGTTTGTGGGTAAAGGTGTTTTGTAAGGTTTCAGGGTCAGTTTTTAGTTTGTGGGTAAAGGGGTTTTGTGAGGTTTCAGAGTCAGTTTTCAGTTTGTGGTTAAAGGGGTATTTTTTGGTTTCTGGGTCAGTTTTTAGTTTGTTGGTGAAGGGGTTTTGTCTGGTTTCAGGGTCAGTTTTTAGTTTGTGGGTAAAGGGGTATTTTTAGGTTTCAGGGTCAGTTTTTAGTTTGTTGGTGAAGGGGTTTTGTCAGGTTTCAGGGTCAGTTTTTAGTTTGTGGGTAAAGGGGTATTTTTAGGTTTCAGGGTCAGTTTTTAGTTTGTGGGTAAAGGTGTTTTGTAAGGTTTCAGGGTTAGTTTTTAGTTTGTGGGTAAAGGGGTTTTGTGAGGTTTCAGAGTCAGTTTTCAGTTTGTGGGTAAAGGGGTATTTTTAGGTTTCTGGGTCAGTTTTTAGTTTGTGGGTAAAGGAGTTTTGTGAGGTTTCAGAGTCAGTTTTCAGTTTGTGGGTAAAGGGGTATTTTTAGGTTTCTGGGTCAGTTTTTAGTTTGTTGGTGAAGGGGTTTTGTCAGGTTTCAGGGTCAGTTTTTAGTTTGTGGGTGAAGAGGTATTTTTAGGTTTCAGGGTCAGTTTTTTATTATAGGGGTACAGGGAAAACATAAATTAAGATTCTATTTAAATTAAAATTATTATATTAAATTAAATTTAATGATATTACATTATTCATTTTTTTACATTTGATTTTTTATAGTAATTAATTATTATTTAATGTCCTGCAGTTACTTAAATTCATTGTTAATTGGAGTTGGAAGAGTAAATTTAATATGTTCTGTGTCCTGCACTTACTCTAATTAAATGGTGATTGCATTTCGAATTGTAAATTAATCACGGTTTTTGAGAAGCAATTACCTAAAGTAAATGGTTATTGGAGTCGGAATATTTAAACATTTAATTATGTGTCTTTCAAATATTGATATTATATGTATATGGGTGTATGAATAATAATTTTTATAACTTCAGTGTATAGTATGTTATTTATTTACATGTGGTATATAGAAATAGATAGAACATTACAGTTATAATACATTTGCAAAAATACATAAAAATGATTTTGTCATAGGTAATACAAAATAATGACACCAGTTTTCTTTCCTGTACATTTTTTTATTCAACACTTGAAATATACGAACATATATACATTTTATTAAGCTATCTTTGGTATACATATAAACAAAAATGGAGGACAATGTCCTTTTAATAATCACATTTTACAGTAATTTTCTTGACAAGTACTTTTAATTTGTAGAGAAAAAATGGTTAGTTCACATAATGCAATGTATGATATTATACTTACATAATACTATTATTGTTTCTTAATAAAACATCAACATGTGTAATGAAAAACATAAGTCACAAATTTTTAATACATATAGTGATATACTGATGATGATATTAACATATGAACACTTTTAAATTTATAATATAATATAAATATCCTAATTAGAACATGTACATCATCATCAATGATTGTTTTAATATTACAATATTCTTATGTATGATTATTATTATTAATAAATACGTTTTAATAATAACAATTTTCACATATTAGTCATATTGTAAACAATTAAATCTGATAAACAAATACAATATTACACATTTAGTTATATAATAATTTTAATAAATATTACATTAAATATTTTTATATTTTCATACTTAATGTAATAAATATTAAAAGTATGTAATATATAATTAATATACAGGCAAAAACATTTTCTATTCACAATATACTATACAATTTTTTTAACATTACACATAATTTCGAGCCATATATATAACAATAATCGACATTTATAGTAGTACTTTTCACAGTTACATATAATTTGGATCGTTTATTTTGTAACCACTCTTTGTCTTTTTGCGTTATTTTGGTAAAGGGAAAGTCGCGGTTGGAAGCAGGTTCACTTTTGAGTAGGTACGAATCTACTTTTATATTGTTAAAGTATTGTAAATTATAATTAAAGGTTATATTTTGTTATTTTGGGGTTGGTAATTAAAGTATGACTATTTACATATAATGGAGTGGAATCAATACGTATTTTCGGTCACGAGTTTTTGAGCCATTTAAAATAGTTGGAGTTAATGAGTATGTGGTATAATTTAATTAAATTATAAATAAATAGGAATGTTATGTTTATATATTCTGGGATACTCGTTAGTGTTATGTCGGTGGGATTGTTTAGCTGTTTTTTTTTCTCGTATTTTGAAACAGGTATTTCCGTTTCCGATAAATTTTTTTTAAGGGAAAGGAAGTGTGTTTCAGTTGTTAGAACGGAGATGATTTACATTCTTCCTTTATATTTTGAGTTCTGTGAAATATTTATCACACTTTAAGATAACAGTCGTTATTTTAAATGGCATTTAAATAGTCGTTTAATTTGGATGATGGATAGTTTTTGCAGTGTTAAAGAAAACATAATTAATGATTTGTTGGATTAAGTCTCTGATATTTACACATTGTATTGTCGTGTCGGTAAAGGATTATCTTTATGATGTTCTATTTAAAGGTAAGTTAGAAATTTATGTTATTTTATTTGGATGGAAGCAGTTTTTAAAAACAAATATTGTGATATAATAATATATTTATTTAGTCTTTTTAGAATAGTGTTAAAAAATAAATTAGGCTAAATAAATATTTTTTTATTATATTAAAATATGTGTTTTTTTACATTAAGGATATTGTTTGATCTCTATCAATTAATTTAGTTATAGCAATTAGTTCAATGTTTTGGCTATCATTTTTAAATATTCCAGTCCTCTTGTTGTAGGATATAGTTGGACTTGCTGTTGAAGATATAAATACATTTGAGCAGTTTGTCTAGAGAGTTTTGGTTTCAGTTGTATGACTGATTGCTGCATACGTAGTTCCTGAAAGCTTTGCTCTTTTTGTATAGCTGAGACTAGCTTGTGTAATGTGGGTGTTGTACGTCCAGTAGAAGAGAGGAAGGCATTGTGCCAACCTTCAACAGCATTGTTCGTTTTTGCTTCTTGGTTGAGTGTTGGTAGATAGACATTCCACCAGGGAATTGCAAATTTTGGCTGGCGTCTGTGGCCTGACCTATGTAGTCTTCCTACCCAGTTGTCCTCAAAGTAATCTAAAAGTGGGGCGAGTCTTTGCTCATTTTGGGTGTAGAAAGGACTTTCAATTAACAAATTGTAATGTTCGGCCACATCAGTTACTGGTACATATGCCAGAGCAATGAGATGTTTGATCTGGTATGCAAAATTTATATTTGTTGCATACTCAACACTAAGGGCAGATTTTTGTAAATGTCTCCAGAGACATTGATTGAAATGAAAATAACATCCTTGAATGGATGTATGTGGGTAAGTTTTCAAAATAGAATTAATCATAGCTTGCTCGAAGTCTATGATGATTTTCATTGGGAAGTAGTCAGAACTTTGTTCCTTTATTTTTTGTAAGATTTCTGAGTAAGTAGTGGCTTGTTTGTTTGGTAATAAACAATATATGAAGGGGATACAGGTATTATGATATTGCCCATGAATTGTGTATAACTGGTAGAAAGGTTTTGGGCATATAGAAAAAGTACCATCCATCATCCAAGTAGTACTTTCAGTTAATTTTTTTATATTGTTATTAGTTGCAAACATGATTATTCTTTTGTCCTTGCTATGATTATCATAAAATATAAATGGCTCGTCATTATGAGTAATTACAAGCTCTGGCGGAATTATGACTTCTTCAAAAGTTTTAGGAGTTGGTATATTGGGTCTACTTGCTTTTTTTGTTCTTGCTATTGTTCTTTTAATGGTAGCAATAGATGGTAGCTGACCTCTTGCTTCTTTGGGAACTTTAGGTAGTAATTCTTTAAGAATTACGTTGGTAGGTAGTTCTGATCTGGTACTTAATTCCTTGATATTTTCAAGAGTGGATCTCACTTCTATTTCCGAGATGTTTGGTGGGTGATTATGTTCAGTGGTATTTATAACACTAGTTTCCCTTGTTGTAGCACGGCCATAGCATTTATTGGAGTAATATTTTGTACATTTCCAATTCACTTTAAGGTCTTTTTGTTTCTCCTGAGTATAAATGTAGCCCATATAGCATAACAAAAATTTCCCTTTCTGAGATGTAATAAATCTTGCATCATCAGTCATTCTTGACTTCTGGTATCTAGAAAAGTTAATATACAAATATTAATACAATCTGAAATGTATAAAAGATTTTAAATAAAGCTAGTATTCTTCTAGTAATTTACTTACCACCAGTAATGTTCTATTTATCGAAAGTAGATGCTTGTTCAGTTAGATGTTGTTCTTCTATTGCCACGGTCTGTTGAGAAATAATTAAGTATGTTATAGGAAAAGTTACAATTTTTTTCTTGGTAACTTTTGTTTTACGTTATATTGTCTCTAAAAATAGTTTTGTTTATTTGAACTTAAAAAGAGAAATTTCCAAGATTATACTAACAGATGCATAAAAAGAGTCATTTTTATTTCTAGTACATTCTATAGAGTTTATAAAGACTAGTTATGTTTTATTTATGAACTTACCAAGAGAATTATAGTAGTAGCAGAATGTTTGTTCTTTGATGTGAATTATCTGTTTTCTGTACCTTTGAGTTCTGTTTAGAGAGAAAGTTGATGAAAATTACTAATGCGTTTATATGTAATATAAATAATACACATTTGTTATAAAGCATTGTTACTTAATTGCTAAAAAGAACCGGGGATGATACATGTATTATGAGTAAAAGCACAAAAAAACATATTTAAGAACAGGAAGATTATACTAACAGATGCATAACAAGAGGCATTTTATTTCTAGTACATTCCATAGAGTTTATAAAGACTAGTTATGTTTTATATATGATCTTACCAAGAGAATTATAGTAGTAGCAGAATGTTTGTTCTTTGATGTGAATTATCTCTTTTCTGTACCTTTGAGTTCTGTTTAGAGAGAAAGTTGATGAAAATTACTAATGCGTTTATATGTTATATAAATAATACACATTTGTTATAAAGCATTGTTACTTAATTGCTAAAAAGAACCGAGGATGACACATGTATTATGAGTAAAAGCACATTAAAACATATTTAAGAACAGGAAGAAAATATTTTTTACACAGCATTGTAACGTTTTTTCCTCAAAAAATTCTGGCTTCACACTATGTATTAAGATTTACAGGCTAAGAAACAAAGTATAGAGTTTTAAATTAGGCCAATAATTGGCAAAGAACGTTAAGTAAATGTTAAACATATGTAGATACCTTTTTTAAATTTAAAGTGTCCTGTATCTTGAAGTTGAAGTATAACTTGATTTTTTTGTAGAGTCTGTTTAAAGGTAAAGTACATAAAGAAATAACAAATTAGGTTACAAATCTTGGTCTATAATTAATAGACAAAAAAATTTGAATTTATTAACAGAGCTATATGATTACTTACTTGTAGTTTCAGGACGAATTTTCTTGAAGAGAAGAATATAGATGGTGCTCCCAAAATTGGCAGTATGTGGTCACGAAGAATATTTCCTGCAACTTGTATGGCTGTTTGTGATTGGTTTATATAGTCTATGTGTAATTAAGTTTGCCATCTGATTGGTCAGATATGTAAAGACGAGTTACTATTGGTTAGTTTGAATTTTTTTTAAGTAAAACATTTAAGATATATCTTCTTATATAGTTTATGTTGAGGAATTGAAATGATATATTTATGTAAAATAAAAGTCTTGTAATAAATAAAGATTATGTAAAATGAGTACTAA
The DNA here is from genome assembly GCF_964263255.1 of Lissotriton vulgaris. Taxonomy (NCBI): domain Eukaryota; kingdom Metazoa; phylum Chordata; class Amphibia; order Caudata; family Salamandridae; genus Lissotriton; species Lissotriton vulgaris. Next base: position 1,000,075,520 of record NC_141689.1, read on the forward strand.
GTATTAAATAAGTATGTTTACAAAGAGTTTATATACAAATTTCGTCAGTTTGCGAAAACACAATATTGTACACTAAATGTTACTTAATAATTTGAAAATACATTAGTGAAGTCATTAGAAATGTGTGTATTACTTAGAGAATAGATTTATTGGTGTTATATATAAAAAATGGAGTACAATTTAGCTATCGATATTTTGATATTGACGAAAATAGTGCTATCGAAATTTTTGTATTCGATATTATTGTAGTGTTGTATATGTAGTATTGAGTGTCGATATTATGGTATTCGAAAATAATGCTAACGATATTTCTGTAGACGATATATTTGTGCATCGATATAGTTTGCTCGATATTATTGTAGTTTTCATGTTAAGTATAGGGTGTCGATATTAGTGCTATCGATATTAGAGACTCGATGTTATAGTAGGTCGATTTTTTAGAAATCGATAATCTGTCAGTGATTCAGTTAAAACTCCATTTTTAACTGATAACAATGCTGGCCCCTCTTTGGATGTTGCCATAACTGCAGAAGACTGGGTACAGCACTTTTCAGGGTTTTTTGGGGAGGTAAGGTCCGAAGACTTAACTTCTCAAGATCCTCTCCCGTTGGTGCAATACCCGATAGAGATACAATTTACACTCAAAGAAACAACTAATGCTTTAAAATCTGCAAAAAATGGCAAAGCACCGGGACCAGACTCTATTCCTATGGACCTCTACAAAATCCTACCTGAATTGTGGGCTCCCCTTCTGACTAAAGTGTTAAACGCAGTAAAAGACACTGGCCTTCCTGACTCTTGGTCAACTTCGATCCTGGTCCCCATTTTTAAAAAAGGCAACAGAGACAATCCAACCTGCTATCGCCCCATATCCCTCTTGGATTCAACTGGAAAGATGCTAGGGCGTATACTTCTAAATCGACTCCAGGAGTGGTCAAAAGAGCAAGGGGTACTCTCAGACCTCCAATACGGCTTCAGGGCAGGGCTAAGCACCGTGGATCAAGTCCTAAATTTGACACTACTTGTAGGAAAATATGTAACAGCGAAGAAATCCTGCCTACATATGGTGTATGTCGATCTCACAGCAGCCTTTGACTGCGTGGAACACTCGAAGCTCTGGTCAATAATGCTACAAATGGGGATAGAACCACCTATAGTAGATATCCTCCGTGAGCTATACTCTGGCGCAACGGGAAAGGTCAGATATGGAATAACAGGACAACTAACTAACAGCTTTCCAATTCAGAAAGGGGTCAGACAAGGGTGCGTGCTGGCCCCTTTCCTATTTACACTTTATACGAACGTCTTAGAGGCTGCACTGCTAAAGGGCGTTAAAGATCTGCCGGAAGCCGGTCGTCGACAGATTCCAGCGTTACTATACGCCGACGACGCGGTAATCCTGGCAAGAACACCTGTCCAGCTTCAGAGGGCCCTAAATAACTATTCTACCTTTATGACCAGTCTCGATCTAAAAGTGAACATAAGGAAAACTTATGTAATGCACGTCGGCAACAGAGGGAACAAAGAGAAAAAAATCTTCGTGGACAACCTGCCTCTAGAAAGAGCCAACACCTATCCTTATCTTGGTATAACTATTGATGAGGCGTTTAATTGGAGAGAGGCAATTAATTCCAGAAAGTTAGCCCTCATAAGAACAGTCGGCGCTTTAAAAGCATTTTCACTTTGTTTGGGAAAAAGACCACCTAACGAAATGATTAAGATATATAATGCAAAATCTATCAGCACAGCCACCTTTGGAGCAGGAGTCTGGGGTACAACGAACGCAGAGCAACTCCAAAAAGTTGAAAACTCCTTCCTAAAGTTTTTATTGGCGGTTCCTAATAGCACCACCACATTTGGTTGTCACCTTGAACTCAGAGTACACTATATATCGGACATTATTAAGATTCAGCCTATCATGCTATGGCGTAGAATATGGGCCACGGAAGAATGCCACCTCACAAGAACAATAATAGAGGATTGCATGAAACTAGACCATATGAAAAAGATAAAATGGCTGGCATATGTAAAATCTTTTTTCTCTGACATTGGCCGTCCGAGCTTCTTTGAAGACCCACCATCTGTACCAGACATTTCAAAAAAAGACTTAAAAACACTTTGTCTGTCACATTTATCTGAACTCCGAATGTTGTGCGAAATAGGTAAACCCTCAGTACAACAATGCTTAATGATACAGTTGGTTCCAACTATTCAACCTTATTTACAGTATGATTTATCGCAATATGAAAAGCTACTCCTTACTCGTTTTAGGCTTAATATATATCATTTTTTGGTTTTATTTCCTACTCAGAATGTATGGACTCACAACACTGCAGTGTGTCCGTGTGACTCTATGTCCCCACAGTCTACAATACATGTCATATTTTTTTGTAAATTTTATATGCAACTACGCAGGAGCTGGATATTACCACTACTAAAAGTTATGAACATCCATAGATGTCGCCCTGCCTACCTATCCCTGCAACTTTTGGAAAATTCTTTGATGACAAAATCTGTGGCACAATATCTAGAATTATGCATTAGGCACCGTACGAACCTGTAATGATGTGTAACAGTTTTAATAATTTCTTCACAATGAATGAATAATGATTTTTAATATTTATTGCGTTTTTTATGTACTTTTATGGATTTCACATATGGAACCCGAATAAAGATATTTTGATTTGAAATGAAAATAGCAACTAGAAGCACAAAATGCTACTCAGGGTCAGCTAGTCCGGCTAGACTGGGGGAAAGTCACCAACACAAGTTCAGGATAAACACAATGGAGCACAAACCAGAAACTGGGACCAGGCTAGGCCCCAGAAAGTGTTGCCTTCTAAAGTCAGGCGCGAAGAGGTCCATTTACATTGGAGGAGGCCCCGAAGAGGAGACTTTTGGCACAAAGAACAGTTTGGGTATTGTGGGTGATCTTTGCTATAGCCTATAGATCCAGTCATCGCAGGAGCTTTGTGTTGGCCATCGTCACAGACTTTTGTCGCTGTAGTGCAAAGAACAGGTCTCATATTGCCAGTCGGACGGGGGCTGTTGGTGCAAAGAGCAGATCTCACCAGCGCTTCACGTTGGTGGTCAACGTGTATGACAGTTACGGCATAAAAGGGACCCATTCACAAGGAACAAAAAGTTAATGATTTCCACTTTTTCTTCTTGAAGACACCTTGCCTGATGCCAGCCAAGTGTGCAGGGCATGGGAGGATCAGAACTTACTCCAGCAGAGACCTGTAGCAGGGCTCATGCAGGTCCAATTGCAGGCTTAGTTAGGTCCAGTTACTGCAGGTCAGCTGGACAGTTGCACGGAGGCCTCTGATGCTTGTTGTGTTTCTTGAAATCATGTAGGTGGTCAGCCACCTGACCATTATAGTAATTCTGAGTAGCCTGGGATCAAGGCAAGCACGTCCAATCGTCCTTTTTCAGAAAGCAAAGCAGTCCTTCAAGCAGCAGGGTAGTCCTACGGCAAGTGGGCAGTCCTTCTTCTGTTTCCTGTACAGGTCCAGGAGTGTTCTGATGAGTGACTGTGGAGGTCCAATATTTATACCAGGTGCCATTTTTTGTGGGGGGGGCGACTCAGTGTCCTACCCCTATTACTGGTTCTTGAAAGTTCCTCCTCTTCCCCTGGTCAAGGCTTTAAGCTGTCTAGAGTGACAAAATGCAGGTTCTGAATAAGGCAATTTTTCATTCATCCTGTGCTCAGTAACCTCACTGCTTTTCAACTCGTCTCTCTAGAGATCGGCTTGTTCACTGTTGAATTGCAACAATTATGTACAGTACAGAGCTCTGCAGTGAGCATTATACAAAACACGATAACATTCATAAATATTATTCCATTCCTTAATCTTGCTACTAAAAAGCAGCCCACCCAACAAAATCCTAATCACACACTGCCCCAACTAACGCTCCTAAGTACCCCAATGGGACTCTCCCAATCTTGTGTCTATTTACTGCAGACAAATTTAACTTAATTAGGAAGCTTCAGATGTAAGAAAACTAGTGGTTCCCTTTTGCTTACATGATAATATATAGGGTTTCTATTATATAAATGAGTATGGCTAATGGTTTTTCCAACATTGTTTCCACCGTTTTCTTAGTGAAGGGACCCCAGACTTCAGCAAAACAATACACCTCTATATATGTCTCATCTGTGATCCATAAAGACATATGTTACTATTCTTCTCCTGCTCTCCTGTTTATTTTTTCAGGAGAGTGTTAAAACATCACCATCTTTAGTGTAATATAATATGCAGCTGTTTTTAATAACATCACAGGGCTCCGGTAAACTCCTGAGATTAATATTACAAAGTATTACACTGCACACAACAAGAAAAGCGATAAAATCATTTATAAACATTAGGGGAAAACTGCTTATAAAACATCCACAAAAAATTAAAACATGGATCTATGAAAAGGTGAAGCAGAAATCTCATAACTTAGGTGATGAAAACTATACGCATTGGACCTTAGCCAACCACAGAACAAAAGCTACAGGAAACAACGCTGTATTTCAAAAAAGCTGTGAATAGGTACCCTTTAACAAAAATGTCCTGGCGAAAATACACATTCATGACATGCTAAGATCATATAACACGACTGTACATCCAATTTCTTTTGTTTGATGCTCCTTCACCCAAACTCTTCACTCCCTATCGTCTTCCATAGATTGGTGCACTGTGAGATCGCTTCTGCTCTTCATATTCAGCAGAGCATGGAAGCATTGTGTCTGATTTCAATGACCTTAGTAAAGAATTGCAGAGATTTGCCTTTACTTTGAAACAAAAAAGAGTGGGTTGAAAGGATGAGTAGATAACGGTAACTTCACAAAAAATATACAGCTTTTTCGAGATACTGTTGGTCGTTATTGAAGGCGCATGCACATATAAATAGTTGGGATAAGTGTGCATTGTTCACACCTTTTAATTCCTCCTTAGTTCATATTGCCCTGCACTTTCCTGTGCACCCTATATGCATCTACCTTTAATATTTATTTAATTGCTTGATTGATTAATAAAATAACGAATAACTATTATTTTTTTCATCTTATAAAATATATTTAATTTAAATCACTGCATCATCATGAATTATGTTTTAGAGGTTTTGTCATTATAATATAAATATTTTTGTTACCAGTAATTGAATGTGTCAGCAGTGCTAGCCGCAACACATTTGGTATAGTGGTATTTGAATATTTTGACATTAATGGCAGTTCCAGGTATTTTTAATTTGCAGAGTTTGATAGGTCCCTGATTGAATCACCAAATTATACCAACACATAATGATTTTTTCATTGTTGCTTCTCCGTGTAAAGCAATTTTCACATCCAATCTATGAGGTAGTAGAGAGTGCTTTAATCCTGTCAGTTGTGTACTGTGGTAATAAACTAGAATTTGACCTTTGAAGTATAGTAATATTAGGACATTAATTAGTAAAGTGGTAGTGCAGTTGCTCCAAAACAATAAAGCGTGTATTTGGGCCACATTTCTTTTCACTGTCATGGCATACATACATTTATACAATTGCATTGACACTAATAGGATTTCATACCCCTGGAATGCACTGTCCATTAACTCACTCATGACAGCATGGGTAATGTCTTAAATCACATTGTTTATGATTCACTGATGACAACCCACTGCTCTTGGCTAATCCCCTAATGTACAACCAGGCTTGGCCACAAGGTCACCTTTAGAGGATACAAATGGCTGACTTTGAACTTTGTGGGCAAGCGGTCAAGTTTCATAACATATCAGGTATAATAAGAAGCACTAATGTGAACAGTAACAACAATTCATATGATTGAGTCATGTTCTAAAACTGTGATCATTGATCGTTTTTAATCCGCCCACAGATCTGTTCCATCACCACATAGTCTAACTGGATCTAGAAATGCCGGATGAGGATATTAGATGAACAAAATAACATGCCGCTAACGCAAAAGTACTTAAAAAGGGAGAGCTTATGCACCTCTTTCCACAAAAAGTGGTAAATCAAACTCAGGTCTTTTCATGCTGCTGTTATTATTCAGTGATCACATGCTGATGATTAGAACAGCTGAAATAAGGAAGATCCATCAGTAATTACCCCGCAGCAGTTTTGCTGATCTCTTCCACTAAGAGATTTCCGAATGCAGGTGGTGCAAAACACAATCTGTTTCATGTCTCATTTTGCGAATTAAGTTTTGGAGATATTTTCATTGGCTACATTAATTCATTACTTCATTTCCTGCATCTTAATTGAAGTGTGTCATCTTAGTGTCACTGTATTGATCCTGACATCCAAATTGATGTTGACTTAACTTCTCTACTCAACTAACAGAAATCTTAGAGCCAACCTAAAGTGTAAGTTGTGTTACAATCCCTAATATAATACAACGGAATGCAACTATGCACATAATAATGTGTCACACCAACGAAAGCTAGCAGTGTTTTTCACTTCACAACTATGGGGAGGAGCTCATTCCTAGGACTTCACTGTAAGCTCTAGATTGCAGACGTAGTGCTGAAGTTTTCTTGACATTTGGTCTGACTGAACTGGGCAAAATGATGATTCTACACTTACCATTCAGTCCAAATATTATATTCCAGTTGCCATGTGGTGTAAATGTTGGCAAATATTTAATCGAATGCCCCTCCCCCACAATATATGTAAAACAAATCCTGAAAATATTTATTTGTTCTGCATTTCGCGGGTAGCGTTAACTACCACTTCTAAACTACAATAGGTATGGGAAACTGCTATTTTCCTAAAAAGTATATTTTCCATTAGTGTCTCTGTATTAAAGCCTATTAAAGGTCAGAGGCTTCAATATTCTTGGTCGTGCCGGTTGCAGCACTGTCAACCATATTTGGAGTTTTCTCACCGCTACAGTTTTCATGGCGGTGAGGCTTCCATGATAGCATTATCAAATGACCCTCATGTTAGCAAACATTTTACAAAATCATTGAAAAACTTTCTATAATTTTATTTTCTTTAAAACAGTGGATGAACAGGAAAAAATATCACATCTGTCACAGGAAAGAATAAAGCACTATAATATGGGACAATGACTTAGATGGTAGTGAAATGTACACAATTTACAGGTCAGGGCCCCCAATGCAATAAAAATGGCTAGTGAGAAAGGTCAAGTGTTGCCTAGAACTCTAAAAAGTGTTAACCTAGGACACTGCTAACTTGGAAATCATTATTTACTGACATATTTAAGTAATTGAAGTACTTAAGTAATAGTGTGCTTTTACATTTACCTGTATGCTTGACCGGCATATTTACTGAAAGGAGATAAACTAGAAAAATAAGCTCTGTATCACAATCAAAAATTATATTAAGGAGGGTTTATGTAATCCAGTACAGTGTGAGTTTTAAAGCAGCCTCTCAATTTGGAAAGAGTCAAAAGGGCAGGCTGAACCACTGAACATTTGAGGACGGTAGTACAAGCTAACACTAGTGTACGTAAATGCCCCTTTTGCCTGGCCACCCCCATTTGTTGCTAGATTTTATTTCTGGTTCTTGGACTCTGCCCTCTGTGACACTGCTGGTTAATGCTCAGTGTATGTGCTCTAACCCCTAAAAACATGTTGAAATCGGCTATATTTTTTATTTGCATATCAAAGTTATCGCTACAAACCTAGCATTAGGCACAAGACTATACCCAGGACCTGCAAGTTAAATGTTACTAGTGACTGCAGCACATATTGTGCCACCACTAAAGTGAGAATGTATGGTGCTTTTCTGCTGCAGCTTTTCCATTTCAAAAGGAAGGCATCTGCCTCTTGGAGAGCTGTTTGGCCAGAGCTTCAAGCCTTCCTCCAGTGGGGGAATCCGAGCTCCAAAAAAGTGACTACATTCGAAGGTAGACATCTTCACAAGGTGAAGACTCCAAAGTATCTGTCCAGTGAGGGACTTTCCTAAGGTGCAAATTTCTAATCTCCACTGATCAAAGCTTTCCCACCAAAAGTCAACAGCTTCACTGTGACTTTGTCATATGAATATCTGTCCTTGTGGGACCCATCTCGGCCAAAGGATACTTCGTTACCCCACTGAGGATTTTTTACTTCCATTTCAGTGACTGAGAGTGTAATTGCATGTTTGATGGGCCAATCTGACTGCCAAACGTTCGGTGGAGGTTCAGTGGGTGTCGGGGACGGCCACGCCAGGGTCCTACTGCTGTATTACAACTATGGTGGTCAGACCGCCATAGGACCACCGCAACCAACAGGGATTCGTGATCCCTGGTGGTGGTGCAAAGGTCAGAGGCTTCAATATTCTTGGTCGTGCCGGTTGCAGCACTGTCAACCATATTTGGAGTTTTCTCACCGCTACAGTTTTCATGGCGGTGAGGCTTCCATGATAACTGTGGCAGTGAGGAAACAAAGAGGGCCCTCTAGGACCTCCTGTTGCCTCAGGACCATGGGATGCATGCAGAGAGGCACATGATGTGCACCCTGTCTGCATGTATTGCCTTTCCTGCACGGCATGGACTGCATAGTCCATGTCGTGCAGGAACAAGCTTTGGCACTTCCATTGAGGTGCCTTTTCAATAGGCACCACCGTGGTAAAACCAAAGTACTGGCCACCAGACCACGAGGTAACTCGTAATCCGGCTGGTGGCCGAAGGGGAGGTTTGGCAGTGTGGGAGCAGGTGGTGTTGTTAGGTAAATCTTTCAATCAGGACCAACCTTATCTCTGTATCCAACCCGCACTTCATTGTGTCAGTCAAAGTATAATGAGGTCATAACAACTTTTAAAATACTAGGAAGTCATTGAGCAGATGTCAGGCGGTAATGTAATCAACATACCTAGATTTAAGCTTAAAACCAAAGGAGGAAGGACTTTTACAGTACTGGCTTCTAAGGCCTGGAATGCCATGCCCAAGGACCTCAGACTCCTTGTACAGGAAAACGCCTTCAGGAAGCATTTAAAACCTGGATTTTCAGTCTGTCAGATGGCTTTGTAATGGCTGCCATTTAGATCTTATCATTTGGTTTGTACACATGTTCAGCGCCAGAATGCTCCTTTCGGAGCGACAGTCAGCGCTTTAGAAATTCCCCATACAAATACAAATACAAATGTCAGCGATCAATTTTCTAAACACAATCCTCTAAAATGAATCACTCTAATTTAGCTAAACAAAATGGGCTAAATGCTGACAGTGGTCAGAAATCTAAGAAACTAAAATTGTACATAAGAAAGTGATACTGGTTTAATTGCGAATAAATAGAAACAATGCCCTGATTTCTGAAACAAGACAGATATCCATTAACAGAAAATAATACAAAGACTTAATAGGTCAATCAGAGACATTTTCCTTAGACAGAAAGGTAACAAATTACTTGATGAGTAGTCAGTGATACAATGAGAGGAAAAGCAAGAACCAATATTTCATCATCATCATCATCATATGTTTATTTCAGATCATATAGGGCCCATCAAACCACAATAAAATAACCCCTAATTTGCCATCATATATAATTACAGCAGTTAAAACATAATTGAAAGCTAGTAATGTAAAAACTATAGAAACTATTTTAAAAATGATAACCATCCAAATAGTACTTGTTCTACTAAACTTTAAGTGGAAAGCTTAATAATCTGACATCACATCTGATTCACAGAAGAAATCACAATACCATCCTATCAGGAAAAAATGCAAGTGTTCGGTGCTATTTGAAAGCTAACTTCTTATAGAGGGTTCCAAGGTGCAATAATGATCCTAACCTTTAACGTATGGGCCTCTAATTATTGGAGCATGCCAACATCTGCAAGCTCTCTTCTTAGACGTTCCTATCGGAACCGGATGAGATATGCTGCATAAATATATTTAGATACTGCAATAACAACTGCTTCTCTATTGTCTGAGCACAAAACTCTAAGTGCAGTGGTATACTGCCTAAAGCGCAGGAGCTTGCATATTGGCTTTAGCCATTTCCCCCGTGAGTGGGAACATGCATTACAGAAAAAGACAAAGTGGTGTAGGGTCTCTTTTTCCTGATTACATGAGAGGCATCTTTCATTGTTTGCTTTGCCAAGTGTCCAGTTTGCTGTGAGGCTGTGAAGTGGTAGTATACCATACCTCCACTTAAGAAATAGTTGTTTAGTGTAGCCCCTGGGATAACATCAAGTAATGACTCATATGCAGGTGTAAGCTTCCAGTCCAAGAATATGTCAGTCAAGCTGCAAGGCTTAGTGCTCCATATCTCTCTCCCCGAGATAGTCCCTGCAACGCTCCTTTATCTGTGGACATGAAACTAGCTTACATTGAAGCAGATTCTCCCAGAGCTCTGTTAGACCTATCTCCTTTAACATTGTCCTATGGAACAAGCCACAGTATCTTCTCCCAGCCCTGTTGGTTTATAAGTGACTTAATCAGTTACTTGTATGATCCCAGCTCTTCAGTGGACCACCATCTATGCCAATAAAGCAGGGATCTAGGCAGCTAAATAAAATGATTCTGAAAATGCCCGTATCAAGGAGCTGGGGAAGGGGGGAACCATAATTTAAGAAGATGGTCCTACTAGGTCTATCACTCCTTTCTTCACACTTATTTATCACATGAGCTATATTTCATAAATCTTTCATTGTGTCATGCAGCAAGGTTAGAGTTAGAAAACATATTTGTGCAAAGCAAAAAAGATAATTTTAGAGAGTGCGGTCACGTCGGAGTTAAGTAACAGCAAGTACCTCTTTTACTAGCTCGGAATTAGGGTAAGGTCAGAGGCAGAGGGTTTCCATTATAGTGAATAGGAGAGTTGGAGAGGGAGGAAAAGTGAGAACCAGGCTATTGCTCTTATTCTGAAGACCCATTTAGGGAATGCTACTTTAACTACAACAACAGAATAACTTTGAATACCACCCACGGAATGCTAACATTCTCAGAAGTCTAGTATTTCATTTCTTAGTAAATGAAAGTGAAACCAACAGTAACTGAACCAAGTGAAAAGGCTCGAAATCAAAAAGCCCTTGCATACTTTTAGCATGTCTTTTATTTTAAGAATGGCTTTTATGTAGTGCTCTAGCTTCCCAAAGATCATATAATTACATGTTTTCAGGTTATTGAGGAAGTTATCGTTGAAGATGATTGCATGTCATCATTTACTTAATAATCAAAGATGTCATCCTTGTTCAACAGGTATCACCAGCTTCTTGTTTCATTAGCACCCACCCAACGTGCCCTTTTTCATTTATCTATGTCTCTTTTTATCACTAGGACCACAAAACATACCCTTTTCAACTCCTTAGTCTAAGAACGCGTATGCCTCCCAGATTTCAGAAAAACTGTATACCCACTGGTTCGATCCCATCTAAATTGAGAAAAATGCATTGTTATCAGCCTCACAAAAACTACTGGAAATCCTGTCACCGTTGTCCTTCTTACAGTAGAAATCATGAAATGAAATTACTATACAGCTATTTTGAAAACAAAGTTACACTGGCTCCCCACTGAAGTGGACGCGCTAGAGGCAACTAAGCAAACATAATCAGTACGGTCAGTATTGCAGCTTGCGGAGTGCCTGGTAAAGGGCTTGTTGAGACTTGTGTATTATCTTGCTTTTAAAAAAAACACTTTTTAACTCACACATAACTTGAAATTGGCTGACGCGCTAGAGGCAAATAAAGAGACATAATCAGTATGGACGGTACTGCAACTTGCGGAGTGCCTGGTAAAGGGATCCTTGAGACTTCTGTATTATCTTTCTTTTTTAAAAAACATTTTTTAACTCACTCGTAACTTGAAATTGATTTTAAACTGTTTTAACAATTCAGACACCCTCACCTGTTATGCTGTGCACTGTCCCTCATTGCGTGCTTCCTGGGTCCACCACAAATTGGTCCAATTGCGTGGAGGGAACTGACGCATACTGGAAGTGATCCTAGTGACTTCTGGTAGAAAACACAGCGGAGGTCAGCAGTCTAGCTGCCCACCTTGCCCCATAAAAACCGAGGCCTGCCTCAACGTGCAGCGGACGCGCTAGAGGCAACTAAGGAGACATAATCAGTATGGTCGGTACTGCAGCTTGCGAAGTACCTGATAAAGGGCTCCTTGATACTTGTGTATTATCTTGCCTTTTAAAAAAACACTTTTTGACTCACTCGTAACTTGAAATGAATTCAAATTGATTTTAAAGAGTTTTTTTACAAATCAGACCCCCCTCACCTGTTACGCTGTGTACTGTCCCTCTTTGCGTGCTTCCCTGGTCCACCATGGATTGGTCCGGATTTGTGGAGGGAACTGACGCATGCCGGAAGTGATCCTAGGGAATTCTGGTTGAAATCACAGCGGAGGTCAGCACTCTAGCTGTCCACCAGATTTAAACTAGCACTGACCCAATACCACAAAAATCTGAACCCCGCCCGTAAAATATGTATTGCGTCGCAACTTGATCAGGCAGGAAAGGCCCCCAGAACACTCTACCAGATTTTTTAAACTTTTACCAACCCTAGGGCTTGCAACACTGAAGAAGCTCCAACTCAAGCCCTAATATAGCAACTCATCTCACCCAGAAAATAGAAACAATATACAGAACCGGTGAGGCGGAACTCGGACTTACACGGAGCAACTTATGAAGCTGCCATATAAGTAACTAAATAAATACAATTGTTCTGTGGCCCTTCTACATCCAACTCAGAATCATATCAAAGTAGTTGTACACAGCCTGTATCCATGTGAAATTACCGGTGGAATTACTAGGACTGTCATACTTATTGTGTGGACCTTAACATCGCTTTAATCATGGCATCACCATCCCGCACTTCACAGCGGGTGTGACTAAGCCTCATCCTGACCAGGGGTGCCCCTCTTTTTCACCCCCTATCCTTGTCCTGAAGAAGACTCGCTCGGCCGAGGCTCAAACTGCCCTCAAGGCCATAAGTCAAGTCAAAACGGTGACACCCCTGAATGGGCCTGGACCTACATGTACCCCCTCTGTGCCACATGAGAATGCTATTCTCTATAGATTGAAATTGTTATAAATTGAGTTTTATCTATTATGTATTTGGCTAGGCCCAAATAGGACGATGATTTACAACCAGTTCCCCCTCCTGAATGTACAAAGTTTTTTCCACTGTGTCACAAACTAAATCTCCTTTTTCACCACCTTACACTTGAGCACTACTCCTCTATGCACGTTCCCTCTGGAGCAACCCCTTTTTGAAAATTTCATACAGTTGAATCCTTTTTACCTTCTCTCACCAGTTGACATGAAAATAAAATGCATGGCGGTTGAGACTATATTGGTCTGTTGCACTTTGTTATATGTGTTTGAATAACGTATTAAGTACTGTGAGCTTATTAATTATTTATTTTCATGAAGCTCTGGATTCTATTTACTAAATGTGCTAAATAGGAATTTTTAATTTATATCTTGTATGATTTAGGTCTAGGACCATTGTTTTTTGTATCGCACCAGATTTAAACTAGCTCTGACCCAATACCACAAAAATCTGAAACCCGCCCGTAAAATGTGTATTGCGCCACAACTTGAACAGGCAGGAAACGCCCCCGGGAACACTCTACCAGGTTTTGAAAACTTTTACCAACCCTAGGCTTGCATCACCGAAGAAGCTCCAACCCAAGCCCTATGTGATAATATAGCAACCCATCTCACCCAGAAAATAAAAACAATATACAACAAAATCACCTCAACCAGAGACTTTCAGAAAGACACTAAAATAGACTACCCTCAGTCTATTCCAAATACAGAAACTCTGGAGAATTTTCCAACATTTACGCCATAAAAGGTAGAATCTCTTCTAAAAACAGTTCAATCAAGGTCCCACATAGGACTTCATCCCTGCCAAAATCACCTCCCTGCTATCCAAGCAACTAGCTGCCCCCATCTGCTCAATGCTGAATAGCTCCATGAAGGAAGGCAGTCTCCCTCTAGAGTGGAAAGCGGCAGAGATTATCCCCTTCAGAAAAATCCTGAAGCCCCCTAGGACGATGGACCCAACTATCGCCCCATCTCTCTGCTCCCCTTACAGAGCAAACTCCAAAAAAAACAAAGCAATAAGCACCTATCTGACTTTGTAGAATCCTCTAACTGCCTTCATCCCTCTCAGTCGGGGATTCGAGCCAGAAATAGTACAGAGTCTAAACTGGTGGCAGTCACCAGGGACAGCATCAGAATGTCCCTGTATAATGGTCAAGCAGTACTGGCTGTTCAATTTCCTGACAGACAGAACCCAGACCATGAACTAGGGCTCTTATTGTTCCCATACCACTAAAATGACCAAGGGGCAGGGCTCTTGTCTGAGCACCACTTTATTTAACATTTATTTCACTCCCTTGGCAAGCTTACTGAGGAAACTAGGATTCTGTCCGATCTCCTATGCCGATGACACCCAGCTTCTACTCTCCTTTGACAAAACTAACCCTAACACTCAGACCACCTTTACGGAGGGTATGAAGGTCATCTCTAACTGGATGAGGGATAACCACCTCCAGCTTAACGGAGGAAAATCAGAGATAATGTTGTTTGGAGAAGCTGTAACAAGGTGGTTCCCTGGATCGTGGCCTGAGGAATTAGACTCTGCCCCAACCAGAAAACTAGTGGCAAAAAATCTAGGAGTTCGGATAGATCAAAAACTAACCCTAGAGGAGCACGCCACCTCTTCGGCTGGGGCTTGCTCCACACACTGAGCGTCCTACGAAGAGTTTTCCCCTTCTTGTCATCCTCCATGCAGAAAACTCTGATCCAGGCATTAGTGCTAAGCTGCCTGGACTTCTGCAATGCTCTGCTGATTTCAGCCAAAGAGGTTTCTTTGAACAAATTGCACGTTGTCCAGAACACTGCGGCCCGCTTGGTTGCCAAAGCTCCCCAAGAACAGCTTCTCTTCCCTTACTTCAAAAGCTCCATTGGCTCCCGGTTTGAAAAAGGATAAAATTCAAGATCTGCTGCATGGCCTACAAATCCTTACATGACCTAGGTCTCAGCTATCGATCAGACAAATTTATCAGATACCAGCCATCCAGGTCACTCCGATCAGGGTCGAAAGCACTGCTGCATATCCCATGCTTCAAAAAAGCTCACATGGGTTGCAAAGCCTTCTTCCATCTGCCCCCCCCCCTATTGGAACCAACTTCCTATCCAACTACACCAATGCACTGATTTCCTGGTATTCAGAAAGCTGCTGAAAACCCTCCTGTTCTGAATTGTCGCTCCCTGGTTGGCTATAGCAACCTTAGCACGAAGATTCCCCTGATGGGGTAATTCGGGCACATTATAATTCAATAAATCAAATCAAACATGGGTTACATCTTTCACAATAGTCCTCCTTCAGTGCCAATGCGGGACAGGCAATATGTAATTTCACAATGGAAGGCCATGAACAAGGCAACCTATTCTTGAACAAGCAATTGGTTTAGGAACCTGTTGAGTGACTTAAGTATGGGGGATTTATATTGGTTTTCATTGGCAAAGAACTAAATAGGCAGCACATTGTTTCGAAGTGAGGCTGGTAGGTCTTAATATGTAATAGCCACTACAAGAATGAGGATGATTATTTTTGGAAGAAGCAGCACAGGCAGATTCATCTTAGGGTAAAAGGTGACAGAATGCTGTGTTTATAATGTAATGTTTGGTTAAAGCTAACGCTTGGTAAAATCATGATTGGCAGCTATTGGAAAAAAGCGCAGAAAAATTAGTTCTGGGACAATTGTCTCCGAACTTGGGCCTCAATATAATCCTCAGACAATGGCAAAGTTTTTTTAAATTTCTAAGTGTTTTAAAAGATACTCAGCCCGAGGGCATAAAAAGAAATTTAGTAAAGTAGACTAGAGGATGTTAATTGAAAATATACACAAAAATAAAAACCATAGGAGGCTCCTGACTTACTTCAGGTATAACAAGATTTAACAGCTTTTGTTACTAAGAGGGTCTTGGTGTACAGTCTTGGATCTCCCTCCTTGCTCTTGGGGTCAAGTGTCCTTCCCAGATACATTCCATATTGTTATGATATGTCCTAGATTTAATCAACTGTGCCACAATTAACTCCGTCCTCTTCTGTTGAATTAGAATTTTATTCAAGTGGGGGCCAGCTTTTTTCTTTCTCCAGATGTTGAACACACCCACTATTTGTTAATATTTAGCCTGCTTTTTATCAGAGGGTTGTAAATGGCTGGTGAAAATGAACTATAGACAGCTGGTTTTAATAGGACAGTTGTTCTTTTAATTGATGAGATGATCTAATTAAATTTTAAGCGTTTTCATTTTTAAGTGGATTTTCTCTATATATTGTATTGAATGTTGGGAGATTTGGGATACCGATTTTTTACATTGCATCATGTATTTTCTATGTCTTTTTATGATTTGAAAGAAAATCAATACAGTTATAACTAACTAACTAACTAAAAACCTGTGATAGCCAAACTATAGTATAAAATCATGGTGAGCAAATTCAGTACCCCAATATTTTTGCATCTGTAGTGAAGAAACCAAATGTAATACACAGTCAAAATGATAAACAAACTTTACATATTTCATGAGATTTGATTCGTGGAAAAGTGCTGATCATTTAGCGAGAGGGTACAGAGAAATCAATGGGGCTTATTTATGAGCCCTTGTGTCACTTTTGCGCCACCGGTGCGTCACATTTTGTGACGCACCAGTGGCATAAAAAAATGTGCCCATGTTGTGCCATATTTACAGAATGACGCATCTAGGTAGATGCGTCACTTTGTAAACCCCTGTGCCACATTATACCTGTGCCAGGTATAATGTATGCAGGCTAGGGGTTCTGATGCAAGTAAGCCTCATAGAAGTGACGCAGTGAAATCTATGAGATTTCACTGCCCCACTTCAAGGAAGCAAATGCGTCAATATCTTACGCCTGCTTCATAGCAGGCGCAGGACTGACGCAGGCATGGTTGAAATGGGACTTGCCCATGTAAAATGACCCATTGCTGGAGTTGTATGACTTTTGTGAAACACTCCAGCAATGCGTCATTTTCACACCTAAAGATACATTAGAAATACTTACCTATCTGTAATCCCTTGCGACATGATGCGTCGTACTGTAAATATGACGCATCATTGGTGTTGCAAGGAGGGAGCAATGAAAAGTGACGCAACGCTGTTTCACGCAGTGATGCGCCACTTTTCATAAATGAGTCCCCAAGTATTTAGGGTAGCAGATAACAATAGAAATTAAGAGTCCGGACATCCCACTTATGAGAATGATTAGACATTTCTCGCATAATTCTCAGCCATGGATAGCCCACACAATAGAGGACATTAATTCCAAAGGCCAGGAGACCTATGCTTTCATGATCACCGCCAACAGGGGCCTTGTATAAACTCAATGATGTCTTCAAATAGATGAACTGATGATAATTGCACCTAAAAGAAATGCTTCCCAAAATACTATATTTATTTAGGGCTATCTGTCTAGAGTTCTCTAGCCAGTAGTTCACTGCAATAGAACGTACCTTTTCTAGATTTATATGGTCATATGCACAACCCCGCCAGGCGTATAAATATCTTACCCTCCCTAAGAATAGAGGCGGGTTAGCTGTTCCCAATTTAAGGAGATATTACTGGTCATGTGTATTACTTTACAGTAAGGAACTACTGCGAGGGGGAGAAAACTACAGCTTCTATCTTTCAGCTACTAGTGGGGAATGCTAGCTATGGCTATTTTTGGAGGCACATACACAACAGCTATCACAAAAAGGTCAAATTTAAGACACTCTATAGTAGTTTTAAGGCATGGAAGGTCGTAAAGAAAATATTAGGAATAGGACCAATCTCATATTATACTCCGGTTCTGAATAATCCTATTCTTCCTCCAATAATTTTTTGGGATAACTGTGTAAACAAATGGTATAATCTAGGAATAACACAATTAGGGGATTTCTACACTACTCAGGGGATTAAATCTTTTAACACTCTGAAGGAAGAATTTGATTTAGATTGGCGAGACTTTTTTAAGTACCTCCATATAAGGGATTTTTTAATACATAAAATTGGGGCAAAAACACCTGTTGAAAAATGTACGGTAGTAGAGACAATTATACACTCCAAGAAAGACTCAATAGGCGGGGTTTATGGTTCCCTACTGGATACGCTCCCGGATGATTTAGATAAAACTGTCATGAAGTGGCAAAGTAAACTTAATATCTCAAAGGAAGGTTTTTTATATTCCTATCAGCTAGCCCAAACCATTCTTTTCTCCACCAAACTCCAAGCACAAATTTACAAAACCTGCTTCCTTCTCTACTATACACCGGATAAGATTGCAAAATGGGGAACTGGCAAAGGGACTTTCTGCCCGAGATGTAATTTATTTAAAGCAGATTCCGTTCATATTTTTGCCTCTTGTCCAGTGTTATTACCTTTGATACAAGAAATAGAGAGGTTCTTAAGCTCAGTTCTTTGCAGAAATGTTACTTTGTCACATGAAGCAATAGTACTTGGGGCGGAAGATCCAGACAACCTTGAGAGTGGTCACAGTTTTATATTCATTGCCATGGCTGTTCTGCGGCTATGCCTAGCCTCGGCATGGCTTGATCCATTAACACCCTCCTTTCAACAGTGGTTAGCCAGGCTTTTAGCTGTGTATAACATCGAGATAGCTATATACAAACGAAAAGGCAGATCGCGACGCAAAAGAGGTATGAAAATCTGGACCGCTCTTACACAATGGCGAAACGCACAAACTAATTAATATCGATGCTGTCATGTATTTATGTTATTGTTTTTTTTTTGTTTTTTTTCGGTGATGCTGGGAATATATTTTTCGAAAATTCTTTATAATGATTATGTATGTATGATAAGAACAATGTAAAACACATGTTGTTAATGTGTAGAATGTCTACCTGTCCGGGAGAGGTGGGGGGAATAAATATGTTAAAAAATACAATAAAAATATTTTTAAAAAAAAATTACAGAAATGCTTCCTCTTTCCTACCAAGCATGTTTTTTGTTAGCAGCATATAAGAACAGTATCCATGACCCTATATGGCCACAGAATTCGGGCATATCATCTATGTCAACGAATTATCTGCAATCACAAACAGCAATTACAAAATCCGTATTTGTTTGCTGCGGTTTAGAATAATTAAGTCAGTCTGCTATTACTTCAATTACATTTTTACACCTTCTTGATTAGGCAGCCAGTGTAATGCAATCTTTCACACTTTCAGCAGTGAAATGTCGCTCGTTTTAAAGTTATGACATGTGCTAGAAGGTGCAAATCTAACACATTCCTCTGAGAAGATTTAAATGCTATTCTACAGCTTTTGGTTTTAAAAGAAAAATACAGAAGATCTTTCTTTGTAAAATACAACTGTCATCTACTCAAGCAGTGGCAAATAATTACATTTTCAAGTTACAATTCTAAAACAGGAATACATTAAATTACCCTAACATTGAACATTTAAAAGTACATTGATCCATGTATTTTCAGAAGTCATATGATGCGCCATTAACTGGCAAGAAATTATTTGACTAATCGCAGATACAATGTGCGAAATAATTTTCCTTTTTTAATTAAAAAATAATGCTTGATATATCACACTACTTCATTTTCTAAGTGCTGCACGTAAAAAGTGCTAATATGTTCTAGTTATCTGTACTCAATTTACCAACCTTCATAGGGATAGAACGAGAGGACATCCTTGCGGGGAGTCAAAATGGTGACCTGCAAAACGCCTCATGTTTCAGCGCTCAGCAATCAACTCATTGAGCCATCATGCCAGGTATCCATTGCAATGTTATTTCTAGCTGTATTTTTAATTACTCGTGGTCATGTAGTGCAGTGGTAGGTCCTCAGGCCGTCTGAGAGATGCTCAGTTCATTAGTGTTCATCTCAGAAGAGTTGCAAGCATCCCGCTCTCTGTGCAAGGGAACCCCTTGCCAAGTTTTTGGTGAAAGCCATCCTGCACCTCTCACCTTCGACCACGTAGAATCTTCCTTGCTCCCTCACATTCTGGGAAGATGGTGGGATTCTGAAATCTAGACCAGATGGTCTACACTCTCTCTCTACACTCTTTCTCTGTTGAAAACTGCACTTGTGTTGTGAGGTAAAAGGTTAATGGACGTTGCCTAGTGTCTTAGTTGATGTCGCTAGTTCTATAACAAGGTAAGCGGCTGGAAATTGGCCAAATAATAAAATCCAATATAAATGCTTTTAGCACCTTTAACCCAACATCTACAGTTTTAGTGCATTTTGCAAATATGTTATGATTTACAAAAATTCATGAATCAGTCCAACAGTTCTGGATTCACAATGTTGAATCAATAGCCCTTTCTATGTTGATAATGTTATTGTATGTTGGTGTGCAGGCTACTATCTGATTCCATGCTCTAATATATGACTACAGGGCACTCCATTTAAACTACAATAATAATCCTAGGCAAAAAATACTTTGCTTTATTAGAAATACATAAGAAACAAGAATCCTAATCCTAGTACAGTTAATGGTAAACTAGTAAACTAAATATAACTCACAAGGAGGAAATAATTTGAAAAGTGGGTATGGACCTGAAAATGTAATTCATATTTAAATATGTGTTCATATTTAAGGCTGCAATCTGAGTGAAACAATGGACCTGATTCACAAAGGTAAACTTAGATGAAAGTCTAACTTTACATCTGTCGGTATTCACAAAGGGCATTTGCTAATCGTAAATGCCCTTTGTGAATACCGAAAGTCGAACTTTAAAACTTTCAGTATTCACAAAGGGCATTTAAGAGTAGTAATATCCTTTGTGAATACCGAAAGTCGAAAATGTAGACTTTCGTCTAACTTTACCTTTGGAATCGTGCCCTGTAAATTTAAAATCAAGCGCAAATAACACAAGAACCCGGGGGCATATTACCAAGCAATAGCGATAATTATCGCTATTGCTTGGTTAGAGACAAAATTTTACCGCTGAGCTGCGGCGATTTTTACCACAAATAAACCTTGGTATTACCAAGGTTTATCGCAAATGCAATAAAAATCACCGCAATGCATGAATATCGCTGAAAAGTCAGCGATATTCATGCATTACCGAGCTAATGCTCTTAGCCATGTTATCTACCTCCCATTGGATAACATGGCTAAGAACTGCTCAGGGCAGGTGTTAGCTTTTTGAGATATTCGCGCTTAGCGCGAATATCTCCAAAAGTTGGTAATAGGAGATAGCGATGTTAGCAACTGTTTTCAGTCGCTAACATCTTGGCACGCCCACTTTGCATGTCTTTAGTGATAAATATCACTGACATGTAAAGTGGGGCCCAAGATGGTCGCTATCTCCTACTAGCTGTCGCTAACTGGTGTTAGCGACAGCTAGGTAATAGGGAGATAATTTTATCTCCGCTATCTTGGCTTTTAAAGCCAAAAAAGCGGAGATAAACCCCCTTGATAATATGCCCCCCGATTTTCAATGATAGATTATCTGCAATTGCTCTGGCTCTGAGGTTTTGGCATTTGCAATTTCCTCCAGAAAGCACCAAAGGAAAGTGCACAGGCAAATCAATACCCAGAGGACCACTCAGATCCGGACACAAGTTAAAAGTATTTCCAATTAGAATTTTGTTGCACTTTTTAAATTTGTTGAAGCACCGGAGAAAAATCATAAGGTAGGTTGGAATGATTATATGTGAACAGAGATACATTTCTGTTAGAAGGTGGCAACCACCGATAAAGTAACCCGAATTTATAATTGTTCAATGTATACAAAAATACAAAAATATGATCACCCCATGATGTGCACCTCCTACACTCTTGGTTTTGGTTATTATCAAATATTTGTGAAATGCAGCACAATGTATGTGTCCCTTTCCCTGCCTGAGTAATGGAAATTCGCACTGCTCTTTAACTTCGGCATACGAAAATGTCAATAACCAAAAGCTGAGGGTGAATTTCAGTGGTGCAGTATCACTGAAATTAATGAGGTGGTTTCATTTCTCTTGGGCACAATGTACTGCACTTAACTGCCCCTCCACAGATCTTTCTTAGCTTTATCCAGCACTAGAGTCAATATGTCAGACTTACTAAGCAGTTGGTGCAACCCAACCATGTTTTGCATCTTAACAAATGTGATTTTTAAAAATGCACTTAATGCTTCTAAAAACATTCAAGATTTGTGGGTGGGCATCCCGAAAAGTATATCATCATGCTCCTTTTGAACTATCCCATTCATAAATCAGAGGTGGGTAATTTTCATACCAACTTGTTTGCGAATAGGAAGGAATGTTATGATGTGGTCCATGCCATTATAGGTCAAATTGCAAATTGTCCATTCACAAGGGTTCGCAATACAACCTACCTAATGACTAATAATTAAGAAGGTTGCAATTGCAATGCAGGGGTTGGTTGCTCATGCAGAAGGTGGTCGTCTGCAATGAACAGCAAACCTCCATCCCTGAGTTGCATTTCCAAACTTTTTTAAAAAGTGAAAATGTCCTTTACAGGGGTAGATGTTGCTTTAAAAAAAGCTGTTTCCAGTTGAGGAACTCATGTGGAGGGAGCATACATTTGTGTCTGGATCACTGCATACCTCCCAGTGGCCGCTCAAGCAATGCTCAAAGACAAATCTGTCTCTAGGAACAGAATCCCCTTTGCCAATCAGTTGACACACCAAATAGGCGGTCAGTAACAGATCAATGGTTTGCAACCTCACTTGCAATGACGCACCTATAACACCTTACTTGAGAATGTCAGATATTTGAGGAATTACTTTCACAGACCCTCTATTTGTGATCAGCAATCAATCACACAAGGGCGTCGCCCAACTGCTTTTAAACAGTGTAACTTAAACGTTATATTTTTGTGCCTATTTGCGGGTGGGAGGGGCTACTTGGCTCTCAGGAAAGGGCAGAGGAGTAGTGATTTGCCCAATGACTGTTTGGTCAGCCCCAGCCTGCATTACACCCTGCGTGGAGTACATACGCAGGCCCGAGTCGCTGTCTGAGCGCCGAACCACGGTGTTCAGACCAATCACAACACTACATTGCAGTGTTGCGATTCGACAATGGGCGCCTGGGTGCTTCCTGGTTCCTATTCGCCGAGTCCTGACGGGGAGGAGAGACGTGGCTGGGATAAGGTAAGTTATTTTTTGTGTTGAATTTTTATTACACATTCCCCCTCACCTCTGTCTCTGCCCCTGCCCCGCCACCCCCTGATTGGTGCCAGCCGCTACTGCAATCACAAACAACATTTTACAAGCTAAAAAAACTTTAAAGAGCTGTAAAAGATTGGTGATACATTTTAAAAAGGTGTTTGTTTGTGCAAATCGCAAGCTTTGCAAACACAAAATACCTTTGAATATTAGGGGGCACATGCATCAAGCCTTTTCCCATTCACAAAGGGCCCTAATGCGAATGGAAAAAGGCCTTTTCCTGTGCATGTAGGTTTTGACATTTGCAATTTAGGTAATCATAATTTTTTGCGATTACCTAAGTTATGAATGCATTTAGGGAATTGCAATTTGCAAATCCCAAATACCGATGCACGTATCCTTTCCGAAATGCGAACTGTGCAATTACAAAATGCAAATTACCATCAACTTCAAGTGGATGGTAATATGTGCTTAGCGCATTTGTGTGCTTTACATGTTCACACTTACCTTTTTTTGTGGGGTGCCCTTGGATTTGCATTTGCTATTTGCAATTGGCAATTTGGTAATTGCAAGTAGTGAATGCAATACCATTAATTCCTATGGCCCTGAGAGGGGGTATAATAGATGGATAAAGTGAAATAGACTAGGGGCAAGAGAATGGTGATAGTGAAAGTTACATTTAAAGAAACTGAAGGTGTAGTGAATGTGATAAAGGGAATAATAAATGTGAGACAGATTGAGATGCTGTGATTGGGAGAGAGTTTAGAGTGCGTCAGAATATGTGCAAAAGTGGCCTAATGTACTGAAAACAGAAATGTGTACCGAGAGGAATGAAATGTACTTAAGAAAAAATAGAAGTCCCATGACCGATCCTTGGCTGAGACTACAGTGAGAAAGGGATAATTAAAAAAAAGAGAACTTGCCTCTGGATGTTGAAATAGAAAAAGTTGCAGAAGGCGGAAGGCAACCAATGGAGCACTGAATTAGAAAGACTAAAATAATACTTTGGGGCAGATTTATGTTAACTGGCGCATCCCGAGGGATGCGCCAGTTAACATGCCCCACAGTGCGCCACAGCTACGCCACCCAAGGTGCGCCGCATTTATGATGCGGCGCACCATGGGGCAAAAACGGCACAGATGCGTGACGCATCTGTGCCGGAAATGTGGCGCATTGCTGGAGTTGCGTCGCAAGCGTGACGCAGCTCCAGCAATGCTCTGGGGGGGCCTAATCTTTCAATGCTGCCTCAAGCCTTACGCCTGCTTCAAGCAGGCGCAGGGTTTTGACCCAGCATTGCCCTGAAAGTGAACGAGTGAAATCTCATAGATTTTACTCAGCCACTTTCAAGAGGCGTTCCTGCGCAGGAACGCCCCCCCCTGCGCAGGAACGCCTCCTCATGGCGCAGTGCTGTACAACGTGACGCATCTTCTAGATGCGTCACGTTGTAAATAGGGCGCAGGGATGCGCCACGTTTCCGCGCCGTTGCGTCACGCAACGGCGGCGTAAACGTGGCGCAAGCCCTTTATAAATCTGCCCCATAGTGCATAAGAAAACTATAGGGGGCACACTCTTTTGCTTGTGGACATCTGTGAAGGCACCTAGTAGGGCAGGATTGATTGTCTGACCTAGGAGATAGCTGATTGCTGGTGAGAAATAAATATCCATCAAGGAACACTTACATTTTATGATGAGCATCATATTCCAGGAATTTAGAATCAGTGCAAGTAATGTGTGGTATTATAAACAGAGTAGAAAAGTATCAATCTGAGAATTATTATCATTCAGGAGATTTCAACTTGTGCCCTACACTTTTCTTTACAAATGTTTCACCAAAGTACTTGACAATATGAACAGAGCAGCTCTCAACAGGATTATATCAAAATTAAAACTATGTTATTTCAAGCAAGTTTATCACTGCAGTGACACTGAGTATTCCTCCTCTTCCCAGAATCATAAGAAACATTCCTGAATTGATTTTATGTTGCTATCACTTACCTGATATTCAAAGTACAGCCCAGGGGCCACTTGGGGCCCTCTTGAGCTTTACATGAGGCCCCCTGGTGAACTGCAGCATGAGCTGCTGTTTAGGTGCTGAGCACTAATAGTAAAAAGAAAATATAAATAAACGGGCACACATTTATTAACCTGCAAATAAATGCTTGCCTGTTTATTTAACACATTTTTAGACCTACTTACACAAACCTTGACCCACCCAGACTCCATACTGCCACCCTGCTAGCAGCAGTGTGGACCTCGGGCACACCACAGACCATACTTTTTGGCCCTTGGGCAAATGTTTGTGAGTACCCATGACTTAAACAGAATAGATAACGAGCATCAATTGGCAATTTACATCACTTGGATCCCTGCCTGTTAGTTTGAGGTGATTGTCCTTCTACTCTATACAACAAGGAGAGGAAGTCAAGTCAAGTCAAGTCAAGTCATAAAATTTATATAGCGCACTACATACCCAGAGGGTCTCAAGGCGCTTAGGGAGGGGAGGAGGATTACTTGTCAAATATCCACGTTTTAAGTTGCTTTCTGAATGCTAGGTGGTTCTGGGTAAGGCGAAGGTAAGTGGGAAGTGAGTTCCATGTTTTAGCCGCCAGGTATGAAAAGGATCGACCTCCCATGGTGGTCTTGTTGATGCGGGGTACAGTGGCGAGGGCTTGGCTGGAGGATCGTAGTTGGCGGGGGGGTGTAGAAGGACAGTCGTGAGTTGAGGCATTCTGGTCCGATTTCGTAGAGTGCCTTGTGTGCGTGGGTCAGAAGTCGGAAAGTGATCCTCTTATTGACGGGTAGCCAGTGGAGGTTTTTCAGCTGACCAGAGATGTGTTCGTTACGCGGGATGTCCAATATGATCCTGGCTGAGGCGTTTTGGATTCGTTGGAATTTTTAAAAGGTGTTATAAACTGTGTGGCACAAGTGAAACTAAAAATCTAGGTCTTGATGTCAATTAACATAGGCTCAAATGAAGACCTGAATGAATCATGGAACAAGAACATATATGAGAGGATAACATATTGCACAGTGTTCTATTGCGCTAAAGAGGAGATTGCAGTAAGTAATGGCAAATGAAACTGAACTCAGGGAACGAGAATGCTAGAAAAGGATTAAATTTAGGCAAAACATGGTAGCCAGGAAATATGAAATACATACGTTTTACAGAGGGAAACCAATAATTACGATTTCTCAAATTGCAATTGCATTTAGGGAATCGTAATTTGCGATTCCTTAAATGCAATTCATGAACCATTCTACAATTGCGAATTCGCAATTTTTGACCGATATTTACCGGGAAGTCTGACTTCGTGATAAATAGCGAAAACTTAGAAAAATGCACTTTAGTGCATTTTTCTAAGTTGGATGTTACACACACACATGTCCTTTGGACATGTGCGTGTGCAACACCAGTGTGAATCACCATTTCAGGGGTGCTACAGGGTGTCCTTTGGACACCCTGGCACCCTTGAAATTGCTTCATTATTTGTGATTCGCTAATTGCTAATCACAGATAAGGATTGACTCCCCATTCATTCCATAGGAATGAATGGGGAGTCATTCCTTATTTGCGATTTGCAATTAGCGAATCGCAAATAAGGAAGATGTAGAAATCGCTATCAATTTTGCGATTTCTACATGCATCCCGTTTTGCGAGTCTTTAATAGCGATTCCTTAATAATCGCTATTAAGGACTCGCAAAAGAGGAGCATGATGAATCTGGGGGATAATCAGCCTAATTCATGAAGCTGAATTCGGCTTGCAAAGGGCCAGATTCTGAGAATCTGGCCCTTTGCAAGTGAGATTTTTGCATTTGGGATTCATCATCCCAAATGCAAAAATCGGTAATAGCGTTTTCGCAAATTTGCGATGGATTACATTTATGGAATCTCTATTTGAGATTCCTTAAATGCAATTCATCATCCATTTAAAAATTGCGAAATCGCAATTTCGGGCCGCTATTTACCGCGAGGTCAAACCTCGTGGTAAATAGCGATAACTCAGAAAAATGCTTTTAAAAGCATTTTTCTGAGTTGCATGTTGCACACACACATGTCCTTTGGACATGAGTGTGCGCAACCCCTGTTCATATTAGCATTTAAGGGGTGCTACAGGGTGTTCTTTGGACACCCCTGGCACCCTTTCAATCGCTATCTTATTTGCGATTAGCTAATTGCTAATCGCAAATAAGGAATACTCCCCATTCATTCCTATGGGCCTTTTGGCCCATAGGAATGAATGGGGAGTTATTCCTTATTTGCGATTAGCAATTTGCTAATCGCAAATAAGGAATTAGTAGGAATCGCATTTTTTTTGCATATTCCTACATGAATCCCGTTTTGCGAGTCCTTAATAGCGATTCGCTATGAATCGCTATTAGGGGCTCGCAAAACGGGAGTATGATGAATCAGGCTGAATGTCCATTACGGTTGATACATCAAACCATGTGCTGGGTGACAAGAGTTTTGAGGAATAAGTTAAACAATACTTTACGAATCTGTATCTAGAGAAGGGGATTGATAAGAAGCAAATAAACCTGATTACGCCAAAAGGGAAGTTACTGCAGCTGAATCCTGAACACAAAGAGAAGATAGGCAAAGAAATGTTTACATGTATAAATGTATAATGTGTATAATGTGAAACAGAAAAGAGCATGAGCAAAATAGAAAAAGGCAATTTGGTAGACTTGGTCAGCTACCCAATTTATTATTCATTTTATTATTTTATAATACATTGCCATTAATCATTAACATTTACAAAGAAAGTATTCAACTGGTGCTCCGGAGGAATATAATGC
Source organism: Lissotriton vulgaris (assembly GCF_964263255.1). NCBI lineage: Eukaryota > Metazoa > Chordata > Amphibia > Caudata > Salamandridae > Lissotriton > Lissotriton vulgaris. The sequence goes on from NC_141689.1 coordinate 1,000,103,369, forward strand.
TTCTGTAATCTTCAACAAAGATAGCAATCCTGACTTCTGAGTAATATATCATCCTATAACATTGGTTAATAGGGATGCCAAATTATTAACAACATTTCCACTGAAGGAATGGAACACTTAGGGCTTTATTTAGAGTTTGGTGAGCAGGATACTTCATCACAAAGAAGTGCCACAGGCTATAACGCGCTCGTAATATGGCAGACTGGACATCTGCTACGTTTGTGATGGAGTATCCCATATGTCAACCTCTAACTAAGATCTTGCTGTATTAAAAAAGTAATGGTGATATTTTTATGAATTTTCACTTCAAAGTTTTAGGCAGAAATATGAGTTTCAATGTGAGTATTTTGTATTACTGTGAACAAAACATATATACTGCCCTGATTCGGTCTAATACACTATTTTACATTCAAAATATCGTTTGATATTTTGCATGCTTTTATTTATTTATTTATTTATTTAGAAAGTTTTATATAGCGCGGACGTGACCCTTGGGTATCAGAGCGCTTCACAGAATACATATACTTGGGGTAGATTAGAAATACAGAATACATATACATGAGGTAGATTAGCACTACAATTCACATATCATAAAGGGAATGAGGTAGGTGGTGCTGTCATGATTTGTCATCAAACCTACAACTGTTCCATGACTTGACCCTATTTAGCTATTTTATTCTGATATTTACATGTTTACAGGGATGTGTGTTGGAGGGGAGCTCCCAAATGGTCTGATGTGTGCTATTGTGTGGGTTGGCTGAGAGTTCTAACCACTGAACTTAGTGAAACCTCTGTCTCATACGCTGGCCTTCTGCATTATGAACAGATGTTTGTTTCTTTGTTTTTCGCCGTTCTTTGATGCTTGCCTTCCTAAAACATGCTTTGTTCCCGCCCCACCTTGTTGCTCAACTTTTATCTTTTCGCTCATGTCCTGAGTTGCTTTCCTGTATTTTTATCAGCAGGGGATGCTCAATGATCAGTGAGGTCGGCATCTTTTGTTACAATTAGGTTGGTTGGTGACAATCATATTTATATTGAAGAGAAAATAAGCTTGGAGGATCGATCAATCAGTTGCACTTTTCTAGAAGGACTGTTGGGACAATGGTAAATGTTTTTTTCTTTTATTCACAATTTATTTGCATACTTATTGAATATATAAATAGTGTAGACCTAACCTCATGGGCAGAGAAATGCCTCACAATAATAAAAAATACCATTACTATTTGAAGGGAACAGAGTAACAATCTTGATAATAATAGCTATAACAATGGGAAAGATAGTCATATATATACTCTGAAAAGATGAGTCTGTAGTTTGTCATTAAGTCTGGGATCCTAAGGCAGAGGTTGCCAAAGGCTAAAAGCCACATAGGCGAAGGAATGCTTCAGTGTTTTGGTTTGCCTTACTGCCAGGATTTCTAGGATCAGTTCTGATTTGCTTATGCACATTTGCTTCCTTCCTGCGATCATAAGTATGTCTTTTAAGTAAAAGAATAGGGCAAAATGTCGGGACTTGCAGAAGGTGACTGTCAGCGTTGAAAGGATTCTGACATGTATGTGGATCCCATGGAATACATTCTTGATGAAAATGGGGGCCTTAAATCGTCAGGTGAGATTGAAGTTTAAGTTTTCTGAGATGGTGGCTCTGGCCTGATGCAGTTTTATCTAATTTGGAAATATGCTTTTCCAGAGATATTTTTTTGTCTACAGTGAATCCAAGGATCTGGCAATGGAGGTAAAAGTTAGAGTGATACAAAGGTCTGTGAGACATAGGAGGCATTTATATAGTGGTGGTAGAGGGCTAAGAGAGTAGAGGCATAGGAATTAGCTTTTTAGGTCTCGCCTACGCAGTGCGCATGCACTGCATAGGAGGAGACCTAATGCCATCGGTCCCCTTTTTGAGCCACAACAGTGCACGCGTTCCATTGCCTTCAATGGCAACGCGTGCACGTGTGGCTATTCCGTTGCGGGCTCGAGCGCTAACACCATATGTATGTAATTAAATTGCAAACATATGGTGTCAGCGCTCGTTCCTGTAAGGGAAGCAGGAGCAGGCCCCCTCCTCTCTCCCTCCCCTCTGCTGCCAGCGCTAGGCGCAGTGCGCTTGTTTGTTTATGTCAGGCCCCCCGGGGCACAAGCAGGCATCCACTTCTGTCTTTTTGCTGCGATCAGCTGCAATGACAGAAGTGGATGCCTGCTTGTGCCCCAGAGGGACTGCAAGACTTTAGCCACAGCTGCACATGCACAAACAACATAAGTGCGTGCATGCCTGTCATCTATATTCCTGTGGGAACGCGCTTGAGGTCTTTGTCCGGCAGCGCTAAATAGCGGGAGACAACGGGGTCCGTATTGGTCATTTCCCGATGAGCTCCAGCATGAGGGCACCCTGATTTTAAAATGCATGGGCTAAATGCACCTCAAAGAGCTGAATTGAAAATTGCCGGTCTAAGTGCCCCCGGTGAGCTAAAGTTACAGTGTGTATCAGAGTGGGGTGAATTTATCGAATGGTCCACAGTGACAGCTTATATTGGGTGCGTGAAATGAAACGTCATTACGCCTTTTATACCAAGCGAACTGTATTCAATCTATGTATCTCAGAATTCTGAGTTTAGGAACGCATCTTAATGAAAATAATTTTACTGCACGTCTCCTAGAGTTTGTTTGCTGTACCTGGCTGACATTTTGATGTGTAACTCTATAGAGACTTCTTTTAAAGATCCCGAGTCACTCACGGCAGCCCCAAACATACATTTGTAACTATTAACCAAAGTTTTCTGCCAGTGATTGCGAACTATCTACTCGTTGTGGTAATGTGCAAATTGCATTTCATACTGTTTCTGTCCTATGACAAAAACCGTCCCAACGTCCCCAGTGAAGTGTTCTTTCTGACCGAGCAAAACCGCTGCTGGCGGCGGCATGCTGTCAGTGTGCTCAGTGGGCTATTGCACAAACTTCAAAGGCACATGCAGCGCCCACCAGAGCGCTTTGCAAAGCTCGGCTGTGAGATCTTGGGCTCTCCACAAAGGCCCTCTGAAATAATGGATGCTTTCTAAATCATTCTTAGTGTGTATGATTCAACCTGGCTGTCAGGCTGCTCTCTCAAACTGCAAACCGCGTGCCGCAAGGTGGACATGTGCATGCCACGGCCCTAACACGCCGCCATAACACCACAAGGCAACTCTGCAGGCCCAGAGGTGATTGATGCACATAAAATGGCTGTTGGCGCATGTGGTAGCCAGGGTGATGGCTCTTGCGGTCAGTGGTTTCTTGGGCAGAGCACTGTTAGAAGAATGTTATTGCATTATGCGCATATTACTATTTATAGCCAAGGAACCATTTCAACAGTTTTTGTTGGTTAGGGGGTTGTGTGTGAGAGTGTTTCGGTGGATAGGGGGTGGTGGAGAGTAGGGACTGGGAATAGAGTGGGACAGTGGCACGACTCAGCTGCAGAAAAATGTATGGAATGGGAGCGCTCACTCTATACCCATCCCCAATCCCGGGTACAAATAGCAAGAAGTAACGGCGGCCGAAAACATCAGTGATGGTAATGTTTTTTGAGTAATTGGGTAGCAGTAATTACTTCCTTGATCATTAATTATGAGATTATAATGTGCCCGTTTATAAAAGTAGTAAATATACATTTTATGCGCGCTGCTGTGTTTTTAATACACTTGTCTCTAACTGATAAAAATTGCTATTTATGTGTTGATCGGGTGGAAAAACTATCATGGAAACCAAGCAGCACACGGTTCAGCAGTTCCAAGGCCCTTTAGATAAAGAGAGGGAAGGTATGCTTTGAAGTCCTTCGGTGCTGCAATTGTAGGAGGCTGAACATGGGCAAAGTAAACACAATGAATAATCATTTCAGACTCCCCTGTCCGTGTTTATTGATGACTGTACATGCTGAGTGGAGTACTAACAGGGTGACCCTGCTACTGAGATTAGACAGACAGGTAGGTGTTGGCAACAGGATGTTCTTTCAGATTATTTTAGACAGCTGCGTGGCTGCCTCGGCCAACACTCCTACACTCCGTAATGGGCGTGGCTTCCCCTGCATCTGAGGAACCCAGGCTGCCACTCGCTTGAAGGATTGCGGTTGCCCCCCCAAACCGCTCACGTCTCTACCGGCAACCTGGACCCCCCAGAAGCACCTCTCTGCTTTTTCAGTCGCGCATCATATAGGGGTAACTTAAGCCTCTGACCGGCTCTGTTAGTTTGCCGCTATGTTCCCCACTATAATCACTCCCCTCTATGTATGTATTTATGAAGCAGTTTTATAAAGCAATACATGACACATTTCGGATACTTCAAAGCACTCCCTGCGTCAATGTGGCAGGGAGTTAGAGTGCAGAATAACTGTGTCTCACAGTAACAACCCCTGAAAGGCTTGAGCTCAGGTAAATCAAGTCAAGTCATGCTTAGAGGTTTCCTGAACCTCATGTATTTGGATTCAGATCTTAGATTCAGGCACTAGTGTGCACATTGATGTTCTTTTGCATTTTATATTTTTTGAATGACCACTGTGTGATCTGATGGGTAGACATTGAGCAAATTGTTATTTGTGGCATGCTGGCAGGAAACAGTTTCTGTAGGCATTCCAGACCTTTGAAGCAGTACGTGGTATGCTAGGGGCACAAGATCTGGAACCTAGAGGTAGTGGAGTGATTTAGTGGAGGGTTTCATTTGGTTCCACTCCCTAATGTTAAGACAAAGTCTGCATGCTTCGTTCAGATTTTTGGGAAAATCTGGCAATTAGTTGTTGTGGGAGGCTGGTTTCAGTTACTCCTGCAAGTGCCATTCGCAATCTTGGAACTGTAAATTTTAATTTAAAAAAACAAGGAAATGGCAGCTGCATCATGCCATGTTGATGATGCGTGCACATACATGTTATAACCATGGGTCACCATAGCGTCCTGAGGTGTTCACACAAGTGGCTCCTTATTGTGTGCTCTTCGTCCCTTGTTTGTTTCTTTTTTGTTGCTGACGTTGCATTGGTAAAAAATTGCTAAAGCAAATAGATCCAAATAGCAAGACCTACTGGTTTTTCCAATTCCTGTTGTGTACAGAATCTTTATGCCCAAAAGCACAACCACACTGTCCAGAGAATCTTATCCCTTAAGTACTTGACTTGTTTTCGGTCTGAGACAGTGCTTTAAATTTAAAGTCCCTGCCCACCTTTCTTCTCCGGGAGTGGGGGGTGGACTAAAGGCTATTCTCTGCAGGGTTGATCATAGGGAGAATGTACAAGCACTTCCTGGAACTTAGCTAATGCTGTGGAAAGGAGAGTACTTGTGTTACTTCTTTTACTACCACTAGCAGCAATAACTGGAAGATGACTATCCCTACTTGGTGTGGCCCCATTGACGAGCACTTACTCTATATACAATAGGGCATTCAGTGCCTTAATCTCTTATTGGCTGGATATCTTTAGTACCCACTGCAGCGAAAAATGATTGTGGTGACTTGGATTCAATCTAGGCCGGAGTTAGCCGCCTAGTTTAGGACGCCTACTCCTTTGCTCACACTCTGTCCAGTACACTCGTTCTATGTATGCTACATTTACATCTTATGGCAGCAGCACAGTAATAAGACCCTTCCAAAGAATTCTGCAGTAATAACAAACCCATATGACTGCTTCATTAGTAAACAGAGGCATGATCTTGGGCAATAAGCAGCGAATTTCCATGTGAATAGCCAGTAGCCAATAAATATAAATTCAAACTTGAACCCACTGTAAAAACAAATATTAGATTTTTCCATAAGTTTTAAAATCATTTTGATTTTAATTGAGGCTAGTTTATAATGGTAGTGAGACACCCAAGTGAGGACTGTATAAGGTCAGTAATTTATAGTAGGTATTACAGCTGTTTACATCTACACAGGCTCTGAAATAGCCACATTGTCATTGCTCGATCAAACTACATTAGTTTCTGCCTGACTGCTTAGAAAACGCCACCCCATGAAATTGGAATACCCACATTCCACGAGCCTTTAAATATTTTAATGGCTTTTCCATGGCTCTGACTCCAGTGGTCTCCCAAGGAGGTCAGCACACCCTTTTTGAGCCTCACACACCACAGCTATATTGCATGTAATAAACTTTTGTGATGAAGACAGATTTAAGGACGTTTATTTCACATCTCTATAACAGTCCACAGTGGCTCATTTGATATATTTAAAAAAGGGGTGCTGGTTTCATGAGGCTGAAGTGGGATGATAGTGGGTGTGGAACTGATGTGGCTAGTGTGTAGTTAAAATGGTTTAATGAGAGTGATGTCGTTTTTCCCCTTGCTGTAGATGTATGTTCCTGAGTTGGAGTTCCAGCGAGCTGCTAATCCCCTCTTACTCTAGTATTGGCACTTTCACGGATTCACATGCTTGAATCATTCCCTGTCATCGAGATGGGCGTCCCTGGTATATTAAAAAACAAGCATTAGCATAGCCAATAGGTCTCGCCTTTGGGACCTTATAAGTATTTAGTTATGCAGCACAATATCCTTACTGCAACAACATTTTACTGTTGCATGGCTAAAACCTTATATGGTCTCAAAGGCGAGACCTATCGGCTATGCCAATGCTTGTTAAGGTTTACCTTGAGACAGAATGCTCAAACGGAACAAGATCCTTAACTTCGGTTCTCCATTTTATGATTTTGTAATTCCCATCATGGTCTAGACCCTCTCACATCTGAGCTATTCAGGTTCTGGATTGTATGTTAAATCCATTCGCAAACCACTGCACTGAATGGGTCGTTTCACCTCAGCAAAGACCAAATATAGGTATTCTCAAATACAACCATGGTTGGTGGCGGAGTAGTGGATCTTTAGGTTGGAGTTTGCAGTTAAGCACACTCACTACCTTTTTGTCAAAATAGACGTATTGTTCATACTGGAAAAAATAAGGAAGGGTTTAATTGACTTTCAATCACCTTAATACGCCATAGTTGAGTCATCTTAAGAGTTAAAAATATGAGACCTGACATATATGCAGGAAATCTCCAAATGCCATGCAGTGACAGGTTTTCCCAATTAGTGAGCCCCACCAAATAGGTGGATGTGGACATGTAATTCTTTAACGTCTAGCACTGTATACTGAGCACCACGGTTGCTATTGATCCTAACTGTAAAGCAAAATGCAATTTTTGATGCTGAATTTTTCTTGTGCATTCAAGACTGCCAATAAAGGTTTTGTGATGGATGTCAAAATGTGTTTAAAAGCAGTGAAGGTACTGATCAAATTTACGAAAAAATTAGAAACAAAATTGTAAATACAGTGATATTTTTCATTTGATATATATATATATATATATATATATATATATATATATATATATATATATATATATATATATATATATATATATATATATATATATATATTACCCAAGACGTCTCCTCCAGTAGAAAGAAACAGGCAGCACACGAGGCTTGTGGAACATCCGCCTTTTATTTTCTCATCAGACCATGGGCATGACGCGTTTCGGGGGTTTTTCCTTTTTCAAATGCCCCCCTGGTCGAGTTGTGTCTCTTTTGCTTACAGTTCCAAAGTTAAAATTGTCCGTCCCACCTTCTAAAGTAGTGTGGGTTGCCTGGCAAACACGGCATGGAGTCGCCTCTGCCTTGGGTAGTAAACTGCATTTCCCAGCATGCAGCATTGTATGCATGCCGGCGGCGATACCAATTACCGGCTCAATTTCTTTGTTGGCTCAGCAGCGGGTGTGCCATGTCGTCTGGCGGGAGCTGTGGCACTTGTTCTGGGTTCAGGTGATGACTTCCACACTCCTCTCCCCCTTCCTCGCACTTCAGACTGTCCTGGAAAAGGAAACGCCAATGAAGTAGGGGCGTAGCTCCATGCAGGTATGGACTGTATTCACAGCATTGTCCATTGCAGGCTTGATGCGGGGTAGTCAGAGGGTCTTCCTTTTTGCGACCCCCATTAGACACTTGCGGGGGGTGCACGCCTTGCGTGTGGTTCAGCACGAGTGCTAAACACTTGCAACACGCTAAATGTTACCCAAGACGTCTCCTCCAGTAGAAAGAAACAGGCAGCACACGAGGCTTGTGGAACATCCGCCTTTTATATATATATATATATATATATATACTAGCAGCCCATCCCGACTTTGTCTGGGAGCAACAGGCTTCCCCGACCCCCGCCTGCCCCGACATTGTCCAGCAGCCAGGGCCCCTGCCCGGCCCGACCCCCGCCTGCCCCGAACTCTGCCTGCCCCGACCCCCGCCTGCCCCAACATGGGTCCCCTTACCTCAGCCGCCGTTCCTCCCGCCTGTCCGCTGCACCGTTGGCCTGTCCGCTGCTCCTCACGTCACCGCTCCTCCCCGCGCCATGTCCGCCGCTCCCCTACCTCAGCCGCCGCTCCTCCAGCCTGTCCGCTGCTCACACCGCCGCTGGCCTGTCCGCTGCTCCTCACATCACCGCTCCTCCCCCGCGCCATGTCCGCTGCTCCTCGTCGCGCTCCTGGACGCCGCTCCTCCCCGCGCTCCTGACGTGAGCACGCACGTTGCGGCTGGCGCTACTTCGGAGGGATTACTTTTTTTTTTTACTGTAAATTTTTTAAATAACGTTTTTTTTAATTTATATAGCCTATAACCATCTACACACCCTGATGATTCCAACGGTGTATCGGGTGTGTGGATTGGCGCTGTGGTTCCCGAGTTCACCCGCCTCAAAGTTCTTCCTTTATTATAGTAGTATAGATATATGAAAATTATAGAACTTAGTCCTAATTTCATCAATAGATCACTATCTTTTTACCACCTGTACATTAGCCCTTGGGGGGAGGAATGCAAAAAGTAATCCTCATGAGGAATGGAGTGTAAGAGATTCATAACACCAATGTCATTGCAAAGGTACAGGGTACACATAGCGCTCCCGAATTTCAATTAGACCTGCTACTGTGTCCCAATGGTATCATGAGGAAAAAGGCGACAGGCATGCTATCTTACTATCAGTACTAGCCAAACCACCCTGCTTCCATAATATGTCAGAAGATGAGAGCTCCAGCACATGCATTGGCTGTTCTTATTTACACTTCCCTTTCACTGCCACCAATTCTACAGTTGTAGTCCTGGACTCTGGTGGCAACTCCTTATCGTTGTTTATAAAATAGTCACTGCTGTGATTATATGGTACTGGCAGACAAAAATGAGCAGCTATAATCTGATTTGGGAGGTGGCATTTAAGTGACATTATTTGAACCAATATAGATAGTAAATTGTGAGAAATTGGGTTGTTGGCTGAGTGAGGTGTTAACCATACTAAAGCAAGAGCACCAGTCCATTTCAGGGTGAAACACAAAAGTCATTAAATTAACCTGTAAAAGTAATTAAATTAACAGTAGTTTGGCACAAAAGCAATCAGGCTTAACGTAGAGGCAATGTGTAAAGTATTCATGCAGCACACAAAGAGAAATACAATGGAAACATCACACAAGAAAAATCCCATGCTAATTTAAACACATAGGGTAACAATAATACATTATTTGACACAGAAATGACAAAAATACAATCAGAAGAACTGAAGTTATGATCTTTTAAAGTTTATGGTAAAAACTGAAGCATAAAATATCTAAGCATTATGCGTGGACATTTAATCACATGATATAGGGTCAAAGTAAAAAAATATGGCTGACCGCAATGGAAACAAAGGGTGGATTTTGACTATTTGGCTCTTAACTTTGGACTTAGAAGAAATTCCAGCAAAAAGTGGTCTGAGAAAGGTTAAGATCAGCAGGGCTAGGCTGCAAGTAGTGTCTGAAAAGGAGGTGTCTTCGTTGTTGGAAGTTGAACTTTCAACAACAAAGACGCCTCCTTTTTGGACACCGCCAGCAGCCTAGCCCCGCTGAACTTTAGTTTTTTCAGACAACTTGTAAAGGTGTATACCATAAACCCAGGGCCTTTACTTTGAATGTTACTCGTGGGCTGCAGCACTGATTTTGCCACCCACCGAAGTAGCATTTTAAACCTGTCTAAGCCCTGCCAGTGCAGGGATTGTGTGTATGGTTTACTGTCACTTTGACCTGCCATTTAAAACTACTTGCCAAGCCTTTAAAACCCCTTTTATTACATATGTCACTCCTAAGGTAGGTTCTTAGGGGCATGTCCTTGTAGTGATAAACAGCCTATTTCGGTTTTCACTACTGTGAGGCCAACCCAGCTCATGGACCAGCATTTAGAATTCCTTAATATCATTTTAAGCTGTAATTTCTGATCAGAGAGTAGAAGCTTTTTCATGTTTGATATGTTTGGAGTGGTAATGATAAATCCTCCTTACTGGTGAAATTGTATTTGACATTCCTGTTTGTTGGACTTGGCCCTTAGGGCAGGTTCACCCCTAGACTTTTTGCCTTATTTGTGACCCTGTGTTAGTGATTTTTGGGTCTCTGCGCACTTTCCCCTGGGTCCCAGAGTGAAAGTGCGTGCGTGTAGTATGGCTGGCCTGCCCTCCCATAGGAATGCATGGGGAATGTGTGTGTCCCTGGTAGTTCCTGATGCGTGGGGAGTGCAGGCTCGAGTTTAGTATGTATAAACTTGTGAGAGTGAATGCTGCGAGATGGTGTCTGCGGCATGTATGTGTCTAGAAGGGAAGTGCTACTTCTGGACATTGAGATATGTGTGCAGTGAGGGTGCTGGAGCGTGATTGGCTGGAGCTGGCTGGCATGCCAGGCTCCAGGAAGTCTGGATGGGTCTGCCCGGTGGTGAGTGGGAGATTAGCATGAGTGATGTGTGGGAGGAGTGTACCTGTGTCCTGGATGGGCTGGGTTTTCCCCACACAATGCTGGCTCCGCCCCCCTGTGGTGTGTCTAACGACCCTAGCCTCCCCAGTGAAAGAAATGGGTGGTTGAGCCATCAAGAGTGCTCCAGAACCAGCTGCGACTGGTTTTCCCCCCACCCTGCACCCTGAAACAAAGGATTTGTCAGTATAAGAAGGGGCTGTGTCCCCACTGAAAATGTTCTGCTTTTGGATCCTGCCAGAGGGGGCTTTTGCTGCTGCTGGGGCCAGGAGGACCGCCACTTGGGGAGTCTCCCTGCCTGGAGACCCAGTGTGCTGGCTCTGGCCCAGCCTTGCCCCCCTGCCTGCCTCCAGCCCTGCTGGAGCCCTGTCCGGTCCTCCAGTACTGGGGAGCACTGAGGACTTCTTGCTTGCAGCCTGAGAGCGCTGCTCTCTGCCCTTCAGCGCTGGGAGCGCTGAAATCGCCTGCCTAGCGCTTGGAAGCGCTGGATTTTGCCCCTAGCTCTGTGAGCGCTGTACTTTGTCCTGGAGGCGCTTGGGAGCGCCTGCCCTTCGTTGCTAGCGCTGCTAGCGCTGGGTGTGCACCGCCGGTGCCCACCCGGCATCTGATCGCCCCGTGTGGCGAGTTGGCGGCGCGGGTGCCACCCCGCTCATTGCCGCGTTGTTTTTGCCCATTTTGTTGATCTACGAGGGAGCCCACTCCTCGGATCACCTGGGAAGCCGCCTGCCTGCCTAAAAGCGACCCGGAAGTGGTTGGGGGTCCGCCCAATCCTAGCGTGGCCCAGGAGAGGCCGACCGGAAGTCCCGCCTCTGACGCTGGGCCGGGAAGAGAGAAGCTGCCGGCCGGATCCCCGAGGCTCCCTGAGTGGAGAGGAGAGCCCCGGGACCAGCGGGAGAGACCCGCCTCCGCTGGAGACCAGCCGGTGAGTGTGGCCGTTCTGGAGGGAGGGGCGCCGGGACACATTGTCGGTGTCCGCCCCTCCCCCTGCCCCCCTCGGCAGCGCGACCTCGCGCCCTCGTGTGGAAGAGCCCAGAGAGGCTCGGGGGCATTGCGTGAAGAGAGCCCAGCGAGGCTCCAACGACAGGGCGCCATTTCTTGTTTAGAGAGCCAGAGAGGCTCGCGAGGGCATTTGCTACGAGCCCAGAGAGGCTCTGAGGGCCATTTCGGTCGTGAGCCTGCAAGGCTCTTGCCGGGCATTTGTCTTTGCTTTGCTTTGCATTTGTCTGTCTTTGCAGCGAGGCTGCACCTGTTGTTGCTGGAGTCCTGAGAGGCTCAGCAGCACGCTTGTTTGTTTAAGAGCCTGAGAGAGGCTCACCAGTGCCACAGTGGTGGTTCTTTGAGCCCAGAGAGGCTCCAACGTTGCCCTAACTTTCCCTGCTCCAGTTGCCCAGCACTTTGTGGGCAACTGCCACGTTTAGGCCCTGACATTGGGACACCGGGACTGTCACAGGTGGTGACTGATTTAAGTTTTGCGCAATGTTATTGCTACACCTCTGAATGTTAATGCATCATGTGTTTTGTTTTTACACCCCTATAGGTATTGTGATGTGTAGGTGGTTGTTTTCTCCCTAGTACAGGTGGTGCTAGTGAGGTCCTGTTACCAGTGAATACTGGTTGTGTGCTACACTGATTTTACTTTCTAAAGTGCTATTTCTGAAAGTATTGCTTCTAAAAGTGCTGATACCCTTGACAGTGGTCCAAGTGGCCCTGTCCTGTACAAATATCCCTTGTAAATTCCGCCCGTGCCTGTTGGCACAGTGTAACAAGATGTGTGTTTTATCTGATGTATATTTATTATAATACAAAGGCTATTTTTATATAACCTTGAGTGGAGTTTTTCTTTGTGGTGGGCCTTTGGTTGTTGTTGCTGGGGTGCGTGCGCAAATACTTAACTTACATCGCCTCCAAGTTTAGCCTTGACTGCTCGCGCCACGTTACCTAGAGGGCGAGTAGGGGTTATCTTGGCGTGTAACTCCCTTGCCCTGACCCTTAGAAATGGCAATCCCTGACTGACCTCGACGCGAGTCTTGGCCGGCCAGGGTCCCGTTTCTAACACTGTTTTAGAAATGCCATATTAGAAAGTGGGCATTTCTCTGTACCTACTGCTCTTTGTGCCTGACAGCCTGTCTCCAATACACATCTGAGCTGCATTTTGTGCATTCCCTCTAGACAGACTCAGGAACAGCTGGGTGTGACAGAGGACTCATCTGCATTCTGATAGTCTTCCTGGACAGGAAGAGGGAGAGGTGGCTAACACTTATATCTGAATAGTCTGTGCGTTGTTCTTACAGAAAGCACTGATATACCCCCTCCTCGTGGTTATCGTGACAGACAGGATTGGGTTGAAAGGGATCCTTGTGAACTTCAGGGAGTTATTTTAAAGTCACCCCTTACATCAAAGGCACTTTTGGTTATAAGTACTGGATCTCTGACCCACTGAAATCAGGAATTTCTGCATCTTGAACAGAACCTCTGTCAAAAGGACTACTCGGCTGCTTAAAGGACTCAACTGGACTGCTTTTTTGGAAGGACTGCTCTTCTGTTTGTTGTCCTGCTGCCTGCTACAACCTGCTCTGCTGAAAAGAGAGCTGGACTCTGCCTTCCCTCCAAGTGATCTCCATGGGCTTGCTGCCTTGCACCCTGCTGGAATCTGCCTTCTGTGAGTTCTACCCATGCCTAAGGAGCTCCCTCCAAAGCTTTGGGCCTCAGAAGTGAGTTCTGCAGTTGTTTTTATCACATACAGCTCCTGGACCTCTCTTCTACGCATTTCCGACCCCCAAGAGGCGCACCTGATGTCTTGGGTCCTTCCAAGTGGTTTTTGGACCCCTGAAATCAAGCTTTTGTACTCTTCGTAAACACGAATGGGCTTGCTCGCATTGAGACTGCACCACTTGATGGATCAGTGTGAGCGCTGCAACATCATCTACTCGCAGAGCAAGCATCGCTGCCAGTGAACACGACGACTAGTCTGCCAACCGCGATGCCTGGCTGACTCTTCCTGACATTGCTCTACTTGCTGCTGGGAACGAATGGGGCTCAAGCTAATTTTTGCTTCATCTTGAACCTGAACTTTGGATTTACCCCTGTATGGAGCGACCAAAAGTAACCTTTTAGAGTGATTGACTTCAAAGCACTGTTTTTGGATCATTCTTTAAAATGTCATAACTCAGGTTCTACTTTTTGGATGTTTGTCATGTTGGTGTAGTTTTATTCATAAAAATATATCTATATTTTTAAACCTGTGCGGAGTCTTTTTGTGGTGTATTCATTGTATTACTCTGTGTGTGTTGCACAAATACTTTACACTTTGCCTTTGTAGATAAGCCTGACTGCTCTGTGCCAGGCTCCCAGAGGAGGAGCACAGGTTATCTTATTGTATATCTACCGTACACTGACTAGAATGGTGGTTCCTGCCTAGCCTGAGTGCATATGTCAGCCAACAAGGAATTCCATTTCTAACAGACTGGAAGTAGAACGTTTGGTAGATTCAGCCCTCCTACAGCACTTTCTGTACTTAACTGGGAGAAATATACTTTTTACATTTTTCAATTACAGCAGTTGTGTGTTTTATATTTGTGGTAATTGTGTAGTTGGAAACTAGACAAAAAGAAGAGTAGTAATGTGCAGGGTCAAAAGCAAAAATACAGTCAACTCGACAGAAGATGTAGCTGGGGTACCACAGCAGAAGTGCACGGTTCCTTCATTGTTATTTAGTGTACTTGAAAGAAGGGGGTCTTCCATTTTTTTTCCTAGAAGTGTTTAGGTGGATTTTTGCTAATGTTTACATTTCATAGCTCGCCTTGGTACAGTAGCTACTAGAGAATGGTTGCAATGAGTCAGATAGGGATTGTGGTGGGAAGAAGCATATTTCATTAAATTAAGGGGCTGAATGAGGACACATACTATAACGTGGTGAAAGAAAGACATCACTTTTCATGGAAAGCACAGGTTGCAGCAATCAACATTGGATGAATAGAGGCACATTGTTGTATGGAGACCTTTTCCTAGAGATGCTTTGATTTAACTATATAAAACACCCAGTGATCACGTTTTTTTCAGTCATGTGCAAAAATGATGCGAAAAACAAACTCACACAAATAATGTTTTCCAACTGATCGCTATATATTTGGGTGTATTCAGCCCTTTGTACTAAAATGTGAAACAATTACAGCAAATGGAATTTAAAACATTCCTGCACTATTTATTAGCAAACTTTCAGCATTTTACGCTTGTTTTTACTGTCAGCGCACAGCCTTTTGATAAACCGAGCTTCAAACCAGCGTCCCTGTTTTTAGACCTACTCCTGGATAAATTGAGAGTTCCTTCTAAAGTACAGAGCCTTTTAAGGCAACACTTTCACAGGACACATTTTGGAGATGTTTTTATGTTCCTAGTGCAGCCTGATTTCTCTTATTCAAGAATCAAGCTTATAACCTCATTATTTTAATGGCAGACACGATGCTTCTGGTTCAGCCCATGCTGCCACAGGATGCACTGGGTGCGGTTACCAGGTAAAATCAGTAGGTAATCTTAGCAGCCACAATTATGACTAAGTGTGATTTTCGCTCTGATGAATGGTGTGCTCATTGTATGTGCACAGATGTAGCAGAATTGGAAATATAAGAATTGTATGTAGGATTCTGAACATTTTAAAAGGAAGAATCACAACCTTTAACTATTTGTCATAGTTATTACATTATTACATTATGACCGCTGTTCATATATTGAAATGAACCATTCTTATAGTGTTCTGCTTTACTAAGATATCTAAGAGCAGCAATCAGTTTCATAGCTGCACAACTTAAGTCCCCTTCCTGCCTCTCCATCTGGCAGTTACTATTTCTTACATAAGGTATACTAAAATCCTAAACACATATGTCCACACATACAATAGCAGATTTGTATCATACCAGATTATGTACTTAATAGTGCTGTGGGGACAAATACACGGGATAAACTTTCTATAAAAAATGATACATTGCAATGTAATACAATAAAATGGTCTTGTTGTGAAATACACATAGTTGATGGTTGTGAGAAAGTGACACTTTTAGAATGCTCACTCCACTTTTTCCTGACTTCAAATGCTAGTTTTCAAACTCTAGACACTGGGACACTGATGCCCAGTTTCCGTTGTATGTGCTCCGAGCCCTAAAACTTGGTTACATTTGCTAATCCCCTATTAACATATTTAGCTTTAATCGGAGGCCATAAGATATGTGCAAGGAAAAAAAGCAGTTAAATGTCAACTGTAGACTGCAGCACTTATTGTGTCATCTAGTAGAGTGGCAAAGAAGTCATGGCTTCAGACCTACCTGTGTAGCCCAACTACTGCATCTTTTTAAACCTGCAGAAGAAGCTGTCAAAATAACCCTTTTCGACAGGAAAGAACTCTAACTTTTAAATATTAAATAAATCACCCCTCTGCAGGCCATGTAGCCAACTTGGTGGGGTACCTGGGGCCTCATTTATGAGGCTGTGCGTCACTTTTTTACGACGCCGGTGCGTCACTTTTTGTGACGCACCAGCAGCGTAAAAAATGTGCCTTGTTGCACCATATTTACAAAGTGACGCATCTAGGTAGATGCGTCACTTTGTAAACCCCTGCGCTACATTATAGCTGCGCCAGGTATAATATATGCAGGGGGGCGCTCTGACGCAGGAAAAGGTCATAGAAGTGACGCAGTGAAATCTATAAGATTTCACTGCGCAACTTCTAGGACGCAAATGCGTCAATTTCTTACGCCTGCCTCACAGCAGGCGTAAGACTGACGCAGGTCCTTTCACATGGGGCTTGCCCCATGTGAAAGGACACATTGCTGGAGTTGCGTGACTTTTGTGACACACTCCAGCAATGCGTCCCTTTTGCGCCATCCAGATACGCCAGAGATACTGACGTATCTGTAACTCCTTGCGCCATGATGCGTCATACTGTAAATATGACGCATCATTGGTGTTGCAAGGAGGGCGCAATGAAAAGTGACGCATCACTGTTTTCACGCAGCGATGCGTCACTTTTCATAAATGAGGCCCCTGGTATTTACGATTGGTGCATACAAGAATTCAGTGTTGTCATGTGCCTACAGTTACTAGACCCCAAAAGGTATTTTCATTGCAAAGGGTTATAGCTGTTGCATGAGAAATAAAAAGTTCACATTAAAATCATATCTCTGTTACCTATGGTTTTGGAGAAACTGCCGGATTAATTCCAATTTTGTTTTAAACATTATTACAAATCTAATTCAGTGGTGAAGTCAGATTTTTTATAAATATTTGGGAAAAGTGCCTTATTAAAGTTAGACTTTGTCTGCTGGGACCTCCAGTAGGCTACTTTGTATTAGACTGCCAGCAGCTGGCCAGTCATTGCTTCCCTTTAATGAGGAGTGCAAACTGCTCCCAAACAGAAACAATGGCTTAGACATTTTGCCATAAAAGCTGAGTTCAAGGTATGGGACACATATTAGCTCAGGAAGGACATATTTCAAGGGTTGAGCAACTTCAAAAACTTGAAAGCGACCCAAGTGAGGCCTGATATTCACAGTTAAGTGTAAAGGGAGCCAGTATGGCGTCAGACCTGTGGGAGGGTAGCTGGCCCCAACACCAGTTTGGTATAGTTGCAGTGGAGGGGGTGGCTCTTTTCCCTAAACATACCCCTTACTGGTACCCCAGCAATCCCCAAGAGCAGTAAGGTTGCCGTCTTGAATTGTACTTGTGCCCAGTGGTCTAGTTGGCAGCAAGGCAAATGGGATGTACTGCACAGATAGGAAGGTTTGCCCTTTGCAATGTTTCTTTAATTGGTTAGGGAGTGTCCAGGGGTGACACCACCTGCTGGCTAGTGAAACCTCTAAAAGTCGCACCTAATCCACAATCATCAGAACACTCTGTGGACCAGTGGATGAACAGAAGAAGACCAATCTGGCTGTTTCAGAATTTGTGTGGACACCTGAAGGGCTGGACCCTCTCACACTTCTACCCAAAACTAAGAAGTGAACATAATACGCTGCAAGAGTCCATTTACTTGAAGGTTCCAGCCGACCGGTAGCAACTCGACCTGAACTGAGCCCACTGATCACCACTGCTGGAGTAAGTCCAGACCCCTACATGCTATTCCTGAGGTACTTGGAACCTTAGAAGTGACCATGAGAAACTGCTTCAGAAACTAAGAAATGTTAGAACTTAAAAAATGTACGGTCTTCCAAGGCCTCCACACCTCAAGGAATAAGTATTCGATTTCGAAGTGACTTTGTTGGATACAGCTTCAGGCTTGACGTACTGGGTGATTTGGAGCTCATTAAAGAGACTAAGTCCAAAGGCAGAAATCATAAATGGGCGAAGGCATGAAAAATATCTACCAGATGCAAGGATAATGAGAACATTTGAATTACTCCTGCTTAAGGCTTTTCCGGCCAGAACCAATGACTTCAGTGGGACCTCGTTCAACAAGTATCTGACTTCAAGGGAATTTAATCAGATGCAGCCTGGAATCTAGACCCAGTCGAGGATTTTGATTTCCATTTCAGCAATTTAGTCAACAAGCATTGAAAATGCAATAGGTCTCGTATTTGCTTAAGTTAGAGCTATTGGCATTGTAAGTGGCATTGTAAATTACTATGTCATTGTTATTTACAATGTAAATAGCTCAAACTGGCCTAAATGCGAGACCTATTGTAGTGCAAATGCTTGTTCCTGTTAGCAATCCCAAATATCAACCTTTCACTTTCTGGGCTTACCTCAGAACTGCCCACGTCCCTCTCATCAAACGCCACACCCCATGGCAAGGCGATCACCAACCCACCTATACAATGGAAGGGTGATCCGAGACACCATTCCCAGCCACTTTTGTTAGGCACCAGAGCCACTGCATCATGAAAAGACTAAAGCCTGGAGATGGAGCAAAAATGATTTGCTCAGTCTCAGGAGAAAAGAAATGATTGCAGCAGACAGTGTATTTCCAAAGAATCCTCTCCAAAGTAGCAAGTTCAGACTCTTTTCCTAAATTTTCTGTTGGACAATAGTAAGAGGTAGTTGAACCCAGGTAACCCTGGTAAAAGGGGCAGAGACAATAACATGAAACATATTCTTTTTCCAGAGATTCCAAAGGAGAACGGTGACCCATGATGACCATCTATCAGAAATGAGTGATTCCCTGTCAGTTGAAGTGAAAGAAGACAAATACTCTGATGTGTCACTATGTGACTACTATTGAGTTACCCACTCTTAGTGGAACACCTTCCTCTCCCGTGCCCCCCAGAGCTATTGTGTGACCTGATATGGTCTAAGAGAGGATCCCAGGCCTTCTCAGTGATACAGAGTTCCATAGTTTTCTTTTATTTCTCTTGTCTGTCTCTTATAGTTTTGGGGAGAAATGTGGTGTTGTGCATGCGATGCAGCCCACCTTAACTTTCCTGGATCTCATAGTGTCTGTGGTTAATATGGTTGTGTCCAATTGCTTGAAGTTGCTAATAAAAGGAGCTGGTTGAGCTCCGGAAGGGGTTCATTTCTGGTAAGCCGAGTTCTGTAATTTGAATTTGAATGTCCCATGTAGGCTTTATTCTGCTAGGTGGCCTGCACTCGTGCTCTGGCCATTGCCTGGCTGGCATCTCAAATTCCAATTGTACCAAAGCACTTCCATCATTCCATTCATGATTCTCCACCTTCACACACAGATGTAGTTAAGAAAAGCAAACCTTGCAACATTCAAGAAATGTTTTATTGTATTCTGTGCTTTAAATGAAAATATATAAATACTGCAACTCACGACCTGGGGCACCTGATTGCTTCTAAGAAGTACTGGTACTCCCCCAATAATTGTTTTGCAGCATTGCTGAGAAGTGTAGGTACTCTCCTTTTCACCTTGAAGAAGTGCAGGTGTTCGGTACCGGATAGTACTGCCCATTTAAACATTTAAAGCACCGATTGTATCATTATTTATATTACGGTTTCATTTGCTCTTGCGATGCCTGACTAACTCTCAGTGCTTGAATAAGCACCTACTCTGCATGTATCACTTATATGGCGCTTCTTAACCCTGGGGTGGACACAGAGGGCTCCAATTTTCATACAGACTGTAAGCTACAATTGAAAATAGCGAGACTCGGTGTGAAGGAGAGACATTGATAAATCCGGAGTTTGAGGAACAACAGTCTTTCCTGAGAGAGAACATAAAAACAGAAGTACATTTGGCAGAACAGCGGGACTCTCCTCTTCCATCTGGGTTGACTGGTCGAACTACTAGTCCCTGGGCAGCGAGAGCATCAGCATGGCCGAGCCGCCGAAGAGGCCTGGCCAACAACCGGACGGATTCTGCTTCCAGGTTGCTTCTGGACTCCAGCCTCATGGGATTGGCGGGGGGAGCTGCCTGGAATGTCTGAAATAATTCCGCTTCCGGTGGAAAGGGAACAGCCCTTTTAATGCAGCAGGGCTTTCAAATCTAACTCTGTGATCATACCACCGGGCGGGGGTTCTCACTGCACTCGTCAACCCACAGAACTACTACCGCCATGGCATGGCAACAACCCCGCAACAAGAAAAAATTATGACTCGTTCCTGGGAAAACTCGGAGGAACTTTGGCAAGAAGAAAAGTATTAAAGTAAAAAAATAAATAAGTAAATGGAGCGCAGTGTCAACATTGTGCTTTAAATCTGGAATAAAATAAATAAATAAACGGAGCGTGGTGTCCCTAAAGCGGGCACCGTGCTCCAGGAATGACGTGAGTGGTTTGTACGCGCATCACCGCAAATGCTACTTTGCCGGCGATCAGCTTGCAATAAAGCTCATGCACGTGCGCTCTTGTGCGCATTCTGACAGGCTGATCGCCGGCAAAGTAGCGTCTCTGAGAGCCCCAAAATGTCTCAGCCGAGATCAGGGCATGTGCTGGATCAGGCCGAGACCTAAAATTGAATATTTTTAACCAAGATGAACCAGTTAGTGTAACATTTGCTCCATTATGGTTGGCCTGAAACTGCACTTAGTTACCTTCACACGATAGTGGTAAAGGTTTATCCTTTCAACTGTAATCTTTTTAAACCAAAGTTTTCTTCCAGGACTAAGATATCCTATTTTCAGACACAATCTTCTGGCATTATTGCTGTCATGGGAGATCTAGAAGTACCTGCTGAGACTATGCGCTCACAGCCAGACTTCACAAAGCTGGATTAAAGGAGCCGCTCTCGACTGGATCCAATCCTTTCTCACCAGCAGAACCCAGAGGATCAGACTCTCCCAACCCACCAATATCAACTGCAGAGTACCCCAAGGATCTTCGCTCAGCCCCACGCTCTTCAACATCTACATGGCCCCCCTCGCTGCCATCGTCAGAAAGCATGGGCTCAGTATTGTAACCTACGCCGATTACACCCAGCTCATCCCCTCACTCATGAAGAATCCTGAAGACACCAGACTCTGCTTCCAGGAAGGAATAAAGAAAGTGGCAGCCTGGATGAAGGACAGCGGCTTGAAGCTCAACTCAGAGAAGACCGAGGTTCTCATCCTTGGACCCTGCACCTTTGCCTGGGACACCACCTGGTGGCCTCCCGCCCTTGGGTACCCACCCACCCCTACAGAACACGCACGAAAACTCAGCATCATCCTTGACTCCTCCTTCTCCATGAACCGTCAGATCAATGCTGTCACGTCTGCTAGTTTCAACTGCCTGCGCATCCTCCATAAAACCTTCAAATGGATCCCCCCGCCTGCAGAAAAATCATCATCACCCATGCTCTCATAACCAGCAGACTAGATTATGGCAACACCCTATGTGCCGGAATGAATAGAACTAACACAAGCTACAAACCATCCAGAATGCCGCAGCCAGACTCGTCCTCGGAACACCGTGTCACAAACACATAACCCAACACCTACGAAAACTCCACTGGCTCCCTGTCGAGAAGAGGGTCACCTTCAAACTCCTCGCCCATGCTTACAAATCCCTCAACAACATCGGACCCAAGTACCTCATCAAGAGAGTGTCCTTCAACGTACCCAAGAGGGACCTCCGCTCTGCCGACCTTTCCCTGGCAGAGGTCCTCCGCATCTCCAGGAACAGAACAGATGGGAGAGCCTTCTCCTACATCGCAGCCAAGACCTGGAACAAGCTCCCTGTGAACATCAGATGCCCCACGGTCCTGCACACGTTCAGGAAGGATCTCAAGACCTGGCTCTTCGACTGATCTGGATCCGACCAGAAGAGACAGCTACCTTGCTCAGAGGAAGACACACCACTCACCATTGCCTGCTCCAAATCTGAGCATGTTTAACCACTCAGACACTCTTAATGACATGCCCTCATAAACCATGTTCAATGCAGAGTAATTATTTAAGGACAAAATCTCTGATGTGCTCCTCCAACAAAATCTGCACTCAACAATTTGAGAAATAACTAAAATAAAATCACAATGAAGGCCAACCAGACAAGTGGATCATTCTCCTTCATAAAGCATGTTGTTAATCTCAATTCTACCTCAGTGAGTGTTCCATTCGAGATGATATCAGGAGGCAGATTGTGCTTTCCAGGTGGTCCACATTTAGCTCTCAGAAGGATAAGCTGAGATTAAAAAAGTATACTTTTCTGCAGCCTTTACACTTATACGTTAGTCCAATCAGGGCTATTCTGGCCTAGCCTACAGGCTGAATTTTGATGTGGCTAAAAAGGTCTGTTGAAATAAATATACGATTTTATGAACATGTTAAACCCCTTTGTAGAGTTCCTATGGCTACCATCAATTTACATTACAATTGGGTGCTATGAAATACCTTGTATTTGCATTTATATATTGTTAGAAATGGGATCTCTGGTTGGCTAAGACTTGCGCCAAAGCCAGGCAGAGACCACCACTTTAGTCAGGGCAAGGGAGTTACACGCCACAGATAACCCCTGCTCACCCCCTTGGTAGCTTGGCATGAGCAGTCAGGCTTATCCTGGAGGCCATGTGTAAAGCATTTGCACACGCACACAGCAACAACATCCCAGGCACACTACAAAAGGAACTGCACACAAGGTTATATTAAAAATAGCCATTGTATTCTCAAAACACATTAGAATAGTAAACACATATAATACATGGTGCTACCTAGCACTGGGTCATATCTACAAGGGATTATTTACACCTGACAGGGCCCACTGGACCCCTGTCAGGACTATCACAAAGCGAACTTTGTAAAAGTTAAACAGATCATAAACGTACGGTACAACCAGTAACCACCGGTAATCCCTGTACTTAGCATCAGCCTGTAACATAAACTACATTATGCACAGTATCACCTCAGGTGCAAATTACATTCTGCGCCAACCTCACCAGCATAAACACATTATGCAATCATCTCACAAGTTTAAACGTCTTAGACCCTAACCTCCTAAGTATAACTCACATTAGGAAATAATCACACAGTGGAACATAATCTCACTAGCATTAACCATAATAGGCAAAGCAACCTCATACATAAAACTACATTTAGAGGTGTCAAATCAGAGTGCGTAAATCATACTACATGAATCACATTTCCTAGCAACACATAAATCACATAGTCTCCTAAGAAAGACCATAGTAGAGGCATATGGCCATATCTGAACTGGGGTGGTGTGAAGTGTAAATAAACAATGGATTTAGGCCCAGATCTCTGTACTGGGGTGAATGTATGACATTGTTCTGCATTCTGTCCATCAACTGCTGTTTTTGCATTTGTCACCCAGAGTGGGATGGGTATGCTCAGACGTGAGTCTCATGCTCTCCACACCACTGGAGTCAAGCTATCCTTGCTGAAGATGGCTGATAGCCAGAAACCGGTCCTAGGATGCTTGATTCCGGTCCAGGAAAGACATGGCTTGGCAGTTTGGGCTGGACTGTTCCCTTGAGACACAGGGTCAAGGCGGATTTGCATATGGCCATGTCTGAACTGGGGTGGTATGGAGTGCAAAAAAAAACAAAGGATTTAGGCCCAGATCTCTGTACTGGGGTGAATGTATGACATTGTTCTGCATTCTGTCCATCAACTGTGTTTTTGCATTTGTCAACCCGAGTGGGATGGGTATGCTCAGACGTGAGTCCCATGCACTCCACACTACTGGAGTCAAGCTATCCTGGCTGAAGACGGCTGATAGCCAGAAACCGGTCCTAGGAAGCTTGATTCCTGTCCAGGAAAGACATGGCTTGGCAGTTCGGGATGGACAGTTCCCATGAGGCACAGGGTCAAGGCTGATTTGCATATGGCTATGTCTGAACTGGGGTGGTGTGGAATGCAAAAAAACGATGGATTTAGGCCCAGATCTCTGTACTGGGGTGAATGCATGACATTGTTCTGCATTCTGTCCATCAACTGTTGTTTTTGCATAAATTACATTAGGGCCTGGCGCCCTATTTACCTCCCAGTCCTACTGGCCAACAGGCCATCTCAAAGGAGCTCAAACGTCCTGTGTCCAGAATGTCACGGCTGCTGCCTAGCAGCTGAATCCAATTGCGCCATTGCACAAACCTAAACGGTGCAGCTGGCACTAAGTGCTGCGCAGCTGTGAAGAAAAGGGGGCAAAAAGGAGTGCATCTAACTGCTAACTGCAAAAGGGCAACCCCAAACTGTTGCAGCTGCCTGCGCTCTTGCAAGGCAGCTGGGAAAGATGGCCAGCAAAAACAAGCACTGGCACTAAACGTGTACCTCAAATCCCACTGGGGCTCTAAAATCAATATGGCCCCTACGCTGCTCCAGGCAACGACAATGTGCCTCGGGGGAGCTCATCTGGTGCCGCATTCAGGCCCCCCAATGCGCTGGAGCACACGGGCTCTCCTTAAACAAATGCACCAAAAGTATTGGCCCCCATGGTGGAGCGGCCTGCCTTCTGGCAGTCCCGCTCATGGTATACAAACATGGTGCCTTCACTGGCACCATAACACAGGTAAAGCCCCTACTCACCGAGGCTCTCAGGAGGGGGAATCCTCTTTGGTGGGACCGGCTTCGGCTTTCTCCTGCTTCTCTCTTGCTGGCGCCTGCGGGGCTCTCCTTCACTCATGGGAGCCCCGCATATGCGTGCGCAACCTCTGGAACGCCTATAACTTCACCCGGGACCCCTCCTGAGACCCGGGGCTTCAGGGGCGCAATGAGGGCTCCCACCGGCTCACAGGAGCCCTGCTTAAGCTGACTACGCCTCCCCACTTCACCCGGGGCTCCCAGCAGTTCAAGGGAGGCAACTTTTTCTTCTCTTGGGCACTGGTCCAGTGCGGGATGGGCTCCTGCCTGGATTCTGTCACTCTGTCCTTCACCAGCGGCGTGCGCGGGACTTCCCTTGAGAATCCGGAAGTCCCACCCGCCGTTAGGCACTACATTGCTTGATTTCTGGTTTTGGGGCAGCGGCAGTGATTTTTATCGCAATAAGGATGCGATGTGGGCTCCCGCCAACACTGCGTCACTGCGGGGTGGACACTCGCTTTTTAAGATAAGCATAAGGTGCCATGTAGGTTGGGCATCCACTATCTAAATAAAAAAAAAAGCGTCTGGGCTCCCGCCTCAGTCATATCATGGGGGAATCCCTCAGAGGAGGATTCCCTCTTAAAGAGGCGGCAGCTCAGCGCTGCACAGCCCCTATGCTCTCTCTCAAAATAAAGGGCCAATTAAGATAAAGCGCTCCCAGGTGCTAGGGGAAAAAGCACAAAGTCACTTTAAGGTTCTGGAGGTCAGGAACAGAGCAGGCAAAGTCCATGGAAGGGTTTCAGGGGCAGAGCTGGGCCCAGGGGCAGCACACAGGGCCCTCCAGTCGGGAGGCAGCCCCCATGGCGGTCCCTCCTGGGCCCCAGCAGCAGCAAGCCCCCCCTAGTCAAGTGAACAACCAAAGTCCAAGGAAGAGGTTCAGGGGCAGAGCTGGGCCCAGGGGCCAGTGCACAGGACCCTCCAGCAGGGAGGCAACCCCCATGGCGGTCCCTCCTGGGCCCCAGCAGCAGCAAGCCCCCTCCTCCATCAGGATCAGGAACAGAACAGGAACATTTTCATGGGGTCACAGCCCCTATATTTATACTACCTCTCCCATTGTGTCAGAGGACAGGGCTTGGGGATACCTGTCAGAACTGGTTTAGGGGAGCTTTGCAGCACCTCAGGGATCAGATGCATCACAGTGGGTGGATCCAGCATTGTGGAGGGAAGGCACAGCCCTATTCAGGTCCAAGGTGCAACTCCTCCCTCCCATCTGCATGCAGATCTCTCTATTAACCACTGGGCAAACTCCCCCTGTCTCCTGGAGACACCCACACCTCTCAGCTCCTATCAATCACAAGCAAGAGATTGACATCAGGCAGGCAGACACACAGAAATGGCAACTTCTAAAAGTGCCATTTCTCCACCAGTCACCATATATCTGCACATACCATTACGCAGCATTTATTCTCACAAGTTCATACATACCAAACTTGCCCCTGCACTCCTCTCATACCAGGAATTAACATGGACACGCATATCCCCATGAATTCCTATGGGAGGGCAGGCCAATGTCACCACACGCACTCAGAGAGTACACGCACTTTACACTAGGCCACAGTGCTAAAGTCACTATGTCAGAGCTTAAGGCAAAAAGTTCAGGGGTGAACCTCCCAAACGGGCCAAGTCCAACATATATTTATTAAGCAGACCTTATAACAGATATTTCTAGTTTCTAGGTGCAAGAAGGTGAGATTAAGAGAGATAGGATGAGGCAGACTGTAACATCAAATAAGTAAAAGGGGGACTGAAATGAAAAAAGGGAAATGAGACAGAGGTTACAGGTCATGTAAGGCAAGTTAGCTACTAAAAAAACATGACATTTCCAAGGAATAAACAATGTAAACACAATGAGGTGTTCATAGTTATCTGATGTGATGAAGCTCTAGGGGAAGTTATCTGATGTGATGAAGCTCTAGGGGACTTTGACACCTCTACAGGCAGGAGGGAGAGTGTTCTATAATTCTGTGCCTAGCATGGAGAATTGTTTCCCCCAAACGTTTTCCTTCCCCACTTGGCTGCAGAGTGCTTGAAATCTTGCTGGAGCAGAAATCGTTTTTTACTTTTTTAGGGTAGTCAGGTCAGTAAGATATATGAGGGTTCTAAGGTGCGTTGCTTTACAAATGCTGCAGAGGGTATTTGGGTTGATTTGTTGACTGATGGTTATCAATTGTTGTTAGGCTTGATAGGGTGAACCGTTCTCTGATATCAGAAAATAAATGATTCTCATTGCTCTGATTTGGATGATTTGCAGTTATATCAGGATCTTTGGGGGAGTAGTGAGAAAGATGATGTGCAGTAGAATAATCTGAAGAGGGCCATGGCTTTGTTGTAAGCATGGCAAGGAGGAGATTTCAGGTGTGTTGTTAAAAAAAAGGTGCCTTTCTGATGATTTCTTGGGCATGAGGGTGCACAAGGAAGCATAGAGTGTTTTTTGCACCAAATGTTAAAGGACATTTTCATTTATCCAATGTTTAGTGGCAACCAAGCAAATATTAGTGGCTTGTAGCCATGCAGCTAGAGCGGTCGACCTCGAAGCTGGGGAACCGGGTTTGAGTCTCTGCTTCAACGCTCAACATCCTGTGATTCTGGGCAAATCACTTAATCTTCCTTGCCTAACAAAAATTAATTTATGCATCTGTAATTAAACTGGTGCTTATTTTAAACGCTTTCATACCCGATGTCTCGGGTCTAGTTTGCTCTATATAAAACTAAAACAAAAGCCCTCCTTTTACCCCCCTTTGTTGGTGTCTGGTCCGAAACAGAAGCTATCTAAAGCCTAATACAGAGATAACAATATTTTGGAGAGAAACAAAGACACTCAGCTTGTTGTCACTTTACAAGTGCTTAAGGGAAACTATGATTTGGAGGCTTGTGTTTTAATTTGTTCAAACCCTATATGTAAGAGGTATGCATACACTGTATGAATGTCAGACATACCTGTCTGTATGACTAATTAGATGAATAATCATTTATATAGCACTTGCTAATTTACTTTTTATTTAATTTCTTTTGAAGTGCTAAAAACCAATCCAGTATAGGATGTCAGAGCACTTTGCATCACACAGATGTTATAATGAGATAGTAAATCAAACATGTGGGAGAGTCTCTGCGCAGGCAATATTAAATAAGACAATGAGGGGTACTAGGTGTTAAAACTGCTTGGTCTGGAGAAAAACAGAGTGAGAAATGTAAATGTAATTTACCAGTAGGGGATGTCTATACTAATAAGAGTTTATCACTACCCAAATACAGAAAAAGATGCAATGTGCCCCAAAGCGATAAGAAAACAGTGATAACCAGCATGAGGCCAGCAATCCCCCGTGTAAGCGGGGAAAAGCACAAGAACAGCAGACGGAAAGTACAACCAAAAAAGGACATTGGCTGCATAGTACCACGAATGCACCCTGACCCACTGCAGATGGCAACATGTACCCCCAATCCCCACGGGTGAACACTCAAGAATACACCGGCCAGGGAGTGGGTGGACAGGGGAGATGGGCACAATGGCACACACACAAACACCAAGTAGTCCCACGTACCTATGTGCCCAAAGGGGCACCCACACTGTATATCAACAAGCACACAACCAACAAATGCACACATGCAAAACACAGCAAACATGCACATGCGTCAGCCACACTGACAATGCAAGAGACACAACATGACCAGTAGCATGGCTGCAGTGCAATCACCATGACAATGTACAAGGCACAACACTGAGGTGGCTGAGTGCGGAGGTTACACTCGAACACAACCACCTGCACAAACAACCTGTGATGTCATCAGCATATCTGTGGTTGACCATGCCCAGGAGGCACAACCCGACAAACAGCACAAGTCACCCCAGTCTGCAACATCTCATCACTGTGGAAGCACAGAACTGATGGGCACATCGCCTGAAAGGGACCAGTGGCAGACAAATCAGAGCCTCGCGAGCGAATAAACAACCATGCAGAATACGCACATAAGTCGAAGTGCACCTCGACATTGAAAACATCCCAGTACAAACAGCAACACCTCCACAACAGAACACAGGACACGACTGGTGCCGCAAATGTGAACCACATGGCAAATCACACCCGACACGCAGGAAACTGTCACATGACAATGTACAAGTACAACCTGCAAATATGTTTTATTCACACATGCTGTTTTTGTGGGCAACTAGTACTGTCCCTTGAGTGCTAGGGACGGCCACAATGTCACATACTCATTAGAAGTAATTGTCAATGATGGCATTCCTACGCGCCATTCCTGCCGCAACTGCAGTGCGATGTGGGCCACCTGCCCCATCGTCACCATCATCATCCGGTACTTCTGGAACTGGGATCCATGGGGCATTGGTGCGTACACAGATGTTGTGCAATTCACAACATGCAACGATCATGGTGCACACGATGTCCAGGTTGTACAGGAGCTTTTCACCTGTGCTGTCCAGGCACCTGAAACGTGACTTCAACAGGCCAAATGTGCGTTCAACGATGCCCCTGGTGCATATGTGGGCTGCATTGTACTGCCTCTGGGAGGGTGTGTTGGGGTCTCAGAGTGTCTTGGTGGACAGTGGAAGGTGTTCCCCCAGGGCATGCTGCAGAGCGTACATGCCAGCTGTGTTCAGCAACATAAAGGATATGAATGCCACAGACTCATGCCATACACCATGTCCGTACCTGCATCTTGCTGATGACAACACCCAGGCCACAACCGCGGTGCTATGTGATACACCGCCGAAACCACGGCCAATGTCCACGATACAACCACTGTGCCGGAGATAAAAACACAAACCCCAACGCAGAAAAAGACGCGATGTGCCCCAACGCGATAAAAAAACGGTGACAACCAGCGCGAGGCCAGCATTCCCCCATGTAATGTGGTGAAAAAAAAGCACAAGAACAGCTGACGGAAATTACAACCAAAAAAGAACATTGGCTACGTAGTGCCACAAATGTACCCTGAGCCACTGCAGATGACAAAATGTATCCCCAACCCCCACGGGTGAACACTCAAGAATACACCGACCAGGGAGTGGGTGGACGAGGGAGACGGGCACAATGGCACACACACAAACACCACGTAGTCCCACGTACCCCATGTGCCCAAAGGGGCACCCCCACAGCACATCAACAAGCACACAACCAACACATGCACACATGCGAAACACAGCAAACATGCACATGCGTGAGCCACACAGACAATGCAAGAGAGACAACATGACCAGTAGCATGGCTGTAGGGCAATCACCATGACTATGTACACGACACAACACTGAGGTGGCTGAGCGCGGACCACAACCGGAAAAGAACAGGTCAAACTCAAAAACAACCACCTGCACAAACAACCCCTGACGTCATGGGCACATCTGTGGACAGACCATGCCCAAGAGGCACAACCCGACAAACAGCACAAGTCACCCAAGTCTGCAACATCTAATCACTGTGGAAGCACAGAACTGATGGGCACACCGCCTGAAAGGGACCAGTGGCAGACAAATCAGAGCCACATGGGTGAATAAACCACCATGCAGAATACGCACATAAGTAGAAGTGCACCTCGACATTGACAAACAGCAACACCTCCACAACAGAACACAGGACACAACTGGTGCCGCAAATGTGCACCACATGGCAACTCACATCTGGCACAGCGGGAAACTGTGACATGACAATGTACAAATACAACCTGCAACCTGTAAATACGTTTTATTAACACATGCTGTTTTTGTGGGTAACTCGTACTGTCCCCTGATTGCTATGGATGGCCACAATGTCACATACTCATTAGAAGTAATTGTCAATGATGGCATTCCTACCGCAACTGCAGTGAGATGTGGTCTACCTTTCCCATCGTCACCATCATCGTCCGGCACTTCTGGAACTGGGATCCATGGGGCCTTGGTGAGTATACCGATGTTGTGCAATACACAACATGCAACGATCATCATGCACACGATGACCGGGTTGTACAGGAGCTTTCCACCTGTGCTGTCCAGGCACCTGAAACGTGACTTCAACAGGCCAAATGTGAGTTTGATGATCCTCTAGTGCATATGTGGGCCGCATTGTACTGCCTCTGGTCGGGTGTGTTTGGGTCTCGGAGGGTGTAATCATCCAAGGGCAGAGTGCATATCCTTGATCACCTGGAACAGTGCAGGAAGAAAAGAGCCAATACTTGGTTCGGCAGGATGTGATGGTAGGCTCACAAATCCAGTGATGCCTGTGATGGCTGTGTGTGAGGTGAGTTTAAGCCAGCCCTCAGGGAGTAGCTGATGCTGGCAACAACTTTAACAGTCATCACGCATTCAGAAATGCAATGTCAGAACAACAAGGGGGGGATGACTTAAGTCGCACAAGGTTAGTGGCCCTGGATGCACAGCGGCTGACACGGCCCACCGCCATGGGACGCTGACCTACGGGAGACTGGGATAGAGTCATGAGGGCAGAGCATGTTTCCGTGGATGTAAAAGGAGCTGGTCACAGAGTGTCTTGGTGGACAGTGGAAGGTGTTCCCCCAGGGATTGCCGCAGAGGGCACATGCCAGCTGTGTCCAGCAACATGAAGGATATGAATGCCACAGACTCATGCCATACACCAAGTCCATGCCTGCATCTTGCTGATGACAACACCCAGGCCACAAATTCAGACACCAATGATGTCCCGCCGGAGGCTGACAGTCCCTCACAGTGCACACGGTTAGCAGCACCACGTGTTGCCGGACTGCCATATGGAAATATGCCACACTGATCGAAGGGGGTCTGGCGCAGTGGCCGTCGCCACGTACAAGAGGCCACTGCCATTCAGGACTCAGGACTCAGTTCCACATGTGGGACCTACTGTGATGAAGGTGACACCGGTGGAGCATGTCAGCAAGGAAGGAGTACTGTGGGCCAGCGTTGTGGGGGCCAGCGATGGTCTGCGGAGGCTGCAGAGGTTGCGGAACTGCGTTTTGGCTCTTGCCCCACCATGTGGTGGGCCCTTTTTGACACACGATGGTGTCGACAGGTGAGCAGTGCAGCCTTGGTGTGCAGGGGTGGTCAGGCCTGGTGTGGGTGTCAGCGTCCTGGTGTGCAGCAGGCGCACAGGGAAGAAGGTCCCGCTGCTCATGCCTTGTGGCGGACTGCGATGCACCGCCCTGTCAGTGATGTTGGCCTTTCCGGGAGAGAACCATGCTCTGCGCCATGGATTTTTTGTCCACACCCCTGCGCAGCCCTGGCGAACTCAGGGACCACCCACTACACTCAGGCACACAGCGGGGGACGCAGTGTGCAACATTTCCGCTATCGGGACAGCGGCCTGGGGTGAAATGGTTGCATTCACTGTTCACTACTCTCCAGTCACCAGCAGTTGGGGCCTGCATGAACATATTTGTGGTTTGCATACCCACATCTGTCCTGCACATCTCACTTTGTACATTCCCATGCACAGCTCACTTGCATCCTTCTCACATGGCTGCATTCCGCATCTACACACGTTCAGCTGTTGTGTGGCTGTGGTGCCATGACATGGCTGTATGGTACGCATGGATAGCCCAGGATCCCCATGGATTGGTGTTGTCCTGTCTGGTAGGTTGGCATGTTGATTGCCATGTTGTATGCGGTTTGGTCAAGTGTGCATTCCCACAGGTGTGTGTTGTGTGATGGTGCCTTTTAGGTGTGTGGTGTGTTGATTTGGCACTTACCAACAAGCATTCCAGTTTCATAGTGCCATTCTGGAATCGCTGGTGATGATGGACTGTCGGAAGATGAAGAAATCATGCACACTGCAGGGGTAGTTTGCGAGGACATTGGTAAAGAGCCCCCTGTGGTCCACTATTGCCTGCACATTGATGGAATGCATGTGCTTTCTGTTGCGGTAGTGGTGTGCAGGATCCGCAGGGGACACAAGTGGGACATGTGTGCAGTCTATTGCACCCAACACGGCCGGGAATCCAGCTATGGCATACAAGCCTTGCTAGGTCTCCTGCTGTTTCTGCGCAGTGTGGGGGAAGTAAAGGTACTGGGGTATGAAGCAACGATGGCATCCAGGACAGGTGTGATGAACTTTGATAGGGCTGGCTGTGAGACTCCCCCGACTCTGGCAGTTATTGGTTGGAAGGTACCAGAGGCCAACAGGTGCAGCACAGCCAGCAGCTTTGTCTGCGAAGGGATGCTGGTTCCCCGCTGTGTTGGGACCATCAACCTGTGGGCGATGTGGGTCTTGATGCAAATGATGCTTGTTCTTTTCAGCCTGTAGTGTGCAATGACTTCCTCAGGTATCAGGTCTGTGAGACTGGTGCATTATCAATAGGTCCGCTTTATTACTCTGTGCTGCCTCTGTGGTGGTCCGGGGGGGGGGGCAGGTCTGGGTCCTGGGGGTGGTGGCGGTGGGTGTTGTGGCCCTGCTGGGGCTCTGAGCTGCATGATGAGTAGCTCCATGGCGTCTTTTGTTCTTCGTGTGTGGCTGTGTGCGGGGCTCCGGTGCCTGCTGCAGGTAGTCATCCGGCTTTACACGTGCTGGAGGCAGGTGTTAAATACCCGCTGCTACAGCGGCTTATCGCATCACAGATTTGCCATTTCATTGTGAAAGTGGTGTTGTGGTTTTTTGTGTGTTTTTGCACTGGAATGCCTACTCTGCATCTCATTAGGGTTAGTTGGTGGTGTCCACCGTGAAGGTAACTTTTGGGGCAGTTATTGCGGGTATACTGGCGATGTCCGCAGTTTGCACCAGCTTGTGAAAGGGGTGTTACATCTATCTCCGCTTTTGATGCAGTAAGGTGGGGATAAATCTGAGTTACGTCCTTGTGAATATGCCCCTAAATCTTTTAACAACCTTTTTAGAAAAAGGTTGAAAAACATCAGTAAGAATCTAAACCTATGCCTTGCAGTTTGCATGCAGCTCCTTGATGCTGGTTCACAATGCATTGTGCTATTTAAGAAGGATTTTAACTTTTTAACTACTATTAAAAGGCTGTCTTTGACTATATAAGTGACTGACTGAGTTATCTACATAAAATCCAAATGTGTCATCTGCATGTCACACGTTAAACTTTGCACCTCACGCATGAATCCCAGCTGTGACTTCATGATATGTTAAAACTTTGTCCGGACAAAACACAGCACTCTCCAGCAAGGGCATTAACATCATAAGTTAAACTCTGGCAATTGTTGGTCACACACACAGACCTCCGCAGCAGGTGCCTTCACCAGCTAAGCTATTTTAAAATGTAGCCTGTTTGTGACTAATTAAGTAAGTCAGAACCGATATTCTGTTAAATTTGTCCCATTGCAACTTTTTTGTATCTGAGTTTATAAAAAATAAATGTATATGTCGATTGTCCAACTCAGTTTTAAAGACCTTCTCTCTTCATGACTTCACCACCTTTCTAAACGGTACAAAAGGATGTGATGATGGACGAAGCATCTGAATCAATCAAACACTCACACCCAGTCAAAAGATCTGGGTTTAATCCATCACCGTTCTTTAGCCCACTCTGCCATCCTAGTTCAGACATGGCTATATGCAAATCAGTCTGACCCTATGCCTCATGGGAACAGTCCAGCCCGAACTGCCAAGCCATGTCTTCCCTGGACCGGAAACAAGCTTCCGAGGACCGGTTGTGCCTAAACTATTGTTTGTTTTTATGTAAAAGCTTCAAGATGAGGATGAGTGGGAGTTAGGAAGCTTAGCAATGAGTTGGCAGTCGGTGCCCACTCTGGGTGAGCCACGACTTGAAGAAATGCCCAATGCCTGAAGGATCAAAGCTGTTTTGTTTGAGGTTTACCATAATCTGAGTGTCATTGGCGTACATTTAATTTCTCAGACCAAAAGAGGAAATTACATCTGCACTAGGCTGCAAATACAGTAAAAAATATCTGAGGGGGAGGGGGAGAGCCTTTCGAGAATCTGTGCATTACTATGTTTTTTTGGTATGTAAATTGATCTAATTTAACACATTGCTTCCTGTTTGTTCGGAAGGATCATATTCAAGTGTGGCCTTTTTCACACATGCCAAAGTCTGTGGTTGAATATGTCAAAAGCTGCAGATATTTTCAGTCCCCATGTTATTTCTTAGATTATATTCACCAGTGGCCTTTTAGTGGTATCTAGATTGTACATTTTGCTGTTTTTATATTTACAATGGTATAGGACTTATGGTTGTTAGCCCTTGGTTGTACTGCATGATCATTGTTGATCAATGTTGGATTTTCAGACAGATCAGTGAACTAAGGTAATTAGTTTCATTTAGATTTATTGAATAATAATTGATCTTATGGTCATAGTCTAAATATATATTATGGTATGGATCTGAACTTCCTGGATGAAAGCTGGACACACATGGTTTTAAGTGTCTACAGGAGGATAATTTGAGGAAACACATTTGCGATTTCACTAATGCAAGGGTATCTGAAAACTGAGCTTCGCCAACTGAAATATGTCATGGTTAAGCTACTTACATCAATTCCATTTCCATTCCAGACAGAAGTGGGTCCAATGCACATGGGAATCAGAAGTTAAAACATTTGCCTGTAAGTTCACCTAAAGCTGTAGTCCCACAAGGGCACTGCAGATCTGCAGCCTTGCAGCATTCTCAGGCAATCCCCTTGCCCACATGGCATTGAGCATTGAAACAAGTTTTTCTCCAGGTACAACAGGACTGTAGTTTTCTTTTCCTCCCCAAAATCATTACTTCACCCGTAATGTGTTTTTAGAATTAGAAGGCAGCATGAGAATTGTGTTATAGAACTGTATTGTGATTGAAATATCGACCTGCAAAAATATTGCACCACTATATCGCATGTCACTATATTGTAAAGGTAATTAGTTGTGTAATTTAGAATTTTGACAGTGATATAGTGACATACATTGCTAACCATGTTTTCAATTCTTCATGAAGAAGTACTGTTTGCCATCGCCATGATTTACCTGGGCTGCGGATGGCTACATATTTAACTGTGAATTCCAATCGCTGAAACTTCAAAATGAAAAAACTGCTTAGATATCCTCTAAACAGTTCTTAGCTTAGCATAAATTTGTATACCAGATGCCTTCCTATAATTAACACATTGGGATTTGGGAGCTGTTGATTTCTCTACTAACAAACTTTCTATCAAGAAGACATCTGTGATTTATGCTTTTCACTTGTATTTTAATATATTTACATAATAATTTTAATTCAAGAATAAATGATACATTTTCCATTTATTATGCATGCAGAATTGCACTCGCTTTTTGAAAAAGAAAAAAAAAGGGAGTCAGAGCCCTCCTTTTTTATCAAAAAAACATAGGCACACATCATAGTTTTCTCTGCATTATGAGACACCCGATTGCT
Organism: Lissotriton vulgaris; assembly: GCF_964263255.1. Lineage (NCBI taxonomy): Eukaryota > Metazoa > Chordata > Amphibia > Caudata > Salamandridae > Lissotriton > Lissotriton vulgaris. The sequence goes on from NC_141689.1 coordinate 1,000,139,373, forward strand.
TTATCTTCATGGTTTTCCTAAAATTGCTGGCAAAAAATTCAGTTCTGTCATGTACTTGTACAATGGCAGTCACGTAATTACAGGTTTCTGCTGTACTTCATTAATTATCTGTTCTTCCATCAGCTTTTTGAGCCTTTCCAGGATTAAAATATCTAGAAACTCTTCTTCATGTATTTATGCATTTACTTGCAATTTTGTAAAGAGCAAACGTGAGCCACAGACGTTAGTGTGCTGTGCAGATTATCCCATCGTAGCAGATGTAGAGCAAGAATGAAAAATAATACTTTAAGAATATGTGCAGGAGTATATGCACCTAAAATAGTGTTAGATCTGAGGGTCTCTAGTTGGCAGAGTTAGGTACCACTGTCCAAATAGGGACCCTTGCTTCTAGTCAGGGCAAGGAGGAAACCCTCTGAGATAACCCCTGCTCACCCTCTAGGTAGCTTGGCACGAGCAGTCAAGGCTAATCAAAAGGCAATGTGTAAAGTATTTGTACCAACACTCACGGTAACACAGTGAAAACACCCCAAACTGACCCCACAACCGTTAAGAAAAATAAAGGTATTTAATCTAAACTACACAAGACCAAAACGACAAAAATCCAACATACACAGTTCAGGAATATGGTTTCAAAAGAGTTCTTAAGGTTGCGATAAAATAATCAACAGATGCGTGAAAAGTTCAAAGTTGCGTCACGTTTAGCCAACAGTACCTTTAGTTGCGACAAGTTTCAAAGGCAGAATCTGGTGCGGTGGAAAACAAGAAATGAGTTGCTCCTGAGACCTTGGGGAGGCAATTGCGACAGCCCCGCTGCAACAGTGGGCGTGTTGCGACGAATCCTGGAAGAAGGCCACTTGTATGGATTCCGGTGCGTAGGTTCCTTAGGAAGTTTGTTCTCGCAAAGGCACAATGCGACGATCTTTTGAGTTGCTATGATCTCCGGGGCGACGATGCGTGGACCAGCTGTGATCTTCTCCCTCGCAGCTCCTCGATGCGATGGCTTCGGCGATGACACTTGCAGCCACGTGATGCAGTCCGCAAGTAGTGGTGCGGCGATCTCACCCAGCGACGACAGGCTCTGCGACGACACTCGCAGCGATGTTAATCTTCCCGCACCGGTCTGGTGCGTCCCGCAAACGAAGGATGCGACGGCTCTGGCAGCGGCAACAGGCGCTGCGACGATCTCGGCCTTCGTAGCGGTGGGAATTTCCTTGCACTGTCGAGGATGCGCTCCTCATCGAGCGATGCGATAACTTTTCTGTAGCAAAGTCTTTAAATCTTGGTTTCCAGCTTCCCAGCACAGGTACAACTTCCAGAGGCACCACACATGGGCCACGCGCTCTAGGAAGGAAATAACTCTCTCAGTAGAGCTCAGGGGAAATTGGGGGTGAAGTCCTTTTGTTCCTGGGACTTAAGAACAGGGAGCCAGCTCTTCCCAGGCCCTTGGAGATTCCTTCAAGCAAGGGGACACAGCACAGCAAAGTCCTTCCCCTCTCCTTGGCAGCAACGCAACAGCAGGGCAATCCAGCAGAGCAACAGCTGGACAATATTCCTTCTTCAATTTCAGCTTTCTCCTTGGCAGAGGTTTCTTCTTGATTCCAGGATGATCTAATTTTCTAATGTCAGGGGTCCTGTACTTATACCCCTAAAAGTCTTTGTTCTCTTTGTGCAAGTGGGCCCTGAGCCCAGTCTGAACCAGTTCTGGGTGTTCCTTGAGCACTTTGTTTTTCTGGCTTCTCCTTTCCTTTCAGAGTGAGGGGCATGGTCGTCAGCCACCCAACAGGAGGTGGAGCCAGCAATGAGGAAGGCAGGCACAGCCCTATTCAGGCCCAGGTACTATCTCCACCCACCACTCAAGTTGCAAATGCAGTCATTCAGCCTAGGGCTGACTCAGCCAGCCTCCTGGGGAAGCCCCAGCCCCTGTCACTCTCAAACCAGACAGTCAATAAACAAACAGGCCAAGGCACACAGAAAGTGCAGACAAGAGAACCGCAACTTTCTAAAAGTGCTGTTCTCAAACACAGGATTTAAAAACAACCTTTCATAAAATATGTATTATTAAATTCTGAGTTCAGGGATACCAGACTTTTATGTCCTATCTTGTTCCTATAGGAAGATCTGCTGGTAGCCATTGTAGCCAGCACCCCCCATGATAGCCTATGGATCAAGATGGCTTTGCAGCAGTGAAAAACGGAAATGGCTGTAATTCGCTACCAGAGCATGTCACCTGCACAAGTATATGCTCTACCTTTCACATACCCTGCACCCTGCCCAGGGGGGTACCTTGGGCCTTCCATAGGGGTGACCAATGTGCACAAAAAGGGAAAGGTTAGGCCTGGTGCGGGTGGACACTGACCAGGAGGACATGGCAGTTCACAGACTGCACACAGGCACTGTGATGGCAGGCCTGAGACACCATTTTAGGGCTACTCATGTGGGTGGCACAATCAGTGCTGCAGGCCCACTAGTAGCATTTGGATTACCAGCCCTGGCACACTTAGTGCACTTTACTAGGGACATTTTGGTAACACAAATATGCCACTCATGTATATCCAATCATAAAAACAATTTACACAGAGAGCATATGCACTTAAGCACTGTTCAGCAGTGGTAAAGGGCTCAGAGACCTATTGCCAACAGCCACAGGTCAGGAAAAATAAGGGAGGAAGAAGAAAAATGTGTGGGGATAACCCTGCAAAAAGGGCCAGTTCCAACAAATAGTATAAATTATATAGGCAGTCAAATATGTGCAGAATGATCATAGATGTTTACGCATAAAAATGATGCATATAGGAGTATGCTGAGATATGAAACGAACAAGCCTTGGCAAAGCCACTAGCTCTTATTTTAAGTCATCTGGCATAAAAAAAATAATAAGTCCTCATTTGTGGTTTATGCTAAAGGGTCAGGAGGATCTAAAACTATGGCTGGAGAGGCCCAGTCTCTCCACCAGAGAAGTAGGCTAACCTCGCGGGCCTAAAACAGACAGCCAAGTCAAAGACCTGAGCCACCTACGCAAATATAGTCGATAGAGGAAGGGATAACAACTGTGAGACTGCAACCCAGGTCCCATACGACCAATATAGCATTCTGCTAATCAGTAGTGGTCGGTGGTGGGATTGCTGCCGGACGGTGACTTGGGGCGGGGAGGGGCAGGATAGAGGTATTAAAATATGGAATACGGCTAAATACAGGTAAGTAAACATATAAATAAATTTTAAAAAATTGTTGCGCGCACTGCATCACCAAATTCAATGCAGTGCACGCAACAAATTTTGTTTTATTTATGTATATGTCTACTTACCTGCATTTGGCCGTATTCCATAGTTTACTACCCCCACCCTCCCCCGCCCCGCGTCACCGCCCGGCAGCACTCCTAACACCGACCGCTACTGCTGCTAATCATTGGACCAGTAAGTTTATTAACAAAAGAAAGAGTGCTTAAAAGATAGTGCCAACATGGTGATGATTATACCTATGCAGTGCAGCTTGGCTAAAAAATAGGAAAAAAAGCAGAAGTCTCCCGTGTTATTTTGTAGACATGCACAGCATTAAAGTGGGCACATACATAATGACGCAGACACTACTTTAGTTACCAATCAGAGTTAGATCAATAATAAAAAAAGAAAATATGGTAAAGTGTTTTTTAAGGGGGGCACAAAGCAAAACGGGGAGGGTGGTTGGTGCAGAAGCAACACAATTCAGGGTGGAAGTAGGGTGGAAGCAACACAGGGATTGAAGGAAGCAACGTAGTTGGACGAGGTGAGGGAAGCAGCAGCAGGTGACCAATATGTGTGCAGGAGAAGCAATAGGGAGAAGCACACAGCTGAGCACAACATGGAGGGGGCTGGAAGATGCCGATGTGCAACTAAGCAACAGGGAGTGCAGAGGGAGAGAAGTTAGTGAAGGAGACAGCTTGAACACATGCATTCACATGGAGTAGCAAACACAAAATTAAAAAAATATTGAAAAGAAAGCAGGATGAAGACCAGCCGTCTGAAGCTGAACTCGGACAAGACGGAGGCCCTCATCCTAGGCTCTAACCCTTCAGTCTGGGGCAACTCCTGGTGGCAGACGGCACTGAGGGCAGCCCCGACACCCACCGACCACGCACGCAACCTGGGAATAATCCTCGACTCAACGCTCTCAATGACCAAGCAAGTCAACGCCGCCTCCTCCTCCTGCTTCAACACCCTCCACATGCTCCGCAAGATCTACAGATGGACCCCGACAGATACAAGAAAGACAGTCACCCAAGCCCTCGTCAGCAGTAGACTCGACTATGGAAATGCCCTCTACACTGGAGCCCCGACCAAGCTCATCAAACGACTACAACGCATCCAAAACGCCTCGGCACAACTGATCCTCGGCGTACCACGCCAGGGCCACATAAACCCCCACCTGAGAAACCTGCACTGGCTCCCCGTCAATAAGAGGATATCCTTCAAGCTCCTCACCCACGCACACAAGGCACTCCACAAGACCGGCCCAGCCTTCCTCAACAGACGGCTCTCCTACATTCCCAACCACCTGCTATGCTCCGCCGACCTCTCACTTGCCACCGTCAAGCGCATCCGAAGAACAACCACCGGTGGGAGATTCTTCTTCCAACTCGCTGCCAAGACATGGCACACCCTCCCACTGAGCCTACGACAGACGCCATACCTGCTGACCTACAGGAGGATACTCAAGACCTGGCTGTTCGATCAGTAGCGCCCGCCCCAGCACCTTGAGACCATCACAGGTAAGTAGTGCGCTTTACAAATGATTGAAGCAGTGGAAGCAGCAATAGCAACCAATCAAAAGAGAGGTAAATAGGTAATTCTCCATGGCAGGGACGAACGCAAGATTGGAAAGCTGGCACATTAATACAAAGTAGGCTAATGAGTGTAACGAGGAAAGTCAATCAATGCTAAGAAATGGGTGGGCTTGTAGCCCCTGCTTGTTCTTGGAGGCAGTTGGCCAGTGGATGATCCACAATTCACTAAAACTGAATGGGGAGAAGACGGAGGTGATGGTCTTTGGAGGAAAGGAAACGGTCTGGTCGGCGGAGTGGTGGCCGAACTCGCTGGGCGTATGTCCCGAGCCCACCTCGTCAGCAAAAAACCTGGGAGTTATGATCGACCCCAACCTTAGTATGTGCCAACAGGTCAACAGGACTGTCTCGACCTGCTGGGGGATTATCCACATTCTAAGGAAAATCAGGCACTTTCTATCACCCCAGGCAAGAAAGCAACTTGCTGTCGCTCTCTTGGGTTCGCGACTGGATTACTGCAACGCGCTGTATGCAGGACTGAACAAGAGCCATCTACAGCGCTTGCAGGTGGTCCAGAACGCGGCAGCGAGATTTGCTCTTGACCTACCGAAACGTGCCTCTGCCACCGAAGCCCGAAAACAACTTCACTGGCTCCCCGTTGAGTACCGGATCCTTTTCAAATCCATGTGCCTGGTGTATAAAGCCTTAGCTAAATCCAGCCCTACAAGCATGGGATCCATTCTTTCTCAGTATAACCCCAGTAGGAATCTTCGCTCCAGTCACAAACTTCTCCTTTCTGTACCCCGCGTCAGAAAAGCAAGATGGGGAGGTAAGGCCTTTTCCTCCCTGGCACCCAAATGGTGGAATGCCCTTCCTTTGGAAGTAAGATCCAGTCCCTCTCTTCAAACTTTTAGATCCGCGCTAAAGACTCACCTTTTTACACGTGCATACCCGTAGTGGGGCTCTGCAAACTTTGCTGATTGATTTTGATAGGCGCCTTGATACCTTCGGGTTTAGTCTGCGCATTATAAGTTGCATAATAAATAAATAAATAAATAACCACAACATTTCCGGCAACCGACCACACATGTACTGTCTAGTAGGCTTTGAATAAAAATGGCTGGGCAGATGTTACAAGTGTAAATACTTCATTAGGGACAAAAGACAAGCTTTTGTAAGATGGAGCCAGAATAGGATCTGCCAAGAACAGGACGACTGACTAAGTCATGCAAGAAAAAATTATACTTAAATGAAGAATACAAAGAAGGGAATGAGACTTAGTTAAGGGAGAAGAAGAAAATATGGTAGAGTATTAAAAAAGTATAGATCACAAAGTCAGTACCAAGTTGTGATCTCTGCTTGTCACCGCTTTTGCATAATAGTGTACCTTCATACATAATGTGCATTTTTACTTATGAAATTATTCAGGATAACAAAACACGTTTCAAAAACATTTAAAATTTTATGCATGTCTAACTCTTTTGAAATTATATTGCCACAAACACAAGCAGGCTATATTGACAGAATGGTGTACCATCACATTTACAATCCACTCTCAAATTGAACAGTGCACTCAGATTAAAGAAGGAGGAAATGCACAAGTTGAATAGTTATTGCATCTCCAGTCCATAAAGTAGATTTTTTTTTGTACATTAAATCCCTCCAGTTCTATATTTAAAAATATGTTGAATAAACCCCATGGGCCTCTTCGTGACGTAGATAGAGCAGGCTTTACTAACCGCGACAAATTCTTCGAGAAGAAAAAGTCACATGAAAGCAGCTTTTTTCAGAGTCGGGGCATTCTAGGAATCTCTGCAGTACAGTACAAGTCTATGAAACCCATATAAATCTTGTCGAACAAGCTCCCGCTGCCCATCCATTATGCCTGTCTTTTCATGCAGGGGACAATATACATTTTCTGGCGCTGTTATAAAAGTAAAGGTCAGCACTTACTTGAAGTTTGTATTAATCAGATACCATTCTAATGTAATAGGGGCATTCAGTATGTTTTGTTAAAAAAAGAATGTTTCTCGCTCCATATTAATGTAACATTACAAAGGACCAAGCCAACAGCATGACAAGCAGTTTTCCCAGAAGAGCTGCTGGCTCTAAGACACAGGAAGATGGATGGCAGGGTGTGAACAAATGCGTTCACCTATTAGTTTAAAAACTAACCACTTGGCATGGATACAAAAACACCTGAAATTCAGTGGCTGGCAATAAATTAGATGATCTCATAATCCGATTTCATCGACTTTATAAAATGCCATATTCTATTGTGTCCGTGCTGAGATGACGAGGGCTGCAATTTCTCATTTATGTTGAGAGATGTTCACGGTATGATACATTTCGTTCATATTAATCAGATCTCCTTGGTCTCAATTTCTATCCTGACAATGTCTACCAGAAGCATAAACTCTTAATTTTGCAAACCTGACAGACGTCCATGTGATGCACGGTTCTCTATGAGTAATAGATGCTTATAGTGTAATGGAGATTCATTGAGGAATCAGTGTGCGTGACATACAATTACTATCGTGATTCAATTAGTTAATAACTGGGAGCATTATTTATAGCTGCGCATTTAAGGATTAGCTCCAATAATTGCTCTGATTTGCCTTGGTAGAAGCGTGAAAAATGGCACAAGCCAAGTATTCTGTGCCACATTAACAAAGATTTTCTTTGAATAATTATATCTTACATGTGTATAAGATTTAATGAATCTGCAATTTCGATACCAGATCCATAGAGAATATTTTTGTGAGGAATTGTGTGAGACATGATCTATTTATCAATTGTCATGAATAAGACCTGCTTACTAGGAGAAAAAATGTGTTTTACATCAGTACCTCAAATAAACATTTTAGACCACTGGGCATCCTTGTGATATTTGCAAACATTGAAGTAAGACAGAAGGGGGGACCTATCGCCACTGAAACATCCTTTTTACTGATGTCCCTATGGCGATAGGGGCTTTGCCTTATTCAGAAGGCCGCATTATGCCACTTAATGTGGGTTAACACCGCCTTGTGAATAAGGCACTCTTTTACTCTATAATTAGAGTGAAAGGGGCGGGCAATGGGTGTTGTGGTGGGCATTCCACCGCAACACCCATTGATGTTGATGCTACTGCATATTTACAAGGGTGGCATAAATATGGGGCAGCACCAAAATTAAGACCAGGGAAAGCCAGGACTTACTCTAATGAAACAAGGAAAAATGATTTATTTCTCCTCATTTTTGCTCTTTATTTGAGTGCTGCATTGTGCAGCACACATAGAACCAGCAAAACACCGTTGATTGTTAATGTGTAGGAAGGTGTCCCTTCCTGCACATAAACAATCCTTTAAAAACAAATTACAGGTTGCAACTCCTATAAGTGCTGCACAAAGCAGCATACATAGAAATCACTAATCACCATTTCACAGTGTTTATGTGCAGAAAGGAACTCCTTCCTGCACATAAACAATCCTTTCCCTCAACACAGGCCCCCTTACACAATGGTGCAAGGCTGCCTGCGGTGGCACTAGGCAGCTGTACTTAGTGCCAGCACAGGAGGAAACACAGGGCTGCACTGTATTCTTGTAAATACGGTGCAGCCCTGCATTTCAGAAGTGGCAGAGCGCAGCGTTAAGCCAAGAAGGCTAACACCGCAATCCGCCACTTCACTTGTAATACCCCAAGGACTCACTGCTCCAGTAGATATGAAGTAAGACCTAATTCCTCAGAGAACGTGCTTTGTGAATCATGCCCAAAGGTTCCTAATCAGATCACAGCTAAGACAAAAGTAAGAGAAATCAATTCCAGAAAGAAGTTTGTGAACTGGGCATACAGTAAGCTATACAAACCAGGTGCAATGCTCTATTGCTCTCCTACATTAACATTCTGGGTTTAGCAGGTTAATGCAATGGACCATTGTAACGCATTAACAAAATATATGCAATGTATTAGACTGCTAACCCACTATGATATGATCTTTGTACCATATGTTTATTCTATTTGTAGAATACATTAGTAGTAGAACAATTTGCTCTGCACCACCTTTGTGGTGTATGTCGGAATTTTCGATTATGTAATATTCACCCTCAAGGAGAGGACGTATGCATACTCCTATATAGCCACACATTTAGCGGTGATCTCAGTCGTATTTCTGTCACTTGTGACTGGAGCAGGGCGGACTACCATCCCTTCTGGTGGTACACCCTCATTTAGGTGAGGGCATTCTAGATGCTAAATGTGGCAACATTTTAAATTTCTACCACATTCACTATTGCAGAAGCAGCCTCAATGCTTTTCTGTTCTAGAGATGACCCCTACATTCCAAAGAAACACCTTGCAGTTATCACCTAATTTATTAACATAATGTTTCTCAAAGAGATTAACTTAAACGAATCTTCGTTATATGAGTTATTTATCAGAAGAAAACAAGACACTTCAGTCAAAAACATAAGATTATTTTGCAATCAGCAATGTACCTTGAAGCTCTTATAACATTACTATATCACAAAATGCCCCAGACCAATATATGCATCTAAATGAACCTACTGCAGAAAGATGATCAGAGCACATACACAATGAAAGGAAATATTGTCTCATCTCTTTTCAATTTTCTAGTACTAAAAGCCATAGCAGGAAGATTTGTGCTCATATTCAAACCCTTAACATTTCTCTTCCCTCAGTGTGCAAACTTTGCTCTTTTTTAATCTTGTGACGTGTCCTACTCTCTTATTCAGCCAATTTAATGGAAAAATCTTTGCAAAATTTCTGTAGATTTGGACCTAATCATACAGGTGTAAATTCATTAATTTGAGACATAGATTCAAATTTCTTGTACATATAGTAACCTGCATCTGTGACTTGCTGGCTCCAAAGGATAGGTAGAGAGTGGATCTACACAGAGGGATCATCTGTTAATACTCGTATTACCACAGGCTTCAGATTCAGAAATATGATGGAGCCCCACACATGTATCATAATACTTTGATGTTGGGAAGGCATACATTAAATACAACTGTGAGTCACTTTCCAGAAAGCACACTTTCTGATTTTATTATTAATTATGCTCATCAGTATTGGAGCAGCTTAATTTTGACTCCTCCCTAACAGTTCATATATTTATGTTGATTTGTGCAGATTGGCAGTTAGTATGGTTCGTGTGGTCTAATATTCTAATAAACAATGGAGTTTCAAATGTACTTCTGAAATGTTACATGACAGAACCATAATAGAATCAACCAATCAATCAAATCACTCTATTCCATCAAATACAAATTAATCATAAAAGTACAAGCATGTATAAAAGACATAACACAATAGAATCATTATGATGTGTGCATGCCAATGTTAAATTTGAGTAAACATGTATTAGGATGTAACACACAGTTATATGTAACCATGACTTTATGTCACATAATATTCATTATATGCATGAATTATGAATATGGGTGCACCCATATTCAAATGGCAAGTGCATTTTAACCGTTGTGCGAAATTAGCATAATTAGAGGCCTTAGGTTCCTGAGTTTCAATGTTTCACATGAGAATAGTTTTACTTGCATGTTAACTCCTCTGCAGGTCCAGATAGAAGGCTTCGCTAGTTAGTAAAAATAAAGTGTTCATTTGTAGCGCTAGTAAGGTATGGGAGGAACCTTTTGGCAAGAAGAAGACCCACTAATAAAGTTAGAGACAGGCTCTCTTTCATGGTGGAGAAAGGATGCTTAAGGTCAACTGAATGTGCGCAATTGAAGGTGTAGAAAAATCTGAATGATTCCAATTTTTACCAAGGAAGATGGAAATGTACTGGAGAGGATGACCCTCTTTACTGTGAAAACTTTGGGCCTCATTATGATGTCGGGCGGACACCGTTGTGGGATTCGGACCAGACAGTCCTCCGGCCGGCGGTCCCGACCCCAGCATTACAATGCAACCGCACATGGTGCGGTCACATATTCCCATTTCTCTATGGGAGCTTGTGCTGCGGTCGTGAACCAGCTGTAGCACAAGCTCCCATAGAGAAATTGTAGAATCTGATCATCCCTGCGCCATGTGGCAGGCACACCCTCAAACCCCAAATCGGAGGCCGCAGGGAGAATGGACCCTGATAGGGGCCTCCAAAATCGCATTCTGACAGGCTTTCCATGTCGTAAAGCCCAACATTTAAAGCATGTCGGAAATCAGAATTGTTATCCCAGCAGCAGAAACGCCGTCCATTTGGGTTAAAATCAAGCCTATGACTGGCTGACGGGCTCCTTGAGCCCATGGGAATCCTGCTGTAATGACCAGGCGGTTTCACTTTTGACCACCTGCATAGTAATGCAGCAGTCAAAAGTGAAACCAACGGTGGGATGTGGAAAGACTCCGACCTGCGGTCAGAGGCTTTTCGAGTCTCATTGTCATGAGGCCCTTTGTGTGTTAATAGGTGTTGTATTGTTAGCTAGGGAGCAGAGGCCCTTATTATTACACAAGGTGCAGACCTCCTTTGCTCTCCCTCTCACTGTGTGGCATCATGCTATACATTGTATAGATGTTGAGTATTTTAACGAAGACTCCATAATACTGACACCTGTTCCTTGCTTACTCTTGATTAATCAGGATTTTCCTATTGTAGGAGTGAGTAGGAAGTTAGATTTCTTCATATCTGCTCACGACTAGGCAAGAGGATTGAACCTTGCAGTTTAATCTTCAGATTTTCTTCTTCATCTTTTGTAAAGCAGCCACCGAGTTTTTGGTGTGCTTCTTATTGTTTAGGCTGAATTTCATTAGAAGATTCAGATTTATCCTTGTGCTAGGAATCATTTATAATGTGCTTCTGAGACTCATCTATATTGTCTATTTCTCCGATTGTAATAAATCCCTTTAACTTCATCTAGTAGTCCTGGCTTTATTGCATGACCACATTTGTTCATGTGTTATGATAATTGGACGTGATGCTAACTCCATCTTACCTCTCAGCCAACTAATAAAAGGCTCACCGACAGAAGATAAGAAAAATCAACGGGTTCAGAGCTTTCTCAGTGTGATCCTATAAAAACTTGTAAATCTGGAAGTACTTAATGTTGAGGCCCTGCAGGGACATATTCATATTTCTCAGGAGAGGAGGTTTTGAGTGCCATTCTGGGAAACCAGTCATATTCTTACAAGAATAACCAATGAAATTTTACATCAGTCTAATTGTGACTTTATTTAAATGTAAAATTTCTTACATGAAGGGCTATGTCACCAGGGTTGCTAGAGACAAATGCTTGTGCCTTTACAAACATATAAAATGAAACAAAAAACTCGAGTATTTCAATTAGACATAAAAATCTCCAGTAGCTCATGAAAGATCATGATTCTCACCAAGTGATTGTCAAAGAAAATAATCATTGTGGTAAGAGAGCCCTGATGCCTAAATGCATCTTGCTGTAGCTCAGTTGTCTTGATTAAGTTCACATGTCCAGCAATTTAAGAACTAACTCAAACAACAACTTCAATTGACCACAAATTCGAAAAAAATAGGGTTTCACATTCAGCTATACAAACCTCTGCAGTCGTGGCTGATATGAACTCCAAGGTACTACTGTTTCTGATTTAATTCTTGAATCATAAACTCTCTAAAAGGGTCCTCCATCGGGCATGGATTAAAACTAAATTGGAATGAGATCTATTTAAATTAATATCCAGGAGTATCAGAGAACATTTGGACTTTTAACACTGCACTGGGAACATGAGTAGCTTCAGGATAGAAAGCCAGATCAGCCATGCACTTCCTAAGCTTTGAACTACAAAATGAAAATGTGTTAAAGTCCGGATTGTTAATTTTCGCTGCCTATGAAATGACATACAAGAGTTCAATAAATAAATTGGATGCCACCAGGAATAGGGCACACAGAGGTTATGAAAGATCACTTATGTAATCCATTTATAAGAGAAGGAATAAGGAGATTGAGTAATTTAATAGATTAAAACGGACAGATCTGTTGAGTATTCGGGAACGAAGTAACAAGAGTATTCCTTCTAGTTTTAAATATTTAAAATTGATTTCTTTGTGGAAAACACAAGATTGGAATGGGTACGAGGCATGTCTAATGGGGCAGGATCGTAGAAGGTAAAACTAATTTCAACTTTGCGCTGGTACCCACTGGAAGCAGCTGACAACATATTGCAGCCCTCCCACAATGTCTGGGAAGGAGACTTGCCTTAGATGGAGCTTGAAAATGCATGGCAAGTACCTTTGAAAGCTCTTTATAGTACTGTTAAATCTGCTCTTTGATTAAAGATCATCTGTTTACTCTCCAAAGAAGCTACTGGAGACAAATGAAGAGAGCAAATATTAAGGAAACAGAGAGAGTAAGTGCAGGAGACGTGACTTACCAGGAGTGAATGTTTTTTTAATTTATTTTTTATCTTCATATTGCGAAGTTCTATGTGTTTGGAGTTTCAGGTTTCTACCTCTGATTCTCTTTACCGGAACTGCCCCTTGGTCTCTCGTATTTGGGGAGTTTACCATCTTCTCAATGTTTTCAGAGGAGTACCCTTAAGCCATTACATAGTAACAAATCTGATTTGGAAATGCGGGGGGAGCTAGCCACCTTGGCTACTCGACGAGTATCATACTCGTCCATCAGATGTTGTTTCGCATTAATCATGGGACCGTGTGTGCCAACCCTATATTGGGATTTAGGTGATTTTCCAAGATTTCCCAATATTTGAATCTCTTACAGGTATTTCCCCTCCTATCTAGTTTATTAATCCTTAAGACAGAGTTCATCCAATCTCCATGTGTTGGAGGGGATGTCCCAACCCAGTTGATGCAGATCTCCCTCCTTGCCAGTACAATTAGCACAAAGAGAATATTTTCCTGACATTTAGTTAATCCCTCTCCATCTCTTGTGTCTTCAATCCCAAAAAGATTAAGGGTTGTACTTACAGTTAGCTGTTTATGCATGATCATGCTCATGGTCTTACCAACTTCTTTCCAGTATTCTTCTAATAGGGGGCAGTTTCTGAACATGTGGACGTCATCTGCCTTTTCTTCCCCACATTTCGGACATTTGTTTACGCCTGCGTTTTTAAATTTGGACAGTTTTTTCGGTGTCCAGTATGCACGGTGTATTGTATATAGATGATTTCTTTTCAAAGCCGCTGACTTTAGAGTTGTCCAGCATTTTCCTACAGATTCTTCCGAAATTCTGTCCAGATCGGCTATTTGTAGATCTCTCCCCCAGATTTGATCCTCGATCTGTGTGTCTCCATCTCCTGCAGCTATAAAAGCCCAGTACCACTTTGCAACCTCTTTGTTAATGGGTGAGTTTTTTACCATTTCCTTTTCCAGTTTTTCATTCTCTTGGTTATTTGCAGGAATAGTTCTGGCCCAGCTTGAAATTTGGTAATATTTAAATTTGGAGACTGATTCGTTGGTGATTCTTTGAAGTTCTTCCCATGTACCAGAGTTGATCCTTTTAATATTTGACCCCAATAGTTGATATTGGCTAGTTTCAAGGGGTTTGCCATTGAGTCTTTTAGGCATTCCGGGGTTCCTGGTGACTCCCATATAGGGGCCATTGCGCTGTAGTATTGAATGTTCAAAATTGCTCTGATTTGCGCCCACAACTTAGCTGCCTCCCTTAGGGTCTTCAATTTTATTTTTTTTAAGTATTTTGGATGACCGAATTTGAATAGAAAATGATCCACTGATTCTGTCATTGCTTGTAAATATTTTGGATAGTATTGATGACTTTTTAGCAGTGTCCGCATGTTTTTGAACTGAAACGCCTTGTGGTACTCCACCAGATCTGGGCTTGATAGCCCTCCACCTTGTTTTCCCCTCCTGAGTTTCTGCCAGGATATCCTCGTTCCCTTCGAGGCCCATATAAAGCTGGTGATATCCCCCTGTGGTTTTTTTAAAAGGGCTTTTTCAAATTCCAAAGAAATGGTATTAAAAAGATATGTGTACTTGGGCAGAATTGACATTTTGACAATATTTGATCTTCCTATAAAACTTAGGGGTAAACTGGACCACACTTTAAGTAGCTTTCTCACCTCTCCTGCCACTTTATTGAGGTTACGCTGTGGAATCTTCTCTAGTTCATGGTTCACTAGAATACCTAGGTATTTTATTTCCTTCTTGATGTTCGAACTTTTGAACTGTGTATTCCAGGTCATAATTTCGGTTTTAGTATGATTTACCAGGTAACCTGAAACTTTCCCAAACGTACTTATGATTTCTTCTATGGCTGACTTAGAGCTGACATAATTGTCCGTAAAAATCATCAAGTCGTCTGCGTACAGTGCGATCTTTTTTTCCCATGCTTGATACCTGAACGGGGTTATTTCTTTAGTACTTTTAATTTATTTGCCAGCGGCTCAATGTATAGGTTAAAAAGCAGAGGCGAGAGAGGGCATCCCTGCCTAGTTCCTCTTTCTATGTTCACATCCTCTGTAAGACTGCCATTAACTAGAATTTTAGACCTCGGTGTCTTGTAAATTTCTTTCACGACATGCATGAAAGGTTGACCTATGTTGTTTTTGGTCATGATTTTTTCAAGAAAGGACCATTTGACTCTGTTGAATGCCTTAGCGGCATCAACAGTGGGTATAGTAAGGGGAACTTTCTTTTGCATGGCTATGTCAATGGTGCTCAGAAGTTCGTGTGTGATTTCATGCAACTGTCTCCCCTTAACAAATCCTTTTTGGTCCGGGTTTATAAGTTGGGCCATTACTTTTCCTAATCGGGCTGCCATGATTTTTGTAAAGATTTTGTAGTCTGCATTGAGCAGCGATATAGGTCGGTATGACTCACATCTAGTAGGATCCTTACCAGGTTTTAGAATGATGGTAATTATTGCGTCATTCCAGGAATCGGGTATTTTACTTTGTTGTTTAAGGGTCAAGTTTGCCAACTCCGTGATGTGTGGTGACAGAATTTCTCTTAATGCCATATATAGCTCATTTGGTAGAGCGTCAGGGCCTGCTGCCTTACCTTTTTTTAAGCTTCTGATTACCTCCTTTACCTCGCTTATTAGGATCTCTTTATTTAGTTCTTCCTTATCCTCCTCAGTTAGAGCTAAAGATGGGATGCCTTCTAAGTATGTGTCAATCTGGCCTTCTTGAGGATTGGTATCTTCCGTATATAACTCAGCAAAAAATTTCATGAACTCTTGTCTGATTGTATTTTTATCTGTACTTAGGTTCACCTGACCGTCTTGATGTATACTCCTTACTTTGTTCCTGGCTTGATCTGTTTTTAGTTTCCATGCAAGCCACTTTCCGCAGCCTTCCCTATATTCATGGTTTGCTAATTTGCTTGATTCCCACTTTGTACGCACTCTGTCTTCTAGGATGTCTTCAAGTTTTTCTTTCTGGCTTTGTCTATCTCTTCCTAGTTCTTTTTTCCTACTTATGTCTTGTTCCACTATTATTTGGGCGTCGAAGGAATTAATGCTTTTTTCCAGATCTGTTATCTCTTGCCTCGTTTTTTATTTTTATATGCTCCCAGAATTAATAATTTTCCCCTTAGCACAGCTTTATATGTGTCCCAAGTGACCTGTTTTGTCGTACCAGTTTTATTATTTTCGAAAAAGTTTTCTGTTTCTAGTTCAAGTTCCTTCACAATTTGCTGATCTACTAGTATGGCCCTCTCTACCGTAAATCTTCTTTGCATTTTAGTTGTCTTTACCTGGAGTGTTAGTTGAACAGCGGAGTGGTCTGATAAATGGGCCGGGAGGTGAGCTAAGTTTTTTACGCTTCCTGATAGATCTCGGTCAATAGGGAAATAATCAATTCTCGACCTGTGCCCCAGTTTTTTGTTATGTAGCGTGAAGGGTGATTTTTTTCTCCTTTATCTCTCCAAATGTCTATCAGCTCTAAGTCTCTTTTATATATGCTATTCCACTCCCTCATTTTCGGTAAGTTCGTCTGCCTCCCCGGGGGGGACCTATCAATGTTGGGATCCATTATAAGGTTAAAATCACCCCCCAAAATTATTGGGGTGGTAGCTAGTAGTAGGTGAGAGTAAAGTTTCCGTAAAGGGTCTGCGTCATCTAGATTAGGTCCATAGTATCCTGCTATTGTGAATGGGTTATTTTCTATCTTTACTCTAGCTATTGTCCATCTTCCCTTACAGTCTACTTCTTCTGATTCCAGGGTAGCTTTAAGTGACTTTTTGATAATTATCGCTATCCCTTTAATGTTACATTCTTGTGTAGTACATATGTATGTGTCTACCCATCTTAGATTCTTTATTATTTGGGCCCATTCTTCTTTCAGTAGGTGTGTCTCTTGTAGTATGATTATTTTACTTTCTGATGTTCTGAGATACTCAAGAATTTTGTTCCTCCTGCTTTTTGTCTTCATACCGTTTACATTCCAGGAGAGTATTTTAAAGTCTTTACTCGTACTTCCCATCTGCCCTGTTTCCCCCTGACGCATCCCACTCCGGTATACTGTTTATTTTGTTATTTATGGTAAGAAACTCCTTTTCATTTTTCCATCTTCTCCGACTTTTGAGGATTTTTTTCTTGGTTTTTTCCCTATTTTGCTCCCCACCCTTTTTCTGTTTCGTGCATTTTTTGTGTTTGCTTTTTTGTGCTTTGTCGTTACCCTCCCTGGGGAAGCCTCCTTCTTCTTTTCTTAGGGTTTTCTTCTTAACCCTTAGTAGCTCCTTGACTCGTGACTCTTGACCTGTGTGTGTTTAAAATTATTGCAACGCATTACACCATTATTCTACCATTATTCTACCGCTCCTGAGACTCTAAAAAGATTTCTTCATTAACTTATTGGTTCTTCAGACAGAATTTTTTCTCGCATTAGTTTAATAAGAGATTTAACTTCCTCTGGGTCTCTTATGTTTCTCATTTTGTTTCGCCACATTATCCTTAGTGACGGAGGAAACTTCATCTGTACCGTTGCGCCGAGTTGTTGCAGTTCTGGCATTAGATTTCCTAGCTCCCATTGCCTGTTTTGGGAGGCCTTCGACATGTCAGATCTGATTCTGAAGGTCCAGTTATCTTTGTTGAAGTTTCCCTTTTTCAATGCCTCTCCCAGAATTTTTTCCTTTAGTACGTAGGTTTTGAAGTTGATGAGTATTTTCCTAGGTGTTTTTCTTTCTTTGTTTTTACCAAATGGATCTCTATGTGCTCTTTGTATATCTTCCTCGAGCAGTGCTTTGTCAGTCCATGGAAAGTGTTCTGATAGAAGTTCCACCACATATTTCTTAATGTCTGATCCTTCCTGGTTTCTGGTACATTTAATATCCTTATATTATTTTTCCTGGCTTGATTTTCAAGCGACTCCATCTTCTCATTCATTATTTTGCTCTCTTGTCTCAAGGAATTTATCTCCTTCTGATTCTTTTCCACCTTTTTGTTCAGAGCGCCAATTTCACTCTCCACAACCGTCACTCTGTCCCCCAGTGCATTAAGCTTGTTGTCCAGCTTCTCACACACTTCCTGAATTTTGTCCTGCTTGGCCTCTGATATGGTAAATTTTTCTCGCATCTCCGTCCATATCCTTTCAAGAAATTCATCTGTGTGGTTTTTAGGAATAAAATCTCCCGTTTTTTGCAACTCAGGCACTCCATCTTCGTCATTTGTTATCTCCCCCCTTATTTCTGCGGCCACGGTGTCTTTAGCAGCCCCGTTTGCCATGATTACTTTCTGGGGGGCAGCTGCAGCTTCTTCCTTGCCTGCCGCTTTAATTTTCCAAATAACCTCCAAGTTCTTGAATACTACCTTGCTCTTACTCTTACTTAGTGCTATTTTTTTAGGGTCTAAGTTTGTTTGTGGCTTTGAATATAGATCAGCTATGACAGGAGAGAGCACGTTTTCTTCTCCTCCCAAAAAAGGGGGGTCTTTTGGTGACAGTTGTACCTGTGTCTGTGCCTGTGCCTGCTCCTCCGTGTGTGGGCTCTGTTGTAGCTGGACTTTGAAGTAGGTTCTCAGTGACGGAGTTACCTTGATTTTCCCTTTCATGGATGAGTCGGCTTTCCCTCTGGAGGAAGCTATCCCACTTCAGAGTTAATCTTCGTGTTTTCTTTGGGTGGTTTCTTGGCTCTTTTTTTGATCTCTCTGGGAGAGATACCCTTAGGATATTGTTCTTGCTTAAGAATGTTCCTATTTCATAGACTGTAGCTTGATATGACCTGCTTGCCCTGTACATCCGCTGGTTTCCCTCTCCGGTTAATTCCCAAGCTTTTTCCTTCTGCTGATTTAATTTGGTTGGGAACTTTCTTAAGCTCGTTGCACCCACCTTCACCACCCTCCTCTGTTTCTTTCAATGCCTCACTCATGTGCTGCGGTGACCTGCCTTTTGTAAAGTTCTTTTCTAACGCTCTTCGGGGGTCATGTATGAGCGTACATTTAGAGAAATCAGCCCACCTGTCCTTCTCCCCGTTACTCGGTCCACAAACGCGTTCCTCGCCCGTGCCATCCCAATGTGAAACCGGCACCAGCTCCGCCTTGTCTGACAGGGCTCTGCCGCTTGCTCCCCGGAACTGAAACCACAGTCATCCGGAAGCTCTTCCGCAGATTGCCTTCGCCTTCACAGCAGCCGCCCAGACTCCCGTACCGTATCCTGCCTTGCCGGACCCGTCTCGCTTTGCTTGGTCGAGAGCCCGGAGAAGCAAATCCGACTCTCCTGGTGAAAAGCCGCTCTCCGTCACCAGGTAGGTTACCATTCCTTATTTATTCCGAAAGTCAAGAAATCCTTTTCTTTTGTGGTTTTACTGCTCGATGCTCACTGCTCCATGCTTTTGGTGCATTCCTGGCGTTTTTTTTTACGTCCTCATGTCAGAGGAGTCCGGAGTCCTGGAGCTCACCGACCAAGCGTCCTACCCGGCCGCCATCTTCCCCCAAAAGTCAGGAGTGAATGTTTTACATACTTTTATAAATTATCCGTCACAACCTCACTTCTTGTATGATGTGAGTAAGACAATAACTACAATTTTAGAGCAGCATATAAGGGTAAGGTCAACCTCTGTCTTCTCTGGAGTATAGAATGATGAAGTAAATGAGTAAATCTAATCTAAATCAGAACACATTATTGTTCTATCTAACACCGCTGGCAAGGAGACAAATAAGTAAAAGATGGATATTCACAGATGAACATACTTACACAGACCGGTTGAAATATGTAAAATTTGTATTGTCTTTAGATGTAATATACACTATGCAACAAAAGCACAATTATTTTTACCTCTTCAGAAATGGTTGAGCGATTCTTGAATACTTGATGAAGTCTGGTGGTTACATCTATTTATTTTAGACACATGCATTACGGGGACCATGGTCCATGAATATTTTTAAAGCCAATTGGGTAAGATATGCGATGGTGAATGCAGCATCCTAGATGTTTTGGATCGATCACAGATATGCTAAGACATCCTAATTGATGTCTTAGCATAGCCCGGTGGCAGTGGGCTTGCAGTGGGCTTGCTTGCAGGAGCTGAGGGCTGCGATTGAGCACTTTGGTTTTTAGCGCGCTGTCACGCTGACTAAAAGCGGCGACACGCTTTAATTTTTAAATTGTGATCCTTTTGTGTCTAACCTGCACTGAAAATCTACAGGTACCCCTAACTTCCTACCTTGCTTCCTAGGGGCCCAGCGGGGCTGGCTGGCAGTTGATAACATCCTAGGCTCCCAGTGGTAGTGGCCGCCATCTTGGATTGGGCTGGTTCGCCCAACCCCACCCACGCCACTCCCCCCACGCTGCTCCTCCATTTAGGAGTGATCCTGACGTCTCCCCAGCGATTGCGAGCAGCCCGGTGGCAGTGGGCTTGCTTGCAGGAGCTGAGGGCTGCGATTGAGCACTTTGGTTTTTAGCGCGCTGTCACGCTGACTAAAAGCGGCGACACGCTTTAATTTTTAAATTGTGATCCTTTTGTGTCTAACCTGCACTGAAAATCTACAGGTACCCCTAACTTCCTACCTTGCTTCCTAGGGGCCCAGCGGGGCTGGCTGGCAGCTGATAACATCCTAGGCTCCCAGCGGTAGTGGCCGCCATCTTGGATTGGGCTGGTTCGCCCAACCCCACCCACGCCACTCCCCCCACGCTGCGCCTCCATTTAAACGTCCCCCATGTGTCAGCGCAGCGGACGAGCGCAGCGGGCGCGCCGTAGGCTCGCCGGAGTCACGCCAGAGTCCAGCCCGTCTGCGCCCGTTCGCGGCAGGCCGGGGCAAGGGGCACCTCCTTATGTCCCACCGCTGTCATATTCATCCCTTGACCTTCTTTCCCATTGGATCCCAGGTACCATCAGCTCGCATGTGTCCAATTTGTTGCAAAACCTAAGTCTCCTCTCGAGACCTCCGGCTATTCCACCTGCCACCATACCAAGTTCTTCCCCCTTGCCCTGCACTGTTCCCCCCACCCTCTCCCCTCCTCCTGTCCCCCACACGCCGATTTTCAACACCACTGCTGCGCTTCTTAACACCAGATCAGCAGTCAGTCATCAGTATGAGCTATTCGACTACCTCGACACCCACAATCCGGATCTCTTGTTTTTAACAGAGACCTGGTTTAAGGCCGACTCCCTACCCAATGTCTTAGCCGCACTTCCTCCCTCATACTCCATCATCCGAGCGGACCGACCGGAGGGCAGAAGAGGCGGTGGAGTGGCCTTGATAGCTCATACTGACTTCCACTTTCAGATTCTTCCTTTTCCCCCCATCTCTGAAGTCGACTGCTTGATAATTCGCGCTAGCTCTCACTCGGCCCCCCTTACCGCTGTTCTCATCTATCGCCCCCCCACCCCACTCCCACTTTTGTTTCCAGCCTCCAGGACATTCTCGCAACACTGGTCGTCAACAACTCGTCAGTGCTGGTCCTGGGCGACCTCAATTTCTGGCCCAACGATCCTGCCGAAAGCCCCCTATCTAAAGAATTCACCGACCTTATTACCAGTCTCAATTTCACCCCCCATGTTCATAGCCCTACCCACGTGCATGGCCACTCGCTCGACCAGGTTTGGACCTCGAATATTTCCACAACTCCCCCTACCATCTCCCCCTGCTCCTGGTCGGACCACTTTTTAATTTCCTTCTCCCTTGCTTTAGCTCCAGCGACCAAACCTCCCCTTCCCAAGAACACCTTGGTCAGAAAATGGGGTAAGGCAGACATGCCATCCTTCTGCTCATCCCTAGCCAATTCCTGCCCCAACCTTTCTGGCCTCGCCGCCCCGGTCCAACTGGCCACTATCGATGGCTGGCTGACCCAGGCAGGCAACGACTTTGCCCCTTTGAGGCGGATCGCGGTCAAGCGAGCCCATGCTGCTAACCGCTGGTTCACCCCTGACCTCAAGGAGAAGAAACTGGCCGCACGCAGAGCACAGCGTGCATGAAGAAGAGAATACTGCCCCGCCAAAAAAACCACTTACCTCTCCGTGCTCAAGGCATATAAGCAAGGCATCCTTGATGCCAAGACCCTGTTCTATTCTAACAGGATACTGGCAGCAGAATCCCAAACCAAAGAAATCTTTGCTACAGTACATGAGCTTGCCTCATCTAATAGAGCCACGGCCTCGATCCCTCCCTCCCAACCGCTCTGCGACTCACTCAACGATTTCTTCGTTGATAAGGTCGCAAAGATCAAGGCCAACATCCCCCTCCCTTCCCCCACTTTCACCAACCCTTCCCCACCCGCTGTCACTTCCAAACTCACCTCCATCCCCCCCCTGACTAAGGCTACGCTTCTTCCCCTGCTCCAAAAGGTAAAGTCAGGCTCCCCCCTAGACTTTGCCCCTGCCCACATCCTGAGAGAAATCTTCCTAAATTGCCCTACCCCTCCCCTCACACTTTTGAATGACTCACTTAGCAATGGAGTGGTCCCCACTGCTCACAAATTTGCGACTGTTATCCCTATCCTAAAAAAGCCCGACGCCGACCCTTCATCCCCTTCTAATTACCGTCCCATCTCCCTTCTGCCTTACCTGGGCAAGGTTCTAGAAACCCATGTAACCAGCACCCTGAGCACCTACGTGGAAACTAACCACTGCCTCTCCCCCCGGCAGGCGGGCTTTCGCCCCCTCCACTCTACGGAGAAGGTGGTGACCTCAGTGATGGACAGCCTACGCGAGGGCATTGATACCAACCTCCCGCAGGCCCTCATCCTCTTAGATCTGTCCGCCGCTTTTGACACGGTGGACCACTCCATCCTCCTCACCCGTGTCAGGGCGGCGGGCATAGAGGGCCTGGCCTTCGCCTGGCTTGAGTCCTTCCTGAGTGATAGGGCTCAGGCGGTCCACCTAGCTGGTTTCACCGCTGCCTCTCGTAAGGTTGTATGTGGAGTACCCCAAGGTGCCTCACTTTCCCCTCTTTTGTTTAATTTATACATCTACCCCCTTATTTTTATGTTACAGCAGCTCGAGGTCACGGTGTTCAATTACGCCGATGACCTCCAGCTAATCTTTAACCTTTCCCACTCTTCCTCATCTTCCCTGAACGTCCAATCCGTCATGTTGTTCATCCAGGATTGGATGAACTGCAACCACCTCAAACTCAATCCGGACAAGACGGAGTTAGTCTTGACCGGAGGTGGTTGCAGTCCCTGGTCCCCTTCCCATTGGCCTTCTTCACTTGGTGTCTCCCCGCTCCCTGTCCCCAAGGTCAAAACCCTTGGTATTTTCCTGAACTCTTCACTTTCCGTTCACTCACAGGTCAATTCGGTTGTTTCCTCCTGCTTTTTTTCCCTCAGAAACATCAGGAAGATCTCTCGCTTCTTCTCTCTACCTGCCCTAAAGATCATAGTGATGGCTATGGTGCTATCGCGCCTTGACTATGGCAACATCATTTACAATGGTGCCCCAGCCTACGCCATTCACCGTCTGCAGCTAGTGCAGAACCAGGCTGCCCGCATGATTCACGGCCTGCCCAAATTCCATCGAGCTACTGCTTTACTGCAGGCCCTGCACTGGCTGCCGGTGAAAGAGCGAGCCTTGTTCAAGCTTGGCTGTACCACCTTTCAGGCCAAAATGGGCACCACCCCGGAGTTCATCTGCTCCGCCATCAAGCCCTACACGCCGGGTAGAGAGCTTCGATCCACCCATCAGGCCCTGTTAACTACCCCCCGTTTCAGAAAGAAAAAGGCGGGCGGAACAAAATTTGCAGTTCTCGCTCCTGCGTTCTGGAACTCCCTCCCGACGGAACTCCGTATGACACCCTCTTACATTGAGTTCCGGAAAGGTCTTAAAACTCTGCTCTTCTCCCGAGCCTATAATGTCTAGATTCCCTCCGCTCCTATTTGTCTCCTCGCAATCTAAAAGCGCCAAGAAACCGCGTGGTAGAAGTGCGCTATACAAATGTTTTTAAATTCAAATTCAATTCAAAGCAAAATACTCAAACTGGTATTTTTCCAGGCTGAGAAGCTGTCAAGTTGATTACATTATTAATTAATTCAGACCAAGAACTTGAACAAATATAAAATTCGTACTCAGTTATATATTAATACATTCTGTAAAACCATGTAATGTATCACTCAATATACTTTTTACAGTGAACAAAAATTACTGTTTTTCAATTGTCACTTACTCTCAGTTCTGTTATTCTAGAAATATAATGTGTTTTTAAGAGCGTTATTGCTCTGGATTAAAACATATGTTTGGTCCAGCAAAAATACCTTTTATTGTACAAAAATACAAGTCCTGTGGCTTCAGGATTATTTTTTACTGTTGTCTGGAAACTTCCTTGTATTGGTTATCCATATATATTATGTTTGACTTCAGAAAGATAATTATTAAAGTCTGGTGGGTACATCTAATTACACACATGCATTACAGGTACCATGGTCCATGAATAATTTTTACAAACAATTGGGTAAGATATGTGATGGATCAATCACAGATATGCTAAGACATCCGAAGTGATAAAAGACATTGTTTGACTTCAGATAGATAATTATTATACTAACATTTGTTTAATAAAGGTAAAGCTTCAGGACAGCACCTACAAATAACATATTAAGATGTTTTCAGTCTGTGAACTGAAATATTGTAATGTTTTATAAAGGTAATGTACAAATTTACCCTACCCTATAGCCTTCTCCCTGACCATGGAGAAGATGGTATTGTAAAACAATTGTCCTTTAAATGGCAAAGGAATCTGCATCTTTGTTATGTTCTACTTTTAGTTTGCCTATCCTTCTCTATTTATAGTAGCACAAAGCAAACTAAGGGTTAGATTTTGTGTAGATGCAAACGGGAATTAAACCCATTTGTGACTGCAAAATTGGTCTGACCCATGTACAAATCCTATTTTGTGAGTCGGTAACCAATTATCGACTCGAAAAATCGGGTTTGCGACTCGCTATTAGGAAGGGGCATGGCACCGACATTCCTTCCTAATAGCAAGTCCAAACGATATGTACCATTGTTTTGCAACCGCATTTGCGGTCACAAAACACTCGCAGTTTACCACCTACTTCATGTAGGTGGTAAGCCACTCGCATACTAGAAGGGGTCCCCAGGGGAACCCTTCCCCTTTGTGAATGGGTGAAAAAATATTTTTAAGAGCAGGCAGTGGTCCCAGGGACCACTGCCTGCCCTCAAAATATGAAACTGAAAAGTTAAATTTTTCTTTTTTAAACGCATCCCGGATTCCTTTCAGGAAGATGGGCTACAATAAAAATGCAGTCACAGACATAGTGGTATGCCGACCCCAGCAGGCCACCATCCCGTGGAGTGCTAGCCATTCCTAAATGGATAACCGATAGCACCTGCCTCGTGTATAATAATGAGGCAAGCAAGTTGTGACCCCTTTAGGTATCGCTAACAGTGTCTGAGACACTGTTGTAAATTACATTTTAGAGACGCAATTTGCAAAATGTAAGGGTCTTACATCTGGTCCTAAGTTTCCTTCAAGCATCTAAGTGACCTGCAGCCTTGACTTTCAATTGTGACTGTTGAGTTCTCTAATTCTAAATTTACACTTCTACACTCTCATGGCATTAGGTAGCATGAGGCTCTCAATTGGTGATTTAATTCTCCATGAAGTCTACTGGATAATAAAAACTAAATATATTTTCTGGCACTTCCCACTGATGATTAATGTCCTTTTTGTCCAGTCGAGATTGAGTCTCTAGCTCACATTTTTTTTTGTGTGCCCTGCCTATAGGTCATCTAGGCTCAAATGGCTGAAACCTATTTGTAAGAACATGGGCATTAGAGTAGCTATGGAGGCTCTCAGGATTTTGAAAACCAACACTGATGACCCTATTGTCATAGCATTGGCTAAATTTCTGAGTTGGTTGTGGGTCATTCGAGCGAAAAAGTTGAGGGCTTGCTAACACAACCTCATACTTAAGTCTCTATCACCTCGGTAGCAGCTACTTCTATCAATTTGCAGTAGCCTATAGTAACTTGAATGTATAAAACCCAAATTGACTTTTATGCGGGTTGTAAAAAAATATTGTGATTTTAGCTATTTATATGAAGTATGTTTCTCCTTTACAGACAATCTGAGGTAATACCACACTGTATGTATCTGTTATTCATTTTATTCATTAGGTACTTTTAACAGTTTGATTGTTCCTGGTTACAGTGGGCATTGTGGTTCGGTGCTAGGCCTTATTTTTTAATGTTGCACGCTGTCTTTTATGATTTTTGTTAATTGAAATAAAGACATAAAAAAACTGAAACTTAAATATATTTTCCTCTAGATTATCCATCTTCAAAGTGAGGTATATGCCTTCTGTTGCATGTAACCCATTTGTATCTTGTCTTTCATTGAGAGACATTCTTCTTTTGGTTAAAATGTACAGCCTGGAGAGATAGGTTTGATTCATTGAATAGGAATATGGCATTTTCTTATTTTTCTAGATTTCCTTTCTCTTCTTTACAAGAGAATAAAATATCTGCACTTCAGTAACCAGTAGTAGTGAAGATTTATACGTGTTTTCTCTAGTGTTTAATTTTTTTAGAAGAGTGTTTATATTTATCAGAAGGAGCCTCATCCCATTCATCCCTCTGTAAGGGGCAGTCAATTTGAGCACAACTACGCATGCTTTTTTATGTCACTATTGCTGTCTGATTTACGAGGAAACACTTTACTTTGATGAGTAAGTATTTGCTTCACAGACAAGTATCCCCAATGTTTCCTACATGAGAAGTCCCTGTGGAATGTTATTTATGTTGTTCTCGAGTCAAATCCCAACTGTGATATAGAGTTCAGCAAAAAGTGTTAATGTCCAAGCATATGCCAATGTCATGATCAAATCAATGAAGCCAAATAATTGTCTGAATGTGGGGTTCTAAAAGGTAGTCAAAATTATCTGTTTCACTGTGTGTTATATAATAGAACTCTCTCCTTGCTCCAGAGAAGATATGGAAATCTATTAAGATTCCAAGCCTCACCTCTGGGATCACCAGACGACTCCCCTTTTCGGCCACATTATGATATTTTGAGTCCTCTATTCACTGCCTTCAAGTGTTATTATGAGTAGATGCCCAAGAAAGTCTGTAGTTTTACATCCATTATAGAAAAACAGCACACGAAATGATTGTTTTTTTAGTCTCTTTATGGTATTAGAAGTACTATTGTTCACTCTTTGCTTGAGTCAGTAAAAGAATCTGATAAAGCCAACATTATGAAGACATATAGTTTTGTCTAGAATTGTGTGTGTGTGGGAAATCAGTGCCCAACCAATAAGGGCTCCAACTTCATTCAGCCATCTAGTTAGTATACCTGAGTTTGATATACTCTGCAGCAAATATGTGTTAACAATAAGCAGGTAAGATGCATCAATATTGTTCTTTGCTCATTTGGTCATACTTGTTAGGGCACTCTTGTGTCCCAAAGACTGGAGGCATGAACAGACCATGGCTTTAACATGCTTATGGGTATGCCTCGTTTGACTGATTTGTTTCTGGAAATCTTTATTAATGCACAGTGTGATTTTGACAACAAAAGGATGTATATTTTATTTAAAAGAACCAAGTAAGAAAAGAGCAGAATAAACAACTTGGTATGACATATATACCAATAAATGTAGGAAAGATTTCAAATGGGTATCAGATATTTTCAAACAATTAAAGCCTATGTACCATTAAACAGTTTTCCATGTTCTAATCTCTTTGTGGCTTTCTTCACAACAAAGTGGCAAGGAAATACTGAATATTGTAATAGTAAAGAAAATCTTACGATCTGCTTACCGCCCAATCTCCCCAGCAAGAGAAAAGTACCGGGTAGAGGGTTGGGTGCAGCCCTCTATGGTGCTGAATTATGGAGACTGGAACAACTAAATCAATTAGAGTTTGTCGAAAATAAATTCTTAATACAAGTTCTAAAATTACCAACTAACACATCATTACTACAGATACTCCTTAACCTTGGCCTGAAGTCTATCACTCATTCTGCTGTTCAAAGGCTCTTGTGTTTTGGGTGAGACTCTGGACTTGCAATTCACAGATCCCTGTCAAAGAGTGGAAGATTTATTAACTCGCGAAAGACAGGCCAGGTGTCTGGGCTGGTTTAGAAAGGTTAGGCAGAGGCTCTTTAAACTGGGGTTGATGACTCTGTGGTACGACCCAAAGACCATTAGCAAAAAAATGCCCCCTAGCTCAAAAAAGGATACTGGGACTGCATTGAGTTCTCATGTACTAATCCCGCGGCTGCCACCAGGCACTTTAACTATTAGATTTTTAGAATTCAAACATTGTTTTCAGTTTGATAAATACATGGATGAAGTTGGACCCCCTCAGGCATGGGCACTTCACATACAATTCAGAACTGGGGCTCTTTCCCTGAATGCATTGAAATGCAGTAGGGCAAGTGCTAGTGTAACCCCACTGTGCCCGGGCTGTGGGCTAAGTCCTGAAACCATAGAACATTTTATGTTTACTTGCCCTCACTATGCACTCTTCAGAAAAAAGGTGGATCATCGTGCTTGTTGATTGCTGTCATTTACTCGAACTGCAGATGCACTGTATGTTTTTAGCTCTGACACAACTAGGTGGCTTGTTTTTATTTACATTATCTACATACTTGTTGTATGCTTGGTGGCACAGGTCTCAGACATGAGCTATCTATTTGGCCATATGTACGAAGAGTGTAGAGAGGTAGGAGCTAACGTCTACATTTGGGGCATACTGCAAACTTGATCTGACTTGGTGCTTCCATTGGAGGAATTTAAATTGATCATTTTTAATTGTTTTACACAGTCTTAATGAATTTTAGTCAGACAAATATTATACATTTTACTGCCTAATGATGTTTAGAATCATGAAGTTTTAATGATGGAAATATTATTGCTTATTTTAAACATTTTAAATGTATGATGTAAACTGTTTTATATGTGAATGATCACTATTGATCGAATAAACTATTACTTACTTACTTACTACTTCTTCCATCTTATCTTGATACTTTGAAAACATGGCAGCCAAATACTCAGAGTACTTGCTGCTGATTTGCCCCACTATTTCAGACTAAGAAACAAGTCCTTTAAGCCAATATGTATAGAATTGGGCAAGAGAACACCATGAATGGGATTTCCATTTCTAGCACCATTAAGTACAAACTAGCTTCGAGGTTGCAGCTCTGCGGATCTCTACACAACCATTCTTGCAGACTACAGTGTGGTGTCCCATGAGGGTCTGATCAAGACCCACTACTGTTGAACAGTGCATGTCTAACTACTGCTTAAATCACACACACCTTTGGATGACATAGCTTCTTGTGCTTCAATGGTGATTATAAATCCAGGCTCTGGGAAGATAGATCAATAAATCTCTCCACTTTGAGTTGGCTGCTAACATATGACTCACCCCTTCCATCACACTAAAAGACAGAAATCTGGCAATACTCATTGATTTGGACCATTCATTCTACCCCCCACCCCATCAAATAAAGTCTGTTGTTGAGTGTGTCATCATGGAGCGTGAATGATCTGAGCTAAAAAGATGCCTACTTATGGGGCACAACAAAAACTTTTACAAAAATGACCCCCCCCCCCCCCTCCTGGTATAACAAGTATAAAACCCGTAATTCTCACCAGAGCAACAGGTGCAATGCAAAAGAAAAGGCATAAGTTTTACCGCCTTACTTTGATTCTATCTCTCCAGTTATTAGTTAATGGCAAACAAACCTTTAGTTCAACCTCGAAGATTAACATATAAAAGTATTGTTTCTTCTATAAAGTCTTCAGTAGATTGTTTCTAACATTGCGCAAGCATATTGTTTCATATAACAACAAAGGTGTTAATTTTTTTATGCTTGCCCCAGACTTTTCTCTTTAACAAGAGATCAAGAAGTGGGCATTTTATTAATCAGTTTTTACCTTCTTGGTAAAAATATTTGAGAAAACCATAACAGTAGAAATAACTAATATTTGCTGACAGGGATAGGTCTATATTTTAGGTTCGCCACGCACCATCTTTTTCAGGTTGTATATTAGTGGTGAACTGGTTTCAAGAAAGTTTAAATGAAAAAAAAGAACGGTAGAAGTCACCTAATTGACACATGAATCTTTTAGATTGGGATGTTCTCAGCTGTGAGAAATCTGCATGGCATGGCACTATAAAATATGTGAGTTACTCCACAAGAAGTAATTGCAGCGCGTCATACATACAGCAACATTTAGACTGATTCACAACCAATTAAATTAATTTTGTTGACTAAACTATGTAGCTATACATAACGTCTAATTGGAAAAAATGAACACAATTTTTGAGTAACACTATTCAACTTTTCAATGTTGATTTTCTTTTGAAAACGAGAAGTATTAGATATTCTACACTAGGAACGTTTTTAGATCACACAGTGGTGGTTCATGGACGACTGAAAATCTGATGAAGTCTGATCAGGCAGTACCCTACTAGTTATTATGTATTAATAAAACCAAACCATGACATTAGTATGCATGTATAAGTACACTTGCCCTCCTTTGATACTGCAGTTTATAAATCTGAATCTCCCTCTTGATTATACACAGAGAACACTTTAAGCATTCATCAAATACCACACACTATCTTAACAATAAATATAATTTTCCCTGAGAGCAAGAAGAAAGTACTGTGCATGTGTGTGGTCAGAGATGTTGGAGTATTTTAGCTGAATGAATTTGTGCATGGTTTATGTGGTTTGTGGTAATATTACAAAAACAACATTTTACACTTGTAGCTTCTAAAGACCCCAAGTCACATTCCTATAATTGGAAAATAAATTACTACAGAAAAAATATAGTGAACACCAATAATAGTCCCACCCTCAGTGATCGGAGGTACGTTTGATACAGTGTTTGCTTCATGCTATAAAGTTCTGGTTACCTTGATGGATGTAGCCTCCTGTTGGTCATTACTTCCTAAGATGCTGCAACTCATCACCTTCTATAGTGGTGTCTTAGGAAGAGACTCCCTATGGGCTGTAAAGTGGAAGGTCACAGCTTACTACTTTGTAGGGATGTACATGAAAGACCATTCATGTTTGTAGTTCAGAGAAGTGCAGATGTTCTTGGCTGTCCGATGGTGCGGGACTGAACTTTTTAGGTACCAGACAATGTCTTGCATAATTTCCGGCATGTTGGTTTACACTAGTTATGCAAAATGCCTGTGAATAAGTCATTTCAGACCCTGCGTACTGGGGCATTGCTATCCAGTGCCCAGTGTATGTGCTCTGACATCTGAAACATTTAAAACTGGCTAATCACTAATTGACGTTCACTTTCTTCAAGGCCATGATATACTGTGTACAATTACAGCCATGGCATGCAAAGTAAATGTCTCCTGTGGACTGCAGAAGTTTTTGTGCCATTCATTAGTGTTACAAGGATAACATGGCTTCAGACTTTATTTGTAACCTGATTGCTAAAGTTGATACTTGTAGTACGGCCTTTTAAAATATCTCTTTCTGATAGGCAAAACCCTTCCTTTTAAATATTAGCAAGGCACAGCTCTTTAGGCCTTGTAGCCCACAAGGGAAGGTGCCTGTTATTTAAAAGTCGGATATGTAAAAGCTAATGTTCACACCTTCTGTAGGAGAGTAGGATCTGCTTCCTATGGTTACCTCCACTTTTTGCTGTGTTTTACTGGTTTTTCGACTTTAGTCTGGCTGTGGCCCTACTAATCAGGACCGCAGCCTAGCTGTCCTATCTCTAAATTGATTGCATGTACTTTAGGTATATACCAGATGGGTTACTGGGTCACCCTTATGAGTCCCTAGTACATGGTACCATTGGTACCAAGGGCATAGGTACCCCACAGGCCTACCAGGGGCTGAATCATGTATTATGCCACCCCGGGGAAGCCTTCCAAAATGGCACCACAGGTCTGCACTTGCAGCCTGGGTAAGGTGGTGTGAGCACCCCTTACTGGAATATAGAATACCTATATCCACCATTTAAAATTGACACAAATTAACCTATAAGTCACTCCTATGGCAGGCCTTGACAATCCTTGACAATCCTTCCACTCCTCCATCCTCGATCTTACAAACCTCCTCCACCTCGCCGAACTCTCTCTCTCAAACCTCATGCCTCAGCTGTCCTCCCCTCCTATCCCAGAGCTTCCCAAACGCCCTCTACCAACAGCCTTCAGACATCTCTGCCCCCGCAAGCACACTAGCTGCCTATCTGATGAGGAAACCCTCGACCTCGCACTCTCCTACAACCTTTCCCTCCCATAACTAACTCACAAGACCTCACTGAAAAGGAAATCCAAGATCTTCTCAATGACCATAATGCTGCCACTAACCCTCTGTGCCTACCTGTCGTGAGTGCCGCTTACCCCATCTGCACGGTCGCTATTGACCCATACAGATCAGCCCCCCTCTGCAATAGAAGGGCGATCACAAATAACCTTGCTCCCGTACCCCTGTCCATCCCGACCTCTGCTACTACCTACCTCCCTGATCTGTCTGGGCTCGTAATCAACTGCCATTCCGCAGTGAAGCATGCAGCAGATGTCGCTGCTCTCATTCTGAACAACAACGCAGATATAGCCATTCTAACAGAATCATGGCTTAATGACGCATCATCCCCATGCCTCGATCTCTTAATCCCCCCCAACTTTAACATTACCAGACTAGACAGACCACAAAACAACAAAGGTGGCGGAATCGCCTGCATCCATCGCTCTAACCTCCTTGTCACAGAGCTTCTAACAGATTCCACTGGTTCCTGCGAATACCTAGCCCTCTCAGTCTGTGGTAACACCACCCACCTATGTAACCTACACATTTTTTACCACCCCCAAGGCACTAACGAATCCTTCACCGACTACCTCATGGAAGTCATCACGACCAAGTACTCCCCCAACACTAAAGACATTTTCCTCGGCGACTTCAACCTGCACTGGAATTACCCCAACGACCCTCATGTCAACACCATCAAAGACCTCATGACAGATCTTGCCCTGACCCAAGCTTGCCCCTTCCCAACCCACCAGAAAGGGGCCACTCTAGACTGGATCATTTCCAGGGAGACAACCGTCAAACTCATATCGATCAACCCTTGCGACTGGTCAGACCACCATGCTATCACCTTCCTGCTACCTGGCACACACAGGACATGGACACCACAACCGGTGCTCCCTAAACGCTGGGCCAGAGGCAATAAAAACCTCAACCTCAATGAACTTGAGATTTGCTGCAAAACCGACCTCCCCCCCACCACATCACCTCGGTCAGTGACCTAAATGATCATTACTCTGCTACAATGTCGAACAACTTGGATGACTTAGCCCCTCTTAAACTAAAAATAACTCAAGCCAAAGCTAGAAACCCATGGTTCACTGGTTCCCTCAACGATGAGAGGAGATCCCTCGGACAAACCGAAAGAATCTGGAGACAGCACCCCTCGGCAGATCACCTAAAACTTCTTCGCCAGGCCAGAAATGCTTACAACAAGAATACCATCACCTCTAAAAAGGAGTTTTTCAGATCTGAACTAGAAATGCCCAGAACAGACCTCGCAAACTCTTTGAGATGGTCAAACTGCAATGGAACAAACTGTCCAAAACAACAAAAGAAACCCCTAAGTCTCTCATCTCTTCAGAGGAGTTCTCCTCATTTTTTGCAAACAAAATCAAAGCCCTACATATCGAACTCAAGACCGCCTCACTTCCCCCTCCGAACCTGGACCTTCCAATGTCTCTCCCCTTGCCGCCAAGGTCTACACCGAAGAATCTAGCCCACTGGTCCGAATTCACACCCTATGATGAAGACGCTGTCGCTAAAATCCTCTCATCCCTGAACTCTAACAACCATTTCAATGACCCGCTCCCCTCGAACTGTCTCGCGACCGTTGCCAAATCCATTATTCCCAGCTGGACGGCGATAATCAACGCCTCTCTCTGACAGGGATCAATACCGGCCTCACTGAAAGCTGTCCAAGTCCTCCCCATTCTGAAAAAGCCGTCTTTGGACCCAGCCTCCCCAGACAACTTTAGACCAATTTCCAACATTCCTCTCTTGGCCAAAGTGCAGGAAAAGTGTGTCCAAACACAACTAAGTCACCACATCAACAACTTCCATCTACTTGACGACTGCCAATCGGGATTCAGAGCGGGTCACAGTACTGAAACCACCATGCTCCACATTATCGATGATGCTCTCCTAGACCTTGACCAAGATAAAACCTGTCTCCTGATCCTCCTCGATCTATCCTCCACCTTCGACACGGTCAACCACGAGATGCTACTCGAACGCCTTAAACTGAGAATGGGATCAGATGGTACAGTCCTCGACTGGTTTAGTACCTATCTTCAAAACCGATCCCAGAGATTCTTAATCAACGGCGAACTATCCGCCCCCTCCATGGTCACGGTGGGAGTCCCGCAAGGATCAACGTTGTCCCCCACCCTCTTCAATCTCTATCTCGAACCCCTTGCTGAAGTCCTTCGCACTGCAAATATCTCCTTCCATATGTACGCTGATGACACTCAGATCTATATAAAAATCTCTTCCCTTGCGGAGATCCTCACCTTGAATGAGGCCCTGAAGCTGACCGTCCGATGGCTATCCTCAAACCAACTTAAACCCAATGCTAAGAAAACCGAGTTCCTTTTAATCTCCCCGCCCAAGAACAACCTTGAGATCCAGACATGGATTAAAGCCATCACTGCCTTAAACTGTTCTCCAACCATTGTGGATTCGGCCAAATCTCTGGGAATTACCTTGGACCACAACTTGAACATGCGAGACCATGTCAACGCAATGGCCAAATCTGCCAGATTCCACTTGAGCTACCTATGGAAATTGAAACCCTGTCTGGACGCTCCTGACCTAAAACTTGCAGTCCAATCATTAGTTATTTCTCGACTGGAATATGGTTGCTCCACCCTCTCAGGTTTACCTAAGATCTCCCTAGCTCCCTTAAAAGCCTGCCTCAATGCAGCCGCCAGACTACTTACAGGCTCGAGAAAATTCGATCACATCACTCCTCAATTGAAAGCTTTGAACTGGCTTCCCGTCGAGGCCAGGATCCACCTCAAACAGGCATGCATCACGCACAAGGCCTTACACTCTAACTCCCCTGCGTATCTTGCACAGAAGCTTGTAATATCTGGAGGAAGCAGAAACTTACGATCGGCTAACACCCTCCTCCTCCGGCCTGCACGCTTTAGGAAAACAAACGCCGGTTCTGCACCAAGAATCTGGAACTCCCTCCGGACATCAGAACAATCCCCTCCTTTGCACGCTTCAAAAAAGAGGCTAAATCCTTCATCATGGGTAAATTCCTTGGCTAAGCCTGCTCCTCAGCTACCTAAGAGACTATTGGCTAAACCTGCTCCTCAGCTACCTAAGAGACTATTGCCTCATCCTGCGACCCTGTACAGTACTCTTATGATTTCCTGCCTATTGTATGACTCATGTCCCTGTAAAATACCCCGATGTATAGTTTCTCCTATCCCAAATATGCAGTATTTGTTGTAATCTCCTGCCCACCTTATGACCCCGCAATTCTGTTAGCTCTATGATGTACATGTTCCTGTGATTTACTGCGCTCTATACTACCCTTTGAATATGTAAAGCGCTCTGATACCCTCACGGGTCAAGTTCGCGCTCTATAAAACCTTAAAATAAATAAATAAATAAATAAAATAGAGTGCTTGGTTTTGTGTGAGAGGGTGTCCTAGCATGAGCTGATCCCCTCTGCAGCTTTTGGAATCCCTTCATTATAGCTGTTCTGTGATATGGCCATACCTTATACTCTTATGTGCATTATAATCTGCGCAGTTAATGCTAACTTTGGTTTGGCTTTATCAAAAATATGTTGTGTTTGGTGTCAAACACTTTGGAATACTACCCCCTGACAGTTCTGGCGGTGGGTGTAGCATTCCACCCTTCTAGAGGAAGAAGACATGTACACACTGGTATACCCGAGATAGTTTTAAAGAGCCTCAGCATCACAAAATGGATGTTGCTGCCATAGACACCAGTCTGACATCCTCCTGCTAGATGAAACTCCAGCAGGGGAGGCCTGGACAATAGGTTTCCCAGACAGGCTTTAGTGTATTGTGGTAGGGTAGGTTGCATTCAGTGAATGCTTTTGAGACACTGCCTGGGGCACACAAGGTTCGCCATGCATTTCCCAGTTCAAACCGGTTGCTGGGGCACTCAGACCTAGCTCTGGCATGAAACTGGACAAAGGGGAAGGGGTGTAACCACCCCCTCCCCAGGTCCTCCCATAGGTGGGACCCTAGAGTTAGTCCACCCTCTAAACTTAGTATAAGTATAGGAACCCGGTCATTAGGATTTTAGATTACCCTGGACAAAACTCTGAAGATGAAGTCTTGGACCTTCGACATTCCATATCGACTGGAAGACAGAATAAACCTGACTTTGGGTCAAAGAGTGACGTCCCTGTTCAAACAGGCACCAAAGAGCATCTTGCCAGTCTGCATTTTCGAGGCTCCCGCTGGATCCCGAAGAATCTGCTACACAGTACATGGACTTCCAGACATCTCTGAGATCCCAGGAAAGCTGAGACCCGCAGCCGACACGAGAGACATGGGACTGGAACTCCTGGACATCCTGCAATTTTGCAACTGTACCTACTTCCCAAAGTTTCCTGAAGTTGTGCATTGGGCTATTTGTTGCGCTTGCCTAAGGCACCTTTTGCACCAAAGCTGAGAGGCCTACATTCCATGAGTGTTCCGTGGGCCCGCTTTCTTCACCGCAGCTTGAGGTTCCTTTGAAATCCATAGTTCATTGGCTGGTGGGTCCCCACTAAGGACAATCCTTATGTCTTGAGAGTTCCTGATTGCTCCAGACGTGCTCTGACACCCTCCAAAGGATGAGTCCCTCAGACCTTGCTGGTCTGCACCGAAGCCAATCTTGTTATCTTGCATGGGTTGCTGTTGCCAAGGCTTGTTGGATCCAATCAGATACCAATGCTGCAGCACTCGACATCCTTTGTGGGACAGCTCAAATCCAGGTCCTGGTTGTTGTCAACGCTTCCTGGACCTCGTGGCTGAAGAGTCAAGCTTCATCTACTTCACCTTAAAGCACCCAACAGCGGCTGGCATCTTCTTGTCACCATCCTGGTCATTGGCTAGTGACTCAGACTCTGTCCCCTCTGCTTTCAGGTTCTTCTGATCTCTGATCCACCCATGGATCCATCCAGACACTTTTCTCCTGATCGCCTGCAGCACTTCTTTGCTCTCTCCATAGAAATCGACGACAAAACCTGACACGAAAAGACACCTATGCACCCGGCTTCCCTGGGTGAGGTAACACGAGTACTTCGGTGCTCCTATGGGTCTTGACTCTCGAAGTGTCCAGTACTGAAGGGATTCCCTCGCATTCCACTCTTAAGTGTCCTAAACCTTTACCTTTGTAAGTTAAACTTTCCTCATAGAAGTCTAAGGTGATTCATGGCCGTGTTTAGACACTGCATGCGTCCCCTGTAGGACTCCTGCGTCCCTACCTTGGGTGATTCCTGGTTGCCCCAGTGGTTCTACAGGCCCTAAGCCTCACTTCTATCCCTCATGTGGTTCTGATACCACTATTTTAGTATATGGTTTGTAAGGCCCCTAGGGCAAAACGTATACTGTGCTATTTACTGTATGCTATTTAAAGTTCATGTACTGTACTTTGACCACTAGCCTCATAAAGAGACTGGAGGGGTTGTGTTTAGAATAAATACATATATTTTATAAATATATACCTTGTGTGGTGTACTTTCATTTGATTATTCAAGAGATTATAGACTGGTAAAACAAGCTGCTTTACATTCCTTCAAGACTTAGCCTGAAGGCTGCTCTCCACAGCCACCACTAGGATAGCTTTCTATAAAGGTTGTCTTAAACCTACCATCAATAAGGGTCGTTTGGATGGTGCAAGGTGCCCACTAGAATAGTGGATATCATATGCCAGGTCAACTACTCACACCTTCCTACATAACACGGTCTTAAAAACTATTCTCACTGTGACAGCCCTAGCTTTCCTATGCAGAAAATCAGAGTACTAATGCAGTAAATACTAATACCGTATCTTGGGAATTGGAACATCTAGTAAATAAATTAAACAACAATTTTAGGAGATATTAGTAATATACAAGGTATGAGCCTACAGTGCGGTACAAATGATAAAACATACATAAAATACAATCATACAAATACACATACCTCAATACACAGGTCAAAAGATTGTGAACATTTTCAAATGTTAAAACATGCCATTTCATTTTGTGGGGGAAATTAAAAACGAGCATGCCTTTTCTATAGTGGACATTTAAAATCCCCTAAAAAGTGGATTCAGGTAAATCCTGTGTGCAACATGTGATGCCGGGCATACACCCTTTTTACAAAGATCACATAGAGAGTCTTCACTTTTTACTTTTCCCCAAGTTACTGTTATGGCCCTCAAAGGCAAAATATTCTGTTTTATAAGAAAAATTAATCTCCGAACACTGAAATCCAGATTCCGCTTCAGGTATTTTTGTGATATTTTACCATACAACATGAGCTGATGAAAAATAACTTTTCCCTTTTGACACAAGAGTCCATATTGATCTGCATGCTAAGAGCGGGGCAGGAATTTTTAATAAATAGCTTTAAAGTAGCCTAAGACATGCCAATAATTCTTCTTCGTCCGACTTAAACAAATCCAAGTCAAATGATACATTTTTGCTGAAAGCATTGTTAAATATGGTCAACTCTATTTACTTTTAAATTCTCAATGGTTAATAATTCTCTCCCCTATTTCTCTTCTGCGCGATACCAAATGTAAGCCCCAACACAAAACCGCTGCCATATCCATTACATATGCACTGCTTCCACCAGATTTCAACTGAATAGCATGTATAAATGCTGAGGTTTTCATTGAGCATAGCTTAAGGATAATCTTCCCCTCTACTATATCCTTATATGCCTAGCTCTTTAGGTCAAATGTCTCTACCGCATATAGAATGCAAGGAGGACTTTTTAGCTCATATATGAATAGCAAATGAGAAAAGTGTCTGCGTCCATGTGCATTATAAAATCTTCTCAACCTATTTACATGGCTAGATGTTTTCTGAATAATATGAGACATAAGATTTTTTTTCCTTTAAGTAACAACGGAAGATCTTTCCTAAATATGTATAGATATTTACCAGTTCAAGGATCTCCATCCCCATATACCAGTTACATAATTTTTTATTTTAATAGCCAATAAAAATCCATTTCAGTTGTGAGGTCAGACTTGTAAGGAATATGATGGAAAAGTAACTTTTAGAAAGTATTTTTTTCCTGCCTGAAGTTCTTGGAGGTTAATTTGCATTAACTCTTCAGCAATTTCAGTCTGTGCTCAGCCCAGGAAGAGGTGTGAAATTCCTCTCTGGAACACACAATAGGCTGCCCTGGATGAACACAGATGAGTTCACTGAGCACAATAGAATATGAAGTGTAGCAGTCTGAGAAAATTCTTTTGACACCGGTGTGTCATATTTTGCCTGAAAGGACTGTTTAGCCCCATGTAACACTTTGGCTTACTTGAAAGGGAGAAAATAAGATGCCAGGACAAATCCTGTGTATGCCATATCTGGTTGCAGATAGACCCTGTGTTTGTCCCATCAAGCACCTCTCTGTGTGTTTGTGATGGCACAGTGCATGCTTCCAACTGGATTTTAGTATTTGATATGGGAGGACACTAGATTACAATAGTATAATGCAAACTCACAGTGCCAGCCTCGGAGCCCAAGTTTAGTGTGGCTTAAGACCTTTGTCCATCTTGGACTTGCCCAGAAGTGCAGCATTTTGAACCTGTTTGTACCAAAGCAAACGAGATCTGCTGCAACAGCATGTAGACCAAAGCCTGGGAACCTCTCCCTCATTCTTCATAGAGGAGAGATACTGGCAGTGTTTTAGATTGTTCCCAATAACAGGCTGCTGAACCTTGCCAAGCTGGACACTCCCACAGCCTTCCTAAGAACCTTGCTTGACTTGTGAAAGGATACTATGCAGATTGAACCTGCTGCACTTGGCATCAGTGTGACCAGTGAGAAGAAAGAACCCAAGGAGGTTGGACCCCCTTCTGCTTGAAATCCAAGGACAGAAAGATCCTTAAGGATCAAAAAGCTGATCCCCTCAGTGGCTGAAGGAATACAAAAAGCAGAAAAGGACATGAGGGTGTTTAAGAGCCCACCCTCCCCTACACCTAAGGTCCTAGGGCCTTGGAGGTGTACTCCTCTGGTTATATGGACATGAAACGAAGTTTGAGAACATTTTCAACATTTTGGAAACAGAGCTTTTAGGAGACAGACCATTAAAAGTATCCAAATGGCATATTCACAGCATCAGATTGAATGCAAGGTTTGTCCCATGTTGAAAAGAGTTTTTCAACAGAAGAATAGCAAAGAGCCATTTTAGAGTGTGAATTAGAAACGTTTTCAAACTTTACTAATTCCAGGGACTACTGGGCCCAAACTACTCTACGTATCTGACCTGTGCTCCATCACAGTTTGGCTTCAAATTGCGCTTAGGTCATGGTCTAATATGACCATTGACTACCGTTGGCTCTTCTGCCCTATTTTGACGTACATTTTTTCAAATTTATATCTCCGGTTCCCCTAATTGAATTTTTTTGTTATTTTGGGGGCCATTTTGCTCAATACATTGTTCTCTGTTTTTGTAAATTGGAGTGAGATATTTATTGTGCTGTTTTTTTTAAACTTTTTTACTGTTTTAGTACTTCTAAATACTTTACACATTTTTATTAAGTTAAACATGTCTGCTTTGTGCCTAGCTACAAGGGATTGAGCTCAAGTTTAAATTACTGATACCCTTGACTCAACGTAATATTAGAGTGTCTATATTGCTTGTGGTGCACACTAATCCACCCTAACTAATAAACCACTTTCTCTCAATGCCAAATTACGTAATTAAGATGTTGTCTTGATAAAACGCATATTCCAGGGGCACAGGAACAATGTGAATGAATGGTATGCAAGTGACTATTGTTCATGTTTCATGCAACTTTGCGCTATTATTTTAGCACAACATTTTTTTTCCAAAAGAAGAGGCTGTGTGTCATATTGTGTTACTTATTGTATACGGTCTCTCTCTAACTAACCCTGAGCCATTGTCTTTAGAGGTATTACAGAGAACCATACCTTTACATTGGCCTCTTATTCAGTTGTCATATGGTATTATTCTCTAATCATGATATGTTAATAATCTTAAAGGATTATACTTGATAAATCAAACTTGTAAATTCGTTTCATCTTGTTTTATCAAATTTCTTAAGGAAACTAATAGTTTAATGGAGAAGGCAACGCGTGTAATGTGCTAGTAATTAATAGATGGCACAATATGGTTTTATCACTGAATGTTTCACCAGTTAGTGATTTTTGATTTAATGACCTAAATTATCTCACATTGCCTGTTTTTGCATATAACACGCTTTCTTTTTTACTCTCTCGCTGCGGCAAATAGGCATACATATTGCCAACTAAGGCTGCAAGATTGAACTAGAAATGTGTATTTTGAGTTGGAAGGAAAATGGTTAAAATGTGTAAACAAATCATCTGAATTATTAGTGTGTATGATATTCCTAGAGCTGATGATTCAAGTGTTTTGATGGATATTAGTTTTATTCGATGCACTCTGCATGGCAGAGAGAGCAGCAAGTCAATAAAAAACTGAAAAACTTCTAGTGTCTTTTTGAATACATGGTAAGTGGATTACAACTGGTTCATATCGACATACAAATTTGTGGAAAAAGAGTAAAGTGGCATTATGCATATGTTTTTCTTAATACGATTTTCTAGACTTTAGAGAAACAGCTCTCCATTTTTGGAAAGCAAATGATAAAACACCGTCGGCCAACGGTCGTTGCGAGCGCTACCTCCCCAGTGCTGCGTACGACCGTTGGCCGACGGGCCAGCGCTCGTTATTTGAATGTTCAGCACCGGGTGCTGAACGTTCGAAGCAGCTAAGGTGTTAAGGTGTTAAATAATAAGCTAGGTGGAGCACCCAACAGCCTTCTTAATTCATATTATTTCAATGAATTCCTAACCTTAACAGAAATTCTTTTAAAGTATTAGGCTCGTAAATACCTAATATATTGAAACATTTAACTTAATTAAGAAGAGAGCATTTAATGGAACATCTGCGAAAAGAAGCCATATTGCCTTGTAACCCTCTGGTGGCCTATAAACCAGTAATGAGCTTTTGGCAGAAGGCAGCTATGCTGCTGGCAGAAACTCCTCCTGCTCTGTCATCTGCATTGCTAGGTGCTGAGGAACCCAATAGAATGGGTGGAATACGTGAACTTGATATAGAACACCACCACCAGCATGTTGAGGAGGCGGAATAAATGTGCACTGAGAATTATCCCAATGCTTAATTTATAAAAATAATAAGTTCCAGGGTCCTCGTCAGGAGTCCCCTGCAGATTACAGCCCCCGTTGCCCCTGCAACCACTGCCAGTGACATTACCAACACAACTACTAACCATCACACTCCTACAAGG
Source organism: Lissotriton vulgaris (assembly GCF_964263255.1). Lineage (NCBI taxonomy): Eukaryota > Metazoa > Chordata > Amphibia > Caudata > Salamandridae > Lissotriton > Lissotriton vulgaris. Next base: position 1,000,181,982 of record NC_141689.1, read on the forward strand.
GTAACAAGTTAGACTATTCCAGGTTCTCAAGTTATAAAAATGGCTTTGGCAGCAGGTATTAGTCATTTTTTTTTATATATATTGGATAGTCAATCAATCAATCAATCAATCAAAGTATCTTTAATTGCTGATTGTGACCATAAATACACAGTTTAATACAGTACAGCCATAGTGAGAAAAACTAAATAATCAGAACACAGAATTTAGTAAGAGCAGGATCATATGCAACATTTATGCTCCGTAGTAGAACTTGACGCAGTGGCCCATTGGTACAGCCACGTTTTCCAAAAACATGTTAAAAAGAAAGCAAATATGATTTCCAACAATTGACAATGATCCTATAAAGCGCAGGGTATGTAATAAAAATATAAATAGGCAATATTAAAATAGCAATTGTTAAAATACAATCAAATACCTATAAAAAAAAAGTGCACAGTATATCAGTATTTCATCAGTACAAACCAAACAAGGGTAATTACCCCTCCATAGTTTTCCTAGCTCGAACTGCAGCTTCAAGAAGGGAACAAACCCTGAAACAAATAGCAGCTGGAATTCAATAGTTGCAGACAGTACAAGGCCTCTCGAGATCTATTGTGTCCCAATGAGATTAAGAGAGGTTCATTAAACAGTCTGCGGGAATGACTTAAATGATTTTATATAAAATGTATAGTGTAATAGCGACTGTTCAGCTGCATTATTGCAGATGCAAGGCAGAGCTGTTCCCCGCGTATCGCCAATTTGATTTCCAGTGCTCAAGAGTCGCCAGACTGTGTCAGCTCGAAAGCAGAAAAGGAGACTCCTCTCCCATTGTGTTAGATCGAATGGGAGATAAAAAGCGGGCTCCGCCCATGCGCAGCAGCCAGACGAATTGTGTATCGTACACTTTTAAAAAGCAATGAATTGGTCCCTTTCTCCCTTGCTCCAGCTGACCTACTGAGCTTAAGACATGAGCTTGATAACTGGGGCTACCAAGAGCCCCTAGAGATGCAAATGACGCCCAGATAACTAAAGTATTTAATGCTGAGCAAAAACAGGCACTTAATAACAAGACTATAAATATGACTTCTACCACCTGGCCCAGAAGACATAATCTGAGATTTTACCATAATTTGTAACCATGATGAGACTATCCTTAAACTGGACAAAACAGTCAAAAAACACCTGCATAGCATTAGGGGTCCAGGTCAATAGGACCACGTCATCCACGTAAAGCAATGCTGGCACCTAGGTGTCAGTGACTTTGGGAATATCCACCAGGGTTGAAGTCAGATGAAAGCAAAGACCACAGATATTTTAGATAGAAGTTAGGGGGCCAAAATGCAGCCTTGGTGCACACCATGCTTAAGTCAGAATTCCGGGCATATTTCCCAAATTTGGGCTCATGTAAATGTACAGGAATTTATATAGCGCAAATCACCAACCGGTCTCTAAGAGCTTGCTTAGGGAACCCGTCCTGGTATTCCCCTGTGAGATAACCCCAACAGGGTATCCACAAGGTGAAAGCCAGGCATCCCGCCGCGAGGGGCCGTTGTGGAGATTAAGCAAGCTATTGCCCAGAGTCGCAGAGTGTGAACCCGTGAATCGAGTAGGCACCGGAGCGAGAATTGTCGAGTCCATGGACATTTTAGGACTCAAGACCCTGCCGAGCCGGGAATGGAACCCTGGTCCCGGGCTGACTTCTGCTTCCAGGTCTGCCTCCTCTAACCAGTGAGCCACACTTCTCCATGTGCACTTTTGCAGCCAGATCAGTGTGCAAATTGTACAGGAAATTCACCAAAGAAATCTCTACACCCATGTCCAGAAATCTGAACCACAACTTGAACCTGTTGAAGTCGAATGCTGTTGAAAGGTCCATAAAGGCCAGGTACAGAGGGCAGCACCTAACAAAAATGTACTTATTGACTATTAAATTAACATTTTGGCACTGCTCAACCATACCCAGCCCTGGATGAACCCAAATTGGAAGGGAGAGAGAATATCTCGATCTTGAGCTCATGCAGCCAGACAGTTGTAGATTACTCTGCCAATAATTCTGACTGTGCTGTCTAATAAATGAAAATTGGCCTATAGCACTTTGGGTCATTCGATCACCTTTTTTGTAAATGGGCACAATAATCGAAAGTTTTCAAGAGCGTGGGATGTGGGTGCTTAAAGAGCTGTTAAACCACTAGTGATCAAGGGACCCCAAGAGTGATATTACATCTTATAAGATCAACTGGGGTCCTGTCAGAGTCAGGCGCCTTGCCACATGTTCTCTGGCATATGGGCAGTTCTACATCTGACAATGATACTGTTATGGGTGATGCATTATTTAACCTAATGTGCAGGGATTTTACCACCTTAGCATTTTCCGCTAGATTTTAAATGGCCAAGAAGTGTGCCACCCAGTCAGAGCCTAGAAGGCTACATTGATAAAGATAGCTATCAAGGGTGCTTATTGACCTAATTCTGTTAACGATATCCCAAAAGAAGGTACTATTATTGCCCATCGCAGCTGATTCCAATGTTTCCCAGTCCAACTTATGTAGAGCTTACATACCAGTTTGCAGGGCAAACGTGTAAGCTTGGCAAGCAGACCGGACCTCGTCCGATACTCTCGGGGTACAACCAATGCTAGCCTTAGTCACTTGTTGAATGCGCATCAATCCATAGTGGGTCTCCCTTATCAGCCTACACTGGTTTAAGAAGAAATTGTTTGATGTCCTGGCTTAGTGCATCATAATGAGCTGACATGACATTTCCACAAACTTCTAGCAAGCTATTGAGAAATAGCCCCTGGCATTTATTCAAAAGTGAACCCAAAACATGTGTAGGGTCTGTTTAGGCACAAAACAAGCCTAAGCCCATCTGTAAAATACTGTGTGGGATAGATGCTAGGGGTGGGTTTGAGCTACTTAGGGGCAGCTGCCCTAAAGCAGACAGGGCATTATGGTCCCCCCACTCTGTTTCAAAACCCCCTGTTTGATAAATCGATATAAGGGATTCCTAGTCAGAAAAATATAATCGATGTTTGATGGATGGCCATGTCCTCTAAAGGTTGGCAGGTAATACTCATCTTTGCTTAGAGTGCCGACTCAGTCAATCAGATCGAGTGCAACCAAGTATCTAGCAAACGCCATTCCCCTTGCTTCACTAAACTCTTCATGAGATCCCCCTCTGGAATCCCCCCTTTCACATTAGGCCTTACAGTTTGCATTGAAATCGCTGGACAGCAAATAAGGGAGCTGCGTCTTTACACTATCCTTTCGAGGCAAAATTTGCACAAAAGGGGTTAACCAAAAAATTATTATGTAAATTCATTAAGTAAAACGCAAATTGGGAAAGTCTATCCTGGATCTTTGATATTTGAAAACCTGTGCTTTGAATAAATAAACTGATGATGTTTCATCTCTAAATTAGATAAACATAGCCACCATGTGGAAGACTGCCATAAGTGCTGGTGTTGACAAATAAGTGCCGACACCGGAAACCACTGGCTCAAATTTAGCAATGAATGATCCCTACCTTGGATTGCGTTACCTGTACCCACATTCATAGGTACAATTGGTATAAAAATCCCACTGTCGAACAAGGACATTCATGGATTTTCCACCACAGGAAAGACAACCAACAAAGTGTTTTTTCCAATTAAGCCATTTTTGTGGAGAATTTGCTACTGTAATAACTGAGAAATCTAGATTGTGCTATAGCATTCCTCAGAGACATGTTGAAAGAGAAAAAGGCTCTTTGATAATGCATCTAATATATATTTGTATGTTTTCCAATTCCTGGACGCAAAAACATTAACAAGGATTTTCACTTAAGCGTTGTTATTTAGTGTAAGGACACAAATTTTGTTTCATATAATCTACATAATTAATAGAACACAATGTTTGTAGTATAATTCTTTCTTCACCTTTGCCCTTCCAGAGTTCTCTGGAATGTAATCACATTGAATGGGCCCCACACCAGTGCAACACACCACCGGGTCTCTGGTACCCCTGCCGATCCAACTGACAGGAAGGTCTATGTGCAATGGGGCCCATGGGGGGGGACCCTCACTGGGCCTCTCAAGGATAGTGTGGGGAGGCCTAGGAGAGGGAGAAACTTCCTTTTGTACCAGTTGGAAGGAGACACAATGTGCAGGTTTGTCTCGCAATTAGGCCTCCTGCCTGGCTGCCCATTCAGTGACACGGTGGAACGCTCTTTGTCCAGCATTCTAGTGCCACCACAACCTTCATCCCACAAACAACTCTCACACCTTCAGCCCGTTAGGAGCTCTAAAAGAGGTGCTTGTATGTGGCTGAGAGGATGAGCTGCGGCCCAGGAGGAGTCTGCACAATGCAGCTTTTGGAGCCCTGAAGGTGTCACTTATGTAAATTTGAGAGGCCTCGCACTTTCCTAAACCTTAAAATTGTGTAGTTAAAATTTGTAGAATGAAAAGGAAACCAGAAACGGGTATGTGTTTAAATCAGATTATCAAAGCGAGAAAACAAAAGTGGGCCTGCAATCGACGAGCAACTCTCGGTGGACGTGCCCCGCAGTTCAGCCGTTTCGGAATGCAAACCTTAGTTTTATAAATTTTTTGTCATCAATACCAAATCTGCAAAAATCTGATGATATTCTTTAGCACACTCCTGAACTATGCAAACTAAAAGAGTTGACTTGATAGTGAATCATGCACCTCATTTTATTCAAGCTTACAAACATTGGGGCATATTTACAAAAACCGGCGCATCCCTGCAAATCAGCAGGGATGCGCCAGTTATTGTGCGCCACAGCTCCGCCATTATGGATGCGCCGCATTTACAATGCGGCGCACCATGGTGCAAAAACGGCACAGTTACGTGACGCATCTGTGCCGTAAAAGTGACGCATTGCTGGAGTTGCGTCGCAAGCGCGACGCAGCTCCAGCAATGATCTGGTGGCCCTATCTAGTTATTGCTGCGTCAATCCTTATGCCTGCTTCAGGCAGGCGCAGGGTTTTGACGCAGCATGGGCCTAAAAGTGACTGAGTGAAATCTTGTAGATTTCACTCAGCCAATTTTGGGAGGCGTTCCTGCGCCGGAACGCCCCCCACCCTGAACAGGAACGCCTACATGTGGCGCAGGGCATTACAACGTGACGCATCTCCCAGATGCGTCACATTGTAAGTACCCACGCACCATGGAGCTGGATTTGCGCCGCCGCTGCGTCACAAAAGTGAGGCAAAGGCAGCGTAAATGAGGGGCAAGGGGCTTGTAAATCTGCCACAGAGTCCTGTACACATTTCAGCAAAATATGCATTAGATCAGTCACGAAGCTCGTGCCACCGCTGCCTTTTCGTGGGGAAAATATCTTAAGAGTTACATAAAAACCTAAGCTCGCCCCTTACCTCGAAAGCAAACAAAGCTTCATGTTAAGGTATTTTGTGAAAGTGGCGCCTTTGCAAATTCAGTCAATAAGAGCCGTGGTCAGGTGCCACATGTCAAAATCGATACTAACGACCACTTCACTCATGCACTTCCCGACACTATGCAAATGGCGGATATCAAATTAACGGGCCATTAAGAAACCGATAGTGGCTCCAATCTCTGCAGTTTATCGATTCGGCGTCATTGCATTATTCTAGTGGGTACAGTGATGAATATTGTTAACATTCCTGAACGTTTTGTGCAGGTAGGAGTGCAATGTACAATGCACAACATCAATGCATTTTGGAACATTCTCGATGAAATGCCATGTCTTGCTAGTGGAGATGAGACGTCTATCAAAGGTATCACATTGCACTACGCTGCGACAATGGCATGACATGTAACTGCTATATTAGTTTATAACTAGTGGAGTTAAAACATAGGTAGCCATTTTACTTTGGGGAGCTGTTTAAGAGATACACGAAGACCTGAGATAATATAAGAAGACAATTTCAGCAAAACTATGTGCAATCGTGTCGATTTCGATGGATGCCAGGTGCAAGCACTCCTACACTCTTTCCAAACGTCCAGAGCTTTGAAGCAGAGAGGGTTATAAATGTATTGGTCTAACAAGCCTTCGGTCTATTTTAAATCAATTAGCTGTGTCTGGCTTCAGGGCTATGACAGTGATATATCTAGGTCCGATCAAATCTGAATGGATCGAAAACAATGGGAAGCGCAAGATGCATTGTATTAAAACAAAATAACAAATTAGACAGTCAACAAAATGTATTTATATTTTAAGAACAAAAGAAACCACCCATATTTTTTGCACTTTTCACAACAAAGAATTACTGAGAAAGTATGGGTAAACTCATAGGACAACATGATACAAGAACGCTTCTAACGGCTGCTAATTGTATTCCTTGGTAACTCAAAACAACTTTATTACACACTGCAACAACCAACACAGCTTATCCAACGCACAATATAAACTGAATTGTCACTAATTGCTCGACTAATACAATTTTGGGGGTCTAAATCGATAAATTGTTAGGAAATAGTTAGAATCTATATACATTGTGTATGTACGCCTATTGTTTACTTACATTTTACAGCATTCCTCAGGAATAGTAGTTGTACTCCATAACAGTATTCCTCCACAGATTAAGAGCCCAATTACCAGAAAGTTTACAGAGAGTAGTCACGTCTTCCTTCGGATTAAAGTGCTCCCTGCTCGTTCATTTCAAAGTACGAAGTCATGATCAGTAAGTAACCAGATTCAAAAGTCTTTTTCCTATCACTGGCATCTCTAGGAGGTGCAAGGGCAGATGGGACGAGTGCCCCAGTTCCATTTGTCCTGGACTCCCCTGGTGTCCCACCACCACATCTGTTTAATCTGCCAGGAGGCAGCACTAAAAACAAACAGTGCTCCTGGTGATACACACTAGTATTTCCAAACTCCTTTCACTTCAAAGCAATTAGCTTACAATGTTTAAATCTACTTATGTGTGTGTGTATATATATGTATACATATTCACTGTAAAAAACAGTGGGTATACTTAAACAACAAAAAGGTTAGAGGGACGTTATAATTAAGTTCAGATTTCACTCGAACGAAACCATAGAAAGTCATCAGTTATGATGACCTGAGCTAACTTTAACTAATGCCTCACAATGCACTGATTATGACTTCACATATGACATCACTCATGGCATGGTCAGTCACATCACTGATGACATATCTCAAATTACATCACTGATAACATCATCCATAGAACCACTCACACACCCACTCACACCCTCCTACAACCTCTTGTACACCCACTCACATACCCATTTACAGACCCATACCAGTACTCATACACCCACTCATCCTCCATAGAGACATAACTATATCTTGAGCTCCCACCATGCACTGCTTATGACCTCACATATTCCATCACTCATGACATGTTCTATGACATTATTTATGACATCACTGATGACATCTCAAATGCCATCATTGATGACATCACCCAACAAGTGTGCTAGTTGTTTTTTATAGTTTACATATTGGCAGGAAAGTACCATAATATGTTTCTACCTAATTTTGTACAACCTTTGTCCAATTAATGCATGTAGGTGTTTACAAAATGATGTATGTGCTCTTAATGCATCTTATGTGTGTAGAGATAGTGAACATGTTATCAATCTTTCTATGGAAGACTAACTTTGTGTGCAGGTTACAGCTAAGAACTTGTTTTCAGCATGTCCCACAGAAACCTTTTGGCTCCGCAAGAAAACGTTCCAAAAGAGCAACGATTACACGTAAAACATATTAAGTACTGTGAGCATCATTCAGTTACTATACAGATTAATCTCAGCATGACAATTTCTACAATACTTAGAAGACTGTGCACCACGAATAACCAATGTCCATGTCCTTTTTTTGCTTCAGATGATGGGTTATCTCACATGTTTTCACCACAGTATGAAGACTGAATATAGTATGATCTTTAGCACCTTCATACCTTAGGAACTGTAAGTGAATATCCACTCTTTCGACAAGTTTTGCATTGAGTATAAATTAATCTTAGTAAATAGTTTTTAATACTCTATGGCATATTTCTCATGAGAGTTACAGTGTCTGCAAACAGTGTGGTACAGAGTAAACTCTCTCCATAGAGTAAACAGAATAACAGTTTCCACTTTTGTACTCATATTCACTTGATTTTTCAATTTAGTTTCAGTGACTGTCAAGGTTTGATACAGATAAAGTAGTAGGACATTAGTTATGTAACAGGGCTTGAGTATCTGGAGGAACTTGGTTAGTCCTGAACAGTTGTATACCAACTGAACACTGTGTGCAGGATAGGTAATCTGTGGTTAACAGTCAGCATGAACTCAGTTACCTATGAAATGTATGGAATAGGGTCAATGTTCTACTTATCACAAGCTTGCTTAACCTATGGGGATTGTATTTATCATAGCAGAAGTGATGCTTCAAATTATTCTGAGCTATTTTGCACTTACTCTCATAGCTCTAATGCTATACCCATTTATAGAGCAATGAGTACAAAAGAAGCATGGATGATGTCATTATTGATGTCATCAATGGTATCATTTGAGATGTCATCAGTGATGTTATAGGACATGTCATTAGTGATGTAATATGTGAGGTCATCAGTAGTACACAGCAGGGGAGCAAATTATTAATTGGTGAATTTATGTATTTTTTTAGTTCAAAACGGTAATGTTGTCATAGATATATTCACTTTACTATAATGTTTCTTTAACCTTTGTTTTTTTCAGTGAATACCTAGGGTTTTTTTTAAAGTAAAATAATATTTAAACACATGGCCTTCCGGGAACTCCCACAGGGCTTTATATGTTTTTTTTTAGGGGACTGGGTGGTGTGGCGCCACTCCCAAGCCTTATTAGGCCTTGGACCCCCATTCTCAGGGCCTTTTTTTTAAAGGGGATGGGCCCATGTGTCCCACTCTCTGAGCCTTATTAGACTGAGAGAACCCCATCACCCATGGCCTTATGTATTTTAAGGGGAGGGGGCCCGCATAACTCCCTCCCCTTTAAAAGTTGTTACATGGTTACATAGGCCACAGGCGAGTAACACTAACATTTTGCATTTTCACGTTTAAAGTTGACATCTTTAAAATTTGATCCTCGACACACATTTGCATGCGTGCACATATAGAATGATATTCTCTGAAATAAATTTACTTACATTTACACTTGTTCGTAGGCATATTATCAGGGCCTTCAAAGTTCCGTACCAGGCATAAGTTCGCTGAGCCCAATGTTGATAATTGTAGTTATCCACTCAGCTACAGTTTAACAATACAGTTGTTCAGTAATTAACCGTCACATAGACACAAAGTACGCATGCGTGAAGTGTTTCCTCTGCAACTCTTTATAATATGCCTTGAACCATCACCAGCACTTGTACAAACTGGGGAATTGCTGGGCCTTCAAGGAACTTCCCTAGATAAACATCAACGCTGTTTCCACGCCTTATTTTTTATTTCCAAATTTCCTTGTAAGGTTAGACTGTCAGGCCTTCGTGTCACATAGCCAGGGGCGTACAACAATACATGAATACAGTAATATTTGGAATGGATTCCTTCATGAATCCCGTTTTGGCACAGTCTAAGCCTTAGTACTGATGCAGGCCTCTTTTATTTAGAGAAACACCCAATTAATTATGAGCAGGACTTTCAGTCTATGCATATTTATGGCTAGAACGTCCTATATATCTAGGTTTTGCACAAAGCCCGATTAAGTCGTGCAGATGTCTTCACACAATGCAGTGCAGCACATGTGTGTTTGATGAGAGTGACTGCCCTTGTTGATTTGACTCTTAGGCTTGGCATACCTGCAGCACACCCAGAATGCTTCAGCTTTGGTGTATGTGGTGCTTGCAAGTGCTGCAGCAGTGTGCTGCATGTCATCAAATCCCTGCACAGGCTACCAGTAGGTCATTGTAATAGGTTTGTGGTGTTTTGCCTCACCCAATCATCTTTCCACAGAGGTGTACTATGCTTTTTACTAGGAAATTAATCTCGATAGCACCCTATGTGCTTAATTGAACTTTCGTTAACCCCAAGGTGGAGGATAGAAAATTTAAGCAGTGCACCGCTTCGGCTGTTCAGCATTCATGGTCCAAGTTGCAATGCTGTTGAACCTGTTCCAAGTCCTCTTAAGTTATAAAGCAACATCCTGAACTTTCTAAAGTTAATGTAAAAACTGTCTCATTCCATATTCAGCCCCTCTCAAATCTCACTTTTTTCTAGAGCGTCAAGCAGCCTTAAAAAATGAGTCAGTCTCTACAAATAACCCCACTTATGCAAATGCTAGATGAGAAACACGCTTGATTGAACAGTGCAGTGAAGTTCTTTCAATCAGCTATGCACCCTTCCCCTACTGATAAGTGTCAGTAATGACATTCTAATATATAAGTGGCCAAATTCTTAAGACATATGTGGAGAAACACACCTGGTGATGTCTCACAAGTGCAGATGTCAAAGGAAGCAAAATGCACCAAATGCTGCCTGCACCCAGTGCCGCATGGAGGCACCAAGCAGAGTTCGGCACTGCTGAGTTTCTATGCTGGACTGTTTTCAATGAATGTGCCACGCTGCAGAGTAAGGGGATTTGTGCACGTGCTGCTGACAGTAAAATATCATTCTGTAACGAGTACACAGCTCCTACTTGTGTCTGTGCACACCTGAGCATGCAACTATGATGCTGCCCGACATCCTTAATGTGAGTACTGATCATATCTATTTAAAGGCTGCATTTCATTTGATTGCATACAGCTTGAACTTCAAAGGTTTATAAAAGTATTACTGTTAGTAATAGTTAGAATATTATACTCTTTGCAAATAGTAAATAGAATTATAGATAGGTAACAGTAAATTACAGGGTTGTTTTCACTGAGGGGCTCTGAGTGACAGCAATTAGTTAATGCAGCAGCGGCCGGCAGTGGGAGTACCTGCAGGGCAGTGACATGGTGAGGGGGAGTGGTAGGGTGGGGGGTAGTAATGTATGGAGTACGGAGCTTCCCAGGTAAGTAAACATTTAAATGAATAAAACAAATTCGTTGAGTGCACTGCATCCCCAAATGCGATGCAATGCGCACACCAAAATTTGTTTTATTTATTTAAATGTTTACTTACCTGTAAAACTCAGTAATCCATACATTACTACCCCCACCCTGCCCCTCCCCCTCCCCACGTCACCGCCCTGCAGGTACTCCCACTGCTGGCCGTGGCTGAGTTAATGAGATCAAATCTTAAGCTGTCTATGTGGCCACTCAGAACCCAGAGGTCAAAAACATCCATGTAATTTAGTCTATACCCGTTGTAACGTGTTGCTGATCCTGTTGGATATTGAAGGAAGATTGTGAGACTTGAGCCACTTCCGATATACATTTTTTATATCTATCTGGGCGGACACAGTGAAGATATAAGAGTTCTCGAGACTTGAGCCGAGACGGTGGCACTTACCCCACCCTCTTGGGTGGTAGTGTGGGTTGGCCGACGAGACTTGCCCTAGGTTGTGCCAGGGCCGTGAAGATTAGAGTACCCATGGCCTGATGAAGCCTATATCATCTGGCTGAAACGGGACCGCGACTGCGTCGACACCTCTTGCTTCGAACGGAGTCCCCAGTTAAAATTCAAGAAAGATTTGATTTTCTCATAGGTGCACCAACACAAATGTAGGCCGGGTTGATGTGTTAACCCCCTGGTGCTTTTTGTTTGGGACTACCATTTTGTTGTATACTCCACTCTAATTTAAGAGGAGGTACATATGTAAATTGGTTTGTATATATATTTTTATATATTTTTTGTCCTGAGGGTACAGAGAAGTGTTTTGATATTGTAAATGTTTTGTATATTTGTATATAATGTACATGTGATGTATTGTATATAAACTGTTATTTGTTGTGCCTCTCTGGCTGACCGCTCATATATGTGTATATGAATTAATATATACTCATCCTGTGCATAATTAGTCAATCACAAGATAATTAATTGTTTCTTGTTCGATAATTTAAAGAGGGTTGATCCCTTCAGTACCATTTTTTTCCTACTTTTTCATCCTTGGATGTCTCCTGCTCAGGTACGGGAGGGTGAGGTGGGCAGAACCCCTAACCATTTTTTCTAGTCGCATCTATAACTTGAGACTGTGATTGGCCCCTAAAATCATCTACTTATGCTTTCACCCGCTGCTCAGAGGCAGAGAAGTAATGGGGGAGCCATACATAGCATGTTCTCTGTTATGTATCCCTATCCCAAAGATAACCTGCCATCCTTGACCAACTCTCACCACTCTCTGGGACAAATTTATGAAGGTTTCCCACAATGCACCAAGACAACTTTCTGTGCTTCCCTGCATGAAAGGAAGAGGGCAGGAATGCAGCATATTTACCAATATAAGGTGCATTCCTGTTCTCTGCCTGCGCTGGTACATAATCTGCTGCCTTGCACAATGTCGGCACCCTTGCCCCATGGTGCTAGGAGGGTGCCTGAGTTACAAGCAGGATTGTTTTTGTGCAGGAAGGGACAACTTTCTCTGAGGCTTTTTCCACTTTCTAAGTGTGCTGCAGAATGGACTTAGAAAGAGAAAAAAAAATGAGAAATAAAGATATCCCCTGGGAAGGCCTAGCATTTTGACACATTCCTAGGTTTAGCAGTGTTGTTAAATCTGAGAATGCGCCCCAATCCATGGGTGGATGCACGTGAATACCCTCGCGTCACCCTGGACCGCCTTCCCAGGGTGCTACCTTGTGTTGCTGCAGATCTACCAAGCAATGTAGGGCCACACAAGGTGGCCTTGTATGGCTTGATATATCCCGTTCTAGAATTTGCGTTGTGCTGCGTTACCTTGCGTGGTGCAAAGGCAATGCAAAACCTTGATAAATTTGCTCCCTGTGCCTGTCCTTCCCTTTCCTCCAGAAACTGTTCGGCCTGCTTTCCAGCGCTGCTCTGACAGAGCAGCCTGGAATTTCTTTCTTATGCATGAACAGTGATTAACAAATTATGTTACCCTCTATTGCTGGGTCATAGTGATTTGCAGTGAATCCAGAGATTCACACTGCCTCTACCAGAGCGCCATACATAACAACGGGATCCACTACAAGACAAATGCTTTAACAGCCCCTGCCTCTGTCCCGCTACAGATTTCCATTCGCAATAAAGTAAACCTTGCAAAGTACACACAGGGATAAATATAAACAAATGGTGAACACCACGCTAAATTAAGGAAGGCCTGAAATATTGAAATATTCTAGACATGCTTTGAATTCTTATTTCCTTAAAAAATCCAAACCTAATTCAGAGAATGCTCTTTGCTAGACAGAGCCTTGCCTGCTCTCCGAATTTACACATACAATTCCTCTTATTTTACAACTCCTAGGGGCATATTACCAAGCAATAGCGATAATTATCGCTATTGCTTGGTTAGAGACAAAAATTTACCGCTGAGCTGCGTCGATTTTTACCGCAAATAAACCTTGGTATTACCAAGGTTTATCGCAAATGCGATAAAAATCGCCGCAATGCATGAATATCGCTGAAAAGTCCGCGATATTCATGCATTACCGAGCTAATGCTCTTAGCCATGTTATCCACCTCCCATTGGATAACATGGCTAAGAACTGCTCAGGGCAGGTGTTAGCTTTTGGAGATATTCGCGCAGCGCAAATATCTCCAAAAGTTGGTAATAGGAGATAGCGATGTTAGCGCCTGTTTTCAGTCGCTAACATCTTGGCACGCCCACTTTGCATATCATTAGTGATAAATATCACTGACATGCAAAGTGGGGCCCAAGATGGTCGCTATCTCCTACTAGCTGTCGCTAACAGCTAGGTAATAGGGAGATAATTTTATCTCCGCTTTCTTGGCTTTTAAAGCCAAAAAAGCAGAGATAAACCCCCTTGATAATATGCCCCCTAGACTTTTCATGACACATGATCTCCTTCAGCACAGTGCATAATTAACGAGGTCTAAAAGGCAGGCTTGTTCCTTATCTCAGGAATAACAAGCACGGTACTCGAATATGTTATAAATGAGCTAACCCCATTGATTGGGATGCACTCACCACAGAGGACTGAACACCTCTAACCTCGGCGCGTTAATTTTTGCAACGTATCAGTGCACAGCGCCCTTGTAGCTCACTTCCTCAACACCTGGCGTCGTTGCGTGCGGTCTCCGCGAGGCGCAGGTCCGTCCAGTTTGCAGCTCTTCCAGACAGAGGCCCCAGATGCACAGATTCTCCCAGCTCAGCAGCTCTCCAGTCTGCTCTCCCAGAATCCCTTTCGCCCCCTCTCATGTCCAGCTGTCCTAATGAAGCCATTCATTCTCCTGTCACTGGGACCGAAACGAACCCAGGATTCACAGCACGCTGCGGAGCTACAGACAAACCCCTTCTTGCAAGTAAAGTACTTCTACGTGTGATTTTACACGATTCCAGAATGTAATAATTCGTGGTGCACAGGTTATTCAATAAAACATGTATAGAAAACATATTTCTATATGAAAAGAAAAAAAAAGTACAACCCGTGTGGGCTCTGCTGTTTTCAAAACATGTAAAATTTGCAACCTTTGCCCATGCTTTATCCCTTTAGTGAAGCTACAAAGGGGGGAGGGGCGTTATGAGGCCACACAGTGGAGGATGTATGTAGTTCGTGCCCTTTCGTGCCCTTTCCTCGTGCAGGTCGTCTGGTACCACCCCATGTGGAGAAGATTTTTACATGCGCACACAAGACACAATGGGAAACACAAACTCATAGCAATGCTTGTTATTACAAAAGAACAACTTGCTTTTCACGGAATCTCCTTGAAAAGGCAACAGTGGCATGTAAGATACCATTTTCAAATGCTCTACTATTAATATAAAAAGTTTGTAAAAAGCATACCAACTTGACTCAGGACAGTGTTTTACACTATTTTGCCTCCTCGTGTTTGTACTGTGAGGTCATTTTTCCGGTTTAGGGCAGGCAAGGCCTCCATTCTATGTTGTGCAAGTGAAACACACAATACAGCTCAACCTAATGCTTCTGTTGCTTTTCACGCCTCAAGCAAACTATGACATTACAGAAAGGGCAGCGCGTGCTCCCTCCATAATATTGAATGCATGAGCAGAGGGACTGCGCTGGAGTAACCTCAGAGGCAAGTCCATTCATATTCATGGGAAATTTCCTGACTTCTCATGCAGAAGGAGACGTATTCTCTTCCGCTGACCAGAGTCCTATTTTGGAACCTCTACCAGGAGAATGCTGGGAAGATTCTGGATGGTACCACCCAGCAGACTGAATTGACCTGTCCACAAGTTAAAGTTGCTTACAACATAGTTGTAAAGGTCAAGGCTGTGTTTCTTTAGGTTTCCTTTGGTTCTCGTGCCATAAATGATCTTTCTATGAAGGGGGCTTGGAGCACTGAACATCAATCAATCAATCAATCAATAGAAACTTTATTCAGTTATTGTCAGAAAAAAACAACCATAAAAGTACATTCAAAATTACAGTGAATAAAAACCACAATCAAAGGTACAGTATAAAAAAAAATGTTCATCGCCTAATCATTAGTTAAAAAATGAGATTCTCAAATACAAATTGATTTCCGCAATCTAAAAACATTTTTTTTAAATCAGAAATAGATGCAACTGTTAATATAGTGTCTAATTTCTGCATTGCTAAAATCTGAACATCAGTTGATCTATTTTCAAAGATTAAACCGGAAACAAACATTACAGAAGATGTGAAACATATATTAGCAATGTCTTACAAAATGAGGGATCTCCTGACTATTAGAGAGAGATGCTTGTAGCACAGATGTGACAGACAGAGTAGTGTCTTTGCCGTTATGGGTATTAAATAGAGGAATATTGAAGAACAAATTAATTCAGCCGAAGAAAGACTCCTGTAAACTATATACACAATGAAATGGACAAAGGTGGATCACGCAAATATCTCATATCTATTTAAAAAAACGCCATCATTGGAAGACGTCCTACACACTTTAGTTATAAACATTCAATCCAGGATGACAAATCACTCTCTCAGTTCCTTCTACCCTATCCAAAATACAAAACACAGCTCGATCATATACTCCTTAATGAACTCAAAGTTGCTAATTTCTTACCTGTGCTATCCCCCAATGTTACTGCCCTTGGTGTCAATCTGACTAAGCACCTGACCATAATTCGATACATGAAAAAAGTAATGACAACAGGCAATGCATATCTAATTACGCCTAGAAATCAAAAAACAGTCGCTGCCTCTAGTCTTTCAAAGATGCCCATGATTTAGTACAGTCCATTTAGAGTTTGCTAATGCTGTTCTGACTGGTCTTCTAAAATCTGCACTTAATGCTTTTAAAGTAACCTTGCACCCTAATGCAAGACTCATCTCCCCATCTCCAATAATTTATATTGTTAGCCTAATGAGGCAAGAATCAAATTCAAATTAGGGTGCTAACCCTACACAGATTTACATTTCCATACTCAAACTTAACTGCCTGACTTTCTGTCTCTCTTGGGTAGAAAAAGAGGACTTGGACACAGGAACAATCTTCTCCTGGTAGTGCCTAAAACTTGGAGGATGCACACTAAACAGAGTCTCTTTCTCGCAGTGCCTGTCCCTTCGGAATCTTTCTGCCAGTTGATTTTAGAATTACACCTACCCTTCAGACATTACGTGAACACTTGAAGACCCATCTTTTCAAACTATATGTAACCATAACCAATAGCCCGCTTGGGAAGATGCTAAGTTTTCAGTCCTCTATTGGCAAATATATCTTCTGTCTAATCACCCGTGTATGCATACAGAGACCAAGCAGTCTATTGTGTCCACCTTGTTCAGTTAGTATGCTTGGTATTAGCTCTTTCAATGTAAAGCACTGCATGATTACTGAGGTTTTGAGCACTATATAAAACTGTTGAGAAATAAATTAACAAATAAATGTTGCCTGCATGCACTTTTATGGAAATCAGATTAGCTGACCCATGACGACAAGCAAATGCACAACTCTCCCTCCAGCTCACAGCACACTGCAGAGTTGTGTTGTACTGCCAGAGCATACACAAATCCATAGAAAAGCGGGCAATCTCCTGCATGTTTGTAACTACTGTCTCAATTATCCCCATAGTACAGTCCACAGTAACACTTCAGGAAAATCTTCATTAGGTTATTGATGCAGTCACAGCCCTACTGCTTTCCTCTTTGACATTGAGGCAAAGAGAGACAGTAATGCAAGGGAAGTCTGGATCCACCAGTCAGAAATGCTTCAGGGCTTTACTGAAAGTCACCTTAGGAACACACAAATCCAGAAATGATCAACAACATCCATGCTTATAACACAAGTGGCATGTGGTGAGCATGTTCTTTCCCTCGTTTGTTTGCCAACACACCACAATTTTGCCATTTTGTGCGTGGGCTAAATGAAAAAAAATTAAGAAACCTTTGTGGGAAAGGAGCCTATGTTTTATATCAGTTTTTTTTAGTTAATGGGGTCTCGGTCTCGCCTACTGGAAAATGCCTCAAAGGTTTGGTGCGAAGGCAAACAGGTGGTTGAAGCACTTTCACTGTGCGCGTGGCGGTGGCCGATCAGGAGACTTTGGAGTAACTTGTCTTTTTAGGTACCAATGCACGCTTTCTCAGTGAAACTGATAAAAAAAAATACTGTGCCGCTTGCTCTATGCATTGGTTCTGTAAAATACACTGAAAACACGGCTTCTTCGAGCAAATAAATAACATAAAACAATTGAGAAAGCGAGAGTCGTCTCTGCACGCGTATGTTAACTAATTAACGTATACATTTCCAGCTTCATAGGTCTTGCCCAGTGGAGTCTCTGTGGTTAATTAGCTAGCGTTGCTACAAGTGGGCAAAGGTGTGGCAGTGTTTAAACGAACTGTAGGCGGCAATTCAAAACAAATCACCGAGGTTAGCACATTTCCCGGATTCTAATTACACGTTTGCAGCTTTACATCCTACGCAGGTAAACCTCGCGACCAACAAGCACGCATACATGCGATCCCTGCAACATACAGTGCAGCAGGAAACTGTGCAAGTCGTTTTGTCGTGAAAACATTCGTGACAGCGGACCGATGCCATCAGTTATCCAACCGGGGCTTGCGCAGATGGCACCGTATCAGTGCTCAGGCCTCACAGGGACTATTTGACCACTGCAGTAAAAGAGCAATAACGGGAAGAAACATCACCTCCTCCTAAAGTTTATACAAGCAGTCAGCCCTTTATCACTGCTAAACCTTGAAATGGATGTCTGGGCTTCATGGCTATAAACACAGGGTTGTTTACAGTTCTGCAATGGCGGCTCCAGGACTGGCCTAGAAGCTTCAGTCACCTGAATGCCAGATCCTGACTAATGTGGGGAAACATGCGCGGCTTGTTTTATGGAGAATATGTTTCATAAACCCCGAAGGACAATTTATCAGAAATTCATCTACTCTGCTGCAGATTGCTGCTTTAATGTGGAATCTTGATTTTTAGTCAGCTCTTCGCCGACTTCAAGGTGGGGAATGAAAATGAATACAGAAATGCTATTCTAAGTCATGCCGGAGACCGCCTGACATTATTTGCATTTTTATTCTGGCCAGCCAATTTATCTCTACCATTTGCAGATGTGAATTCAATCCTTGTTCTCGGTGCCAGCTTGGTGCAATTATTGAAAAAGCCTGCTATTACCAGCGAAGAAGGTAGAGTGTTTGTAATGATGCATGGCGTGCTTTGAGCGAGACATCTTTTAAAGGAAATGTAAGATTCAAAAGGTTCGACAAAGTGAAGGATAGCAGAAACTGGTAAAACGGTATAAAAAATGTGAATGTTCTGATTGCAAAATATGAAGTACACCAGTTTTCACCACTTTTGCTAAAAACGAGTTGATGGATATTTAACTAATATGTTGCTCTTTTGCACGCATGTCAAGTACCCACTTAATAATATTATTTAAAGTTTTAGTAGAGCTCAGACACTCCTACCCACAGGGATATCATGGTGCTAATAACTACCATTTGATTTCAGCAGATATACAGATCTAAAGTTGAAAGTCAGAGCTGCGTTAATCAGGGAAGCATCATGTCTTCATTTTTTTCTGGGACACAAGATAGTCCTCGGTACATCGAATGTCCTGGAGGGAGAGTTCCAGCGGGTGGCCACCAGAAAAGTAAAGGAACGATCGCCCGCTATGGCTTTCTTGATCCTTACTACTTTAGCTAAGGTCAAGCTGGATGATCTTAAATTTCTTGATTGTTGAAAAAGTGTAAACTGAATCCTGAGGAGTAGAGGGCCAGAATTATGCAAAGACCTATACGTGTAACAGAGTAGATTGAACTGTGCCCTCTTGCGTATTGGCTGTCAGTGTAGTGATTTTAAACAAGAAGTTGCAGAATCTTGCCTGCCTTTAATGCAAATAAGTTTTGTGGCTCTATTGTGGATCGTTTGAAGGCGTGCGAGCAAATAGTTCCCCAAGCCCATATGGAAGACTATTAGAGCCTGGACAACCGTACAACTCCATTTCATTGGGATCCATTAGAACAACTTTCTGAGATGTTTTAGCAGTCTGAAGCAGCTGCCACTGGTAGATGACACCTGGTCTTTCATTGTAAGGGATCGATCATTAATGATTCCAAGATTTTTTGCTGCTTTTTTTGGCACTGGTGCAGTGCCAAGCAAAGAGGGCCACAAGGAATCATTTCATACAAGTTCTACACCTGAGAACAATAGGATTTCAGTTTTTTCCTCACCGAGCTTCAAGCAGTCTGATAACATCCAGCTGGCCAACTCTGAGAGATAGCCTTCCAGGTTTTACTTGGTATCCAACTGATTGCCGCCCAAAGAGATGATCAGCTGGGTATCATCAGCATAGGAGCAAATGTCAATGCCCCATATTTTAGCCAGAGTAGCCAGAGGTGTGATATACACACTAAATAGTGTAGGGTTTATGGCTGAGTCCTGGAGAACACCATACTTAGTACTGTGAGTGAGTGATCTATATTTGTCCAGCTGGATGGACTGGGATCTTTCAGATAGAAATTAACGGATCCATTGGAGGGCGATGGAGTGAAAACCTGTCTCATGCAACCTTTTGATCAAAAGACCATGGGACACAGTGTTGAAAGATGCAGATATGCCTAACAGAATCAGAGTCACTGCCTTTCCATGATCTACCTTTAGTTTGATATTATTCGAGACTGCATTGAGCGTACACTCGGTGCTGTTATTCACTCTTAAGCCCAACTGGGATGGATCGAGCAAGTTAGTATCCTCCAAGAAGGTTGATAACTGGTGGTTGACCAATTTATTTATTGATAATTAGCTGCCTAAAATCTTCAAACACTTTCCTGTATTGAGAATTTCCTGTTTTAGGAACAGCTGTAGAATAGGTCATCTTCCACATTAAAATATATTGGGCCCCTAACACCTACTGGATGGGAGGACGCCACTAAAAGATAATCTGATTGACCACTCTGTGCAACGCTACTACCCGGTAGAGGATGTTGATAATAAGCAGTGTTTTCTGTCTCCCGCGCCTGCTCTAATTTGCATAATACATTTCTAATGCATATAAGGTCTACTTCTTCCTCATTGCCTGTGCAATCCCATAGGTGTCACACTGCTGGCAGAGGAAGGAGTGACCGTATTTCTTACTCTATCTACAGTGGTGATTTGAGTTGAACCCACACTCTTTATGTTTCATAACATTGCTTCTTTTGTATTGTGATACCTACAAGGGACAGAGGTTGTGATGGTGACTAGAATCACCACGAATTTCTGTGGGAGAGACGCAATACCCTCCAGAAGACTCAAGACTATACAGAACCCTGCAGCCAGACTCATCCTGGACCTTCCCAAATGTTTGCACATCCACCCTCATCTCAGAAATCTCCATTGGCTCCCCATCCAGAAGAGATGCCAGTTCAAGGTCCTCATGCACACCTACAAAGGCCTCCATTATCAAGGACCATCCTACATCAACCATCAACTGAATTTCCACCAACTCTCCAGACACCTTCATTCCTCCTCACATTCCCTCACCCCCTGCATGCGTTACAGCCATAGCAGGGGCTGCTCCTTCTCCTTAATTGACTCCAAGACCTGGAACACTCTGCCCCTCCATCTCCGAACAGCACCATCTCTGGTGGACTTCAGAAAGAGACATCAGACCTGGCTTTTCGATGGAGACACGTAATCCTCAGTGCCCAAATACCCCTAGTAGTGACAATACTGCTCTTTACAAATGATTGATTGATTGATACCCTTTATGTAACTGCCCTGGTTGGAACAAGTTACGCACAAATCCCATTCTAAATTTAATATAAATAACTTGGGCTGAAAGACCACGGTTTGAGGGGATAAGTAGCTGCTTTTAGCCATTGTAGATATTAAAAATACATGTCTTGGAAGTGAAAAACTAAAAGCAGGTCGGAGGGATCTTCACATGTTGGGAAGAATGAGAGAAAGAGAAGAGTGCTCCGCTGTTCCACTGCCATCCAAGGCTCATTTATATAATTTAGCATTAAATTGGTCAACAATGATCTTGAAGTTTTCAGTCCATTACTGAAATTTCCAAAGTAATTCTGCATTCCATTGAAGGACAATATAGTTGCTCAAAAGTGTCAGTTTTGATGAATAAATCACCACCATTGTCACGGACACACCTAAACCTAGGCATGGTTGGTCCAGTGGCACAGGTTAAAAATTAGTTACCCAGGAGCTAAAATTATCTATCCGGGGGCATTTTCCAGGATTTCAATGGTATGAAATGGTAGTGATTGTTAAGCACATGAAGGTTTCTCTTTCAAAGAATGGTAGGCACTTTTCGACTTCCCAACCATAGGCTGCCTAATCATATGTGCATATGACAGAATGCCTAATTATATTTATGTATACATGAACATAGTTTTTATATGGTACAAGTCTCGACAAAAGGTAACAGGGTGCTGTACAAGGCCCAAGGCAAAGAAACAGTGTTGGAAAACGGATCTCTCTGCAGGGTAACCCCAAAACTTTTTGCCTTCCTCCTCCACTTTTACTGACCTCGTTTTCACTGGTCTTAGGGCACTGAGCTCTTTACCACTGCTAACCAGTGCTAAAGTGCAGGTGCTCTCTCCCTAAAACATGGTAACATTGGCTCATGCTCAAAAGGCATATATAATTTACTTATAAGTCCCTAGTAAAGTGCACTACATATTCACAGGGGCTGTACATTATATGCTACGAGTGGCCCTGCAACAATGTGTGCCACCCACTTGAGTTTGAGTTGCCCTCTAACCATGTCTCAGGCCTGCCATTGCAGAGGCTCTGCAATGTATGTGCAGTTTAAACTCCCATTTCGACCTTGCAAAATGAACTTTTTGCCAGGCCCAAACCTTCTCTTTTTATACATATCAATCACCCCTAAGATAGGCCCTGTGCAACCCACAGGGCAGGAAGCAATGTATTCAAAAGGTAGGACATATACACTGAAGTTTTGCATCTCCTGGTAGTGAAACACACTTAAATTAGTTTGTCCCTACTGCAAAGCCTATCCCTCCTGTGGGATAATGCTGGGATTACCTTATTCCATTGTCTAAGTGTAATTCCCTATTGCGAAGAAATAGACTTTTCGAGTTTGGTATCTCTGGAATCACAGGCAAACTTATGGTGAAGTCGGATTTTAAATTGCATTTATGAAAATGGCTCTTTTGAAAAGATGACAGTTTCTTACTTTAGCAATTTGGTGCCTGCTGCCTGTCTCTGATCATATGTCTGGGGTGATTGTCCGTTGGTTATTGTGTATTGCCCATAGACAGCCACACACAATGGGATCTTAGGTGTGAGTTGATGGACCATCCTGGCAGGATGGGAGGGAGAAGCCTCACTTACACCTAAAAATGTTGCGTCCTGTCCTCACACAAATGGCTGCATACTCCCCTGTAGTGAGTCTGGAACCAGGGCAGGAAGGGAGGACCTCTGTGCACTTCAAAGGCCAGTCTTTGAAGTTTAGCCCTACTTCAAAGGCACAAATGGGTATAAGTACTTGACCTCATACACCACCACTTCAGTACACTTCTGGACCTGTGAAGACTATGCCAGGAAGAAGGATTACTGGGCTGCTGAAGGAGTGCCACTCGGCACGGCTGCTGCTTTCCTGGAATTCTGCCTTGCTCTGCTGCCCTGCTGCCTGCTATTCCCCTGCATGGGTGAGAACGATTGGACCAGCATCACTTGAACCAAGAGTAACTCCAAGGGCTACCTGGCTGGCCACCTTACCTGAAGTCTCAGGGACATAAAGACTTAAACTACCCTGCATTTGACCCTAGACACTGCCATTTGTGAGTTTGCCATGCCAACTGGTGCCACCCCAGTCCTGGACTCTTGGAAGTAGGCCTAAAGTGCTTGCACCAGCAAAATCCAAGCATCTTCTGTTGAAATGATGCCAATCCGATGCTGTGCAGATCAGAACCGGCACATCGCCGTTGTTATGTGGATCAGTACTGATGCATCACCACTGTTGCATGGACCAGAATCGACACATCAACTCTTCTGCATGGATCGGACCCAGTGCATCGTCTCTGGAACCTCTACTGTGCAATGCTCTTTCCAGTGCAAGGTCTTTGCATTCCCATTGACGGCTGCCTTGACGATGACACCTAACTTTCCCATCACAGCTCGCTGCTCATCTGAGCTGACACATTGCCTTTGCTGCGCAAGTCAGAACCGGCACATTGCTGCTGCTAAGTGGATTGACATGGATGAATCACCTCGGCTGCACTTCACATACTCGACGTTGATCAAGGTACTTTTTGTTCAGTGGGCCTCACAGGGTTCCTATATCAGGTCCTCACTGCATCATGGTTGGACTGAACATTTGACTTTTCCTGGTCTGGCGCAACCAGATATCCCAAATAAGTGCTGTTAGACCTGGCATTTTCAGCGAGTTTATCCCCAGACGTTTTGCTTTTTGGCCTCCTGTTTTGTACCCTGTTTTTGTTTTTTTTATGACTCTGGGCACTTTAACACAGCTGAGCAGTGCTAAAGAGCATATGCTCTCCCTGTATATTGTGTTTATGGCTTGGAGATTCCATGATTGGCATATTTGATTTATTAGTAAATCTCTAGTACAGTGCACTGTGTGTGCCCAGGGCCTGTAAATAAAATGCTGATAGTAGACCTGCCGCACTATTGTGCCACCCACACGAGCAGCCTGTAAATGTAACTCAGACCTGCCATTGCAGTGTCTGTGTGCAGTTTGGTACTGCAGTGTCGACCTGACAAGTGCACCCACGTGCTAGGCCCTAACCTTCCCTTTTCTTACATGTGAGTCACCCCTAAGGTAGACCCAATGTACCCCTGTCGGCAGGGTGCAGTGTTTGGTAAAGGTAGGACATGCCCTGATATGTGTGGCATGTCATGATAGTGAAATACAGCCAATTTCATTTATCACTATTGAGAGGCTATCTGTCCCGTAGGATAGAATGGGAGTTTAATAATAACATATTATAAGTATAACTTCCCATTGGGACAAGATAGAAAGATGGAGCTTAGTATGCATGAACTCAGAATATAAAAATGCATCTTTTAGTAAAGATGATTTTTATATTGTGTGTTTGAAAATACCACTTTTAGAAAGTGGGTATTTTCTTGCTAAGCCATCCTGTGTGCCTCTGCTGGTTTGTGGATTGACTGTCTGGCTTTTGAATGACAGGGGCTGGGGATGTGAATTCTCTCAGACGGCCACTGAGGCGGGGCTGACATGTGTCCTGCCTTTCCTGGATGAGTCAGGGCTGGGCTGAATAGACCTGGGCGGCATTGAGAGTAGGGGAAAGCGATTTCTTTCATACCTGAATGGGCCTGGGACAATGCTGTCTCCAACTTCTGCCAGGCAGCTGCACCAGAGAGGACACAACTGGTTTTGGCTGGGCAAAGAGCTTCTCAGCCACCAGAAAACAAAGGAATTTGTGATATAGAAAGTGGGGCCTAGACCCCTGAACTTTAGATTACTTCTAAACTAAGGAACCTGCCAGAAAGAAGAACCGGGAAAGCTGGAGCAGGACTATTGCCCCTGTGCTGTGTGCTGTTGGTGTTGGCCTGCTGTGGTTGCTTCTGTCTTGGGCAGGGAAAGGATTGTACTGTGCTTCCTGTTGAAAGACTCAGGGATAGAAAAGACTTCAAAGATTACTTCTGGGAATCAGAGGAACCTTTGCCAAGGAGAAGAGCTCAAGAATCTGACAAGGAATACTGCCCCCGTGCTGTTCGATGTCTGGGGTTGGCCTGCAGTGGCTACTTTTTGCCAAGGAAAGGAGAAGGACATTGCTGTGTGCTGTGTCCTCTGCTTGAGGAAGATCTCAAGGGCTTAAAAGAGAACTTGTCTCCTGTTCTGATGTCTCTGGGACGCAAAGACTTTACCCCCATTCCCCGATGAACTCCTCTGCGGGGAGTTCTGACCTGCTGAGAGGTGCCTGCCAGTGTTCTGGAGCTCTGGAGGTTGTTTTTGCACTGGAAACTGCAAGAACAGTCAAAATCGACGCATCGCCGGTTTCCGACGCATTGCAGCAGTGCAAGAAGAATTTTCTGACGCATCGCCACCGCCAAAGAATTGATGCAGCGTCTGCTCATGGCTGAAGTGTCTGCAGTGCGACGTATCCTGTGCACCGATCTCCGACATCCAAGATCATCACACCGATTCTAATGCAGGCCCTGTTGTGGAAGAACCGACGCATCGAGGGGACATGGCTGAAATTATCGAAGAACATCTCAGGTCTTCGTGCATTGCATTGTACCGGATTGTCACGCATTGCATCAAAGCGCCAAGTCTGTTGCATTTTTGGTTGACGCAGTAAGAAACCAAAGCATCACCTTCTTTCCAGTAAGAAACCGATGCATCACTTCCCCTGCACTGTAGTAAGGAACCAACAGATCATATCCCCCGGAGCAAGGAACCAACGCATTACCTTGCCTGAGTATTAGGAACTGACGCCTCACCTTCCCAGCAAATCTTTTTGCTTGCTTTTTTCGATGCATCCGAGGTACTTTTTATAAAAGTGTTGCATCCAACATTTTCTTGGAACAGAACTGTTTTAACCTTTTAAGAATCATATTTTTAGTACTGAATTGTAGATTTTTGTTGCTTTGGTCTTGTTTGGTTTAGATTAAGATTACTTATTTTTCTAAACTTGTGTGGTGTCCTTTTGTAGTGTTTTTATTGTATTACGGTATGTGTGCACACATGCTTTACACACTACCTCTGAGATAAGCCTGTCTGCTTGTGCCAAGCTACGAATCGGGTGAGCATGTGTTATTTAAGAAGTATATCCACCTTACCATAACTAGGAAGAAGGGTCCCTACTTGGACAAAGGAGCAAACCATTGCCAACTAGAGACCCCATTTCTAACATGTGCCTATTGCATCTAAGTGCTATTTTACAGTTTATTCTTTAAAAATGCACACCTTAAAATCTACCTATTGGAGTTTTGTAATTTTGGTCTGGTTTTATTTATTAAAATATCTCTATTTTTCTAACCTGGTGTGGATTTTTTTGTGTGTGGTGTTTTCACGGTTGTAATGTCTGAAGTGTTGCACAAATACTTTACACATTGCCTCAAGCGTTAAGCCTGACTGCTCTGTGCCAAGTTACCAGAGGGTGAGTACTGGTTAATTTAGGGTTCGCCTCCTTCTTACCCTGACTAGGGTTGTGGCTGCTGCTTGACTAGGACTCATAGCTCTCTCTACCACAAATCCAGTTTCTAACACAAAGCCAACTTGTGATTGGAGGGGTAGCTATTTTATTAAGTGACTATTCTGGCATTAGGATGCAGTTTTCTTAAAAATTGGTCCCAAACCAGCCCTAAATTGGAGCTGGTTTGGGACCGTGCTGATGTCTGTGGGGATATTGTTACAGATCCTCAGTGTATAAATGAAGAAGGACCACTACCATATCACATTACAGTATTATAAAACATCATAGAACCCTACCATCCGAACACTATTTCATTGTTTAAGTATTGATTTAACCCTTCTAAGCTAATATCATCCAAAGGTGTCCAAACAAATTTGTTCTACAAAAAATCAAAAGTAATGAAAGAATGCAATGTAGCATGTAAGCAGGAAGATCCTTGGAAAGTATCTAACAGGCTTCCTCCTGAGAGTTCTTCAAGTTCATGTCATTACAAGATAAACTGTGCAAATTATGCTGCATGTGGTGGTAATGAGCCATGTTTTTTTAAAAAGGAGTCAAGGACTAGTTGAGGGAATATATATATATATATATATATATATATATATATATATATATATATATATATATATATATATATATATATATATATATATATATATATATTGTCAAAACAAATGTCCCTTGCTGGAGGAGGAGCGGCTGATCAGCTGGTGCCGGTGACGAGTCAAGGACAAGACTCGTTGTAACTTTTCGAGCAATTCAAAGAAACACCGCACTCTTCTCGGATTTTGTCAAGCTTGTTTATTCCATCTTGGAAAGAACTTCCTCACCTACGCGTTTCGAACAGACTACTGTTCTTGATCACGGTAGTAACAAGTCCATTTTTACTTTTCAGTATATATACCCTCCTGCCCATTTAGCAGTTAGGATGCATTGTGGGAGGGGTAGTTTTAGGTTGAAAAACCAATGTCAGGTAACTTTTCCCAGGTTGCAAGCCATATGTTAGATGACAGTATAATGGTATCACTATTACTATTGTGGGCTGAGTGCCTTATAGCTTAGAGGAATGAATTACTCTAAGGCAAGCTGAGTATCTCAACTCTCTTGCAGAATTATGTACAATTTTATGTGTACATAATGTAGGGTGATAGCTGAGTGCTATATCCCAAAGTCATTGGCTTGTACCTAAGTCCAGGAACCTGACATACTTTAAAACAACGCTGCAAACAACAAACTTAAATTTCTCCTTATATTCTTAGTTGACCTCTTTTACATTTCAAAAATCTAGACAATATGTACTCAAAGAAACTAATGCGTCTGGTTTCAGCTTCAAGTTAACATATCATATGTCTATCGATATTTCTATCAAACACTTGTCTTATGAGATAGATGTCTTGATCAATGGAGACTTTCATTTTACTTTTGTGTGATTGTCTTGGATTATTTATCTCAGTTTGTTCATAAATGTACATATAATTCCTCGTCCCCATTCAATCCCTGGGGGGTCTTTGTCTTGAATTTGATTATTAGTTTGGATTCCAAACGTCTGAGTCTTTGTACGCGATTGCCTCCTCTTTCATTTTCAGGTATCATTGCTATCCCCGAATATCTTACATTTAACCAGGTTTTGTTTCTGTGAGTCATGAGGTGTTTGGCCATCGCATACGTTTGGTCCTTGTTTTGAATAGCCCTAATATGTTCTAACATTCTCTTTTTAAGGGCACATATTGTCGATCCAATATATCTCTTTCCACAATCACATTCGAGAAGATAGACAACATAATGGGACTCACATGTGATCTTGTTCCGGATTTCAAATGGTTGGCCTTTCGGATCCGTTATGGATTTGAGGTTTCTACCAATCTTGCATGCCTTGCACGATATACAATATTCTTTTGGTAATTTTACCATGATCCGCCACATTGAGAGGTGGCATCCCAATAACTTAGCCCAGGCTGAAGTGCAGGAACTTCGAAACAACACACCCCCTGTGGCCAGCACCTCCTCGACTGAACACTCACTTTCTGGTCCTGAAGGACGCCAAATGGTGCCAAATATTCAACAAAAATTTGGCACCATCAAAATTGTTTGCATTTTCTGTGGCAAAACATTATGTTATGGTGAACTTAGTGTCACCTTAATAAATAATGCTGTGGACAACCACCAATGCAGCAAGAAAAGGAAGCAGTAATTCTTTTCTTTTTTTTTTGCTCCTGTTGAGCCATTTCCAATTCCCTGTTTTTTGTTTGTTCCCTTAAAAAACACAAAAAAAATATAAAATTGTTCAAAAATACAAAAAAAAGTTCAGAAAAATAATTAAAAAAATATAAAACAACAAAAAGAATTTAAAAAAAAGTTCTTTTCAGAACTACCTCCCATTTATAAAATATTGCTAAAAATTTTAAACTCTGGCGTTCTTTTTTCTCTTTTGTGCGCTTCCCGGTGCGCGTACCGGGCGCTCCCTCCGCGAAAATCGAAAAAAACAAAACATTTTTTTTGGCCCGTGGGGCCCTTTTATAGCCCCCACATGAAACCTAGGGGGTCTGGGTGGGTCTACCCTGCCCCCTTATGGTCATTTCCCCCTTTGTTTTAGCCACCTCTTGTGTCTCGATCCTACCGAGACACAAGATGGCGGACGCTCCGGACTGTTTCGAATGTTTACAGACACCCGAGAGCCAATCAGCTTTCTGTGCGCAAGTCGCGTGGCTGGCCCAGAGCGCTCCCCGGTGCGCGTACCGGGGCGCTGCCATAGATATATATATTTTTTTGAAACTAAATTACGCAAAATCCACTGGAGCACTTATCTTGAGACATAGCAAAGGCACATCGGGCTACCAGTCCCTACAATTTTGCCAAGTTTGGTGGAAATCCATTCAGCCGTTCGGGCTAAAAGTGAAACCGACCGCCCTATGGAAATTAACATGGGGAAAACACGTTTTGGGACCCCCTTTTATCCCGGCCCCCACTTGACGAATCCCCCCCAAACTTTCAGGGAAGGAGCGGAGCGGGCCATTTTCTTGGAGAAATTCGCGAAGATTCGTTCACCCGCGCCAAAGTTATTCCCAATAGAATGTTGCGGTTTTCCTATGGAAAGTAGATCCTAACTATAACTACCTACTGGCGACTGCCAGTAGGTAATATATATATATATATATATATATATATATATATATATATATATATATATATATATATATATATATATATATATATATATATATATATCACAGGGTCCAAAATTTTTCACGATTTCTTTATTTGCAGTAAGAATTCTGGTTCCAAAGAAAATACTGACGTGTTTCGTTAGTCACAATCAAGTTGATCATGGTTCAACCGTGATCAAGTTAGTTGTGACTAACGAAACGCGTCAGTATTTTCTTTGGAACCAGAAGCCTTACTGCAAATAAAGAAATCATGGGAAATTCCGGACCCTGTAAGTGCGTGCTAATTCTTCCTGATGAAAGAGGGTTGTATAATACGAATCAACGTGGCTCTGTCGACGAGCTACGCACCGGGAAGAGAGCATCAGAGGTCCGTAAACCGGAGTCTTGTTGTGCAATATATATATATATGCACAATGTATGAAAACATATATATTTTTCATTGCAGATATGCAGATATATATGGTCCTTTCATCTGGAGGGGCGCTTTCTGCATATATATATATATATATATATATATATATATATATATATATATATATATATATATATATATATATATATATATATATATATATATATATATATATATTAATACCACACCAAACTTCACCATCCAAGAAGGCGCTGACTCCGTGTATCTTAGTTCAAGGGTTTTATTTCATATCAACTTCTGCTCAGACGCGTTTCGGCGGCAACCTCCGCCTTGCTCACTAACATCTGACTAAACAAAATGACGCTTTTATACATGTTTAAACTCTCACATGTGTCATAATGGTCATTCTTAATTGGCATTCATTAGTTTCCATAGTAATCACATGTTACACCCCATCAATTTGTACATGTTCATTCGTTATTATGGCATTTTAAAATGCATTTCTTTGTTTTTTATTTTGTTTGCATAGGCACACCTTATATATATATTCATATTCCTGAATGGTATAGTTTCAACATTCTGTCTTTTATATATCACATTGATTGGTATTTAATAATACTGGCGGGAGAAAGCCTCCGTTTTAAGTGCTTACATGCATGTTTAGCGGTGTCATAGCAACACTGGCCTATCATTGAGGAGGTGTGTTCCCCTGAGGCCCCTGATTGGTAACCCGGACCATGTCAAGTCTCAAATGGGCTCTGCCGTTTCAGACATCGGTTTGTTTGTCTGGTTGGCAGGGGCAGAACAAGTTCGCAGGTGACAGAAGGCGCTCGTGAATCGAGTGAGTAATGAACTTTTCGTTGTGTGTCAGTCTGCTCGGGGTTTTTTACCGCTACTGAAAAAACCTCTAATTGCGCTATTGAGCCTTTGTTCTAAGTGTATGGGACCGCTGTTTCTCTCGATTAGAGATCACAGCGTCCCGAGTGTCTTTCAAGCCAGCATTACAGTTTTCCCGCTTTTGGAAAATTTGCCGTTTTGCGCTAGTGCGCGTTAATTCTCCCACTCAATGGTAATTCCTCTTTGGAATGGAGTTGCCTGCGTGCCATATGTGCCATACGGGAGTGATTTGGTGCCAACTAGTCAAGGGTATTACTGTGACTATGTGATAAGATAAGTGATTATTTTCACATTATCGCGTGTGCTGTTTGCCAATGTTAAAGGGTACTTAGGAAAGAGGAATCGGACGCTGCTTTAGATATGTACATTTAAGGCTTCATCTGCATTGAGCCCTACAGGGATTTTGGAATTAAGTAAGATTATGTATCGTGATTCCAAACGACGCAATGCAAGTTTGCGATTGCCTCCCCTCAGATTTTTTGGGACATTATCCAGTACACAGTAAGTTAAGCCTTTTGCATCTCCACCATGTACTTCGTGGATATGTCTCGCTACAGGGTATGCTGGGTCCTTATTGGTTATTGCCCTGAGATGTTGCAACACTCTGACATGTACTGGGTGAATAGTTGATCCTACGTACATTTTGCCACATATGCATGTTAGAAGATATACAGCATGGTCTGTTTTGCATGTATAGTGATCCCTCAGAGTGTAGGGTTGTTTGCGGAAGGGTACTGTGATGCTGACAGTATTTTTGCCATGTACACAGGCCTTGCATTTCATGCATTTCTTAAAACCTTTTTGAGATTGAAACCAGGCTTTTTGTTTGGGTATTTCTGGGGCATTGCAAACCAGTTGTTGTCGCATGGATTTTGCCTTCCTGAAGGACACTAGTGGTCTTTCACCCACTGTTTTGCCTATGGTTGAATCATTTTTAACCAATGGCCAATGTCTTCGGAGTATCTTGCGAAGATTGGCTTGGTGACGATTAAAGCCTGTTATTAGCCTGGGTGGTTGTCTGTCGGAGGTGGTTGTCGCAGACTCCACTTCTTTTGTGAATAGTAAATCTAGGCGGGTTTTAGATTCGCACTTTGTTTCTGCAGTCTTGCATGTCTCATCTGTGTACCCTCTTTTTTTCAATCTTGAAAAGAGATCTGTTTTGGCATTGGTTAACCCCTCCCCATAGAATGTTGCGGTTTTCCTATGGAAAGTAGATCCTAACTATAACTACCTACTGGCGACTGCCAGTAGGTAATATATATATATATATATATATATATATATATATATATATATATATATATATATATATATATATATATATATATATATATATCACAGGGTCCAAAATTTTTCACGATTTCTTTATTTGCAGTAAGAATTCTGGTTCCAAAGAAAATACTGACGTGTTTCGTTAGTCACAATCAAGTTGATCATGGTTCAACCGTGATCAAGTTAGTTGTGACTAACGAAACGCGTCAGTATTTTCTTTGGAACCAGAAGCCTTACTGCAAATAAAGAAATCATGGGAAATTCCGGACCCTGTAAGTGCGTGCTAATTCTTCCTGATGAAAGAGGGTTGTATAATACGAATCAACGTGGCTCTGTCGACGAGCTACGCACCGGGAAGAGAGCATCAGAGGTCCGTAAACCGGAGTCTTGTTGTGCAATATATATATATATGCACAATGTATGAAAACATATATATTTTTCATTGCAGATATGCAGATATATATGGTCCTTTCATCTGGAGGGGCGCTTTCTGCATATATATATATATATGTTTTCATACTTTGTTAAATGTTTACAAGTTATAAGAAACTGAGCAAGCCTCATTGAAACATACACACCTGCTTTAATTTTCTTCTGATGAACTTTGTGATCAAAAATGTATGTTGAATGTTAATTTAGTAACAACCTTCGAAGAATTTAGAATAATTGATCCACTAAAGCAAACAGGGCCATGTGTCTTCATTTGTATGTAAATGTGCAAGGGCATAACAGAGGCCCAAAGACACAGCAGATACTGAGGGCTGGATCACAAACTATTTTTAACCGGCACTTGAAATCAATTTAACGCAGCGCTTGTTGCAAGTACATTTTATCATCATGTTTATTTAATAACAATTCGATGTGGTGGTGATGTGTTGCATTTGTGTGCTTCCTCATTGCAATGTGATATATTTGTGTTGTACTTTGGTTGTTGTGTTACATTTTGTTTAGACGTTTCTTTGTTTGCAAGGTGCCCTGCTAAGTTTAAATTGTTTTATGTTTCTTTCTAAAGGTTATTTTGTTGATCCGTTAGGAATTTCAGTTAATGCTGCTACATTTCTAGACAAAAGCAGCACATGCCTTGTTAGTGTCTATGACAGTCAATCACTGACCATTATCTAAGGTGGCAAAATAATGTAACTCCAGTTCTACCACTATTTAATATGCCCAAAACTGTGACACAGACAATATTTTAAATTAGCACTTTCAGTTATCGCTTTATGTGATATGGTCCATGGGCTTCAATAATCTGCTGTTAACTTGGATGACAGGATAGCTTTCTGTCCTTCAATTATTATCTATATATTCTATGGGGCAGATTTATGATAACTGGCGCCTCCCCAGGGATGCGCCAGTTATTTTGCGCTGCTGCTCCGCCACCCATGGTGAGCCGCATTTACAATGCGGCGCACCATGGGGCAAAAACGGCACAGATGCGTGACGCATCTGTTCCGTAAAGGTGCCGCATTGCTGGAGTTGCGTCGCAAGCGCGACGCAGCTCCAGCAAGGCTCGGGGGTGCCCCATCTTTACAATGCTGCGTCAAGACCTACGCTTGCTTCAAGCAGGCGCAGGGTTTTGACGCAGCATTGGCCTGAAAGTGACTGAGTGAAATCTTATAGATTTCACTCAGCCACTTTTGCGAGGCGCCCCTACCCCGGAACGCCCACCCTGCGCCGGAACGCCCACAAGTGGCGCAGGGCTTTACAACGTGACGCATCTGCCTAGATGCGCCACGTTGTAAATGGGTCGTAGGGATGCGCCACGTTTACGCCGCAGTTGCGTGATGCAAACGTGGCGCATTCCCAACATAAATCTGCCCCTATGTTTTCAATAACTACTAATATGGAGTTGTACTAGAAAAACTGGAGTTGTGTGCACCTACTTTCTGACCCCTTGGCATTTTGATATTACTGAAACCCCCATGGTTTCTTGGTATCCAGGTGCTTGTGCAGCCCTGATTGTGATAGAGTTCACATCAGCATGCATGTAGCAGCAGGGTGATCTCAGGAGGAAATTGCCTCATTTGAACAGGGGTTTGGTCTTATGTACTAAGAAACACTTTGCCTCTTTGCCCTCAACTCATTATAGACATGTGTGCAGACCCAAAGAGGCTGCCACATAGAAATGGCTGACAGTCCATTGATGACCTAGGGCACCTCTTAGAAGGGGAAGGGAAGGGTATCTTATAGACCTCACAGCCATCCTTTTGCCGGAGGGTGCAATCACTGCCATCTACAGGGAGATCTGCCCCTCTTCCAGATGCAAGATGGGTTGCCACCAGTTCAGTGAAAGGCAGAGAATTAAATTCGAACAGCCGATCCGTTTTTTTCACTAACTTGCATCCTATCATAATGAATATGCTGTCCTTAGCACAGCCACAAACTTGCAGCCTCTAAGGTAGGCACACGTTTGTGGCTGTGCTAAGGACATCATATTCATTATGATAGGATGCACTGTCCAGAACATCCCAGTGCACACATTTAAGGGTGAGCCACGGCGCAGACCAGGGCAGTGATCCCTATCAAAAACATTGACCATGTTCACAGCCAGCAATTAAGTTGGACCGACCACGGGGACCCTGGGTGCTGCTGCTTCTGATTTTTGTTACAGGGGGCTGATATTGCAGCACTGATGAGAAACTGGCCCCTAGTAACAAAAAACAGCCCCCACTGCTCCTAAACTGGCCCCTCCCTTCCGGACCACTGGGAAAATGCCTGGTGCCCGCTACTGCCAGCCCGGGCCTCACCATAATCAACTACAGGGAAAAAATACTGGCATAGCGGCTGACCGTGAAAGCTGTTCTTCTTTGAAGCTCAGCTTACCACCAGTTAAATCACTGTAATGATTTGTCGAATAATTTACTATTACTCATGATGCTCCTGTGAAAAGGTGATTTGCATACCCTCAGCTCATGCATTATTTGCATATGATCCCTCGTTATTAAACCTGCATCATCTCGTATACCTCGCCACAACCTGCTCATTAATCATGCTAATGACTCTGAGGAATAACAAGCATTTTGTAGGGCGAAGAGTCATATTTGAGCTGAGGCACTGCCCCTGGATTTTTAGTCACGAGCTAATACACGTGCCCCGGAATCCACAAGGCTGCACCGAACATAAAAGCCAGTCTGGTTAGCCCGTCAGCCTCGTTTGGTGAAGGACTTTCTGAGTAACAATGCTGAGGAATACAAAAGACGAGTGGGGCAGATTTATGTTGGACTTGCGCCACGTTTGCGTTTCGCAACGGCGGCGTAAACGTGGCGCATCCCTGCGACCCATTTACAACGTGACGCATCTAGGCAGATGCGTCACGTTGTAAAGCCCTGCGCCACATGTGGGCGTTCCGGCGCAGGGTGAGCGTTCCGGGGCAGGTGCGTCTCGCAAAAGTGGCTGAGTGAAATCTACAAGATTTCACTCAGTCACTGTTAGGCCAATGCTGCGTCAAAACCCTGCGCCTGCTTGAAGCAGGCGTAAGGCTTGACGCAGCATTGGACAGATAGGGCACCCCCGAGCCTTGCTGGAGCTGCGTCACGCTTGCGACGCAACTCCAGCAATGCGCCACCTTTACGGCACAGATGCGTCACGCATCTGTGCTGATTTTGCCCCATGGTGCGCCGCAATGTAAATGCGGCGCACCATGGGAGGCGGAGCTGCGGCGCACTATAACTGGCGCATCCCTGGGGATGCGCCAGTTATTGTAAATCTGCCCCGATGGGTGGAGTGGTTGAATTCACCTCAGCCACTGATAATTACTGTCGGAGTAACAATGCTGGCATACCTTTCTTCGAACTAAAATAATGAAAAGCAAGGCTTTTATTATTTAGCTCATCCACCTGCAGTCTTGAATAATTGGGATACTGCTAAATAGGGAAGCCTAACTGAACTTGCAAGGAACATAAACAATTGTTTTTAAGTTTATACATTAAAAGCTACAATTCGTGAGATACATAGCACCCGAGGGAAACTTATAATTATATTTGCGCACTCCGGTAGTAAATGCAAAATTATCGCAGAAATGTATCTTCAGAAATGCATAATTTTAGATCAGCCAGCTCCATTTGTTATGCCAGGCCCTTTATCTAGTGCGTTGTTGTTAAGGCAAATTTACTGCAAATTGATACGTGGAACGTGTTTAGATACAGGGTCAATTCACTCCAAGAGCAATACAACTGCACAACAGAAAATACATCTTTAGGATAATTACAAGACCCCTGCTAGTAAGAAGTCAGAGGTAAAATAGTCTTCTGAAGAAAAAATGCCAAACATAGATAGTTCCTCACTGTGGATGCTCATTTAAGGTTAGTAGGCTTGACAACGGAGGACGACATGATTGCAGCTATAGGTAAAGTAAGCTGGCAACAAAAAAAATATTATATTTTTCTTTTTTAATTTATGTATTTATCTGTTTTGTGCCCATGAGAAATGTTGGTCGTTAATGCATTAGTTCATTATAAATCAGAAACATTCCTTTCAGATTCTGCTGTCTTGAATTTGTAAATATTTTGCTTTGCTAAAGATATTTTTCTGAATATCATTACCCAATATTAAACCTCACAGAATGAAAAGGAGAATTAAAAATGCTAAACATACCACCAGGAGTGACTGGTAGCACCCACTGAAAAGGGACTGAGTACTTGTTGCTCAGGCTTGTTCATGATATCACTGGATGCCACAGCCTCTGCATAGCTGAGCAGAAAATTAGCTTGCATAGCATTAGCAACCACAGTCAGGGCTTTTTTCAAATGGGCCATTCCTTATCACTATTATAATGCAGGGAAAATTAAAAAAAATGCAAATGATGGCATAAATGACCTCCACAGCCTACCATGTGCATGTAAAATATGAACAAGTGTTACATTGTCCTGCTGGTGTTCCCAGAGTAGGTGGTTGTTCCTGGGCACTCTTGTGGGGTGTATGGGAGGTGACAGCAGCCAGGCTTTCCTGAAAAGACATCAGCCTCCAAGCTCCGCCCCCACCCTGCACAATTTGCACCACACTATCTTTACACAATGCAATATGCACAGTGTGCCTTTCCTTACGCTGCCGCCTCAAACACTGCATCCACTTTCCGCCAGTGACAATACACACTACAGTTGGAAATTTGTCCTTTCTTCACGGGTCCTCCAGATTTTTGCTTTCACTGCCATATTTTTGTTCACCCCGTTTTTGTTGGCTTTAGTACTAAAAGCACTGTACTCCTGCTAACCCGTGGTAAATGGCGGTGCTTTCCCTAGTTATGCTACTGCCTGTCCACAGGGTCTGCAAAGTAAATGCTACTTGTGGGCTGCAGCCTTCAGTGTGCCACCCACTTACGTAGCACTGTAGAACATGTTTTAGGCCTTCCATTGCAGCCCGAGGTGCAGTTTAAAACTGTAATTTCGTACTGGCAAAATAAACCTTTTGGCAGGCCTAAAAAATATTTTTTAAATACTAATAGGTCACCTCCTAGGTAGGTCCTAAATGCTCATAGGGCCTGGTACATTATATTTAACAAGCAGGACATATACATTTAACCCGTTCCGTGCTCGTGACGGAACCACTCCGTCATGAGCCATGGGCGCGCGGTGCTCCTGACGGAGTGGTTCCGTCATGCTGCAGCCGCTCCGCCCATGCTGCATCAATTCCGCGCCTGCGCGGCTGAATTAATAAGCGGGCGGGCCGTGACGGAACCACTCCGTCATGAGCACAGCGCGCCCGTGGCTCGTGACGGACTGGTTCCGTCATAAGCATGGAGGCGCCGCGCGACCCCACCTCCCATCCAGAGCCACAGAGGAATTACCGCTGCGGCCAAGGGGTTAAAGAGTTCTATGTCCTGACACTGAAAACCCTCAAAATACATTTTTTTACTGTGGCAAGGCCATCTCTCCTATAGAAAAGCACTGGGTTATGTTAAGACCCCCTATATTGCATATTTCCCGGTTGGGCTGAAAAATGATTCAAGAGGTCACTGTAATAGGAATTTAAAATCCAAACTAATTGTCAAGTTAGATTAGTCTGACTTTTGGTTCTGGGGATGCCACGTGATTTCCAGTGCCAACCTATGGTTGGGGGAAACGCTTTTGTGTAACTCTATAAACGGTTCTTGTCAGTTCCACTGCTCAACAAAAAGCAGTATGTGAGCAGTTTGATGGACAAGAGTGATCCAGTTTGGGTCGTTAGTTCTAGAAGGCTTTCCCCTTTCTTCACCTAATTAGACTGTTGTCTGAAACTATATGATGCATTCATTTTCACATTTAGACCTTACTGTTGCTGCCTAAATCTTGCTTCTGTGATTACAGGCCTTTTATTTAATGCACATTTACATTATACACAGGTGCGCAAATATAACATTTATTGCAAATTCAAAGTTGTAATTTTCTACCAATAAACACAGATATACAAAAAACAACAGTATGGCATAACCTAAAGTGCAAATAGGGTTCCTCGCAGAGAGGCATGGGGCCCACAGGTTTTTTTGGAGGTCTAACCCTTTCGGGTTAATTTCACACTCAAAAAATAGTTGCAGATTTACTCTCAACAAGGGTGGGTAATTACATTATTAGGATTAAAAGGAGAGGGAACGAGCCAAAAATTGGTTTTGCAGTAGGGGATTTTCATACATAAATTATGAAAAGAGCACTTTTGTTTTACATTTATGAGTTGGGTAGCACACACTTGTTCCATATCCAAATGCATAAATGTATATACATGTAAAAACTGCTGGGGAGCTGCAATAGGAGTACTCAGGAAATTATTTTCACTTGATTCATACAGAAGGTTATACGTTTGCTTGACTAGGATTACATGTAAGATTAGAGAAAATTCCGAGAAATTCATAAATTATAAGGAACAGTGAGAGAATGAGGGGAAGCAATAGTTGGAGGGAGGGCGGATAAATACGGGCACTCCTGAGCACACATCAGCTATAGCTGAAATATGAAACTTCACCACTGAAAAAAGTGTTTAACAGGCGGGATACATTATTTATACGTAATGTTATTTTGTGATAAAAATAGTTTACAACTATTCCATATGAAGAAGAGCAACAAATGTTTTACATGGGACACACAAATATATGGAAATAGCATAAGAGTTCTCAAATGGCTATTTCTAGACGGAAGTGTAGATATACGTATTGCAAAAATGATATGACTAAAATCCAACAGTGTAAATAATTACTGTATCTTTGCCTGTGACTTATATAGAACTCTATTCCTTTAGCTAAATGTGTGCTATACCAATAGCACAAACACACATACATTCAAGCATAATTTGTACTTAGCAAAACAGTGTTTCCTTCTTTATAAGTCACCATTTTGAAACAGTATCTGATGTATACTTCACCTAACGCTAGACCTAAATCCAAGACCATTAAGGGATATATATATTGATCTCTTGCCCTCTCCTTGATAAAGAACCCTTGTTGTGGGTCATTTGCAGCAGAAGATCCCTATCTCTGAAGTAGAAGAGGCGAACTACAATTTGCTGCTGGCTTGCACTTGGCAGAGGACAGGCCTGCCCCCTGTGGGCCCTCTCAACAGAGAAGAATTTGGGGACCGTACCCTGCAGCACAACTTGTGAGAGCCACTTCTCAACAAACAGTTTGGTTCTGGAGTATTCCTCTCTCTCCGGCACTCCCACGATCCGCAGAATATTGCACCTCAAGCGCACTTCAGCATCCTCAGCTCGAAGTTGGAAGGCTGCAATCTCTTACTGAAGCTGTTTAACTTATGTTTACTGTTCCTGACCCATTGGTCGCATAGTGGTGAGTGCAGACTCAGCATTGTCCCTCCTATCCTCCAGGTTCCTATGATCCAGCCTCCAAAGGTTGACATCCAGTTCTGCTAAATGTATTTTGCCTTCCAGAGATAACTTGACCTCGAGCTTTAAATTGGACGCTATATAATCAGATATAAAGCTTGTACTGAATTAACCCCTTCAGCGCGGCGCGAATTTTCGCGCTGTGCTGAGGGTTCTAAGGTTCTAACGGGCTCATGACGGAACGGTTCCGTCATCAGCACAGCTCACCCGTAGCTGATGACGGAACCGTTCTGTCATCAGCATGGAAGGGGTTAAAACATGTACGTGTGAAGAAATGTTGTATCTACAAAGTCATCCATCGCACTCCCTTTTCCTCCAATACTAAACCAAGTGCCTATTAGTGGAACGAACCTTAAACCAGAAATTGATATCTAGGAACAGCTAACGTGCCATTAAGGAGTGGACTCTGAACCTTTCCTTCCATTATTGACATTTGTACCTTTCCTCTTAAATGGTATTAATTGTTTTTCTCGTCATTAATTTGACATTTGATTGCTCATACTATTAACGCCAGCAACTAATTGCTTTATTGGCTACCATAAGCTGTCCATGCTGAAATTTCACAACCTATAATATCGACCTCCAATAATTAAAGAGGCCCAAACTGAAATGTGTATGTTGTCTAGTTTACTTTTTAAGCTTCTCTTCCATCTTGAAATAATTTAGTTCTGTTATACCATATTGATGAGCATATGTTTTTAAACCTTAGTGTTTTACTTCATTTGGCTATTTGAGGTAAACACACAGGCCATCCATGTTCCCTGAAGATATTTAAGTAAATTCATGCTTTTTTTATATTACTCTTTGATGTGCTAAAAGTCTGAAAGGAGGTGATGTGTTTAGCAAAAATAGTATAGTAGTTGATTAACTTAGAGACAGTAATAATACTGCCTGCCGTCTTTCGACTGACACCTGGTTCTCCAATCATGTAAGCTTTATAGCTAATATTGAAAGGACAATTCAGAACATTAAGATGATTAATAAAAATAACTTTACCCGGTTAGGTGATGAGCTGATTATAAACAGTGCGATTACAGGCCATCCATTTCGTTTTTGTTATTTACAGCATAATTTTGTCAACTATAACTGAAGACTACAAATAAATTAGTAATTACCTTACAAATAGATCAGTCTGTTTTTCAATATGTGCTACTGTCGGTTCTGTGTGGTTTTGTTATTATTGATGTCACCCATTAAAATCCGATTCCAAATTTCGTTAAACCTCAGCAGTTCTTATCTAAATATGTCATTATTATAGTTGATGTTATGTTTTCATTGCTTATTATGGTATGGTATGTACACTATGCATTATTTAGGAAATTGCATTTATTTTATAGTGGATTACGTAGCTGTAGCAATCCCAACCTCAAAAATAATGTACATCTGTGTGCATAAAATAGAAAGTTGAAGAGCAGTCATAGGTCAGACATATTAGTGGGCGACCTTGGAATAACTAAACATTGTGCATAACTGCTGATTATTTTTAGGCCCTTGTTGGCTAAAATAATGTCTGTTTATCACTCTGCTCCTACACTAAACCCAGGTGTTGGTTCTCAGTATAATGCACATGTAAAAGACGTGTATATAGCACTTGCATCAATGCACATTTACACAAAGGTCTAAAACATGTTTATTTCAAAAACACTTTATTTTAACATCGAATAAGAATGTAGAATTGGGAATTCTAGGTTAAGAAAGTCATAATATAGAATGTTAAAACGGCAACTAAATTTAGCTAGGGCTGGGTTGTATAAATAAGGAATGAAAAGTAAATGCACAGCACACACATAATAATGCTCTTCCATGATAACACACAGGAGCTCATATTTCCATCCTCCAGACCCTCAAAAGTAATACACAGCAAACAAGCCATGGCTGGCATCACAGAAACTTGTAAATGTCATATCTCAAAATGGTTATATCTCACAATGGCCCTTCAAAAAGCACCATGCCTTATATGTGGGCTAATTAATACTAGATTCACTCACACACAAACATCTGGGACAACTAATTTCATCACAACTCTTCTATCTATTCTTCATTATGAAGACATGGTTAACCGCTCTTCATTAATGACATTTGATATTCTGATACTGGATAGTTCCCCCACCTTCCCAAATGATAGAACTCACAAACATTGTGGAAGCATACCTGTTATTCATAAGAATAATTGGTTTCACATTATAAAGGACTCACTATCTTTCTCCTCTTATCCTGCACAGTCCATCAGTTAAAAAAAATCCTTTCTTAACCAATTCAGTGAAAGTATTACATCCATGGTTTACCACTAATAAAACAGTATTCCTTTAGGTGATTTCCTAAATCCTGATTACCAAACACCCCCTCACATGCCGCCAGAGAGACACAGCACAGCTGGACAAAGGTATCAGAACCATGATAGATCATTGCCCTCAACTCCTGCCTACCTACCGCCACAAGAGATACATAAGAAGTGGTGAAAAATGTAGAAAACTTGCTCACGCTAAGCGCTAGTAAAGTTGCACTGAAGAAACCCACCAAGTCAAGAAACGAACATGACGCCGCAACTGGCTTACAGGAAAACTGAAAACCCAGAAATGTGACTGCAGACGGAAGGAAAGAAGATTGGGCATCTGAAAGGCCCTCAAGGACTGAAAATACTTCAAAGATGCCATCAACCGATACCACCACCTTCTGAAGAAAACCAAGAAGTTCGCCCTAGCCACCTGCATCAAGGTCAGTTCCAACAACAGCAAGGAACTCTTCAACATAGTCAAGAAATTCACCAACCTCTCTGCAATTAAAAACAACATCACACCCTCACAAGCTCTCTGCAACACCCTCGCATTTTTCACAAGGAAATCAACACCATCTGCCAATACTTTGCACCCCAACACCC
Source organism: Lissotriton vulgaris (assembly GCF_964263255.1). Classification (NCBI taxonomy): domain Eukaryota; kingdom Metazoa; phylum Chordata; class Amphibia; order Caudata; family Salamandridae; genus Lissotriton; species Lissotriton vulgaris. The sequence goes on from NC_141689.1 coordinate 1,000,224,919, forward strand.
CACCGAGGACAGTACCACCTGCACATGCTGACTGACATACAACCACAACAGCTCACCTCATGAAACATCCTCTCAGCAGCCTTTGACCCCAAATCCCACCACACACTGCTAAACAGACACCCCCAGATTGCTATCCAAGGGCCAGCCCTCAAATTGATTGCATCCTACTGCATAGGAAGAATACGGAAGGTCCTCCTCCCACCCTAATCCTCGCTCCCTGAAAACGTCACCTGCGGTGTACTTCAATCAATCAATCAATCAATCAGGGGTTTAAATAGCATGCCTAATCACCCGTACGTTTCTCAAGTCACTGAGCGGGGGGCGGGAAAATCCATCTGAGTGCAGGGGTCCAGTCAAAGTGGCTCAAGGCTCCTAACTTAGCCAAACCCGCTTCAACGCTTACATGACACCCCTGGCAAAACATTGTCATGAGCCACAGATTCAACATCATCTCCTAATCCGATGACAGAAAACTCATCCTCTCCATAGCCAATGACCCATTGACTACCAAGGACAAGTTCCAAAGATGCAAGACAGATGTGGCTGCCTGAATAAACAACAACTGTCTCAAACTCAACACTGACAAGACAGAGGTACACATATTCAAGGAAGTAAAGGACACTCTCTGAAACAGCGCATGGTGGCCACCTTAGCTGGGCTCAACCCCCAAACCCACAGATCATGCCACGAACCTCAGCATCACCCTTGACAGCCAGCTAGCAATAAAGATGCAGGTCAGTGCTGTCTCCTCCAGTTGCTTCCTCACCGTCCAAATATTCAGGGAGGTCTTCAGATGGCACCCTCCAAACACCAGGTGAACAGTCATGCAAACTCTCACCACCAGCAGACTAGACTACAGCAACTCCCTTTACATAGGAATAACAGCCCATCTCATGGAGAAACTTCAGACTATCCTGAACACAGCATCCTGGACCTCCCCATCCCAGACCTCCCCAAATGGACACACATCACTCCACACCTCAGGAAACTCCACTGTCTACCAGTTGCGAAAAGATGCCATTTCAAGATGTTCATCCATGCTTACAGGACACTACAAAATGAAGGACCAGTGTATCTCTACAATCGAATGAACTTCCACCAACCTACCAGGAAACTCTGCTCTGAATCCCTTCCCCTAGCAACCACCCGACACAACTACTGGACGAATAGTGGAGGCTGCTCTTTCTCCCATCTGGCCGCGAAGACCTGGAACAACCTCCTCCTGCACCTCAGAGCCTCACCATTGATAAAGCAGTTCAGTAGGGACCGCAAGACCTGAATGTTCGATTAACAGGATAACAGGCAGCATTCTCTTCCAGCATCTGGAGACCCCTGCAGGTGATGCAGCCACATTATACAAATCCTCATTGATTGCCTCATTGTATGGAATATCAAGAAATTCTGAATCTCTTCTCTCTCATACAAATCGCTTCTTTACTGAATCCACACAAACGCAACAAACTTGGAGTTAATATTCATTTCCCAAACCTCATCAACATTATATCTGAAGCTTGATCAGACCACATCTCTCAACCCTTCCAATCTAGAATAGTATACATCTGGAATAAAAGTCAACTCTACCACAAAAAATATGAAAAGTGCACTACAACACCTTTCCATCCAACTACTTTTAGATGAGCTAAAATTACACCACAAACTACTTCACACTCTAATAATGATGTAACAAACATAGCACAAGTAACACCATAAGTAAATTGTCCAATCAAAGTCAAGAAAATATAAAGAAAAAGTTCTCAGCGTTTTGGTTTACGAGGGATTGCAGAATCAGAAAGCTAATGAAAAAACTGTTTCTAAGAAACTATATTAAATACCATTTCAGAGAAATTTCACAGGGAACAAGTGCTTTAAAAAGATAAGCACAAGAAACAAATCATTGAGACCATAAATCATGCACAAGCAAACGTTCAAACTATCAAACATCTGCATTTGTACAACAAAACATTAAATACCTCTCTGCATCTGTCACCAAAGATAGCCAAATTCTTCTCTGAGAAGTTTAAAAAATACACAAGAGCAAAAACTTTCAGCAAATGTCTAACCCCTTACCATACTGGAAAGGAAAATCTCACATGGTCATCCTTTAAATCACTTCACCCTCAATCTGTTTTACCATTCATCGCTTCCACTAAACCTTCTACTTAGGAAGATACCCCATTCTAGAAAACTTGAAGCAAGTATTTGTCCAAGACTTAGCTCTTCTTATTCTCAAACCATTAATGTCTCTTCCACAAGAAAAGGAATGTTACCCGCTGCTCTCTAACCTTTGCAAAATATTCCCCCCACAAAAAAAACTGAACCATGACCCAAATGATTTTCAAAACCTTTGAGCAGTTGCCATTCTTTTCAAATCATGACACAATATTGCTTTCTTACAAAGTCTTTCAAACATTTAAAAAAATAATTGGGCTTGTGGCACAAATACAGTTCAAAACAGCAGCCCTCCCAACAATGAGTAACAGTTGACACTAAAAACTATAAACTCCTACTCAATATCCTTTTTTTCAGAATCCGGATGCTGACCTTAAAGATTAATTTTAGTGTCTCCCAATTCTGTACAAGCCTCCAAATAGATTCCCAGGGACCAGTGATATAAAACAATAAAAGACTGTACCTTTAACTCTTAAATCCCTCTTATATTTGACATTTTCAAATTCTACTTAAAAAGCACATATTGGAAAGCCTCATCTATTTGCTAGTGAACATGACTAACACAGAAAAATCCTCCTTCACTCCATAGACTCTCTTCCCTGACTAAAAATAACTAGAACTGCTCTAGGAATTTCAACTTATTTGTTTTCTCTCTAATTCACATACAGAGAGCTCCAAAATTAAAAAAAAGATCGAATTCTAAATCTTTCTATTTAGAAAGCTATATTCCATCCCAAGCTTGGGTTTCAGAATTGCTGTGCAGTCATTAGTACCATCCCACTTAGACTACAGCTAGGCTAAATTAACTGGTCTTCCTAAATCATCTATCGCCCATTCAAACACTCCTACATACAGGTGCTCGCTTTGTCAAGGAAACCAAAAAATCTGTCCATATAACTACCATACTGATGGACCTATAATGATCATTGCTGGAGCCAAGAATCCACTTAAAAATGTATGCATTATTCATAAAGCCGCCAGCCCAGCATGTCCAGCTAAGTTAAGGTCAAACTTAATCTCCCAGATGGTACCAAATGTAAATTCTGCCATTTCCCAGAAACCACATAATAATACATTTTTCGAAAATGAAACAAGACAATGATTCTAGATTAACTGACACTCAATCTCAAATTAGTGGCATTGCAGAAAAATCTGAAAGTGATATCTCCTCAAAATCTAACTCTGCTATTCTCCTCCAGCCTCAGTCAGGCACCTTATTTTGTATGATTTGTGGTCTTTGTAAAGCTGTCCATTGCCATCATTAGGTCTGCACTATGCAAAACTGTAAACAAACAATGAAATAAATATAAGTAAATACAAACACATTACTTTTTCTATCTTGTTATATCTGGAACACATTGTTACTGGTTATACTCAATATCACCATGTAAATGCAATGCCAGTCTGCATCACAGTTCACAAATGTGTGTTGTTCTTTTGTCAAAAGTTAAAAAAAGTCTCCTATGGCCACAAAAGTGGGAAAGTCCTTCGTAGCCCCCAAAATTCCCAACCCATCCCAGTTTTGGAGTAAATAGAAAATATTCAGCTACATTGTGCATTGTGATACCATGGGAGAATGAGCATGAAGCAAAACCTCAGTGGTGGCTCATTACCCTCGCTGCCTCATTGCCACAGAGTGGCACACAAATACATCAGCAAGTACTAACCCTTTATGCTAGCTGCCTGTGCACAGAAGGGAATGTGCTTTAAATTCCATACTGTGACATCAGATCACTATTATCAGGTTTGTTCCATTCTAACTATTACTTAAATGTTTCTGTTGTCTTTAGCACTAAGGAACACAACTCGCGTTTTCTAATGAAAGGTATTTTGCTTACCATTGTGCAGGTATAAAATGAATGCATTTTGGAGTTAATGTATGCATGACTAACTTCTTTATGGAATACAGCCTTTAGAGTTAAAAATAATAAAATGATGTATTTAAATAATATAAAGTCCATAGCATAGTTTTATAAGTTTATCGAACAAATATGGTCTAAGAAGTATTAGGACTAATAACAAATCCTTTTGATTGAAAGCATGTGTTACACACATTTTCCGGAGGGAGTGGGCACCTGACCATTGTAGAGACATGTATATTATGGAATGCATTTTAGTTTTCACCCAGAGTGGAGCCATTTGTATCTTTTCCTGCCTGGCTTTCAGGGCAGTCCTGAACGGGACCTCTCTAAATGGACCTGGCACTGTGACGAACATTGACTGCAGTCCTGAGATGAATGGTGTATGCGCTGGTGATCAAATGTTTATGATGGTGGATCAAGCTGAGCCTCAGTGGTCAGAAGCCTAGTGCACTCCCCTAACTCAAGTATACAAATAAGTGATTGGTGGGATGCTTGAATTATTCTCAAACACTGGTAATTGCACTGGGCCTCACCCCAATCCGTCGTTATTTTGGGATCTATGACAGAATTTCGACAGACAGAATTTCGACCTACACAAATATCGGCGTAATTATATCGATAGCAAAAATATCGACGCCCTATGTACAACATGGTAAGTACCAAAATATCGAAAATTTAATATCGATGTAAAAAATATCGTTGTTAAATATATCGATTTTTTTTTAATTTAAAATAACATAAAAAAAACTGTAAATAATACATAATAATTACTTAAACATATTTAAATATATGTAATAATTGTTAAAAAAAATAATAATACATATTTAATAAAAAAAAAATAATGAATCATATATAATATATAATTACTTAACAATAATTACTATTCCCACTCCAGTGGGTGCAACAGTAGGGAAAACTGACCCTGAACACTAAAAATACCCCTTTACCCAAAAACCTAAAACTGACCCTGAACCCTAAAAATACCCCTTTACCCATAAACTGAAAACTGACCCTGAACCCTAAAAATACCCCTTTACCCAAAAACTGAAAACTGACCCTGAACCCTAAAAATACCCCTTTACCCAAAAACTGAAAACTGACCCTGAACCCTAAAAATACCCCTTTACCCAAAAACTGAAAACTGACCCTGAACCCTAAAAATACCCCTTTACCCAAAAACTGAAAACTGACCCTGAACCCTAAAAATACCCCTTTACCCATAAACTGAAAACTGACCCTGAACCCTAAAAATACCCCTTTACCAAAGAACTGAAAACTGACCCTGAACCCTAAAAATACCCCTTTACCAAAGAACTGAAAACTGACCCTGAACCCAAAAAATACCCCTTTACCCAAAAAATGAAAACTGACCCTGAACCCTAAAAATACCCCTTTACCCAAAAACTGAAAACTGACCCTGAACCCTAAAAATACCCCTTTACCCAAAAACTGAAAACTGACCCTGAACCCTAAAAATTCCCCTTTACCCAAAAACTGAAAACTGACCCTGAACCCTAAAAATACCCCTTTACCCAAAAACTGAAAACTGACCCTGAACCCTAAAAATACCCCTTTACCCAAAAACTGAAAACTGACCCTGAACCCTATAAATTCCCCTTTACCCAAAAACTGAAAACTGACCCTGAACCCTAAAAATACCCCTTTACCCAAAAACTGAAAACTGACCCTGAACCCTAAAAATACCCCTTTACCCAAAAACTGAAAACTGACCCTGAACCCTAAAAATACCCCTTTACCCAAAAACTGAAAACTGACCCTGAACCCTAAAAATACCCCTTTACCCAAAATTAATTAATATTACAAATAAATTACTTCCCACCCTATTCCCCTATAAACCCACAACCCGCTCCAGTAGTAAAACATATAATTTAGTTAAAAATATACATAAATTATCAATTAATTAATCAATTAATCAATTAAAATAAATCATTGCCAATTAATATTTAATTGCAAAATAAATTAATAATTGAAAAATATTTATTTAATTACAAATAAATTACTTCCCACCCTATTCCCCTATAAACCCACAACCCGCTGTGGTAGTAAAACATAATTTAGTTAAAAATATACATAAATTATCAATTAATTAATCAATTAATCAATTTAAATAAATAATTGCCAATTAATATTTAATTGCAAAATAAATTAATCATTGAAAAATTAATTATTTAATTACAAATAAATTACTTCCCACCCTATTCCCCTATAAACCCACAACCCGCTGTGGTAGTAAAACATATTATTTACTCTTATATATTTTTAAATTATAAAAACATATTAAACACATATTATAACAATTAATTTAAATACTTAACTTATATTTCTAACACATATTAGTAAATCGAAATTACTTACATCGATATATATGCTATCGATATTAGTAATTTCGATATTACTTACCTTAGGGTCGATATTCTGGCCATCGATATTCTGGACATCGATATTCTGTCCCATCGATATTAGCAACTCGATATTAGTGTAGGTCGAAATTAAAAACTCGATATTTTGACTGTTTACCGTTATTTTGCACTCCTTGACACCTCAGTTTGGGCCCAGCCATATACAAATCAGTCTTGACTCGGCTCGAATATCAACAGTCCAGTCCAAACTGTCAAGCCAGGTCCTCCTGAATTGAGACACAAGCAAAGCAAGACTTTGTTCACCCTGATTAGGGCTTTTCAGTCAGGTGTAGCATGTTTCTAGTGTTGCAGTGAACAAGGGACACACATCTGGGCATTCACTTCCTACTTAGCGTGTCACACTGAAGTTTACAAAAACGTGATGGGTGAAATGCTTGCCTGAATCTCAACCACTGATAAGTACTCAGGCCACAGCCCACTTCTTTGCAATTTTGCACACCTTTGTACTTTAGTTTGGATTCAGCCTTATGCAATTCATTGTTAACCCTGTTTCAGTGAGAATAATCCAACCAGAACTGCCAGGACAGATATTCCCTGAACCAGAACACAAGCACCCCAAGACTGATATAGCCCTGATTTGCTTAATTCTGTGCGATGCCCTAAATGAGACAGGTATGTCCTTATATGGGCCCGTGCTCACCGTGCCACTGGAACTGAGTTGCAGCCTATTCACGAGCCCCAACTGGGGCAAAACTGGTCTTGGGTTGTTTGTTTTCTGGTTTGGGGAGGACCTAGCTGGGCAGTTCAGCTATACTGTTCCTATTGGATCAGGACCAAATCTGATTTGCATATGGCTGTGCCATAGCTGAGGTGGCATGGTGTTAAAAAAGAAGATGGACAGGGGTGCGGCCCACATTATTACCCGTGACTGAGATTACATCAAACATTCCATTCATCAGTTTTTTGTTTAATTCGGTTTAACACTCCTAAATGAGGCTGGTGAAGCATACGTTTGACAGGGGTATGAGTTCTTGTTCCCCCATACTTCAATTGTGGGCTCTAGCCTTTATTTGGGCTCCTGTTCAACAAAGCCATAAACATGACCCCTGGCCTTTATTTTAAACATTGTCATTTGCAAAACATCCTTACATCCATTCCTCTACCAGCTTCTCGTTTATAATCCAACAGCCAATCAAGCACGCAGTTTAGCATTAGCTGCTTTGAAGATGACACTGCCATTGGCCAGAACATACAAATAGTGCTGTGTCCGTGGTGTGTGACTTGGGTAATGGAGTTTTACAGATCATGTTAACAGTTTTCTGTAAGACTCAGCTCAGCTGGTGGCATTATTGGCTAGTTCACTAAGAAGATTTTTGACAGATGTACTGGAATTTTTCAGAGGTAAAAACTACCTGCGCGACTTGTATTTGGAATCAGTGGCGGCCTGTACTTTTACCAAGGAGTGAGACGGGGCCACACATGCAAACATACACACTCACTCACACTCAATCATTCACACATGCATGCACACACACACATATCCATTCACAACACTGACTCCCAAATATTCCTGCACGCACACACAAAACATCAAAAATAAACTCATACCTGCGCAGCTCTGCCTCGGAGATCCCAGGCGGATTGGGACTGATACCTTTCCTCATTGGCTGACTTCAGGTCAGTGAAACAGGGAAGGCAGTGGTCCCAAGCCTTGGAGGTCCCAGAAGGGCTGGGAATGCCGCCTTCCCTCACTCATCACAGAGTGGGATGAAGGAAGTGAGATTGCTGACCCCACCTCACTTTGTGACGAGGTGTCAATGATTGACACTCAAGCCCTGGATACTTGAGGACTTAGAACTGAAATATCCAGGTTTGAGGCAGTCAGTGCCGCTCCACCTGCTCATGAGGGAGAAGACCGTGAGGTGCGTTGCCAGGCTGAAGATGTCACACCTGCAGGAGCCGTGACTTCTTCAGCCTACCAAAGTTCAGCTCAGGCAGCCAGGAGCCTGCATGTTTAGCACATTTCTAGTTGCAGGCTACCTTACCTGAAAATAAAATAAAGCGTGTCTGTCAAGCCGACATTTCCTCAGCCTGACAGACGCTAGACATTCTTTACAGTGATCAAAAGGTGAGGGGGCGTGGCCCCCCAGCCCATTAGGGCGGACTGATGTCGTTTGGAATATGAAAATAAGAGCAGCAACAATTAAATAAATTTGAATTTGTAACACGCTGGAGTCGTCATGCGCCGCGCAATTCAAAACCATAAATTCAAATGAGCCAACAATTTTCAAAACATATAAAATCCAATGACACTGTCAAATATCCGTTTTTGTGATTTAGCATCGATTAGTGGATTTTCACATTAACCTGTTCCACCTTGATTTTCATTTTCTTCATGAAACATCCGCACGGATTCAAGACGAACAAAATAATTCCCGGCAAATAGAAAAAAAGATCAGCATACATGGTCTTTGATGCAATGCATTCCGCAAACCTTTGTCTTGAAATAGATTTCTTATACCTCAGTAAACAGCCACTAAATGTAAATGTACTGCTGGTGGATGTAAAGTGGGACACATTTCTGAGTTAATAGACAGCTCATTAAAGTACTCGTTCAAACCCACTCAGAGCCAAGTGCCTGGAAACTTTATGATTGTTAAGCTGCAGGATGAGCGTAGTTTGTGCTGTCAGCTGCTGTTAGAACATTCAAACTCGGATGGTCTTTTTCATCCGAGATCTATATTTTCATAGCGTTCTGAGGATGCATTGCCTTTTCTCTGGGTGCAATAAATATAATGTGTTGCTGCAAAATTAACTGCTGTAAAGATGATAGCCTTACATATATCTGTGATGGGGATTTATGGGCGCTATCATGTGATGCCCATGGTTAGCTGCATGGAGTGCTGTGCACTAAACATTCTCAAGCACAATTCTCATCCAATACCAGTGCTACATTTCTTCTATCTTCTGAAAGAACCTGTGATGTTTTTGAGTTTCGCTATTTTCTATTTGTTCTCAATCAGCAGCACAGTTTTCATTGTTTGAACCACTGCAATAAGGCCACCATATCTTGAACAGTTGGCTGACTCGCAGCGGAGATGAGCACCTAATTTTTTGTGTCTGCTCTGTCTGAATTGGATAAGAATACATCGGAATTTCTGTGGGTTAGTGCATGAACTGCAGAAAGTCGAAGTCTGAAACAGTGAGAAGGGTTTCCCTCTCTATGTGTGCGAACCCTGCTGCCTGCAGTTCAATCATTAACTCAAGTGCTTATGATTCGTGCATTAACTGAAGTGCTGTGGAGTTTGTGCATTAACTCTAGTGCTGTCTTAAGTTCATGCATTAACTCAAGTACAGCCTGAAGTTCATGCATTTGCTGAAGTGCAGCCTGAAGTTCATTCATTAGCTGAAGTGCTGCAAAGTTCATGCATTAACTCGAGCGCTGCCTTAAATTCATGGATTAACTTGAGTTCTGTCTCAAGTTTATGAATTAATGCAAGTATTGGCTGAACTTCATGTATTACCTCAAGTGCTGTCTGAAGTTCATGCATTAACTCAAGAAACTCTGAGTTATTTATTCTTGAGATGTTGCAAACAAAAAAAAAACACATGCACTCGATTCTGATCTGAGCCAGGCAATTGATTATGATGCAACCTCAGATAATGGTAAACGAAATACCATGTGCCCCTTGTCAGCATCGTCCTGAATGTAAGCATGTGATTTAAAGCTTGCCATAACAATACTTCTATGTTGTGTTGTCTGAGGCTCCTATTGCATCACTCCATGGATGAGGAGAAACTGTGACAGACCGGTTGACAAATCCCACCTCAGTGCCAGTCACCCCCTTCCTGCGGTTGGCCATGGAAGCCACTTCCCCAGTCACGAGAGTCAACGTTTTGGGACAGTTGTTAATTGACAGTGCAGTGGGTACATTCCACTGAAATGTAATGAAGCCTGCTAGAATAAAAGCCATTCAAAATCTTTCAAAGCTATGCTGTAACTGTTCCTACAAAGGTTAAATGTTCTTGACACACAGCAGATGAGACAAACTCTAGCCCATTCTTCCTCTAGCAAATTTGTCATTCCCTCAGCAGATATATTGAATGAATTCCAGCAAGCAATCAGTTGGGCTCTGGAGGGTTCAACCCCATGGCATTGGTAGAAACATTCCAACATATGGAAATCTGAGCTCTTAAAGATACAACGAAGCCCAATAGCTCCTGACCGTCTTTGTGACTGCCACTGTTGGGCAGCCCTGATGGCCTCAGACGTGAGTGTTTATGGGGAATCTGTCAATTTAGCTCTTGTTTGAACCTCTGCAGACTCTCAAGAAACATTGTAATACTCTGGTGAACCTCCAGTTGACTATTGATGCCCCCAGCAGAGCTCAGTAGCATACTTTCTCTCATTAGATGTTTATGGTGGGTAATATGTGTTGCCTCTCGACCTCATTAGGTTGGAACTTCAGTATAACTGCTGCTTCACCACTCATTTGCTGGCCATCTTGGGAGTGTTAATATTAGACTTATCTTTCCATTTACAGTTACTTCACCAGCACAGTAATTTAATAGCTGCAACCACTATTATCATAGTAATAACGTTTTGATAATAGTCACAATCACTTCATCTATTCACCTCTAGCCTCTTTCTGTAAGATGTCAGTTTAATTCATTTTACTACCTCAAAAATCTCTGCATTCAGCCACCTCTACCGTCAATCCATAAAACACTGTATTAATCCATTCCATTACAGCAGCATTACACTGTGCCACAACACAGTAACCATGGTGGCACATTGAAAAAAGAAGTTTCTTTATCATAGAGGAAAATCTATCTTTATATATTAGTAATCCACCCCTAAAATATGCTTAGTATATAAAAAGGTGTCACTCTACATGTTTGGAAAAATGTTTCCCTCACAGTTACTAAATGTTCAAATGTGATTTTCAATGTGCAGATTTTTAGCAAGATTCTCCATGAACTGGGCTAGGTAAAATTAAAACCCTTAATTTATATCTTCATCTTGGGAAATACTAGCAAAATGATTAAATGTTACTTTCCACTCAGTTATCAAAAATAAAGTTTAAAGTAGCTATCAGAATTTCTACACCATAATTGGAAAGGTAACATTATAAAATTGTACTTTGTGTGACATAAGCCCAAACTGGCTTATAACCAGTTTTGCCATTCATCTCACCTCAAAGGGCAATACACATTCCTGTCTAGAGCTGACAAGCTGATCTTCATTGGACGATGCAGTGGTCAATAACTTGGCCTTTCGGACTAGGAAAGCAGGGGTATTATTATAAACTGCCATTTTATAGGAGTTAGACATCTTGGTGGTGTACAGAAATAGTTGGGAGAGCAAATGACAACCTACACACAAACTCTTTTGATTTAGAGATACCAAATGAATCTGCCAGAATCTACCCCACTCATTAACAGGGACATCCTAGACTCCCTTGCTCCTATTTCTGCAGGAGTTAAAACTGTTCTATTCTCTGTCAGAGTGAGGAAACCTCGTCTAAACAGGGCAGAGTTTATGGGATATTTTAGAGTAAAGTGAAGAGGAAGTGTTGTGAAAGGTGGTGGGCACTTGGCTAGAAAGAAGACAGGATTGGGTGGGAAAGATTATTCAAACACTGGCTTGTAAATATATCAATTCTTCCACTGCACCACCAACTGTAAAAGATTCTCTGAGGTCGTAGAGACTCACATGCCCTGATATTTTTGCTGAAGAGAACTTCTTCAAAGTTGATGTAAATTAGAAACCATTCACTATCTTTTCTAATTTTATGGATGTGTTAAAAGACCAACCAATTGATTCATAGGGTGTTGTACTGTATTACTATGTGCAATGTGCAAAAAGTACCAGGGTGCAAAATCTAAGGGTTGTAAGAATACAAGCAGGGAGATATAAAATAAAAAAAGAAAATAGGACTCATACTAAACAATAAAGGAAGCATATACATAGGAAATTAGGCAGCAATGGCAGAATAGTGGTGCAGCATAGCATTCAGTTTAGAGGACATAAAACAATCTTAACAGGTAGGTAGGCAAAAGAAGTGGTGGTGAAATGTGGGTTTTAATAGGAAAAAGGAGGCGGGAAGGAGATCAAAGTGTATTCTTAGGGCGAAATTGTGATTGATTTAATAGATTTGTTAATATTTGATAATGTCCCTTTTGCAAGTTTCCCGGGTGGGCTGCAGTAATTATCTCACCTGGAGAAATCTGACACCCCAGGGATCGAAATGTAGGTGCGATATTTAGCTCTAATTCCACGTTTCCATTTTAAAACGGGAATGACGAGTGGCATTTTACTTTTCTCACCCTACCCCGCATGTGTCGGAATTTAAAGGGAATTCTCCTGTGTTAAATTCCAGCAGGTTTGACTTGCCAAAATTTAAATGGTGTTCAAGTTGATTGCATCCTACAATTACCAGGCGCAATAAAGTCCACAACACCCATCATTCTATTCCCTGTGCAAACAGGTATTTTCCCAGGAATCAGAACTAGTCGGACCACTCATAATAAGAAACTAAGGGGCCGATTAGGATTGCGGTGATTCCAGCCCGGAGGATGCGGAATCACCGCAGCAGTGCCTTCAAAGACCCCCCGCCAGATTAGGATGGCTGGGGGGTCATTTGCGGATGGGAAAACCGTCTGCCGCTTTTCCGCCGTGGCGGAAAAGCTCTAATATGGTGGCGGTGTCTATCAGACACCGCCAGCCATATTAGGATGGGGCAGGAAACATGCTTTTCCACAGCGGCTTTTCCGCCGTGGAAAAGCATGTGGTTTTTTAGTTTGGGGGCCCGTTGCGGGGCCCCAAGGTGTCAGGGGGTGGGGGGTGCACACCCCTGCATTTACATGCACAAAGCTGCAGGCACCGCGTGGTGCCGGCCGCTTTGTGCATGTAAATGCAATATATAAATTTTTAACCTTGTGGCGGGTCCTGCTTCAAGCGGCACCCGCTGCAAGGTTAAAGATACGGTATGTGACCGCCAGGGTGGCGGCCACATCCTAATTGGCATGGAGAGACCGCCGCTGCCCATGCGGACGGTCCCTCTACCTCGGGGGTGGCGGACGGACACAGGTCCGTCCGCCATCCTAATGAGCCCCTTAGTTGGCATTGTCTGGGGTTATGCCTAAAACTGGTGGAGTTGTTCATCAATATAAGGTTCTTGAATATATTGTGTCACAGATTTTCCCCTGCCACTGTCAGTGAGTGACCTGCCACCATATCTAATTAGTCTCCAATTTTGCAAGAAAGGGAGTACCGCCTTGCTAAGCATGAAAAGTGCTAATATAGTAAATTATGTCCACAAAAGCAAAAGTCAGAAGCATTTGCAAACCCAGTACAGAAAGAGACAAAAAATTACACAAGCATCCTGCTGTGGAGAGTGAATAGTTGTACAGACAGCAGTGTCTCTTAGTGCAAATATGTTCAGAGTGTGTTTTTTTCCCCTCTGGCTTTGAACCTGCAAGCAGGAGGCCGGCCACGCCATGCCTGCTGTATCTGTCAGCCATCAAGGCAGTGGCCACTTAAAATGATTACAAACTGCAGCAGCTGCACTATATATGTCACATCGCCACAAGAGCTTGCGAGGACCTTTGATCACTTTCTTTTTGATTATATCACAATCACCACGTTCCATTTAAGCTCCTTTCTCTCCAGCTCGCCGGGGGTTCGGATGCCATCCCGGTATACCTTTACAGACAAATCCCTTTTCATTTTCGTTAAAAAAAAAAGAAGAAATCCTCTTCCTGGCTGCATGCAGACTTCGGCCATTGATCTAGATAAAGCCTGTTTCGAAATCAAAAAAGTAAAGAGTGTGCTGACCTTTCATATGATCAGATTAAGGTGTTTTTTCGCATTAATAGGTAATTGTTTTAGAGGCGCATTGCCTTGGAGTTTTTTAGGAGGAGGAAGCCGCGCAGCAGGATAAAGCTTGCGTAAGGTGTGGGGAGCTGACAGCTAACAAATATAACACTCCTATTTTTGCCTTCCGAACACAGGAGAATTGAGATTTCATTTTTTCATACCACATTCTGCCTACAGGCTCTCGGTAAAATGTAATTTTCTTACTGCATTGATTGTCCCATTATAAGTCGTAACAATATAATGATCTCTCGCAAGAGTTTTTAGTGGTAAAAAGTAGCCGTGGGCGGCCAGCTACGCTCCGTCTGCGGAGTGTGCGTAGTTCCGCCTACTCCGCATTTTGCGGAGCTGGCGGAGCCAGGCGGCACTACGCACGCTCCGCAGACGGAGCGTAGCTGGCCGCCACCCGCCTCCCTCCCGCCCTCCCTAAATACTTTACAATAAAAGAACGCAATAATTTTAAAAGCACTTACCTTGCCGCCGCTGGCCGCCGCGTTCCCCGGGGCTCGTTCTCTTCCGCCTTCCGTATTTTGCAGTAATGCGCATGCGCGGACGGCCGCGCATGCGCATTTTCACGAGAAAATGCGCATGCGCGGCCGCCCGCGCATGCGCATTACTGCAAAATACGGAAGACGGAAGAGAACGAGCCCCGGGGAACGCGGCGGCCAGCGGCGGCAAGGTAAGTGCTTTTAAAATTATTGCGTTCTTTTATTGTAAAGTATTTAGGGAGGGCGGGAGGGAGGCGGGTTGCGGGGCTGCCGGCCAGTGGTTTTGCGGAGTGGGGCTACGCGGAGTGCGGAGGTGGGCGTAGTTTCTCGCCCACTTCGCGTAGCTCCGCGAAGCCCCACTCCGCGAACTCCGCCCAGGCCTAGTAAAAAGAGGGATGGGAGGATTGTGCGGTGTTAACTGCAGGAGCACCGGCATGTGCCTTTCCATAAGGCTTTTCATCATTTGATTAGTGCTTTGTGAAAGGCCAGGGTCCCTTTAGATAACAGATGAAGATGGAAGGGGTGTTGGGAACCCACACTCTTGCAAGGTCTTCCTGTGGTCAAATATGTGTTGTTAGAAGCCATGAACCGTGCAACCAAAATTAACCCTTGCAATCGCGCGTAAAAACATCCACTGATGGGGCTGAACGGTGTAATAAAATGGTTAGTGCTACAAGCAGTAGTAATTAAATGGAAGGAGATGAACAGTTGTTACTCCGGGTATTTAGCAGGTCCGAAGGCATACAGGGCCGAGGGATAATTATGACACCACCAATGTGTATAGTTTTTGAGGCTGCTACGTGACTGCCTGATATCACACCCTTATTTTTATAACTGGCTCCTGCGCCACAATGGGCACAACCACTGGTGGTGGCCCGTGGGTGTGTGTCTCTCCACACTCCTATATCATGGGAGTTAGTGGAACACTACAGGACGCACAAGTGATATTCCTGTTTTCAGTGAGTAACGTTGGGCATCTTATTTCAATGACAGCAAACGTGCCGCCTTACAGCAGTGGCGTAGATAGACCTGTGGTTGCCCGTGGCGGACCTTGAGTTTGAGGAGCGAGGGTGCTGCTGATACCTGCGGCTACCAACCGCACATATGTGTGGGGTCGAGGCCGCCGCCCACAAAAAAACTCATGCCCCCCCAGGGCGGATCACCCCCCCTTGCTTCACCACTGTACTGCAATGTTCGTGCTGTTCTTGGGTGTGGGAAGAAACAATGGAACAATTCCACTCAGTTCTGGAGAAGATAGAAATATTACTGACCACATGAAACGTCAAGAAGAGAGGAAGGAAAGAGTGGCGTTCTAGATGAATAAAAACAGCAATCAAGAGAAACAGGTGGCAAGCCAAGAAGACAACCAAAAGCTTAACAACACACCTGCATAAGGGTTATTGAACAAAATGGTCAACACCACCAACACAAATTCAGTCACTTAAGTAGCTAACAGTCAAAAAATATGCATCAGATCACAATATGAACTCTTCCTAATATTCAAATCATAAGCAGGTCCTAACCCAAAAAACACAAGTCTAATATGTATGGCAAGAGATACCCCTATACCAAGGCCAACTTGTCAGACTAAAATTGCAAACCTTACCATAAACAAGGGATATGGATGTCACACACCCCAGGTGGGCAACCGGAAAAATGGGACAATACTCATTGCAAGTCAAACCCATGGTATGGTGCCCAAGAGCAGAGCTCACACTTAGTATATTCAAATTGGATGGCAAACTAAGGAACATAGAAGGTGAACCATCCAGAGAGGGAGGAAAGAGTGGCGTTCTAGATGAATAAAAAACAGCAATCAAGAGAAACAGGTGGCAAGCCCAGAAGACAAACAAAAGCTTAACAACACACCTGCATAAGGGTTATTGAACAAAATGGTCAACACCACCAACACAAATTCAGTCAGGGTCTCACTTAACTAGCCAACAGTCAATAAATATCCATCAGATCACATTATGAACTCTTCCTAATATTCAAATCATAAGCAGGTCCTAACCCAAAAAGCACAAGTCTAATATGTATGGGAAGAGATACCCTTATACCAAGGCCAACCTGTCAGACTAACATTGCAAACCTTACCATAAACAAGGGATATGGATGTCACATACCCCAGGTGGGCAACCGGAAAAATGGGACAATACTCATTGCAAGTCAAACCCAGGGTATGCTGCCCAAGAGCAGAGCTCACACTTAGTATATTCAAATTAGATGGCAAACTAAGGAACATAGAAGGTGAACCATTCATCCCCATGTGAATTCAATATGAATATTAAAAATGGTATGGTTGACATCCACTCAACACTCAAACATTACCTTACCACAAAAAAACAAATAATAAGGAAAGAACATGAAATATAAACAGCACTATGTTTCAGATACAAATAAATTGCCATTTGAACAAAATATTACTACAACATTATAAAATAATCTAGTAAAAAAAATGAAATAGGACTAGAATGGTTTAGTGATAGTTTTCACCATGAAACACCCATATACTGAGATCTAGAAAAACATGCAAACGACATGTTGCAAGGTGAACAGTGCACATATGCAAACCTTCTATAACTGAAATTCTTTATTGTGCACCGGGCATGTCATTTAAAGGCGAGATCTTGAAAGTGACCATTCACCACAGACACTGACTCTGAGCACCTTACAGATGGGGGGGGGGGTGTTCAAACTGCAGTGGTAAATGCCAAAACAAATATGGAGTTCAATTTATGGAGTATGGAAGAGGTGGGACTCAGTCAATTATTTATGGGCAATCCTCCTGTGGCCAGGCATGCACTGGTACTTATTTTCAATTCCTCCACAGCACACCAAACTCCCTCTCAGTTAAATAACTCAATAAAGTAAGTACACCTCTCTTCCAGAACTTGAAGACAATGCCTAACACATACTACAGATGAAATATATAGAGGATTGTATACAAACTTGCTTATGCAATATATGCACAAATGTAGACAACATTAACCTACTTAACATAGGAGCAAGTATCTTAACAAATGGTACAGCATGGAGAGTGCCAGCAAGAAAAGAATGGAATTTCGAAATAATATGACAACATCCCAATGACAACGCATATAAAATGGAATAAAATATGAATAGATCATAATTTTAGAGGATAGTGAAGAGGATTAAGTAGGACTATTACACCAGCTGCATTAACAAAGCAATACATCATTTAAAGGAAATATTTAACATGATATGGAGGCTAACTAACCAGGAGGCCTTGTAAAAACATTTATGACGCAGTTACAGTGTACATTTTTTTGAAGCAACCATGTAGAATCATCTACCATCCAATCAATCTACTCTCACTGAAATCATCTTTCTTTTCTTTCAAAGCATTGATCCAAATGTAGAAAAGGATGTTTGCAGAACAAATCAAAGCATCAGACCTGCTGGTTGTTCCATATTTCAAAAAACTGTTTCAAACACTCATTCCTGACTTCACAATCAAATGTCAGAGGTGTTTTATATTCCATATTGCTGAATACATCAATGTCCCACCGAGACTTCCTAGTTAACTAAAGACCATTTTCAAATGTTCCATACTTTAGCATGATCCTTAAAAGGGAAGGTAAAGACACCTGCATTGATACGTGGAACAAGTCAAGCTATTCCATGAACACACTTATTGTCTTCACCCTATTTCCAGCATTATCCAGTTGGCCAATGCATCCTAGGTAACCACCTATGGTAGGACATGAATGACATGCACAGCCTTTTAATGGACTAGACCATTCCTATAGGATTTGAGTTAGCCAAACTCAAAATAGTATTTGTGAAGCTGAATTATATTATCACTAAGTTAGAATTCATTGTGGCGAGTAAATGTATAGCTTCACCTGTGATCCCAGATCTATATTTGCTAGTGCTGAGATGCTCCTCTCCCTTTAAAACTAATCTAGGGAGAAAGGTAGCATTGCAGAGGGGTTTACCACATTCATCACTCGATGAGTGAAATCCGCGTATGCCTCAATTGTACTAAGCATTATATCACTAGTCAAATACGAAAACTCAACTTGATGCTATACACATGGCTTCCTGATTAAGCTAAACAGAAAACCACAGATACATCTTTCAGTTATCATGGAGTAACATTTAGTTCAAGCCTAATATTACAAACTCTGTTGTAGAAGGAACAAGGAGTGTACAAGAAGGATAAGAGAAATAGATGGCAAGAAGATTGGCTGCAAACTCCTTAGGATAACATTTTAAAGTAACTTGACAAAGTTGCATCCCACAAAACAGAAAAAGACACGTGATTAAGGTCTCCAACAAATGAGACAGTTATGATTAGCCAAAATAAACAAATGTAATCAAAAATGCAGCCCAGTTTGAATAATGCTGTAGATAATATCATACCACAGCTGAATAAATGGAGATGAGACAGTGCAGCCAAGATGTAAAAATGGTGTTCCATCTAAACACCATCCATGAGTCAATCAGCGAATGAACATGAATATTTCACCACTTCCAATGAATCAATAAGCCTTTAAAAAAACTTGCTTACAATCAATATTTTGCCTTTCTATAATAAAAAAATTAAATGACTAAAAAGAACAATTATGTGAAATCCTCAACCCTCTAATCAGCCCACTCTTCCTGGATTTCTCTTCCTCCTTAAACCCATACAACTAAAGTAGTTCAGTCAACAGGAAAGGTCAAAGCATCAAATCTACCAGTAGATCCCCTTCCAAGTTCGTGCATCACATACTGGCTCTTGATAAAACACACCTAATCAAATAGTTAAAGCAGGCTGTACCATTCAAATCTTTTAAAAGACCCATAGCTGACACTGAAGTTCTTGACAACTACTGGACAATCTTTAAATGTTTCCTTCCCTGGTAAAACGACACAGTTAACATCTGAGAGGGTCATTGGCTGCACTAGAAGAATACAAAGAGGCAGAACATGTTCTCTTAGACCTATCTGCAGCATACTACACAGTGGGTCATGGCATCCTACTAACATGTGCAGCTACATGAAGGCACTCATGTTTATAGTCTGTGTGGTGGTGCCTGTACAGTCGCTGACTAACTCCACAGTACTATCTGCACTTCCAGATGAATACAGACAGCATTCAGTTCCTCCTATGCATGGAACATGCAACGAGGACCACACTGACATCATGCGATGTTAAACATAATCCGATACCTGTCCCCATTGCTAACATCACTTTATTTATACTATACAAAGCTTTATTGTATTCCATTGGCATCCATCCCTTTGAACAGCCTAGAACCCATTTAACATTTGAGCCACTTAGCGTCATTTCTGGCCCAGATCCATTATTCACCATTCCAAATAAACGTTGGTGTGACAGGAACAACTTCCAACTCTAACAGCAATGGAAAGTGCTGCCACTACGAGTTTGCTAAATTGAAGGATATGGCATTGACAAATTACATAAATGTTTTTTTTAGAAAACCTCAAACGCAGTTATAATAAATCAGAAAATCGAAATGTTAATTAGGAGTTAAGCCAAAAATGCTTGAGTTAGTGAACGATGAATTACACAAGCATTACAGACGTTGCAACTGAAGACGAAGTGATCGCTTGATACAGGCATTGTATTTATATAAGTGTGTGTAAAGGATAAGAGATGCAAAATTCCTTTGTCTTGGACTTCTTTTAAATGTTTGTGTCAGTGCTTAATTTGTAAAAACAATAACGACAGGCCTCCTCTCGTCAGGAGGCCACTGCAGTTTGCACCACACATTGCCCCTGCAATGCGGTCAATGATAATAACAACACAGCTACTAACCCTTATACACCCACAAGTGTGGCAATTCGGATTATTTCAGTCCCCCAAAGCTATAAGAATGGCTTGGGCTGCAGTCATGGCCATTGTTAATGTATATAGAATTAATAAATAACTGTTGTTGTGGCCATCTTTAAAGTAGCCAGACAGTGCCACCTTGTGGCTGACTGTCACAA
The DNA here is from genome assembly GCF_964263255.1 of Lissotriton vulgaris. Taxonomy (NCBI): domain Eukaryota; kingdom Metazoa; phylum Chordata; class Amphibia; order Caudata; family Salamandridae; genus Lissotriton; species Lissotriton vulgaris. The sequence continues at coordinate 1,000,245,662 of NC_141689.1, forward strand.
GTGCTGGTGTCGACATGTAAGTGCTGGTGCGAGCACCGGAAACCACTGGCTCAAATTAAGCACTGGGTTATCTTTTATGATTAGTTCCTTTATGTGTTCTTTTTTTTGTACTTTTATGCTACAGAAATGCAGCTAATAAAGAATCTTTGACTTGACTTGAGTACAAAGTATGCCTGTGTGTGGGAAGCAGCAAAGTACGTGGGAAACGTGAGCAACGACAATGGAAACTGAAAAACAAATGCAAAGGATTTTTCATTTGCCTCCTCTCATGTGTCTACATATGTCTTCCTTATGCAATGATGGTGTTACACACATGCGTAGTCATAGAAACAGAAGCAGAGCACTTTTGAAGTGAGCCTAAAACCTTAAATGAGTATATGACATATATATAAGTATATATAATGAATGAGTTATATAATGTATAAGTTACAAATGCATACATCCGGACAAACGATAACGCTTATTGATTAGCAAAACAGTTAAAATGTACCCTTCTTATTAGGAGTGGCCTCTGACCTACTGCAAATACCTTTATAATTCCATCCCTTTGGCTTGAGCATTACATTCTGAGTTAAGTCGAAACAATACCTCAATTGTTTTTGTATGTTGATAAATACTGTGTCAAGTTACATAATCTGGGCAATATTTTACCTAACCATCTTTGTTATTCTGATAAAAAGATATTTATATTTAGTACTGCTTACACCTGGAAGGCTCGGCAAATGTTTTTTAAATATAAATCACCCATCTATCCCCTTGTGAGTTTTAACCAGCTATCGTTAAACACATCATACCTTCCTATTTGTGTTAAAGTCGCATCATTAAATAAATTGGTAGTGTAGTTGTCTTTTTGGCCCGCTATTGTGTATGGTAGACTGCTCTGAAATTGAGTGACTCGTGGAATACTGAAGTTGCATGGTTCTCCACCTACAAAACACCAGGTAGATTAAGTTACTCCTAAGAGACTGAAGGAAAACAAACTTAGGATTATTTGATCCTTTGTAAAGTTGATAAGGCGTTTTGTTGTAGAAGACAATTGCAAGGGAGTCAAAAGAGAAACACATTTCGATGGCAAAGCATGACGCGTCTGATCAGTTCAATACAGCTTGAATCAGTGAACGTAAGTGTGCTCACATTATAAGAACTCTGAAGAAAGAGCCCTCTTATGTATAATGGTGCCATTGTACTCTCCCTGCTCACAACATAATCCTGACAATAAAGAATGGAGTGAATACTTGTGATTGACAGACGCGCATCTACAACAGCCATGCTCTCCTCCACAAGGCTGGAAGCATTGTTCTTCGCCATAGAAATCAAAGATGTGTGTGAGTGAGTTTAGCAATCAGTAGAACATGTTTTCAGCATTCAGACATAAGAACCATGCTGCTGAAGCAAGAATGAATGCATTAATCGTATTTGAAGTGGCACACACCTAGAGATCGTATTCGAAGGGACAGTCACACCATTTACACCAAGTTGAGAAGTCCCTCCCACTGGTAGGTGCACAGCAAAACACGGTGCCGGGAGTGCTGCGCCAGATATCTTTGAGGAAGTTCAGATGAAGAATTAACACTGATGAACCCATCATGTATCAGTCTTGGAGCATTTACTGTGTGTTCAAGTACAGAGATATTTTAAGGCATGGGTAAAGTGGGCTGTGGCCCGGGGCCCCAGCTTCTCAGCCTAGGCGCAGCTGTCTTGCGTTACCCTGATAGACAGCTGCGGCTGCTGCAGGTAAAAGCTGTAGGGCCAGCTAGAGGGGGGAATTTTGAGAGACGGCCACAAAGGAAAATTAAATAAAGAATTATTCTCCCTCATCGTCGTCTCTCGAATTCCCCCCCAGCCAGCCCCACCACCCCACCGCTCTTACCTTTAGGTGACACGGCTGCTGATAGAGACAGTTTTGTTCTGCAAAGAGCCTTGCCCTGATGACCTTCAATAATTCTTAAACAGACCATTTTCCTTTAATTTCTTTTTAATGTGGGTGATGTGTTAGAATCTATTACAGACATTTTGCAGGACAATGTGTTGATGTTTCATGCAACATGCATAAAAAAAAGTTTTTTTTAGATCCTAACAGGACCTCACATTTGAGAAATGGTAGGGTGTCGTAGAGATTTTTTGCAGTAATGTTAGTGAACTGCTGTTGTGTTACAATATTGAATATGCACGTCACTATCCCTGAATATGAGATGTAAACATATTTAAAATCTGGACCTGTGTTCCTGTGCATTGTCAGTGGCCTGGCCAAAGAGGGTATTGAAGAGCTGAAAGTGGATCTTAAATTCAAAGTTCCGAACAGCGGGCCCCAGAATACGTTTGCTCCAGGGCCCCCCAAATCCTTAAGATGTCCCTGTTCAAGTACAGACTGTCACATGACAGGCAAGTTTGGACAGGTAGGGCTGTGTTTACTGATCCTTGCTCTGGTTGTGAATTTGAGGACATTTTCATCATTTTAAACTAATGACACCATTGCCAAATTACAGGAGAAAGCGTTCCAAGACTTTCTAACACATATATAAATAAAGAAATGTACTTGATTTGCTAAGTAAGCAACAAAAATACCCAAGGGTATACCAGAAGCATGGAACAGTGTAGTGGGAAGCATGCCATGTGCCCTAGTGGAAGCAAGGAAAACTACCAATTTACCAGTAAAAACCTGCCCTCATTGGGGTGCAGAGCATGCTTCACCTTCCTGGGCCCTGTGGCATTGCACATGCTACAATATTGAAAACTACATCCCTGGCATGGAAAGTACAACAGGCGGGTTGGTGATGGTAGCGCCCAGCAGCCCCACTCTAAAAATCGCTCCAGCATCGCTGTCACTGCCTAAAAGCCTAGTATAAAGGGTATATATGTACACAATATATCATGTGGTTCCTCATTTGAAAATAATATCTACACAAGATTCTGATATTTCAAAAGAAATATTTGATAACTTCACACATTGAGAATGTTCTGTATATTTTCAACTAAATATCACACCTAAAATTCACTAGTCAACTAGGGAATAGATAAACATAATCACAGATGGTACTGTTTGCATGATATATTTTTAGAGTTACACTTCTATGTCAGTTAAGTTCACAAAAAGAAGAAGAAACCAAAATTTAGTTTGTTCTGTGAGTCTGTTATGAATTATAAAACTAACTTGAGCATAACTAGTCAAATTCAAATCATTCACTTAAGGGATGGACCAATTAGAGCAGCTAAGAATATTATGTCTTCAGTTATAAAACTGATTTTATTTAATAAAAACAACTTGAACGGAAAAAAGCAGAGTCAACCAAAGGCAGTATGGAGAGGATGGAGAAAGAGCAAGTGCCATCGCAAAGAAATGTGAAGAGGTACCCTGTCCTCCAATAACCTCAGTCCACCCACTCGATTTTAAGTTAAGTGAACCATCGATTTTCCACAGTAGTGACCTGGATGGTTTTGTAATTGGAAAGTTTTCTCCAAAAGCTCAACAGATTAAGGGCTGTTGGAGTAAGGGCATCAGGGAGCCTACCTTATTTAGAGAAGACTGTGTGATGTTCCTTTTTCTGTCTGTCACTGCCAGGTAAAACCTGGAGGTCATGAACAGGAGACATATAATGGCCCCAAATCCTAGGAGGAAACTGCCAGGGTTTAGAGGCCATTAGTTTTCTGTTTTACAGATACAAACTCCCACATTGAGAGTTAGTTTTTGAAAGACATTTAAAATAATGTCAGTGCCTTTACAGGAGCCACCATGACAGTGGGTCCTGTGAACCCACAGAGTTCTTCATTGGGTTGTGGGTGAACACAAATTATAGTAATCTTCTTTCCATGAGGATGGCAAACATGCTCCCCCACTCTGACGAACACAGTAAATACTGCCATGGAATAAATCAGCCCCTTAGCTCCTTGTATAATGAGAACAATAACAAATGTTACTATTTTGTAGTCTTGAATAGTGCGGCTTATGTTTTGATCCATTCACGGTGATATTACTGCCTTGCAGTGCCTTCATTTTGCATGGAAATGTTGAAAGTTGATAACAGCATAAATCAGTCCTGAGTAAACACATCCGAGACAATGGATAGGCAAAGATGTGAAAGCTGAACACTCCCCCGTAGAGCTTTTCCTCTACTTCTCCCATGAAAAGTATTGTTGTTATTTATTATGAAGCAGATAGAATTAATTTCTGCAATCAAACCTCAAGGAGACCCAAAGGATGATATGAATGTAGTGATGGAAGCGGATTGTGAATAAAATTAATATTTGATTCCTGTTATGATCATAATAGAAGCCTGGTGTATTTATTTGCAAACTTATTTCAGAGGTTTGGTCATTTCCTTCATGCTGTTTGATATTTTCAGCATGACTTTGGACTAATAGCAGGATGAACCAGACATGCCAAGTATTTATCAAAATATGTGACTTGGCTATTGATACAAGGGAGATGGATATGGTTCTTATTGACAAACAGAGAATGCAAGAGAGGGATGTGTTACTACTTGACTAACAGAGATAGCTAACATGGGAAAGGGTTTAATCAATCTACTCATACTTCATGAAATTTAATATTAAAAAATATGCATATTATTGCCCGGCCAAAGGGCATATGAATCATAGTCCTTGGTGGTTAAGATTGAATGCCTCAAGTATTTAAACTCAATAATCCTTAAGCTATGTCCAGAAGTGGGTAGTTAAAGCATATGATTACAGGAAAAACATATAGATACAAAGCGCAAAAACGGCTGAAAAACATCTTGAGTCACTTTTTACTTGATGCTGACTGGACATTGCCTAGGACTTTGATCCAGACTGCTACTATTCAGGCATTGGTGGTCATACATGTGTTTGGTTAGTACTTTTTTGTAACGGAGTAAATACACAAATCATATACATACACATCCCATTATTGGGAAACTAAACAGCCTTTTATGTTTTATAATGTGAGGGCCATGTTCCTCTGAGCAGGAAGCATGCTCTGGTTCTTACACTCTAAACTAAATCTAAACTTGACTCATCGATTTGGTTGAATTTTGTCCAATTTCTCAGCTACCTGGGCTCTCCGAAATTTTGGGGAAGCATGTGAATGCAGTCTTCCATCTTACATAGAGGCTCAAGAGATTTGTCATCCTTCACAGTCGAGTTTGAGGACCAGTCAGAGCACTGAATCTGCCCTCCTTGGAGTCACTGAACATCTTAGATGACCCCTGGATGAGGGTGATATTGTGCGCTTATTCTATTAGACCTTTGATACTGTGTTTCATTGCATCTTGCACAAGTGTTTATCATCTTTCGGTGTGGAAGGAAATGCCTTGGCCTGGTTAACATCTTTCCTGAAGTACCGCACGTTTCAAGTCGTATCACCCAACGCTAGATCGATACTCTGGCCTTAACCTCTGGTGTCCCTCAGGGTTCTGTGCTAAGTCCTATTTAACTGTTTAACCGCGGGGGCAATTCTGCTGCGGTGTGGTGGTTTAGCGGAGTGGGTGGGGCCACATCGGCCAACAAACGTGCGCAGCACTACGGAGGTAGTGCTCGCAGCAGCCGTTGGCGGACGAATGCAGCATAGGGGTTAACATCTACATCCACCCTCTGGCAGACGTAATGGAGAGTTGAAGTTCATCCCTTTTTTTCTTATGCAGATGACACCCAAGTTATTTGTCTTTGTCATCTGCACAGGATAATGGACTTTCTGATCTTAACCTGGGCTTGAGTCAATTGGCCACTTGGATGAGTGTTTACTCCAACAAGCTTAATGGCGATAAGATGGAGGTTATGGTCCTGGGTAAGGACGCTCAACTCTGGGGCTGCAATAATGGCCGGAATTCTTAGGACCTCTCCCCAGTCTGTCCCTCAATGTTAAGAACTTAGGCTTTGTTCTTGACCAAAAACTATTGATGAACCTCAGAGGTCTAAGTTTACCACCACTTGTTTCACTGTCCTAAAATGGGCAAATAAGATCATCTGGATGATCCCCAAACTGCCTAAAGGACTGTAATTCAAGCCATAATCCTATCCAATTTGGAATATGTCAACATCTTATTTTTGGGAATAGACCAGACATCTATCAGGTGTCTGCAGATGGTCCAGAATTCAGTTGCCAGATTGCTGTTTTCGCTTCCTACCCATGCTTCAGTCTCACACCTCTTCCTGAGCTGCACTGGCTCACAGTCACTAAAATGATTCAATTTAAGGCAACACTTGGGCTATTAGTACTCACTCCATCAGAGGCCAGCAGCATAGTTCAAGGCCTATGAAACATGTTGTGTCCCATTTGCTTACACAGGAGGCCAGACTGTTGGCCTTTGGAGTCATTCTGGTGGTCCTGTGTTCAAGGAGTAGGTCCAATCTGTAGCAGAGGGTGCAGGACAGCCCATCCAGGAGCAGAACAGCAATGTAGTCTTTGTTCTAAGGATCCCTGAGAAGTGTGGTTCAGGGGCCCAATATTTATTCCTGGTGCCAGCCTTTGTGTGTAGGGTACATCCTGTCCTACCCCCACATGTGGTTTTGGAATGTTATTCTCTTCCACTGTTAAAACTCAAACTGTCTGGGAGCACAATGTCAGGTGTCTTTGTGGGTTGGCGGCAAAGGCCTTTGTAGTTAAAGTGGGAAAGGGGACAGCTCCTCCCACAGGCATACTGGTAGGGCGTCCCATCCTGTCCACACCTAGCCCTGTTAGTCTCACTGCCTGGCAGCAACGCTCACCACAAGGGCTATTCTCTGTCATATGACCCAGGGTACTAGCAGCAGGCACAAATGGCTAGGCAAATAAAATGCCAGCTTTCTAAAGGTTACAAATGCAAAAGAAACAATTGATGGACGCAATGCTGGACAATGCAAACATTAACCCCAGTCACAAGGATCAGGGTTTAATCCATATTTCTTTTGCTCACCACACCACCCCAGATTGGACCCAGCCATATGCAAATCAATCTTGACCCTGTTCCTTATGGGAACAGTCCAGCCTGAACTGCCAAGCCAGGTCTTCCCTGGACCAGAAATAAGTATCCTGGGACCGGTTTCAGGGCATCACCCTTCATCAGCCAGGCTAGCTTGAATCCAGTGGTGTAGTGAGCACGGGACCCACGTATGGGCATACCCTTCCCACTTAGGGCAACAAATGCAAAAGAAACAATTGATGGGTGGAATGCTGGACAATGCAAACATTCACCCCCAGTCACAAGGATATGGGTTTAATACATCATTCTTTTGCTCACCTCACCACCCCAGTTTGGACTCAGCTATATGCAAATCAGTCTTGACCCAGTTCCATATGGGAACAGTCCAGCCCGAACCGGAAACAAGCATCCTGGGACCGGTTTCAGGGCATCACCCTTCATCAGCCAGGCTAGCCTGAATCCAGTGGTGTAGTGAGCACAGGACCCACATCTGAGCATACCCTTCCCACTTAGGGCAACAAATGAAAAAGAAACAATTGATGGACAGAATGCTGGATAATGCAAGCATTCATTCCCAGTCACAAGGATCTGGGTTTAATCCATAATCCTTTTGCTCACCACACCACCCCAGTTTGGACCCAGTCATATGCAAATCAGTCTTGATCCTGTTCCTTGTGGGAACAGTCGAGCCCAAACCGCCAAGCCAGGTTCTCCCTGGACCAGAAACAAGCATCCTGGGACCGGTTTCAGGGCATCACCCTTCATCAGCCAGGCTAGCTTGTATCCAGTGGTGTAGTGAGCACAGGACCCCCGACTGGGCATACCCTTCCCACTTAGGATGATAAATGCAAAAGAAACAATTGATGGACGGAATGCTGGACAATGCAAACATTCACGCCCAGTCACAAGGATCTGGGTTTAATCCATCATTCTTTTGCTCATCACACCACCCCAGTTTGGACCCAGCCATATGAAACCAGTCCTGACCCTGTTCCTTAAGGGGACAGTCCAGCCCGAACTGCCAAGCCAGGTCTTCCCTGGACAAGAAACAAGCGTCCTGGGACCGGTTTCAGGGCTTCACTCTTCATCAGCCAGGTTAGCTTGAATCCAGTGGTGTAGTGAGCATGGGACCCACATCTGGGAATACCCTTCCCTCTTTGTGCGACAAATGCAAAAGAAACAATTGATGGAGGGAATGCAGGATAATGCAAACATCACAAGGAACTGGGTTTAATCCATAATTCTTTTGCTCACAGTTCGTTCTGGACTCTTCCCATGGGACACAGGGTCAAGACTGATTTGCATATGGCTGAGACCAAACTGGGGTGATGTAGTGGGCAAAAGAACAATGGATTTAACCCAGGTCTTTTGAGTGGGGGAGAATGTTTGCCTCATTTGTTTGCTGTAACACTTTTCGCCCTACGTGGGATGGGTATGCCCAGACGTGAGTCCCATGCTCACTGTGCCACTAAATTCAAGCTAGCCTGGCTGAAGAAGGGTGATATACCCTGAAACCAGTCCCAGGATGCTTGTTTCCTGTCCATGGAGGACTTGGCCTAGCAGTTCGGTTTGGACTGTTCCCATGGGGTAGAAGGGTCAAGACTGATTTGCATATGGCTGGGTCCAAACTGGGGTGGCGTAGTGGGCAAAAGAACAATGGATTTAACCCAGATCTTTTGACTGGGGGAGAATGTTTGCATTGTCAGCATTCCGTCCATCATTTGTTTGCTGTAACAGCTTTCAAAAGGTGACATTTCCAATATAGTGGCTTCAAATCTGATTTAACCATTAACACCTTGGCTGCTAGAGGTTTTCCCCCGCATGCGCTGCATTCTCTGATTTCCCATTGTTCATGACGAGCTCAGCTTGTCATGAGCACATGACCAGTGTACTGCATGACGAGCTGAGCTCGTCATGAGCAGCAAAGGGGTTAAAGAGGGTTTAAAATTATAATTCATTGGAGTCGAAACAGCATATCTCTACATGCTCCCAATGCAAGGTTAGCCTTTATTACATATAATAATGTAACCCAGTGTTGGTAAACGGGAGGGATAGGCTTGACAGCGGTGAAAAATTACTTTAGGGGTTTTTCAGTGCTAGAACATATAAAACTTACGGACCTTTGTCCTACTTTTTGAATACCATGCACTCTGTTAGAGCTTACCTTAGGGGTGGCATATGTATATTAAAAAGTAAGATTTAGTTGGGGCAAAAGATTATTTTTCCAGATTGAAATGGCAGTTTAAAATTGCACTAGATTCTTTAGTGGAAGATCTGGGACATGTTTTTTAAAGTACTACATTAGTGGGAGGTCTCAAGAAGTGCTGTAGGCCCTCTGGTAGCATTTGATTTACAAGTCCTGAGTACAAGTAGTACCATATACTAGTGGCTTACAAGAAACTTAAAGGTGTCAATCACATTTTGAGTAAAGAGCAGGAACACTTTAGCACTGGTCAGCAGTGGTAAAGTGCACAGAGTCCTAAAACCAACAAAACCAATAAAGCAAATTCAGGAGGGGTGAAGGTAAACATTTTGGGAGTTACCTTACAGAGAAGTCAGGTCGATCAGTTCCATTTTATGGCTTTAATCACTAAGAAAAATTTGTAATAAAATTTCATATGCAAATCATAAATCTGAATTGGAGACTGCAATGATTGGGAATCACAGTTATAATATTTCTTTGGAAGAATTTTGACACTGAGCAAACTGAGTGCCTCTTACACCTTGGAAAACATTCCAGGGCTTTTGCACTGCATAATTAAAAGGGTGCACAAGCCCACTCAAGACGATCATGAAACACATTAGTGTTCACTGTAATTAGAGAGTTTTGGTGAAAAAAAATGGTCAGTACTTGGCATTGGAATACTGATCTGACATCTTGCTCAAGGACTTAAAATGTTATTTGTCTCATTGATCTTTGTTGGAACTCAGTATTCTTATCCATGTTATTAATATGGTAGCAGATGTTATGTCTTTTGTTGGGAACAAAATCTAGGGATTTAGCCCTAACATTGATACTGGGCTTGCAGTTGAAGATGATGATTCAGATTAAGCTAATAATGCAATACCACGAAATTGATTTTCTCAATGGAGAGGCAAAAGCATGTTATGCTATTAGGAATGGATAAACAATTTGCACTGTCAAAACACATATTCCACAAAAATATTTCTATCGAGAGCAATTACAGGTAAAATGTGCTCATGCATCCAAAACAAATGTCAGCAGTCCCAAGCACACTCTACATATACATAAAGAGGTATGGGTTCCTGGATATACAGTTACCCAATACCTTTCAGGCATGTGTGACTCTATTACTGAGACTGAAAGTTCTGATAAAAAGTGGGACTGCAAACTGGTGAAGAGACAGAACACAAAGTCATGTGCTTCATCCACAGATTCATCATGATCTTCCCCCATATTACAGCAAACATATATATTCTCTCAACTGCTGTTTACAGTCTACATTTGCAGCTGATCACACAGACAGAGGGCTCCTGCCAGGAAGCATATATGAGCAGCACAACCACAAAAAGACAAACATCCACACAAAGACAAATGATACCAGAGAAAAGGGTTTTGAGTTTTCGGGATCTATAGGCGCTCAAGCAAAATAAACGTAATAAGTCTTTATCAGGAGTAATGGTGCAAGCAGGGAGGGGAGACCCTTGAGAACCCCTCAATTAAAGTGTGACAAATACACCCTTACAAACATGAACACAAAATCCTGCGCACTCAGACAGACTCTCAACAACAATGTGACAGTAAATCGGATTTGCACAAAGAGAAATTTTTGTCCAGCGTCGTTTTCATGGAGGTTCATGTATCTCTCCTTTTTATTAGGTCATCCAATAGGTAAAAATATACAGCCAGCCGACACGTGCGTAATTAAAAGCAAAGTTAGTACAATGTGCATCTAGCGGGTATATATTCAAATAAAATCTACATATAAAGAAATCAGTGTGCCGTCCATCTCATCATCATAAATGATCTGAAACGCCATTGAGGTAGTATAAATGTTGGCTTCTTATCACGTACATTGTGTTTTCTTCTGTGGTTTCGCACATTGTTTTAACTGTTGAACTTAATGTGGGTTTGGCTCATACACACACTTTGTTTCCTTTTGTGAATGCGACACGGGTGAGGTTGTACTCTTTGCTGCTTTACACAATAATACCAACTTTCCAAGGATGTGGATAATAACTTTTGGGTCTTTTGAGACTCAATTTTACCTTTTGAATAATACTGTACAATTAATTTCGAGGGGTTCCACAAAAGGAGGTGATTGTTGACTAAGATGTCACTTTGGGTATAGAGTGTATGACATAGTACTTTTAGACATGTATTCACTGGCCTGCGACTTAGGTCATTCCTTTTGTATTTTCCAGCCCTGAAGAGTTGTAGTCTCTGTGTATGTACAGTCCTACAATGAAACACGTGTCGGCTGCCTGTATATTTTTACCTATTGGATGACCTAATAAAAAGGAGAGATACATGAACCTCCATGAAAACGACGCTGGACAAAAATTTCTCTTTGTGCAAATCCGGTTTACTGTCACATTGTTGTTGAGACTCTGTCTGAGTGCGCAGGATTTTGTGTTCACCCACACAAAGACACACACACACACAAAGACACACACACATTTTACTTTATTTTCCGGTGAATCAAGAGTTCTGTGCTCTATGTGCCTACGGAGCCTTGGCACATAGACATTTAAGATACTTTGTGGGAGAGCGCAAACTGACCTAAATGTAGAAGTGCGTCACACTTACACGTAGTAAGCACAAGTCATGAAGAGAAATGCCATGAGTGCTGATAGTACCTACAGTTATATTCTGAAATGTGTAGTTAATATAGAGATTTAAGTAGAAGTGGAACTAATACAGAAATGTGTGAAACAATATGATTTAATTAGACGTGATTATTCCTGAATCCATGTTGTGTAGCTGCTAAAATGTAAGATGGCATACGGAAACGCTGAACGTGGTAGGCCTCAGGGCCAGAGCTAGAAGGGAGGGGGAAGGTGGTTCAATTTCACAACATGGATTGCACTAATGTTTAGTAATAATGAGTAGGCCATGATTTATAGATGTGTTTACCGAATAAATAGAATAAGAGTATTTAACATGCTAATAATTAAAGAAGAAGTTGAATACTATAAAAATGTTGTAGGGCTGGAAGGCTTTAACGTTGATTTACACATATTAGTCTGGGCCGGGGAATGTTGCAACGCGGTTGGAAGACTATGAGAATTGGGATTTGGCTGCAAATGTCTGTCTGTAAGAGAAAAGGGGGTATTCAATTATAAATAATATGAATAGAAGTTTGTTCAAGAGACGGACCAGACATGGAGGAGGGTTCCGGAATGTTTAAGGGGTATCAGCGGGCCGGAGAAGAGTCTGAGAAGCAAGGTCGACTCTAACCACAAGGCCTCATCATGGAAAAAGCCAGAAGCTACACCACGTGAGGGGCGTCTCACGAGGGGCGTCCTAAATGTTGTTGTATTTTTGTATTAGGGACAGCACCCCTGGGTGGAGTTAGAGCAGAAGCCTGAGGACCCTTAAGAGAGCGGATGGGTAGGCAGAGAGGGGTCATGATTGGAGAACTATAGGTTTTCACCAAGAGACTGAGAGTGGGTGACTTCCCTTGGGGGTCATTCACTGCTGACACCTTTTGTTAGGTAGGGACCTGGTTAAGTAGGGATACCATCTAGATCAGGGTAGGGACAGCCTAACCTGTATTTTCCCTCCGGCTGTAAATGACTGAGAGATCTCAATATGTGTCTATGCTAATAGCCCTATTATTTTTAGAACTGGTGCTTGTAGTTTCCGTTGCTCGTCTGAGGGCTTTCAGAGAGCACATGTATGTAGTTGGGCCCGTGTATCTTGTGAATCTCATTTTGAGATGCTTGTACCTGCAACTTATCTTGACTTTATAATAAATCTTTGAAAGCTAGAAGTTGTTTGTGATCCTTTGAAGCGGAGTCCTTTATTGGGTGAACTAACTTGGTAAGAGATGCACTTTCTTCCCTCAATGACAGGCAATAAAGGTTCAGTCGACCAGATCGGGGTTTTAGATCAATAGTGATAAGATATCGATCAAAATCTCGCCCTTCCAGTTGGTAGCTATAGAGGATGGTTGCCTTCTTGAGGAAGGTGATATAGGCCAGGTTAGATTACCCCAAGGCCCCTAGAGATCGATGATCGGAAGAACCGCCCGCCGAAGAAGGACCGGATGACGTGAGACAGAAAAGCAGCAGTATCGGTCGAGAGTGAGTATAAAGGGTCATGCGTGTTAAGATTGCGGTGTTTTGTATTGTATCTATGTTGTAATGTCTGGCGGAGTTGAATGCCTGTAGAGTGACTGTGGAACAGGTTGTGAGCGCGCACAACCGGTGGAAATCTTAAGTTCAAGGAGAGCTTAAGTGGTTCGGGTGTATCGGACACCCAGAGTAATTGTTAACTAGAGTGAAGGGGGTCATAAGGTACCATTGATCACCCGGAAGACCGAGATAGGGGGAACGTAAGAGTGAGTGCGTGAGTAACGGACGCTGGTCGGAAGTTACTGTGTGTGTGTAAAGAACCTATCAGAGGGACGATAGACATCTCGTCAGTTGTGTTGACAATTACAGATAGACTGTGGACGTACAGTCGAGGGAAGTGACCGCTTGGTCGGAAGTAGTCATTTTTCAGAGTATGAATGGGACGCATGCATGACCGCGAGGAGAGCTGAGAAAGGAGGGGTGCTGCTGCGAAGCGGAGACTAGTGACGTCAGAAAGTGCCGCGCTGGGATTGGCCGGCCGGTGAAAGACCGCGCTGCGATAGGCCAGCTAGCAAAGCCGCGCTGGGATTGGCCGGCCGGTGAAAGACCGCGCTGCGATAGGCCAGCTAGCAAAGCCGCGCTAGGATTGGTGGATTGTCATCAGGAAGTAAACAGAGTATTCAAGCTGGAAATTTTGCGCATAATTATGAAGTGTTTTAAATGGTTAAGAGCGCTGTTTAAAAGAGAGCGCAGGGGATCGTATGAAGGGGAAGAAGCCCCGCCGGAGGGTACACCGGCTCGTTATATGGGGTCAAATGTTGGGCTGCACACGATTCTGTGGATCTCAGAGTGGAGTAAGATTACAGACGGAAATGAGGAACTCACGTTCCCGAAGTACGGGACGTTCAGATTAGAGGTGCTACACAGATTAAAAGCAATTATGACCTCTACGAGACCCTTGCCTAGACCAACCCAGTTTGAAGCCCTTAATGCATGGATTAGGGCAGCGCATGAAAAGAACATGAACAGACGGCAAGAAAGAGTGAAACGTTCGGTAAGGGCAGTACAGGATGCCAAGTGGGATGCGGATGCTAAAAGATGGAGGGTGCATAACATGGAAGTAAATAAATTATATCCAGTGTTAGAGATGCCCGGGAACAAAAGCCCCCTAGAAGAGGATGACGAGAGCGAGACAGAGGACAGCCTGATAAACAGATTATTGACAGACAGGCCACCTCCGTATAACAGAGCAGGGGGAGATGTCGAGAATAGAGAGAAAGGGGGGGGCAATGCAGGAGAGCATGGGCCGCTTCCCAGTCCCGATTGGGATCCCGCTGCAAAGAAAGAACTGTCCCAGTCTAGCCAGGTGCAACAGGTAGTTGGGAGGTTTGTGGTGCAAAGGCCGCCAGAGACGGAGTGTGCCACATCCTACGCATTACCCGATGCACTACAGGTACCTGTTACCATAGGTCCTATAGTATCGATATATGACCCAGACAGGGCTAGAGGGGAAGAACGGGTACGGAGGGACAGAGAAAGAGCAGAGATGGCAAGGAGGAATGATACGATCAACTCCCCAAGCCAGTTGCCGATACCAAGAGAGTGGAGCACCCCAGTACACACCGCAGGGGATCTGGGGGACATTAGATGGCCAGAGGATATGAGGGGATCAGGACGGAAATCCTTTCAGGAGTTAAATGAGTACATGAAGAAGTGGGATGAGGCAGTAGAGGCTCACAAGAACATCCTGACTGCGGAAGTTGAAAGGGAAAGGCAGGACAGCAGAGCCCAGACTCACTGCGGGGCTGAAGAGAGCAGTCCGGAGTGGGACGGGAGGCAGAAGGACAGGAGGGGAGTCACCCATTGGGCCCGGAGTGGAGGTAGATCAGACCTGGAAAACGAGGGCCCAGGAAGCGGGGGGGTGTCTCGCCCAATACGTAGTGATGAAGACAGAAGGGCTCGGGAGTACAGAGACAGCTTTAAGTGTATCCACTGCGTGCCAGGCAACAGAGAACAGAGTGGGAGTTGCGAGAGGCCGCACCATAGTCCCTGTGATGACGGACATGAGCGCAGCCCAGGGAATATGGGAAACCAGGAAGGATCGTATCAGATACTGAGTGATACGAGGCCAAGAGAGAATGGAGACCGAAGGGAGAATAGCAGAGAGGCCTACTGTGAAAAGAGAGGAGAGAATGGACAAAGTAAGATAGGGGGTAACAGGCCCGTGTTCCATCACCTTCCAAGATCGGATGGCCGAGCATGGGACCTGGAGAGATGGGAACAAGAGAGAGCACTCCCCAACTCTCCCGAACCCAAACGTAGGGCCCGGAGTTGGGATGGGAGAGAAACCTGTGAACCTCCCTCGAAGGAGTTATTGCGAGCAGAAATAAAAGCCAAAAGACTCGATGTCTCCAGCTTAAAGTCGGATCTGGATGACATGGTAGACGGTACCCTGCCCTTAGAAAGAATGGACATGTATGAGCAGGATGAAATTCTGTTCATGGCAAAGGACGTAACTCGAAAGGCGAGGGCAATCCATGAGAAATTGGTAGAACTAGCAGGCAAATATATGGTGGACCTGTCAAGAACCAAAGCATTACAGGGCAACCACAGGCTACATTACTCAGACCGAGATCTAGATGAGAGGAGAACCATCGGATTGAAAACACACATAAGGGAGCTGATCACTGGAATAAGGACATGGAGGGCCCTAGATAAGTGGGAAGAGAGGTGGTCCAAGAGAGGGACCGTCAGGAGAAGCACACTTGGTATGACACCAGGAGGACAGCAGGGAGTAGAGACATACCCTTTGAGGGAAGTCGCAAATGGGACCTATGTCCACGTCCCTTGGAGTAGGGGGGATTTAGCTGCTTTTACCACCTCTTTCCCCAAACTGCGGGAAAACCCAGTGGAGTGGTATAAGCAAGTTGAGAGATTCGTAAAAATCTCAAAGGTCCTATGGATAGATTTGAACACGCTGTTTGACATAGTAGTGCCAGGGGATTTGTGGACCGCATGCAAGGTTAGCGCTGAGTGGCCCACCATAGAGCCCGAGAGAGATGCTAAGACTAATGGGCCGTCCGAGAGTGTGATGGCAAAGTTCGAGAGAGTAATGACTTGGCTGAAAGATAAAGTGCCAATGCAAGACATAGATTGGGTAAAAATTGACCGAACAAGACAGGAACCCAAAGAGACAGTTCACGAATACTATGAGAGATTGCTGAAGGCGTTTAAACAGTATAGCGGTCTGGATGTCATGGATCCGAAGGACATAGGGCAATTTGTGTCCAAGTTCGTCTTGGGCCTGAGACCGGATATTAGTTTAATGATACAGCAACACTTGATTTGTTGGCAAAATAAACCCCTAGACGAAATACTGAGGTATGCCAGGTACTGCTGTGATGAGATAGACTCCAAGGCTAAGAAACTAAAGGAGAAACTGATGGTGGTACAGATGCAGGCAGCAGGGAAGGGGGGACAGCAGCAACAGCAACCAGGAACAGGTACTGGAGGAAAGAAACAGTACAGTCAGAACAAGGGCAATGAGGAGAACTCCACCTTTAGACCCAGGATAGATATAGCTGCCTTAAAAAAAACAACTAGGTGCCACCAGTGTAACGAGGTGGGGCATTGGAAACGCGAGTGTCCCTATAATGTTGAGATAGGAGACCAAGAGGTAGAAGAGGAAGAGACCCAGAGTGCGCCTACAAGAGGGGTAACGCAATACCAGGGAAAGGTGCTCAAAGGGGGGGGCCCACCTCCCCGAGCTCAGTTCCCGCAGCCACCCAGAGTAGGGACTATGGGTAAGACCTATAGACAGATGCCACTGTTTGTCGGGGGAGAGGAATGCTATTATGTGGACCCACTAACTGGACAGAGGGTAGAAAGGGATGACTGCACCCTCGGGGCAGCTCTGGAGGTAGACCAGAGGGGACCCTATGTTGAGGCCGAAGTGGCAGGGTTCCCCACGACATTTCTAGTGGACACAGGAGCCACCCGATCCACGATCAGATCAGCCGCAGTTCCAGGCCTGCCCATGTCTGGAGAGACCATACAAGTGGTGGGGGTCGCTAACAGGAGAATGACCAGTCCTCTGACTGAACCCGTGCAGGTGAAAATAGGGAAGTACAGTGATGAGCATCAGTTTGTGGTTTGCGATTCTAGTCCTGTATGTCTGCTAGGAAGAGACCTTTTGTGCAAGTTAAATTGCACCATATACTGCACACCACAGGGCGTGGAGGTATTGACTAATGACGATGATGCTGACTTTAAAGTCGCAAATTCCAGAATATGTGTGGAATTGTATCCCACTCTGACAGTAGACGAGCTCCCCTGGGATCTGAGAGAGACAGTTGCTCCAGAAGTGTGGGATTTCACGGGGGAAGAGATTGGGTTGGTGAAAGGGGTGGACCCAGTGAAAATTGTAGTGAAACCGCATGCTGAGTTTCCAAGAACACCTCAATATAAATTGACTCCAGAAACGATTGCAGGCATCAAACCCGTGATCGAATCCATGATTAAGCAGGGAATACTGAAGGAAATCGTGGGTAGTCCATGTAACTCCCCGATTATGGGTTTGCAGAAACCAAATGGGAAATTCCGGATAGTGCAGGACCTCAGAAAGATTAATAACATAGTCGTTTCGTGTTGTCCAGTGGTACCGAATCCATCCGTGATACTGTTTCAGATACCGTTCCAAGCAGAATGGTTCACTGTAATTGATCTTTGTCAGGCTTTCTTCTCGATCCCTCTGGACGAAGAAAGCCATTTTCTTTTCGCATTTAAGCTGGAAGGTCGCGTCCTAACATGGTGTCGTATTCCTCAGGGGTATACAGAGAGCCCATCGATCTTCAACCAGCTTCTAAAGAAAAATCTTGAAAGTCTAGTGCTGCCCCAGAGGTCAGTTCTGGTCCAGTACATAGACGACCTCCTTGTGGCGTCAGAAACAGAGGAAGCTTGCAGGGAAGACTCTATTGCTTTGTTAAATCACCTAGCTGAGAATGGGCATAAGGTGTCCCCGGGAAAATTGCAGTACTGCCTGACAGAGGTGCAGTACTTGGGACACAGAATTGAGAAAGGAAAACGAAAGGTGTCACCAGACAGGATAGAGGCCATCATGAAGATGAATGCGCCTAAAACACAGAGAGAAGTCAGGATGTTCCTAGGAATGGTGGGATATTGCCGACAGTGGATTGCAAACTTTTCACTGAAAGCAAAGCCCTTGCAAAAACTGACGCACAAGGAGGTGAGCGATCCGGTACCATGGGACAAAGACTGTTTGATGGCGTTCCTGCAGCTGAGAGAGGACTTGTGTCGTGCTCCGGCTCTGGGAATGCCAGATTACGATAAACCATTCTTGCTCTACTGTTGTGAGAGAGAGGGTTGCGCGCTGTCTGTGTTAGTCCAAATTCATGGGAATGCCCGTAGACCAGTCGCTTATTTCTCGGCTACTTTAGACCCAGTAGCCGCAGCGTTGCCCGGATGTCTCAAATCCGTTGCCGCAACAGGTGTCAGCATTGAGAGGTGTGAAAATATAGTCATGGGGCACCCGTTAGAGGTGCATGTGCCCCACTCTGTTGAATTGTTGATGACCAGGACCAAAACACAGCATCTGACGAACAGCAGGCTCATGCGCTATGAGCAAGTCATTCTTGCTGCAGAGAACGTGACCTTCAGGAGATGCTCTGTTTTAAATCCTGCTACCTTGATGCCACTTCCAAACGATATTGAGGATGATGATGAATGTACAGACCATGACTGCCTCGATGTGACTGAACTATGCACCAAACCAAGACCCGACATCGTAGATGAGCCACTGACTGACCCAGATGAAATTTTCTTTGTCGATGGCTCATGTGTAAGAGACGAAGTTGGGCAGTTGAGAGCAGCTTACGCTGTTTGCACAATTACTGGAGTAGTGGAAGCTGGATGCCTGGAAGGAGTACACTCCGCTCAGGTAGCCGAGATTATTGCCCTGACACGTGCCTGCCTGGCAAGCAATCAAATCCGAGTCACCATATACACTGACAGTCAATATGGTTACGGGGTAGTTCATGATTACGGGCAGTTGTGGTCTCAAAGAGGTTTCATGACCTCTTCAGGCTCTCCCATTCGCAATGGAGAGTTTGTGCGCCTGTTGTTAGAGGCGTTGCAATGTCCAGCAGGTATCGCAGTTGTGAAGTGCACCGCACATACCAGAAATATGGACTTCGTGTCACAAGGCAATAGATATGCCGACGAAGTCGCGCGGTATTGCGCAGAAACAGGGTACTCTTTCACAGAGGTGGAAGTGGGTGGAATAAATGTAAGGACCGAATTAGCCATGATATTAGAAACTGTTGATACTTGGGACGAACTAAAAGACATGCAAGAAAATGCTCCTGATTGTGAAAAAGAAACATGGCAAAAGGCAGGATGTGTGATGGGTGAGGCCCATTTCTGGGTTTCAGCAGATGGCAGAGCAGTGTTGCCCAATGAGATGGTGAGCCCAATGGCCAGACACATACATGGTCCCGTCCACTTAGGAAGAGATGCTATGCTGAGAGTGTTTAGACAGACCTGGTACAACCCTAAGTTCAGAGTAGCAGCCGAAGCAGTGTGCCAGCGTTGTGTGACGTGTCAGCAGTTGAATGTAGGGAAAAAGACACCAGTTGCACTGAGCCACATTGGGAGGTCAGGAGGTCCATTCAATCGAATGCAGATAGATTTTATTGAAATGCCAAGGTGCAGCCGCCTCCGTTATATCCTGGTGGTTGTTTGCGTTTTCTCCAGATGGGTTGAGGCATACCCTACACGTAGGTGCGACACCCTCACAGTAGCCAAGTTACTGCTTAGGGAGCTTATCCCGCGCTTCGGGGTGCCGGCCTCTTTGGAATCAGATAGGGGAACGCATTTCAACAGCTCGCTTGTGAAAATGATTTGTGCAGCTTTGAACATAGATCAGAAACTACATTGCAGTTATCGACCAGAGGCTTCAGGAATTGTGGAGCAAATAAATGGCACCATCAAGGCCAGAATTGCAAAGGTGTGTTCATCAACATCCTTGAGTTGGCCTGATGCGTTGCCATTGGTCCTTATGAGCCTCCGTAGTACCCCGGATAGGAGAACTGGTTTTTCTCCTCATGAGGTATTGATGGGAAGAGCAATGAGGTTACCTTCTGTCCCAACTGCTGCACTGATTAGCATCACAGATGATATGATCCTGGACTATTGTAAGGGGCTGTCTGACGCCATTCATTCTGTGTCCCTTCAGGTGCAGGCTGCCGAGGTACCATCGTGCCAGGACCCGTGTCATGACTTGCTTCCTGGGGACTGGGTCCTGGTGAAAAAACACGTGAGAAGAAGCTGCTTGGATGTTCGTTGGCGTGGGCCCTTCCAGATCATCCTGATCACGAACACGGCAGTGAAGGTGGGAGGCCTGCCCAACTGGATCCACGCGTCGCACACGCGGAGAGTTCCAGCACCTCTGGAAGACACAGCTCCTCTCTCGGATAGACGTCCAGCTGCGGACCGAGAAGCCATAGAGGGGGCTAGCCAAGCTGTAGAGGTGCCAGCGGAAGCGAGGAACGAGTCTGACCAAGCTGAGGACGGTCAGTACAGCAGCGAAACAGACGACGCTACTGAAGGAGAAAGTAGCTGGGAGTACGAGTCAGACACTGACAGGTCTGACAGAGAGCGTGAACAGACGAGAAGGAGAAGGAGTAGAAGGGTACGTGGAGAAGCGGATTGGCCGCAGAGAAGAAGCTCTAGTCTGAGGTCAACTCCAGAGAGAACCCTTCCTCCGATATCAGAAGATTCAGACCCGGAAGAAGGTGCTCAGGGCGCTGAAGCACCGGTCTTGAGGAGGTCAAGAAGAGTGCGTGTACCTAGCAGAAGATACTCCACCCCTGAGTGGACATATCTGGCGACAGATGGCTTCGAAACCAGTGACAGGGAGGATCCGAGCGGTGGTGGTGTCCAGTTCTGAGCCCATCGTAACAGTGGAAATACGACTGTTAGTACCCGGAGTCGAACAAGAAGGGTCACTGACATTCATGGTTCCCCGACCTCCCCGCCTCAGCAAGTTAAAGCACATGTTTCTCACAGAATTGCAATTCCCCGATTTTGGTACAAAGATATCAGCCCAAGAAGAGCACAATCTTCGTATGGAAATATTGAACTTTGCTGTCGAAGCTGCAGGCGACCGCCTGATAGTAGATGCTTAAAAGACTTTGTAAATAAGCGAGAAGAAAAGAAGATTACCTAGCGCCCAGGAAGCAGAGAATCTTAGGGACCTTCCCTTGAGTTACTGGAGAAGGGCTAGGGTTGTCTGTATTGAACTATAAAGAACTTTTGCGAAGAAGGTTGTCAGCTTCCAGTTGTGTGGTTCTAAGGACAAAAGGAGTAAGAGAGACTGTAAAGGAACGAAAGGAAAAGAACTTTGTGCCAAGATACAAGAGAGCCATACAGTCTGACGAAATGGAGGACGGCACCCAGAACCGCAGAGCGAAATGTATAATAGGTACACTAATAGTAGGAGTGATAATATTAATAGCTTTAGTAGTAACAGTCTCTTATGTAAAGGGACGTGAGGAAGAGGCAAAGGTAACTGATGTGAAATCTGTAGAGGCGCTTACACCCACCGTTGCTGGTGAGAAAGGGGAAAACACACAAGAAAAAGCGTTATTAGCTGCAGAAGCCCGCAGGTTACACGTAGATGAGTCCCAAGGTGACTTTAGGTCAAATGCTTATGCTAAACTATTATATGAATACGTGGATGCCATGGAGGTCAAGGACTGTTACGTCTGCATGCAGTTGCCGGCGTCTGTAGATGAAGGCATTCGATATCATCACCTCCCGCTGACATATGGCATTACATGTAGCTTATTGCTTAGTATATTTTATGGGAGAGATAGTTTTGAATACTATTTCTCCAATTACGATGCAGTGTTACCAGAAGTCCCAAATTATAAACAAATGAATAAATGGGACTACTGGAAGAGTGAAGACAGGTTGGCAAAGTTTTTCATTCCTTGGATTACCTTAGATACTTCACATGCCCGTAGAAATAACCTGACATGCAAGGTGTCAGAAGTCGAGAAAAAGTTCATAGGGCAGGTGGATGATCGAAATAGGAGACAAAAGATTTTGAAAAAATCAGGACAATGGAAAACAGATTGGACCGAGGAAGAAAAGGCACACAAGAGAAAGGGTAGTAGTGGTCCAATAGCTTTAGATAGAACGCAGAGAGGAAAGTTATGTCTTCATAGAGCCAAAACGTATTATGAAAATGTATACGTGGGAGAAGTTAGCTGTGAACATGCTTTCAATTTAGAGTACTATACTAAGGACTTCCTGAAGGGAATGCAAGCGATTCCAAATGTATATTTTGTATGTGGGAGAAATGCCTACGTAAGACTACCTGACAACTGGTATGGATCATGTTACTTGGCAATTATCTTCCCTAAAATATATCATGCCCAAGACTTAGAGATCATCGAGGGCAAGACATCATCGAGGGGAAGGAGAGATGTAGGAGGTGTAGAAATGGTTGGAGATGTCTTTGGAGCTGTGTTCCCTCTTTTGGGATTAATACTTAATGATGTTAAAATTAGACGACTGGCAACAGTCGTAGACAGGTTGTCTGCCAGCACTGCTCAGTCCTTAATGCTGGTAGAAGGAGAGATGCAATCGATAAGGGCTATGGTTCTCCAGAACCGTCTTGCATTAGACGTCCTATTAGCAAAAGAGGGCGGAGTCTGTAAGGCTTTGAAGGTCCAGGAATGTTGTACTTACATTCCAGACAATTCGAAGCCCCTTGAGAAAGTTATTAGGAACATAACTGATATTCACAAAGAGATCGAAGACCTGAGCAGAGAAAATGTCTGGGAAAAGGT
Organism: Lissotriton vulgaris; assembly: GCF_964263255.1. Classification (NCBI taxonomy): domain Eukaryota; kingdom Metazoa; phylum Chordata; class Amphibia; order Caudata; family Salamandridae; genus Lissotriton; species Lissotriton vulgaris. The sequence goes on from NC_141689.1 coordinate 1,000,268,673, forward strand.
GGGCCATGGAATAAGTGAAGCTGGAGGTTGGCTCACCACCTTAGGCAAAAGCTTTGTGTGGAAAATACTAAAACCTATCATCATAATATTGATCTGTGGGATCGTGTTGTGGGGATTGGTGAGGGTATTCAAATGGTACAGAGCAAGAAGGTCAGAGAGGGCTCGGAGAAAACAGCTGCAGAGATTGGCTGCCATACAAGATAGTCAGTACCGGAGCCTGAGGGCTCTGGAAACACAGAAACGAGTTATGCTAGCAATCACTGCAGTTTAAATGTTAATGATGACCCCGAGAGGTCATCAAAGGGGGGAACTGGGAGAGCGCAAACTGACCTAAATGTAGAAGTGCGTCACACTTACACGTAGTAAGCACAAGTCATGAAGAGAAATGCCATGAGTGCTGATAGTACCTACAGTTATATTCTGAAATGTGTAGTTAATATAGAGATTTAAGTAGAAGTGGAACTAATACAGAAATGTGTGAAACAATATGATTTAATTAGACGTGATTATTCCTGAATCCATGTTGTGTAGCTGCTAAAATGTAAGATGGCATACGGAAACGCTGAACGTGGTAGGCCTCAGGGCCAGAGCTAGAAGGGAGGGGGAAGGTGGTTCAATTTCACAACATGGATTGCACTAATGTTTAGTAATAATGAGTAGGCCATGATTTATAGATGTGTTTACCGAATAAATAGAATAAGAGTATTTAACATGCTAATAATTAAAGAAGAAGTTGAATACTATAAAAATGTTGTAGGGCTGGAAGGCTTTAACGTTGATTTACACATATTAGTCTGGGCCGGGGAATGTTGCAACGCGGTTGGAAGACTATGAGAATTGGGATTTGGCTGCAAATGTCTGTCTGTAAGAGAAAAGGGGGTATTCAATTATAAATAATATGAATAGAAGTTTGTTCAAGAGACGGACCAGACATGGAGGAGGGTTCCGGAATGTTTAAGGGGTATCAGCGGGCCGGAGAAGAGTCTGAGAAGCAAGGTCGACTCTAACCACAAGGCCTCATCATGGAAAAAGCCAGAAGCTACACCACGTGAGGGGCGTCTCACGAGGGGCGTCCTAAATGTTGTTGTATTTTTGTATTAGGGACAGCACCCCTGGGTGGAGTTAGAGCAGAAGCCTGAGGACCCTTAAGAGAGCGGATGGGTAGGCAGAGAGGGGTCATGATTGGAGAACTATAGGTTTTCACCAAGAGACTGAGAGTGGGTGACTTCCCTTGGGGGTCATTCACTGCTGACACCTTTTGTTAGGTAGGGACCTGGTTAAGTAGGGATACCATCTAGATCAGGGTAGGGACAGCCTAACCTGTATTTTCCCTCCGGCTGTAAATGACTGAGAGATCTCAATATGTGTCTATGCTAATAGCCCTATTATTTTTAGAACTGGTGCTTGTAGTTTCCGTTGCTCGTCTGAGGGCTTTCAGAGAGCACATGTATGTAGTTGGGCCCGTGTATCTTGTGAATCTCATTTTGAGATGCTTGTACCTGCAACTTATCTTGACTTTATAATAAATCTTTGAAAGCTAGAAGTTGTTTGTGATCCTTTGAAGCGGAGTCCTTTATTGGGTGAACTAACTTGGTAAGAGATGCACTTTCTTCCCTCAATGACAGGCAATAAAGGTTCAGTCGACCAGATCGGGGTTTTAGATCAATAGTGATAAGATATCGATCAAAATCTCGCCCTTCCAATTTCGAGGGGTTCCACAAAAGGAGGTGATTGTTGACTAAGATGTCACTTTGGGTATAGAGTGTATGACATAGTACTTTTAGACATGTATTCACTGGCCTGCGACTTAGGTCATTCCTTTTGTATTTTCCAGCCCTGAAGAGTTGTAGTCTCTGTGTATGTACAGTCCTACAATGAAACACGTGTCGGCTGCCTGTATATTTTTACCTATTGGATGACCTAATAAAAAGGAGAGATACATGAACCTCCATGAAAACGACGCTGGACAAAAATTTCTCTTTGTGCAAATCCGGTTTACTGTCACATTGTTGTTGAGACTCTGTCTGAGTGCGCAGGATTTTGTGTTCACCCACACAAAGACACACACTCACACAAAGACACACACACATTTTACTTTATTTTCCGGTGAATCAAGAGTTCTGTGCTCTATGTGCCTACGGAGCCTTGGCACATAGACATTTAAGATACTTTGCACTGGGGGAATTTACTGACAAAACATGCAAAATGCATGCCACTCTTTTGTCATGGAGAGCAACACTGGAAAATGCAGCCCAAAACTGTTAAACCAACTCATATATTGAACAAACTCTATGGTGCACAACAAATTAAAAATCAAATCAAAATTCGACAAAGTGTCTGTGTAGAGTATTAGGGGCAGATTTATGTTAACTGGCGCATCCCCAGGGATGCGCCAGTTAATGTGCGCCACAGTGCGCCACAGCTCCGCCACCCATGGTGCGCCACATTTATAATGCGGCGCACCATGGTGCAAAAATGGCACAGATGCGTGACGCATCTGTGCCGGAAATGTGGCGCATTGCTGGAGTTGCGGCGCAAGCGCGACGCAGCTCCAGCAAGGCTCGGGGGTTCCCCATCTACACAATGCTGCATCAAGACCTACTCCTGCTTCAAGCAGGCGCAGGGTTTTGACGCAGCATTGGCCTGAAAGTGACTGAGTGAAATCTCATAGATTTCACTCAGCCACTTCCAGGAGGCGTTCCTGCGCAGGAAAGCCCCCCCCTGCGCAGGAACGCCTCCTTATGGCGCAGGGCTTTACAACGTGACGCATCTCCTAGATGCGTCACGTTGTAAATAGGGCGCATTGTTTGCGCCGCAAGTGCATCAAAAAAAGTGACGCAATTGCGGCGCAAGGGCATCATAAATCTGCCCCTTAGTACTGATATTTGATATGGTTCTGGTTGAGCCCTGTTAGGATCTCCCACATGTGAAGCCAAGTGGGAAACGCAAAATTACTTTTTTTTCTGTTCTATTGTTTTTAACGTCCATTGGCTGTATTGTTTGCAATAGCCCCTTTGCGTCTGTATAAATGAGAAATTCTGTTTACCCTTTGCACTGACATTGATAACATGGGTGGGGGAATCATACAGCTAGGAAACAATAGAATGTATCTATTTTTTTTAATGTGCATTGGAAAGCGAATTCTGCTGTAAAGTACTGAAGATTTTGCCAGACATGTTGCAGTCAAGAATGATTGTGCTTTGATGTTTATTTTCTCTTTTGTCTTTTACCTGACAGTGTTCTTGGCCTGTCTGCACGTGTGTTCCACGAGGCATCAGACGATCCTAAAAAATGAACTAAACGACATTTTAAGTTCTTATTTCATATTGGCGAACTCTTGTTCTTCAAATATATTGTTGTATGGGTTAAGACTTGCTTTCATTCAATCATGTAGATGAATACACATTTTTCTACCTAGAGCAGTGCCAAACAGTCCGATCTACTTGCTAATTGACCTCTCGGGAATCTCAAGGCTCAGAGATACCTTGAAGGCCTATTAACGAGCTAATTAACCAAGGTGGCAGACATTTTTTTATTTTGAGTGACAAGCTGGGTCCATTGGCGCCAAGCCAAATGCTTGTTACCCCATCTCTGGCTGACAGATGAACCTGCCCTTCATATAGTAGAGCAGGAAGACCAAATCTCCCCACAGCAAAGTTAACAACTTCTCCCTATAAAAATGTCAAACTCCGTGCACAAAGCTTGTAGTAACTTTAGTTGATGAAGAAATTCCTATGCTGAAAGAAAAAGAAAAACAGGAATAGCCTATTTATGTATTTATTTATTTATTATTGTGGTTTAATTGAGCATATACCACACCAAACCCGTGGAGCACAGTTTCCTACATTAAATACAATTAAGAGCAACTACTTCATTTCCTTTAAAGTAAGTAGACGAACAACTGTATGACGAGTTAACCTATAAAGTAGAAATGTTAATATCTGGAGGGGAGGCACCTGGGGATAGGGATTACAGTTTCATTACTTTGAACACAAAATGGGCACACGATTCGACTTCATTTTGATTATCCTCCTTACTTGGTCCAAGTATAAAGAGTACTGAACTAGGGGTGAAAGACCTGGCTCATCGGATGACTCCGGTCCTAGGATGCTTGATTCCGGTCCAGGAAAGACATGGCTTGGCAGTTCGGGATGGACTGTTCCAATGAGGCACAGGGTCAAGATTGATTTGCAAATGGCCATGTCTGAACTGCGGTGGCTTGGTGAGCAAAATAACGATGGATTAAACACTGATCTGTGACTGGGGGTGAATGTTTTGCTATTGTGCAACATTCCGTCCATCATCTTGTGTGTTTTGATCATCGGATGACTCCGGCACTCAATGGAGTCACCTCCCCTTCGCCCCAGCGCTTTGAGAATCTCACGGGTGAGTAGCTGCACTTTACCAAACTCTGATTGATTGATTGAAAGTTATTTTAGACCACTCCCTGTCACAATTTCACTATAGAACCTCCCAGAGCTCCGAGGGGAACTTCTGGCAGGGACAACCACCCTCCAAACAATAGTGATGGAAAGAAAAGCTGCTCTGGAAACAGAGATCAGACGACTGAATAAGTCACACAAATGGGATGGGATGACGGGAGCCCACCCATCTCGGCATCATGCCAGAGGGGAATAGAGCTCATGAAGCAGCATGCAAGCTGTTCTTCTTGAAACACGACATTATATCTAATCCATCTGACGTCATGGACAAATTAAGTCTAAACCATGACCATGGCAAAACCTGTACAGAGAAAAATGATACTGTGTTCCATTTTCGTTGGTATTACTTTTCTCTACTCTCTGTAAAACTCACAAGGCATCATTATTGGTCTGATTGCTTACATAATGATAATGTTGAAATACTGGGGTGTATTAGTAAAAAAAGAAAGCATGACAACATTTCCCTCACCCATGTCTCCTGTGGAGTTCGACCCATTTCTTTCCTAAGCTGGGGAACCTTAGATTTTGTAGATGGAGGCGGTCTACCCCGCAGAAGCTAGGTGAGCTGTTTGTTTTCAACAAATTGATGTATCCACCAATAACAGTTTTAGGATTCTGCAATTACTTCACTGGCTGCACAAGTAATGGAATAGACTATTGAGAAAAAGAGAAAAACACAAATAGAAGATTGTCTATTTCACTGTGGTATTTCACCCCATAGCACACTGTTAAGAGCCTCAAAACACTCCGACAGACACAAATACATGACAAAATGGAAGCGAGAGCTTAATTCAGACATGCCAGTAATCACAGGGGCTATAATATGGGTTAGGATGTTAAAAACAGAGGTAGGCATAACTCATATAATTCTGTGTAGCATAATTACGTGGGATTACCTAAAAAGTATGCAAGCTTGTGCAAATTTAATTAGAAGAGTCATTTTTCATTTAGCACTGTTTTCTTAGCTTTAAATGTCCCCCTAGTGTTCAAAATGGACACGAGGATTCATTATGCTCTAAGAAATACTGCTAAATACAACAGAACATGAATAGCAGTGAGAGCAGCTGCTCACACTTGCTCATTGTGCTCACGGGGTTTGACTTTTACCTGAATTTACTCCCAGAATTTAGCACTAGTTCGAAAATGAATGAAAAGATTCTTTTTGTGTTAAGATACTAATGCTAAATGCAAAACACGACAAACAGCAGCATGATCAGCCACTCGCACCCCGAGATTCATTTTTTTTATTAACCGAAAGTCATTGTTGCTGTGGTAATTTTTCTTCCCTCAAATTACTTTTAATTACGTGAACCAGCTATCAGGTAATTATTGGTAATTCTCCATCAAAGAGTGATGTGGAAATATCAAAATAAATCTGATTACTCTGGCATCATTAAAATTACTCCCAGTCTTAGTCAGAATTGCAATCTGTTCACAATAAAGGTAACGTGCATACAAAATAATGATGAGATGGTACCTCCTACTGGATAGGTAAAAAAACTATAAGGGCCTCATTTACAAGGCCATTGAGATGCTGATGCTTCACTTTTTTTGACGCACCGGCGTTGCTGTGTGCCTGCCCATATTTACAAGGCCACGCAGGCTCACTGTGTGTGACTTTTCATGGCCCTGTAAATATGGACCCCTTTCACGCATTACTCTGTGCTAAAGGGACATTCCATGGGCGTTGCTGTCGGTGTTCTCAGCAACATCTATGGAACCTGACACATTCTGAGATTTACAATGTTTTGTAAAGCTGGTAATGCATCAGAATACTACGCCTCTTCAGGGGGCGTGTAGGAGTGGTGCAACGAGAAGATTGTGCAAGAAGTTGTCCCTTTCTGCTTAACATGATGCAAGGGTGCCTCTACTGGTGCATGGCAGCCAATTGAGAAGCAGCGCAGGGGAAAGCACACAGATGTGTCATATTGTTCCCTCTGCTTCTAAAATTATGCTGCTCAGAGCAGCAAAAAGGCTTGTTGTGCTGCTCTGTGTCATTGTTTTGAAAATGAGGCCTTAACCCTTTCCTTGCTGCCGTCAGCCATTGTCCGACGGCAGCACTACCTCCCCAGTGCTGCCATCGGCCAATGGCCGACGCGGCCCCACCCGTACACGGAAACGCCCGCACCGCGGCGGAATTACCGCCGCGGTTAACGGGATAAGTTTCTCCCGAGCATTTCATCCAGATATTTCTACTGCCTATAAGAGCCAGGACAGGACCAGACTGGAAACCAAAATAAGCCTGTCCTTGAAAAAATATTTGAAGTAACACTACACTGCACACGGCCAAATGAAGAACGGCGAAATGAGGCATGGTTGGGTCTCAGCAGCCCTTCCTAATATGAAAGTAGCTACCTAGCCTGCAGGCTTAAATGAAAAGTGGTAGAGTGACAGAATGGCCAATCTGACCCTGAGCTAGGATACCAGAGTGAAACCTGGAAACTGGCAATCTATGTAGAGCATGTCCTTCCTGTTGCAGTCAGTATCAGGATTACCATAGGTACTTAAAAAAAAGCCCTTTCCTTTCCATTTATTAGAGTCACAGACTGAATGACCATGTCTTTTATATACATTACAGCTTCGCCACTCAGGCTTGCACTTCCCACATGCACGCAGCTTTTTGCATTGATCCGGTTGCTTGCAATTTCAGCAATATGTAGTTTTCAAAACATTTAACATATCCTTTGCAGACTCATTTCCTGAAACTTTAATCTCTAAGATTCACATTTCTATTTCAGTGCTTTTTTGCACTAAGCACATTCAAGGAATATTATTGCACAGCTGAGAAGAGATGTATTGTACTATTTCAATACTATTTTTAACTTCCATCCTTTATAAATGCCCTTTGAAGATTTGGTGGTCTTCTTTGAAGCTTGTCTGGAAGGAAAGTCTCCAAGACCGTAACATCATGTATCTTTGATGCCGATGCTATAGGATACATGGCATATGCTTAAGAATATAACAATACAATATATTGACCACAATGGTGTGCTCTTTTCAGAGAAAGTGAATGCCTCGATATTTGTGTCGATACAGCAGCAGCAAGAACACAGCGTCAGCAGTGAAGCTAAGAGGCCAACTGGCTTATTTCCAAATAAATCTAGTTACGCATTGAGATTAGTTGCCCAATACACCTCAAGTGTGGAGTACAAATTCATAACTGCAGGTATTTAGAGAGCTTGAATTCAATTAGTTCCAAGTGAACAGAAATAAATGTGGAGCACTTGAAAGGCATTTTAGTACCTCCAAAAAGTGTTCATTTGGCTCCCAGTGCTGTACTTAAGTGTCTCTTTTTGAGTGCTCACCCCAAGCTTTTGTGAACTGATTCTCCTAGCGTGTTGTAACTGTGATCTGGGACTCTAACCAGGACCCAGTGCATGAGCTCAGACCCCTAAAGCATGTAAAAATTGATTTTATTCCTAACATACTCCAGGTCTACTAATACAGCCTGTCAGCTGCACTATAAAACCACAACCTGGCATGTCAAATTAAACCTTTTTTGGTAGGAAAAAACCTTCTTTTTAAATATCAATAAATCGACCCTCTGTATGCCTTGCAGCACACAAAGCAGAGTGCATGGTATTTCAAAGTAGGACATGTAAAAATGTAAAGTTAACCTTTCCTTACAGTACTAGCACCTAAAAGCCACTTTCACTGCAGCAAGGCTGGCTGTTTAATAGGGAAACACTTGTGTGCACTATTATATTTAATGATGCTATCTGCGATTAAGAAATAACTCGAAATATCATTTGTATACACTTTGTAATATGTAATATGTATTGAAAGCCCATTTCACTGATTTCACCAGTGAAGTCAAATTTGTAATAAATATCAAGGAAAAAGTATTTTTGGAAAATTACAATTTACCTCAGGAGACTAATTTTGCAATAGCTTCCAGCTGCAGCCCTTTGAATGTTCAAGCCCTGGATGAGGTAGGAAATGTGCTACCAGAGCAGAGACAAAGCCCGGTCGTGTGGGGAGGTGTTTCTGTTCCTCTGGCATAGCCCAAGAAATTAATTAACTTCAAACAGGCTTCCACTCTCACAGGCAGAAGTCAGATGACACCTGTACCACATCCATCTTTGTACGCCAAGCCAGCCAGGGTCAAATCCTTGTTGGGGTTATACTGTCACCAGAACCGGTTTTAAGGGACTACAGAGGAGGTGTTCCCCTCCTACTATCCTCTAAACCTGCCTAGTCAATCCGACCAAAGTGTGTTGTCACTTGGCTGAAGATTCAAGTTTCTTCCTCCCTGAGCTTTTCTGCTGCAGCAAATCCATGTCAGCAGGACCTTGCATAGAAGGTATTGGGCCTCATGGGGACGTCTTTGGCTAGAGGCTGTGGCCTTGCTCCACTGGAGGCGTACAAGGTCCAAAAAAGTGACTAAGTCTGAAGGTAAAAATCTTGACAAGCCAAAGGCAACAAAAGTATCGGGCTGGTCAGAGGACTTCCCCAAATGTGAATTTTGAACTTTCCCACTCAGCTTTTCTGGCTTCAAACAACAGCTTCACTGGGACCTTGTCTAACATCTACTAAACGTCATTGAGCACTTCTCAGATATAGCCTGCTAACTTGTCCCACAGAAAGCCTTTGACTCTCACTTTCAAGACCAAGTGCGAGGGTCAAATCTCCAACTGAATCAAACTTGGTTGGTGCATCTGACCTGTGCCCAACATGGTTGGCATCAAATTACGGACCTCTACCACAACCAGTTGACACTGTCCTGTGCGGTCGCTCCCCTCGCCCTCTGCCTCCCCCAGACGCTGCACTCACTGCTGACTGTTTTCGCGCCTGCCTGCCTGCCTTCTGGTGAAGCGCACTCAGCGCTTGGTATCGTTTAGCAGTTTATTTACTCGTTATTACATTAGTGCACTTGGCGCTTGGTGTTATCTGCCTGCTTGCACAGTATTGTTTTCCTGCTGCGCATTACTGATAGTTGGGGAGGGGAAGAGACGATTGTGTGGGGTGCATTTATCTGTATTTTGTAGCGTGTTGCCCACTCCGGCTGTGTCTCAGTTTCGGTTCTGTTTACCCTCGGCAGCCCGTGGCTCATCCCAGATCCCGCCTCCCAGCTGCCCCTCCCACCCACAAGCACAGCTAACGCATCACGGCCTCCCACCATCTGTGACCGAGTGGACACTGTCCTGTGCGGTCGCTCCCCTCGCCCTCTGCCTCCCCCAGACGCTGCACTCACTGCTGACTGTTTTCGCGCCTGCCTGCCTGCCTGCCTGCTGGTGAAGCGCACTCAGCGCTTGGTATCGTTTAGCAGTTTATTTACTCGTTATTACATTAGTGCACTTGGCGCTTGGTGTTATCTGCCTGCTTGCACAGTATTGTTTTCCTGCTGCGCATTACTGATAGTTGGGGAGGGGAAGAGACGATTGTGTGGGGTGCATTTATCTGTATTTTGTAGCGTGTTGCCCACTCCGGCTGTGTCTCAGTTTCGGTTCTGTTTACCCTCGGCAGCCCGTGGCTCCTCCCAGATCCCGCCTCCCAGCTGCCCCTCCCACCCACAAGCACAGCTAACGCATCACGGCCTCCCACCATCTGTGACCGAGTGGACACTGTCCTGTGCGGTCGCTCCCCTCGCCCTCTGCCTCCCCCAGACGCTGCACTTACTGCTGACTGTTTTCGCGCCTGCCTGCCTGCCTGCCTGCCTGCCTGCTGGTGAAGCGCACTCAGCGCTTGGTATCGTTTAGCAGTTTATTTACTCGTTATTACATTAGTGCACTTGGCGCTTGGTGTTATCTGCCTGCTTGCACAGTATTGTTTTCCTGCTGCGCATTACTGATAGTTGGGGAGGGGAAGAGACGATTGTGTGGGGTGCATTTATCTGTATTTTGTAGCGTGTTGCCCACTCTGGCTGTGTCTCAGTTTCGGTTCTATTTACCCTCGGCAGCCCGTGGCTCCTCCCAGATCCCGCCTCCCAGCTGCCCCTCCCACGCTCCGCCCCCCTTCACTCTCCATTTATGTCAGATGTCCCAACGCGCAGCGTCCACGCGCTGCGGCCGCGCCGAAGGTGCGCCAAAGGTAAGCCCGTCTATGCCCGTCCGCGCCTGGACCGCGCCCAGCGCCAGACCCCCTGGTCCACGCAATGCCCAGCCCACCCGCATTACATACGATTCCTCCTCCCTCCTTGCTTTAAACCCCGGCCGACTCCCCAACTGCGCCCAAGCCGCACCAGGACACACCCATGGACCATTCACATGCAACTCCTGCAAGTTTGATGGCACAAATACCAATTCCACATCCACTAACACCAAACATAGATCTGACGCCAACCACCTTAAATGCTTCCTTCTCAACACCCGATCGGTCCACAGCCACGCCATCATCCTTTGGAATCTACTAGACACCATCTCTCCAGACGTCGCCTTCCTAACAGAAACTTGGATGAACACCTCTTCAGCCCCAGACATCACCATAGCCATCCCAGGCTACAAGATCATCCGAAAAGACCGCACCAACCAAACAGGAGGAGGCATCGCCATCGTCCATAAGAACTCCATCCGCGTCTCAACCAGCTCGGACGTCAACCTCTCTAGCGCCGAACACCTTCACTTCCAGATCCACACCGACCCCAAGACCACACTCAGAGGCACCCTCCTCTACAGACCACCGGGACCACGTGCACAATTCACTGAAGACATCACTGATTTTATCACCCAACACGCCCTCTCCTCCGAGGACTACATCCTCTTGGGAGACCTCAATTTTCACCTGGAAAAAAGCAACGACAACAACACCATCAACCTCCTGGACAATCTCGCCAACCTCGGACTCAAACAACTTGTTAATACCCCCACACACCACGCAGGTCACACTCTCGACCCTATCTTCACCTCCAGCAAACACATTTCCTTCAGTCACACCACAGCTCTCCAATGGACGGACCACAGCTGCGTTCACTTCACTTACAATAAGTCCACAACCCATAACCATCCTCAACCTACCCTGCGAAGAAACTGGAACAAAATCACCATCGATCAGATCTCCACATCGCTTCTTCAAAACCCCCCTGCCCAATCATCGAACCCCAACCAAGCAGCCATTAACCTTACTCAATGGCTAACCAACACCGCCGACAACCTAGCACCTTTGAAAAAACTTCAAATCAAACCAGACAGCAAAAACGCCCCCTGGTTCAACAAATATCTTAAGAAATCCAAGAAACTCTGTCGCTTCCTTGAGAAGGCCTGGAAAAAAGACCCAAACACCAACACCAGGGACGCCTTCAAAAACGCCACCCGCATACACCACCAATTGATCCGGACTGCCAAGAAAACCGCACTCAAAGACCGACTAGACAAAAACGCCCACAACAGCAAGGAATTATTCAACATCGTCAAAGAATTTACCAACCCCTCTGCCAACTCCAACGACATCTCCCCCTCTCAAACCCTTTGTGACTCCCTAGCTTCGTTCTTCCACGACAAAATCGCAGACATCCACAACAGCTTCGACAACCAACTCAAAGACCAACCCACCCAACCCTCCGCCGTACCTCCACCCCCATGAACATCCTTAATGACTGGAACACAATCTCCACTGAGGACACCATCCGCCTGATGAACTCCATCCACTCAGGATCCCCCACAGACCCATGCCCTCACCACATCTTCAACAAAGCAGACTCCATCATAGCACCACACCTCCGAGACGTCATCAACTGCTCCCTCAACTCCGGCACCTTCCCAGAAAGCTGGAAACACGCCAAACTCAGTGCCCTTCTGAAAAAACCCACTGCTGACCCCACCGAACTCAAAAACTACCGCCCCATCTCGCTCCTTCCATTCCCGGCCAAGTTCATCGAGAAGGCTGTCAACAACCAGCTCGCCGCCTTCCTTGAAGCCAACAAATCCCTCGACTCCTCACAGTCCGGCTTCCGAGCCAAACACAGTACTGAGACCGCACTCATCGCAGCAACAGACGACATCCGAACTCTACTGGACAATGGAGACACAGTCGCCCTCATCCTCCTCTCCGCAGCCTTCGACACAGTCTGTCATAACACCCTGTTACAACGACTCAGAAACATCGGAATCCAAGGAAAAGCACTGGAATGGATCACCTCATTCCTTGCCGGAAGAACTCAGAGAGTACGCCTCCCACCATTCAAGTCAGAGTCCACTGAAGTCATCTGCGGCGTGCCACAAGGATCCTCACTCAGCCCCACCCTCTTCAACATATACATGAGCCCCCTCGCGACTATCGCACGCCAACACAACCTCAACATCATCTCATACGCGGATGACACCCAATTGATCCTCTCACTCACCAAAGACCCAAACATAGCCAAAACCAACCTACATGAAGGAATGAAAGAGGTAGCCGAATGGATGAAGCATAGCCGTCTGAAACTGAATTCAGACAAAACAGAAGTCCTCATCCTAGGCACCTCCCCCTCCGCCTGGGACGACTCTTGGTGGCCAGAAGCCCTTGGAAAAGCACCCATTCCGACGGATCACGCACGGAACCTAGGCGTCATCCTGGATTCCTCACTCTCGATGACCAGACAAGTCAACGCCGTCTCTTCATCTTGCTTCAACATTCTTCGCATGCTCAAAAAAACATTTTGCTGGATCCCCACCGAAACTAGAAAAACGGTCACCCACGCACTGGTTACAAGCCGCCTGGACTACGGAAACACCCTGTACGCCGGTACCACCGCAAAACTTCAGAAAAAACTCCAACGCATCCAGAACGCATCAGCCAGACTCATATTAGACATCCAGCATAAAGAACACATTTCTAGTCACCTGAAAGACCTCCACTGGCTCCCCGTCAATAAGAGGATAACCTTCCGCCTCCTCACCCACGCACACAAAGCTCTTTACGAACTTGGACCCGAATGCCTCAATACACGTCTTTCCTTCTACACCCCCTCCCGCCTGCTTCGCTCTTCCAACCAAGCCCTCGCTGCGATTCCCCGCGTCAACAAAACCACCATGGGAGGAAGATCATTCTCCTACCTAGCGGCCAAAACCTGGAACTCACTTCCCATTCACCTTCGCCTCACTCAAAACCACCTAGCATTCAGAAAGCAACTTAAAACCTGGATATTCGAGAAGTAATTCCCCACCCCTCCTCAAGCGCCTTAAGACCCTCTGGGTATGTAGCGCGCTATATAAATTTATTGACTTGACTTGACTTGACTTAATACTTTTAAAAGCTATTTTTATTTAAAACATCAACATTTGAAGTCTCCAGTTTCCATTACTGGATTTGCCATTTTGGTGTGAAATTGTTCAATAACCTCATAAGAGCGTCGAACATTCAGCGCCCAGTGCTGAACGTTCGAAGAACGAATGCTGGCCCGTCGGCCAACGGTCGTGCGCAGCACTGGCAAGGTAGTGCGCACGACGACCGTTGGCCGACGGCAGCACTTAAGGGGTTAAACATTCTCTATTTCTATAAATTGGAGTGGGATTTTTATTGTGTTGTGTTTTTTACTTTTTAAGTGTTTTGGTACTTCTAAATGCTATACACTTTTTTTTAATTTTGGAAATGCCCCCTATTTCAAGGTCACCATTTTGCCTTTCTCAGCCTACATTTTGCTGAATTTGGTGTTGTTGGCCTTAGGACTCTGTGCAGTTTGCCACTGCTAACCAGTGCTAACGTGCTTGTGCTCTCCTCTAAACATGATAATAATGCCTCATTCTTAATTGGCATAGGTATTGTACGTTGCACTATATATGGCCAGAGAGTTTAAATTAACTGCTACTAGTGGGCCTGTAGCACTGATTGTGCCTGCAAATTAACTCACTTTTCAACCATGTCTCAGGTCTGCCATTGCAGTTTAAATTGCCATTTTTCCTGGCAATATAAACCTTTTGCAAGGCCCAAACCTTCCTTTTCAATATATTTAGGTCACCCCAAGAGTAGGGCCTGGACAGCCCAGTGGGCAGGGTACAATGTATTTAAAAAGCAGGCAATGTACTTTTATGTTTTAACTGTCCTGGTAGTGAAAAATGAGTACATTTGTTTTTCACTACTGCTTGGCATATAGCTCCCATAGGAAAATATTAAGATTACCTCCAACCTCCAACTGAGTTCACGGTATCAGAAGTCTATAATGTCATTTCCAAACTTGCTTCAGGTAAGGCCCCGGGCTTGGACAAACATCCGGGGGAACTCTTTTAGCAGGAACCGAAAATCTGGGGCACATATTTCCAGATTTTGTTCAATGCAATTTTGAGAGGCATGACGGTCCCACGTACTTGGCTGGGCGCAGAGATAGTGCCCCTATTTAAAAAGGGCTCTCCTATGATCCCCTCCAACTACAGACCGATCAGCCTCATCAACGTCCCCCAGAAGATTTTTGTTAGACTAATTCTGGATCGGTTGCAGAACTGGATAGAGGAGTCTGCAATCCTCAGCCGCTATCAGGCGGGGCTTAGGGAGAATACCTCCACTGTGGGCCAACTCTTTCGCTTACAGCTTCTTTTTTGGAAAACAGTGAGAATAGAGGGTGGCAGCCTCTATATGGTATTCGTGGACCTCCGCTCTGCTTTCAACCTCGTTCCCAGGGGCAAACTCTGGGCAGTCCTCCTTGATCTTGGCATTCCCACGGACCTTCTGCCTATTTTGATGAGGCTACATGAGGCCAAGTAAGATGTGGGAAAATTGGCACACTCTTATCCAGATTCCCCGCTGGCAGGGGGGTAAGGCAGGGTTGTGTGCTTGCACCAACCCTGTTGTGCCTCTATGTCAACGGAGTAAACAAGCACCACAATGGTGTTCCTTATAATGACGCTCCAAAACTGGCAGGGAATACGGTCCCGGGAATCATGTTTGCCGACGATACTCTCCTGCTGTCTAAAACTCCCATGGGGGTACAGAGAATATTGAGCAGTTTTCAGGAATTTTGTACTATCCGAGGTTTGGAGATCAATTCTTTAAAAAAATAAATTTATGATCTTCAACCCCCCCAAGAACCACTCGACCAAACCCTACTCTAGGGACTACATCTTTGGAAAGACTATCTTATGGCCACAGTTAATGAAAATCTTACATGGGGCCCCCAGCAGATTAAGTCACAGTTAAAACTGGCCCAACTCTCGGGTGGCATTCTTAAACTCTCCAACAAATCTACAATTAAACCTCTTAGCCCTCTCATGGAGGTCTATAAGGCTCAAGCTTGGGGTGCCATTTTGTATGGGGGTGAATTGTGGGGCTACTCCGTCAGGCCCAAAATCACCACAGCTGAAAATAAATTTTTACGGGGGCTAGTAGCTCGACCGTCCAGTACCCCACTTCTTCCCTTAAGGTTCGACCTGGGTATCAGGCCAATTAAAGAAGAGTTAGAATTAAAAACCCTTGTGATTGTGGCGTAGGCTCTGGGTTACCCCGGAGTTGAAACAATACAGAGATGAACTCAAGGAGATTATGACATATACAGGTTTGGCGAACTTTCCTTGGCTTGCACACATAAGGAAAGAAGCTATTAGGCTAGAAATCACCAACCTATGGGCCGAACCAGAGCAGGGCTGCCCAAAAATCTCGCGCAAACACCTAACAAATATATTCCGTGCGGATAGATTTGATGCTGTACAACGCAACCCACAGATTGGTACTACAGCAGCTTCCTTTCTCTTGGTTAAAGATAGCTATGCATTTGAGCAATTTTTGGATGACATCTACCCTGCCCTAGCAAAAAAACTTTACGTCCAGTGGAGGCATGGTGTATTGCCGCTGCGAGCATTCACCAGTAAGTGGTCACCCTCGGCACTGAAAAACTGCCTAGCATGTAAATACGATATCCAAACAAAACAGCACGTATTGTTTTTTTGCCCAGGGTATCACAAGGCCAGGAACTACTGGCTAGTCCCCCTATGCAAAAACTTAGGCCTTCGACAATGCATGCAGGCATTTAGAATACTAAAAACCGACACAACTATTGAAATTGTATTTGCCCTTTCAAAATATTTGGCTGCTATGTGGCATAAGCACAGGCGATTAATTGTATGACGATCCACCTGCATTTTCAGCCTGTGGCCTACTGTTTCCTCCCACAATTTACATGTTTTTAAAACTGGTATTTGAATTTATTTATTGTTTTAACAATTTTAATTTTAATTGTGGCCAAAACTCATGAAATGCCTCTAACTGACTGCTTGTATGGAAAAACTCTGCTGCGATTGTCAAATATATTATGAACTTTGATTCTCACTTACTGTGTACTGGTTTTATAATCTGTTTCTTTTATGGCACACTGCCGAAATAAAGATCTTTTTGACTTGATTACCTTATTACATTTTATAAGCGTAATTTCCAAATAGAGAGATATAAATGGTTCACGTTTGGTGTCTCTGGAATCCTAATTTAAAATCCTAACTTATGGTTGAGCCGGATTTTAAAATACAATTGTGAGAAAGCCATTTTTAGAAAGATTGGCATTTTCTTGCCTTAGGTATTGGTGTCTGGAGTCTGTCTCTGGTCACATGTCTGGATTTAGCTGGCAATGGGGCTTTACATATTCCTATTAGACAGCCACACACAATAGGAGCTTAGTGCGACTGAGTGGGCCAAAACTGGCAACGCATACCAGAGCAGAATTGATGCATCTCCTTGGCTGAGTGGTGCATCCCTGAGAAGTACTGATGCATCACTGCTGCTGCATGGATTTGACCCATCACAAAAGGCCCACATAGCTGCAAAAATCTTGTGAAAATCCTTGAAACCGACGCATGCTCGGAATGCGCAGTGCATCCACAGCTCAGGCAACGATGATGAACTCCGCATCACAGCCTTCCAGCTCCTCGAAATAGACGCATCGCCAGCTGCGTGCCACATCCGCAACACCAGACTTTGCATCAAAAACCCTGTAATGGAACCCTAAGCGAAGATGCAACAGACCCTCGAACCCCAACCTGGCCGTTTGTCGGACCTGATGCATTGCGTTGACTGCGATGAGCATCTTTCACACAGATCCACAGAATTATCCGCAACCAGGATTTAAGGTTCTCTGTTCATCTGACCTAGCTGGGTCCTGTATAGGGGTGGCCGGAATTTGCGTAATCTCGTTACGCTAATTTCATGGAAACGGTAAAAAATCGCCGTGAACACGCAGAAATTCAGCGAACACGCAGAATTGCATGTTCACAATGCTTTTTTACTGTTCGCAATCGCTGTTTGCGTGCTCGGGGAGAAATATTTTGCGACAGGCATCTGAGAACGCGAACAAGCAAAAAATTTTGCAAAGTCGCGGAACGTATAATTTTGGGCAATTTTGCGTTCTCCGCAGAACGCGAAATTACCTAAATTCTGCAAATTCCGGGAGAGGAACGGAATTCACCAACCAGGCCTAGTCCTGTAGCCTGCCCGCATTTCATCATGGTCATCCTGAACTTGTTACTTTGTCCCAGTTTGGCGGGACCAGATATCCCCAGTAGTGCCTTTGTGCTTTTGGGCACTATTTTAACTATATACTTTAAAATTCAATATCTCCAGTTCTACTAATTGAATTATTGTCATTTCAGTCATGTGTTATTTATTCAAACCTACAATATGTTTCTAAACCTGTTGTGGGATCCTTTTTTGGTGTGGTTTCCCTATTTTACTGTTTGAAGTGTTACACAAATACTTTACACATTGCCCCTAAGTTAAGCCTGACTACCCTGTACCAAGCTACCAAGGTGGTGAACACAGGTTGATTTGGGTTTCGTTTGTACCTTTCTCTGACAAGGAGTGTGGTTGCTGCTTGACCAGAGCCTACACCCATCGACCAACAACCCAATTTCTTTTACCAGGAATCATCTTCAGGTTTAAATCATTGAAACCTTTACTGGACCTAACAAGGCAATGTGCTATTATTACTTGTGTTGGAATCCCATCTTCCCTAATAATCCTCTTTCTCGTTGGAGCACAATACTGGCTCACACAACTATAAGCAAACATAAAATATGATGGTTTGAACTCTCAACGTAAAACATCAGCAGCCTGGAAATCAAATGCAGCCCTGGAAATAAATGTCAAGCCTGCCCCATTCCATTTTTTTTCTGTCCCTCGTCTATTCATTCTCTTTTATTCACCCTCCTCTTTCTTTCTGTCACCCCTCAAGCCCTCCTCTCACTACCATCTTAGCCTGCCGAAATTAACCCTAGTATGTTGGAAGTGTTACAAGAGTGCTATTGACTGCTCTGAGCCATCAAAAGCCAGCATCTGATCACTCCAGCTTCCCTAGGAAAATGCATGATAGAATAAATGGTTAGTCTGGACTTGATCACTGGTCTGCAAAGCATAGCATTTTGAAAGACCAAGTCTCGTTTTTTATTCCTTTGTCTTGTTTTTTGTTTCCAACAGTGCTTTCAAGCACAGTTACAATCATGTATGGAGGATATGGACACACGGACACTGAAACACTGTATGGAAACTGCAGCCCATGTAACACGATGCAGAAGATATTTAACTACTGCATTTCAGAAAGCAACACACTTAACATGGCAACTTTGAAAAAAAAGCGTCTTTAGACAATTGGTAATGATAATGAAGAACTGTGTAAATAACTTTCTGAAGTGTTGAAGCACTAACTAAACTGAACACTGAACAGATGCAATAAGGTATGTGAATTTGCTAAAACAATATAAAAAAAGAACTACATCTGCCTTAAAACATTACTTCTTTGACTGGTACCCCAAGCTTGTTACAACACCCTACTTGTTAAATCACAAGTAAATGATCTTACCATATATTTTAGCATTATGCCTGGTGTATACAGACACAGGATAGGTATGCTAATATATAAACATCAACAATATATAATAGACACAAACTGTAGATAATACAACTGACAGACTATTGTTGATAGAGGTCAATGTCTTTATGTCACCTCTAACTGTGCTCCTGAAGTAATTAGAAAATCAGTTTTCGACAAGGTTGAACTTGGCTTTATTTTGGGACCTTTCTATTGGTCTTCATCAAGATTGTGACCTCTCTCACCATTAGCCTTGCCTTCTTATTTCCTGCATTGGTGTTTAACCGAGAAATGGTGACATGTGTGTTTCGTCTCTTCCAGGGACGTGCCTGAAAATGCATACCTTCCTTACAGGGGTTAACTGTAATTACATTATTAGGAGAAAAATGGAAAATTGCTGATACTGAAAACACAATATACATAAGATGTCCGCAAAAGGGGAGAGATCTCCCTCATGTCCCTCAGGGAAAGATAGGAGATGATGAAAAATATTTTATGGCTTGAGAAGAGTTGAGAACAGTCAAGGAAGTCTCCCATAGTGAGCAAAGCCCAAACAAAGAGGAAGAGATGGACCAGAAAGTGGAGAAGCCTCAGGATGAGGAGGACTACATGCTATAGCTTTAGTACACAAAATGACCTTTGAGAGTGGTCTGATTGCCAAAAAGCTTGATGTATAAAGCCTACTTATTGTAGAGTTTATAGTAGGATCTGAGAAAAAGAGGAAAGCTGACTACTAGGCTGCCAAGACAAAGGAGACATTAGCTAAAGAAGAAAGTAAATAGCTCATGCAGAAAGGTTACACAAAATTTACCAGGCGTTGAAGTGCCTTCAGCTTTATGACCAGCAACAACCCCATCATGAGAAGAACTTCAGGCAACAAGGTAAAGCAAGAATATGGATTACTAAGGAGGAGTTATGAGATTTATGTTATTGGTGGAAACATAGTTGCTTGGCTGCTTTTAACCCTGGGCCTCATCTGCCGAAGATGAAAGCTGTGAATTAGAAATGTTTGCCAAATTTTTCTCCGGGGAACCTGTGAGAGACAGGGACTGTTGGTGAAATCCGGCTGTCAAATCGCGATCAGAGTCGCATTATTGGTTTGCCCTGCTGATAGAGATCTGACTTTCAGAAACGTTTCCAAGACCAAATATAGAGGGCTTCATTGGGAGTAACGCCGAGCAGCAGCCCATGACAAAACAGATTTGCAGTCAGAATCTCTGAATCTTGTGATGTGCAGAAAGGTTGCCATTCTCAAAGCGTTTCCCTTGCATAAGAATGCACCTCGCAAAATTGTAACTTCTGAATGCTAATCACACTAGTCATTCTCAAATTCACGTTTGCATGCTGAAGTGTTTGCCATCTATGTGGGTGAAAGTAAACAGACTCATTTGAATCATCTACAGTGTCTACTAATGATGTGTGGGAAAATGGAATCAGGTTTTTCCCAAATGTGGGATGATATGCAAATGTCTTCAAATTTCACAGTGGCTGTGAAGGAAGGAAAGAACACCAATAGAAACTCATTTTCATGAATAGGAAAAATTGTTTTATTTTAATTTCTCAAATTTTCTATCCCTGCTTGAGCAACATTTCTGTACTGGCAAGATTAGTGGACATAGACATATCCCACATATATATATGTCAAAACCATACAATTCCACAAGTAGGCTAATGGCAAACTGTTGGCAAAACTCACTCCAGAACAAACCCATTAAGACCGCTGATAGCATGTTGAGTTTAATAACTAGCAGGCTGCAACAAAGTATTATTATGCGGCACAGTAGAATGCAAAGTGACAATGTAAAGTAGCACCTCTCTTTACTAAACAACCTTTCTTAAATAAATAAACAAAATGGTAGGTTTACATGTTAACTGATATGCTCTTTTGTCTGTTTTTTTAGTTAAATGAATGAGGTTACTTGTCTATATTTGATGCAGAGCCTTTACATCGAAAGCTGATGTAAAACATGTAAGCATGTAAGAAAACGATCAGATGAAGCCAACTACACCCACTCCATTTGCATAAAATCCTCCCTCCAGCAGCAAGGTGATTCATAATAATGACTGACTAGAGTGGTTTCCATAGCTTTGAACAGGCATGTCTGTTGATTGATGACATTTTTGTCAAACTTGAGGAGAAATGGTAGAGAGAGCTACCAGAAAATGCACCCATTGATTATAATTTGCTTCATTTATAACTACCACATTGTCACACTTACATTTCCTTGGAACTCGGTTTGACTTGTCAGAATTAATAACAGAAAGGCTCATTTTAGTGTAGGCTTGGAAATATGAATTCACATAGGCGCTGCACAGGGCTACATTTAAACGTGTAATGTGACAGGGTGCCTTTTGGGGTAGATTTATGTTGTTCAGTTGGTTGGTTTCGGGATGTTCATGTATAAATATGGTGAAAGGTTATAATTTTAATATCCTATAAGCAAACAACAGACGGCCTGATTATGCAGTGTGAGGATCTAAGAGGCTGCACGCATTGAGAGCCACACATGTCACACAAAGAACTCGAACACTTTAAATAGTGCACTGCAGTAAACATGCAAAACCTGGAAACTTGATCTAACATGTTTTCAAATGTTGATCTAAAAAAACAGGTACTAGCGACATTTTCAGAAAAGAAATTACTTCATAGGAAAGTATACAGGAAATGGGTGTCATGATCATACATTGCAAGCAAATAGAAAGCAACATTTGAAAACAAACCGAATATTGACCAAATTAATTGTGAAGACAAGTAGTACTGTGTAAAATGATTAGACTGTAAGTGGAATATGTTAAAGGTTGCAAAAACATATTCTTGTTTAATTAAGACTCTTCCATTTTTGTGGAAAATTGCTCTAGACGTTTGCAATATCCAGGTGTACTTCAATAGATTTAGTGAATAAACTCCTAAAAATTTAATCATTTTGCTGAACTGATATCGTTAAAAAATGTATTGATGATGTAGTTCACAAACCCTAGTTTGAGGATTTTATAATGCTTCACAAAGGTCATGATTTAAAGGAGATTTTTTTTAGTAAATGAAAGAAATGTGTACAAGGAAAGTTCTACAATTGTACACTCCCATTTGATAATAATTGATCTGATTAAATAAAAAAAGGCAAATCAGGGCAATATTTTTGCTAGCACGCATTACTGGTAAAATACATAACTAGCAGAGAGGAAAGGTCAATATGCAATGCCTGGAAGAGAAAGTATACACAGGTAAGCTAAGAATTTCAAATGAGAATGCCATACTGCTGTACCAATTCTCAACTCATTAGTGGTAAATTTCCATTACAGACAAAAGAAACAAATATAGGGTCTCTGTGGTAAGTGCATCTCCTTGCCCTTACTATGGTAATCACTGTCACATTGAAATAACTTATTTGTCCTTTTAGGGACTTTTTAAAAAGGATGTTGCTGCATACTCAGGAACGTGCTGGCGTAGTGCATCATAACAAAGTTCACATTGCTGCATGTTCCTGCAGCCAATTTACCATGATACTGTTGACCTTCTGCAGGTTTATATTTATCCTTCAAGCCTACAATAGATTTCATTGATTATTGTGATTTATGTGCACATTCCTGCAAACATGATTGCTTTTTGACACAGTTTTATCATCAGAAATACTTCAGATTGCAGAATTTGATTTCTATAAAAGATCGCAAACATTATCGTTTTCTGGACCCTCTTGTAAACAGAAATATTTTTAGAGGAATCAAATTAAAGCACTATTGTTCCAAAGCTGCTCTAGAATGCAGGACCGTCTAATGGATTCAGAAAGTGACATTTTGAAACGATTGTTAGAGTTCAAGGCCTGCAATATAGCAAAATGGGAGCATGGTTCTGTGTTTCACTGGTAAACACTCGCATTGGATGTACCCAGCTCAGTGAAGACTGAGGGCCATATTTATTACTTTTGTGGTGCATGGCAGCAAAGTGAGTCACTTTTGGTGCACTGACCTGAGTCACAGGAAAAGGGCAGGAATGTGCGATTTTATCTAATGCAGCACATTGCTGTCCTTTTTCCTTGCACTGACACCGTTTTGGCAGCCTAACGTCAAAACAGTCACCCTTGCACCATGGAGCTAGGGTGTCTGTGTTGTAGGCAGGATTGATTTTGTACAGGATTGGGCACCTTCCTCCACAAAAACAATCCTCAGAGGCTTTTTTCACTTTCTATGTGTGCTTCAGAAGGCGTCTGTGCCTCTACGTGGCTTCATAAATCTGACTTAGAGATTTGTGCCATGCATGTATCACATTGCGTGGTGCAAACGTGATGCAAGCGTTCCATAAGTATGCCCTTGAGTATGTGTTTGTTTTGGAATAAACATGCTCTGTCCAGTGCATGCGCATTGCAACCTGAGTTTGTGCATGAGTTGGAGAGGACACAGTGGGGATACATGGTACAGCAGTTCAGTCACCAAACCCTTTTATCAGTGACCACACCCACTTTCGTGGAACTTTTTAAATCATTCTTCATAATGCAGAGTGAGATACTGTGAAATCCAAAATAAGTTAAACAGGATCCAGTAGTAACAAAAAGAGGTTTATTCTCCAAGGCACAGTACCCTCCCCTGCAATTGGCAGATACAGAATGACCAGGTTCTTTTTCTGTTTAGAACCAATGCAAAACCTGACAGGTGCTGGAATCAAATATACACAGAGTCTTAAAGGGACAGGGACAAAGGACAACAGTACATAATGTAACAGATACTGACAAAGTAGATCTGACCATTCTATCAGGGGAAGATTTTTTTTAAACTTAGTGCAACTATGAAGCCATTCAAAGTCTTGGTAAAGTATTTACTTTCTATTTATTTGTACTGGAAAGTTGCCTTTTTTGTAAATAGCCCTTTGTGCTGCTTTGCCCTATATTGCAAGCTGTTTTTCCATGGGTGAGACTTGGACCTTCCAAGGCTGCTACTGAATGTTTTTGACGCAAGGCCAGATCCAAAAAGATTGTCAGACTTGGCTGTGCATCAAAAAATAACACCTCCTTGAGCCAGGCACAAAGTTGGAGACATGTATTAATTTCAATTAATATTTCACACAAAGCATCAAAGAATAGGATTTATAATGCAAAACCAGATCCAAAAAGATTATGAGAATTGGCTTTGCATCAAAAAGAATATATCCTTGAGCCAGGCACAAGTCCAAATAATGTTTTAATTTGTCCTAACTTTTCAATCAATGCATCCAAGAACAGAATGTTTTACTTAATGAGTATATTTTCCCTATGAAATCCATGCTAGGCACCTTGCATACACCTTTGTACTACGGTGCCAGTGTTTGTTTGTAGTACTAGGCAGCCTTAAAGTGCACCAGTACAAGGAAAAAGAGCATCAACTGGCCATATTTAATAAATATTGCTCTGCAAAACTTTGGCTGCTGGACTGCTTTGCACTATTTCTTTGTAAATATGTACCTCAGTGTCCTTGTATATAAACTCAAGCCTAACTTTGGAGGGAGGCAGAGAACCACACACAGGGTCTCTAGCCTAATGACCTGTGTGTAACCTCTTCAGTGACACAGAGCCTGCATTCAATGCTCTTCTAACCATTGCATGTGGCACAGAAGCAGAGGCACATTCCACATTCAAATGCTCCAAGCAAATGAGAGAAGGCTCCTTTTCAGCTTTGCAGTTGCAAAATGTGCACCTGTGCAATGTCTACTAAAGAGGAGGTCACCCAAGCATCTATGACCTTTTATGTAGTGTAAATATGTACATAAACCAGGCAGTTTTGATATACAAAACAGACAAAAGGTGATGGGATATGACCAGGTTCCTTATCCAAAGCGGGCGGTTTAACATCAGAAGCCTCAGAGATGGCCCTTTGTAATATTTAAAGGTCATAAATATACAGTCAAAGTTGATTTTACGCGTTACAGTGTTATCTGCACAGGCAACATAGGGTTTATAGACTTAACTGCATCCAGGCACATCACCAGGAATGTAGAACGGACACAAGCCACTACTGAAGGAAAATAAGTCCACCTACTTATCTGAAGAAAGTAATTGAAGATGAACCCTTAACATTATTTTGTAGTGCAGAGGTCCAAGAGAAGCAAACATTTGGCAACTCATGAGTTGTCTCTCATACTCTTATTTTCCCAGAACCGATATGGATTTGAGTGATACCTCAAAATGTTCTTCTCTAGGAATTTGAGCCCAAGCCCAGAAGGCAGCAGTATACCTGTCCTGAAATTCTCACAGCTGTACATTCATAACGTACCACATTGACCCACTATGCATCGCACACTAGTACAGCATTGTCTTTATATCAGACTCCATTCAAGTATCTCTTATAAATACCCACCCCCTGCAAAGTGGTCTCTTCTGTCCCCTCCCCTTGACCTGCTCTCTTCCTCTCTGAACAGCACCCTGGCATGCCTTGGTATCTCTTGGTCCTGTACCCATAGCCTTTCTTCTCTTTATGGCTGGTGCTTGCTGTGCCCCCTCTCTCTCTCTTTTATGCCCACCATAACTTCTCAGTTTGGCTTGCCTTTGTGCTGTTTCCTGCTTCTGTGCTACACCTCAGCATTGGGTTTATAGGAAATTCACAGCAAGATATACAATTCACGCATATTTACCTATTGGGTTTTACTGGAGAAATTGGTAGACACAGAAATTTTCACAGGATAAGTACATTTAACTTCACAGATTATCTTTATTCAGTGATTTTATAAAGACATAATTACTGGCAAAGCACAGCCAGGAACCGGAACATGTACTTAAAAATGATGTTATATGGATGCAGAGTTTTTTAAATTAAATTAAGTCTAAATGATGTATGTTAATATAGTGTGTCATGTGCAGCTATCAGTCAAATGAATATAGTAGAACTTTTGTTGGTAAAGTTACATTGTGAACGGTTCAACAGTTTGAAAAACCGAACGTTGCAGGTACTGGAAACATATCCACCAAAAGGTGCATTGAAATGAGACCTACTTTTCTGAACTTCACAAGTAACATTACCTTGGGTAAGTAGGTTCTTTCAAAGTTAAAAATGTAGGATTGAATGGTGTCGCCATGGCACCAATAAAGAGCACTTCAGTAAGAATCTGATTTGTAGCTGATCAAGAATCCGCACCATTCAAAGCTATTTAAAGTCATGAAATTAAGTTTATAGCTTAAAAGGCTGCGTTTAAGCCTTTCTGAAATACCCATGGGCATACTGGCAAATGTAAATGATGTTAGTACTGCATAATTTTATGTCACAACTTCTGTTTAATTTGAAGCGATGGTTGCAGGTGGAGCCCACCGGCACTCATTTTTGGGAACCAGCACTTATTTTTCTTCATCATACTGCCACACAAAACAAGAGAGAGAAAAATACAAAAGGGACAAAGAAGAAGGAAAAGAAAGACAGAAAAACAGTGGTAAAGGGAGAAAACAGGTGAAAAAGAGTAAACAATAGGGGTAGGGTAAGCCTGGTGGTGGATGAAAATGGTAGGAGGAGGAATCAAGACCGCATTAACTTGATGTTCGACATCCCCAATATTTGAAGCAAGCGTTTGACAAAAGCATTGGGAACCAGCACTTATTAGTTTACAAACTACGCACAAACAACCGATTAGCACTATGCTATAGTAAACCCCAAGCAAAGGTTGGGAGTGGGAGGATCAAGTCTCAGTTTACCGTGGCCGTTTATGAATGCGTACTAACTCCTCAACTTGTCAGCATTCACAATCCTCTCAGACAATTTCCCACCCTGGTAACAGTCAGAGATTTGGTCCAGCTCAATTTTGGGGTGCAAAGGGGATCAAAGTATCCTCCATCTCTGCTAGAATGCACATTTTCACTAAAGGAGAAATAGGATTTCCCCATGGAGTGAAAAAAGTAAAAAGGAAAAAAATATATTTTGCTTATTGGTTTCCATTCCCCAATGCAGTGTTATGCCCCGCGTATAACTCTACAATGGGATAATAACAGATGTGACCTTGCCAGTAGTACACTTACAAAGTTGTGATTGGTGCATCTCACCAGGTGTACTAATGTGGGAGTTTGTTCATTCCAAAAATTAATTCATTTGCAACCATGGGCAGCATCTCTACAGATGTAAAGCTACAATTTTTCTTTCTGAATTACTCCCAGTAAATTTGCTCTTTGTGCAGGTGGAGTGCCTCAACGGATGGTAATGTGCATATTTCCAGCACTTTTTATCTTCCACAATTGGCTCATGGGTCTTCAAAATTTGTTCAGAATTGGTCTGTATTACATTGCGTGGTAGTCAACTTACTCTTTCAGAGTACTTATCAATCCATTTCTTCTGAGTCTTGAAATATAGCTTTAAGGGGCATGGATCAGATAGAAGCTTCCGTCCTAGGAATGTAGCCAGAGCTTGGTATTAAAAGGATAGCTCAAATGTTATTATGAATTATTTGCCTAGGAAAGCCAATTCTCCATTTCAATGCATTCAAATCCTTTGTTGGGTATTTAGGAATAAGCTTGTGAATAGACAAAGCGGCTTACTAGCCAATCAGGTGATGTACTATGATGACCAGATGGTTATTCTAGGCGGATAAAAAGACATTTTTGTCTTCAGTACTGCAAATGCCAGTTCTGTAATTTAGCGTGCCAAAATAATGATAATAAAAATGTAACTGGAACTGTTTCTGCTTTACAACAGATGGCACAATGGTTGCCCTTTGCAGAGGTAATCTCATTGGCAAAAATTCTCAGCACAGAGATGCTGGCCATTCAGCTACTTCCAAATAGGTACAGAAAATATGTATCTAATTGTGAGACATTCCATGCCTACCATTACTTTCAAAATTGGATAACATTTTATGATGTCAGATATGAATGCATTTTGGGTGTTCTTGTAAATCGTTACCTTTGGCGATGCTGGTGCTGCACCTGCCCACTGCACTGGAAAGTAAAACTACATTTTAAAACAGCATTAACTAAAACAGTTGGTCTGCCTTGAAATCTCCACCACATACAAATAAACACCAGCAAGTGCTTTTTGCATCTATTAAATTTACAAATTGCTGTTATTAAAGTCAGGCCTATTGGCTTTGACGTAGCAGAGAAACAATGGAATAAAATATTGCTCTCCATCAGAAGGCATATAGGAGATAACTAATTGAATGTGAGAAACAATGTAACCATTCAGGCCAATTATTAGATGCATAATATTCTATCATATATTACAATGGAAGCATTTCCTAAATGGTGGAATAGTCCTCTGGCAGAAGTCGAAGCCTACTTTATGCACACTTTGTACAAGAGTCTATGTAGACAGCTGCACTGTCAAGACAGTCTTTTCAATTAATGACAAATTTTAACAATCAGCTCATTACAGCAACAATACACAAAAATAATTGTCTTTTTTTAAGTGAATTGTTGAATAAAGAGGTTGTTTCACAATTGCTTGCAGTATTTTTAGACTGCCCTTGAGGGTGAACAGTGGTGCAGAGTCTCAAAATAGCCTGATTGACTTTAAACTTTCTTTACTCCACCCTTGGATAGATGATTTAGGGACTTTGCCCTCTACAGTTTCCAAATATACAAATTGGCCATTCTATATGATCTTACTGCTTTGGCCTATTTGTGCAATGAATGTACTGTTTATAGTGCCACCACCGAGCCCGGTATGCCCGATATCATAGTCCCACCATGCTCTTTTCCACTAGGGTGGGGAGGGAAAAAGGGGTTCCGGCTAAAAACAAAAACGCAGGTGGTAGGTCCGATGGCACCTTGCAGGACTACATATAGATGCCATGTGCCCAGGACACTACTGTGTCAGAGAACAGTCTTCCACCCTAAGACATGGAATTTTTCTACTATCCAGCAGTTATGTCGCGCTTGGGCTAGCAGAACCTACTATGCCAACTAAGTGTAGCAGATGTTATACCTGATTTTGGACTGTATATAATTTAGCGCTAGACAGGGATCAGTAGTTTTGAATGCTGGCAACTCAGTAATGAGATTATAACAGTCAACAGTACTTGTGTTCCCCAGGGATGGGTGAGTGGGAGAATTGTGTTCATAGAATGTGGGTCCAAGTGGTTATGATTGTTGGTCTTCAGATGGTTCTGGGTGGTGGCACATCCCAATAAATGGGGTTGAGACCATCCCTAATACTGCAACACGGTGAGGCTGCATTTTTGTCAAATTAATTGTTTGCTGTATCCTGTATCTCAGCATGAGCAAGTGTTGCCCCTTCCATGTCCTTTCACAATAGTAAGTGTACTTCACAAAGATTTACCCTTGGTCGTTACAGCTTCTCAGCATCCCTCCTCCTGCCATAGTTGTACAAAGCAAAAGATAACCCATCCCCTCACAGCGGCTCTCTGGACAATCAGAACGTTGTGGCAAACTCTCTAAGAAACGATTTGTCATTTGGCAAGATTTTAAGTCTAGAAACAGGGTCCCAGTTTTTCAAAGTACCCTCACTGTATGATACCGATGAAGACGTTTCTTCTCAAATCAAAGTTACTGTAGTAGGAATTTAATTTGCAAATTAGGCACTTTAGCAGTTAATCATTAAAAGGTAATAAACTGAACTAAAATACAATGGCAATACAGTGGCAGATGGTCGAATAACCTATGTAAATCACTGCATGCGTTGGGAACACACAGAATGTTATACTCAGAAGTGTTTATCCTGAATTTTATCTTTGTGAATTTGACTCGTAAGTTTTAATTGTTGAATCCTTTAAATTTTTGTTACATTTATTTTTAAATGACATATGCCATAAGTCATATGTTTACTGTAATCAATTGATTAATACAATTAATGATATTTTCTACAACTAAATCAAATGCTACTATAGTAATGCATATGAGCAGATGTTGCGGGGTTCACCGTGCACGTGTGGATGATTGTATGGACTCAATTCAACTTAACCTTCACAAAAACGTATGCTAGTAATTTTCCACCACCCGCTACTATCTCATTTCTATCTGGTCTAAGGTGTTGAAGTATTTATTGGGTCCCCGACCGACCACATCACTAGCACAATAAAAAAACAACAACCACAACATATTTTTTACTACGTCATCAAAAAGAAATATCTGCATTCTTATTCTTTGCATCCTGCTCCCTAAGCGGTACCAGTGCTGTGCGCTCTGCTTTTCATCTCCAGAACTTCACTTTGTTCAGGATTGACTTTTATTTTCGGCGCCTGGTGGATCAACAAAACTCAAAAAAAGCAATCTGCATAAAAAAGCAATTCGGCTCTAACGGCTTCATTCTCAGGGCATTTTTTATCAATGATGCCAACAGAACGAATCCTGATTGAAGAATATAAGTTTACTTTGTATCTCATGAGAAATTTACTGAAAGGCACTTGCAAGTTTCTACATGTAAATTTAAAAGGAAATGAATACATTAATGGGACTACACAGGTGAAATAAAAGAATTACCCTAATTGAACAGCACAGCACAATCTATATACCTTTTTTCAAATGCTGTTTTCGTGCTGTATGCTTTTGTGGTACTAATATCTGATATAAATTGTTGGCACCTGCATTACAGGATTAATTAATCAGATACAGTGGGCCCAAAAACCATAATTTCGCCCAACCCAGTATATTGCTGAACCTGGCTTAAAGTCGGAAATTCCTGGTAAATTGTGGTCAGCGATAATATGATAATGCCAAGGCACAAATATATTTATGAAGACATTACAAATTAAAGCCGGCCAAGAGAAGAGAGGAACCAATTCAAGTAAAGATCTTATTTATTTTTTATTTTGAAAGTTTTATAGAGCGCGCACAAGTACCTAGCAGATATCAGAGCGCTGTACAAACAATAAATGTTACTCATACCGAGAATGAGAGCAGATCAAAACATATGTACAAAGCATATACTAAACATAGCATAATTAGGTGTAACATAAAAAAAAGTGTCTGGTGGGAGGGGGTGAATGCGTGTCTCGTCACAGGGTTTCAGTGTATTAATCATGTGAACTTGGCCATGAGGATGACTTTAGCTTCCTTTTTACAAAAAAAGTAGTGGAAGGGTTGAGTCTGGTTTCTGGGGGTAGGGCATTCCAAATTCTGGGTGCCATTCCAGAAATGGATCTGTTATAAGTTTTTTTCTTATGGAATTTTGGTGGTTTCAGTAGTAGTTTTTCAGCACTTCTTGAGGATCTGGACCCACCCGAGATCATCAATTTCTGTGCCAAATAGCTGGGTGTCTTGTGATGCATGGCTCTGTGTGTTCTCGCCTCCAGGGGTAGCCAGGTCAAGGATTGAAGGTCCGGGGAGATGTGGGAGGTACGTTTAGATCCAGTTATGAGTCTTGCTGCAGCGTTGATTGAGGCTCTGAGAGCTGCAGTTGATGTTTTGGGTAGGCCACAGAGAGAGACACATCGGTATTCCACACTGGGTATCAACAGAGCTTGTACTGCCTGTTTGAAGTCATTGTGTGGTAGGAAGGGTTTCATTTTCCTCAATGTGTTTATCTGGAAGTTGGCTCCCTTTGTAGCATTGCTGATATGTTTTTGCATGTTGAGATTACTGTCTAAAGTTATTCCTAGTGATTTCGCTGAGTCTACGATGGTAGGTTGAACGTTGAACGCTGTATTATGTTTGATCCAATCTTCCTTTTTGGGGATTTGACCCGCAGGAGCTATTAGTAGGAATTCGGTCTTTAGGGCATTCAGTTTGAGATGATTTTCTGCCAGCCAAGTTTGGGTGTTCCTAAGTAGTTTGACGTCTTCTAGGGTGTGTATCTTGAGGTATAGTTGTGTATCATCTGCGTACATGTGATATTGCACGTTAGAGGCTTGTAGAATTTCAGTGAGGGGTTCTAGGAAGATATTAAACAGTGTTGGGGATAGTGCGGATCCTTGCGGGACACCTAAAGATACTGGGACGGGTTTGAACAAGGTGTTATTGACTTTGTTGTGACCGATTTTGGAGAAATGAAGTGAACCATCTAAGCACTGCCCCAGACAGATCCATTCTGTGTTTCATAAGGTCTAACAAGTTCTCTTGTTTGACCGTATCAAAGGCCGAGGAGAGGTCCAGTAGGATGAGTAGACAGGATCTATTTTGGTCGAGTATTTGCAACGCGTCGTCAATGATGTGTGTCATAGCTGATTCTGTGCTATGGCCTGCACGGAAACCTGATTGGTGTTTGTTGAGAAGATTAAAGTGATCAATATGTTTCGTTAGCTGTAGGTGCATACTTTTTTCCAGAAGCTTGGCTAAGGTAGGGATATTGGAGATTGGGCGATAGTTGGTAAGGTCCGTGGGGTCTGCCGTGGGCTTCTTTAGAATGGGTGAAACCTGGCCTACTTTGAGGGTATCGGGAATGCATCCTTGTTGAAGTGAACTGTTTATGATCTTGGACAAGAGAGGTAGAAGCAGTAGAGTGAGGTCTTTAATTACGTTTGCCGGAAGCGGGTCAGACAGGTGGTTAGCTGGTTTCAATGCCCTGAGTATTTTGCCTATGGCATCTTCGGAGTAGCAGGTAAATGATGACCAGTCTGCATTATTTTTTGGGTTGCACTTTGATAGGAGTTGGCATGGCGCAGTTTGGGGAGCAGGAGGGATTTGTGTATTGGGTCTCGCGTATAAGGTTAGATCCTTTAGGGGGTCTTTCTTGATGGTGTCAGTCTTCAAGGTGAAGAAGGTGGAGAATTCTTCACGATTTGGCTGCCGGCATTCTAAATCTTGTGGACGATGAGGTGCCTCCTTAGTTTGAGTTTTGATCAGTTCAAAGAGCTTTTTGGGACGATTTCTTGCCTGATCAAGTTGGAGGCTGAAAATGTCGGCTTTGGTGCGCTTGATCTTTCTGAAATATGCGTTTCTTTTTGTCCTGAGGATCTTGAGGTGGTTGGCGGATGGTATTGATATCCAGGCCCATTCCGAGGTTCTGAGCGAATGCCTGTCCTCGTTGAGTATACCGTTGTACCAAGGTTTGGAATCTTTCAAAGAGACTCTGTTTAGTTGCAGAGGTGCTAACTCTTCTAATATCGATATCATGGTCGAGAGGTAGTGGTTGGTGAGATCATGTACTTTGGAAGATCCTGCGGGAGGCAGCAGTAGGTTGGAGCAGGAGGAAGGCAGGGTGTTGGGGTTGAGTTTTTTCAGGTCTCTTTTCCACACTTTTGGTCTTGTGGATTGCACTGAGTTCAAGTTCACCTTTTCCTTAATGGTGAAAGTGATGATATGGTGATCTGCCCGGTCGCAGGGTTGGATCGACTCTAGCTGAATGGAGTCTATTTTAGAGTTTAATAACTCCAGAATAGAACCTTTGTCGTGTGTTGGGATGTTGCAGAATTGCATTAAGTCAAGGTCAATAAGGAAATTCTTAAGACTGTTTACTGCTGTATCATTAGGATCGTCCCAATGGAGATTAAAGTCTCCAAGAAATATTTGGGCATTTTGTCGCCCCGTGTTTGAAGATACCATGTTCATGAAATGTTCAATGAAGGTGAGGTTTTCACCTTGTGGGTGATAGATGATGTGCAGAGAACAGACAGGTTTGCCCTTTCTAGTGATGTTAAGGCACATGTATTCGCATGACTGGAAAGAAGGGGAAATGGCTCTATTTAAAGAAATACTCATATGATATATGCAGGCTATACCTCTCCCGGGCTTATCAGCTCTGTCTCTATCTAGTCTGATGATGTTGTAATTAGGTGGGATTAAAATGTCAATGATTGGTGTGGAGGATTCTTTTAGCCAGGTTTCGGTTAGCATTATCAGGTCTGGCTCATGCGTGAGGATGAGGTCCGCTATATCCGCTGCATGTCTGACGACCGATCTACAATTTAGGAGTATACATTTGAGTTTGGGCGTAGTGATGGTTGAAGAAGGTTCCTGAGTGATAGGAATTCTTCTAAGGTTGTTGTTTGCGACGCTTCTAGTGTTTGGTTTACTGGTCCTATGGGGATTGGAGGTGATAGTACGAATCAGCGATGATGCAGGTGTGGTAGGCTTCATGGGAGAGGAGACATATGAACTCACCAGGGAGAGTAAATCGCTCTCTGAGAGCGGATTGGTGCTTCTAATTGGCCGAGATGAATTGTTGTAGGAGGGGACTGAGGGCCAATTGGGATGATAGAGCTTCATGTTCGTTGTAGGTTGGATTCTGGGCCATCTAGTTTTGGGGTGTCTTGTTGCTCTAATACCCCAAGGTTGTTTCGAGAAACGATCCTTGAGTCCTTGGAGTTCTTCTTTGATTTGATTCAATGAAATTATGATCTCATGTAAATGCACCTTTGCTAATGTCCGGGATTCGGGGAAAGGATTAGGTTTAGTAAAACCTATTACATTTGTAAATGCTTGTTAAAGAGTACAGCCTGACACTTGTGTCACAGCTCTCTCACTTTTCATCAATTTTTTCTTTCTTATGTGCTGGATGCCGTTATCATAGACTATCACGGTGGTCTTTCAAACTGATTTCTTAGAAAGATCCCCCTTCCTCGGCTTAGCCCTTTTCAGATGGGAATGCCCCTCTCAAAGATTTGAGATCTCTTCCTTGATTTGCCATACTAAAATGTCAGATGAAACCTATTTTTTCACGTCTTTAATGGTAGTCTCTGCCCTGCCCCTTGCTTCCTTTATTCCTTTCCCTCAAGTTGCTGATTGATCCAGTCCTTGCCGCCCCTAAGAATAAAGTGTTAGATAAATGTAGTCTGCTTTATCTTTGGCTGTTCCGAGAGCAAAAAGAAAATCACATGATTTCATTTCAAAGTCAGTTGCTAACAGGGTTGTGCTCTTTTTCAGAAATCTCAAAATGAGATTTTCCAAGGGCTCTTTTCTTTGAAGCTCCTTGTCATGGTTGCTGACATGGTTGGGAGCTGTGCAGAAAAGGTAAGTTTAAATTATGAACCGTGCTAGCCATGCGTCCGAAAGAAGCCGTTCAGCTATAATAATACCTTTTCTGTTTGAATATTAGGCCACTCTCACCATTGTCTGACAGCAAAATCTTTCCTTAGCCTTTGATTTTATTTGGAGTAGGACATTATGGTAAGCTGTGGCGATGATGTATGCATGCGTTTCAATAACAACTATTTTAGAACTGGGTAGGCTATTACAAGAGAGCACATCCCAAGTGCAGATACTTGTGGTAGAGTTGTGGATGACAAAAAGGGTTCCTTAATGTTCACAAGCATTAACTGATCACCATTTGCATAGGTCCATTAAACCCTGAAACAATTCATCTCCTACCATGGACCTCTTAATACCACCCCAATATAACATCGTCAGGTTAGACAGACCAAGGAATGTGGGAGGTGGCATAGCTTGCATTCACCGCTCAGAGATCGAGGTCGGCCAATTCCAATCTGACCCCTTAGACTCCTGCGAATACCTTGGGATCAATGTAAGAACACCAAATAATCAAAGCTGCATCTTACATGCATTCTATCATCCACCAGGAGAGAATGCAAAGTTCACAGAACAATTGATGGAGATCATAACGACTAACTCTAACTCGGATGCCAACAACATATTCCTAGGCGACTTTAACCTGCACTGGGATGACGGCAATGACAAACTGGTCAACTCGCTTAAAGTCTTCCTCAGTGAGCTAAAACTTATACAAGCTTGCAACCAACCCACTCACTCACAGGGAGCGACCTTAGACTGGATTATTGCAAGAAAGGATAAGGCATCAATCCTCGCTATAGACCCCTGTGACTGGTCTGACCATCACGTCATAACATTCGCGATACCGATAATGAAAAAGGGTAGGACCGTGCAACCACACAAGCTCAAGAAACTGATCCGAGACACAAAAGAGGCTAATATAGAACTACTGGTTGAAAGGTGTGAGAAAGATCTGAAACCACCTTACAATAAGCAAAATGTAAATGAGCTGACGGAGCACTATACAACCGTGATCAATAATATCGTCAATGACACCATGCCCCAAAAACTGAAAAAAGTCTCTGAGAAACCAAAAAATCCGTGGTTTAATGAATCATTGAACGAGGACAGGCGCAAACTGAGAATGGCCGAAAGGAAATGGAGACAACATCCCTCCTCCCCGGAGCTGAAAGCCCTCAGAAAAACTAGAAATGA
Source organism: Lissotriton vulgaris (assembly GCF_964263255.1). Taxonomy (NCBI): domain Eukaryota; kingdom Metazoa; phylum Chordata; class Amphibia; order Caudata; family Salamandridae; genus Lissotriton; species Lissotriton vulgaris. The sequence continues at coordinate 1,000,304,807 of NC_141689.1, forward strand.
ATACAATAAAAAGATAATCAACTCCAAAAAAGAATTTATCCGATCGGAATTGGACAGAGCCACAAACAGACCGCGAAAACTCTTCGAGATTTTAAAACAGCAGTCAAACAAACTAGCCAAAACGGTTCAAGAGAATACAAAAACTCCCATAAGCTGCGAGGAATTCTCCTCATTTTTCACGGAAAAATCCAAATTACTAGAGGTGGAACTAACCTCTCGACCCTTCCTCCACCTAAAAATGAGGCCAATGTCGCAACAGAAGACCTACAAACAAAAAATATGGCAAAATGGGACACATTTGAATTATATGGCCAGGAAAAACGAGAAAGGAAAATGCTTACATGAGCTGTGATCGCGCTACGCATTAATCTAAAAATGAAACGAAAGTCGGAGGACGAGGCTCGTCTCCGTTTAATAAGCTGGCTTACCGGGTGTAAAGTTCTCGTTGAATCCTCGATGGGATTCCGGTAAAGCTCGTTCGAAAATTCTTCCGCGTTCAGAGGTTTGAATGCGGGTGGAACGTTCCTATATTGTCAGGGTGAAACTGATTGGCCGGGTGTGTGCGTTGTGCCAAATGTTACCATTGGCTGCCCGAGAATCACGTGTTGTAAACAGTCCGTGACGATGTATTTACAAATCGAGTGTGTATTCGGAATGGAAGAATCTATATGTGATACTAGATGTTCACCCGGAGGGGTACAATACTGTGAGGGGGAATTATGGATGTGAAACGGGATTTTTAATTAAAGAAATTAAATAAACATGAGATTGAGATACATGGTGTGTGAATTCTAATTTGTGTCGTGAACTCATATCTATAAACTTTCACACCAGTAGCATATGAGCAAGTAACAAGGAAATTCATATTAACAAGTCGTGATCATACATTTATCTACAGATAGCAACTGAATTCCAAACGTTCATTAAGACCTCTTGGGATTGTGGATGACAGTCTATTGATCCAGTATAGTTCGCGTCTTAACAAGTATTGGTCATTGTCTCTTCCTGGAAGTGATGGTGCTATTTCCAAAATGCAAAACTTCAGTTGGCTGGGATTGTGGTGGTGTTCATTGAAATGAACTGCCACGGTGGATTTGCTAGATTTGAGGCGAATGTTACTGCGGTGTTCTGTCAATCTAGTTTTTATTTTTCTGGATGTCTTGCCCACGTATGGGAGTCCACATGGACATTTGAGCATGTACACTAGGTTGGTGCTGTCACAAGTGCCGTTGACTTTCAATTTGATTTTGCTTCCGCTGGAAGGATGGTTGATTTCATTCCCTCTGATAATGGAATTACAATTTCCACAATTATGGCAGGCCAGCGTGCCTTTATATGTAGTAGGAGTTTGCATAGTTTTTGGTTTCAATAGTTCTTTGAGGTTTCTCGTCCGTTCATATGCGAATCTGGGATTTGATGAAAAAATTCCCTTGAAATCGTCTTCCAAGGCCAGTAACGGCCAGTGTTTTAGTATGATTTTTTTGATGTTGTAACTCCTGGTGGAGTATTTTGAAATGAACACGGATCTCCGTTCCTCCCTTGGAGTGGATGGTATCAAAAGTTGTTGTCTGTTCATTTGTTTTATTCTTTCCACAGCTGGTTCCAGTATGGTTGCAGGGTATCCTCGGTCCTTAAATTTCTTAATCATGTTTTCTTTCTGCTCTTCATACAATTGTGTTGAGGAGGTGATACGTTTTACTCGTAGCAGTTGGGAGTAAGGAAGATGCTTTTTTAATGAAGGTTGGTGGAAACTTTGGAAATGCAGCAAGTTGTTTCTGTCTGTCGATTTCTGAAATACAGTAGTGTGTAATTTGTCTTGTTCTTTGATTATTAGTACGTCCAAAAATGATAATTGTTTGTGGTTGATGTTGTAGGTAAATTGGATCCGGTCATTGACATTATTGAGATTTTGAATTGCTGATGTTAGTTCGGTGGTTGATCCTTTCCACAGTAGAAAAATGTTGTCTATGTATCTTTTGTACAATATGAGATTGTCTTTCCATGATGGGTTATTGAGAATGTGCTCCGTTTCATAAAAGTGCATGAAAATGTTTGCATATGCCGGGGCGGCACAATTTCCAATGGAAGTCCCGTTACATTGTCCAAAAAATTCATTATTGTACTGAAAATAACTGTGGAATAATGTAAAATGCATTAACTCCATGATTAGCAATTTCAGATTTGTTTCGACCGTTTCACTGTTAATTAGTGTGTTCTCAAGTGCTGTTAGTCCTAAGTCGTGAGGAATTGAAGTGTATAATGCCTTCACATCAATGCTGGTCAGGATCATCTCAGTGGTGAATGAAGACTTGTGCTCTTCTAAAATGTTCAAAAAGTGGGTGGTGTCCTTGATGTATGTCGGAATCTGTTGTACTAGTGGTTGTAAATGTTTGTCAATGAATTTTCCTACTGGTTCATGGATTGAATTGACTGTAGAAACAATTGGCCGGAATGGAGGAACAGTGGGGTGCTTGTGTATTTTTGGAATCATGTAAATGTAGGGTACTGATGGATTTTGTTTGATGAGGTATTCTTTTTCTTTGTTGCCAATAATTCCTGTTTCAACAGCTTTTAGAATGATGGTAATCAGGATTTTTTTGTATTCGTTGGTTGGGTCTCCTCTCAATTTCATGTAAGTGTTGTTGTCGTTCACATGGTCTTTTACATTCGTTTCATAAAACTCAGTGTCCATGATTATAAGGGCGCCGCCCTTATCTGCCTGACGTATAATGATGTTTTTGTTCTCCGCCAAATTTTGAATGGCCATTCTCTCCTTTTGGGTGAAGTTGGTTCTTGAGATTAATGCGTAGCGCGATCACAGCTCATGTAAGCATTTTCCTTTCTCGTTTTTCCTGTTACAGATACTATCTGACGCCCGTGTGGCATTACAAACGTCAGACCAGGTTAGATTTTGTGAACCTTCCGAGCACTCTCACCACGTTATATACATTCCCTAGGCACCCCCAATTCACCTTCATTCACGATCATCATCGGATACAGAGCACCCATTCTTTCACACCAACAGTGTTTTCCATTCTTTAATACCACTGACACCTATTTCCTTCCTCCGTTGCATGTATAGAAAATATGCACAATGTTTGACTTAGTTTATACCTAAATGAACAATAGTAGAGACATCAATTGTTGAAACTGTACTTTATTTGTCATCATTACATAATTGCACAGGGCCCCCGATGAAGGGCATAGCCCGAAATGCATTGGGCCAATGATTTGAACAATTATACACCATGAGATGAATCATGAAAAGAATAATCAGTAAAGAAAAGATTTGAAACAGAACTACATGTTTATTGAACTTTTTTGAACTTTATTGAACAAATTATTGAACATTCAGCTATTGAGTGCCCTGGGGAGACACTATTCTCGACAGAACAGTGCACTACTAAGAAAAATCAGCCACACTCTAGTTCCGATCTGGACTGAGATAATAAATGCCTCACTTGCACAAGGAACCCTCCCGGACTGCCTAAAAACAGGGCAGGTAGTGCCCATCATTAAAAAGCCGACGGCTGATGCAACAGACCCTAACAACTATCGACCAGTGACCAACATCCCTCTACTGGCCAAACTCATTGAGAAATGCGTACAGGGCCAACTGAGTCAACATATCGCCAAATTCTCACTACTAGACGACTGCCAATCTGGATTCAGAACAGGACACAGCACTGAGACTGCGATCCTGCATATTGTCGATGACGCACTTCAAGCCTTAGACCGAAATCAAACATGCCTACTAATCCTCCTAGACCTGTCATCAGCATTTGACACGGTAAACCACAAAGTGCTAATGACTAGGCTACAAAACAGGATGGGATTGTCCGGAAACGTGTTGAAATGGTTCAACTCCTTCCTACAAAATAGGACTCAACGATTCTTAGTGAATCAAGCAATCTCTTCCCCAAGCCCCAATGAAATCGGGGTCCCACAAGGCTCAACGTTATCCCCAGATCTATTTAACTTGTATGTAGAACCTCTCACGGAGATTCTTTAACAATCACAGATATCCTATCACATGTATGCTGAAGACACGCAATTATACATAAAGATCGCCTCCCTCGAGGACATTGGCCTAATGAACAAGACACTAAAGAGAGCACTGCAATGGTTAACAATGAACCATCTGAAACTAAATGCCCAGAAAACAGAATTCCTGCTAATTTCACCGACAAGGAGCCAACCGGATGTTAAGGAATGGACTAAATTGGTGACGGCGCTAAATTGCGCCCCGACCCTAGTTAACTCAGCCAAATCACTAGGAATCACCTTAGACGAAAACCTTGATATGAAAAACCCTATTAACTCAATGGCCAAGAGCGCCCGCTTCCACTTAAATTACTTAAGAAAACTGAAACCCTTTATCTCAGAGTCCGATCTAAAACTGGCTATCCAATCACTAGTTATCTCGAGGATCGAATATGGCTGCACCACACTAGCTGGCCTACCGAAAACATCCACAGCACCACTAAAAGCCTGCCTCAACGCAGCAGCAAGACTCATCACGGGAACGAAGAAATTTGATCATATATCTCCTCACCTGAAAGCACTAAACTGGCTACCCTACGAAGCCAGAACTCAAATGAAGATGGCCTGTATTACACATAAAGCGGTTCACTACAACACGCCTAGATACCTAGCCAAGAAACTTAAGATATCAGGAGGTAACAGAACAACTAGAAGCGCAAAAGAGCTGCTGCTGCGACCAGCCTTTTTCCACAAGAAAAAAACTTACAACAGAGCATTCTCTGGAGCTGCCCCCAGAATATGGAACTCACTCCCGCCAAGCATCAGGAAGATTCAAAATACATTATCATTCAAACGAGAACTTAAGAGCCACTTGATGAGTAAATACCTTACTTAGAGATACCTACGGACTACTGAGACGATCAGTTATGCTACCAGAGGATTGCCCACTTCAGGAATGTTGGAAGATCAATACCTGACATCTGTCTGTGCCCATGTACAAGCCGAGGCTAGACACATACTTCTACCTCATTTACTTGTGATCCTTTAACTATATCTGACTGACAAAACTATATAACCTCTACCTCACCTATCTATTTATCCACACTATCTCAATATGCACTGGAATACTATATAACTCTACCTCACCGAGCTTGGTTTGAGACCAATGCTAATTGCACAGACGTTAAGAACTTATATATCTAATCACGTCCATTCATTATATTGCCTTTCTACCTCATATATATGTTATTATTATTATTGCTACTATAATGTCTATTTGTTATTCTTTCCTGTTAAGCGCTCTGATACCTACGGGTCTTGTACGCGCTATATAAAACACTATAAATAAAATAAATAAATAAATCTTTTGTCCTAGTATACGTCAGACCAATTTTCCTGCTACTTGTTACATAACAAATAGTCCTACAGATGCACTGCTTGTTGTTGGTAATATAATGCTGAAAATAATCCATAATATGACTTATACATTTAAAAGTTACTTTTGTTATTGCTATAAACCTGCACAGCTCTGTGCTTAGGATTTTGATCAGATCACTTTAAGTTGTAGAACATATATCAGGCGCATGATTAGATTCATCAATAAAAGTGGTCTTCACATAATTTTTTGATACATTAAACCGAAGAGTCTGTCATAGGGGTACACATTTAATTAGTCACAAACCACTCCCCCAGGCTACAACCACAATTGAAACCATAAAAGTCACTACCTGTGCTTAACCATCTGGTAGCTTGACACAAAAGAAGCCGCCCTTAACTTAGAGTCAGTGTGTAAAGTATTTATGCAAACACAAACAGTAATAAAGTGAAAACACAAGAAAAATCCCAAACCAATTTAGATTACTTGAGTAGATTTTGATAAATAAAATTATACCAGAATGACAACAGTCCAATCAGTAGATATGCAATTTTAAAAGTTTAGATACAAATAGCGCCAAAAGGCACAAGACTTCAGCTGGGGTTATCTGACCACGCTAGACTGGAAAAAAGTCACAAGTTCAGGTCAACCATGATGGGGTGCAGGATGGGAACAAGACTGAGTTTGGCCCGCTGAGAGTTCTATGCAATTTCCTTGGCACAAGGTCTGCGCTGCAAAGTTTTGTGAGGCTTCGCATCGCTCTGTGAATAGAGCAATGACGTTTTTATCTCTGCTGCGAGGCTTTGCGATGCTCGGCGTGAGTTATGATGAATCTTTCACCTGTGAGGCAAGGTTTTGCAAGGTTTGTGTCACACAGTGTCAGTTCCAATGAAGCTTTGAGCTTTCCTATGAGTCTTGGCGGACATTGGCATAGGTTCTGCTGCAACTCTCAGGTCTGCAGCAAGGCTTTGCTGGAATTTACATTGCTTCGCATCAAAATGTATGGACCGTTCAGTGAGGCAGGGAGGAGTTCTCTCTGATAACAGCTAAGGGTCCAGGATATGGGGTCATCTCTTGGGGATCAGAGACTCACTCTAGTAAATTAAATGTGGTAATTACATGTAGACATATTTTATCATGTGTGAAGGAGAAAGCACAAGCACAAGTACTTTCACACTGGCTAGCAGTTGTAAAGTGTATAGAGTCATAATGATAACAAAAACAAATACAGCAAAACAGGAGTGGGGAAGGCAAAACGATTGGGGAATACCAAACCAAGGAGGTCAAGTCTGAGAAAATGGATTTCCATAGTTGAAGGCCACTGTCTAAAAGGTATTATTCACCTTTGCTTGTGCAAAGTACAATTGTTGTGTTGTATATTTTAGTATGCACTGTGGAGTGGTGTGGCTCACTGGTTAGAAGAGGCAGACCCGGGAGCAGAAGTCGGCCGGGACCAGGGTTCAATTCCCGACGCGGCAGGGTCGTGGACTTCGGTCAGCGGACTCGATAATTCTTGCTTCGGTGCCTACTCTAATCTGGGGTCCCACTCGGCAACTCTGGGCATTAGCTTGCCTAATCTCCACAACGGCCCCTCCAATGCCGGGGATGCTTGGCTCCACCTTGGGGACTCCCAGCAGGGACCATCCCACAGGGAAAGCCAGGACGGATTCCCCAGCGTTACACAGCGCCAGGAAACCTCCGGGTAACAGTGCGCTTTACAAGCTCAAACATAATAATAATAATAATAATGCAGACGAGAGAAATACTCTAGAGGAACATAACTGTATCTCTTGATACTGATGCTTAATTTGCCTATTGCATTTGTGATTGACAAAAAACTGTGTGGAGTTACTTGGCAGAGTTGCCATATTGTTCATTGTGTAATGAGCCCCTCGTGGTTTTTACCTCTGATACTATATATTTCATGTGATATGAAAATTAAGGTTCTGGCATTAGGAAAGTCCTAGGTAGAGGGGATGCAAAAAGTCCAGTAAAGAACTGAATAGTCTTCCTTGAAGACACAACCTTGCAATCATCTGAGGAGAGATTCATTGGGTAGTGGTGTTCTGCAGAATCCCATCTTCCTTTTGTTGAACCACCAAAATAGTTTGCTATCCATTCTGAAGCTTTGGGTCTGTATTGCACATAAGTCCTTATACGCGTCTTTGCTTCAGTGAAATGGATAACCACTTCACCCAAGCAGAGCGACACTCATAATATTAGAATGCTCTGCATAGGATAAGCAAGCACATTTTTGGGGCTGTATGTTTATAAAACCGGCAGATACGAAACAGATCCCAGTGCACATGCAATGGAGCAACTGCAAACGGACATACAGCTTCTATAGGAGACAAGAAGAGCAATGATATGTTGTCCTTCATTGTTTCATGTGCTATAGCTTGAAGGCACTTGGTGCACAACGAGACTACAGACCACTGTGTAATTTAACTGATAAAAATAATGAAAGGATCCTTTCATCACTCTCTGGTAGCAGTCCACTTATCTCTTTTTTAAGGTAAACAGATATTTATATAAAACTCCCGAATCTGGGTTGATAGATATGAGATTTATTTTCAAATGCATATTTTACAACAGGTTAAGTTGTGACTTTAGCACAATCACCCAGAATCGATTCAAATTGTTTCTCAAACATTTCTAGTGAGGGTTGTATATACGATAATGGTCTACTTTGGAAAGACCTTGGGTTGTGGTGAAAGCCAGGATGATTATGGTGTGAATTACCACACATAGCCATGCCCCTTATACTCAGTGTGACTAGCAACAGACGTGTTTACAGTCAAAGTGGCGAATTGGACTTGCTTCCAATGATGGACACAGTGGCTTGCTTACCTCATACTTGATCAAGAGCTTTTCATTCAAGTGAAGGCCTGAACCATTGACAAAATATTCTGAGAAATGTTCAATGAACCTAGCAGCCACGCACTGTTTTGGGCATGGGACTCTGCTGAAAAGGAGAGGTGCATACCAGCTTAGGAAAAGGTTAGGACTGATGCACTTAAAGCTTCATAATTGCACCTGTAATAGAGGGCTTTCTCTTATGTTCACAGTAGGTGGACAGAAACCTTGCAGCAGATTACATTCCAGGACCAAATCTCATTGTCCTGGTCAAGAATCCAAAGAGCTGTTGTTCCTTTTCATACAGGTTGGACATATCAAATAGGGCTAATGGAAAGGGGCGACCACTCGGTCCCCCCGCACGTATGGCAGAGTACCACGATCCCCCCGGGAAGCCATCTTGGGCGGGAGGCGTGTCTCGGCTGGTATGCCCGAAGCGGCGTAGCCGGGGCGCGCCTTTTCCCGCCCTAGAGTGGGCTGGCCTAGACACTGACGCAGCTGGCCACGCCCTCGGGGCAGGTAGGGGCGGGTTTACGCCCGCCCTGAAGACGGATAAAAGGAGAAGCAAGATCCGAAGGCATCCTCTTGTTCCTGTGCTCTGAAGCTGCACCTCCTCGCTGCACGTGAGCTCGAGACGGAACGAAGAGCCAATTTTGAGCGTTTTAATCTTTCTTTTGTCTTACAGATACTCTGTCGGAGAAATGCCCAAGAAAGGCGGAAAGAGAATGACTACTGAACAGATGCTTCGGGTCCTCATGAAGGAGATGACCGAGCTGAAGAAGCGGGTGGCGGAGAGAGAGGGGGAAGGGGGGCCGGAACGTCCTTCGGCTGGAGCAGCCCCCGGAGGGAGAGCAGAGAGGCCAAGGAAGGGACCAGCTGGGGGAGACGTCCCGGTTCCCCGGACTCCGCTCGAGGCGCCAACCCCGGTACCTGTGGAGGGGAATCCGATTCCCGTGGTGGTCACCCCGGTGTCCAATGAAGATATGCCGCCCGAGCTGGCAGCACAACTTGCAGCGTGGTTGGGCGAAGGTAGTGAGGGCGCCACGGCTGTCGACGCGCAGGCGCTGATGAAGCAATTGCGTGAGAAACGGGAGGCAGCCAAGGTGTCCGCGCCGGCTGCAGGTGTTGACAAGACACAAGGGACGAGTACGACCGCAGAGGCAGCGTCCGGTGCAGGTAAGCGGCCATTGCCGATTGCGAGGGATGAGTCAGCACCCTCTCGTAGAGAACAGTTGGGTCAACATGTGCCTTTGGCGATTAAGGAGAAGATTTGGGCGGGGGAATATGTGAACATCTTCTCGTTGCTTGTTGATCATTATGAGGTGGAGCATGTTAAGGGCCAGAAAGACCTCATGCATCCGAGTGTTTGGCGCGCAAAAATGGCCCCCTTTAAAGTGAATGAGAGTATTGGCAATTGGGGCAAAGCATGGGGGATTTTTACGTCGATCTTAGGGGAACGTAGGCCAGAATTGCTTTCCGAGTTACCGACCTATCAGTCGCGAATCATGGGGTACTCGACGTCACACCAGGGTAACCATTGGTTCTGCTACGATAATCTTTTTAGAAAGGCTAAAGAGCACAATAAAAGCTTAACCTGGGACTGTTACGATTCTTTGACATGGGATAAAATGAAGGAGACAGGTATGTTGAAAATGCCATTGGTAGGGAGTAATGTTGGCGAATCCTCCCGCCAATATGCGGGGACGCCCTTTCGATCAGGTACGGGTACCGACGATTACTCGAGACCTGCCAGCAATACAGGGAAAAGGGGGTTCTGCTGGAATTTCAACAGAGGTAAATGTACTAGACCCCAGGGATCATGTAAATTTAAACACGAATGTAGTGGGTGCGGGTCGTCCCATCCTGAGTCCACGTGCAGAGCCAAAACGGGTGATAACGGCGGTAGAGGAGGCGCCAAACAGGTCTAACATAGTCCGAGGGGCGCCTTTACCTACCCCGATTGATACCTTGGCGATGATTCCATGGCTCAGTGAATACCCGGATCGTACTTCTGCTGGGGTGCTGCGGAACGGGTTTTCGTATGGTTTCCGCATCCCAGTAGGGGACTTTCAGGGTGTGGAGAAGTGTAAAAATCAACTTTCGGTCCTGCAGCATACGACCGTGGTACAGGATAAGATCCGGAAAGAGGTTAATCGAGGTCGGGTTGCCGGCCCGTTTAGTATACCCCCGGTGCAGAATTTTGTTTGTTCTCTTTTAGGGGTGGTCCCCAAGAAGGACCCGGGTGAGTTCTGACTGATTCATAATTTATCAGCTCCACGTGGTCTTTCTGTGAACGATGCAATAGATCCAGAAGTGTGTTCGGTGCGGTACGCATCCTTCGATGAGGCCGTAGCCATTTTGAATCGCCTGGGGCCCGGGGCGCTGATGGCGAAGTCTGATATCGAGTCAGCGTTCCGACTGCTCCCGGTACACCCAGACGACCAGCGTCTCCTAGGTTTCATGTTTCAGGGTCATTATTACATGGATAGGTGTATGCCGATGGGGTGCTCTATATCTTGTGCCTATTTCGAGAAATTCAGTAGTTTTCTACAATGGGTCTTCACAAAGAGGACGGGTTTCCAACATGTAATGCATTACCTGGATGATTTTCTGTTCCTTGGGGCAGCCGGGGATCTCGAATGTGGCCAAGCCTTGGCCGAATTTTGTGTGTTAATGAAGCAGTTTGGTGTGCCATTGGCACCAGGTAAGACGGTGGGTCCTGCGACTTGCCTCGAGTTCCTGGGGATCGAGTTAGACTCCAGTGAGGGTTGTTTTCGTTTACCAGCTGACAAAGTGGGGAAGTTCAGGGCAGCCCTGCAAATGTGCATAAATGGATCTAAAGTTACGCTGCATCAATTACAGCAGTTGGTGGGACAGTTGAATTTTGCCCTGAGGGTTATACCGATGGCCCGCCCCTTTTCCCGTTCTATTGCCCAAGCTATGGTCGGCCTAAAGGAGGGTCATCATCGCACGAGACTATCGGCTGAGGTCCGCCAGGACATGCGCATTTGGTTAGCATTTCTGGCGGATTTTAATGGTCGAGTCGTCTGGAACAAACCAGCCGTGTCCTCTGAAGAGCTGGGGCTATGGACAGATTCGGCAGGTAGCATTGGTTTTGGTGCCATCTTCGGCACGAAATGGTCGGCACAAAGATGGCCGGCATGGTGGCATGACAATGGACTGACAAGTAATATTGCTTTCCTGGAACTTTTTCCCATTTTGGTGGCCCTGAGAACCTGGCCCGAAGGGTTCAAAGATCACTCGGTGATATTTTGGTCTGACAATATGACCGTGGTCGAGTGCATCAATAGCCAGGCAGCACGATGTACACTGCTTTTACGACTGCTCAAAGAAATTGTTTTACTGTGTATGCGACTGAATGTGCTATTCAGAGCAAAACATGTCCCGGGGGTGATGAATCAGGCGGCTGATGCACTGTCTCGTTTTCATATGCAGGCTTTCTCGGGTTTCCTTCCCACAGCGGACCCAGAGCCGGCACCCTTTCCCGAAGCTCTCTGGTCTCTCGGTGCCCCGAACTTCGTCACCTCGTGGGAGAGAGCCTAGCACCAAGGACAAGGAAGGCATATGAAGGGGCGTTTCGGTCCTATTTAGCCTTTTTGGGGACTCATAGAGAGGGGCTTTGGGGCCACGAGGAATGGGTAGTGAATTTTCTGATGTCCTTACGTAGGGCTGGGAAATCGGTGGCTACGGCCCAGAGGCATCGTGCTGCCATTTCCTTTGTTGCCAGGGCTCATGGTATCCAGGACCCGACAGCGTCTTTCGTTGTACAGAAAGCGCTGCGTGGGTGGCAACGCCTTGAGGGTCGCAGAGTAGATGAGAGGCGCCCGATAGGTTTGGATAGGTTGGCCCAGTTGTTGGCCGCACTCCCTGCCACATGTTCATCTCAGTTTGAGACGGTGTTGTTCCGAGCAGCTTTTACGCTGGCATTTCATGGAGCGATGCGGGTAAGCGAACTGGTGGCAAGGAACAAACGGGATGTGACAGGGGGTTTGTGCCAGGAACACGTTCAGATCAGAGGAGAGACAATGACTGTCTCCTTTGTCAGGTCCAAGACCGATCAAGATGGGATGGGTGACTGCGTACTCATACGCAGGATTCCCGGGTCCTCCATGTGTCCGGTAAAGTGTTTAGAAGACTACCTAGCACGAAGGGTGGCATCATGGGGGGGGACCTTGTTAAGACACGCGGACGCCACCCCACTGACGAAGTTTCAGTTTCAGCGGGTGCTTGCGATGTCAATTGCCGCTGCGGGCTTGAACCCGGGCGAGTTTGGGACCCATTCCTTTCGGATAGGGGCTGCTACGGAAGCTACAGCTAGGGGTCTTAATGTTGAACAAGTGAAACGAGTGGGGCGTTGGTCCTCCAAGTGTTATAAGAGGTATGTGCGGTTGCACATGTTGTGAAGCTGTAATGATGTACTCACGCTTCTTGTCTTTGTTTGGTTTTCAGTTGCGCAAGCCTACGAGGCGGGGCGGACTATGCAGTCGACCCAACACCGGGCCAGCGGTCAGACATCACCGGCTGCGAAGAAGGAGGTGTGGGTCGTGGGCCACTCATACGTGAGGCGTGCCGCAGACGTATTCAAAGCAGGTGACATGATTCACGTAGCTGGGGAATACGGGTACAGGGTGTCCTTCTACGGAAGAGGCGGGCTCTGTATTGACCAGTTTCGAGAATTTTTCGAGGGTTTGTTAGGGCGGACGAGGTCACCGCCGTCTATAGTCATAGTGCATCTAGGGGGCAATGATTTGGTCACCACCGGTAGACGACTTCTCCTGGAGGCGATGCTTTCCACAGTAAGTTGGTTGGCGAGGAGAGTTCCGGGGTGTACAATTGCGTGGTCACATATGGTCCCACGAAAAGTGTGGCGAGGGGCTATTTCTGTTCCTGCTTTGAATCACTCTGTGAGAAAGCTTAATAACAAAGTGAGTAGGTTGTTCCGTTCCAGGACATTGCATTCTATTTCGCATGGCTGTATGAATGATGACAGTATGTATTTGGGGGATGGTGTGCACTTGTCTCGGGTGGGGAATGAGTTACTCATAGGAGACTTCGTAGCATGGTTAAAAACGTTAAAACATGACCTTTAGGTAGGAGCTTTGTGGGGGGTCCGGATAGCCGGTCAACTATCCGGCCTGTGGCGGTAAGGTCATGATCGGTGAGCACTAATTGGAAGATCCCTATGAGTGGGCGTCACCCAACACGGATGGGAGCGCTCGGGAGAGGTGGCCATTGGCCCCTCAACGGGGAGGCGGTCCCTTCTAAGGATGGGTCGCCGAAAGAAAAGGAAAGGCGGTCAAGGCCCCTTCCTGTGTAGGAGGGGTTACAGCCCCCTCCTGGGGAATTTCCCGGGGCCAGTGACGTCTGCGACGGCAGATGTGGTAAGTTGTGTGGGGTTTGGGGGGGGGTCTACGCTACCTTCTAGATACCTCACACGAGTCCTCGAACGACCTTTAAGTGGCGTCGAGTTTTATTGGTGCCCCCGTCAAGTCAAAGGGAAATTGGTAGTTGCACTTGAGGTACGCCTCAGTGCTGTCGCCCCTCACAAGTGGGGGGGGTATTTGTGGTTAGGGATCTTGACACCGGTTACGACCTTGCCGTTGGCCCTTAAACGTTAGGATGTACAATTTCATAATTTCAAGTAAATGTTTGTAGGATGTTAGTTCGGCTAGGAGAACCTCTGTATTAGAGAATCTGTTAAGGTTAGCCAACATCGCAATGTGGTAATGAAATTGTACATAATATGAAAATGTTGATTTTAATGTTTTAATTTTGTTTTAATAAATACGGCCGGGAGGGTCACTCCCTCCCTCTTCCAAAAACTTCAAGAACTGTTTCCGGTTTCCCTCCTTTGGGGATTGTGTTGAGAGGGGGTGGCGGGTATCTCAGCCATATGGAAAGGGGCGACCACTCGGTCCCCCCGCACGTATGGCAGAGTACCACGATCCCCCCGGGAAGCCATCTTGGGCGGGAGGCGTGTCTCGGCTGGTATGCCCGAAGCGGCGTAGCCGGGGCGCGCCTTTTCCCGCCCTAGAGTGGGCTGGCCTAGACACTGACGCAGCTGGCCACGCCCTCGGGGCAGGTAGGGGCGGGTTTACGCCCGCCCTGAAGACGGATAAAAGGAGAAGCAAGATCCGAAGGCATCCTCTTGTTCCTGTGCTCTGAAGCTGCACCTCCTCGCTGCACGTGAGCTCGAGACGGAACGAAGAGCCAATTTTGACCCACCCACCAGCCCCTGAGGACAGCAAGTGGTTTTGAATAAAGTTGATGGATAACTCTGATTTTCGTTTACAGGTTGCGGTATTATCATGATGATTTGGAGTATGTAATAAAGAATGGTCGATTTGTGTTACGTTTCGCGAATAAAGTAATTCTGCTTTAGTGTTTATTGGTAAGCATGCTTTTAATAAAAGTGTAGTTGCTACTGTCTTTTTAGTTTAGTCTTTTAGTTAGCATTGTCGTATTTATTTTGGTCGGGCGGTAAGGTCATGATCGGTGAGCACTAATTGGAAGATCCCTATGAGTGGGCGTCACCCAACACGGATGGGAGCGCTCGGGAGAGGTGGCCATTGGCCCCTCAACGGGGAGGCGGTCCCTTCTAAGGATGGGTCGCCGAAAGAAAAGGAAAGGCGGTCAAGGCCCCTTCCTGTGTAGGAGGGGTTACAGCCCCCTCCTGGGGAATTTCCCGGGGCCAGTGACGTCTGCGACGGCAGATGTGGTAAGTTGTGTGGGGTTTGGGGGGGGGGTCTACGCTACCTTCTAGATACCTCACACGAGTCCTCGAACGACCTTTAAGTGGCGTCGAGTTTTATTGGTGCCCCCGTCAAGTCAAAGGGAAATTGGTAGTTCCACTTGAGGTACGCCTCAGTGCTGTCGCCCCTCACAAGTGGGGGGGGTATTTGTGGTTAGGGATCTTGACACCGGTTACGACCTTGCCGTTGGCCCTTAAACGTTAGGATGTACAATTTCATAATTTCAAGTAAATGTTTGTAGGATGTTAGTTCGGCTAGGAGAACCTCTGTATTAGAGAATCTGTTAAGGTTAGCCAACATCGCAATGTGGTAATGAAATTGTACATAATATGAAAATGTTGATTTTAATGTTTTAATTTTGTTTTAATAAATACGGCCGGGAGGGTCACTCCCTCCCTCTTCCAAAAACTTCAAGAACTGTTTCCGGTTTCCCTCCTTTGGGGATTGTGTTGAGAGGGGGTGGCGGGTATCTCAGCCATATGAAGCCAACTTCTGAATAAACCCCAGACTTAGTGGCATACCGTGCTCTATTGTTGATGCTTTGCACATTTGCCATTGCGACCCCTATATGGAAAATGCTAGAAGCAATGTAGAATTGCTGAAGGCGGTGCAGCCTGTTCTATTCTGCGGCAGAAACAATGCAAGAAAGGTTGCTGAGTCCAAAGATTAATTTGTGGGTTGCTGGACTCGGAATCTGGAAACTTCAGTTATGAGAAATGATCAGAAGGTTTCCGGTTTCTCTCTAGCACTTCCTGTGGTGAAGTTTTAATTTTTAAACAATATTAACACACTTCTTATGTTAATATAGATTCATGTGACTTTTAAATGTTAAACAACTGTAAAACATTTCTTATGTTAATTCAGAATCCGAGGTGAAGTTTTATCACCATTCCAGGGAAGACACGGCCTCACCAGCCTTTGCCACCATTTTGCCTTCGCAGAAGATTTTCAGACTCAGCAAAACCTCACCATCATGATCATCGCCAAGCCTGGAAGAAGTATGTGAAGCTTCAAATGGACATATTCCAGCTTTGGAAGATTTACTGGATCTACGGTCCACTTCACACCAGGGCACGATTACAGAGCAGATGATCTCGTAGAACCCTTGTCACTGCAGAAGATTGAGCACTATGGATACCTACAAAAGTAATTATTATTTGGGTAAATCCCCTTGAACCCCCTCACAACTACTCACAAACTGACCCAAATGGTGCCCTATTTCTATGACAAATTTTACCAACATTCCACTGTTCCCCATACACTTAGATTGATTTCAATTGACCGTCCTGGGATTAAGCCAGCTGTCTTATCCACAATACAAAAAGGTTCAAGGAACAAGGGTACTTCAAATCAATCTTCAGTTAGTCTTTGTAAAGCCCTCTTGGCAAGGGTTGGTTAAAGTTATATTCACATACATAATAAAGCTTCTAACTGCCAAGTCACCTAACCCTTCCAGGGAAGTTTCTGCTAGGAGGTCTGAGTGTACTGGCTCATTAAATAGTTTAGGATCATCAATGAGTCACAAATGTCAAGGAGGTCATAGATTCTGGGGCAAGACTTATATGGTTTGAAAAAATATGTAGTATTTTAAATGTTGACAGGGGAGGAGAGGCTGAGCTTGATGATGCTCAGGGTGATCAACAACTGGAAGGAGGGGAGGTATGCGTTCCTCCTGTTATTTAGAATTTAGAGCCAGATCAGTAGCTCGGGTTCCTTCCTTCTTCTCTGCCATTAAAACCACATGATAACTGTAAATAGTTTGGAGAATGTGTCATTTAAAGTTTTTTTTTTTTTTTTAACATCGTTTTTATTGCATCACCAATATAACTGTACAGACATTAGAATCAGAAAGCAATTCGACATAGAGCAAGAAATGACAATGTACACCGTTCCCCGTGCTGGGAGGCCCGCCCCCTCCTTAAGGGCAATTCGGCCGCCGTTCAGTCATAGTCCTTGCGATATCGTACATTGTCTGACGCTAGTTTTGCAAAAGAAAAGATGGGTTGCTTTTGTGGTTTTCGCCCCTCCCCCACCCCAAAATTTCGGTCCCCAACAGCCCACCAATTCCAACAACCTCCCCCCCCGTGGTCGCGCAGTGCTAATTCACTGTTGAAAGAACGTCTGTTGTGGCGTAGGAAGTTCATACATTCACTAAGGTGTGGCCCCTGGTAAGGTAACGGGGTTAGCAATTCCCAGCTCCTCCACTTCCCCTTGTTCCTCGTCGGCAGCCTCTCGTAGCGCCTGCACCATCAATTCCCATGCAGTCGCCCTCTCCATAGCCTTCTCATCATTCGTTCTCCATGCCACCTGGTACCTCAAGGTACTTTCACACGCCGCCCACCGCAAGCATTCACTATACCATCTTTTATATGTGGGCCCCGTCCTCGATTTCCAATTTCTCGTTATCTCCCTCTTAGCCAGAATTAGCCCTAGGTCTATGAATTTGCTGGTAGTCTTATTTCTAGGTGTGTGCGGAAACCAATGGAGGACCCCCACTGCTTTCGTGTACTGAATGTCCCTGTCTGTTGCACTGTTGAGGGCCCTCCTAATCCCCTGCCAATACTCCCCCAAGGAAGGGCAATCCCATAGCATGTGACCCAGGTCTGCACCAACTGTATTGCACCTGGGGCAAGCAGCTTGTTCCACCCCAAAGTATTGTCGTATTTTCCCCGGCGTGAGGTATGCCCTATGAATGACGTAAAAATGGATTAACTGAAATCTTGCGTTCCTCGAACTTTTCCGTGCTCGCCGCAGCAGCTGGCCCCAGGTCGTATCAGGGATCTCCAGTTGGAGGTCCAACTCCCACTTGGCCTTCAGAGCCGCTAGAGGCTGTAGAGCTTCCCGCAACATTCTGGAGTATAAGCAGGTGACGGCCTTAAAGGTCCCGGCTGCCATCATCGTGTATTGACACGCCATAGAGACGCCCGGTTCCTGTAAGCCTTCCCCCCAATGAGCCTGCATGGCGCCCGTGACCGCCGCGTGCAACAAGTAGTCGCCCCGCGGTAGGTCAAACCGCTCTTGCAGCTCCTGGAACGGCAGCAGCACCCCATCCTCGTATAAGTCGCCCAGCATTTGGATCCCCGCCTCTTCCCATCCCAGCAAGCGCGACCAGTCCCCTCCGTGAGGGAGGGCCGTAACCATCCCCAACGGGATTTCAGGAGCGTACATAAGGCGGACCCCCGCTCGTTTACGCGCTCGATTCCAGCAGAGTTGGAACGTCTGTTCCTCCACCGTCAGGTCCCTAACTAAGAGCTTCTGGTGCAATGTGATGTACGCCAGCACGTGCCGCGGGGTACCTTCTTCTCTTGCTTCCTCAGGGCCTCTATACACTTTCGCGACCTCCTGGGTAAAGACCTGCAACTGCGCTGCCAGATAATACCCCTCAAAATCAGGCACCGCTAAGCCTCCCTCATCCTTGGGGCGCATTAGGGTGTCCAGCGCTATACGCCTCCTCCCCGTGCCCCATAAGAACGCTATGACCAGAGACCTCAGGCGCCGAAAAACAGAGCTCGGGATCCACACCGGGAGCGTCCTGAAATAATACAACAGCCTAGGCAGAGCCACCATCTTAAGCAAGGAGATCCGGCCAGCCAGGGATAGCGGTAGTGTAGACCAGAAGTCCATACTCCCTCTCAAAGCATTGATACAACGGGTGATGTTGCCCTCCAGCATATCCGCCGGAGTGTGGTAGACATAGACTCCCAGATAATGTAAACAGTGCGGTTCCCACCGGAGTTCCTGCGCCGTGAGTGGGCACGGTTCTCCTAATCTCAGGGGGAACAGGCAGGATTTAGGCCAGTTGACCCTCAGGCCCGACATCCGCCCAAACCGCTCCAGTAGCCGTCTCTCCCCTAAAAGCTCTGAGCCCGCGTTAGCTAAGAACATCAGTAGATCATCCGCGTATAATGAGATGAGATGCGGCCTGTCCCTATATAACAAGCCGGCGTAGTGACGGCTCGATCTGGCCTCCACGGCAAAGGGTTCCATCGCCAGGGCAAACAAGAGAGGGGAGAGGGAGCACCCCTGTCTAGTGCCTCGCCGGACAGGGTACTGCCTCGAGATCAGAGTGCCAACCCGGACTCTGGCTACCGCGTCGGTGTACAGGACCCTGGTCCAGTTTATGTATCCATCTCCCAGCCCGAAACGCCGCATCACCTCATATAAGTATCCCCATTCAAGACTGTCGAAGGCCTTCTCTATGTCAATAGAGAGAACAAATGGAGAGATGGCGTCCGGCCAGTCGGCCCCCATCAATCTCGTAAGCCTACGGATATTGTGAGTGGTGTTACGTGTCGGGATAAAGCCGCACTGGTCTTTATGAACAAGGCCAGTCATGTGTACTAGCAGCCTGTTTGCAAGGATTTTACTTAGGATCTTATAGTCCGTCGTTAGCATGGACAACGGCCGATAGGAGGATAAAGCCGCTCCCTCCCTGCCCGGTTTCAAGAGCGGGATCATGAGGGCTTCATACATGGAGCCCGGGAGCCGACCTCTCGATTGTGCCTCGTTGTAGACTGCTTGCAGCTGGGGGGCAAGGTGCTCCAGATATTTACCATAGAACTCGATCGGGAGGCCGTCGAGACCCGGGGTCTTATTTCTGGCCATCTGCTTCACTGCACACCCTATCTCCCCGATCGTAATGGGCCGCCCTAGCTCCTCTGCCTCCGAGTCTTCTACCCTCGGCAGTTGTAACCCGTCCAAAAAGTCGCCTAGCTCGTCCATCCCCCCTGTCTCTCCACTCTCGTAAAGGCCTTCATAGTACGCCCGAAACTTGTTCAGTATCCCGATCTGGGTATGGCAAGGCTCCTCCCCCGTCTCCTGGATCATCATAATCGGCATGCCCCGCCTGACTGGGTTGGCAAGCCACGCCACGCCAGCATGCGCCTTCGTCATGTATGCTTTATGATCAAAGCTGCGCAGCCGTTCCAGTTCCACTGCCAGCCCCTCCCTGGCACTGCTAAGCCCCTCCTGTAACTCAGGGTGGTTCGGGCGACCCCTCTCCAAGTCTCTCAACCGCGTTTCCGCCTTATCCAGATCATCCATCAAAGTCTTGCGAGCCCCAGCCGTGTGCCCAATACAGTGCCCTCGTACCACCGCCTTAAACGCATCCCACTCCACCTCCCTCGTGGAGGCGGAGCCACAGTTCTCCTCAAAATAACGCTCTATACAGCCTCCAAGGGCCTCCCTAAATAACAAGTCATCCAGGGTGTCGGGTTGCAGGCGCCATGTTGGTACGCAGTTAACGTCCACCATCCAGTTCAGGGACAACAACAGAGGATTGTGGTCCGACATCGTCCGAGCCAAATATTCTGCCCCCCCCACTGCGGAAAGCACATGCGATGAACACAAAAACGCGTCCAGCCTCACATGTAGATCATGCAACTGCGAGTGAAATGAGTAATCCCTAGTAGTGGGGTGCAATGCCCTCCACGCATCTGTAAGAGCCCAACTCTCTTGCCACTCCAGCCTGCGCTTGGCCACCCTATGTGCTGGGGACGCGCGCAGCGGGGGATGGGACCTATCCAAAGCCACATCCGCCACCGAGTTAAAATCCCCCCCTAGGAGCACTGGCCCCGCCAAGTAACTCGCCAGTTTACCCGAAAGTGCAGACAAAAATGCGGGCAAATCCACATTGGGAGCGTACACACTACAGAGGGACACTACCCTGCCTCTCAGCCGCCCCTCCACCGCCACATATCTACCCTCAGGGTCCACCAGTGTTTTTGTGACCTGGAAGGGAACCCCTGCACGTATCCAAATTAGCGTCCCTCTTGCAAAAGCTGAGAACGTCGTGTTGAACAGCTGCCCCCTCCATCGCCTCTGCAGCGCAATCCCCTCTTGCCTATTAAGATGCGTTTCTTGCAAGAATGCTATGTGCACCCCCCTACGCTTGAGGTATGCCTGAACTTTGTGCCTACGTGTCATGGATTGCATACCCCGCACATTCCAGGACACACACTTCAAAGCCCCAGTACTAGCCATTCCCCTTCGCCCATCCAGACCGAACAATAGAGATCATTGACCATGCACGCTCCACGACCACGGGTTGTTCCCCCCACCCTCTCCCAACAGAAAAACATGCCCCCCATCCAACAACAACCAGAGCAACCCCAACTGCTCTCAATTCCCACCCCCCCAGGACAGGCCCCCCCTCAGATGGAAGTACCCCCATCCAAACTAGCACACCCAACCACCCCTCAAGCAAAGGCAATAATATTCGCAGTCTCCACTGCGATGACCATAAGGGCCAGTAGGGCGCGGATCGATGCGAAAGGTTCGTGAAAGCAAATCAGTCCCGCACACTCCACCCCACAATCCCCACATCATAGCGCCCCGAAACCTCAAGTAACAGTGTCCTGCTTCCACGGGCCCAACGCCCCGGCGTCGAACCAACAAGTCCGCTCCTCCAGACCAGTGTATCACGCCTCAAGGATCTCCTCCGAAGTCTGCGGCGTCACAATAGGGCCTCTGGCTCCACCAAATTCTGAGAGTCCCGTCTCCGACCCCGTGCCTGGGTCCTCTGTTTCCGTACCTTTCCCGGACTGGCTCCTGGTATTGTTGGATAAGTTCACCACAGCCTGCAGGGCCGCCTGCCTCTCCGTCTCCGTCTGCGACACCGAAGGCCTGCCGGTCCTCCGGCGGTTCTTCCTGATCCGTTGAGATTTCCTGATCGGCTGTGCTACTTTAGCCTCCTCCTCCCTGGCCTTGGCGCCATCTGTCCCCGCTTTGTAGGTGTCCCACCAGGCCCAGGCGTCCGCCGAGGTTGTAAAGAAGAGTGTCCGTTCATCCACCACCACTCTCAGCTTCGCCGGGAAGAGCAGGGAATACTTAATGCCCTCATCACGGAGCTCCTGCTTGAGGGACAGGAAATTGGCCCTGAGCTTTTGAGTCTCAAACGTGTAATCTGGGAACATAGTGACCCTGTTGTTATCCACCTGAAAAGGTCCCGCTTCCCTCGCTCTCTGCAACAACCTGTCTCTGTCCCTGTAGTGGATCAACTTGAACACCACCGGGCGAGGCGGAAGCCCCGGGGCTGGCGGACGCGCTGGCACCCTATGTGCCCGCTCGAGGGAAAAGAAGGGGGACAATCCCTCCGGCGCCACCTCAGTTCGTAGCCAGTTGTCGAGATAGCCCACCATATCATCTCCTTCGATTTTTTCAGGCAGGCCTACGAGGCGCACGTTGTTGCGTCTATTTCGGTTTTCCGCGTCCTCAGCCCTTCGTTCCAGCACCTTCAACCGATCCATCACATCAGCCATCTGTGCCTTCACCGCTGCGTGACTTGGGCCAATTCTTGAACCGTGATTTCCACGGACTTCACCCTATCCTTAAGCTTATCATGATCAGCTTTCAGGAGGCCCAAGCCCGTCGCCACTTGAGCTATGTCCTGCTGCAAGGCGTCCTTTGTGGTGGCGATGGCCTCCAAGATACGGTCTTGCATACGTTGAAGAGCCGACTGGTCCCGATCCGCTCCTTCTGCAGCCTCGGTATCGGTCGCTCCATCTCCCTTCCCTTTCGGCTTCCCCATCTGGGCTGGAAAGGGTGGTGGCCTCCAAAGTCGTCTCTGCACCCGCTCCCCACTTTACAGGGACTCGCCCTCAGGAAAATCTCTGTGCTGCAGTATGAGGAAGGCCCACTGCGTTCCACGCCTTGAACACCACTCCGAACTCTGAGGCCAAAGCTGCCTCCTGGGGATAGGGTCTCCGATGGGCCGTTGAGCCGTCCGGCGCCAGTCGTGCTCAGAGAGCCGGGGCCATCGTCACTGGGTTGTCGCCATGTTGTCGCTTCCACTACCAAGGGCTCGGCTCCCATCCACTTCCGGTAGTGCGTGAAAGGTCCACTCTAGACCCCCGAAGGAGGCTAGAAATGTTCGCCCACCCCCCTCAGCGGGAATGAGCAGCAGCCCATTAAGGGATCCGGACTCGTGTCTCCGTCGTCCCCGTACTTCAGGCCACAGCCGCCATCTTAGCTTAATGACTTCACGCCTGACACAAACTTTCAGATTCAAATCCCGGGCTGGGAATGGCCTCGGGTCGACCGCCGCCGGCGTCGGACTCTCCGTGACACCTTCAAACACCGGATTATATCAGTTTCGTAGGGGTCCGATCAGATATTCAGGATGATTTTCAGGATCAGGCGCGGAGCTCCAGGCTCACGCTGCCTACCTCCTCGGCATCCAAGCCACGCCCCTGTGTCATTTAAAGTTTATGATTAGAATTTCATAAGTATAGATTAAAAGGTGGGTGACAATGAATAAATAATTAAAATGCGCATAATCCTTTGGTAAATGCAATTCTTATCTAATATAGATATAAAAGTTAAAAATGAAGTTTCATAAATAATATCAATCCTCAACAGATTTGAGTAGATAAACTCTTAATGCAGGGTGCTGTAAGGACAACACGACTTCGTACAGCATGGATCTTTTAAGAACACTACCTTAGGCAAAGAAGATTGGGGAAAACACACAGCCACAGTTTGAGCAAATTAGAACTCTACAAAGCATCTTGAACCAGTCTGGAAAATCTGCAAGTCGTTAACAATAAATATTTACGTCCATTTAGATAATGTGTCATTTTTAAGAAGTGATGTTCACTCCAGAGAACATAACATCACTTCTGTTTTCAAATTAATGAATGCAGCATAAAAAAATTACTTATTTTTAATGGCTAAGCTGCAGTTAGGCTAACATCAAAATAGAACTGATAAAAAGGAGAGCCCCAAGTCACTGACTGAAATTGTAATGAATAGTATTGTGTAGGTTCTAAAAAAAAAAAATCCTTGGATCCTGTATTGTTGAATTAAAATAATTACGTTATAAATGAACAGTAAGAAGTCAAGGTTTCAGAGTGCTTCAGATAAAATAAATAAGTGGATTTGCCAATAAGAGGGACACCGTCCCGCTCCTGTCATTCTGCCTAAGCGGTGTATGCTAATACCACCCTAATGTACTGAATGTAAAGCAGGAGCTGTGCATGTGTCCCATGCTAATGCACGCATTGCCGCTTCCTCCCTCCATGTAAAACAAAAAGGCGCAATCGAATCGAACAACGGAAATGTCAAAGTGTGGCAGCGCGTGCGCCCGCGCTCTCAGATAGCGCGCGCTCTCTGATTACCTCGAGAGTGGCAGGGAGAGCGATGCCTCCTATAAATCATGCTTTCACTCAAGCCGGCCAATAGGCCTCCGAAGTTCTGTGACTGGAAGTCTAATGAGAATGAATGGCTTACAATCTTCCGGGACTCACCCACTTAGTCATTCATACCACCGAATGGGCGACTGCTCCTGGGCACAAGGTCGCACCCCTGTCACAATTATTCTGTCTAATGAGGTATCACACGCTCTCCTCTGGTTCAAAAGTCTGTGTTGAGGGGAGACCAAGGATGAAATATCTGCTGTCCTCGCATTGATGCGAGCATATACTCTGTTCGGAGCACGCAGTCAGGCTAAACTTTGCATTAACTAACGCTTGCCGGGTCTTTGCAAAACCTTTCAGAATTCAAAAAGACAAATGAAGGATATTTTACCTTCATACTTCCGAGCAGAGAGTTTTATCAGTGACATTATTAGTTCGTGTCACACCACACGTGAGATTTTGCTTGATTTATTTTTGCACTTTTTTTTACTATTTATAAGTGGAGCATATGTTAAGGTTAGCTTTGCAAGCATCAGTTTCTGTGAGCTCATCTACCATTTTGCAGTGTATTTTTGGAAAGTGACAAATGAGAATCAAGACGAATCAAAGTCTTCATTAACACCTTCTTTTTTACAAGGCTATTCAGAGAATGCTCCTAACGATGAGCTCGTTGAAGAACTTTTAAATAGAAGCCACATTAGAATATTTTAATGACATGTTCATTCATTTGGTAAAACACGTTTAATTGTGCATGTTTGTCAAATAGAAATAAATACATTGTTGTAAAAGTCTCTGTTTTCTATAAAACCTATTACCATAAGGGACAAGTTATAAGAGTATACACAATTGAAACAAGTTTCGAGAGTGCCAAGGTTAAAGGCTGGAGCCAGGAAGCTCAAATGAAGCCAAAGGTGATTTTTCAACAGAATGTGCATTAAGGTTCGATATATGTCCTATCCCTTTACATGTTAACTAGAGGTGCAAAACGTGTATAACTTGATTTAGCATGAAGATCTCAAAATCCACACTAAAGCCATATAGGTGGCAAAGCCCTACCACTTTACCAGCACCCTCAGTGAACCACAAAGGCATACACAGCACAATCAGATGAAGTTACATACCACACGATCATAAGCACAATCACAACAGTACTTCATAGTTATATTAGTGGATAGGAATGCCCATTAACATAGGTCTGTTATTGGACAACCCAACTCAACAAAAAAAACTGAAAATCTTTTGGCCCACACATCCAAAAACTTATCTCACTTTAAAGGTATTTAGCAAGGACAAACTCTTTTTACTTGCACATTAACCAACAGAAAACATCATTAAAATAGACCCTTAATAAATCTCTTCTAGCCATTCAAATAAAACAAACATGCACCTTTCTCGACGGAAATTCCAAAATCGTAAGGAAAGAAAACCCGGATCAACAAAAAAGTCTTTGGTTGCCTTAGTAAGGGTAGACAGCAATGCACAGATGTTGATAATGTAGCTTAAAATTTCCTAGAATCGCTGGCAGCAAACCTTTCAGTTAAATACACCAATTGTGCAGACATTTTAAACAATAACCTCACACAGCTGGATAATGTGTCATATAACTGGTCCAGTGCTGTAGGTAGGAGGGGCGGTCTGCCCCGGTGGCAAGAGTTTTGGGGGTGGCGACCTCCCTCTGCTCTTACGTGCTGTCCCGGGGTGGGAATAGTAAGCACCCCAGCTCCTCGAGGCAAGCAAAGAAAAATCGCCAATCCCCCCCGGCTCCTTACTGCTGCCACCGGCGGCCAGAGGGCTTGCTACGCCACTGAAATGGTCAGCAAAGAGTACTATATGTTGTACAATGCTTAAGAAAATAAATGTGGCCCAATAATGAATTGCCACAGTAGAGAGTACATGACTTGAGAAAACACTGCTTAATGGCTTCTAGATACCATACTAGAATCCCTTAGGGAGAGAAATACCTCACAAAGCCTAACTCTTGGGAATGTATCCCCATGCACAAACCTAACCCTTTGGGTTCTGATTATGCTTTAAAATGTTTTTATATAACTACTGCACATGAAAAAAACAGTATGGCTTTAAACCATATATGCAGATCTGCAGAGGTCAACTTGCTATCTATTACTATTGTTGAGGAGAGAGGGCAGAGGCATATGCTGTGCATTGTGAATTGCATACCAATACTCCTGCATTTCAGGACTTGTTTGGTCCTGTAACCTCAGAACCATATATGACCTTTCACTGCTTTTTCAGTGGATTTCTGTTTTTTTATTGATGCACTGTTATCCCCTCCCAATATATCTGTTCTGACTGCAACCAGGCTTTGGAAGTTTTCAGCTGACTGGGCAACAAGCCATGTAGGTGGAAAATGCCAACAGCTCTTCACTGTACAAAGCAAGAACTCAGGGCTTGGTCTTGTACCCATACCCACGGGCAAACAACCCCCATTTGGGAGATAAAGCTCCCTCATCCTTTTTTAAAAAAAGATGCTCGTCCTCAAATGTTTCTCGAGCCCAAGTCTGACACCAGGTGAGGGACTTTGAGCTATGTAAGACTTTGGGTCCTTAAACATTGCTCAAAGCAAGATTTGAGGGAAGTTGAGCTCTCCCATTTTGTCAACCTCAGGGTAATAATAAAAATATTTTTAAAATTAAAATCTCATTTAAATTAAAATCTCTTTGAGTACCATTCCAAATCATGGAGGGTGCATCTGTATCAAGGGATGTTCCCTCTTCCCCTTAAAACATTCTTAATTATTTTTCTGGTGGCAGGGGCAAAGCCCCGCCTCCTTTATTGGTCTCTGCAAGAGAACAGTCAGAGCATTCCTGTTTCCTGACCCAGGTTTCAGTCTGTGGTCCCAAAGTGGACAACAGGAGAAAAATCAATCTTGACCAATCAGGTTTAATTCTTTTTTAATTTGAGATTTTGGAATGTCCTCCAATCCTAATTCACATTTTTTGTGACAGAGAGATTTAAAAACCTACTGATAGCACAGTTATAGGTCAGTTATTGTTCAGCAAATACAAAACCGAAAAAGCCCTTACATGTTCCAGTTATAGCGTGCAGCACTCACAGACCATGGTTAGAGTTGCATAACATAGCTGGTGAATTATAGGGGGTTTTCAGTGAATGTCATTGTTTTTGTATACTATACTGTTCTCACCTGCTATCTTCTGTATGCTATATTCTGCACTAGGACCTTGGCATAACCAATAGGGAACTAAACTTCATATATGTGAACCAATTTTGTGCAGGTTCCCCAAAGGTTGCCAAATGAACACTGCATTGACCTCCTTCCTTTAAATATGTTGCCCAAGTGGACCTGCATGAAACTGAGAAAAGCATGAGTAGGCTGAACATGGTAGCAATCTGGCAAATGTCATGCAGATCCATCAAAAGGTGTTAAATTTAGAGGTAAGTCAAAAATGTTTTGATGCCCTTCTTTACACTCCAGTCCCATTGGATCTGCGTGAAATCAGATATACTTGTGCTGGGTATAACCTGCCATAATTGGTGGTAATTCATCAAACAGTACGACAGCTATAAGCGTATGAAAATATTACCCCCGTCTCGTAATGGATTGGCAAAAGACTTGGCATACAAATAGAACCCAATCCTTTCAAGCTTTTGCCAAATTATATGCGGATTTGTTATGCAATGCCAATGTCATTAGTAAATCAACAAATATTTACTTGCCTTCCTAAGGGGATCAAAAACTAAAGGGATCTGCCCAAAATTGAAAAAGTGTGAGAGGGTTAATTAGGCTACGTCTGTTCCAAATTTCATGCAGATCGATAAAACAGCGACAAAGTTATTAGTAAATGAAAAATATGGTTACCTCACTCCACTTTTAACTTTCCCCCCACTTTGAATATACATATTAACTGATTGAGCTGTTTGAGCCACCGATGCGTCAAAAAAGTGACGCAATAGCTGCGCAAGGGGCTTGAAAATCTGCCCCAAGGTGCACTCTGTTAATTGTGTTCCCATTAAGTGTGGTGCAAAGCTTTCACAGTGATAGCCAAATTCGGTCAGAAAAATCTCCTCAAATAGCATCGCTATTAAACAAAAGAAGCAAACTATTATTCTTCCCAGAGAGCACAGGTACTTAGAATTATCACGTGAGCTTGGCACTGCAAGCTACAGAAAACAGCAATGTGTTCTGGAAATAAGTGCTAAAGAAAATAAACGCAGATTTTCTCACTAGATTGTGTAACTATACAGGTAACCACAACCGGCCCTGGAAAAGTGCTCGGCCGGCCCCCCACCACCCCACTCGGGGGGGGGGGGGGGGCGTTGTGGGTGCCGCCGAGCTCTTTGCAGGAGCCGATTTTCGGCCGATTTTGGTACAGGGCCAATTTTGCAGCTACGCTGCAAAAACGGCCATGTAACAAAAACGGCCCCAGGGGCCCAAAACCGGCCCCCACCAGTGCGGCGCACCGGGGGATTGCCCGGTGCCCGCTATGGCCAGTCCGGCCCTGGGTAAAAATCTCCAGTAAAACAAATGCTGAGTGGATCTTTGTTTCTGCCACACATGATTGAGAGCATCTCCGTCTCAGTCCAGTGGCCCATGCACACTGATAGATCATTGATATTTACAATCCACTGTTTATAATTATTGTTGTGTGATGCAGATTTGTATGCTGCGCTATCATCCGAAAGGGTATCCTGGTGCTGAGCGGGTGAGAATCTAGCCAAACCAAGGGCCTAGTGGACTACTCGAA
This sequence comes from Lissotriton vulgaris, assembly GCF_964263255.1. Lineage (NCBI taxonomy): Eukaryota > Metazoa > Chordata > Amphibia > Caudata > Salamandridae > Lissotriton > Lissotriton vulgaris. The sequence goes on from NC_141689.1 coordinate 1,000,333,653, forward strand.
AAGCAAAATCTTTAGCTTCCTATGGAATTCAAGAAGTAAGGTGGAGGATCTTGTGTGTAGTGGCAGGTCGTTCCATGCTTTAGGAGCGATGTAGGAAAAGGCTTGACTGCCAGCTCTGGTTTTCGTATCCATATTAAACACTTTAACCGAGACTTATATTTCGAGGGTACAAGAGGACTAAGGTGACATTGAATAGTACTAGCTAGGTGCCTTGTTATATATGAAATCTGATACAAACCTGCTACAATAATGCTTTCTTAATGTTCAGTCTGCAATGCAGAATAGTTAATAAGTTCAAAGGTCTATAAATTAAAAAAAAGTAAGTCACATAGGAGCAGTTATTAATAGGTAGTTCGACAAAGCAGGTCGATAGCTAGAGCTGGAGCAAGCAAGTATATTGTGAAGCTCTTTCACATTTAAATTATTTGGCATTACTATTTTCTTTTCGGGGTAATAAAATGCCACTATAAGGATGTATTTCAATATAGAATTAAATGTTCTTTTACCCTTTTGAGTCAACCAATCTGTATGGTGATTTTGACTTGATTGAGTTAATGTGATGAGGGGCTGTACACTGCTTTTGGCTGTTGAGATAACACAGGCAGGTAGCAGACTCATTATGATATCAAAACCATATTATAACAAGAATTTATAAAAGGAGCAGATAAACAACTCATTAAAACCGAGCATTGGCAGAGCAACATATTGGCTTAGACAATGCTTTTTGTGTAAGATAGGTGCCGTGGATGTGTGTACATCGATTGGGGACATCTTTGAACAGATTTGAACAGATTTATAAAATCATAACAAATGCATTTAGAATGGCAGCCATAAATGATCTTGCATCTCTGGTGGCCGTATTGGTGTCTATTTGTAATACACGTGCACACCAATGTAAAGTTGCCCACGGTGGATGTGCATGCATTCAAGGTAGCCATCTCAATGCAGCTATCTTTTAATACATGTGTAATATTTGAACAAACCTGCTCAAATGTAGCTGCAATGGAGGCATGCATCTATGGATCGGAGAACATAGAATGGGCTTGTTCAACTAAGACAATCCCATTTCTTGGAACCTATTTTGCATTTGAGAACATCCATACCAACACAGACGGTCAACTTGAAATAGTTAAAAATCATTTTTTAAGATGAGCAACCATCGATAGAATTACAGGTTCAAAAAATAAAATAATAATACAAAATCAAGTGGGGGTTGGAAGGAACAAATGGATTAAGGGGAGGGAAAGCAGCACAAAGAGCAAGTGATGGGGGGGTCAGCAAAGTGAAGGGGAAGCAACACATAGCCCATGAGTGAGAGGCAATAAAACGCACAGATTTCTGAAAGAAAACGAAAAAGTATTTCCCTGAATTCAAGCAATGCCAGCATTGAAAGGATACAAGTCAACCATTCAGAACACTGTAAGACTAAAATTCTCATGGGAAGGAAAAACACAAGAATTGGGGAAAATCCATCAAAGCAAGTGGAGATAACCAAAACAGAAAACAAAGCCATACAATCATGACCAAGCAGGGCTAACTTAAATTGCACTCTTTGTATATTCGGAAACAACAGGTCGTGCCAACAACCTGTAAATTGGTCTTTAAAAAGGAGCATCATTGTCAGTTGCTCATATGATGACTATTTTCTTAATTGACTAGGATTACATTTCAGATGCATTTTGCAAACTTTCTGAGATGTCTCCCACCATTCTCTCTTTTTTCACCTATAATATTAAAATCTCTGTTCAGATTAAGACTACACCTTGTGTTTTTTTCAAAAGCAATTCTTAACAAAATACATACATACCTATAGAAATGTGAATACATACATGTAGAGAGCCCTCTTTAGCTCTTATAGAGTCATTTACATTTTGCTCTGCCCACCACAGCATATACCATGGGACATTGGGACAGATCACTTCAGTCATCAGATCCCTTCTGTGTGACTGGCAAGCTTCCGCCAAAGCAGAATGCTGTTATACACACAGATAATATTGCTCTTCAATGTTAGGCCTTATAGACAACATTTAATTAATGTTTCTTCTCTATTTTCATTGGAGAGGGCTCGGTAGCTCTATCAACACTACGGGCTACTTGCATATCTTGATCTGTGTGCAAATTTGAGTATTTCATTTGGCCAAAAGTTATTTTAAAATGGCTACTCATGCATGCGCATGTGTGAAATACATTGAAATGCATCGCCAGCTATATTTGTTCGTTTTTCATTGGACTTTACAAAGAATTATCTTTGGATAACCACTTAATTGTGAGCATGCTTGTGTAAGTGTCCCAGTGCTTGCACATGCATAAGCAGCCATCTTAGATTTTTTTTAAACTTTTTATTGCAACAAATCATTTTAAGATGGCAGCAATGTGTGTACATTCAAACACATCAATAGCAAGCTATCTTTAAATATTTTTTTGGTAAGAACTTTCAAAAACCATTCAACATTGGCTACTTGTGCTTACCCACCCATGCACTCAAAAGTGGACATCTTTGAATTGTTTATCTCATTGTTCACAAAAAAACATTCTGAGATAGCAAGTCACAAGCTCTACAACCAAAGGCAATCCTATTAGTTTTGTCCATGATTGCTGTACTTTTTCCCAATTGGCAGCCACTTGAGCACCCTCAAGTTCAAAGAAATATGTGAATTTCCACAATTCCTAAATAATGCAAATCCCAAACTTCTTTCTGGGATGCAGTACTGTTTGCAGTCTTTTTAAGGTGTACACTTAATCAGCACTGAATTGAAGCCATTGCAGTTGCCTAAACATGTTAGTTTCTGTTGATTCTTTAACAGACAATAGATAGTGTGCTGTTTTATTTACAAACCAAACCTGTTGCAACCTTGTCAAAACTTATGCGTCTGCACTTGGCTGTTGCTATACCTGATTATTAAGACCACTAAAACAGTAGAGAAATTTGTCTGGAAAATTGTTACTGGCTTCAGGAATGGAAATACATCCTGATCTATCAAATATTCCGATTGTGGAATCAAGTTATCCACTTCTGCTCACTGTGTTGGAAAACAGGCTGAGTGAAGTGTTCTTCTGCCTGCAACAACAGTTCTAGTGGCATGCTCTGCAGAAGCAGGTAGGGTTGGCTGGAAGTATCATTGGTCAAGCACTGTACACTCTGCATCATATTGTGCTACTATTATCTCCCCAGGGTTAGACGTGGACCCCTGAGACCTTTCACATCACAGTTTGACCTCAGGATTGCATCCAAAACTTAAATATGCCATCAAACTGACAAGCTATGTACATTGATGTGTGTGATTAATGACCAACATCATCAGTACTAAATTTGTAGCCAAAATCAGCAGAGGCACACAGTTGGCCTCATTTCCATGTGGCATGACTAAGACTGTGTGACACTGCAAAGACTACTGTCTTGTAAAAAGAGAGAGAAAAACTGGTTGTACTCTTCTGGCCACGGTTATGAGTTGGACGCTAGTTGGATGCCATGATCTGCCTTTTTAGCGTCTGAAGAACTGCTCTTGAGAGGCGGGCCGTACGCTGGTGGGGAACATGCAGGGAGTGACAGTTGCTCAGATTTATTTGATAAGTATAATATTCACAGCACTGTAATTGAAATAAATGTTTCTCTGTCAACTGGCTTTTGAGGAGACATAACTGCATTATGTATCTACAAAACACCAGTAAAGAAGTTAGGACTACGGAAATTAACATAGATTTGTATAGGAATATTTATCTACTTAGACTAAGAAAACTGAATGTCCGAGTAAGTGAAAATTAACACTTATAATGGTATTTACAGATGCCAAAAGGAGTTCAATATCTAGGGCCAGGAAAATGTATTTCAACCGACAACAGTGAGCAGGTTTTAGGCACCATTGTAAAAGCAAGGACATGAGTTATTGTGAACAAATGGGAATGCAAAAACTAAGAGAAATTGAAGCTCATTTTCTGACTCAATATGAATATAAATAGCTAGAGTACTTTCCAATGGAATAAAGAACGAGAATTCTCACCAATGAACATTTAGGTTATGTTTACTTAGTAGGAGTTGCAGGAGTAACAAATGTCAAAAGGCTTGCACATTTTACTCAAGTGTCCGCACGGCATAAGATAGCTGGAACCATTCTAATGCCCGAGGAATATGACATCACGGACTCCTACCCCCATTTATTTCACACCATGCCTTCATCCTCCACTGAGGGTGTGTGGTCAAGAACTTCACACTATCCCGGCAGTGGTGTAAAGAAAATTGAGGGTGCCCCCGGCAAAGTACGTGGAGGGGCTCCCTCCGGACTCTATCAGGAGCTCTCCGGCCGAAGTGATGTGCTGAGGGGGGTCCCCTAGAGCTTGGGCCCCCCCGCACCGCGGTGACTGCGGGGTCCTGTGATACGCCCCTGAATCCCGGCAGTCCTCTGAACCCCTTCAAAGATAGGCATAGTTTCTAGTACCAGCTGCTAGTTTGCAGTAAACTGCTACTTGGGCATTTAGTGTTGTAAAACTGTTTCAGGTACACCTTGTAAACGTGAGTTTCTGTTGTGCAGGGGCCAAATGACTTAGACTAAATGAAAGATGCATATTTTATTATACAATAAAACAATGTAATTAAGCTACATGCGCAATTATGGGGTGCAGAAATAGTTCTCTAAATTCCACAGAGGAAGACCTCAATCTGCCACCTTCCAGCTCCCATACTCAAGCAGATACTAAATCTTATAGGATACATGTTAATAAAGTATAATATTTTGTTTGAAAATCTTTTAATGAACAAGACACTTCTATTTGTACATTTGTCTAATGAATGCACACTGACTAAAACTAAAAAGTCCTTTCATTTTCCCTTCAGCATACATTTAATTAATACTATTTTTAATATTCATGTCTGGCATTATTGAAGGAGGCTTACAATTCAAGAATAAAGCGCCATTTGAAGTTCCTCTGATGTCTAGGAACAGATCTGAGGCATTATACCTGAATGGAAATGTTCTTTAACCCTTAGATGGATCACCCAACCCTCAAGTTAGGAGTGATCACTGAATTACTGAAAAACGACTGAAGTACAACCCATGCAGACCTTGCACTGCATTGTATACTGTTGAAACGTTTCATAAACCGAAGCAATCAAGAACAAAAATAAGCGAAGACTCTCCACTGAGATTCAGCTGGGGTAATGGCGGCCACCCTCATAGCTGTAATAAAGACACGCAGTTGACCTCGTAACCTCGGCTTCAAGGGCACGTGCGGGAGGCAGCCTACATTGCAGGCGGTAGTTCTAAATGGTCGCATGCAAATCAGGTAACTTAACAACGACAGAAATACAGCAAAGCGTCAGCCTGGCTCACACAAATAAGCGTTGCGGCAGGGCCGACATGTGGTTGATTGGAGTGTGTCTTTAAGGGATTGTGCTGCATTAGGCTGTTTGAGGATTTATGACTCAAGTTTCTTTTTGATTATTTTGTACCCGTATTGCATTTTTTTTTTTACTTCACAGGGGCCCTTTACTTGCCTGCAGAGAACATCAAAGTATTGCCAGCTCTAAATGAGAACTCTAAACTGTGGAAAGTGCCAGGCTGGGCAGTTTTATGCTGCGGGCGTGCCCACCAGGGACCGGCGCGGATCTGCTAAATAGTTATACGGCTTGTAACAAGCTTCGGTTGTTGTCTCCCAGCAATGAAGTCTCAAAGAGTAATGCTACGGTCAGGCGGAAGGCATAAAATAACTGAATAGTGAAGAACTGCGGGCATTTTCCTGTTCGTCAGACTCAGCATTTCATACCAATGGTTTTTAAATTAGGAAAGGAAAATGAAGCCGCTTCACCTGTTCTGCTCCTTGTGGGCAGCTTGCGGATTCTTAATTATATTTCGTCCTCAGATTGGGGCTAGGGTTTTGTTCCTTCTATATAAGGCACCGGGAGTGAGTGTTCTACATATTTTTACGGCTCAGGGTCCGATGCTCTTTAATGATAACTGCTCAATTAATAACAATGTTATCATGTATTGTTTAAAATCGAATTTCTAACTGTAATTACTGTAATCCATAGATGTTGCATTTCTTCAAATTAATAGTGCTTAATTTGCCAACTTTGAAACGATGGGAGACTGGGTCTGCCATGACAGGTTTGAAAACTTGCGTCCGCCAGGCACCATATCGGTCTGGAAAGCGCCTGACCACAGGTCAGCGGTTCCGACCTAACAATTAGGATGTAACCGCCCATAGGGCAGTCAGAAACATCCATTTTGTTATGGCAACTGGTGAGTCTGACAGAATAGACCCGCAGCACAAGCTGCCATAGCAAAAAAGATGTTTGTAACCATATGTAAGGTGCCTGCCACTCTGTGCAGGGATGTTTAGGGGGGCACCATAGGTGCCTGAGTGGACAGTCCCTCAGTGGATGCCTCCACCCGCTGCATCAGGGACAGATATCGGTGGCCGACACTGACTGCCGTCGGACCCACCGACATCATAATCAGCCCCTAAGTGTTAACTCACTGAACATTCTTGTTGGGTTACCCAGGGCTTTAGGTGGGCCGGGTCTCAAGAGGTCTGAGCACCGGCAGTTTTTTTAAGGTGGCCTCGAAACGGGTCTCTATCGGGCTCTGTTTTGTGCCCTGGCACCAGCGGTCCGTTTTTTTTCTTCCAGACTGCAGTGACAGCAGCCACCTCGATGTGCGTGTGGTGAGCGTTGTAGGGGGAAGGGAAATCCTTTAGAGAGTCATTTTCTCTCTGAATTTCCCTTCTCTTTTTTAAACTCAGGAGCAGCAACATCATCGTGGTGTCAACAGGGCTTTATGGGGAAGTTTTTTCAATAGTATAAACGTGCCATAGTTGCTGCTTATTTATCTTATGCAACTTGTAGTGATTTGTAGGTAGGATGTGACTTGTTGTATCATATATCTGGACGCAATGACAGGAACAGCAAAATACCAGTCGGGCAGCACACTTAGCTTACGTGTTTTAAGCCACGCCCTTAATTACATTGGCCACGCCCATTCGAGAGCCCCCCCCCCAGTTTTTTCATCCCACTTAAAGCCCTTGGGTTACCTAATTGTACACGGACATTTGCAGTCCAATGCTGTGTGGTGGTTAGGCAGTGAAATAATTGCTTAAACTGCTCACTTAGAGGATCAGCTAGATTTGCCTTGAAAATGTCTGATATAACAAATATTAACTTATTTAAAACTCGTGTGCTCTTTCTCTGTTTATTGACCGTCACAGAAAAAATTAAATGAAAGTTGAATGTTACTGCAGTGCAAGAGAATTCCTTTCTCATCATTTGTCTTTGGATGTGGACATTAGACCACTGCTTCCTGTGAGTATAAACAGTGTAATACCTGGAAAATGGATAGTTCTAGAGGTCAATGGCCACAAGGGTACAAGCAGAAGAGATTGTGAAGTCAATTCACAAAAGCATTTATAAGTATCGGAATTGTACTATAGGAGTTCTCTTTTACATTCTCTTTCATGGCTTCACAAATGTTCCTATTGATAAAAGTGCAAGGAGGGCACAGTCTTGTACTAATTGTATATGAATATTCCTCAAATATTCCCATTCTGTTCTTATTTTAGATATCTTGATGGCTAATTCACAAAGGCATGTAAAAGTACGAAAAAGAGTACCACAGGACTAATATTTTATATATTAAAATATGCCTTTGTGAATAGGCCCCTAAACGTGCAAAACAGCTCTGCACGATGCTAGATAATAAGGCATTACACAGGGAGCACTCATGGATTGTTTATCAAAGTTTTATTGACTGACTGTAGCATGAGCTGACCCCCACAAGACCCCAAGTGCATTGAGAAATAATGTGAACATAAGTATCCTGGGATGTTGAATCATCAGTGACTGCAGGAGAGATTGAAGCTGTACATTAAAAGTATAGCGCAAGTCACTGAAAAGTACCATGACCATAGAGAGGAACAAAGCCGCTGACCAAGTTCCTTTATAAGGTCACAGGATTCCAGATAACTTGTAATACCCTTACAATGCATGACATAGGCTACTTTATTCCTTATATTACATGGTAAGACATCACTCATCATGCCACAAGAAGATGATGGAGGGAATGCTGAAACTTTTTAACCCCCACTCACACATCTGGGTTTAATCCATCATTCTTTTGCTCACCAGGCCATCCCTGTTTTAACCAAGTCATATGCAAATCAGTCTTGACCCTGCACTCAATTTGAACAGTCTAGCCCGAACTGCCAAGTCAGGTCCTCCCAGGACCTGAAACCAGCATCCTAGGACCGGTTTCGGGGCACCACCCCTCTTCTGCTGGGCTAGATTGAATTCAGTGGCACAGTGAGCCCGGGATCCAAGTCTGGGCATACTGGGTGCAATAAGGGTGAGAGAGCAAAAGACACAAAGATTATGGATGGAATGCAGAGCAAACCAAACATTCACCCCAGTCAAGAGATCTGGGTTAAATCCATCATTCTTTTGCTCACCATGCCACCCCTGTTTGGACCCAGTCATATGCAAATCAGTCTTGGCCCTGTTACTCATGGAAACAGTCCAACCCTAACTGCTAGGCCAGGTCCTCCCTGGACCAGAAACAAGCCCCCTGGGACTGGTTTTGGGGTATTAGTCCTCATCAGCGAAGCTATCTTGAATCCAGTGGCACTGTGAGCAAGGGACCAACATCTGGGCATACCCTGTGCACTAAGGGTGAGAGAGCAAAAGACACAAAGATGATGTATAGAATGCAGAGCAAACCAAACATTCACCCCCAGTCAAAGATCTGGGTGTAATCCATTGTTCTTTTGCTCACTATGCCACCCCAATTTGGTCAAAGTCATATGCAAATCTGTCTTGACCCTGTTCCTCATGGGAACAGTCCAGCCCGAACTGCAACACCAGGTCCTCTCTGGACCAAAAACAACCATTCAGGGACCAGTTTTTGGGTGTTACTCCTCATCAGACAGGCTAGCTGAATCAAGTGGGACAGTGAGCAAGAGACACACATCTGGGCATACCCCGTGGCCACTTAGGGCAAACATACAAAACTCAACAAGATGATTGATGGTGTGCTGAAGCTTTTCAACCACTCATCCCCAGTCATGGATATGGGTTTACTCTGTTGTGCTTTTGCTCACTATACCTCCCCAATTTGGACCATATACAAATCAGTCTTGACCCTGTTCCTTATGGGAACATTCCAGACCAAAATGCGGGGCCAGGTCCTCCCTGAACTGGAAACAAGCATCCTTATATCCTGGGAGGCTTATTTATTAGAGGGTTGCGTCTCTTTACACCATGCTCCATGGTACATGTTTGACTCAAACCTCTAAGTCAGATTTTTAAAGATATGCACAGTCATTTTGCATGATTCTCAGTTGCTTAAAACATCTGGCGTAACACAACACAGTGCAAATTGCTACGTAGTGTTATTCTACGCTGGGAAGGCATTTCATGAACGTTTTGTGTGTGCTCCCACACAACTCCCATGAAATGTGACGCATCCCCAGATTTACAAGAAATTGTAAACCATGGGATGTGCCAACATCTTACACCTTCGAGGGTTATTATAAATAGGAGAATTATCTCTATTTCTCCTAGTTTCTTCCTCTTTCTATGCTTGCTGCATTCTGCAGCACATATAAAAAGAGGTATATATCCCCAGGGATTGCTTTTCTGCATGAAAGTGCCCCTTCCTGTACAAAAACAATCCTGCATGCAACATAAGCATCCTTGCATCCTGGTGCCAAGGTACCTCCCTTGGTGCAAGGCTGCCAAAAGGGCATCAACACATGGGAAAGGACAGTAATGTGCCGTATTGACTTAAATCAGGCACATTCCTGCTCTTTCCCTGTCACACAGTGCAGCACAACAAGGTGACTTGCTGTGCTGCACTACATCACAAGCTCATAAATGAGCCCATAAGTGTGTTGTTCTTTCATGTGAAAGACATAGGATGTTTGTACACTTGAAAAAAAAATTAGAATCTCTAGTGCAAAATTAAACACACCAAAAAGCAATTAAATATTTGTTGCAAAAAGATATTAGAATCAGTTTAGTCAAATTTTTATAAAAATGCAGTAGCTCAGAAGTTGTATGTAAGAAATTGGGTTATTTGGTTTGGGGATGGTTGAAGCCCCACTCCGACAACAACCTAAGTTCTTGCCAGGGTGATCCGCAAATAGTCACAAAATTTACCTGTGCTTAGCCCTCTGTATCTTATCCACAAAACACTAAGGTGTTTATTAGTGGCAATGTGTAAAGTATTAATGCAACACACAAACAATAACGAAGTAAAAACATAACACAAGAAAATTCCCTAACCAGGTTACATGGGGAGGGACATCTTGGGGATCAGGATCGCACTCCAGCAGAAGGCAACAGTGCTCAGGAAAGTTTGGTTGCTGGTTGAGGCAGAGCCAGTTGCAGTAGGTCAGCTGGGCAGTTGCAAGGAAGCCTCTGAAGCTTGTTGTGTCTATGTCTCACACAGGAGGTCAGTCAACTGACCTGGTTAGCCTGTCATAAAGGTAAGAAGGTCCAATCGTCCCTTTCAGACAGCCAGGCAGTACTTCAGGTAGCAGGGCAGCCCTTCTTCTGTAAATTCCATAGGTACAAGAGTGTTCTGAGGAGTGGCCTTGGAGGTGCAATATATATACCTGGTGCCAGCCTTTGTGTGGGGAGAATCCCTGCTCTACCCCTGCACCCCCACCTGGGTCTGGAAAGTACTTCTTCTTCCCCTGTCAAGGCTTAGAACTGTCTAGGAGTGGCAAAAGGCAGGGCCTGCCTGGTGTCAGATTCCTTTGTATGTACAAGATGCAAAGCCCTATGAAGTGTTAGTGGTGCTGGGTACAGCTCCTCCTCAGTCATACTGTCAGGATGGCCCATACTGTCCACACCTGAGACCCTTTATGTCATTGTCTGGCAGCAATACACAAATACAACAGCAGAGCGCTATGTCATCCAGGAGACTGGCAGAATGCACAAATGGTTGGGACAAGAACATTTCAACTTTATTAAAGTAGTATTTTCTGAATTGTGTTCTTAAAATCTGACTTTCCCATTAAAAGGGATTTTAAATTACAATTAATTAGATTGTAAACAGCATATCTCGATCCACTCCCAATCCAAATCCAAACGTGTATGTTTCACACAAATAGATTCTATCATTCCCATAATGATCTAAAGAGTGAAAAAATAAAAAAATTGCCATACATTTCTTTTTTCTACTTATCACTATCCATCTGCAAAAAGATAACAGAAGAAGAAAAAGCTATGTTTCATTTTTGGTTTTAAAGCTTAGCTCTAATTATGCTCAGTGTCCTGCCTTTCCCCTTGGTAGCTGGCTCTATAAGTAATTACAGTTGAGCAGCTACATCTTTTCCATATTACAGTCGACTAGGTACAACGCAAGTCACCCGTAATAAGGAAATAATAGATCGGCCTATATACACGGATCGCAGGTTCCCGTGCATTATAAAGCACAACTAACGCTCAGCCTATGAGTGTCCTGGGAATGGGATGGGAAATGTAGTGGTCTGCGTTCTTTGATGCTGCTAAGTAACCTGGTGATATATCAGAAAGAGGAACGTTAAATGAAATTCATGAAATTGTCTTTGCTGAAAACATGTCAAAGTCAGTAAGTCAGAGTTTTCAATAGTCAGGAGGGGAACTCACAGTCTATTTATGGGACCACATAAAAATGTTCCCTGATATTTAAAGGTCCATTTTCATTCATTAATGCATTGGGAACAGCGTTTTAAAAACAATTATGCCTGATCCTTAAAACTATTGAATACTCTACATGATTTACTACAGTTGTATATTGGGGTACCGTGGTTAAAGCGGTTAGAATGTTCTGGTGAACATAAGCTCAAAGTAAAAGTTGTTATTGCGCAATTAATTAAAATCGTTGCAATGTACATGCATTGGGATGGACGTTACATGTTAAGAGTTAAAGGTGCCTCAGACCTACGGGGTCCAGACAGCTTTTACAGGGTTAGCTGAGTACTGCGTACTACCTTTTGTGAACTCCTGAAACCCTTTAAAAGGTGTTTCCACCGTCTTTAACAACTAACATTTTCCACATATTTGCAATCTTGATGTGTATGATTTAGTTGTGCATTTAGTATAGCACTTTTCATTTAAAAAAGAAAAAGTGCTGATTAGGCTTACGTATTATGCATTACATTCCTGAGGTCTGAATTTCTACTCCACAGAACGTCCCAGAGTGAGCCTTAGACTTCTGTTTCGCTACTAAAAGAGTTAAGTGCTGAAAGAGGTGCTTGGCCTGCAGTATGGGGTCCCAGGACCCCAGAACCTAAAGATCACAGTTGAAGAAATTTACTCAATAAACTGTGATTGTCCTGGGACCTCTCGACCTCGATTTCTCAGAAACGTGAAAGCAAATTCATGTTTGTTCATGGTGATACATATTTGAACTTACTGTAAAGCTGGACCACAACTAACCAATCTAAACAACTACTTGGCATAAATGAAAGTCTACATATATTGTTGTTGCACTGGACATTTGATTGGGGCAAAATGTTACTGCAGGGATGGACTGTTACATATTACAGCCCATAATATCATCTTGCTTCATAAACATTTTGCCTTAACTTTGCTACTAAATTGATGAATGACTCTTAGTACAGGAATGTTTGGTCTATTCTGCAAAATATATGACCAATAAATAAACAAGAGCAAATCTAAATTTATGGTTGTCAGCCTAGGAAGAAAATCAGGGGGAGGGGGGATAGTCCCAGAGGGTGATAGCCTTGCAAGCGTCCACGAATTCGACTATCTTGGTGTGAGCCTCAATGATTCTCACAATTGGACTGCCCATATTGAAAAAAGCACACTGACCCTTAAACATAAGCCAGAATCATAGTAAGGTTTGCCAACAGGGCACATGCATATCCAATTTCTCCCACTCTAGAGATTCACACGGCCCAAGCATAAGTGCAGCTCTATATGGTGCTGAATTGTGGGGCTGCTCTAACCTTGACTAGCTCAATAGAACTGAAAATGCCTTTATGAAATCCTTGCTGAGGCTACCAAAATGGATCCCACTATTACAACTGAGGTCTGGTCTAAATCTCAGACAAATCTCAGACACAGCCTCTTCAAAACCCATATTATATTGTATTAGGTTCTGGACGACAAAGGATCTGGCCCCGTATAAAGACCACCTACAGGAGATAGTGGTCAATCATTCAGCTTCTATGATTCCCTGGGTTGTCAATCTAAAAACCTGGTTTACCAGGCTAGGGCTAACTGAATATTGGCAAAACCACACCTCTATACCTAAAGGTGCCCGAGAAACAGTCAAATCGTCCAACTGGAATGCTGTTATTTGTAATAGAATATCAACTGTATCTGTTGTTAGTTTAACTTACTTATACTTGCCACATAAATGTGCACCGAAATTTGAGGAATTTATGGATTACATGACTGCCCCACGCACCAGAGCCCTGTTTATTAAGTTTAGGCTAGTACCCGTGCCAGTTGCATCGTTCACTTCCTCATGGAGCAACAACAATGGCATTTCAAGCAATCTATATTCTATTGGTTGTCAATCTGTGGAAAAAGAACAACAAACAACATTTTACTTTTTTTGCCATGCTAGTGCAAAACCAGCATGCTTGATGGATTGTGCCTTTTCTTGGATTCTAGAGATTGATAACTGTCACACATCCCTGAGAATCTGTAAATCAGACAGCAGTTGTTCTCTGGTATATTAAGTTTCCGATTTTCTATGCGTAATTTGACATATTAGAGCCAAGGTTGTGTCTAACATCTCATCTCATTGATGAACTTTCATGACCTAATGTTTAAACGATTTTAGAGACCATTTATTACATGTACTTGCACTTTATGCTTACCCTAATCACATAGCACTTGAGCACCCCATATCCAATGAGCACTCCTAGAAACTATGGTCGGCATAGCGGACCCTCTTATAGCCTATTTTTCATTTCTTTCTGAGGTCTGTGCCCCGTGGGATATTGTAATAGCACAGAGGTACTCTAAAGTGTTCTATTGTAATCAGATGCATTGTGATTTTAACATCTTACATTACTTGTTTAAAAGGATTTGTGTATTTATCTTGGGTCAATGTTTCTCAGTGGAGGAACTTTTCTGTGCACTTTGATTCATTGATTTTTATCCATTTTAGTTTAACTGCATTGCAATGAGCTGCATGTTTTTTATTCACCATGTAATGTAGATTTCCCTGTGTACTTTTATGGTTCCTTGAACCTAAATAAAGGTGTTTGATAATAATGATTACTCTTAGCACAGTTAACATTTTATTTGAACTACAAGTATGTTATTTATGGGGAATGTTATAGTGATATTTCCTTTTACTTATGTCCATGGGTAATGTTTTGAAGTGCATGTCCTTACATGTACCACAGCATACTGTATCTAGTAAAACAGATTTATGATATTACTGTTCGATAGTTAATGCTACATACAAAACATGCATAACAAGTGAAGCCCCTCACCTGAATCAGAATTATTGCATTGTTTTGGCTAAATACAATTTTAAGCTAAGAGAGCCCAGTTAAAAATAAATATATATATATATATTGAACCCAATGGAAGAATGGACAGAAGAATACCATTCGTTACTGTTGGAGTGGAAGGACAAAGGCTTGATCGACTTCGACGAATATTCATATTTGAAAACAGACAACCCCATCACAGCCACCATATACTTTTTACCAAAAGTATACAAAGCTCTCGAAACCACCTGGAAGACCAATTGTGAGTTCCATAGGGTCATTATTAGAAACAACATCGAGATTTATTGATATATTCCTAATGAACTATGTAACTTCGCTACCTTCGTATCTGAGGGATACAATGGACTTTCTGAACAAAATCTCAGGAATTGAATGGAAGACAACCTACCTGATGACAACGATAGACGTTGCCTCTCTCTACACCTCAATATGCCACAGGGATGGAATCAGAGCCATCAGGAATATCTTGGAAACGAGAATAGTGAGCCATCTGGAACACTCAGGAATGTTGATAGACATGTTAATCTATTGTCTGACACATAATGCTTTTCTTTTCTTGGGAGACGTGTGCCTGCAAAGGCAGGGGACGGCAATGGGGACATCTTTTGCCCCAACATATGCGAACCTTTTGATGGCCGCCTGGGAGAATGAGGTGGTGGCCCAAGAACAGAAGAAACATTCAAAAATCAAGCTGTGGTGTCTTTTCATTGACAACTTATTCGTCATCTGGGACGGAAGTGAGGAAGAGCTCCAGACATTCATTGATTCATTGGAAATGAATGAATGCAATCTCCATTTTACATCTACCTTCAGCTCAACAAATCTTGTCTTCCTGGATGTAGAACTTTTTGTGAAGAAAGACCGGCTGTGCACTAAAATACACAGGAAATTGACATCTTGCAACAGCATGCTTCATGCTAACAGTGGGCATCCAGTGAAACTTAAATGGAGTATTACATATGGACAAATATTACGAGCTAAAAGAAACTGCTCTGAAAAAGATGACTTAGAAAAAGAAATAGAAAAGATGAGTCAACGATTCCGGGAAAGGGGCTATCCAGCTGAAGTAATTGAAACAGCAAAATCAAGGATGGAACTGAAAAACAGATCAGATCTCTTAGTACCGGGAAGTAACAGGACGAATGAAACGACCACCAGAACAGGAGAGTCTGACACTGTAACTCGCCTGATCATGGATTACAACAATCAGAGTGATGAACTGGAAATGGCTCTACGGAGGAACTAGAACATCTTACTCCTGGATGATACTCTGAAAGAAACCTTGACAGCATTTCTAAGTATCACATATAGAAATGGGGACAGAATTTCCATATGGACACAATCAAGATGCTTAACTGTTTGTACATTTGTAAATAAGTGATCGAGGGAAACTGGCAAAAAACAGCCCATAAAAAACAAACTAGGAAGATGAAAAAGAAACAACATCATGAAGAAAGACTTGAACTCTATAACTTGAGGCGATTTGTACATATCTGTATGTAGGTGTAAATATGTTGAGGAGTGGCGAGGAAGCTGCCAGATGAATATTGAATGAACTGACATACACACAAAAAAAAGAGAGCATGTTGATCAAAAAAAGAATATGGTTTTGTGGACAATGAAGGAACAGATGGACAAACAGATGAAGTGGATGCCAAAAATGGGTTCCTACTATTGATATATTTTTGCTGTACCATAAAAAATTTACTTTATATTTTGGACTGCGAATATCTCAACAGGAAGAGGATTAAACTTGAAATTGGAACTCTAGGTTGGGATGCAGAAAACTGTGAATATTGCACATAATAACCGAGAACTGCAAAATCTCCCGTGAAAAGGAAACCTTTGGTGGAGGAGATTACAGAATCTTGTATATAACTTACAGTGGTAACAAGAAAATAGAACCCTGACTAGATCGTCTGAAAAACCTTCTTAGGATCAAGATGGAAAAATACATAATAAGAAACCAGGAACAATTATCACTTATTGTACTTTACTGTGAATCAAAAAGTTACTTAGAAATCTCTTAAATGTTGCCATTATGAATTGACCAACATGCAGAGAATAGTGATTTGTAATCATTCAATATTCTGATATTTAAATGTACTTCACTGTAATGAGACACATCAAGAAAATGGCGACCTCCTTTTGCCATTGACTGTAAGCAAGGTTGACAGTCTAGCGGAGTGATGGAAAGGGAAAAGGGTACTGCACTTAGCACTTTAAAAATGGTCTAGACTCCAGGGACTCTATGGTCCAGTGGAAGGCTAGGAGTAGCCGAAACGCATAGGCCGTCCATTTTACTGCACGGTATCTTTGCACATGGTGTGTGAATAAAACAATTTCAAAAAGACTCACCTGCTTGCTGTGCCGTGACTCCGCCGAGAGGGGGATGCTGAGGCGAGAGAATCTCAAGATATATATATATATATGCGTTCTTAAAAACTGTTGTCCTTGTTTATGGCATTTTGGTGTAGGGAAGTGCAGCAAGGCACTTCGCACTGCCCTACCCCAAAGGGAAAGGGTAGAAATGCAATGTATTTAAGCAATATGGTGCATTCCTGTTCTTTTTGCCTGCGCTGGCGCTATTTTGACAGCCTAGCACCAATATAGGCAAGGGTGCCTACATTGCAGCAGGATGAATTTTGTGCAGGATGGTGCACCTTCCTGCACAAAAAAACTCCTAAGAGGTGTTTTCCTCTTTCTATGTGTGTTGTAGGATGCAGAAAAAACAAGGAGAAATTAAGTTATTCCTCCCTGATGCGACCGGCGCAGATAAGAGCGGTGGGACAGGGTGGGAAGGGATGGGGGATAAGATGACAGACAAAGAAATAGGGAAAAATATATAAAAAATTCAAAAATTACTTACATTGAGCTCGCGGCATCACCGACTCAGCGATATGGTGACCGCAAGGTAAGTGGTTTCCTAATTTTTTTATTTTGTTTCCCTCTGTTGACTTGCCCACCCTCCCCACTCCCCACCTCACCGACCGCTCTTGCCTATGCCGGCTGGGCCTGATTTCTCCTTGTTATGCCTCACCTTGGGACGTGTATGGATTTGGCACTTCCCCAGGTTTATATGTTTTTGTAAATGTGGGGCAGCGTCAAACTCCATGGGGTTTGCCTAGAAAAACCCACCACATCTCTCATGGAACGCCTCCTGGGCGCAGAGTAAGGTGACACAATGATTTGCGTTGTGTTGTTTTACTTATGAATCATGAGGCAACTCTAATCCACGGGTGTAGCTTTGCTTGGGCTTCATAAATCTTTATGAGAGTCCTGCATCACGCATGCACCATTTTATGTGGTGCAAAAGTGAAACAGGGCTCTAAAAAATAAGCTCCTGTGAATCTATGTAGTTTTTTATGACGTTTTGAGAAAATTCACAATTTAATTTGGATTGGCAAACATTTCCAAAGCATTCTCACCTCCCTCTATTGAAATGTAAGTTTTCTGTAACCAGGCAGAGCCATAGACTGGCAGAGCTTCCAACAGCAGAACATCTCACTATTTATGTATTAAAAACATGCATATTCCTCTTGTTTTAATTTTTATTCTCATAAAAATAAGCTTCTACTGCTGGTGATAAGTATCTTATCTTACATATCAAAATAGGGCTGATTATGGATAACTGGGAATCCATCACTCTCTTCCCTATGATAATATGCCATCAACTCCAACTCTAAACTTACAATGGTGAATTTCCAGCATACTGCCTGATTCTCCCCAAATATAGGAGAAATGTCCACTAATATCCACCAAACCTGATTCTGTGAATTGGAATTTGACAGTTATGACTGCTGAGCAAATCTTTGACCCTATAGAAAAATGGAGGTGCACAAAAACTATTAAGACGCAGGTCCTTGGTAATCAATGGCACATGTTATTAATAACATGGAAGTTCATCATCTAAATTTTAAAACAAACCAGAATGACAACTGAAATTTGAAAATGCCTTCTGTTGCAAAGTCACTTCATTAGAAAAGTTCAAAATGTTGCCATCATTTTAGACATAGGCTTTTGTTTATTTTTCATTTTAAGAATAGTTGAAAGGTTTACATTTTTAATAGAGTCAAAGCTGATGTTTTTCACGCTGTATATTTTAAAAAGTGTTATGTCTACAGTCAAGGTAGTTTTAACATCGTAAAAGTAAAAACAACAATTGATGGGCAGAATGCAGAACAATGTCATCACCCCAGTACAGAGATCTGGGCCTAAATCCATCGCATTTTTTGCTCCCCATGCCATTCCAGTTTGAACCCAGCCATATGCAAATCAGTCTTGACCCTGCACCCAATTGGAACAGTCGAGCCCGAACTGCCAGGCCAGTCCTGCTTGAACTCGAAACAGGCATCCTAGGACCGGTCCAGGGTTTCACCCCTCATCAGCCAGGACAGCTTGACTCCTGTGGCATGGAGAGCATGGGACGCACGTCTGGGCATACCTGTCCCACTTGTGATGACAAATGCAAAAACATCAATTGATGGACAGAATACAGAACAATGTCATACATTCACCCCGGTACAGAGATCTGGGCCTGAATCCATCAATTTTCTGCTCCCCATGCCATTCCAGTTTGAACCCAGCCATATGCAAATAAGTCTTGACCTTGCAAACAATGGGAACAGACCAGCCCGAACTGCCAGGCCAGGTCCTCCCTGGACTGGAAACAAGCCTCCTAGGATGGGTTTTGTGATTTCACCCCTCATCAGCCCGATTAGCTGGGCATACCCGTCCCACTCGGGGTGACAAATGCAAAAACTACAATTGATGGAAAGAATGCAGAACAATGTCATACATTCACCCCCAGTACAGCGATCATGGCCTAAATCCATCGCTTTTTTGCTTCTCATGCCATTCCAGTTTGAACCCAGCCATGTGCAAATCAGTCTTGACCCTGCACCCAATGGGAACAGTCCAGCACCAACTGCCAGGCCAGGTCCTCCCTGTACTGGAAACAAGCCTCCTAGGACCAGTTTCGGGGTTTTACCCCTCATCAGCCAGGTTAGAATGACTCCAGTGGCATGGGGAGCACAGGACCGACGTCTGGGCGTATCATCCCACCCATGGTGACAAATGCAAATGATGATGGAGAGAGAGAATGACTATTTCTTTTGGTGGCGGACCATGATGGTTTAGTACAAAAAGCTGGACCATTTGCCAACTAGCCTAAACAGAGAATCATTGATTCTAGCATTGATTCTATCATGTTATTTTATCTGACATTTCTAGCGCACACTACTACCTTAAGGTATCTAGGCTCCTGACATGCGGGTACAAGCTCTGCTGAATTATTAATATTGTCAAATGTGTTCAGATTCTCTCACATATGTTAATAAGCATAGATTCAGTGGACCATGTTGTAGGGCTGATATCTCACTGCCTGGTTACCATATGTTCTTAAACATTTAATTGGACTGTAAGGATGGCGAAGAGTTGTTAGATTGACAGGACATTCACAGTTGCATTGGGTTTTTGTACGAGGGTAAGGTTACAGCTTTTTTAACAAGGTAGAAACCTCGCCATGAAGAAGAGTTAATGACGTCTGTCAGAAATGGCATAAAAAGGGCAATCTTGATGCAGTTGGCAGGAGAAGGATACGCAAGTGTTGATGAGGCTTTAACATTCCTTACCATTTTGACATTTGCTTCCACTGAAATTGACAAGGAACTTGTGAAAACTGGAGTGGTGTTAAAAGGAAACCTGGCTTTAAAAGAGATTGAAGTTGATTGGGTGTTAATCTTTTTTTCTTGATTGATTTCACTTTGCAGGAGAATAATGAGAGAAATTTGACATTCTGTTCTGATGGGATCATTATGTTTTTACCTCCTCTAATACAGTGATTTCTGTATAAATCTTGAAGAAATTACTATTATTTTATAGCTCGAGTATTCATGCGTTAAAGTAAGCTTTCTCTAGTCCTTAGAACAGTGAGCTACACTGTACTTCAAGTCGAGTTCAGTAGCTTTGTTCACCTGCTTCAAAAAACAGTGTTTTCTCCATGAGTTAACACCCATTTTAATAATTTCTTCAGATATACCTTTTTTAATGATTATTAAAGAATTCCAAAGTAAGTTTCAATCGCGTAACGGAAGCCCAATAATACATAAATCGACATTATCTTTTTAAAAATGATAAGTGAATGTTAATCCTTGATAGGTAATATTGAATAGAGAGAATGTACACGAGTTTAGATTTGATTTTTAGTTTAAGGACTATAGCTTACAAGACGAGTACGTAAAATAATTACAAATTAATTGTGCAGTGCAGTCCACATTCAAACTTCAGCAACACAAATGGATGAATAAAGTGTGTTATCAAAATTAGTACCCCGTATCCTATGTTAGGACCTAGTCACCAAATCAGAACGAACCGTACTAGGGAACCAAATGCAGGCCTGGCCAAAAAAAGGCTCAAACCAGCCCTTCTCCCTTTGTCTGCTCTCTCTCTTTCCATCCAC
Source organism: Lissotriton vulgaris (assembly GCF_964263255.1). Lineage (NCBI taxonomy): Eukaryota > Metazoa > Chordata > Amphibia > Caudata > Salamandridae > Lissotriton > Lissotriton vulgaris. The sequence goes on from NC_141689.1 coordinate 1,000,354,582, forward strand.
TCTTTCTCCATCCTTCTCTCCTTTACCTCTGATTTCTTTCTCTTCACCTCCATATCTTTCTTTCATAAAGCCCCCATGCCTGCTACAATTAACCCCGAGGATCTATAGAGGCACCAGAAGTGGTGAGTGGCCCTACAGGGGAAACGTCTAATGGAATAACATGCCAGTTCAGCACTCTTGTAGGCCCTTTCAGGTAGTATTCCTCGGCTCCCAGCTCCCAACGCACTTACATTTTTTTTAATGGTGTGGTTCCTCGAGGGGAAGGTGTCCAATGACACAGCAGCAGCTTCATTCTTCAAAACAACGATTGTAAAATAGAAAAATCTAACAATCTGATAGCACGGCAAAGACTAGCTTTTAAAGAAACAGATCCAGAAAAAGTGCTGCTGCATCACTGAATAGGTGCTATTTGTCTGCTGACCTACGGTGAATTTGAATTCACCCCAATTCACCTTTGGGAAATGGGAAGTGGGGTAGCCTTACTGCCTACACCTGTAGGGGAAAAACAACTATATGTTATATTTCTCATTATGAGTTTCAGCTGAGGATTGGGCTCGTATTTTCAAGGAGAACAATTAACAGCTGTTATTGCCCACTGTTTTGGGCAATAACGCTTACTTATATAGTAAATGGTAAGCAAACACGAAAAATCAGACTTTTGGGATGTGCTCCATAGTCCAGCCATTTTGGTTTCTGTTGGAAATGGCCCTTTTTGCAGGGTTATCCCCAAACGTTTTGCTTCTTCCTCCTTTATTTTTCCAGACCTGTGGTTGTTGGCAATAGGACTCTGGGCACTTTACCACTGCTGATCAGTGTTAAAGTGCATATGCTCTCTGTGTAAATTGTTATTGTGATTGGTTATCCATGATTCAGAAAAGGGGGTGGTGATGAACAGAGTGTCTGAATTAAGCAGACCACTCTTACCCAGTCCAAAGATCAGGGCTTGATCCATCACCATTATTTATCTCACTGCCCCATCCCAGCTCAGAACCTGGCTATATGCAAATCAGTCTGTCCCTGGCCCAGTGCATCATGGGAACAGGGCAGACTAAACTACCAAGCCAATTCTTCACCAGAAAGGAGACAAGCTACCGGGGACCGGTTTCTGGCATTTCAGCCGCCTTCGGCCCGGCTTGCTTGAATCCTGATGGAGCAGTGAGAAAGGGACTCATGTCTGAGTATACCCTGCCACACCTATAGTGGCCAAAAACGATTCAGAAAAGGGGGTGGTGATGAACAGAGTGTCTGAATTAAGCAGACCACTCTTACCCAGTCCAAAGATCAGGGCTTGATCCATCACCATTATTTATCTCACTGCCCCATCCCAGCTCAGAACCTGGCTATATGCAAATCAGTCTGTCCCTGGCCCAGTGCATCATGGGAACAGGGCAGACTAACCATCAGGATTCAAGCAAACCGGGCCGAAGACGGCTGTAATGCCAGAAACCGGTCCCCGGGAGCTTGTTTCCTTCCCAGTGTAAGAATTGGCTTTTGTAGTTTGGTTTGCCCTGTTCCCATCATGCACTGGGACAGGAACAGACTAATTTGCATACAGCCAGGTTCTGAAACTGGGATGGTGCAGTGAGCTAAAAAACGGTGTAGGATCTAGCCCTGATCTCTTGACTGGGTGAGAGCTTTCTGCTTAATTCAGAGACTCTGTCCCTCACCACCCCTTGTTGTAAATATTTTTGTCCACCCTAAGCGTGGAAGGGTATTCTCAGATGTGAGACCCTTGCTCATTGCACCATCAGGATTCAAGCAAACCGGGCCGAAGACGGCTGTAATGCCAGAAACCGGTCCCCGGGAGCTTGTTTCCTTCCCAGTGTAAGAATTGGCTTTTGTAGTTTGGTTTGCCCTGTTCCCATCATGCACTGGGACAGGAACAGACTAATTTGCATACAGCCAGGTTCTGAAACTGGGATGGTGCAGTGAGCTAAAAAACGGTGTAGGATCTAGCCCTGATCTCTTGACTGGGTGAGAGCTTTCTGCTTAATTCAGAGACTCTGTCCCTCACCACCCCTTGTTGTAAATATTTTTGTCCACCCTAAGCGTGGAAGGGTATTCTCAGATGTGAGACCCTTGCTCATTGCACCATCAGGATTCAAGCAAACCGGGCCGAAGACGGCTGTAATGCCAGAAACCGGTCCCCGGGAGCTTGTTTCCTTCCCAGTGTAAGAATTGGCTTTTGTAGTTTGGTTTGCCCTGTTCCCATCATGCACTGGGACAGGAACAGACTAATTTGCATACAGCCAGGTTCTGAAACTGGGATGGTGCAGTGAGCTAAAAAACGGTGTAGGATCTAGCCCTGATCTCTTGACTGGCTGAGAGCTTTCTGCTTAATTCAGAGACTCTGTCCCTCACCACCCCTTGTTGTAAATATTTTTGTCCACCCTAAGCGTGGAAGGGTATTCTCAGATGTGAGACCCTTGCTCATTGCACCATCAGGATTCAAGCAAACCGGGCCGAAGACGGCTGTAATGCCAGAAACCGGTCCCCGGGAGCTTGTTTCCTTCCCAGTGTAAGAATTGGCTTTTGTAGTTTGGTTTGCCCTGTTCCCATCATGCACTGGGACAGGAACAGACTAATTTGCATACAGCCAGGTTCTGAAACTGGGATGGTGCAGTGAGCTAAAAAACGGTGTAGGATCTAGCCCTGATCTCTTGACTGGGTGAGAGCTTTCTGCTTAATTCAGAGACTCTGTCCCTCACCACCCCTTGTTGTAAATATTTTTGTCCACCCTAAGCGTGGAAGGGTATTCTCAGATGTGAGACCCTTGCTCATTGCACCATCAGGATTCAAGCAAACCGGGCCGAAGACGGCTGTAATGCCAGAAACCGGTCCCCGGGAGCTTGTTTCCTTCCCAGTGTAAGAATTGGCTTTTGTAGTTTGGTTTGCCCTGTTCCCATCATGCACTGGGACAGGAACAGACTAATTTGCATACAGCCAGGTTCTGAAACTGGGATGGTGCAGTGAGCTAAAAAACGGTGTAGGATCTAGCCCTGATCTCTTGACTGGGTGAGAGCTTTCTGCTTAATTCAGAGACTCTGTCCCTCACCACCCCTTGTTGTAAATATTTTTGTCCACCCTAAGCGTGGAAGGGTATTCTCAGATGTGAGACCCTTGCTCATTGCACCATCAGGATTCAAGCAAACCGGGCCGAAGACGGCTGTAATGCCAGAAACCGGTCCCCGGGAGCTTGTTTCCTTCCCAGTGTAAGAATTGGCTTTTGTAGTTTGGTTTGCCCTGTTCCCATCATGCACTGGGACAGGAACAGACTAATTTGCATACAGCCAGGTTCTGAAACTGGGATGGTGCAGTGAGCTAAAAAACGGTGTAGGATCTAGCCCTGATCTCTTGACTGGGTGAGAGCTTTCTGCTTAATTCAGAGACTCTGTCCCTCACCACCCCTTGTTGTAAATATTTTTGTCCACCCTAAGCGTGGAAGGGTATTCTCAGATGTGAGACCCTTGCTCATTGCACCATCAGGATTCAAGCAAACCGGGCCGAAGACGGCTGTAATGCCAGAAACCGGTCCCCGGGAGCTTGTTTCCTTCCCAGTGTAAGAATTGGCTTTTGTAGTTTGGTTTGCCCTGTTCCCATCATGCACTGGGACAGGAACAGACTAATTTGCATACAGCCAGGTTCTGAAACTGGGATGGTGCAGTGAGCTAAAAAACGGTGTAGGATCTAGCCCTGATCTCTTGACTGGCTGAGAGCTTTCTGCTTAATTCAGAGACTCTGTCCCTCACCACCCCTTGTTGTAAATATTTTTGTCCACCCTAAGCGTGGAAGGGTATTCTCAGATGTGAGACCCTTGCTCATTGCACCATCAGGATTCAAGCAAACCGGGCCGAAGACGGCTGTAATGCCAGAAACCGGTCCCCGGGAGCTTGTTTCCTTCCCAGTGTAAGAATTGGCTTTTGTAGTTTGGTTTGCCCTGTTCCCATCATGCACTGGGACAGGAACAGACTCATTTGCATACAGCCAGGTTCTGAAACTGGGATGGTGCAGTGAGCTAAAAAACGGTGTAGGATCTAGCCCTGATCTCTTGACTGGGTGAGAGCTTTCTGCTTAATTCAGAGACTCTGTCCCTCACCACCCCTTGTTGTAAATATTTTTGTCCACCCTAAGCGTGGAAGGGTATTCTCAGATGTGAGACCCTTGCTCATTGCACCATCAGGATTCAAGCAAACCGGGCCGAAGACGGCTGTAATGCCAGAAACCGGTCCCCGGGAGCTTGTTTCCTTCCCAGTGTAAGAATTGGCTTTTGTAGTTTGGTTTGCCCTGTTCCCATCATGCACTGGGACAGGAACAGACTAATTTGCATACAGCCAGGTTCTGAAACTGGGATGGTGCAGTGAGCTAAAAAACGGTGTAGGATCTAGCCCTGATCTCTTGACTGGGTGAGAGCTTTCTGCTTAATTCAGAGACTCTGTCCCTCACCACCCCTTGTTGTAAATATTTTTGTCCACCCTAAGCGTGGAAGGGTATTCTCAGATGTGAGACCCTTGCTCATTGCACCATCAGGATTCAAGCAAACCGGGCCGAAGACGGCTGTAATGCCAGAAACCGGTCCCCGGGAGCTTGTTTCCTTCCCAGTGTAAGAATTGGCTTTTGTAGTTTGGTTTGCCCTGTTCCCATCATGCACTGGGACAGGAGCAGACTAATTTGCATACAGCCAGGTTCTGAAACTGGGATGGTGCAGTGAGCTAAAAAACGGTGTAGGATCTAGCCCTGATCTCTTGACTGGGTGAGAGCTTTCTGCTTAATTCAGAGACTCTGTCCCTCACCACCCCTTGTTGTAAATATGGTTATCCATGATTGGCATATTTGTATTACAAAGAAGTCCCTAGTAAAGTGCACTGAGTGTGCCAGCGCTGGTGATTCAAATGCTACTAGTGGGCCTGCAGCACTGATTGTGCCACCCACCTGAGTAGCCCTAAAATGGTGTCTCAGGCCTGCCACCGCAGTGCCTGTGTGCAGTCCGTGAACTGCCATGTCCTCCTGGTCAGTGTCCCCACTGACCAGGCCTAACCCTTCCCTTTCTTTACACATTGGTCACCCCTATGGAAGTCCCAAGGTACCCGCTTGGGCAGGGTGCAGTGCATGTAAAAGGTAGAGCATGTACTAGTGCAGGTGACATGCTCTGGTAGTGAATTACAGCCATTTTTGTTTTTCACTATTGTAAGGCTATCTTGCCCATAGGCTATTATGGGGAATGCTGTGTACAGTGGTTACCTGCATATCTTCCCATAGGAGCAAGATAGGACATAAAAGTTTGGTATTGTGAACTCAGAATTTAATAACACATCTTTTAGGAAAGGTGGTTTTTAAATCCTGTGTTTGAAAGCGGCACTTTTAGAAAGTGGCTGCTTTCTTGTCTGACCTTTCTGTGTGCCTTTGGCTGTTTGTGAATTGACTGTCTGGTTTGTGAGTGACAGGGCTGGGGGATTCCAGCAGACATAATGAGTCCGCCCAGTGGTGAATAGAGAGATCTGCATCTAGATAGGAGGGAGGAGTTGCTCCTGGGACCTGAATAGGACTGTGCCCGCCCCCCACAGTGCTGTCTCTACCGCCTGTGGTGCGTCTGATGTCTCTCCCTGCACTGTGAAAGGAGAGAAGGAATCATGTCAACAAAGTTCTCCAGGACTGTGCTTTCCCTCCACAATGCTGGCTCCACCTCCTAAGGGGCGTCTGATGTTTCTACACTGCACTGTGAAAGGAAAGAAGGAGTCATTTAAAAAGAGTGCTCCAGAACTGGTTTGGACCGGGCTCAGAGCCCTCCTGCACAAAGGGAACAAATACTTTTTGGGGTATAAGTACAGAACCCCAGACTACAGAAAATTAGATCATCCTGGAATCAAGAAGGAACCTCTCCCAGGAGAAAGCTGGAAGACTGAAGATGAAGGACTGTCCTGCTGTGTGTTTGTGGGCTGCCAAGGAGAGGGAAAAGACTTTGCTTTGTGCTGTGTCCCCTTGCTTGAAGAGATCTCCAAGGGCCTGAGTTGAGCTGGCTCCCTGTTAAGAAGTCACAGGAACAAAAGGACTTCACCCCAGCTTCTCTGAACTCTACTGATAGAGTTCTGTCCTTCCTAGAGTGCTTGGGCCAGTTGTGCCGCCGCACCTGAGATTGTCGCCGTCCCGATGATCGTCGCATCACTTCTTACAAAACCTGTACACCAGAATCCATACAAGGTATCGCATCCCTCCCCATACAGACCAGAGTCATCGCAACATGCCCACTGCGTCCAGCGGGATTGTTGCATCGCCTCCCCAGGGTCTCAGGAGTGACGCATCTCTTGTTTTTCAATGCTGCAGCTTTCACTTGGAACTTTTGTCGAATCTAAAGGTACTGTTGGCTAAAACGTGACACAACTGTGGTTTGTTTTAACGCAACCTTAAGAACTCTTTTGAAACCATATTCTTGAACTGTGTATGTTGGATTTTTATCGTTTTGGTCTTGTTTAGTTTAGATTAAATACTTTTTATAAACTGTTGTGGAGTCTATATCTGGTGTTTTCACTGGGTTACTGTGAGTGTTGGTACAAATACTTTACGCATTGCCTTTGATAAGCCTACCTGCTCGTGCAAAGCTACCAAGAGGGTGAGCAGGGGTTATCTTTCTTACCCTGACTAGATGCAAGGGTCCCTATTTGGACATTGGTACCTACCTCTGCCAGCTAGAGACCCCCAGATCTAACAGTTTCCTTTACATTCCACTTGTTTACTTTAGAAACCTAGGACAGAGAGACAAAGAAATTCACGCGACAAAAATTGAGTTATTGGGTGTAACAGCACAGCAAAACACACAGCTAAAGAAATAGTAACTTAAAGGCACACCAAGTTTAGTGAAAGTGGCAAGATATTACTAAGCAAAGTTTTACATATAGTCCATGGCCAAAAATTTATAACAAATCAAAATTGATGTATATGAGCAAAATTATAAAGCAAAAGAGTGATGCGATAAGAGCATATTCATTAACTTAAAAGTCTGCAAGGAAGTAAGTGTGCTGTGAGATTATTCATGAAAAAAAGCATTAGCCTGTAACAACAGTGAATTATATACAGAAAGTTTCAAACGATTTTACTATTTGTAGCACCATTCACGAACTTCAGGGTGAGTTTGACAGTTCTCAGTCGCCTTAGCAAAATGATAGGAGGGCACATAAAGGTAGTCCATCACTCAAGGTTACTAGGAAACTCTTACAGGATCACAGGACTTTAAGCTTCATTTAAATCTAAACTCACTGGTTTTTATGGCTGAATTTCCCACACTACACCGTGGTCCTACTGGTTAGTACCTCTCTTTGGGTCTAAAACCTTAGCAATGTCGAAATACACAGCCCCTAACACCATTCTTCTCCAGCAGACAGCTTACCCCACTGGGTCTGGTCCAAATACACAATTATAAAAAAATAAGGAAACTGATTCTCACGGCTCCAGACCTGGAAAGAGAGATTCGGGATAGAGGTAGGAAAAAGCCTATATTGTCCCCATCAGGCAGTTGAAGGTGTTCATGCTGTCTGCAAGGAGTTATCTTTTATTCCTCTATGTTAAAACTAAGTTCTAAACCACCAGTGAGGAAGTTAAGAGCTCCAAAACAGGGAAAGAGGATATGATTGTTGGGTGTCCATTGTAGCATTCAGATCCTTACTAAACACATGCCACACTTTTTTACCTCAGAATTTTGCAGCTACTATGCCTAGTTGCACCAGTATTCTCCCACTGTGCTTTTTGTTTCAAACTCCAAGATGTCAGTGGAAGAATATAGTACTGAAAATTTCAGTGCACATTGAGGGGCATATTTATCCGAAAGTCAAGCTGCACAGCACAGCAATTCACCTTGCTGCACTGCGTGGCAAGTAAAGGGCAGGAATGTGCCAAGCTTACAATTTATATGGAGCATTCCTGGCTTTTATTTCTGCACTGGTGCAGTTTTGGCCAACGCATGTACCCTTGCACCATGGTGCAAGGATGTCTGTGTTCCATGCAGGTTTGTTTTTTATGCAGGAAGGGGCACATTCCTGGACAAAAACAATCCTGAGAGGCATGACGCATCACACATAGAAAGAGGAAGTACTGCGGAGAAATAAAGATATTTCTTCTCGTAATGCTTCCCCCGAGAAGGTGTATCTTCATAAAACGCATTTTGGACTTGTGTCACTCTTGCACCACATGTGTGGTGCAAGAGTGATGCAACTCCTGCCATAAATATGCCCTGAATCTCTAAGCCTTACCGACCATGTAATCCCAATCCACTTCAAAAAGAAAGATTTACCATCTTCCACCTCACTCCCAGAATGCCTTAATTGGCAGTGGAGACCAGGGATCTCTTCAAGGGTTATATTAGCAGCTAATCCTCAAATATAATTTTCTAACCTGAATCCAAAATCAAAGTAATGTGGTAATCAACCCAAAAGAGACACATGGACTGTAGTCAATGCTATCAGTCTTCAGCATAGGATGTGTTCCCTGAAATTGAATAATTTATCTTCAAATCTATCCTAACTGGCTTCACTCCAGCAGAATAGTATCCCTGCATGAGAACGGCAGACTTATAAGGAAAGAACAATTCATATTTTGACAGTTCTTGGGGACAGTCTAACACATTGTTTGGACAGTCACAAAGTAGGACTGGCTCTTAATTGTAAATCTCAAGGCTGCACTAAAGAAATACTGACATCAACATCAAACACACTGTGGCAAATTCAATAGGTCTGGGCTATTTTAGGTGAGTATGCACTTTTGTGCAATGGTTGTATGATGTGTGGCATGTATGGAAGTGAATATACGTTACACATGCAGACAGAGGTGTATATTTAGGTCTGGTAACTGAGATCTGACAGCTCTTGATCAGCAGATTCCTCTGGGGCAACAAGCACTGGCTGTAAAGAGCAAAGATTTCCCTTGTGGAGTAATTTAACTTGATAGTTGGCTCAGTCTCCACCAAGCAAGGCAACCTTTAGCTTATGCCAATCTTGCAGTTGTCCCTAACACATGAATAATTTACTTCCCAGGCCCCACAAACCTCCATAATTAAGCCCACACAATACAGCAAACAATTAGGCCTGATGTAGTGCAGGGAGCCACATATGCATGTTGGCGGTCCAGTAATGATGTCTGGACTGAACTATAATGCCCACTCTGTATTGGCTGAATATGTGGTATGGCAAGTACATGAGGTGTATTGTGAGATATGTCATTGGTGAAAGAGTTTGATGGAGCAGTATAATTTTATGCTCTACCTTCTATATAATATTTATATTAATGTACTTGTGATTCATATATTCAATGTGTGCTTAAGGTTCATAATTTGTGTTATGTTCTAACAAGAATTGTGTTATGACACAATTTATTAGCTTATTTAGAAGCCATATTAAGTTGAACGATGATCAATATAATAATGTTTACTGAAATTACTTAATTAACGATAATAATTGTTTGACTGCTAGGGATTAATATTTTTGTAATGTGCTCCCACTTTGATTTTGAGCTAATTTAACCTAACTTTCGGCCTTAGCTGATAGTCTCATATATTAAATATAAGCCTGTGTGCTTGTTTCCTTTCCTTTGCAGGTGTGTTATCGGGTGTATCATTAGCTAGAGAAAGATTGATTGGCATGCATTAGACTGATAGGCTTGCAAGGAGAAAGTTGGCAGCAGGCGTGAAGATATATGGGTGAAGGGAGACTCCTGTACCAGGTGTGCCAGAAAGATGCAACTCTCAAGGACAAACAGCTATGTATCTAATTGTTTGAGAGGGAGAATTTGGGGAGTTTACCGGTTCTCGGCTAATGCTGGTTCAGTATTGGTCTTGGACTGTGGTAGCAAAATATGGATGCTCTGGAACTTCAATTTAGTTTTTAATTAGTGTTCCCTAGTTAGATTTCGGAAGACTTTGCTATGAATTAGAAGAGAGCAGATCTCTCTGTTGGGTTTTCTCCTGAGTGGAAAGCTTTACGCTAGACACTCTTTTGTTTCCTTTTAAACTTCCACTGATCTTCACTAATTGCTGAGACCTTATTTCTCTCCTCTTTAGGAAATCCGACCTTTTTATTGTTTACTTAGACAGTGTGTGTCTCTTTATGGAACATATTATTTGGATATTTTGCATTCTTAATATATTGCATGCAACTATTCTTTAGTTCATAATACTTAAAGTTAGACCACTTGGGCACATAAATATCATTGCTTTTATGATATACGTTCATAACCACTTCTAAATTTATTTATTGGTGAATGTTTAAGCATCTCGAAAAATAAACTTTTATGGTTGAAATGCCTTCTTCTCTGTCATTCTTGTGAAGCCTTTGGTTTCGCTGTATGTGAAATGTATTTTCGATTTTAACTCCCACACATTTCTTCAAGTTGAGAACAAATGTCAATACGACCAGCGGGGATACTGTTTGATGATTTTACCAAGAGATTGAGGTTCATATATACCTGTTCCATCACTGCTGATTAAAAATGTCTATTAGCATTTCTCTGGGACAATCCATCTCAAGCTCTCTTTGATAACAAGGGCTGACAGAATCTCTTTTATGACAGTATTTCAAGTCTTGCAGGCTCTTTCTGGGGGTAGAGTGTCTAAAGCCCTCTCTGGTGGTAGAGTGTTAGACTCTCTCTGGTATATTTTTTTTAATGGTGTTTTATATAGAGCAAACTTTACCCCGTGTCGGATACCAGAGCGCATTACATAGCACCAGTTACGTTACAGGAGGACACATTCATTTTTTTGTTTGGTATAAGGGTCACTGAAGCTCCTTCCATTGTCAGGGTCTCCAAGGCTCTTTTTTGGTGGCAGGCAGAGTCTGTCAGATTCTCTGGCAAAATTTACATCCTGTGCCACAAGCTAAATGCAGTACTAAGCAATACAGCGTTAGGCAAACAATCTGCATATATTAAGCAGAAGTTTTCATCTAATGCAAACCACAACCAAAAGATTGTTCAACAGCATGCTAACCTCAAAAATTCTATAGTTGCTGGACAAATATATGCACATTACTGCTTGTTAACACAAGCAATACTCTTTTCTCAGAGAGACAGCAAGCACCAGTTTATTCACATGGGGACCTGCAAGTAGCAAAAACTCCCAATCACCTGTGGAGTCCCCAGAACTCAATATTGTTTGCTGTCATCTTCCGCCTCTACATGGAGCCCATGGTGCTCTACTCACAGGTGGCACCATTGAGATTTACCATGCCCATGATATACAACCCTACCTGAAATTCTACTCTGCTTGATACATCCAATGCCGCAAACACTACCAACATCTCATCCAGACCAGGATGCCCAGCTCCTACCTGAAGCTCAACTCAACCAAGGTAGAAGTCCTGTTACTTACCAAGAACAACAGGCAAGAAAGAGCACAAACCTGGCTCAATGACAAAACCCTTTCAGGCTTTGAACCCCACCTTTCATTAAATGGCAAGTCACTTGGTTTTACCTTGGACAACAACGTCACACAAAAAGAACACATTTACTCAAATATGAAGATGGTCTGGAACTATCTCTCTCTTTAAAGGAAGTGAAACTATTTCTTCCAGAAAGCAACTTCAGAACTGCTGTTCAAGCCCTTGTACTTTTGCATCTGGGTGGTGGTAATGGCCTGCTCCATGGCCTCACCGACTCCACACTAGTACTGCATAAGGGCATCCTCCACTCAAGAGCATGTTTCATCCAAGGTTGGAAGACATTTTATCGCATCACTCCTCACCCTAAACTCCACCAGCTTTGCTTGCAGGCCTGCACCGTCTTCAGAACCAGTTGCATTATATACAAAGCCACCATGAACAACACGCCTGAGTATCTTGCAGAGAAGCTCATGGCACACACAAAGCCAGGTCATCATCGGACTCAAGACTAAGAAATTAAAAAATAAAAAACATGGCAGCAGGCCTTTCAAATCTATGAACTTAGGATCTGAAACAATATCTCTTCATTCATTACGACTGGCCCAGTGTTGCTCCAGTCTAGGAAAGATGTGAAGATACACTCATTTGAACATCACATTACAATGCAGTAACAATCCAATAACCAGTGACCTATCCTATTACTTTTTGACTGTGCTTGCCTTCGATCATGTACATCACTCCGGTGCATTTTTGTTTAGGCTTATGCTATACAAATACCATATACATAAATACTTACATACAGTGACACGAAAAGGAAATAACTGTGTTCTTTACAACACAATATGGGGAGTGTAGCTTTAAGGCGAGCGCTTAGCTCTTCTTGTGCACGAAGACTACGGAGGCTTGTGTTTGTGGTTGAAAGGGATTGTTTGCAGGCAGGGAGTGGGTATTGTAATAGCATTTATTTAGTGCTTCTTAGTGTTAATGAGGTCCTGAGGCACATTTACGGATGGGTGGCACACTACTCTGTGGTAGTACTATGATTGTATGATTTTGTGTCTTTCTTGTAGATAATATGGGTGGGGTTTCTATGCCAATTTTGAGGGTTTGAGCTGTGGTTTTATTATGTTTTGTGCTGAGCTTCGGCTTGAGGCTGAACTAAAATGAAGAAAATGATAGAAGGTTTGAGTATTTAAGCCAGTGAATGGATGTGTAAAGATTATGAATGCATTTTGGTCTATGTCTATGGTGTTTATGTGCATGTATTGTAGAGAAAATTCAGCACATGTCACTTAAGACCTAAAGCTTTCAGATGCTTAAGGAAATGAATGAGAATAGATATGGTCATGCTTGTATAAATGTACCTACAATGTTAGTGAGGTCTGCATGTTTAGACTTGTATGTAATAATGCTCCTTTTTTTTTACAAAGTAAAGCATTGACTGAAGGGTAAACAGATTGAATTATATTATTGTATTTTACTGAGTTGGGCGTGGCTGATCCGTATTAAGAAATTGAACACTTGTTTAAATGAATTGTCATAATATGAAGTACATGCCGTATGCTTACAACTTTTTAAATACTATGGGACATGTCTGCAGTTTTTTAACAAATTTTATGTATTGTATGCTGTCTTTTATGAATTTTATTTCGAAATAAAGACATAATGAACTGAACTGAGTACATTGTTTATAGTCTACATATCCCTACCTCGCGTAACCATTGAGCATCTGTGGAAAGCTATCCTGAGAGTGTAGTGGCAAAGGGAGTATTTGCTAATCATTTTGTGTTCCAATAGGAGGGTGGTTTTATAATATCAGTAATAAACTACTTTTAATATTACAATTCATCAGGTAAATAATTCCTGCTGCAACAGTGAACTCTTTAGGGGTTCAAGGCCACTGCAGAAGATGGAACACATTTGATGTTATAAAGAATATGGAGGAGAGTGTTGATGGCAGGGACTGATAGCCTGAAATAGATATTTGATGGCAGTGAGCCACTCACTGCCAGCCGCAGAACTTAAACAGGCATTTTTTTCGTGAAGGGGGTGGGGGTTGGGGGGGGGGGGTGGTTGAGTTAATTTGAAAGATTTTTTATATATTTCTTTTCATTCAAAATGACCCAATAGCATAATGGCAACAGAGATGTAAGAACATTGCATGAACTCCCCATCTGTCACTGCCCCAACCCCTCCCACCCAATACACAAGATAGCCAAGCCAGAAAAAAACAGTTTGTCACAGAGGGTTGTGCACAGTCTCCTTGAGCCCCCTCAGGCCCGGGTGGGTCCAGAATCTAATCCATGGTCTCCACACTCCCCCATCAGGGTCCATCACTTTCTTATGGGATTCCTCTCTGGTTCCTGGCCAGCTCTCTCATCCATGTCCTCTATTACACCCTGCTATGGGCCCCTTATCCTGGTAAATTTGCCCAGGCACACCCTGGCCTTCTAAACCTGTTGCTCAGCTCTCATACACCAGTCCATATCAACCTTTGTTGGCACCATAGCTCCCCTGCATAATTGAACCACATCCTACCTGGCCACCATCAGGGCAATGCTGCAAAACATAAGAGCGCATCTGTCTCCTGTTTGCTCTCCCCAGAGTCTGAACAGATCCACCGTCGAGCCAAGGTCTACCAATTGTTTGATTGCCACTTCCACTCAGTTTTTTTAACCACCTCCAGAAGGTCCTCAGCTTTGGGCAGTCTCATGGTGTATGCATCAGAGTACCTTGCTGTTCACCCCCCTTCGACATTGATCTGATTCCAGCATACCTGCTGCATATGGCCGTGTCTGGGTGTAGTACGCTCTGTAGGATTTTGAGCTGAATGAGTTGGAAGCTGGCCCTGATGGCAACCTTGTGGGGGTTTCTACACACATCACTCCATTCATTTTTCTCAATGATCACTACACCTACCTCCCACCTGTCCCTAAAGGGCATGCAGGGGGGTCAGTTGTTAGCAATCAATGCCTGGGAAATTACATGATAGAGTAGCGGAGATCCCAGCACTCTGTCCTCTAAGAGTCTCTCCTCCGGCACTAATTCCGTGGTGTCTATGTAGTGCAGGAAGATGTGTCAGACCTGTCGATAATGTAGGTATTAGACACTTGCAAGTTCACTCTGTGACTGAGGATCCTTAAAGGGCAACATTCCTGTCTTTGTCCAAACATCTGCCACTTTGATATCCCTAGGAAGTCCCACTTCCGATCGCCTCCTGGTCATGCAGTCTTACCTCTTACATGAGCCTTCCTTTACAAGTAACTTTTGGTTTCCGGAAGAAGTGGAGTTAATGCATACCTCATCAAGAGGAGGTAGGAGAGAAGCAGTCCACTCCCACAGCCTGTGCAGTCGAAATCCAAAGTAACCTTGAGGACCTAGATCTTGGATTAAACTGGAGTTTTCAGTGAAACACTGCCAGGGATGGCCTCTTTGCACTGAATTGGAGAAACCAACACAAGGAAGTCTAAAAATGGTTGGAGTAGGCAGTACTCTCTCTAGGCTGTAAGCAATCGACTGGCGCAAATAACTTCCTGGCCTAACTGAAGCTAACCAATCAGGACTGGTACAACTAGTTAGAGGAGGATTACCTACAACATTAAGTCAGAACTCGACAGTTACAAGTGGCTCATTCACATAACTTTTCCAATAAGGGTTCATAGAACCCTGGGGATCTTTGAAGCTGGGGGAGCATGTATTGCAGCTATTTGTGCATTTACAGAAACTATATATTTTTTTAAGTAAACGATCAGAGATGAAGTTGTTGGGCATGGAACGAGAATACCCATGCTCTAATCACTTTCTCTACATAAGCACTGCAATATGTGATCCTGGGCAAGGAGTTACATTTCCAGGTTGCCTCTGGGTAACCTCCATATTTTAATGTCAGACAAAGCCTCAACATTTGAATAATTTGCAGGAGGTGAACGGGGAGTAATAGTCTGTATGCAGAGTTTGGATTGCCCTTAGTCAACTAAATCGAAAGAACTCCAGAGCTTGAACAGACCATTGAGTAATGCCATTTATTAAATAATTTACAGCAGAGCGGTTAAAGCGAAACAAATTTTAGTGACCACAGACATAGGTGTGGCAAGATACTGAAGGCTCGAGTCAAGCTCGAGCCAAACGCGGTCTCGAGCTCCTCGAACCAAAAGAAGCTGAGTCCAGCTTTCAAGTGGTTTCTGCTACGCACCATAGTACCTCAATCACAGTTTCAAGAAAAAACTATTTTTTCAAGTTAACTTAAATACTCAGTGCACATTTTAGCACAATTTTACTGACATATCTTATCAAATAGGTCATGACAAAGCATGAACCGTTGATGTAAAATGGGGAGAGATACTTATGCAAGGGATGAATAGCACAACCAGGAAGCTTAACAGCAATCCCGGTCCCCTGCTGGGTGGAACTGTGTAATCCTTGACAATTATCTCATTTTACTGTGACACCTTTCCCTATAACGACACACATCGCTGTTCCATACAAGAAAGGTGAGATGTCTCTTGAAACTTTGGGCTGGAAACAATACAATGATCAAATCAAAGCACTTTATATTGATATAGCTGAAGAATAGGTTGTTTGGAATACCAATGTCGATATTTAAACATTATCCACTGCATAAATCCTGCCAAACATCATGATGTTTTGGCAGTATACTATACCTGTTTACTGATTATGAGAGCAGCTTTACATTGCGAGCTACTTGACTTCCTAAGGCGGTGTTATGGAAGCTTAGCACTCAGAACGCATCCGTATCAAAAGAATGCTTCTAATAATATGATTCTGTCCTCTGTGTGCATGTGTGTGCCTTTGGGTTGGGTGTAGCTGCTCAGCAGCAAAAGGGCAACACATCCCTAAGAGCCAAGACAGCACTGCAAAGCGTAGTGGGTCGGAGGGTGCATCAGCTATAAATGATAAACAGATCAAGGCCCATAAAAAGCGGCCCATACACATGATTGCAGCTGCAGCGTCTTTAGAGGCGGACACCTCTGCTTACAGTCCCCGCTTTGCTGCTCCTTGCTTCTAGATGAAGGTGCTTCCAGTAGCAAGAATCACTGCTGTCACTCATACTTCCTGACTGACACCACAATGGGCGTCCTTTGGGCTGACCAAAGATGTGAATGAAGCTGGGAACAACCCCAGTGGCAGAAGTAGTGTGGTCTACTCCCCCTTTACACATACTATTGTGTGAGCTGATCCAAACGTGTGAGTGGCACTCCATCAGAGCAAGGGCTGGAAGAGGCTGAACCAAATCCGCCATTTTTTCTGTATTGCATCGCAGTATTTATATAGCTCTTGCTACAACTATGCGAGGAGCAGAAGTGGTTGCCTATATGGGTTGTATGCTACTCCATATAGCAGTGGTTACCAAACTGTGCACCGCGGCTCCCTGGGGAGATGTCAAACCTAGCTAGGGGAGCCGTGCACCAAGCACTTTTATGCATTTAATGTTGAAGGGGTTGTTGGGTTCCGTTAAACTAATTAGACCGAAACGCATGATGTCGATGACAGTGACATGCCTAAAGCTGTAAACCTAGTGCTTAATTGATGGCATGTCAAGGGAGATACCTTCCATATTTCACTGGATCCCCACATTCCAACACTCCCAAAGTAAGCGGAAGATGCCTGATTAATTTTGTTAGACTTGTTAATAGTTTTTTTTTCCAAATGCATTTTACACCAATGCAAGTTATCAGGAAAGTACAGTTATCCTGTCTATTAAACATACTAAGTGCTATTAAGTATTGACATGTGTACTTAAACCATAGATTCTTCCAGTACACATTTCTTTCTATACACGCACATTTCCAGACAGGTCTGCTCTCTCCTTGAGTAAAACACCATATGCGGCATAATGTCAACATTTGGATGCAAGAAAGATGGGATGTTAAAAATATCTGAGGAATTTATTTTACTTGCACTGATTTAGAGGCAATTTTAGGGAGGAAACAACAAAAATAAAGCTGAATGTCGTTTAAAAAAATCGTTAGTCACCCTGCTGAGACAGGTGTGTTGGCACGCATGACATGGGCAGAAATGGAAGTGCATGGAAATATTCTTCAAGCGCAGAAACACTTTGCCAATGGGGCCTACATGCAAAGGGGTGCTATCTAGCACTGTAAGTGGGATAAAAAAGGCATGGGCAAAGAAGTGTAACTAGGAATATTTTATTAGAGGGGCCGCCTTAGTAATATGAAACACCCTGCGTCAATTATCATAATACCTTAATCAGCTTCATCCCAATTATTTTCAGGGAGAAAAATGCAAGTACTACAGAGGCAGGGCTTACTTACCCCCACCCTCCAAAAAATGGAACAGTGGGGAGCCACGGGCAATGGCCAATGAGTCAAGGGAGCCGTGGATCAAAACAGTTTGGGAACCACTGCCATATATAGGGTGTGGTAGACGGGCATTGGCTTTTTTTGTGATCCTATGTCGGAAGGTGTTTCCATGTCCTGCTTGATGGCCATAGCAGTGTGTGGTTATAGTATGATGGAACGCAGCACGTAGTAGTGTGGTGGAAGATGAAGAGTGAGAGACAGGCATGCAGTTTTATGGTTTTCAGTATGCTAGTAGCTTTGAAAAGTTCTGCGGGTCACTTTATCAATGCAATATTGTGTATTATATATTTTTTATTGATCGCATAAGCCTGGACAGACATCTAAAAAGGTCTCTAGGCTAGACCTAAACAAATGTGATAAATGCAAAGCAGGAAATACTTCTCTAGGTTACAGATCAGGATACAAAGTTGTACCGAAGCATCCAGCTGAAGCAGTGCATGCACCAGTTTGTCACATTTCACCTCAGTGCATAATGAACGTGGCTAAAAGAACTCAATTTGAGCTGAAATGCCCCCTGACTGGGATTCATATTTAAGCCCCATTTAGAGCTAATATGATTGATAGCCTGGCATATTGCATGGCATGTCCTAATACACTGATGACATTTCTAAAACCACTTCATATGGAATTGAATTTCAGTCCATCTTATTAAAGGGCATTACACACATCTTGGTAGTCAGCTAAAAAGTTATTCGCATAGACAGACTGATTTTGTTTATTTATTTAACACTTTCCACCCTGTGATGTCCAATCCAAAGATCTCAGTGGCTTTTCCACCACAACTTCAATGTGGCCAATCTCAGCATTTGCATTCCTTATTATTAGGTTACCACAAGTAAATGTTTGCAGGTAAAGTAATCCTCATTTTCTGATATAGTTAGAAAGCTCATACTACTATGAAGTCTGCTTTGTTTGTCTACTATCTCATACAACCTTTTGTAATGTATGTCTGATGACCAAGACCAATGTTTCGAATTTGCAATAACTCAAGAAACATACATTTATTAAATATCACTACTTCAGTCATCTTTAGGCGAGGATGGTGCACTGTTTTTTCTTCTAATGTCATTCGATGAATCATAAATATTCTAGGTGACAGAGATATGCACTCTTAGAGGTTGTCTTTTATTATGTGCTCAATTACCACTGTGTCTCATTAGCTTATTATGCTTCAATATCAGGTTTAACAAGAGTTTTTGATAGAAAAGTCATGGATGTGAATACTGTAATGTATAAAGCATTGTATCCATGCTACCCGAAAACATGTGCTTTGCATTTATGTGACTGTTGGCTATGTCACTGGATGCAATAAATGAAAGCCAGGTCAGGAAAAGCTTTGCAAGAAAGTTCTGTAAAAACAACTCTCCTGAGAGAGACAGCTTACTGTTGGCATAGGCATAAGGCATAAGGTGGAAACAAAAATTACACAAGCTGCGAGGGATATGTTCAATATTATGATTGGGTAATAAAAATTACAGACAGCCCTAGAAAATAACAAGTGTTACTAATAATCAATTTAATGTTACTCTTTATCACTTAGAAAAGCTGAAATGGCACTGCCATGATTGGAACTTCTGGCTGTTATGCTACACCAGATATCAGCATCAAGTACTTAACTCCATGATCCATCTTGCAGTTATTACATTTGAAAACAAATTAATGTTGGTAATTCAACCTTGTACATGAACAAGCGAAATTAATTATATCCCAGTGTTGCAAATATTTAGTTTCTGCAAAGTAAACAATTACGTTCACACATTTAGCTACAATTTTAAAACCTGTGATCTCACTGAGTTTTAAGTTTGCATGCAATTTCATATCACCTTTTGTGATTTTCTTGACCCAACCATTTGGTGCCTGCAGCCTGTTCCTGTATTACATGACTAGGTGTAGCTGGCAGTTGGTCTTTGTGTATTGCCCATAGACACTCAGACAGTGAGACAAAATGAAGATTGATGTTGGCAGGATGGGCCGCTCACAAAGGCTCTGTTAGTACACTCACTCAAAAGACTCGTCACTAGGCTATTATGACCCCAGACTAGCGGGGAACTGGACAGGGAGGAAGTGAATGAGTTGAAATCCTCCAGAACCTTCTCTAAATTTCTTTAAGGTAGGAACTGGGTATAAATATTGGACCTGAGACCCCAACTTTTCAGTACACTTCTGGACCTGTGGATACTCTACCAGGAAAAGGACTGCTCTGCTGCTGGACTGCATCTCTGAACGACCTCTGTCCTACTATGCAGAACTGCTGCCTGATGCCCTCTCACCTGGTTCCGAAGGACTGAATCTTCATCTGTTGAACCCAGGACCCTAAACTGACTCCAAGGGCTAGTTGGCTAACCTTCTGAATTGATCCCCAGGGACAGAAGGGTCCAACAGCCTCAACGGCAGCACCTGGCCTCTGCCATCTGTGAGTCTACCCTGCCAACTGGTTCAACCCCAGTCCTACACCCTTGGAAGTGGGTCTATGGTGCTCTGCCAGCATTTGTGGATCCAGCGGAACCAGACTATCAACTCTACTGAACAGTGCATTCCTGAGCAGAACCAATATTTTACCGCCGCTGAATGGTTCTCCTCCGTCGCAAAGACCCACTTCACATCACAGCCTGCCACCTCTTTGGAACTGTCACTGCCTGACGTATCCTTGGTCCCGACCCTCACATCCCTCGTCAACGGCAGCCTCAATGATGGCGATGAACTTCGCATTACAGCCTTACAGCTCCTCGGAACTGATACATCGTCCAGGCTGCACAACGCTTCCTCAATGCTAGAATTTACATCACAAGCCCTCATCAATGGGAGCCTCGGCGATGTTGCATGCGCTGGCATCGCAGTCTTGTCACACGTCGGAAACAACGCATCACTTTGGCTGTGGGGCACATCTTCGATGTGGGCCCTCGCAATGTTCAGAAACCCAGGATTTAAGGCACTATGTTCAGCATGCCTAACTGGTTTCCTGTAGCTGGCCCATGCTTCATCACAGTCGGCCTGAACTTGTGATTTTGTCCTGGTCCAACGTGACCAGATATCCACCGTTGACAATTTGCGCTTTTTGAAGAATATTTTCACCTAAATACTTAAACTTGCATATCTCCGTTTCTACTGATTGAATGTTTGTCATTTTGATCTCTTTTTATTTATTAAAAATCACTCTGTTTTTTAACTTGGGATGGGATCCTTTTTTATGGTGTTTTTCACTTTATTACTGTTTGAAGTGTTGCACAAATACTTCACACATTGCCTCTAAGTTAAGCCTGAATGCTCTGTGCCACGCTACCAGAGGGTTGAGCACAGGTTAGTTTACCTTTGGCTAGTGCCTCACCTTAACAACGATTGTGCTTGCTGCTTTCCTACCTCACGTACTTACAAAAGTCAAATATTTTTGTCTTCCACGGACAATCACTACCTAGCAAGGTAAACTGCTCTCAGACAAAAGAAAAATAAAGGCATTCTCTCCATGTCTCACCTTATCTGTGCCGCAAACCTAAAGCCAACCAACACTTTCAGCTTCAATATATGAGTTTGTTAGAATAAATGCCTTCTATTGAACTCCATATGTTCCTCAAAGGAATTCAAAAAGGTTTGACTAAATTTATTAAGAACTTAAAAAAAAATCACTCCTGCTGGATCATTATAATGCTGCCGCAGATCTAAAAGAGTATTCTGGGTTATTGAGTAAGGGAGGTGGTAAAATAAAACAACCTAATATTAGTTGTCACATAGAGGAAGTTGAAGCATGGCCTTACACATTTTCTTATGTTTCCAAGCATGCATTTTAAAATCCAAAAGTGAACTGCGGGACTATGGAGCCAAAGGAAGGAGCTACTACAACAAATACTTTTTGATACGATTGTCATTTGTGACTACTAAAGAGTGCTGGCTGGTAAAAAACTGAAAACCATTACTTGTTTAGCAATGTAACAAGATTCAAGTTTAATTCCAACCATTTCCAATGTCATCAACTTAGTAGATGCTCTTCTAGCGGTAGGTAAAAAGCATCATGACAAGAAGTAAAATTCAGGGGCTGAACTAGATGGAAATAGAAAAGAGTATCATGCATCTCATAAGCTAACAATTACTAGAAACACATGCAAGGAAACCAAACAATATCGATCTGCATTAAAACTAGGATCAGATTATCTATAATTAGGGATGGACGGAATTCGCAGAGTTTTAATCTTCTGTGGAGGTATCTAAAAACTCTGCAAGATTCTGTGGAGTTCCGTGAGTAGTGGAATTCCGGTCTGTCGTGCTGCAGCTCGAATGGTACTAAGCGGCTGCTTCTTTCTGACTTTAGAGTAGATTTTCTACTTGAGCTTTTACTTTCGCAAAGCAAGCAACAACTTTCTCAACGCAAGCAGTAGTGACCTGCCACGACTGCCCGCATTTAGAAATCTCACCGGGAGGCAATCTACCACTAATTTTTTCTCTCTCATGCTCGCCAACTTAGCGTTGGTGAGCCATGCACAAGAACAACTCTGCCACTCTACAGTTGGCAGAGTTTTTGCTGGGCTCAGCACTCCAAGCGGAGTGTGGAATGGGCAAAACTCTGCGAACTCCGCCGGTGGTGACGAGTTTACCATCCCCCCTCTAAATGAGAGGAAAAGCATTTCATAAAAAAGACCAATAACAGTTAAACTGCAGGCTTGCATATCCAATTGGGTGTATGGTAAAGTCATATTCTCCCACAAATATGAAACAAGAGTAATCTACAAAATTTTAAAAATTTTTACTCAGAAGAACATTTTTTTATTAGTGTTTCTATACTGGGTACCTAGATTAAAGAGGCAGACTGTTCATAGTGAAATGAATGTCGCCAGTACAGAACCTCCTGCTTTTTTTTTTAATAAAGTGTGCTGGAGTCAATGCAACTTGTTTGCATTCCATTCAAAAGAAATATAAATTATCTGAATATTCTCCTAGAACAACTAAATAAATTGTGCTTTTCTCATCACAGGGTATATGTGATAACTGTTTGTCAGTGCTTTAATGTGACAGATACATTGTCTTTTTTCATAACCATGCCAAATTATTTCATGATATTTCCCATTGAAAAGGCTGGATTATAAAAGGTACTTAAATTCAGCCAACCCTTTTTAAAAAAAAAAGTAATATAGTTTTGAGGTATTGCCAGTCTCTTTCGCACTTTATTTACAATGCAGTCACCATTTAGATTACTGTTTTAGGGAACCTACTTAGAATACAGGATACAGTAGAATTTTTTCTGGTGTCATGGTACTCTTCAACAGAGCGCAAAACGATTCATGTAACATTTTGATAGAACTGTATAATGTTAGGAGCTCCAATGAAGACAATGGAATGGCCCAGGGCCCCTAAGCTGATACAGACCTCTGTTGGACCAGCAACCCAATTTCTCACAACCATCTACTACAAAATTCCAATATTTTTGTTTCTGTTTCACCTTATTTACTTCTAGAACATGCTGCCCATAGTGGGTGTATGTTCTAAGACCTGTACAGATGTTCTACCTCAGCCTATTCCAGTCATTAAAAGCCCTTTTTTCTAGTTAGAGTACCTCTCTTGCGGCTCGAGCCCTAGCATGGGTAAGGTGCCTTTAACGACTGGTATAACCTTTGGAAGCAAGCTACAATACTATACTATGGGCTGCCTCCTATTTGAAGATTGGAATTTTGTTAGCTCCTGTGAGGAAGTGGCTTCTTTGCCACTTAAATGTCCCCAGATTTGTTGGCTTTGAGGACGTTAGATTTTTGGATCTCCACTGTGTGCAAGATGTCCCAATGGAGTAAGCCACTCTGTAAGCCTCTGTCAAAATGGTTATTATCTGTAGGCACGAACGCACTCCTTTAAAGCAGGATTTACTGCTGCACAGATTGGGTAAGAGCCTTCTGCTGCAAGGATGGGGTAGGAAGCCTGTACTGCACAGCTGAGTAACAGACCTGCACTGGTTACAAGTGCACATATGTGTACACGTATGTGAAAATGTATGCGCACTGAGTGAGGAAGACTTCTGCCTAACACAGCTTTGTATCTGTACACAGGTAGCTCTGACACAGATGGTACCCAGAATACATTTGTTTTGGGTTTGAAGGACTTATTATTTAATTGGTCATACAAAAGTCCTTTTATTTTTTTACTAAAATGTGAGTCTGTAGTGATCCTACGTATTTGCTCTTTAACAGTGCAAAATACATTTTGGATTGGATTAAAACAGAAATATGACTGATATAAAATATTATTTTATAACATTAACAGCTCCAATATGAACATGTAAAGTCTTTCCCTGATCCAGCTGAGACAAATCCTCTACACTGCAGTCTTTACAATGAAGTCAGTACCCTACCTGCAGCGTTACCACATGTTACTTTACCACACGAGTCGTTAGAAAAACTTGCTGTAGGGGGTGCGTTGTTGGACTGGTGTTGAATTTTTAAGTCCAACACCTTTCCTATTGTTGCGTATAAAGGAGTTGGAATATTAATTTATACTATTCCATAGTCCAGCTCCCCCTAAAGCAAGTCATTATAATGACTTGCATGCTAATGTTATCGTGGTAACATTGCATGCATGGTATTGACAACGTTTTAAAGGCGTGCGGGTAAAGGCCTGCGGGGATCCTTCATACAACCGTCCATCTTTAACCCCTTCCACGCGGGGCTAATTCCCCTGCCGTGCGGGGAGAGGGGGGCCGCATGCGGAGCCGCGGTGCTCGTGACGAGCTCAGCTCGTCATGCTGCACAGTGGAGCTGTGCTTATGACGAGCTGAGCTTGTCATGACTCCGCCCACTCAATGGAACGCCCCGCACAGGAGGGAAATTAGCCCCGTGTGGTAGTTCCACGGCTGTTATGATGAGCTCAACTCGTCATGAGCACAGCTCCACTGTGCCTCATGACGAGCTGAGCTCGTCACGAGCGTCGAAGGGGTTAATGAAATTCAGGTTTTGAACTGCTCTATTGGGCTCAGTTAATTACTCTGCTGGCTGTTTCGTAGTTCAAAACCTCATTTGGGAAAGGACAGCTTTTTGTGTGGAGAGTGAAGGAGCAGTGAGACATTTTCAGACCCCAAATGTTTCTGCCTCATTCAATACTCTGTGCAGTGGGCTTGTCTGTGGGGTGCTCCTAGGAAATTTAAGGGATGGAAAGGTGTAGGTAAATGTGTTCATTTGTCAATAGTATTTATGCATTTATTTAGCATGGTGTTATACTAAGACTCTCATTAGAATGTGTTTATTTGTCTGTGAGTGTGTAGCTGGAGTCGAATATAATAAAACATATTAATTCAGCATACAAACAAGACCCAAGACCAAACAAGGACCACTTAAGTCACACAATTAAGAGCAGACATCAATAGTTGTTTTGATTTTTACCAGTGGAGTGTAATAACAGCTCAGAACAGCATATTATGAAAGTAGATATTTGCATTGAATGTAACAGATTTTAGAATACCAGCACATCACTTGGAGGCAGTGTTAGGGAGCAGAAATGAAACAGTGTGCAAATATCCAACTTTGGTAAATGACAACCACTTAAAACTAGATAATTCAACAAATTAAACTATTCGCAACACTAACAATCACTTACCTAGTACAGAAGCAGCAATAATTAAAGTTATTAGTTTCTGTGCCGTGCATGTCACGCTCCAGTGTCAGAAATTCGGAATGAAGTGAAAGAGAGTGATGTGGACAAGGGCATAGAGTCAGAGCAAAAGCAGGGTGGGTCCCAATTTAATGTCTTACTGATGGATTGCTGTTGCATGTCTTTGTGTGCTTCTGTATGTGTGTGTCTGTGTGAGTGTGCATCTAGGTGTATTCATGCATGTGTGAGAGACAGTTCATCTGCAAAAGCAGACCTGGAAAGACTGCCCTCAACACATCTGGGCCTCCTCCTCCCTTCTGGAATTCCACAAGGAGCTGAAGACCTACCTCTTCGACTAAATATGCGGAGTGGGAAACCTACTCTCTATCCCTATGCACAAGCCTGCTCAAGTGCCTCGATACTCCCACATTTGGTTAGCTGTGCCAAACAAATCCTAATAACAAAACATGACATAACATGACATAACATAACATAGCATAGTACAGCATAGCATGACATAACATAACATAACTAAGCATTCCTTTCCGGAGCTGGAGCCCTAGTCACTGGCAATTCACTGCCCTCATTGCCTAAGCAGAGAGCTCTCGCACAATGGTGGTAATTATTGACAAGTTGAAGATTTCATGTCATGATGGTTACCACCCCTGTTTTAATGCAGTACCTGGTATATAGTTAGTAATTATTGACCTATAGTCTCCATCCATGGCATGATGATGTACACTATTAGTCTAATGATAGATATGGAACAATGCTAGCAATTCCTGACCATTTGTGGTGACTTCCCTCTGCAGAGTGCTAGAACTCTTTGCATATGCATACGATAACCTTAATATGAGTATTGCATGGGGAATTACACAAAGCATGTCTTCTCCATGGGATATAGCTCCTGACCCATGCATACCAGACCCTACACAACTGTGGACATGCCTACTACACTGACTGAACTTCCATCAGCCCACCTGACACCTCTGCCCCACATTGATTTCTCTAACCCTCACTCCCCTTACCCCCCAATCTGAACTTGCAGATGCGGAGGTCGATCCTTTTCCTAACTAGCAGCAAAGTCATGGAATGAACTAACGTTTCTTCTACAGACCTCCCCATCTGTCCAGGTTTCTGAAAGGCCTTGAAGACATGGCTATTCGACGGGACACTACCAGCGACTGGATACCCTCACGGGTGACTTGTAGAGCTCCACTCTTTATAGATTGATTGATTGATTGACTAATTAATACATATTATTGTGAGTACTCATGTTTGGCCACCAAATGTCAATTTAGTAAAACTGAACAGCTGAAATTCCAAAATAACAGTTGTATTTTCTTTTCATGCCAACAGTGGCGGCTGGTGATCTCTGACAGCAGTGCGACATAAAAGTAATAAGAAAGCTAAAAACCGTTTGACTGTTAAATGCTCTCTGGATTGATACGGAAATGTCAGGTCTCTTCCCTCTTTGCATTTTCTGGTACACACCAAATATCTACCTCCTATGTCACAATGCATCTGACGCTTGACCTAGAAAATCCAAGCAGTGAAGAGGGATGACATTTCCCCTATCAATCCAATAATTTCATCCAGCATTTCCCAGAGGTTTACTAGCATGCCCTTCAATTTGTAGTCCCTGCTGTGTGGCAGCCTGTCTGACAGCAACAGGTGCACGCCTCTCTGGAGAGCTCTGCGTCCATGCTGTTCTATGGCCTTTTTGCAGCTATCACAACTGAAACTGAAGTAAGAGAGCTGCCCTCAACCACAAGGAGTCCTGTCCCGGTGAAGTTCTGGAGAATTGGCAGAAAGACCACGTCACACACACTTTTGTGCTTAACCTAGGTTGAATAGCAAGGGTATGCTCTGTCTGTGAGTGATATGCTGCCTCTCGTCAGTCCAGGCTACGCAGGCCAACACCCGGAAGTTCATTGTATTGGTGTGATGAGTCCGATAGTTTCCTGATGCCACTTTGTTTGGAGGTAAGCCTTGCATTTGTTGTCATTCAGAGGACTCTTGCATTTGTGCTGTCTGAAAGTGCCTGGCTACCTGACCTATCAGTCAGGCGAAATCACTGCCTATACTATAATAAAAATGCCATATTTGATCTGCATACAAATATTTATTTAAGAGACTATAAATTGGCAGGAGTGATGCTCCAGAGCCCTAATGAAGGGGCATCCCCCAGATAAAAATGACACTCATTTTGGGTACCCGGGTTTACTTTCCAAAGTACAAAGTTTGTGTTGCACAGCGAAATGTGTTTATTTTCTTCAACTGTTAAGTGAATCAAAAATGAATCAATTTCTGAACAGATGGTGTAAAATAGATATCTTTATCTCTCTGAAAACTTAGCCTATAAAATTCTTGCATCCTGGCAGCCACCAAATCATGAATGTCTCTGTATATTGAGCAAAAGTACTGTTATATTAACCTGTACAATCTGTCATACCCTGCTGACTACGACTTACGATTGTGAAGCTTGTATTTTTTATTTTTCCATCCTGCCACATTCAAGAATATTACTGGTCATAACAAATGACTGAGCCAAGGTAAATCAATTTGGACTGGACAGAAACAATAAAAAGTTGTAAAATGTAGACTTCAAGAAAGATGCTTTAGAAAATTATAGGATATCTGAAATTGCATACTGAAAACGTATGTATCTCCTTTCTTTTGTATGTATTTTATTGTAAAATGTACTTTAATCCCCTAAAAACTATGCACATTTGGCACCACTTTCTGAAGCGTTTCACGGGGCACTCAAACCCCAACACTCTGCAGGGCTGGTCAATTGTTCTTGGTACATCTTAAAATTATCAGAATATTTTACATGAAAGGGGATATAAAATAGGACACAAGAGAAAATGACTCAATGTACGCCGACATTATACATTCTTTTCAATTGTTTTATTTTAGAACTAGGTTCAATTCAATTCAAAAGCTCTTTATTCGGTAACTATAGAAGTTAACCATAAAAGCACAGTGCATATGTCAGACAGTTAAAACTCCATTAAAAATTATAAGAACACAATCATGTCAAGATTACTTTTAACAAAGGCTAAGTACATAAAAGAATCACATCATAATAGATTTACAGTATTCAAAAACATTCTTAAAAAAACAATAACACTTTCTTTTTCTTTCAATTGCAGTGCCATGAATGTGGGGCGACATTATCTCAGTCCACGTATTTTTTGTACAGGAATGATCCATCGCCTTCTCGGGATACAATAATATTTACAGAAGAATAGTATATGTATAGTCGATTCTACAGAAACATCGTCCCACAGGCATTTACATAGGACTCCTGACCAGTCATTTAATTCAGGGAAGCTTAAAGATCTGTGTAAAATATTCAATCTAAAGCGTGTTAAGAAAAATCTGTCATAATCGCTAGTAATTAACAAAATGTATAGTTGTATAGTTGGGGTTACCAGGGTAAGAAGATGGACTTGGACCATTGATTTTTTTTATTTAGGTTGTATTTCTAATTTTAACCAGTAGGCACATACAGCTGGCTATTTGGTCTTTTTCTGGACACATTGCACATAGTATAGGGGTCATTGTAGTATTATAAACCACCTAGTTTAGATAAAAACATTTTAACATATTCTGGCCATCTTATTTGTTTGACTCTGTCAATCCTCATAGCTTCTTTCAGTATATGGCGATTAAAAACAGTCTCATCTGCAGTCCATATTTGATGCCCCAGGAGGACAGGCTGAATCATAATTGTGTCCTCTAAGTATGGCATACCCAGTTCCGAGTGACAGATATAAGTTGAAGTGCTGTCTGGTACTGCCTAAAGGAACTTAAGAAACTTATTTTCCGCAATCTGTAGTGAATTTACGTCGGCATAACCCCATATTCCGTCTCCATAGGTGGCAATTGCTACACATTTTTCCCTATAGATATGCATCAGTTCCACCAGGGAGGGTCTACCTAATTTTCTACTAAAATGTGATAATACTGTCAATGACTTAATAAACAACAGCCTTCTGGCTTTAACTCCCTGAGTCCAGGTTCCTGACCGATCAAATAAAATCCCTAGATAGGAAAACGTTTAAGTACACTCTATTGCCTTCAAGTTATTTAAAAGGGTATTAGTCTTCTTATTGGATCCTACCCGGGAGTTCATTGCAAACGTTTTGGAGCAGTTAATGGTAAGACCCAAATTTGACATAAAATTAGTAAAAGTATTAACAACCATTTGAAGACCAAGCGGCGTACGGGCCATAAGAACCTTGTCTTCCGCATACAGAAGTTCAGGGATAGGGTGGGTCGCTGCTGTTGGCAGATACCTGCACCCCTGGACCAGAATAGTTTCTAGATCATTTATGTACAGTGTAAAGAGGAATGAGGCAAGGAAACAGCCTTGCCTTACACCTGTCAACACTCTAATGTGCTGGGTGTAATCACTGCCCGTCCCATAGCGGACCCTCGCCTTTGCCCCTGAATAAAGCTGCCTTAAAAAGGAGATTATTAAACATCCACACCCATCCCCTCTGAAATCAGCCACAGCTTATCATGAATGACACAGTCAAATGCCGCTGTTAAATAAATAAAAGTCAAAAATAATCTTCCCCTTTTTGCCTTGGTGTATATCTAGTAACATTTGTAGATTAAGTCCCTGTTCAACTGTGCCCAGGCCCGTGCGAAAACCATATTGTAGATCACTTATAATTGCCTGTTACTCTGCCCACACCTGCAGTCTGTCTAACAAAACTCTCCCAATAACCTTGACTGTAGAATCCAGCAACGAAATTGAACGGTAACAGGCTGGATTTGCCCTGTTTCCTTTTTTAAAAATGGGCACAATTATCAATTCATACCAAGTTGATAAAAAACCTTGTGAACTACATACGTTAAAAACCTGCTTTAAAAGTGGTCCCCCATAGTGCTAAATAGGATTTAAAAAGGTCAATCGGTATGCCGTCAGGCCCTGGGGCCTTTCCACCAATACTTGAGTTTATAGCCATATTAACCTCACTAAGGGTAAAATGTCATGGTAATTCTTGAGGTGTGAAAGGAGGCTTGAATTCAGCTGCAATCGACAAGGTTCCCTGATCATCTGGCAATGGATTATTGAACAACTTTGAGAAATGTGAAATCCACTCTGATTCAGTAATGGCAATCTCTATAGTTGCTTTATCATTCTCAGCCAGAAAGAGTGCATTAACCGCCTTCCAAAAGGCAGAAGAATCACCATTTACCGAGGCATCATGTAAAGCGCGCCAAGCTTCCTCTTTTAGTGCCATCTTTCTTTTTTTTAATGCCTTTTATATTCTCTTCTTGCCTCTCTAATATGCTCCTGATTTTTCACTGTAGCATGTAGGGAATGTTTGAGCATAGAAGAAGCCTTTGTACAATAGGTGTCAAACCACCCTTGTTTTTGAGTGGGTTTCTTTTTTGCTTTTACAAGAATTCTATCTTTAATGTAATTAGAGATGACAGAGAAGTTTTCTATAATTTCGTGATGAGATGACCTCTCATCCAAGCAGTGTAAAAACATATTCTTACAATTCAACACAACTTTTCTAATAAATTCCTCAGAATCTAAATTCACCCATCTAAGTGCGTATCCATTTTGCCTACTTAGAGTGATATTGTATACAGATTGGGTAGAATTAACTCTCGTGTTAATGCCCTGACTGTACACCACCACATCTACGCTTAGGGGAAAGTGGTCGCTTAAAGCGATCTACTGGGTGGTAAAATCCTTAACCCGTGAGGAATATCCACACGATGTTAATATATAATCTATAATGGAGAAAGTCCCTCGGCCATTAAAGGTAGGACAAAAAGGAACTGTAGGAGAACATAGATTAATAGCAAAACCTATATTAAATGTAAACATGATATCGTTCAAAAGGTCACCATATAATGTATGTGGAAAATGTGAAAAACTGAGACCTTTTTCATATGTTATACCACAGACCCCTTTATCGACATTTTGGCATAAGTAGGAATTAAAATCCCCACCCTATATGACAAATACATCTTTGGTTCAGTGAGTCTGTAAATTATGTAAATGACCGTTCATAGATCTCAATATTCCCTCAATCATCTCCAGTGAAGCATTATTATTAAAGTTCAATAAGACCATACAAAATGCATGATCTACATGGAGGCTGATAATTTGATAATACCGGTCTGTTATGTTTAATACAATTTTTCTGATATTCAAATAGTTTGGGATATATGTGCAGAGGCCCCCTTTTGCTCTGCTGAGGGATGATGTGACTGCTAGAGTGTGAAGGGTTTTATAACCACGCATATGGATGGGATCCTCCACCCAGGTTTGTTTCAGGCTAAGACGATCAAAATTGCCTCAAAGTCAATCCAGAGTTTGTTGTTCACCTTGGATTTTAGTCCAGCTACATTCCAGAACAAGAAATGGTACTTGTCCTTCCTTCCTATACCACAATTGACCCACCATCCACTGTCCAAGTCCATTGATATAAAATCAACTTGTGAAGCAGAGGATAGAATAGAGACAGACCAGGTGTTGGAAACTATTGGCCAGATGTAGGTGGGAGATTTTGGCCAGTTACCGGCCGGTAACGGACGAATTCGACTGTTACCGACCGGTAAATGGCCATGGAGATGTAGGGGGATAAAAAACATGCATTTTCGGTAATTTTACCGAATCGGTAATTTTACCGATTCAGTAAAATTACAGAAACGATAAAATTACCAATTCTGTATATTTTACCGAATCGGTAATATACTGGTTGGTAAAATTACCGAAAATGCATGTTTGGTATGTAGGTGCCAATTTTAACATTGACACAGGGCTTTGAAAATCGGTATTTTACCATGCAATACAATTGCATGGTAAAATACCCATTCAGGTGTACATGCACATCTGTGCATGTACACCTGTGCCATGTGGCACACATACATGCCCTTAGGGCATGTATGTGTGCCACATGGCACACAAGCCTAAAACAGGGGTGCCAGAGGGTGTCAAAGTGATACCCCCTGCACCCTTGCAAAATTCGGTATTTATCGATTCGGTAAATACCGAATCGGTATTTGGTATTGAATCCTATGGGCTTCAAGGCCCATAGGATTCAATAGTAAATACCGATTCGGTATTTACCGAATCGGTAAATATCGATTTTTACCGATTCGGTAAAATTTACCGAATTGGTACCTACATTAGAAATACCTACTCTTAATTACCGAATCGTTAAAATTCGGTAATTAAGAGTCGGTATTTCTGATTTTGCTACATCTGGCCCATTATCATTAACTGTCTCTACATTTACTACCATAGCACCAACATGAGGGAGAATTTTTACATTGCTGGATTGAGTTACCAGAGGTCCCTCACTAGAAGAAACCCCCATTCTGCTAGATGCTACAGCCTGGGAAGGGTCATCTATTCATAGTCAGTCGACTGATTCGAGATTGGTGAGTGTATCAAAACGGTTATAGTTTGAGGCGTTAAACCGACGCCTATAAGTCGGGGTTTGAAGTTCCCTGTTTTTCAAGACATTATTATTATATATACGTTGATAAAAATAACCTAGTGGAACTAAATTACCACCATGCCATGAGATGGTATGGTTTCCCGCTCTACTCAAAATCAGTTCTACTAGTTGAGAGGTTTTAAAAGTCAATAACACACAATTCCCAGGCAAGTTCTTTCATCCTCAACTCACTCTCCTGATCATCTGAAATTCATCGAATAACCTCTCAGTTATGCCCGCCCTAGCACTGAACCATTGTTGAGACTTATTCCTTGAAATCTCCCATAATTCAGCCATCCAATTTTGTAGTCTAGGGACGTTGGCTAACACCACTATACATGGTGTGGCAGCTGGTGGTAATACAAGTATGTTGTTTGTCACGCTACCTCATTG
The DNA here is from genome assembly GCF_964263255.1 of Lissotriton vulgaris. Taxonomy (NCBI): domain Eukaryota; kingdom Metazoa; phylum Chordata; class Amphibia; order Caudata; family Salamandridae; genus Lissotriton; species Lissotriton vulgaris. The sequence continues at coordinate 1,000,387,711 of NC_141689.1, forward strand.
GAGGTCCGGGAGCTAGGGGTATTAGTAATGTTAGTAGCTAGAGTATGCGTAGGCATAGCCGAAACTAAGGGAATTGTAGGGAGGGGAACCTCAGAATTAATAATGGGGGTTCGTTGGACTGTGTTGTATGATACATGTGATGTTGTTTTCTTATGACTAACAGGGACAGGGTAAATGGTATGGCACCGCCTGCTATTAGTTTGGCGATCCTGATTACTCACTTGGATAGTTATTGGCTCCTGAGCGGAAAGCTGAAATTTGTCTAGACATTTAGATAACGCGTCTTCCATTGTACCAGTTCTACATGTTAAGCTGCTTACAGTTTCTTTAAGAAAAGTGTCTAAGGCTTCCAGCTTAGCTTTCATCTTTACAACCTCATTCTGTGTGCGTGTGTTGGAGCTAGCTATACATTTTCCCAGCTATATGATTTATGTGTGGGTAAAGACTTTTTGGGGATCTTTCTATGTACTTTGGACCTATTTCCCTTATAATAAGGGGGAGAGTGTCAGGGTTTCTAGCGCGCTTAGTCTGTGGTTGGGTATAATACTCCTGTTCGCTGCCTGATATGTGGTCTGAAAGGTTCACAATGCTGCTATTTATGCTTGAAGTGCTCCTGAGTTCTTCGGTAGGCGAATCAGAGCTCCCTTGTACTGTATTATCTAATGAGGTGCCTCCACCCAAGCCTGAGTTTCCTGGGTTCAAAGCCTCTTCCACAGTTATGATCTTCTGCTCAATGGCGCCCATAGCATCCGTTAAATAGCTGAGTAAAATCTGACGTGAGTGCTCCCCTGATTTTGGTTGCCTTTTGTTCTGAGCACTCAGTGCTTTTCTCTTCCCCATTATAGTAGTTACACAAGGTAAATATAGTCTACCACAATTAAGGACGTCCTAGAAAGAATTGACTATGTCTAAATTACTAATGTCTGAAATGCTTAATTAGACGACCTAACTTGCGATCCAGAGAGTCTTTTCTTGTGAAAGGGAGGGGTATAGCTTAGGGTGAGGACTTTATATTTTTTGAAGGTTTTAGCTTTTTTCCATACTGAACTATTTGGGCCAAGCTCCCAATGCTCCTTTTGGGAATGATTCCTTAGCTTTAGTAATATATGCGACCCTATACAAATCTTCCTAATATTTTGGTAACAAGTTTATTACATATTCTTTCTTTTAATTCAACTTGTCTTGAACTTTTAAGTTATATTAGTCTTAAACAGTATTGCTAATTATTGTACTATGTATCATCCCTTGCACATGATTTTTTAAATGTCTGCCATCCTTGTCAGGGCAAAATACCAATGGCAACAAATGTTTAACAGTGACAAAAATGTGTTTACCTATGAGGCTCCATCTGTTTAGAATTTGACTTCACCAATAGCTTGCCTAACGTGTACATTGGAGTATTCTTATCATAAGTTGCTTTCCACACATTAGCATCAGTGTCACTTCACAAATTCCCAAGATATTTGGATTCAGGTTGGATTAATATTCAGCCTACGTTCATTGCATTCAATGGTCCCCACCTGCAACTTAGCTATATATGCGGATGAGACTTTGATCAGTAGTAACATTAACAAGTGTACCTACTCAAAACCTCTAACTGAATGCTACTTTTATTTTACAGATTAGAATATTTGCCACTCCCACAAAAAATCAGATGAAAGCATTTGGACATTGTGAGGCTGTAAGAAATTAAGTTGCTGGTTGAGGGGTGTGAAAAACCCTACTTAAGCAACAGCCACAATCCTTGTCACTGTGAACCACAAGTCACTAACTTCATCTGTCCTTAACCCTCTGGTAGCATGGCACAAAAGCAGTTAGGCTTAACTTGGCAATGTGTAGTGTATTTTTGCAACACTCAAACAGTAATAAAGTGAAAACACAACACAATAAAAATCCCACCCAATTTCGAAAAATAGTATAGAAGTTATTGAATAAAAGGACACCAAATGTATTTGAATTCAACCAGTATAACTGGAATGATACATTCTTTAATATTTGAGAGTAAAATTCTGCGTAAAAGCTCAAAGCACAAACTGCATGAAATCTGATCCCGTAAAACCTGGGCAAAGTCAAAAGTTAAGTTTGACCGCAATAGAGTGCAGTTTGGATACACAAGGTGGATAGGGCCCCGTCTTGGCTTACATACGGTCTTCAAGGAAATTTTGAAGAAAAGTTACTGAGAAGTTAGAGTTCAATGGGGTAAGACAGCAGACAGAGACTGAGGAGAAGATATCTTCGTTGGCGAGCCGCGGGACATGGTTAATAATTTTGACCACAGACTTAGTCACTTTTTAGGACGTTGAAAATCTCCTGTGTGACAACGCTGCATGCTTGAACTAACAAGAGCTCAATGAGGCTGGATGCCTTTGCTATGAGGGCCTGCTGGGCAGGATTTGCTGCTGTGAGGAAGAACGTCGCTGGAGCTACTGTGATGTCAGGTGATATGGCTGGCAGGTAGTTCACGGTCTTCTGACGGTTCTAAGGACAGTTTTTGCTGAAAAAACACTATTTCCCAAGTTTTAGGTTAAGATAGGAACAACTCATCTAAGAACACTTCCAAGGGCCCAGGACCTAGAGGGCATCACTTGGGGTGCTTAGTCTCACTCCAGCAGACGTCAAGTGCACGGTTGAAGGTCTATGGAACTTTTTATGTCGCTGTAGCTCACACAGGAGGCCAGCCAACTAGCCCTTGGAGAATCACATTTGGTGTTTCATGGCTCAAGGAGATGGTCCAGTTCTCCTTCAAGCAGCAGTGCAGGCACTCAAGTAGCAGGACAGTCCTATAGTAGCAGCAGGGAAGTCCTCTAGGGTCCAAGCAGTCCTTCTGAAGTCTTCTACTGTTCCAAGCATGTCCAGAAGTATTGTTCTCAGGGTCCAATATGTATAACTTCTGTTAAACTTTGACATGGGGACATCCTGTGCTATCCCCACATCTGGACCTGGAAAGTTATTCCCTTTCCCTGCCACAACTCCAAGAAGTCTGGGTGACAAAAGGCTGCTGTCAGGTTACTTTGTATGTACTGGAGGCAAGACCTTTGATGTGTAAGTGGGACAGGGAGCAGTACCCCATGCCATCCTGTCTACACCTAGTTCCCTTTTTCTCAGTGTCTTTCAAGAATATACAAGCTCCAACAGCAGAACCATCCACAGTCATGTGACCCAGGATCCTGGCTTGGCACGAGATTGGATAGGGCAGGGAAATGCCAACTACATCAAAGTGGTATTTTTTTAATTGATACATAAAAACCAACTGTATCATTAAAGAGGATTTGAAATTATAATATATTTGAATCTAAACATGACATGTCTATCTGCCCCCAATCAAAAGTTATCACTTAATAAATGTAATATGAAAACCTCATGTTAGTCAATGGCAGAGATAGGCCTTAAAGTAGTGAAATACTACGCTATGAATGTTTTACTGCCAGGACAAGTAAAACTAAAATCCATATGCACTACGATTTAAATACAATGATTTCTGCCCTATGAGCCAAGTTAGGGTCCACTTTAGGGTGAAATATGTTTAAAACAGAAGGTTTGGGCGGGGCAAATGGTCTGTTTTACCTGGTTGAAATAGCATCGTAAACATTTTACTAAAAGCTGCAGAGGCAGTTCTGCAACAAGATTGACAGTCCTACTTTAGTCAGTGCCACAATGAGTGCTGCAGCTTTTAATTAACAGGCCCTGGGTTACATGATGTACAATATGAAAGAGAATAACAAGTACATTAAATGTGCCATTCAGGTGCAGGCCAATTTTACCATTATTTAGGGAGAGAACACCCGCAATGGTTAGCAGTGGTAAAGTGCACAGAGTCCTAATGCCTCTGAAACAAACATAGAAAACAGGAGGGGTGGTGGCAAAATATTTGATGGAAGACCACACCAAGGATGTCAGGTCTAACAGACGCCTAGATTTTCAAGGATTTTCTTACATGTAGGAATTCTGCCTCCTTCAAAATATATATTTATGATATTCTTGACATGTTTCTGCAATTAAATGTTGCATATAGAACCTATGCCTTTATGCTCATTGTGAGGGTACGCTCTAGGCAGCATTTGTGACAACAATTTCAATCTGACACAGCCAAGCACTCGAGTTCACATTCTGCAGGTCCTCCAACCCTTGATGTGCTAAGCTGACATACAGTATTAAAGTCTGAAAAGTGATTCCCAATCAACTGCAATATATCAAATACATGAGACAAGCAAAACCAAATGTTGTTTGAGGCTGTTGTGCACTACTTTATTTCAAAATTCCTTTTTCTTAGCAATCTGAGTGACTTTCAAAAAGTAGTAGCCCTGAAACTCAAATGATTGTGACGCATCTGATTTCAAATTTGGCTTGGGCAATGTTTGTTTTTCTTTTTTTCCAAGTAAAACAGGGATTTTCCGAATATCCATGCTTTGGCCGAAAAGGAATGGTACATCCCATCATCTTTCTCCATACTCTCAAAATATATTTATTTACAGGATGAAGATGTGACCTAACAGACAGAACTTCTGATTTTCGAGCTTAGGAACTAGGTGCTAGATCTGGCCGTCCTATGATTCTGGGCAAATCAAATAATCATTCTGGTCCGAAAATGTGTTATATAATCTACTGTTCATGGAAAGCAATCTCAGGCCCTTGGTCCAAGATAGCACTACATAAAGCAGAAAAACAATATTTTATTTAACTGAAGAAGCCATTCTGAAAAAAATAGTCTTCCCTGAAAAAAACAATGTTGTATTTGGAATAGATTACAGAGGGAATATTGGCCACAGCACGGGCTGGGAAATCAAAAGCAGACATGCCAAACATGTCCAAGTCGGTCCTGCTGCCTTTGTGTCTTCACTCTCTCTCTCTTACCATCCAGCCACTCTCTGTCCTTCTCTTTTCTTCTCTCTCTCTTCTTCCTCTCTGGTGTTTGTCTCTCTATCTTTGTAAGAAAGTGGGCCATTCATTGTGTGGCCCACACAAGCAATGGGTCTGCATCTGTCCTCCACTGAGACCCAAACACCCCTTTGTGGCGCTTAACTCTCTCATGGTAGCGAAATAGAGCAGTCCAAGGCCTACTCAATGGAGGTTGTGGGGGCTAGTAATCACCATTCTGCACGCACACAATAATCCCACTCAATAAATGACTGTCCAGCCTGTGCTTTTCCTTTTGAAAAGGAAAGGTAGATTTAGTACACACGCGACTCAATACTACATAGTTATCTATAAATATCCTTACGGCTGAAGGAAGTACCTTTTGTTGACATGCCATCATTATTTTCGATCCCCAAAAGGGGTCTAGTGCAACAAACCACAAGTCAAAATATTACCTTCTAATTAAATGCAACTAATAAACATAACTTGGAATGTATGCTCTTAACACTGGCAATAAAGCATCTCTACTTTGATCACAAGTGACTGTCAGCATCCTTATTTCAATAAAAGCATTTGCAAGAAAACTGTATATGATTTGTGTTCTCATAGTAACATACAACATGCAATTAAAACATAATCACATTTCTGATCACATTAATGGAAATCATAGATTTTTTCCCCTAGAGGGCATTGCATCACATGAAAACTCATGTTAACCAACTTCAGGTCACAAGGTCTGAAAGCATAGACTATGCCTCTAGAGAGCGCTGCACTCTCAGCTGAAGAGCACAGTGGGCTAGAAACTAAGCAAGAGAACCTGGTTAGTCATTTTTTGAGGTTGCTCTCTTTTTAGGGTGGAGACTCCTCAAATCCTGTTTGGGGGGAAGCTGCTCTGCTCTTGCAGCTCCCCTGCACTTGTTAGCATTGTTAATGGTGACTCCGTCATCCTGCGCCCACCACAAAGTTAAAAAATGGCCGAATTAAGGACAAGATAGTGCCAAATCGATGAGCTCCCAGGGCATTATGGGCACTCCTCCACAATCATGAATATTTAATTAGTGGCTCTCCAGCTCAGCCGGAGTGAGCCATGGTCTTTGTTTTCCTTTCTGTTTTGGCCATGAGGCATTGCACCGCCAGCCTTTTTCTTCTTTTTTAGGGTAGCTTGGTCCCACCCATGCACCTTGTGCAGGCTTACATTGAGGGGCAGCTCGGGAAGCCCACCCCTGACCACCCCTGCTGGCTCCCCATCCAGGCTGCACTCTCTGTGCTGATGCAGGAGCAGGCAAGGTTTTGCTGCGGGCAGGTGTGGGTGACAGTGGCAACCTCATGGTACCACGGAGATGGGCACCTAGAGCGGAGTAGCTGGCCATGGCTGGGGGAGAGCAACAGTGCTCTCCCATCATTGCTGACATGCCTAGGTCAGCTTCCTGAAATAAGAACATGCCGAGAGGAAGGGGTCCCAAGGCAAGGGCCCCACACATACCCCCTCCCCCGGGATGAAGGCACAATATTAGTCGTGCTGACCCACTGGCCCTGGCCAGCCCGGGAATATTTACAGGATGACACAGCGGAGGGCTACACACTGCGTTTGAGGAAAGGTCAAGGGTCATCAAAGTAAAAATTCCATATCTCGACCCACGTTTGCCAGATTTAGCTGAATCTGGTATTTTTTCACTTCTGGTGGCGAGCACTAGCCACAAGGGTCAGTTACAATAAACCTCCTCACCTCCCCAGTGGTGCAGTCCTCAAGAAGTTGGCTCTCCTGGCACCCTGTGCATGCTCTCCTCTTGATCTTCGCTTCCGCACAGAAAAGTCCAGGCATTCCCCCAACTGGTCCTCAGAGAGTGGAAGGGGGCCCGACTCATTGGCCCTTGGGGAGACACACTGGTTTTAGGTCAACTGGGCAGATTTCTTAGTCCTTTCTGAGCATCAGGGGGTTCTTCCTTTCAGTTCTCCATGGCAATCCCAGGATCCAGCAGTGAAGGGCACAAAAATAACCAGGAAAGAGAGAATTCTCCCCCCTGAGCAAAACCTTTTAAGGGGGGCTGGGAGGGTTCAGCAGTAAGATAACTCTGGCCTTTTCTGGGATGCCACAAAATCTCTCCACCCCTGTCCCAACCTTCCTGGACAGCCTGCTGGGACATTTCGAAATTGTGTCACCCAGGAGTCACTTGCCACAACTGCTCTGGGGGACTCCGCTCCACCCCTCTTTAGCATAACTGCCAGAACCTTTCCCAGCAAATCTTCAAAGACAGACCCTTCCTGGGTTAGCTCCAGAGATCTGGGTTCTCCATCCTTGGCACAGTGTGACAACTGGTTGATTGATGCAGATCATTCTGCCCCACCCCTTTCCTAATCATGAGCTGAGTGAAGCACTGTTAATTGCTCCCTTTGTGTGGGAGGGCATTTGTTCCTGAATCTGTAGAGAAATGTAGTTAACTTAGCACAGCAGAATGACAAAAAGGCCTGGGGCCTGATGCTGAGATGAGCCAGAGAAATATGTCATTCCTAGATGACCCATGAGCTGTAGAGATATGTTTGTGAAATTTGCAGACTTGATTTTCTCATACAGGCAACACCCTAAATTGGTATTACTTAGGAGTCTTTAGGCCAAGGGAAAGCAAGACTGCAATCTAAGGAAGCCCTTTCCATAGGTGTGCAATGGAGTGTCACTGCGGACAAGAAACTAAACCACCCTGACTTTACCTATGAGTGTACACCAACATTTTGAGGCCCACCCCAGGTCAATACCCAAGTCCCCTCTGTGCCAGGCTACCAGGAGGCAGTTACTAGGCTATGCATGACAGGAGTCTCCCACATGCTGGCCCCATACCTGTGTACATGCATATGCACACATGTTAAAAAATACCCAGCCAAGTGCCTCTTACCCTTGCTGTGTCGCAGCGCATTATCTCAAAAGGCGGACACTGGCGGTAAACATGCAGAGTCCACTTACCATGAGTTTACTTTGGGTGAGTCCCAGCTTATGAGTCTTTCCCACAGGGAAAGGATAAAAACCAGGTGATCAAAAAGCAAAAAAATCTGTGGGGATTAGAGGGGCAGAACCATCCTCTCAAAATCTTCCTTTCCCTGGACTTTCAAAGCTGGTCTTACACAGCTCCAGCCCACCAGGGAAATGCCCCACGGTATGAAAGGCCTGTCTGGCTTTGATTGGACAGCACACTGGGACTATGGGCCATATGTATCAAAAAACCCTTTTGCGATTCCTAAATAGCGATTTTTAAGGAATCGCTATTTAGGAATCACAAAATGGTATGTATGAAGAAATTCGCTTTTTTTTTTAGCAATTCCTTAATTTTCCTTATTTGCAAATTCGCATTTTGCGAATTCACAATTAAGGAATAATTTCCAATGAATTCTTATGGGCCAGGAGGCCCACAGGAATGATTGCGAAATAATTCTCAAATTGCGAATTCGCAATTTGCTAATCACAATTTTAGAAATATTTCAAGGGTGCAGGGGTGTCTCAAAGACACCCTGCTGCACCCCTGAGATGTACATGAGTGTGCATATGGCGCACATACATGCCCTATGGGCATGTGTGTGCATCACGTGCCACCTTCAAAAATGCCAAATTGGGCATTTTTTGAAGAATTCGCAAGTTACCATCAACTACAAGTTGGTGGTAATTTGCGAATTCTTAACCATAATTCACAGCCCAAAAATGCTACATACATAGCATTTAGGGAATCGCAAAATTGCGATTCCTTAAATGCTATGGCAAAATAAGGAATCGCAAATCTTTGCTATTCCTTATTTTGCGAATATTTCATACATCCCAAAACATGCAAAAAGGCCGTTTGTGAATCGCAAAGGCCGAAATTCTGCGAATTTCGGCCTTTGCGATTCGAAAAAGGCTTGATACATATGGCCCTATGTGGCTGTCTTAGAATATGTCAAAAGGGGCACTCCCTCACTTTACACACGACAAACATTCAATAGAACGCTGGATGTTTTCAAGACAAGTACTGTTTTCTACACTGTGTTCTTGTATGTGTTGTTTTAGAAAAGATCTCTGACCTGAGAATGACTTTTCGAAAACTCTGTGAGAGTTCAATTGGAAATAATCACTGCTGTCTCAAGAGAACAAGCTCATCACTTCCACTAAATTTCTTCGAATGTGTGAAAATGTTCGAAATACAAAAAAAAGTCAAAATCTTTCTTGCATTCAAGAGTTATTTGACTCAGTTCAGATTGTATTAAATATGCTCTATGTGTAAATAATAGCACACTCTCTGCCAGATCAAATAGGGTTTGGTTTCATTTCCTCAAACTCTAATGAGGTAAAGTGTGAGAGGGCACCAGGGGTATTTCAACCTGAGGTTTTTACATGACAGAGAAATCTTACTGGAAAGACCTCAATAAAGTGAGTCGTGTTAAACAGAAGCGTAGCAAGTACATTCACACTCATTAAAATATTTCTTTAGAGCTATGAGACAGAGATAGATGCCGAACACAAAATAAGCTTATACTTATAAGCAAATTGACACAAAACAATGTGTTTATTTTTTATCCTGGCGAAGTATATGGAGGTGAGGTGGAAGTAAAATCAAAATGAACTAGATTTCACCCTGAACAAAAAGTACTAATAATAGGTAGGTAAACATTGGATTTAATTGGTGACAGAAATACTGGGCAAATAAGAAAAAAAGAACATAACCAGAAAGAGGCCACTGAAGTAGGTAGGCACTTTAGGAAAGCGACTGTTTTCACCCATGACAAAGGTTTACTTTACACAACCGCCAGACCCCTGCAGGCAAATGTCCTGGCCAAAGTGTGAGACATTAAGCTGCAGTGAATCGTGAGATTAGCTGTCAGAGCCCAGCAGGGGTGTTTTACTCCTTGCCACTAAAGTCGTTCTTTATCCCTGCGTATTCTGAGTAAAACAACACTGCTCTGCAGCCACGCATGTATGATGCCTCGGCACCCAGGGTGAGAATTACAGAGTTAGGATAGCAGTGGTATATGATTGGCGAGTACTGACAACTTGCCGATGGCCATGAGTGACAGTGGGCAGATTTCACGCTGGCATGCAGGGTTCCTGTTGCCCTTTTTAAACGTTTGTATCTTTGCTAGTTATAAATATTTTGAAGAGCTATTAAAAAAAAAAAAAAAAAGCGTATGGTACTTTTTCAGAATTCCACATCTCCTCGAATTTGTAGGGACCTCTTCCATCATTGTAGTCGAACCAACAAGGTGGCACTTTTGAATGTGCTTGAAATCTGAAGACATAGTGGAACTTATGGTCTTCTCAATGGCATTCCTGCAGTGGAATGTAGCCTGATTCTACTCTTTTTATTCAGGACCTGATGTTGCTCCAGATGTTTCTTGTACAAATCTGATTTTCGAGCAGAAAAGGTTTAGTGACTTGCAGTCTGATGTAGGATTTGATTTTGTGGTCTCACACCCTACAAATCACAAAAAAAATCACAGACTTGGTAACCACAGAACGGAAAGTTGTAATGTTCTAAAGATATGTTTTGAGTCAGAAAAGTCTTTTTTTTACTTGAAACGTGCCTTTTGGGACCTATTCTGAATTGCAAACAGGACGTGCGTGAAAGGTACAGTTTATGAATGGTTTGCAATCACAACCGCTGTCACCCGACTTAGGATAGATTCCTGTTTGTAATTCAGATTTGCATATATCGACACGTGTCTAGGGACTGCATTTGATTTGCAAAGATCACGCTTTCCCTGTGAGACAACTTCCACCTTGTGAATGTTTTATGGTGGTCATTGCATAATTTAATACATGTGTATGTCTATTTAAAAGCATCCCGTATTTTAAGGGACAGGCTGAAAATTGTAAAAACAAATGATTGAAACTTGTATATTGTCCAACTGCTTCTATTCTACAGGGAACAATCGTGCTATCATCCTTAAATCCTTAACCCTACAAATATTATTGTAGTGGATATTCAGCCAGGCATTCGCCATTGTAGCTGCACTTTTATGTTTGGGACCGTCACCTATTCTGATTCTGTGGAACAGGTAGTGGAATTTAAAGAAATGTAGACGGATATTTTAAATGCATAATTTACGTTTAAATGCACGTTTCTGAACTGGGCACTTTTAAATGTATGGTCTAACAAAAAAAAGCACACTTTAGAAGGAGTAAAGAAAGCTAACTTCACTTAGTATCAGATGCAACAGCAACATAACAAAAGCTAGCTACGACACATAGGTTAAAGTTATAGCCACAATGAAATTCAATTGTTGTCTGTGGTTATTCTATGGTGGTTAAGTATACAAAGATAGATCAAACCAGAATAAATCATTGTTTCTCTCTCTGCGCCAGATCAGTGCATTTCTAAGTAAATGACAAGTTTATTTCTTCCAACATTGCAGACCATTTCAAGAAACTGTGCTACCCTTTCTCTCTGATGGCAACAAACAGGATTTTTTTATACTGGCAGCATTGAAGGAAGTGAATTTTTCAGCAAAATAAATTCTATTTCCATAACGCCAGTTTCCTTTTACTTTTTTATCTATGGGTTGAAATGGAGTCATCCACATGAGTTATCGCAGGAAACTTTTATAACGAATTTACAATAGACATTGGTTCAGTACTTTTACCAATTAGGGCTGTTTACCATTGCACACCGTTTAAGGGGCACAATAAAGTACTATTTGCAGGAATAGCTTCCTTATCTGCCGAGCCTTCATCAAATGCACAAACAGCTCGATTTCCAAACAGGATATCGACGTATTATGCCAGTGACGACCAACACTTGAATGTTCAAGACATAAAACTTACTAAATGATTGCAAGTACCAACTGCGAAATATTACTCAGTGCATAATTCTTTAGGAACAGTAGATAATTTTTTAGGGGAGCTCGCTATCAATTACTTTGTGGTCTATGAGCCTGCCTGAAGCAAATTGCCAATTGGTTATGTTTTATGAATATGAAGAACTACAGTTCCTGCTCATGGTTCAGGGACGAGTTGACATTTTACCCGTCCAAGTAAGAGGTTTTAGAACAACACTACTCCATCAGGAAGAAACCAAGTCCACGTGTCCACTGGGATGCAATTAATATCTGGACCCTTCCTCAATTACAATGATAACATTTATTTTTACCAAAATTCAATTAATATGATCCAATTGGGTTTTAGCATGCGACAGAGATATATCAAATGTTCCTGCTGGATTTTGTTCAGAAAGAATATGTAATTGATTTTCTAATTTATATTATGAGATGGCTACCTAAATTGTACCTACATTGGTGATCCCCTTTTGTTTTAGACATTGATTTTGCATTTTATTGCATTCTATTAGCATATTTGTGAAAATTGCAACTTAATAGCTGATAACTAATTTCTAATGGACCAAATTGTTTGTTACATATATACTGCTTAATCTATTTTCCTGTGTATTGTTATTTTCAGTAACACAAAAAATTCCAGATTATCGGACAGCAAATGGTTTTAGTTGGCTCTTCATATGTGGGCAAATCCGACAGGTCTATTAATACTGTTTTTTAGTTTTTTTCCAATATAGGAACTGCTCAGGTTAACGGGGGTGGTTCACAAACGTATGTAAGCATACGTAAAGTAGTACTCCTGTAATACTCTATAACATAATATTGCATGCCTTTGTGATTTAGCTTAAACATTGTAAATGGGAATAAAATTAGTGCAGATAAAAATGGCTCTATCCGATTCGCAATTTAACATATGGAAAGTTACATCTTTGAGGAATGATTCACAAGGACATATAAAAGGAGATACATTGGTACTCCTGTAATACTACTTCCCGTGCTCATAAATGCTTTTGTGAATTGGCCCCATGTGTCTAATAACATTTGAAATTGCTCTAACTGTGCAATGGTGCAACCATAAACAAGAGACCAAAGGGGCTCAATAAATACTCATTAAAAGCAATAGCAAACTAATTAAATATGAATTTGTGTGCATTTGATTAATAAAATAATTGCCCCTGAAGGATTGCCTGCGCAGATTAGATTGGTGCTAATTAACAATTCCTCATGGATATTGGGCACATGAGACCAGAGCATATTTAGGCTTCATAGGCTATAAAGGACCAGCAATGCTGGAAAAGTACTGCGGTCATCAGGGATGGTGTACAATTCATTATTGGCAATTTTGCTGAACAAACTCTATCTGAAAGTAACAATGTTTGCAGTTATGGCAAGTTAGGGTGTCTTTTTTGAGTCTTCTTGGAAGGACAGAATTTTGATAAAAAATGTAACCTGACAGATATTGTGGCCCAGATATCACTTACAGGAATATCACTCCATTGGACGTAGATTTTCTATTACTAACTCCAAAGAGGTAATGTTTTTGTACACGCTATTTGGACACAATTTTTTTGTTAGACGCTATTTAGGCCATGATATTCTGAAACCATAACTCCTTAGACAGGGCATAGACAGAGTTGATCTTACAGTTTGCATGAAACGACACAGTACGCTCTTTCTGGGACATTGGTAAAACACAGCGCTAATTGGCTGAACTTGGCAATCACTGCCTTAAGTGGAGGTAGCCAGACTGTGCAGCTCAATAATGAAACATACATGCACTCAAATCAAATACATGCGTGATGTTTTTGTCCTTTTACTTCATGAAGTGAATGAATTATAATGAACTACGACTTAACGTTATTAATGCATTACTTGGTCTGGAATGTGGCAGTACAACTGCTCAAGCATGTGTTCGTTTAACGCAACCTAGCTTGATTGCTCTATTTCGAGGGATTTAAACATTTATTGCAGGGCTGTTAATTCTCTTCAACCATCCTTCAAATATCCCTTCATTGCTAATGATTTTGAAAAAGGTGGTGGCACTGCATTTCCAGGAGTTTATCGAGTCGAATAGTATCTTGAGTAACACACTATGTGTGTTTTCTCTTGCAGTAATGCAGAGGCCATACTGAATGCTATTCAAATGCCTACACTACATACAGTGGACTCTGGACACCACGCTATTCTGATACTATGGATCAGTTTGATGCTTTTCACTCCATTTATCGCTTTACAGTGCTGGACAGACTATTGCAGGGTGCGGTGGTGTTGGTATCATTATTAAGATGGATTGAATAATTTCTATCAGCTAGGAAAGCAAGGATAGCTGTTGGTCAGAAGTCAGCTAATAATATTTTAGTAACCTGTGAAGGGCTGCAATGTTCTTGCCAGTCCCCACTTCTTCTTAAAGTGACTGCAAAACCTTTAATCCAGCTTCTTTTCAATATAGGTGTCAGTTTTACAAACTATGCTGATGATTCTCAGGTTGTGTTCCATCAGTCACAAAGTCTTACTGCTGATTACTTAGGGGTTGTCAAGTTGTCTGCTGCTATACAGCATTGAATACATATGAGCTAATTGAACCTGTATTGCAGTCAAACAGATTTTATTTTGCTCATTGGTACTGATCATTGGCTCAGAAGCTAAATTACAGCACATTGCTCCTTTTGAGTGGAGGGTGTGTACAGTCGCGTTGGAAGAACTGTGACATTTTTGAGTGTTTCCATTGATGAATGCTTGCTATTGGCCATCAGTTAAGCACATCATCGAGACACCTATCATACTACTACACAGGCCTCGATAGTTAGAATCTTAAAAGAAGAGTGACTATTGCGGGGGTCATTATTGCATTCGAAATATGCTGTGGAAGATCATTTTCTGGAATGACCTTGAAGTAAAATGTCAGTGAGCTTGAGGTGTTTCTAAATTCTGTAGCCATTGTAGTTTGTAATTCACTAGCAACTGCAATGATTAATGCTGCTGAGAGCTTCCAAGACCTCAAGCATGACTCCTAAGTCTCTGGTAGTGCTCCTCACTACTTGAGGCATTGCTTTTTAATGAATGGTCTCAAGAGAACACTGAGGTCACAAGGAAAGCCCTTTTTGGCTCCTCTGCATGATGTCAAATACCAGAGAGGACAGAACCGGTTTTGACAAAGCACAGGGCTTCTCTGCCACCAGAAAACAAGGGATTTTGTAGTATAAATATGGGCCCCAGAACTTTAGATCACTTCTGGGAAATCAAGAGGAACCTTTGCCAAGATGAAGAGCCAGAGAAGCTGTGGAGAAATACTGCCCCTGTGCTGTTTGCTGTCTTGTGTTGGCCTGCAGTGGCTACTTGCTGCCAAGGAAAGGAGAAAAGGACTTTGCTATTTGTTGTGTCCCCTGATTGAGGAGGATCTCCAAGGGCTTGAAACTGAGCTTGCCTCTTGTTTTGATGTCTCAGGGACACAAACACTTCACCACCACGTCCCCTGAACTGCCTTGCTGGGAGTTCTGACCTGCAGAGGTGCCTGCTGTTGTTTTGGACCTCTAGAGACTGTTTTCTGCTGGGAGCTGGAAAATCAACACAACACTGAGAAGCGTTCTTGTGTCCGACGCATCACCAAAGAAACCGTCACATCACCTGCCGCGGCCTAAGAAATCTCTGCACTCTACATCGGGAGCAATGATCTCTGAAGTCTGAGATTACTGCACTGATTACAATACAAACCCTGCTGTGCAGCTGCAGGAATCTACGCATCATCATGGATCATCGCATCGAGCCACAAAGTCTGGGGCATCATTGGGGAAGGCAGTTAGAAGCAGACGCATCACCTCCCCACGCAGTAAGAAATTGATGCATCACCTCCTCTCCGGTAATGAACCGACGCATCACCTCCCCTGTGTTGCAGTAAGGAAATGACACATCACCACCCCTAGAGCAAGAAACCGACACATCACCTTCCCTCAGTGACGCATCCAAGATACTTTGTGTGAAAAGTGTTGCATCTGCAATTTGATTTGAACTAAACTATTTATACCATCTGAAAGTCACATTTTCTTTACTGTCTTGCAGATTTTTGTCGTTTGGTCTTGTTTTGGTCTAAATAAAGATTACTTATTTTTCTAAACTGGTGTGGTGTCCATTTGTAGTGTTTTCACTGTATTACTTTGTGTGTTTACGAATACTTTACACACTGCCTCTGATATAAGCCTGTCTGCTCGTGCCAAGGTACCAAGGGGGTGAACAGGGTTATTTTAGAAGTGTATTCCCTCACCCCAACTAGAAGAAAGGGTCCCTATTTAGACAAAGGTACTCAGTTCTGCCAACTAGAGACCCCATTTCTAACATTCTGTGAATGATAACAAATTATGGGGCGGTTGAGTTGCCTTCCAAGAAGAATAACATTTCTTAATGTCCTTTATTTCCACATTGCATAGATCATTTAGTTACAGTTTACAGGGGTTAAGGGGAAAATAAATCCATATCTTCTAACTCTCCCTCCTGAGCATCCTTTTAGTCTTGCAGGGGAGTGCAATCTTTCATCCTTTCTCTTGTTTCTGTTTTCTAATCTTTTAAACTACCCTCATCCAAAGCCCTACACCACCCTCATGTGTTTTCACTCATCTTCTCATCCCCATTTGTAACTATATTTCTACCCATTTCTTTTCCCTGAATGCTCACCATCTCTCACGCAGCTATTTCAACTTTGATTACCTTTGAGCTAATTTCTTGCTGTCCATCCCATGTCTAGCCATTTTCTCTTCATGCATGGATTGGGTTCAATATGGAAAACAGAGTGCTGCTTCTTGGTTTAAAAAAAATATTTTCTAAAACCCTCTTTTTGCCTCTTTTAAGAACAAAATCTAATTTAAATTCCTAACTTTATTTTGTTTTAAGGAATCTCATACTGTGAGTTATTTTTTACTAAAGTACATATTTATTGACAAGTACCTCCGCAAATATGTAATTTAAAAATGTAATTTCCAGACTGTAGTTCTAAGAATGGCGTTCCTAGTTTATTTTATAACTGAATGAGATAGCGCTCAAGAGAATCACAATTGCAACTCAAACGAAAACACTCTGGGGTATATTTAAAAAGAAATGACGCAGTGCGGCGCTGCACACAATTTAGCAGTGCCATGCTGTGTCATTTAAAAAACAAAGGGATGTGATTTATTCACAAGCAATTGCACATCTGTGTGTCTTCCCTTGCACCGGCGCTAAAAAAGCTGACTAGCACCAACACAGACCTCCCTGCACCATGGTGGAGGGGGCCTGCATTGGATGAATGTTTATGTGCAGGAATTGACACCTTCCTGCACATAGGCAATCATTAAAGGTGATTTGCTCCTCCTATTCGTGCTGTAGAATGCAGCACACATAGAAAGAGCAAAAATCGAGGAAAAATAAAAGTATTTCTTTTCGCATTGACACTCTAATGCTTTCAATGTTCGTAATTTGGCGCTGCCTTAAATTTACAGATCTTTGTAAATCTGAGGCAGCGTCAAAAAACAATGGGTGTTGCGGTGGAATTCCCACAGAAATACTTATTGCACACCCCTTTCATTTAAAGTGATATGTGAAAAGGTGCTGTAGTTACAAGGCCATGGAAAGCACTGCAGGGTGGCTTTGCCTGGCTTTGCCTGGCTTTGCATATAATTGCAAGCACACAGCATCACTAGAGCGTCAAAAAAAGTGACGCTCCGGTGGCGCAAGGGGCCTGTAAATATGCCTTTCTGTGAAGGCATACAATTATCTTCCTCTCGGTGCTGCATTTAATTTCCTTCTTTTCTAAATGCTGCTAAGTGTTTGTTTGTCTTTACAATATTTAGCAAGATCTTCAGATTTGATTTGAATCATTTTTGAAAGAGTAAAACACCCTGCCCTTATAGTCTAAAATACTGTAAAAGATAATTCACTTGTTCAATTAAATGAATTGTGGCTTTTGTACGGAGGTACAATCACGCTACACCCACGCTTAACCTTCCTAGTGAAACCAATGAAATCAACAGCGAATTTGGGGAAGCCATACAGTGGCCAATTGCACCATCAATATGCAGAAAATCGTATGCTAAAATGTACACTCCTAGATTTAAATCATCACACCGCGGAGTTGTGGATAAGCTACAGCCATGATTCCCAATCGCACCCACAACATGCACATTCCCTACTTGTATTGTGGTCAATTCAAAGGAATGCTTCAGTGGGTCTCTTCAAAGTGTGTTGTGTGTGATTTCTGTTTTACAGTCTCAGAGTCAGGACTCGATGATTGGTTATTGGTTATTGTCAGACATATAACGAAAACTATCAGTGTTCATGGTATATCTAGTGTAGGAATCTTAAACAAAATCAGGTGGTGTGATGATGTCTTGACTTTAAAGGAATAAAGGCCTCATCCAGGGGTGCTTCATCAGCGGGACCCTCCTCACATTGATAGAGTCATTTCATCAATGTAGACTACAACCCTGGTAAACAGGAGAGCATTTGAGATGGAAGCATCAGCCACAATTGGGGTCTTCAGTAAGTAGTGTTAATATGAAAAGGAATTATTTTACCCTTGTACATGGGTTGACATGTTTCTGATCATCTATATGTGCTAAATAGGTGTTTTCTTCAGGCCCAAGTGACCATCAGTGGGATTGAGTTCTTAATCTCGTATGAACCTTGACGTGAGTCTTGGTGCTGTATCTGAACTTACATGTCAGAAGGGAGGAAGCCTAGTCAGTTATTCTTTCATAGTGCTTACAATCTGGCTGCAGGAGGATCCTATTCCTGCGTCCAGATGGAAAGCGCTATGAGGAAGGAACCAGCGCTAAAACGCGTGTCAGGTCAGAAAGGTGATCTCCCTTGCCAAGATTGCCGGCCTCAATAATGCTGACAACTCCTCCATTGTATTCAGATTTCTCATGACTCGCTCCATATCCTGGTCCCTATTGGTGTGGCTTGCGGCTCTTTTGGTTGCCTTGAAAGGCATGTCCACTAAAAGGGTGCTCTTGACAAGCAGCACAGAAAGCATATATTCACAACCACCAAAACACCACAAAACATCTGAAAATGATTGATACACCCCAGGAAACCAGCAGCATCAACTAAATGTACCCACAAGGAAAAAACACAGTCAAAACAATTCAATCCTAAATCACTTCTTACCTCCTATGTCTAGGAGTTGGTCAGGGGTCAGCAGGAGGCACAATAAAAGCAGTGTACCTCAGGAAAATGTTAAGAAAGTAATAGTTCAGAAAAAAGAGCTGCAGGTCCCAACCAAGCACGGTCATAGGAGGTGAGAATGACTGAACTTACAGGAGGCTACTGGGCAACAAACTGTAGTGCACACTTTTCTATTTGAATAAATCCTGCTCCAGTCCTGCTGGAAGTCACCAATTTCTTAACAGCACCATAGGGCCAACGTGGGACAGCTTGAAACGTCACCCAAAGCAAAATCACTTTAATAATGAGCCGTTGCACACCAACTTCAAATAGGGCATTCAATAAGGGCTGGTAACTTCTTTGAAATTCCTCCCCCTGTGCGTACTGCACTGCATACCACAAAGCCAGAAATTGTTTTTATTCCTCCTTGCACAGGACCAAGCCGATTCAGAAAAGGAGTCTCAGCCTACCCACAAATCCATTCCTGTATAACCAAAGAGTATGTGGAGCAAAATCCACAGGTATCATGAGCCTGCTGTGGGATTCATGCTGTGATGGGAAGGGCACACTGGAGAAAGCCACAGGACTCAGCCAAGACCCGGGAATGGGAATCAAAGTATCCCCAACCCGCAGTAGCTATGATGAGTGGGGTGTGGGGTGACTGCAGCTGGAGGAGGTGGTACGGCGATGGGGGGGAAGAAACAAGATGACCAAGCCCTACCTCACCAGGCCACTAATGCCCGCCACCTCCAACTGTCAGAAGATCCAAAGCACAAGCCCAAGTGTGATGCTAAGAACACTGAGCAAACGTGGTGGGAGAGGGCAAACTAGGGTACGGCTTGCTGGCCCGCCATCTTGCCTCTTCCTGCTCTGTCGCACCTCCATCTAGTATGCCCTCCTAATTCTGGGGTATAACCCTTCATACCATAACCACATGGCTGCTGGGCGTTTTCCCCCCCCTGTGCTGGAAAATGCCATTTTAGTGGCACCATGACGAGCTCAGCTCGTCATCAGCACACGACACCCGTGGGTGATGACGAGCTGAGCTCGTCATCAGCATCGAAAGGGATAAACAAAACAATTTCCAAATAAACCTAAATATGTACACTATTTATTGGTGCTTTTGATTACCTAACTCAGTTGCACTTCTTATACATACTTCAGAATGATGGAAGGAGGGGTTGGTACTGACCAGATTTGAACCTGTGGTGGATTCTATTCTGAACAGTATAACCTGTGACCGGCATATTTTGACCACATTTGTCAAAAAGCTGGTGAAACAGAGGGTTTTTATGATAAGTTGGGCTTAAGTGAACCCACACAAACATGAAGGAATGAGAAAACGTCTATGGAACAGAAAAGTAGTAAATAACGGGGGCCTCATTTATGAAAAGTGACGCATCGCTGCGTGAAAACAGCGATGCGTCACTTTTCACTGCGCACTCCTTGCGACACCAATGATGCGTCATATTTAATGTATGACGCATCATGTCGCTAGGACTTACAGATACGTCAGTATTTCTGACGCATCTGTAAGAGTAAAAGTGACGCATTGCTGGAGTGTGTCACAAAAGTGACGCAACTCCAGCAATGCGTCCTTTCACATGGAGCAAGCCCCATGTGAAAGGGCTTGCGTCAGTCTTACGCCTGCTGTGAGGCAGGCGCAAGATTTTGACGCAACAGCATCCTAAAAGTGACGCAGTTAAATCTCATAGATTTCACTGCGTCACTATTACGAGGCTTTTTGCAGGGGAACGCCCCCTCTGCATACATTATACCTGACGCAGGTATAATGTGGCGCAGGGGTTTAAAAAGTGACGCATCTACCTAGATGCGTCACTTTTTAAATATGGCGCAACAAGGCGCATTTTGTACGCCGCTGGTGCGTCACAAAAAATGACGCACCGGCGGCACAAAACTGACGCAAGGCCTCATAAATAAGGGCGCAGGTTTTTCTGTCAATGGCAAGAGATGTCTAACCCATATTGTTGATGCCTTGCACGTTACAGCTCCCTATATAATTGAACGTTTATTGTTACAAAATACCGGCATACCCGTTAACACGGGAATAAATGAAAAAATATAAAAGTAGATATCATCCATGTAAGAGTTACAGGGTCAGAGAAAGGAAGAAAGGATAACACGTTAGGTTAAAAATTAATCTTGCTCCAAAAGTAGCTTATGGCATCATTCTTCTGTAGGGTACAGGGCGTGGGTGTGTATGAAATTTCCTGTTCTCATTGAGCGATGGATTTCTTTCAGGGAAAATTAGCTAATGTACCTCTATGCTCAGCAGCCAGCAAAGCTTTCTGGTGTATGATTTCACTCATCACAGACCCTGCAGCATTTTATTATATATAGGGAGCTATACAGGCATATAATATTTTAGCTGCTGAATTGTTAATCACTGCAATCAAGCCATCCAGCCTTCTCAGAACACGTGGGACCTGTTTATGTCAGCGGGATGCTGTGTCTGCCCCACTTTTCACTATAATTATTTTCATAATGTGTTACCTCCCCTTTGGTTTCGTAAAATTGAATCCCTGCATTTTTTAGATCTGGAATTCTCGATATATCATTTTTTTTTCTATTTTTGTTGTTTAATGGTTTGTTTCTGAAGTAGAGAGGCAGCATGTGATGGTTATTCTTGCCAACAGAACGGAAGAGTCATTGTTTTCAGTGCTTGTAAATCTTTTGATAAATAATGTAGAGGCTGCTTCAAGATGAACAGGCAGGCTGAAGAGAATCCTGCAGCGAAGACCAGACCGCCTTGCCTTTCCCTGAATAGGAAGATACTGATGCGTACAAATCCAGGTATTGTAGCCAAGGGCGCATTTCAGAATTCCATGGGTGTGGCACGGTGAGAAGTGTGCATCATATCTAAGTGGCGAGTCAGGACAAACCTTTTTCCACATGAGCAGGCTTGGAGCATTGGTTGGCATTTTAACTGCATATTCAATATGTGACACCTGCTTGAAACTCATGAGTGGCATATAATGTGAGCAGATATCAATAGTGCAGGAGGTGCAGTGGCACCATGACCCAGAAGAGCCATGATCCCAACGCACCTCAATGCCAGCAGCGTTTTACTACTCAACTTGTGTTCTTTTCTAAATTGCATGTAATTATAATTTTACTCAGGGAAAAGAAATCTCCTAATAGTCATCCTTCAGTTTGATGTTACCTTGCTGCCAAAATTTAGCCCTTGCAAAATAGTTTTAGTAAAAACAAAACATATGAAAGCAATGCCACAACATAAACCATATATATAGATGTGCAGAGTAGAATATGCTGCTTATTAACATTTTTGATGGAGGAGAGGGGCCATTACTCAAATATATTCACTGAAAAAATAAAGATTAATGTAATGGTATAGATAGGTGAATACGCCAGTGACAACATTAACCTTTGAAGTAAAAAAAAAACACTGAAATTCACCAGTTATGGTTAGCACAGCTATCTATCACTTGTGCCCCCATGCACAGCTTATGAACCCACGTATTATATCTCTCATGGCATGTTCTATAATTTATGACCAAAAAGTTGTGGAGGGATGGCGGCACTCGTGGTAGAAAATATTCACCGATGTAAACGATGTTAGATGAGTTATTCGTATTTTAGGGTGCCAGGAAATAGTCCCTTCCGGCCGGTAGGGACTGGTAATTGTACTGAACAAAGAGGGAGTGCAAGGACCGCCTGCACTGTTTCCAAAGGCACTCCAATGGGGGAGTGGACTCCTGAATTATGTTTTCATCACAAGGTATTACAAATATCAAACAAGCGTAGTCGGTGGTAATCCTTTTTAGAAGTTCATTTAATCGATGAGTCACATATTACATCATAGTGACTTATTTGTAAAGCAGTCTATTGATTATGCTTCTTAATAACATCCAATGATCAATACATCATCCCTATGCATTTCGGGTTGAACCCTTTGTCAGGGTATAGTAAGAGATCAGATGTTAGGTGTAGCGGCGCATGCCGCGCGCCGCTACACCTAGCATCTGATCTCTTACTATGAAGGGTTCAACCCGAAATGCATAGGGATGATGTATTGATCATTGGATGTTATTAAGAAGCATAATCAATAGACTGCTTTACAAATAAGTCACTATGATGTAATATGTGACTCATCGATTAAATGAACTTCTAAAAAGGAATACCACCGACTACGCTTGTTTGATATTTGTAATACCTTGTGATGAAAACATAATTCAGGAGTCCACTCCCCCATTGGAGTGCCTTTGGAAACAGTGCAGGCGATCCTTGCACTCCCTCTTTGTTCACTATAATTTATGACATCACTGATAGCATCTTAGATTACATAATTGATGACATCAATCTCTCACAGACCCAAACGTCCAGATTTACAATTATTTTTACACCTTAATTTCTCAAAAATGACTATACGGATTTACACCAAATCATAAAATCATACCATTTGCGTACCAAAATCTAACATCCTACAAAATTTGGTATAAATCCATTTAGCAGTCTTTGTGGTAGAACTTCTTAAAGAAGTCTACGGAAAAGGCATGAGGATTTTCAATTTGGGACCCCCCCCCCTTTTTTTCAACCCTGCTTGATGGATCACTCCCAAACTTTCAATGGACAAACTATGCATGAAAGAGGGCTTTTTGGAAAGTTTTGTGGAGATACATCTACGGGGAACATCCTTTGCAACACAACTTTTACCGCGCAGTGCCTTTACGACGCAACTATTACAACGCAAACCATTACAACGCATTACGCTGGGTGGGCGCTCTAGGATAGGGAATAGATTTAATTTACTATCCAACACCTTCCCTAATGTCCACGGGGACTGGAGTTGGAATAGTAAATTAAACTATTCACTATCCAGCACCCCAAAGCACTATGCGTTGTAAAGGTTTGCGTTGTAATACTTACGTTGTAAAAGCATGCGTGGTAAAACCATGTGTTGTAATGTCATACATCCTACATCAACTGATGCCAAAGTTATTAGCAACACAAAAAACACATTCCTATGGAGACACTGTCCTAACTATAACTATTTTATTTATTTATTTATTTAAAGAGTTTTATATAGCGCTGGCTAGACCCGAAGGTATCAGAGCGCTTTAAATGAGAATCAACAATGTAACAGAAAAAGATCAACAATTACACAATACATAAAAAAATAGGCAATACATTAGGAGAGGAGAGAAAGGAGAGAGAAAAGTAGTGGAGGGGGCAGGGGAGGTGAGAAAGGGAGGATAAGGGAAGAGACAACAAGGAGAGACGAAAGGAAGTCTGGGTAGGGGGAGGAGGGAGATGAGGTCAGGAGAGACGCAGGAGGGTTTGTTGCAAAACCTTTAACAACAGTATATACGAAAACACATTTAAGGAGTATGGAGGAAGGATAAATAGGGAGGATAGGGGTAAGGGGGAAGGAGGGAGATAACGGCAGAAGAGATGAAGGAAGGTCTGCCCAATGTCCGACTGGGTAGGTGACGGCCGAGGAGGGAATCCACAGCCCATCTCCCCTATAGGTATCGGGGTAGCTCCACCGGTCGTCGGTTTAGGTAGCAAGGTCTCAGCAGTTGAGGGACAGATTACAGGGTAAATGTCATGAAGGGTGTGCAGGATCCTGGTTGGATGAGGGCTAAGACCAAGGTCTGGTCGATGACCAAATATTTGATAGTCCAGGTGTAGAAGTACATCGTGGTGAGTTCAACAGTGGCGGCCATCTTGTGGTCAGGCAAAGTTCTTCTTGCTTAATCCTCAGGCTGATCGGGTTCATCACAGTAGGTCTGGAACCCATGATTACTGTTACAGTCTATTATTGCAGTCTTTAAGCCGAGAAAACAGACACAGGGCATCCCTTGTGGATGCTACATATGCACAAAATGTAATGGTATAAAGAACACATTTTTATAATGTTATTTCGAGCTCAAAAAGTTAAGCTCATACTGCCAGATTATGTACCCCATGATTTGGCATTTCGCTGTATGGTTTAGCTAAGGTTCTAACATAATTTGGTCCTCCCTACCACATAAACCAAGTTGCATTAACAATGATAAACCATGCTAAATGTTTTGGGTTGTCATACTGATAACAAAATCTATTTTTCACAGTGGAACACCAAATGCTATCAAGTTTTCATGCGCCCCTGTGTAGTATTGTTTTATAGCACTGCACTCTGTGCACTCAAAGCACCAAACATGCAATATGTATGTAGATGGAAATAAATAAATTGATATATATTCACTGAAAAATCCAAAGGTTACAGGGATGTTATAGTTAAGCCCAGATTTCACCCATACAAATCCAGTGAGATTCAGCAATGCACTGCTTATGACCGCACATATTACATCACGCATGACATGGTCAGTGGCATCACTGATCACATGATTGATTACATCATAAATGACATCACTCATGATATCACACACGATATCATCAGGAGAGCTTAAGAGTTTAATAGTTTTAAACATATATACTAACCCACTACAAAAGTTAGATTAGTCTTCTAGGTGTACTAGTAATGAGTGATACTATTTCTAACATATGTGATCTGAATAACTGTGTGATGGGTGTCTGAGTGCCTGTATGGGTGTGAGAGTTGGTGTATGAGTGGGTATGGGTGAGTGAGTGGGTTTCTGAGTAGCTGTGTGGGTGGGAAAGTGGTTGTGTAAGTGGTTGCATGAGTTTGTGAGTGGTTGCATGCGTGTGTGAGTGTGAATATGTGTGTGTGTGTGGTTGTTTGGATGTGTGAGTTGTTGTGGGAGTGGTTGTATGTGTTTATATGTTGCTGTGTAAGTGGTTTTATGGTTGTGTGTCTGAGTGTGTGAGCAATAGTATGGATGTGTGAGTGGGTGTGTGAGTGAGTTGCTGTATTGATGTGTGAGTGGTAGTGTGGGTATATGAGTGGTTGTGTGTGCATGCATGTGAGAGTAGTTGTATGGGTTTGTGAGTGGTTTCATGAATGTGAGATTAGGTGTGAAGGTGTATGTGTATGTGTAAGTGAGTGAGTGGTTGTCTGAGTTCCTGTATGGATAGGTGAGTGGGTGAGTCAGTGCCTGTATGGGTGTGTGAGTGTGAGTGCCTGTATAGGTAAATGATTGCATGTGTAAGTGGCTGTAAAGGTATGTAATTTTTTACAGAGTTTTATATAGCGCAAACTTGACCCGAGTCGGGTATCAGAGAGCTTTACATAGCACCAGTTGCATTACATGAGGACACGTTCATTTTTTGTTAGGCACGAGGAGATTACGTGATTTGCCCAGAATCAGAGGATGTTCAGCATAGTTGCTGAGACTTGAACCCAGTTCCCCATATTCGAGGACGACCGCCCTAGCTGTTAGGCCAACTCCTCTCCCACATGTTTGAGTGTGTGAGTGTCTATATGACTGGGTGTTTGAGTGGCTGTATGGGTGAGTGAGTGGGTGTGTGAGTAGTTGTATGGGTCTATGAATGGGTATGTGAGTGTTTGTGTTGACATATGAGTGGGTGTATGAGAGACTGCCTAGGGGTGTGAGTGGGTGTGTGATGGTGTGTGTTGATGATGTCAGCAGTGATATAATTTGAAATGTTATCTGTGATGTAATCAGTGATGTCAATAACCATGTCATGAGTGATGTAATATCTGAGGTCATAAGCAGTGCATTGCAGGGGTGTAAGTTACACTCAGCTCAGGTAACTATAACTTCAGATTTTTTCTGGTTTTGTATGGGTGGAATCTGAGCCTAACTATAACGTCCCTGTAACCTTTGTTTTTTGTAATCCTAAATGGTTCATCACTGAACCCAGCGCCTAGACTGGTCACAGGCACCAAACGCTAAGAGCATATATCCCCAGTCCTAAAATCTCTCAAATGGCTGCCCTACAAAGCATGAATTCTGGTAAAGATTGCAAAAAGCACTTCACTTCAATACTCCCAGGTACCTTGCGCAAAACTTTGAACTAGCCTGTGGTTTAAGAGCCTCAAGAAGTGCCACTACCTTCCTCTTGAAACCACTCATCCTTATCAAAAAAATAACTTATCAATGAGCTTTCTCCGGCGCTGCCCCAGAGATATGGAATTATCCTTTACTGGAAGTATGCAGAATCTCTTCAACGAAGGCTTTCAAATTGGAAGCTAAACAATTCCTAATTAACAAATTCTTACCCTAAGAGGGATAGGCTCACTTGCTCATTGACATTGTTCCCACTATCATGGTACCTCCATTTGTAATGGCTCTTTGACCCCCCCCCCCTCGTTGCAGGAGTACACCTGCTTATTGTGTTGCCCTCCTTAGCGCAATTGTCCCGCACTCTGCGACAATTCCAGTCTTTTTTTTCTCTCTCTCTCTACCGGATGTTAATATTGCATTTATGTTCTTCCTCCCATCATATTGTAAAGCGCTCTGATATCCTTCGTGTTCTTGTTTGCGCTATACAAAACTTTACAGACAAAAATAAAAATAAATAAACTGTAACCTGTCATCTTTGAGAGTGGGTGTATGAGTGGCTGTTTGGGTCTCTGAGTGCCTGTGTGTGAGTGAGTGTATGAGTGCCTGTTTGTGTCTGTGAGTGGGTTTGTGAGTGCCTGAGTATGTTTGTGAGTGCCTGAGTGGATTTGTGAGTGCCTGGGTGAGTCTGTGAGTGTCTGTGTGGGTCTGTGAATGGATCTGTGAATGCCTGTGTGGGTCTGAGAGTGGGTTTGCGAGTGGGGCTATGCATTGTGGGCATTTGGATATTTAGGGTATTTATCAGAGGGAACCGTGGACTTTGCTCTCACCAAGAGACAACAAGAAAGAAACAACTTGTCACAATCACTACCCCTCAGATTTTTCTCCAATATATCAACAATGAATCCACCTCTATTAAGTATTTCATATCTTTTTTCAACATGGAATACAAGAGGAAACACACTTGCTTTGCCTTTGCCAAGCTCAAGAAGTTAGGATCGTTTGTACTTTACTGAAGTGGAGCTTCAACTGGAGCATCTGCTATGTTTGCATGTGTAAGTGCTTCCCACTGAGGTTTAATTTCTGTGTAATCAGCACCAGGGCCAGAATCAAATCTAATTTTTTCCAAGGAGAGTCACTAGTTTTATTGAAAACATCTACTCAGCTGGAGTACTTTTATGGCTAATTGGGGAGTATTACCTTGTTGGGTAAATGTCTCATGCATATTCTGCAATACAGCTGCGTAAAGGACCACAAGATAATGTTTCCTTGCGTGAATGTCATTTTGGCAATGTGGTTGTTCCTCGAGCATCTTCATCCACAAATCTATAATAACATGAATCCTCCGCAAGAGAAGTCGACAAAACTACAAAGAGGTGAATCTCCACCAAACAGGGGTAATTTCTCTTTGCTAAATGAAGTAAGTGCCTCTCTGTATGGTGGAGATGTCCTTATATTCTTCTTCATGCGTATTCCTCTGAATAACGCATCACCAAAATAGGCTGTAAACTCACTTGCGGGCCTTTTATTAAGCTTTACATCAACATTGTATAAAATGGAAGACCTTTGCATACTACTAAGGAAAACGAGGCGTGGCCAAATGGGTGGAGCTTGCAGATGATTTTGGGCATTTGCGTACTCAGGGTAATAAAAAGGGAGTATCATGAACTCTACTCTCACCAGGATATGACGAGTAAGAAATCACTCGTCACAGTCACCCCAGATCAGATTGCACTCCACTAGATCAATGATGCATTCACCTCAATTAAGAATTTCTGAATGTTTTTCAATGTGGAATAGGAGAGGAAACACACTTGCTTTGCCTCCCCCAAGAAGCTAGTTTTGTATTTTTTTTTAAACAAAGGGAGGTGGGGCTGTCAGGCCCACCTCCCTGGGCAAATTTCAGCTTGGGGACTCTATCCCCTGAGGCCCAGCCATAATTCAATAGGGAGGAGGGGCATGAGTTTTCCTCCTTGGCCAATTTTGGCCCTGGGGATCCCAACCCCAGGGCCTAGCCACAACTCTTTGGGTACCCTAGAGCCCACCCAGGGCACCTAGTGTGGTTTGATGGGAACCGCATGGGGGAGTCTTAAGGCCCCTGGGATAAAGGCCAGCTTTCTGCCTTCCGGGAAGCTGGTATTGCGCTTGCACAGAGGGAGCTGATAAATATGCAGCTCACTGCATGTGGGAGCAATATTTCATCTATTCCCCTCTCCGTATGACAGTGGGGAGGTAAACAGATAAAAACTAGGCCTGGGCAGCGTTCACGGAGTTCTGCTCTGTGGAACTCTATGAAGTCCTGAAAAATGTCCTCTGTGCTCTGCGGAGTCCCGCAAGTTGCAGAGTGTGGTAAGTCATGCTGCTAGTATTTATTTTTAGTGCCAGGAGTTTGTCCTACGCTGTAAAATCACTGCGAATGCTACTACGTGTCACTGCAGAGAGCGCTGCTTCTTTCTGTTGCTTGAGTAGATATTCGACTAAGGCGGCAGCTTCTTCAATGTGAACAGCATATTTATCAACGCAAGCAGCTGCAACCTGCCTAAGTCTGGGCAGTGAACTCTGCTTCGTTTGCGGAATTTGCGGAGTTTTCAGCACTCTCTGCGTTATGCGTAGTTCAGAAAAACTTGGCTTCGGATTGTGGAGAGTAGTTCTTTTTCCTTGCTCACGTTCATCAATGTCATGTTGGCGAACGCAAGCAAGGGAAATCCAAATCCTGGCAAGATTTCTCCTCGTTCACGATCATCAACATCAAGTTGGCAAGTGCAAGCTTGGAAAATAAACCTGCTGGTGAGATTTCTCAACGCGGGTAGTCAGATTTCTCATTGCGAGTGGTTGCGTATGCTCACGACCGTTCACTTTGAGAAACCATCCGTTCGCACTAAGAAAGCGGCCTCTTGAGTAAAAAACGACTTGAGCTGCAGAAAGGAAGCAATGCCCACTTGCGCTGTGCATGGTGCTGTGTGCGATGATTGTACAGTGCGGACATGCACCTGGCACTGAAAATTACAGTGAACAGCATTTATCTAATGCACTCCGCTGCTCGTGGAGCTCCGCGTAGCGCTTTGGAGTTTTTTTTGCACTTCGCAGAGTTCCACCCAGGCTTAGTACCACAACCACCCGAGTTGAGATATCTCATCGGGAGGAGGTCTAGCACAATATACACATATATATCCAAGCTCAGTAAAGAAAGACCCGCACTCGCGGGGGTAAATCTACACATGGATTTATTTGTACTTTCTACACAAATGCATTTCGGCAGTTCGCCTTCTTCAGGTTATATATAAATAAACACATACATAGATATGTGTGTGTGTATATCAGACCATTGTATATTTGCAAAATTCTATGCACAATATTGTAATGGACAGAGACAATCACAAAAGCTGATAACATTTTTTATTAGATTCTAGTTTCTCCCATCAGACTTGCATCATTTAAAGATGATCAGCATTGAATTGTTATTATTTTTGGACTTAATCTCTGAAAAGTAAATCAGAACTCTTCATCAAGGCAAAGGCCAAGGCTTGTTCTCTTTGAGTTTCCGTTGAAGCTGTTGGTTTGTCACCAAATGCCCTGAGCGGGGCACAGTCAGACTTTGTAGCCAACAAGGACACTTTGTGAGTCAGATAGATTTGGTGCTTCACCCTGGCCCAAGGTTTTACATTTGACTTAGTTCCTTTTATGGTTCATAGATTCCTCCTGTAGGACAAGGTTAGGAGCTGTAGCTGGACAGAGCTCCAGAAGGATGGATATATTTACAACAAGGTCCAATGACCCTTTTGCAGAGTGTCAAAAAACTCCAAGTGGGATGGGACTGGTTGCTTTCCCACCTTGGGTAAGATCTCCCCTCGCAAGCCTCAGTCACAGGACCTGGGCTTACCCCTGTAGGAGGAACAAATGACAAGGTCCACCTTTTCTCAAGTTTCTGGGATTGTTATATCTGGTCAGTCCTTCAGAGCCTAGCACAGGCATCTAGGTACCAGGTCTATAACAATACAGGTCTCCTTCAGGGTGCCACAATATGCTGTCAGTGTGGCCCATTTGGAGTCAGTAGTCCTTCTGCTCTGTTTGTACCAAAAGCATGTAAACAAATTACCACACATCAATTTTTTGAGAGCAGTACCCTGGTACCAGCAGTATTCAGGAGTCCTTGATATCTTAAGCCTTCTTCTTTCAGCAGTAATCAGAATTCGGGTGTCTTCTCTTTTAGGTGTTGTCTTTCTAGGTTCAGGAATTTACAGTGAAGGTGGTGGCGAGATGACAGTCTTATCCTGTCCACTACCACATGCTTGAAGGCCAGTTCCTACCCAGTTCTGGCTTCTTTCTTGCCCTATGCCTACCTCCATTTGCAGCACTTTCTCTTTGCCTTTTTGCTAAATTACAGGTGTCCTTGTTTCAAATTGGCAGATCCTCTCTCCTATCTTGAAAGTATCTCTTCAGCTTCTAGCCACTTTCCTATTCAGAAGACCTCAGCTCCCACCAGATGTGGGCAAAGCTGTTTTTTACCCTACTGTGAAAGAGCCTGGCTCGCTAGGAGGGTCCTGTGCACGCATTGGTGAAGCCCTCTCCGACATTCCGAGCGAAGAGAAGAAGTGTTTAGGCTGCTGTTGGAAATTACCATCTTTTGTGTGGCATTCCCCTAGATTTTTGCCTCCATTTTGCTGTGCCCATTTGTGTTGGCATTAGTACTCTGCGAGCATTACTCCTGATGCCAGTGATAAAGTTTTTGCTCTCTTCCTTTTAAAGATGGGTAAATTGGTATACACCTGATTGATACATTTCATTTATGTATAACCTCCCGGTGTGTGGTACTATATGAACCTAGGGTCAATAAATCGAATGCTTATAGTGGGCTGCAGCACTCATTGTGCCACCCACTAAAGTAGCACTGTAAAGTATGTCTCAGGTTGGCCACTGCCAACTGTAGTGGAATTTTAAACTGCCATTTTGACCTGGCAAAATAAACCTTTTGCCATGCCTAAAGATTCCATTTTAATATGTAGAAGTTACGCCTAAGGTAAACCTTAAATGCTTATGAAGACAGGGTGCATGATATTTAAAATGTAGGACATGTATATTTAAAGTTTCATATGTCCTGGCAGAGAAAAATGTCCAACATTGTTTTTTTACAGTCAGTAGTCTGGACTTTTATAGACCAACACTGGTTCACATTATTACATTAAAAAAGTGGTAAATTCAGTTTGGGAATAGCTAGAGAAATGCTTCTTCCACTCATTTTAATTGTGATCTAAATACCTGTTTAATAGTGAAGTCAAATATTAAGTAATTATTTAGAAAATGCCTCTTTTAGAAAGTTAGCATTTCCCTGACGTAGTAAAAATGTGCCATTATGCCAGTGTCCTGGCTGTTAATGTCTCTCCTGTGGTGTGGTGTGTATTTCTCCCAGACAGTGGACAAAGGGGCTTTGGGCGTGGGGAAGTGTGTTAATCTCCTGAGAAGTATAGTCTGGGTTGTTGTAAACAGCCATTTTCAGGCATCCAGAAGTATTCCCTGCTTCCGGCGGGCCAGACCAAACTGGACCTGACCTTCTCTCCTCTGCTGGCCTCTGTGGGAGTGAGACCTGACTCCCAAGTGCTGTTCTCAGGGTCCTGGACTCGGCTGGAGTCAGAGTGCAATTCTACCTGCACAACTAAAGGTCATCAGAGCTGACGAAGAGCAGGATTTTGCATTGTAGAACTGCGCAGCTCCTGATTGGTGGCTTCATCAGATCTGAGAGTAAATGTTGCAGAGTCCCGCAGAGCTGCACACGTCCCCATTGATAGCCTTACTGGATCCAATACTGAGCAATGCAGGCTTACCAAGAGTTCTGCAGAACCATGCAACGCTGTCTTCCCCTCAAAGTTAGAAAACACACTTCCAGTGAGATGAAACTGCTACTGTATCCAGCCCGTGCTCCATCGCGATAACTTTTGTGGTTCACATTGACAAAGATTGTGAATGTGTTTTGAAGTGGGTTCTCACCCCGTCAACTAAATAATCCAATTTCTAACAGCTGCCGTCAGTTCAGCCAGCTGTCCTGAACATCTCTCAGATGGCTAATCCCTTCTAAGTGTCCAGTAGTTAATACAATCCTTCTCTTCCTTGGCTTAGACACAAGCTGTTGTCTCAGCCATGTTGTTAACTCTCTCAGCCATTGCTCTGTATTCCAGCTCTGGAGCTCTGATGAGTGACTAAACTGTTTAAATTTAATTCTGGCTTAGGCAGCACAAAGTACATTTGTACAAAGTTACTTTTCCAATAAAGTTATCAAAAATCTGGTGTCACTAATAAATCAGATTTTGAAATTGAAATGGGAAATAACTTTCAATTATTTTTCTACCATTTTCCAACGTGTAGAATAAAGACGTTAATCCTATCCATGCCTGTTATGGGAAAGAGAACCAAAGCCTACACATTGGAAGTAGATTTTAGATCTGAGCTCATTGTGATGGCACACTGAACTTAATATATATTTCACCCTATTTTTAATATAGTAGTACCCAGCCCTGTGGGCTTATGAGGCTCATTTTAGGGGTGATATATGAATATATAAAGATAGGCTTATATACAGACAAAAAGTAATGTTTCCTTTCTATGTGTTACTGCAGCACATTTAGTCTGCTGCCTAGCCAGAGCACAGTGGTCCTCCTGGCAGCCACGCAGCTTGGCCACCTGACTCCGGGTCTTTACAGACACTGTACACTGTCCTGAATTTTCACTTACAGGTCATTGATATCATGTATGTTAATCTAATTAGTTCAAGGGAATCAAATTAATACTACAATACCCAGAATGCATTAGACTATCACAACAAAATGTACGTCTGGAAGCATTTTTAGTAATGACCTGTAGAGAGGAGGTCACTATACAGTCATGTCATTTTCTATCACATATGTAGGTGGTGCAAGGTCACACTGCAGCTCAAGATGATTTTTATCTTTCCATGCCATAGGTGGGTTTTATTCACCATTTTTAAAAGACTTACTCGAAAGTTAAATAAACCAAATAGTGAGCTACAATGCAGGTACTTTACTACTGTTAAGAAGCGGTAACATACACAGAGTCTTAAAGTCAGCAAAATCATAGAGTAAAAAAAACGTAGCAAACTGTGCCATATTTGTTTTCATTCCTCACATATAGCTTCACTAGAGGCTAAGCTGAACTAATCCTGGGTGCGTAGTGTTGCCTACTTCACCATTTGCAAAGTTCCCCGCCACCGCCTCCCTCCCGCCCTCCCTAAACACTTAAATTGCATTTTAGAAATGATTAAAAACCACTTACCTTGTCCGCCGCGTCCCCGGGGCTCCCTCTCGTCATTGCGCGATTCGCGCCGCCGTCTTGGATTGTAATGTGCATGCGCGGCCGCCCACGCATGCGCATTTCTCGCGGCCGCGCATGCGCATTAGTATCCAAGACGGCGGCGCGAATCGCACGATGACGAGAGGAAGCCCCGGGGACGTGGCGGACAAGGTAAGTGGTTTTTAATCATTTCTAAAATGTAATTTAAATATTTAGGGAGGGCGGGATGGAGGCGGGTGGCGCATAGTGGGGCTACGCGAAGTGCGTAGGGTCGACCTCTGGAATGTACACCGACAGGTTTCGGAGGGATTTTGCAGCTCATGCTCTTCCATTGCTTACCAACTATAGCAGCAGCTCAGCACTGTAGAACTTAACTTTGACTCAATTGGTTTTTGCCAGGACTCCCTTTTTTAGCCAATCATGGGGTTTTAAAGTTTTTTTTTTTTATTTAAAACTTTTTATTAAAATATAAAAAAAAGAATATACATGTTTGCATTTGTATATACAGTACATAATGTGATACGCTTCGCCTTTATTTTCTCCGAGAGAGAGAGAAGAAAAAGAAAGAAGAAAGAGGGTTGGGGGGGGCTCTTAGTTGCGTGTCCTGGGCTGGGCTAGCGTCAGCTGTGCGTCTAGGAGCTCCCACATCTCTTCTTTTGAGTTGTGTTCCTTTGAGAATTTCCCCGTTATGTTATCTGCTCCTCTGAGAAAGGTGACCCAGTTCATCCATGTTTTAAAGTTAGCTTTGGCCGTGTTTTTCCAGTTTTTTACTTTTACTCTCACGGTTCATGGTTTAGCTAGTGTATTGGCAATCCTTTTTATTACACCTTTGTTGCTGATTGCAATGTTTTTTATTAATCGTGCACATAAAGTCATTCACAGTGTTCCTTTTACAGCACACTAAAGAATGTCTCATGCAGAAAACAAACTGTCCTGTCTGTCTAAAAGGCAATCAGGGAGATAAAGGACATCAACACTGGTCCTCTTTCCGGATTATTTATATTCCAGTAGGATGCTGCGGAAAACAAAAACTGATTGCATGTAACACATAACTTTGCTTTTTGCATCAGTGACTGGTTATTTATCATTAGTAGTCAACGACTATGGTCTAAAAATATATCCAAAGTCCTACCGAGACAGAATCACAGTCTCCTTCTGCACTTATGTGACATAATACCTGATGCAAACATGAGCGACTCATAAACTATGAATTTTCTAAAGGAGCATCACAACTCAGAGGTTTTCACAATCATCCTCTCCTGAGCCGTGTAAGCATGGAAATCACTGGCGAATGAAGGCCAATATCATCATCTGAAAATGGCACACCCATAGAGCATACCTAAAGCAGTGTGCTCTCCATTCTAGGCACGGTCTCAAAAGCATAAGGATAATAAACTATTTCCCTTCAAAAGAACAGGCAGTCATTTGCAGCTTAAGGGTGTTTCATTTGGCTTTGTGTGTACTTTAATGTTGGCCTGTGCATAATCTCTATGGGGCATATTACCAACAACTAGCGTTAATTATCGCTATGTTGGTTTAGCGGTGATATTTTTATCGCCGAGCTGCGGCGATTTTTATCGCTTAATAACCTTGCTATTATCAAGTTTTATCTCCTAAGCGATAAAAATCGGCCGAAATGCATGAATATCGCTGAAAAGTCAGCGATATTCATGCATTACCGAGCTAATGCTCTTAGCCATGTTATCCACCTACCATTGGATAACATGGCTAAGAACTGCTCAGGGGCAGGTGTTAGCTTTTGGAGATATTCGGGCTTAGTGCGAATATCTCCAAAAGTTGGTAATAGGAGATAGCGATGTTAGCGACTGTATCCAGTCGCTAACATCTTGGCACGCCCACTTTGCATGTCATTAATGATAAATATCACTGACATGCAAAGCGGGGCCCAAGATGGTCGCTATCGCCTACTAGCTGCCGCTAACTGGTGTTAGCAACAGCTAGGTAATAGGGAGATAATTTAAAGCCAAAAAAGCGTACATAAACCCCCTTGATAATATGCCCCTATATTTTTTACCCCAAATGACGAACAATTACAACAAAATAACACAACATTACGTGACCTGTGTAAAAACGTATTGACCTGCTGTCTCGTGTGATAGTCTAGCCAAGGGCCTACCTTGCAGAGAAAAAGTATCCAATGTACCTTAGTAGGGGGCTGGTTTGAGCAGAAACTTACTCTCAAGATGACATTTTCTTTAGAACCCCTCTACCACGGCAAACATCAAACAAATATTTTGCCTAATGCAAGATGGCAAAAATTGCAACACATTTTGTGTAGTACCAGCATCAAGAATTGTGTGCAAAGCCGTCTATTTAAAGAAAAGTAATCACAAGTGGACTTTAAATGAGTTAATCAGCTTTCCCTGTAGCAATGATATATAATATATGAGTGTGTCAATTTCTTCCTGTATAAGAATAAGGGGGCATATTAACAAGCAATAGCGATAATTATCACTATTGCTTGGTTAGAGACAAAAATGTACCGCTAAGCTGCGGCGATTTTTATCGCAAATAAACCTTGGTATTACCAAGGTTTATCGCAAATGCGATAAAAATCGGCCGCAATGCATGAATATCGCTGAAAAGTCCGCGATATTCATGCATTACCGAGCTAATGCTCTTAGCCATGTTATCCACCTCCAATTGGATAACATGGCTAAGAACTGCTCAGGGCAGCTGTTAGCTTTTGGAGATATTCGCGCTTAGCGCAAATATGTTCAAAAGTTGGTAATAGGAGATAGCGATGTTAGCGACTGTTTCCAGTCGCTAACATCTTGGCACGCCCACTTTGCATGTCATTAGTGATAAATATCACTGACATGCAAAGTGGGGCTCAAGAGGGTCGCTATCTCATACTAGCTGTCGCTAACTGGTGTTAGCGACAGCTAGGTAATATTGAGATAATTTTATCTCCGCTTTCGTGGCTTTTAAAGCCAAAAAAGCGGAGATAAACCCCCTTGATAATATGCCCCAAGATCTCCAGGAAGGCCACTCCAAATCAATGTCATCTAGTAGCATCAGAAACCCTTTTGCAAACTTCTTCTAAGCAAAGGTTTATGGTATTTCTTGTTTTACATAGGACAAAATGTTGTGTCCAGTTGTGTCAGATAGTGTGTGGCCTGGGTCACAGCGCCATCACACAGCCAATGACTTTACTGCAGCTAGACCACACATCTTCAGACCGTCCTGGATGTAAACAAATATTGGTTTCTACAGCAGACGCACAAACAGGGCTGGTTTATTACTGGGAAGAAAGAGATGTTGGATTTTAATCCGCAAAGTAATGCAGTATGCACCATAACCTTCACTGTCAAAGACTATACTGTGTTTTTCCATTTTATGATGTTTGCGTAATTTGTGCCCAAAAGCTCTGCTCTACAAAACGTTATAACTTGGTCAGTGGTTCCAGGATATTAGACAAGACCACATCCTGGGCATTTATTGTGCAAGTGCCTGGCAGCTGTGTTTAGACCTTCTGTGGGCGTCAGCATGCCTCTCATCTCCAGCTCCCGTTTGTGAGATTCCAGTAAAGACTGATGAGCCATAATGACGTCAGGTTTTGCCTGTTTCCCGTGAACAGCACAGGTGTAAAGTTCTTAATACCTATTCAGCCTAAGATGTATATTCGTGACTTGCTGCTACAATATTGTCCCAGGTTCAAGAACAGTTCTGGTCGTAAATAACAATTAGCAAATAACACCACCAATACATTTATATGTAAATGCATAATGATCCAACATTTAGTGATGTCTGCTCTGACACCAGACATTGCATTTATTATTATTATAAAGTGTATTTCGGGAAAAGGATTCCTTAAAGCTTGCTGACAATAAAACAATTATTTAAATGCAATTTTTTCAAATTGTTTGGACCATTTAAAATCTCTTAAAACCTGCCATAAAAGCTCTTTAAAAAGAATGTAAAAGAATTCTTGTAACACAGCCTGAAGTAACAAACATGTTCATGTGCAAAGGAAGCAGCCGGTGCCATCAGCCGAATTGTCCTGATCTAGAATTTACGATCTTTAGCTTTACTTCTTAACCCAGCCATGAATAAAAACTTACTTAGGGCAAAAACAGCGTAAATGGATGTGTTGCCCTTCACGAATCTAATCGCCGCCTGGACTGGTATCTCGAAAGCCACAATGCTTGCACAGTGGGCGTATCAATTTCCCACTAGGACTTTGCATATGCTGGACAGAAAAATAGCACATGGTGTGTAGTTTCATTTGCAGCTAATGAACACAAAGTGCGTAAAGGTGTGTAAGCAGCAGTCCTGTTAGAGCTCCTTAATACCGTGATTGACCCCAGTTCCAATGCGTCATAGTGACATTTTAAATATAACGTTTTTGCTAATTGCTAGAGCGGAGGTCAATAAAAGATTCATAAGGGGGATGATCCTTAGTAGACAGGAATTGATCTGTCACCCTACCAAGCGAGGAACTATGAAAAAGACTGGTGTTGATATACTCCCAGTCACTATTTTTTTGCTGCAGCTTGGAAGTAGCCACCAGCGTGGCAGGTTCCAACCAGATGGAACTGACGTCCAGTTGTTCATACCATTGGTGGGCGTGCTTGTACCACGGGAAGGTGAGGGCTTTTTGGAGGGCTAGCCGTTCCTCGTCTGCCATTCGTTGTGGCCTCAACTCTTCCATTGTCCAAAGCCTCACCCAATAAAGGAGGGGCCTCAGTCTAGCTACTACCCCCACTCTATTTAAGTTGGCGTTATAAAACATCAGTATTAGGAGATTGCTCGGTGAAAGGTGGAGTAGTGAGTGCACAAACTTATTTTCGCTTCTGGTGAGAGCGTCTAGATTAGCGTCTACATTAGTGTATCCCCGACATTGTATTTGATAAGTCCGCTCCACACATAAATACCTGATTTACGCTACCCAAGAAGTGCAACAACAAATGTGGAAATTTAAATTGAGGATCTAATTTCATCCAAGTTAAAGCAGATCTCCATTCAATACAGCCAAGTCACAAACAATTCTCCAAGACACTTTAAACATGTATACATTGCTTAAGATATGCACATGCAGGTGTGGTATTCATGTTAAAATCCAACTTGCATCAGTCTCCCTAGCCCTAAAACGTGCATAGTATGTTCACATTATGCATGCACAGAAATTGTTTAATCTTCCATTTTTTTAAGTTATCATTTCTTCTCAAATATTGTTTACATACTCTCCAACCTTTCCTATGCGTTATATATATTGGATCATTCGGCACACTTTAACCCACTCTCTTTTCAATTAATGCTCATTCCATTCAGTGAAAATACTGCGGATCAGATGAATAGCCACACCATCAAATGTGCTGTTTTTTTTTAATATCAAATACGTTTTGGGAGTAACCAGCATTTGAATTGCATGCTCTTGCCGTGCCTCTAACACACTCCTGAATATGCCCACTTTGCCAAGCCCTTTTGAGCACTCTTGTGGTTATAAACAAATGCATGAATTACTTTAGACAAAGCAAGAACACAGCTACGTGTTTAAATTGCAGTTGTATTTTATTTTGTGATTCGTGTGTATTTTGCATATGCATATACTAGGACGTTCTCAACTGTTCGCAAGCTTTCTAATAAACAAAAGCCTTCTAAATTGGTATATGTGAGTTTGAATGTTGAAATCAAATGATACATAAAAGTGCAGGACATGAACTATTCGTTACTGCCCTGTGTTCTTTCTTGTGCCTCTTGACCAATGATGTCAGTGCTCAAACCAATGCACAAAATAGCATGGCATAGGCAACTCACAGAAGAATTTGGTTTGCCGTGTCACCTGAGGTCCCTAGCATAGCCTATGGTAAGAGATATTTGAATGTTAACACTAAAACAACAGGGAGATAGATTTGCTTGCACCAAGTGCAGTGGTAAGCAGATACAGGTACGCCTTATTAGTAGGAAATCCCGCAGAAAGCACACGATCAAGAAACTAATCACTCACTCCCTGCAGACTGCTTATGTTTTTCATCGGCCCATTATCTGATCTGAAAAACAAGAACAACTGTATAACAAACCTTGGTCCTGCTGAAAGCAGCAACTTTTGGATTGCTGTTTCGAGATGCCATGGTGAGGTAGCCCTTTGGAAACAAGGTTTTATTTTAAATTCTCTGAAACATCAGAGGGGGTAGCTTGTCCTGATATGACAGCCTTTTGTATTATAAATGGTACCCGTTGTCGTTATTTATGAGATGCTTCAAACTCCGCTGTCTGAATGCGGGTTCAGGAGCCGGGACATCTCGGCAAGCGGTGAGTCACGCTTATGCTGGGATTAGACTGTGTCAGCTTATATTTCATAAACATGAAGGTGCACTGCGATCCAAGATCTTCAAAACACGACTTCATGTTCATACACATGTTATGTTATGTTATACGCACTTGTATAGCGCACAGCTGCCCCAGCAAAGGGGCGTCCGGGCACTTTGGACAGGCAAAAGACACAACACAATAGACATCTAAGAGTCAGGTAGACAAAAGGCAGAATCCTAAACTACAGAAGGGAACAGATGGGTTTTTATAGCCCTCCTGACATGTCCAAAAGGCCTGAGGGCCTGCCAAGCCATGAGCTGGGTACAGAGGACAGTTAACATCAGATTCCACCACCTTTACTTCAGCTCTGTCCACTGTAACATGTTGCTTATTACCTTTGTGGGGGAGAAAAGAGCT
Source organism: Lissotriton vulgaris (assembly GCF_964263255.1). Taxonomy (NCBI): domain Eukaryota; kingdom Metazoa; phylum Chordata; class Amphibia; order Caudata; family Salamandridae; genus Lissotriton; species Lissotriton vulgaris. The sequence goes on from NC_141689.1 coordinate 1,000,428,384, forward strand.
GCATTACTCAAGGATTAGCTTCTTGTGAGTTATGCGAGGTCCCTCCCCATAACCATCAATGATAATAACTGGTATATTTCAGTGTGCCAGTCGGGATACATACTATATATTAACTATTCCAGTGTTTTAGCACACAGTTCAGTGGTGTAAAAGCAATATGGCTGAGATACCCGCCACCCCCTCTCAACACAATCCCCAAGGATGGAAATCCGGAAACGGTTCTGAACTTTTGGAAGGCGGGAGGGAGTGACCCTCCCGGCCGTATTTATTAAAATATGAAACAAAATCAAAACATTAAAATAACAGTTTCATATTATGTACAATTTCATTTCCACAGTACGATGTTTGGCTAACCTTAACAGATCTCTAATACAAAGGTTCTCCTAGCCGAACTAACATCCTACAAAACATTTGACTTGAAATTGTACATCCTAACGTTAAGGGCCAACGGCAAGGTCGTAACCGGTGTCAGATCCCTAAACCATAAATATCACCCTCACTTGTGGGGGGACCAACCGCACAGAGGCGTACCTCATGTGCACATACCAATTTCCCTTGACTTGACGGGGGCCCCCCAATTAACTCGACGCCATTTAACGGTCGTCCGAGGACTCGTGTGAGGTGTGTAAAAGGTAGCGTAAACCCCCCTCCCGAACCCCACACAACTTACCACATCTGCCGTCGCAGATGTCCTGGCCCCGGGAAATTCCCCAGGAGGGCCCGTAGCCCCTCCTATCCAGGAAGGGGCCTTGACCACCTTTCCTTTCCTTCCGGCGGCCTATCCTTAGACGGGACCGCCTCCCCGTTGAGGGGCCAATGGCCACCTCCCCCGAGCGCTCTCATCCGTAATGGGTGACGCCCCCCCATAGGGATCTTCCAATTACTGCTCACCGATCATGACCTTACCGCCCGACAATAAATACGACAAATCTACCTAAATTACTAAATTAAAAAACAATTATAACTTATTATAAGCATGATTACTGATCAACACTAGTGCAAATACTTTATTTGAAAAAACATCCGGAAAGTGACCATCTTTATTGCATATTCAAAATATCACGACAATCATCACAACCTGAAAGAAAGAGATTTACCACATCAAAACTTTATTCAAAAACAACTAGCTGTCCTCAGGGGCTGGTGGGTGGGTCAAAATTGGCTCTTCGTTCCGTCTCGAGCTCACGTGCAGCGGGGAGGTGCAGCTTCAGAGCACAGGAACAAGAGGAAGCTTTCTTGGCTTGTTGCTCCTTTTATCCGTCTTCAGGGCGGGCGTAGACCCGCCCCCGCCTGCCTCCGTGGGCGTGGCCGGTTGCGTCCGTGTCTAGGACAACCCACTCCAGGGCGGGAAAAGGCGCGCCCCGGCTATGCCGCTTCGGGCATACCAGCCGAGACTCGCCTCCCGCCCAAGATGGCTTCCCGGGGGGATCGTAGTACTCCACCATACGTTCGGGGGGACCGAATGGTCGCCCCTTTCCATATGGCTGAGATACCCGCCACCCCCTCTCAACACAATCCCCAAGGATGGAAATCCGGAAACGGTTCTGAACTTTTGGAAGGCGGGAGGGAGTGACCCTCCCGGCCGTATTTATTAAAATATGAAACAAAATCAAAACATTAAAATAACAGTTTCATATTATGTACAATTTCATTTCCACAGTACGATGTTTGGCTAACCTTAACAGATCTCTAATACAAAGGTTCTCCTAGCCGAACTAACATCCTACAAAACATTTGACTTGAAATTGTACATCCTAACGTTAAGGGCCAACGGCAAGGTCGTAACCGGTGTCAGATCCCTAAACCATAAATATCACCCTCACTTGTGGGGGGACCAACCGCACAGAGGCGTACCTCATGTGCACATACCAATTTCCCTTGACTTGACGGGGGCCCCCCAATTAACTCGACGCCATTTAACGGTCATCCGAGGACTCGTGTGAGGTGTGTAGAAGGTAGCGTAAACCCCCCTCCCGAACCCCACACAACTTACCACATCTGCCGTCGCAGATGTCCTGGCCCCGGGAAATTCCCCAGGAGGGCCCGTAGCCCCTCCTATCCAGGAAGGGGCCTTGACCACCTTTCCTTTCCTTCCGGCGGCCTATCCTTAGACGGGACCGCCTCCCCGTTGAGGGGCCAATGGCCACCTCCCCCGAGCGCTCCCATCCGTAATGGGTGACGCCCCCCCATAGGGATCTTCCAATTACTGCTCACCGATCATGACCTTACAGCCACAGGCCGGATAGTTGACCGGCTATCCGGACCCCCCACAACACTCCTACCTAAAGGTCATGTTATAAACTCTTTAACCAAGCTATGAGGTCTCCTATGAGTAACTCATTCCCCACCCGGGACAAATGAACACCGTCCCCCAAATACATACCGTCCCCTTTAATACAACTATGCGAAACAGAATGCAGTGTACTTGAATGAAACAATCTACTCACTTTGTTATTAATTTTCCTTACTGAATGATTCAGAGCAGAAACCGAAATAGCCCCACGCCACACTTTCCGTGGGATCATATGGGACCACGCAATTGTGCACCCTGGAACTCTTCTTGCCAACCAACTTACTGTGGAAAGCATTGCCTCAAGAAGAAGTCGTCTACCAGTGGCCACCAAATCGTTGCCCCCAAGATGGACTATGATTATAGACGGCGGTGACCTTGTCCGCCCTAACAAACCCTCAAAATATGATTGAAACTGGTCAATACAGAGCCCGCCCTTTCCGTAGAAGGACACCCTGTACCCGTATTCCCCAGCCACGTGAATCATGTCACCTGCTTTGAATACGTCCGCGGCACGCCTCACGTATGAGTGGCCCACGACCCACACCTCCTTTTTCACAGTCGGTGATGTCTGACCGCTGGTCCCCAGGTGTCGGGTCGACTGCACAGTCCGCCCCGCCTCGTAGGCTTGCGCAACTGAAAACCAAACAAAAACAAGAAGCGTGAGTACATCATTATAGCTTCACAACATGTGCAACCGCACATACCTCTTATAACAGTTCGAGGACCAACGCCCCACACGTTTTACTTGTTCTACATTCAGACCCCTGGCTGTAGCCTCTGTAGCAGCCCCTATCCGAAAGGAATGGGTCCCAAACTCGCCGGGGTTCAAGCCCGCGGCCGAAATCGACATCGCAAGCACCCGCTGGAACTGAAACCTCGTCAGTGGGGTGGCGTCAGCGTGTCTCAACAAGGTCCCCCCCCATGATGCCACCCTTTGCGCTAAATATTCCTCCACGCAAGCCACAGGGCACATGGACGACCCGGGAATCCTTTGTATGATTATGCAGTCCCCAATCGCACCCTGATCGGTCTTGGACCTGACAAACGAGACAGTCATCGTCTCCCCCTTGACCTGAATGTGCTCTCGGCACAGTCCCCCCATCGCATCCTGCTTGTTCTTCGCCACTAGTTCGCTTACCCGCATAGCCCCATGGAATGCTAGCGCAAAAGTGGCTCGGAATAACACTGCTTCATACTGGGATGAACACGTTGCAGGGAGTACGGATAATAACAGGGCCAACCTATCCAGACCTATCGGGTGCCTATCATCTACTCTGCGACCCTCAAAGCGTTGCCACCCACGTAGCGCTTTTTGCACAACGAAAGACGCTGTCGGGTCCTGGATCCCATGAGCCCTTGCCATAAAGGAAATGGCGGCCCGATGCCTCTGGGCCGTAGCCACTGATTTGCCTGCCTGATGTAAAGACAGCAGAAATTTTACTACAGACTCTTCCTGCCCCCAAAGCTCTCCCCTAGCAGTCCCCAAAAAGGCCCAATAGGAACGGAACGCCCCTTCATATGCCTTCCTCGTCCTAGGTGCTAAACTCTCTCCCACGAGGTTTTGTAGTTCGGGGCACCGAGAGACCAGAGAGCTTCGGGAAAGGGTGCCGCCACCGGGTCCGCTGTGGGCAGAAAAGCCCAGAAGGCCTGCATACGAAAACGAGAAAGTGCATCAGCCGCTTGATTCATTACCCCTGGCACATGTCTTGCCTTAAATAGCACATTCAATTGCATACACAATAACACAATTTCTTTGAGCAGTCTCAGAATCCATTTGCATCGTGCCGCCTGACTATTGATACACTCAACCACGGTCATGTTATCAGACCAGAACACCACAGAGTGATCTCTGAACCCCTCAGGCCAAGTTTTCAGGGCCACCAGAATGGGGAAAAGTTCAAGAAAAGCAATGTTACTTGTCAGCCCACACTCGTGCCACCATGACGGCCATTTTTGAGCTGACCATTGTGTGCCGAATATGGCACCAAAACCAATACTCCCTGCCGAATCTGTCCACAGCCCCAGCTCCTCGGAGGACACCGCCGGTTTGTTCCAGACAATTCGACCATTGAAATCCGCCAGAAATGCCAACCAAATGCGCATGTCCTGGCGAACCTCTGCCGAGAGCCTCGTGCGATGATGACCCTCCTTCAGGCCGACCATGGCTTGAGCGATCGAGCGGGAAAAGGGGCGGGCCATCGGCATTACTCTCAGGGCAAAATTCAACTGGCCCACCAACTGTTGCAATTGATGCAGTTTAACCTTAGACTCACTAATACACGTTTCAAGGGATGCCCTGAATCTTAACACTTTTTCTCTTGGTAATCGAAAACAACCTTCCTCTGAGTCGAGCTCGATCCCCAGAAACTCGAGGCAAGTCGAGGGACCCACAGTCTTACCTGGTGCCAATGGCACACCAAAATGCTTCATTAAAACACAAAATTCATGCAAAGCCTGTCCACATTCTGGATCCCCGGCTGCCCCCAGAAACAAAAAGTCATCGAGATAATGCATCAAATGTTGAAAACCCGTCTTCTTTGTGAAGAACCATTGCAAGAAACAACTGAACTTTTCAAAATAGGCACAAGATATAGAGCATCCCATTGGCATACATCTATCCATGTAATAGTGACCCTGAAACGTGAAACCAAGGAGACGCTGATCGTCTGGGTGTACCGGGAGCAACCGGAACGCTGACTCAATATCTGATTTTGCCATCAGCGCACCGGGCCCTAGGCGATTCAACATGGCGACGGCCTCATCGAAAGATGCGTACCGCACCGAACATACTTCCGGGTCTATCGCATCATTCACGGAAAGACCACGTGGGGCTGATAGATTATGTATCAGTCGGAACTCACCCGGGTCCTTCTTAGGGACCACCCCCAACGGGGAACAAACAAAGTTAGCACACGGTGGCTCATCAAATGGACCGGCTACTCGACCTCGAGCAACCTCCTTCCCAATCTTCTCCTGTACCACGGTCGTATGTTGCAAGACCGACAGTTGATTTTTACATTTCGCTACACCCTGAAAATCCCCCACTGGGATGCGGAAACCATATGAAAACCCGTTCCGCAACACCCCAGCGGAAGCATGATCCGGGTATTCGCTGAGCCAAGGAATCATTGCCATGGTATCAATCGGAGTAGGTAAAGGCGCCCCTCGGACTGTTTCAGGCCTGTTTAGCGCCTCCCTTACCACCGTTATCACCCGTTTTGGCTCTGCACATGGACTCAGGATGGGATGGCTGCCCACACCCTCCACATTCGTGTCTAAACTTGCATGACCCCTGGGGCCTTGTACATTTACCCCTGTTAAAGTTCCAACAAATCCCCCTTTTACCTGCGTTGCCGTTCGGCTTCGAGTGGTAGTCGTTACCTGTACCTGATCGAAAGGGTGTCCCAGCATATTGGCGGGAGGATTCCCCCCCGCTAATCCCTACCAATGGTAACTTCAACATACCAGTACTCTCCATTTTTGACCATGAAACAGAGTCGTAACAATCCCAAGTTAAATTTTTGTCGTGTTCCTTCGCTTTTCTAAAAATATTATCGTAACAGAACCACTGATTGCCCCCATATGATCCATAATATTCCATGATCCGTGACTGATAAATAGGCAGTTCGGTCAACAACTCGGGCCTACGTTCGCCCATGATGGAGGTAAAGATTCCCCATGCCCTGCCCCAAGTGCCAATGTTTTCGTCAACCTTAAAGGCGGCCATTTTTGCGCGCCAAACACTCGGATGCATGAGCTCCTTTTGGCTCTTAACATGCTCCATCTCATAATGGTCGGTAAGTAACGAAAAAATGTTTACATACTCGTCTGCCCACATCTTTTCCTTAATTGCCAGAGGGACATGCTGACCCAACTTTTCCCTTTGTGAAGGTGCAGACTCCTCCCTCGCAATCGGCAATGGCCGCTTACCTGAACCAGAAGCTGCATCCGCCGCTGGACCTGCTCCTGCTGCTTTTTCCACTGCCGGAGACAGCGGGGTAACTGGCGATGGTGCCTTCGCCGCCTCCCTAGTTTCACGCAGTTGCTTCATCAACACTTGTGCGTCGTCAGCCGTGGCGCCCTTGCTATCTTTCCCCAACCACGCTGCCAATTGTGCTGCTAACTCAGGCGGCATATCCTCCCCGGACACGGGAGTGACCACCACGGGAATCGGATTCCCCTCCCTCGGCACCGGAGTTGGCTCGTCAAGTGGGGTATCGGGAACCGGGATGTCCCCCCCAGATGCCCCCCTTCTGGGCCTCTTGCCTTTTCCTCCAGGAGTTGCTCCCGCCAAAGGCCGTTTCGGTCCCCCTTCCCCGTCTTTAGCCGCCATCTTCTTTTTCAGATCGGTGACTTCTTTCATGAGCATACGGAGCATCTGATCGGTAGTAACTCGCTTCCCGACTTTCTTAGGCATTCTCAGACAGAGTATCTGTAAGACAAAAAAGAAAGATTACCACGCTCAAAATTGGCTCTTCGTTCCGTCTCGAGCTCACGTGCAGCGGGGAGGTGCAGCTTCAGAGCACAGGAACAAGAGGAAGCTTTCTTGGCTTGTTGCTCCTTTTATCCGTCTTCAGGGCGGGCGTAGACCCGCCCCCGCCTGCCTCCGTGGGCGTGGCCGGTTGCGTCCGTGTCTAGGACAACCCACTCCAGGGCGGGAAAAGGCGCGCCCCGGCTACGCCGCTTCGGGCATACCAGCCGAGACTCGCCTCCCGCCCAAGATGGCTTCCCGGGGGGATCGTGGTACTCCACCATACGTTCGGGGGGACCGAATGGTCGCCCCTTTCCATATTTCATGGAGGCCTATGAAATATAAGGGATCTGTGAAATACTGAAAATATTTCACCTGGCTCCATTAAATGTGGGCCTCATCTTCACATTGACAGCCATACACTACTACGCACAGTTTTACTTCTTGCACTGTTGATTCAACATTTCATTGGTAAAAGGAAAACAAAAATTGAAAATTCTAATCAGTGCTAATTATTACGTGCAATTCACAAAGAGTACAGCTTTGACAATCTCTCCCTAATCAGACAGAGTGTTTCTTTAACGAATCAAATTGAGTTTTCTTCTTAAACCCTACATTCTTAACTAAAAAATTAAACAGTATCCCCATTTTCCGCTATATTATCAAACCATATTGTCAAGTATATTACTTTTTGTTTTTAACAAAATGTCTGAGTTTGAATAATCACCATTTTCAGGCATACTGCCCTAAAATATTTTAAATATCAAAACTACGTAACATGTAACCTTGCAACATGGGCCTCTATTGTCCTCTTGGCATTCTAGTGAGAATTACAAAACATTATGAGATCAGCAGAACCTTTTGATGGCAATAAAGGAGAATATTATATGGTGACCCGTTATATATATCCACTAGTACATAAGCATATGAACAGAGTCTAATATTCTACGAATTATCATTGTTGAGTGTAGAAAAGAACCAACACACACAAGAGACAAATGTTTGAGTGAAGCATGACGTGCCTCAGCTCCCTCAACAAAAACTAAATAGCATAGTACAGGTAAATGTCATGCTGACACAAAACCATAGAAATTCAGCAGTTATAGTTATATGAAGTAACTATAACTCGTGACCTAAGGTTAAAAAAAACACACACTCCACCCATACACAGTTTTTTCATCAATAATTTCACTGCAAATGTTGTAGTGATATTATGAATGACGTCAGAGAAGATGTCATGTTTTATGTAATTTAGGGAGAAACTAGCAGCGAATTGCGAGGGCATGAGTTATAGTTACCTTAGGGCATGAGTAATAGTTACTTGAGATAACAATAACTGCTGGATTTATATGGTTTTCTGTGTGTAAATCTGAACCTAACTGTAACATCCCTGTAACCTTTGGTTTCTTCAGTGAATTTCTTTGGTTATTTAAATTGTATTTCCTAACTATAATGTCCTTGAAACCTTTGGATTTTTCAGTGAATTTCTATGGTATTTTAATGCTATTTCCTAACTATAATGTCTCTGAAACATGGACTTGTGAAGATGTGTGTGAGTGGGTGTGTGAATGGTTGTGTAAGTGTGTCAGTGGGTGTGTGAGTGAGTGGTGGGTGTAAGTACATGTGTGACTGGCTGTGTGGGTCTGTGAGTGGCAGTGGGAGGGGCTGGGTGTGTGTGTTAGTAGGCATGTGAGTGGCTGTGTGGGTGTTTGTGAGTGGTTGTGTGGGTGTGTACATGGGTGTATGAGTGGGTGTGTGACTGGCTGTGTGGGTCTGTAAGTGGGGGTGTGAGTGATTTTTTTAGGGTCTGTGAGTGGGTGTGTGAGTTGTTGTGTGGGTGTGTGACTATGTGAGTGAGGGTGTGAGTAACTGTGTCGATCTATAAATGAGTGTCTGCTTTTTTATTGGGGTCTGTGTCCACGAATCCACCTGAATCCACCTGAATCTGTGAGGATCAGGGAAGATCCAAAGAGGATCAACAGATCCTTGTGTGATAAAAAGGAAAGGATTTAGGACAATTTCTTGCCCACGAGGGGTCGCTCACAGACCCCTCAATTAGTCCCATGGGGTCAGGGTATACCTCTACCCTACCTCTTTTATCACTTTCTTAATATTATTTTTCCCACTAGGAACAAAGTCCCAATGAACAAAAGGCAGCGGCAACTTTCCTCTCAAGTTGTAGCCAGCTAATCACGACATTGCTGTAGGCATATGGATTTGCGAATCTGAGGAGGATCTGTGTCCCTAAAAATACAAATTTGGATTTCAGTTAATATCTCAAAAACTACTGAACGAAATTACACCAAATAACAAAAAGGGTACTTTATGAACCAAGAGCTACCCTTCTGCCAAATTTGGTGTAATTCCATCCAGCGGTTCAGTCGGTAGTAGTGTGCAAAGTTACTAAGGGGATTAACATGGGAAACACACTTTTTTTAACTCCCCTGTTTCTCGGACCTTGCTTGATGGATTACCCGAAACTTTCCATGCAAAACAAAAATCATTGGTGAGAGGGCTTTGCTACTTTTTTGTATAATTTATGTGCCACTGTAAGCCTGAAAGGGCGTTGTTTTGTGATAGATATGTATATATATATAGATTTACCTAATGGCCGTCGTCAGTAGGTAGTTATAGTTAGGTCTGGTTTTCCGTAGATGAAGCATTTTTTGGTTTGCTAATAACTTTGACCCAACTTAACAAATCTTCACGAAACATTCCAAAAACAATGTTCATCCACCTCAGCTCCTTCCTGGAGAGTTTTGGGGTTATACACCAAGGGGGGCAATGATTAAGGAGGTCCCAAAGCATAAAATCTCCATGCACTTTCCACAGATTTCCCTAAGACAGGTTTAAGCAAAAACTACTGAACAGAATTACATCAAATTTGTCAGGAAACTAGATCTTGGTCCGCAGATTGTGTTTTTTAGATTTGATTTCAATTTTTTCTGTCGTTTTTAAAATGTTATGGGTAAAATATGATTGTAAATTTTGGCATTTGTGCTCGCGAGAGGCCCATGAGAATCCAGCAAGAGCGCAAAATCAAAAATGGAGCCCTGTGATTGGTGGAAAGGCCAATTTTTCCTTCATGATCTCGTGGGAGCAAAAGGCTCCTGTGAGTCTCACAAGTGCTCTCATTGGCTGGCTGTTGGAATGTTAGAAATGTAATGGCCGCCATTACTGTTGACTGTGAAAAATTGAAGTATTGTGGAAATGAAGTAAAAAAACTATATAGAAAGGCATGCTGTCCCCCAAGATTTAGAGAGAATGTGTCTAAGGGATAACTACTGTGAAGATAAGGAATGTCTATTGTTCTAAACTAATTTTTATGACCTTGTGAGACTCTTGCAGGATTGTGGATTATAAAAAGAAGTAGATAAGTTCCAAATACACTCTATAAGTAGGGATTCACATTTGTAGTCTTTGCTTTTGAGAGGAAGTGTGTAAGAGATAAGTACTGTGAGAATTAGAAGGTTAAATCTTTTGCATTTTAAGTTACGATCTCACAAGATTCTCGCTGGCTCAGGAAAAGGAGGAAGGAGTAGGCGAACTTTGAATACACTGCTATGCACATATGTTTCTGTATGGAAATATCTTACTGGAGATTGTCTTTATTAGACTCTACAGTTTATGCTCATTGATTTGAGAAGAGTTGTGAGTAGAGTTAAGGTTCATCCAAACCCCCTACTATACAAACCCATCATCTGAAATAGAGGTCTGAAAGGAGAGCCCAGTCCCTCCTCACACCCTACTATACACATCTATCATTACAGAGAGAGGTCTCAGCAGAGAGGCCAGTCCTTCCACATAACCTACTACGCACACCTTTCATCTGAGAGAGACGTCTGAAAGGAGAGGACATTCCGTCCACAGAGCCTACTACACACACACACACCATCTGAGAGAGAGGTCTAAAAGGTGAGGGCAGTCCCTCTTCACAACCTACTTTGCACATCTGTCAATAGAGAGGTCTGAAAGGAAAGGGCATTCTCTCTTCACCCCCTACTAAGCACACCTATAATTACATAGAGAGGTCACAGCAGAGAGGCTAGTCCCTCCACACACCCTACTATTCACCTTTGTCATCTGAGAGAGAGGTATAAAATGAGAGGGCAGTTCCTCCCCACACCCTACTATGCACACCTATCATTACAGTTTGTGAATAGTAAAAAGGAGTAGATGAGTTCTCAATACACTCTCTTAGTAGGAATGCATATTGTGGTCCTTGTTTTATAGAGGAAGTGTGTAAGAGATAAGTACTGTGATGATTAGAAGGATATATATATATATATTTTTAATGTTACGATCTTGCGAGACTCCAGCAGGATCGTGAAAAGTAGGAAGGAGTAGGTGATTTTATTATACACTCTGCTACGCATGCTTGGCATTGTGTGAAGAAGTCTTACAGGAGATGATGTTTATAACACTCTCCTACATGCGCTTGTTGAATTGAGAAGAGTTGTGAGTAGAGTTAAGGCTCCTCTAAACACCCATCATTGGCAATAGTGGTCTGAAAGGAGAGCTAGTCCCCTCCCCTCCTCTCCCCTCCCCACACCATACTACGCACACCTATTATTACAGGAAGAGGTCCTGCAGAGAGGTCCCTTCACACACCCTATTACACATATCAGTAATCTGAGAGAGCGGTATAAAAGTAGAGGGAAGTCCCTCCCCTCAGACTACTATGCACACTTTTCATCGGAGAGAGAGGTCTGAAATGAGAGGCCAGTCCCTCTCCACACCCTACTATGAACACCAATCATTACAGAGAGAGGTCTCACTAGGGAGGCCAGTCCCTATACACAGTCTACTGTTCACACCCATCATCGGAGAGAGAGAGAACTGAAAAGAGAGAGGTCAGGCCCTTCTCACACACCTGCCATCTGAGAGAGAGGTCAAAAATGTAAGGGCAGTCCCTCCTCACACCATTCTACTCACATCTGTCCTCTGAGAGCGCCTGTTATCTGAGAGTGCAGTCTAAAAGAAGTGGGCATGCCCTCCACACACCTTACTATGAAACCCCATCCTCTGAGAAAGAAGTCCAAAAGGAGACGCCTGTCCCTCCACAGACCCTACAACACACGTCCGTCATCTGAGAGTGTGATCTAAAATGAGAGTGCAGTCCTCCCCCACACCCTACTACACACACACCTGTCAAATTAGAGTGAGGCCTGAAAGGAGATGCCAGTCCCTCTCCACACCCTATTACACACACTCATCATTGCAGAAAGAGTTCTCAGCAGTGAGGCCAGTCCCTCTACACACTGTACTATGCATACCTGTCATCATGGTGTAAAGGTCTGAAAGGAGAGGACAGTCCCTCCCCACACCCTACTACGCACACTTATCATTACAGAGAGAGGTCTAAGCAGAGAGGCCAGCCGTCCCCCATACACTGCAATGCACATCAGTCACCTGACAGAGAGGTATGAAAGAAGAGGACAGTCCCTTCCCACACACTACTAGGCTCACCCATCACTGTGCGAGTAATGACACCTCAAAACAAGATTGCTGGTTACATGTCTTGATATCAGAGTTATAATAGCTGAGCAAATAAACAATTTCTATTGAATATGTATCTGATTAATACTCACACAGGGCTTACAAAAAGTTTGCAAACGTGACCCATATCCTGTTTTGTTCCAATAAAAAAAAACATTATTTTACTAAAATAATAGAACACAATATATATTTTTAAAGTCATTCTACCACAAATATGCTCACAAAAATAATTAATTTGCTTTGAATAAAACGTAGAAAGGTTAAGGTAATGTTATAGCTGGGTGAATTTGTCGGTGTGAACATCAATGTTTTGAAATTTAAAAAAAACACAGAAATTTACCAGTTATAGTTAGCAATGCTAACTTTAACTTCCCCCCACCATGCACTGCTTATGACCTCACATATGACATCACTCATGATATGGTCTATAACATAATTTATGATATCGCTGATGAAATCTCAAATCACATCATTGATGACATCACTGAAGGCATCACTGATAATGTAATATGAGCTTCGTTTCCTGCATATTGCTGTATGAATTGATATGGCTTTGCTTTGCACACAGCATAGTTCACATTAACAATCAACCACAGATATATGGGAAACTCTCATTGAGCATTGTTTTAACCCATTGACTGCGGTGCGAATTCCGCCACGGTGCAGGTGATTTATGGAGTGGGCGTGTTTAGGGTGGCCCCCGGTCGTCATCCGCACATGCCCACTGTGACGTTGGACGGCCGGGGCCGTCCCATGCACCAAACAGGTTAAAGTGCAGAGAACCCCAAAATGGTGAATGCCATTTCCAAAACGAATACTCTAAATCAGCTTTTATCTGTATTAAACCCCTGACACACACCGAATCTACATTAAGAAATTAAATTGATTTCATTAAAGAACTGAGTACTGTAAATAATGCTTATTCTATAGAAAGAGTTTACTTTGTACCACACTGTTTGCAAACACTGAACCTTTCATAAGAACTACACCACAGAAATACACCACAGGCTATTAAACTATATCTACTAAGAACAGTGAATATTCTATGTCACAGCTGTCAAAAAGACACTATTTGCTCAAAATAACCATGGTCCGAAGATGCTAAACATCCTATTACCTGTACCATTTATATCATGGTCAAAACTTTACAGGTAGCCTATCTTCTAAAGCAAAACAATCACACATACAAATGTTAGTACCTGGTGTACACAGTCTTCTATATTAACCTCGTCTGTGCTGATGACGAGCCCAGGCTCGTCATGCAACACGGTGCTCGTGTGCTGGTGACGAGCCTGGGCTCGTCATGAGCCGTGGAACGCTCACACGTGGGGATAATTCCCCCGCTGTGCTGAGCGTTCCATTGCGCGGGCGGGCTCATGACGAGCCCAGGCTCGTCACCAGCACACGAGCACCGTGCTGCATGACGAGCCTGAGCTTGTCATCAGCACCGCGGCGCCATGCGTGGCCCCCCTCACCCCTGCGCCGCGGGGGAATTAGCCCCGCGGCGAAGGGGTTAAGTAGAAATTGCCATGCTGATAAGATTCCCTTAAATACCTGCTTAAAATGTTTAGTATGTAGAATCTCTGCCCTATTAGAAACTTTCCCTGCAGTACCAGAATACTTATGTGGAACATAATGAACACAAGCCTACTGTCACCTGTACACAAAATTACTCTTGAATACAAAGATGTATAAACTGTTCAATACCTCTACACAGCTATGCATTAGGAGGCAGTGCGTTTTCAAAATACGCCTATTAACTAGACCAAAACTGTACAATAGTAAGTGGAAAAGTAAAATGGTATCTACCACAATCTAAGCTATAAAACGAACACACACACTTATTGATGTCATCACTAATGTCATAAATTGTGTCATATAACATGTCATCAGTGATATCAAAAGTGAGGTCATAAGCAGTGCATGTGGGGAGCATATTATGGTTGGTGATGCTAACTAAAGCTGGTGAATTTTTGTGTTTTTTTTACTTTAAAAATGTTCATTTTGTCACTGAGAAATTCGCCTGATTGTACCATTACTTTGACGTTTGTTTTTGTCAGTGAATTTCTATGTTTTTTTTATAACGAAAACAGATAGTTTTATCACACCTAACCATAACATTACTGTTGCCCACAAATGAGGATACACTCGGGCGGCAATTAAGACTGTGCATATTGCGGGGCCCATTGCAGGGTTATGAATTGGGAACCCTGAGGACACGGCACCCATCGGGGTAGGAATGCCGCACTACAGGTCCCACAATGCATTGGGGGATTGTTAAAAAAATACTTAGCTCAAGTAGCCTATCGGAAGGCAGTCAATTATATACATAGGATGTGGCTTAAAACGCTGTGAACTCAGTGGAACTAAGCCTATGATTAAGGAGTTTTTTCCGAAACACACCAGTGTGTATCCTGCCATTTGTGTGGTCTGCTGGTGATTTGCTGTCACCTGAGTGCATCCTCATTTGTGGGCAACTTTGGAGAGTTTTATATATTCGTCTCCTCAGGAAACAAGATGACTGCACTCAGCTTTAAGGGGATAATCCAGTTACTTTATTTACAACTGAAAACTCCTAAAGGGAGACAGGACATGTTTCGGCGTTGCGCCTTTTTCCACTGTATATATGTATATATATATGAATTACTGTCCAACATTTTGTATATTATAATTAAGTATCATTAATGAAAGTGGGGAGGGGCGTCATGACCTACTTCAGGCTTCGCTTTTCTTGAGTCATGACCCTCCCCTCTGCAACATATTAGATAGATAGATAGATAGATAGATAGATAGATAGATAGATAGATAGATAGATAGATAGATAGATAGATAGATAGATAGATAGATAGATAGATAGATAGATAGATAGATAGATAGATAGATAGATAGATAGATAGATTATACCATGAGTAGTACAAACACGCTTAGATGTTCGTTCTACAACGACCTATGCGGGAAGTGTGGCTCAGGGGTTAGAGGCGGCAGACCCGGAGCTTGAGTTCGGCCCTGGACCAGGGTTCAATTCCCCGCCTCGGCGGGTCTTGGGCTCAATAATTCCACCGACTCGATAATTCTCGCTCCGGTGCCTTCTTGACTCATGGGTTCACACTCTGCGACTCTGGGCAATAGCTTGCTTAATCTCCACATCGGCCCCTCGCGGTGGGATGCCTGGCTTTCACCTTGTGGATACCCTGCCAGGGTTATCTCACAGGGGAATACCAGGACGGGTTCCCTAAGCAAGCGCGGAGATGCCCCAGGGTAAGTCATGCGCTATATAAGCTTCATACATTTACATTTACATTTACTCCATGGCCTCAAAACAATACATTACAGTCAATACATAACACCTCCTTCGCAGGTTATGCAACTACTCTGCTACGCACCGCTAGTCACAATAACCTTTTCTCAAGAGTACTTTAACCAGGAGTTACAACTGACTTTCAACGTCAGTTTAACGTGAACCAGGAAGCAAATGGAAGGACCGGACGTGTTGTCTGAGAGGAAAGATTTGAATGGCTTATGCGCTGGGAGCAGGAATGTGGTATGGCATTCTACATATTCAGAGTCTCAGAATTCATCTCTGTGTATTTTTGAGAATATTACATCAAGCTGTCGTCCGATATTTTCTGTGATGTACCAGTGTTAAAAGAAGGCATCACGGGCGGACTCGGACCAGTGTGAAGAAAAAAACCACACAAAAATACCCTTCTTCATTAACATCAAAAGTACGTCCCCTTTCGACTACACTTCACCGCCGCGCTACTAATAAGCCTTGGAAGTGGGCGATTCCCTGTGAGACACTGCACGTGAACCTCTGCACTCGCAGTTCAAATGTAATAAAACAGAGTTTCCAATTACGGCCCCTTCCGCTTTTTCTTCACTAATAACAGCGCTTACTGGCCCAATTTTGCTGTTGCGCCAAAAAAAAAATTACATAAAAGCGAGTCAGCTACCGGTTATTGCTGAGCAGTGTTTTTTTTGCTACCGAAGATGCACTAACTGATGACTTTGGTGCACGCGCTGTCCCAAGGGACATTATGAAAAATGGGGTAACCCAAAACGGTTCTTTGGGCCTGGGTAGTCAATATTGGCATATAAAACAATGGCCCAACCCGAAATCGATTAAAGGCTCAATCAATCAGTGCTCACAGTACATCATTTTTATGAATAATAAGGTGTTTAAAGTTATTTACCTCTTATAGAATTTATCAGAAACAACTTAGGAATGCATCCACCTAGGAAAATTCATTTGTTCAAAGCATATATTTATTCAAAAAATATATATTAGGAGTTTTTTATATTACTCCAACACAGCGAAGAAGATTCATATGTACAATACTATACAATTTTTAAATAACGAACGGTAACAAAGAGAGCAACGTGCTTCTATACAGGTGCCGGAAAAATAGAGAAGAGTAGTGATTTTGATAGAAAGGGTGTAAGCCTCAACAGAATAGTGACATAGGGTTATTTATAAGATTGAAAAAAACAGTGCTGTACAAAGGGCAGCAAAATTATGTACATAAGGCCACTAATTGCTTATTTAGTTTTTAACATTTATACATTCTTTTACTGGCATGTATAATGTTTTAGAAGGATAGTGGTCCTGTTTTGGGGGAGTTTTGCGTCGACGTTTCGACCCGTCTGGTGGTACTAGGGTAGCTGGGGACCTCGACCTGCGGGTCTTCCTCAGGACGTATATGGCACAAAAAGACTCCGTACCGTGGTTATTAAGGCTGTGGGCCTACAATGAATTACAAAGGCAATATTTAGGTGGGTGCGTAAAAATATAAGTGGATGAAGAGGCGACTTCAACCTCAAATTACTGCCTTACCCAAAATTTCTTTGTTGGGATGATCAAAGAACCTCCTACTCATGGATAACTGAAGGGTCAACGTCTCGCTCCTTCAGTACCTAGGGGAGGGGGGGATTTTGTGTCAATACTTCACATAGTTTAGGTATCTATTGAGTTAATACCTCAAGTGTCATTAAAAAGGGCTTACCAAGCAGTGGTCGTGGGCCTTCCACCAAGGTTGTTCAGTAGTGGGTGTCACCAGTAACATATACGATTTTATCCGTTACTGTAGGGAACATATGAATGCAAAAATTTAAAGGGGTACACTCCGTGTGTGCGTCTGTTTTAATGGCGAAAGGCGGAATGGTTCATACCTTTTTATTATCCGTGTGCTGGCATCTTGATAATTCTAGGTGCAATTCAATGAATACGCCAATGTTCCTGCAGAGAACATGCAAAATGCGACCTTATATTATGTGGTTTAGAAAGAAGAAGGTACAGCGTGTCCGTAAATTCATGATCTAATTTGCGTGATATTTACCTTGGGGGGTGGCGGCTTCCGCTTAAAAGATGTTGCCAAACAGACGTTTACAACCGGTAATCAATAACACTGTGTGGGGACATGAAAACGTGGACATGTCAGACCCAAGTAGTGTAATCACTCAGCCTCATAGTCATCCGTTAATTTCTGGAGACTGGTCTAAGCGGGGAAGGAATTTCCTTACCGGGAGTACTGTGTTCCTGGCGGCGACTGCTCGAGTCAGGGGGCCTCGTGACGCGATGACGTCATATGGGCGTTATACGCATTTGGAAAAACGTCGACATAGAGAGAGGACTAGGTGAAAACCTCCTCGGTCGACTCTGAGAAAGGACTTGAGTAGTCATGGCAACGATGTTTACCAAGGAATTGCTGAGTGTGGGCAACCATAAGTAATACTACGGACATTTTAGTGTCATTTACTATTGACGGTTGCACTTTAAATACACATCGAGCAAGGGCTTCTAAATAAACGGTGGTGAGAATTTTGGATTTGAACAGACACAGTGCGGGGGTCATATCCCACACAACAGTCAATTAGGGTGCATCATCTGTTGTTTAGAACAGCTACCTGTTTGCTGATTTCTTCGTATTCGTTAAGCCCCCGTTTTATAGTGTCGAATAGATGGATAAAACGGCACTCACGTAGGCTCAGTACATGACTGAAGTCCCCTCCTCTAGGGTTGGGTGTAACCTTTTCCAAGACACACCATTTGAGGCTGTCAGGTGTATGCTCAAATTTAGTGAAATGTTCCACAAGTGGTGCCCCCTGAGTCTTACATTTAATGCGACTTAAGTGTTGCAATATGCGACACTTTACTTTTTGTATGGTTTGCCCGATGTAAACAAAGCCGCAAGGGCATGTGATCGCATAAATAACCCCACTTGAATTGCAGTTACTGTGTTCTTTTAGCACATGTGTGTGGTTATTATGTTTGAAACATTTGATTTCTTCAGTCAATGGGCATGCTTTACAATTCCCACATTTCACATGGCCCTTCACTGGTGGAATCCCCCATAAGACAGTCTGACTAGGTGGATTTTTGCTGGGCAAGAGAGCTTTTACTACATAGTCTCTTATGTTTTTCGCCTTCTTAAAGGCATGTAATGGCAATGGGGCATTGTCAATTTCATCTGCAATCATAGGCCAGTGTTGATTAATTATTTTTTTGATCTTATTACTCTTTGTCGAGTATGTGGTAACACATACTATCCGGTCCTCTTTTTGTTTCTGATTATTTCTCACTTCCAAAAGATGTTCTCTATGATTGTACCAAGCACGCTTGCGTGCCTGTTTTAGAAGTCTAATAGGGTAGCCTCTGTCTGCTAGACGGGATAGGAGACCCGCCGACTCATTGAAGAAGTCCTCCTTCCTGGTGCAGTTCCTCCGCAACCTCAGGAACTGTCCAAAGGGAAGGTTGTCCCTGAGATTGCGAGGATGGTGGCTGCTATACCGGAGTAAGGTGTTCCGTTCACTACTCTTACGGTATAGGCCAGTGTACAGCACACCTTGGTCTGCATTGATTGTAATGTCCAAGAAATTGATTTTTGACTTATCAAATTCTACGGTAAATTGAATATCCGTGGACCGTGTGTTAAGCCACTCATGGAACGAAGTCAATGACTCTGCGTTACCATTCCATACAATTAGAACGTCATCTATGTACCGTCGCCATAAACCTATATGGTTTAGGTACGGGTTGATATCATTGAGGACATTGGCTTGTTCGAAGGCATCCATAAAGATTATGGCCAAGTTGGGGGCAAAGCTTGCCCCCATTGCCACGCCCTTAGTCTGTATGTAGTACTTGTTAAGAAAGATAAAGAAATTCTTTGTCATTGCCAATGTTAAAAGTTCTATGATAAATTTTGTAGGGACCCGATGGGGTGCCGGACGTGAATTTAGAACATGTTCAATAACTGTCAAGGCCTGCTTTTGCGGAATATTTGTGTATAGGGATTGGATGTCCATTGTGGCAAGTAAGCTTGTTCTTGGGTCATATGAACGTCCATCTAGGAGCAAGATGGTTTGCATCGTATCCTTAAGATACGTACTTGTCTCTTCTGCTAAAGGTTTCAGGAAAGTGTCGATGTACTTACAAAGTGGCTCCAGAAGGGAGCCACATCCTGAAATTATCGGTCTGCCAGGTGGATCCTGCATTCTTTTATGAATTTTTGGCAGAGTATAAATGGTTGGTGTTCTGGGGTGTTTGTTATTGAGATATTCATACTCAAGTTTATTGATAAAGCCCAACTCTAAACCTCGGGTCCCTACAAAATTTATCATAGAACTTTTACGTTCCTGAGGTTGCGGAGGAACTGCACCAGGAAGGAGGACTTCTTCAATGAGTCGGCGGGTCTCCTATCCCGTCTAGCAGACAGAGGCTACCCTATTAGACTTCTAAAACAGGCACGCAAGCGTGCTTGGTACAATCATAGAGAACATCTTTTGGAAGTGAGAAATAATCAGAAACAAAAAGAGGACCGGATAGTATGTGTTACCACATACTCGACAAAGAGTAATAAGATCAAAAAAATAATTAATCAACACTGGCCTATGATTGCAGATGAAATTGACAATGCCCCATTGCCATTACATGCCTTTAAGAAGGCGAAAAACATAAGAGACTATGTAGTAAAAGCTCTCTTGCCCAGCAAAAATCCACCTAGTCAGACTGTCTTATGGGGGATTCCACCAGTGAAGGGCCATGTGAAATGTGGGAATTGTAAAGCATGCCCATTGACTGAAGAAATCAAATGTTTCAAACATAATAACCACACACATGTGCTAAAAGAACACAGTAACTGCAATTCAAGTGGGGTTATTTATGCGATCACATGCCCTTGCGGCTTTGTTTACATCGGGCAAACCATACAAAAAGTAAAGTGTCGCATATTGCAACACTTAAGTCGCATTAAATGTAAGACTCAGGGGGCACCACTTGTGGAACATTTCACTAAATTTGAGCATACACCCGACAGCCTCAAATGGTGTGTCTTGGAAAAGGTTACACCCAACCCTAGAGGAGGGGACTTCAGTCATGTACTGAGCCTACGTGAGTGCCGTTTTATCCATCTATTCGACACTATAAAACGGGGGCTTAACGAATACGAAGAAATCAGCAAACAGGTAGCTGTTCTAAACAACAGATGATGCACCCTAATTGACTGTTGTGTGGGATATGACCCCCGCACTGTGTCTGTTCAAATCCAAAATTCTCACCACCGTTTATTTAGAAGCCCTTGCTCGATGTGTATTTAAAGTGCAACCGTCAATAGTAAATGACACTAAAATGTCCGTAGTATTACTTATGGTTGCCCACACTCAGCAATTCCTTGGTAAACATCGTTGCCATGACTACTCAAGTCCTTTCTCAGAGTCGACCGAGGAGGTTTTCACCTAGTCCTCTCTCTATGTCGACGTTTTTCCAAATGCGTATAACGCCCATATGACGTCATCGCGTCACGAGGCCCCCTGACTCGAGCAGTCGCCGCCAGGAACACAGTACTCCCGGTAAGGAAATTCCTTCCCCGCTTAGACCAGTCTCCAGAAATTAACGGATGACTATGAGGCTGAGTGATTACACTACTTGGGTCTGACATGTCCACGTTTTCATGTCCCCACACAGTGTTATTGATTACCGGTTGTAAACGTCTGTTTGGCAACATCTTTTAAGCGGAAGCCGCCACCCCCCAAGGTAAATATCACGCAAATTAGATCATGAATTTACGGACACGCTGTACCTTCTTCTTTCTAAACCACATAATATAAGGTCGCATTTTGCATGTTCTCTGCAGGAACATTGGCGTATTCATTGAATTGCACCTAGAATTATCAAGATGCCAGCACACGGATAATAAAAAGGTATGAACCATTCCGCCTTTCGCCATTAAAACAGACGCACACACGGAGTGTACCCCTTTAAATTTTTGCATTCATATGTTCCCTACAGTAACGGATAAAATCGTATATGTTACTGGTGACACCCACTACTGAACAACCTTGGTGGAAGGCCCACGACCACTGCTTGGTAAGCCCTTTTTAATGACACTTGAGGTATTAACTCAATAGATACCTAAACTATGTGAAGTATTGACACAAAATCCCCCCCTCCCCTAGGTACTGAAGGAGCGAGACGTTGACCCTTCAGTTATCCATGAGTAGGAGGTTCTTTGATCATCCCAACAAAGAAATTTTGGGTAAGGCAGTAATTTGAGGTTGAAGTCGCCTCTTCATCCACTTATATTTTTACGCACCCACCTAAATATTGCCTTTGTAATTCATTGTAGGCCCACAGCCTTAATAACCACGGTACGGAGTCTTTTTGTGCCATATACGTCCTGAGGAAGACCCGCAGGTCGAGGTCCCCAGCTACCCTAGTACCACCAGACGGGTCGAAACGTCGACGCAAAACTCCCCCAAAACAGGACCACTATCCTTCTAAAACATTATACATGCCAGTAAAAGAATGTATAAATGTTAAAAACTAAATAAGCAATTAGTGGCCTTATGTACATAATTTTGCTGCCCTTTGTACAGCACTGTTTTTTTCAATCTTATAAATAACCCTATGTCACTATTCTGTTGAGGCTTACACCCTTTCTATCAAAATCACTACTCTTCTCTATTTTTCCGGCACCTGTATAGAAGCACGTTGCTCTCTTTGTTACCGTTCGTTATTTAAAAATTGTATAGTATTGTACATATGAATCTTCTTCGCTGTGTTGGAGTAATATAAAAAACTCCTAATATATATTTTTTGAATAAATATATGCTTTGAACAAATGAATTTTCCTAGGTGGATGCATTCCTAAGTTGTTTCTGATAAATTCTATAAGAGGTAAATAACTTTAAACACCTTATTATTCATAAAAATGATGTACTGTGAGCACTGATTGATTGAGCCTTTAATCGATTTCGGGTTGGGCCATTGTTTTATATGCCAAGTCCCAAGGGACAAGCTGCTCGCGAAAGTTTTTGGATGGCGACAGTTTAGATAAATTGGCGCATGAAACCTGCCAGTAGCTCGCATCCAGCAGGGCTGCTGTCAGAGCTGGCGTCCCCGTCTGTCAAGCCCTTAAGTGAAGCATCGCCTTTTGTTTCTGTCTGATAAAAGAGGCTTAGGGATTGCGAGTTGATAAATATGTACGGGCGTGTAAGCGCGGACGAACGAAAGAGCAGAGGTATGCACGCACCAGTGTGTGTGTACGCTACAGTCACCGGCGGTCAGGTGGAGGGGCAGGCAGGCGACTAACCAGGTGGTCGCGTAAAGCAGCAGGCATGCAGATTCTCTGGCAAAATGACAGCTAAGAGCAAAGATGGCATGTTATGAGAGATCGGTGGCTGCAGGGTAGAGTGGCATAACATGGGTGTAAAAGCAGGTAGGTGTGTGGGAGATATGATTACATATGTAGTTGAAGGACTGTTGGAAAACAGGAGGGTTGCAGTCGGGAACTCACCCTATGATACACGAATAACTGGTGATTTACGCAGCTGGAAGTCCAAAATACATTAATGGATCTAATCATCGTATATACTACCATCTACGTATGCAGATTTACGAGAATAACACGCATAACTAATCCTATAGGATGCTAAGCTTTCAAACTGTTTTGAATTGAAGCAACGGATGCGCTATAAAAGAGGCATTTAACCAAGCAAACGTGAACAAAGGCTGCATGTGAGTAAGTTGTAACCCCAATAGAATAAACAGGGCAAAGTCACAATAATGCACAGCAGGCGAACCGTGGCATGCTAAGGCTCTCCAAATCAATAGCCGATATCCCGTTAAAGGAAAGCAATAGCCTCCTCTAAGTGCAGGCAGCGAATGCTCCAAGTTGCAGTGAGCACTGTTCAAGTTTGTTTCCTCTCTCGCTGCCTGCAGTCGGTCCGTGGACAAGTGCACATGAAACAGCCAA
The DNA here is from genome assembly GCF_964263255.1 of Lissotriton vulgaris. Classification (NCBI taxonomy): domain Eukaryota; kingdom Metazoa; phylum Chordata; class Amphibia; order Caudata; family Salamandridae; genus Lissotriton; species Lissotriton vulgaris. Next base: position 1,000,451,899 of record NC_141689.1, read on the forward strand.
TAAGGGCAGGGTCGGGTACTTACTGGGTCCGCAGGTCAGGACCTCTGAGGGATCCGAGGAGTCTAGTCTTCCGTCCCGGCAGTCCGAAAGGAGAGAGTGCTGCTATCCACGGGCAGAGTCCGGGCCCTTGGCAGGTGAGGGGGAGAGTGAATGGGGTGCCCCGAGCGGGGCGGCGTCCTGCTTCCTCCACAGCCGGGTCCGGCGGCCGGACAGGGCAGAGGGAGTGAGGCTCCGGTGCGCTGGCACGGCGAGACGCGGTACCTGCGCTCCGGTGAGGCTGGCAGCCCGAGAGAGAAAGGATGGAGAGCGGCCGGGAGGGGCGGAGGCAAGGGAGGGAGGGGGAGCGAGGAGGAAGAGGATGCTTAAGGTGGGAGAGAGGCTGGTTGAGGCAGAGTAACGCTGCGAGCTGGTGGCCCGGAGAGGAGGCAGCTTCTCTGCTCCTGCTCGCAGGCTATACTCGGCGGCCCTGGGGCATCCGCACCGCCGCCCTTCCCCCGCACCTGCACTTCCGTGGCGAGCCACTTGATGGCTGGAGGAGAATAAGCCCGCCAGGCGGTGAGGGAAGGACGCGCTCCGGACGCGGAGCCGGGCTCCAAGGAGGGTAGCGGGAGGGGGGCTATGGATGTGAGCGTCTTTCGGATGGAGGGGCTCACCGGGTGGGAGCTGCGGGCCACCCCTCTGTCTGTTGGGGCTGTTTTCTGACTGCAAGCCCAGGGGGTTCACAGCAGAGACGCGGGATGTCCGGTCTCAGTATTACAGGTGTAAATGGGATTCTGACCTCAGGCTTTGGAAGCACCTGTATAGCCCTAGATACTTCCTGCACGAAGTCACCGTCCTGTTATGCCCATGCAAGTGATCTTTTAAAAGAAGGACCGCGCTATTGCTTCCAGAAACCACAGTCCTCCCTAACCCCAGTCTATGTCTGCTATTACCTCAGCTGGCACAGAGGAGAGAGCCTGCAGTTATCTCCAGACACAGAGTAAGCGGGGGTGTCTGGCCAATGTGCAACAACCGTGCCCCCCTGAAGCATTGCCATTCCCAGGACAGAAGCTCCCTGCTCTTCGTTGCTGCCCACACTCCACAGGAGCGCCCCTCTCTCTCCCACACACATAACTATCCCTCCGCCCCGGTGCCTGCACCCCCATGCGGGTGGACATCGTAAATGTCCAGAGTCACGCCAGGCGAACTAGATGCACAGGTCACCCCTAAACATGATCTTCACTCCATGACAGGTGTCTCTTTACCTGTTACTTTTGCATTTAATTACAGAGAAACCCTCGAGCAACCACGGAGCTAAAGGCACCGAATCGTGGTCAGGTTTATAGCTTCTTTTACGGCTCTTTCGGGCACTCGTGGAGGAAACTTATTTCCAGGAAGGATTAACAGCCATTCACACAGCAGAGCTCACGTGGGAGGTCTTAGGTCTCCCCAGGAGTGCTCTCCAACAAACAGGCAGCCACTACGAGGTAGCTGCTGCTGTGCAGGACTCAGCAGGCACCTGGACGGTTGGTTTAGGGCTGGCGTTTGGTGAGGCGAGAAATCTTCCTCTGCTCGATAGCATGGCTGGCCATGGGCCATGACGCACTCTTCTAATAGTGACGAGCGGCGTCTTTCTAATCTTCGAGATGCTATTTACCTGTTCGTTTCAAGTTCAAATTACAGAGGTCACCGAAGATTAGCATGACACCTCTGCTTTTCCACCATTTGTAAACATTCGAATAACATTCTGAAAAAAAACATAACAGCCAACCAATTTAGGGTTTACAGTAATAATAGCGAAATGCAAATAAAGGACAACGCTGAGGAATGTAAACCGAAGTGCAGATATTTGTGAGGTGCAGTAACTGCACTTTAATTCTAGCTCTTTCTCTAAGCTTGAGCGGAAGACCGTTCTTTGTTTAAAGAAATATATCCACGCAAACCTACATGTTTCTGAAAGTTTACCATATTTTTTGAAAGGGAGTCTACACGGTACATGGAGACTTGGGAGAGAAGGCCCATACATAATATGTAAGTTTTAGATACAGGGGTTTCAACCGGGAAAGACCAAAATCCATATTGGTGATATCGGTCGGGGGTAACTTCACGGTCCTCGAGGAGTATCTTGGAATCACGCTGTGAACGGTGATGTGCAGACAGGATGTTTTTCATGATTTATGTGGGGGTCCCACACGACTGGGGCTAATGTGTCACTTACATATAATTCTAGCTAAACTTTCTGACATATGCAAATACTTATTGGGTACCACACCTCACAGCTCCTCAGAACTCAGAGGGCAAAGGAGAGCTGCATACCTCGAGCCCTTTCCTTGCAAGCTCATCAGTAAAAGTCAAGAATAAAACGAAGCACCTACGAGGCTAATGGTTTCTTCTACTTTGCAATAAGAAAAACTTAAGATTTATGCCAGCTTGAAGGCAGAAGCTTTTTAACTTCTATCAGAAGTGCAAAGTAGACATTCTGCAATGGCACCTGGTGACCTCACTCAAAATAGGATTCCACATCTGAGGAATCCACATCACACATTAAGACATTTACCACATCTTTTTTGGACTGACCTGGCTCTGTGGAACACAAAGCTATCCCTTATGGGCTGTACATTGGACTGCTTTGAGCGTTAGGTGAGTTTTTAGGATCTCCAGTCCATCCAGCCCCGCACGCAGTTCAAAGGAACATCTTTTTTTATAACAGGTACATTTATGATTAGTTGCTGTGGAGAACTAATGCTCCTGTGGATTGTACAGCACCATCAGGTGATTTTAGTTGGCAAATAAACGTGATTGCATAATAACATCTGTCAAATAGATGCATGCAAAAGAGTAACCTCTGCTTCCCTCTTTTAAATGTTTTCTTGAAAAAAAATGTTGCAATAAAAGGAAGGGGATCCGCTGTTGAATGAATTTCAAATCGTACTTTACATGAACAGATAACTTTACCCCAAGACATTTGCAGTATTTCAGAAAAGGAGATTATGAAATATTGCAGTTCTTTATCTGATGAGTGAGCCAATCTGTCTTTCACCAACATGAAAAGTTTGAAGAGAGATGTAATCAAAAATTGACTTTTTTGGCACCGTTTCTGAACAAAGAGGGTGAAAAGCGATAATATACATATTTCAGAAATTCTGGGTATGCAGAATGACTTTGTCCCCTCTCATTTCTTCTCATCTTGTATCTGCCACTGTAACTACCTCGTAATTCAGCCTTATATTTCCTTTAATTTCTAAATACTGTCTATAATGAGAATATTATCAGTCGTATAAGATATCTGAAGGTAAAGGCATGTGAAAATTGAAAGATACATGGGTGTTAAAACATCAGGCCTTATACACCACAGCTCCCTCGGAGGTTGGATAGCTCTCTCAGATCCTTAAACAAGAACCACCACTCAGGTTTCAAGGACTGTAATATTTTGGGCACTAGACATATAATTTAGGTTACGTCAGACTTACACCAGTCTCATAGGCTTTGGTGGTAGGCCTATAGATATTGTTTAAAAAAAATATATATATTAGTTCAGTAGAAAGTTATGGCAATACAAAAATTCAAGGATTATACAAATAGCTCGCCTGAGTTAATACACAGTATAGAAATTCATAATAAAGAAGAAAAACAATAATGAAAACAAACATTGACCAGACCCAGCAACTTCAACCTAACCATTCCGTTACAGGAGCCCAAATTCTGCGACCCAATTCCTGTCTTCTCCGACCTTTTAATCTATACACCGCTGACTCCATAATATATGTTGCCAATAGTTGGGCCCTCCAGTGGGGGAATCAGGACTAATCCATTGCAGAGTTATACATGCCCTGAAAATAGACATAGTAATGAACAGAAAGCCTCGCTCAGGTTTACTGCGCAAGGCGCCGCTTTGTGATTAGTCTAGCCCCAAGATAACTAAAGCAGGAGTGAGAGTCAGGGTTTTACCAGTGATCTGAACAAGAACCCGCTCAACATCTTCAATATACTTCATTAGCTTGGGACAGGAAAAAACATATGTATTGTATCCGCTGCCCGGGTTCCACATCTACTACACAGATTCCCTTGATAATTAGACCATTTGGCAATTTTGCCAGGAGTATAATATAGATCTAGGGCGGCCATATAATGCTGGGACTTCAAACTACCAGTAATTACCATCTGGCTAGCCAACTCTAGAGAGGCGGCTAGGTCGGTCCCTTCTTGACCAAGTTTCCTGTCCCACTTGTCATTTTGAGCAATTAGGTCATCAGGCAGATCAGAGATGAGTGTTTGATATATTGACCCCAATCTGGATCTCTTCTCGATGTGCCCCACCACCAGAATGCTCTCAAACGTATCTGCCCTAGCTGTTACAAGCTTTGAGAGATAGCTCCTAATTTGTAGAAACTTAAAAAAATGTCTCCTGGGAAGGCTGTACTTGTCTTGTAGGTCAGAAAAAGAAACCATTTGATCCCCCCCAAAAAAATTCCCCAACACCATAATCCCGCGAGTACCCCAACCAACAATAATCGATTCCTGAAAAACCGAGGGCAGGAGGCTGTAGGAGATCAGGAGAGTGTATGCGTTAATAGTTGAAATGCCGGATCGTCTGCAAACTTTTTTCCAGACCGAAAAAGCAGATTGTATAATCTTAAATTTGACTTTCTTGTAATAGCTTGGTTCGATGTTGCTGAACAAGCAATTAAAAGCCTCTCCCCTGAGGAGTACCTCAAAGATTGAAGGTCTGACACACTCTGGCACCACAACCTTCCCTCCAGATACTAAGACCCCCATATGCTGCAGCAGAGCAGCCCAATGGTATAACAACATAGAAGGCACCCCCCAGCCACCCCTTTTTCTAGCGAGTATTAGCCACCTCAAACTTCTCTTGCTTTATGATAGCCCCATAAAAATCTTGAACAAGCCCTCTCGGCACTCGAAATACAATACATTGGAAATTCAATAGTAATGGAACTAAATAAATGTAAGAATTTTGGTAATATTAAAATTTTGATTACGTTTGAGCGACCAAGAAGTGAGAGATGGAGATGATCCAGTCTCTCCAATGACTGATTGACCTCTTTAACGATTGGTAACATGTTGATTTCTGGTATATCCTCCACTGATGGTGTGATCTTCACTCCCAGATAGGTGGCAACTGGGGTTATTAGGATCCCTGCAGGTTTAGAAAAATCTGAATGTATAACCTGTGTTTTATCGACATTGAGTCGATAACCAGAGACTACACCAAATTGTTTCACTAGATCATAAACTGACGGACGAGCAGAACATAGCTCCTTCGTAAAAATAGCCACGTCATCAACATATGCTAGTGTTTTGTGAGCTACACTGTTAACCAGGACTGACTTGATCCTTAGGCTATTCTCCAGTTTATTCAGAAAGGGGTCTATATACAATGAAAATAAAAGCGGAGAGCAGAGGCACCCCTGTCGGGTACCTCTGGTTATCAAAAGAGGAAGTGATTCTTGACCAGACATACGGACTGAGGCTCCAGGGGAAATATATAGGGCTTGTATGGACTTGATGAAATCTTGTGGAAATCCCTTCATTTTTAGTAGCTGCCATAAATAGCCCCATGAGACCCGGGTCAAACGCCTTTTCGGCGACCAACAGGATCATTGCTAGAGGCTGTTTCCAAACCTGGGCCCAGTCAAATAATGCTATTGTCAGCCTGATGTGATCTGTGGTGTCCCAGCCAGGTATAAAGCCATGTTGTTGGTTGGAAACCAAGGGGGCAATCACCTTACCTAGCCTAAGTGCAAAAATGTTGGCATACATTTTACTGTCAGCACAGATCAATGAAATCGGGCGGTAGGAAGAAGGGAGGAGCTCTGGTTTGTCCATCTTTCTAAAGACCACAATAGTGGTCTTGAGCCAAGACTCAGGGGTCTGACCATTCTGAGCAAGTTGAAACAGTGATTCTAGCTCCCCGAGTAAAATATTCCTAAATGTGCGATAAAACTCAAGAGGCAATGAGTCGAAGCCAGCCGCCTTACCCGCTGCAGGTGACCCTAGAGATGATTCTAGATCCTCGCTAGAAATCGGAGCAGAAAGGACATCCAAATATTCCGGTGTCACCTTCGTAGTTACATAATCACCCAGATATTCTTCCCCTGAATCACCAACGTCCTCCTCTTCAGAGGAATAACGAGCTTATAGAATTCCCAAAATATGTAAAGGATTCTATCAGGTTGGTCTTGAATCTGACCTGTAATGTCTTGAATGCAACATATCCGATTCATAACCCCCTTATGCTGTAGTATTTTAGCCAGCAGTCTGCCAGTATTCTCACCAAACTCGAAGACTTCTGTTTTATACTGGATCAAATTAGCAGCAAGCTGTTCACCAAACTTCTGGTAAATTCTATTCCTGCAGATAGCTATCTGCCTAAGACATTCCTCTTTCTTTGACTGATCAGTGATTACTCTGATTAATGCTACCTCAGCCTCTCGCAGCTGAACATTCCAACATTTAATCTTCTCCTTAATCGCCTTTTTGCGGTGTAATGAGAAGCTGAGAGTCTCCCCCCTCACCACTGCCTTAAAGGCATCCCAAACGATTACTGCAGGGGCTGAACCATTATTCAGCTTAAAAATATATTTTATCCATTCAGACATACAACTGCAATACTCCTGGTCAAGCAATAGTTTCCGCTCAAAAGTCCAAGCTGACGGGGGCGTGGCTAGCAGCCGATCATGGCGGCAGCATAAGGGACGAGCTCCGCAGCTGAAGCGGCCTCTTCGTCAATCCGACATATCATCCGACGCAATTCTCAAGCCCTATAGGAGGGTACCAAAGCCCAGGACCGGGCGGTGTAAGCAGCGACAAGCGGCGATACGATCCGACGTCTGGAGACCGAGATACGTCGAGGCTGCGGTTTGGCCTACTCCGACCTCCTAGGCCGGGGCCTCCCCTGGTCGAGTGGCCCAGCAGGAAGTGCAGGCAGACCTGGGATTCTGGACCGGAAGTGCCCGCAGGGCGCGGGGGAAGGCAGATCGAGTGCTTCCCGGACAGTCAGGAGTAGCGACACTCGCAGGCCATGGGAGTGTGGTGGACAATAGCACTGTCGCCGGTGCTCCGGCCGTCCCAACTGTCGAAACGGGTGGCTCTGAGTGTAAAGGGACCGGTGAAGACGGGGACACCCGCCATTTTCTAGATCGAGGAAGGTGCTGCGCACTTGGCAAATACCGGCGCTCTTCACCCTACTGCATGCCCTGCTGAGGCTTGGTCATACTATAATTGGACTGGGTGGTGCGTTCACACCGCTCCGGACATCCTGGAGCGTAGGGGCACGTGGAGCACGACATCCAGCGGTATGGCGGGGAAAGGTCCCAAGGGCGGCGCCACACAGACCCGCATCGAACGGTATACCTCCGACAAGCCAACCGCCTCCCCGGCGGGGAAAGATCTGGGAGGCAAGACGGCTGACACCCCAGGGGGTAAGAAGGCGACACTCGACGATGTAATGCATGCTCTGGCTCAGTTACAAATGACCGTGGGCACGATTTCCACGGACGTCACCTTGCTCAGAGCGGACCTGCTCAAAATGTCGGAGAAGGTCAAGAACATGGAGGTGGTCACGAAATCTCTAGTGGAGGACGTATCTGAACTCCAACGGGAGATGGGGAAAATGGCGCAGGACATTAAAATGCTCCGGGAGAAACTGGATGAGCAGGAAGGACGTTCGAGGCGGAACAACATCCGTATTATTGGGGTACCGGAGTCAGAAGGAACTAAAGCCATGGATCTCTTTGTGGAGAGCCTGATCACGGATGAACTCAAGCCGAAAGGGCTGTCGAACTTTTTCTCCGTTGAAAGGGCCCATCGGGTACCAGGAGGCCAACCAAAGCCAGGGGCAGCTCCGCGGCCCATACTAGCCCGTTTGTTTAATTTCCGTGACCGGGACGCCATTTTGCAGGCGGCCAGAACTTCTCCTCCTCTAAGGATTCAGAACGCTACCATCGCCATTTTCCCCGACTACACAGCGGAGGTCGCACGTCGGCGACGAACGTTCTTTGATGTAAAAAAGGAACTGAGGTCCAGAGAACTACTGTACTCCATGCTCTTTCTTGCAAGACTTAGGGTGGTAGCTGAGAATAGAACGTGGTTCTTCGACAACCCGGAGAACGTGCAGGAATGGTTGGAGGGTTGGAGGCCGGGTCAGAATCCACGGCGGACAAATCGACCCAAGAAGGATCGAAATGGAGGTCACCGCCAGGACTCCCAGGCTTCGGGAGGTGGGCCAGAAAGTATCGACTCATTAGGGGCAGAAGGCGGCCAAGAAGAGAATGAGGAACAATGAACATCAGACTTTGTTTTTGATACAGACATTTAATGCCGCGTAAGCGCTTCCCGCCATTCGACACTGGGTGAAGGGCCTCCGAGGGTGTGAATGAGAGGCCGCCGGCAGCGGAGAGTCCCTCACCCCAACGCGCAAGTACACTGTTTTGGGGATGGGGTATGCACTCTGCTCAGTTGGGGGGGGCGGGCAGTTTTGAGTCCGTGCAGCAGGGTGGCAGGGAGGGGGGTTCCGAGGGGTTTGGGAAGGTTTGCAATACAGGACCCCTTGGTCCTGCGAGTTCTTGTTTTCTTCACACATATGTTTAGTGGTATGTTTCAATCTACTAAGAGCATCAGGTCTATCTGGGATGATGAGGAAATGGATTGTCGGAAAGGCCCACATCTACCCTACTCCTGTCTCCGCACGCCGCCTCGCGTCTGGCGAGGGGGCCTCATGATGGTTCACCGTCTTTCTCATGGCTGGAACAGTTAACCACACCACGCTGAACCCATTGCTTGTCATGTCATGGAACGTTAGAGGTCTGGGGGACAAGATTAAGAGGGGTCTGGTGCTACAGGGAATTAGACGACAGGGGCCTGCTCTTGTTCTCTTACAGGAAACGCACCTGACGGGAGCGGCCACGAAGGCCCTAGATAGGCGAGGTTATCAAATGATAGTGCATGCAGGATTTACTTCAGGATCCCGTGGTACGGGTATTTTGCAGAGGAAATCCTCCCAATTTATTGTGAAGTCAACAGCAGTCGATGCCCATGGCCGCTTTGCGGCAGTTCATGGTCAGTTGGAGGGGAAATTGTTAAATGTAGTTTCCGTATATATACCACCGGCGCTGCACTCCGTAGCCCTGCCGGACCTTGGCAGATTCTTGTTGGACCTCCCTGATGGGGACTTACTCATAGGTAGGGACTTCAATATGACACTAACGGACACCCTCGACCGATTTCCTTCCCGAGCACACACAGATGGTCCCAGCAGGCTCCAGACCTTTCTAGACGCACAGGGATTGGTGGACATATGGCAAACATTACACCCTAGCCAGCAACAATATACATACTACTCGGCCACCCACAATAGTCTCTCCAGGATCGACTACTTTCTTGTATTGGGCAATGGGCATCTTACTGTGGCCGAGACAAGTATACAGCCAAGGGGCATCTCGGACCACTCTCCACTCATTCTGACAATCACTACCACAGACACTAAACGACAGCGGTTATTCCCGATCTTCCCGGGATATCTTAAAGTCCCACAGATAAGTAAGGACCTGAAGAAAGCTACCCGGCTCTACTTTGAGGAGAATCGGTCCTCGGTAGACTCCCCCTCCACGTTATGGGAAGCGTATAAGACCGTGTTTAGGGGCCAAGCCATTGCCATTGTTGCGAATCACAAAAAAGCACACAGGAGGGAGGCACTAGACTTAGAATTGGGCCTCGAGAGGGCCAACACCGCCCATATGGCACATCCTTTGGACGATACACTCCACGATCTACAGGTCCACCAACGTCGCCTCACCGACCACTTAAGAAGGGTCACTGTGGCGGATATTGCCGCGACTCAACACAGGGTCTATGACATTGGGGACAAAGCTAGCAAACTCTTGGCGTGGCTAGATAAGAAGCAGGGGGGAGGGAGGAATATATTACAGCTCACTGACTCGTGTGACGTCGTCCACACCCACCCTGGCGAAATAGTGGAGGTCCTAGCTGATCATTTTAGTGAGGTATACACCCCTACGACAATGGTGATGGAAGAAGAGGCTCGAGATGCCCTCGAACATGTGCCTCTGCCGAAATTGACGGACGAGGCGTCGAAGGACATCGACGCGCCCTTGACTGTGGATGAGGTCCAGCTAGCCATTGGTTCCCTTCATTCGGGTAAAGCCCTGGGCCCCAATGGAATACCCATTGAGTGGTTTAAAATCATGTCAGAACCCTTAGGTACGCCCCTTATCCAGATGTACGAGGAATGCAGGTTGAAGGGGATGTTGCCGCCGGACCAACGGATGGCGACTATTTTAGCCATCCCGAAACCGGGTAAACCCCCTAGTGACTGCTCGTCATATAGACCCATCTCCCTTCTGAACCCAGAGGCCAAAATTATAGCCAAAGTGTTATCAAATAGGCTTTTGCCGTGCTTAACTCAATTGATTCACCCAGACCAATCCGGCTTCATGCCGCATCGAAGTACGGCCCTAAACCTTCGCAGGGTGCATGGGGTTGTGGCGAGGCTCTCACTACTGCGGGAACCAGCTGCGATCCTCTCGCTGGACGCCAAGATGGCGTTCGACATGGTGGAGTGGAACTACCTCTTTGCAGTGCTCGCACGTATGGGCTTTGGTCCGGTGTTTATCTCCTGGATACGTATGCTCTACAAAGACCCCATCGCCAGAGTGGTAGCTAATGGCCATATTTCTAGAACCATACATCTGGGACGTGGCACGCGGCAGGGATGTCCGCTTTCGCCCCTCCTGTTTGCTTTGGTTCTCGAACTGCTGGCGGTTACTATTCGCACCACGCAGCTCCTGAAGGGAATCCAATGGACTCCGCAATGGGAGGATAGAGTGTCCCTATACGCGGACGATATGTTGATCTACCTCACTGACCTGGAGGACAGCCTTCCTAACCTCCTGGCTCTCTGTAATGTACATGGGCGAGTCTCGGGCTACACCATTAACTGGGCGAAATCGACAATTTTCGAGCTCAAAGGGCCACTTCCGCCAGTCCCGGACTCCTGTCCGCTAGAGACAGCGCCCACCTCCTTTAAATATTTGGGGGTCCATATTACCCGCGACGAGGCAGAGTTCGCACGGCTTAACTTACAGCCTCCCTTGCTCCGACTCCGTAATGATGTGCTACATTGGAAGGAACTCCCATTGACACTACTGGGAAGGGCAGCGCTCTTTAAAATGATGGCCCTGCCGCGCTTTTTGTATATTCTGGAGAATGCTCCACGTTTGATACCGGATAGCTTCCTCCAAAAGATAACAGCACAGATCACGGGCCTGCTTTGGGGGAACCGGCCAGCCCGGATCTCGCACATAAAGTTGAATAGGAGTTGGTACGATGGGGGCATCGCGTTGCCCAACGTACGGCTGTATTACTGGGCGGCCCAGCTTAAGATCCTTAATCAATGGATCCACGCCCCGCAGGAAGATCCAGCGTTCAAAGCAGATAGGGCACAATTGGGAACGAACAGTCTGTTAGCCCCACTGTACCACCGCGGTATTGCAGCGAAGCTCACTGGGCCCACGAACCACACTGTTCGCCTATGGTACAAGGCGCAAGTAAAACTGTAATGGGGTGGGACCATCACAAAACTCACACCTTTATGGGACACGAAAGCATTGGCACATTTACGACGCACTAAGGGCTTCACCCAATGGGATAACATCGGGATCTCAACTGTGGGGGACCTATGGACGAGGGAGGGGGTGATTCCTTTTGCAACTCTACAGGAGCAGTATGAACTGGGGGATAACAAGCTATACAGATATATACAGGTTAGACACGCCCTACAAGCAGCAATTCCACCGGACACATCCCCACCAGAATCCTCTCCGCTAGAGGACCGCCTGCTCACGGACTTCCTACAGGAAGGGGCGACCTCGATGACCTACCGCAAATTGATTAACAACATGCCTGACCCACTAGAGAAGCTGAAAGACAGATGGACGACGGATTTCGGAGACTTAGATGAATCCGACTGGAACGCAGCCATGGCGTCCCCTCGTGAGGCAGGCATTTCCTCCAAATTCCGCTTAGTACAGTTAAAGATCCTGCATAGGATTTACTACACTCGCACGACATTACATAGACTACACAGAGCGGATCATCCCTATTGTCTCAGGGGTTGCGGGGCAGAGGGCACGTTTATACACACGTTATGGGAATGCCTGTTGATTGTTAGCTATTGGCAACGGGTTCTACGTACCATAGCCCAGACACTACACACCTCACTCACCTTGGACCCACGGATGTGTCTGCTGAATGTATGGGGGCCTACTGACCTTACCTTTTATGCAAGGGCGTGGACCACGATAGGGCTGGTCACGGCCAAACGAGATATAGCACAGAAATGGGGGTCGGCTGATCTCCCCACACTGGCTCAATGGATCCGGAACATGGACATGCTCATGCTGACTGAAAGAGCAGTATACAAATTAAGGGACAATCCTCGTAAATGGAAAGGGGTCTGGCAGCCTTGGAATTCCTATAGGGGGGACATATGTGAGCCGCTGGATGAGGAAGATCTTGAGGGTTCTGATGACGAAGAAGAACACTGATTGGGAATGGGGCTGGTTGATGGGTAACGTATATGGGAGTGGGATGGTTTTGTGCTGGGAGTTTACTGAGGGGGGGATGGGGTGGGGCTTAGGGCGTGGGAATGGATGATTGGTCCTTCCTATGACGACTATGATGCTAGATGCTATCAAAGCTACCTTAATGACATGCCGATGCATGTGTGCAATTTTTCTAAGTTCTGTTCAATGTTATTTCAAAAAATACAAAACGCAAATTGTACTTTCTACGATGTAATTATACGTCCCGTTCATCGGATCACCTTGAATACTGTCATCTCGACACTATCAGCAAGGACTGTCAAACTACGTACTGTTTCACATATACCGTATGTCATAGACAGGCCTTAAGAATGTAAGCTTTTATGTGACTGATGATGATGATACTATTTGTATTTTGCAACAAAAATAAAATAAAAAAAATAAAAAAGTCCAAGCTGACCGAGGTGATTTTGTCCCCCTAGACGGAAGTTGCAAGATCAATGAGTTGTCATCAGAGATCAATCTAGGATGCAGTTCACACGTACCTCCTTCGAGAATCGATTCTGACACCAAAAAATAATCTAAACGAACAAATTTACTATGGGGTGGGGGCTGCATAAAAAGTGTAACTGGGGTCGGTCAAATACCACTTCTGCTAGACATCAACCAGGGCATGTTCCAAGTAACTCCCTGAACAGCCTTAAATGTCTTGCTTTTTCTCCCAGAATATAAGTCAGTACTGTATAAATCAAAGTTTGAATTCAAATGAATATTAAAGTCACCACCCACGATTTTTGGGGAGAGCCATTGGGCAAATTCAATACTCAAAAAAGGCAGGACAGAGGGGTCATCCAAATTAGAGCCATACAATGAGCAGAGGGTATATGGAGATCCCCTAACCATTAAATCAGCAAGAGCTCATCGTCCGAAATTGTCCGCCTTCGCTTGCCTAATGGCACTGACACCTCACCTGGCCATTATAGCGACACTCCTTGCAGTTGTAGTTTGCCGTGAGCAAGCAATCCAGTCAAGACCCACCTCCCTCTGCCAAGCACGGTTATTCCAAGGGATGTGTGTCTCCTGCAAACACAATACATCTATATACCAATGTGTGACAAGTTTAGCTAGCACGCCCCTCTTTCTCATATCGTTCAAACCACAACAGTATAGAGAGCAAATTCGAATGAAATTGTGCCTACCCGCCATCTCTAAAAGCAATCCTCCTCACCCCGACATTCCCCGGGCCGAGTAGTCCTATACTACTGCTTGAGAAAACACCTAAAATAAGATTAGCAAAAGAAAACTTGAAAAATCCTTTATGCAAAATCCCATATTCATCTTGAATAACAAGAAGTTGAACCCCCTCCACCACACACCACTAACCCCAAGCCCCACCACCCCCCTAGCCCCCCACCCCCTTTACCCTTCCCCACCCCTGGACCCCACCCTACCTCCCCCACCTTCAAAGGCATGGGGACCTACTGTCCCTAGTGATGTTGAGCCGCAACCCCCCCAGCACAGACCACCCCTGGACCCAAAATATATTTAAAAAACAGTGTAAAAAACAATGAAGAGCCTATCTGTGTAAAGAAAAGCAAATAGGATAAGACCGGCCAAGCTGGAGAAGAAGCCAAAATTTGACCCAGACCAAATATGAGGGACAAGAGACTGAAAATCAATTACAAGGGCATAAGACAGAATCAACCCGTCCCACAGAATATATGTAGTAGTCATCGGCCAAGGAGAAATGCCAGTACCAACTGTGACCCTGAATCCTGTCTTCAGAGTAAGTAGATACTCTTTGGCCTGAACCTCAGTATGAAAGAATTGAGTTTGCCCCTTACAGATCACCTTTAGCTTGGCTGGGTTCAGGAGAAAAACCTGAGCCCCCTTTGCCTGGAATTCCTAGATCAGTTGCCTGAGGTGCCAGTGCAGTTCGACTGTCTTCTGGCAAAAGTCAGGGTGCACAAAAAACTATGGCCTTTCCCAGTTCTTTTGCGATTAGGCCTCGCCAGATTGTACAAGGACTCACAAGCTAAAAATTTTTTCAAAGAAATCAAGATAGCACAAGGGTGATTATCAGACTGAGCACCCAAGCTCCGTTGGTCAAAAAGAAAGCGATGAGCCCTCTGGATTTGTGTCTTCTAGTCCCATTGGGGAAGATCCGGGAAGGCCTCCTCAAATAGTTTGATTATAAATTGGCGACATTGGCATCTTCTTGACCCTCCAGGATACCTAAAATCCTCAGGTTATTACGTCTAGCCCTGTTCGCCAAATCAGTAAGTTTGAACACAGTGTCATCCCTATTGGCCTGTATATTTTCCACCTTAGACTACTGTACAGCAAAATCGTCCTCAAATTGGGAGATCCTTATTTCTGTCTCTGTAATTCTAGAGGAAAAGTCTGAGCAAGTTTGAGCAATCCTGCGGATGGAGTTTTGCAGCTTCCTACAGGCCCGTTGGATCAGGGAACTTTCGACCCTTGCCTCCTCTCTATGCGCCATCATAACCTGATAGATGGTGGAGAGCGTGATTTCTTCAGGAGAGGGAAGAGCTGCACCATCACTGCCTGACAATGCACTGCCCACAATGTCACCTTTATCCACCAAGCCTGATGAATATGAATAATCCCAGGACATACCTCCCGTGGTCACCCGGTTCTGAATAGGGCATGCAGAGATTGCATCAGCTTTTTTAACCGTCTCTGCCCTCACATCAGATTGATCACCTTCACCATCCCAGTGAAAACTGCTAGTGTCGCTATCATCACCGGCCCAGTCCTTGTCCTGGACATCTTCTTTGGACGAGTTAGACACATTTAATAAAGAGAAAAATTTATCTACTGGGTCGTCCTCTCTATTAAGCTCTAAGTCCCGCAACAATTGATCAATATGGTCAGCTGACAGTGCAGTTTCACCTAGTCCGGCGCCTCTTGAATCCTGTTTCTTTGCCGAAGGGACTCCATTACCCAGCATGCAGCTGGTTTGTTGAGCCGCACCGGAGATAGTTGCACCGCTCTCAGATAGTTCTTGAACAGGTTTCTAAAAAATAGAGGCAACAAGCTCTGTGTCCGGAGGCACTGACTCACCTACTATTGTATGCACAGAAGTGGAGGGAGCAGGAGAAACCCCCTGTTCTTACAAACTGTCAGTGCCATAGTAGAAGGTGAAGATTTTGTGGAGCGAGTCCACCTTGTCGCAGCAGGAACACTAAGCGATGTCTTAGTTTTGAGGACTGCACTTAAAACAATGAAGGTACAGTTTGTTTATTACGAACAGCAGTACTGCACTTGCCAGCCGAAACCGCACTCACTGGCTGTGGAATGTTGACTTTCCGATCATCAGAGCCAGCAACAGTAACTGAGGTCTTCCCCATGGCTCCCGAAGCCAGCATTGTTGTACCGCGGCCCCTGCTGGTAGAACCCTTAGGCGGCATGACTGTAGTGAGACACCCCGCAGGCTAAGCCGATGTTGTTGCGAGTACGAGATTCAAACGGGACCAGGACGCCAGATGACAAGGGAGAGGAGCGCGCCACAGCGAGAACCACAGGAGCCAGCTCATCCGGGTAAGTATGTCAGTTTTACTTCTCTCGGACAAACCAGTCACACGGCAGCCTCCTTTATTGTTCAATCGGTTGGGTCAGCAGTGGAGAGCGGGGAGAGGAGGTCACTCGGCCGTCCATGCGGCCGCCATCTTGCCCAGCCTATATATATTGTGATGATAATGTAAAAAAAAATCAATATAGTCGATGAATCAACTCCTGAGAGCTGATGAAATAGTGACTATTGAAGCATGCTCTTACACTTGAGAAAAAGAGGCATAATATAATCAGCAAGATACCCAAAGTTTCATGAGTTTTCGTTCACATGATTCTATGTGATTTGGAAGAAAAATGATGAAAAGAGATTGTGGAAACCTTTTACTGATGAGCTGTTTTCTCAAAGCAGTTCCCACAGATGTTTCAATTGATTGGCATTCAAAATATTACCAAAGTCTAGGAGGAAATTACCTTTTACAAAACTTACATTTCTTTTTGTTCCCACATCCACTGCCCCATGTGCTCCTATTTTTTCTAATATCCCTGTGTAAGGACCCTACTCCATGCCCCTTTTCTTCCTGTCATCATCCACTAATTACTTCCTCCTTTTCTGTTTTCTGCTGAAACAGGTGTGAGAAAGTGGATTATTGTTTGAGGTGGATGGCAATCCACAAAAAGTAATAATGTAACTATTCTTGTTAGGCCCAATAATGTAGTAATTTAAACCTGAGCTCAACCCCTGGTAACTGTGACACAACGCAGACAGGCATCACTTTAAAAAATGTGTAAAGCATGTAGAAGTACCAAAACAGTCAAACAGTCAATAACACAACACAATAAGAATCCCATTCCAATTTATAAAACTTGAGAATAATGAACAAAATGACACCAAAATGACAAAAATCCAATAAGAGAAATTGGAGATATGATTTTTAAAAACTTTTAACCCCTTCCATGCTCATGACGAGCTCAGCTCGTCATGAGGCACGCTGGAGCTGTGCTCATGACGAGCTGAGCTCGTCACGAATAAAGCCAAATAGCAATTTCCAGCACAGGAGGGGAATTGCCTTAGCAGCCACAGTGTTAAATAGTTAATAGCACCAGTAAGTGGAATGTGCCGGTAACTGGCTGCAATAGCTGGCGTCAAGGGTAAGGTATACTGCTGACCACTATGGTGTGCTTGTCGCATACACTGGCTTGATTAATCCAGATCTGAAAGTTACCTTCACACTTAGAACATTTTTAAGACGGTCGAGTCCTAAGCAGGTCAAGGTGCAGACTGCATCCAAAGACAGGCTCTTTCATGATGCAAGAATTTGCATCTCAGCCTCGCAGCTTCCTTAGAACACTGCTGCACAACGCATCTTCAACACAGGATTTCCCAACTCTCTGCAAAACAGGATTTAAGGTACTTTGTTCAGTGGTCCTAACTTGGTCCCTGTATCTGGCCCTCTCTCCATCGCAGTCCATCTGAACTTATGATTTTGTCCCGATTGAGTGCCACCAGATAACCACAGTTGGAGCTTTGTGTTTCTACTCAATATTTTTACCTAAAATCTTAAAACTGCATAGCTCCTGTTCTACTCATTGTATTTTAGCTGTTTTGGCGTCAGATAATGAATGAAATTCCACTCTATTTTTCTAAATTGGAGGGGTATTTTTCTAGTGCTGTGTTTTCATGTTAATACTGCTGGAAGTGCTGAATAAATGCTGTACAAATTACATGAAGCCTGCCTGGCTGTTCGTGCCAAGCTACCCAGTGCATAATTTTAGCTGGTGGTTTCTTGTGCTCAGCATTGGCACTTAATTGCTGACATAGGCACTTAATTGCCGGAATCTGCACTTATGACAGCTGCCACATGATGTTATTGTATTTGTAATTTGAAGATGAGCAGATAAACAGTTGTTTGTTAATGGAATATAAATTTTAAACAACTAATACCTACCACCCAAGCCATTCTTAAGGCTTTGGCAGCCTCGAACAGTCTGAATTGTCACACTTGTAGCAGTGTGATGTTTAGTAGTTGAGTAAGTACAGTAGAAATGTGTGTTGCAAACCGCGGTGGCATCCTGACAAGGGCCCTAACACTTATTTTGTTTTTATAGATTATGCACTGAAGCTACAATAGGGTTAGCATTGGTTAATTTGGGGTTTGCTTGGGACGTCACCTTGGGCGAAATTGTGGTTGTTATTTGAGAAGGGTTTCAATCCCCTCTTTTTATTTTTTTATTTTTTATTGAGCAGAATTTAAAAATTACCATACATATCATTAACGGTTACAACAGATAGCGTCAATTTCAATGAATAAAATACGATATAACTTCTTAACTTATGTCTAAGATTCCTTCCCCTCGTTTCTCTTCTGCTAAAGATTTTACCTCTTGTATCTAACAAGGTTGGTAAGATGTACAAAATAAGCAATAAAGTGCTGTGCAAAACCGTTGGACCAAAACCCATCACAATAAAGATACATAATGAGATAAAGTACTGTGCATAATAAGCAATAGATTGCTGTGCAAAACATTGCATCATAACCCTTGCATTCTAAATACTTAATAAGATAAAGTGCTGTGCATAATACCATTTTGTAAATATCATGAAATAGCTAGATACCACTTTTTTCTTTTTCTTTTCCTTCTCCCAAGGCATAGGAGCAAGCCCCAATATATATTACCTAGAGTACGCACATAATAACATTTCAGCTGTAAAATATGAGAAAAAAATAAAACCCGCAGGGCCTATAACATCTAATTATTTAGTCGAAAAATGTCCAAATTGTAAAAAATGTCCTAGTGGCCCCTACCCTCTTTGCATAGGTTTCCGCAAAGATTTTAGTATGTTGCATTTTTCTATTCCAATCCAATAGGTTGGGAATTTTTATTGACTTACAATTTTGAAGGATCAGGGAGCGAGCCACCAAAGCGGAAATTATTTCTCACTTCTAGGGATTGGAGTATTCGATCTTTATAAACCCAAATAATGCTATTTCTGGTTCTGGTTTCAGTGTTCTCTGTAAATTCTCATTAACAATGGAGAATACTCCCTCCCAAAACTAGGTTAAAGCCGGAAAAGCTGAAAAGATGTGAAGCCAGCCCCCCAGCCCCGGTTGTTGACAATGAAAACGCTTATCCTCTAACTCGGGGTATATTTTATGTAGGGTGGCAGATGTATAATAGGACATCCAATGGGATAAAAAAGCCATTGTTTTAAAATTAGCAGCTCTATATAGTTTATGGCTCTGTAATGAGATCTCTTGCCACTCTAGTTCTGAAAACGTACATTGGGTTTCTTGAAGACCATTGTCTAGAAACCTCGTTACCACTGGATTTCTCAGTTGGTCCCGCAATACCCTATACCAGTTCCCAACACCCCTTAATTTGACTTTAAAAATAGCTGGCAAAATAAAGGCAGAGGTACTAACTGGGAAGCAGAATTGCTTCACCTATTTCATGATCTGAAAAAAGCCCAGAAATGATAAATTACAGCTGGTCCCACATCTGGCCTGAATCTCCTCCCATTTTATGGCTCTCCCTGCAACCAGAAAATTGCCTAGCTGCTTGAAACCTTCACTTTCCTAAAACCTTATCTGGCTATTTTTAATATAAAGGCCCAAAGTTTTACACTCTATAAGTTTAAAAAATTCATAACTCCCTGCACTCACCCTAGTATGGTAGAATAACCGTATTCTTGCTTCTAGCCCCTGTAGTGTCTTGTAGCGAGTCTTTTTCGGTAATTTCGCTGTTTTAATAAAGACTGAAGTGCACATTTCTGCTTCCTGAAGCATCTTATCTATAAGAAAAATCTCCAGAGATTCCATACCATCTAGCATTCTAACCAATATATCAAGCAGAGTTGCCTCATAGTAAATCTGAAACTTTGGGAGTGCTAGACCCCCTTGTCTTAGATCTAGCTGGAGGACTGGAAATCTTACTCTTGACCCTTTTTTATTCCAAATAAATTGACGGATCATAACATCTAACTGTTTGAAATATGTAGTGTTGATTTTAATAGGCACATTTGCAAATAAAAATATCAATAATGGTAAGATGGACATTTTAATAAGTGCTACTCTATCAATTATTGTGAGTGGTAGAAGGGTCCATCTGTCTAATAGGTTTCTAATTTTTATAACCAAAGCTAAGTAGTTCAACTTAAAAAGTGCCTCATAGCTCTTTGTTACATAGATCCCCAAACAACGAATTGGCGATGAAGATTGGGCTTGCTGTTGCAGAAACGTCCGTTGGAAGTACAACAATCACATCAAAATCAAGAAATCCAGCTTCTTCCATGAGGCACTGGACAATGCCACAAACGGACCTAAGGAGCTCAATAGCATCATTAGACAACAAACCTCCAAGCCTGTGTCCTCATCAGTAAAGGCGTCCAAAGATCTCTGTGACAACTTCGCCCAGTTCTTCAACGACAAGATATCAAAAATCGAACTATCATTAGACACCAACAAATCACACCTCATGAAGAGTATCACGGGTGTGCCACATGTTCTCTCTCCTGGCTTTTCTCCCAACCCATGGCTTAGGTTTCGTCCTGTACAAGAAACTGAAACAATCATCACGTTGATCTCCTCCTCCAAACCCTCAGCACATGTCCTAGACCCCAGTCCTCCCATACTGATAAAAAAAATGAAGTACGCCTTTGCACCGCTCTGGAGCAAAATTATAAATAGCTCCCTAAAAAACGGAGTGGTTCCTGACTGCCTTAAAATGGGGGCAAGTCACCCCCCTGCTGAAAAAACCTGGCCTAGATCTGACAGATTTAGTCAATTTCAGACCTGGTTCAAACCTCCCATTGCTCTCAAAAACACTAGAAAGATGTGTACTCCATCAACTAACACAGCACCTGGACAATATCAACCTATTGGACTCCTACCAGTCTGGCTTCAGAAAAGGCTGCAACACAGAAACCGCGATTCTGAACATCATGGACGATATACATGGATCACTAGACTCTGACAAATGCTGCCTCCTCATTCTCTTTGACCTCTCGGCAGCATTTGATACGGTTGACCACAAACTCCTCATAAGAGCTCTCCAAGAAAGAGCTGGTCTTGGTGAGGTAGTTCTTAAATGGTTCTCCTCATTTATACACAACCACACGCAAAAAATCAAAATCAAAAACTTCACCTCCGAAATCCAACAAGTCAACAAGGGCGTTCCCCAAGGATCGGTGCTCTCTCCACAACTCTTCAACATCTACATGGAACCTCTTTCCTAACTACTAAGAAAAGCCAACATCCGCTTCCACCTCTATGCGGATGATACGCAGATGTATCTGGAAACTACCTCTCTCAAAGACATTCAAAGACTAAATGATGTCCTGAAAGATGTTCAAGATTGGCTGACAAGCACCCACCTCAAACTAAATCCAGACAAGACCGAGACACTCCTCATCTCGAACAAGTAGGATAACCCCCAAATCCCCAAATGGTTAAAGGCTATCGATGCGCTCAAAGGGAATCTCACTCTAGCAGATTCTGTCAAATCTCTAGGCATCACCTTAGACCAAAAACTGAACATGATGAGACACATTAAGAACTCGGCCAAAAGTGCGTTCCTCAACCTCTGACTTCTGAACAAAATTAAACCCTACATTCCAACCAAGGACCTTAAACTGGCCACCCAATCTCTGGTACTATCAAGACTGGACTATGGGAACACAGTACTAACAGGAATCCCTAAATCGCACCTGGCACCCATCAAAACAACATTACATGCGGCAGCTAGAATGATCACCGGCATTAAAAAATCTGATCATGTCTCTCCTGCACTCAAAGAACTCAAATGGCTTCCAGTCGAAATGCGAAGTAGCTTCAGAACAGCCTGCCTAACCCATAAAGCCCTGCACACTGGCAAACCCAAGTACTTGGCGAAAAAACTCAGAAAAGTAGGCTATTTCAGGAATCTGAGAAGTTCTAACGCCCTCCTTCTCATCCCACCCAAAACCAGAAGGAAAAGAACAGCTGAATGCTCTTTCACAGGAAGCGCCCCCAAAGTTTGGAATTCCATCCCCCTGCACATCAGAACCCTGCCTTCCTTTGTGGAATTCAAAACACAACTCAAATCCTTGTTCCTCAACCGCTCCCTAGGAAATGGATAACCTGGGACAGACGGCAATCATTGAGAGATTCTCCAATCCTAAGACTTGAAGAATCTTGAAGCCAAAAAGGCTCTGCATTACAATACACTGCTCTTTACTCTGACAATTGTTGGCTGTTACATCGCTCCTATGTCATGTATCTGATGATTATTTGGTATGCTTCTACTGTAAAGCGCTCCGATGCCCTTGGGTCTGGACAGCATGATAGAAAACTTCTTAAATAAAATAAATGAAGTAATATAACTTCCGTTTTATTATGATTAACTTTATAGCCTCCGATAGCTTCAAACTGTTTAAATTCAGTTACTGTTTTCCTGATATTCTGCTCCTCTGGCCTGAGATAGAGAATAATGTAATCAATGAATAATTTTAGTTTTGGCATTCCTTCCAGAGGCACTTCAATATGTGAGTTGGCTCTAATTTTAGCCGCTGGGGGTTCTATAAGGAAAGCAAATAAAGCAGGTGAGAAGGGACATCCCTGGCGGGTTCCTCGCCTGATAGGCACTCTTCCGCTATCTGCAAATTTATTATAACTTGCGCCTGAGTCCCTTGATATAGATTCACCAGCATCTGTGTAATATGGATTGGGAACCCGACCTTTGTAAGAATTAAAAAAAGAGTTTCACAGCTAACTAGGTTGAATGCTTTTTCAGCATCACCCGTCATTATAAGAAAAGGAAGTTTATTTGAATTGAAAAAATCAAGCGCTTGGACAAAAAACCCAGTATTCAATGACATATGTCTACCAGAGACAAACCCTGTCTGATCTTTATGTATAATCTTCTGCGCTATAGGAGAAAACGATTTGCCCAAATCTTCATTAGGATTTTATTGTCCACATTCAACAGACTAATTGGCCTGTATGAGTTGACTTTATTAGGGCAATTATCTTTTTTAACAACATTATTATTGTTGACTCTTTGATTGTAGAAGGAACTTCCTCCTCAACTCTCACAAAATGGAATAACCCTAACAGGAACCGTGTTAACTCTTCTAGGAATACCTTATAAAATTCTGTAGGTAGGCCGTCGTTTCCAGAGGACTTGCCTCCCGGCATTGAAGCAAGGGCTTACTTATTTCTTTTGAGGCAATTTCAGCGTAAACCTCAACTCCCTGATCCGTTGTCATGCATGGGAGATAAATGTTCCTCAGATATTGGACTATAGCCTCATTAGATACTGTAAACTGAGTTGCATAAAGCTTGTGGTAGTACCTGGGAAATCCTTGTACTATTTTTTCTTTATTTATAATCAATACACCGGTTTCTGGCTCTATCAATTCTGTAATTAACTTTGATTCCTGCTTAGCTTTACTTGACCAGGCAAGACTATTTCCAACCAACTGACTCTCCTCGTATACCCGCTGTTGAACTGACCTGGAGCTGGCTATTTCCTCAAAAATAAAACACTCCCTTAATTCCTGTTTTGTTCTTATTAATTGCTGTTCCAATTCTCTGTGTTCTCCCTTGCGACTATCCCTCTGCTTTAAGGCTGAATCAACAGCATGTTGTAATTTAATTATTTGTTCCTTCGCACCTTAGATTGTAATGCTGAGAAAGTAATCATCTGGCTGCTTGCTATAACCTTAAACCCCCCCCAAATTGAGAAAAGGGTCATCGTTCCCTCATTTTCCTGAAAAAACTACCTTGATCCAGTCCTTCATCTCTTCTACCCATTTAGTGTACGAGAGGTGGAGCCTATCCATCTGCCACCTGGATTTCTCCCGTCTCGCCACCTCTACTCTAATCTCGATAATAAGAATAGAATGATCCGAAAAGGAATTGGCTCTAATTTCAGCATTCAAACTATGTACATAGCGAGGAATCAGAAAGAAGTCTATCTGAGAGGCTGACTTATGTCGCTGGGAATAACATGTAAACTGTGTAGCGCCTGGGTGTAACTCCCACCATGGATCAATCAAAAAATAATCCTGGATCACAGAGCCTAAAATCCTTTTTGTCCTAGGTTTTAGCTGTTTGTTCCCTTTGTTAGAAGTGTCCTTTTTCAGATCCTGGATAAAATTGAAATTGCCTCCTAGGACTATCGGGCCCTCTTTGCCTCTGACCAGCTCGTTAATCATTATGAGGGAAGTTAGATCATCATTGATTAGAGCATAGTAATTAACGAAGTTGAATAGTGCCCTGGCGGTAACCCAAATCCACCTCCCTTGGGGATCTCTTGTTACTTGATGTATCTCACTATTGATTCCTTGGGCGAGATAAATGGCTACACCTCTCACAGCGAGCGCTGTAGAGGCAAATAGTGCTCTGGAATAATATTTAGGTATATGAATTTTAGGGGTATTCGTTTTCAGGAGAGTTTCTTGAAGATACAAAATCTGAGGAGAAAAGGATGTAAGCCATCTAATCAACCCACCATATTTTTTCTTATTAGGGACCCCATTCACATTTATCAATATAATCTTTACATTTGGATCCATCTTTCAGTGATGAACAAGATACTATCAAACCATCTGTAATATCTGTACCATTTGTATCCAGTAACAACCTTGATACTTATCATTATTTCTCTAATTATGCTCACTATTTTGCCAAATATCTGCCACCCCTAACCCTGTGCCCAACCCCAACCAGGGCGGCTTTAAAAACACAACACGCTAACCTGTATGAACGCGGGTGTGAGCGGAGGCCACACACCTTCCCAAACCGACTGACCCAAGGCAGCATACCGGGACCAGTAATGAATCTACAGAGACCCGTGGGTTTTTAGTTTCTTCTACGGGGGCGCTGGTATACACATGAACGGCAGCCACTTGGTACAATAAACGGAGAAACAAGGTGCAGAGAACTCGCTGACCCTAACCCTGATCAAGTTGCCGGTAAATTGAGCATGGCAATGAAACATGTTGGGTTTTACTAGAGCAGGCACACAGCATGGAATAAAAATAGTATAGCCAATGCAGCCTAGCACCTTTTAATTGGCAGGGTCACTCATACACAGCACTTTTTTGGTTATTGTTCAGTCTGCACTTTTTCTTTCTTTCTACTTTATTCACAGTTGGCAGATGCTGATGATGAGATCGTGAGGACACAGGCGAGTACCAGTCTGTGTTTCCTCCCTTGGTGTTACTCCTGTGAGGCACTGCCAACTTTCTCCACACATTTTTTCTTGTTTCTTCAATCTTGCACTCCTTTCACTGTGAAGATTGTTTCGTTTGAGGAGAGTGAGTTGTAGTCGCCACACTACCACAAGTATTTTTATTCCGAAATAGTGATTTAGAGTACACTTTAGTGGAAGGGCAAATCATCCCACTGCATGTGATACCCTAAAGAAGGTATCAGCTTGAATAATAGTATGGTGGATGTATGTACTCACATACAGTAGGGGTAGGTCTCTTGTTGTTGCAAGCCGTGTTATTGCACCCTAGTGTGACCTCTCACCCCATCCCGCCCCAGCAAAAGAGAAGGAGAGAGATGAAAGAAATGTAGACAAAGACAACAACAACAAAAAAGAAAAAGAAGAAAAAAACAATGTCCATCTTGACGAATAGCCCAGTCTCTTTAATAATTTTTTGTAGCTGGTTCCTGGGCATTATCAATGCTAATAAACATATGAAACTTTCCTTGGACCAAGACGCGTAGTTTTGATTGTTAGGCAATGGCCGCTTGAGCCCCCTGCGCTTTAAACAAATATTGAAGCTTGACAAACTCCATCTGGCGACCCGCTGCAGCTGTGCTCATATCTGAAAAAATGCAGCAGTTTGAAACATCTCAAGAGGAGAATTGTTTCTTCTGGATTGCTCTGGTCAAAATCTGTTCCCTTATTCGATAGTCAGCAAAGTTCACTAAGATAGTTCTAGGTAGCTTTGAGTTAGAGTATGACTGCGCAGGAACCCTATGTGCTTGAGTAATCGTGAGATCTCCTGAGAACTCATGGAGGACGTTTTGTTTGATAAAAGATTCGATGCACTGGAGTGCTTGTGATCCTTCGCAACCTTCAGGAACTCCAACCAACCGCAGATTTGTATGTCGAGAATGATTTTCCAATTCTTCTATCTTGTTTTCCAGTAGGTTTTTCTGCTTTTTTTCTACCGAGGCCTGCTGCTGCATCACTGTCACTTGGTCTTCCAGGAGTGAGATTCTTGATTCCGCCTCCTGCAATTTTGGCGGATAAGTTCCTACTACCTCTTCGATTTTTGAAAGACGTGCATCGAGTGGAGCTATCTCGGTTGCTTGAGTGGCTTTCATTTCTCTTATCTCATCGAGGAATTATTTATTTATTTATTTATTACTGGATTAATAATGCGCACGGCTGCCTCAGCGACGAGGCATCCCAGCGCAACCAGAAACCTAACCGGAGCAAGCGAGCGCAGCACGCGAAGGATATCACAGCGTGGGGAACAGCCAAGTCTTCAAGGACATACGAAATGTCAGAAGGTTGGGGATGGCACAAATATATACTGGAAGAGAGTTCCACAGTTTGGCAGTCATGAGGCCAAATGACCGCCCCCCTGCTCATGCTTTCCTAACACGGGGGACGTGTTAGAATGATGTTGAGCAAAGCTTTTATATCACACTGAAAGGTAGTCCCTGTCTCCGAATGCGGAGTTTGACTTGCTAGTAAATTCCCATCGGCCGCTGCGGACAAAAATGAAGATAATGAAGGTTTTTCCAGTGGTCAAAAAAGTAGAGTGGGCAGCCGCGGTTGGCAGTAGGAGTTCCTGCAGGGCGGTGACGTGGGGAGGGGGAGGGGCAGGGTGGTGGGTAGCAATGTATGGATTATGGAGTTTAACAGGCAAGTAAACATATACATTTAAAAAAAAGATTTTTGTTGCATGCGCTGCATCACCAAATGCGATGCAGTGCAGGCAACGAAATTCATTTTATTTATTTATATGTTTACTTTATTGTTAAACTCCGTAATCCATACATTACTACCCCCCCACCCTCCCCCTCCCCTTGTCACTGCCCTGCAGGAACTCCTACTGCAGACCGCGGCTGAGAGGGGGTTCCTGTGTAACTGGCATAAGACAGTGTTGGGGCTGCAAACCCTTTCAGGACTGTGTATCCCGTGCACCTTGTGTTTCCTGTTCTGATGCCTGATGTGATACAGATAATAGGTGCGGAGGAGGAATTGGAAGCGCCTTTGATTTTGCAAATAATGAGTATTCCTTTACTGGCTGGACTCGCTCGGGAAGATGGCAGGTCGCATTCTTCTCAAGTGTCTCCAGGAGTGGACAAACCAACAAAATGTAATCTCGGATTTGCAATATGGGTTTAGGGAGGGACTGGGCACGGTGGACCAGGCACTGAACCTGACGCTCCTGGCTGAGAAATATGTACATGCTAAAGGTGCCTCTCTCCACATGGTGTATGTTGATTTGTCCGCAGCCTTTGATTGTGTTGTGCACTCAAGGCTGTGGACAATCATACTACAGATGGGTATTGATCCATCAATTGTTGATTTCCTGCGAGAGCTGTATTCGGAGGCTACAGGGAGAGTAAGATACGGAAACAACGGCCAGCTAACGGATAGCTTTCGGGTAGAGAAGGGGGTCAGACAAGGCTGTGTTCTGGCCCCCTTCCTTTTTACCCTGTACACAAATGGGCTTGAGGCTGCTCTACTTGAGGGCACAGATGATCTTCCAGCCATTGGTCGTCGGCATATCCCAGCCCTACTATATGCCGGCGACGCGGTTCTCCTTGCCCGAACCCCAGTATAGCTTCAACGGGTCTTGGACAAGTATTGCTCATTTATGGCTGGCTTGAACTTAAAATTAAACATAAAAAAACCTATGTGATGCATGCTGGCCCAAAACACAGAAACCCGAAGACAATATCCGTTAACAATGTGCCCCTTGAACAAACACTAACATATCCTTACTTAGGAATTTTTATTGACATCAAGTTTAAATGGAGGGAAGCCATTAAATCCTGTAAGCTAGTATTTCTTAGAACTGTAACAGCGCTCAAATCTTTTGCGCAAAAGCTAGGGAAAAAACCATTGTCAGAAATTATTAAAATATATAAGGCAAAGTGTATAAGCGCAGCAACTTATGGGGCAGGGGTCTGGGGAGAAGCTAACACGGACCAGCTCCAATTAATTGAGAACTCTTTTCTAAGGTATTTGCTATCGCTGCCGAGAAGTGCGACTACATATGGATGCCATAACAAACTGGGTTTAGATTACCTCTCGGACATAATAAAAATTCAACCACTTATGTTGTGGAGGAGAATTTGGGTTACGGAGCAGTGCCACCTGACAAGGGCAATTGTGCAGGACTGTCTGAAGCTTGATAACATGAGGAGGATCAATTGGCTGGCCTATGTTAAGACATTCCTTACGGACATGGGCCTTGAGAAATATTTTTATGATCCTCCCGCAATAGTGGACATAACAAAAACCGAACTAAGAACGGCTTGCCTCTCGCACCTGAGCGAACTACGCTTATCGAAGGAGGCGGGGAAAATATCAGTCCAACACTGTCTGTTAATCCAAACTGTGCCCACAATTCAGCCGTATCTAAATTACAACATAAATCAATACGGGAAATTTTTGTTGACCCGTTTTAGATTTAATTTACTACATTGTTTGCTGTCCTTCCCTCTTCTTAACGATTGGTCCCAAAACCTATGCCCTTGTCCCTGTGATTCCACCTCCCCACAATCTACCATCCATGTGGTATTTTTTTGTAAGTTCTATACGGTTCCTCGCAAAAGGTGGGTTGTTCCTATTCTGAGGGTAATGGGGTTGCGGCAGTGTCGCCCAGCCTATCTGGTTCTCCAGCTTTTGGAACATGAACTGATTGCCAAATCCCTAGTTAACTTTTTCAAATTCTGTGTCAGACATCGTTGTAATCTATGATGTCTGCCCGGCCATAGTACCCTGTGATGACACCAGTATGAGTTGAGTGCTTCGTGACTAATTTTAGTGTTGGTTGAAGCAGTTTTTTATAATGTATAATATTTTAAAAAAAATCTTTATACATTCATGTATAATTAGTTTTCAAAAGTTGTGTAAAACTCAAACCGCTTTTTATCAATTTTAATCATCAACGTTAAAAATGTAATGTATTTTATGTACTTTTATGGATTTTTAATAATTACGGAAATCCGAATAAAGGCAATTTGATTTGATTTGATTTGAGTATTCCTTTACTTTGCCCAGAGGCATGCTATATACATTTTTCTGAACGTTCTCTTGATACCCAGTTCCATCCTGATTCACCACAGGGGGGTTGCTATCCAGATTTTCCCCTCTCGCTACCAGACCAGCTGATTCATCACCACTTTCTTG
This sequence comes from Lissotriton vulgaris, assembly GCF_964263255.1. NCBI lineage: Eukaryota > Metazoa > Chordata > Amphibia > Caudata > Salamandridae > Lissotriton > Lissotriton vulgaris. The sequence continues at coordinate 1,000,481,367 of NC_141689.1, forward strand.
TACTTCCAATGTTGAATGTGATAGTCTCTGGCTTGAGCTTTCAGCCCTCTCTTGGCTATTGGCCCCCTGGGCCTCCTGATCGCCCTCACACTGTTGCAAGATGTCATCCTCTGAACTATTAGGGCTGGTAATTAGGGCTGAACCACAGTGAGCTTTTTGTGCTCACTCAGCTCTTGCCGTTGCCGATGTCATCTTTTACTGTGTAGTGCGAGATTTGGATTTATGCGCCATATTAACATCCGGTTGAGCCTGAACATTATTAATTTTTAAATGTTTCCCCATACTTTTTACACTTAGAGCAAAAAAAAAGGGTCCAGCCTCCGTGATTTTACGACTGTGTACTTAATTTAACTGCAATAATGCCCTGAGGTTGCAGTCCACTCCCCTTTTCACACCCAGCACGCTTACCAGGTAGAACAAGTCTCTTTCTCCCCTGAAGCCATTTCACTTTTTGCCTGCAGCAGCTGAGTAGAACTCCCCCCCCCAAAAAAATTGCTCCGTACTCTCATCAAATCCAGAAGGCCCACAGTGCAGCAAGGCCCTTTTCCATCAGGAAGTCGCAGTTGTGAACGCCGTCCCTGCCACTCTGTGCACTGCCCTCGAGACTGTCAGCAGCCACTCAGGACTGCAAACAAAATGCTCGGCTTCAGAAGCCAAAGTAAGGATGCAGTCCTGAACCGAGCACCCCTCAAATGCCTCTGCCTTGCCACCACTCAGAACGCATAATCTCCCACTTCAAACAGCGAGAGGAGCAGCAGCATCGGGAAACGCCGGGAAACGACACATGGAGCACATCCACACCCGCAACCAACGGTCAGGAACCACCAAGTGCGGGCCGAAGCGAGGATCAACTGGGACTACGTGCTGGCGGGAATCACCATAGCCCTCTCTGCACTCTCCGAAAAAGGTTTCAATCCTCTCAATCAATAACCTAGTTTCTCACATTTGTCATTGACTCTGACCTTAGAAAATTAGTTACCAAAAAACTCCCTATAATTTCACAGATGAATAACCACATTTACATTCAACCATCTCCTGCATTCGAGGAGGAAAACATTTCTAGGTTTTATAGGTGGATGTGTTGGAGTTAACTTAGGGTCTAATGTAGAGTTTGACAGACAGTTACTCCTGCCTGCCTTATTAAAAGTATGTCATATCATATGGCACTTGTAATAAAGGGGATGGGATATCTGTCATTCTTGTGACAGTGTAACCTGTCTTCGAAACTCTAAATCAGACCCTTAGTTCTTTTCTTGCATATCCCACTAACAACTACCCATGTTTCTCCAACTAGCTTTCCTGACTTTTTCCAGAATGTTGGCACCAAAGTCAAAAATTACTTGAATCCACAGGAGTGCTGCTTCTGAGGACATGAAGCCATTCCATCAAGGCAAAACACTGAGTCATCTTGAACTCTGACAAAAGCGTATCTCATGCATCAGATAACCAACTGTCAGGATTGGGCTTGTGCTGAAACAGTCTCAATGGTTTTGTCTCAAAAATATTTTCAATGAAGAAGGATTTGAAGACAAAATAAAAGTTTCATAATTAATAAATGAAATAAAACTTCAAACAAGCAATATTCACAAAAATAATTTTAGTGAGGTGGAAAATTAGGGTTGGGCAGAACTTGCAGAGTTTCACTCCATGGAAATCTGCTGAGTTTGTGAAATCTCTGCGAGATTCTGCGGGGTTCCGCAAGAGGGTGGAAGTCAGCGTGTCATGCAGATTGCAGTGAATTTTGGCATCAGGAGCTTGTTCCGCGCGTCAAAATCAGTGTAAATGGCACCACACTGTGTGTCAGAGGGTGCAATTTCTTTGCTACTACTTGAGTATATTTTTTACAGAAGTATCAACTTTTCACCGCGAATAATCAATACCGCTCGCGTTGAGAAAATCTCGCTAGATGCCCTCCTAGTGCCCGAAAATGGCGCTAGGGGATAACAATTCTTATAGTTTGTGAGCTGTGCAAGAGAAAACTCTGCTGCATGGTGGTTGGCGGAGTTTTACTGGAACTCTGTGTTGCAAGCATAACACAGAGTGGCCAAAACTCTGCGAACTCCGCTAGCAGAGCGAAATTCATCGCCCACTCCAAATAAATATAGGCTTGGGCATTCATGATACTTGGATATAGATATCGCAATGTGTCTTTCACATTTAGGTTATGGAAATGTGGCCGGTATATTACAGTTTAATTTAATTTGTATGGGTCCATCATTATTGTTGACCGGGTTTCGATGTTTTAGAAATGTGAGTTTATCATTACAACTTAAATCAATATGAGCCTGAGTAGATACTAAATGGGATGTGGAATACAGGAAAGGGGGAAACATACAGAAATAAAAAATTATCATAAACATAAAAAACCATGTAAACATAGTACTTAGTAGTATTTATTGTTTTAGAACTACAAAGGGCCAGGCGCATGCTCTTAAGATCATCATTTATCAAATTTAACATTCATTCTGCTCATTGTCTTGTCCCCACCAAATTAAATGTTTTTTCATAGGATATTTCATTTTTTTAAAACATTTCTGGCTATTTTCTAGGAAATTTTTAAAAGTTTAGTTTATATGTTGTAACATCTGATTGTTGGACATTGTAGAATTTTGCACTATATACAAAGTATGTCTCTCCCTCTTTCCTCCTCTAATTTACTGGTGTATTAAAAAAAAAGAAATATTTTTTATATGTATTTAATGCATGTACTTTTATTTTATTGGTGTATTTTTGTGGAAATCCGTGGGAGTTCCATAACAAATAAAAAAATGAATTATTGTTTTAATTAAAACCATAACAATGTTTACAAAAGCACATTATACTAACTGAACATCTTTTAAATTAGGTCTAAGGATACATTCTTCCGTCGTGCAATCATTTCTTTGATAATTCACTATGCACTCAATAGGGCAAACAAAATACATAAAAAGCACATTTCTGCTCCAACGGATTGGAATGTGGGGAAGAGTCCAAGTTAAGAAGCATTTATGCATGAAAAATAAATAAAGACAATACAACAACCGTTTAAAATTCAAAGTAGCCAACCATCAATAGTGCTCGTTTGTCAGTTCTTTGACAATTTCCAACTAAGGACCCAGGAAGGTCAAACATCACCACTGACCAGTTCGGATAGCCTGTTGAATGTGTCCGTCAGCGAGTGAGTAGTACTTTGGGCTGATCACAACCGGCTATATCTAAAAACTTTACAAGTTTACGGTTTAGCTGAGGATCTCCGAGATTGAAACATGCAGTATGGCTTCCTGAAAGTACATATATTTCTGTAATTAAAACAACGTTTTAAGTATTTTCGTCTAAGCCTTTGTAGCCCTGGGCAAATTCAGATCATATGTATAGGATCTTCTTTCTTATTATTACAATGCATGCATACTATCATACCAGTGTATTTCCATGATGGCATGGTCTTTTCCCATGCGTAAGAAGAGATTCCCGCGTGTTGTATGTACTGGGAAAGGAGTAGACACATACAGGGCAGCAGACAAGTTGATGTAATGTTTTTTTTAACAGAGTTTTATATAGCGGGAACGTGACCTGAAGGTATCAGAGCACTTTGCATGAGCACCAGTTGCGTTACACAATGATGCAATCCTCATCCTCCGAGGTGTACATTAGATTTAGGTTAAAATCGCAGTCAATATTATATCCCATGTGAGATAAGTTTGTTTGTAATTTGAGATTTTGGCTAAAACTTTCTTTGTCAGGACTTTCTTTTCTGCCATGCTGGGATGTATGTATATATATTGACCAATAGGAACAGAGGTCTGTTGGCTTGTGATCAGTTACTTCGTTTTATGACTTGTAGGGTTGGGCCTGTCTATAGTAATTCTTCTGTGTTAATGTTTAAACAGATTCATATATATACACAACAAGGCTTCCCTTTGATCTTCCCAGCATTTTCGTTTTAGTAGCTAGGATTTGGTATGACAGAAAACCCTCTATCGTTAGCGATGACTGTACTAAGTTTCTTGTAGGGCAGTTTACCCAGGATTCTGAGGGTAATCCAATTTAAAGCAACTGTTTGGCCCTACTATATTCTATGCCGAGATTTTAAAAACAAGTTATTCTAGTAGTCGTTTGTACGTTGAGGGGATTATCTTGTGAGGGATGTGGTGAGGTGCTTCTGACACCTTTCAGTACTGATTTCACTGCCTTACTCAATGGCACTGGTAGTAAAGAAGATAGAGGAGAGGTTGGTACCTTTGTATCATGATTCTCCGTGTTTCAAATATCAAATTGAAAGACTATTTTAGGTCTGCTATTTCGTTCGACTTCCAAGTGATTACAGTGAGTTCAGTTTGATTATGGTTGTCAATAGGTTGAAATTCTACTGCTAGGCGATCTGAGGATATCAGGCCTCTTAATTGTTGAATCGCTCCATATAGCTATATAGTGTTTCCTCTGTTGAGGAGGTCTTCTTTGCCCCGGGTTGGATAGTCCAGCTGAAATACAAGCTTACTTTGATTGACGCCATAGCACCTATTGTTTTGTTCGACAGCATTTTGAAACTGGATTTATGCAGGTTGTCTTAGGTATTGGGGATTGTCAGCCCAGGTCTATACGAATGTGTTGTTGATCTAAAGCATTGTTTTTGTGCCGTGAATTAGGAAGATCCGGATTCCTGTGTGACATAAGGTCTGTTTGGTAATTTAGATTGTTTTCTAGAGTTTCCAAATTATTTGCACAACAGATTTATTCATGCCCATTTGTACCAACGATTATTGATTTCCAATATGTAATCATTTAATTAAGTTATCATAACGTTTCTTATTTCTTATTTGTGTTGTAGTGATCTCTGACGATTGGCCAGGTGAGGGGGTAGCCCGAGGGATTGATCTAGAATATTGTCTCTGGGGTTCCCAGGTCTCGATGACTTGCCAGTTATTCTGGTTTCTTGGCCCAAGTTCCCTGTGAGGGAGACATTTTGAAGGTGATTATTTCTAGGCTGAGGAGCCCCCCTTTGTAAAAGTCTTAAAGGGGTTCACTATTTCCTTCACCTGAGTCTTGTTGCTGTATTGCTGTGACTTTTGGAAGTTCAGAAGGTGCCTTTATATATGTAGCTATGGTGCCTGGCTTTCTAAGTTGCACAAACATTGGACAGTTGCGTTTAATGCATCTTTCCATGATTGTGGTTGTTTGTACCTAGCCTTCATTGCACGCTTTTGTTGCCTTTTTGTTGGTTTGATTGGCAGGGAGGTTGAGTTAGTTGGAGATGCAGGTATATCCTGCAATTTTTGAATTGGGGTGGCCCCTTCCACTTCTATGAATTCTATTGGAGATGGAGATACTGTCAATCCCCCATGGATTTCTGGGACCACGCCTCATTGTAGAGTGTTCATGGGGAACATTTGGTTCAAGGTGTTACAAATGTTTTTCGGAGCAATCCCCTCTGTATGTAATATTGCAGACAACATTTCTAATAATGTGAGCATTTTATCAATAGTTGGACCACAAGTACAGTTAGTAATGAGTGATAAGTGTGCTGCTTGAGCCCTTGTGATTAAAGATGCTAACGAATTGAGTTTTGAGTTCATGGCCAAAATGTGGGATGCCATCAAATTCATTAGAATGATCTGTATGCCAAGCTTGTCCAGTTGAAAATTCAATGCTTCTAATGATGTTTGTAGTGTAATTAAAAATATTCCCCACCTTTGTGGGGTAGATTGCGTGTGATTACCTGCTTCTGGGTGGAATTCCATTTCACTGTTCAATGAGATTGTGAGGGGCATCGAGGAGCATTGCCATCTGCATGGGGAAGGCTTTTTCTTTATGTTTGAGCAGGCAGTTTGCTAATTTGCTGTTGAGGTGTGCTTTGGGCACACCAGTTGAGGTACCTTACGTGAACGGGTTGTGACATCATGCTCTTTGGTCATTGAGACTTTTGGCTGATTTGCACTCTCCAGCAGATGTAAAAATGTGGCCTCACTATTATGCTGGTTATGGCTTGCTGGATTTTGTTGTCCATCCAAGGGGGAAGGAGATATTATTGGCCCTTGAGTAAGTCCTGGATTCGGGTTTCATCTGAACATGGTGTTTTTGATTTCCAGGGCATTGAGAAAATCTGTATTGTTTGATATTGAAACCGAACTGGCCCATGAGCCGTCGTTTTTGGTGTCTTAAGACATGCTGTTTAAATGATGATCATTGACCATGGGGGATTCGCTTCTGGCGTGGTGACCTATAGATTGATGATAAGTTGTTAGATCATGTATTATAGGTGGTGGCCTAGTGGCGTGGATCTGAGCGGTTACCTGTATGGGTTTACCATGGCAGGTATTCCATTGAGTGCTTAGGTTTTCCCGGCAAGACCTCTGTCTGGGCTATCACGAATTGTGGCGAGCGAGTTTCAGATATCACTCATATTGAATTTCACCTAATGCATCCCTGTGTAATGGTTCCCAGGAACGTGTGTGCCGCCCATTTTATACTCAGGTTATTAACTGCCAGCAGCAAGAGTCTAATCTAGACAAGTCAATACCTTGCAACAGTCCTTCTGAGTGAGATGAGAGAGGTGGGTAGAGATTGAGCTTGGGCATTAACTTAGTGGTAGTGTTTTCACTACGGTTAGCGGGAAGACGTTAGTTATGTGATGAGTTAACAAGGCAAGGGGTTGTAACATTTTTTACATGAAAAAACATGGATTATTAACCCCTTCACTGCGGCGGCTATTCCGCCGCAGTGCTAAGGGGGCGGGGTGGTCGCGTGGCGGGCGCATGCTGGTGACGGAACCACTCCGTCACCAGCCGTGGATGCGTTGTGCTCATGACAGAGCGGTTCCCTCACGGCCCAGCCCGCTCAATAGAACGTTCAGCGCAGGCGCAGAATCTGCGCCGCTCAGGCGTTCCGAGCGGGCCGTGACGGAACCGCTCCGTCATCAGCACACGCGACCGTGGCTGATGACGGAGTAGTTCCGTCACCAGCAGGGGAGGGGTTAATGAATATGCCTGGTTTAGAACATTGTTTTTTCCTTAAGTTGTAGAGTACCCCTGATGAAGGGCCAAGAAAAGGCCCGAAATGCAGTGGGTTACTGGAATGAACCGATGAGGATTATTTACATACACTCCTAGCTACTGAATAAGGCCTGGATTGGCATTTCTGCAGCTTTTGAGGTTACAGTGATTAATGTAAAAGGCCTCTCATGTGATTAATGGACAAACCATGATTATTGCGAAATACTTGGTGAAATTGAATAAATATTGAAGAAGTCTGGACTAACTTGCTGCATCATTGGTATGCATATATCATCGCAGTGCGCCCAGAAATGGGGCGAGATGTTGCCCCATTTTTCCAGTGTTTTTCACATATACGTGGCTTCAGGGCAGACCACGATTCTGGGCTTTAGCACATGAAAAAATTTAAAAGAGGACAAACTTGGAATAAAACAACAAACACGGTGTGCACTCTCTCACCCTTTTTTTTGATTTGTCAGAGGGTCACCACATCAATATATATATGGCAGGCCTATTGCCTTTGTCAAGGGGTGATCACTTCAATACCAGGCATTTGCAGCCCTTCACAACAATCTGAAAACATGTAGTTGGTGCCCCTGTCCAGATTGGGGCACCACAAAGCACAAACTAGTACACTAAGTAGCCCACAAAGGTTGTTATGTGATGCCCCACACCAAGGGGAGTAAACAATACATGAGTGGCTCCTACTACACATTTATTATTTCTTTCAAATTTTTCATTTGAATTTCTGCTGTGAGCATCCCACCTGTAGAGGGGCACCACGGGAGGCCCATGGCCTCAATGGCCCAGTCAGCTCCCACGCCAGCATCCCTCCTGGGTGCTGGCAACAGGGAATGTGCGTCCATCCTACGGGAGCAGACCACATTTCTGTACCTATGGTGGGAGCAATGCACTGCCCCCTGGTTAATCTCTCAAAGGCAGGGAAGTAGATTTCTGTTCCCTCAGGGTGGGAGCCTTCCTGCTCCTGCCCAAGGTGGGATAAATCATGCTACTCCACCCAGAGGGCTCGGGTGCCCAGGGCCAATGGTGGCATGAGGCGGGGGCACTGACAGGGCCCCTTTCCTCAATTTAAATTACTCAGGCGCTGGGGTATGGGATCCTCAGAGACAATTCCTGTCACGAGGATGGGAGTTGATACACACTCCATTCCAATATTCAATTCAAAACTGAATGCACCACCCACCCAGGTTCCTCCCTTGTGTTAATATTTTTTAGCATTGTAATGTGGTACTCCCACGGTACTGTGATACAGTAAAACATTTTCTTTTTCATTTTGTACCCGGGGGAATCCTAGGGGGTCAGGGTATCCCTAGATTACCTCCTAAATGTTATATGTTTGTTCCCCAGGACTTGAGAGTGGAGTCCCTGAGTCCTAAAATGGCTGCCAAACCTCTTTGTTGATGTTGCAGCCATAATGTTTGATCTGCCCGTCCCACAGAAGTCCCTGGCACTAGATATCTTTACCTTAATTTCATAAAAACAAATGAATAGATTTACACAAAATTACAAAAAGCACTCTTTCTGGGTAAAGGCCAATCGTTTCACCTGATTTAGTGTGATTATTTTCAGCTGTATTTGTTTAAGCTGTGTCTAATTTTCCCTATGGAAGATGCATGGGGAAAGTGTATGGAACCCCCCTTTTTCGGCCCCCACTTGAAAGATCATCTCAAAACATTCAACAAAGGAGCTGTTGTGGAAGAATTGTTTTTGTGGGAATATATGTGGACTGATAAAATCAAAGATCAAAGTGACATTATAGTTAGATAACAATTTCACTTAGGTATACCATTTTACACTCAAACCAATCACTTAAATTCACCATTTATAGTTATCTTAGCTAACTATAAATTATGCCCAGGTCTTGCACTGTTTATAACCTCACATATTACATCACATATGGCATGTTCAATTACATTGATGACATCACTGATGACAGCTTAAAAGACATCACTGATTTAAAAAAAATATCTTTGTTGCCATTTTGTTAACATACACTGCATTGCAGAATGAACAAGTTACATTTATTATTACATCTGTTTGACACCTAGAGTACAGCTTATGGCAACAATAACCAACAGTATTAGTGCTTGCAAGTAGCTGCCAATGTGGGGTTACAAGAGGTCTGCTTAGTGGCTAATAAATCCTACCCACTTTTTTCAGTAGAATTGCTAGTTACCTCCACTTGTGTGTCCTCAATGATATGTTTCCGTAATAAGGAGAGTGTCTCCTCTCCGAGGTCATTACGGTCTGGTGGAAAGTCCTGTATTGCGATCTGATAATCTTGTATGCAAGAGCATAACAGATATAAAACTAATTTTACATAATCTAAAGAACTCAACTAGCGCAGGATAGGGGTGCAAAGAAGAGGTATTTGAGAGGCATTTAATGGGTGGTGAGCATTGTGGAGCAGTTTTAAGTCAAGGTGGGTCTGACATGTGGCCGTGCCTAATTGAATTGTGTGCTCCATGTCATGTCACATTGGGGGGGGTGGAAGGGAGGAGTGAATCACAGTCGCCCTTCAATCCTACCATGTCCTACCCAGTTCTGTCCCCATTAACCTCAATTCCTCAGTCTGTGGAAGTCCCACTGTCGTCGTCCCAACTATTGAAGTGACTCCGTTGTTCCCAAGCAAATAGAGCATCTTTCCAGAGGTCTGCAATTGGATGCTGCTGTAGACCCTTTAACTCTTCTCTATATAAAGCTCTAACCTCGGATCTCTCCCACTATTCACCTCTTTGGTCTGAGTGTTATTCTGTGGCCCTGTAGTCAACTTCCACATCACTGCAAGTCGTCTCCCGACCAGCGCCAAGGCCAAGTCTATAAACCTATTCCCCACCCTACGTTTAGGTGGTTGGGTGAATAGTCCAAGTAAACAAACCTCTATTGTTAAGTTGAGGGCACATCCCAGTGTGGCATTAATCTTGACAAGCACTGCTTGCCAAAAGTTGTGTAGCGTCTCACAACCCCAAGTTATGTGGAGGAAGTCTGTGTCTAACTGGGTGCTTTTCAGGCAGCCTCTCGGTTCTCCTCCAAAGGCAGCAAAAAGACGATGAGGGGCCATGTAGGACATATGGATTAAATTAAATTGGATATGTTTTAGTCGAATATTACAAGACATTTTCTCAGGTGATTCTAACACTCTACTCATTTCGGCGTCAGTGAATTATCTATCTAGAATTTTCTCCCAGTTACCCCTCACTTTGCCAGTGGGGCCAAGTAAACTATGATTAGTGATGCGTTAAACCATTCACTTTGGTGGCCCACTGCTGCTAGTGTGACCAGGGAGTGCAGCACCCCATTGGTTTCTGGCTCTTCCCTTCTCGCACCCCACAGTTGCCCATACATCTGCACCAACACCTCATATGTGAAGAACGTCCCCAGCGAGAGTCCACACTCGTCAACCAGCTCTGCAAAAGGGAGTAAGATTTTGTCCTGGTAGCAGTCCCCCACCATCTCAACACCGGCCTCCGTCCAGGATGTCAATTGCTTGGCCTCAAGGATCTACTGCGGCCCCCCGTAGGGCAGCCCCAAAAGTGGTAGTTCCGGGGAGTATCTTAGGAAGTCTGGTAATTTTGTCATGCAGCATTTCCAGCACTGCAAAGCCGTGATTTGCAGTGTCGGGCTATATGGGACCTTATTTGTCTGATTTAGGAGTTTTGTCAGCAGGAGGCATGCCGCTGGTTTGGCTCCATCAGGAAAGTCCCCACTTGGTTTACTCCATTCAACCATTGAGCCACCCACTGCAGCTGTGCAGCCAGTTGGTAAAATTTAAAGTCCAGTACCCCCAACCCCCTCATGGGGCGCAGTAGGATATCCGTCTCCCATCCCCCAGATAAGATCCCACACTGAGGCTTCTAATGGGCAAAATCAACCAGCGGGCATTAGCACCTGTAGGTCAGCAAAGAAATACAAGAGGCATGGTAGCATGATCCTCTTAGTCAGTGAGACTCTAGCCAATATAGGAAGCCGCAGAGAGCTCCAGAAAGTAACCTTGGAGAGCCCTATCTAAGTTGCCCTCCTCCAAATCCTCCAGTGAGTGGAAGATTCGAATACCCACGTATTTAAATGTGTCAGAGGCCCAGTTGATGGCATAAAAGAGCCTCTTTGCTCTGGGAAAGGGGCTGGCCACTGGAAACAAGTATGTTTTACTCCTGTTGACCGGCAGGGCCAACAGTGTCCCTAAAGCATCCAGGAGCCCGAAAGCCATTGCCCGACATTGCCCAAATAGATTAGTAGATCGTACAGGTATAGAGAGAGAGTTCTACAACTCATCGTCAGTCCAAGGCCATCTCCTCCATGGCGAAAATGCGAACAGGAGCGGAGATGGGGGCATCCTTGTCAGGTGCCACATGGTATCGCATTCTGTAGGGAGGTATTCTTGCCTGTCTTAACATGTGCCGTAGAGTGGGTATACAACAGTCTTACCCACTTCACCCAACCCGCACCCAACGACAGCCTCTGCATAACCTCGAGTAAGTAGGCCCAGCTCACCATATCAAATGCCTTTTCCAGGACAACTGATAGAAAGGCAGCCTGTGAGAGAGATCTTGCTACTGAATGATAAAGTACTGAATACAGTCTGCACAGATTATATGAGGTATTGTGTAAGGGGATGAATCTGTTCTGATTGGGGTGGATCAACTGCATATGCAGGAGCAGTGTAAGTGCTAGGATTTTACTTAGTATCTTAAAATCGGTGTTGAACATAGACAGGGGTCTTAAGGCATTCACCCCAATGTTGGGACCAGATATCTTGGGGAGAGGGATCACTATTGCATTTTTTATAGAATTGGGCAAGTGGAGAAGTGTGGGTCACCGGTTAGAGGCGGCAGACCCAGAAGCAGAGGTGGGCCCGGGACCAGGGTTCAATTCCCGACGCGGCAGGGTACGGAACTAATGTCAGCGGGTTCGATAAATCTCGCCTCGGTGCCTCTCTAACCATGGGTCCCACGCTGAAACTCTGGGCAATAGCTTGCTTAATCTCCACAACGGCCCCCTCGCTGCCGGGGATGCCTGGCTTCACCTTGGGAATGCCCGATAGGGACCATCTCACAGGGAAAGCTAGGACGGGTTCCCCAGCGGCACACAGCGCCAAGAAACCCTGGGGTGAAAGTGCGCTCTACAAATTCATACTAACATAACATAACCATAGAGCCTCAGCATACATAGTCACCAGATAGGGGGCCAGCTTGGCTATGTTCTTCATATAAAACTCTGCCGGGAGGCTATATGGGCCCAGCGTTTATACCGCCAGACATCCTGGCTACGTTCTTCGTATTAAACTCTGCTGGGAGGCCATCTGGGCACGGCGTTTAACCACCAGCCATCGAAGCAATAGCCCCTCCAACCTTTGTATAGTTACAGGGCCACCCAGCTCTTCTGCAATATGTTTGTCTACACTGTGGAGGCACAGCGGGCCAGGTAAACTAAGCTCTGCTTGGGGTCCTACTTGGGTGTGGTATACAGCATTTCGTAATACCTCTGAAAAAGTCTGGTTATTCTACCGGGGTCAAATTTGGTTGTACCTGTTTCGGTCAGAATGTGAGTAATTGGGGTTCCTTGGGCTCTTACCGAATTAGCCACTCCAGTAGGCAACCGGCGTTCCCCTCCTCTCCCTGCACTCTGTCCATAAATGTCCTGTAGTCATGGAATCAAAGTCTCTCTAGGGCCTCATCGTACTTTTTCGTATGGCAAGTAGACGTGTGTGTGCCTGTACCCCCATTCCCTGCATGTTGTTCAGCGCGTGCAGCTCTCCCTCTATGGCCAGGATATCTCTGTAAAGTTCCCTCTGTATTCCAGTTGTTTACCCCATATAGTGTCCCCTCACAACCACCTTGAATGCCTTCCATCCCACTAGTGCCAAGGATGCCGAATGTGCGTTATCAACAAAGAACATATTCACTAAAGCTTTCAGGGATTCAGCAAATGGTACATCCTCCAATGCCAGGGGATTAAGTCTAAACGTGGGTATCAGGGGTTTCTGCCCATAGGGTTGACACAACAGCAACAAAGGGCTATGGTCTGAGAAAGTCTGTCCTTGATATTCTGTGTGCTTAATGGAGCTGCTGAAACCTGGGGAGCACCAGATGGAATCTAATCTCTTGTGGAGTTGGCGTATGGTGGAGGAGAAGTACTCCCTGTCCTCCGTGTGTTGAAGCCTCCAAATGTCCTGCAGCTCTCAGTGAGTTGTTCACTCTTGCAGGCCTGCTACTGTATGATGGGCCTGCGTCCCTGATCCGGGAGGGTGGGAGCAGTCTATCACCACATCAGCTACGCAATTGAAGTCTCCTAAAATCAAATGGCCAATATTTATGTCAGCTATACGGGCGGAAAGACAGACCATATAGGCCAGTTGGTCTTGGATAGGCATGTGTAGGCAGCTCAGCATGATATATTGGCCCAGTAGTCATCCCGCAAGTAGAACATACCTCCCTTCTTTGTCTATTAAGGTGTGTGTTGCTTCGAAAGGGACTACTGGTCTAATCCATATCACAGCCCCTTAGGCATATGCTGAGAATGTGGTGGCAAACATCTGCCCTCTCCATCACATACGTCATTTTACTATTTCCCCCTGGATGAGCTGTGTTGTGTCTCTTGTAAGAGGGCTATCTGTACACCACGCCTTTTCAGATAATTGTGTATGTTGTGGCGTTGTGCCAATATTCCATGTGAGGAATTTCAGTACCTGGTGGTGGGTCGACATCCTAAGTAATTCCAATCTCACCCCTCCCGTGTCCCCCACCCTGCCTCGGTCATCAAAAAAATGAAATAGCATGCCCCCTCCTGCTTTATGAACAAAGCAAATCAAACACAAAAAGTCCTAACAAATAACACCTCCACAGCCCCAGAGCATACTGGTAACAGCCATCTACCCAAACTATAAATGTATCTTTGAAGACTAAGAAAGGCCCAAACCAGCCACAGCAAGGGCCTTTGAGGGATTGTGGCCACACACATTAATGCACAGAGGTGTGTAAAGTGATGCTATGAGTTGTGGAGTGTTGAAGAGTGGTACCTTGTGTAACTGCCTCAGTTTTCATTCAGCCTAGTTAGGTTATTTGTTGATTTAAGGTGATGTTGGCCCCACCAGAGGGTCCAGATTTGTGACTGTTCCTGGTAAGGGTACCCCATGTTCGGTTTGAAAGCTTTTATTTGGTTAAATAAATCAGCCATATAAGCAATACAATCATAAAGTCAATCTACAATAATAATTATGAAATATAAAACGACAGGACTGTTAAAATATGTATACATAGGAATTCATAAACATATAGTAATCATGGTACAGAAAGTGCAAGTACAATAGTTTGTGTATGGACCCTAGCGATCTACATACCCGATGTATTATTTCATCTGTAGTCCTTGGGGTCACTACTGGCAAGTCAAGACTAGCTTTGTTGGAGAAGTTCGAGTCAGAACCTTCAGACCACTTCATGGAGCGTGAGCCTGCCTCGGATGGAGAGCCACACTCATGGACAATCATAACTGCGACCTGCAGTGCTGCTGCTCTCTCGCGCTCAGTCTGAGAGGGACTCGGTTTCTTTGACGCTGACGTTCAGGTCTCCATTTAGGTCATTTTCTGGATTTATGGATTTCGGTTGCATGATGTTGCCGCTGCACTGTCTGGGGGGGGGGGGGTCTCGGTTCCATATGCCTCAATCCAGTCCCTTAATATCCAGCACTATGCTGAGCTGGGCAGGGAATATGAGGGAGTACTTAATGCCTTATTCCCCTAATGATCTTTTACCCTCTAGGAACGAAGCACGTCTCAGTTGGACCTCAAGGGTGTAATCCGGAAACATCAAGACTTTACTGTTATTCACTACAAAAGGACCATCAGTTAGAGATTTTTGCAACATGATTTATCTGTCTCTGTAGTGTAGCAGCCTGGAAACCACTGGTTGTGGGGGGTAGCCCATCACCGGCAGACAGGCTGGCACACGATGCGCTCTCTCAAGGGTGTAAAACGGCATCAGGGCCCCCTGGGCCACCATGGTTCTGAGACATGGTTCCAGGTACGCCACCTTATTGACATTCTCGATCCCCTATAGCAAGCCAAGTATCTATATATTGTTTTGGCGGCTACGGCCTTCTCTTCTCCATCTTCCATCCAACTCTCCAAGGATCGTATCTTATCTGTGAGTTTTGCCACCTGCTGTGTAAGGGCTGGTTTCGCTGGGGTCAGCTCTTTGAGGCCCGATTCCACTACCTTCACCCTTTCATGTAAATTTTGATGCTCTCCACGTAGGAGCCCCAGACCCACTGACACAGTATTGGTGTCTTGGTGCATCATCAATTTAGTATCTGAGATAGCCTCCAATATCTTGAATAATTGCTTCGATTGTATCTCCAGTCTGCCCTGTGCTTGCTCTCGTGCATCTTTGCTCCATTCTAGGGAAGCTCCTGTTTGTTTCACCCTTTCTTTGAACATTTCTACTGCTTTAGCGGGATGCAGCCCACGTGAGACTCTGGGGGCCTCGGGGCGACACTCCTTGAGTGTACTCCGTTAGGTCTGAGTGTGGACTCCGCTGACACACCGTTCCAGTGTGGGCCTCCAAAGAGATGTAGACCTGCAGGCGGTCAATGGGGGATTGGGCACTTACAGCATGTCCAGTTCCAAAGTACATTCACTGCAAGGGGGAGATGGGAGGTTAGTGGTGAGAGCTCATCATCCATCCCTACTTATAATATGCGGTCATTGACACAGTCAATTCTCCCTGCCACTGCACAGTGTCTCCCTATTGGGTTGCCTCTTGCATCCCAGGAATGGGGACTCCTCAAAACGTAGACATTGAGGCCGCAGCCACTAGCAAGGGTGTCCCTGGATCCACCTCCTCACTGCAGGCTCATGATTAGCCGGAGGGCTGGCCAGCACTCCGGGCGCACCACACACCCACAGGATCAGCCTCATTCGGAGTGCCGTAAACAGGGTCCCAGCCACTCTACGCCATCCCTCTGCGCTATCACTGGGCCCTGATCTAGGCCTGAGAGCGTGTGGCCTGCACTGTTTTTCCTTTCGCCAACACACACGCTCTCATTAATGCAATCAACTCTGCTGCTTGCGCTGAATTATGTGGGATACGTGCAGCTTCAACTATCGTATGCAAAGTCGTAACAGCATATGACGCAGTCGTATCACCATTCGGAAGCTTGAAGCACGAACCATCAACCCAAAAAGTACCATCACACTCTGGAAGAGGAGTATCCCTAAGGTCTAGCCTCCCTTTCGTTTCTTCCTCAGTTCTAAGGAAACAATCATGCTGTTCTTCGGCATTATCTGTCTCAGCTGAAATCGGCAACAACGTGGCTGGATTCAACGTGTTGCATCTCTTAATATGCACATGACTCGCTAACAAAGTCAATTCGTAACCCAACAACCGAGCACTAGTTAAGTGCTGTGTCTTGGTACGATTCAACAAGGTATCCACTGCATGTGGAACCATCACAATCAGTGTATTGTCCATAACCAAACCAGCAGACTGTCGAATCAAAACAGCCGCTGCTGCTGTAGCTCTCAAACAACTCGGCAATGCTCTAGCTACCGGATTTAAGGTGGACGAAAAAGAAGCACATGAACGCTGCTTATCGCCAAACTGTTGAGTCAAAACTGACAATGCACATCCCTCTCTCTCGTGGACATACAATGTGAAAGGCTTGCTGTAGTCGGGAGTACCCAACACAGGAGCCGAACACAAGGCATTGCGTAATTCTGAAAAGCTCTTTCGACATTCGTCAGTCCAAGGATATGGATTTGGAGTATCCTTAACAGTAAGAGCTATCAAAGGTTTCGCTAACAACGAGAAATTAGGGATCCACAGTCTACAGTACGATGTAATACCTAAGAAAGCACGCACTTCTCTCTGTGTCGTAGGCACACTCATTTTCGCAATAGCTTGAATTCTTTCTGGGGTCAGTTTCCTTCCCTCCTTCGATAAGAGGTGACCTAAGTAGGTAACTTCTTGTCGACAATATTGCAATTTCGAAGAGAAACCTTGTGATGAAAATCAGACAGGTGGCGTAACAACGACAAAGTAGACTCTCTACAAATCTCTTCATTGTCAGCGGCAACTAACAAGTCGTCAACGTACTGAATAAGAGCAGCACCATCAGGTAAAAGCAACAAATCAAGTTGCGTCTTCAAAGCTTGGCTATAGATCGATGGACTTTCACAGTAGCCTTGAGGAGCGTGCTTAAAGCGGAAGCTTCGTCCTCCTAAAGAGAAGCCAAAAATGTCTCTACTTTCCACGGCGATCGGGATGCTGAAGAAAGCATTCTTCAAGTCAATCACCGTGGCTGTAGCCGGGATCAAAGTCAGTAAAGCGGTGATATCAGGTACAACAGGAAATTGCGGGACAACGATCTTATTCACCTCGGGGAGACCAATCACGTACCTATATACAGGAGGCTGTGAAGAATCACTTCTCTTCAGAACAGGCAAAACCGGACTATTGCACACATTACCTCTCGTTTCCTCAATCACACCCTTTTCAATCAGATCATAAATGATCGCCAAAAGTGCTCTCTCACCATCACTCGAGATACGATACTGTGGAATGCGTGGTAACCTAGCATTTGCTTTCAACGTCACAACATATGGCGGAATCTCTAAAAGGCCTACATCATTCGGACCAGTAGCCCAAAGAGAATCAGGGAGAGAAGACAATTCAGGTGGAAGTCGATCTTTAGACAAGTACATCGGAGAGATCACTCTCTCACCCAACGTAAGATGTACTTCTGACAGAGAACAATATAGCGTCGCATACAATCTCTTTAACAAGTCCAATCCCAACAAGTTCTCACCACAACCAGTCGTCAAAATTAGGGGTGCTTCGAATTTACGAGATCCAACAGAAAGAGACAATGGAGTAGAAATCGGATTCGTAACCGGGGAGCCAGAAAAACCTACTGAAACATTCTTTAAGCCAGACAAAGGTGAGCCAGGGAGTTTAGAGTGCATAATAGAACTCTTTGCAGCACCAGTATCGAACAGAAAAGGTTCTGACACACCTGATGCAACCACTTCAACATAAGGTCCACTCTGATCTACTGGAACTGAAACAACTCCCTCTCTTTGTCTATGGCTGTCCTAGCAATCATTACCATCCACTTCCTCACCTTCAGCATAATAATCATCCGCATAGTACTGTGCCGTCCTACCAGACGCACCATTCTGCTGATCAAAGCTATTCATAGAGTTCTGTGGAGGCAAAGAACGCGTATTCTGACCACGACCTCTACCTCTAGGAGCTTTTTGAGTACCTCGACCTCTCACACCAGAAGCGCCATTTGTGCACTGTAACAGAACCGGACAACTACTCTTGAAATGGCCCTCTTCTTTGCAATATGCACACTGATTAGGACCTATGGGAAAACGTGGTTGAGAAGACTCGTACCTTTGCGAGTTTCTCTGATATTGCTGATTTTGCTGATTATCGCGCTGATTATTACGGGGCAGATACGCTTGTTGTAGAAGAACTTTAGTCTTCAATTCCTTAGTCTTCTTATCCGCTTTTTCTATCTCATCCTTGTTCCTATTTTCATAGTACTGGGCAGTAGCTAAAATCTGCGCTGACGTGGAAACAGCCCAAGCACTCTCAGAATCCTTCAACCTATTGCACAATTCCGGAAGCAAATTATGAACGAATTTGTCGACGAACAATCTCTGACCACCCTCAGTACTCATGTCCTGACCACTGGGGTCTACAAAGGTCTCTTCGAACTGTGTGAAAAAGTCAGACACAGTTTCGTCTTTCTTCTGCTTGCATGCAGACAACTTGTCCCAATTAATACGCACTTCAGGCATTAGAGTTTTCATATAATTAATAATCCTACCAGGAAGTTCAGCAATTATATCTTCAGGCTTAGCACCACCTACTTGTCTATCATTCGCAGCACTAAGATTATTCCATGTATCCCCTAATTCCTGCGCATGATCCGTATGACGAATCTTACCCCAGATAGGCTGTGGAACAACATTGCCAAACAACATGTCTATGTCTACCAGATTCATGATACATGAACCCGCAGTCTGAGTTAGCTCTTTATAAAACCCTGCTGGATTATTGCGTGGATCAGGCAAAGACTGCTTAAGGGCTAAAACTTCGGCACACTTCCACGGAACATGTAGCCAAACACGCTGAAAGTGTGGCGGAATCGCTGGATGAGCAGCTGCATCGCCAGGTCTCCAAACTGGAGGAACTTCACGCATCGGATATTGACGCGCCTTTCTCCTAACTTATGAATCAGGCTCAAACAATTGGTCAGAAGGAGATGCATTCCATTATGACAACAACGTCCCAACTGCTTTCTCAACTCCGAGACCCACAACAGTCCCTTTCGCAAACTCGGAACGTATACGGTACAATTCAGGTGGAGTTTGACCTACCTCACTATCTTCCCATTGTTCGCGAAGGAACGAACACATCATATCGAAAACGTACCGTTGTTTCGGTGCTTCCCACTGCTGGAAGACATCCATAACACCCTCAAGGTCATAATGCGAAGGATATGTAACCCATTTACGCGCCAAGTTATCTAACACTGTCCTTTCATCAGGACTAGGCAACTGACTACGCAATTGCCTACGCTCGACAACAGGAGACATACCCAATGAACCCAACAGACGAGAAAAGATACTCGCAACTGCATCAGTCATTTTCCGTCGAGCAGAAGGAGAAGGTGACAAAAGAAGAGGAGACGGAGCAGGATGAGACGAAACCAAAGTCGAAACAGGAGAAGTATACAAGACAGGCGTAGGAATAGCAGACGAAGGTGGTAGCAATGGCAGCGTCCCTTGAGAAGGCTGCACCAAAGGAATAGTAGCCAACAGAAGAGGAGCTGGCTGTTGAGGAATCGCAGGTGGTGGCAACTACAACTGGTGGCGGAGGTCCTGTAGCATCCTGCGCATAAGGGGGTGGCAAACTCAATAGATGCGACATTAAAGGATCTTTCACAAGATCTTTCTTCTCGTCTTGCTGTTTAGGTGGCAAAGCTGGGTAGCACTTATCAACCGCTAATTTACGGACCCTAAGCATCTGTTCGCTCTCTTGCTCTTCTTCATTATCCCTAAACTGTATAGCAGCTTGCACCATTGACATACCTCGTTCAAGTATTTTTTTCTTCGCTAACTTAATTTCTTTCTGTTTGGCTTCCTTTCGCCATAAGCGAAAGAGTCAAACATCGCCAGCCGGGCTTTCTTCTTGAACAGTTTAACTTCAAGATTATCTAAAATCTCAGTTTCAAAGCTACCATAACAGGGCCACTGTAGGACACCGTCCTTCCTAGTGTATTTAACCCACATTTCATTATACGCAATGGGGCCCACTCCATGTTTTTACGTAGAGCTCATAGGTTGGAGTTCCAATCGGAGGAACCGGACACGAATCCTCCAATCGGGAATCCCTAGTAAAACCAAAACTAAATTTCTTTCCAAGTCTGCTAAGACCAGGCATCTTCGCTCACTAGTCTAGCTTCAAACTTCAAGGGAAATCTGAAAATGATAGCCTTGTGAAAACACGAGTACCTCGGCTTTGGGGCCTGCAGGTACCAAATCAAAGCGATCCCGAAGGATACCCAAACAAAACTAAGGACTGGGAGACGCTCCACTCATACTTAACTGAAATGTCGATGGCGTCACCAGAAGTCCCGTCTATTGTCTCGCTCTACAAATCGTCTAATGGCTCCAAGACAGGGCTACAGCCAGGGCAGCGGTCCTTCGTAGCCGTCGGAAAGGGGGGAAACTCGCAGCAAAGACTTTCGGACCACGACGACATACAGGGGCCGATGAAGTGGCAGGCCTTCCTCCAGAATTTCCACACGAAGCTCCTCACGATCTTCGGGCGTGGACCGGTACCGCTGAAGTCGCCCCGCGTTGGGAGCCAACTGAAGAACCGGGTTTTAGAACCCAGCGGCGCCAGGGATAACGCCCAATGTCTTCGGATTCCCCTGCCTCGGCAAACAGAGACACAGGACACTTCTTGATGACGTCAAAGACCAAGTTTATTGGCTGCAACCAGGAACAGAGGTCTATGAAGCACAACACGGGTGGTTCGCTAGAGACTGCACAAATTCAATGAGCGGAGCATGGTCTTTTATGCCAAAAATCACATTCCAGGCTAGCAACAATTACGTACAAACTGACCAACAGAAACATGACATTTCAAACGTAGCACATGACGACAATCCCACTTTCCGTTGTCCAGCCCACCAGAAATGACCAAGCACATTCCAATATCCTGTTCGATCAGGCCGGACAAACCCATCATAAAGACCTCAACCCAAATCAGTGATTAAGCCATAAAGGAAGGAACAGAAACAGATTAGAAGCAAGATAGAGGGGTGTGTGCGTGTACCATAAACTCAGCAATGTCCTGCTCTTTGATTTTTATCTGACCAGCTGCTTAACAAGGAACTGGCTCAGCGAGGTCAGCCTCGGGCAAGGGAGTCAGTTCGGCCAGGTCACACAAGAGTCAGCTAAGGTGTACGTGTCCTAAGAACTCGTTCGGCCATAGTCATGGGCCTATGTGAGGGCAACCACACAAAATGGCTGCCGCACACAAAATGGAACCCGAGGGTTCAAACGAAATCCCTGAATACGTAGTGTTCTCATTGATCGATTAAGACGAAAACACTCGTACACACCGCACTCGTGATTTGCGGTTCGCTGATACCAAAATCGTCTATATCCGACGACCTTTATTGAACGGGTTCAGAATCTTCGAACCATGGACCCTCAAACTACGGAACCACAGCTCTTCTCCCCATGGTATATGGATATCCCACCAGCCAGCGTCCAATCAATTTCCACACCCCGGGTCCGGCTATGCATAGGCCCCAGAGTGATGGCTCCTCCGCATCATCCTCCGTCAATGACCCCAACACACCCCCTTGCACGTCCCAGCTCAATGCAGGGATGTTGTCTCTGGTCCCGGGAGGCTACGTTCATACAGTGTCTCACTTTGGAGGGCACACTATTTGAGTTCACTCCCCAGGTCATCCCGCAGGAACTCGGGCACTACACTGGGCCTCCGATGCAAGGGCCCAGAAACAATCCCGCTCCCTCAGTCACATCAGTATCTCTGCTGCCCTCTCCGGTCACTAGGGCTCAGGATCTGCCAGGTGCAGGGAACAAGTGACCCTCTAGATTGTCTCCGATGCCTGATCTGGGCCTGAGAGCTCGCTGCTCTCACTCACCAGCTTGTGGTTGCCTCGAAATGTCTCCTCCAGCAGGGCCCGGCCAAGTCACCATGCCTCAGGCTCAGCTACACCACAGGCCTCTCCCAAGCCCTGTGGTGACTGCTTTGGGACGTATCTGTCCATGTTCCACTCCGGCACTCCTCGCACGCGACCCAGTTTACAACAGGAGGTGTGCCGGGCAGGTAGGGCGGGCCAGCCATCTCACCTCCAGGCACCAGTGGTGCAGGGTGGCCACTAGGACACCTCTCCATGATGCGCTTGTCAAGCCAGGCTCTCAGAATATGGGTCCCGAGCCGGTCTGGTTCTCGCAGACACACATGCAGCGCCGCTGCAGTTACAGCTCCCCGAGCCATGGGAATCACCTCAGGAGTGTCCCTCTGAGGTCAGCTCAACCACCTCAGACCATTGAAGCTGGAATTACATAGATATTAGGCAGATAAGTGGCAGGCTGTTGCAAAGCTCTTTGCTCATGCTTTTACCATCTTCTGTTGGCAAGCTACGCCCCCCTCAAAAGAAATTACTGATGGCATGGTTGACAACATCATCCAATCATTGTGACAATTTGATATACTCTTCTGACACTGAAAGGTACTTAGTGAGCTACAACTAGCGTTTGTACTGCTAATGAGTGCATGATTTTCCAACATGCTTATTCTCCTAATGGTGCATACATATTCACTGAAAAAAAGAGGTTACATTGGAGTTATATATGAGAAAGGTAGTAAGCTTTTAACTTATGTTATAAAACCTTCAGAATTTACTGAAAAAGCACAACTGTATAGAAACCAAAGAACCATGGAAATATACCAGTAATACATAACTGCCATAAATATAACTTGCACTGCCTTACATTTTAGATGTCATCAGTGATGCAATATGTGAGACCATAAACAAAGCATCACAGCAGAATTACTTTTAACCAGTTAATTTCCGTTTTTCAGATTTTTTAATGGTTGTGCTTTTTCAGTGGCTACGTTTTTTAATATAAGCTTTAATCTTACCGCCGTTTTCTTCGTGTATGTCACTTACACTTTGTTTATTTCAGTGAATTTCTACTTTTTTTAAAGTGTAAAGAAATTCCATATTAAAATACATTTGTGTCTAACTCTTCACCTTCGACTATATGCACTGGCTGATCGTGGAAAGACAAATGAAAAAATATATATATTTGAGCCGTCCCCCATAAGGGCCATGTGCCAGGGTACCCTTATCCTGCACCCTATTGCTTTCTTTTCTTTTCTGATGACACGTTACAGCCGCAACATTTTCTTTCATGTTGCTGCCAGCCAGTCCAATCACTTGCTCTGGCAAGACCGTGTGTCCCGTGAGAACAAGCTGTTTGTCAGCAAACAAACCCTGCGTGACCAAACAGATCACCTTAATTTTTGAATTTGTAATCTAGCAGGACTCCCATGACAGTCTCTTGGAATCAACTGTCAATATATCTATACATTTTGAGCATTAACGTCTCAAAATCTATTGAACAACTTTACACCAAATGACGAAAAGCTAACTTTTGGGGTAATAATAATAATAATATCTTTATTTGCGTGATTACGTAAAATCATTGCAACAGTAAAACAACAGCATCAAATTCTCCATGTTAAAAGAACCATAGTTAAAACCTTCTGTTTTTGCAAAAGAGAAGTTTTGACATTAAAAGGGTTAGTTAGAATTAAATAGTCAAAGGCTACAGGGCTAAAGGAACCGAGATTAATGACAATATGCAAAGCCTTCTATATACACATTTTTCTCCCTAAGCAGCACATTCGGGGATAGTGAAGTATGGAATATAACTCCCAACAGCCGAAGCATGCAATGTGCAAAGTCAGCAGTGGGTAAGATGGCTCTCTATAGCACTGGTGCAGTAGTAGCTTGACACTTGGTTGTCTGCTGTGAGAGCCCAACTGGCCAACTATGTACTGATGTTAGTAATGTTTTCCACTTTGGCCATACATTGGACAAGGTGGCAGGCCAACTGAACATTTCCACATATGGATGGGTCCAAACTGGAATGGCACGGTGAGCAGAAAAACAATGGATTTAGGCCCAGATCTCTGTACTGGGGTGAATGTATGACATTGTTCTGCATTCTGTCCATCAATTGTTCTTTTTGCATTGGTCATCCCGAGTGGGACGGGTATGCTCAGACGTGAGTCCCATGCTCTCCATGCCACTGGAGTCAAGCTATCCTGGCTGAAGATGGCTGAGAGCCAGAAACCGGTCCTAGGATGCTTGTTTCCAGTCCAGGGAGGACCTGGCCTGGCAGTTAGAGCTGGACTGTTCCCATTGGGCGCAGGGTCAAGACTGATTTGCATATGGCTGGGTCCAAACTGGAATGGCATGGTGAGCAACAAAACGATGGATTTAGGCCCAGATCTCTGCAATGGGGTAAATGTATGACACTGCTCTGCATTCTGTCCATCAATTGTTCTTTTTGCATTGGTCACCCCGAGTGTGACGGGTATGCTCAGACGTGAGTCATGTGCTCTCCATGACACTGGAGTGGAAGCCCAAAACCGGTCCTAGGATGCTTGTTTCCAGTCCAGGGAAGACCTGGCTGTTCGGGCTGGACTGTTCCCATTGGGCGCAGGGTCGACTGATTTGCACATGGCTTGGTCCAAACAAGAATGGCATGGTGAGCAAAGAAACAATGGATTTAGGCCCAGATCTCTGTACTGGCGTGAATGTATTACATTGTTCTGCATTCTGTCCATCAATTGTTCTTTTTGCATCTCCGCCTTTGAAGCCTGCTTTCACTGCCTTCCTGCATGTTCTTATCCCTTTGATCTTTAGGGCGCATTTTAACAGGATTCTGCATTCCGTTTTTAGTCTCCCGCATACGCACAGTAAATGTATCACACCCTCTTTTGATTCTCCACATAGTTGACAGTGGATTGTTGTCTGTGTTTGTTTCGATGGAGGCAGAGGAGCAGTGAAGAAAGAATGTCCAGATGCAGGTGAAGATATTTTTCCTTTGTCGCTTTTGTAAATCCTGCTCCTAAGGAAGGTTGAGGGGAGGCTTTAGATTAACTCTGAAGGACAACCTTGTGCCCTTTCTTTTAGTACAGCTTTATCCTCCACTAGAGACACCATTTTTACCAATTTATTCTCAGTGTGTTTGAAGCATTTGTAGTGCATAGCTGCCTCCAAAAGAACTAGTAGGCCCAGACAATCTATTGAGTCTTGCAAACTGATCATGGCTGCGCTGTCTTTTTTTTACTTGCGCTCCTTCCAAAGATGTGCATTCAGAGTCCAAGGTTTCGCTCCCTTGATTTTTTGTCAGCATTTGGCGAAGGCATCTTTTAGTGCTATTTGTTGCATCTGCAGGCGAAATCCTAATCTTGTTAGTGCCGGATAAGTATATTTAGGTAGGTTAAATATTATCCTCAAGGCCCTCAGTACTGTGGCATTTAGTTTGCCTGTGTCTCTTCCTCGTAAGCATTCGCTCCCGTAGGTGATTGGATCACCTGGAACAAAGGCGTGAGGCTTGGGCCAGTTGTTTTGAGTTTTTTTGGTTAATTTTTAAAAATCTTTATTGAGCAAAATTGCGCAGCAAGATTACAAGATAACACCATTTCAAAACCTCATATACAGGCATACTATATTCAGCGAGGGTTACCTTGAACATATTACACTTGAAATCAATACAGAGAAGAAATATCATGGGATTACTAGGACAGAAGAATGGACCACGGAAAGAGGCACCTTAGGTGGGGGAGAGAGGCTGAAGGATCGGATGGGAGTGAGAGTGGGAGGCAAGCAACTCATAGACCATCACCGATGGCCGCCGCGGGCAGAGTGCCGCCGGGGAGAGTGGGAGAGGTCGCCAGGCGCCGAGAGTTGTGACTAAGGAGGTAAGACATGAGTGGACCCCATTTGTCATTTGGGCAGGATCTGGCGGGCGTGAGGTCCCAGAATTCGGACAGGAGAGTCTGACAGCGCAATGCATCCTCGAGCCAAAGGGCAACCTGAGGTGCAGGCCTTCAACCCCAGCAAGTGGAGACCCCACACTGCTCAAAGACAAGTAACATGGCAATCAAGCAGTGGGAAGCATATGGGCAAAATTTAACGAAGCCTAAGAGGCAAAGCAGAGGATCGGGCTGGACCGGCAACAAGGTGATCTCAGAAATGGCGGTGCAGACCTCTCGCCAGTATGCGGAGACCTGGGGGCACAGACAGGCGAGGTGGGAGGAGTCAGCGCAGGGGCAGAGCAGCACAGGCATCTATCAGTGGGAATAAGTCCCATCATGTGCAACTGGGCAGGGGTCTGGTAGAGCCTATGTCAATATTTAAAGTGGATAAAGCAGAGACAATATTTTGGAGATAGACGTTTAATCTGATTACAGTAATAGAGCCAGTTAACTTGAGAGATTTCAACTATCAGGTCCTCACCCCATGCCACCCGCGCCCAGTCAGTGGAAATGGAAGATGGCGCCAGTGTGAAGGCATAGATTTTAGTGACTAGATTCCGACGGGAGGGGGACACGTAAAGGAAATTGAGAGTGGCCATCGAGGGAGGGGGCTGGGGAATCAAGGGGTGCAGCTCCCTACAGACGACCTTGAGTTGGTAGTAGAGCAGAGTGTCCTTGGGGCCGGAATCAGCAGCAAGTGAAAAAAAAGTGTCCCCAGGGTAGAGATCTGACACTGTAGGCAGCCCCCAGGGAGTGGCATGTTTAACCATCCCAGAGGTCTGGAGAGGAGGAAAAGCCGGTTGATGTGCAATTGGCAATGTGTTTGCAGACAGCAAATCAGGTCCGAAAAGTTTACAGAGCCCTTCCCAGGCCCACCATAAGGTCCCAACCATATCGATCTCGGTGCGTGGGAGTTTCGCTGGTGCGGTCATGAGCGGCTACGGGGCAGAAAGTTTGGCTTCAACCGTGACATGAGGCTGAAAAGGAGTGGGATGGAGCCAAAAATGAAGAAAAGTGGCCTGGGCACTGAGAGCATAAAGTTTAAAATCTGGGGTACCAAGGCCGCCACGCAACATCAGGAGGGTGAGAATATCCTAGACGATCCTAGGCTGCCGACCGGCCCAGAAGTCGACAGCCTAGAGAAGTAGTATTTTACTTTTGAAGACAGGACTGAATCCCAGGCCGAGGAGGAGATAAAAAAGGAAAGGCCACTCTAGGGTTTTGAAAGCTTTGGTGGCGTCGAGCAGGGCGGCCTCCTTCGGGAGAGCTGGGTTAATTTGATGGAGGACGGAGAAGATGGTCAGGAGATTATGAGAGGTTGCGCGGCCGGGATGATGCTAGACTGCTCCGGGTGGGCAATGAGCGGCATGAGGGGGAGAAGGCGAGAAGCGAGTAGTTAGGCTAAGATTTTATTGTCTGTATTAATTAGTGACAAGGGACAATAGGAATATCGCTGCTCAGGGAGTTTGTCCAGCCTTAGGAGTAAAGTGAGTAAACCCTCGTGGAGGGAGGGGGTAAACTGACCGGTCTCATAGGATTCATTGCACATGGTAGCTAAGTGCGGGACAAGAAGAGGAGCGAAGGACTTATAAAAGGAGACTGATAAGCTGTCCGAACCGGGGGCCTTGCCACCGGACATGCCATTGATTGCGGCTAGTATTTCTTCTTTAGTGAAGGGCTCATCGAGAATCTCCCAGTGAGGGATGCCGAGCCAAAGGAGCTGAAGGGTGTCAACGTATTGATCGAGAAGCTCGTGCGGGGGCACAGATCCGGTTGTGTAGAGTTGTGTATAGAAGGCAGTAAATCACTCTTTGATTTCCTCAGGGGAGATGGTTCTAGCAGGGCCACCATCCTGGAGGGAAGTTATATGGGACGCAGCGCGAGGCGGGCGGAGGAGGATGGTAATGGTTTTATCATGAAAGTGGCCTTCCTACAGAGAAACACAAGTTCTCTGTTGGCCTCATCTGCGAAGTCGGTGTACTTCCCTCGGATATGAGCTAGCGTGTTAGGGTTGGGGTTCTGGGAGTGAGAAGAGTCCAGAGCCGTACTCTCCATTTCCAGTTTATCTAGTGTACCAGGTATAGAGTGTAGAACGCCAAACTGTTTGGAAATGCATTCCCCCTGAATAGAAGCTTTAAAACCCTCCCAGAGAGTGGAGGGCGAGTCGACGGTGCCTTCACTGAGCTCAAAATAATTAGATATTGCAGTTTACATCTCAGCACAGAAAACCGAGTCACGTAGCGCATTGGAGGAAGTAACCAGGAATATGGGCGACAAGGGGATAGAGGGGGATGCAGACAGAGACAAACAGGAGCATGAGCAGAAAGGGTGGGTGCCATATGGTCAATGGAGGTGAAGGTGACAAAAGAAGAGGAGACGGAGCAGGATGAGACGAAACCAAAGTCGAAACAGGAGAAGTATACAAGACAGGCGTAGGAATAGCAGACGAAGGTGGTAGCAATGGCAGCGTCCCTTGAGAAGGCTGCACCAAAGGAATAGTAGCCAACAGAAGAGGAGCTGGCTGTTGAGGAATCGCAGGTGGTGGCAACTACAACTGGTGGCGGAGGTCCTGTAGCATCCTGCGCATAAGGGGGTGGCAAACTCAATAGATGCGACATTAAAGGATCTTTCACAAGATCTTTCTTCTCGTCTTGCTGTTTAGGTGGCAAAGCTGGGTAGCACTTATCAACCGCTAATTTACGGACCCTAAGCATCTGTTCGCTCTCTTGCTCTTCTTCATTATCCCTAAACTGTATAGCAGCTTGCACCATTGAAATACCTCATTCAAGTATTTTTTTCTTCGCTAACTTAATTTCTTTCTGTTTGGCTTCCTTTCGCCATAAGCGAAAGAGTCAAACATCGCCAGCCGGGCTTTCTTCTTGAACAGTTTAACTTCAAGATTATCTAAAATCTCAGTTTCAAAGCTACCATAACAGGGCCACTGTAGGACACCGTCCTTCCTAGTGTATTTAACCCACATTTCATTATACGCAATGGGGCCCACTCCATGTTTTTACGTAGAGCTCATAGGTTGGAGTTCCAATCGGAGGAACCGGACACGAATCCTCCAATCGGGAATCCCTAGTAAAACCAAAACTAAATTTCTTTCCAAGTCTGCTAAGACCAGGCATCTTCGCTCACTAGTCTAGCTTCAAACTTCAAGGGAAATCTGAAAATGATAGCCTTGTGAAAACACGAGTACCTCGGCTTTGGGGCCTGCAGGTACCAAATCAAAGCGATCCCGAAGGATACCCAAACAAAACTAAGGACTGGGAGACGCTCCACTCATACTTAACTGAAATGTCGATGGCGTCACCAGAAGTCCCGTCTATTGTCTCGCTCTACAAATCGTCTAATGGCTCCAAGACAGGGCTACAGCCAGGGCAGCGGTCCTTCGTAGCCGTCGGAAAGGGGGGAAACTCGCAGCAAAGACTTTCGGACCACGACGACATACAGGGGTCGATGAAGTGGCAGGCCTTCCTCCAGAATTTCCACACGAAGCTCCTCACGATCTTCGGGCGTGGACCGGTACCGCTGAAGTCGCCCCGCGTTGGGAGCCAACTGAAGAACCGGGTTTTAGAACCCAGCGGCGCCAGGGATAACGCCCAATGTCTTCGGATTCCCCTGCCTCGGCAAACAGAGACACAGGACACTTCTTGATGACGTCAAAGACCAAGTTTATTGGCTGCAACCAGGAACAGAGGTCTATGAAGCACAACACGGGTGGTTCGCTAGAGACTGCACAAATTCAATGAGCGGAGCATGGTCTTTTATGCCAAAAATCACATTCCAGGCTAGCAACAATTACGTACAAACTGACCAACAGAAACATGACATTTCAAACGTAGCACATGACGACAATCCCACTTTCCGTTGTCCAGCCCACCAGAAATGACCAAGCACATTCCAATATCCTGTTCGATCAGGCCGGACAAACCCATCATAAAGACCTCAACCCAAATCAGTGATTAAGCCATAAAGGAAGGAACAGAAACAGATTAGAAGCAAGATAGAGGGGTGTGTGCGTGTACCATAAACTCAGCAATGTCCTGCTCTTTGATTTTTATCTGACCAGCTGCTTAACAAGGAACTGGCTCAGCGAGGTCAGCCTCGGGCAAGGGAGTCAGTTCGGCCAGGTCACACAAGAGTCAGCTAAGGTGTACGTGTCCTAAGAACTCGTTCGGCCATAGTCATGGGCCTATGTGAGGGCAACCACACAAAATGGCTGCCGCACACAAAATGGAACCCGAGGGTTCAAACGAAATCCCTGAATACGTAGTGTTCTCATTGATCGATTAAGACGAAAACACTCGTACACACCGCACTCGTGATTTGCGGTTCGCTGATACCAAAATCGTCTATATCCGACGACCTTTATTGAACGGGTTCAGAATCTTCGAACCATGGACCCTCAAACTACGGAACCACAGCTCTTCTCCCCATGGTATATGGATATCCCACCAGCCAGCGTCCAATCAATTTCCACACCCCGGGTCCGGCTATGCATAGGCCCCAGAGTGATGGCTCCTCCGCATCATCCTCCATCAATGACCCCAACACACCCCCTTGCACGTCCCAGCTCAATGCAGGGATGTTGTCTCTGGTCCCGGGAGGCTACGTTCATACAGTGTCTCACTTTGGAGGGCACACTATTTGAGTTCACTCCCCAGGTCATCCCGCAGGAACTCGGGCACTACACTGGGCCTCCGATGCAAGGGCCCAGAAACAATCCCGCTCCCTCAGTCACATCAGTATCTCTGCTGCCCTCTCCGGTCACTAGGGCTCAGGATCTGCCAGGTGCAGGGAACAAGTGACCCTCTAGATTGTCTCCGATGCCTGATCTGGGCCTGAGAGCTCGCTGCTCTCACTCACCAGCTTGTGGTTGCCTCGAAATGTCTCCTCCAGCAGGGCCCGGCCAAGTCACCATGCCTCAGGCTCAGCTACACCACAGGCCTCTCCCAAGCCCTGTGGTGACTGCTTTGGGACGTATCTGTCCATGTTCCACTCCGGCACTCCTCGCACGCGACCCAGTTTACAACAGGAGGTGTGCCGGGCAGGTAGGGCGGGCCAGCCATCTCACCTCCAGGCACCAGTGGTGCAGGGTGGCCACTAGGACACCTCTCCATGATGCGCTTGTCAAGCCAGGCTCTCAGAATATGGGTCCCGAGCCGGTCTGGTTCTCGCAGACACACATGCAGCGCCGCTGCAGTTACAGCTCCCCGAGCCATGGGAATCACCTCAGGAGTGTCCCTCTGAGGTCAGCTCAACCACCTCAGACCATTGAAGCTGGAATTACATAGATATTAGGCAGATAAGTGGCAGGCTGTTGCAAAGCTCTTTGCTCATGCTTTTACCATCTTCTGTTGGC
Source organism: Lissotriton vulgaris (assembly GCF_964263255.1). Taxonomy (NCBI): domain Eukaryota; kingdom Metazoa; phylum Chordata; class Amphibia; order Caudata; family Salamandridae; genus Lissotriton; species Lissotriton vulgaris. Next base: position 1,000,512,830 of record NC_141689.1, read on the forward strand.
AAGCTACGCCCCCCTCAAAAGAAATTACTGATGGCATGGTTGACAACATCATCCAATCATTGTGACAATTTGATATACTCTTCTGACACTGAAAGGTACTTAGTGAGCTACAACTAGCGTTTGTACTGCTAATGAGTGCATGATTTTCCAACATGCTTATTCTCCTAATGGTGCATACATATTCACTGAAAAAAAGAGGTTACATTGGAGTTATATATGAGAAAGGTAGTAAGCTTTTAACTTATGTTATAAAACCTTCAGAATTTACTGAAAAAGCACAACTGTATAGAAACCAAAGAACCATGGAAATATACCAGTAATACATAACTGCCATAAATATAACTTGCACTGCCTTACATTTTAGATGTCATCAGTGATGCAATATGTGAGACCATAAACAAAGCATCACAGCAGAATTACTTTTAACCAGTTAATTTCCGTTTTTCAGATTTTTTAATGGTTGTGCTTTTTCAGTGGCTACGTTTTTTAATATAAGCTTTAATCTTACCGCCGTTTTCTTCGTGTATGTCACTTACACTTTGTTTATTTCAGTGAATTTCTACTTTTTTTAAAGTGTAAAGAAATTCCATATTAAAATACATTTGTGTCTAACTCTTCACCTTCGACTATATGCACTGGCTGATCGTGGAAAGACAAATGAAAAAATATATATATTTGAGCCGTCCCCCATAAGGGCCATGTGCCAGGGTACCCTTATCCTGCACCCTATTGCTTTCTTTTCTTTTCTGATGACACGTTACAGCCGCAACATTTTCTTTCATGTTGCTGCCAGCCAGTCCAATCACTTGCTCTGGCAAGACCGTGTGTCCCGTGAGAACAAGCTGTTTGTCAGCAAACAAACCCTGCGTGACCAAACAGATCACCTTAATTTTTGAATTTGTAATCTAGCAGGACTCCCATGACAGTCTCTTGGAATCAACGGTCAATATATCTATACATTTTGAGCATTAACGTCTCAAAATCTATTGAACAACTTTACACCAAATGACGAAAAGCTAACTTTTGGGGTAATAATAATAATAATATCTTTATTTGCGTGATTACGTAAAATCATTGCAACAGTAAAACAACAGCATCAAATTCTCCATGTTAAAAGAACCATAGTTAAAACCTTCTGTTTTTGCAAAAGAGAAGTTTTGACATTAAAAGGGTTAGTTAGAATTAAATAGTCAAAGGCTACAGGGCTAAAGGAACCGAGATTAATGACAATATGCAAAGCCTTCTATATACACATTTTTCTCCCTAAGCAGCACATTCGGGGATAGTGAAGTATGGAATATAACTCCCAACAGCCGAAGCATGCAATGTGCAAAGTCAGCAGTGGGTAAGATGGCTCTCTATAGCACTGGTGCAGTAGTAGCTTGACACTTGGTTGTCTGCTGTGAGAGCCCAACTGGCCAACTATGTACTGATGTTAGTAATGTTTTCCACTTTGGCCATACATTGGACAAGGTGGCAGGCCAACTGAACATTTCCACATATGGATGGGTCCAAACTGGAATGGCACGGTGAGCAGAAAAACAATGGATTTAGGCCCAGATCTCTGTACTGGGGTGAATGTATGACATTGTTCTGCATTCTGTCCATCAATTGTTCTTTTTGCATTGGTCATCCCGAGTGGGACGGGTATGCTCAGACGTGAGTCCCATGCTCTCCATGCCACTGGAGTCAAGCTATCCTGGCTGAAGATGGCTGAGAGCCAGAAACCGGTCCTAGGATGCTTGTTTCCAGTCCAGGGAGGACCTGGCCTGGCAGTTAGAGCTGGACTGTTCCCATTGGGCGCAGGGTCAAGACTGATTTGCATATGGCTGGGTCCAAACTGGAATGGCATGGTGAGCAACAAAACGATGGATTTAGGCCCAGATCTCTGCAATGGGGTAAATGTATGACACTGCTCTGCATTCTGTCCATCAATTGTTCTTTTTGCATTGGTCACCCCGAGTGTGACGGGTATGCTCAGACGTGAGTCATGTGCTCTCCATGACACTGGAGTGGAAGCCCAAAACCGGTCCTAGGATGCTTGTTTCCAGTCCAGGGAAGACCTGGCTGTTCGGGCTGGACTGTTCCCATTGGGCGCAGGGTCGACTGATTTGCACATGGCTTGGTCCAAACAAGAATGGCATGGTGAGCAAAGAAACAATGGATTTAGGCCCAGATCTCTGTACTGGCGTGAATGTATTACATTGTTCTGCATTCTGTCCATCAATTGTTCTTTTTGCATCTCCGCCTTTGAAGCCTGCTTTCACTGCCTTCCTGCATGTTCTTATCCCTTTGATCTTTAGGGCGCATTTTAACAGGATTCTGCATTCCGTTTTTAGTCTCCCGCATACGCACAGTAAATGTATCACACCCTCTTTTGATTCTCCACATAGTTGACAGTGGATTGTTGTCTGTGTTTGTTTCGATGGAGGCAGAGGAGCAGTGAAGAAAGAATGTCCAGATGCAGGTGAAGATATTTTTCCTTTGTCGCTTTTGTAAATCCTGCTCCTAAGGAAGGTTGAGGGGAGGCTTTAGATTAACTCTGAAGGACAACCTTGTGCCCTTTCTTTTAGTACAGCTTTATCCTCCACTAGAGACACCATTTTTACCGTTTTATTCTCAGTGTGTTTGAAGCATTTGTAGTGCATAGCTGCCTCCAAAAGAACTAGTAGGCCCAGACAATCTATTGAGTCTTGCAAACTGATCATGGCTGCGCTGTCTTTTTTTTACTTGCGCTCCTTCCAAAGATGTGCATTCAGAGTCCAAGGTTTCGCTCCCTTGATTTTTTGTCAGCATTTGGCGAAGGCATCTTTTTGTGCTATTTGTTGCATCTGCAGGCGAAATCCTAATCTTGTTAGTGCCGGCTAAGTATATTTAGGTAGGTTAAATATTATCCTCAAGGCCCTCAGTACTGTGGCATTTAGTTTGCCTGTGTCTCTTCCTCGTAAGCATTCGCTCCCGTAGGTGATTGGATCACCTGGAACAAAGGCGTGAGGCTTGGGCCAGTTGTTTTGAGTTTTTTTGGTTGATTTTAAAAAATCTTTATTGAACAAAATTGCGCAGCAAGATTACAAGATAACACCATTTCAAAACCTCATGTACAGGCATACTATATTCAGCAAGGGTTACCTTGAACATATTACACTTGAAATCAATACAGAGAAGAAATATCATGGGATTACTAGGACAGAAGAATGGACCACGGAATGAGGCACCTTAGGTGGGGGAGAGAGGCTGAAGGATCGGATGGGAGTGAGAGTGGAAGGCAAGCAACTCATAGACCTTCACCGATGGCCGCCGCGGGCAGAGTGCCGCCGGGGAGAGTGGGAGAGGTCACCAGGCGCCGAGAGTTGTGACTAAGGAGGTAAGACACGAGTGGACCCTATTTGTCAATCGGGCGGGATCTGGCGGGCGTGAGGTCCCAGAATTCGGACAGGAGACTCTGACAGCACAATGCATCCTCGAGTCAAAGGGCAACCTGAGGTGCAGGCCTTCAACCCCATTAAATGGAGACCCCACACTGCGCAAAGACAAGAACATGGCAATCAAGCAGTGGGAAACATATGGGCAAAATTTAACGAAGCCTAAGAGGCAAAGCAGAGGATCGGGCTGGACCGGCAACGAGGTGATCTCAGAAATGGCGGTGCAGACCTCTCGCCAGTATGCAGAGACCTGGGGGCACAGACAGGCGAGGTGGGAGGAGTCAGTGCAGGGGCGGAGCAGCACAGGCATCTATCAGTGGGAATAAGTCCCATCATGTGCAACTGGGCAGGGGTCTGGTAGAGCCTATGTAAATATTTAAAGTGGATGAGGCAGAGACAATAATTTGGAGATAGACGTGTAATCTGATTACAGTAATAGAGCCAGTTAACTTGAGAGATTTCAACTATCAGGTCCTCACCCCATGCCACCCGCTCCCGGTCAGTGGAAATGGAAGATGCTGCCAGTGTGAAGGCATAGATTTTAGTGACTAGATTCCGACGGGAGGGGGACACGTAAAGGAAATTGAGAGTGGCCATCGAGGGAGGGGGCTGGGGAATCAAGGGGTGCAACTCCCTGCAGACAACCTTGAGTTGGTAGTAGAGCAGAGTGTCCTTGGGGCCGGAATCAGCAGCGAGTGAAAAAAAAGTGTCCCCAAGGTAGAGATCTGACACTGTAGGCAGCCCCCAGGGAGTGGCATGTTTAACCATCCCAGAGGTCTGGAGAGGAGGAAAAGCCGGTTGATGTGCAATTGGCAATGTGTTTGCAGACAGCAAATCAGGGCCGAAAGGTTTACAGAGCCCATCCCAGGCCCACCGTAAGGTCCCAACCGTATCGATCTCGGTGCGTCGGAGTTTCGCTGGTGCGGTCATGAGCGGCTACGGGGCAGAAAGGTCGGCTTCAACCGTGACATGAGGCTGAAAAGGAGTGGAATGGAGCCAAAAATGAAGAAAAGTGGCCTGGGCACTGAGATCATAAAGTTTAAAATCTGGGGCACCAAGGCCGCCACGCGACATCAGGAGAGTGAGAATATCCTAGACGATCCTAGGCTGCCGACCGGCCCAGAAGTCGACAGCCTAGAGAAGTAGTATTTTACTTTTGAAGACAGGACTGAAGCCCAGGCCGAGGAGGAGATAAAAAAGGAAAGGCCACTCTAGGGTTTCGAAAGCTTTGGTGGCGTCGAGCAGGGCGGCCACCTTCGGGAGAGCTGGGTTAATTTGATGGAGGACAGAGAAGATGGTCCGGAGATTATGAGAGGTTGCGCGGCCGGGATGATGCTAGACTGCTCCGGGTGGGCAATGAGCGGCAGGAGGGGGAGAAGGCGAGAAGCGAGTAGTTAGGCTAAGATTTTATTGTCTGTATTAATTAGTGACAAGGGACAATAGGAATATCGCTGCTCAGGGAGTTTGTCCAGCCTTAGGAGTAAAGTGAGTAAAGCCTCATGGAGGGAGGGGGTAAACTGACCGGTCTCATAGGATTCATTGCACATGGTAGCTAAGTGCAAGACAAGAAGAGGAGCGAAGGACTGATAAGCTGTCCGAACCGGGGGACTTGTCACCGGACATGCCATTGATTGCGGCTAGTATTTCTTCTTTAGTGAAGGGCTCATCGAGGATCTCCCAGTGAGGGATGCTGAGCCAAAGGAGCTGAAGGGTGTCAAAGTATTGATCGAGAACCTTGTGCGGGGGCACAGATCCGGTTGTGTAGAGTTGTGTATAGAAGGTAGTAAATCACACTTTGATTTCCTCAGGGGAGATGGTTCTAGCAGGGCCACCATCCTGGAGGGAAGTTATATAGGACGCAGCGCGAGGCGGGTGGAGGAGGATGGTAATGGTTTTATCATGAAAGTGGCCTTCCTACAGAGAAACACAAGTTCTCTGTTGGCCTCATCTGCGAAGTCGGTGTGCTTCCCTCGGATATGAGCTAGCGTGTTAGGGTTGGGGTTCTGGGAGTGAGAAGAGTCCAGAGCCGTACTCTCCATTTCCAGTTTATCTAGTGTACCAGGTATAGAGTGTAGAACGCCAAACTGTTTGGAAATGCATTCCCCCTGAATAGAAGCTTTAAAACCCTCCCAGAGAGTGGAGGGCGAGTCGACGGTGCCTTCACTGAGCTCAAAATAATTAGAGATTGCAGTTTAGTTCAGATCTCAGCACAGAAAACCGAGTCACATAGCGCATTGGAGGAAGTCACCAGGAATATGGGCGACAAGGGGATAGAGGGGGATGCAGACAGAGACAAACAGGAGCATGAGCTGATAGGGTGGGTGCCATATGGTCAATGGAGGTGAGCCACGCGAGGACATCCGGGGTGGGGATCCAGAGGTCCAGGTGACACCAGCAGCCCTAGAAGTCAGTGACACAAGTGCCCTCACGTGCCTCAGGGTGAGTGTGATGCCACGCGTCATACAGGGAGTTTTCAGTGAGAATGGAACTTAGGAGTGTAGCTGCGTGCAGGTGGGAAGCATAGGGGCCGGAATGAGCTAGCATGGCAGACAGTGTTACATTAAAATCACCTCCCCAGAGAAGTGCAGCAGGGCCCAGGGACGAAATATGGTGCCAGACTTGCGCGAAGTATTCAGAGTCATCACTATTGGGACCGTACAGCACAGTGAGCATCAGCGGCTGGACCTGAATGGTACCATGAAGGAGCACAAAACACCTCCCAGGTTCGATGATACCTGGGACATCTGCCATGGAAGCCCTCTGCGTAGTAGGATGGATGCCCCCAGGAATAATTAGAGTAGAAGGAGGAGTGTATTTCACTCCAGTGCCTAGAAAGACGTCCATGGTGCCTTGTCAAGGAAAAAAGTGTTGATGGAAGTGGTAAGTTAGGAAGGAACATCATGCGGAAGCATGAAGCTGGGCCTTAAGTAGCAGAATAAGAAAAAAACACAGTGCATTAATGTTAGAAGCACAATAAAAGAACACAGCCAAGAACACAACCAATGTCTCATAAGGAGGCTTCAGCCCCAACAGCATGATGCCCCCAGTAGGGAAATGGGCAACAAAGGTACATTGAGGATACATTACAGTGAACCGGAAGGGAGCAGCGGAAGAACCTGCACTAATGGAATGACGCGTCATGGTATGACCAGATGGAAGAGCATGTATCAGAATAAACAATATGACCTCAGAGGGAGGCCACAAAGCCCAGGATCCCCCACCCAACCACCCTCACCACCCCCTAATCAGGCTGAGAGACCACCCACACCTACCCAGGGAACCCACAACTTGGAAGGGGTAAGTCTATGTCCAAGGAAGGAATCATCCCATGAAGGCATGGCGTCGCTCAGCATACACCCCTGCTGAGGAGGCCAAGCCATATGTAGTAACAGACAGCAGAATGAAGTACACCAAAGGAACAGGGGCACCAAGCCAGAGGCATAGCTGTGGTAAAAAGGAGCCCTGTAAAAAAACGAAAGGCAAAGTGGGCCAAGACAAAACAGGAGATCGAACAACATGAAGGAGAACCAGCAGAAAAGTTAATGATTCTCTACAGTGCAGTCATTGTCACTTAAGTTGCAGTCGGCAGTAGCTTTAGATTTAGCTGGAGAGGAGCGATGTGTCCTGTCGAGTTTCTTTGCAAAGGCCAAAGCGTCCTTGGGATCTGGGAAAACGAGCCTTGCCTGACTCGTAGTTTAGCAGGATATGCCAAGGAGTAGGAAACTTCATGCTTTTGGAGTATTCTTTCACAGGGAGGAACTCGTGGCGAGCGGCCTGCAGCGCCATGGTGTAGTCGGGGTAAAACGACAAGGAGTTGCCCTGATGACGGATCTCGCCCATCTCCCTGGCCACTCAAAGAATTGTATCTCGGTCCCCGTAATTAAGGATTTTGGCGATGATTGTGCGGGCCGGCAGGTCTGGGCAGGGGTGAGGGCTGAGGGAGCGATGGGCACGCTCAATGATGAAGACCGAAGGAAGGACCTCAACAAAAAGCGTTCGGATGAGTTGTTCAACAAAGTCTTCCATACGCGCAATATTGGTGGATTCTGGCACGCCCGTGATGCGGAGGTTGCTCCGACAGGAGCGCGCCTTCAAATCCTAGTTTTTATTCCGAATCAGCTCCAATATCTTATCCATTTGAAGAAGCTTTGACGATCCTGAGTGGCGGCATCTTCAGCATCGGAGACCCTTGTTTCGACATGCAGCAGGCGAGCATCTTGAGAGTCCACACGGGCCTTGACCGTGTCCAGATGGGATGACAGCTGTTCAAGCTGGGCCGGAATACCCGTGACTGCGGATTTGACTTCTAGCATGATGGACTTGATATTGCCCTCTCGCATTGAGGCCATCTCCGTGGGGGCAATTGAGTCACCCCATCAGTGACCACGCCATCCTGGCGCGCCTGTCAGCTCTGGTCAAAGGCAATCTTTGGCTGTTTGGAGTTGGTCTTCCCCATGGCCAGACGGAAGCAGGTGAGGGAAGCAGCCAATTAGTAGGAGGGGCCGCAGCTCAAAGGCAAGACGACAGCACCCTCAGGTGTGGGGGAAATGTCCAGGTGGAAGACGGGTGTATCAGGCGGGCAGGGCGAGGTGGCAGTGGTGCAGGCCTTCATTAAGCAAGCGACAGCCAGGCCAGATGTGGGGTGCGGCAGGGAAGTTGTAGGCAGTGCACCTCTTAATGACAAGATGCCGTGGGTACCCCAGCCTGTCCGCGGGTCCCAGCACAGGAGTGGCAAGGAGGGTGGCATGGTAGCATAACTGGGCTGGTGAGGAGGTACAGAAAGTTTGGGGAGATGGGTGCGTCTAGTGAATAATGGTCTTGACGGTGGCAGTCCGGTCACAGATTCCGCAGAGGGTGGCATAGCCACTGGGTTAGTAGCAGCGGGGAAGCAAAGGGGGCGCGCGGCCTCCGAAGCGGGCTTAGTGTAGAGAGACCAGCGAGTGCAGGCACTACGGAAATACCTCAATAGCCGTGATGGAAAATAGACCAGTGGAATGGCACGCACAACCCCAACCCCGCCGCAGTAGCTCCCGCAGCAGCAGTGCTCATCCGGGCCAGCGGTGGACGAGCAGCAGGGGGGCCCCCAGATAGCCACCACAGGAGAAGTGTGAGTTGCAGATGGCTGCCGAGGTCACCCCCAGGTAGCCGATGGTCTCGGAGCCCACCAGGACAGCGCCAGGTTCAACAGGATGGCCACGGTGGATGCCAAGCACGGCCTCCGGCTCAAGCAGGCAGCGAGGGCTGGGCACCAGTCAGGGTAGCGGCTGCGAAAGGTCGGCCGCAGGGTGGAGGTAGCAGGTGGGCAGCTGGGAGGCCGGATCCCAGGATGGGTAGAGATGTCCCTGGCAGTCCAAGTGAAGTGCTGTAGGGAGCCAGGGGCTGCAACAAAAAAAGGCACAGGCAGCAGGGAGTCGCAGGTTGGACCACCCACTTCACCAGGCCCGGTGGAGGTGAACCCTCACAGTGGGCACCAGTAGCAGGAAAATGGCACCCACGCAATGAGGAAGCCCGGGCCGGACGGTGCGGCTTGCACGCCCCCAATCCCGCTGCAAGCCCCCGTGGTCAGGAAGCTAAACCAGTCCACAGGCCAAAGTCTTGGGCGCAGGAGGCTGCAATCAAGGAGGAGCAGGTGGGCCAGGCTGCTCCAGCAGAGGGGCCGGGACTCGAGGCTTAGGCCTGGCAGCAGAACATGGCTCAGCAGCGGCATAGGAGGCAAGGACTTGAAGCAGGCGGAGCCCTAGGACAAGGCAGATCAGGATGGCATGGCATCAGGTAGGTACGATGGGGAAGTCTGGAGGATATCTTTTCGATAATCGGCTTGGCCGGCAGAGCCCACTTAAACTGCGGCCATCTTGCAGCCGGATAAGCCACTCCCTTCCCAGTTGTTTTGAGTTTGACATTTTTAATACAAAAGCTGTTGCATTACCTCTTCTTACTATTGCTTCTTTTTCTGCCAAAAACGTACATTTGATATCTATTATAACGCCCCAGTATTTGTACTCTGCAACGTTTTCCAGCAGGAGTCCTCCCATTTGCAAGCAATATCTGTGTACATAATTTTTTTTGTTTAACCGCATCACTTTAGATTTTTCTAGGTTTATACTTAATCAGTTGGCAACAGAAAAATGATGCGTGGTCTCTAGTAAGAGTTGAAGACCTACCGGGGTGCGGCTGATCGTTGGCGTAAAGTAAGTTTGAAAGGGTAAGTGCTTTCATCTTTGGGGCATGGGGGTCGCATTTGTCCAACTCAGTCAAGAGTTCTGACATAAAAAGATTAAACAAGGTCGGGCCAGAACACAGCCTTGTTTCAGCCTCTAAGTCATTGGTATCTTTCTGGCTAGATGGTCGCCAGTTCCCAACTTTATTTGGACCAAGGTATCGGAAAGTAGGAGGATCAGCTGAGTCATGAGAACAGGTGGGATTTTTCTTTGGAAAAATGTGTCCCATAATTTCTTCCTGTCAACGTTATCAAAGGCAGATGAATAATCAATGAAGCAAATAAAATGTGGCAGGTTGGCCTCTTTAACCACATCTATCAGAAGTGATAAGGCAAGTATGTTCGTTGCTGTTCCCGTGGATTTGCGAAAACCCGTTGGATTGAGGGGGATTATTGCCATTTTGGTCACCTAGTCTGTGAGTTCTTCCAATAAAAGACCGGCATAGTATTTGGCATCATTGTCTATTAGGTGACCATCCTATAGTTCTTTGCATCATTCTTTTTGCCTTTCTTGTGAATTCGGGAAATGATTGACCCCTTCCAAGAATCTGGTATTCTTTCCACTTCAAAAATCAGTTTGAAAAGTGGTAGTAATGCTGGCCCCCAATAGTCCGGGTCTTGCTTGTACAAGATCGGGAGGATGCTGTTGGATACTGTTGACCTCTCAGCCCTGCCTTTCGCTATCCTGTTGGTAATCTGTTTGCCCGAGGTGCAAAACAGGCAATTGCCAAATGTTTGTCGGAATTGGATAAGTTGTTCCCAGGCATGTGTCCAGAACTCTGCTGTTTGTGCATGGTATTGGCTGGTTCTGAGTTGAAGTGATGCCGGAGTTAGTTGGTCCAGGCCTCATCCTTCAAATGTGAATTGATTCTTGCTGTGCTTGGATTCTGTAGGCTAATTAATGTGCGCCAGAATATTACACCGTTATTTGTTTTTGTTTCATGCAGAAGTTTGACCCACAGCTTATCTTCTGTTTCCCTTTTTAAATACCAGATGAGTCACTTCTTGCTTACTTTTAACTCCCTTAGTTGATTTTGAATGCCTTTGTCTGTGCCTGTTTGGTTGAGCTTCCATCAATCAATCAATCATTACATTTATAGAGCGCTACTCACCCGTGAGGGTCTCAAGGCGCTGAAGGGAGGGGGGGTGTCGCTACTGCTCGAATAATGTAAATGTAAATGTGGGATACTTGTAAAGCGCACTGTTACTCTACCCGAGTGTCCTGGCGCTGTAGACCACTGGGGAACCCGTCCTGGTTTTCCCTGTGAGGTGGTCCCTTACTGGGTATCTCCAGGGTGAAACCAGGCATCCCCGGCGTCTGAGGGGGGCCCTTGTGGAAATGAGGTAAGCTTAATGCCCAGAGTTGCTGAGTGTGTTCTCTGGTTAGAGTAGGCACTGAGGCGAGAATTATCGAGTCTGTTGACCCTGGTCCAAGACCCTGCCGCGTCGGGAATTGAACCCTGGTCCCGGGCTGTTCTCTGCTTACAGGTCTGCCGCCTCTAACCAGTGAGCCACACCACTCCACAGCCAGGTCTTGAGGTGTTTTGTGAAGGTAAGATGGTCCTGGGTCAGTCGTAGGTGCGCGGGGAGGGAGTTACATCTTTTGGCTGCCAGGTAGGAGAAGGATCTTCCTCTGGTGGTGGTTCTGCGAATTCGTGGGATGGTGGCGAGGGCGAGGCTGGCGGAGCGGAGCTGGCGGGTGGGGATGTAGAACGAGAGGCGATTGTTTAGGTATTCAGGGCCATTGTCGTGTAGCGCTTTGTGTGCGTGGGTGAGGAGCCTGAACATTATCCTCTTGCAGACGGGGACCCAGTGCAGGTTTCTCAGGTGGGGGAATATGTGGCTGTGGCGAGGGATGTCGGGGATGAGTCGTGCGGAGGCGTTCTGTATGCGTTAAAGTCGTGTCTGAAGTTTGGCTGTGATTCCTGCGTATAGGGCATTTCCGTAGTCCAGTCGGCTGGTGACGAGGGCCTGGGTGACGATTTTTCTGGTTTCGGGTACTCCGCAGATGATCTCGGTAGCCGCTGAGTGGAAGGGAGGTAGGCGGACTCTCTGGGTTCTGTCGGATAGGAACGAGGTGATCCAGTCCAGGGCTTTTCCTTGGATCCCAGTGTTGAGGAGGCGGGTTGTTAGGGTGCGGTGGCATACAGTGTCAAAGGCTGCAGAGAGGTCTAGGAGGATGAGGGTGGTTGTTTCTCCGTTGTCCATCAGGGTCCTGATGTCATCGGTGGCTGCGATGAGGGCGGTCTCAGTGCTGTGGTTGGCTCGAAATCCGGACTGGGACGGGTCGAGCGAGTTGTTTGCCTCGAGGAAAGCAGTCAGCTGTTTATTGACGGTCTTCTCGATGACTTTAGCTGGGAAGGGGAGGAGAGAGATGGGGCGGAAGGTCTTGAGATCTTTGGGGTTCGCTGTGGGTTTCTTCAGAAGGGCATTGATTTCTGCGTGCTTCCAGCTCTCATGGAAGGTGGCTGACGTGAGGGAGTTGTTTATGACGTTCCGGAGGTGGGGTGCGAAGATGATGGCGGCTTTGTTGAAGATATGATGGGGGCAAGGGTCAGAGGGGGAGCCAGAGTGGATGGTGTTCATGACTTGGGTGGTGTCATCCGTGCTGATGGGGGTCCAGGCGCTGAGGGTGGTGGTAGGGGTCGATGCTTCGGTGGCTGGAGGCGTGTCTGGGATCCGAAGTTGTCGTGTATATCTGCGATCTTGCGGTGAAAGAACGTGGCTAGTGAGTTACTGGGGTCTTGCGATGGGGTGATGTCGTTGTTGCTGGCGCTGGGTTTGGAGAGCTCTTTGACGATGCTGAAGAGTTCCTTGCTGTTGTGGGTATTGTTGTCTAGCCGCTCTTTGAACGATGCCCTTTTGGTGGTGCGGATCAGCTGGTGGTGTTCCTGGGTGGCATTCTTGAGGGCTGTCAGGTTTTCTGTTGTCCGGTCGTGGCACCAGGTTTTTTCAAGGGTTTGGCAGGATTTCTTTGAGTCTGTGAACCATGAGGTTTTCCTGTTGTTGGTCTTGCCTGGGGGGTTCTTCAGTGGAGCGAGGTCGTTGGCGCAGTTGGTGATCCACTGTGCGAGGTTGTGGGCTGCGTCGTTGGTGTCAGCGGTGTCGGCTGGCGGGTTCTGGCTTTGTGGTGAGAGGAGCTGGTCTGTGGTGATTTTGCTCCAGCTTCTAAGGGGGATTTGTTGCGTGCGGTGGTGTGATGTATTCTTTTTGAAGATGAAGTGAATGCATCTGTGGTTGGTCCAGTGTAGTCCGGTGGGGTGGCTGAAGGAGACTTGGTTGCTGGCGGAGAAGATGGGGTTGAGCGTGTTGCCAGCGAGGTGGGTGGGGGTGTTCACCAGTTGTTTGAGTCCGAGGTTGGCGATGTTGTCGAGCAGGGTGGTGGTGATGTTGTCGTTGTTTTTCTCCAGGTGGAAGTTCAGGTCCCCTAGGAGGATGTATTCTGGAGAGGCCAGGGCATGTGGGCTGATGAAGTCGGCGATGGTTTCACTGAATTTTGTGCTCGGGCCGGTGGGTCTGTAGATGAGCGTTCCTCTGAGGGTGGTCTTGGGGTTGATGTGAATCTGGAAGTGTAGGTGTTCGGCGGTGGAGAGTGTGTCTTCGGTGTTGGTTGAGAAGTTGATGGTGTCCCTGTATATGATGGCGATTCCTCCTCCGGTTTGGTTGATGCGGTCCTTCTGGTTGATCTTGAATCTGTCCGGGATGGGTATGGCGATGTCAGGGGCCGAGGAAGTGTTCATCCATGTCTCTCTGAGGAAGGCGATGTCTGGTGCTGTTGTGTTGAGGAGGTCCCAGTGTTCTACGGCATGCTTGTGGACGGAGCGTGTGTTGAGGAGGATGCAGTTGAGGTGGTTGTTGTTGGTGTTAGGTCCGGTGGGTGGTCTGCAGGTTTGGAGGCAGGTGAATTTGCAGGCTTGACAGGTGAAGAGTCCCTGGGTTCGTTTCGGGGTCGCTCTGTAGCAGGCGGGTTGTCGTCCGGTGTTGAGTGCTTTGAGGGTGGAGGAGTCGTATCTCAGTCGAGTTCCCTGATCTATTTAGTGCTTTCTTGAGATGCTGTTAGAAAAGAAAACATGCTTTAGCATTGTTTATTGAAGTTAGCATTCGCTGCACCATTTTATGGATGGACGCCATTTTAAATCATAATCAAAACTATTCCTTTGCAGTTTCTGAGAAACAGCCTTCTGTAGGTTATGTTTCTTCAGCGCTGAGTTCTGCTACACTAATGCATACACTGTTCTTATTAGCGTATACCTTTCTTGTTAGATGTAGGCCTTCTCTCACTTGTCTAGCTGTGGGCACAGGCAGAATGACCTTGAATAGCAGATCATTTGTGTCCGGCCTCATCATCGAAACTTGCTCCTTTTGCTGAAATCAATTCTCCTTCTTAGGGATCCCACTGATACTTGGTCCTTTTATACCAACAAAGAAGAAATTGGCACAGAAGCTGAAATATAAAAGAACATCTGGATTAACCTCAAATGAGTGAGACTATGTCACACATAAGCCTTAGCAACTGAATGAGGCAGTCTGAGGAGTACAGAAAACTGGGGCTTTATATATGCTTAGGGTTACATAGTAAGCATAAATGCAAGGGGCAGTCCTGGGTCATGTAAGCATGCAAAATGACTAAGTTGGTCATAAAAAGACCTGCTTGCTCAACAAAGTGGGAGGAGAGTTACTTCTCCATACAGCAGCACAAATAGCCTGACAGTTATACTAGAGAAGCAGGAGCATTCTACTAGCTAGGCCCTTCTGGGCATGTGCGAAGGTGGAAGATGGTAAGTATAGTAATTGTCTCTACAGATTACAAGAGCAGTTAACACTGAGGGAGGACAGAGCACATGGCAAGCACATGGCAAACAAAATGGCTGCCAGAAATACAAAATGGCTTTCACAAAACGGATAAGATAACTTCTAAATACAAGATTGCTTCAGCTAAATGCTAACCCATTGCTGTCAATTTACGACACTTTGTAACTCACTTTCCAGCTGCATCTGCTTTAAAAATTCCATGGTGGGCGTACTTTCATTGTTTGTGAAGTGTACATAATGTATTGTTATGCTTATTGATGTCAGTCCCTCTGCAGCACTCCTAAGCGACTGGGCAGACTGGGCCCCACTCTGAGTGTATTTGAATAAACAAGTATTGGTTTGTATTCTCTACTGTCTGACCGACTCTTCATTTAGTATGGAAGGGGTTCGTGAGTGACCCGGGTGGGGTCCGGGGGGGTTCGTGAGTGACCCGGGTGACCCTATTTGGACGATTTCCATCAGTTGGCGCCCAAACAGGAACTCCTTCGGGTGAGTGACCCATCCCCTTCCGTCGACAGGGGGGGGGGGGCGAGGCCGAGGTCACCGTCTGGTCTGATGGACAGATCAGGGATCCTTTCACAAAGTGTTCCTGGTACTTGCAGCTGCCCCTTCTGTCCTGCCGGATGGTGCCTCGCCCAGTGGTCATCCCGACTGGAGTCCTGAGTGAACCCTGGGATCTGACCACTTGATCTGGAAAGTCGACAGTGGAGAATGAATTTGCTTGACCTGCATATATCAGGTGAGTTTATTTTCATTCTTTGTGGATTTGGTACCATTTTGGTTTGTATTTGGTACGGTCTAAGGACTGCCTTTTGGATAAAACCAATTGCAATTGTTTTGTTAGGCATAAAATAATAAACTTGTTTTCTTTTCAGAATGCCTAGTGTAAGTAAGATATTTTTCATTGTGTTGTCATTGTTGTTCTACTGATGTTCGATTGGAAGAAAGTTAGCTGGCATCTCCAGAAGGCACTCAGAATTTTGATATGTATGTGAAGCATGGTCTTGGCCCTATTATTTTTAGTTCTTTATAGCCCAAATATACGTGGGACAATGCCGCGTTGCAGTGGCGGCTGACAGGCACTTCCGATGAACAAGAGATAGAGTATTTACAAGAACAGTTGTTTAAGAGAAGAAGTAGGCCGTCTATGTTTGATTCTCTTAGGACATGGTAGAAAGCAGCTAGACAGAAGCGATTGAAGGCAGAGAAGGAAGCTCGGCAGGGGAGAATACAGACACAGACTCAGAAAGCGGTTGCATATGACAAGGAGAAGCAGGAAAAAAGGTGTTGAATGTGCAGATAGAAGGTTCCAATTACAAATTGATTAATCATATGTTTTTCAGGAAGAAGATTATGTTTTTGTGGAAGAATTGCTAGATATATTCTTTCTCCTGCGACACAACCATCAGTGACATTAGTGGCTGTTACTTCTGTTGCTTCTCCTAGTATGGTTTTTTATTCTCCGACATTAGTAAGTAGTAGGACACTGGTACATGGATTTGAGGATAGAGACTCGACAAAATTTATGGAACGCATGGGACCATTAGTGCGATCTGATGTGGTAGATGATGAGAAGCAGGTAATAGCTAGCCAGGCTGCACAGTTGGCCTGTAATCATATTTATAGTGTAGTGGATGTTTGGGCGACTATGAAAGATTTTGAGCCCTTTATACAGCATCATGCCCTTGAACACATGTGCACAACAATAATCGGCAACAGTACTTCGAGGCGAAGGCGCCCCAAATCTTTTATGACATTAGAGATCGGGTGTATATTAGTAAATTGGGGACAGGACAGGCTTTTTTCTAATATTGCAACAATAATAGCTTACAGGGTAAGGCTGCATGAGAAAAGTCCAAGGTCAGTGTCTCAATTTGTGATGAGGGAGGTACATCCTATGTATCACCCAGATATATCGGAATTTACAGATGACTGTGGTAATATTACAAGTGAGAGGGAGGCGGCTCATTTTCAGGAACATTGGGTTTACTCTCTGTGGAAAAAAAGTAAAGTTTTGTCTCTTAAAACTCATTTGCCTGACCCTAGGAAAATTCCTACTGCATATTATGAGGAATAGACTGAAGCTGCCTCATCTACAGAAATGATTCTTGCTGATATTGAAATGTTTTTTGGACTGCTGGTTCCGGTTGATATTTGGAGGCAGGTACACACTCAAGATCATGTTGCGGAGTTGGAAGGTACATGGAACCAAATTAAAGCATGGGTTCAGGAAAAGAAGTCAGGAGACTGACCCCGAGCTGAGATACTTGCTTCGCCTGGTCGGCTTTATTACATATATGCATTCTCTTACTCCGTCGAAAAAAGTACATTGGGTTAAATTGTCGGCTTGTAGACAAAAGAAAGATGAGTGTGTGTCTGATTTCTTCACTCGGTTTGTAGATTTGTTTTTGGATTGCAGTGGGCAGGATTTGTCTATTGAGGGAGGTGTTTGGGTGTTTGTTAATAGATTTGTTTCCAATCTTCTTCCTGAAATAGCGACTTGATTGCAAAAATCTGAAAGCACCTGGCCCACCTCTTCCCCTCCTGTTATTTTGAATATGGCACAGTATTATGAACATGAAAATAATGAGGAAAGGGACAGGACGGAGGAAAAGCATAAGGATTTGAAGACAAAGGCATTGTTGTAGCAGGCTTTTAGAGGGAACTGCTGAATACGTGATGGTCCTGTCTAACAGCTTCAATGCACTAGTAGGCAGCCAAATACTACGCCTTTGGGGCCAAATCAGTGTGTGTACTGTAAGGGGGAGGGAAATTGGCGTAACAAGTGTCCAGTCCTTTTGCAGAAGGTGGCGGTCCCTAGAGGATGAGGTACTTGAGGACAAGATTCTTGTGGATGGGGTCGTGGAGCTAGTGGGGCTGATAGAGTTCAGAATTCTGCTGCCTCCCAGGGTCGTTCTGATATCAATTATTTTGATGACCCTTGTGAGGGACAGTACTATCATGATGATTATGATATGGAGGAAGTGACAGGAATGTCTTATAGCTAGGGCAGCCAGGGACAGAGTGGGGGACCAATTCCTATACCGGGAGACCAGAGTGGCCCTTTTGTAACAGCTGAACTGCATGGTTTGACTGAGGAATTTCTGGTGGACACAGAGCAGCAGAAAGCTCTGTTTTTCTAAATATGGTCCCTAGGCGGCTCTGTCTGGCCATAATAATGTTTTGGTAGGTATTTCTGGTGTACCGGTTGTAAGCCCCATTTCAAAACTGCTTGCATTGGCTATTGGTCATTTTAATGTGGATTCACAATTCTTACTGACATCTAATTGTGATGAACATTTGATGGGTTTGGATTTGTTGAAGAAATTGCATGCTTCAATTTTTCGTTCCCCGCTAGGTGTCTATATGACAATGGGTCCAGATGTAGTGCGAGCTAAACAGTTTTTTAAATTTTTATTTATTTACATTTTATTTATTGGCATTTTATAGGGGTGGGTGAAATTTGCGTAGTCGTGCTATGCAAAGGTCAGCAAAACGGCAAAAAAATTCCACAAACATGCGGAATTCCACGAGCTCGCGGAATACATTTTTGTGATAGGAGCATCGTGCCAGAATGAATCCTGCCCAGCATATATTTATCCAAGAAGATGCCACTGTTTTGTGCAATACCTCTACTCAACTGGAGTACTACTGGCTAATCAGTAAGTGCTACCTCATTGGGTAAATGTATAGTGCCTTTCCTACACTACAGATGCGGGCCAGAAAAGCTGTCTCCAGAGACCATGTGTGTCTGTAACTTTGCCACCACGCCGAAAGACGCTGGCGTCCCTTGAGTGAGCTGTCCAGCATAGTGGGGAAAGGGCGGGAAGACGTTACATACCGCTAGTGTGTGTGGGGCGCGGCTTCTATGTGAGTCCACATGCCTCTTGTTTATAAAGGGTCAGAGACTGATCAGAGCAGCAGATAAGGAGAAAGACTCTCCTGGTCATCACAGGAACTACATGGGGATTGCGCTTGAGAAACTCATGGATGCAAAGACCTCCATCAAGGATTACAGCAAATTGTTGATGGTAGATATGGGGAGAAAGCACACCTGCCCAGCCCCACCATGCTCACCAAGTTTTTGTGCTGATTAATGTGTTACTGAATTTGAGCTTCAACTCGGCCTGGGCACCTGCTTTATTTACATATGTAAGTGCTTCCTGTTGAGGTTTAATTATTGTGTCAGGAGCATCGTGCCAGAATGAATCCTGCCTTGCATATTTATTCATCCAAGAAGATGCCACCGTTTTATGCAATACCTCTACTCACCATGGTCACGAATTCCGCTACGCCGCGGATCGCGGAATTGCCGAAATTTCATAATTTCCAGGAGCAGAGCAAAATTTACCGCCCACACTTAGCATTTTCCACAAAATTACAAACAGTGGCATTTCTCAAGCAATGTCAGGTTACATACAAATCTATCGAATAGCTTTTGGGAAGTTGCAACTTATGTGACATGCCAGTATTACTCCTCTTCCAGTGTCACTAGGCATGGTACATGTCTAAATGTATTTCATTATCTGCACAATTATACATCTAGTCATAATAAAACAGGGAATAGTGTGTATACATGGTTGTCTTGTGCATCTCATAATCAATGCTCCTCTAATTTTTTTCCTCTGATGCGGCGTAGTAACTAAGGCTATGTGCGCTGGGAACAAGACCGCACGTGAGGGTGCCGCACCAAATATCACTCCAAATCTTTGCTTAAAAAAGTGAAAAGAGAGTGCATTTCCACACATGTAGCACCATATGAAGTGTCTTCAGGCAGATTTATAATTTAGATATGCATGGAATGACGTGAATTGGTTACACAGGCAAGTACACTTTGGGTTTAGAAAAGCACAGGTCTACACTGGTGGTATCATAATAAGATTTTACTAAAGATCCTCAACTCGATCACTGTGCATAAGGTGGGGAATGTTGGGAGCCCATGCAAGATCACATATATATACAATTACATAACATATTTACAATTTGATATGCAAGCTACAGAGCAATGTCTGGATATCCTGTCAGAGATAGTTTGTCACCAGTCCAAAAATGAGCCCCCTACAGCAAGTCGTAGTAACAACTTCTGGGTTAAAGTAACTTGTGGTAAAGTCGCAGTCAGGGTAGTGAATGCTTTGCAAAGGCTGGGCGTTGTTGAGATTGTGAGGTAAAGGAGGTTTCCCGTGATTAATATTTCTGGTGGAGAGAGTTATTTGTCTAGATGCAGTTTTGGCTCATCAAAAAGTAGTACAGAGGGTTAATATGCCTGTTACAAAAATATGTACCAGACACATAACAGAACTGTATTTTATGTGGATAGCTCAGTAGGCTACTGAGGAGCAAGGTCATCCATAATGTTGGAGATGATCGAGTTGTAAAGTAACTGAACCTCAACCAAGTCATCTTGGGAGGAGAGGGCAGATTTACAGTGGGGTGCTAGTACATTTATAGATCTGAGGTCCCTTTTCCAGATCTTTGATTTCATTGGTTGGGCCTTTCTCATATACACCTCACTGTTAATATAGAAGAGGATGCAGTGGTGGTCAGAACAATTGCAAGGGGAAATGGTATCCAATGTGATGGTCTGCCCTTTGGAGATGATGAGATCTAGAACTTCTCCTTTATTATGAGTTGGTTGGTCACAATGCTGGTAACGTTCTTTATCATTTAAGAATGATTTAAGGCATGTCACATCATGGTCGTTGAGGTTAGACCATTGAAGGTTGAAATCACGAGGAAGATTTGGGACAATCCAGTCGACATTGCCAGAGATGATTTCCATAAGTTGCTCGATGAAGGGGGATTGTCTCCTGGAGGGTGATAGAAAGTGTGAAGTTTGCACACTGGCAGGTTATTACTTGAAATGCTGAGGCAAAGGTATTCAAATGAGGAATCCTTCAAAAAAGAAGTAAAATCTCTCCTTTTAGCTAAATTCACATGAATTTAGAATAATGTAATCTTGTAACTCATTATTTTTTCCTCCAATGACTACGTACAGTTGATCACCTATGCACCATTGCTACCTTACCTTGTTTCTTTTGTTTAACCTTTTGCTCATCTTTGCACTAAATGACCGGTTTAATTATCACTCCTTTGTCTGCTTATCCCATCTGTGTGTAAAGCGCTCTGATATCCGCAAGGATCTTGTTCGCGCTCTATAAACTTTCAAATAATAGAGGACTCCAAGTGGGAGATCAAGAGTGTGTTCCTGTGAATACAGGCTAGGCCACCACCCAGATTCAGAGCTCTGTCAAGACGAATAATGTCATGGGTAGGAGGTACTAGGAGGTCTAGGATAGGAGTGGAGGCGAGATTAGCCACGTTTCAGTGAGGATGGTAATGTCTAACTCATTGTGTTGGATGAGGTTGAAGATATCGGAGGCATGTTTACTAGCTGACCTGCAATTGAGTAGCACACATCTAAGCCATACCTGATTAAGGGGGGAAGGAGTCTGGATGACGTTCACTCTCGTGAGGTTGTCATTATTGATGACTCTAAGCTTGTGAGGGGGTTCTCTGTTTGGGTTAGGGTGGATGGTGTGTATTTGTCCCAGAGGGATCGTGTTGGAGTTAGACCTAGGTGAATAAGAGTTGAGAAGGACATTGATCTCATTAGACTCAAGGTAGGCTTTACATCTTCCGGGGTAGGAGGGGGCGTTAGGTAGGGGTCAGTTTTCCCAATCCTAGAATCAGGATCTCCATTTAGACTATAGATGGGCCATCCTGAAGTTATGTTACAACAATGTTGTGATTATCTTCTTTAAAAGCTTTGAGAAAGAGGGGTTTTTCTTTGAAACACATGTTGGCTGTGGGTTTTTGGGTTTAACTTAAACAAAAAGGGCTACAAAACAAATAAAAATCAATGGAATATGTGTGTTTCTGTGAAAGAGGAGAAATTGCGCAATGAAGTACAATGGCTTCTTTGGAAGAAGTACCTCCTTCATGGAGAATGTCCAGAGACTAGCCCATACTATTTAAAGATGAGCATAGGATCCGTCAAAGATTCATGTGCCACATATTAGTGTGGAATTCTTGCATGAGTATTATCTATGTGCAATAAAGGCATCAGCCTCTCTCTCATCAATTCTCTCTGCCAAGGAATAAATTACAAAATAACACGGATGTTTCATTATTATTTACTATTTGTAAGTGTCATAGATGTTATTTAAAGTATTAATGTAAATACAAATGTTAGGTTTTTTTCCTAAAAGTGATCCCTTTTATTCTTCTTTTTTTGTTATTTTTAATGTTTGTTGTTTGGGGGTACAGTTCTATTTTCAGAGAAGTTATAATAATACATATTAAAAAAATACATACATCTGAACTTGAAAGCAGCAGTTGCCATATTTACTTACAAAGTGCTTATTTATCACCTTAAAAAACACACCTTGGAGAAACTCACATATTTCATTCTATTCACAGTTCAAATCCTGCTAAAGAAATAAAAGGGTTACCAGCTTCCTCATGACCCATGGAGTCTGGGGACATGTAAACTGTAAATCATTACAAATAATGGAAAATAAGGGGCCGATTATGATCGCAGACGGACTTGCGTCCGTCCGCGATCACTGAGGAGGAGGGGACATCCGCAGGGGCTGCGGAGTCCCCTCCTGTGCAATTAGGATGTGACCGCCACCCTGGCGGTCACATCCTCTATTTTTAACATTGCGACGGGTGCGGCTTCAAGCTGCACCTGCGGCAATGTTAAAAATGCAGTCATTGCATTTGCATGCAGAAAGAGGCAGGCACCTCGCGGTGCCTGCCGCTTTCTGCATACAAATGCAGGGGGGTACCATAGGTACCCCCCATGTGCACCCCCACGCCCCCCCTTCACCTAGGGGGCCCGCAACGGGCCCCCGCAGTGAAGTTACACATGCTTTTCCACGGCGGAAAAGATGCAGCGGAAAAGCATGTTTTACATCCCATCCTAATCTGCCTGACGGTGTCTGAGAGACACCGTCACCAGATTAGAGCTTTTCCGCCGCGGTTGTAAGCCAGCCGCGGCGGAAGAGCTGCGGACGGAAACCAGGACCCACCAGCCATCCTAATGTGGCGGTGGGTCTTTGGTCAGTCCGCTGCGGTTTTTCCGCATCCTCTGGGCCGGCGGTGGCTTCCGCCGGCCCCGAGGATGCGGAAAAACCGCAATCCTAATGAGCCCCTAAGTTTGTAAGGAAACTTCTTTCAGTGTCCCAAAGATACTCTGTTGCTTTTTTTGCCATAATGAAGTAGGAATGAGTTACCTGAAAGATAACATTGCATTACAACCACTGTTGCTCTGGTTAAAAATGTGGAAGAATCCTGAGGCTACCCTCTGTAGCACAATATTAGCTTACTGAATTGGGATGGATAAAAGTCTAGGCAAACCCTGTTTAAGGTATGTAAAATTTTACTAAAATGGCCGTCTCAGAAAATTACACAAATCCTGACTCCCTAAAGAATGTTTCATCTGCCTCTGTTAAATCTCTTTTTTACCAAAGTCATCAGTGGACAGATATTACTTGTAATATGCCTAATCATCGAGAGCCTTCCTCCCGGCTACAAAGAGAACCCGCACTCTACTTGCAAATTTATCTACATGAAAGGCAGAAACTTTTGCTGACTAGGTTGCGGCTAAAAATAATTAATTACCTAGTCGCTTTCCCCACTCGAGGCACATGGTTTGCATCACCCCCAGTATGACCCTGTGAAAGCCGTTCAAGTCAACGCACTATGCACTTTATTTTATTCTGTAGCTTTTATACCCCCCAGAGGAAACAATTTATTTGTCCACTTTTACTTGCGGCTAGGATCGTAATCCATGAGCTGGCAATGGAATATTTACTTTCATTAGAATCAACTGAAAATATATACTGCCTTTTAAATTATATTTTTACAGCTTTTAAGATCCGTAGCGAATTTTAACTACTGTTCAGAAAAAAATGATAATTTCTGTCTGTGAGGACCTTTTGGTTTTGGGAGTTTTAACTGTGTATTTGTTTGTGCAATCTTTTATGGCTCTTCCAAGAGTCGAATAAAGTATCTTTTGATCTGATCTGATCTATAAAATAAATACACACATCTGAACTTGAATGCAGCAGTTGCAATATTTACTTAAAGAGTGTTTATTTTTCACCTTAAAAAAACAAACATTAGAGAAACTCACATATTTCATTCTATTCACAATTCTAATCCCGCTAAAGAAATAAAAGAGTTACCAGCATTCCTCATTCCTCCTTTAAATTTGCCCACTTTAACTAATTTACAAGAAAAAGGGTCCATAATTTATGGAATTTTTTCATAATGTCCCATCGGGTAGCACATATTTTTTATCTATGTCTGACACTCTTCATTTAATTAAGGTATTCTGAAAAAAGGGGCTAAACTTGGATCTCCATTTCTGCAAGACCAATGATCATGCCACCAACAGCAATATGAATCAATTTCTGACATCTCACTGTAATTCCAGACATGAAGCAATAACCTAAAAGAGCCTGGCTAGGGTTTTGGGGAATTTGGATCTGCAATTGGTCTTCTACATATTAAAAATTACTTTTCCAGACCCTATGGAATTTACTACAATTCCGGATGACATGCACCCAATCTACACTGTATTAAATATGACACCTAAAACATTGATTGTGGCACCTTACATTCATTTTGTTTAAAAGATGTGGAGTCCTGTACATCATTCAGTTTTAATAAAATTACATTTGCCTGAAAATTGGCCCCTCTCAAAGTTGTAAAATTAAAATCATTACCGTTTGCCTCATATCTCAGATCAATATTTCCCTCTTTTGACTATTTATTTAAGATCATACACTAGATATCACATTTTCCACCTGATCACAGATACTTATTCCAGAGCCCTAGTTTCTTCATGTAAGAAATGCTAATTGAATTTGCCACCAGATCCACTCTGATATAATTTTAGGATCCATATTTAGGAGAGCGTCATTAACATCCCTATAGGACACCTTCAACTGCAATTTATTTATGTTAATCTGCATTCCACGTCTTCCATTTATCATTGGCCAAAAAATTAACCAGCTTAGTAAAGCCATTCACCTTCGAACTATTTGCAATTGCACGTTCCGCAGCACCTCCGTTTTCCCATTCAACCAGATCCATGTAAGTTTCTGAGTTGACATAAGGGATGTTGTACGATTTATAAAATTGCTCTTTCCTTTTAAAAATTATTGTAGCATTTTGTTAATCACATTTTTTGTGGATTTTGTTAGGTTTAAATTATCTCTAAACATATTTTCTTTTAACATCATATATATCAGCTCATTTTGTAGATGGCTATATGAAATACAGGTTTTTCTAAAACTAACTGAAAATTGAGCAAAATGTGCATAATAATTAAGGCTCCTTTTTTTCAATTTTTTCAGATTTTTACAGATAAATACTAGAAAAAAACAATTTATTTTCCAGTCTCTATTTATTTTTAAATGTGGATAAAAACAGAAAAAAAATATTTTTTTTGAGCGATTTTGAATGTTGTCAGTCATGGCTGTCAGGCAAATAGCTGTCCGGAATGACAAGTCAGGGAGCTAAAATAGATAGAAGTTTTAGGGGTGAGGTTGAAACAGCTGTAAAGGTGAACTTGTTCGATACTGAAATGTTTGTTTTCATACAAGTCTATGGATTTATTATCTATGGGTGTTCATATAATTGAAACTTGTCAGGCATTCAAATACAACTGGACTTTTCCCAGTTCAATAAATGTGGAAATATACTAGTATCAGCATCATTTTTTTTCACAAAACAAAAAATAAATATGGATGATTAGAGATAAAATGAGCACAAAATAAATATGAATAAATACAGACAAAAATGCTAAGAAAATAAATTCTTAAAACAGGGAGCCTTAATAACAATATAAGTTTCAGCTCGGGAGATCCAAGCCTCTTTTGTCTGTGATTCTATATTAAGTGCTTAGTGCTAATCTCTGGCTAGAATTGTGCAATAAAAAGAACAGGATCATAGTATCATCATATTTCAAAAATCGAGTATACACTGTATATGGCACAGCCAAAAGGAGAAAATGCGATAGGAGAGTACTGCCATTTTTATTACGGCTAGTCATCCTAAAAGGATAACTGGAAGTGGAGTCCACTTTATTACCTTTACTTAGAAGGTGCTTATAATTCATATCATACAGTTCTCCGGTATATTCCACAAAATAAAACCCCGGAGAGCCTTTAGAGTGAGCATGCACACACCTCTGAAATTCCACTAGCAGGTTCTCTAAACAAAAATTACTTTAAATGATTCTCCCTCTTGGATTTATTAACTTTATACCCTCCTAGAGTTTAAAAAACGCAGAAGATAACAAATACTCTCCCCTGCACTTCTTTCCTTGGGTTCAACATTAACATAATATCATTGGTCTATAACTTGAGCTTGTCCATCTGGGGAATGGGAACCTAAATTATATTGTCACTGTGAATAGCTAATGCTAAATGATCTATAAACAATGTGAAAATAACAGGGAAAATGGTACAGCCTTGCCTCGTTCCTCGCTGAACCTTAAATGTTCCAATTTCAGATGAATTTAACCTCAATTTATCCTCAGCATTACAATACACTTTTTTTTATAAATCTTGTGATCTGGGTAGAAAATCCAAATTTCTCTCACATGAATATGAATTTGCCAGACCACGAGATCAAAGGCTTTCTCCGCTTCCAATAACAAATCACTGCCAGAATTTGATTGGCAGCAAATACATCTATGGCTTCTATTAAATAATTTGTGTTTGTGCACAGCTTATGAACTCACTATAAATACTTTTGATTTGCATAAATGAACTTCAAAGTATCTTTATTAAACCTACTCGCTAGCAACTTCAGGTCAACTTTATAATCCAAATTTAATAGGTCAATATAAATATGGATCAGTTGGATTTTTTACATTTTTGAAAAAGCTTACCAAATTTCCTGTGCACACAATTAGCTACCTCAAATAAGTGAGCCTTGTGGCTCCTCAAGCTCTTGCAAAAAGACGAGGCTGTCCATAAGCCTACTATCAACCTCTGCAACTACCGGGATTGGGATATGATTTAAAAAGTACTTTAATTCCATCGCATTAAAGCTAGGGGAGGTATTATAACTTTTTCTAAAATGATCTAAAAAAAATCAAATTGATTTCCTACTCTGTGGTACAGCATGGCCTAGAGGACCTCAAAATGTTAATAGTATTATTTGAGACCCACTCCTGGGCCTGTCATGCCGTATACCTTCCAGCAGAATCACTCTCTTCATATATCATTTGTAAGTGGAGTTCTTCAAATTATATTTAGTATAATAATACACCTGAAAGTAACCGTTTCAATGCTTTACTGTTCTTGTCCAAGTCATCCATTAAGAGTCTCTTATAATCACTTCTAATTTGATTCTCCAGGTTAACCCCAGCTTCCTTTATGGCTTTAGGTCTAGCTGTAGCTCTAGAGATAAATTGGGCTTGTTGACATGCGTTAAAGGCGTCAAAACACACAAGATGATGGACGGAATGTTGAACAATGGCAACACATTCACCCCCCAGTCACAGAGCTGGGTTTAATCCATCGTTATTCTGCTCACCAAGCCACCCCAGTTCAGCCATGGCCATATGCAAATCAGTCTTGACCCTGTGCCTCATGGGAACAGTCCATCCAGAAATGCCAAGCCATATATTCCCTGGACCGGAATCAAGCATCCTAGGACCCGTTTCTGGCTATCAGACGTCATCAGCCAGGATAGCTTGACTTCAGTGGCTTAGTGAGTGCGGGACCCACGTCTGGGCATACCCTCACATAGGGTGAACAGCAAAACACACAAGATGATGCACAATGGCAAAACATTCACCCCCAGTAACAGATCTGGGTTTAATCCATTGTTATTTTGCTCATCAAGCCACCCCAGTTCAGACATGGCCATATGCAAATCAGTCTTGACCCTGTGCCTCATGGGAACAGTCCAGGTATATTTCTTGGTAAAGGGAAAGGCAGCCCTCTAATGATCAACTAGACTATAAACTCTGGTATGCCAGAGAAGTTTCATGATCTGGGTTTGTGCTGTCTCTTGAGTATCTAAGTCTAGTTCTTGTAAAAAAAATAAAAGTCCTCCAGTAATAATTTGCCCTACTATCATACACAATAACTGGAATAGCCTAATGAATGGGCCTGGGTCGTCATTTATAGGGCAATATAAATTGATCAGTGCACATTTTTGCTGATGATGTGAGTGTCAGGCCCCCGTCTGTGTGTACATGTCCGTTTGCACTGTGGCAGTGCATATGGTCAGTGTGCTCTCTAGAAGATGATGGATCTACTCTTTGGGAAGAATATAGAAAATCACCTAAAGTGAAGAGAAGAAAATAGAATCCTTAACAATGACAGTGCACTGCAATAGGTACTTCCACAATGACCACTCCCAAATGTCATAAAGACATAAGATTCACTGTTGGACTTGGCCCTTTGTCCCTGAAAAGCTTTTGTGGGAATCAACATGTCATGTGGATGTATTTCAAATGCAAATTTTAAATGCTGTGCAATGGTGTACGCACCTTTATCCCCCCATGATAGAGGAATGTACAGGCCGAGTTATTTTCACCTTTACACGAGGGTTACTTTTAAAATGGACACCATGTTGTGTGCTTGTGCCTGTCTGCCAAATCTGGGTTGCCAGTCTAGTTGTTTGTTTCCCAGCAACCCCAGCTTTTGGAGGGTAACCTGGCAGACAGGGTGCTGGACACCTCCCCCTAGACCAGTTGGGACATGTTTCCCCAGACGCTTCTAGAAGCTTCTGGCACTTTCTGGTAGGTGGGTTTATGGGTGTATAAATAGTGGAGCTGGGATGCCATGTGCTCAGACTGTTTAACAACAAGGGGTGGTGATGGACAGAGTCTCTGAATTAAGCAGAATACTCTCACCCAGTCAAGAGATCAGGGCTAGATCCAACACCGTTTTTTAGCTCACTGCACCATCCCAGCTCAGAACCTGGCTATATGCAAATTAGTCTGTTCCTGTCCCAGTGCATGATGGGAACAGGGCAAACCAAACTACCAAGCCAATTCTTACACTGGGAATGAAACAAGCTTCCGGGGACCGGTTTCTGGCATTTCAGCCGTCGTCGGCCCGGCTTGCTTGAATCCTGATGGTGCAATGAGCAAGGGACTCACATCTGAGTATACCCTTCCACGCTTAGGGTGGACAAAATATTTAACAACAAGGGGTGGTGATGGACAGAGTCTCTGAATTAAGCAGAATACTCTCACCCAGTCAAGAGATCAGGGCTAGATCCAACACCGTTTTTTAGCTCACTGCACCATCCCTGCTCAGAACCTGGCTATATGCAAATTAGTCTGTTCCTGTCCCAGTGCATGATGGGAACAGGGCAAACCAAACTACCAAGCCAATTCTTACACTGGGAAGGAAACAATCTTCTGGGGACCGGTTTCTGGCATTTCAGCCGTCGTCGGCCCGGCTTGCTTGAATTCTGATGGTGCAATGAGCAAGGGACTCACATCTGAGTATACCCTTCCACGCTTAGGGTGGACAAAATATTTAACAAGGGGTGGTGATGGACAGAGTCTCTGAATTAAGCAGAATACTCTCACCCAGTCAAGAGATCAGGGCTAGATCCAACACCGTTTTTTAGCTCACTGCACCATCCCAGCTCAGAACCTGGCTATATGCAAATTAGTCTGTTCCTGTCCCAGTGCATGATGGGAACAGGGCAAACCAAATTACCAAGCCAATTCTTACACTGGGAAGGAAACAAGCTTCCGGGGACCGGTTTCTGGCATTTCAGCCGTCGTCGGCCCGGCTTGCTTGAATCCTGATGGTGCAATGAGCAAGGGACTCACATCTGAGTATACCCTTCCACGCTTAGCGAGCACCACCCCAGACAGGATTTTGTGTATTGGGTAGGACAGGGCTAAATAGAAACAGACATGCCCGGGGCACACAAGGTGTCCCCGTGCATAAGCCAGTCCAAACCGGTCCTGGGACTTTCCAGACCCAGGCCTGGCGAGGAGTTGGACAAAGGAAAGGGGGTGTAACCGCCCCCCTTCCTGGTCCTACCCAGAGGAGGGACCTAGCAGGTGATCCACCCCTCAGATTGGGAATAAGAGTGGGAGCAGTGCCATAGCACCTCAGATCATCCTGAAATCATTTTTACACTAAGAAGACGACTGGACTTCGACATTCTGCTGCACAGAAGACTGAAGAGCATCTCCCTTGTGGCCTAGGAGTGGCCACCCTGTGAACACAGGCACCATCCAGCAACTCGACGTCTGCTTTGCCGCCGCCTCCCGCCGGAGCCCGAGCCCAGAGCCTGACAAGACACAGACTCCCTGACTTCTCACAGCCCGATCCACAGTCCCTGCAAAGAAGGGCCCTGTGGAGGCACCGAGAGACGTGGGACCGGACCTCTTGAAAGACCCCCGAGAAGCTGACTGCGCAGCATCCGAGGCACACTCGACGTTGTGCTTTGGGGACTGAGAAACCCCACCACCGAGCAGCCCTTGCACCGAAGATCATCCCCCAGCATCTCCACGATCTGCGTGGGGCCCTTTTGCATTGTGCCTCTCAACGCGCCATCCCGGCCACTTGCCACGTGGTCAGCGGCCATCTTGGCGACAAAACCTACAAACTACACTGCGGGTCTGGTTGCTCCAGACTTGCCCTCGCTCCTGTAAAAGGGAGCACCCGCTCTGACCTTGCTGGTCCGAGTGATAAGCCTTTTTTGATTCCTGCGTGGCTTGCATTAGCCAAGGCCTGTTTACTTTAATTTGAATTTGAATTTACAACAATTTATATAGCGCACTTATACCATGCGGTTTCATGGCGCTAGGAGGACGCTTAGCCAGAGGTGAGTACTAGGGGAAGCTAGATGCTAGAATGGAAAAGCACGGGAGAAAAGAAAGGTCTTAAGTGCTCTACGGAAATCAGAATAGGAGGGGATGGATCTACTATGGAAAGGGGAGAGAGTTCCAAAAAGTAGGGGCAAGGACCCTGAATTTCAGGCCCCCGGATTTCTTTTTCTTAAACCGGGGGACAGAGAGCAGAAATTTAGTAGAGGAGCGGAGTTCTCTGTTGGGACAATAAGTACTGATGGAGGAGGAGATGAAGTCAGGGGCAGTCCCCGCCAAGGCCTGAAAAGTAGTGCATCCCAATTTAAAGAGAGACCGCTCTTTAATAGGGAGCCAATGAAGGGATTGGAGAAGGGGAGTGGCGTGATGGAATCTGGGTATGCCATGGATCAGGCGAGCGGCCTAATTCTGGACTAGCTGGAGACGGTGGAAAGCATAGGCGGGAGCTCCATTATATACAATGTTCCCATAGTCCAGCCGGGACAGAACCATCGCCATCAGGATAAGTTTAAGGGCAGGAACAGAGAAGAACCGGGAGATTTTGCGTATAGTGCGAAGGGTAAAGAAACAGGAGGAAACAACAGAATTGATCTGAGTGTGGGGGGTGAGGTGCTTGTTGAGTGAGATCCCTAGAGTTTTTACGGAAAGAGAGGGAGTGGGGGAAGTACCCAGGGAAGGGGGCCAAAAGCTGGGGGACCAGGGACTGGGGGTGCTACCAGTAAGAACAAGTTCCGTCTTATCCGGATTTAATTTCAGATGGTTGCCGTTCATACAATCGCTGATGAACAGCATGACCGACTGGAAGTTGAGTATACTGGTAGGGGAGTGTGACAGGTGAAAGATGAGTTGGAGGTCATCAGCGTAATTGTATACGGTGACCTCCATGTTTTGAAGTGCAAAAATAAGAGGATAGATGTATAGGTTAAATAATAACGGAGAAAGGGAAGAACCCTGGGGAACACCATACCGGACTGAGTGGGGGGGGGGTGATGAATTCGGCCAGGTGAACGGCCTGGGAGCGAGCTCTCAGAAAGGAGCTGATCCAGGCCAAAGCAGGGCCCTTGATGCCCGCCGCACTGACACGGGTGAGAAGGATGGATTGATCAACTGTGTCAAAGGCGGCGGAGAGATCTAAAAGGAACAGGGCCTGGGGCGTATTGGTATCAAGCCCCTCTCTGAGGTCGTCCATCACAGAAATAACCACCTTCTCGGTGGAGTGCCGAGTGCGAAAGCCGGCCTGCCGGGAAGCAAATCCCCCGCTTTCCTCAATGAAGGCACCTAGGACCTGAGTAACATGGGCCTCCAGGGCCTTAGCCAGAAAGGGGAGGAGGGAAATGGGACGGTAGTTAGAAGGAGAGGTAGGGTCAGCCCCTGTTTTTTTTAAAAGAGGAATGACAATGGCAGTTTTGTGAGAGGCTGGGACGATCCCCTGATCAAGGGAATCATTAAGGAAGGTGAGGGGGGGGAGATAGCAGCTCATAAAGAGCCTGCGAAGAATATGCGCTGGGGCAACGTCCACAGGCGAGCCAGATTTGACGCGAGTCAGTAGAGAAAGGAAAGAGTCTCTGGTTAAGGGAGGTAAGTGGGTCAAACGGGAGACAGGAGGGGGATGCTGGGGTCACAAAAGGTAGAGGATGGAGGCGGAATCCCGGCCTTAATGAGGGCAACCTTCTCAACGAAAAAATCGTTGAGAAAGTTGCACAACAGCTGGGAGGGAGGACCCTTGGAAGAGGCCCTGTCAGATGAAGACAGTTCCCGAACTATAGAGAATATCTCCCTGGAATGGTTCTCAGCATCAAGGACTCTCTCAGAAAAATAAGCTGTTTTGGCAAGGAGAATGTCCTTTTTGTATTCTTTTAAAGTAAGCATGTAACGGGTTTTTAGGAGGCTTGACGCGTCTCGAGTTTTTTTGCCTTAAGTGCAGGAGAGAACCATTTGTTCGCGTCGTGGGCGTGCTTGACTGTTACATGCTTCAAAGGGGCAGCCTGATCGCAAGCCCTCAGGAGCCAGCTGCCAAGAGCATCCAACTACCTAGACGGCGTGAGATCAGCCAGGATAGGGTCAGAAGCCGAGAGAGAGGAACAAAGGGCAGGGATATCGGCTCTGTTCCAATTCCTCGCCCAAGTGTGTTTGGGGAGTGGAGTAGTGGAAGAAGAACTTAGGTCCAGTGAAAAAGAAATGAGAAAGTGATCCGACCAAGAGCAAGGCTGGACGGAAAGGACAGGGATCAAGGTATTAAGGGTCCAGATTTGATCTAACGTGTGACCATGAATGTGTGTAGGAGAAAGGACCCGGGAAACAAAATTCAAACTCAAAAGGAGTTCAGTGAAGTTACGAGAGACTGCATCTTCGGCAGAAGCATTGGGCCTGAAGTTAAAATCTCCAAGGAGCAGAACCGAGGAATTGTTAATTGCCAAGGTTCCCAATAGATCAGAAATGGCTGGGAGAAAACGGGGACAGGATTGAGGGGGACGATAGACGAGAACACACGTCAGGGGGGTCTGGGAGAAAGTAGAGCGGATGACCAAACAGTCCGCCGTAGGTAGGGAAGGGGAAGGGAGGAGTTGAAAGTGGAAGTCTGCTCAGGCAACCAAAGCAACTCCACCACCTGCTCGGCCGTCAGGCAGATCGGCCCTGAGTATGACATAGGGGGGAGGAAGGGCAGATAGCACACTCGGGAGTGAATCAGAGCGGAACCACGTCTCAGTCAAGAATAGTAGATTTGGTTTAACAGAATCCAGGAAGTCAAACAACTCTAAATGATGTTTGACAGCCGATCTGGTATTGAGTAGGAAGGCAGAAAGATGGGGTGATGCCAGGGGCAGAGGGGAGGAAGGAAAGGGTTCGATAGGGGCCACCTGGAGGGGAGGAAGGGAAGGGCCAATCAAGTTGCCGACACCGCCAACTGCGTGGGACAGCTCGTGATCGACTCCTGGACGGCCTCGACCCCTCGTGTCCACGTGGCTGCAGAGAGAAGCTACACCTCATCGCCTGTTTGCACCCAACATCACCTGGTTCCAATCTGGTTCCACGGTAGTCACTGGATAGTGACTTTGAACATTGTGCCCTCTGCTTTCAGGTCTTCACAACTTCAGATCCACCCTTGGATCCACCGGAACTCTTTACATCGAGCCGCCTGCAGCATCTTCAGCTCCAAGCACCAGCGACCAGCATGACGAAACCCGACACTACTTCGACCCTATGCACCCGCATCCTGTGGGTGAGGTAACTCAGCAATGCTGGTGTTCCCACACTGGTACACACCTCTAGTGTCTGTGTCTTAAGTTTCAGCTTTCTAGGTCACTGGGAAGGTTCCTAACTAACTAACTTTGTAACTTTTACGCACCATAGACTTTGCATTGGTGAGTGCGTGCAGGGCTGGTGATACAAATGCTACTAGTGGGCCTGCAAAAACAACAGGTGATGGACAGAATGCAGAACAATGTCATACATTCACCCCGTTACAGAGATCTGGGCCTAAATCCATCGTTTTTTTGCTCAACATGTCATTCCAGTTTGAACCCAGCCATATGCAAATCAGTCTTGACCCTGTGCCCCATGGGAACAGTCCAGCCCGAACTGCCAATACAGATCCTGCCTGGACTGGAAACAAGCATCCAAGGACCGGTTTTTGGCTTTCAGCCCTCATCAGCCTGGATAGCTTGATTCCAGTGGCATGGAGAGCACGGGACTCACGTCTGAGCATACCCGTCCCACTCGGGGTGACAATTGCAAAAACAACAGCTGATGGACAGAAGTTAAGAAGTCCCAGGAACAAAAGGACTTTACCTCCAGCTTCCCCCCTGAACTTTACTGAGAGAGTTCTGTACTTCCTAGAGTGCTTGGGCCAGTTGTGGTTCCTCTGGAAGTTGTACCTGTTGATGGGAATCTGGACAAGAAGAAACTAGAGACTTTCTGCAAAGTTTCACGCATCGCTCGCTTGCAGAGCGCATCCCCAATGGTGCGAGGAAATTCCCGCCGCCGCAAAAACCAAGACCGTCGCAACACCTGTTGCCGCTTCAGGAACCAATGCATCCTTCGCTTGCGATGGCAATTTCCCTTAACCTCCACACTCTTTTTTATATCCTGCAAAATGTTGACCCCCAACTCAAACTAGTGGTGGTCTTTTTAGATGCCACAAAGGCTTTTGACTCTGTGAAGTGGGATTACCTTTTCATCATCCTCCAATATATGGGCCTCCCCAAAGGTTTCCTAACGTGGATACATCTCCTATACACATCCCTATTAGCCAGATTCCTCATTAATGGGCACACCTTCTCCCCTTTTTGCCATCACCCGAGGCACCCGGCAAGGCTGTCCCCTCTCTCCGCTGCCACCCGGCTCAGACAGCACCATAATGTTAAGGATCTCCTATGCTTCCTCCGCCCCATTCTAATCTCACTCTACGCAGACAACATTACATCATACGTCCGGGATCCGTCACAAAATCTCAACCCATTACTCCGTGAGTTCGTCCACTTTGGTGGTCTCTCAGGGATTCGTATTAACTGGGCCAGATCCCAACTTTTCCCACTCACTGCTTCTGTGTTGCCATTTGATACTGACTATCTGATTGAATGGTGCACTTCGGACTTAAAATACCTGAGAGATCCATGTTACTGCTGATCGAGATGAACTGATGAGGCTCAACTACGGGAAGACGATGGATCATATTACTGTCTGCATAACAAGGTGGATTGCCCTTCAACTCAGCATGGCCGGCCACATTTCTCTCATTAAAATTGGTCATACTTCCCAAACTTTTGTACCTGTTGTTAAATATTCCCTACAACCCCAGTTGTGATTTCTTCTCCTTGTTGCACTCAGAATTTATTAGATTGATCTGGGGCGGTAAACACCCGAGACTACAATGGGACATATTTGCTCGCCCCTACTCTCAAGGGGGATTCAATGTCCCCAATTTCGAACTGTATTATCTGTGCCCAAGCACACTATGCTCATTATTGGTTTCATCCCCCCAGATACACGCATCACATGCTTTCTGAGCACTGGCTGGCGGATCCCGTCCTGCAAGATGGGCCGTACTGACGAGCTTGCACTCCCAACTCTCTTGATTGTACAGTTAAGGCCTGGCAGCACATTTCTGCTTGTCTGCATGCCCCTATGCTCTCATCACTGCTCCCCCTTGCGTATAATCCAAAAATGCCAGTTCTGCAAGAGGGTGCTTTTAAAAAGATAAAAAAAGCCAAATACAACATCTCCTGCTGGGGTGATTTATACCTGCAGGAGCAACTATTTGCTAAGTCACCGCCCTCCCCCATGGATATCTTTATGTACGTTCGATTATGACAATGCCTCAGAGACTACACCCCAACATACCCGCAGAAACCTCCTGACGTCTTACCATTACGCCACGTACAGCGCACTGACAGCACCTCACACTTAGGGGGTCATTAGTATGGCGGGCAGACTTTGCCTTCCCGGCGCACCCCCGGGAAACGGGACCGCCCGCTAAGGGGGAGGCGGTCCCGCACATCCCATTAGGATGCACCCGCCACACTGGTGGGCGCATCCCGCATTTGTGACATTGCCGCGGGCAGTGCTGAAGTGCACCCCCACCCCCCAGAATCCCTGGGGGCCCGCTACAGGCCACCAATGTCGAAGACTGGATGCATTTACATGGCGGCATTGCCGGCACGGAAAGGCATGTCCCCACATGCATACTAATATGAATGGCAGTGTCTACCAGACACTGTCACCATATTAACAGCTTCTCTGCCCAGTATGCAATTGGGCGGATTGCCTACCAGTGGAAAACCTGTGGACGATCTTTCCGTCTGCGTAGTCCCCCTGCCATAGTAATATGGTGGGGGGGATTGGCATGCGGGCGGGTACAAATGTCGGGCGGATCGCCTGACATTCTAATGGGCCCCATAGTGTCTACCCTCTACCACAGCATATCTATTGACATCATGTATTCCCCCCACTCCGCTAGGGACAAATGGTCTCTGGAGCTGGGACGTGCACCCACTGATCAGCAGTGGACATACAGCTGCACATACACTACACTAGTTTCCTCCAGCGGCAGGTGTATCATTCATTATAAATTCCTACATCGCTTATATTATAAACCAGTCTAGATCCACAAGTATGGACTACGTGACAGTAATAAATGTAACAGATATGGCTCAGACGCAGCTGACTTACTACATCTTGCCTGGAAATGTAGCTCTTTGCTGGCATACTGGCAGCAGGTGATCGCAGCCCTAGAACTCATGATATCCTACACATTCTCCCCCACTCTCCTTTTTGCCCTTCTTGGCTACACCGAAAATCTTTCTGCAAAACACTGTAAATTTGTCGACTTTAGCCTGTTGCTGGCGTGGCATGCAGATGGGGTCGCGGCAGAGCACCTAAATTTAAGGAATGGCTTGGTGACATGATTTTTTAGCAGGACCAGACATTTACTTATTCAGAACTCCTGCCCCTCACTTCCCTCCCCAGAGATATTTGGGATCCACTTAAAGCCTATCTCCTTGAACACTCAGTTGTGAAGGACTGTGATACTCTTCCCACCTCAGCACCCCGTCCCTTACCTTGACAATTGATCGTTATCATGTTGCATAGATGTGGAGGCAGGTTCTTGATTGTCCTCTCTTTGCGTTCCACTCAGGGGATTTGATATGAAGTTGATACCAAAATCCTCTCATTTGATTTATTGCTTATGTACTTGTTGCAAATTTATTACGATAAGGGTCATATTCTAATGCTCCCATTCCATTCTGCTGGACTTTGTCTTATGTTGTCATACTACTTTTCAGTCGCTGCCACGCTTGCGCCTATCTGTATACCACGTATATCACATTTGATGTACTTATTGGAAATTAATAAAAAAAATCGAAATAAATACTTGAGGCCAAAGCAAATGGTAATACATGATTCATAGTAAAACAGGAGAAAAAGAAGCTTACCTTAAATTCCACCAACAACAGAGTTGATTAGCATCATGGTCAAATAGTAGCAGCAAAGGAAGGACCTGGACAAGAGGGTTCATGAAAGAAATAGAAGTGGAAAACAAAAAAAAAGTCACTTTCTACCTCATTTTCTTTAATTCTGCCAACTCAAGTTTGGAGGTGTCCATGCCACAGTTACCTCGACAGAAAGGCACGTTGTGATTAGCCCAGCAACAATCTTGCCTGGACTACCTTCAACAGCTGCTTTTGCCTACGACGCCATCAACGTGGCAGAAAAATTATTGTGGAGATAGTGGCGCTCGGACGGAATATCGCCCGTAGACCCACCAACACCTAAATAAAGCGGGCAGACAACCAAGTAGGCAGGTGGTGGCAGGTGGTGAAACCATCGGAAAAGTGACACTGGGACCAACTCTGCCAAGATGTAAATCAGGCCATAGTCTTTAGTTTGCACTCACAGCCTTGAACCCACTGTTTCAGTTCCTCACTTATGTCTGCTAAGTGAAGGCCACATTTATGGCAAACTATGTACCACAGTCTGCCCAGGCCCCCTTGTTGCGCTGCGTTACAGGCTAAGGGTAGGAATGCACCATTTTGGTTGTCTAGCCCCAATACAGGCACCCTTCCACTATGGGGCAAGGGTTCCTGTTTTGCATGCAGGAACAATCCTGTGAGGCATATTCCTCTTTCTATGTGTGCTGCAGAATACGGCACACATACAAAGAGGAAGTAATCAGGAGAAATAAAGATATTTATCCTCGTTTTGCCACCCCTAGGAAGGCATTTCTTTTTGGCACTTTCCCAGGTCTAGCACTTTTGGTGAGCCTGGGAATGCATCAAAAACTAAATGGAGTTGCATGGGAACACTCATGCAATGCCCATGGATTGCTTTCCAAGGGCAGAGTAATGCAGTGCAGAGATTTGTGCTGCATTGCGTTACTCATGATTTATGAAGCCACTCAGGGCCACATCAGGTGGCCTTGCTTGGCTTCATAAATCACACTTTGAGCTTGTCTCGAGCTTGCATCATGTTTCGTGGAGCAAGAGCAATGCAACACCCCTTATAAATATGGCCATGAGCTGTTCGTCTCGCAATATTACCCAATTGTTTTTTAATTTCTGTTGTTGTTTCACAGGGCTAATCTTTCCAAGCACCTCTCTTAACAGGTGCAGCAAGAAGCTATGGTCATCAATTTCGGGTCCCCCACTGGGAGACTCCAGATCACTAGATTAATTCAGCCAAGTGACTGTTGGATTTGAGTTTCTATGTCTATGTCATCACTACTTGTAATAACCAATTAGCTATCCATTTAATGTAACCCTGGGTCTACTCACAAATGATGCACCACTCCAAGTACATGACTTAGTGATGTCATTCAATATGCTAAACCTTGGCTGAAGTTAGAAAAGCTGCACGAGTGAAGGTACCCACAATTGACAAAATGCAGATTGCAGGATTAGATTGTAAAATAATCAAAGAGTACCCAGACAAATTAGCAGTCAAGTTAAGAAGAGGCATTGATCAGCGCTCTTAAGTCTCCAGAAGGAGACTGAATACAATTAGCTTGATCAGGGAGCTTTTGCCTGTGCTTCTCCTTGATGATGTGCTCCATACAGTTTAGGGGTGGGCAGATTTTACTTGGTCGCGCTACACAAAGTTCTGCGAAACTGCAAAAAATCTCTGATAGCAGGCAGAATTCCTCGTACTCGCAGAATTGCTTGTGCCACCAGAAGAATTGTTGTCTCTAGTGACCATGTGTGTCTGTAACTTTGCCACCGCGCTGAAAGGCGCCGCGGTCCCTTCAGTGAGCTGTCAATTATAGTGGGTAAAGGGCGTGAAGATGTTGCATACCGCTAGTGTGTGGAGGGCGGGGCTTCTATTCGAGTTCACATGTCTCTTGTTTATAAAAGGTCAGAGACCGATCAGAGCAGTAGATAAGGAGAGAGAACCTCCTGGTCACAGGAACTACATGGGGATTGCGCTTGAGAAAATCATGGATGCAAAGACCGCCATCAAGCATCATAGCTAATTTTTGACGGTAGATATGGGTAGAAAGCACACCTGCCCAGCCTTGACCGAGCGCACCTTTTTATTTGGGCTGATTAATGCGTTACCGAATTTGAGATTTAACTCAGGCACCTGCTTTATATCTGTACGTGCATTCCTGTTGAGGTTTAATTTTTGTGACAGGAGCATAGTGCCAGACTGAATCCTGCTCAGCATTTATCCAAGAAGATGCCAGTGTTTTCTGCAGGGCCAGAAGAGTTGTCTCCAGTGACCATGTGTTTCTATAACTTTGCTACCACACTCAAAGGCGCCGGGGTCCCTTGAGTGAGCTGTCCATCATAGTGGGTAAAGGGTGGGAAGACATTGCATACCGCTAGTGTGTGTGGGCAGGGCTTGTTTGCGAGTTCACATGCCTCTTGTTTATAAAAGGTCAGAGACCGATCAGAGCAGCAGATGAGGAGAGAGAACCTCCTGGCCACAGGAACTACAGAGGGATTGCACTCGAGAAAGTCATGGATGTAAAGGCAGCCATCAAGCATCACAGCTAATTTTTGACGGTGGATAAGGGGAGAAAGCACACCTGCCCAGCCTCGACTGAGCGCATCTTTTTATTTGGGCTGATTAATGCGTTCCCGAATTTGAGCTTTAACTCGGGCACCTGCTTTACATCTGTAAGAGCTTCCTGTTGAGGTTTAATTTTTGTGACAGAAGCATCGTGCTAGAATGAATCCTTCCCAGCATTTATCCATGAAGATGCCACCGTTTTGTGCAGGGCCAGAAGAGTTGTCTCCAGTGACCATGTGTGTCTGTAACTTGCCACTGCGCTGAAAGGCCCCCAGGTCCCTTGAGTGAGCTGTCCATCATAGTGGGTAAAGGGCAGGAAGACGATGCATACCGCTAGTGTGTGTGTGGCGGGGCTTGTATGCAAGTTCACATGCCTCTTGTTTATAAATGGTCAGAGACCGATCAGAGCAGCAGATGAGGAGAGAGAACTTCCTGGTTCCAGGAACTACACGGGGATTGAGCTCGAGAAAGTAATGGGTTGCAAAGACCACCATCAAGCATCACAGCTAATTTTTGACAGTAGATATGGAGAGAAAGCACACTTGCCCAGCCTCAACCGAGCACACCTTTTTTATTTGGGCTCATTAATGCATTTGAGCTTGGGCACCTGCTTTATATATGTAAGTGCATTCCTGTTGAGGTTTAATTTTTGTGACAGGAGCATCATGCCAGAATTAATCTTGACCAGCATTTATCCAAGAAAATGCCACCGTTTTGTTCAATAAATATTCCACCATGCCCACGAATTCTGTTACGCCAAGGATCATGGCATTTTCGGCAATTCCGTGTCCTCATTTCATTGTCCAAATGGCAGTTACCTGTCCATGCTGTCAGGCTATCACAGCAGATTTTATGCACATGACCTGGTCATGCCCACAATTAGACTCTTTTTGGAATGACATCATGGAGTTTCTCTTAGAGCCTTCAGGCTTCCCTCTCCGGAGGGAGGGACTACATTGTTTACTGGGTGTCACCTCCATTTCCGACCACGTAAGCCTCTCAATAAATGAATTGATATTGCACTGGTACTGGCTCAGTGCAGGATAGCCATGAACTGGAAATCTGCTTCCCCCACCACCTCTTCCCCCCATTCTGCTTCCGGCTATCAGATTTGCTCTCTGGCATTTTAGCTGGACAGCAGGCATTGCGCAATTGTAGAGCAAGATGGTCGGTGCTGTCTGTCACTCCAGATTGTCAGACGTACTTGGAGATGGTAGAGGCTAAAACTGATGAAAAGCCACCTTGAACATATAATATGCTTTACCCAGCTCAAAAGACACTAGAATTATGCTTGTTCCCTTACCTCAGGTGTGTAGGCCCACTTTATTGACTGCAGCCTAATTGGAAATACCAACCCACTCATATGGTCTTTTTGACATTACCCCAACACCACCAAGTACATAGATATCCTCTTTATCCCCCTACCCCTCTCTCCCAAACCTCCCTCCCATCATTTGGGTGAGGTTGATAGCATCCCTTTGTTATGTTTTGTTAAAGCAGTTCATTGTGCTAGTGATTTCTGTATTTGCAATGCTCAGAATGAGAACAATATTATTCCTGTACAATTATTGAAATCACTTGCCCGCTGCTCTGTCAGTTACCTATGACTACCTCAAGACAGGTAAAGATCTCTGTGTAACACCCTGTAGATTCTGCCAACTCTTACGCTGTTTCAAAAGGCTACTGGTATTGTTACTTAAATTAATAAAGATATATATTTTTTTTAACGATGGGTCCGATTCAAACTTTACCGCAGTGTTAAATGAACCCTATATCTTTGTTATGCAATATGTTCATAATGTGCAACACCTTTAAATTACTGGTTGTGGGAAAATTCCTGAAGGATACAACTTGATGAATGTGTTTGGAACATTCTAGGGGGCATATTATCAAGGGGGTTTATCTCTGCTTTTTTGGCTTTAAAAGCCAAGAAAGCGTAGATAAAATTATCTCCCTATTACCTCGCTGTCGCTAACACCAGTTAACGACAGCTAGTAGCAGATAGCGACCATCCTGGGCCCCACTTTGCATGTCAGTGATATTTATCACTAATGATATGCAAAGTGGGCGTGCCAAGATGTTAGCGACTGAAAACAGTCGCTAACATCGCTATCTCCTATTACCAACTTTTGGAGATATTCGCGCTAAGCGCGAATATCTCCAAAAGCTAACACCTGCGCTGAGCAGTTCTTAGCCATGTTATCCAATGGGAGGTGGATAACATGGCTAAGAGCATTAGTTCGGTAATGCATGAATATCGCTGACTTTTCAGTGATATTCATGCATTGCGGCGATTTTTATCGCATTTGCGATAAACCTTGGTAATACCAAGGTTTATTTGCGGTAAAAATCGCCGCAGCTCAGCGGTAAATTTTTGTCTCTAACCAAGCAATAGCGATAATTATCGCTATTGCTTGGTAATATGCCCCTAGATTCTCTTGGTAAAGAAAGTTTTCATTTGTGTCAGAAGATTTTGTTGAAGGTCATATATCTTCTGAGCTTCTCGAATGTCATGAGAGCACTATCTACTGCCATGGTTATGAGGGTGAATCTTAAGCATGTTTACCAAGCCCTGTAACTGTGTCCAAGGTAGAAAAACATGCATTTGATTAAATAATCTACCGAGCAGTCAGATTCAGCCATGAAAATTAAATTAGTAGCCAACGGAGCCCGACTTTAAAACACTAAGGGGTACATTTTAAAACATTTTCCGCTGAATTTAGAGTCACAAAAGTGACGATAACCAGCATAAAATATTTTTTTCCTAATTTGCTTTCCAGTGCAAATCTTGTTTTGCACTGGAAAATAAACTGAAAACAACACAAAGCAGTGTGAAGCACTGCTGTGTATTGTTTAGTGCCATGGGGGCATTACATGGGTGGTACATGGGTGTTATCATGGACCACCCATGCATTTTGACAGAAACCTTATCTACAAACAATAGTAGACAGGGTTTAGTGCACAGGAGTGCGTGGCCATAGAAAGTAGTGTGGCCTTGAGAGACAAACTAGAATCTGGTGAGGTAACCAGTATCGTGCCATTTGTCAGGGGTGACAATCAAGTACCAAGGCGATGTTATGTTGTTTAATTTTGACTATCACAATGTAAGTTTGCACCTGGTATGTGTGCATTAACACTACCACATTTTATTCAAAATAAATATGGTTTAGGGTAGTGTTGTGGTGTTTGTGTAGGGTCGGGTAGTGTTTTAGGGTTTAGGGTAGTGCTGGGGGTTGTGCAGGGTAGTGTTTGAATGTAGGGACGGACTGGGGGTCGGGGAGGGTCATGCTGGGGGTAGTGTTTTATG
Source organism: Lissotriton vulgaris (assembly GCF_964263255.1). Classification (NCBI taxonomy): domain Eukaryota; kingdom Metazoa; phylum Chordata; class Amphibia; order Caudata; family Salamandridae; genus Lissotriton; species Lissotriton vulgaris. The sequence continues at coordinate 1,000,555,927 of NC_141689.1, forward strand.
GTTTAGGATAGTGTTGTGGTGTTTGTGTTATGTAAGGTAGTGTTTTAGGGTTTAGGGCTGGTAGGTCATACAGGGTAGTGTTTGAGTGTGGGGACCGGACTTCGGGTCAGGGAGGGTCGTGCTGGGGGTAGTGTTTTATCATTTAGGATAGTATTGTGGTGTTTGTGTAGTGTAGGGTAGTGTTTTAGGGTTCAAGGTAGTGCTGGGGGGTCGTGCAGGATAGTGTTCGATTATAGTCATATACCGTACCATCCCTGATGTCCGATGTCCCAAGGCAGGATTTCCAGCTGCAGGAAAGGGGATGTATGTGACTTGTCAAGAGGCTATTGCATTCTCCGTTGTTATTCAGACTGACAAATCCCTTGATTAGGATGTCCTGGACATGTAATAGGGCGGGGATAATGCAAAACTATCCAGGTGAAGTTTAGAGTTTGCATGCTCCTCGTTGTATGCTGTCAACGTGGGTGTTATGTGACATGATAATAAGCTCAGGGTACATGTCAACAGACCTCAATAACATGGTATACATTACTTTAAGTTACATACGTTTTGAAATAAAACGAGCATGCACGTTTAATACAGTCCTGCAAAACACGGCGTCATCCAATGGTTTTCTAGATCACTTTTGGCCCTTTCATTGCTTGAAATATACAGTTCAAAAGGCTATTCATCCATAAATTATGGAAAATAAATAACTCAGGCTGCAAATATTCCTGCCACACCGTGCGGCTTAGTTTGACACACACTACTGCCAATATTTACAGGGGGACGGGGCCGCCCTCTCAGCAGTCGATACTACTGGCTCACAGCCATGGCACTCACCAGGGATGACCAGGTGATAGCTATAATCCGGATGTGACCGGTACTTGCCATCATGTTCGGAGGAAGAGGAAGTGAGCTCTGAGGCTGAACTGGCGGGGGACTCAATCTCCGAGTCAATGAGTCCTCGCAGTGGCATGCAGCGCTGCTGTTGTGCGCAGTGTCGCAAATTACCCACGTTGCCAACCCAGAGACCAGCGGGGACTCGCCGAGAGTGACACCATGACCCAAAGTGAAATTTCATTGTCACTGGCACGGTGATACAACAGTGACAGTACACACAGACACTCAAGAGTCGACTCAGATGGCCGCCACGCAAGAAGAGGCAAATCCACAAATTAGTTTTTTAGTGCCAGCGCGATTAGCTGCTTCAGGTCATTGTCTGACTGGGGTCTAATTTCTTGTTTTGCATGGTTCATGTAAACAGCAATGCAGTACTCAGATATATGTCTGTTCGCGAGTAAAAATGATGTTGGGATAATTGTAGCCAGAAAGATGTAGGGAAGTCTTTTAGAAGTGGCGAGAATATTTAAATGGTGAGAATATTTAAATGGTAGGTGGACACTGACTGTGGGATAGGGCAGACTGAGCAGCTCTCACTGCCATTTCACTCACCCCAGTGAAGCCTCAGACTGAACAAGGCCGGCCTGGCTGCACTGCATGGACATGGGTTAATGTGTCTGGGTGCCACCCTTGAGCCCCAGAGGTGGGAGATCAAAGCAACTGCTACAAAGGCCCTTGTGAATCATAATGCATAGAGGAGGGCGCCCTGCTCACACTGACACACCCCAACAAGGAGTCCTGATGTACTGAGGCATCACCAGGCAGAGACCCAAGGATGCAGGAGAGAAAGGGAAGGGCTTATTAGTGTAAATCAGTGATACATGGCCAATGGCCACTCCAATGCGAAGCCAATCTTTCTTTTAAAGGGGGTGCTTACACCTGGTAGTTGGCTAGTCATTGTGGAGTCCTTCAGTAAGTCAGCAGAGGAGGTGTATGGTCCCTGTAGGAGCTCATCCATACCCACAAACTGAGGTAGCTTCACAGCACCGCAAAGCCAATGATTAGTCAGTTATCACTTCGATTCTTATGCCCTCCCCATGTCGGGCATTTGCCATGCTTCTCCAGCTTTGACAACAGAATATCCAATACAGAAGTAATGCCAGGCACACCCAGTTAAATCCCAATTTTACTGGCCACCAACAGAGGTCTTCACCAGGGATTTAAGTGGGCTTGGTCCTGCCGGTGCTTAGCAATGGTAGTTCTTAGAAGCACATGCTGAGACGGGTCCCCATCGGGCACTCCATTTTTGCCCTCACCATCAGGATGAAAAATAAATCTTAACGCTGTATTTTTTAACCACCCCCACCCCTTCATTGCATTTGAGGTAACTTCAAAGAGACTCCTTATAGTACTTTCACAATCTCATTTCCAAACGGAAGCAATTTCAAAATTATATACAACACAGCCATAGTTGGTGCTTATTTACCTCATGGAACTAATAACCACTGACAAAGCAAATAGTCTTTGTATATTGTAGGTGCAATGTTACATTTTGTAATATATGTCTGAATGGCAATGGCAAAAGCAACAAAAATACATGCGGGTGGGCACACTATGATGGTCCCATCAGAAGGATTGTAAATGTTTACACAGGTGTGGAGTCACTCATGCTTTCATTCACACTTACAGTTTTCACTTAACAAGGACTCTCACCACTGCAGTGACCAGTTATCCATGCACTCCCGCTCCTGCTTGCTGCTCTCATGCTCTCCTGTTTCAAACCCTCCTCCAGACCGTGTCATTCTCTCCCAGTTGTCTCCTGCAGTCTATCCAATGGATCACACCTACTTTTTACAGGAGTACTAATCGGGGAACTGCTGCTGTCTACGTGAGGGGAAAAGCAAGGCAGCCTGGAGCACCATTTGGCATTGTGACAGCAGTAAAAGGTAATCTAGAAAAACATTTAAGGCTCTGTGACTGGATGAGGGAGTAGTGTTGCTCCCATTGCTAACAATGGTGATATGCTGATCCTCACATAATGGTTTTCCTTGGCAACTAGGCAACCATTGCATGATAACCAACCTTTAGAAAACCTTGTTGCAGTCCAACAAGGGCCATTCTTGGCCATATGTGAGCATGCATGATATGTTGGCTACCTCTGGTAAAATGCTGGGTTGGGTATAATGGTAGGAATTCCAGTCCTGTTGTTGGCTTCCATGATATGATGGTGCCTGCCTTTCACATGTGCAAAGTGGTGATTGGCTGTAGGGTTTTGTATTATATTTGTTATTGTTTTATTGGGACCACAGTGGCTACTGCGCTGGGTACCCTAGTACTAGGCACTGATACCAGGGTAACTGCGACCCATTCTTCTTATTTTCTGTTTTTACCTATTTTGAATTAAAGTGGGGTGTCCCAAAAGCAAAGGTATGCCTATCCTGACCCCTGTGTTTCCCCCTTCAGGACTAGAGGATTGAGATGGTTGACCCAACGTTTTCATGTTTGTGGCCAGCCAATCAGGGTCCACCCTTCCACTTTGAATGGGCCAATCACAGAATATCTGGCACCAATGGTTCAGTTATTTTTAAGTTTTAACTGGTGTTTACCCTAACTTAACATATCTTGTTGCTGATTAATAGATGTTTATTGTTACCCAACTCAAAGGTACTCATTTTATCAACCTCCAGAGAAAAGGCTGATTGGATTGGGATTTGAACCTGTTGCAGTGAGGTGATGTATAGACTCCTACAGTGGATACATTATTCCACGAAGACAAGAGATTGATTCATCATGATCTCCATTTTGATGCTAATTTCTCAAAAATGGCTGAACAGATTTACACCAAATAACCAAAAGCATGTTTTCTCAATAACGTTCTAACATTTTGCTGATCAATTTTGGTATAATTTCTGTATAACTTTCCATGATGAAGCCCAAGTGAATGTTTTTTTAAATGTTTTTAATTAAACGGTACCAAGGCTATTAAAGAAAGGAATAAATGCCTTTCCTATGGAAACTCTGTTCAAACTAGAACTAAACTGGAGTGACTGCGTCATCAATTTATGATATTCACCACTCAATATGCCATAATATGGTGTATGGTTAGTGAAACTCAACCACCCATTCTGTCTCAGTTTATGCTTAAGAAGTTGAATTCACAATTTTATGTGCCTATTTACAAAATACTTTTTTACATTAGTAAATCACTTATATCTCCTTGTCAATTATTACAGCTATTCGTCAGATTGCCCTGCTACTGGTCTGAAAAATAAGAACATTTCAAGGTAAGAATGGTTGCTAAAAAGGTAAGAGAAACTCATATTTTAAAACTAAGTGAGCAGCAGCAACTTTGACCATGCAACCCAAGCACCTAATTCTCTAGCACTTTCCCTTTGTATTCCTCACCTGCATATCTTAGAAATAAGTTTCTGTTTACCAAATGCAGACCCCTAAAAAAAAGAAGAAACGCCTACTGCATTGTAGGCCAGTTGAAGTGCTAATCTGCAGTCATTAACCCAACCACTCAATATCCCTCTGTTTTGCCAGAACCTACTCAAAACCACTGTGCTTCTTGCTCACTTAAACATCACCCACTCACAACACATCCTAGTAACACTACTCACCACTAAACTCATGGGGCATAGTTCACTAAATTATGTGGTAAGTAAATGCAAATTTTGTAGACGAATGCAGCACATTTTTTGACATATTTTTACATTTATTATGTTGGATTTTTATTGTTGATGACACTGGCTTAGCGAAGGTTTTACTCCATTAGTATTATTTTCAAACTCAAATACAGCAATAGGCTAAATAAAGGGGACCCATTAACCTTCACAACCTTCATCAACCTTGCAGCAACAGATTAGTAACTCTGCTCTATGCCACTCCACTGTAAGCCACTCTACGCGACTCCACTCACTCGCTCCACTACATAACACTATCTGCCACTCCATTCTACAACACACTATTCCACACTTCGCAATTCCACACTGCTACACTCCACACCACTAGCTAGTGCAAAACATGGCTAAAACACATTGGCAAAGCCAATAGCTCTTCCATAGACACATATCATTGAAATGTCATAGCACACACTTTTATGTCCAACTGCATTTCCTTAAAAAAATGTACAAGTCAATGCCATAAACACCTTGTACAAACATGTTTAGTTAATTGTTTTTAAAGTTCTAACATTAATGGAGACTGGTGGAGGATCAACACAGGAGGAATTAGAACAATGACTTTTTTATCTGACAACTAATTGAATTTTGCACAATTACTCATTTTGGGTAACCTAAAAACAAACAGTGGTGACCCTGTCTTGTCATGGACCAAGTGGGAATTCAGTCAGGTTCTCTACAATTCATTTAGCTCTCTACTTGCAGGAGGAGGGGTCTCCTGGTACAATCCTGTGTATGTGTGGGTTGGCTCCTTTGCTTTGTGCTTCTCCTACGATCTCTTGCTTCAGTCTTCGCACATACCACAATTATGAAATGCTTACTAAATGCATGACTAATGAATTTGTAACAGGCATATTAGAATCATTGACTCCCAAGATATGCAACAAATAAAATTTAGTCCAAAAGCCATCATTGAAAGAAGCCTTGTGCAAACATCCAAATGAATAACATTGTTATAAATTAATCAGAATGAATACGACTTGTGTTCAATTAACATTCAATTTGAATTCTGCTGTAGTCTTACTTAACTCTTGACAGTCATTGCCATTAGTCTTCAGATATTGCTCACAACGATACCCCTTATCTTCAATTAGCGGTCACAATAAATGAGACTAGCCTTAATTTTGCTCTTGAAATAGCACAATAGTGTTCAATTAACATTCACTTTAAATTCTACTAGTCTTACTTGAGTTTTTACAAACATTGCTGTTAGTATTCAGGTATTGCTTACTAAGAATACCACTAGTCTTCAAACAGTGGTCACAATCAATGAGACAAGCCTTCATTTTGCTCTTGAAATAGCACAAGAGCTGCAAATAAACCCTAACAGAATACTACTAAGCTTCAAAAACGATTCTTCTAGAATACTACTAGTCTTCTTTTAGCAATCAATTGAAGTGTTCATCATGTATTTGAAGGGTAGTTGAGTAGAACTAGTATTCCTCATTTGCATATTTCGGCTTGTGGGCATAATACATAGTCTTCATGCATACTAAATAAATATTATATTTTCATAGTAAAATATACCACTGTAAACACTGGAATCACACTAAGTGAAGATCTTCCATTTTGGTGAGGGATATTTTAAATGTTGCTATCTTTCATTATGTTCTGTCCATTTCCAAAATGTGACAATTTCCGCAATTATGAAGGAAGGATAACGATTGGAATATATGTATATATTGACGGTTAAACCTGCAACCATGAGTGTTTATTAAATGAGTGCAAATTCTTCATGATAGGTACTGAAAAGCCACCCGGATTTAAGCCCTCAAATGTCCTTCACTCATGAGTTGCTATAAAACCTCTCTTTTAAGTGTCTGATGTTCTATTCCCTATTGTGATCGCAACACTGACAATCATAAACATACATGAGGCCTCATTTATGAGTTTTTGCCATAGGGCAGCGCCCAGGCCTTCCTGCTGCGCTCCCCTATGACAAAAGTAAAGGGCAGGAATGTGCCATATCTATCAGATACGGCACATTCCTGTCCTTTTCCCCTGCGCTGGTGCACAATGAGCTGCTGTGCACCAGTGCAAGCGTGCCTGCATTGCGGGGATGATTATTTTTGTACAGGAAAGGAAACCTTCCTGCAGAAAAACAATCAGAAGAATGCAGCACACATAGAAAATGGAAGAACGAGGAGAAATAAAGATATTTCTCCTCATTCTGCCTCCCTTATGCCGGGGAGGTGTACGTTTTTGGCAATGCCTCAGAGTTATGATTTCGGCTAAATCTGGGGCAGTGTCAAAAACCCATGGATGTTGCAGGGAACACCACCAGCAACAGCTATTGCACACCCCTTTAATGCAGAAAACTGCATTAAAAGGAACTATACTTACAAGGCAACAGTAAGCCAAAAAAATGTGGCTTGGTGCTGCCTAGTAAATACGGAGCAAGCTCCAGCGCCATCGGAGCCTCACAAAGATAAGCCCTATGCTTTGCAGCTGCAAATGGTAAGTTGAAACGCCCAAAGGGTGCACTGTGAGTCAGAAATGCCCCTTGTAACTGATTATTCAGTAAGAGGAAACATAGTCCCCCTTCTCCTACCAAACAGACTCCCTCAGGGGAATGGTATCGCATGTTGCAAAGTGAAAGCATCTGCCTTCTGAATGTGATGTGCAATTTCAACATTGGGGAGCCCAGAGAAATGGAGTGGGCCTCAGCATGTTCCCAACATTGTTAATTACTGAGTGAGACTTGTTTTCTCGAAACTATCCCTTTTCCACCGGGAGAAAAAAAATGTCAGCATTCAATTAATGTTACCGCAGTGATGAAGATTAGCTGTACCTCGCAGGCTTCCATTCCTATTTTTGCAGCTTTTGGGAGTAGCAAAATGACTCCTCCCTCATACATTTTCATGAGGCGGGAGTTTTGGGAACTCCCTGCAAATGAACATAATTTAGTGTTGCGACCTACAATCACATTAGTGCATGACGTTGGGTCTCACAAATCAGTCGCGATGCAAATAACAGAGAGGTTTGCGGCTCATGGGGCCCTGTCTTGCAACCCCCTTGCGTTCCCTTGCTTCTTACTAAACGCATTCTTGACTCATCAGCTGCACTCTAATCTGTTAACATCGAAGTATATATTTCCACCGTTTTTTGTTATTCTTTCCCTTTTATAACTACTGTAATTGCAAACTATAGGTCACCTGTCTAATTAATTACATTATGTCCAATAATCAATAAAAACCTACGAGTAGGCACGTCGTCAGTGTTTTTAACACTATCTGTTAGCTCGGTTAGCTTGCAGTGCTGAATCTTCCCTTCTCTCATCTTTTTTCCTGGAAACCTATTCCTAATAAAAACGGAAAGTTGTCTCTGACCGGTCCCTAGAGCCTAAAATATTTCATTTCGCTATTTAATGTCCGAGGTATCTCCCCCACAGACTTCCTGCAGTAGATAGCAGGTATTTTCTGGCTCTTTTTAAATTGCAGTCAATATTTCCCTCCAGTCCACACTTTCTGTCTAGGATGTTATAAAAATACATCTTTATCTGATGGCCGAGTATACTGCAACATGAAATAAGAGTTAAATATAAGCCCCACAGACTGAGAAGTGAATAATAGGGTTTGTTTCCACCACAGCTAGCAAAGCCCATTATTGCATTACTGGGGATTGCGATTATTGAGGACATCTCCGTTTGCACTGAGATTGGGGCTTACTCATCTAATGGGTAACAAGGACATACATTTTATTAGCTCCTTGTGTAGACCATAAACTTTCGGCATCAAAAAGCAATTTTTTTAAACACACTTCATAAAATTATGCATTTGTGTTTATGCAAGGCTGAGAGGTTATTTTCTTTCATCTTAAACTAATAGAAATATACATAGGGACTGATTCAAAAACAACTTTTGAGTGAGTTTACCACTTTTTGATATTCACAATCTGCACGTTTGTAGTAGCGCACACTTTTGTAGTGAGTCTGTGAGTCTCTCATTAGCCTTGGTTGTTGGACTGTAAGGAGTGTAAAGTAATTAGTTGAAACATTGCTGGCAAGTTTGTTGAACCCAAGTGGCTGTGCTTTATCAAAGGCTTTGATGTGATCTGGAACACCCTCCCTACCATCATACGGCAGACCCAAGCCATACTCGCCTTCAGAAGACTCCTCAAGACCTGTTTCTTCGAGCAGTAGCAGCACCCCCCTCCCCATAGCGCCTTGAGACCCTCACGGGTAAGTAGCGCGCTTTACACGTACTCTGATTGATTGATTGATTGATCTGCCTTCAGGGACCTGGGCCACCCAGAACTGCTTCTTCTTGGATTGCTAGAAGACCTTTTGTTCCTGCAACCCCCTCACGGGCGAGTAGACCAAAGGCGGCGTTAGTTATTTTTATAGCCTTAGCCATTAGATGTAGCCTGCTAATCTACCCAACAGGAGCACCTACCTTACAAGCTCTTGTATTTGTAATGCTATTCCCTCTCCTCTAGGAATTAGTAATATTGATGTCTTGGGCTTATACCTAAGAATCTGAAAGGTTGGAATTTGTCAGTCACAAAGGTAATGGTGGTGGGTGACTTTAATGTTCATCTATGTGGGGACCCGAGGACAGGAGGCATAAAAACCCTAGGTTGTTCCCTTTTGACTGGAATGCATATGGAACACACCCAACATGGTACTAGTCCTAATGTCATATTGAATCTGGTCTCATCTACGGGAAAGTTGTCCCCCATGAGGAAGGACATTAAACCCAACTTTATAGAGCGGGTGTGAGTCATTTATTTATCTTATTTTTGCTGGCGCCAGATAATCTCAGACTGCTTTTATAACTGCCTCTATACCCAATGAAAGAAAGACTTTGATATTTGTAACTCCCAAAATAGCAGCCTAGTGTGTGTCTTGAAGGCTGTTTCTGAGATCTCAGCTACTATCGCAACCCTCCTGAAGGTTCCTGTATCATGGCAATGGGATTCTTTGCCTAGGTGGTTTGATTCAGGATGTTCCCAGGCTCCGAGAAATCTTAAGTGTGCTTTGTGTGCTAGACCCAGGAATTTTTCCCATCTAAAATGTATCATAGGTTGGGTAAACAAGAATTGACCAGCCGTAAGACCATCCTATAGGAGGAGGCCTGGTCAGAACGTATTGACGAACATTACTCTGCAAAGTAACTCTACATTTTGGAGCATTATTAATAGCCCTTTCTTTGCAGCTGATGATGTTTTTTTCTTAGAGATCCACATTTCTTAAGATAGTTGGGTGGCCCACTTTGAGGAAATATGTAACCCCCATCCCCCACACCCTGTGGGGGTGTGGCTGAGTTAGAAGAGAAAGCTGTTCTTACATTCACAGTTGAGGGTAGGATGAGTATTCTGGGATTGCCTATGATCAAAGCCCCAGGCCTAGACGGGATACCACCAACGACCTCTATGCACAAGACATGGAGGGCAGGGCTCCATTGCTGACCATCCTCATTATGCAGCTGTATTGGTTTGTCCCCCTCCTTCTTGGCCTTCGTGTAGTTCATATAAAAATTATACAGGATCTGCACGTTTAGACGACATAAAATGTAGGATTGGTGTCAGGTGGAATCTGATCACCCCCACCGGGTATGTTGTCCTTCTTGAACCATCTAGCTCACAGTGCCACAATACTCTCCGCTTACCGAGGAGGGAATAGTTCTTGGCAACCATCAAACATGACAACCCTGATGCCTCAGGACTGTGCAAGCAATATACTACCTTTCGCTTAGTCACTCATGCTTACTTGGTCTGTCTCAAAGAGATACACCGAATAAAACAAGCTGGGCGTTTTCAATAATCATTTATTGGACTGTTGGTATTCTGGTGTAGAATAGATGTGCTGCAACAGCCGTCAGACAGTATAAGATATAAATGATTAACAGTACTATAAAGGTAAAAGGATAGTATAGATCCACCATCTTACTAAAATCTTGAATACATTCAAGGATATAAAACACATGATAAAAATATGCGCACCCAGCATGGGTGTTGGTGTTAAGCCAAGAAATCCTCTAGGATTTAGTCAACCCCATTACCTGAAGTGAGACTATGGGACCCCGTCCTAGTCTCAAAGTGGACTCCCGGCGAGGGATGTTAGACCAGTGCGAGCTGGAGTGTCTGCATGCAGGAACGTCAGCGTCTCTGGTCAGTGTGTCAGCCAGGAAGTCTTGGTCTCCTCTATCTATCTTAGCAAGATGTCAAGTATATATTCCCATAGGTCTCCCCAAAGAGTCCTACCTTGCTGTATTACTGTGTCAGCCTAAGGATAATGTCAGGCATGAACTTTGTACATAGATTTTATACAGGAGATGGCAGTCCTGCTCTGCTTTCAAGAACCCTCATGCATAATGTATGAGATTTCAAACTAGGGAAAACCAGCATTCTGAATGTAGTGTTAACAACTAGGTAAAAGATCAGTCCCTGTAAACTGTGACAAGTGTAATGTAGGGAGAGACTATAGGTGATTGGTAACAAGTTTACCGAGGCCTATTTCATAGTGCCTATATGGTATATAACAATAGCGTTGCTCGATATGGTGGTCAAGGTGCGGGGACATATTGCCCTTGAAAGACTATTAACCTGGGCAGATCACAACAATGTTTTAACAGAAGTCGAATACAGATTTTGTTCTGGGAGGTCCACATTAGATCAATGAATGAATCAATATTTAGTTCTTGGTAAATACACCTTTGACTGCCCGATTTCCATCCACTTGCCTTTTATGGAACTCTCATCAGTGTTTGATCACATCAATAGATCTAAGCTTTGGGAGATGATGCAATACATGGAGTGGACCAGGGCATTGTTTTATTTTTGAGAGATCTTCATAGAGATACTGTGGCCACAGTATGCTATTCCAAAGAAGTAAAGGTTACACAAGGTTTTTAAATTCAAAGAGGGGTTTGACAGGGTTGTATTTTGCCCCCTATCCTTTTTAACTGATATAATAATAATCTGGGGGTAGAACTAGTGGCTCTTATGACATATTGCCAACAGGTGGGAAGCATAGTCTACCAGTTTTATTACACACAGATGAAGCAGTCTTGTTGACAAGAACTGCTAGGGATCTACAGCCTTACTAATATCCTTTGTCCGCTTTATGGAGGGTTTAGATCTTCCAGTGCATGACAAAAAATCGTATGTGATGGTGGTCGGCCCGCCTTCTACTAAATCGTCTACATTTAAGGTTGGACCTCCTCCATGCCATAGACTAGCTTGTTATCTTACCTGCAACTGCTGTTGGATTCCTCTGGTCAACAAGGAGAGGGAGGATTTTGTTAGGACAACTGCTGCTGTTTTTAACTTTGCATCACAGCTTGGGAATAGACCTACTTGGACTCTTTTACAGATCAATAGGGCTAAGTGTATCTCTAACGTAGAATATGAGAGCAAGATCTGGAGACATGTTAATATGGATGAGCTGCAAACAGCCGAGAATGTCTTTTTAAGACATTTTCTGTGTTTTCCACAAAGTGCCCCACATTCACTGTGCATGAAGAAATGGGACTGCCCTATTTATCCAATATCTTGTCCTTTCACCCCCTTTCTTTTTGGATGAGTATCTGGTGCAGTCCTAGATTACAACTGAGTAAGGATATTATAAAAGATGGCCTATTTCTTGATCACTTTCTTCACATTCCCTGGTTTAAATACATTTAGGACTCCTTCCTGAGTTTAGGAGTGGTGGAACTATTTAGTAACCAGATGGGATATGTAAGAATGACCACAAATGGACAAAAGACCATTTTTATAAGCTGAGATTGTCGACTAGGGAAGAGGGTGCTTCATTGAAGCCTAGTGTCCGTGGATATATCATACTGAAAATTGTGCCCTGTACGGAACCTTATCTTTTGTGTGTTAAAAACCGGTATGATCATTTTTTATTAACAAAGTATTGGCTGGATCTACAGCCCTTTTTTTTGGCCTAGCCTAGTTGTGGAAACTGGGGATAAAAGCTGTTGTCCTGCGCTTGCGACAACAGGTCTCCGCAGGGCACTTTACATTTTATGATGTTCTGTCATTTTTATGCTGTCTCCAGGAAATTATATCTACTTCCTGCATTGAAGAGGGTGAATTGTACTCAGGTTCGACCCGCCCTAATTTATTTGCAGATGCTACCAGGAGATATTATATTTTATGTTCTTAATTTTTTTTAAGTTGCTGTAAGGCTGAGGAAAAGCTGTGATTAATATTTTTGCAGGTCTGTTTTTAATGATTTTAGTTTTTATATGTATTTTTATATTTATGATTGCAGGCTGAATATTATAGGAAGTGTTGTTTAAATCTATACTGCTTTTATGGTTTTTACACTTAAAACCGAATAAAGTTTATATTGATTAATTGAGTGATTATGAGAGAGTTCACAAGCACAGCGTAAGCGATGTGCATGCAAGACCTAAAAAAATGACTCGTATTTGTGACTCAATACCACAGAAAGTATAGTTCTCTGTTTCTCCCGTCCAAAACCACACTAAACGTTTGTGTCATCTTGGGAAAAGAAGGTATTAAAGCTGTGGTATATTCCTGATGACATACTCAATGTAACCTTTATGTAATAATGACTTGATGTGATGAAATCAAATTTTCATGTCGGAAAAACCTAATACAGTAAAACATAAATTCAAAATATCTCCAAGCTTTTGATCTGATAAAAAACAGTCCTTCCTGCCATGGCTGACTGGAAGTGCCAATAAAAATGTTTTCTTCACTGTATTCAATTAACTGCATGGTAGGCGTTTCAAAACGATTCAGATCATACTGTGAATAAGATTGCCTTTTCATGCTGGTCTATTTAAGCAAAGGGGATGCCTAAATGACTAAGACTTCCTTCTAATGCACACAACTTTGTCTCACATCATAAAATAGTAAACAAAGTCGCTTGCAACTGAGCTGGGTGGACCGTGAACTGCAAAAAAGTAGTTTAAATATTAATTTTGGAACCTGACTATTAAATGGCATAATGCTTTAAAAAGAGAGAATGTTTTACATGATTTGCAGTCTAAAATCATAATATGATTTTATTTTAAAACGTTGCCTTTGCCAGAAAAAGTTACAAATTGTAATTATCATATGCTTGCTGCCATTTACATTTACCACTAGGTAAATATCTTTTTTGTTTAGTTAATTAAAACCTTAACACTTTTCACATAAAAGCATAATACAGCAGAATTCATAATTAAAAGAGCATATCATAAAATCATTAATTCCTTGCGCCAAGGTAATCAGAGCAGGGTACAATGGTTGTTATCAAAAGCATTCTTGGCTTTTTTGTTTTCTCAAAAAATTTGCATATCACTGGTACGTAAAGTGACTAGTGTATCATAGATGAGGATGAATAAGTTTAATCTCTTGATTTGATAACAAGTCATAACAATAAGATGTGAAACATTAAAAGTTGTGTGTTTACCAACAAAAGGAATAAATAAGGGGATGGGGTATGAGGGGGCGTGTTTATATTGTTGTAAAATCCGGGTTGAGTCTCTGTAAAAGTGGGAAACAATGCTAAACCTGGTTGGTCTATGGACAGCCGGGATGGAATGCTAAACCTGGTTGGTCTATGGACAACCGGGATGGTCTTTTACTGATGTACGCTGTGCTCAGCTCAAGGTGAAGGGTCCTGATCATTCCGGTATTCCAAGTGACTGTATCGTAGCCTTATGAGCATAAGGCTTGGAAGTCCCAGGTGACCGGAAGGGGGGTGGGGGGTGGTTCCTGGTATCAATGGCGGTATGCAAAGGGGAGAAGGGGAGGGAACTGAGAGGTATGTGGCTTGCTAGTGGAATTTGAGGTAGTTATAGCATGGTCTAGGTTCTTATATTCACTGAGCAGTGACACTGTGAGGTTCTTTTAGTTGCAGTGATTACTGGTCACTTGTTCTCTGAGTCTTTTCCCCAGCCGCCTCCATAAATCGTTCAAAGGCGACACAGCATCTGTGCATCTCCGCCTCCTTGGCATGCCTTCACTGCTTTTCTGCAGGATCTTATCCCCTTGTTTTTAAAGATTGGTTTGAGTACTAGTTAGCGTTCAACTTGCACTTCAAAGCAGATGCACAGTAGGTGTAAGACACTCTCTTCCACTTTCCCACATAGGCGGCAGTTAGTCGGTATCAGTGGTCGTTTCCAAGGAGGAGGTGTGGCAGAGTTGGTAAAATGCCCATTCGGAAGTGAAGGTATTTTTCTTTCATTCTCCTATTGAATCCTGCACCTAAATAAGATTGTGGGGATGGCCTGGCGTGGCTCTGGAGGACGAACCAGCCGTGGCCCCTACCTTTAAGCACTACCTTGTCTTCCACTATAGACAGCCTCTTTACTGTCTTGTTTACAAGTTGTTTAAAACTGCTGTGAGTCCTTGAGGACACCCAGAGATCCTCATGGCCTGGACGATTTATTGATGCTGTAGTGTAGTGTAGTTCCTATTTTCCCTATAGGCCCTGCGCATTGGAATAACATAAACAGTGTCTAGTATAGACGTAGAAGTGCGGTCTTCCAGGTCTCTACTGACTATGCTAAACTTAATTGGGTTTGTACCAACTAGCTCAGAGGTCACTGGAAACTTTCTTGACTGAATAGGAAGTGATCAGCTTCCCTGGTACAGACAAGAAGGGATTCAGTTTTCCAACAACCGTATAAACATGACAACTTTGCTCCTTAGAATAAGAGTCAATCTCTAGAGTCGTGTGAAACAATAGACAGTTATTTTACTCAGTCAGTTGTGCAGATTACTTTCACCAAGATGCAGAGAATAGAGAGACGGGCGTTTTCAATAAATAGGTATTATTTATTGAACAGTCTTTCTTCTCATGCAAGAGAAATGAATTGCCACAATTGCAAGACTTGGTATTAGAAAAAGTGCGTACAGTAAAATGAGGATTGTGAAATAATACTGCAAAAGCATTGATATGGTTTCTTAGCCATACAATGGTTAAAATTAATAAAATATATACATTCATATATACATTTGACTAACGTACTCAACTGGTGCTTCTAACTACGCCTACCCCAGTGTACCTGACCTAAGCCTAATACTTGGGAGGGAGTAAGTAAGTAGCAGTTTTAGTTAAGTTGGTTTTGCCAAGGTTTGCTTCAAGAATTCTCTCTAAGGGTTTAGTCAACACCATACCTCTGAAATAGAATGTTGGAGGTCTTGTATCTCCTTCTAGGACTCGATATCCCAGTCACTCGCAAGAGTAGGCTGGAAACGCCGGAGCTGGATTTTCTCGGCAGGAGAAAAGACAGCGTCTCTCTCAGCGCGACAAGGAGGAGGAGGGGCAGCGTCCGTGGGCAGCTTGCTACTGCTGGGCTCTGCAAGGGACAGCTGTTCTGCTCCTGTATTCACCACACCATCGCTATCATCGATGTCGTCGTGGCAGCGTTTGCTTAAGGCATCGTTGGTAATATTTATACCTGAAAGGTGCCTTGTTTGACATAAGTTTTTGGACATAAGACGTCAATAAAGATGTCACTAGGAAGTGATCGTCTCTCAGTGCTCATTAGAGTTCTATTACTAATCAAAACATAGCAAGCGGGGCTTTCCCAGGTTGCTTAGTTTTATCTTGTTGAAGAACTCGGAGTGTAATCGAGGAATCTAAGATAGTGGCTTCTGCTGTGTCATCTGCTGTAATGAGCTGCAGAGGAAGAGATTCTGAAATGCGGCTCTGATCGTGTTAGGCCAGAGACGAGTTTCTGAAATATTGCTCTTGATCGTTTATGCCATTATAGGGGTATGAATGGATTATAGCCGTATAGGGGCATAAGGTCACAGTATTGATCGGGGTCCTAGATTAGAACACGACAACCACTCCACGAATTTATGTCCATCAAATTACTAAAAACTTAAAGCAATAAGATGCATGTGTAACATTGCCACCCCACAATACATATTCGCATTTGAAATGGTGTATTTTGAAATACATGGAAATATTGGTACTGTATGTCTGTAAGCATAGAAATCATTCAAAATTATAGCATATGTAATCAGTGAACGATTTTGCGAAAAAATTACACATGAAATATCTCTTTAAACAGAAAAGAAGGGCAAGATAATTTCTTCACATAGAATGCATTTGCTATAACATGTTGCTAGAGGCTGAGGTAAAGTTATTATGTCTCTAGAAGTACCTAAAAATAGAAGTTCTGTTCTTTATGAATAGGTCTACTTTAAGCAAAGAATTTTGTGCCAAGAAAAAAGTAAATATTTTGAAAAATAGTTCAATTAAAAAATAAATATTTCTTGTGGTGAACGGGGGAATAGAGTTCCAACGCTTTTCAGTAGTTTTTGTTGATCAAAACTGAAGGCCAAATTCAGAGTTCAGGGGATCGCTGTGTGTCGGAATGCTTTTCAAAAATTATTGTTTCTGTTCAGGGGAGAACATCATATCAGACAGGCTCTCAAAGAATTGGTCTACAAAATCAGGTGACAGTGCGACCAAATTCGATAGTGCTGTAACTTGGCAGGTGTGAGAATGATTGCTATCATCAAAGTCTGGATCAGCAATGCTCACAGAAGGTCGTACCTGGGTGATGTTGCTTTTATTTCTCGCTCCACTGTCACCACCTAGTCGTAGCACAGGAGTCTCAACGAATGCCGTCATCAGGATTGGTAGCCGCTGGGGACAACACAATGCGTGAGCCGTTTCAGGACTTAGCAAAGTATCGATATCCATTGGTACTGCTGATGGAAGTGCAAGACAGGTGTCTAACACGCATTCATCTCCGCGTAGCATACATCGAAGCACAGGTAAGATACAGGTCTGCCATACAGGTCTGAATGAAAGAAGCCAGGTCATGTTCAGATCTCCCAGCCTGGCCAATCCAAGGACTCTAGTTATTCGGTCCCGGTAGCGTATTGCTGGGATCGTTTCTTCCATCCTTGCCGTAGTCATGTTTGTGTTTTGTCTTGCCATATCGGATCAGGACGGTCAAAAATAAAATGCCTGCTACAAGTCCCAAAATCAGGGGTATGCCGCCAAAGACTGAATGGACAAAATTAGGAATGATTCCCAGGATTGCTTTGAATGGTGTTAACAGTCCCGAAAAAATGGTCTTAAATACGCCTGGGATGCCTATGGCACTCGACATATTAAGAATTTGGCTAAGCATTTCTGTGAAATGCACGGGGCAATTTGTTGATAAAAGGTCATGAATCTCTGATGTTGTCCTTGCAACTAGGAGATCATACGTCTCTTTTGATGACGTGATGGGCACTGTTGTCTGCAAAAGCACAGACTTCATCCTGCTTAAAGTATCAATTCGTATAGAAGAGACATTCAAACGAGGCCATATGGGAGTCTCGGAGTCTCCAGGGTTGTTTGGAAACAATGCTTGCATACAGCATTTGACCATGGAAGTTACTTGGACGAGATATGCTTCCCCTGGCAAAAGGCCACAACAGCTATGATCCGTTATTAGAATGTAACTCCCGTTCGAGAGTTGCTTAAAGAAAGGCTCTATCTGCGTTGCAGGTGTGACATGTTGGTGGCATGAAAGGTTGTTTGAATTTCCTTCACAGGCTCCGTGTAAATTAATACCTTGGCACAAAAGTATACCGCTTAGTGAATGTTTGCAGTTTTCACCACTAAGAAATACATTTTTGTTGCTGTCACTATAGCATGTGTGTGTGTATGGTAATTTCCATGCTGACTTAATGTATCCTTTACCCAAACGTTCATACTGGCCAGTCGGTATGTATTCAAGGCAATTTTTAAATCGGAAAGTTGTTATCGGAATTGTGATAATCCCGTGTATTATCCATTCAATGACAGGACTTTCTGACATTGTCAATGGTAATCTCTCAAGTTTTTCGATGCTCAGGGTTGTATAGTCTGCTCCTTTCTGTGCCAAGCTGATTTGTTTATCAGTAAGGTTAAAGATAGAAAACAATAACGTTGTGTTGATTAAACGCCATGGCACATAGCCTGAATGAAGATTTTGCAGCGTCCAGCCTAACTGTACAATAGAACGCAATTGTGACTGGCCATGCTGTAACATTAGCAAGTCTTTGTCTATTATATCTATGGCAGATGATGCAATACTGTCCAGTGAATATATTCTGGAGGACAGAGTCATTAACCCATTGTCCACAACAGACAGTGATTTTTCCAAATTAATACGATCAATTTCTCGTATTTTTTCAGCTGTTTCAATTTGTGTGACTTTCCAAACCTCGTTGTAAGCCGCATATATACTGGTCGCTATGAAACGCTTTTGACGCTGTTTGCGTGGTCCCATAATGAAATCGCGCAAATCAGCACCATCTTTAAGTAAAGATAAGTATTGCTTAATTTCTGCCAGTGTGGATGTTTCTAGCCATTCAAGGCACAGTTTCCCTACACTGTATGTTGTTACTATCCCTGGATGTTGTCTCTGGGAGTATCTAGGGTCTGGTCTGGTCATTGTTAACCCCTGTGTTTTATTCAGGAATCTATCTTGACAGTTATTCGTGTCTGTAGGCCAGATTAACCACTTTTCCCAATCAGGATGTGTTCTGTTTAGATGTAAAATTTTAGATACGTCTATTTCAATATCTGTTGTTGCATTATCAGGTATTGGCTTTGGAATAGACGGTTTGTTAAGGTCTTTAATCTTAGCTAGACCAAGACAGGTTGTTTGGTGAATTGTGTCATTTAAAAGCATTATTTGTTCTGGGATCATGCAGGCTCGAAATAATGCTTCTAGGCCTTGTACCTTCCAATCTTTTGTACCCTAGATGGTTTTTGTTTCAATGTTATTTCTCCAAAAATCAAAACCAAATGTCATCATTTTTTCATAAAATGCTTCGAAATATATCAATTTAGTATTTGTCAACATGGTTTTCAATCCTGGTTTATCTAACAGTTTATAATAAAACGTTTCTGCATCACTTGTGTTAAACCTTGAGAAGTACTGGAATTTCTCATAGAATGTTTTAGAACTGCTCTTAGGTG
Organism: Lissotriton vulgaris; assembly: GCF_964263255.1. Classification (NCBI taxonomy): domain Eukaryota; kingdom Metazoa; phylum Chordata; class Amphibia; order Caudata; family Salamandridae; genus Lissotriton; species Lissotriton vulgaris. The sequence goes on from NC_141689.1 coordinate 1,000,575,319, forward strand.
GAGTAGCACAATGTTCCCATTGGTTATATTTAAAAACATTTCTAGGTTGTGCAGATTTATGTAAGTAATGATCTCCGTAATGTGAGAAACAATACATTTGTTCATAACTAGACGAACCTTGTAAATAATCATGTTCTGAAAATCTTACTGACAATACTAAATCAGACATCATATTATTAATACTTTCAAAATCCCAATCATCAGAAAATGTACTTGGTTTTACAAAGTCACTTAATGAAACCTTGAACTGGTGAGGATATTTCAGGATTTCAACCGGACCATATATTACATAGTCAGTTTTGTCCCATACTACCCCGCCGGGTATTGGAATGGCTGTGACATTTACTGTTGATAGTTCTCTTTTCTTCACGTGGGATGATCTGTGTGGTTTGAGGACTAAGTTGATGTTCTGACTTGCTGTGTCCATTGAACTGTAATAAACGTTCCTAAAATTAAAACTAAAATTAGGCATAGTAGGAGTATAAGTACCCCTGAGATTATCCAATGCTCAATCTATGGTGCATCCAGATATATTTCTTTGATTTGATGAAAGAGTTCTGTTGCTTTTTCTTTCAAAGTCTTTGTTTCTGGCATCACTTCGGCGTCGTTTTGATATTCAGAAAAGTTATCGAAATCGATGAAGTAGCCAGAGGCAGTTCTGTCAATTGTTGGAATTGTTTTCTCAATTTGTCTTTTGGTAGCACATTCTGATGCCACGTCATTGTAGACTGGTGTTTCATGGCAAACTGTTTCAATCTGTGTTTCAAGAGGCACGAGTTCCATGGCATTATTGCGTAGTCCCTCTCTGTGCACTGCAGGTTTATCAAATGTGATTAGTCTTTCAGTTTGAACCTCTTGAATTGTTGCAAGTTTGGGTATTCTGTTGTTTCTCGGGAGTCCACTGGGCCTACTGTTGATTATAGGCCACATGCTTGTGGTTTTACCAGGTCGATTGATACAACTATGTTCTCCTTTTTACCAGCAAGGGGCGGTAGTACTACTGAGCTTGTTCCGTTGATTGCTAAGACAGGTACTGCTTTTCTGTAAGAAGGCCCAAATTCCTTCTTAACCGCTATTTTTTCTCTGACTAGATCCCCAATCTTTGGAATACAGACAGGTCTTGCTGGGGCTGGTGGTACCTCTTCAGTGGTAGTTGGCTGTTGCTTTAACTTTATGTTGCTTATGGATTTTCTTGTTTCATTCAAGTCCTGTAAAACAGCCAAACGGTCTTTGATGTCAAAGTTTTTATTCTTATCTTCTACCACTGATACCTGACTATCTAAGTCCTGAATGTGCATTCTAGTTCCAAACAATAGTTCGTATGGGCTGAAACCTTTTAGAGAATTTCTTGGCAAATTGTTAAGACTGAGTTGGACACTTATTAAAAGTTTGACCCACCCATCACCCGAACCTAATACCTTCGCTGTTATAGATTGCTTTATGTCCCGTTTTTTTCTTTCCACTACACTGTTCCCTTCGGGGTGTGATGGACAAGAGTATCGCAAGCCAACGCCCATGCTGGCCATGGCCTTCTTATAAGCTCGAGAGCTGAAAGCAGGACCCTGGTCAGAATGGAACATGGCAATTGCGTATGTGCCGATAAAGACTTGCAGATCTTTTATAACAGTTTTGGCGTCAGCCGAGCGCTGGGGCCACATTTTTTTAAGTGAATATAGTCTTAAATGATATACAATGGGACGCATTTCTCTTGTTTGATTATGCGTATAGATCGCCTTATGCTTTCTATTAGGGTTCCTGACACTACGCTGGCCGGTTCTCCACTGCGATCTCTGTTGCAGTCTTCACAATTGTTTGCAAAATAATGAATAGCTACGCTCATTCCCGGCCACCAGTACTCTGATTGTAATTCTTTTAGAGAGTCCCTGATTGTTTGGTTTCTCAGACCCAACCCCATATGTGCTTCCTGTAATAGGAAACCTCTCCTGTTCATGTTTGGAATTACCCTATCCCCCACTCCAGGGATTCGAGCAAAAGGAACGGAGTTTGCATCAATTACGTATGCATAATTGGGTGGATCGTTCACGGGTAGTGCTGCACAGTCGCCTTTTAAGGACGTTTTTACTGCCAGCATGGTTTCCCCGTCTATGTATTTTTCTGAACGCTTTTTTGTGGCTACGGAAGCCGGTTTAGTTGCTTCCGCTATGGCTGTATTAGCCAATTAATTCCCTGCAACGTGAACACCATCACGTTGATGACTCAGAGTGTGTATCACGTGAGTCTTTTGTATTTCTTTCTGTAAAAGAACTACCTGTTTCCAAAGCATTTTATGCTTGATTGTGGCACCTGTGTCATCTTTGTAATCATTTTTAACCCAGCTCTGCAACTTATTATTGTAAGAGTTGACGAAAAAATGCGAATCGCACACGATTAGTGTCGGGAATTCACGTTCTGCATTTTCAAGCGCCATCTTTAAAGATCTGATTTCAGCTCTCTGAGCCGAACAGTTTCTCACTGATTCAGTTTTTGTTATTTTCGGTCTGAATTTACCGCACAGCCAACGACCTTTAATAATCGCGCAGGCTGCATCTTAGGATTTCTTCTCTACGTTGAAATGCTGTACAAATCTGTCTGTGTAGATTATACAGGAGTATTGTTGGAGAGGAAGAATTTCGATTGGCAGAGGATATTCTTGTTCATAAGTTAAATCATTCAGTTTTTTCAGTTGCGGGGCGAAATAGTATTTCACATCTTCCGCTCCAAGAGAATTTACACACTGTATCCATTTCGGATCCAGTGACACTGGAGGCAGGTTTACTGGGCTGAATAGCGCCTCGAAGGCGGATTCCGCTGTGAGGATATTGATCCTTTTGCCATGTGCTAGTTCTCGTTCATTCGCTAATGCAGTCTCTACTGCTTTCACAGTATTTTCTGTGGGACTGAATGTTTTTTCTGCTTGTGTGTACAAGTGTTATTTGTAAGCTATTGGTACCGTTTCTCCCTCATTAGAGGTTAGGTACGTGAATCCGCATCTTCCTGGGATGACTTTAATTACAAGATTGCGTGAGTTGTCACGTGTATCTAATTCTGTTTTTGCTAACATGTCTGTTTGCAGTGATCTCAAAATTTCTGTGTGTTTTTGAGTCCACGTGATTGGTTTAAAATCAGGTTTAATTAGTTTGCAGAGAGGTTTGACCCTCTCCGCATAATTTAGGATGTAAGTTCTTCCGAAATTCAGAAAACCTAGAATCGATTGTAAGTTCTTCAGCGTTTTTGGTGCTTGGAGTACAGCGCACTTCTCTAAGAAGTTGTCCGCTAGGCTTTTTCCTTCACTTGATAATTCGTATCCTAAAAATAATACTGTCAGATGGGCAATTCGAGACTTTTTAAAGTTGAATTTGTAACCCTCTGTTGCGAACCCAAGTATTATGGTGTTCACTCTTTTCAAGTGAGTCTCCAAGTCGTCATCTGTTAGATAGATGTCATCTACATAAGATAATGCCTCATCATCATATATTTGTAGTAACTCTGTTACTCTGGCTGAAAATAGTCCTGGGCTGTTCTTGAATCACTGTGGGAGCCTACAGAAATTTTTCTGAGACCCCATTACTTAGACAGCGGTCAAGTATCTGCTTTCTGGTGCAATATTTTGACAAAAGAAACAATTTGATATGTCTAATGTCGCTTTATATTTTTTACGAACTATGTTATTCATTAGTGCAGCACTATGCAAATTTTGTACTGCAAATGTTTTGCAACATGAGTTTAGGTGTCTGTAGTCCAAAACTAGACAATATGAATCGTCAGGTTATGAGACAGGAAACAAAGGATTGTTCATTTGAGAGGTGCATGTTTCAATCACCCCCTGGCATTCAAGTTGATCTAAAATCTCCCTGACTTGTTTTTTAGCTTCTTGCTTAATTGGATACTGCCTTTGTGCAGTCGGGTGACTTTTTAACTGGATTTTGTGAAGAGGAGAGTCCTCATCCCATCCTACATGATTTTTATATAGTGCTGGTGCCTGGGCTACTGCCCATTTCCTTGCATATATATATTTAGTGGGAATCGGAATGTGATTCGAGAAGGCAGGCATAATTATTTCTTTGCCACGAGGGCACTCCCTGACATGTCATAGCCTTTTGAGAGTTTATCCCAAAATAGAACCCTTATTTTCCTAGTCTTATCACCCTCTATACGCAGTGTTATTTCGTATATCTTATGGGGCTCGCTAACTCTGTTGTCGGCAGTTTCTACTTGAATGTATTCATTCGTGTCCACTGTCTCCAGATGACTCATCAGGATCTTGCGAGCTATGGTGATTTCTGCTGCACTGTCTAACACTGTCTGTGCCCACTCCCCGTTTTTCAACTGTGTCCTCAGTATTCTCGGCATGTTCAATTACTCTAATACTGGCTACCTTCTTTCTTGGAAATTGAGATTTTTTACTTTGAGCAGGTTCCTTGTCTTTGGACTTGGTGTGCTCTCCTGGGTCTGACCGTCCTCTTCTTTCCGATTTCTGCGAAAAAGATCGAGAGGGACGTGTATCAATACTTTAATATCTATCAGGCTTCTTCAAGTTATCCCTATTTCTAAGGTTATATCTTTTCTCAGAGGGCTCCCTCTGGGGAGACTGGTGTTCTCGAGTCGGAGTTCTTTCCCTCCGTCGAGGAGACCTTCCTCTGGACTGGAAAACTTTTTCCTTGGGAGTGGATTGTTTATTTCCATCCCAGCTCTTTTTAAGAGTGTTTGAATTATTTTTAATAAATAATTTTTCAGGATTTTCGAGCAGTTGGGGCTTTAATGGTTTCCCACCCAAGCTGTCTCTACCTAGTTCTTCATAACATTTTTCTATAATTCTGGCAAGCTCAATTGGTTGATCTGTTATATCTGTTTCCTTCAACTTCTGGCGGATCGTTTTATCCTCCATTGTCAATTGAACTAACTCTCTATATGCCTTTGTTAATTCTCTTATTTTAACTAAGAGTTCTTCACTTGACATGTTTGCAATGTCCGGATGTGGTGTGTAGCTGGCTAGAACCGGCCACGTTGCTCCTGGTCTACCTAGTGGACCGAGCCTGGGAATATGATCATTATGTTTTAGGGCGCCTTTAAACCGGATCACTGACAAAATTTCGACCACCAAAATATCGACCTACAGAAATATCGAGTCCAAAATATCGAGGGCAAGAATATCGACATCCCATCTACAACATGGTAAGTACAAAAATATTGAAAAAATAATATAGACGTTAAAAATATCGATGTTAAAAATATCGATTTTTTTTCTTTTAAAATATAATTGTAAAATAAATTTAATAACACTAATAAATATAATATACATAGTTATACGTATCTAATAATGTTTAAACTTAATAAATAATACATATATAATAATAATACATTAATTAAATATATACTGTAAATATCTAATATATATGTTCTGAACAATTTGTTGTAATAATTATTTTACTAACTTATAAATTATGAAAATATATTATAATTTACTAATATATTTACAAACATAAAACAATAACAAAAATAAAATGTACAAAACATAAAAAATTAAATATACTTTTAATATTTTTACAAATAATTATATAACATATTGGATAGCGTAGGGGTAAAACCTACTATTCCCACTCCAGAGAGTGCAACAATAGGGAAAGCTTTGGATAGCGTAGAGGTAAAAATTACTATTTCCACTCCAGATAATGCAACAGTAGGGAAAGCGTTGGATAGCATAGGAATATAAATTACTATTCCCACTCCAGAGAGTGCAACAGTAGGGAAAGCGTTGGATAGCGTAGGAGTAAAAATTACTATTCCCACTCCAGAGAGTGCAAAAGTAGGGAAAGCAATGGATAACGTAGGGGTAAAAATTACTATTCCCACTCCAGAGATGCAACAGTAGGGAAAGCGTTGGATAGCGTAGGGGTCAAAGTTACTAATCCCACTCCAGAGAGTGCAACAGTAGGGAAAGCATTGGATAGCATAGGGGTAAAAATTACTATTCCAACTCCAGAGAGTGCAACAGTAGGGAAAGCGTTGGATAGCATAGGGGTGAAAATTACTATTCCCACTCCAGAGAGTGCAACAGTAGGGAAAGCGTTGGATAGCGTAGGGGTAAAAATTACTATTCCCACTCCAGAGAGTGCAACAGTAGGGAAAGCATTGGATAGCGTAGGAGTAAAAATTACTATTCCCACTCCAGAGAGTGCAACAGTAGGGAAAGTGTTGGATAGGGTAGAGGTAAAATTTACTATTCCCACTCCAGAGAGTGCAACAGTAGGGAAAGCGTTGGATAGCGTAGGAGTAGAAATTACTATTCCCACTCCAGAGAGTGCATCAGTAGGGAAAGCGTTGGATAGCGTAGGAGTAAAAATTACTATTCCCACTCCAGAGAGTGCAACAGTAGGGAAAGCGTTGGATAGCGTAGGGGTAAAAATTACTATTCCCACTCCAGAGAGTACAACAGTAGGGAAAGCGTTGGATAGCGTAGGGGTAACAATTACTATTCCAACTCCAGGGAGTGCAACAGTAGGGAAAGCGTTGGATAGCGTAGGAGTATAAATTACTATTCCCACTCCAGAGAGTGCAACAGTAGGGAAAGCGTTGGATAGCGTAGGGGTAAAAATTACTATTCCCACTCCAGAGAGTGCAACAGTAGTGAAAGCATTGGATAGCGTAGGGGGGAAAATTACTATTCCCACTCCAGAGAGTGCAACAGTAGGGAAAGCATTGGATAGTGTAGGAGTAAAAATTACTATTCCCACTCCAGAGAGTGCAACAGTAGGGAAAGCGTTGGATAGCGTAGGAGTAAAAATCACTATTCCCACTCCAGAGAGTGAATCAGTAGGGAAAGCGTTGGATAGCGTACGAGTAAAAATTACTATTCCCACTCCAGAGAGTGCAACAGTAGGGAAAGCGTTGGATAGCGTAGGGGTAAAAATTACTATTCCCACTCCAGAGAATACAACAGTAGGGAAAGCGTTGGATAGCGTAGGGGTAACAATTACTATTCCAACTCCAGAAAGTGCAACAGTAGGGAAAGCGTTGGATAGCGTAGGAGTATAAATTACTATTCCCACTCCAGAGAGTGCAACAGTAGGGAAAGCGTTGGATAGCGTAGGGGTAAAACTTACTATTCCCACTCCAGAGAGTGCAACAATAGGGAAAGCATTGGATAGCGTAAGGGTAAAAATAACTATTCCCACTCCAGAGAGTGCAACAGTAAAGAAAGCGTTGGATAGGGTAGAGGTAAAAATTACTATTCCCACTCCAGAGAGTGCAACAGTAGGGAAAGCGTTGGATAGCGTAGGAGTAAAAATTACTATTCCCACTCCAGAGAGTGCATCAGTAGAGAAAGCGTTGGATAGCGTAGGAGTAAAAATTACTATTCCCACACCAGAGAGTGCAACAGTAGGGAAAGCGTAGGATAGCGTAGGGGTTAAAAAAACATACTTATAAAAACTATCTTTTTATTTAAATAATGATATAAAGTATTTTAAAAATTTAAACCATATACAATACATATACATAATTATAATAAACATGATTACCTAAATATATTTAAGCAAAAATAAATCTTAATAAATACCATTTTATAATATTTAATTACCAATTACTAATTATTTAACTATTATATTATTTACAAAACAATAATTTAAAAAAAATTATTACTTCATTACATTTACATTACTTCCACCATATTCCCCTATAAACCCACTACCCACAACAAAACACATTTATCTATTTATGATTTAATTAAAATTATTTACCAATCAATTAAAATTAATTACCAATCAATTATAAATAATTACCAATTATTTAAACATAATTTATAATTCATACTAATGATTAATTAATTATACATAATTAAATAACTTGCCACCCTATTCCCCTATAAACCCACAACCCGCTATAAAACATATTCATCAATTAATCAATTAATTAAAATGATTAACCAATTAATTAAATTTAATTACCAAATATTTATAATTAATTAATATTAACTACTAATTATTAATCAATTTAACATAGTTAAATTACTTCCCACCCTATTCCCCTATAAACCCACAACCCGCTCCGGTACTAAAACATATAATTAACTTATAAATAAATGCATTAATATATATATGTAATACACATATAATAGTACTTATTTTAATTACTTAAGTAAAACATATAACACATACATAATAAAAAACAACAGAAATAATACAAATATCGATATTAGTGTAATCGAAATTAGTAACATCGATATATATGCTATCGATATTACTAACTTCGATATTACTTGCATCGATATTAAGTATTTCGATATTACTTACCTTAGGGTCGATATTCTGTCCAACGATATTCTTGTCTTCAATATTTTGCACCTTCGATATTATAGACACAATATTTTGGTACATCGATATTTCTAACTCGATATTTTGACTGTGTACCCTTTAAACCAGAGCAGGTGCTCTTGGTATTTTAATGGGATTTCAATCTCCTCGAAAGGAGCGTACTCTTCCAGTGGATCCCCTATTTTGTAGTAGTGGAACTCGTGTGTTGCGGTGTTTGCTGCTGGAAATTTTATCCAAGAATAGAACACCTCTGTCTGCCGATATTCGTGTGCCTCTATCACGAAGACGACTGTGCCACCTTGTGTGGTCAGTCCATTTTCTATAAGTTTTAACGTTATAGTTTTTCTTATGTTAATCGGGATGAATATCGCACCCGGTTCATTAATTTCAACGGGACCCTGCTGAGTCACATTTACTGCAGCTCCAGTGGTTCCGTTTTCAGTGTCTGACATTTTATTGTCAAAAAGGTTTTTGCAGAGCAGGTCTCCAAGGCGACAAAGATTAGGTGCACAATATTTTGGAACACTGTATCCTTCAACGTTGAATAAACCAGAGCTTTACATAGGAATCTCTTCCTACTAAGTTCAGGCGGATTTTTGCCTTTCACTCACTCCAGACGTCTATTGGAGTATTTACGGTAGAAAGGGGTCTGTGTGAAAAATGCACGACTGAGTTACTCTAACGTCTTGCGTTAGTTTTATCGCCTTACCAAATGTTGGGCGCCATGTAGTGTAGTTCCTATTTTTCCTATAGGCCCTGCACATTAGAATAACATAAACAGTAGTATAGACGTAGACGTGCGGTCTTTCAGGTCTCTTCTGACTATGCTAAACTTAATTGGGTTTGTACCAACTAGCTCAGAGGTCACTGGAAACTTTCTTGACTGAATAGGAAGTGATCAGCTTCCCTGGTACAGACAAGAAGGGATTCAGTTTTCCAATAACCGCATAAACATGACAACTTTGCTCCTTAGAATAAGAGTCAATCTCTAGAGTCGTGTGAAACAATAGACAGTTATTTTACTCAGTCAGTTGTGCAGATTACTTTCACCAAGATGCAGAGAATAGAGAGACAGGCGTTTTCAATAAAAAGGTATTATTTATTGAACAGTCTTTCTTCTCATGCAAGAGAAATGAATTGCCACAATTGCAATACTTGTTATTATAAAAAGTGCGTACAGTAAAATGAGGATTGCGAAATAATACTGTAAAAGCATTAATATGGTTTCTTAGCCATACAATGGTTAAAATGAATAAAATATATACATTCATATATACATTTGACTAACGTACTCAACTGGTGCTTCTAACTACGCCCACCCCAGTGTACCTGACCTAAGCCTAATACTTGGGAGGGAGTAAGTAAGTAGCAGTTTTAGTTAAGTTGGTTTTGCCAAGGTTTGCTTCAAGAGTTCTCTCTAAGGGTTTAGTCAACACCATACCTCTGAAATAGAATGTTGGAGGTCTTGTATCTCCTTCCAGGACTCGATATCCCAGTCACTCGCAAGAGTAGGCTGGAAACGCCGGAGCTGGATTTGCTCGGCAGGAGAAAAGACAGCGTCTCTCTCAGCGCGTCAAGGAGGAGGAGGGGCAGCGTCCGTGGGCAGCTTGCTTCTGCTGGGCTCTGCAAGGGACAGCGGATCTGCTCCTGTATTCACCACACCATCGCTATCATCGATGTTGTCGCGGCAGCGTTTGCTTAAGGCAACGTTGGTAATATTTATACCTGAAAGGTGCCTTATTTGATGTAAGTTTTTGGACATAAGACGTCAATAAAGATGTCACTAGGAAGTGATCGTCTCTCAGTGCTCATTAGAGTTCTATTACTAATCAAAACATAGCAAGCCGGGCTTTCACAGGTTGCTGAGTTTTATCTTGTTGAAGAACTCGGAGTGTAATCTAGGAATCTAAGATAGTGGCTTCTGCTGTGTCATCTGCTGTAATGAGCTGCAGAGGAAGAGATTCTGAAATGTGGCTCTGATCGTGTTAGGCCAGAGACGAGTTTCTGAAATATTGCTCTTGATCGTTTATGCCATTATAGGGCTATGAATGGATTATATCCGTGTAGGGGCATAAGGTCACAGTATTGACCGGGGTCCTAGATTAGAACACGACAATGCTGTCAAGTAGCCCATGGCTCCACATTCCTTCTTTTAGTGTATTTCATTCCATGAATGGGTGTTCAATGTTCCTGGTTCAAACTTTTTAATCCTGTGCCAGCATTTAACATATTTATCAACAGAAAGGGTTTGGCTAATACGCAGCAAGGCAGCGCCACTATAATGAGAAAACAAATAAGATTGCCAATGCTGCCAACAAATTTCTAACTTCAGAACGAGGGAAGGAAAGAAACCGACCTCTCCGTGGTTCTTTCTTCTCCAACTTTGTTAGGATAATCATAGTCCTTTGCAAACAAAGTTCAAGAAAGAACCGTAGAGCACACGCAGAACCCCTAACCACCCACAACAAATAAATTGATAAAGAAGACAACTGGAGCATACTCAAGCACACCAGCACACTGCCATTGACACAGAGAAGACGTCTTGATTCAGGCGCACTGCGCCAGAATCTTTCCAAAGAAAACATGTGAAGATTATTCGTTGTGAACATGGTGAATGCTTGTTAAGTGATATTGGGTCCTGAGGAGAACCCATTTTCACAAAAAGGGCTTCGAAATGCGTCAACCACGTTATTAGGTCAATCAAGCCAGATCATCTTTTGAAAAATTTTGAGAATTAAGTGGAATTATAGGTGGCCTTTTGTTGAAATTTTTAAAATCTTGCACTGATTTGTTTTTTGGTATAATTTCGTTATCTATGTATTAGAAGAGATTTGCAGGTTAATCCCCTAAAGGGGTTGGTTGAGTGATTGGAAGTATGATGTATGTTCGAATGTGGTAATGTGTGTGAACACTAGTATGGATGTGCCACTATATATGAGTATGAAAGAGAAGAAGCTGATGGAAAGAAGTTGAAAAAAGGACATTTATTTAGTTTCAATTATTGTGTTTTTGTCTACGGAAATGTTCTATTGGGTGTAATGTATGTAGAAACGTCTTAATAAGTTTGCATCTTAAAAGCTGAAAAAGTGGATCAAGAGAGGTCGGTTTCTTTCCTTCCCTTGTTCTGAAGTTAGAAATTTGTTTTCAGCATTGGAAATCTCATTTGTTTTTTCATTTTAGCATTTAACATAGGCACTTTTGTGAGTGATTTCTTGGGGCTGAAGGCCAAATTCCAGCCTGATTTGGGCGGACGAGACATAATTGGGTAGGTTGAATATCATTCTTGCCGAACGTGAGACTCTGCTGTCAAGGTGTCCGCATCTTTTCCCCTCAATCACTTGCTCCTATAAGTAATAGCTTGAATGAGCTTTGGTTGTTGGACCTGTAGTAGTGGGGTAAGGTTTAGGCTGGCAGTTTTGTATTTAATGCATTTTAAAGCTACCGCATTTGAGTTACCTCTTCTCTTGATGGCTTCTTTTTGTGTTTTAAATGTACCTTTGTTGTCTATTATCACCCCAAGTACTTGTATTCTTCAACTGATTCTATTGATGAACCTGCCAATTACCAGCGATAACTGGATGTTATCTTTTTGGATTTAGTCGCATTACCTTTGAATTGCCAACATTAATAGTTAGACCATTGGTAGCTGAGTAGCTGCTGGGTGTGTCTACCAGGTGTTGGAGACCAATAGGGGTTCAACTGATCGACACAAGGTTGTCTGCATACAGTAGATTGGAGAGTAAGAACCCGCCAAGCCTTGGAGCATGTAATTTGCAGTTGTTAGATTCCGTCGATAGATCCCTCATATACAATTTGAACATCGTTGAGGACAACTCACACCCCTATTTCAGTCCCTTTGTAGTTGGAATTTTTCTGGACAGGATGTTGCCATCCTCTAGCTTTACTTGGACCCTTGTGTTAGTGGGTAAGAGTGTTACCTGGTTTAAAAGAGCAGATGGTATTTTCATTATCTCAAGTTAAGCCCAGAGTTTGTTTCTGTCACTGTTATCAAAAACTGAGGAGTAGTCAATAAAGCACAGAAAGAGAGGGATTTTGGGTGCTTTGGCGCCATGTATTAATAGAGACAGGGCGAGTATGTTCATTGTGGTTCCCATACCCTTGCAGAAGCCCGTCTGGTTGATGGGATTAATTGATTTTTCTTTTGCCCAGGTTGTAAATTCATCCAGGAGGAGGCCAGCATAGTATTTGGCCTCAATATCAAATAATGCTACAAGCCTGTAGTTATTTGATTTGTTCTTGTCACCTTCGTTGTATATTGGGGAAATAATACTAGGAGTCAGGTATGCTATCTCCTCCCGAGATTTATTCAAACAGCAGTAGTAGTGCGGTCGCCCATTAATCCAATTTTTTTTTAATAGGATTGGAGGGATCCCGTTAGGGTCCAGTGCACCCTCCTGGTTTCCTTTGTAAATCCTGGTCTTGATCTGACGGGTTGTATATGAAAGAAGATCCTTTGCTGCTTGGATGCTTTGGTCGGGGAGACTTGCCTCAGGGATGTAGCTAGAGCTGAGCTTTCCAGTTCTAAGACCGTCTTCCTCTGAATTGAAATGTTATAGGAGGTGAGTTGCACAGGCTTCTTCAGTTAGATGTGAGTTGACTCTATGTACGTTCGGGTTTTCTAAACTGTCTATTGTGCACCGAAATCTTGCACTGTTGTTAGTCTTTAATTCATACAGTAGCCTGACCCACAGATTATCATCCACTTCTCTTTTCGCTGCGTTAGCTCCTTCCAAATGATGGGGTCATATCCTGTTTGCCAGTGCCTGCATAATGTTTTGTTTATTGCTTTCTTGAGATCCCGGAATTGGGGGATCTTGGACTTGAAGGGGTAGTGCTTTTGGTTGTCTAACGAACGACGTGGGATCTGTTTTTGTAGGGTTTCCCTAGATGTTGAGCCGGAACCAGCTCTTGCTGTGTACATTTCTCCTAATTGTTTGATGAAGAGTTCCCAGTGCGTTATTATGTTTATATCTGCTTCTTCATGGTTATCCCAAAGTGTCTTAGCAGAAGCCTGCAATGTTTCTGAGTGGTATGTTTTGCATTTTATCCTCCTGAAGTTCTCAGTGTGTATGGTGTCTGGGTCCTCCACAGGCTGGTCTAGTATCAAACTAAATATGCTCATGGCGATTTCCTTCGGTAGATGATCGCTTTGATCTTGAGTCCCTATTTGAAAGCCAGCAATCTTACTGATATGTAGTAAGGTGACAAAGGTATAGCCTATTAGGGTACTTGTGGCAGTTTTTTTAAATGTTGCTGCCAGATGCTGGTCACCCGTGTAGCGTCCGTTTAATGGCAAAATGCTTAGATGTTCAATATCCCTTATGAAATTCCTGGCGAGTGCTGATTGATTAGTCTTATCGCTCTGTTCCTAGCGAGGGATGTTCCAGGCAATATGTTGTTCCTTCAGTAAGTTGTCCCTTTTTTGGGGCCCTAGTAAATGCATATTAAAGTCACCTCTCAGCAGTAGGTTGGGCGTTGATTCTTCTAAGAGCAATCTGATTATTTCATATACCACTAATTTTACGCCTTTGGTCTTATCACGTGGATGTATGTATATGCTTAGCAATATTATTTGTTGATTTGTGTTGCCATCCCATATGTTCACTCTGAGAGCTTTGATTGCATTTGTGGGGGTTATGATAGTATCTACATCTGCAGTCACCATTATGGTCCTAATTGATGAGAAGATTATTAGTTCACCCTTTAGGTGCCCAAATTTGGCTCCATTTACTGCTGGTGTATGATGTGTTTTGAAGCCATGTAAGTGAATGGGTTCCTTTAGCCATGTCTCTTGTAGTAGAATGAAGTCGAAGCCATTGAAGTAATCCAGGAGGTCTCTATCTGATATTTTGTTTCCTAAGCCATTTATATTCCATGAGCAGATTTGTAGCTGGTGATTTCCTGGTAGAAGTAGTTTTGTTCCGAGTCAAGTACTCTCGCCATGTTGATATATTGTCTGGCTAAACAAGGCCAGTCTTCCAGTGTGGTCACTAAGTTCTGGTCTTTTCGTTCAGACAGTAGTGCGTCCGTGATGCGGGCCCCTTTAAGCACAGATTGAGATTGTTGCCCAATGATGGGGTACATGGAGTTACTTGATCTACTCTGTTTGTTATCAAGGGGTCTGGATTGCCCGTCTATTGAAGAAGGAGTGTTGTTTAATTCCCCATGCCTTTAGTTAGACCTCTTAATCCAGAATCCTCCTTACTATATCCTCTGACGACCATGTTGCATATGTTGCTTCTTGGCTTGAGAGTTCTTTGATTGTTTTGAACTCTGTTCTTTCAAGATCATACGAAATTATGTCAGCCAAACTACTGATCGATCGAAATAATCATCAAATGTTCCCTCTATTGAGGATATCCACGCTACCTCTAGACTTTAATTTGGGAATGAACAGTTTTGAGTGGCTTTTAAGTTGTGGCTCTTTGGTAGTTGGAAGATTAGCCTGAATGGCCTGACCCTTTCGAGGATGGAGACTTAGAGAGTCTGCTTGAGCTTCGAGGTCTTCCCTGATGGAATTAATTACTTTTGTTGAGGAGATTGGATGGGCATGTCTATTTTTAATTGAAATGGCCGGGTTACTGCTACTTGTGATCTTCATGCTTTCCTCTAATGCTTTATAAAATGGCTCGGGCGGTTCTTCCTCGACCCTTTCCAGCTCAAGTTCAGAGCACTCCCTGATTGGTGTGGCCAGTTGGCTCACATTTACCACTAGGATGTGTGGACCAGGGACTAATATTAAATTCCCACATCCAATTCAGGTTGTCTTATTTGCACACCAGCTGGTTTGCATATGTGTGTGCAATACGCAATATCACCAGTGTACTAATAGGTCGCATTGCAAATTATATCTTTGCAAGGGGTCTTATAATGACCTGTATAATAAAAATAAATACACTGGTCAAAATTTGCAACCCTTTGTAATTGTTTTGAATATAGGGATGAATGGAGGCCTGCAAAGGATACCACACCTCCACCTGGTATTCCTTTCTTTCCCAAAGGGACCATATTTATTAAAATGTTCTCAGTGGGATGTTTTACAAAATGTATATGGACTTTTGCAAACACCAAAGCTAAATAACTACTGACTAATTATGAGAGACTATTGGTGCTTTACAAAAGGAACCAGAAAGCCACCTTTGTAATATGAAAAGTGTTTTCTCTCATCAAACAATTCCAAACTGTCTCAGCAGCTGCTAGCTCAGTTTCAAGTAGTCATTCCCCATAGATTGAAGCACCTTTGTTTGTTTGGTTTGTTTGCATTACAGAGGAGAGTGGCAAATTAATATTCCACTCTCAATGTGCCAATGTAGATAGTCACCCATGAATACAGTCTGCATCTGTTGTTCAACTCTTGGTAAAATATACGTAATAAAGCGTGTTTGGGGTTCAAACACTTAACCCTGTTTGTGAGTTAAATGGAGCAGAATTCCTGCGTGGAATTCTGCTTCACTCTGTCAGGCGTAACCATGGTTCCTACATCAGGATTTATCAGGTATGGGAACAATGGTCCCAGTTTTGCAGTCCAGCCCTGTTCCTTAGCATCCCCATCCTCCATTAAGGCATAAAAAGTGAGTATGTAATGCTTCTCCTGCCAAGCAACATCCTCTCCTTCCTTCTACCACCCTCCCCATAACACTTTGATTAGTCAACATCCGACACATGCACCCCCACTTAGAGCAGGTGGTAAATCTGATGGAAATAGAGGAGCAATAAATATTGTGCATAATTCCAACCTGTAAAACCAGGTCTGCATAACTGTTTCCCATTCCATGGCAAATAACTCGTTATTGCATCGTACTAGTGTGGTCTTACTACACAGTCATAATGTTTAATGGTGCAGAGTGGCCAACCCACTGGAACCGTGCAACTTATAATAGCAGCCTAATTGTGTAATGAAGAGCCTTAATTCCATGGAGACATGGCCTGATAAACTAACCTATTTTGTGGCTGCAAACACTCCAGTTCACAAAATCAGAGCACTTGCAACCTTCAACAGGTATTTCTTAAGCTGAAACACATTTTAGGAGTATGCATACTTTTACCCACTCCTAAAATAGAATTCTGAATGGTTACCTGTTCGCAAATTGGAAGGGGCACTTGGGGGGCATCGCTTCCAGGTTTGTGACCAAAATGTTAGTTGCAACCTATTAAATGGCTCCCAAGTTGGGGTGGTAACCTATACACAGAAAGGAAGAGGTTTTCCTTTGGACCCATTCTTTTTTGAGAATTGGGGTAAAAGTTTCGGGCAAAGAAAGCAACGGGGACCACTGGCAGCAATTAGTGAAACTTAAAAAAACCGGGAACTTTCTTTTTAAAATCACCTCCATTTCCTTTAATGAAATCCGGTTGCTTGAATTTTTTTTTTTTTAAATCAATCACAGATGTGGTATGCTGACTCTTGCGGGCCACCATCCCTGTGATTTTGAGCAATTGAAGTGAGCCTCAAATTTCGGCTGCTTTTTGGGATCAGAAATACAGTATATCTGATCCTACATTCTAAAAATGTATTTGTACTTGCATATATTGCACCATAGTAAGTCAAGTTTGTCCCAGGTCCTTGAATCTTTAAGGTGAAAAGATGAGGTAAGCTGCTAATAATACCCAGGCAATCTAAATAAAAGAGTTTCTGCTGTGCAACAAGAACATGGAATAGGATTTCAGAAAACTACTACAAGCTCAAAAACCTTAGGAAACAATTTAATCCCATAGACAACCATTACTCTTAGATGGAATTATGGGTCACTGTGTCTACTTTCCTAGTTCAAGTAACTTCTAAAGTAGGTCAAGATTTAGCCATAGTTCACATATACTTTTGGGGAATGAAAATTTTTTGGCACTGCTGTTCAATGACATTCTTCTAATCTGAATGTATTTGTTATTATTACAACCGTGGAATATATGATCACACCTTCTTTAAACATGCCGTAATCAAGAATACTTAATTTCATCACATTTAGCCCTTGATATATGCCCTGTATCAGGCTTTGAGAACATTCCAGTTAAAGGCAGGGAGACCATGCAAGGCCCGGCATTAAAACATTAATTGGTAATACTTCACTTGTGATATTGTATTACTCTGTTTTGTACAGATTAGATCCCCTCAGGATAGTTAGATTATTTTACTTTGTTTATTTGTTAGGGAAACATTGCATCAACCATTTGTATTTTTTGTAGGAGTGTATGTTAGGCATGATGTATTTTAATTTGTTAAAAGTGATTTCTAATGTATTGGATTAGTGGACTGTTGTAGCGATGTATTTTATCTCGATTAACTTATTCTTGTGATCTGCTATTTAATAGAATTAAAAATATAATTTTAGATATGAAGAAATCAAAGATATCGTTTTCCCATACAACAGATGCTGCTGAATTCCAAATAGCCTTAGATCCAGACATATGCAAATGAATCTCAACCCTGCTCCCTATGGGAACAGTCTAGCCCGACCAGCAAGGACGGGTCCTCCCTGCACCGGAAACAGGCATCCTGGGACCGTTTTCAGGGTATCACCCCCTCATCAGCCAGGCTAGATTGAATCCAGTGTTGTGGTGAGCACGGGACCAAAAGTCTGGGCATACCCGTCCCACTCGGGGTGACAGAACAACTGATGGATGGAATGCTGAGCAATGACAAACATTCACTCCCAGTACAGAGATCTTGGCCTAAATTTATCATTTATTTGCCCACTATGCCATTCCAGTTTAGATCCAGCCACATGCAAATCCATCTTAACCGTGTTCCCCATTGGAACAGTCCAGGCCGAACTGCCATGGCAGGTCCTCCCTGGACCCACAACAAGCATTCTGAGAAGAGTTTTGGGATCTCTTGCTCACTGTGCCAGTGGATTCAAGCTAACCTGGCTGATGAGGGGTGAATGTTTGATTTACTCAGGATACCGTCCATCATTTGTTGTTATAGTTCTTTTTGCCCTAAGTGAGATGAGTATGCCCAGACGTGGCTCCCTTGCTCGCTGTGCCTCTGAATTCAAGCTAGCCTGGCTGATGAGGGGTGAAACCCTAAAACCAGTCCCAGGATGCTTGTTTTCGGTCCAGTTATGATCCAGCTTGGTCGTCTGGGCTGGTCTGTTTCCATGAGGAGCAGGGTCAATACTGATTTACACATGACTGAGTTCAAACTGGGGTGGCATAGTGAGCAAAAGAATGATGGATTTATCCCAGATCTCTTGACTGGAGGTGAATGTTTGATTTACTTAGTATCCCGTCCATCATTTGTTGCTGTAGAACTTAGTGCGCCTCCCCATAGGAGGCATAGAGGAGACATTTTTTAAATTTCTCCTCATTTTGTCCCCTTTACACATGTGCTGCATTCTGAAGCACACATAAAAAGAGGAACATGCCTCTCAATATTATTTTTGTGCAGGAAGGTGCCTCTTACTGCACAAAAACAATTGTGCCAGCAACACAGACACCCTTGCACCAACGGGTCCTGCGACGGTACAAAGCTGCAAAATGTGCGCTGGCACTAGCTGAAAAGACAGGAATGCACTGCATCTTGTAAATATGGTGCATTTCTGTCCTTTTTAATTGACGTAGAGTAGCACAGTAAAATGATTGGCGTTGGTGCCCTACACAAATTCCTTGTAAATATACCCCTAAATAGTTTATTTATGCTTTGTTGAAGTTGAGTAGATCACAGTGTCGTACATAATTTTTTTATTAAGGAAAATCTTATAAGAAAGAATAACTAGATATGACTTAGAAACAATTAAAATTCAGTGCTGTCTCTATCACTAACCACGAGAGAAACAAGATTTAAGAATTATAGAAACCTATATCAGAGGCGGTTGTACTGACAATCGTGATTATTGCTAATAGTACAGCCCCATTATCTAACCCTCAAAGTGTCTGAGAAAGACCTAGATGTTCAATTCTCTTCTAGTATCAAGAAAAGTCAAGAGGTTTTGAACAGAACCTACTTTATTTTTTAAGACAGAGACAAAATAGACTGTCCTTAATATGAGGTCATCAGTTTATTGCAATGTAAACATTCGTTGAAAATTATAAACGATCAACCAGATAATTTATCCCAAAAAGATTAGCGAAAAACCAACAGACTTAATAAAATAGAGGATGGGTTCATAAAGCTGAAATGTGTATTACTCGTGCTTCTCAAATACCCCTTTGCAAAATACATCAAGTTTACAAAGATTTATGTTTTTTGTGTCTTTCCGTGAAAATCAGACTGCCGTGGGACCCGGCGGAAGTGAAGTCACAGGTCTTTCGCGCAGGAGGGACCAGGCTGGGGTCAAGGGCTGGGGTTTGGGAGGGCTATGAGAATGCAGGGGAGGAGGGCAACTTCCTCTTCCTGCATTCCGGCACCATTGGGAGGGTTAGGATTTAGTTAAAAGGCCACCCACCCACCCTACAGTTTACTAGGGTTGAGAAGCTGGATAGGCAGAGAGTGCTAGTTTAGGACAGGTTGCAGGTGTTTGCCGGGTACTTGGGAGGGGTGGGGGAGTCACTGATGGGCGCACACATCCCTGGGGGGGGGGGGAGAGTGAATGATGGGGGGGACCCGAGGCATGAGTGTAATGCCAGGTGATACAGGGGAGGAGAAGTGAAGAAGTGGATGAAGAACTAAATGGGTCATGGAGTGGAATGAGAGGTGAGTTGGGTGTTGCATAAAGGGAGTGAGATGATGAAAAGGTTGATTTTGGAGGATTTGTTATTCGCTATTTGATGTTTATTGGTTATGTAATCTGTTGTTCTGCCTGGTCCTAATAAATGGCCTTTTATGCTTAACATCAGCGCAGACTGGTTTTTGCGCGATGTATTGCACAAATTCTCTTAACACCACTACAAAAAAAATTCAAGATTAGTTTAAATAGGCAGTATGACCTCTAGATTCCCTTGCAAAAGCATTCTAATAAAATATAAACCTGGGTATAAAAAGTTTGTACATTATGAAGCAAATGTGGAAGTAGGTCACACACAGTGCGTACACATCTGCTATTTTATTGCTGGCTACCTGGATGCTGTGCCTCTGACATATCATCTTTCTTTAAACCTGTCTTACTCTTCCTTGGACTCGATTTTTTCACTTTTTTTGTGGGTTGCATGTTTCCTTTCTTGACTCTTGCGTTTTCGTTTTAATGTTTATATTTTATTGTTATATTTTTTGGTTTGCTTTGTTACCCATCCAGTGTTAGGGGGAAAAGGTGCAGTTACCTTTAGATAATATTGAATTCATTTGAACTTTGGGCAGGTACCTCATCAACCCACCAATGCAGCGGAAGTCAATGCACTCACCAGCCTTGTGGAAGACTACCATCGTGATTTAAAGATTGCAGCTTGTATGGGGATTCGTTTTGCAAAAAGGGCATCTACTGGTCCGGCCAGTGAACTTTCGACAAAACTGAAGCGTGGGACAGACTAGACGTAGTTGCTGCCCAGTCTACATTTTATCCGATTCGGCAGAATGAAAATGAATGTTCACGATGTGCAGGTAGTTTACTCCCTGCACATCTAGGCTGTTTAATCACACTTTGAGGTGTACTAAACCAGGACCCTCCTTGAGGCTTCCTTGGAAGGTTAACTCGTGTACACATACACCCTTGACATTTGCGTGGCTGTAGTAGTTCTTCTTTCTATACTCAGGCACCTCCTTTCAACCTACTCTTTGCAACTTCAGCCTTCATTGTGGAAGACCAACTGCTACATTGCCTGATCCACGGGGGGGGGGGGGCAAACTTGGGTGCAGAAGCTCTCAAAAGGATTGATACTTGTAGTTGTAGGAGGGGTAAAGGGATATTCCTCCACCCGCTCATCCAACCCTTTGACAATCTATACCTTGCAGTATTTCAATCTGGATGGATTCCTTCAACATGTGTTTAAATCTCTCAATCATAACGGTAGATTTGTGGTGGTACAGGGAACATTTCTTGTGAGTTATGCATATCTCTAATAGGACATTTCTCATCTCAGAGGAAGTAATTGCACACCATTGTCTACGGCACGGATTTCCCTACCCAGCAAACACTTCAGCTAGAAACCTGCACACAGAACTTGTGAATATGCAATGCACCACTATCTTCCCCGGCCATCTTGACAACATGTTAATTAAAACAAATACGTACCTGTTCACACAACCTTTAGTGTCTACCGGGCCCAAGGATGTCCAATACTACTTCTTCCCACACTTCAGTTGGAATCTCACAACAAATCATGGGGCCTGTCTTCACTTTTTGTCCATTGTCACTTAGCCTTCACTCACAGCAATCTCTAACTACTCTTTTGGTCTATAGGTCCATTCCAGGCCATCAGTACGTACTCCTCAAATGTTCATTGGTCTTGCAAATGCCTTGGTGAATCTCATGAGCTAAGCTCAACAAATCGGTTTCTTGGCCCCTCCGGGGGCAGCAACCTCTCACCTCGCAATCAATGACCATTGCACATCAAAAGGTTGGTAGCAACTCTTTGGAAGCCACCCTGATCATCTTTTCACCAGTGTAGGAAGCTGGCTCTTTATCTACTATACCAAAAAGAGGTATAGTGTGCACAGAGTCCAGGGAGTCCCAAAAGTATAGCAGTGGATAAAGTAGATAATACTTTACTCTCAATTTAGCTAGGCTGAGCAGTAGGGCTTATCAGAGGGTAGTGTGAATGCATTTAGTGTACATACTCATAAAAAGCAGGAACACACACTCAATGACTAACTCCAGGCCATTGGTTTGCAGAACTATTACTTTAGTTGCCTTTATTTTTTAGGAACCAAATTGAACCCAGTTACGGGTAAGTAAATGTTTAAGAAATGCAATACTTTCTACTTCAGTTGGAAAGATTTGTTTAAGCATTAAAATACATTTTAGATGCGTGAAATACGTTTCAATGCCCCAAAAATTACTTTGTATTATCCTCAGAATCAACATATACTGATATACCAAGAAAACCAATGCAATCCTATGGGAGGAAAGACAGGTAAGTAATTTCAGGTAAGTACTCGATTTCCAAGTTCAGCCTTCTAAGGGTTTGATCAACACAGGGCAATGGTCAGACCAAGCACTGCACCACCAGCAGCACTGGGGTGGCAAGGCGGAGAGGTCATTGGGCCCAATGTTAGCCTACGAAAGCTGAGTGTACCTTGAAAATGTAATGCTTGCAGGTAAGTACCCATGAGTCAGGGACACAGGCCCTAGGGGTTGAGGTCAGCACTGCAGGGGCCACCAAGTAGCTCCATAACTGCACCACAAGCGGCACAGGTGCGGCCAGGAGCAGGGCTCAAAGGAGCAGTCAGGTGCCCTGTAGAAAGCAATGGAGATCCTTGATTGGAGACAAAAGCTGTAGGCTAGGTCTGGAAGACTGGCTGAAGGTAAACAATGACTGAACAGGTGAGCTGGATAGTGGGGGTATGCCGGGACACCATTGGTTGGGCACTCCTAGGCCTGGGGGCTGCAGATGCAGGGGTGTCTTTAGGAGTTGGGTTTCTCTCATCGGATGCAGTTCCGGTCGGAGTGACCCTTCAAGTTGAGGCTGCAGGCATCGTGGGGAAGTTCAGGAGAGGTCTTCCAATGCTGGATCCCAGGCCACGGTCACCGGGGAGATGTCGCTGGGTCATTGGGGCACCTGGACTCGGGCTGTGGGTGACGGGTGCAGAGTGGTGCATGGGTCATGGATCTGCCTGCGTCTGGAGTCCTTGGTTTAGTTTTTGTCTGGAGAAATCCAGAGTCCAAAGGAGAAAGAAGTCTTTTCTGAAGACAGCACAAGTCCCCAGGTTTCTTGGAGGCTGCTGGCTGTTGGCCATGCCAGTTTCTTAGAGCAGAGTCGGTGGAGGAGGATACAGGTCAGTAGGGCTGGGGCCAAGTCAGTTGTCGTCTTCATCTCCACTGCTGCATGGCTTTCAGTTCTTCTTCTTCATAGATCATCGAATCTGAGGAACATGGGTCAGGGAAGCATGTAAATACTAAATTTAAGGGCGTTACAGAGGTGGGGGCAGTAGCCAATGGCTACTGTCCTCTAAGGTGACTGCACCCTTTCGGTGCCCCCTCCTTTTTGGTAGAAGGGCACATCCCTATTCCTGTTGGGACTAATTTGCCAAACCAAGATGGAGAATTTTCAAGATAGGGGTTCACCTCAGCTTCTGGTTAACCTAGGGGTATGCCAGGTTGAGGTGGACACTCCTACTACTAATTTTCCTGCCTGTCCTGCCACCAAATAGTGGGGTTAGAATGAGAGTGGGCATCTCCACTAGTAGGAGCAGCCCAAATCAGCATAACCTAAGGTGGAAGCCTTTGAAGCTCACCAACAAGTGTTGCTGTAATGCTAGGGTCAGGCGAAAAGAACCTCCTCCCAGAGCATGCTTTGTTTCTTATCTCTGAGAGCACAAAGGCTCTCACCCTATGAGGTTAGAATCCTGTCTGGTGGTGGCTGGCTGGCAGGGTGACCGGTCAGCCAAAACATGTCATGTGGTCGCTAGGGACATTGTCGACAGCTTTAAGTTAGCATGAGCCCGGTAGCCATGATACTGCTTTTGCACACAACACTTCATGCCTTTAATTTTGCAAGACTCTGTTTATGCCTTTCACATGAGAACTCTTTGCTGTGCTCGTGCTCTGCCTGTTCCTGGAGTTTAGTCTGAACATTGTGAGCTATGTCGATAAACACTTCCTCTTGTTATTTTGTTCTGGTCAGTCCCTAGCACTTAGACAAAATATGTAAATGCAGCTGTTTTTGCTGGAGAATTGTACTTTAATGTTATGGGGATGCATGTTCAGGTAGCACACACTTGAAGAGGGACCTTTCCAGGGAGAAGAACAACCTGCACATGTGATGTAGAAATATGATCTATGGCCTGAGTTATGGGGTCTGCTGACAAATCCCAGAGATCTTACCAAGGCGAAGGAGCATAGGCACTGTAGTCCTTTCTCCATAGTCTTTGTATAATGACTTCTCCCTTTATGATCTATTGCCTTTATGAAATGCTAACTGTATTGATATTATGCACTTTGCTGCTGGTTGTGGCTCATATAATGCATTTTAGAGCACTTTAGCTAAAATAAATATTTTAAACTATCTTCGTGTCTCTATCAGATCTTATTGTGGACAAGTACGAGAGTGTGAGCGAAAAGGTGTGTCTTGTTACTATGATTCCTGAGAGATCCGGGAGTGTTGTGCTCTGGGGTGCCTAATCATTGGTTTCTCCGTTTATGAGTAGGAGAGCGAGTAACACACTATAGCTAGTCAGTCCTGGGCTCGTGGGCCCTAAGGTGGTAGGAAGGCATAGCTCCTGTACACTGAGGTCCCATAATCCTGCGCATAGTTTTGTGTATGTTCAGAATCCCTGCAACAAACACTAGAACTTGGTCATTTTTTTGGGGGGCATCTCTAAGTTGCCCTCCAAGTGCAGTTTATGATAAATCCATCACTGGCATCAGTGTGAGTTTTTATGCTGAGAAGTTTGATACCAAACTTCTCAGTCTTCATTAAAGCCATCATAGAGCTGTGGAGTTTGTGCAGACAAACTTCCAACCCATGTACTTAAAATAGCTTCACTGCACTTAAAGTACCCAGGGTTCATCATTTGTAATCACAAAATTGATGTTTTGGGCTGAACAAACAATTATGAAAAATGTCAATTTTATCTCTCCTTATGTTAAATAACTACTTTTTAAGGTCTCACATTGACTAAAATTGCTTTTCCTCCGATTCAGAAGTTCGTAGTTTGCCTGATTTTGAGCATGAAAATGACCCTAAGCACACCTATTTTAGATCCCCAAGTGATGATTCTCATCCAACAGTCATTTACAGCCAAAAGATGAAACATTCCAACCCATTAATGACCATTTGGAGAAAGGTCCAGGGTCATCGGTTTTCATCAGAAAATTGATTTTTTGAGTTGTACAAAAAATGATTCTAAATTTCAATTGTATTGCCCCTCATATTGAATAACCAGTTTTTAACTGGTGACCAAAATTGTAATTTTCATAGACTTTGTGTGTGCTGGGACCCTGTTAACCAGGCCCCAGCACCTGTGTTGTTTCCCAAACTGTACCATTGCTCCCACAATTGGCACACCTCTGGTCCACTTATACGTTCCCTGTGATAAGTAGCAGTGGTACCAAGTCCTTGTAACCAGTGAGGGTCCTTTAGGGCTGTAGCAGGTATTGTTCCACCCTAGAGGACCCCACATTTAACACATACACACTGCCATTCGAGGCTATTTGTTGTGGTGTGGCTAAACTGAAAGAGTCAAGATGGCACACCTTTCTGGCTGCCATGCCTACACACCACTGCCTATCGCACAGGTATATCACCCTTCTGGGAGGCCTTACAGCCTTAAGACAGGGTGCTCTACAACACAGGTCAGGCCATAGTATCGGGTATCTGGCAAAAAGTTAGGGGGTAACCATGCAAAAAGGGTCACTTTCCTACAACCAATCTTTCTTCACCAGTAAGATCCTCATTGCTTTCTTAACAACCTCATCCTTCTGAATTTCGTCCAGCCATTCTCTTTCAGAAATGCAACCATTTGTAATAGTGTACAACCTACAGTGATCATCCTTCCGCCAAATGTCACCTTCATGATTAGAGTCAAGGTAATTTCTTACTAGGCATGAGAAGTAATCTGCAGCTTTATTCTCGACTCCTGGGATGTGCTCTACACAAAAGTCAAAATCCTTCAATGCTTACAAGCCATTTGGTAATGCAGGGTGAAATACAATCCAAGCTTTTGTTCCCAAACACTTCCTGCAGGGCTTTATGATAAGTCATTCCTGACAACAAATTTAAACCCCCACAGAAATTGTCTGAACTTACTCACAGCCCAAAACACAGTGAATGCCTCTTTTTAAATAGTGAAATAGTTGAATTTCGAACCCTTGCATGATATTAAGCTAAAAGCAAGTGTGACCATGTCATTCTCATGATTTCGTTTAAGAACAGCTTCTAAACCCTTTCCACTCATGTCAGTGATGATACAACATGGTAAGCCAGGTACTAAACATTTCAAGTAATGAGTTTTGGCCAGACTTTCTTTCACATCCTTAAATAATTTCTGAGACTCATTTCTCTATTGGAACTGCAACCCCTTCTGTAACAATTCCCTGATACTGCACATACAGCTGGCAACATTGTGAGTGAATCTACTATATCATTCTGCCATCCAAAAGAATGCCTATACATGTTCAGGGGAAGATAGATCAGTAGTACCCTTTTGGCTTGATTACTTTGACTACCTTGGCTGAAACCGTATGACCGAGATAGGTTATCTCAGGAAAATACAATCTGCACTTGTCTATCTTGAGCTCTAAGCCCCAAAACTAAAGATCTGCAAAACTTCCCTGATCTTGTCCATGTGAGAAGATAAGCTCTCACTAAATATCATGACATCATCTTGGAAGAATTTCGCTCCTGCAACATTCTCAACATGTCGTGTAGTTCTTTGAATCATCACTTAAGTGCACCTGGTGGTAAACAGAGGTGAGGTCCATTCATGCTGAAAAATTTGGCTACACCCAGTATCTAACTATTTCCATTATGTTTGGGAGGGGAAAACTATCCTTAATCACTTCCTTCTTAAGCTGCTTCAGGTCAATGAACAATCTGATGACACCTGAGCTTCTGGTAGCTACAACAATGGGAAAAAGCCAATATGAAGCTTCTACTACTTCAATTATTCCTTCAGAACATAGAAGATCCAACTCCAGTTTGGACCCTTCGCATAGACTGATGGGGATTTTGCCTGACTTTGATATAGGAATAGCATTTTTTAATAATGGATGTGGTGCACATAACTTTTCACACCACACCTTAGTAGAAAATACCTTGGGAAAATCTAAAGGATAATCAACTTTGGGACCAGAGGAAGTAATAGCCCAAGTATTGAGTTTCCTGACTTGAACTTGGGGTATGGCATTGGGCTCTAAATAAATACCCATTTTTTGGAGCAGCCAGCTCAAGATGATATCCCTTTTAATGGGGACATATATTTTCCCTTCAATTACATTTCCTTGAAATTAGATTGTAAGCCATATTGAACCCCATGAGTTTGATGGAGCAAGGTTTCACATGTAAAGAAACTTGCTCATACTCAGCCCTCTCTAAATAACCTGTAATGTATTAACCAATATGTTTTATTGACTAATATTTGCATTTCACGACATTTCCAGTATCTGGGGGAAGCTTGCGTATGTGCTTTTACTAACAGTAACTCAAATGCATTAAAATGGCCACCGTATCGTGGAAATTTCACTGTGCATGCGTCTGCCACCCTCAAGTGGTGTGACGTCTTTTCTCCCTGGTGGGAAATCTTTGCTTCTGCGCACTAGTGCCAAAGATGGCTGCTTCAAATCTCACATGCTAATGCTTATGCTGCAGCTTGTACTAAGCTTGTTCGTTCTGCTTAACTATTAATGTACAATGGGGTTAGAGTAGAGATAAGTGGTATACAGTGCATTCATTTATTTTTGTATTCTAATATGTTTCTTTTTGACTTTGCTACTAGCTCGTACTTTGGGCCTGAATACTGTCACATCCTCCATCTTGGACGATGCCACGCATGCGCACTCTGACTCTGAAATTGCTGAAGCATTGGAATTGAATGATTGCCAACAGACTTCTTACCCACGATGTTCCTGGGAACCTGCTCTATAAAGAGGAAGCAAGAAGACTCAAATAAAATACAATGTATATGATTTGTATGCCATTATTGTTGGGTGGAATAAAGTCATGGGAAAGAAAATTATGGGTGAGGATTCAATCAATATGAATCAACCTGAAATATATCGTCTTAGTATGGTGTGATGACCTCTCCTCATCTTTCCAACCAATCACTGAAGGGGAACACATAGATTTGCTATATTTAGGGGTGGTACATTGCCCTCGAAATGATATAACTTTGGTAGGTTTAGACAGAGAAATTGTCTGACTTGTCCTAATAGCTGACCTGTCTCTGACCCAACACATTCAATAGGCTATCAAGAACAGAGGTGCTGGTGGAGCACTCTGTCAGAAGAATCGATTACCCAGTAGGGGTACCAAATTTGTTAGAGAGGGGTGTGAAGCTGGCCTTGCACTTAGAGGTGGTCACCTGTCCTGATTTGCACCTGTCTTGTCCCAAGGGCACCTGATTAGTCTGGAGCCTAGCCCTATTCTTTTTACCCCAGCCTTTGACCAGGATTGGTCATTGCACCATTCTAGGAAAATATAATCTATGTGGTATGTCCTTGTGCTATTTTCCTTTCTCACCCTTCCCAGGTACTGATGTCTAAAGGTGTTACTGTGATTTCTTACAAACTTTATGTTCTACTGGATATATTCTTGCTTGTAAAATTTAAAGTCACAAGATTGTGGCTCTATCAATTTGACTCAGATAATCTCTCAAAGATAAATGTTTTAAAACTTTCCCCTAGTATGTGGTGTATTATAAGAAAGTACATGTGTTTAAATATTGCCTGATTATTCTAACTCCCTTTATGGTCCTAGGACTTATAACAAAGGTGACAAGGATTGGTAAGTCATCGTTTACAGTAAGGGTGGGCGTAAAATCCGTTTCGCGGGCGAATTTGCAGATTTTCCGCGATTTCGCGATCCACGAATCTCGCGAAATCGCGGTAAAATCCACGAATCAGCGGGGACGAATTTTCAGCCAAGCAAGGGTTACAGCAGCAGGTGCAAAAGTTGAACCTAATTTCTTTGTAACCTTTTACAAAAGGGTTACAAACAAATTATCTTCAATTTGGACACCTGCTGCTAATTGCTTCCTGGCGCTTCGTTGCCTACTTGCAACTATTCTCTGACCCTGCTCTGACCCTTGAAGCAGGGTCAGAGAATAGTTACAAGTAGGCAACGAGGCACCTGTCCAAGGAATTAAACCTCATCAGGAAGCACTTAAAGATGTAAAAAACAGGAAGAAGGGAGAGGATGGCAAATACACCCATTTTGAGTTGTCAGGAGGGGTTAAACTAAAAGAGACCTTTACAGCACAATTTTCATATGCATTTTGCTAAAAATAAAAAGCTGTATGTTCTGTAGGGGCAACTCAGAAATCTGGCCCTTCAGAGATCCGGCCTCTCTTTCTTTCTCTCATTCTCTCTCTCCCTCTCTCTTTCCCTCTCTTTCTCTCTCTTTCTATCTATCTATCTATCTATCTATCTATTTATCTATCTATCTATCTATCTATCTATCTATCTATCTATCTATCTCTCTCTCCCTCTCCCATAAACGACTGCATGGGTAACTTCGCTATGCAAGCGGCTCGCGAAAACGCAAAAAGCCCCGCGAACATGCAAAAAACCCCGCGAACATGCAAAAAACCCCGCAAACACGCAAAAAAACAAAAATCCGCAAATTTGCGAATTTTGCGGATCGCGAATTTGCAAATCCGCAAATTCGCGGATCGCGAATTCGCAAAATTCGCCCATGCTTAGTTTACAGGTACAAGTCCTAAAAGGACTCAAAGCACTGATAGGGTGATTACATTAGTAATTAGTTAGGCAGGACTGCTAGTTCAAAGTGTGAATGTTATATGGGCCCAGGTGAGAATGGTAATATTGAGCTAGTTGGTCCCTGCGCGCTCTATCAGTGGCATTAGAATCTTTTAATTCAACTCTTGCCTGGAAGTTCTTAGCAAATTCAGAAGCAGAAAATAATGACAATTTGGCCCCTGAATCCATCATCATGGTAACGTTGAAATCATTGAGAGACACTTTTTCCAAAGGGCACTCAATTGTGGAACCTGTTCACAGTTAACATCATTAACTATCTGCAGTAAAACCTGAAGGGACTGAATATCTAATTCATTCGCTTTGTCTTTCATAGGGTTAGACTTGCAGCATTTGGCAAGATGTCCTTTTTTGCCACAATTGTTGCAAATAGCTCTAATAGCAGAACAATCTTTTGAATAGGCTAAGTGGTTTGGACGGTTACATCTGAAACACTAATGTTTGTTTTTTACAACAACTGCAGAGATTTTCTTTTGATCGTAATTTACAACATGAATAGCAGAAGAAACCTCTTTGTGTTTTTGCAGTTCCTGTATGCATAACTTGGAATACTCAACCCTTTTTGCTGCAACAAGTACTTCAGATAATGAAGGATCACTCTCTGACCAAAGCTCCTGACAAACTTTGTTGCATTTGCACTCTAGCATAAATTAGTCTTAATCCTTTCTTCTGCTCCAAGTAATCACTGACAGCAAAATCTGTGGAGGAGAATACAATCCTGCAGGACCCTGTGCTTCCTTATCTACAAACAATGAGTGGATACACAGATGTTCCGGGCATCCAAGAACATTTTCCACCGTTACGAAAGTCGCAGAAAAATACAAGGCGCTTACTTAGGACACACACTGGGAGACGCGTGGCTCCACATTGCAAGGTAGCACGTCTCCGAGTGAGATCAGCAGGTGGGCGGTGCTCCAGGATCAGCGAGGCAGGTAGGCAGCAAAAGGATGCATTGAAGGCGTGTGGACACCCGCAAACATGGGACCACGAGGAGTGAGGCACGAGGACAGCACAGAAAATGCGTTTCTGAGAAGAACGAGCTCGCGGGGAGACTGTTATCGTGGGCAGGCTTTGGAAACCCTGAAATAAAAGAAAATGGATCAAATACATCCAAAAGGACAACTAAAGCAGATGTATATTACATTAATTACAGTACCTGAAGGTAACACATTTTGCAGACAGTCAACTTAAAATTAAACTTCTCATGTTGAAGCTTCTCTTTTTATTTTTCTTGTTGATGAAACTACGGGGGGTTCTCCCATCCTCGTCGCTAAATGTGGAATTGGGGGTTCCAATAATCTCCAGGAGACGAGGCTTAAGAAACAACACTTTAGCGCTGAAGCAAGGGAAGCTCCATCCACGCTCTTTAGTCCTCAGCTCCTGTTTCTCTCTC
Source organism: Lissotriton vulgaris (assembly GCF_964263255.1). NCBI lineage: Eukaryota > Metazoa > Chordata > Amphibia > Caudata > Salamandridae > Lissotriton > Lissotriton vulgaris. Next base: position 1,000,606,500 of record NC_141689.1, read on the forward strand.
AGGCATTCAATACAGAACATTCTAAAGGTCAAATGGAATGCAGCTACAACACAGAGCGATATACATCCTACATTATATTATCACATAATGATATATTGCATTCTGCCTTTGAAAAACAACAGTTCACGGAGCTCTAAATGAAAATGAGGAACTACGGTGTGTGCTGAGCATTAGCCTGCTGATTTACATTTTTCCTGGACGTTGGCAGCAAGAAGAACATCAGACAAAGAGTAGGCCCCACTGGACCTAAGTAAATGAAGTATTGAGGCAGGTGTTAGTTCACTGGAACCTGGAATGCACATTGCCAAGCGTTCAACAGGTAGGTTACCTTTGCTACCATCAAACAGGACCATGTGGATGCAGTTGTTGTGCAAATATAGGTGGCAGAACAAGAGGATGTAAATATTTATTTTGAGTACATTTTCCTAATTTCCTTTAACTTTTTAGCATCTGTCATTTTGTGGCATTTTTTACTCTTTCTTTTACGATGAGTTACATGATAGCAAGGTGTGGACTGCTTGTTCTAAATACGAGACTGAGGGGAGTGAGAAAAATAATTAAAAGGAAGAAGAACCATAAAAGAGTAATTTGAGTAAAAAAATAGGCTTGCATCTGGTTCTTTAAAATTCCTAATTTTCATCATGTTTTAGTGACAGTCATAACAGACATTTCTGAGATAGAATGTTGAATTTTGATTAATTTGTTTGTACTTTATTTGGTTCTTGTCACATAATAGGTAATCCAGGCTTACCTGGTTGAATAAGACCCGACATCTCAGCACTGTGACAGCCTGGAGGTCGCAACTCTTCTCAAGATTACAGATCATGGGCGACAGAATTAGAATAGCTGAGATCTTGTAGCCTAAGGATTGCTCATGATAACCTGGGTTTGAATGAGATCAAGGCAAAGGACAGGGTAGGTTCTGGGGGATTTAAGAGTAACGAGGTGGACTTATTGAATGAGAGCATTGCAGATGCAAAACTATCCCCAGAGGATAATCTGGAGCCTAACTGTTTTACGGATATGCTGGCTAGTCGAACCAAGAAGGGGACCTAGTCAATTCTGAGCTGGACTATCGCAGGCCTAAGGCCAAAACTGGACAATGAAAATTGGGTTAACCTAGTGAAAAATTATTAGATTGTGAGCCTTCAAGAAACTTGGACTACGACACCTGATCATGTCAGCGGTTTTAAAACCTTTTTCTCCCAACCATTAGGTCTGTGCATGGTAGGGCCAAAGGGTGTTTATGCACATACGTGTCCAATATGTTACAATGCACTAAGGTAGAGATTGTCTTTAATAATATGTACTATCATATTATCAGAATTATTATTGATGAAGTATTTTCCTTGGTATTGATACATTTTTATAAAAATGTCCAGGGAGAGGATGTGGACAATATTTTTAAGTCTTTAGGCGACAATATAAAATCTATGGTGGAAGGAAGCTGTAAAGATGTTTGTGTTTTATGGGCAGGGGACTTTAACTGCTCTTTATGTGAGAGAGAAGAGAGAGGAACTTGTGGTGTTGTGCTGGATTAAGATACCAGTCTGAGCCATTTTGAACAGAATCATTTGGCATTGCTAGTGGAGTACGAAAAGGCTGCTTATTGGCTCTGTTCCTCTTTACACTCTACAATAATGATGTGGAAACTACATTACTAAGGGAGTGTAAGGATATGCCGATGGTGGGGAAAAGATCAGTCCCAGCATTGTTGTATGCCGACGACGCAGTCTTGATGGCCAGAACTCCACTGGCCATGCAAAGTATAGTCACCTCCTTTGCAGATTTCATGATAGGTTTGGACCTAAGTATAAACTGTTCAAAGACCTTTACCATGATCTGTGGCTCGGGTGCACATAAAAAGAGAAAGGCAATTTTTATCGGTTCTTCCTCAGTTGATTTTACCCCAACTTTTTCTTCCTAGGAGTCTTATTCGACCACACAGGTCTATGGAATAACACAATCAAGACCAGAAAGTTATTGTTTGGCAAATCATTAATGGCCTTAAAAAACTTTAGTAAAAAAATTGGCAGAAAACTATTGGGGAGATGCTAATAGTGTATAAAGCTACCTGCGTAGCAATTGCGAGAAATGGCGCAGGATTGTGGGGATATGCAAATGCAAAATCACTACAGGTGGTGGAAAACCTCTTCATGAAATACCTCCTAGCCGTTCCAAAAAGTGCTTCCACATATGTTTGCCATGCAGAACTCGGGGAACCGTATTTAAAAGACATCATAAAGGTGGCCCCGGTACTGCTATGGCACGGGATCTGGACCACCGAGGAATGTGGATTAAACAGTTCCATTGTGAACAACGTGACTAGGCTATGTTATGTGAAGAAGTTTTTCACTGACTTAGGTTTGGCAAATTATTATGATGAACCATCCTCCCTGTGTAACATCCCCAGGAAAGTCCTGAAGGAAAAGTGCGTGAATTACCTGTATGAGCGCAGAACCACCACAGAAATGATGTAAAAAACGGTGGTCGCGCACGAGCAAATCATGATTTCCAGTAAAATGTAGCCATATGTTAAATTACAAATGAGTGACTATGAGAGGTTCTTATTAACTTGTTTTATAATTAATTTGTTATTTAGGTCACTTAGCTTCCCCATTATGAATGATTGGTCAAAAAATCTGAATAAATGTCCTTGAGAGGATTTGTCAGAAAAATCAGATATACACATTCTTTTTTTCTGTAAATTTTATTCAATTCCTAGACGAAGATGGGTTGTTCCCTTATTGAAGACCATGGAAATAAATCACTGTCAACCTGCCTGTCAACCTGCCTTTTTAGCTGTACAGAAACGTGACAATATTTTAACCGTTGTATCCATTTCGTCGTTTTTTAAAAATGTTTTTAGATCTCAGAAATCTATTATATTCTGAAATGTGATGAGCTGACTTTGGTGCATTGGATGAATTTGATATGTATTGTTTTTTTCTTTTTTAACATCTGTGATTTTACCTGAACTTTTATGGTTGTTTTATTTTAATAACCGAATAAAGTAAGAATTGAATTAATTGAATTGAATAGCTGAAATTAAAGAAAGACTAGCAGAATAGACAATACAAAAGGAAAAATGACAAACAAGCATAAAGAATAAAAATAGAGAAAGCAGTCAATAAAGGCAGGGCTTAAGGGCTTTGAGAACAGACAGTTAGAATGAGCTGTTGCTCTTCCACCACCAACACAGGCTCATGGCCCAGATTGCTGAAAGACAAGGGGGCACAAATGAGGTCATCAACCAGAGGTGAAGCGAGGGTCCACCTACAGAAGACAATTGCTAAGATAACATTGTGGCAGACGAGACAGACTTGTTATAAGGAGCCACAGTGTAAGAAAAGTGGCTTGAGGATTTGTGGTTCATCAGCAGCCCTGGGCAGAAATCCCCTTCTCGACTGACTTGAGGATTAGCATTGGCCTCACGGAAGTACTAGGGGCATAGTAGGGAATGAGGGGGGAGAGGTTGTAAAACTATTACAGATGTAGACTGAAAACTGGAGCGACGGAGGGAGGTGAGGGGAACTGTGAAATCACACAAACATCCACCCACGTGTGAAAGAATATTTAAAAGGGATAAACAATGTGCAATAAACACAAAAAGGAAAGTCACAAACCGTATGTACACAACTGTCATTTAGAGTTACAATGGGAAAGAGAATAAACAAATAAAAGAATAAAGTGAAGGATGCTAGATACAAAGAAACTGTAGGACAAACGAGGAAGGAACAGTTGCTTTGGTTGAAGGAAAAGTAGAGACAGGAGAAAAGAAATGAGACATAAGATATATCTATTTTGGTATTTAAAATAATTTTCTTATAATAACATTAGTTGTCTTTTCAGGGGATACTCTTGTGTAGAGAAGTGACATGGAGCCGCTGGGTGCAATTCCCTGAAGAACAGGAACAAATAAACTTCGTAAGACTTTCCCACTTTTAAGTTGTTGCCAAAATCCTGTTGCTACAGATTTAAATGTAGTGACCTGTACCTGCTGTAAAAATATTTTGACTTATAAAAGAAAAGACTAAATTGAAGTCACAATAGAGCAATACCATCAAAAATACCAAGGGTCTTTTTATGAGTTTCGGCGGCCTTGAAGCGGGCGGCACGCCACCGTCTGCTCCAGGGACTCCAAAAGTCACTGCCACCCAACCCACAAGATTACAAGTAATTTTGTGGTCTGCTTGGGGGGTGGCATGGCACTCCCAAGGCTGCGCTGTTTAAAGGCTCATTGTGAGCCTTAAACAGAACAGCCTTGGGACCTCCAGTGCATATTCCTGCATGGGACGGAATGCACCATGTCGGTTATGCCTTCCTGTGCAGGTACTGGGGTGCAAATCTACAGGGAGCACAAAATGTGGCCCCTGCATGCATCCCCACGCATAAGGGGCCCTGTAGGGCCTTTTTTCTTTCCTCAGTTTTAGCAGTTACATACAGGAAGAACCTCCATGAGACTGCTGACGGTGATGAAAGTTGTATTATGCTTGGTGGTGCCTCATGGCACTACCAAGCATATTGCAGCCCTCAGACCTGGCACTCACGCGGTTCCCTGGTGGTTGCAGCAGTGCAATGGTGATCTGACCGCCAAAGTCCTAATAGGGCAGTCAAACTGCCGGTTTGGTGGTGGCTGGACCACCACACCCCACGAATCTGGCAGTCCTAGGTCCACCAGACTTTTTAATTATCAGGGTCTTAAATCTGTTTCTGTCTACTGTTGTGCTAATAAAGCTTATCCACTCTCTTACAGTTTTGTAAAGAATCACTAAGAGCAGCATGTGCTACATTGAGAGAGAGCACATCTTAGCCGATGAGCCAGTGGTTCATCTGATGTATGATTAGGATGTTTGACTGTCATATGGGTTGCAGGATGTGCAATCAATAAGAAAGAGCACTCAGAATGTGTGTGAGACATTCACGTGTGAGACATGCAAAATGCAGTCACTTGGTACTTTTCATAAAGTTCTCATCTCCTGTAATGAGTACAAAGCCGTTGCCACCTCAAGTAATTATCATCAAATCCGGTAGTCGACACATTGCCATCTCATATAATATAGCTAAATGTCCGGCCCACTATAGACTCCTCTCACTCAAGTTATATCCATATTTCCAAAACAAATATTTGCGTAACTACCACAGTATAAAGTCCATATTTCTAAAAGCAGTGCATGATAAGTTACCAAACAGCCAAACATGAACCCAGTTTGAAGCAAACATACTGAGAAGAGAGTAGTAGCAAAATAGCATTGCAGCAGGGGGCAAATGTATTGTAAATAAACATTACAGTTCTCTGATTGATGTACCTATGCTAACATACGAGCGAATACAAATTACATAAATTAGTAGAATATAAACTCTTTAGGTACATTTTGCCCAAAAAGTACTGTTGAGTTTTTCAACCTTGTAACTCGGGCCAGCTGCAGATTTTTTTTAAATGTGAAGTAAAAGGGCATCCAATTAGTTTGCACTCTCAAGAGGTTTGAAAGTAGTGAGTGGAAGGTAACGTTTTGACTTTTGAAAAACGGCGGTTTAAAAAGAGGATTCAAATGTGATTATAGCTCAGATTGTAAATTGACAGGTGGTAGTAATATTAGTATACAAAGTATAAAATATTTATATGTAAGCTATATCTAGTTAGTCATATACAAATTCTTTTTTAAAAACTCACTGAAAAGCACCTCTAAAGATACATTTTGGTATGGTTTACAGCCTTCAAAATGTGCTCAAAAAATTATATATTTCCAAGCTAAAACCTAAAAACTCCTGAAAGTTGCCAGTTATGTAATGCTTGTTGCATATTCCACTGGTAACCTCACACATTATGTCACAGATGACATCTCAAATGACATCACTGACTATAAGTTGAGGATGATAACTAGATTTATTTACCCACGCTTTCATGTTAATCTCTCCAGACACGTGTGAATCCTAGTCAATATCATAAACAATGCAAGGTTAATGTTCGTTCTTGCATATATCAGCATGACATTAAAAACTCGGGTAGCTGAATCAGGCTTTCATACTGACAGCTTCTAACCACACAATAAGTTGATACTGTCCTTCTCACATTTTGGCTTCTAATTGCAGTCCTATTGACCCATCCTTAAACCAGCTCTTGAATAATTCAATCCATTCAAGGATAGTGCGTAATGGCTGGAAACAAGCAAAGTTAATCCCATTATTAAAGAAACCATCAGTCGATAAAACAATTTTTGCTAATTATCGCTCCATCCCTCTGCTCTGGGGCAGCAGCTCTTTTTGCTATTTGGCCAGCAAGGAGTAGAATGCTCTCCCCCTCATCTACGGGCCACTGAGTATATCTCGCTTTCTAAAAAATGGCTAAACACTTGGATTTTTTAAGTGTTTCTTCTTTGGTCTAGATTTCACTTCTAGCACTGGAGCACTCTTTGGAGGAGCTGTGGCACTTTATAAACGATTTAATAAGAATAAGAAAAATATTACCTTAAATTAAAAAATGTATTGCCTTGAAAAGAACATTGACAAGTTGCGGCTAATTCATTATTGAATTCACAAACCTGGATAGAATGTATTATGTTTATATATCACCATATGAAATATAAAACACAATAAAACCGCCAACTACAGTTTTGAAATAATTTTGGAACATTCTTTATGAACCTTGTAAAGAGATCTACATTCACAGCCTATACACACACATATATATTTGGATGGAGAGCTTTTCAAACAGGTACCCTCATGAAAGTAATATGTGTTGGAGGGTCCCTTGGAAGACAGCAGGTACTGGGCAGAATTGTATTGATGGAGCAAGGTTTGGTATAAAAAGAAACTTGCTCAGATTCAATCCTCTCGAATAACATGTAATATTGTAACCAACATGTTTTGTAAATGCTAATAATTGCATTACACAACATTTACTTTATCTAGGGGGAGCTTATAAATGTGCTTTACTAACAAGTAACCCGAGTGACTAAAGCTGGCTGCTGAAAACGCGGGAACTCTTCTGCGCATGCGTCTACTGCATATGCTTCTACTTAGTATGACGTCTTTCGCTTTGGTGAGAAATCTTTGCAGCTGCGCAGTAGTATTTAAAATGGCTGCTTGGAACTCACATGATAATGCACGTTACGCTGAAACTAAACCTCGCTTGTCTGACTAAACTGCTAATGCAATAGCTAACATAAATTAAGGGGATTAGAGTAGGAATAAGTGGTATACAGTGTGTTCATTTATTTTCGTATTCTAAAATGTTATTCTTTGACTTTATCATTAGTTCGTATTTGGGCCTGGAGGGTGACTCAAAGTGCCATCTTGTCATTGGAAGACGCAGGCACATTGGACGTTGTAAACTTCGCAACATGACATTGAATCTCTGCCAAAAGTAACCAGAAGATGCACCTGGGAACAGCACCTCTTGACCCGAAGAGAGGAAGCAGAAAACTAAATTTTGCATACAATGTTGTACACCCAATGTGAAATGCATGGGAAAATAAAGCATGGGAAATTAAGTACGGGGAGGGAACATAGAACAATGAACCTAAGAAAATTTACATTACATAGTATGGTGTGATGACTTCTCCCCATCCCATTGTCCAATCACCAATAGGGAATACACGAATATTGAAACATTGGGGGGTGGTACATACACTGAGAATAGTATTACTAATGTAGGCTCAGTCAGTTAGATTGTCAGACTTGTCACAGACCTGTCACCAACCCCTCATTGCTGCAGGGGACGGCGGAGGCCATGGAGGTCAGAGAGGCTGCTCGAGCACTCTGACAGAAGAACTGAGAAATGAGAGACAGAGAGAAGGAAGAGCCGGAGAGATCGCTGAGGGAGAAGAATCTGTCTATCCAGAAGTGGGAAGAATCAAGGAAAGAAGCACCCCAGGTAAATATAAATCTGTGAGGTATGCCCTTGTACCGTTTTATTTTCCACCATTCTCAGGTACCAATATCATGAGATTTTACTAAGTCTTTATGATTTCAATTTGATAATTTCTTTCATAAGTTGGTTTTTGACATGTATTGGTATTTGACTCACAAAATTATTGCATAGATAAAGGTTTTAAAACTTTCCTGAGTCTGTGGTCATTCAAATAAAGGTAAATGACATTTATACCTATTATGCTAACAACCTGATCTATCGATCTGAGGAAATTGAGAACTAAGGTGATAAGGTATTGGTTAGAATTGGTGAACAGGTATAATTTACTATAAGGTAAAATTAAGCCCCGATCGCCAGTGTATGATTGACAGCTTATTGTATGAAGGTTTTATGGGCCCAGGTGAGTATGATGTTTTTAGAATAAACCCAAGCTGGTAATTGCGCTGCATCAGTATTTCTAGGTAGCAGAGCTATGGTTAGGTTTTAGTTAAGATAGGTAGTTAGTTGTGTATTGGAATATTGATTTATGTATTAACCAAAACCCGTATGTATTGTTTTATGTTGTCCAGAATTCGGCGGGGACGTTGAATAGAGGGTGGTAAGTAGAAGCCACACTGCCTTGATGAAGAAAGTGTGGAAAGTTAGGTAGAACTTGAAGTACTGGTTAGGGATTATTTTCTTGTATAAAGTGAGAGTGATTGATAGCAAAGGAGTTCGCTGGTGAAACTTTGGTCTTAAATATCCTCTAGAAAGGGTAATACTGAAGGAGTAGCAGGTTCTTTGATGCTTGAGTCACGAGAAAGCGGAAGAGGTTTTACTCGTTGTGTGTGAAGGTTAAATGGAAAGTTTTACTTTCAGCGGAAGAAATTGACTTTCCTTTGAGTTAGTCAATCAGGCACAGTAGCGAATGTTTCTACGTTGTTAAATAATGAAATGTGTAAGTAAAATTGAAAGAAATTAAGTTCCGCATTATCTTGCCCAGGAGGGGTCAGTTGCGGGTGCTGCACTGACGTCACTGAGATCTGCGCTGAGATTGGTAGAAACAGCGGGCGTGTAGCCAAGGTAAAATTGTAAAGGAGGGGTGAGTCAGGAGAAGCGAGGCTGACGTCACATTAAAGCAGTGCAAACATTGGTTAAAGTAAATCAGTAAACCAAACGTTGATTGGTCACCAGAGTAGGAGACGTGCTGGTATTGGAGAAACATTAAAATAGAAGTAAACAAATAAGTATTGCCAAAATATAAGTTTCTGTGTTAATAGACAGTGGGTTTTATATGTGGAGACACGATCCAAATATAATAGGGACTTGTCCATAAAGAAGATTTTTAGGATTTGCCAACAAGCAATATATCAGAGGGAATCCACACAACATAGAGACAAACGGAAAATGTCATTTATTCAGAAAATTAAGAATTATTTTAGAAAGGATAAGCCCATTAAAACTAGAGACAGAAATATTATGGATCACTGAAACAATATCGATGTAAAAAATATCGAGTTACAAAAATTTCGAGGTAAAAGTAGAGAATACCAAAATATCGACCTCCTATCTCCAAACAGGTAAGCACAAAAATATCGAATCAAAAATATCAATGTAAAAAATTTAGGGGCTGATTATGATGGCGGACGGACCTGAGTCCGTCCGCCACCATAGAGTAGGAGGGACCGTCCGCAGGGGCTGCGGCGGTCCCTCCGTGCAGATTAGGATGTGACCGTCAGGGTGGCGGTCACATCCTCAATCTTTAACATTGCGGCGGGTGCAGCTTCAAGCTGCACCTGCCGCAATGTTAAAAATGCATGCACGGCATTTGCGTGCACAAAGCAGCAGGCACCGCGCAGTGCCTGCCGCTTTGTCCACGCAAATGCAGGGGGGTACCATAGGTACCCCCCATGTGCACCCCCCACCCCCCGTCACCAAGGGGGCCCGCAACGGGCCTCCGAGGTCAATGTCCGTATGATTTTCCACGGCGGAAAAACCACCTTGGAAAAGCATATGATTTACGCTATGCTAATATGGCTGGTGGTGACTGACAGACACCGCCAGCCATGTTAGAGCTTTTCCGCCGCGGTCGGAAGGCGATCGCGGTGGAAAAGCTGCGGAGGATTTTGAGACCCTAATTTGGCGGTGGGTCTTTTGTGCCTCCACAGCAGTTTTCCCGCATCCTCCGGTCCAGCGGTGGCTTCTGCCGGCCCGGAGGATGCGGGAAAACCGTGATCCTAATCGAGCCCATAGTTAGTCAAAATATCGAACTTTTACAAATGCCTTAAATTAATTAAAAATTAATTAAATAATAAATATAATTAACTTAAACTTACTTAAACTACTTAAATAAGCTTAAAATGTATAATTAATTAATATAATTAAAACATTTTTTTTACAAATTAATTTGTTAATACATATATATATATATAAACATAATATTAATAACATATTTACAATATTTTTACCGTAGGATAGCTGAGAGTGTAAAATTTACTACAACGACTCCATGAAATGCAACAGTAGTGAAAGCGTTGGATAGTGTAGGGGTTAAAATTACTATTCCCACTCCAGAGAGTGCAACAGTAGGAAAAGCGTTGGATAGCGGAGGGGTGAAAATTACTATTCCCACTCGAGAGAGTGCAACAGTAGGGAAAGCATTGGATCGCGTAGGGGTAGAAATTACTATTCCCACTCCAAAGAGTGCAACAGTAGGGAAAGCATTGGATAGCGTAGCGGTAAAAATTACTATTCCCACTCCAGAAAGTGCAACAGTAGGAGAAGCGTTGGATAGCGGGAAGGTTAAAATTACTATTCCCACTCCAGAGAGTGCAACAGTAGGGAAAGGGTTGGATAGCGTAGGGGTAAAACTTACTATTCCCACTCCAGAGAGTGCAACAGTAGGGAAAGCGCGTGATAGCGTAGGGGTAAACATTACTATTCCCACTCCAGAGAGTGCAACAGTAGGGAAAGTGTTGGATAGCGTAGGGGTAAAAATTACTATTCCCACTCCAGTGAGTGCAACAGTAGGGAAAGGGTTGGATAGCGTAGGTGTAAAAATTACTATTCCCACTCCAAAGACTGCAACAGTAGGCAAAGCGTTGGATAGTGGGAGGGTTAAAATTACTATTCCCACTCCAGAGAGTGCAACAGTAGGGAAAGCGTTGGATAGCGTAGGAGTAAAAATTACTATTCCCACTCCAAAGAGTGCAACAGTAGGGAAAACGTTGGATAGCGTAGGGGTAAAAATTACTATTCCCACTCCAGAGAGCGCAACAGTATAGAAGGCGTTGGATAGCATAGGGGTAAAAATTACTATTCCCACTCCAGAGAGCGCAACAGTATAGAAAGCGTTGGATAGCGTAGGGGTAAAACTTACTATTCCCACTCCAGAGATTGCAACAGTAGGGAAAGTGTTGGATAGCGTAGGGGTAAAAATTACTATTCCCACTCAATGAGTGCAACAGTAGGGAAAGCGTAGGATAGCGTAGGGGTAAAAATTACCATTCCCACTCCAAAGAGTGCAACAGTAGGGAACGTTTTGGATAGCGTAGGGGTAAAAATTACTATTCCCACTCCAGAAAGTGCAACAGTAGGGAAAGCGTTGGATAGCGGGAGTGTTAAAATGACTATTCCCACTCCAGAGAGTGCAACAGTAGTGAAAGTGTTGGATAGCGTAGGAGTAAAAATTACTATTCCCACTCCAGTGAGTGCAACTTTAGGGAAAGCGTTGGATAGCGTAGGGGTAAAAATTACTATTCCCACTCCAAAGAGTGCAACAGTAGGGAAAGCGTTGGATAGCATAGGGGTAAACATTACTATTCCCACTCCAATGAGTGCAACAGTAGGGAAAGCATTGGATAGAGGGAGATTTAAAATTACTATTTCCACTCCAAATATTGCAAAAGTAGGGAAAGCGTTGGACAGCGTAGGGGTAAAAATTACTATTCACACTCCAGAGAGTGCAACAGTAGAGAAAGTAAATACTTCATATATGAATAAAAATAAATTAAATATGAATAGCAAATACTAATTTATTAACAATAATTAACAATTTTATATAATATATTCAATTTCAAAGAATCTTTATTTCGGTAAAAAGTTTACCATAAAAGACATTTAAAACATACATTTTAAAATTGTTATTTTGTAATAATATAATAATTAATCAATTAAAAATACCCCCAAAAAAATTATTAACCAAAAAAAATTATTTACCAATTAACAATTATTTAATTAACAATTAAAAATGTATTAATAATTACAACAAAACAAAACCAAAAAATAAATACCAATATTTATTTATTCACAATTAAATTACTTCCCACCCTATTCCCCTAGAAACCCACAACCCACTACAGAAAATAAATTAATAAAATTAATATAATTAACAATTAAACTATTAATTAAAATGAATTATTAATTATATTTTAATTAATTACCAATTAAAAATGTTTGTATCAATAAATTCCAAATAAATACCAAAAAATAAATTTAAAAATATAATTAATTATAATTAATTTACTTCCCACCCTATTCCCCTATAAACCCACAACCCGCTACAGAAAATACATTAATAAAATTAACATAATTATCAATTAATCTATTAAATAAAATAATTAACAATTATATTTTAATTAATTACCAATTAATTATCAATTAACTATTAATTCTAAATAAATACCAATAAATAAATTAACATATTTAATTAATTATAATTAAATTACTTCCCACCCTATTCCCCTATAAACCCACAACCCGCTACAGAATTATATTACGCAAAAATTAAATACCATAAAATTAATTAATTATAATAATTTATAAAACAAATATACACTTTTCACACATATACTAAAATAAAAAATACTTAAAAAAATTAATATTAATTTACCTCAAATTCGATATTTTTGATGTCTATATTCTGTCATTCTATATTTTTGTTTTCTATATTCTGTCATTCTATATTTTTGTTGTCTATATTCTGTCATTCTATATTTTTGCTGTCTATATTCAGTCCATTCAATATTTTGTCCATTCTATATTTTTTGATTCGATATTTATGCTATTCTATTCGATATTTTTGTAGTCTATATTCTGTCAAGTCGATATTGTGTCCATTCTATGGGGCCGATTATGATGGCGGACGAAACCTGAGTCCGTCCGCCACCATAGAGTAGGAGGGACCGTCCGCACGGGCTGCGGCGGTCCCTCCGCGCAGATTAGGATGTGACCGACAGGGTGGCGGTCACATCCTCAATCTTTAACATTGCGGCGGGTGCAGCTTCAAGCTGCACCCGCCGCAATGTTAAAAATGCATGCACGCCATTTTCGTGAACAAAGCAGCAGGCACCGCGCGGTGCCTACCGCTTTGTCCACGCAAATGCAGGGGGGTACCATAGGTACCCCCATGTGCACCCCCCACCCTAGTCACCAAGGGGGCCCGCAACGGGCCCCCGAAGTCAATGTCCGTATGCTTTTCCACGGCGGAAAAGCAGCCGTGGAACAGCATATGATTTCCGCTATCCTAATATGGCTGGCGGTGTCTGATAGACACCGCCAGCCATTTTAGAGCTTTTCCGCCACGGTCAGAAGGCTGAAAAGCTGCGGACGGATTTTGAGACACACCGCCATCCTAATTTGGCGGTGGGTCTTTTGTGCCTCCGCAGCGGTTTTCCCGCATCCTCCGGGCCGGCGGTGGCTTCCGCCGGCCCTTGAGGATGCGGGAAAACTGCGATCCTAATCAAGCCCAATATTTTAAACTCGATATTATTGTAACTCGATATTAAAAACTCGATATTTTGACTGTATACCAATTATTATTCCTCCACCGAAAACATCTGCATCATATATGATGATAGAAAGAGGTTACAACACTTGTGTATGGTTAGAATACACAAAAGATGATGGAGTATTATAATTCCCTGAGTTTGGAACATTTAATGGGAGAATTTTGCACAATTTACAAACTCGCATGAATGAATTAGAACCAAGAGCTAGATAAACCCAGTACGAAGCCTTAGAAGAATGGAAAACTGAGGCCTTTGAGCAAGACAGATCACAGAGTAACAATAACATGAGTACATTTTATCCTAGGTTTCCTCGAGAAACTCGAGATATTCAGATGAAGCAATGGAGACCAGCCAAGGAAGTGAAAGGATTATATCCTGTACTGACCACCGAAGAAACAACAGGAAGTAAATGTACAGAGTAAACAAAGCATTTAATGACTGGTAGTGGAGATTCAGAAGACAATTATTTTGAAGATATTTTAATGAAAAATCCTCCACCTTATGAGGAAGAATTAAATAGAATTACCCCTAGTGCCCTGCTTCTGAAAACACCCTTGGTTCCACAGTTTGTACATGAGACTACACTGGAAAGGGTACACCAAGACAAACAAAAGAAAGCAATAAATAAAATAGAAGTGAGTTAATTCAGAAAATAGCCCAGTTAAATACAAATCCTGAAGCACTGACGATACCAGTGGCTATAGGTCCCCTAGTCCCTCTGTATGGAGATAAGCAAAATTGTCCTAAAACTCCCGTCTTGACTACACCGATCACACAACACAGAAAAGAGAATATAATAATTGATGATCAGGCAAGTGAGTGTGAATCGATAATTTATTTAATGGATTTGCTGATTAGAGAACCAATAAGTGATTCATTCAGAAATGTCACAGCTGGATGCTCAAAAGAGGTACAAATTGAAACACCCATAGGGACAAAAAATGCTACTGTAGTAATCCCAGAAGAAATAGAAAGGTGGGCACGAGAAATAGAAAAGCCAAAAACACAACCAAAAATATTGAATATATTTAAATTATGAGTAGAATTGGAAGAAAGGATAGCTGGAAATGTAGGGATAGAAAGATTAAATACTTTCAGTGAAAAAGAGTTACTATTCATATGCAGAAGCATCACCCGGAATACAAAAATATTTCATGAAAAACTAATGAATTTGGCCACAGAAATTTGAATTGACATAGGTAAATCCAAAGTATTGCAGAAACCATATAGAGCAACATTTTCTGACAAAGATTTAGAAAAAATGAATGTGTCAGGAAGGAATTTACAGATAAAATAATTTTTAACATTGTTGCAAAAGTGGAGAGATTTGTATAGATGGAAAGTTAGGTGGACAAAGAAAAAGGAAGAAGCACAGGCAAATCAAACAACATCTGAGTATTTATTAAAAGAAACAGAAAAGGTTGAAAGGTTATGTCCAATGTGAAAATTTCCAGAAGGAGGTTATGTACATGTTCCATGGACCCGAGAAGATATTTTATCATTTACAAAGGATTTTCCAGAGCTCAGAGAAAAACCAGTAGAATGGTACAGGCATGTTGAGAGGTTTGTGACAGTCTCGAAAGTCTTGTTGAAAGATATAGATGGTTTATTTGACATTGTTGTTCCTGCTGATTTATGGGCCGAATGTAAAATCACTGTAGATTGGCCTAAATATGAGTACCCAAGAGATGCAAAAACAGGAGCCCCCTCAGACGATGTGATGAAAAAAATATCATCAGGTAATTACTTTTCTGAAAGGGAAAATTCCCCCAAAGGAAACTGATTGGATAAAAATAGACAGAACAGAAAAATAAGAGTCAGTGCATGCGTATTACGAACGTCTCTTTCAGATGTTCAAACAGTACAGTGGGTTTGAAAACATTGAAAATAAGGACATGACTCATTTTGTGTATCGCTTTCTGTCTGGTTTGAGGTTGGAAATGGTGCACAGACATAATATCGAGTCCAAAATATCGTTTGGACATAATATCGTGTATTTAATATCGAGTTGACAAAATATCGACAGGACAGAATATCGACTACAAAAATATCGTTTTTAAGGTAAGTGAAGTAATATCGACTGGAAAAAATATAGATAGTTAAAATATCGTAGTATATAATATAGATAGTACAATATATCGAATTTTTAATAATATATAATTTTTTATAGTGTATTTTTATGTTATCATATGTGTGAACATTGTGTATTTATGTTATAAATAATTATATTTAACGAATTTTGTTTTAATAATTTTTGCGTAATTTTAATCTGTAGCGGGTTGTGGGTTTATAGGGGAATAGGGTGGGAAGTAATTTAATTATAATTAATTAAATATGTAAATGTATTTATTGATAGTAATTAGTAATTGATTGCTAATTATTTATATTTGTTAATTAATTTAAATAAAATTGTTAATTAATTTAGAGTAATTGATTAATTGTTAATTATGTAAATTAAACTAATTTAATTCTGTAGCGGGTTGTGGGTTTATAGGGGAATAGGGTGGGAAGTAATTTATTTATAATTATTTAAATATGTACATTTAATTATTGATAGTAAATAGTAATTAATTGTTAATTAATTTATAATTGTTAATTAATTAATTTAAAATTGCTAATTAATTTATATTAATTGATTAATTGGTAATTATGTAGATGTAACAAATTTAATTTATGTAGCGGGTAGTGGGTTTATAGGGGCATAGGGTGGAAATTAAATTATTAATTATTAATTAAATAATAAAACTAATTACAATTTATTTATTTGGAAATAATTGTTATATTTGTTTAAGTTATAAAATATTTTTTGTTAATGTTTAAGTAATTAGTATTAATAGGTGATTAATTTAATTAATTAATTTTAATATATTTTTTTAAATTAATTATTAATAGATTTTTTTTGTAGATTTTTGAATAATATATGAATTATTTACTTTCCCTAATGTTGTATTCTCTGGAGTGGGAATAGTAATTTTAACCCCTACGCTATCCAACGCTTTCCCTACTGTTGCACCCACTGGAGTGGGAATAGTAATTTTTACCCCTAAGCTATCCAACACTTTCCCTACTGTTGCACCCACTGGAGTGGGAATAGTAATTTTTACCCCTACGCTATCCAACGCTTTCCCTACTGTAGCACCCACTGGAGTGGGAATAGTAATTTTAACCCCTACGCTATCCAACGCTTTCCCTACTGTTGCACCCACTGGAGTGGGAATAGTAATTTTTACCCCTACGCTATCCAACGCTTTCCCTACTGTTGCACCCACTGGAGTGGGAATAGTAATTTTAACCCCGACGCTATCCAACGCTTTCCCTACTGTAACACCCACTGGAGTGTGAATAGTAATTTTAACCCCTACGCTATCCAACGCTTTCCCTACTGTTGCACCCACTGGAGTGAGAATAGTAATTTTTACCCCTATGCTATCCAACGCTTTCCCTACTGTTGCACCCACTGGAGTGGGAATAGTAATTTTAACCCCTACGCTATCCAACGCTTTCCCTACTGTTGCACCCACTGGAGTGGGAATAGTAATTTTTACCCCTACGCTATCCAACGCTTTCCCTACTGTTGCACCCACTGGAGTGGGAATAGTAATTTTTATTCTTTTGTTATTGTATGTTTATAATATTGGCTATTATTTAATTATATTTTGTTACTATATATATATGTTTTAAGAAATATGATTAAATAATTTTTATTTTTTTACTTTCATTAATTATTTAATTATCATTAGTTAATTTAAGTATTCTTAAGTATATTTTAGTACTTAGTTTTTAATATTAATTTAATTTAATGGTGTTTTTAGTAAAGTCGATATTTTTTAAAACTATATTTTTGTAAACGATATTTTAAACTCAATATTTTTGTACTTACCTGTTTGTAGATAGAAACTCGATATTTTGTCAGTCGATATTTTTTACACGATATTCTTGCTGGTCGATATTTTGGCAGTCGATATTTTTTCAGTGATCCGTTGGAAATATCACAAATGTTTAAACAGCACATGTTATGCTGGCAAGCGAAGCCAATAGATGAGATCCTTAAATATGCAAAGTATTGTGGTGATGAGATCGACAATAGATGAAAGAAATTAGAAGAAAATGTAATGTGGGCCCAAGTCAAATTAGCAGAACAGCAAGAACTTCAGCTCAGTAATCAGACAGAAAACTCAGGAAAGGGGCAAGGTCAAGGTGAAAATAGTGGGGATGAACCAAGAGGGCAAATGAGCAAAGAAGAGGCTAAGAAAAAGTTTCCCTGTCACAGATGTGTAAAATTGGGGCATCGGAAAATCGAGTGTAAGCTTATACAGAAAAATAATGTCCAAACTCAAAATTTAAATCCACAGATGCAGAATTAGATGTTATTAAGGCAACCGCAGCAGGTTGTTCGGAGTCAATTGCCACCTGCCCCTATGCTAGATTTTGTGAGTCAAGCCAAGTACAGTATGGACACTGGATTCTGGGAGGGAAGTGGTAAAGAAAATTCTGTAACACCACAGTTTATTTTGTAGGATATTTTTTTGAGGCAGGATTACAATGACGATGCCTGAGATGGGAGGAAAAGGAATGTGTACTTGGTGCATCCTTGCCGGTAGATCAGTCAGGTCCATATATAGATGGTAAGGTTGAAGGATATGACATCCCCTTCTTATTGGATTCTGGTGCTACCCGTTCTACTGTGAGAACAGCAGACATCCCAAACCTACCCCTTTCGGGAGAAGCAATCCAAGTAGTGGGCATTTCTAATAAACAAATTAGGACCCCAATTACAAAACCAATGGAGGTATGTATTGGCTATTTCTGAGAAATGCACAAGTTTGTTGTGTGTGACTCGAGTCCCGTAAACTGCTAGGAAGGGATTTATTGTGCAAAATGAACTGCACAATATTTTGCACACCAGATGGTGTTGCAATTCAGACTCCTGATGAAGACGGAGTATACAAGATCATGTTAACTAAGCAGGGAACAGAAGTGAATGACACGTTTTCTATGATGACACCAGATGCATTACCAGACGAGGTCCGAAATACCGTAAGTCCTGATGTGCGGGATGTTACCGGAAAAGAAGTAGGGTTGATGGCAAATGTAGACCCAGTAAAAGTAACTGTAAAAGAAGGTGCAGTTTACCCAAATACACAACAATACAAAATGAGCACGGAAATTAAAGATGGTGTTGCAGCAGAGATTGAATGATTTGTTGAGCAAGGTATACTAAAAGAAATAATGAGTAGTCCCTGTAATTCGCCTATAATTGGTATAAAGAAGCCTAACAGTAAATATGGGGTGGTTCAAGATTTGAGGAAAATTAACAAAATTGTCGTACCATGTTGTCCGATAGTACCGAATCCAGCAGTAATCTTAAATCAGATACCATGGAGTGCAGGATGGTTAGCTGGAATTGATTTGTGCCATGCCTTTTTCTCTATTCCATTGCATCCTGATAGCCAGTTCTTATTTTCTTTCAAATTTGATGAGCATGTTTATGTTTGAAATCATGTTCCACAAGGGTATACTGTAAGTCCTTCAATTTTTTTATCAGATTCTGAAGAAATGTCTTGAACCTCTGGTGTTGCCCCGACAATCAGTCTTGGTGCAATACATTTGACGACTTCCTAGTCGCATCCAAAACTCGAAATGATTGTATCATTGATTCCATTGCATTATTGAATCACCTGGCTGAAAAATTACAATTGTGCACAACTTCGGTCAAATATTTGGGACACCAAATAGAAAGAGGAGTCAGAAGAGTGACTTCAGAAAGAATACAAATAATAAGAAATATGCAGTTACCACAGACCCAGAAAGAAATAAGGGTGTTTCTTGGAGTCGTAGGTTATTGCAGGCAGTGGATTGTGAGATTTGCAGTACTAGCAAAACCTTTGATACAAATGACGAAGAAATGAGCAAAAGATCCAGTAGAATGGGATGATGAAAGCATGACAGCTTTTATAAAATTACGAAACTGTCTGTGTGAAGCACCTGCTCTAAGTATGCCAGATTATTCAAATGAATTTGCATTATTCTGTGATGAGAGAGATAATTGTGTGCTCTCTGTCCTAACACAGACACATGGCCTAATGCGACGTCCGGTTGCATATTTTTCCGTTACATTGGACCCAGTGGCATCTGCATTGCCAGGGTGTTTGAAAGCTGTAGCTGCAACATGTATGACTGTAGAAAAAAGTTAATCCATTGTAATGCGACACACTGCAACGGTGTATGTTCCACATGCAGTCGTAATTCTGTTAACACGAACTGGAACTCAGTATCTTACTCCTAGTCGGCTGACTAAATATGAGTGAGTCATATTAGGGTCTGAGAACGTAACGAAAGTCAGCTGTACTGTCTTGAATCCTGAAACTCTGTTGCCAGATCCATATTTTGAAGAAGTAAAAGATGAAGTTGATCATGAATGCCTCGACGTCACTGAACTAAGTACCAAACCTCATCTAGATATACAGGAAGAAACCTTAAAGAATGCAGAACATGGGCTGTTTATAGATGGCTAGTGAATGTGCCATGAGGAAGGAGAATTGAGTGCTGCTTTAGCTGTGTGCACATTGGCGTGAATAATCAAACCATCCTATTTACCAGGAGTCAAGTCTGCACAAGTAGCCGAATTGGAGAGTAACCTTTTACACTGACAGTCAGTATGGCTACAGGGTTGTGAATGACTTTGGCCAACTCTGGATGCAAAGGGATTTCATGAGTTCTTCAGGAACCCCTATTAAAAATGACATTTTGTGAAAAAATTAATTGAAACAATTCAAATGCCAAAAGCAGTGGCCATGGCCAAGTGTGCTGCTCACCAATCAGGAAATGATAAGGTGACAGCTGGTAATCCTTATGCTGACCAAGTTGCCCAACATTGTGCTAAGTACAAAATAGTAGTAAACAAGAAAATTGATGCACGTGGAATCAGCTGCCAACTTGTGCTACTTGGGGGTGTAGGAACATGGGAGGAAGTAAGAGATTTACAAGATGAAGCAGAGACAAAAGAAAAAGAAGAATGGGAGAAAATAGGCTGTCAGAAAAGGGCTGACAATGGGGTATGGATTTATCTAGATGAAAGACCTGTGTTACCCAACTGTATGCTTGCACCCATGGCTAGGATGTATCATGGAGACACACACATAGGCAGAGATGCTATGATCAGACTTTTCCGACAAGATTGGTTTAACCCAAGGTTCAGGAATTTCGCAGAGAGTCTTTGCCAGAGATTCTTAACTTGTCAACAAATGAACCCAGGCAGGAAAACTGTAGTCTGCACAGGAAAGATTGGAAAGGCAGAGGGTCCTTTTAGAAGATTCAGATTGATTTAATCCAGTTACCTGCCTGTCGAGGAATTAAATATGTCCTTGTCATTGTTTGTTTATTTTCAAAATGGGTGGAAGCATACCTCACCAGACAGCTTGACAGTGGCCAAACTTTTACGGAGGGAACTCATTCCTCGGTTCGGTTTTCCAGTAACTATTGAATCAGACAGAGGGTCTCATTTTAATAATGAAATAATTCGATTAATTTGTGAAGCATTCAAAATTGAACAAAAACTGCACTGTGCATACCGTCCAGAGGCTTCTGGAGTGGTAGAACAACTGAATAGCACAATAAAGTCAAGACTGGGAAAGGTGCGTGCATCCACCCCACTGGAGTGGCCTGATGCTTTACCTCTTGTCCTGATGGGACTCAGAAGCATCCCAGACAAAAATACAGGCTTGAGTCTTCATGAGATAATCATGGGAAAGGCAATGAGGCAAGCAAGTATACCAGGACACAAACTGTTGAATATATCTGTTGGTTTGGTACTGGAGTATTGCAAAGAGTTGGCTGACCAAGTGCATTCTATCTCCCACGAGGTTGGGAAAGACGCTGTTGCCAGGCAGCCGAACCAAGCACATTATCTGAATCCCGGTAACTGGGTAGTAGTGAAAAATCACACCAGAGAGTCGTGCCTAGCACCAAGGTGGGAAAAGCTACATTAGATTATATTGGTTACGACAAAATTTGTAAAATGTGCAGGCTTGCCTAATTGGATTCATGCAAGCCATATGAAGAGAGTACCAGCACCTGACGAAGTAGATCCACAACAAGCTCAAGTAATTGCAAAGGCTGATGGTTGTACAGCTGAAGGATCACGAGTAACAGATTCTGATCCTGAAGTAGTTGATCAAGAACAACCAAGCACTAGTCAGGAAGACTGAATCTCAGTGGTGGACATACCTGAAATTATTGTCAGAACAAGAAGTCAAACTCGATTAGAAAGACAGGACGAGATTGAGGACGAGACAGGAATAGAAGAACGTGAATCTGAGGAGGACCAGATAAGGAAAGAGCAATATACTCAGACAGAAGAAAATTAAAGCAACACCTGTGAGTCTGAGGAGGACAGATAGGCATTAGAGAAATGCCCAGGCAGAAGAAAATCAAGAAACTATAAGACCTGGGCAGGACCAGTTAGGTATAGAAAAACAAGTTCAGGAAAAAGAAGGAGAACAAAGTCAAAACAAACAAACTCCTGAACATGGTCAGAATAGAGAAGAAGAATCGTTCAGGCAGAAACGGCTGAGGTAATAAGCCCTGGACAAGGTCAGATAGAGAGGAATTCAGAAGATGGAAATAAAGTTGTGCCACAAATCAACGAAAACAAAAGACCACTTGAAGAAATTAAAAGCACAGTGCAAGCTAAAAGTCCAAGAACACAAGGTACCGAGAGCCAGCAATTTAGCTGCAACTTACAATGGTTTTTCATTGTGTACCCAGTATAGACCAATTGATATTGTGAAATATGTAGAGTGAAACATATGTATGAAGGACGCCTATGTATTTCAGAAATGGCCATCAGATATGGAGTTTCGTCGCAGTGGCTATTTCTACATCTGAATTTGTGAATATACATTCTAGCATGTGATCCAGCTGGCATTTTTCAAAATGTCTTCTTTCTTCAGCCTTACTTACATTTGGAAGTAATGCATGCAGCAAAATACAATTGGTATAACAAATGTTTTACTAGTCTATGGTCTCATATGTCTTCTGATTAAAATGTGCCTCACTTGTGTGGCTAGGCCTAGTGCCAGTGACAGAAAATGTCCCAAAATACAACATGGACACATCACATTTTTTCAATGAAAACTGACCCTTTTTTTCTGTAATGCGAGTAGCTGTGGACTTCGGGCCCTAGCTCACTTGGCACCTAGAGAAACCTAGCACACCTGCACATTTTTTAAAACTAGACACCTAGGGAATCCAGGGTGCGGTGTGACTAACTAGCTTTTCTTACCCAGAAGTCTTTGCAAATCTCAAACATTGGATAAAACACACATATTGCCCTCACAATTATATGCGGAAAATGTTTTGAATCTGTGGATAGCCACACATTTCCTACTACCTAGTATTATTCAAAGTCTCCTGAAAAAATGGTACCTTTCTTATGTGGTTAGGGCTAGTGCTCATGACAGGAAACCAATAAACAAAAAAGGGTGCCAGTGCTGATGTGGATAATATTTAACCAACTAATGACCAGAACAGAACTCGAAGGAATCAAGAACGGGATTATCAATTCAATAGTTTTTTATTTTTAACTAAATTTAGGACAAGCAAAAATTCTCAATTTTTTCATATACAAAAGGACATATTTACAAAAGGACACAAGGAACCAAGGGAAAGGTTTGGAGTTCATCAGTCATACAATGTTTCATACATATCACATACATTCAAAACACAATCATACCACTCAGGGACAGGGCAGTTGTGGGGTACAAATAGCAATAAAATTCTGTACACTAAGATATACTACAAAATAAAGTAAGCAATAGGCCACTGTCTGCGGACACTATTTACAGAAAAAATGATCGAAAAACAATCACTATATACTGTACAATCCTGAAATAGTCTACAAACAAAACTTTTTAACAGTAGAACTCTGTATTGTACTAGCGACCAAGAAAAAACAAATGAACTCTTGTCGCTCTCGCAGACACCGTGTGGCAGGGGCCTACGCGTTTCGAATCCCGCTGACTTTCCTGGGATTCTCTTCAGGGCCTTATGTAGTATCTGAATGAGGAATAAATAAAACAAGAATACAAAAATTACAAACAGAAAAACGTTTTTTAAGTAATCAAGAGACCAAACATCAGTGAACCCAACTTAGTGAAGTTCCGTATCTCTGATTTCTTACCGGTGGAGACAAAGCCAAATAAGAATGGTAACGTGGGGGCACAATACAGTTGTCTTTATATCTAAAAATGCAAAGGCATATATTTAGATTAACCTCCTAGAACGTAGTGGAAAGGAGGGGTTTAAACATAATCTGTGGGCCTACTTGCCTGATGTCCTTGCTATGTAGGCCTTTGTCCTACGAACTGGGGAAAATGGAGACTCAAGCTGAAAACCAGAGCAGAACTCGGAATCTTTCTGTTGGAAAAATGATATTCTTTAGATTCGGCTTCTATTCGTAACCCAGAGATTAGTCTATAATCAAAATCAAGTTTACCAACGGCACAAGGTAGCCTTGGTTTTTCAAGCTTCAAACCAGAGTCTGGTAATATATCCAGTTGTTCTATAAGGTGGAGGAAACGACGATTACAAGAGCACATTGAATGCCGTATTTAAAGTGAAACACTTATTAAACCGTTGTTACCTTTGCCGGTCAGGCGAGGGACCGTAAAGAGATTTATCTATTCCTCACAAGTGCAGGATATTTAGCGATCTAGTGGAAATGAAGCGGTAACAAAGTTGGTTGGTTTAAAAGGATCAGACAAACGGCTAAGTATTTCTATAATGTGGTCGTCACATACCTCCCCTTACCGCTAACATTGACCAAGGTATAATATAGTCACGAATCCGAAGTTTATTTTTGCCTATGCCTGAAAAAGTAAACGAAAAAGTAGTATAAAATACAGGCACTTCAGTTAGCCATAGACTCGAACTTAATAAGCAAATGTGCTTACCGCCTGGTATTTCTATTATCACTTCTAGCAGACATTGAATCAGCACGCTCGTGAAAACTTAATTTGGGTCCGACCTGCAATAAAGCAAGCTGGGTTTTTAGAAAATATAAAGTACTGACAACAGCGGATTAAGAGCAAGAGAAGTTTAGACTTACTCACAAAGGTAGCCGGCAACCGCCGGTCAACTGGCGTTGTGGAAAGTACTAATCTCTGGCGCATGCGTCTCGCAGACCATCGGTTGCTGCTCTCTGACCTATATAGGGTAGAGAGGCGCGCTTTTAGCAACGGAAGGAAATGCCGGACTGGATTTCGAAGCCTTACGCAGCAGGTATATGGATCTGTGTGTTTAACACAAAAAGTATCCGTGGTTGTAATGAAGTTCTCACAGTTTAAAGATTTCACTCAGTTCATTAAGACCAGATGTGGTCGTGTCGAATTTAACAATAAGGTATGCCTCCCTTTTAGACAGTTGTAAATTCATGTCCCCCCCACGGGATCCTTTTCAATCCCTGATATCACCGTCCATTTGAGGTCACTGATATTATGCTGCATTTGTGTCCAATGTTGCACCAATGGTGCGTTCTCAATTTTATGTCTCAGTCTCGATTTATGTTGTGAAATGCGCTGCCGCACTTCTTGACTGGTTTTTCCTATATACAGGAGTAGGCAGGGACATATTATGCCATATACGACATATTTGCTTTTACAATTGCTGAATGAATTGTGTTTCCACGATATTCCATTATGTTGGAAAAGGGAACCTTCCACTGTGGACGCACAACACAAACAACTACCACATTTATGATGTCCCGTCACCGGGGGCATTCCCATCATTTGTCACAGTGTGGGCGGTTTAGATGTTGGCAAGGCCGCACGTACGATGTGATTGGCAATGTTGTTTTCCTTCTTGAATGCAAACAGGGGCAACTCTTGAAGGTTGTCATCCAAGTTGTTCACTAAATGCCAATTTTGCTTAATGATTTTTTTGAGCTGATTGGCGTTGGGACAAAAGGTTGTCACGCAAACCTGTCGTTTCAAGTTGGGTTTCTCTTTTCGTTCTAGAAGGGTTTCACGTGGGGTCCACTGGGCTCGCTTTTTGCAATTTTTTACTAGCTTTTTCGGGTAGCCTCTATCACACAACTTCGATATTAGTTTCTCTGAGTGTAGATGGAAATCCTCATTGTACGAGCAGTTTCGGCGTACCCGCAGAAACTGCCCGTAAGGGAGATTTTCCTTGAGGCTACGGGGATGGTTGCTGTTAAACATCAGAGCTTTATTGCGGTCCGTGGGTTTGGTAAACAGCGTAGTAGCTAATTTACCTTCTCTCGGAAAAACCTCAACGTCCAGAAAAGAAATTTTACTCATGGACTGAGTTAGGCTGAATTTGATGTCAGCCGTCCTAGAGTTTAGCCATTGATGGAACAGGGACAAGGTGTTGCTGTCTCCTGTCCATATCATAAACACATCGTCAATAAATCAGAGCCAAGTTCCGATATATTGATGGAATGGGTTGTTGTTATGTATAAAAGTATCCTCATACAGGGACATAAAGAGCACCGCTAATTCGGGCACAAAGGGGCAGCCCATAGCTACACCTTTCACTTGGAAGAAGAACTCCTTATTGAAACTAAAGTAATTCTTCTTCAGTGCGAAAGTAGCGAGATCGAGTAAGAATTTTGTAGGTACTCGCGTTGGGCGAGGTCATGAATCCAGAAAGTGGGACAATACAGCAATTGCCTCATCCTGAGGAATCTGTGTGTACAAGGATGTCACATCTAGGGTGACCAGGATGTCCCGATGTTCACAAAACTCAATCTTGGAAAATTTATTAATAAAGTCCGTGGTATCCTGCAGGTAAGATATCACCTGGCACATAAATTCCTTCAAGAAACAATCTACGTATTTTGAAATAGGCTCAAGCAGAGAACCACATCCTGCCACGATGGGCCTGCCTGGCGGATGGTTGTCATCTTTGTGGATTTTAGATAATACGTAGAACACCGGAGTCTTGGGGTGTTTGGTCTTAAGATATTTCAGTTCTTTAGGGCCGACAAAGCCTTGATCGAACCCATCTTGTACTATCAAGAAGAGTTCGTTTTGAAGATCGGTGGTCGGATCTTTTTCTATTTTGCGATAGCAGGTGGGGTCATTTAATTGCTTCATCACTTCGGCGGTGTAATCATTGGTATCCCAAACCACTATAGCACCGCCTTTGTCGGCTTGTTTTACTACTACAGAGGTGTCATTTTTTAGAGTATTCAATGCGGTCATCTGACTTTTAGTGATGTTAAATTTCACGAACTTTTTTTGCTTTTCCATGGCTGAAATGGCTGAAAGGATACTTTTTTCAAAGGTTAAGAGTTCTTTTGGTATTTTATTTGAAGGGGGACAAAACGTCGACTTATTTCTTAGACCGGTCACCTCCATATGATTTTGAGCCGGGGTGTCCTTAAAGAAAAGAGTAAGACAAAGCTTCCTACAGAATTCAATGAACTCAGATAGATTTCATCTTTACAAAATCTGTTCTTTTCGATGGCACGAATGATAAACCCTTAGCTAAAATACTCTCTTCTTCTAGTGTGAGTATTCTTTTAGAAAGGTTAAAGATAGGTGATATCCTTAGGTCTTGTAATGCTGGCGTCTCGTTTTCATCTCCCTTGGGACCGTGTATCTCACCCTGGCCCTGGGGCGCGTCTGGCCTCTTCCTAAAAAATGGGGGTTAGAAGATTGATTCTGTTGTTGCTGATTACTATTCCAGTTATTCCAATTTCTGTTGGGGCGGTTGTAATTGCCGCCAGCGTCACTGTCCGTTCCTGACAACGAGGTGTCGGAAAATGAGATAAACTGTTTCCTCGACCTGCCTTGATTTTCAGAGAGGAAACGGCGTGATTCGGTATTTGAATAGAAATCTGCCTTCAAATAAGGGTAGGTATTCTCCAAAGAGAAGGATTTTTTATCTTTCTCGAATTGATTACTTTTTTGAGTTACCGTATAATCTTTGAACTCTTCAATCTCCTTTGCTACCTTTTCTAATAGTGCTTTAGCATCAGCTATGGTGGGATTTGTGCTGATTTCAGCTTCTAATTTTGCGATTTCCGCAAGTTCCTCTTTAGAAATTCTTACTGCAGTTTCAACAGTCAGGACCATAAGGTCTCTGCTGCACTTGGTCTCTATAAGAGAAAAGCCTTTTTTTAAAATAGGGTCTTCCGTGAAGATGACTGGTATGTTTTTTATCTGTAACCCACCTTGGATCGTACCTTACCTGAGATGTTGTAACAGGAAGTGGCCGTGGAGGTCCGTCCGAATTTGTTTCTTTTTTAGACGAAGTAACTTCTCAGCCTCGTTGGACGATGTAGCAGTCTTACTAAGGGTGACTGAAGAGAATACGGGAGAATCACTAAGCAAGTTTCTGATGTGGTCTTCTGAGTAGGCAAATGTGTCCTTATCTGCCATTACTTGAAAAACAAAAAGATAGAAGAAAAAGTTTTACAAAACATACAACTCTAGACACAATATTAACAAATACAAACTCACAAGGTCAATAGATTAACCTACACTTCAAAAAATGAAGCAGAACTTAACCTCGCAGGCAGGTGCCTGCTATTGATAAGTGGAAAACAACTACGGGTGGGCTCTAATCAGCAAGGCTGAGCCAGAATATCAATAAACAAAAAAGGGTGCCAGTGCTGATGTGGATAATATTTAACCAACTAATGATCAGAACAGAACTCGAAGGAATCAAGAACGGGATTAACTATTTAATAGTTTTTTATTTTTAACTAAATTTAGGACAAGCAAAAATTCTCAATTTTTTCATATACAAAAGGACATATTTACAAAAGGACACAAGGAACTAAGGGAAAGGTTTGGAGTTCATCAGTCATACAATGTTTCATACATATCACATACATTCAAAACACAATCATACCACTCAGGGACAGGGCAGTTGTGGGGTACAAATAGCAATAAAATTCTGTACACTAAGATATACTACAAAATAAAGTAAGCAATAGGCCACTGTCTGCGGACACTATTTACAGAAAAAATGATCGAAAAACAATCACTATATACTGTACAATCCTGAAATAGTCTACAAACAAAACTTTTTAACAGTAGAACTCGGTATTGTACTAGCGACCAAGAAAAAACAAATGAACTCTTGTCGCTCTAGCAGACACCGTGTGGCAGGGGCCTACGCGTTTCGAATCCCGCTGACTTTCCTGGGATTCTCTTCAGGGCCTTATGTAGTATCTGAATGAGGAATAAATAAAACAAGAATACAAAAATTACAAACAGAAAAACGTTTTTTAAGTAATCAAGAGACCAAACATCAGTGAACCCAACTTAGTGAAGTTCCGTATCTCTGATTTCTTACCGGTGGAGACGAAGCCAAATAAGAATGGTAACGTGGGGGCACAAAACAGTTGTCTTTATATCTAAAAATGCAAAGGCATATATTTAGATTAACCTCCTAGAACGTAGTGGAAAGGAGGGGTTTAAACATAATCTGTGGGCCTACTTGCCTGATGTCCTTGCTATATAGGCCTTCGTCCTACGAACTGGGGAAAATGGAGACTCAAGCTGAAAACCAGAGCAGAACTCGGAATCTTTCTGTTGGAAAAATGATATTCTTTAGATTCGGCTTCTATTCGTAACCCAGAGA
Organism: Lissotriton vulgaris; assembly: GCF_964263255.1. Classification (NCBI taxonomy): domain Eukaryota; kingdom Metazoa; phylum Chordata; class Amphibia; order Caudata; family Salamandridae; genus Lissotriton; species Lissotriton vulgaris. The sequence goes on from NC_141689.1 coordinate 1,000,635,756, forward strand.
TTAGTCTATAATCAAAATCAAGCTTACCAACGGCACAAGGTAGCCTTGGTTTTTCAAGCTTCAAACCGGAGTCTGGTAATATATCCAGTCGTTCTATAAGGTGGAGGAAACGACGATTATAAGAGCACATTGAATGCCGTACACAAATGCAGCATAATATCAGTGACCTCAAATGGACGGTGATATCAGGGATTGAAAAGGATCCCCGTGGGGGGGACATGAACTTACAACTGTCTAAAAGGGAGGCATACCTTATTGTTAAATTCGACACGACCACATCTGGTCTTAATGAACTGAGTGAAATCTTTAAACTGTGAGAACTTCATTACAACAACGGGTACTTTTTGTGTTAAACACGCAGATCCATATACCTGCTGCATAAGGCTTCGAAATCCAGTCCGGCATTTTCTTCCGTTGCTAAAAGCGCGCCTCTCTACCCTATATAGGTCAGAGAGCAGCAACCGATGGTCTGCGAGATGCATGCGCCAGAGATTAGTACTTTCCACAACTCAAGTTGACCGGCGGTTGCCGGCTACCTTTATGAGTAAGTCTAAACTTCTCTTGCTCTTAATCCGCTGTTGTCAGTACTTTATATTTTCTAAAAACCCGGCTTGCTTTATTGCAGGTCGGACCCAAATTAAGTTTTCACGAGCGTGCCGATTCAATGTCTGCTAGAAGTGATAATAGAGATACCAGGCTGTAAGCGCATTTGCTTATTAAGTTCGAGTCTATGGCTAACTGAAGTGCCTGTATTTTATACTACTTTTTCGTTTACTTTTTCAGGCATAGGCAAAAATAAACTTCGGATTTGTGACTATATTATACCTTGGTCAATGTTAGCGGTAAGCGGAGGTATGTGACGACCACATTATAGAAATACTTAGCCGTTTGTCTGATCCTTTTAAACCAACCAACTTTGTTACCGCTTCATTTCCTATAGATCGCTAAATATCCTGCACTTGTGAGGAATAGATAAATCTCTTTACGGTCCCTCGCCTGACCGGCAAAGGTAACAACGGTTTAATAAGTGTTTCACTTTAAATACGGCATTCAATGTGCTCTTATAATCGTCGTTTCCTCCACTTTATAGAACGACTGGATATATTACCAGACTCCGGTTTGAAGCTTGAAAAACCAAGGCTGCCTTGTGCCGTTGGTAAGCTTGATTTTGATTATAGACTAATCTCTTGGTTACGAATAGAAGCCGAATCTAAAGAATATCATTTTTCCAACAGAAAGATTCCGCGTTCTGCTCTGGTTTTCAGCTTGAGTCTCCATTTTCCCCAGTTCGTAGGACGAAGGCCTACATAGCAAGGACATCAGGCAAGTAGGCCCGCAGATTATGTTTAAACCCCTCCTTTCCACTACGTTCTAGGAGGTTAATCTAAATATATGCCTTTGCATTTTTAGATATAAAGACAACTGTATTGTGCCCCCACGTTACCATTCTTATTTGGCTTCGTCTCCACCGGTAAGAAATCAGAGATACGGAACTTCACTAAGTTGGGTTCACTGATGTTTGGTCTCTTGATTACTTAAAAAACGTTTTTCTGTTTGTAATTTTTGTATTCTTGTTTTATTTATTCCTCATTCAGATACTACATAAGGCCCTGAAGAGAATCCCAGGAAAGTCAGCGGGATTCGAAACGCGTAGGCCCCTGCCACACGGTGTCTGCGAGAGCGACAAGAGTTCATTTGTTTTTTCTTGGTCGCTAGTACAATACCGAGTTCTCATGTTAAAAAGTTTTGTTTGTAGACTATTTCAGGATTGTACAGTATATAGTGATTGTTTTTCGATCATTTTTTCTGTAAATAGTGTCCGCAGACACTGGCCTATTGCTTACTTTATTTTGTAGTATATCTTAGTGTACAGAATTTTATTGCTATTTGTACCCCACAACTGCCCTGTCCCTGAGTGGTATGATTGTGTTTTGAATGTATGTGATATGTATGAAACATTGTATGACTGATGAACTCCAAACCTTTCCCTTAGTTCCTTGTGTCCTTTTGTAAATATGTCCTTTTGTATATGAAAAAATTGAGAATTTTTGCTTGTCCTAAATTTAGTTAAAAATAAAAAACTATTAAATAGGTAATCCCGTTCTTGATTCCTTCGAGTTCTGTTCTGGTCATTAGTTGGTTAAATATTATCCACTTCAGCACTGGCACCCTTTTTTGTTTATTGATATTCTGGCTCAGCCTTGCTGATTAGAGCCCACCCGTAGTTGTTTTCCACATCACAGGAAACGGCGCAAACTGCAACATGGACACGTCACATTTTTCCACTGAAAACTAACCCTTTTTCTTTTTTCTTTTTGCAATGTAGGTAGTAGTAGATTTTTGGTCCTGGTGTAGCCAGAACCTAGAAAATATGTACATTTGTAAAAACTAGACACATAAAGAATTCCAGGGACATGCATGGCTCTCACCAGATTTACTCATCCAAAAGCCATTGAAAACTCCAAACATTGACTATAAAACACATTTTCTTCATATTTATGAGGCAGAAAGTTCTGGAATCTGTGGGGACCCACTCATTTCCTAACACCCTCAGTTCCCACATGTCTCTCGATAAGAATGTTACCCACTTTTTGTGGGTGGTTCAATATACCTCTACACAAAAGGCCCTAAAGCACTACGTTGAGAGATCAGCAAAAGGGGTAGCTGCATTATTTGGGATTGTGCTTTGCTGCCACCCATGTAAACCTGCCAACCACACACATTTTTTAAAAACTAGATGACCAGCGGATTGCAGGAGTGTGTACCTTGTATGGAATCCGCAAGGGTTTATTACCCACAATGTCCTCCAAACCTCAAAGTTTCCCTAAAAATCATGATTTGGAATGAATACCCCTATCCATCCCCTAGTGAAGGGGTTAAAGCCTATTGGGCCACAGGGAGGGGGGCATGGGCCAATGCTAGTGGGGCTTGCCCTCAAATCTAAACTGTATAGATGCAGCCCCTGGTGTCTAGTAGACTTTCTACCCCGGAGGGAGATTGGAAGTGATTACCCATATTCACCCGTTGTGTGCAGAAAGTCTACTGGGCCCGGGGTGGTAGTGCACAGGTACATGCTCAGGGAGCACCTCCCCTTGTCGTAATTTGACGATGGCTGGGTTAGCGCTTAGCTTTGCTACACGTTATTTCCCTTATCTTGGCCTTATTTGAAAACGCCATTTTGTATGTTACGGCGGCCATTTTAAGGAATGAGCGGCCTCGTGGTCAGCATGCCCTTTAGTCCTTTGTCCGTGCTACTGACCACTCGAGTTTGCCCAGCAACAGGCTATTTTTAGTAACGGTCAAGCTTGTACATGCGCAGTTCCGACTGACCAGTCATCCCTTAGGAATGTTCCGCCAAACTGACCAGTGGTGTTGTAACCCCTCCCATGAGTTGGCTGTATTCCAAAAATGACCATATATGTACCTAAAACTCTGTAACCATGTACCGCCTACCTTTTTATTACTGTAAATCTGTATAAAAGAAGGACTCGCACCAACGTTCGGTGTGATACTTCTTGCATTGCCGAAGGGTGCTGTAGGAATGTACCACCACCCCATGGGGTCTTAATAAACTTGTCTTTTGTACTTTTCAGTTTCCGTGCCAACAGTTCTTTCGGTGCAATGGGTATTCTGCGGAGTATGTAGGCCTTGGGAACCCAATACCACAAATTGGCGACCACGAAGGGACTCATCGGCGACTCGGATGCCCGAAGGAGAGGTCGTGACGAAGGGTTGGAAACTCGCCATGGACGCGTACGCTGCCACTGAGTGACCCGAGTCTTGGCACCCACGTTGTTTTCTTCCTTCCTTCTGATCTGACCTTCCAGGTGGCGCCGGTCTCCGACTGAGATCCTGCTCGTATGTGTTGCTGTACAGTGCCCGTTTGGCTGATTCGATTAAAGACCTTGGCAGTTGGAATCTGGATATTTGAGATTTGGGTAAGATTTGTGATCGGTAAGGTAGTCTGCGGACGCTTACTGAAGTTCTATGAATGTGACTATGATTTGAGTTAGCTAACTTTTTGACTTTGTGAATTTGAAACATATATGTGTAGTGCACTTCACATAGGCAGGCATGTAGAGATGTTTCTCTAACTTTGTTCGTACTTTGAGCGGCACATTTGTGTGAAGTATTGTAAGTGCCATTTTTACGGTATCACGCTTTCGTGGTACTTTTTGAACATGCCTGTTTTAAGCACACTCCGAGGGATGTGCTTTCTTGGAACTGGTACCACATATAGGTTAAACGAATCTCAGCCGGCTCCCCCAGAGGGGACACCTAATCGTGATATGTATGTCAAATTTGGCCTTCCCCCTATACTGTACAGTAAATTATGGCATAAATATACTAGAACCGATCCCGAGTTGCAATGGCCACTACATGGGTCGTTTGATTTGCGAAAGGTTCAGTTTGTGGAGCAATGTCTGTTTCAGCGTAGGTCTAGACAGGACATGTTTGATTGTGTGCGAATGTGGGAGAAAGCAGTGCGTGAACGTATGAAGCGTGAGGTTGCCTTGGTGGACAAAGAACAGCGTAAGGCTGTTTGAGACAAAGCTTTACAGCTTGAGGAGAAGGAGGCGCAGGAGAAGAAAGAGAGGGAGGCACGGGAACGTAATTTGCAAACGACCGGTCAATTTCCTATTCGTCGTCCGCTTTATCCTGTCCTTACTAATGAAATTGATGATTTTTTGTTACTAGATCGATCTCCGCCTCCGTATGTTCAGCCTATGGCACCATCCGAGGATTCCGGTGATGAAGGTCAGGATAAGACAAGCACACGGTTAACAGCTGAGAGAGGAGCGGAATTGCGTGGTTTAGCCAGGAAATTGAATTCAAATAGAATAACTATGTTGGAAGTTACAGCTGAAAAGGATAAGTGGTCGGAACGAGAATTGATGTGTTTTTTAAATACTTTTGCAGATGAAGTTATTACTCGATTCCGTAATAATTCAGTGGACTTAGAACCCAAGGATATGTCAGTCCATCATGAGAATATGCGTAAAGGTTTATTTGTTCTTGCAGATGCAGATGGGTTTTTCTTACTATTGGTCCAGCTACGGGATGAGGTGTCCAAATTGCGGGAAGCACGAAAGGCATCAGAGCTGTCTGGGTCGGAGTCGACGGAGCAGTCCAAACAGTGTTCTATCCTGGGAACAGATAAGAGTTCTAATGTGCATGTTATGCCTATGCGCGAAGCTGCACCTTTGTATGTCCCCCCTAAAGGGCAAGGTACAGATGAGGATAAAACGTCCGCGAATGCGAAAGGGTATTTTATATATAATTGGGTGTATACGCCTTGGAACAGAGCAGATGTTATGGCATTGAAAAATGCTTTACCTGATCTCCGCAAGAATCCGGCAGCATTCTATGAAGGGGTGGAGGGAGCCATTTCCTCTTGTGTTATGACCCTTGTTGATATAGATCTTTTCTTTGGGTTAATCCTTCCCCCGGATATGTGGAGAGCGATTCGTAAGACTAATGATCAAACGATGTTTGGGGCAACTTGGAAGGAGATAGGCCAGGCTGACTTAGACAGGGAACCTGCATGCAAACCGTGTGACTTAATTTTAGACCTTCCAACGGCTATTTTGAACAAATTGAAAAGGCTTGTTCCCCCTAAAAAGATCGATTGGACTATGCTAGCTTCGTGCAAACAAAAGCAAGACGAATCGGTATCTGACTTTTTCACACATTTTGAAGAAGCGTTTCATGATTACAGTGGGCAATCATTAACAGATGATACGGGTAGGCATTTGTTTGTAGATAAGTATGTGGCTAATCTCCTACCGGAGATTGCAAAAAGATTGAAAGCAAGTGAAAGTTCTTGGACCACAGCGACCCCTGCATCTTTGTTAACTACGGCTCAGTATTATGAGCGACAGGAAGTGGAGGCTAAGGAAAGTGTTGATAAGAAAACGAAGGAATTTGAAACGAAGGTGATGTTGGCACAGGTTCGCGGTGCGCACTCTAGAGGGAATGATAGGGGCAGGCGTGGAGGGGGTAATGCATCGTACGGTCGTACCGATATTGCTGAGGACCAATGCGCATATTGTAAAGAGTTTGGGCATTGGGCTGAAGATTGTCCGGTGCTTCGTGAGCAACGTAGCCAGCGCGGACGAGGAGGTGGAAGGTCGAGGAATAGTTATTCAGGAGCGAGAGGTGGCGGAAGTGATCGTGGTCGTTTTGAAGCTAGGGGTCGTGGTCAGGATGAACGAAACACTTTTGATAGACGGAACCAGTATCAGATATCAGAGGGTGAGAATGTGGAGCATCAGGATTATGTGCATGCATAGGATTGCGTAGGATGGGGTGTGGAATCGGTTGAAGTGCCAGTAGATCAAAGAGGTCCATATGTATCAGCGGGCATTTTGGGTTCTACTGATCAGTTTTTAGTTGACACAGGAGCTACTCGTAGTGCTTTGTCTAAAAACTTGGTTCCAAGGGCTCCCCTGTCTGGCGAAACGATAACATGTATAGGGTTTGACGGCACACCCTCCCCTAGCCCATTATCACAGCCTCTTGCACTTTGTATTGACAAATTTTTTAGCTTTTGCCCATTTTTGTTGTCGCCTCACACTCCAGATAACATTATGGGCATTGATTTGCTTAAATATTTTCGAGCAACGATACGCTTCGCTCCTGAAGGAGTGCGGGTATTTTAAATGACAATTACCCAGATTCAGACAGATTTTGTACAATGAAGGAAATTGAAGCATTAGCCTCTCTCCCGCACACGTTATGGGCGACCTCAGATACGGATGAGGGACAGATGCTCATTCCGCCTATTCGAATTACAGTCAAGGAGGGAGTACTTTTGCCACGTGTCTCACAGTATAAGATCTCTAGGGAAGGTGAAATTGCCCTGACGCACATCGTTCAGGATTTAATCATTGCAGGAGTAGTGGAGGAAGTTTCTTACAATGTCTGTAACAGCCCTATTCTCCCGATCCTTAAGAAAGACACTGACGACAAAGTCTATCGATTTATTATTGATTTGAGAGAAATTAACAAAATTGTCATTCTTCAATATCCGGTGGTGTCTGATATCACGACATTGCTTACATTGGTCCCCCGACTGCAACGACCTTTTCTGTTATTGACCTTAAGAATGCGTTCTTTTCCATTCCCATTCATCCTGACAGCAGATACCTATTTGGCTTTACGTTGAATAATAAATCGTATAGATTTTGTTGTGTTCCCCAAGGTTACACAGAGAGTCCTAGTATCTATAGCTAGGCTTTAAAACGGCAGCTTGACTCTTTTGAATTGCAATCCGGAGTAGCCCTTATACAGTATGTTGATGATCTCCTGTTGGCTGCAGACACCCATGAACAATGTGAGGAGAATACACTTGCTTTGCTTTCCTTTTTGGCTCAGAACAATCATAAAGTCTCTAAGAAAAAGCTGCAATACTGTAGACCCAAGGTTACCTACCTCGGTCATCTTTTGTCTAAGGAGGGGCGTGCATTAACATCTGATCGAATTCAAGCGATTTTAGATACGCCAGTCCCCCGCACTCAGAGAGATGTACGCGCCTTCATAGGATTAACGTCCTTTTGTAGACAGTGGATCATGGGGTTTTCGCACATTATAAAACCTTTGTTAGTGTTATTGTCCAAAACTACACCAATGCCCCTTGAATGGACAGATGAATGTCAAAATGCTTTTGATCAATTGAGACAAGCCCTTTGCTCTGCACCCGTGTTAGGTACACCAGACTATACAAAGATTTTCACGTTGTACGTGCACGAGAAAGATGGGTGCGCGTTATCAGTGTTAGTGCAGGCACACAGGGATAAGCAGAGGCCATGTGCGTACTTCTCAGCCATCCTGGATCCTGTAGCGCGAGGGTTACCTGGGTGTTTCCGAGCAGTTGCAGCAACAGCAGTAGCTATACGGCAGAGTGAGGGAATAGTTTTGTCGCACAAATTGTTGGTGCTAGTTCCCCATGCAGTAGATGCCCTGTTAAATCAAACGAAAACACAGTATCTCACGAGCGCACGTTTAACAGGCTATGAGCTCACACTCCTGGCGCCACATATCACACTGAAAAGATGCTCTACCCTGAACCCTGCCACTTTATTGCCATATCCGGTTGACGAGGGCCAGGAGGAAAAGCACCATGATTGTGTTTTCCTGACCGAGGAACAAACAAAGGGTCGTGTCGACTTACAGGAGATGCCACTTCCAGATGTGGATGGGGAACTGTGCGTTGATGGATCGTGTTTGAGGCTGCCAGATGGCACGACTTCTGCAGCATATGCGATCACAACACTTAAGACGGTGGTAGAAACAGCATGAATACCCCAGAAATCGGCTCAAGCAGCGGAGCTGATAGCCTTGACAAGAGCCTGCGAACTAAGTGCTGGCTTATGTGTGAACATCTACACAGATAGCCGGTACGCCTTCGGAGTAGCACATGACTTCGGCCTACTCTGGAGAGAGCGTGGGTTTTTGACTTTGCATGGAGTACACATTATGCACGGAGAACTAGTGCGTGATCTCCTAAACGCGTTGCTTTGTCCGAAGAAAGAGGCGATAATCAAATGTAGTGCACATAAAAAGATCACTGATAAAGTGGGACAAGGCAATGCCTTTGCAGACAGTATAGCAAGACAAACAGCTATGTCACGAAACGATTCCCCCATGTATGTAGTGAAGTCGCAGGCCGAGCGATGGCATGATGCTAGAGCAGAGATATTAGACATCCAGAAATCAGCGACTGAAGCAGAACTTGTAACATGGGCAGCAGAGGGGGTGCTGGATGATGAGGGTTGTTGGAGGAGCAAGGATATGGAACAATGGAAATTGCCTGCAGCTTACTTGCAAGCGATGGTCCAGATGACACATGGGTTGGCACATGTTGGAGCTCTTGCGATTACTCGATTGTTGACACGTGTTTGGGAGCATCCTGAGATTGCCAACACTGCCAAGAGAGTAGTGCAGACCTGTTTGATATGTTTGCAGCACAATCCTGCAAAAGGGACGCATACTCCGAAAGGAGGGTTCGTTCCACCTTCTGCGCCATTCGAGGTACTTCAAATGGATTACATCCAGCTTGAGCGTTGCAATAACCTTAAGTATATCTTAGTGGTGGTATGTGCTTTTAGCAAATGGGTTGAGGCCTTCCCCATGAAAGATAATACAGCTCTGACAACGGCTAAGGTTTTGCTCAAAGAGTACTTCCCTCGATATGGAGTTTGCAAATTTTTGTGGAGCGATAATGGTCCTCATTTTGTTGGGAAAATTGTGGAGTATGTGCTGAAGGGATTGGGGATTCAGCAAAAGTTTCATGCTGTGTTCCATCCTCAGTCAGCAGGTCTTGTCGAATGGTACAATGCCACTTTGAAACTAAAGTTGGCTAAGATTGTGGCATCCACGTCTTTGAAGTGGCCGGATGCCTTGCCGTTAGCATTACTCTCTATTAGATCAGTGCCCCACTCTCGAACTGGCCTCACACCTTATGAAGTGGTGTTTGGGAGGCAAATGAATATATGGGGAGTTCCTAAGCCGCGATTGTTACATGATGTGCCCTATATAATGATGAACGATTATTTGGCACGATTAACAAATGATTTGCTATACACCAACAGGTTCGAGAAGCGCTCCCTGACAATTCTATTGGAGAGGCTCACAATCTTCGTCCTGGCGATTTTGTTATGGTAAAGTCGTTTGAGAGAGCGAACAGCTTGGAACCAAGGTGGCGTGGCCCCGAGCAAGTCCTGCTTGGAACTCGAACGGCGGTGCGAGTGACCAACAGGAAGCGGTGGGTGCATTTAACTCAATGCCGTCGCGTCTCTCCGGACCTGGTGAATCCCACCGTGCTGTCTGATTACAAAGACATCTTGGACGAGGAAAAAAGCCTAGCTGTGACGTCGGCCGAATCTGAGGGAGCCTTCCCGGACCACACCGTTTCTGGACAACAGCGTTACAATCTGCGGCCACGATAGAAAGAAGATTTTTTTTTGGTGCGAGACTGGTTGAGTTACCGCTCTGGGGTTTGTGAAACGGAAGCCGGGAATCTCAAGGGGGGGGGGGTCAGTTCTGCCAAGAGTAGCGGCACCCGTCTTGACCCCGGAGAAGAAAACAACGGCTACCTCGGAGCTCAGCACTCACATTTTTGTTTTTTTAGTTGTATATTTGGGACATTGCGAACTCTTTTTGAACTATGGCATCTTCTGTAGCACGAGACAAAAGAATACTTGGTGCTGTATTGTTTGTATTGACAATTGTGGTGATAGCCTGGGTAGTAGAACTTGTGGTGCCTGTACGAGAACATTTGCTGCCGACTACCCCGGCTCCATCTGAACATTTTCACTTCACCTTACCCTACCATGAAGAACGGCACCGACAGACTTATCTGAACAATAGCTTCATTCAAATCTTGCATCATACTCACAATATGACGAACACTTGTAACTGTTGGGTATGTGGGATGTTGCCTGGGCACCAGAAGAAAGGAGGCACACCACTTATCCCACTCCCGTTTTCTCACAATGGTTCCTGCAATGCTTGGTATACTCTTCTATTCACTTTGCGATGGCCAACGAAAGGGGGGGTGCTTTTCCGTTTAAACAAGATATGTTATCATGATCGGGACGGCTATCCACAAGCTGAGGGTACTCGATTCGAATGGGAAGAGTACCGCCCCGACAACGTGTCTGCACCTCAAATTTACAGTAATCAAAGGAACATCAATATGTCCAGCTCTCATGTTATTAATGTTATAGATACTAAGGCTGATCTTTGCATACGAAATAAAGGTACAATCCCTGTTGGAAAAAGTGAATGTAACACCATACTTACATTTGACAGTCCGAATGGCATATAATTTGTGGCATCCCGAAATACATTCTTCATCTGTGGTAATAAAGGTTATCATCGTCTCCCGTTAGGATGGTTAGGCACGTGCTATATCTCTTTTGTATTGCCCCCTGTATTCATTGCCCCACCAATGTACCATAATGACTATATTTTATATCACGATTTTGTGCTAAATAGAGTCAAACGTGCTGTAGTTCTTGAAGATATCGATCAGACCGATACTGCTCTGCAACAATATGTGGACTTTAATTTGGGTTTGTTTTCCTTTGTGGGAGCTGCTTTAAACAGTCGAAAGATACGACGACTGACTCGTGTTGTCGAGGCTGTAGCTAATGATACTGCTTTCGCATTAGGAAATATAACTGAAGAGCTCCAAATATCTAGAATTGTCACGCTCCAGAACCGGATGATTCTAGATGTAGTTCTAGCCGATCGAGGGGGGGCATGTAGAATTATCGGAAGTAGCTGCTGTGTGTACGTTCCAGACAATTCACCATCTGTATATGATGCCATATCTAAATTACACAAAATCGCTGCTGAGATACATCCGGACAGTGGTACATGGACCTTTTCGGGGTGGTTCTGGTCAATGCTTAGTACATGGGGCTGGAAGCTACTGACAATCTTATGTATCATAGTTGGGATATTATTCTTCTTGTGTCTATGTATACAATGTGGCCCTGCATTATGTTCCATGTGTTTATCAGCTTGTATTCCATCTAGATGAGCTCTTACCCAAAATGAATCGATGCTTCATAAAGAAGTGGCTCAAATTATGTTGATTGATATAGAAGACGAGTATCCTGACTATGTCCATTATGAGGAAGCTTCAGCTAAACGCTAAAAGGGTTGTCTGTCGTAATTTGACGATGGCTGGGTTAGCGCTTAGCTTTGCTACACGTTATTTCCCTTATCTTGGCCTTATTTGAAAACGCCATTTTGTATGTTACGGCGGCCATTTTAAGGAATGAGCGGCCTCGTGGTCAGCATGCCCTTTAGTCCTTTGTCCGTGCTACTGACCACTCGAGTTTGCCCAGCAACAGGCTATTTTTAGTAACGGTCAAGCCTGTACATGTGCAGTTCCGACTGACCAGTCATCCCTTAGGAATGTTCCGCCAAACTGACCAGTGGTGTTGTAACCCCTCCCATGATTTGGCTGTATTCCAAAAATGACCATATATGTACCTAAAACTCTGTAACCATGTACCGCCTACCTTTTTATTACTGTAAATCTGTATAAAAGAAGGACTCGCATCAACGTTCGGTGTGATACTTCTTGCATTGCCGAAGCGTGCTGTAGGAATGTACCACCACCCCATGGGGTCTTAATAAACTTGTCTTTTGTACTTTTCAGTTTCCGTGCCAACAGTTCTTTCGGTGTAATGGGTATTCTGCGGAGTATGTAGGCCTTGGGAACCCAATACCACACCCTCCTTAAAAATACTGCATAAATAGAGTACCTGGTATTTAGTGGGCTTTCTGCTCCCTTGAAGGAAGAAAGACAGTCTGCTCCTTTGTGGGTTGGGGGCACGGCCATGCCCCAGGAAGGCAGCTGTCACCCCTTACTTCTCTCTGGTGCCCAGTGGGCTTTCTGCTCTCCTGGGGAGTTTACTGGGAATCATTACCCCACTCTGCCCTGGGGACAGAATGACTGTCCATGCACTCTTGTGGTAGGGATGTGGCCATGCCCATGGTAGGCAACCACTACCCTTTTTTTTTACTTCTACTTGTTGTTTAGTTGACTTTCTGCCACCCACAGATGGGGCAGAGTGGGGATCATTGTCCCATCTGCCTTCCAGGGGGGCATAAAGACTAGCTGTAACCTTTTAGGGTTTGGGCACTCTATCAGTGTCATACATTCACTGCTGAGGGGCAAAGTCACTAAGTAAAAGAACAGGTCTAAGAGCACATCTTACCTGTAAGAAACTAATAAAGAAACTAATAAAGGGACGAAATGATCTGCAAGCAAAAAAAGTGCCCCAAAAGGAACTAGAGTGCTTTGATTTTTTTTTTTTATAATATTCACATATAAACTTTCAGGAAACAAATCTAGGCACAAACAGTCTATCTACACCCTCTAGGGGACTCACTACTTTCTCTTCCACTGTCTCAGGGGATATCACTAGACCAGCCTCTATCTCTGGAACCATCCATCGCGCCATCCCCTTTCAAGGGTGTCCCTGAGATAAAGCCCTTCCCCAGCAAATGACATATCTAAATGATAGGAAAATGTCTTGGGGCCTTCCCCACCCAACAAGCAACTCAGAACCTCTTGGTATACTCCTACTTCACTGAGCCAACTAACTAGTTAGGTTTATCCTGCACCAAAGGTAGGAATACCTATATTAAACAATTACTCTAAGTAATCACCTTTGCTTTAAATTCTACTGCCTTTGACATGTGCGCCATTTACCCAGAGCTTCCCTCCAGAAGCAGGTTCTTTGCACCCTTTATAACATCTGAAATGCATATGTTTTTCACCAAGGGAGTGTAAAGTTTGCATAAATATGCAAATGTTGCAAAAATATGTTATTTATCGTAAAATGTTTGCAAAATGTGCATAATTAAGCTAAGCAAAACTGCCATTTGGAGCTGTATTTGTAGCATAAAATACTATGCATTAAAAAAACACTAAGAACAACAGGCACTCACATTCTGTCATTCACTCTGTTCCTGCACAGTAAATGTTTACCACACATGGTGCCCAATGATGCCATGGTTACATCAAACAGAGGCAGCCCTATTACCCAAACCTGGGGCAATAAAATAAATAATATCAACAATTATTCAAGGCAAAATTACACAAGAAAACATAGATAAAGATAAAAAGTGCAAAACAAGGAGAAAATGCAATCAACAATTATAGAAAATGATACCCAGAAACTGAAGATTATCAAAAAAGGTTATTTTTACTGAGGCAAAAAAAATTGACAAATTACAATAACATCATGAACAAACAGGTGCTCATACAGTTACACAAACAACAGTACAAAAAGAACAATTGACAGTGTAAACAATAAAACAATGGCTAAGGAAAAATATACAAAGAAGAACAACTGATGCAAATAATTGCAAAAACAGGACTGGCAATAGATGCTTCCTCTTCAGTGTGTGCCAAAGATGAGCGTCAATGGCGTATCAACCAAAAAAAGTTAGCATGGTCATTATCAGGACAAAAAAGACATAATTCAGAGCATCCCATATGTAACTTTCTGAAATAAGGAATATATGGGCATCATGATCAAAAAATTAGGTATACGCATTGCACAAAACCAAAAAAGAGAGTGCTTCATGTCATGCAAATTTGAGAGCAAATCAGTGCAAAAATTATAAATTGAAGGAAAAGGTGATTAAAATAACAAAGGAAGAGAAATGGAGAAATAAATTTCAGAGCATAAGCAAAGTCCTATGTGGAAGAAAAACCATGTAGATAGTAATCACCAAATAAATTAGTTTGGGAAAAATAATCAAGAAAATGAATAAATGTAATGCCAGTATAATTTATGCACCCATCCTTAAGGTATTGAGGCCAGTCAAGAATAATTGGCCTCAAAACAATGAGGGGCAGATTTATGATGCCCTTGCGCCTCTTTGTGCCGCAATTGTGTCACTTTATTTGACGCAACGGCGGTGCAAACATCTGCATCTTTGCCGTTTTTGCACCATGGTGTGCCGCATTGTAAATGCGGCGCACCATGGGTGGTGGAGCTGTGGCGCACTGTGGCGCACATTAACTGGCGCATCACTGGGGATGCGCCAGATAACATAAATCTGCCCCAAAATATATAACTTTCAATCGAACCCACACAAACTAATCCGGGTCCTGAGAGGCAAAAAAGTCAGGTAGAAAGTAAGTGAACTCTCTTAATCCAAAAAATTAGAAAAAACAAGAAAGAAAGGAGGAGGAGACACAAATATTTAAAGGACTCACCGCCCACTGATGTGGGGGGAACTAGAAAGAATTAATCCGTTGAACGGTGCAAAAACAATGACCAGTCTGAAACAAATACAAAAACTGTCATCTGTAAAAATGAAAGGAGGAGCAAGAAAATCAACCTCCGAAGTAAAGGGAAATAGGGAGGTGAGGGAACCACACAAGGGGAAGGAGGGTTGGGGCGGAGGAAAAAGGGGGAAGGGAAAGGGGAAAAAAGGGAAACAGAATGAAGGAGAAAGACGAGAAGAAGGGAGCAATGGGAAAAGGGGAGTACAAGGGGCGCACAAGAATACTTACATATCCAGCAATTCTTAGCCCCTGAGCGTTAGTCCCTACCCAGAACCAAATTAAATTAAAAACAACAATAGAAGAAAGGCAGAGGAGACACGAGAGGGGAAAACAGAAAAAGTGTAGAAAAGAGGGGAAGGGAAGGGAAAAGGTAGAAGGTCAAAAATCCGGACTAATTTATGTGGGTTCGATTGAAAGTTCTTTACTCTCTAATAATTTTTTGACCTCCAGTGAGTATATGTATGTATATATATATGTATATGTATATGTATATGTATATGTATATATATATATATATATATATATATATATATATATATATATATATATATATATATATATATATATATATATATATATATATATATATATAACCTACTGGCGGTCGCCAGTAGGTAGTTATAGTTAGGATTTTTTTCAATGTTAAATCTCAAAATTCTATTTGGAATAACTTTTGCGCCGGTTGACGAATCTGCCGGAAAATGTCCTCAAAATGGCTCGCTGCGCTCCGGTCCTTCCCTGAAAGTTTGGGGGGGATTCATCAAGCGGGGGTCGAGATAAAAGGGGGGTCCCAAAACGTGTTTTCCCCATGTTAATTTCCATAGGGCGGTCGACCTCACTTTTAGCCCGAACGGCTGAATGGATTTCCACCAAACTTGGCAAAATTGTAGGGACTGGTAGCCCGATGTGCCTTTGCTATGTCTCAAGATATGTGCTCCAGTGGATTTTGAGTAATTTAGGTTCAAAAAAATATATATATCTATAGGCGCGCCCTGGTACGCGCACCGGTGAGCGCACCGGGCGCGACACGCGACTTGCGCGCGGAAAGCTGATTGGCTCCCGGGTGTCTGTAAACATTCTAAACAGTCCGGAGCAGCCGCCATCTTGTGTCTCGGTAGGATCGAGACACAAGAGGTGGCAAAAACAAAGGGGGAAATGACTAAAAGGGGGCAGAGTAGACCCCCCCTGACCCCCTAGGTTTGATGTGGGGGCTATAAAAGGGCCCCGCGGGGCAAAAAAAATATTAATTTTTTTTTCGATTTTTGCGGGGGGAGCGCCCAGTACGCGCACTGGGGAGCGGACCGGGGAGCGTACTATGGGGAAAAAAGAATGACAGACTTTTCAAAAATTGTATGTTTATTAATTGTTCTTTTTCTTGTTTTTTTATTTTTAGTTTTTTATTTAAGTACCAACATGTAGGTACCAATGCAGAGTCTAAAATGTAATATACACCGTCTCCTTTGTAGATATCTTGCATGTTGTTACAGAAGTTATTGTGGTATATGGAATTCATATCATAGTCTGTCAGGAAAGCAGAAACAACATGGAGGCAGGAGATGATAAAGAGATGTTAAATACACATTGGAGATAATATAGTGGGAGAAAGGAAGTAACTAAGAGCAAACTTACTATGTAACTCAAAAAAGTTGCAAAGTATACTATAAGTCTCACTTTATATTATAAACATTTTGGAACTACTTGATGAATTACATATAAAAATGAATAATGTCTAGAACAATTTTTGATTATTAAATATACATTTATTCTTCTGATTCTTTTTCATAATTTAATAAAACTTCTAACAATATATTGTCTGGAATGTCCTCATTTTCATTCTGTGCTTCCATTGATTCCACACACTGAACTAATTCATGGTCCAGAGATTCATCCATAAAATCAAAGTTATCATTTTCTGAAATTTTTTCTTCATGGTTGTTGTCCAAAACAATTTCAAAAGAAATATTCTGTTCTCCTTCCATTTTGTTGCTGTAAATTGCATAAAAAATAAATATATCAGTAGAGATAGGGCACTGTTGGGTTTAAGTTCAGACAGGTACTTTGGATTTATTAACAGTGATTTTATCTTTGGGCAGTGTATGGTATCAGACTGGAAGTAGAAATCTAAAAAAGTGTATGTGATAAAGCCTAAGTAAATTCATAATTATACAAGATAAGCCTAACTCCATCCATAGCTATAACAGAGAAGTCTATCTCATTCTATAACTATTACAGAGGGATAGTATATAACTATCAGAAAATGTTTTCCAAATTAACTTAAAGTGCACAACATACTTCAGTTTTCCAAATAATATCTTACCTTTCAAAAAGAAGTTTAAGTTGTCAGTGAAAATGCTCTTGAAATGTACTTCAGGAAGTAGTAGTCAAAATGGCTGTGTTTCTCTCTGTTTCCTTATATATATTCAGGTACATAACCAATCAAATGTCATGAAATAATAGTAGAAAATGAAAGAAACATTTTAATTGGTTGTCAATTCTAACACTTCATATGTGTTTTTGTCATGTAATTTACCTCAGGATATTTAGACAGGCCTACAGCATAAATGTCTCAATGGAATTTCATCAAATTTGGGTAAATGGTAGGGACTGCTATGTAGTAGGTCCTATTCTATATTTGATGAAAGTGTCTCCAGTGGTTTTTCTGTAAATTACTTTCCCACCTTTTTTTAGGGAGCGCTTACCAGTGCCCGCCCCGGTACGCGCACCTGCAGCGCTACGGGAGTCCGCCATTTTGTGTTTCGGTAGATTTGAGACAGAAAATGGCGGACAAACAACGTTGGGAATGGGTATAAGGGGGCATGGTAGACACCCTCTGACCCCCTAGGTTTCCTGAGGGGGTCTTAGGAGGTCTATATAGGTAAAAAAAAAAGAAATTATTTTTAAATTTTTGCGGGGGGAGCGCTCGGTACGCGCACCGGGAAGCGTACCGGGGAGCGTACTTTGGTGAAAAATAGTGAAAAAAGTTAGAAAAAGAAAATTCATATGAGTGATCAGAGGTAGGGTAGCTCTGAAAAGAGCTTTTGGGTTCTGTGGCTGATTTAGGTACCTACAAGTAAGTTCCAATGCACAGTCTTAAATTCAGGAGGAATATTCTATTCCCCTCATCTGAGAAGTGCACACCATCTCCTCTGTAGATGTCTTGCATGTTGTAACGCAAGTTGTTGTTGTATATTGAACCCATTCCACAGTCTCTCATGTAAGCAGAAACAGATTTATTCACATGTTTCCGTGCTTTCTCAAATTGTGGACAAAATTGGTTGGACCAGTTCCATTTCTGTCTTTTGCATATATTGGAATATACCAAGGCAGTTTGTGGAAAAAGTGTCATCAATTGTTCAAAGGTGTCCTTTAAAAGCATTTCCAGACCAACCCCAGTCATAGTGCCCAAGTCATTTCCACCACAGTGCACTATTAAGAGGTCAGGGTTTGGTAGATGCAAAAAGGTTTTCACCAATGGTATCAATTGGTGACATCTCAATCCTCTCTGGCCAATCCACTTGATTTCCACATTTGATATATCAAGGTTGTGATAATTTCTGCTTGCTGCATACCTTTGAGCGCAGTGGATGTAGCTATGTACAATAATCCACACAGAATACATGATGAGAGAAGGTTCTGGTGCAGTCAGATGAAGTGTGGGAATGAAATGGCAGTTGGAACAGTAGGAGTTTACAAAAAAATAATTGTGGACTTTCCCTGCTCTTGAATCACAAGCAATGATTGGAGGATTCAGATAGTTGAAAACTGAAAGTTAGGGTGCATGGTTGTGTTGTGTAAAAGAAGCAATTTGAATGGTTAAGAAAAAGTCACTAAAAGCAATAATGCCCTGGATAAGCTGGTGTATTGAGAGGTCAAACATCCATGCTGACTTAATTTGCAACATAGTAGAATAAACTTTTGAACCTGAGAGTTTAGTTAGGAGGGAGTTGCTATGGTAACAGATAGAAAGGTCTGAGAGGGGGAAGGGTGTTGGTTTGAAAATAGTGAGGGAAGAGTTTTGATTGGTTGAAAAGAGGCATATGTGGATAGAATTAGAAGTTTTCAGTGCCTTTAATGGTTGCAGTGCCTGGAGAACATACCTTTTGCTCTGCTAAAGAAATATTGGTGTGTGTATCTGACACTGTTCTCAATCTCTCAAAGCATTTGTAAAGGTGAGTTATGATTCATTTGATATAGAAAGAGAGTACAGATTAAGAAGCACATTGCTTTTGTTTGCTTTTGGTTTGTGTGATGCTTTTTGAAAATGCAATGGGTTTGAGTAGTGAAAATTAATGCTTGTACGTAGGACTTGTGTTCTGTTAATAACATGTTAATTAAAAAACGATTTGAGGGTAAAACAATGGGTTTGAGTAGTCAAATGGAATGCTTGTACATAGGATCTGTGCTCTGTTCCTAAAATGTTAATTAAAAAACGATTTTAGGGAAAATCAATGGGTTTGAGTAGTGAAATTGAATGCTTGTACATAGGATCTGCTCTGTGTTTCTAAAATGTTTTTCAAAAAACGATTTTGGGGGCAAATCAATTGTATTTACATTTGGCCCTTATTTATGATTGCCTTGTGCTGTCGGTGCATTATTTTAAACATGGGAAAAAAGTGACGCACTGGTGGCGCAATGCCTTCATAAATAAGGCCTTGAGTTTCTTTGCTCTTGGTTTGTGTTTTGCTTTTTGATAATGCTTGATATCAACATTTGCAAGATAGAGGATTTGTATTTTGGGAAACAGTGAGGTTTCAAAAGTGTAATTGAGTGCTTGTACATAGGTTCTGCGCTGTGTTTATAAAATGTTATTCAAAAAACGATTTTGTGGGCAAATCAATTGTATTTACATTTGGCCCTTATTTATGATTGCCTTGTGCTGTCGGTGCATTATTTTAAACATGGGAAAAAATTGACGCACTGGTGGCGCAAGGCCTTCATAAATAAGGCCTTGAGTTTCTTTGCTCTTGGTTTGTGTTTTGCTTTTTGATAATGCTTGATATCAACATTTGCAAGATAGAGGATTTGTATTTTCCAGACCAACCCCAGTCATAGTGCCTAAGTCATTTCCATCACAGTGCACTATTAAGAGGTCAGGGTTTGGTAGATGCAAAAAGGTTTTCACCAATGGTATCAATTGGTGACATCTCAATCCTCTCTGGCCAATCCACTTGATTTCCACATTTGATAAATCAAGGTTGTGATAATTTCTGCTTGCTGCATACCTTTGAGCGCAGTGGATGTAGCTATGTCCAATAATCCACACAGAATACATGATGAGAGAAGGTTCTGGTGCAGTCAGATGAAGTGTGGGAATGAAATGGCAGTTGGAACAGTAGGAGTTTACAAAAAAATAATTGTGGACTTTCCCTGCTCTTGAATCACAAGCAATGATTGGAGGATTCAGATAGTTGAAAACTGAAAGTTAGGGTGCATGGTTGTGTTGTGTAAAAGAAGCAATTTGAATGGTTAAGAAAAAGTCACTAAAAGCAATAATGCCCTGGATAAGCTGGTGTATTGAGAGGTCAAACATCCATGCTGACTTAATTTGCAACATAGTAGAATAAACTTTTGAACCTGAGAGTTCAGTTAGGAGGGAGTTGCTATGGTAACAGATAGAAAGATCTGAGAGGGGGAAGGGTGTTGGTTTGAAAAAAGTGAGGGAAGAGTTTTGATTGGTTGAAAAGAGGCATATGTGGATAGAATTAGAAGTTTTCAGTGCCTTTAATGGTTGCAGTGCCTGGAGAACATAC
Source organism: Lissotriton vulgaris (assembly GCF_964263255.1). Lineage (NCBI taxonomy): Eukaryota > Metazoa > Chordata > Amphibia > Caudata > Salamandridae > Lissotriton > Lissotriton vulgaris. The sequence goes on from NC_141689.1 coordinate 1,000,656,333, forward strand.
CTTTTGCTCTGCTAAAGAAATATTGGTGTGTGTATCTGACACTGTTCTCAATTTCTCAAAGCATTTGTAAAGGTGAGTTATGATTCATTTGATATAGAAAGAGAGTACAGATTAAGAAGCACATTGCTTTTGTTTGCTTTTGGTTTGTGTGATGCTTTTTGAAAATGCAATGGGTTTGAGTAGTGAAAATTAATGCTTGTACATAGGACTTGTGTTCTGTTAATAACATGTTAATTAAAAAACGATTTGAGGGTAAAACAATGGGTTTGAGTAGTCAAATGGAATGCTTGTACATAGGATCTGTGCTCTGTTCCTAAAATGTTAATTAAAAAAACGATTTTAGGGAAAATCAATGGGTTTGAGTAGTGAAATTGAATGCTTGTACATAGGATCTGCTCTGTGTTTCTAAAATATTTTTCAAAAAACGATTTTGGGGGCAAATCAATTGTATTTACATTTGGCCCTTATTTATGATTGCCTTCTGCTGTCGGTGCATTATTTTAAACATGGGAATAATTGACGCACTGGTGGCGCAAGGCCTTCATAAATAAGGCCTTGAGTTTCTTTGCTCTTGGTTTGTGTTTTGCTTTTTGATAATGCTTGATATCAACATTTGTAAGATAGAGGATTTGTATTTTGGGAAACAGTGAGGTTTCAAAAGTGAAATTGAGTGCTTGTACATAGGTTCTGCGCTGTGTTTTTTAAATGTTATTCTAAAAACGATTTTTGGTGCAAATCAATGGTATTTACATTTGGCTCTTATTTATGATTGTCTTGTGGCGCCGGTATGTCACTTTTAACATGGGAAGAAGGTGACGCACTGGTGGCACAAGGCCTTCATAAATAAGGCTTTGAGTTTCTTTGCTGTTTTTTTGTGTTTTGCTTTTTGATAATGCTTGATATCAACATTTGCAAGATAGAGGATTTGTATTTTGGGAAACACAGAGGTTTCAAAAGTGAAATTGGAAAGGGGCGACCACTCGGTCCCCCTGAACGTATGGTTGGGTGCCCCGATCCCCCCGGGAAACCATTTTGGGCGGGAGGCGTGGCTCGGCTGGTATGCCCGAAGTGGCGTAGCCAGGGTGCGCCTTTTCCCGCCCAGGAGGGGTTGTCCTAGACACCCGCACGGAAGACCACGCCCAGTAGGCGTATGGAGGAGGGTACCCGCCCTCCCGCAGAAGGATAAATAGAGCAGGAATCCGAAGAAGCGTCCTCTTGTTCCTGTGCTCTGAAGGCTGCACCCACTCGTTGCTCGTGAGCCGTCGTCGGAACAAGCAGCAATTTTGAGAACTTGTAATCTTGTTGTTTCTCTTTCAGTTATCTGGAGTACGAAGGATCCAGGACCTCATTGATCAACTAGAGCAGAGTACTCGAAGCCATGGCCGGCAAGAAAGCAGGAAGAGGCTCCGAGATGGAGAAGGTATTGCGCCAATTGTCGAACCGAATGGCGAACATGGACTGAAAGCTCGGTAAAGTTGACTCGATCGGCCGGGGTTTGGCCGAAGTTAAGAAACAGTTTGCGGCCCAGAACAGCTCAGGCCGTCCTAAAAAGTTAATAGGCCCGGCCTTGCCGGGAGTAGTCCCTGAGGGTAGGGGGAAGCGTGTGAAGAGGAGGGCGGTTTCTGGGGAAGATCCGGTTCCCGAGGTACCCCCAATCGCCCCCATTACACCGGTGGTCACCCCGGTACCAAACCCAGATATAGGTTTGCAAATCCCGGTTGTAGTTACCCCAGTTAATGATGAGGAAATGCCCCCGGAACTGGCCATCCAGATAGCGGCAGTGCTGCCCTGGCTCAAGAAGAAAGCGGGGGGCGGTGGCCACGTGAGACCCGGCTGAGGAAGCTAGGCTAATAATCGAGCAGTTACGGCAGTCGAGAGAGGCCGCGACGGCGAATGTTCCTCTTGTTCCTCCACAGGTGGCGCCGGGAGGACCTGCAGTTAGCCGGGAAAAGGCGGCAGACACGACGGTAAACCTGGTAAGCACACATTGCCAATGGCAGGGGAGGGTTCTTTACCTTCAAGGCGCGAAAGGGTGGCCCAGCACATCCCTGCGGCCACGAAGGAACTGATATGGGGAGAGAAATATGTGAATATGTTTTCCTTGCTGACTGACCATCGCGAGATGGAATATGCGAAATCCAAGAAGGATTTATGGCACCCCAGTGTATGGCGGGCCAAGATGGCGGAATTTAGGGTCGATGAGACCGTAGCAAATTGGGTTAAGGCCTTTTCCATATTTCTGGCAGTCATGGGGGAACGCAAACCCGAAGTCATGACCGAGTTAACCTGTTACCAGAATAGGATTATGGATTTTTATACCATGTATGAGGGGGATGAGTGGAAAGGATATGATATGAAATTCCGAAAAGCGAAAGAGTTTGATGCGACTTTGACCTGGGATTGCCTCGACTCGGTGTCATGGCACAAGCAGCTCTTGCCTGGGGCAGCAGCTACGTCCTCGCCGGGCGGGAGCGGGTCAGGGTCAGTCCGCCAAAAACCTGCGGTGCCCTTTCGAGCGGGCGCCGGTGGGGAATATCAGCCCAAGACCGGCGGAAATGGTGGCAAGCGGGGGGTTTGTTGGGGCTTCAATAGAGGCAACTGTAGCAAGCCCCAGGGAATGTGTAGGTTCCGGCATGCGTGTGCGGGCTGTGGGAACTCCTCACACCCGGAGAGTAGCTGTAGATCAAAAAACAGCGGAACGGGCGGAAAAGGGGGGGCTAAGCAGGAGTGAGGCGGTACTTTCCACCCGGTTGCCTACACCTGTCGATATCATGGCACTGACTCCCTGGTTGAACAAATACCCTGATCATGTGTCCGCCGGGGTGTTGAGGAATGGATTCCTATATGGCTTCAACATTCCGGCGGGGGATTTTCGGGGTGACTCTTTTTGTAAAAATCAGTTATCTGTCCAATATAACCCAAGTGTAGCTGCAAGAAAGATCTCCAAAGAACTCATCTTGGGGCGGGTGGCGGGGCCTTTTCCTCGCCCGCCGGTGGTGGATTTCGTGTGTTCTCCGCTAGCGGTGGTACCGAAGAAAGACCCGGGGGAGTTTAGACTCATCCACAACTTGTCTGCCCCAAAAGGTTCTTCGGTGAACGAAGCCATCGACCCGGATCTTTGTTCGGTGCGGTACGCATCGTTCGACGAAGCCGTGGCCATGTTAAATCACCTGGGCCCCGGAGCGCTGATGGCAAAATCAGACATCGAATCGGCATTCCGGTTGCTCCCGGTACACCGGCGCGATCAGCGATTGCTAGGTTTTGCTTTTCAGGGGAGTTATTACATGGATAAATGCATGCCTATGGGTTGCTCTATTTCTTGTGCCTATTTTGAAATGTTCAGCCGTTTTTTGGAGTGGGCATTCACCGAGACCACTGGGCATAGGCATGTTATGCACTATCTGGATGACTTCCTGTTCTTGGGAGCAGCAGGCGATACGAAATGTGCGCAGGCGCTGCATGACTTCTGCATCCTCATGCGAGAGTTTGGAGTCCCATTGGCACCAGGTAAGACGGTCGGACCATCTACTTCACTGGAGTTTCTGGGAATTGAGCTCGATTCTGTGGAGGGATGTTTCCGTTTACCGGTCGAAAAGGTGGCCAAGTTTAGGGCTTCCTTGGCACAATGCCTGGGCAAGGAGAAGGTGACCCTGCACCAGTTACAGCAAACAGTGGGTCAGCTTAACTTTGCCTTGAGGGTGATACCAATGGCCCGCCCCTTCTCACGCTCTATTGCACAAGCGATGGTTGGTCTCAGGGAGGGACACCACCGGACGAGACTGTTGGCAGAGGTTCGCCAGGATATGCGCATTTGGTTGGCATTTTTGGCGGACTTCAACGGTCGAGTTGTGTGGAACAAGCCACCATCGTCTTCAGAGGAACTAGGTCTGTGGACTGACTCAGCTGGGAGCGTTGGATTTGGCACCATCTTTCGTAACCGATGGTCGGCGCAAGTATGGCCGACGTGGTGGCACTCCAGCGGTCTGACAGGTAACATTGGGTTCTTGGAACTGTTCCCCATTTGGGTTGCTCTGATGGCATGGCCAGACCATTTCAGGGACCGCTCTGTGGTGTTTTGGTCTGATAATATGACTGTGGTTGAATGCATTAACCAGCAGGCAGCCCACTGCAAGTGGATCTTGAGATTGTTGAAAGAAATTGTACTACTTTGCATGAGATTGAATGTACAGTTCAGGGCAAAACATGTGCCAGGCGTACTGAATCATGCAACTGATGCACTCTCTCGTTCACATATGCAGGCGTTCAGGGGCTATCTGCCCACAGCGGACCTAGTGGCGGCACCGTTCTCCGAAGCACTATGGCTAATCGGTGCCCCGGATTACAAGACCTCATGGCAGCCAGTTTAGCCCCCAGGACAAGGAAGGCATACGAAGGAGCGTTTCGTTCCTACTGCACATTTTTGGGTCCAACAGGGAGACAGAGCTGGGGTCAGGAGGAATCCTTCCTGGGGTTCCTGGTAGCGCTGCACAGAGAAGGGCGATCAGCGGTAACGGCCAATAGGCATAGGGCGGCCATTTCATTCATGGCGCAGGTGCATGGCATACGAGACCCGACGGGTTCCTTTTTGGTTAAGAAGGCGCTCCGCGGTTGGCAACGCCTCGAGGGTCGCAAGCAGGATGCGAGGCGCCCGATTGGTTTAGACAGGTTGTCTCTGCTTGTAGCAAAGCTGGATGAGACGTGCTCCTCCCCTTTCGAAGCAGTTCTGTTCCGGGCAGCTTTCGCCTTGGCATTCCATGGGGCTATGCGGGTGAGCGAACTCGTCGCAAGGAACAAGAAAGATATGGAGGGAGGCTTGTGCAGGAATCACGTCCAAATAAGGGGTGATTCGATGGTGATCTCGATAGCCAGGTCCAAGACTGACCAGGGAGCTATGGGAGATAGTGTTATCGTGCAGCGCGCGCGAGGGTCCCCCACGTGTCCGATAAAGTGTTTAGAGGAATATTTGGCACTAAGGACGGCTACATGGGGGGGGGAGTTTGCTTAGGCACAAGGATGGCACCCCACTGACGAGATTTCAGTTTCAGAGGGTGCTAGCACTGTCAATCGCTGCCGCGGGCATGGACCCGTGCGATTTTGGGACCCACTCCTTTAGGATAGGGGCTGCTACTGAGGCTACGGCCAGGGGTCAGAGTGCGGAGGAAGTAAAACAGCTGGGCCGTTGGTCCTCGAATTGCTTCAAGCGGTATGTGCGATTGCACATGTTGTAAAGATCAATTGACATGCACTCACGCTTCTTGTCTTTTGTTTGAATTACAGTTTCGCGAGCCTGTCACGCGGGGCGGAATTTGAAGTCGACCCAACATCAGGAGACCAGCAGTCAAGGATCACCGACTGGAGAGAGAATGGTATGGGTCGTGGGCCACTCATATGTGAGGTACGCCGGGGACGTATTCAAGGCAGGTGACGCGACTCACGCATCTGGGGAATGCGGGTACAGAGTAACCTTGTACGGGAAGGGCGGGCTCTGTTTTGACCAATTCCAATCGTTTTTTGAAGGTCTTTTACTGCGGTAAAGGTCACCGCCATCTGTAGTCATAGTACACCTCGGGGGCAATGACTTGGTGACACTGGGTAGACGAGTGTTATTAGAACACATCCTGTCGGCTGTTAGCTGGTTGGCTAAAAATGTCCCGGGGTGCACGATTGCCTGGTCCCACATGATCCCCAGGAAAGTATGGCGGGGGGGCCTTTCGGTGTCAGCGCTGAACCACTCAGTGAAGAGGGTTAACAATAAAATTAGTAAATTGTTTCGCTCTTCGCAGTTGCATAGCATTCCTCACGGGTGTATTCGGGGGGATCACATGTATCTGAAGGATGGGGTTCACCTGTCCAGGGAGGGGAATGACTTACTCATAGGAGACTTCATAGCATAGCTAAGGGGTTTGAGGAAGCATGACCTTTATGAGGAGTAGGGGGGGCCGGATAGTCGGTCAAATATCCTGCCTGTGGCGGTAAGGTCATGATCGGTGAGCAGTAATTTCAAGGTCCCTAGAGGGGGGTGCCACCCAGAATGGATGGGAGTGCCCTGGTGGGAGGCGGCCATTGGCCCCTCCCATGGGGAGGCGGCACCCACTAAGGATGGGTCGCCTAGGGGGAGACGGCCATTGGCCCCTCCCAGGGGGGAGGTGGCTAGATGCCCCTCTACGAATTTCCCGGGGGCCGGATATCCGCGACGGCGGATAGAGAGTGTGGGGATGGGGGGGAGTCCACGCTGTCCTTCCTACAGATACCTCACACGGGAACTCAGACGGCCTTTAAGATGGCGTCGAGTGGAAAGGGGGCCCCCACGACAAGGGAAGTTACAGTTGGCAATGAGGGTAGAGTCCTCTGCGCATGCGCCACTCACACCGCAAGTGCGAGATTTTGGTAGTAGGGATCTGACACCGGTTAAGACCTTGCCGTTGGCCCGTAATGCTAGGATGTACAATTTTAATTTAGAATGTATGCATTTTCAGGATGCTAGACTCGGCTAGGAAACCTTTGTATTAGAGATCTGTTAAGGTTAGCCAAAGAACATGTCTTCATCGAAATGTAATAAATGTAAAATTGTACATAATTCATGAAACTTTTATTTAATGTTTTAAATTTTGTTTCATATTTTAATAAATACGGCCGGGGGGGTAACTCCCCCCGCCTTCCAAAAGTTCAAACCTGTGTCCGACTTCTCCCATCCTTTGGGGATTGGTGTTGGGAGGGGGTGGTAGGCATCCCGGCCATATGGAAAGGGGCGACCACTCGGTCCCCCCGAACGTATGGTTGGGGGATGTATGATGTTACAACGCGTACTTTTAGCACGCATACCATTACAACGGATTTTTTACAATGCAGGTCATTTTACAACGGATACCATTACAACGCAAAACACTACAACACACATACTATTACAACGCATACCATTACAAAGTATAGGTAAGTATATGATAATAATATATAATTTTAAAATATGTTGTAAATATTTATTAATTAATTATTTAATTTAATTATTTGTTATATATTATTTTAAAAAAAGTATTAATTAAATTAATTTTAATTTTTTAATTTGTAAAAAAGGTTAAAAATACCCCTCTACCCCAAAACCCAAACCCAACCCTAAAACCTAAAAATACCCCTGTACCCCAAAACCCAAACCCAACCCTAAAACCTAAAAATACCCCTGTACCCCAAAACCCAAACCCAGCCCTAAAACCTAAAAATACCCCTGTACCCCAAAACCCAAACAAAGCCCTAAAACATAAAAATATCCCTGTACCCCAAAACCCAAACCCAACCCTAAAACCTTAAAATACCCCTGTACCCCAAAACCCAAACCCAACCCTAAAACCTAAAAATACCCCTGTACCCCAAAACCCAAACCCAGCCCTAAAACCTAAAAATACCCCTGTACCCCAAAACCCAAACCCAACCCTAAAACCTAAAAATACCCCTGTACCCCAAAACCCAAACCCAACCCTAAAACCTAAAAATACCCCTGTACCCCAAAACACAAACCCAACCCTAAAACCTAAAAATACCCCTGTACCCCAAAACACAAACCCAACGCTAAAACCTAAAAATACCCCTGTACCCCAAAACCCAATGTTTATAAAAAAAGATAAACTTACCTATAATTATACTTATGATGTAATGGTATGCGTTGTAATAGTATGTGCGTTGTAGTGTAATGCGATGTAAAGGTATCCGTTGTAAAATGACATGCGTTGTAATAGTATCCGTTGTAATGGTATGCGTTGTAAAAAATACCATGGTTGGGTGCCCCGATCCCCCCGGGAAACCATTTTGGGCGGGAGGCGTGGCTCGGCTGGTATGCCCGAAGTGGCGTAGCCGGGGCGCGCCTTTTCCCGCCCAGGAGGGGTTGTCCTAGACACCCGCACGGAAGACCACGCCCAGTAGGCGTACCGAGGAGGGTACCCGCCCTCCCGCAGAAGGATAAATAGAGCAGGAATCCGAAGAAGCGTCCTCTTGTTCCTGTGCTCTGAAGGCTGCACCCACTCGTTGCTCGTGAGCCCTCGTCGGAACAAGCAGCAATTTTGACCCACCCACCAGCCCCTGAAGGCAATGTTTGTTGAAATAAAGTTTTGATTAGAGAGAAATGTATAGGCCTTTTTTCCTTTTGTAGAGAAATAAAGGAATGTTTCAGATAATGATATGCCTTCTGCCCTTAGGATGATGCTTCCTTTGTAGGAGAGAGCAGTTGACGACACATCAAGGCTATGTCAGAATTTTTCTTCCCTTAGTAGGTAAACAACTGTCATATTTATTTTGGTCGGGCGGTAAGGTCATGATCGGTGAGCAGTAATTTCAAGGTCCCTAGAGGGGGGCGCCACCCAGAATGGATGGGAGCGCCCTGGGGGGAGGCGGCCATTGGCCCCTCCCACGGGGAGGCGGCACCCACTAAGGATGGGTCGCCTAGGGGGACACGGCCATAGGCCCCTCCCAGGGGGGAGGCGGCTAGGTGCCCCTTCTACGAATTTCCCGGGGGCCGGATATCCGCGACGGCGGATAGAGAGTGTGGGGATGGGGATGGGGGGCAGTCCACGCTGTCCTTCCTACAGATACCTCACACAGGAACTCGGACGACCTTTAAGATGGCGTCGAGTGGAAAGGGGGCCCCCATGACAAGGGAAGTTACAGTTGGCAATGAGGGTAGAGTCCTCTGCGCATGCGCCACTCACACCGCGAGGGCGAGATTTTGGTAGTAGGAATCTGACACCGGTTAAGACCTTGCCGTTGGCCCGTAATGCTAGGATGTACAATTTTAATTTAGAATGTATGCATTTTCAGGATGCTAGACTCGGCTAGGAAACCTTTGTGTTAGAGATCTGTTAAGGTTAGCCAAAGAACATGAAAAACCACAGATAACAATGGGTCAAGGAACATAGTAAAGCTATCTAGAAACTTGTGTGCTGTTGATGGGATACAATCTATGAATCCACAGTGTTCATGGTGAGAAAATGTGTTCCCATCAGATACCCGTCCTGTACCGCCCTACATCATTTGGGATCCTTCACCTGAAGGAAGTGGAAACGAATCCACTATGGATTAGGTAGATTGTAGCCTAATCGTGTTGAAGGATGCAGTGATGTGTAGAGGAAAACTAAATGGTGGTATCAGGGGGTAAAAATAACTAGCAGTGCAACAAAAAGAAATGCCATGTGTAGCAAGAGACTAAGTGAATTAATATTGGGTTGTAGGAGTGGAAGAAATACATTTTAATAGAATCCTACCCACACCCAAGGTTAAAAAACAGTGCAAAGTAGTGTTACAAATAACTACTTGGGTGTAATCCAGATCGACATGTTCCTGCAGAGTGATAGGTTCACGAGATACCTGTCTGCTTCATCAGGACCTTAATAGAAATGTGCTACTGCTGATAAGTGTATTTTAAGTGATTGGAATCATATCACCTGAAATCGCCAGTCGGGATGATCCAGATGGTCACCAAATGAAAATGGACGAACAAACATACACATAAAGATACACACAGTTAATGACGATAGCTTCAAAACACAGGAAAAATCTCTCGTGATAGTACATGTTTGCCAATCAATATTGGTCACTGATTGCTTGCTGAATCAACCTGAAAATAAGGCAAAAACGACCTTGTAAAGAAAAGATTAAAGAAAATCCTTATAATCACTCACCCACGTGCTGGGGAATGAACTCTCCACCTCACCCGGCTACAGCTCAGGTACAAATGGAGCACCGCTCTATTGAATGTAAAGGAGAAAGACTATTGAAAGAGGCAGGGCTTTCTGGAGCTTTTGTGTTAGACACACCCTTTCCCCCACATGTTTGAGTTTCAGCAGTCATATTTTCCATCTACCTGACACTGCAACACAATATAGGGATGATCAATGTTGTTAGAGTTCTATTTTGTGCGTTTTGGCAATGCTAATAAACTCAGAGCTTTTGATAAAGTTATATGCACTAGATCGAGTTCTAATGAAAAAAGCAGAAACTCAGCCAAAATACCCGTGTGTCTATACCGGGTGTCTAAACCAAAAGCAGAGGACTAAGAGCGCTCTAGAAGTTCAAATGGAAGAGCGGGAACTCAACCAAAATACCCGTGTGTGTATACCGGGTGTCTAAACCAGAAGAAAAGAACTGACAGCGCTTTAGTAGTCACATAGATATCGTTCTTTAGTTATCTTACTTCTCAATCCATGTCTGAGGAACAATCGTTTAAGCCCGCTTCGTTGGTCTCGTGTGCCCCATGCGCTTACCTGTCCGTCGGTACTCCTCGCCTCCGTCTAGGCTGTCGGTGGGAGGTACCTTGACAGACAGGAAGCGACTATTTGAACTTGTTTTCGCTGACCTACCGGATAGTCACATGACGAGCTCTGTCGCATGCGCCGGAACTACAAGGCTGCTGGGAATTGTAGTTCGCCTTCGGAGGTCACAACGCGCTTGATCACATGCGCGAGGTCTATGGGTCTGATGGGCAATGTAGTACACTGCAGGGGTATTTCGGTACCAAAGTCAGACATAAAAGAAACACGTACAATCAGATGTTTCTTAGTTATTGTTGATACACATATTTACCAATAATTCGGGCAGTTAATTTTGAAATTTGCTTAGCGAACCAGATGGTATGTAGTGAATCTTGCCGCTAGCGGACAAAGATATATTATGTTACCAGTACATAGCACTGGCCACCAGATTGGGCTCAAATGAATATCTGGTCTGATGGGCCATGTAGTACCCTGCAGGGGTATTTTGGTACCAAAGACAGACATAAAAGAAACACGTACAATCAGATGTTTCTTAGTAATTGTTGATACACATATTTACAAACAAAATCAGGGCAGTTAATTTTGAAATATGCTTAGCCAACCAGATGGTATGTAGTGAATCTCGCTAGCGGACAAAGATATATTATGTTACCAGTACATAGCACTGGCCACCAGATTGGGCTCAAACGAATATCTGGAAAGTGGTAGGACTTTACCTCAGTACATCTACTCAATGGATCTCGTACTTGTTAGTGTAGTCGTGTATTTGGTGGCATCTGTGAGATACATCCTGGTCTTTTACATCAACTCAACATATCCACACCAAAATCTCGTATATGAACAACCATGCATACTGGACAGTTTATCAGGAACCTACAGCGACATCCATGGGATGTCCTCATTTAGACCTGTTCTGTCCGTTTGTAGTTTAAACACCCATCGTTGTTCCCTCTTATGTAGGAAGGTGCTTATGTCTGCGATGTGTTTAGGAATTACTGGTTGTTCTAGCACTGTCCAGTGCAGATCGGTTGGAGCATGTTGGGCTTCTAGGAAATGCTTGGTCATTCGCGTCGCCTGTTTGTTGCAACGTATAGAGCTCTTATGTTCTGAGATCCTAGTCTTTATTTTCCTGGTGGTCATGCCCACATATTTCTTATCGCAAGGACAGCTGATTAAATAGATGAGGTTGGAACTGTTACAGTTCGTAAACCTGCGTTGTTCCCATGGATATTCTGTGCCAATGTTAATCTTAGTGGATTTGCAGGTTTGGGGGCATGCTGCACACTGTCCACACGGATGGTGTCCGGTTACAGCGGGCATCTCCCACAGTGTACCCCTCAATCTAGGAATTTCCATTCTTGGTCTTGTATGGACCAATTTGTCCTTTAAGTTTTGTCCCCTTTTAAAGGCAAAAAGGGGAACCGGTAGTTTGTCCTTTCCCGTATTAAGAATGCCCCAGTGTTTTTTAATGATGTTGTTGATTTGGTTTGATAATGTACCAAATGTCGTGACACAAGTCATCCGCTCTGTCTTTTCTTTGGGAGGCATTATCTCTAAAAGGCTAGCTCTGTTATTGTTCGCTGCTCGTTTTTTAGATCGATATACCAGTTGTTTGGGATAGTCTTTGTCCAAAAGATCTCGTGTTAGGCTCTTTGCATGTGTCTCAAAGGAAACTTTAGTTGTACAGTTCCTCTGTATACGCAAGAATTGCCCGTAGGGCAAATTATCCCGAAGGGACTTGGGGTGGCAACTGTAGTAATTTAGCAAAGAGTTGCGGGCCATGGGTTTCTGGTAGAGCTCTGACATAAGGCCAGTAGGTGTCCCAATGATCTGTAGATCTAAGAAGGCCAATCGGCATGTGTTGTATTCCATGGTGATTTTAAGATAACGGTTCTTCTGATTCAGCCACTCATGGAATTCTTTGAGTTGGGTTTCATCTCCACGCCACACCACGAAGATGTCATCGATGTAGCGTTTCCACGCTCGCAGACTCCTAAGGTGGGGGTTGGTGTCTGCGAGCACGTGCTGCTGTCCAAGACATCGCCTCTCGCCAGTCCCCCTGTACAAAATCCCCCAATTCGAATCAGCTATGACAGAGACCATCTCTATGCACTAAATGACAAAACTAGATGCAACATGCTCGAAGGTCGCCTCGGACAAACTGCACTTCACTGTGAGCCCTGCAATTTTGCTACGCCCCTGCCCAGCCTGGTAAGTAGTACAGCAGCGATACCTAAGCTGCCTTCCCTCCGGGTTCTGCAACTGAATGTCAGATCTCTCGTAAAGCACCATGCTGAAGTCAACACTCTCATTACGGACGAAAACCCTGATATTCTGTTCATATGTGAAACCTGGCTCCATAACGACCAAACCAGCATTTTAAATCTCACGCTGCCTAACGGTTTCTCTATGAAACTGGTTAACAGAGACTCTAGGGGCGGTGGAATAGCCGTTGTATACCGAACAACATACAACTGCTCCTTCACTAAAGAAGAAATCTGGGGCTGCGAATGCGCACGCTTCAAGATTGCCACTTGCCCGCAATTCACTCTCTCTGGCCTTTACATTTATCGGCCTCCAGGCCCCTGCGCCAGATTTATTGAGGAACTCTTGGAACTTGCTCACACCTTGGCAGTCTCTTCCCCCAACTTCACCATCCTGGGTGATCTCAATCTCCACTTCGACTCCACCACTGACTCCATTATCAAAATCCTGCTAGCCGACATTACGGCTTTGCAGTTAAATGCCCTGGTTCACTCCCCCACCCACATTGCTGGGCACACTCTAGACCCCGTTTTCTCTAATTTATCGGAAGTCACGGCTGATCCCCCCGAACCCATGGGCTGGACTGATCACTACCTTGTCAAATTAACCATTATGGCAAAAAAACCGCCCCCAAAAGTCGCGGCCAACTCCAGCCACAAACGACCATGGCACAAACTCATCTCCGGAGACCTCATCAACCATCTAGGAGAATTCCACCTCCCCGATGAGAATAGGGATATCAATACAGTATACGCCGCCTTCCACGAATGGATAGTCACAGGGCTTGACGCCTTAATTCCGCCCAAATGGACTAAAACCCGCAGTTCCCCCTCTAACCCATGGTACAATGACTCACTCAAATCATTACGGAAAGAGTGCAAAAAAGCCGAACGCGAGTGGAGGAAAAACTACTTAGACATCAATAAAACCCTCTACCTATCTAAACTTCGCACCTATCACAAGGCGATTCGCACTATTCGAGCCTCCTTCTACGCAAAGGAAATCGAGCGCAGCTCCAATCCCACCAAAACCATCTTCAACTTAGTCCAAAATCTCCAGAAAACCCCCAATCCAGGCTCTTGCATCACCTCCTTGAAACAATGCGAGGACCTTGCCACCTTTTTTATTGAAAAGGTTAGGAAGATCTACGCGTCCTTCCCACAAGATGATGCTACACCCACTAATACCCCCCACTCGGCGGCAGAGACATCAAAACTGCTAAGAATACCTGACATATCCATCGACGACCTTTCTAAACTATGCAGACAGGTCAAGTCTGGTTCCCCAGCAGACCCCATGCGACCGTCCAATTTCTTGGAATCACTTGACTTCTTCCTCCCCCCGCTTGCCAAAATACTCAATCTCTCCTTTTCCTCAGCGGTGGTCCCCACCTGCTGGAAATCTGCTTGGGTGTCACCCATCATCAAAAAACCCACATTGGACCCCAATAAACCCGAAAATTTCCGGCCTATTTCACTGCTCCCCTGGACGTCAAAACTGGCTGAGGCTCATGTCAACAAAATACTTTCCCACCACATGCAGCAAAACCATGTCCTGGACCCTTCCCAAAACGGCTTCAGACTAGGTCACAGCACTGAGTCGGCCCTGCTAACCACTACGGAGCACCTTCGAGGTATCCTAGACGCCGGTCAAAGTGCCGCGCTGATCCTGTTGGATCTCAGCGCGGCCTTTGACACGGTCTCACACAACATCTTGCTGAAACGACTTGAGGCCATTGGGATTGGCGAATTAGCCCTTGAATGGTTCCAGTCTTTCTTAAAAGACAGGTCCTTTCAAGTTTCAGCCCCACCCTACATCTCTCAACCCCATTCCATCGGACAAGGGGTCCCCCAGGGGTCGGCGCTTAGCCCATCCCTTTTTAATCTATACGTCCAGCCTCTCGCAGTGGTGGCAAAAGAGTGGGACCTTACGCTGGTGTCGTACGCTGACGACACACAGCTGGTCATCACACTCTCAGAAGGTCCATCACCTTCGGCAACCAAATTCAGAGATGGCCTCGCAGCAGTCGCTCAGTGGATGACACTCAACTGCTTGCAGCTAAATGCCGGGAAAACGGAGGTCCTCCTCCTGGGAAAAAACCCCACCCTCTGGAACAATCATTGGTGGCCCTCTGTGCTTGGCCCCACCCCCGTGCCAAAAGATGTCGTCAAAAACCTAGGTGTCTGGCTCGACCCCTCACTTAACTTTCAGTCCCACACGAAGAAAGTGGCAGCCACGTGTGTGGGTCTCATGAGGAGCCTCAACTCCATACTTGGATTCTTTGACTCCAAAACCCGCCAACTCATTATACAATCTATGATTCTTGCCCGGCTGGACTATGCCAATGTCTTACTCTTGGGGGCTAACAAAGCTGAACTTGCAAGACTGCAGCGTATCCAGAACTCGGCCGCCAGAGCAGTGGTTGGTCTCCCACGTAGGTGTTCTGCCAGAGCCACCATCCGCAATTTGCACTGGCTGCCAATTGAATCTCGGATCCATTTTAAAACCCTGACCATGGCATTTAAAATTCTCAACGCTGATTGTCCTGAACTCCTGCGCCCGCTTTTGGTACCATACACTCCCCAGCGCAATTTGCGCTCACTGGGACAACACCTCGTGATGGTCCCCCGAACTAAGCTCTGTAGAAAGGGTGGACGTTCCTTCAAAGTCTTAGGGGCTAAGCTGTGGAACTCCCTTCCTCCACACATCCGTACCCAAACCAATCTGATCGCTTTCCGAAAACAACTCAAAACCCATCTCTTCTCTGTCATCTAATTCCCTGTTGGTTCCCCCCCTCCCCTCAGGTACTGGTTAGGTTAGCGCCGGGACGCTCCGTTGCTGGGGCAGCTGTTTGCGCTTTAACAAATAAATAACATAACATAACATAACAAAGTGGTGCACGTGAAGATTAGCGAGACTAGGGGCAAAAAAGTTGCCCATACTAGTCCCGCTAATCTGCAAATATAGGGAGTCTTCATAGGCAAAGAAGTTCTCCATCATAGCCAGTGTTGCCAGTGTTATAATGAGTCTGACTGGAGTTATGGAGTTCAAATCTCGTGATAGTAATAGCTCTTCTATCACTTGTAGTGTCTCCGTTTGGGGTATAGATGTATATAGGCTCTCGACATCAAACGACACCAACAGATCAGTGTTGATGTTGTATTCGATGTCGGGTAACAATCTTAGGACATCTTTGGTGTCCTTCAAGTAGGTGGGCATTTCTTGCACCATGGGTTGGAGAAACACATCAACAAAGGTCGACAAAGGTTCCAAGAGCGAACCTATCCCAGATATTATGGGGTGGCCCGGTGGAGGTCGTTGGACCTTATGTATTTTTGGTAGTTGATAAAAATACGGGGTGACAGGGTTAGAAACTCGGAGATATTGACCCTCTTTGGAAGTAAGCCAGCCTTCCGCTAGTGCTTCTTCAACGATATGAGCTAGGATGTTAGTTAATCTAGCTGTCGGGTCTTCTTTGAGTTTTTTATACGACCGATCATCGTTAAGTTGGCGTAAGCACTCATTATGGTAAGTTTCCACATCAAGGATGACTACCCCTCCCCCTTGTCTGCTGGTTTTATCACAATGAGGGGATTCTCAGTTAGATCTTTGATGGCATTTTGTTCATCTCTGGTCAAGTTAGAGAACGTCCTCTGCCTGACAGCGAAGAGTTCCTGTATGTCGTGGTTAACAGCTTCTTCAAAGGTGAGTACCTTTGGAGGCTGGCCTAGTGTGGTTGGGTTGAAAGTTGAAGGTTTCTTCAATCCAGTATTGTCTTGGGCGCTATATTGTGCCATTTCAGTGGTTTTATTCGCAAACAAGAAGTCAAGGAACATAGTAAAGCTATCTAGAAACTTGTGTGCTGTTGATGGGATACAATCTATGAATCCACAGTGTTCATGGTGAGAAAATGTGTTCCCATCAGATACCCGTCCTGTACCGCTGGAACATACCACCCCAGACCATGGATCTGAGGAGTGGGAAGAAGATTCCACAAGATCAACCATCAACCGCAGCAGGACCAGTTTAGTCATTAACTTGAGTTCGCAACAACTAACAGAGACCCAGGAACAAGTATTGAATAAAGGCCTTGGTTTCGTTTCAACAAATCGCACGGATCCATTTCAGGCCCAAATTGAAATAAGCAAACTCTATCGTAAGATCAGGCTCCACTTCTTGTTTGCGAATAAAACCAGTGAAATGGCACAATATAGCACCCAAGACAATACTGGATTGAAGAAACCTTCAACTTTCAACCCAACCGCACTAGGCCAGCCTCCAAAGGTACTCACCTTTGAAGAAGCTGTTAACCACGACATACGGGAACTCTTCGCTGTCAGGCAGAGGACGTTCTCTAACTTGACCAGAGATGAACAAAATGCCATCAAAGATCTAACTGAGAATCCCCTCATTGTGATAAAACCAGCAGACAAGGGGGGAGGGGTAGTCATCCTTGATGTGGAAACTTACCGTAATGAGTGCTTACGCCAACTTAACGATGATCGGTCATATAAAAAACTCAAAGAAGACCCGACAGCTAAATTAACTAACATCATAGCTCATATCGTTGAAGAAGCACTAGCGGAAGGCTGGCTTACTTCCAAAGAGGGTCAATAACTCCGAGTATCTAACCCTGTCACCCCGTATTTTTATCAACTACCAAAAATACATAAGGTCCAACGCCCTCCACCGGGCCGCCCCATAATATCTGGGATAGGTTCGCTCTTGGAACCTTTGTCGACCTTTGTTGATGTGTTTCTCCAACCCATGGTGCAAGAAATGCCCACCTACTTGAAGGACACCAAAGATGTCCTAAGATTGTTACCCGGCATCGAATACGACATCAACACTGATCTGTTGGTGTCGTTTGATGTCGAGAGCCTATATACATCTATACCCCAAACGGAGACACTACAAGTGATAGAAGAGCTATTACTATCACAAGATTTGAACTCCATAACTCCAGTCAGACTCATTATGACACTGGCAACACTGGCTATGACGGAGAACTTCTTTGCCTACGAAGACTCCCTATATTTGCAGATTAGCGGGACTAGTATGGGCAGCGTTTTTGCCCCTAGTCTCGCTAATCTGTACGTGCACCACTTTGAACAGCAGCACGTGCTCGCAGACACCAACCCCCACCTTAGGTGTCTGCGAGCGTGGAAACGCTACATCGATGACATCTTCGTGGTGTGGCGTGGAGATGAAACCCAACTCAAAGAATTCCATGAGTGGCTGAATCAGAAGAACCGTTATCTTAAATTCACCATGGAATACAACACATGCCGATTGGCCTTCTTAGATCTACAGATCATTGGGACACCTACTGGCCTTATGTCAGAGCTCTACCAGAAACCCATGGCCCGCAACTCTTTGCTAAATTACTACAGTTGCCACCCCAAGTCCCTTCGGGATAATTTGCCCTACGGGCAATTCTTGCATATACAGAGGAACTGTACAACTAAAGTTTCCTTTGAGACACATGCAAAGAGCCTAACACGAGATCTTTTGGACAAAGACTATCCCAAACAACTGGTATATCGATCTAAAAAATGAGCAGCGAACAATAACAGAGCTAGCCTTTTAGAGATAATGCCTCCCAAAGAAAAGACAGAGCGGATGACTTGTGTCACGACATTTGGTACATTATCAAACCAAATCACCAACATCATTAAAAAACACTGGGGCATTCTTAATACGGGAAAGGACAAACTGCCGGTTCCCCTTTTTGCCTTTAAAAGGGGACAAAACTTAAAGGACAAATTGGTCCATACAAGACCAAGAATGGAAATTCCTAGATTGAGGGGTACACTGTGGGAGATGCCCGCTGTAACCGGACACCATCCGTGTGGACAGTGTGCAGCATGCCCCCAAACCTGCAAATTCACTTAGATTAACATTGGCACAGAATATCCATGGGAACAACGCAGGTTTACGAACTGTAACAGTTCCAACCTAATCTATTTAATCAGCTGTCTTTGCGATAAGAAATATGTGGGCATGACCACCAGGAAAATAAAGACTAGGATCTCAGAGCATAAGAGCTCTATACGTTGCAACAAACAGGCGACGCGAATGACCAAGCATTTCCTAGAAGCCCAACATGCTCCAACCGATCTGCACTGGACAGTGCTAGAACAACCAGTAATTCCTAAACACATCGCAGACATAAGCACCTTCCTACATAAGAGGGAACAACGATGGGTGTTTAAACTACAAACGGACAGAACAGGTCTAAATGAGGACATCCCATGGATGTCGCTGTAGGTTCCTGATAAACTGTCCAGTATGCATGGTTGTTCATATACGAGATTTTGGTGTGGATATGTTGAGTTGATGTAAAAGACCAGGATGTATCTCACAGATGCCACCAAATACATGACTACACTAACAAGTACGAGATCCATTGAGTAGATGTACTGAGGTAAAGTCCTACCACTTTCCAGATATTCGTTTGAGACCAATCTGGTGGCCAGTGCTATGTACTGGTAACATAATATATCTTCGTCCGCTAGCGAGATTCACTACATACCATCTGGTTGGCTAAGCATATTTCAAAATTAACTGCCCTGATGTTGTTGGTAAATATGTGTATCAACAATAACTAAGAAACATCTGATTGTACGTGTTTCTTTTATGTCTGTCTTTGGTACCAAAATACCCCTGCAGGGTACTACATCGCCCATCAGACCAGATATTCGTTTGAGTCCAATCTGGTGGCCAGTGCGATGTACTGGTAACATAATATATCTTTGTCCGCTAGCGGCAAGATTCACTACATACCATCTGGTTCGCTAAGCAAATTTCAAAATTAACTGCCCGAATTATTGGTAAATATGTGTATCAACAATAACTAAGAAACATCTGATTGTACGTGTTTCTTTTATGTCTGACTTTGGTACCGAAATACCCCTGCAGTGTACTACATTGCCCATCAGACCCATAGACCTCGCGCATGTGATCAAGCGCGTCGTGACCTTCGAAGGCAAACTACAATTCCCAGCAGCCTTGTAGTTCCGGCGCATGCGACAGAGCTCGTCATGTAACTATCCGGTAGGTCAGCGAAAACAAGTTCAAATAGTCGCTTCCTGTCCGTCAAGGTACCTCCCACCGACAGCCTAGACGGAGGCGAGGAGTACCGACGGACAGGTAAGCGCATGGGGCACACAAGACCAACAAAGCGGGCTTAAACGATTGTTCCTCAGACATGGGTTGAGAAGTAAGATAACTAAAGAACGATATCTATGTGACTACTAAAGCGCTGTCAGTTCTTTGCTTCTGGTTTAGACACCCGGTATACACACACGGGTATTTTGGTTGAGTTCCCGCTCTTCCATTTGAACTTCTAGAGCGCTCTCAGTCCTCTGCTTTTGGTTTAGACACCCGGTATAGACACACGGGTATTTTGGCTGAGTTTCTGCTTTTTTCAGTAGAACTCGATCTAGTGCATATAACTTTATCAAAAGCTCTGAGTTTATTAGCATTGCCAAAACGCACAAAATAGAACTCTAACAACATTGATCATCCCTATATTGTGTTGCAGTGTCAGGTAGATGGAAAATATGACTGCTGCAACTCAAACATGTGGGGGAAAGGGTGTGTCTAACACAAAAGCTCCAGAAAGCCCTTCCTCTTTCATTAGTCTTTCTCCTTTACATTCAATAGAGCGGTGCTCCATTTGTACCTGAGCTGTAGCCGGGTGAGGTGGAGAGTTCATTCCCCAGCACGTGGGTGAGTGATTATAAGGATTTTCTTTAACCTTTTCTTTACAAGGTCGTTTTTGCCTTATTTTCAGGTTGATTCAGCAAGCAATCAGTGACCAATATTGATTGGCAAACATGTACTATCACGAGAGATTTTTCCTGTGTTTTGAAGCTATCGTCATTAACTGTGTGTATCTTTATGTGTATGTTTGTTCTTCCATTTTCATTTGGTGACCATCTGGATCATCCCGACTGGCGATTTCAGGTGATATGATTCCAATCACTTAAAATACACTTATCAGCAGTAGCACATTTCTATTAAGGTCCTGATGAAGCAGACAGGTATCTCGTGAACCTATCACTCTGCAGAAACATGTCGACCTGGATTACACCCAAGTAGTTATTTGTAACACTACTTTGCACTGTTTTTTAACCTTGGGTGTGGGTAGGATTCTATTAAAATGTATTTCTTCCACTCATACAACCCAATATTAATTCACTTAGTCTCTTGCTACACATGGCATTTCTTTTTGTTGCACTGCTAGTTATTTTTACCCCCTGATACCACCATTTAGTTTTCCTCTACACATCACTGCATCCTTCAACACGATTAGGCTACAATCTACCTAATCCATAGTGGATTCGTTTCCACTTCCTTCAGGTGAAGGATCCCAAATGATGTAGGGCGGTACAGGACGGGTATCTGATGGGAACACATTTTCTCACCATGAACACTGTGGATTCATAGATTGTATCCCATCAACAGCACACAAGTTTCTAGATAGCTTTACTATGTTCCTTGACCCATTGTTATCTGTGGTTTTTCATTACTTGTAGGGATCATAACAATGCAAGGTCAATAAATATTCCCCTAATACACCCTCCTTATTGTATTATTAGCCAAAGAACATGTCTTCATCGAAATGTAATAAATGTAAAATTGTACATAATTCATTAAACTTTTATTTAATGTTTTAAATTTTGTTTCATATTTTAATAAATACGGCCAGGGGGGTAACTCCCCCCCGTCTTCCAAAAGTTCAAACCTGTGTCCGACTTCTCCCATCCTTTGGGGATTGTTGTTGGGAGGGGGTGGCGGGCATCCCGGCCATATGAGTGCTTGTACATAGGTTCTGCCCTGTGTTTTATAAATGTTATTCAAAAAACG
This sequence comes from Lissotriton vulgaris, assembly GCF_964263255.1. Taxonomy (NCBI): domain Eukaryota; kingdom Metazoa; phylum Chordata; class Amphibia; order Caudata; family Salamandridae; genus Lissotriton; species Lissotriton vulgaris. Next base: position 1,000,677,725 of record NC_141689.1, read on the forward strand.
AATTTTGGTGCAAATCAATGGAATTTATATTTGGCTGTTATTTATGATTGTCTTGTGGCGCCGGTATGTCACTTTTAACATGGGAAGAAAGTGGCACACTGGTGGCGCAAGGCCTTCATAAATAAGGCCTTGAGTTTCTTTGTTCTTGGTTTGTGTTTTGCTTTTTGATAATGCTTGATATCAACATTTGCAAGATAGAGGATTTGTATTTTTGGAAACAGTGAGGTTTCAAAAGTGAAATTGAGTGCTTGTACATAGGTTCTGCCCTGTGTTTTTTAAATGTTATTCAAAAAACGATTTTTGGTGCAAATCAATGGTATTTATATTTGGCTGTTATTTATGATTGTCTTGTGGCGCCGGTATGTCACTTTTAACATGGGAAGAAAGTGACGCACTGGTGGCGCAAGGCCTTCATAAATAAGGCTTTGAGTTTCTTTGTTCTTGGTTTGTGTTTTGCTTTCTGATAATGCTTGATATCAACATTTGCAAGATAGAGGATTTGTATTTTGGGAAACAGTGACGTTTAAAAAGTGAAATTGAGTGCTTGTACATAGGTTCTGCCCTGTGTTTTTTAAATGTTATTCAAAAAACGATTTTTGGTGCAAATCAATGGTATTTATATTTGGCTGTTATTTATGATTGTCTTGTGGCACCGGTATGTCACTTTTAACATGGGAAGAAAGTGACGCACTGGTGGTGCAAGGCTTCATAAATAAGGCCTTGAGTTTCTTTGTTCTTGAGTGCTTGTACATAGGTTCTGCCCTGTGTTTTTTTAATGTTATTCAAAAAACGAATTTTGGTGCAAATCAATGGTATTTACATTTGGCCCTTATTTATGATTGCCTTGTGGCACCGGTGCGTCTCTTTTAACATGGGATGCACTGGTGGCGCAAGGCCTTCATAAATAAGGCCCTGAGTTCCTGTTGTATACACTTTAATATGTTGCAATTTAGTGTTTATATCGTTTGCTTTTTGTCATTACTTTGTTGTTTGCTAATAGTGGTCTATAATGTGTTATGTTTTTCTTTACCACAGATTGAAATCTTTATTTTAAAAGCAAGCAAAAATGCCTTCAAGGCAAAGGAGTAGAAAAAATACCATACGTAAAAGGAGAACATCAGCAATGGAATTTATGGAATCCTCTACAACAAGTACTTCAAAAAACACCAGAAAAGCTCCTGGTAAGACAATTAAGTCTTTTCTTCGCAACATATGTCGTACAAAAAGAAATGTTAATGGTAATGTGAAGATCCAGAAGGAGACAGCAAATCTAAAAAGGAAGGAGAGGCCCTCAAAAAATGTCTCGATTGGAGCAGGAGAGAAGAGTATGGATAGCAATAGAAGGTTAAATCAATTTAGGGACATTCGTAGACGAATGTTTCGTAATAGGGTAGTTTTAAATTTGCTAAAAAATGAAAAGAGAGGTAAACAGAGAACTGCTTTTTATAAGAAAAAGAAAAGTGTAGAGAAGATTGTTGATCAGGATTTTGAAGTTAAGAAGAAATTATTTATTTTAGTAATCAATAGAATTAAGATACTTAATAAGGCAATTGATGTTTTCAAATCGAACAGTAGATGGAAAAGAATTATTAATCGGACTAATTTTTGTGAAGTATTTTCTGGAGAATGGATGCATAGTTCAAGTTCTGAGCCATTTTTTAATGAGGAGAGTTACTTTCCGGAAAATGATTTGGTGCATGCAGTTGACACCAGTGGACGAGCATATGAGGTGAAAGATGGTTGTGTGATGGAAAAAGAGAAACTTGTGTCTAGAGATGCAGAAGAGGTGTTAGCTGATGAAGTTTTAGTGAGACATACTAAGGGTCCAGTGTACACATGGGAGTGCAGTAGTATTTGTAGTGTGCGACAGGATTCAATTGATTTGCTTCGAAATTTCTTACGTAAATTTAGTAAGAAAAGTGTAAAACAGAAAGTGAAGATCCTGCAAGAGTTAGATCCTTGCAGAGTGAGAGAAAACACATGTTTGCATGGGCATTCACTGGCTTGTCTTTCTAGAAAAGTATGTCAGAGTGTTTTTCATCATTTTAGGATGTTAGCAGTGCATCATAATAAGGTGAGGAAATTAGTGAGAAGGTTATATGTTGCAAAAAGTCCAGCACTTAAGCTTAAACAGTTAAACAGTGCTCTTTTGCATGGATCTGAAGTAGATGTGAACACTATTTGTGAAGAAATTGAGTTTTTTGTTATTTTGGAAATAAAGAGGACAGTGTAGAAATGGATATAGTAATGGATGGTAATGTGGAAGACAATGTACAGATTTCAAGTACAGAAAAATTTGATGAGGAAATTACCAAGTTTAAGGTGAAATCAAGTGAAAGGCCTAATTTAACTTGTGTGTGTTGTCGACGGACTCATTATAAGATTCAGACTAGGTTAGTTGATTTATATGCAAAATGTGAATTCGAAAATAATAGTGAATGGAAGGATTTTGTAAGTTATTTGTTGGTGGAGAATTTTTTTGATTTGAGTTTTGATCAGTGTATTTGTAATTATTGTTTGAAAAAATTAAATGAAAATAAAATGCCTGCTAGAGCTGTTCATAATAATCTTCAGTTGATAGATATTCCTTCTGAATTGATGGATTTAAATACTTATGAATCAATTTTGATTCAATGTGTCCATCCTTTTCAAGCTATTGTTTGCATGGAGCCTAAGATAGGGAAATTACCTTCTACAGATTTATTTGCGAAGAGGATTAAAGGGAAGAGTTGTTTATTTGCCTCTAGATGTCAAGAAAAATATTGATACAATTGGTGTAGAAAGAGTAGAAGAGGATCCTCTGGTTATTCTAGTTAATGGGGTTCCAACAAAGAATAAGAAAATCTGGCAAGATTTAGTGGATGTTAGGAAAGTCAAAAAGGCAACGTTGTATTTGGTCAAAAACAATGAGTACTATAAAGATATAAGTGTTGGAGCAGAGGAAATAGCTACAGAAGAAGACAGTGATTCTTCAGTTGGACAAATTGAAAAAGTTGATGTGAATGAAAGCAGCAAAAGGAAGTCCTATTAGTGTATGGGAAGAAAGTTTGGAAGCTCGTTGTTTTCCACAGTTATTTCCAACAGGTCGAGGTGGACGATATGACGATCGACCAGTTCAAATTCCTGCAGCTGAATACCGGACTTTAAGATTATATGCTGAAGATCCAAGGTTTCGCCAATGCATTCCGTTTTTGTTTCATCTACTGTTTGAAAGTGATTTGTCTGGGCTTTCTTATGCAGTTAATCATATACTGAAAAGTGGAGCTCATCTGCAAAATGTTTCGGCGAGGGACTTTATGGAGAAAGTCAATCTGCAAGACAGCATTTTGGAATCTCAGCTAATCAATCTCATGGCATGTCAGCGTGGAACAAATGAGTATTGGTTCCGTCGTCATGGGGAATTGAAATGTATGCTAAGAAATTTAGAAACTCCTACATGGTTCCTTACTCTTAGCTGTGCTGAGTATGCATGGGACGACTTACTTTCAATTTCTACGAGAGGCAAATGGAAACATACAAAATATAGAATTGAAAACACCTGGAGAACTGTGTTATTTGGATCCAGTGAATGTTTGCAGATATTTTAATCATAGATTTGAAGCTATGATGACTTTTATTACCAACAAAAAAAATCCTCCCCTTGGAGAGGTTTTGGATTTCTTTTGGAGGAAGGAATATCAAGGAAGAGGTGCTCCTCATATACATATGTTGTTATGGATTAAAGATGCACCCAAATTTGGAACTGACTCGGATGACACAGTGATGAGTTTCATAGAAGAATATTCAACATGTGCTGTTCCGAAAACTACTGAAGAAAACAGTTTAAAGCAACAAGTTTTATGTTTTCAATCTCATCGTTGTGGAAAGTACTGTCGTCGTAAATTTAAAAACAAGGAGAAATTCTACACGAAATGTCATTTTGCGTTTCCACGAACAGTGATTTCTAAGGGAAGAGTAAATAATTTGATGTCATCTTTACGACATACTGTGACGAGAAAATCACCAAAAAATACATACAATTTAAAAAGAAACAAAGAGTCCAAGTACATCAACGACTACAACCCAGTGATTTTGTCCATGTGGAATGCTAACATGAATATTCAGTTCGTTGCTGACAACTCTATTGCTGTGGCTCGATATGTGACATCTTACATCACAAGAAAAGAAGAGACAGAACTAAAGGAAATGTGGGAGGACATTTCACATGAAAAGAGTCTAAGCAAGAAATTATACAGTTTCAGTCTCAAGATGTTGTCGCATCGAGAAATTGGAGCATATGAATGTTCTGATCGGTTATCATCAGCAAGTCTCTATGCCAAATCAAGAACAATCATTTGGGTGAGTCTAGGTCTTGCTGCAACACGAAACCGAGTTTTGAAATCTGTACAAGAAATTTAATATTTGGCTTAGAAAGAACCAAATAGTACAGATATTTTGAAGACAAACATGTTGGATACATACTATCCAAATAGAAGTTCTCACCTTGAGAACACTTGTTTGTATGAAGCTCTGCAAAACTACAGTTATAAGAGGAACATTACAGAAGATATCAATAATGGAAAATATGCTGTCATTGGGAATGAAGGATGTCTAGTGAAGCAGAGAAAAGGCCATTTGATTAATCACCGAAAATTGAGTTGCGAAGCTCCAGACAAAAGAGAATTTTACTATTTAGCTCTTTTGCAACTGTTTAAGCCATGGCATACAGAAGAGGAACTACTTGGAGATTTTCTCTGTTATGAAGACTCTTTTAATGCAAACAAGGATACAATAGAATGTCCTGTTTTTCAAAATTATCTGCAAATGTTGAACGAAGAAATAGAGCAAGTAACCATAATTGCTGAAGAGATTGCTAGAGACAGTTCTCAAGACAGTCAGAGTTCTACTTCATTGAGTCAGGATCCACTAGGAGGACCAAATATCCAAAATGAAGCTGCAACTGCCATGGATGAGGTGGAAAGAGCTATGGAACAAGCTCAAGAGAATGTAGTTAACTTAGAAGATTTGGTGAAGCAACTGAACATTGAGCAGAAAAAGATATATGACGAAGTCACAGATCAGATTGAACATGGATTCAGACATGAGAAAAAGGTGTGCTCATGTACATCATTTAAGCCTGTTCAACTCTATGTAAGTGGAGAAGCGGGAACAGGAAAAAGTTTTCTGATTAAAGCCATTGCAACTTATTTGCCTAAAAGGACTGAATCACCGCTGTCTTGTGTTATAACAGCTCCAACTGGACTGGCAGCACATAACATTAAAGGGATAACTCTACATCGTTTACTGATGCTGCCAGTGGAGCATGATAATAAATTGCATTACAACAAGTTATCTGGAGATGCGTGTTCTGAAGTTTCCAGAGTTTTGAAAAAAATGAAACTTCTTATCATTGATGAAGTAAGCATGGTCTCAAATCTAATGCTTGCTTTTGTGCATTTGAGAATGCAAGAAATTCTTAGAACAGAGTATGATGTGTTATTTGGAGGAAAACACATTATTGTTTTTGGAGATCTACTGCAGTTGACTCCAGTAAAAGGACAACCAGTGTTTAAAATGCTTACACATGAAGATACCAGCAAGTCCCTTGGAAGCATTGGAAACGTTAATATATGGTTAAATTTTAAATATGCTGAACTGCTTCAAAATATGCGACAGGCTAAGGATGAAGATTATAAAAATATTCTACAAGATATAAGAAACAGAAAAGTAAGTGAGCTTGGGAAAGAAGCTTTACATGGTCGATTAATTTCAAATTTGTATCCAAATGAAAACATTCTTCCAGAGAATATTTTTTAAAAAATGACTGAGAAGAATTCTGGGATATGTTTGATGCCAACTCTGCAAGAATGTTCTATCTTCAACAACAAAATGTTGAACATAGAAAATGAAGAAATTCTGAAACTGGAAGCAATAGATAAAATAGAGCATATGGGTGCAACAATTGTTTTGTCAGAAAATTTGAAAACAAAATTGGATTATTAGAGAAAAGTATTTCTAAAACAGCTGGTTTTGAAAAGACTCTGAATGTGTGTTTAAATTGTCGTATCATTTTGAGAAGGAATTTAAATGTTGAAAGAGGTCTGGTAAATGGAGCAATGGGTTATGTTGTTGATTTTGTGAATTATAGAGATGGAATTGAATTTTTAAAAATAAAATTTGATGGTATTGAGCAAGTACAACAAATCAGTTGTTGTTCTGCTAGATTTTTGCTTGTAAAAGACTTATATGTTCGCCGAAAACAGTTTCCTGTTTGTTTGGCATATGCGGTAACAATTCATAAATCTCAAGGTTTAAGTGTAGATAGTGCTTTGGTGAACATTGGAAGTTCTGTGTTTAAAGAGGGTATGGCATATGTGGCATTATCAAGAGTCAGAACTTTATCAGGATTGTACTTGATTGAGTGTGATGAGACAAAGATTTGTGCAGATCTAGATTGTGTTAAAGAATACAATAGGTTAAGAAGAGAGTATGCTCCACATTTGCCTCAATATCCTCTGTTTGAAAAACGTGTGGTAGGCCGAAAAAGAAGAAATGAGAATAATTGCAGTGAGGTAGTAGCAAAAAGACAAAAAGTAGATGAAACTGTAATTGTAAGCAGAAAGAAAAAGTATTCTGTTGAAGATGTTGTTGGATTTCAGTTTGAAAACAGTTCTGGTGTCAACTGCTATGCTAATGCAATGGTTAATGTTGTTTTTTTTCTTCAAACTTTACAAGAACAGAATGTTGAAAATCGGGACCAAAGATTGTGTGGTTTATTGAATTCTGTGTTTTAGAAATGTGGCAGTGATAGAGCAAAAATAGAAAGTGTAACAGAAATTCGAAATATTTTAGACATGTGTTCTGGTCAAGATAAATTTTCACAGAACATTCAGCAGGATTGTCAGGAATTTTTAATGTATATGTTTGGTGTTTTGGAAGATGAAGGTGTAGATGTAGAAAATCTTTTTAGCCTTTCTTATCGATGGCAGCATGACTGCCACAACTGTAGTTCATCAAGTATAACTACAATAGACACTGATAGATTTCTATATTTGACTTTACCAGACTGTAAATCAGTGTCATTTAATAATCTAGTTAAAGCAGCAGATCATAATATGGTGTGTACCCAATGTAAGTGTCCAATGCTGTCCACATTATTTATACAAAGTTATGGTCAGTATATCATTTTAGTTTTACAACGATGTAGACCTGATGGAACTAAATTGTCAACTTGTATCAAAAATTTTGTGGCTTCTCAGTTATCAATTTCAGGAAGAACCTTTTCAACTGTAGCTATTATTTATCATGATGGTCCTTCGACAACATCAGGACATTATAAATGCTATTTAAAATGTGAAAAAGGTTGGAGTTACTGCAATGATACTCATTTGACTTATAAACAACGTTTGCCTTATGACTCTAAAAATTCTTACCTAGTGTTTTTAAAACCAACGTTTTAGTAAAGGTAATTGGCCTTTGAAGACGGGAGTTGTTAATTAAAGTTAGTTATTTAGTTAGTCTAATGTTTAAAATTATTAATTTCATACAGGTACTGTAAGCAGATCTCTTAGTTAGTGATATCAGTTTTATTGGAAATAATGAACATGAGTGATCAAAAAAGAGAATATGAATTTTTAAACTTTGGGAAAATGTCATATGAGCTTTTCTTTGAAAACTTCGGGTAAGCGGTAATTTCAGACTTTAATTGGAGAAAATTCAAAATATACTCATATATCTGACACTATTTGGCCGTAAGGAAAGGTCAAGGTATGAGTAATAAATCAGAGCATAACACAAGGAGGAAAATAAAAACGTTGAGAATTATTTCACATGTTCTTAGATCTTTTTTCATAGGAAGTCGATGAAATGGAAGTTTTAGAGAACTGCAGACTTTTTTTCTACCAAAAGGACCTTCACTATCAACTATTTGGCCTCAAGGAAAAGTAAGTGAATCAAAGATTAGTGTACATATATGATTTGTAAATTTAGATGTTTTTTTTTAAACACAATGTTTTAGATTGTGTTTTTTTTTCCCGCTGTTATATGATGAAGAGTTTGAACTCACTGCTTTAAGTGAAATTCAATATATTCTAAGAACAGCAAAAATAAACAATGTAACATATTAAATAAGTCATTCTATAGTTTGCATTGTGTAATTTATATTGTATTCCCATTGTCTCACACTCATTTTCCTTTTTGCACCCTTATTCAGCTCTCTTTACTCACTTACACTTTCTTTTTTCACTTTGTTTCATCGCTGTTCCTTTACTCCACTTCTTTCACAACTCCTCAATCCAAATTCAACTGTCTGCATTTCCTCTCTCCCTTGCACCACTTTTCAGCTTTCTCACATTCTCTCAGTACCACTACTTTAGTTATTTTCCCCTTTAGTACCTTCTTTTGCTCTTTTACTCTTTTTCCAATCTTCACTCATTGTACTGCAGTTCACTTAGTCTTTCCCTTTGTCTTTCTGTGTACTTACTTTCTCACTCCTTTTTCCTCTATCGGTCTATATTAACCTCATTCCTTTCATCCCTTCACTCTGTGACTCCCCTTCACTCTCTCTCAGTCATCTTCCATCCCTGTTTCTTATTAATGGATCATCATTTAGACTCCTTTCCCTTTCCCTTTCCCTCATTTTCCTTTTACTTGCTTCTCTTTCCTGATTTCGTTTTGGTATCTCACATTCCTTTAGTATCTTACTTATCTTCACTAATTTGTTCTCCTTCTATTTCTTTTTTCCTCTTTTTTGTCTTTCTACATTACTTTGTTTCTGTTTCTGGATCCTTCACTCTTGCTTTATTTCTTAGTACACTTTTTTGATTTTTTTCCTCTTGACCTGTTTCTTCTATTTTAAAATATATTTTTTACTAATTATAACTTTTTTTCTTTTGACTTTCAGAGATAGAAAGTGTAGTTTTAACATGCACTGAAGATTTCAATAATTATATGGTAAGTGTGATTTAAAAAAGTAGTTTGTCATCACCCTTTGCTTTAACCTCACTACTTTTCTCTCACTCTACCTCACCCCTGTTTCCTTACTGTTCTTCCCTCACTTATTCTTATCCTCCATGTTTACTTCTCTTTTCCTTACTTTCCTACCACATTCAACTTCTTTCAGTGCCCCTGCTCATCCACACTCCCTCACTTACCTTTTTTTCTGATTCAGTTAGTCCCTTTCTGTCACTTCTTCCTTTACTCTCTCTGTTCTTTCTCTCTATCACTCCCCATGTCTTACCCTTATTTACTTTTATCCACCCTCTTTCACTCCTCTTTACTTACACTCACTGCTATTTTCTTTCCCTCCGTCACCGCTGTTCCTTTTCTCTTGTTCTGTCACTACCCGTCATTCCCCACCCTTTACTCTCCTTCCTTTTAATTTCATCACCCATTCACATTCTCCCAAAACCTCTGCTTTAGTCTTCTTCCTCTTTCTTCTCTTCTTTTGCTTCCTTATTCATTTTCCTTTTCTCAGTTACTTCCTCTTATACCTTTCTCTGTTTTACTATCTATTACACAGTCCCTCTGTGTTCCTCCCTCTAGCTCTCTTTCTCTTTACACCACTCTCTATCCCCTTTTCTCATGCTCACATTCCTTTTTTTTTTTGGTACGCTACTGGGACGCGCCCCGGTACGTGCACAGGGGCGCGCAAAGAAATTGCGCTTACCGGTACGCGCACCGGGAGCGCTCCAGGGTGAAAGATAAAAATATATATATATATTTTTTCAAAAAAATATTAGATTAATATACAATATAGGATTCATTTTTAGAAAAAAATACCATTCTTAGCTATAGACATTTGCTATTAAAAAACCTATGAAATTCACTGAAAAAAACATAGGTTTCACACCAGTTATAGTTAGGAATTAGCATTTAAAAAACCTTTGAAATTCACTGAAAAAACCATAGGTTTCACACCAGTTATAGTTAGGAATTAGAATTAAAAAAACCTATTAAATTCACTGAAAAAACCATAGGTTTCACACTAGTTATAGTTAGCTGCAAATTTTACTGTCATAAAACCATTGAAATTTCCACGTTATAGTTAGTTGGACTCAACATAACTTGCGCGTGTAATGCACTGCTGATGACATCACATATTACATCACTCATGACATGGTCAGTGACATCACTCATGACATTCCTATGGGATTTCTGAAAATTCTATGTCGAATAACTTTGGCGTTTGTGGACGGAATTGGCTGAAATTTTCAGGAAAATGGCACATTTTGTTTTTGAGCAGCCCCTGAAAATATGGGGGTGTTGCGTCAAGGGGGGGCCGAGAAAAACGGGGGGTCCCAAAACGCGTTTTTCCAATTCATTTTTCCATAGGGCGGTTGGAATCACTTTTAGCTCGAACGGCTGAATGGATTTACATGAAACTTGGCAAAATTGTAGATATGGTTTGCCCGACGTGCCTTTGCTATGTCTCAATATATGTGCTCCAGTGGATTTTGAGAAATTAACGTTTTAAAAAATAGATATATCTATGACAGCGCTCCGGTTAGCGCCCCGGTTCGCGTACCTGACGCGTAATGGAACTTCGCGAGGAGAAGCGGATTGGCTCCCTGGTGACTGTCAACATTCTAAACAGTCCAGAGCGGCCGCCATCTTGTGTCTCGGTAGGATCGAGACACAAGAGGTGGCAAAAACAAAGGGGGAAATGAGCATAAGGGGACAGAGTACATCCACCCTGACCCCCTAGGTTTGATGAGGGGGCTTTAAAAGGGCCCCGCGGGGCAAAAAAAAAAATTCTCATTGTTTTTTTTGCGGGGGGAGCGCCCGGTACGCGCACCGGGAAGCGGTCCGGGGAGCGTAATATAGGGAAAAAAGAATGAAAGAATGTTCAAATATTGTATGTTTATTGATTGTTCTTTTTGTTGTGTTTATTTTTTTATTTTTTTATTTAAGTACCAACATGTAGGTACCAATGCAGAGTCTAATAATAAATATACACCGTTTCCTTTGTAGATATCTTGCATGTTGTTTCAGAAGTTATTGTGGTATATGGAATTCATAGCATAGTCTGTGAAGAAAGCAGAAAGAACATGGAGGCAGGAGATGATAAAGAGATGTTAAATACACATTGGAGATAATATAGTGAGAGAAAGGAAGTAACTATGAGCAAACTTACTATGTAACACAAAAAAGTTGCACAGTATATTTTAAGTCTCAGTTTATATTTTATCTTTTTGGGTACTATTTCATAATTTTCATATTAAAAAGAATAATGTCTCAAACAATTTTAACTTTTAAAATTTAAATTTATTGTTCAGACTTTTCAAAATCTAAGAGAATTTGTAACATTAAATCATCAGGAATGTCCTCCTTTTCATTCCAAGAATCACATTCACATTCTTCAGCACATCGTAATAATTCTTGGTCTACTGATTCATCCATAAAGTCTAGTTCTTCTTTTTCTTGGTTTGGATTGCTTTCAATCTTAATTTCAAATGAAATTGTATTTTCTTTTTGCTTTGCTGTGCTTCCATTTTCTTGCTGTAAATTGCATTAAAAAAATATATCAGTGGAGATAGGGCACTGTTGGGTTTAAGTTCAGACAGGTGCTTGTGAGTTTTTAACAGTGAAGTAATCTTTGGGCAGTGCATGGTTTCAGGCAGGAAGTAGTACTATTAAAAAGTACCTGTGATGAAGCCTAAGTAAATTCATAATTATACCACAGAAGCCTAACTCAATCAATAATTTAAATAATTAAGTCTTTCTCAATGACTAACTCTTATAGAGGGACAGTATGTAACTATCTGAAAACGTTTTCCTTATTTAATTTAAAGTGCATAACATAGTTCTCCTTTCAAATTTTTTAAATTATATCTTACCTTTGAAAAAGAAGTTAAAGTTGACAGTGAAAATGCTCTAGAAATGTACTTCAGGAAGTAGTAGTCAAAATGGCTGTGTTTCTCTCTCTTTCTTTATATATATTCAGGTACATAACCAATCAAATGTCTTGAAATAATAGTAGAAAATGAAAGTAACATTTTAATTGGTTGTCAATTCTAACACTTCATATGTGTTTCTGTCATGTAATTTACCTCAGGATATTTAGTCAGGCCTACAGCATAATTTTCTCAATGGAATTCCATCAAATTTGGGTAAATGGTAGGGACTGCTATGTAGTAGGGCCTATTCTATATTTGATGAAAGTGTCTCCAGTGGTTTTTCTGTAAATTACTTTCCCACCTTTTTTTAGCGAGCGCTCACCGGTGCGCGGCCCGGTACGCGTACCGGCAGCGTTATGGGAGTCCTCCATTTTGTGTTTCGGTAGAATTGAGACATAAGACGCATCACGCGGCAACCCGATACGTCGCGCTTACGCGACGCGTCATGATGTTGTTTTCTAATGCGGCAGTTGCGCTAATGGAACGTTTACCGGATTGCGGACCTGGTCGCGGCACCAAATTGAGCTAACGGGAAGCTACCCGGTGCGCGGACAGGTAGCGAAACAAAAAAAAAATAATAAAAAAAAAATATATATATATATATACATAAAAACATTATATTAAAAACATATAAAATATATTTTTCCTTTAAAAGAAGAATACATTTTACAGCTTTTGATATTTGCTATTAAAAAACCTTTGAAATTTACTGAAAAAACCAAAGGTTATAAACCATATATAGTTAGGAATTAGCATTTACAAAACCTTGAAAATTCACTGAAAAAACCATAGGTTATAGACCATATATAGTTAGGGATTAGCATTTACTCACACAAAACCATTGAAATTGCACTAACTATATATCGCGCACCCGCAATCCACTGCTGATGATGTCACATATTACATCATTCATGACATGGTCAGTGACATCACTGATGACATCACTGTTGACAACTCAAATAACATCACTGACAACATTACTGATGACATCATTCATGTGATAATACGATTAACCTCTTCTGACTCTAATATAACCTTAGATACACTCAGTGTAAACAGACACTCACAGATTGTCACTCATCCATGGAGTTACTCATACACCTAGTCAGTCATGCAACTAATCAATCACACCTCCATTTCCTCAACTATACAGTTAAACACACCTTACTTATTGAAACATATTCTAACACATATTTACTCTCTTATACAATCACTGATACACGTTTTCAATGATCCATGCAGCCACTCACACATTCACTGGCTCTTATACACAGTAATTTATATATGTCAACTCTCACGTGTACTGTGTTTTACATATGTACTTACTTTGAAATATAGCACTGAGATATCCATTCACTCCCTATTACACTCATGCACACAGTCAACCACCCATACAGCTGTTTCCACATGCAGTTTTGAACCCATACATCTAGTGAATCAACTGTTCACACATGTATGCACAGAGTCACACACCTCCCAGCCACCCGCACACACACACTCACTCTCCCATACAAATACTTGGGCAACCAATCAATAACCCATATAGTTACTCATATAGCTACTGATCAACACATGCAGCAGTTTACAGAACAACAGATATAATGATGCACAAATTAAGACAGTTTAGTCACTAACCCATGCACTCAGTGAGACACATTTAATCATTCTTTCATACAGTCAGTCATGCACCTACTAAATCCTTCATCCAGACACTTAGACATCCACTCATTCTTCAATATGTAAGACATATTTTAACTTTACAGAAACATACAGTCACTGGATGATGTCATCAGTGATGTCACTGACCATGTCATGAATGATGTAATATGTGACATCATCAGCAGTGGATTGCGGGTGCGCGATATATAGTTAGTGCAACTAACTATATATGCGAATTTCAATGGTTTTGTGTGAGTAAGATAAGGTTTTGTAAATGCTAATCCCTAACTATATATGGTCTATAACCTATGGTTTTTTCAGTGAATATATATATATATATCACTTTAACTCTCTCCAAAAAGAAAGCAGAGGCCAGAGGGGGGTCCTTTGGAGATGCCTTTATTTCAATGAAGTAAACAGTGGCGGCGAATGCATTTCGGCATTTAGTGACCCTTCCTCAGCGCCCAACACCATAAGAAGATCTGCAACACAGACGAATAGTCCTGCATTTCTTTTGATGACATTTGAAACCATGTGCTCCTCCCCAAACAATGATGTTCACCTGTTGCTCGTTCTGATGAGATATCGTACTAAAACCCCCAGAATGCCTTATGTTTAAGCAACTGGGTCGGTGGTGTGGGGGGGCCAGGTATCTAGCGCCTGAAGTGGAAGGGCGACAATTATGCAGGCTGTGAGGACAAAGTCTTCAATGTAGCACCAAAGTCACAAATGCGCCTCATTAGGTCCCCTCGGACTGCTTCTGCCCATCGGCCCAGGTAAGTAAGCGGGGGCGAATACGTGAGTCCATACTGCCCTACCGGAGGTAAAATACCTCGCACCACTCAGGTTCACCCAGGCTTCGTGGCGGACACCGGATTGTTCTGATTCCTCAGACGAAAAGCAAGCAGCAAAGCACGCCAGTGAAGTCCGGGTCTCTTGTGAAGAAGGGCCATCTGTCTGGGCCTCTGGCCGGCGCAGTAAACATCACTTTAACTCTCTCCAAAAAGAAAGCAGAGGCCAGAGGGGGGTCCTTTGGAGATGCCTTTATTTCAATGAAGCAAACAGTGGCGGCGAATGCATTTCGGCATTTAGTGAGCCTTCCTCAGCGCCCAACCCCGTAAGAAGATCTGCAACACAGACGAATAGTCCTGCATTTCTTTTGATGACAGTTGAAACCATGTGCTCCTCCCCAAACAATGATGTTCACCTGTTGCTCGTTCTGATGAGATATCGTACTACAACCCCCAGAATGCCTTATGTTTAAGCAACTGGGTCGGTGGTGTGGGGGGGCTAGGTATCTAGCGCCTGAAGTGGAAGGGCAACAATTATGCAGGCTGTTAGGACAAAGTCTTCAATGTAGCACCAAAGTCACAAATGCGCCTCCTTAGTTCCCCTCGGACTGCTTCTGCCCATCGGCCCAGGTAAGTAAGCGGGGGCGAATACGTGAGTCCATACTGCCCTAACGGAGGAAAAATACCTCGCACCACTCAGGTTCACCCAGGCTTCGTGGCGGACACCGGATTGTTCTGATTCCTCAGACGAAAAGCAAGCAGCAAAGCACGCCACTGAAGTCCGGGTCTCTTGTGAAGCAGGGCCATCTGTCTGCGCCTCTGGCCGGCGCAGTAAACATCACTTTAACTCTCTCTATCTATATACACACACACACACACACACTGCATGGCCCATAAGCCTTTGCGGTTCTTCACCTGAAAGCAGCCCATTTGAGGGCGGTTAAAAACAAGGTGGGCATGTCCACTTCACGAATCTCCTGTCGAGCCTCTGATGAGAGCATTAGCCCAGAAACGAGTCAGGCTTCATTGTGATTCTAGACAAAAACACACTATTAATTACTCTTCATGGGCTAATATGACTGCACACATTACAGAAATATAATTACTGCTTTTTTCTGTATAACCATGAGTCATTTTGCAAGCACAAAAACAATAACTAGTTTATATTTCTATCAAAACTTTGAAAAAGGATAGATATTCAGCACTTATATCTCCACAAACACAAAACATACAAAAATGCTTCACTCAGAATAATACCTAAATGCACACAGACGCACAGTGTAATTCTAGACAAAAAATATTACACCTAGCGTTTTACGAAAAAACACATTTACTAATCTACAAACGATAAAGTGACTACACACATTCCATGTATATAACTACTACATTTCAATGCACAACCCTGACTCATTTTGCAAATACATAAACAATTTGCTGAATTATTTGTGCGAACATTGCATCAAAAAAGTAACACAATGGCAGCACAAAGACACACAAAAGGCTTGTAAATATGTCCCAGAGAGTTCACAGTAGTTTATGTATACTGAATGGAAAATTGTAGATTTAAAACACAAGCCTAATTCTAAACAAGCACCACTATTAACTATTCTACAATTGAAAAAGTGACTGCACACATTCTACATTTTTTAGTACTGCACTTTATTACACAAAGCTGACTCACTAAACACATTAACTTACCAAAGGCTTTTATCACAATAGTTATCCAAATGCAGTCAAACTCAGAATCTGATTCTACACACTTTAGACGGATAAACACATTACTCTTACTAAAAACAAAATGCACCACGTAGATTCACTTACAAGTTATCAACTCACCTTTCAAATTGATTTGTAGATTACGAAGCATGACAGTCACACTGCAGATATTCTTATACAGAATCTCTCTACTTCAGTGTTCTTAGCAAAACCAAACAATGGCACACTTTCCCTCTCAATTTACGCATATATACATGTTAATAACAAATCAAATTGCGTCACACATTAATTCAAAACCAAACACACATTTTGTTGGTTCAACATTTGAACCCTTTCCAACTGACATAACTTGAACCCTACCCCCAACAAATCATGCAAAAGTCAACTGTCCACAGAGGTCAAAAGTTCAGCACACTGTAAAACACTCCTCCTCAACAAGCTTACACTCTGCAAAAGATACTTACTTATAAGTACCAATAAGGAGAAAAGCTATTGCTAAAAACCAACCAACATCTAAACACATAAGCTTGATAGATATTTATAAAACATATTTTTTGTATTCTTTTTTTCTTGCTTAGGTACGCGTACAGGACGACTTAGGAACCTCGCACCATACGCCGTATGGCCGTGCTTGCTACGTGTATTAAAGTTTTACAGTATTACAATTTTTATTGTCCCCAGGGACCCCCATCGCCCGGGGCTCAAATAAAAAGTTAGGGACCGTGGGGAGAGACCATATGCGCCCACAGTCCCAGCCGACTCCCCGCCTCCTTTGGGAGCCTGCATTCCTTTTCGTCAGAGAGAGCAGCTTACATGCTGCTTCCTATAACGAAAAGCAATATGTTTTCCTATTTGGAAGAGAGAGAACGTTAATCTGCTCTCTTTTCAAATTAGGAAAGCAGTTTGTTAAGGTAGGGCGGAAACCACAAGGCTCCCGCTCTACCATAGCAATCTACAGTGTCCCAGGAGTAAGCACCCCGGGACACTGCAGGAGCCGGTCCTGGGGTGTGGCAGTCCCCACGGCCACACAAGGCTCTCTGAGCCCCCCCACATAGTAACATTTAAGACCCGGGGGTGGCGGTCCCCGGGGCTCGGGAGGCCTTAGAGGCCCCCCCATCATTATAAACTTAAGCCCGGGGGTGGCGGTCCCCGGGGCTGGGGGGCCTTGTCCCCACACGCTATAATACAAAATTGAAGTTTTGAACCCTTTCCAAATGACATAACTTTATACCCTACCCCATTCTGCCTTCTGCCTGTTACCATAGAAACACTTCATGAAACACCTAACTGAGAACACAGGTCAAAAGTTAATCATACATTGTTGCAAATCAAAACACCAAGTGTGCTTGACTTGTCAATATACCAGCTAATCTTATCTTACGTTCTTTTCTATCAGTTTTTGTTAACCAATAAAAATCAGGCTTCCAAAAAACAGAAACATACACCCTAGTTTTCAGTGTGGAATGTTCTCAAACAACCAATCATTTCTTTTCCTTTTTCAAAACAGCAGGTTATCCACCATTTTAGAAAATGTTTACTTTTCAAACTGCCACTTCATTTACAGACACCATCTGAGTGCATCCAGACCTCCCTTCAAGATACTTAGAGTGTGGATTGTGGGACACAGCTATATTTTCTGGAGCCAAAGGTACGCAGAACAGAAATAAATTCACAAAGACCTAGGTGTACCAAATGTAGACATTACATGGATTGGACAGAGAGGGTTAAACTGGCACCAATTGATGCCATTGGTGAAATCCTTTTTACATCTCCAACACCCTGACCTCATAATTTTGCACTGTGGTGGCAATGATCTAGGCACTTTGACTGGGGTTGGTCTGCAAATGTTTATTAAGGACACCTTTACTGAACTGATGTCACTTTTGCCCCAAACTACCTTTGTCTATTCTAATATATGCCAAAAGCAGAAATGGAACTGGTCCAATCAATTTTGTCCACAGATTAAGAAAGCTAGGAAACATGTGCATAAATCTGTTTCTGCTTTTCTCCGAGATCATAGAATGGGTTCCATTTACAAGGGCCACCATGGGGCAAAAGGAAGTGGGCCGCTCGGCCCCCCTCACAATATTTTAAAGCACCGGGGGTGGTGCTGGGTAGTCCTTCACGGCCCCCCTATTTTCAATATTAGAGCCCCGGGGACGTGGCGATCCCCGGGGCGTGTGGGGGGCTTGAGCCCCCCCACCACAGGTTTAAAAAAAAAAAAGCCCCAAGGAGTGGCAGTCCCCGGGGCTGAGTGGCCCCCATTATAAATAGGACATTGCCCCCGTTATTTAGCCCCCCCGGGGGCTAATGAACAATAAAGGGGAATCCGATTTTTATATTAATTTTTCATGCGGTACGTGCACCCTACGAGTATCCCACGATTTTAAAAGAAATTGGCACTTGGGGTCCTTGTGAGACCCCCTGAGCAGGCCTACGGGGTCAGGGTGCTTCTACCCTGCCCCCTTTGCGTCTTTTGTGCACTTGTTTTTCAATTTACTTGTGCTTCGGTTCAACAGAGGCACAAGATGGCTGCCAACACTTCCTGGTTTGGAGTGTTGACAGACAGTTTTCAGCCAATTAGCATGCAGGTCGTGCTGGTAATGGTATGCGTAAAAGCCTTGTACAGTACGCGTATGGTACAACTTCGGATATATATCTATGAATTTACTTTTGATTTTCTCATGAACTACTGAACGGATTTACACCATTTAACAAAAAGCACAATCTACAGTCCAAACTCTACCTTTTTGCAAAATTTGGTGTCATTCTGTTCAGCAGTTCGGGCTGTAGCCGTGTCTAATTGTCCCTATGAAAAATTGCATGGGGAAAACATGTTTTGGGACCCCCCTTATTTCTCGGCCCCCGCTTCACGAATCACGCCCAACTTCCAGGTAAGGAGTGGAACTGAGCAGGCCATCTTCTTGGAAAATTCCACGAACATTCATTAACCGGCACCAAAGTTATTCCAAATAGAATGTTGTGGATTTCCTATGGAAACTAGGTCCTAACTATAACTACCTACTGGCGACCGCCAGTAGGTAATATACAAATATATATGTACATGTATCCATGTGTATATACATAGATATATTCACTAAAAAACAAAGGTCATGATTAGTGATATCACTGATCACAATACTGATGACATCTCAAATGACATCACTGATGACAATATTCGGTGAGTGAAAGTGTTTCATACATTTTTCTGAGACTTGAAGATATATATTGTAAGCTACTGCAAAAGTTAAATTAATATTCTTTCAGAACTAGTAATTAGTGATACTGTTTCTAACAGATGTCATCTGAGTGGGTGTGTGACTGTCTCTATCAGTGTGGGAGTAGGTGTCTGAGTCTTTTATATGTGTGAGTGGATGTATAGGTGAATAAGTGTCTGTGTGAGTAGGTGTATGGGTGTGTCAGAGACTGTGTGAGAAACTGCATTGGTGATTGAGTGTGGTTGACTGTATGGGTGAGTGAGTGGCTATCTTATTGACTATATTGGTGGGGGGATGTGTGAGTGGCTTTTTTGTGACTGAGTGGCTCTGTGAGTGGCTCTATGGTTAGGTTAGTGGCTTTATGGGTAAGATAGTGGCTTTTTGAATGGCTGTTTTGCACAGTAGGTGTCTCTGTGACAGGCTGTATAGATGAGTGAGTTGGTGTATCACTGCTTTTACAGATATGTGAATGGGTATGTACGTGGTTAACTGGATCAGGGAATAGATGTGTGAGTAGCTGTATGAGTAAGTGAGTAGGCATGTGAATAGCTCTATGGAACAGTGAATGCTAGTGTGAGTTGATATGGGGGTGAGTGAGTGGTTGTGTGAGTCAATGTATTGATGAGTGAGTGAGTGGCTCTGTGAGTGGCACTATGGGTGCATGAATGCTAGTGTGATTGGCTGTATGGGTGAGTGAGTGGGTGTGTGAGTGGCTGTATGGGTGAATGAGTAGTTGAGTAAGTGGGTATAACAGTAAGTGATTTGGCTGTGTTAGTGGCTGAGTGAGTGAGTGGATCTGTGTGAGTCATTGAATGGGTTTGTGAATGGGTAATTGAGTGGATGTATAGAAAGTTATATGGGGTGTGAGTGGGTGTGTGAGTGGTTCTGTGGATGATTTCATCAGTAATATCCTTTGAGATGTCATCACACTCTCTAACACTCCAATTAAATATCTCATACACCCACTTGCACATGCACACAAACACTCATATACCAATTCACAGACCCATACAACTACTAACGCTCACACTCGCTCGTCCCTCACTCATACAGCCACTCACACATTTACTCACTCACTCATACAGACACTCACACACCAACTCACATACCCATACAGCTACGTACATACCAATTCACACACATACACAACCTCTCACAAAACCTCTCATTCACCCATACAGTCACGCATACAGCCACTCACTCATACAGCTACTAGCAGCTACTAATGGAACTGCTCACTCATCCACACAACTTTGGGATGTATTTGTGTTCTGGGATGAGGTCACTGCGTTCTGAGGGGACTGTTGGTCAGTTGATGGACAAGCTGTGCCTGGTGAAGCTGTTTTGTGGGGTTTACCTCTGTTTCAATAAACTCACCTGGTAAATAAGTTGGGTCATGTGGTGCATTTAATCACAAAGATTTGGTGGTGTGGGGTTTACCTCTGATTCAATAAACTCACCTGGAAAGTAAAGGGAGTCCTGAGGTGTGTTGAATCAAAACAATTGCATCTGCTGATGGAGGATGATTATGTCTTAATCGCACTTGATGTAACATCACTATATTCTAGCATTTGTCATGAGGATGGCCTAAGGGCCATGGGACATTTTCTTAAAATAGAAAAATCAGTCTTAACAATCATACCCAAATGATTCCTGCAATTGACAGAAGATGTCTAGAAAGCAATTTTTTCTTGTTTGGAGGGACGTGTTTCATCAAATCGGTGGCACTGCGATGGGCACCTGTTTCACAACTATTTGCACATGCTTGCAAATGAGCTGGTGGAAGGAACAGGTGCTCTGTAGGGTCTGCGGAGTAATCTGTGAAGAAGATGTAGCGTTATGGTCTAGGTTTATTGAAGATCTTTTTATGTTGTGGAAGGGGTCTATAGAATCAGCCGAAGGTTTGTAAAAATGAGCAACACCTACAAGCTAAATCTGCATTTTACTTATGAGATGAGTAAAATAAATTTGACATTTCTTAACCTAGAAATAGTCATGCAACATTCTCTACAAGTGGTGCATCTGTCCCAGCAACATCTAAAGTCATCCCTAAATCATTAATATATAATAAGAAGAGGATAGGAAAGAGTATGCAACCTTGGCCCACTCCTCAATTGACTTTAAATGGAGAAGTACACTCTCCGGTCTCGCCAAATGTTCCTGAGACTATGAAGTTCCAGTGGAGAAGTCAAAGGAAGGACACCATGTCCACCTTAAGACCCATCATTTCAAGGATTGTCCATAATTTTGACCTACTTATGCAATTAAAGGTGCTCGATAGGTCGATAAATGCAAAGTGCATTGAGATGAACCTTGCATATTTATATTTGGCCACAATGAGATGTGCATTCAAACACTGCTCGATAGTTCTTAGGCCCTTCCACAAACTGTATTGAACCTGAGATATGATGTTATTTTCCCTTGACCACAATAAAAGGCAATCTTAGACTATTCTGCTAATTAGTTTAGTGGTGGAATCATGCAGGGATGTTGGGTAATAGCCCTTAGGATAATTGGCATTACCCTTTTTAAAAATAGGTACAACAATTGAATGGCTCCAAGATGGTAAAACCCCATCACTGAAAACCATATTAAAAACAGCAGTAATTACTGGTTACCAAAATCCTGTGTCCTCCTCAAATAAGTCCATGGGCACCCCATCTGGGCCTAGCGCTTTTTTGCTCAGACTAGCATAGATAGCTTTAAGAACTACCTCCTCCCTAAAGGACAAATTGCCACAAGGGAACTCTTTAGATAGACCCTCATCTATGGTATGATTTTGGAGGAATACACGACTGAGAAGTGATCAAACCACACCTCAGGAGTTATATGGACCAAAATGTTGCCTGGGTGCTGGACTGGTGACACAACCGCCTGCACCACCTTCCAAAATTCCTGACAGTCTTTGTTCTGACAGGCTAACACTATCACCTCCCAATTCTCATCCTTGATTGCCAATTTTCGTTTTTTCAATGCCAAGGCATACTCTTTGTTACCGGCTGCAATTAAAATCTAGTTTTTAGGGATTTGTGTTATGGCTCTGAGCAAATTATCACTTGCCACTCTGCAATCATTGTCCAACCATGACTTATCCTGGCAGGGAACTCTACCCTTGGGCCTGGTCAGGAAGCTTTTCACATGGAACATAAGCTCCCCAAAGCTTTTTATGATCACACCCAGACCTTGTGCATTTGAAAGGAAAATGCTAACTAAACCCTTGCTACTAACCACAATGTAGTTCAAAACTAGCTTCACATCCACATGGCGCCAGACAAGTCTCTGAAGTGCATCTTTAACAGTTAGTGCCTGACTACTTGCCTATAACTTTGGGTTTGTTTGACCAATATGCATGTTTTTTTCCAAAAACAAAGTGTCAAAGTAGGTTCTGTGTGTCATGGAAAGTTTGATGGTGATCTGTGCAGTGGGGACTAAGAAATAGGAGCCTGAAATAAGGGGATGTTTGAAATATTACTTCTTAAAGGAACATGTTGTCAAACCTACAGCCTGAACCGTTGGAGAGAATTACAACAAATTTATATACATACATATTTGTACACACTCGCTGGTTGAAACTCACTCAGACTATACACCAATTTACAAACCCACTCACACACTTATACATCTAGTGACATACACATACAGATACTTATGCACCCACTCATATACCCATTCAGATACTCATGCAGCCACTTACAGACTCACTCGGCGAGTGATGCACCTATGTACAGACCCACTGACAGACTCAAGCACCTACTTAGATACCCACTCATAGACTTATGCGCCCAGGCTCATACCCACTTAGAGACTCTTAAACCAACTCACAAACCTAGCTGGACACTCATGCACACACTCACAGACCCACTCAGATACTCATGCACCCACTTACAGACTCACTCAGAGAGTCACACAACTATTTACAGCCTCACTCAGAGACTCATGCTCCCACTTACAGACCCACTCACACACTCACGTATATATTCGCAGACCCACTAAGACATTCAGATACCTACTGGCTGACCAGCTGGGACACTCATACACCCACTCATAGATCCACTCAGACACTTTTGCACCCACTGAATAGACCCATACAGTTACTGACATACTCAGTCACAGACCCTTTTAGAGACTTTTGCACTCAGTCACTCACTCTTACACTCAGAGACTCACACACCATCTCACAGACTCACGTAGATATACATGCACCGACTCACTCACCCACTCAGAGGCTCACACATCCTCTCACAGACCCATTCAGACACTTGCTCTCCCAGTCATCGATCTACTCAGATACTCATACATGCACCCATTCACTCACCTACTCACAAATGTATGCTCTCACTCACAGGCCCATTGAGACACTCATACACCCACTCACATATCCACTCAGACACCCATACACCCACTCAAAGACCCATTCAGATACTCACATACCCATAGAGTCACTGGTACACCCACTCAAAGTCCCACTCAGAGACCCAGGCAGCCATTCATAGAATCACTCAGATACTCACACCCCTAGTCATTGACTCACTGAGAGACTCATGCACTCACTCACAGACCCACTCAGGCACTGAATCTGACACTCATGTAAATTAAACGAATATGTTACTAAATAGGTAAAGTCAAAGTTTTTCTAAATATGTCTATAAATGTGTTTTACATTTCATCGAAAATAGGCGGTGTTCGCGGCCACCAACATCATCACGAGTTCGGGGGTCTCCGTGAACAAGGGAAATGCATTTGGGATGCACTTTTTATGACAAATGTATACAATGGGGAAAGTTAATCCAATATCTTACTAAACAGCTAGAATTAAAATTTATGTAAAACCTGTCTATACAAGAGTTTTAAACTTTGTCAAAATAGTATTCACTGTGTGTCCTCAACAATTATGACATCATCACGAAAAACAAAAATATCTTGAAATAAGATACTTTTTCTTTGAATAAATAAATAACAAATACAACAATAAGTGATGCACCATGCATATGTAATGTTCGATATTAAATTATCCCCCAAAAATACAAGGACGTTAAATGTATTAAATTGAATTAAAAAAAACTTTTAAATTCACTAAAAATACCAAAGGTTACAGTGACATTATAGTTAGGAAATGGATTTTGAAAAACCATAGACATTCACTGAAAAAAACAAAGGTTACAGGGACGTTATAGTTAGGAAATAGAATTTAACAAATCTTAGAAATTCACAGTAAAAACCAAAGGTTACAGGGACGTTTTAGTTATGCTGACATTTCACCCATACAAAACCAAAGAAATTCAGCAGTTATTGTTAGCTGAGCTAACTATAACTTGCGCCACCGCTATGCAGTGCTTCTTACCTCACATATTACATCACTCATGACATGGTCAGTGGCATCACTGATGCCATCACTAATGATATCTCAAATGATGTCAGTGATGTAAAAAAGAAGAAAGCTTAAAATAACTAAAAGTAGAAAATTCCCTTACACAACTGAAACCCAAATTATTAGAACTAAACTCAAGCAAAAAATGCTAAAAAACAAAGTACAACATGGTGTTCTCCTCCTGTCTGCATGCACTCTCAGTTCCTGCAGAGCATAGACTTTATAGTCCATGCCATGCAGGAACATGCAATGGCATTACCATTGCAGTGCTTTGCTAAGGCTCACATATGAGCCTTTGTACTGCATCGCTATGGGCCAGCCGCCCAGTCGGAATCTGACGGACGCTCTCATTATGAAATTGGTGGTGTGGCAGTGGGGCGCTGGTGTGGTGGTCCACTGCCATACTGCCAAAGTAATAATAAGGACCTAAGGCCATCCATAGAAATCTTGACCTGGGGAGGCATCAAAGTTTCTGACCAATAAAAGAACTTCTATGGCTACAAACTGTGAACATTTTCTGCTCTGAGTTTTTCTCACCAAAACATGAACAGTGATTACTGGTTGATGCTTTACTTTTTATTGGCACATTTTCTCTTAAATGTCTAAAAATTCATATCTCTGATTCCCCTTATTTGATTGTGGTGATTTTTGTGTTATTTTGCTAAACCTTACTCTAGTTTAATAATTCAGAGATTGATGTTTATTTTTTTATGTTTTTGACTTTTGAACTGTTTTGGTACTTCTAAATCCTTTACAAATTTTCTCTAGTTGAAGCATGTCTGCTCTGTGTCATAGTTACCAAGGGCTTAACTGAGGATAGGAGAGGAGGGGTGAATCTCTGGAAACCTATTCCCACAGTGGGGAGGGATACCCTGCTGACACTATAGGTAGAGGATCAGATGAGGTATGCCCCATGAACGATATTCTTGTCAACAAGTTGGGCTCATCACAGAGAAGTACCTCGTAAGGTATAGGAACAGTCAAAAGCTGTCAAGCCAGTCTTGGATAGATTTTCCTGATTACTTCAGCAAGGCACTACGTGGTTAGGTGAGGGGCAGTCAGGTGAGTAGTTATGAGGGGGATCTATGATCTGATTACGAGAGAATACATGCTGAATATTTGATCTATAGAGCTGTCGCAACACTTATTCAACAGCAAACTTACTTCACCCAGGAAGCGAGCCTCTGGGTCAGATCCAGAGTGTCTAGGAAGGCAACTAGGGGGTTGACAACCTGGGTGGGCAGGGTCCTCACCAGAAGATATAGGAGAGGCAAGAATAAACATCTTAGTTCTCCAAAGGCCATCAAAACAGTTTCCAGTCTAAGGATTCCAAGACCAGACCTGAATAGAAGAAGGAAGGGTTCCATGAGTACAAACCTTCACGTAACTTCATCCCTAAGTACTTCGAGTGGTACAGGTATGGACCCTCATAGAGCAACACCACATGAACAAAGATTCAGCAGCCCTCCACTGTTGGTCAGTCCCCAGGAATGACCAGTGTAGCACTCAGGATGGAGGTTGTCCCAGGTAGCAAGTCACCCATTGTAGCCTTACGGATATTGCCTCTCCTTTAGCTAGTTTCAATGTTAACTCACGTCCCAGCCTGCATTCTTGCATTGTGGCCAGCATGTTTTTTTAGGGGGGTCACAGGGAATTTTGTCCAGAATTTGCTCGCTTTCCTGCACAACCTAGCATGGTGTATGAATTTCCCACGCCTGACTGAAACTTTTCAGTGCGGTTTTAAAAGAAATGAAGAAATCTTCCTGCTATAAACTCCCTGAAGTATTACACCCACTTCCATCGAATCAGCCACTGAAATGACCCTGGTGATCATTTTGAATATCTATAGCTCCATATGTTCATATTTGTTGCATCCGTTGATCTTTAAATGACCCCCTTAACTGCTTTTTCCCTCTGTTAATATACTGCCAGTCTGTGTCCAAATGTACTGTGTATATATCCAATCAGCATTAATAAATGTTGGGGCATATTTATGGGAGGCTTACATCGGGTTTGAACCACAACACATTTATGAACCCATGCAAAGCCACCTTGCATGGCTCTGTGTGGCTTCATAAATCTGGAGTGGTGCAAAGCAGCGCAAATCGCCTTGTTGCGCCACTCTTCCCTGGGTAGGCATTCCATGGTTTTCAGAGGGTGTTCCGGTGAAACTCCCATGGATGTTGACACATTCTCAGATTTACAAGAACTTGCACCAAAATCTTACACCTTCCCAGCTGAGGCATAACCAGAGAAATATCTTTATTTCTCTTTGTAACTTCGTCTTTCTATTTGTGCTGCATTCTGCAGCCCACATGGAAAGAGGAATTTGCCTCCCAGAATTGTTTTTGTGAACTAAGGTTTTTCTTCCTGCACAGAAACAATCCTATCTGCAATGCAGGCACCTTTGCACTATAGTGCAAGGGTACCTGCGTTGGAGCAAAGAAGGCAAAATGGCACCAGCCAAGGGACAAGGACAGGAATATGTAGTATTCTTTTAAATACAGTGCTTTCCTGCCATTTTCCTCTCACGCAGCACATCAAGGTGACTTGGTACACTGCGTGACTTTTCTGCAAATATGCCCTGAGTTTTGATCACCGAAAAATAGTGGTGGTCCATATGCCCACGTTTCAATGTGTCAAATACAATGATGCAACAGGTCAGTTGTGCCCCTCGCATTACTGTGCAGGTCATGTCACTCATTTGGACTTGTGCCTAGCACAGTGCTGTCTATGTTACCATGAAAACCCTGGCCCAGATTTACCAGAGGCTTGTGTCACCATTGTGTTGTGCAAGGCAACTCAACCCATTAAGTCAGATTTACTATGCCATGCAGAGCAACGTCTGTGACTCTGCTTGGCACAGTAAATATGGAGTAACGTAAGGCAGCAAAAGTCACTGCTTTGCATTACTATGTGCCGGAAAGGCGTACCATGGGTAGAGCATGGTTGTTCCCATACATCTCCCATAGTTTTATGAACATATCCAGACTCACTAACACTACTAAACCTGGGAATACATCAAAATGCTCTGCCTTCCCATGTGAGGTGTAACGAAATAAACATATTTCTCCTCTTTTTTACCCTCTTTCTATATTCTCTGTATTCCGCAGAACATGGAGAAAGATGAAAATGTTTCTAAGATTTTTTTTGTGCAGGATGGTGCCCCTTCCTGAACGAAAACAATCACACCTGTAACACAGCTATCCTTGAACCATGGCAACAGGGTTCCTGCGTTGGCACTAGGCTGCAATGTGCACCAGCGCAGGAATGAGCCATATGTAAGTTAATATGGAGCAATCCTACCCTCTCAATTTGACACAGCACAGCAGGTTGTCTTGCCTTGTTACGCCAAAATGTTAGTAAATCTGCTCCCTTGTCTCTTGCATTGTATTGCATGTGTTTTCTCCCACTGGAGTGCCAGGGCAGCACTGCGGTGTCTATGTCCCCATGGGAACTCTGTCTATAGGACTGTGGTGCTGGTGCCAGCATTGCAATAGAAACCTCCAATTGCAGCATGGCTAAACCTATAAAACTGTTTTAGCAGACAGTACAATCTTGGATTAAAACTGAAATGGAATATTTCTATCTGTAAGGATGTATGCCAGAGCTTTAGGATTGTTGATTTACATACCAGGGTGTTTGATATTTTTTTAATCCTACGAGTACGTAGTTTATTGACCGAAATCCTCGTAGTTGTTGTTGGTCTACTCAGGGAGAACATAGTGTCCACACATTACAACCTGTGCTGCTTTTCCAATCATACAAGGTTCTTTCCTGTATGGTGCGATTGAACTGACAGGTGTTTTCTTGTTCTTCAATTTTTGCTGTCCCATTGTAATTCCAGTATGTTGTCAGATAGTAAAACTCCTTAAACACTTTTTTGATAGTTCATCCGGTATGCTCTAGTGTTTTTCAGTTGTTTTACATTTTAGAATTATTTCTGTCTCTTTGAATAATAGAGGCCACTTTAGATTCCCTCCTCTTGGTTTGTTGTCATTGTATCCACAATCGTCCACCGTGCAGTAATTTAATTATCCACCAGGAGGTTTAACTTTGGAAACCTGGCCATTGTGCAGTGCATCTTAGTTGAATGTTGCCGTTTCCTCTAGGTGATTTCCTACCACATCGTTCCTATGTGTAATAACAGAGTGTATCATAAATAGCATTGTTGTGGCCACAGTCGGTGAAATTACGTGCTTCACTCACTCCAGCATGTGAGAAATTGTCTTGAGAAGTTACTCAACTGCAGTCAGAGCACACACCACAACTACGGTGCCTCATCTGTCATGGCTGAATTGTGTTCTGATTTTGAATTAAAATCCGGGTTTCAGTGAAGATGAAACTTTTTCAATGCTATTTTAGAATGTACTTAATGATTTTCTGGAATGTCTTCAACTGTGCGTGTTTCTTTACACTCTTCTAGTTGTATATTTTTGTCAAAGTTTTTCCAAACTTCCTTGTGCTCCACTATAGTCTGGCGCTAAATGTGAGTCAAGTATTCCCGGGAATATTTGAAAACCTGCAGTAAAGGACTTGGTAACACTAAACTAAACTTCTGAATTTCCACTAATAAGGGGAGGTCCCATCCAGACTAAGTAACAGGCAGGGCTTTCAGTGGGATGAAAAAACTGGGGTGTCTCTCAAAGGGGCATGGCCAATGTATTTAAGTGCGTGGCTTAAAAACGCCTGAGAAAAATCTGTGTTTAGCATAGTGTGTCGCCCAACTTATATTTTGCTGTTTTTGTCATTGCATCCAGATATGATTCAACAAGTATCATGATACCCACAACAAGTCAGGACTATTGGCTTTGTCGATGTTTGTTAGTTGCATAAGATGAATAAGTAGAAACTATCGTTTGTATATAATATTGAAAAAGATTCCACTTAAAGCCTGGTGGCACCACAACAATGTTGCTGCTCCTGAGTTTCAAAAAGAGAAGGGAAATCCAGAGAGAAAATGACTGGGGTAGGCGAAATTTGCGTAGTCGCGCTACGCAAAGTTCCACGAAACAGCAAAAAAACTCAGCGAGCATACGGAATTCTGCGAACTCACGGAATTGCTGTGCCGCCAGAAGAATTGTTGTCTTCAATAGTGACCAGGTATGTCTGTAACTTTTCCACCTCGCCGAAAGACGCAGGGGTCTCTTGAGTGGGCTGTCCATCATAGTGGGTAAAAGACGGGTAGACGTTGCATACCGCTAGTGTGTGTGGGGGGCGGGGCTTCTGTGCAAGTTCACATGCCTCCTGTTTATAAAGGGTCAGAGACCGATCAGAGCAGCAGATAAGGAGAAAGAACCACTTGGTCACAGGAAATACGCGGGGTCTGCGCTTGAGAAACTCATGGATGCAAAGACCTCCATCAAGGATCACAGCTAATTTTTGACCGTAGATATGGGGAGAAGAAAGCACGCCTGCCCAGCCTCGACGGAGCTCACAAATTGTTTGGGCTTATTAATGCGTTACTGAATTTGAGCTTCAAATCGGGCACCTACTTTATCTGTAAGTGGCACAGTGCTTCCTGTTGAGGTTTAATTTTTGTGACAGGAGCGACGTGCCAGAATGAATCCTGCCCAGCATATTTATCCAAAGAAGATGCCACCGTTTTTTGCAGTACCTTTACTCAATAGTCACCAATGCCCACGAAAATCCAGTACGCTGCTGATCGAAGAATTTTCAGTAATTCCACGTTCAGCGCAAAACGCGGAATTACCAAAATGTTGCCAATTCTGCGAGCGTAACGGAATTTACCGCCCACCCTTAAAAATGACTCCTTTAAAGGATTTCCCTTCCCCTGCAATGCTCACCTGGCATAACGTCATGCTGTAACTTCTCCACTAGTGAGAAGTGTGAGCAGGCGCACACTAGTGAGACGTTAGCAGTGTGAGCAGCGCACATCGATGTGCCTACAGTTACTGCAGTCCAGAAAAAGCAGACTACTATGCCAGAGCACAAAACAGAGCTCGATAGAAACCCATTTCGAGACTCCCTTTAAAAAACGGTGCCCAGACCCGATGAGACCTGGCCCACCTAAATCCCTGGAAACAGGGCCTATTTGTAACTGCAACAATTTTAGGGATTAAGGCAAAACCTGCACCCCTACTAGAGTACCATCACTAAGTCAAAGTGGAAGGTGCTAGAACCAGGAACGTAATCCCTATAGGAACCTAACAGGGAAAGTAAAAAACTCTACTCCCTTGTCATAATACACCTAGAATTTGGACTGCATCCTTCAAAGTTCCATTCCTTGTTTCAGGAAAAGAGCAAATATATCATATTAACATTCTCAAGTAAAGATACTGATGTGGAGGTTATTTTCCCAAAGAGACCACAAAGAGGAGAGTCTTTCCTTCAATTTCAGTCCTTTATTCAATTTTCTTTTCAAAAAATTGCTGAAAGCCAGATAACCCTCTTTCATAGTCTCTATGGTGTCTTTCAATCTTCTATTGTTTTATCCCTTTCAAATACAGCTGATAAGTAGCCAGCTCTTTTTTTTTTAGAATTTCATAGTTTTTGATGTTACATCTGGTACATTAATCTCTTCAATTTCTTTTTCAAGGGCCAACATTTCTTCCCTGATCTTCTTACCCCTTCTCTCTGCATTTTGTATTAAAATGTCCATCATTTTATATGATGCAAAGTGTAAACCTTCCTCCCATTCTCCTAAGAGACCTGGTTCCAGATCTTTAAAATTAGGGAAGATCAGGATCCGTAACCCTCTAGGGATCTGTGTATTCTCTAAGTATTTTTTCAATGTAGCCCCTTCCCACCATTTAGCCAACTCCTGTTTGCGTAATTTTTCAAGACGCACAAATTTACTTTTCAGTCCATCTGTTTTTACTGGTGGTACTGGTGGACGGGTAGCACTCTTGTGTGAGTTGAAGAGGTCACCAAGAAGTTCCTCTCTATGATCCTTAAAGTTCATGATTCAAAATTATCAAAATTAAATTGGTTTCTAGAGTGTGCAAAACTGCCCAACTAATGTACCTGCAACAAATGTAGGGATTAAGGCAAAATCTGCACCACTATTAGAGTACCATCACTAAGTCAAAGTCGAAGGTGCTAGAACCAGGAACGTAATCCCTATACGAACCTAACAGGGAAAGTAAAAAACTCTACTCCCTTGACATAATGCACCTAGAATTTGGACTGCACCCTTCAAAGTTTCATTCCTTATTTCAGGTAAAGAGTAAATATATCATATTAACATTCTCAAGTAAAGATACTTATGTGGAGGTTATTTTCCCATAGAGACCACAAAGAGGAGAATCTTTCCTTCAATTTCAGCAATTTTAAAAAGAAAATTGAATAAAGGACTGAAATTGAAGTAAAAAACTCTCCTCTCTGTGGTCTCTTAGGGCCTATTTATCCCTCTCCTAGGTCAGGCCGACACAGGTAAGAATGGTGGGGTGGTTGGACGTGGTGGTGTGGTTGTCGTCAGATGATGGGATCGGTCAAATTAAATAAAAAATAAATTAAACCAGTTTCCTTGCGCTCTCCGCATTGCCGACTCGATGCAACAAATGTAAGGTAAGTGGTTTTATTTAATTTGACCTATCCTGACACCTATTGACTTGCCCCCACCCCACCCCGCCCCACTGCTTTTACCTGGGCCGCCCCGCCTGACCCCTCCTCTAATGTCCAGCAATTGAATAGGGTGGTCCTAATTTTTGAATCCAACCACTTATACATTATCAAACGATGATGCAAATGTCACAGGTAACTAATATCAAAGCTGTCTAGATTTGTTTCCACCTCATGAATCCTCAATCCACAACCACACACTCCCTGCCTCTTTATCTCAGTCTTGCAGGTTCTTTCTAATCCATGCTTCCTCCATGTTTTCAGTCCTTATCTCCCTACTTCTTTCCCCATTGTGGGATTTTCTTCACTTTGCTCTGGGTAAAAGTCTGAGGAGGAAGAATAAGGCCAGCCCCCATCAATGAGTGCTGGTGACCCTCTTTGCAACCGCTGGCTCAAATTAGGCACTGGCCGTCCGCTTACCCCTAAATAAATCTAGGGGCTGAGGGCGTTTCAAACCCTCCGTACTCAAGGGGTGCTGCTCGTTAATGTTTCGAAAAAGCTATTGATCACTGATAAAAGGAAATTTGTACTTAAAACTAAATGGATGAAAGTTTTGTAATGTAACATATAGTTCCTCTGGAGCTCTGTTCAATGTGGCTAATCCAATTGAATTCTTTGATTAAAACTGTTTTTCTTAACTTGCAGTCTTTGGGAAATGTTATTGCAGACAAAAATTGCCGCCCTCTTGCTTCAAGCAACCTTTTTAAACATTCAATCGCAATTTTAAAGCTGTGACTAATTTTACAGTCTTATGGCAAGGTTTTGTAATATACACTTAGGGGCACATTATTATGTCGGGCGGATAGCCCCTGCTAGGCTGGCCGTAGCCACCACCGGCCTGGCGGGGGCAATCCACCCGACATCATCTCCAGAATTCCCCCCACCATATTAGAATGGCGGGGGGACCGCGGCGGACAGAAAGACCGTCCGCCGCTTTTCCTTCCCGGTCGCCTTGTGGCCGGGCGGAAAATGTTTAATATGGTGGCGGTGTCTATGAGACACCGCCAGCCATATTAGGATGCCCTTCCTGACATGCTTTTCCATGGTGGCAATTCCGCCACGGAACAGCATGTGGAGACTCCCTGCGGGCCCCTGCGTTGCGGGCCCCCTGGGAGTCCGGGGGGTGCACATGGGGGGTACCTAGGGTACCCCCCGCATTTTCAAAGTGCAACATGGCAGGCACTGCGCGGTGCCTGTCATGTTGTGCTTTGAAATGCACAACGTGCATTTTTACCATTGCGGCAGGCGGCGCTTTCTGCACCGCCCACCGCAATGGTAAAAATACAGGATGCGCTCGCATGTGTGGTGGGCGCATCCTAATGCTCAAGGCGGGACCGCCGCTCCTATGGTGGGCGGTCCTGTTTTGCCCGCCCGACATCCTAATGGGGGCCTTAGTATTTGACAAATGAAAATGCAAATTAAAGCCATGGAGATATAAAAGGCGAAAACACTTTTTTGCAGCTTTACTGGATCAGAAAATGTTGTTGTGGTTTCCTATGTTCTTTTCATATAAAGAGCTAGACGAAGTTATATTAACTAAGCCACAATTCTAAATGTCATTCTTGTTGTGCCTTCTCAGAATTTTTCATATATGTATCTTTTATTCGTAACATGTTTGACTGGCAAGATTGAACATTAAATTAATTCTCTTTTGCACCTTTTAATTTCACGAATCTCTGAGCCTGATTTAGAAAAGGGCGGTGGCATGCGATCCTTCCAAAAATAGTGATACTGTCATTTCCACCTAAATGTACTTTCCGCCAGAGCATTCTCTGCCAGGGTAATTACCATCACCTTGCCAAAGCATGACAGTGGCACCTCTACGCTGAATAATTATTTAGTTAATATTGTACGTCTAGAGAAAATTACAATACCAAGCCTTTTCAGCGGAGGATACATTTTCACTCGTCTCTATTTAAGGTCAAATGTACTAAAGGTCTTTAATGGAATTGTAGTCGCCCTGCAAGTCCCTGATCAATAATGAGTAATCGAAAAATAAAAATAAACACTTTTTTTGCATGGCCAGGGTGATTTTCCTGCTTGTCAAAAAGCATAGACAAACTGCGAAAAGATCAAAATTTAGGGAATGAGTAAACAAAAAACATGACTGCTTGGACTGATGTAGAGCGTCACTTTCGAGCTCCCTTGTGAGCACTTGTCATTCCACTGGTAAATAATGCAGACCATCACTCTGATCATACCAAATTGTTCTTCTGTGTCATTGAACATGATGTCACCCAAACAGCAGACTGAGCTTGCTTTCCATGTGAATGGATTCATCTCGAGGTCCACTGCTATACACAAAGATCACACAATGGCCATAAACTAAACCTTTTCAAAACCATACTCGGTTTAGAAAGACCTTATATATATATCTGATGCTTACAAATCAGTAGAAAATGCAATTCGTTCTATAGCATTACCACTTTCTTCAGTGCTTCTGAAAAGCAATGAATATAAATCTCAGAAGATATCCACTGTTTAGTTTTGGACAAAGTACATTTATGTACAAAAACTGACAGGAACATATTTAGACACAATCAGGGCTTGCACAGCATAGTTTTTGACGAGTTTCATTAAATAAATTCCATAAATATGAACTGATTACAGTATTGGATGTAGAACCATCAAGATATCAGAGCAGTATAAGAAATAATTCTGCCACTCTGGTGGAGGAAAGCATTGTAAGATTGCTGCTGCGTGCACTGCATCTCCAAATGCGATGCAGTGCGCGCAACGAAATCCGTTTTATTAATTTATATGTTTACTTACCTGTAAACCTCCGTAATCCATAGATTACTACCCCCCACCCTGCCTCTCCCCCTCCCCAGGTCACCGCCCGGCAGGTACTCCCACTACCGGCCGAGGCTGCTCAAAAATGATGAAGTAAAAACCTCTAACTGTAATGTGAACAATGAGAAAAAAGGACACAGACTAGTGTATCACATCCCAAGCCCCACCCCACAAAGCAACACCGCTGCACATCCCACCTGGGCCTGGTAGTTCTCCCTGGAATCTCACGACTACAGTCACATACAACAGAATGTATGAAATGTATTTGCACTGGATACACACTTCTTCGTCTCTGCTACAGGTTGTCTTCATAGTGAAGTTGGTGGAGTTGTCATATTGAGGCATGTCGGCAGGGCTCCATGTTTCCAGTCCTCGCCTTTTACAAATCATTTTTCAAGTGATTGGCGGTCCCATATACTAAGCCAAACTGCAAACTAAAGTAGGCACACCAACAAATTAATAGGGTGACCTGAGCAAGAGCCTAACTAATAGTTAGGCTTGGCTCTAAGAGTCTATGCATGAACCAAGCACTGAAAATATTTGACATATCTGTAGTACATCAAACATAATGTAAATATATGATATAGTATCTTCAAAATAAAAAAAAGCCTATTTCTTTAACATGCAGAAGCATTTCACCTTATTTCTTCAGATTATTTCACTGCATAGACAGACACTAAAATAATGTTATAGTTTTTAATAATGACCTTAGAAAATGGCTAGCCCTGAACAACAATGCCATTAGTGAACTAAAGGCGAGTAAGTAGTCATGTAAACCCTAAGCGTGGCCTAGATTTCAACTGTAGATGGAACAACATTATATTAAAATAAATCAAACATATAAGGCACTTGTAAATCTCACATCACAAACTCAAATATTTCTTAGTGTTCTCTTAGGTGATAATGAAGTTAAAGGAGACTCTAAAATAAAATGTCTAGGATCACAACATTTGGTATTGATTCCAGGTTATCTGGCTTCAGATTTTAAAATGCAGGGGTCATATTACAGATAGGACACACTTTTTTGGTTTACATCACAAAGCACTTTTAAATAGGTGGTTTGTCCACCAACAGGGAATGTGCACCCTATTATGAACAATAGGCTGCCATCAGGGCAGCCGCACACTTGTGCTGCCCTGGGGGCAGCGCATTCAAGTGAAATCGGAGCGGCTGTTTCAAACCCACTCTGTGTTTCACTGTGCAGGAAGCAACCTGCCTGTACTTTTAAGAGGGATTAGAGAACTAATTGCAGGAGGGTACAGTGAGTGACTTCCCCACAAGCAAGGGGATGTCCCCCTTGCCCCTCAAACAAGCAATCAGTAGACCTACAGAGTGCTACTTGTCCATGTGAGGGTATCCAGGGTCTGGCAGAGCCCAGTTGATTAGCTGAATAGCTAGCTATTTAGGGACTTTATGAACTCTGGAAGCAATGGAGAGGTCTGCTGTGGGATGCAAGGGGTGATGATTAGAGAAAGGGACACAGAACGGAGGAGTCTGGTGGGATGATAGAAGTTCAGGCGGTGGTTCACGTAGTCAGGTCTGCAGTTGTGTAGGGCATTTTATTCATGGGTTAGGAGCTTGAACTGACATTTTATCTGTACAAGGAGCCAGTGGAATTTGCTGAGGTAGGCAATGACGTGGTTTCATCCTCCAGGAGGAGTCTGGCTGTGGCACTCTGTATGGTCTCTAATTCTCAGAGGAGGTGAGCTGCAATCCTTGCATAGAAAGTGTGTTCCTGTAGCCAAGTCAGCTAGAGATGAGCGCCTCGGTGATGGTGCGCCCTGAGGACTGTCATCAGAGGGCTCACTGAGAGAGCACCACCTTTTTGTGGTGCACTTTCATTTTGAATCCCGACAGCTTCTTTGCCTTTTAACTGGGTTCTTACTATGGCTCAGGCACAGAGGAAAAGAGGTGCATTGATTTGCATGGGGGCACACCGCCATGCACAAGAGGGAACACCCACTTGTGACAGTACTTGTGCTACATGTCTGCCAGTGCTATCTGTATTAGAGAAGGGACAGCACACACGTCTGCAGCCCTTTCTGTAATACCAAAGTGCCCCAGGAGCAAACATAGTGGGCCACACGGGGACACTTTCTATAGTAGGGCCCCTGACGTATAGCACTGTCTCTCTCTTCTGTTTTACATCAAACATCACAGTTTTGTCTTTTCAGCTTGGCACACAACGGGAAAAACTGGCACATATGTAGCACACACGGATCACCACCCACAGACAAAACTGCAAAGCCAAGAAGGCATTTATTTGGGGAGTGTCACACCCCTCCTAAAGCTACGCCCCTGAATGGGAGCAATCTCAGTAGAAAATCTTCATGATTCCATATCCATCATGGCACCATCTACAACGTGATGGAATGATGAAACAGGAAACGTACCTCAAATTAGGAGTTTTTTACAAAACATTTTCCAATTTTAAGCACAGGCAGTTTGACTGTGAAAAATGGCAACTGGACATATACTTTCTAAATCTAGATTCACCAAGTCTAGAATTACAGAATTTCACTTTTCCCCAGCCATGCTAAGGGTTGACCAAGTGTGGTTCCGGGGGGCCCTTTGTGGGGGAGGGGCAGAGATTCTGTGTGTATCCAGTCTGTTTTACATTACTGAATATTAGCAAACATTTCAAATACCTTTTTTCAGACTTGCATGAGTACTCAAATCTATGAATAAATGATCAATCAGCCATAGGTACTGAAGTAAGTGTGGGTAAACTTAATGGGAAGTCTTCATCTACAATTTCAATTTTAATGTGAATGCCTGAAGATTGTTTTCAATACCGACAGTCAGCACGCCTAAAGTTAGGTCAACACTGCATACAAAAGATAACATTGAAAAAACATATACAGTTCGCTCAGAAAAACATATATAGTTTTTCTTTGTGTATGCATGTGAGTTTTGTAAATTGGTTAAAAGTCACAGCCCTCCTCCAGCTGTAAATACGTAATTACGCCTGCAGAAATTTAAGAATGTGAACAGACATTTTAACGTAGGTGACAAATAAGTCATTCTTCGCTATGACTAGAGGATTATTTTGTCATGCTTTGAGGACACATCCGAACTGAATATTCCTGTGTATTTATTACAGATGCAGATGTTACATCCTTACACGGTAACACCAGGGTACTTTTGTGAAAATACACCTGATTGAGTAATATCTGTAGATGAAGGTTGATGTCTACCTTCAGAATTTAGGACCCCGTTAGCTCTTGGTACAGGTAATTCAGTCACATCAGTTCATTTAGGTATTAAACAAAGAACCACATTTTTAAGAACTAAGCATAATTGACCCCATTCATGTATATGTTTCTCTAAAGTTGTAAACTTGTGCTCTTTTTTAAGGTTCGGCTGGAAATAGATTTTGTTTTGTGATACACAGCGAATTTGGTATAAAAGATGTGGATGTGCTGAAAAGTTCATAGCAGGTTCCAAATATGATCAACCATTTAAAGGACGTTTGGTTAAAGACCAATGTTCTCATTTTGATTGGCCGATCAAGACTGTGCCTGACAGGGAGGAATGTTCCAGTGTCTGCAAATTTAAAGTGACAAGAGATGTTTGTTTACCCCTTTTTCCTCTGTAATTGTTTCATATTGTGATCTGTCAGTTCTGGAGGCCAGCAGGTTGTCAGCCTTATTATTCCTGCAGGAAGCGAAAAAGAAACGCCAATTGGCTTTACATTTATTAAACTATTTCTAAAACCTCTTTGCAGTGCATTAAAAATCATACATTTCACGTGACAGAGATCTTGTACTAGTGAAAAAATAATAAATCAGTGGGAATAAAATTCATGCTACAGAGTTTTGCACAGCCTGTATTGTAGTAAGGCTTATATGTCCATTGTCGACAATGGCTAAATTAGCATGAGCTTCGCTGCCATGAACCTGCTTTTGCGCACGACACTGCAAGCATCTATTTCGCAATACTTATTTGTGCCCCTTTAACACATGTGAACTGTCTGTATTGCAGGTTCTTTGCTGTGCTCTGAGTTTTAGTCTGCACACCATGTTCAAGGTTAAACAACAATGCCCCTTGTTATTCTGTTCTGATCTGCCCCTCACACCTAGAATTAACAGGCTGCACACAGCTGCACCTCTGGAAATCGTGTACTTTAATATTGCAAACACAAGCTGTTTTTACACACATGGAGAGACACCTTTCCAGAGAGAAGACCCATGTTTGTCCTGCGATGTCAACATTGCATCTTGGCCTTGAGGTATGGGGGTCTGCTGACAAAGCCCAGAGGACTTCTGTTTTATAATAAACTATCTCTTGTCATGGGGAGGGTGGTTAGGTCATTCTGTCCTTTCACATTGTTTTCCATAACATGACATCCCTGTTTGTATTCTATGGAATTGTAACAATGTTGACTATATTGTGTTTATGCATTTTGCTGGTAGTATTGGCTTGTGTACTGCACCATAGATCATGTTAGTTGAAATAAACATTTTAAACTATACTACGTCTCTAATCACCCGCATTGTGGACAAGTATGGGTTGCTAAGCAAAAGAGTGCTTGGCTCCCGAGATTCCCAAGATAGAGTTATGTGTTCTGGGTTGTCTAATCATTGGTAGCTTCGCTGTAGACGGAGAACAAATGAGACACTATAGCTAGACGGCAAGGTATTTTGGGTAGGGATGTGGTAGGTTGGTAAACTACCTATTCACCGAGGTCCGGTTTTCCTGTGCATAGTTCTGTGTATGTGCAGAATCCCAGCAACAGTAAATTACAAGCACCTGTGATGTAATTCAGCTCTTTGAGTCAATAATGTTTAAGGCCTAATTATGACTCAGACATGGATATATAACAGAAATGTCTAAGCTTTAGTACTATTAACAGCAGCCTTTTCCATCCTATTGCCATCTATGCCTGGAAATGTAGGTAATAACGAGTGGAAAAATAGGGGCTTATTACAATGTTGGTGGGTCGGACATTCACGGCTCGTCGGTGTCTGATCCACCAACATCTGCCCCTGCGGTCCAGAGGGACCATCCATGGCGCTTCCAACGGGTGCGTCGGAGGGTCAGTAATCCCTGCAATAAGGGTGGTGCCTGCTCAGGTACCGCTGTAGGGATTACAATGCCCCTTTCACCTGCTCTGTCATGGCAGTTCACCAACCAGCAGGGCCCCCTTCTCCCCTGGCCCTCTGCTATGGGTAATGGTGCCTGCCAAATGGTGCAGGGCCATTTTTAAAGTATTCCATTTCTATTGGGGTGTGTGCTGCAGCCTACAGCACATGCTGCAATAGAAAATATACACATTGCAACTGCCATGAAGGCGGTCTCATGTAATCAGGGCAGCAGGACTGCCGACTTCTAGTTGGACGGTCCTGATTCCGCTACGGTGCCGGTCGGACGAAAATCCGACCCGCATTGTAATGATGCCCAAAGATTCTGCCAGTAATTAAGATTTCTCCAGCAGGAAATCGTTGAAAGAGAGACACATATTACTGGGATAGCTTGTTGCATTACCATTACAACTTCAGATAATACTGGAGATATTTTCGGAATGGTTTGGAGTGGAAGAAATGTTAGGTAACCAGCAAGGTTACTGTGACCTTGATAGGCGGGACCTCAGCTGGGTAACAGCGGCACATATTAGTAACACCTTCAAGCAATAAGCCTACCGCAGGTAGGAATATGTAAACAAGAATTAACAAAGTCAAGAGGTATAGGGTTCTCATTAGTATTATGGTCCGATATATAAGAAATGTCAAAATTGCATTTGTATATAGGTTCACCTTTGCAATTAGAATTCGTTTTTTTTCAACAAAGGAAATATTTTCACTGCTGTATCCCCACCAACTTTGCAGCTGCTTCACATAGCCAACGTGTGCAGGCATTTACACCTTCCCCAGACTGAAGTAAATCATCGACCGTAGCCAGGAAGAGAATGTGCTTTCCAATAGTTGGAGAAAACCCGAAAACTCAGACTTCACCCCCCTGCTACTTACAACACATATACAGCAGATTTGTTCACATTTAATATTACAATGTGGGGGTTTCACAAGTGCAAAGTACATTTTTGTGAGTTTTTGTGAGTTCAAAAAACCAGTCTTATGCCTCGATTACGAGTACAGTTGTTAAAATTCCACATAGAGTAAATTTCGATTCCACAGAGCTCAATACCTAAAATGCACTAATTAACTCTGTTTAGGAGTTTTTACCTTATATAGCAAAGTGTTACAAGTTAATATCAAATGGGTGTTATTTAGTGCATGTGGTAAATACCACACCCTATAAATAGCACATGAGCAAAACATCTGTAACTGCCCATTTTCATGCATTGGAAGTTCCTGGATTCATGAAGGTAACCCCTAAGGAACAGGACAACCAAAAAATACACCAATAACTCCTTCCTGTGTGGGAGTGTGCAGGCCTACATTTTGTGTGGCCACAGCACTGTGATAGAAGATTAACCAAATCCACAGTCATCCTCTGATATCAATCAGACTTCAAAAACATGGCAGACTCTTCCATCATGTACCCAGGCAGGGATATGAAGTACAACTTTATGGATCCTGAGCTGGAGGTCCTGGCAAAGGAGGTGGTAAGACACCAGGAGCATCTAATGTGCCATCAGATGGCATCAAATATGAACAAAAACAAAATAGTCCTTTGGAAGGAGATAATGGACGAAATCAATACTGAATAAACTTATCCACATGATGTTGAGAACTTCAGAAACAGGTTTTAAACCTTGAAATTCTATATACTTAAGTGAGTTGCCAAGCACAAGCACTAAAGCATGACAGTTGATGGTATTTCTCCACCTCAGATCTACCTCAAGCTGTAGGACAAAATATATGACTATCCTCAACATGCCTTGAGTAAAACACATAAAAGAAGGTCTCGAGGTCAAAGGTATCCAAAATAAAACACATGAGAGTCATAATGAAAGTACATGTGGTTTTTAAAATGTTGACTTGGCTGAGAATCATCATTTTGAAGAGTGACTGATATAATTTGTTGCATATATTAACATTGATCGATGTATGTGATGTCATAGGGCTAACAGCTATCTAATGGCACGGAAATTGGATTGCAACAATCATTAGGCCTTGTGATTTTGATGATGTAGGATTGATTTGTTAGCTCAGTACCTTAACCCTTTGCATGCGTTGGACAGCTTGGAGCCAGCCGAAGCTACAGTGTCATGTGCGTCGGACTGCTCTCGGCTGTCTCTGCACATGGCAAAGGAAATCCCTCTGGTGCGGGCACCAGAATGATTCCCTTTCAATCAAAATAGCCTCGGGCTCTTGGGAAGAGCTTCCCCAGCTCCGAAAGGTTGTTCTGATTCTTTCACTGAAATGACAATCAGTGCACATGTCGCGCTGACTTCATTTCAGGGAAACCGGAACTGAAATGAGCCGATTGGCAGTTGTAGTTTCACAAGTAGGGATCCACCTACTCAGCAGTAGGGAGGGACAAGGGCCTTTGCTCCCCCCAGTTTTTTAGGCCATATCCAGTCTTTTTGACCCACTCCTGGGTGGCTGGTGGGGCCAATGCCCCCGATCTGCCCCGGGAGGGGGGGGGGGCAGAACGCACACTAGCCACCAGTTTTTGTAATGTAAATGTAGGGGTGTTGGTTGCCCAAAATAGGCTTGTCCATGCACCCACCCTCCCCAAACAACAAACTGCAAGTCTTTCTGTCCCCCCGGTGGGGCACTCCTGGGGGGGCAGATGGAGATATTCCCCCTATCTGCCCCCCAGTAGGGGCAGAAAGCCCACTAGACACCAGGGATTTTTTTATATATAAAATGGTGATAGGGGCAGACCCTACCCAAATCTTATTGCAAACAGTCTTTCTGCCCCCCCACGAAAGTCAGATGGGGCAATATCCCCTGATCTGCTCACATGGGGGCAGAAAGTACACTAGGCACCAGGGATTTATTTAATGTATGTATATAGGGATGGGAGCTGCCCACAATGGGCATGCCAATGCCCCCACTCCCCAACTTCCTAAAATTCCACATTCTTTGTAAATTGTAAATTGATACTTGTATAGCGCACTACCCACCCGCAAGGGTCTCAAGGCGCTTGTACGAATACCGCTGTGGAACCCATCCTGGCTTTCCCTGTGAGGCGTCCACTCCTGGGCACCCCCAAGGTGGAGGCCAGGCATCCTTAGCGTTGTGGGGGCCGTTGTGGAGATTAAGCAAGCTATCGCCCAGAGTTGCAGAGTGGGACTCCATGATTGGAATAGGCACGGAGGCGAGAATTATCAGGTCCGTGGAATTTTGAGCACAAGATCCGCCGATCCGGGGAATTGAACCCTGGTCCCGGGCTAGACCTCTGCATCAGGGTCTGCTGCTCTAATCATTGAGCCACACTTCTCCGGGGCTATTGCCCCCAGGAGGCCGATGGGGGCAATAGCCCCCAATCTGCCCCCCCCCCCCTGGGAGGGGCAGAAAGCTCAATAGGTACCAAGGTTTTATTTATTTAATGTATATAGGGGTGGGAGCTGCCCAAAATGGGCATGTCACTACCCCTACCTACCAAACTTCCACCGTCATTCTCCCCCCAGGAGGCAGATGGAGGCAATAGCCCTCAATCTGGCCCCCGGGGTCAGAAAGCATACTAGGCACCAGGGACCTATTTATTTTATGGATATAGGGATGGGTTGCCCGAAATGTGGATGCCAATGCCCCCATTACCCCTAAAAATTGCATTAGTCTTTCTGCCCCCAGGTGGCATGTGGGGGCAATTGCCCTTTATCTGCTCCCCAGGGCAGAAAGCCCACTAGGCACCCGGGATACATTTTTTTAATTATAAGTGTGAGTGGGGGCTGCCCAGAATGGGCATGCCAATGCTCCCACCCCCCAAAGAAATTCCCACTGTCTTTCTGCATCCCCCAAGAGGCAGCTGGGGGCAATACCCCCTGATCTGCTCCCCCAGGGTTGAGCTCCGGGACACCTCTACTATGGAGGTAGCTGTTGCGCTTTATATACTTCAGTATTATTTTTATTATTAAAAAAGCCCACTAGGCACCAGGGATTATATTGATTTTTTTAAACGTAGGGTGGGGAGCTGCCTTAGAATTGCATGCTAATGCCCCCAACCCCAAAACTGTCTTTCTACCCCTCTGGGAGGCAGATTGGGGCAATAGCCTCTAATCTGCTTTATGGACATGTCAGGGAGAAGCCCCATAGGCAAGGGACGCTCCCCATTTTTTAGGCACACATTTTGTCTGTTTCAGTGATATTTTTAGTCTCTTGGGTGTAGAAAACAGGAAGAAACCAGGGACAGTTTGTGTGTGTGTGAACTGGAGTTTGGCTGCCGG
The DNA here is from genome assembly GCF_964263255.1 of Lissotriton vulgaris. Classification (NCBI taxonomy): domain Eukaryota; kingdom Metazoa; phylum Chordata; class Amphibia; order Caudata; family Salamandridae; genus Lissotriton; species Lissotriton vulgaris. The sequence continues at coordinate 1,000,722,028 of NC_141689.1, forward strand.
TCTGCATGTAGTGACCTTTGGCTGGCATTTTGTTTGGCCTGTGTGTGGACTTGCACTTGCACTTGGCTAATAGTGTGTGTGGACTAGCCACCAGGGATTTTTTTATGTTAATGTATGGGTGGGGGCTGCCAAAAAGGGGCTTGCCTATCCCTCCACCCTCCCCAAACTACAAACTGGACAGTCTTTCTGGGGGACATATGGGGATATTACCTGTCATCTGCCCCCCCAATGTGGGGCAGAAAGCCCACTAGAGTGACAGTCCGCTAGACACCTAGGATTTTTTTTAAATAAAAGAGTGGTAGGGGCAGTCCCACCCAAATCGTATTGCAAACAGTCTTTCTGCCCCCCTGGGAGACAGATGGGCCAAAAGCCCCTGACCTGCCCACCTGGGGGCATAAAGCACACTAGGCACCAGGGAATCATTTATTTTATATATATATATATATATATAGGGGTTAGGGCTGGCCAAAATGGGCATGCCAATGCCCCCACTCCCCAACTTCTTTAAATTCCACAGTCTTGCCCCCACAGGAGGCAGATGGGGGCAATAGACCCCAATCTGCCCACCTGGGGGGCTAGAAAGCACAATAGGCACTGAGGATTTATTTATTTAATGTATATAGGGGTGGGGGCTGCCCAAAATGGACATGCCAATGCCCGTACCCCCAAAAATTCCATAGTCTTTCTGCCCCCAGGAGGCAGATGGAGGCCATAGCCCCAATCTGGCCCGCCAGGGTCAGAAATCATACTAGGCACCAGGGACTTATTTATTTTATGAATATAGGATGCGGGTGCCCAAAATGGGGATGATAATGCCCTTGACTGGTGGCGTGCGTGGAGTGGCACTTGGTTGGCGGTACACGTGGACTGTTGCTTGTCTAATGGGGTGCATGGAAGGTGCTTGGCTGGTGGTCTGCAGGGATGGCGCTTGGCTGGTGGCGTGCGTGAATGGAGCTTGGCTGGTAGTGTTCTTGGATAGTGCTTGGCTGACTGTGTGCATGGATGGCACTTGGCTAGTGGTATGCGTGGATGGCACTTGACTAGTGGTGTGCATAGATGGTGGTGTTCTCTTGGCTGGCGGTGTGGCTTGCATGTATCCCCCATTATTTTCTTACTCAGAATTCCCTGCAAACCTCAAATTTACTTAAAAGATCATATTTTCCTCTCATTTCTGTGTGGGAAAGTTATACGATCACTATGCAGGCACACATTTCCTACCACTCAGCGTTCCTCTTGGTCTCCTGGGAAAAATGATACCTCGCTTGTGTGGGTGTCCAAAGTAGCATCAGCCTAAAAACGTATAAACAAATTGCCCTTTTGGGCCCCCCTCATCTTTGCACATTTTTGGCCCTTTCATGTCACAGGCACTTGGCCCTTTCACACAAGTAAGGTATCATTTTTATCGAGAGATTGAGGGGAACGCTGAGTGGTAGGAAATTTTTGCCATGCAGTGATCCCACAACTTTCGCACACAGATATTAAGAAAGATGTGACATTTTAGCTAAATTTGAGGTTTTTAGTGGATTCTGTGAAGGAAAATGTTGGGGGATCAATGGAAGCCACACCTACCTGGACTTTCACAGGTGTCTAGTTTCCAGAAATGTCTGGGTTTTTTAGGTACCCCAAGATGTCTGCAAGCCTTGGACCAAAAACACAGGCGCCCACCTATCTATCACAAAATGATCTGGTTTTTAAAGGGGGTCAGCAGTGTTATTGATCCCGGGCTCAGTGGCCATCTAGGGAAACCTGCCAAACTCAGACATTTTTTTAAACTAGACACCCCGAGGGTCCAGGGAGGTGTTGCTTGCATTGATCCACCAACATTTGCCTACCCAGAATACCCTGCAAACCTCAAATTTAGCTCAAAAAATAAAAACAAAGATAGGCATCCCCAGTCACTCACCGCCGTGCTGCAACTCTTCTGAGTTGCAGTAGCCATTATGCTCCTCCGGAGGGGAATCCACCAGTCCTCTCTCCACTCCTCAGGTGACTCCTCTTTGTCTTTGGGATATCTTTCCAGATCTTCGCATCCGTTCATCGGCGTCTCTCCAAGGCTTTGCTCCTTCTCGTTCTCCCGCATTTCCTGGCCCCGCCACTTCATCTCGGACTCCTGGTCTTCCTGCTCCGGGGTGAGGGTCTTTTCTCCTCCTTGCAGGCTCTTGGATTGGTTTTTCCTGGGGTGGACTCCTCCTCTTTTCCGTAGGGGAGAGGTCAGAAGGAGTGGTTTAACTCTTTCCTTCTCTTCCTTTCTCCAGGTTCGGGACGTTTCCTGGATCCACAGTGACTTCCCGTGCAATAACGGATCCAGCTCGGTAAGTAGCGGGCTGCAAGGGACTCAGTGTCAGGCACTCTCCCACATTTCCCTAGATGACCGCCCAGCCCAGGACCAAAAACGCAGGTGATCCCCTAGCAAAACCACATAGTTTTGTAATGGATAAATCTTACGTCTTCACAATACGTTTTGGGCCCTTCCCTGCTGCGGGAACTTGGCCCACCCAAGTGAGGTACCATTTTTATTGGGAGAACTGGGGGAATGCTGGGTGGAAGGAAATTTGTGTCAGCCCAGTTATCCCACATATTTCTCACACAGAAATATGAGAAAAGTTTGGTATTTTTTGCTAGATTTGAGGTTTGCAGGGGATTGTGGGTAGGAAACTGTTGGGAGATCCATACAAGTTACACCTCACTGGACTCCCCTGCATTTCTAGTTTTCAGAAATGTCTGGGTTGGTAGGTTTCACTAGATGGCTGCCGAACCTGGGACTAAAAAAAGCAGGTAACTTCCTCGCAAAACCAGATAGTTTGTGATCAATCATTTTGAAGTCTCACAGTATGTTGTGGGCCATTTTCTGTCACGGGCACACACAAGTGAGTTACCATTTTATCGGGAGACATGAGGTTATGCTGTATAGTAGAACATTTGTGGTGGAACAGTTATCCCACTACTTTCCCAAATCAAAAAGTGAGAAAAAGGTGAACTTTTTAGCTAAATTTGAGGTTTGCATGGGATTCTGGGTAGGAAAATGTTGGGAAATCCACACAAGCCACACCTCCCTGGACTTCCTTGGGTCTCTAGTTTCCAGAAATATCTGGGTTTGGTATGTTTCCCTAGATGCCCGCCAAGCCCAGGACCAAAAAAAAGGGGTCCCCATTGGAAAACCAAGACTTTTTGTGATCAATAATTTTGAATTCTCCACAGTACGTTTTGGGGTGTATTCTGTCACAGGCACTAGGCTCACCCACACAAGTCAGTTACCATCTTTATCGGGAGACTTGGAGAAATGGTGGGTAAGTGGAAGTTTATGGCTCCCTACAGATTCCAGAACTTTCCATCACAGTAAACTGAGGAAAGTGTGTTCTTTATTTACAAAGTTTGAGGTTTGCAATGGATTCTGAGTAATATAACTCGGTGAGAGCTACACAGGTCACCTCATCCTGGATTCCGCAGGGTGTCTAGTTCTCATAAATGTACAGGTTTGCTAGGTTTCCTTATGTGCAGGCTGAGCAGGGGTTCAAAACCCAAAGGTAGACACATTGCGCAAAAAGGTCAGTCTTCACTGAAAAAAATGTGCTTTTTGGGCCCTTTCTTGTCAAGGGCACTAGGCCTACTGTCACAAGTGAGGTACCATTTTTGTTGGGAGACTTGGGGGAATGTTGGGTACGTTGAAGTTTTTGGCTCCCTGCAAATTCCAGAACTTTCCATCACAGAAATTTGTGGAAAATGTGGTTGTTTTTTTAGGAACGTTTGAGGTTTTCAAGGGATTCTGGGTAACAGAACCTCATGAGAGCCACACAAGTCACCCAATCCTGGATTCCCTTGGGTGTCTAATTTTTCGAAATTGTAGGTGTCAGCTGGGCTAGGTTCCAAAATCCACAGCGAGGCACATTGCGAAAAAAGGGTCAGTTTTCACTTGAAACATGTGATGTGCCCATGTTGCGTTCTGGGCCATTTCCTGTCGCAGGCACTAGGCCTACTCACACAAGTGAGGTACCATTTCAATTAGGAGACAAGGGGGAACATAGAACAGTAGAACAAGTGTTATGGAAAGGGGCGACCACTCAGTCCCCCCGAACGTATGGTAGGGGGCCCGGATCCCCCCGGGAAACCATTTTGGGCGGGAGGCGTGTCTCGGCTGCTATGCCCGAAGCGGCGTAGCCGGGGCGCGCCTTTTTCCCGCCCAAGAGGGGTTGTCCTAGACACCTACACCGTTGGCCACGCCCTGTAGGCAGACCGGAGGAGGGTACACGCCCTCCCGAAGAAGAATAAAAGGAGCAACAATCCAGAGAAGCATCCTCTTGTTCCTGTGCTTGGAAGCTGCACCCCTCGTTGCACGTGAGCCCTCGACGGAACAAGGAGCCAATTTTGAGAACTTGTAATTTGTGTCTTTCTCTTTCAGCGACTCCGTACCTTTGGATCCAGGACCTCGTAGAGCATCAAGGATCGAATACCTAACAACGATGCCTGGCAGGAAGGTTGGAAAGAACGCTGGGACTGAGCAGATGCTTCGCATGTTGATGAAGGATATGGCGAGCATGAAAAAACAGGAAGCGGCAATGAACAATGGACCGAAGAAAGTCATAGGACCAGCATTGCCGGGAGTAGTCCCCGCTGGGAGAGATAAAAGGGCCAGGAATAAGGCGGCAGGGGGAGAGGCTCCAGTTCGCGAGTCACCCCCGACAAGCCCGGTCAGTCCAGTGGAGGCCCCGGTTCCGATCCCGGACGCAGGCCAACCGATTCCGGTAGTGGTTTCGCCCACTAACAAGGAGGATATGCCTCCGGAGCTGGCCGCCCAGTTGGCTGCATGGCTCGGCAAAGATACTGAGGGTACTACGACACCAGGAGACACGGCCGAAGAGGCCAGATTACTAATGAAGCAGTTGCGGCAATCGAGAGATGCTGCGAAGGCGACTCTCCCTCTTGTTTCCCCTCAGGTTCCCTCTGAACGACCGGCGTCTGGCGTTGGAGCAGCAGCAGGAACAGCTACCGATTCGGGTAAGCAGCCATTACCAATGGCAAGGGAGGGATCGTTACCCTCAAGAGGGGAAAGGGTGGTTCAACATATCCCGCTGGCCACGAAGGAATTGATTTGGGCTGATAAATATGTGAATATGTTCTCTCTCTTGACTGACCACCACAAGGTGGAGCATGTTAAAAGTCAGAAGGATCTGTTGCACCCAAGTGTATGGCGTGCAAAAATGGCGGGATCCAGGGTGGACGAGACGATCTCCAATTGGGCCAGGGCATTTGCAATGTTTACTGCGATCATGGGGGAGCGTAGGCCCGAAGTGTTGACCGAATTGGCTTGCTATCAGACACGTATAATGGATTTCTATGAAACATATGAAGTGGCGCCTTTTCGAGCAGGCGCCACTGGTGACCATCAACCAAGAGGTGGTGGGAACGGGGGTAGAAAAGGGGTCTGTTGGAGCTTTAACAGGGGCAAGTGCACGAGGCCACAAGGGACGTGTAAGTTCAAGCATGAGTGTGCGGGGTGCCGAAACTCTTCACACCCTGAGAGTTCGTGCAGAGCCAAGAATGGTGATACAGGGGGTAGAGGAGGGGCAAAACAGGTCTAATATCGACCAAGGGGCACCACTACCTACTCCCGTTGACATCATGGCAATGATCCCCTGGCTGAATGAATACCCTGATCATGTCTCCGCTGGGGTGTTGCGAGACGGCTTCTCGTATGGTTTCCACATCCCGGCGGGGGATTTTCGGGGGGAATCACTGTGTAAGAACCAACTGTCGGTGCAGCAGCATACGGCGGTGGTAGAGAATAAGATTGCAAAAGAAGTTGCCCGTGGCCGGGTTGCCGGCCCATATAGGCACCCGCCAGTTGATAATTTTGTTTGTTCACCACTGGGTGTAGTCCCTAAGAAGGATCCAGGTGAGTTTAGGTTAATTCACAACTTGTCGGCCCCTAGGGGTCTTTCAGTAAACGATGCAATTGATCCTGGACTATGTTCGGTGCGGTACGCATCATTCGATGATGCCGTCGCCATGTTGAATCGCCTGGGGCCCGGGGCGCTGATGGCTAAATCGGATATTGAGTCAGCGTTCCGGTTGCTCCCGGTACACCCACAGGATCAGCGTCTGTTAGGTTTTGTTTTTCAGGCACGCTATTACATGGATAGATGTATGCCAATGGGTTGCTCCATATCTTGTACCTATTTTGAGCGATTCAGTTGTTTTTTGCAATGGGCATTCACTAGGGCCACGGGCCATGCCCGGGTGATGCACTACCTAGATGATTTTTTGTTCTTGGGGCCGGCCGGTGTCACGGAATGTGCACAGGCTTTACGGGAATTTTGCACTCTTATGGAGCAGTTCGGTGTGCCATTGGCACCAGGGAAGACGGTGGGGCCATCGACTTCACTCGAGTTTCTTGGAATTGAACTCGATTCTGTGAAGGGATGCTTCCGTTTGCCCAAGGAAAAAGTAGCGAAGTTCAGGGCCTCCCTAGAACTGTGTATTAGCGGAGAGAAAGTAACCCTCCATCAGTTACAGAAAACGGTGGGACAACTTAACTTTGCCCTTAGAGTGATCCCAATGGCTCGTCCTTTTTCCCGCTCTATCGCACAAGCCATGGTCGGTCTCAAGGAAGGGCACCACCGCACGAGCCTGTCTGCAGAGGTTCACCAGGACATGCGCATATGGTTGGCATTTCTGGCGGACTTTAACGGTCGAATTGTGTGGAGCAAGCCACTGGCTTCCTCAGAGGAGCTGGGTTTATGGACCGACTCGGCGGGGAGTGTGGGGTTCGGCGCCATCTTCGGTGACCGATGGTCGGCACAAACATGGCCGACATGGTGGCACACCAGTGGGCTCACAGGTAACATTGGGTTTCTTGAGCTGTTCCCCATATTTGTGGCCCTGCAGACATGGCCTGATGGGTTTCGTGATCGCACAGTGGTGTTTTGGTCCGACAACATGACCGTGGTCGATTGTATAAATAATCAGGCAGCACGCTGCAAGTGGATATTGAGATTATTGAAGGAAATTGTACTACTGTGTATGAGACTGAACGTTCAGTTTAGGGCAAAACACGTGCCGGGTGTACTGAACCAGGCGGCTGTTGCACTCTCTCGTTCCCACATGCAGGCCTTCAGGGGGTATCTACCTTCTGCGGACTTGGTGGCGGCACCATTTCCCGAAGCTCTCTGATTACTCGGTGCCCCGGATTACAGGACCTCGTGGGAGCAAGTCTAGCCCCCAGGACAAGGAAGGCATACGAAGGAGCGTTTCGTTCCTATTGGGAATTTTTGGGTCCAGCAGGAGGGGATCATTGGGGGCAGGAGGAGTATGTCCTAAAGTTTTTAGTGTCACTCCACAAGGCAGGCCGATCAGCGGCAACGGCCAATAGGCACCGGGCCGCCATTGCATTCATGGCGCAGGCGCATGGCATCAAGGATCCCACATCGTCCTTTCTGGTGAAGAAGGCGCTGCGAGGGTGGCAACGCCTCGAGGGTCGTAGAGTAGATGAGAGGCACCCGATTGGGCTCGAAAGGTTGTCCCTGTTGTTGTCCGTACTCCCTGCGACATGTTCATCCCAGTCAGAGGCAGTGCTGTTCCGATCCGCTTTCGCATTAGCATTCCATGGGGCTATGCGGGTGAGCGAGCTGGTGGCAAAGAATAAGCAGGATACGGGGGGAGGTCTGTGTCGAGAACACATTCTCATCAAGGGTGATTCAATGGTAGTCACAATAGTCAGGTCCAAAACCGATCAGGGAGCTATCGGGGACAGTGTTGTTGTCCAGCGTATGCGAGGGTCCCCCATGTGCCCAGTGAAATGCGTTGAGGAGTATTTAGCGCAAAGGGCGGTGTCATGGGGGGGAAGCTTGCTGAGACACACCGACGCCACCCCACTGACCAGGTTTCAGTTTCAGCGCGTGCTAACAATGGCAATCGCGGCAGCGGGCTTCGACCCGAGCGATTTTGGGACCCATTCCTTTCGGATAGTGGCTGCTACAGAGGCTACAGCCAGGGGTCTGAGTGTGGAAACAGTGAAACAATTGGGACGTTGGTCCTCGAACTGTTATAAAAGGTATGTGCGGTTGCACATGTTGTGAAGCCAATGTCATGCACTCACGCTTCTTGTTTTCTGTTTGGTTTACAGTTTCGCGGCCATGCGGGGCGGACTGTGCAGTTGACCCGACACCTGGGGACCAGCGGTCAAAGATCACCGGCTAAGGAAAGAGTGGTGTGGGTCGTTGGCCACTCATACGTGAGGCGTGCGGGGACGTATTCAAAGCAGGTGACATGATTCACGTGGCTGGGGAATACGGGTACAGGGTGACCTTCCACGGAAGGGGCGGGCTCTGTATTGACCAGTTTCAATATTTTATTGAGGGACTGTTAGGGCGGACAAGGTCACCGCCGTCTGTAATCATATTACACCTGGGGGGCAATGATTTGGTGACAATTGGTCGTCGGGTATTGCTCGAGCGAATTCTATCCACTGTTAGTTGGTTGGCGAGAAGGGTTCCGGGGTGCACGATAGCATGGTCACACATGATCCCCAGGAAGGTGTGGCGGGGGGCCCTCTCTGTGGCAGCTTTGAATCATTCAGTAAAGAAAGTCAATAACAAACTTAGTAGGTTGTTTCGCTCAGGACAGTTGCATTGTATTCCACATGGATGTATTCGGGGGACCACATGTATCTCGAAGACGGGGTCCATCTGTCCCGGGAGGGGAATGTCTTACTCATAGGAGACTTCGTAGCATGGTTAAGGGGTTTGTAAATCCATGACCTTGAGTAGGAGTTTTGTGGGGGGTCCGGATAGCCGGTCAACTATCCGGCCTGTGGCGGTAAGGTCATGATCGATGAGCAGTAATTTCAAGATCCCTAGAGGGGGGCGCCACCCATTATGGATGGGAGCGCCCGGGGGGAGGCGGCCATTGGCCCCTCACACAGGGAGGCGGCACCCACTAAGTATGGGGTCGCCTAAAGGGAAGGCGGTCATAGGCCCCTCCCAGGGGAGGAGGCGGCTACGTGCCCCTCCGAGGAATTTCCCGGGGCCAGGACATCCGCGACGGCGGATGTGGTAAGCAGTGTGGGGTGGGAGGGGGGTCTACGCTACCTTCTAGACACCTCACACGAGTCCTCGGACGACCACTAAGATGGCGTCAAGTTAAATAAGGGGCCCCCGCTAGGACAAGGGAAATTGGAAGTTGGCACAGAGGTACAGTCCTCTGTGCGCCCGCCCCTCACAAGTGAGGGGGGAGTTCTGGTATTAGGAATCTGACACCGGTTACGACCTTGCCGTTGGCCCGTAATGTTAGGATGTACAATTTTTATTTAGAAAGTATGCATTTGCAGGATGTCTAGACTCGGCTAGGAGAACCTTTGTATTAGAGTTTTGTTAAGGTTAGCCAATAAAAGTGTCTGCATCGTAATGTCATAAATGAAAAATTGTACATGATATGAAACTGTTATTTTAATGTTTTAATTTTGTTTCATATTTTAATAAATACGGCCGGGAGGGTAACTCCCTCCCGCCTTCCAAAATTCAAGAACTGTGTCCGTCTTCCCATCCTTGGGGATTGTGTGGGGAGGGGGTGACAGGCATCCCGGCCATATGGAAAGGGGCGACCACTCGGTCCCCCCGAACGTATGGTAGGGGGCCCGGATCCCCCCGGGAAACCATTTTTGGCGGGAGGCGTGTCTCGGCTGGTATGCCCGAAGCGGCGTAGCCGGGGCGCGCCTTTTTCCCGCCCAAGAGGGGTTGTCCTAGACACCTACACCGTTGGCCACGCCCTGTAGGCAGACCGGAGGAGGGTACACGCCCTCCCGAAGAAGAATAAAAGGAGCAACAATCCAGAGAAGCATCCTCTTGTTCCTGTGCTTGGAAGCTGCACCCCTCGTTGCACGTGAGCCCTCGACGGAACAAGGAGCCAATTTTGACCCACCCACCAGCCCCTAATGGCAATGATCAGTACTGCAATAAAGTAAATTTTGTTTTGATAAGTATCTTTTTCTCCCAGTTTAGTGGTTAATAAAAATGTCAATGTTGATAATGCAATTTGCCTCAGATCGTTTTCTCAGTTGAAATAGAGCTTTCAGTCTAAAGGAAGATGTGTTGAATGTTTAGTAAGTATTGCAATGTGAAGTTTATTTTCTTTTTTCAATAAGTAGTTAAACGTCGTATTTATTCTTTGGTCGGGCGGTAAGGTCATGATCGGTGAGCAGTAATTTCAAGATCCCTAGAGGGGGGCGCCACCCATTATGGATGGGAGCGCCCGGGGGGAGGCGGCCATTGGCCCCTCACACAGAGAGGCGGCACCCACTAAGTATGGGGTCGCCTAAAGGGAAGGCGGTCATAGGCCCCTCCCAGGGGAGGAGGCGGCTACGTGCCCCTCCGAGGAATTTCCCGGGGCCAGGACATCCGCGACGGCGGATGTGGTAAGCAGTGTGGGGTGGGAGGGGGGTCTACGCTACCTTCTAGACACCTCACACGAGTCCTCGGACGACCACTAAGATGGCGTCGAGTTAAATAAGGGGCCCCCGCTAGGACAAGGGAAATTGGAAGTTGGCACAGAGGTACAGTCCTCTGTGCGCCCGCCCCTCACAAGTGAGGGGGGAGTTCTGGTATTAGGGATCTGACACCGGTTACGACCTTGCCGTTGGCCCGTAATGTTAGGATGTACAATTTTTATTTAGAAAGTATGCATTTGCAGGATGTCTAGACTCGGCTAGGAGAACCTTTGTATTAGAGTTTTGTTAAGGTTAGCCAATAAAAGTGTCTGCATCGTAATGTCATAAATGAAAAATTGTACATGATATGAAACTGTTATTTTAATGTTTTAATTTTGTTTCATATTTTAATAAATACGGCCGGGAGGGTAACTCCCTCCCGCCTTCCAAAAGTCAAGAACTGTGTCCGTCTTCCCATCCTTGGGGATTGTGTTGGGAGGGGGTGACAAGCATCCCGGCCATATTACCAATTGAATTTTTAGGCAGGTACCATTTTAATTAGGAGATGTGGGGTAATGCTGGGTGTGTTGAAGTGTGTGCCATTTTCATTCGCAGGCACTAGGCCTACCCACACAAGTGAGGTACCCTTTCATCGCGATACTTGGAGGAATTCTGGGTGTGTGGAAGTTTGTGGCTCCCTCCAGAACTTTCCATCACAGAAATGTGAGGAAAATGTGCATTTTTACAAAGTTTGAGGTTTTCAAGGTATTCTGGGTAACAGAACCTGGTGAGAGCCATACAGGTGACCCAATCCTGGATTCCCTTGGATGTCTCTTTTTTCAAAATTGTACAGGTTTCCTAGGGTTCCGTAGGTGCCGGCTGAGCTAGGGTACAAAATCCACAGCTATACACTTTGCAAAAAAAAGGTCCTTTTTCACTTGAAAAATGGGATGTGCCCACTTTGCGTTTTGGGCAATTTTCTTTCGCAGGCACTCACACAAGTGAGGTACCATTTTAATCAGGAGACGTGGGGTAACTCAGAGCAGTAGAACAAGGGTTATTACCAATTGCCATTTTATGCATTTTTGCCTTCCAAATGTAAAACAATCTGTAAAAAAGAAGTCATTTTTTAAATGTCCTCTAATTCACATGCTAATACAGGTAGTCACAATTTCGGATATGTGCAAATAACCACTGCTTCTAAACTCTATATTTTGTTTCCATTTAGGAAATACATAGGTTTTCTTGATGCCTATTTTTCACAGCTGTCAGATGAAGGAGGAAAGGAAGATTTGTTCATAATGAGCATCTGTGATAGTAATCTCATCATATTGTTTTTTAATGTGAATATTGATGAATTAGATCTTGTCTTTGGTATTTTGTGATGAAGGTGATTTTATAATATTCTTGTAAATAATTCTATTGTGTATTTTGTAGTATGCTTTTATGGTGCTAATTAACCGAATAAAGTGAAATTGTCTGACTGATATCTATTTTTCACTATTTATATTTTACCAAATGAATTGCTATATAACCGGTACACAGTGAAATACCATGGCAAGGTGCACCTCAGTTAATGGCTCTTGGTAACTCGGGTTATTGTTGAACCTACAAGTACTACATATCCCTACAACCAGAAGGGTCCAGCAGACATTACGTTATATTGCTTTCAAAAATCTGCCATACTTACAAGACGTTACAAGTGAACATGTTGGCATAATTTGCTTTTTTTGTAACTCAATTTCAATATTTACTTATTTCAACTGTTAGTTTCTATAGCAAAACCTTGATGGATCTACACAAATGAACCCTTGCTGAAATCAGACCTTTACCAAATTTTCAGAAATGAATAGCTTTCTGGGATCCATTATTGCTGTCAGACCCATTTTGTGCCTCTAACTGGAAGGAGGATGAATGCACAAAAAATTGGAGAATCAAGATATCTGATTGTTTCTGAAAGCTGGGAAGACGGTGATTTTAGAACTACAAACCCTTTGTTGTTACCATTAGCAGGGAAAAAGAAGATGCTTTTTTCTACAGCACTTTTCCCTCCAAAACCCAAACTTTTGCTGTATTTTTGCTAACTTCTAGGTCCCCTTCCAGGGAACCCACAAACCCTGGGTGCCTTTAGAATACTGAGAATTTTAGAAGAAAAGGATGAAAATTTGCCATAAATATCATATGTAGGGAAAAAGGTTTGGGGGCCTAAGCGCAAACTAGACCCAAAGAGCTAAAAAAACGGCTTAGCACATGGAGGAAAGTGGCCTAGAAGTGAAGGGGTTAAGCGTGATGTGTTACCACAGCATGATTTATTTTGCTTCTCATTAGGATCATGATGTGGTTTCGTCCAGGGCACCTAGCTTAGTTCAGTATACACAGATCCATCATACAGCATTTGCACATAAATTGTGTGCTTCATTTTACAGTTTTTGCTCACTTGTTTTTGTTTACTTGAGGCCACCAGGTGTACATGAGTGCAGTCAATTGACCCAGGATGTTAAGTAATCCTGTGTTAGCTTAAAGTTTTGCTTTGCTGAGATCAGCTATGTGGAATTCCAAAGGGAACTGTATGTGTTGCTCACTTTTGCATCAGTTTTGCTCACTTTTGTGTCACTTTTGCATTACTCCAAAGCACCATCACTTAGCAGAGCGTTTTGATAAAGGTTGGCTGAGAAATTATTTGCACCAATCCTGTTGTTTGCTTTGTGGTGCCTGTTGCAAAGAGTTCTTGTGCTGCTAGTATTTTCAGGAATAGAGGATGATAGTGGATCCTTATGGTTGACTCCATGGTATCCACATTGTTGAAAGTATGTGATGGACTTAGCCCTTCTTGCAGGGTCATCCTCAAACTGTTGGCCTCCACCCTCCGGTTTTCTGAACCAGCTTTTCTTGGCTTTTAGTACTCTGCACACTTTATCACTGCTAATCAGTGCCAAAGTGCTTGTGCTCTCTTCTTTAAACATAGTGAAATTGGCTTTCACCAAATTGGTACATTTAATGTACTTGTAAATCCCTTGTAATGCTCATGTACCCAGGGCCTGTGAATTAAATGCTAATAGTGAGCCTTCATCACTGAATGTGGCACCCACATACGTAGCCTCTTAAACATATCTCAGGCCTTTAATTGCAGCCTGTGTGTACAGTTTTAAAATGCCAATTTGACCTGGCAAAATAAATATTTCCCCAGGCCTAGACCTTTGTTTTTAACACGTATTAGTCATCCCTAGTGTCGGCCCTAAACATCTCAAAAGGCAGAGTGCAGTGAATTTAAAACATGGGACACATACCTTTAACATGCATGTCCTAGTAGTGAAAACCCTTTCATTTCATTTTTTACTACTGCAAGGCCCACCTCTCCCATAGTAACATGGGGTTAAGATATTACATTTAATAAGTAACAACTTTGAATTTGGAGCAGGTAAGAATGTCCAGTTTGGTGTTTAAAGGATTTTCATTCAAAGCCCTCTGCAGTCAGAATTTGGTGCCTGCAACCTGTTTCCTGGGTCACATAACTAGCTGTAACTGGCAGTTGGTCTTTGTATATGGCTCCCAGACAGTGAAAGAAAGAAGCATAGGTATTGATAGGCTGGGACAGCTCAGACCTTATGAGGGGGAGGAGCTGTCTCCTACCACACAGTCACATCACAAAAACCCTGTCTGAGCACACTCACAAAGGGTTTTACACTAGCCTATTGTGACCCCAGACAAGCAGGGAGGTAGGGCATTCCAGTGACCTCTGAAGGTTGAAACCTCCAGAGCTGTCTTCTACTTCAAGGTAGCCACCCAAAGGGGATCCCCAAACCTACTCTTCAGTACATCTCTGGACCTGTGGAAGACTCAGAAGGACTGTAATTCTGCTCTTCAAGAAGGACTGCTATTCTGTTGCCTGGCTGCCCTGCTGCCCCGCTGTCTGAGTGAAGGGACTGGACATGCATCCTGATACAGTTGTCATCTATTGGCTCTCCTGTAGACAATATTTCTTCTTACCAAGATAGGGAGATTTTCTTATCCATGCCCAAGCTAGAAACATGGGGACAGATGTAGGTCAATCGATTTTACCGATTCTAAAATACCGAATTTTACAGAATCGGTATTTTAGAATCGGAAAATGGGATGTAGGAAAAAAATCGGTAAAAAATACTGAATCAGTAAAATTCGGTATTTGACAATCGGAACTTACCGAATCGGTATTTACCGAATCTGTAAATACCGAATCGATATTCCCCATTCATTCCTATGGGCCAAAATGAATGGGGAATACCGAATCGGTATGTACCGATTCGGTAAATACCGATTTGGTAAATACCGAATCGGAAACCTAACAAAAGTGAAACTCAAGTAGGCAGCCAATCATGTGCCACCACCCTCCCCCTCCCTACCAGGAAGTGGCTACACAGGCAGCTGAAACTAATCAGAACCTTCTGGAAAGGCAGTTGGAGCTGAGCAGAGTGCAGGAGCAGCAGAAAGGGTTTGGAGCACTTTTAAAAGTGAAAAATGACAAGCAGCCAAGAGAAAGAGCAGCCTGAGAGGAGGAGGAAACTGAAATTCAGCAGCATGGAGCTGCAGGTCCTTGTGGAGGAGGTGGTCAGGGTGCACCACAAATTGTTTGGCAGGCAGTCCCTCACTGTGGCTGAATCAGCCAAACAAAAAATCTGGCTGGACATCATGGAGAAGGTGAATGCCGTGGGGGTGACCACCAAGGATATAGAGGACCTCAAAAAATGTTTTTATGACCTGAGGAGCCAAACCAAAAAAAAATGGCAGAACCGCACAAGCAGGCATCGAAAACAGGCGGAGGCAAGAACCCAGCACCCCCCCTGACTGACCTGGAGGAGATGGTGGCCTCAACCCTTGAACCAGAGAGCGTCTGCGGACTGGGAGACGTAGACAGCTCGGCCAGAGCTGCAATCAAAAAAGGTAAGACAAATGCACAGCATTCCCCCCCATTCCATTTCCCTTACCTGTACCCTTAGTGGGGAAGTAAACCCAATTCCAGTATTGCTAGCAATATACAGGGCCAATGCATGATGCGATATGTAGACAGGAAATGTAAGGACATGTCAAACAGCACACCAACCAACTAGTTCATGTAATGACTGCATACAGAACATGGCCAATGTGATAATTATTTAATTGTAGTGACTGTGAGACAGTAGCGCTTCGCTAATGTACGCTCATATGTCCACAGGTGAAACATCTCGCAGGCGCTCGCAGGAGGCTGAAGGGACATCACCTGAGAGGGAGGAGAGTCAGGATGCAGGAGAAAGTACCCCCAACGTACCACAGGAGAAAGCTGCATCAAGTAGCCATCCACCTGGCCAAGACACAGAAATGGCCCAAGAATTGCTGGCATCCCCTAGCAGATCTCAATCCCCACTCCTGCTCTCATCACCAGAGATGCCTGCATCACAGCATGATGTGATACCCCCAACACAACCAGGCAGGAGGCATGTCGTGGGTCAACTCCCCGATTTGGAGTCCGTGGCAGCTGACATGGAGGGTGATGGACAACAGAACTTGCCTGTACCAGCGAGCCCTGGCACAACACACTCCAGTGCAGGGATGGGCCATAGTAGTGCAAGACGCTGCAGAGTGCTAAAGAGGCCAGGAGATGCACCAGTTGAGGGTCGAAGTGAATTCCTTGGTCTGGAGGGGAGCATGGTGCGGATTCAGAGGATGCAGGGAAGAGCCATCCAGGCATGCTAACGACAGCTGAGGTCCCTGAATAGTAACATTGGAGAGATAGGAAAGGGCGTCAGTGAGATGGTACAGGACAACAAGGAGATGGTACAGGTCAACAACTGAGATGGTACAGGTAAACAAGGAGATGGCTGCAGGGATGCGAGGAATCAACAACTCGGTGCAGCTACTATGCACAAAACTAGACAATGATTTTGCTGCAAGGGACAGGGATAGGCGTCGTGCACATGTCCGAAGTACAGCCATCAACCGCCTGGCCACTGCCGCATCCCTGTTATGCAGGAGGAGCTCCAACATTCAGGAGGCCATGACACAAAACACAAATGAGGTCACTAGGGGCATGGGCAGGATGACCAGTGCTCTTGAAGCGCTGTTGAATGCACAAACTGCACACACAGCTGCAATCGATGTGCCTATCAGTGAGGAGAGCATGAGCAGGAGCAGCATTGGAAGCACCCCTGTAACTGAAACTAGGAGGAGCAGGCGCCATGCTGAGGCAACAGGCCAGCAAGACAGTAAGCAGGTTGAACAACCTACTAGTGTTACTGGGAAGCGAGCTAGGAAATAAATTTCACAGTTCAAGGTGAACTTCAACATAACTGAGAGCATTGCCGTTAAATGCTTTTTGTTACACTTTTGTGCTTTAAAAACAAAAGTCATTTGAAAATTAAACCAGTGTTGTAGCATACTATGCGTGTCTTTGTTTTCTTACTTAATTAAAAATAGCTGCGTGTGACCTCTTCCCGTCTGTGTCTGCCATCAGCTGATGTTGCTCCTCCAGATGTGTGTGGTTCAGGGACGGCATCCTCGTCGTCATGGTCCTCATAATCTGAGAGTTCCACTTCTGTGCCCTTCTTGACCGCCAGGTTGTGCAGCATTGCACAGGCTGTAATCATTTTGAGCAGGTGATTGGTGTGTACTGGCGGGCCCCTCCACTTTTATGGAGGCTGCGAAACCTGCTTTTCCACATGCCAAAGGTGCGCTCCACGATGTTTCTAGTTGTTTTGTGTGCCCTGTTGTATCTCCTCTGACCTGGTATTGTTGGGTTGAGGTAGGGTGTGAGGATGAAGGACCGGAGGGCATATGCACTGTCCCCTATTAGTAATGAGAAATTGACATTAATGACATGCTCACACATATCCACCTGTAATACGATTCAAGTGATTTCCACACAGTGTCTCACCTAGCAAGTATCCTTTGCCGAATTCCCCCGCAGTCAGGCGTGCATAGATCCCACTGTTTTGGAAGATGTAGGAGTCGTGGGTACTCCCTGGGAATTTGGCTACTATGTCAGTGATCACGTATTTTGCATCACAGATCACCTGAACGTTGATGGTGTGGGTGGACTTGCGGTTCCGATAGATGTACTCTGTGGCAGCTGGTGGGCATATTGGTACGTGGGTACCATCAATACAGCCTATGATGTGTAGGAAATGCGCCACCTGGTAAAAGTCTGTCTTTGTCCATAGCAGTTCTGCATACGTTGCAGGAAAGCGGATGTATAAATGCATTCTCTGCAACATGGCATCAAGGAATTTTTTTAAAAAACGTGACAGACAGCTCTGGGACACCCCACCTACCGCAGCAGCCACACTCTGGTAACTTCCAGATGCGAGCAGGTGTAGGCACAGCACCGGAACATGGGGGGGGTGGCGTGGGCCCTTGTGGTTGGATGTTCCAATAGTGGGTGGATGTCCCTGATTAGGTCCAGGATGGTTTGGGGATCCAGCCTGTACCTCTGCAGGATCCCAGGGTCAGTTAGCTGGAATAGAGTGATCCTCTGTCTGTACACCTGCTCCTCCCTCCTCCAGACCCTCGCCTTCAGCCTGTAGGCGTAGCCGCCTCCCAATGACATAGAATGCCGCCATTGTTGAGAAAATGTTGCATTTTGGGCCTTTTTTATACTTTGCACCTGTTTACCACCTGATTTGAATCCATGGTAATTACAGACTCCTAAATACCGAATTTCAGTCAAATTCGGTATTTCAGAGGTTCCCTACATCTCAAATACTCATTTTTACCACTTCTTATTTTCCGAATCGGTAATTTGACTGATTCGGTAAACTTACCGATTCGGTAAAATTACCGATTCGGTATATTTTCCGATTCGGTAGCTTTACCGATTCGGTAAATTTACCGATTCGGTAAAATTACCGATTTGGTATATTTTCCGAATCGGTAACTTTACCGAATCGGTAACTTTACCGATTCGGTAAAATTACCGATTCGGATGTTTTTCTGTCCCCTACATCCCAAATGGCCAATACCGGTCGGTAACGGCCGAAATTCTGTAAAATCGTCCGTTACCGACAGGTATTGGCATACCTACATCTGGCCAATGGTCTTTATTTCACATGGATTCTTTTATGCGGCTGTTAGACAGCATCAAATTGGGTTCCCCCCGAGATCCTTTCCCGATTTCTGTGCTTCAGCAGCTTGAACCATCATCACTTACGGTAATCATGGAACTCTTTAATGCCTCTCTTCAGGAAGCAACAGTTCTCCCAGAGTAGAAGCACGCTATGATGCTTCTCCTTCTTAAGAAGGCCAATGCAGATCATGATGAGCCTTCCAATTAAAGCCCTATTTCATTGCTCCCAGCTTTCGCTAAGATTTTAGAGAAACATGTTAATTTGCAGCTAGCCCAATTTATAGAGTCACAACATTTTTTACATCCATCGCAGTCAGGTTTCAGGTCAAGCTACTCGACTGAGACGACACTCCTTGGTGTTATGGATAGACTGCGCCGCCACTTAAACTCTGGAGACACAGTGGCTCTTATACTGCTTGACTTAAGCGCAGCCTTCAACACAGTGTCTCACACCGTGTTCCTAAACGCCTTACGATCTCTGGGTGTGACCGGGCCAGCACTTAACTGGCTTATTTCCAGGTCTTCTCTCCAACTGCCAGCTCTGATACTCACACTTCACCTTACGGGGTGCCCAGGGCTCCATTCTTAGCCCCTTACTATTTAATAAATACGTCAGACCCCTGGCTAACATTGTGGGGGAAGCAGGGCTGTCTCTGTTTTCCTATGCAGACGACACTCAGATTGTCTTCTCTCTCTCTGCTGAGAGTATGTCAGAGATATCTCACTTCCAGTTGGGCTTGGGAAAGATTTCATCATGGATGCAAGCAAATTTCCTGAAGCTCAATGGAGAGAAGACCGAGGTCTCGATTTTTGGGAAAAATAAAGATCTCCGGGGTCCACAACATTGGCCTAAGGAAATGGGTGCCCCTCCTACAACCTACCGCCAAGTCCTCAATTTAGGCTTCATCTTAGATGATGCATTAATGCAACATCAAGCTGTTAAGGTGGCTGCAATTTGCTTTACCATCTTAAAGTGGCTGAAAAAGATCACTTGGATGCTGACTGTTTACACTCAGAGAACTGTAGTCCAGGCTCTTGTCACCTCCATACTGGACTACGGTAACATTCTCTCTCTGGGGTTTAACAAGGATGTAACACGAAAGCTACAGGTAGTACAGAATTCCGATGCTAGACTGATATGCCTGGTCTGGAAAGTTGCCTCTGTGTCTGGCAATTTGCGTGTTCTTCATTGACAGAGGGTGGAGAACCAAATTAAGTCCATTCCTACGTACCTTCACGTCCCCCCCACTCGCCTACCCAGGAAAAATTCTCCATTCTCAGAATCAGATTGTCGCGGATGGGTGGTAGATCGTTTGCTTGCTTGGGACCTTCACTGTGGAACTCTCTCCCCATATCACTCCGTAGCAAAACTGACTACGTAAAATTCTGTAAATCCTTAAAAACCTGTTTTTTTCACCAATAACTTTCCCTTGTTTGACTCTTTCCTTTGGTTCCTTTTGGTGGTTTCTGGCTGGCGACAGGAAAGCCTTCTGGGTAGCTGTTGCGCCCTACAAATTAAAATTGACATTGACTTCCCAGGGCCACCAGAGGGACTCTAATGGCTAGTTGGCTGGCCTCCTGATCAGAACCTCAGGGACAGAAAAGGCTCCTGCTCCTCAAACACAGCATCCTCAACTATGAAGCAAGACTACCCATCATAGCCTCCTCAGGACTGCCGCTGCGGGACGCAGGATCTTGCAACGCTCCCAACCAGGATTTAAGGTACTTTGTTCAGTGAGCCTAACTTGGTCCTTGTGTCTGGCCCACTCTCTGTTGCAGTCATCCTGAACTTGTGAAGATGTCCCAGTCCAGTGCGAGAAAATAAACACAGTTGACGCTTTGTGCTTCTAGGCACTTTTCTCACTTAAATCTTTAAAATTGCATACCTCTTGATCTACTGATTGGATTTTATTTATTTGTGTCAAATAATTTAATATATTTTGCTCTATTTTCCTACATTGGTGTGGGATTTTTCTTGTGTTGTATTTTCACTTTATTTGTTTATGAAGTACTACAAAAATACTTTATACATTGTCTCTAAGCTAAGCTTGACTGCTTTTGTGCCAAGCTAACGAAGGGTGAAGCACAGGTTATTTTGGGTTGTGCTTGCGTTTAGCCTGACAGAGATTGTGTTTGCTGTTTGAGTAGGGTTTCATCCCCCTCAGCCAGTAATCCAATTTCCAACAGTATAATATGTATGGTGCCCATATCAAACCTGTGTATCGTCTGGATCTCAAGCTGACTCATGTTTCTAGGTTTCAGCCTTACTCTGGTAATCCTACCTCTCGTCTTGTTTAGCTGCACCATGAGCGATCACTGATTGGTGGATTGATTTCCATTCTCATGCTGCATGTTCGTTGTAGCAGAACATGGCTCTGGTAAAGCACAATATAGTGGCCTAGCAGTGCTACCACCATGGTGGTGTGCTGCAGAATGGAAGTGTGAGCTGCTGCAATCAACCTGTGAAATCCTGCTCTATCCATGGCTGTTTATGTAGGTCTGGTTCTGTGTGTGGGTGTGTGAAAAAATGTTCAGCTCGAACAGTGCATGTACTGTGTTTTTTATGCATTATTGTGTTGGCCTTTTTTTTGTATTGTTTACAGCTTTTATTTAATTCTGTACACTTTCAGGACATTTTATCACCTGCTTTTGACTGCAGGTATTTTAAGGTGGTGTCTTCCACGGGTTTTTAATGACCTCTTATACATGAAATTTGGTGCAATTTACAACATGTGTTACTTTTTGCATGTGGGAAATATCACATGCAGTAAACAGTACATGTGGACCACAGACCTGCGGTATTTATCACATGTGCTAAATATCACATGGAGTTTTTAACTTATGATCATACAAGTCATTAAAGTGGTGCACTATTTGAATCACTGACAAATTATCGATTTCACAAAAATCGACCTACACAAATATCGTGTCTCAAATATCGGTTACAAATACATCGACACCCTATATGTATTTAATAAAGTACTAAAACATCGATCAAACAATATCGATATACAAAAACATAGACTGCACAAATTTCGAAATCACATATA
Organism: Lissotriton vulgaris; assembly: GCF_964263255.1. Lineage (NCBI taxonomy): Eukaryota > Metazoa > Chordata > Amphibia > Caudata > Salamandridae > Lissotriton > Lissotriton vulgaris. The sequence continues at coordinate 1,000,743,566 of NC_141689.1, forward strand.
TCGAAATATAAAATATCGACAGTTATAATTAAATATAGCACATTACAAAAATATCGATTACACAAATATAGACAGCAAATATATCGACATTATCTAAATATCGACAGCTCTAAATGATTCCATTTTTTTTTTAAAAACAACACATTAAAACTATTAAAAATAAACCCATATAACTATGTTTTTACATACAAAACACAATTATATAAATATATCTCTCTAAAACAATTATTAAAAATAACTACATCAATAAATACAATTTATACACACACATTTAAAATATACACATTTTTAAATCAATATTATACTTTTTTACAAGTTATACAAATTTAATAAAGTATTATAAAGCGTGGCTCACTGGTTAGAGGAGGCAGACCTAGAAGCAGAGGTCAGCCCGGGACCAGGGTTCAATTCCCGGCTCGGCGGGGTCTTGAGTCCTAAAATGTCAATGGACTCGACAATTCTCGCTCCGGTGCCTACTCGATTCACGGGTTCACACTCTGCGACTCTGGGCAATAGCTTGCTTAATCTCCACAACGGCCCCTCGCGGCGGGATGCCTGGCTTTCACCTTGCGGATACCCTGCCGGGGTTATCTCACAGGGGAATACCAGGACGGGTTCCCTAAGCAAGCGCTTAGAAACCGCTTGGTGATTTGCGCTATATAAATTCCTGTACATTTACATTTACATTTACATTCATAAAATACTTACAAATATACTAATTCTCTGGATAAACGTTTAACATACAACTAACTTGATAAATTAACTTAAAAAATTCAAATTAACCAATAGAAACACATTTCAAGGTATCTAACCAATCACAAACAAACACTAATTAAACATACCCTATATAAAGAAGTGAAAATAATACTTTAAAACCAGCAGAAAATATTCAGCTTCAAGAAACACTGCAAATTTTTTGACTACCGTAAAGATTCATCTGTTAACGAAAATACAACAAACTACAAAAAGTAAGTAATCCTATGGGCCAGAATAAAATGTTACATCAAATGTAACCTACTATTCATAGTCAAAACTTTAAAACTGATTTTTCTTTCTATCTCTACATTTTTCCACAACAGATTCAACTTTAAGAAACAGATGAACATTTTCTACAAAACTACAACATCCAACATAAAACGTAAGTATATTAAATATTCTTTTTAAACACTAAAGAAAAGCTAAATAAATGTCTAAAATGTTATAAACATCTAAGAAACTCCTACTTAACTTTCTAATTTTTTTAGTAAACACATGTTTAAAAGACACACAAAGTTAAATGCTTGTTTTAAAAAATGCAACTTCAATTATAAATACTGAACAAATTATTATTCATACATTTATTTATTTCAACAGATAACTGAAAAAAGAAAAGCTGCAATATATCAACAAAGGATCTACATTCAACAACTAAGAATTAACACTTGGTAAGTATAGAATACATACACATGTACTATTATTTTTCTTTAAAAAAGCCACAATGTTAGTACTTGACTTTATTAAAATTTATAAATGTATTTTTTTAAACTGATTTCTATTTTAAATAAAATAAACTGAACTTTTTCATAATAAAATATAGCACCCTACCAAATGTGTAAACCAAAATACACATGTAAACATTCCCTAAAATATACTTAACTTTCTTTCCACAGACCACTAAAATCAATAAAAGCATCAAGCAACAACCCATCTACTTTGAAAATCTACAAGTTTACTATTGGTAAGTACCTAAAAACTGTACATACATAATTATTTACTCTTTAAAAAAAATACTTTTCCTATTGTTAAATCACTCATCTCACCCCCTGTGGAATGTCCCTCTGCTGATGGTGCCCAAAACCCCTGCAATGATTTGGCTGCTTTCTTCTCTGAAAAAATTCAGACTATATACTCCTCTTTTGGGAATGCTAACAACGATTTGGAACCCCCCGTCTCCACAGCCTCTGATGCCTCTGTCTCTTGTAGGCTTGACATAATCCCACTCCTAGACATTCCGGTTCTAGACAGACTTATTTCCAAAACTACCTCTGGCTCCCCCAATGGCCCAGCACCCCCTCAGACCCTCATTAAGGCTATGGACGTGATCCGCCCGGTCATATTGGACGTACTCAACACTTCCATCTCCTCTAAAGCCGTACCTCCTTCATGGAAGTGTGCGATGGTGAGGGCCTTGTTGAAGAAGCCCAACCTTGACCAGTCCAACTTGGCGAATTACCGTCCTGTTTCCCTGCTCCCCTGGTTGAGCAAACTGCTTGAGAGGCACGTAAATAACATCTTGATGAACTATTTGGAGTCAAATAGCCTTCTGCGTGCCTCTCAGACAGGATTTCGCCCTTTACACGGGACTGAAACCGCCCTCCTAGCGGTAACAGAGGAAGCAAGAGCAGTGTTAGACCGGGGTGGAAAAGTCGCCATCATCCTATTAGACCTCAGCGCCGCGTTCGACACGGTAAACCATGTCACGCTATTACAACGACTGGCGGACATGGGAGTGTCGGGCTCGGCCCTGGAATGGCTGATATCCTTCCTGGCTGACCGCTTCTTCCAGGTCTTTGAGGGTGAGGCGGTGTCACCTAAACATCCACTCAGGTGTGGGGTTCCTTAGGGCTCATCCCTGAGCCCCACCCTGTTTAATGCCTACATGGAACCCCTAGACAGGATAGTCCATCCCTTTGGTGTGCGTATTGTCACCTACGCGGACGATACCCAACTGGTGGTCTCCTTAGACCACTCGGAGGGATCGTCCAACACCTTAGGCCCCTGTCTGGAGGCTGTTGCCAGATGGATGCAATCTTCCTGTTTAAAACTTAACGGGGAGAAGACAGATGTCATCTTATTGGGTAATCCTTCTCCCTCTGTCTTTGCATCCATCTGGCCACCATGTCTGGGCCCGCCCCCCGTCCCCAAGTCCCAAATAAAAAGCTTGGGGATTTGGCTCGATACAGCCTTGAATTTCTCGGCCCAAGCCACAAAAACCGCAGCTACCTGTTTTGGATTGATGAGGATGCTGCGGAAGGTGCTCCCTCTGCTTCCATTTCAGGCAAGGAGGATCCTGGTCCAGGCCCTTATACTATCTCGCCTGGACTACGGGAACGCCCTTTATATGGGAGCCCCCTCCTTTGTCACTCAGAAGCTCCAAGTCACCCAAAACAGTGCGGCCCGTCTACTCTACAATCTTCCTCGCTGGCAGTCAGCAAGGAATGCCCTAAGGGAGCTTCACTGGCTCCCCATAGCGGCTAGAGTACAATTCAAGGCCATGTGTATTCTACAAAAAGCCTTCTATCGCATGGGCCCTGCAATTTTACAGCCCTTGGTCACTCCCTATGTCCCGTCCCGCTCCCTTCGATCCGGTACCCTCCAGCTGGCTACCTCCATCAGAGTCAGGAAAGCCCGCTGGGGAGGCCGCTCTTTTTCACACACTGCGGCTAAGCTCTGGACACCCTGCCTTTATCCCTGCGAGGAACTACTAATCATCTTTCCTTCAGGAAAGCCCTGAAAACTCATTTGTATGCTAAATCCTGCTGATCTGCCCCGAGCCTGCGCTAAGTAAGCTTTCAGTCATAAGCGCTACGAGGCCTCTGGGTAGATAGCGCTATACAAATGCAGTTTCAATTCAATAATATTTAATACACCCTTTCTAGATTTAAGATAACAACAATGACAGAAGAAGCAAGATTTGTAACATCTCAGAAAGGAAAATTTTTGTTGTGCTATATGGGGTATACTTATACTCAGGAAAAACAAAAAGATCTTAAAGTAAACTGGAAATGTAGTAAGTATTACTCTAACAAATGCTATGGGCGTGCAACAACCAGAGAAACAAGTGTAATTAATACAACTGAACATAACCATCCACCTAATATCTCAGAAATAGAGGTTAGATCTACTCTAGAAAATATTAAGGAATTAAGCAGTACCTCTGACCTGCCAACAAGTGTAATACTTAAGGAATTACTACCTAGAGTACCTAGAGAGGCAAGAGGTCAGTTACCATCAATAGCTGCTATAAAAAGAACCATAGCTAGGACCAAAAATTCCACTAGACCAACAATACCAACACCTAAAACTTTTGAAGAGATCATAATTCCACCTGAGCTTACCATAACTCATAATGATGAACCTTTTATCTTCTACGATAACAACAACAAAGATAAAAGGATAAAAAATTAAAAGAAAGTCAAACATGGATGATGGATGGCACTTTTACCATATGCCCTAAACTATTCTATCAATTTTATACCATACATGGGCAATACCATAATACTTGCATTCCATTCATCTATTGTTTTTACCAAACAAAAAAACTTCTACATACAGCGGTAAGACATGCCGCTGAGATCTTTGAACTACTGATGGATGGCCAGCTGGAGGTACTGTTCCTTACGGAGACATGGATGACCAGCACCTCAGCACCTAGTGTAGAACTTGCTGTCCCCAGAGGGTTTAAGATCGTTAGGGTGGATCGTCCTCAGGGTAGAGGGGGTGGATTAGCAGTTGTCTTTAAAGAAGAGTGGAGCTTTGCTTCTGAGCCTCCGATTGCGGATGTAGGGGGTGAGGTTCTCCACTTTTCTATCAAAACTTCTCCCCATTTTACTTTAGGAGGTTCTTTGATTTACAGACCCCCGGGTGCGGCTACCCACTTCCTGGACTCCTTGGAAGAATATTTGGTTCCGCGGGCCCTAGGCTTCCCTAAGTTTCTATTGGTCGGCGACCTAAACATTCACATGGATGTTCCTGACTCCCCTGAAGCCCACAGGCTTGGTGAAATCCTTGAGCTTGCTCAGCTCAAGCAATGGGTGACTGCCCCGACGCATACGGGTGGCCACCTGCTTGATCTGGTATGCTCCAATTTCCCCATCCAGTCTGTGGCGGTTGAAAAAACAACCTGGTCTGACCATGATCTGGTCAGATTCAAGTGGGAGACTATGGAGCTTAGTCCCCCGCCATCTATCTGTCACTCCCAAAAAATCAATTTGCCTGCGTTTAGACAGGCTCTGGCTAAAACTCGCCCAAAAGCTAAGACGCTTCTGGTCGATGCGGTCGACGAATTTAATGAGTGGGTACAGCAGGCGGCTTCCGCCGCCACTAAGCAGACCACGTTGGCCAGATCCAGACGCTCCCCATCCCAACCTTGGTTTTCCCCAGAATTGAGGGAACTGAAACTGGGGTGTAAAAAGCTTGAACGAGCGTGGAGATGTGCTTACAGCCCCGAGGCTAAATCCACTCTACGGCTTGCCCAAAAAGATTACTATGCAGCCATTAAGGTTGCTAAGGGGAACTACTATGCTGGGCGCATCGCCAGGGCAGATAACAATGGCAGAGAGATCTTTGCCATTGTTAAAAGCTTTGTGGCACCCATCGCTGAGGCTGTTTCCCATCCACCCTCGATGCAATGGTGCGAGGAGTTGTCCTCCTTTTTTATTACCAAAATAACGATGATCCAGCAAGACCTTTTAGCAGCTCTTCCTGCCGACTGCTCTGCAGCTGACCCTTGTCCCTCCCTATGTCCTAGTTCTGGACAGCAGTTTACGAACTTTGTGCGGATTGTAGAGGACGTTACTCTCCCTCTACTTCAGTCCTTGAAATCTGGTTCTCCAGCCGATCCGTGCCCAGCCCGGGTGCTTTCAGAGGTGGCAGAAATTGTCTGCTCTGAGATCACGCAGATAGTGAACCTCTCACTGGCTACGGGCGAGGTTCCTCTTGTTTGGAAACAGGCCAAGCTTCTGCCGCTTCTGAGGAAACCAGGACTGGACTGGACGGCCCCAGGGAATTATCGACCTATCTCCCTCCTACCGGCACTCACGAAAATCTGTGAGAAGGTGGCATTCCAACAATTAGAGAGCTTTATTGAAACTTCCAACGCCCTCCACCCTGCTCAATCGGGCTTTAGGGCCGCATACAGCACCGAGACGGCCCTGTTGGAGATGAGCGAGTCCATTCGGGACTGTTTAGACGGAGGCGGCAGAGCGGTCCTAATCCTATTGGACCTCTCTGCCGCGTTCGATACCGTCCCCCATGGACTTCTCCTTGGCCGGCTGGCCGACATAGGCATTGGAGGGGTTGTGCTAGACTGGCTGTCCTCCTTCCTTTCTGATAGGACTCAGCAGGTCTGGTTGCCTCCCCATGCCTCTGAGCCCAAACCTCTGCTTACAGGTGTCCCGCAGGGATCCACCCTTAGCCCCTTACTGTTCAACATCTACATCACCCCCCTGGTTTATCTAGCGGAACAGTTCGGGGCTAAGATCATAGGGTATGCAGATGATACCCAACTGCTGTTCACCTGGCCAGATGATAATCTGGACACATCTACAGTCCATCTATGTTTGTCCTCTGTATTTCGCTGGCTAACGAAGGCCCAGTTGAAGTGCAACGAGGACAAATCTGAAGTGCTTTTTTATGGTTCTTTTCCCCCCTCGTTTATGAGCACTCTTTGGCCTCCTGACATTCCCAGCCCGAAAGAGATGGGGAGACCTGCAAAAAATCTTGGCATTTGGTTCGCAGAGGACCTTAAATTCGAACACCACATAAAAAAACTTACTGGTACCTGTTTTGCCACATTAAAAATGCTCCGCAAATTCTTTCCCCTGCTCCCAAGAGATGCCAGGGAATCTGTTGCTCGGGCACTCATACTGGCCAGGTTGGACTATGCAAATGCATTGTTCAGTGGCATCCCCTCTTATCTAGTAAAACGACTGCAAATTATCCAGAACGCGGCTGTCCGTCTACTATTTAACATCCCCAGATGGAAGAGCGTGCGCGCTGAGATGCGCACTCTCCACTGGCTTCCTGTTGCACAGCGCATCTTGTTTAAATCTCTGGTACTGGCGTTTCGTGCTACCCACAATCTGGGTCCCCAGTATTTGAGAAAAAGATTCATCAGTTATGCCCCTGCACGCACCCTAAGATCATCCACTCTGTTTAAACTGACCCTTCCCCGTTTTAAACGTGCCAGACTTGGCGGCCAGTCGATCTCTGTGGTTGTGGCTCGCGCCTGGAATGCTCTTCCTTTTCACCTGCGCTCCACACCTACAGTAGCTGCCTTCAAAAAACATCTGAAAACACATCTATTTAATAGTGTAAACTAAGGTTCTTTCCTGTGCTCTGTTGTCTGCTTTTCTCTTTTTTCCCGCGCCAGGATACTCTCCAGTAACGGAGCGCGTTATAAAATGGTTTATACTATACTATACTATACTATACATACACAGAAATATTAAACAAAATAAAAGAAGAAACAACAGACTTATTTCCCCTAAAAATTATAATAGACTTCGAACAAGCAATGATAAATTCCATTCTTAAATCACATCCATACAAGGATGTTACTTCCATTTTAACCAATGTCTATGGAGACATTTGCAAAAATCAACACCTAGGGCTCCATTAGGATGACGGGCGGTGGCACCACCGCGGTGGTGGCGGGGCGGAAAAACAGCAGTTACCACCCACGAACAGCGGAACTCACGTCCGCAACATTAGGATAGGTAAACACAGGTCATTTCCCGTCCGCCGCTGAGCGCCGTGCACCGCCATCAAAGTGCGCCCGCCACAGAGGTGGAGGGAGCCAATCGATACCCTCTGCCGCGCCCGATGATTTCCGCCCCGCCCGACAAATCAGGATGGCGCAAACAAGCAGACGCACCTCAGTGGACACACCGCACAGCTGAAGCAGGCGGAAAGTCGACAGTGGAGCACGATCGCCGAGACCCGACATGAACCCCATGGACCCAGCCCTCCATATGCATCCGGTAATGTAGCTGCTGCAACACTATTGCCAGATGGGCCGCCGCGGACGCCGCCGCAGGTACGTCACCGCACATATGCACCACACAACACACATGCCGACACAAGGCCCAAGCACCACACAGGCAACCTGCTGGGGGGCACAACACATCCACATGGCCACCACACATCACCCACCTCACAACAAGGCACCCACAGCCTCCGGAACACACAACGTCCGCCAAACAGCAGCGACGTCACGGTCACGGTTACGTCACCGCCGTGACGCAGAAGGCAGGGCCACACCAAGGCATGGGCAGGGCACAAACACCACAGGGACAGACCACCCACAACCACACTGCACCCCACCGGAGCTGCTCACAGGCCATGTGCTCATCCCGTGCACCCCGATGCACACCAACAAGCATTGTAACAACAAGCACAATACACATACACACAGCAACACACAACACACAGCCAGGGACCCAGGCACTGCAGGATTGGCTGACAAGGAACAAACAACACCAGTGCACTCCCACAGCCCACACAATTGCCTACAACCATCCACACAGGGAAAGACAAAACAAACAACAGGCATACAACTCCTGGCTGACACATGTGTGTCTCACACTATACAGGGGCACACATTCATACACTCCAAACTTACACCCTTCACACTGCACACCTCTGCTACACCCAACACCACACATGACATGTAAGCCATGCCACCAGGACTAATGTCCAACACAAGATGACTATACACATACACGCCTGGGCATAAAGAAAGGAAAACAAACACTTAACTCATGACATCACAGCCAGCAACAAACCCACTGAACCGCAGCCCACCCTGTGCTGCCAGTGTCCCCCAACATGACCTGTGAACAGTGTATGCAACATTAGCAAATCACCAACAAGAGAACTGCAGTCCTGTAAAATAGCCATCACAGAGTACAACATCAGTAGTGGCAGAATGGACTGAAGACCCTGACACCCCTGTTTACAAATCAGATAGCTACAAAGAGCCTTGCAAGGTTGAAATGATGAATAGAGCATGTTACACGGTCAAGCTAATGCAAACAAGAAAATGACTGTAATCAGCAAGGAGACTGATAAAACACACACCAGAAGTAACTGTATTTATTCACAAATTGCACAGATGTTGCAATACAACATCAGTATACAACAACAAGCCACAAAATCATGTACAAATGGCAGAGACTAAGGACAAGTGAAACACAAACAAGAAGGCCAGAGTCCATGGCAGGGGAAACAGCAAGTACATGAGAGGCTGCACAGGGGAGAGTACAGCACATCAGAGCAACAGGCCCAGAATCCATGGCAGGTGAGACCGCAAGTACATGAGAGGCTGCACAGGGGAGAGTACAGCACATCAGAGCAACAGGCCCAGAGTCCATGGCAGGGAAGAGTACAGCACATCAGAGCAACAGGCACAGAGTCCATGGCAGGGGAGAGTACAGCACATCAGAGCAACATGAACAGAGTCCATGGCAGGTGACAAAGCAAGTACATGAGAGGCTGCACAGGGGAGAGTACAGCACATCAGAGCAACAGGCCCAGAGTCCATGGCAGGGGAGAGTACAGCACATCAGAGCAACAGGCCCAGAGTCCATGGCAGGGGAGAGTTCAGCACATCAGAGCAACAGGCACAGAGTCCATGGCAGGTGAGACAGCAAGTACATGAGAGGCTGCACAGGGTAGAGTACAGCACATCAGAGCAACAGGCACAGAGTCCATGGCAGGTGAGACAGCAAGTACATGAGAGGCTGCACAGGGGAGAGTACAGCACATCAGAGCAACAAGCCCAGAGTCCATGGCAGGTGAGACAGCAAGTACATGAGAGGCTGCACAGGGGAGAGTACAGCACATCTGAGCAACAGGCCCAGAGTCCATGGCAGGGTAGAGTACAGCACATCAGAGCAACAGGCACAGAGTCCATGGCAGGTGAGACAGCAAGTACATGAGAGGATGCACTGGGGAGAGTACAGCACATCAGAGCAACAGGCCCAGAGTCCATGGCAGGTGAGACAGCAAATACATGAGAGGCTGCACAGGGGAGAGTACAGCACATCAGAGCAACAGGCCCAGAGTCCATGGCAGGGGAGAGTACAGCAAATCAGAGCAACAAGCACAGAGTCCATGGCTGGTGAGACAGCAAGTACATGAGAGGCTGCACAGGGGAGAGTACATCACATCAGAGCAACAGGCTCAGAGTACATGGCAGGTGAGACAGCAAGTACATGAGAGGCTGCACAGGGGAGAGTACAGCACATCTGAGCAACAGGCCCAGAGTCCATGGCAGGGGAGAGTACAGCACATCAGAGCAACAGGCACAGAGTCCATGGCAGGTGAGACAGCAAGTACATGAGAGGCTGCACAGGGGAGAGTACAGCACATCAGAGCAACAGGCCCAGAGTCCACGGCAGGGGAGAGTACAGCAAATCAGAGCAACAGGCACAGAGTCCATGGCAGGTGAGACAGCAAGTACATGAGAGGCTGCACAGGGGAGAGTACAGCACATCAAAACAACAGGCCCAGAGTCCATGGCAGGTGAGACAGCAAGTACATGAGAGGCTGCACAGGGGAGAGTACAGCACATCTGAGCAACAGGCCCAGAGTCCATGGCAGGGGAGAGTACAGCACATCAGAGCAACAGGCCCAGAGTCCATGGCAGGGGAGAGTACAGCACATCTGAGCAACAGGCTGTAAAGAGCGGAGGAGGCAGTAAAAGTTTAAAGTAGAATTTATTTAAGTTAAATCCAAGGACCCACTGGAGCAAAAAGCAAAGCGTCTAGATCAGATCAGCTCCAACCGCTTCTCTGATCTAGAACACAGGTCCACAACAACATTCTCCATTACATAAGTAACATTCTTAAAACACATGACAATTCCAGAAGTGACATCAAGGATAATACAAAAAAGAAAAGAAGGATATTACCACATGTATCTTTTCCACAGAAAAACCAAAATAAAATAAAACAAAACAAAACAAAAGGAAAACAAAACAAAGAAAAATTAATCCAGAACATAATCATCAAATCTCTTAGGCAACTTAAAACATCTTTTAAGAGAAACATGTGAATCTGGAACAGATGAACTAGAACCAGCGTCATCAACAGAAACAGGAGGATCCAAAATAGGATGAGACTCTGAATCAATAGCAGAACCAAGACCACCCCCAGAAGAAACCAACTGTTCCTTAGGTAATGGACTAGGACAGGAATCATCAAACCAGACATCCTCACCATCTCCCCTTTTATCAAAAAAAATTCTTGACCAGGTTTTAGAACAACCACAGAACTTTTACTCCACCACCCTCTGCCCTTGAGAAAAACAGTGGAATCAGAAACTTGTTCCACCATAAAGGGCTTACTGAACTTGGACATACCTTTGGGAGTGTGAGAGGGACTAACAATCCTAACCCAATCACCAACATTTATAACCTTGCTCTTACAATGATGAAAATCATCATGATAAAACTTTCCAGACAACCGTGCAGAAGTAATGTTATCTCTAGCTTTAGAGATAGAAGACTCAAAACTCTCAGTCAAATTGCTCTTGTTTCTACACTGAGGCAAAAATAAAGATCTAGCTTGTCTGCCTCTCATTAGACAAAAAGGAGAAACCCCAGTACAAGAATTAGGAGTCAGATGATAACTCCAAATTTTGTCTTTCAAAAAGTCAAAAACATCCAAATTACTCTTCAAACCAGCTTGGATCCCCTCCTTAAAAAATCTGTTGGCCCTCTCAACCTGACCATTGGAACGTGGACTATAAAGAGGAGCCCTCTTAGTAGACACACCAATTTTTTTAAGAAACATTTCCATTTTGCTTGAGATGAACTGAACACCATTGTCAGACCTAATGGAAATTGGTGCCCCTTCAATCCTGAAAACATTATCCAGGAAACTAATAACCGCATCAGTACTGGGATGCTCTACAAAAGAATAATGCAACCACTTAAAAAAATCATCAATGAGAACAATTAAAAATCTATTTTCTCTGCCAAGACAATCATAAGGTCCTGAAAAGTCGATAGAGAGCTTTTCCCACTGACCAGTGGGAGCTTCACAAATTGACAGAGGTTCAGTAGACACCTTCCAGTGCTTGTCAGACCTAACACACACCGCACAGTTGTTGATAAACTTCTCAACAGAGGTATCCAATCCAGGCCACCAATAATGACACTTAAGTAACTTCTTTGTACCTGAAACACCAGAATGCCCTGAATGTGCTAATTTGATAATCTTTTCTCTAAGACTACCTAGTGGAACAAACAACTCATTCCTCAATAAAATACCATTTTCGATAGATAAATCGTTTGCCACTTGTGCAAAACTCCTCAATGATGATTCAATATTTTTAATAGAGGGCCATCCATTGACTACATAAGACTTGACCTTAGCTAACAAATTATCTTTACAAACATGATCATTCCATTCATTCACATCAATGCCAAAATTGCTTGACTCTACAGCATCCACAGCAGCCACAACACACTCATGCTGATCAGTGACTTCATCACAGGAATCACCAAGTGGAGGTAACCTAGATAAACAGTCCGCAGCAAAATTCTTTCCACCAGGAATATGCTGAATCTCAAAGTTAAACTCCTGCAGTCTCGCAATGAACCGAACCAACCTGGAGGAAGCACTACCACTCCTCACACCATCCATCATATAGACCAACGAGTTATGGTCCGTCACCAACACAAAAGGCCCACCCCACAAAAAATTCTACAATTTCTCCACAGCCCTCACACAGGCTAAAGCCTCCTTCTCGATTATGCTATAATGAACCTCTGCACCTCTAATAGCTCTTGAGATAAACGAAATAACTCTCACCTTGCCATTAACCATCTGCGTGAAAACAGCCCCCAAACCAACCGTCCTAGCATCCACAGTTACAAAAGACTTCCCTTCAGGATCAAAAGTTTTAAGACCCGGAGCATTAGCAATAAGCTTAATCACACCCTGAAAGGCAGAGTCATGAACATCAGTCCAAATGAATCTTGAACCTTTCTTTAACAACTGTATGAGAGGTTCGACAACCAAAGCATATCCTTTAACACATTTCTCGTAGTATTCACCTAACCAAAGAAAAGAGCGTAAAGCATCCTTGTCCTGAGGCTTGATGGCATTTTCAAGGTTGCTAATGATGTCTTTTTTAGGAAAAATCCCTTCCTGAGTGATTTTATTACCCAAATAGTCAATCCCTTTAACAAGGAATTTACATTTCACCTTGCTCACCGTCATGCCCTTGCTGCTTAGGATCTTTAAAACTTTTTCCAAAGTGACATTATGCTCATCAATAGACTTAGCAAAAATTAAAATGTTGTCTTGAAAAGACTGGACACCTTTAACACCACAAAACAAATTTTCAATTAATTTTTGGAAAACACTGGCATCAGATGCCAGGCCAAAAGGCATCCTCAAGAATCTAAATAAACCAAACGAAGTTATAAACGCAGTCAGATCTTTAGAATCCTGAACCAGAGTGACCTGATGGTACGCTGCCTTCAAATCAATAATTGAAAAAAAATTCACTCCGTTGACAGCAGCCAACATTTCTTGTATCCTAGGCAAAGGATAAGTTTCCACAACAATGTTTTTATTGAGAGATCGAAGATCTACAAACAGTCTAATTTCTTGATTCTTCTTAAGGGCAATAATGACAGCCGAAACCCATTCAGAGCTATCAGTAGGTTCTATGATACCTTGAGAACAGAGACCATCCAAATGTGACTTGAGCTTGTTCCTCACACCCAAAGGTACCATACGGACTGTATGCTGTACGGGTAAAGCTCCTTTTTAAAGTTTAATCCTATGTGAAAAACCTTTGACCTCACCAACAACATCTTCAAAGACATTCTTATACTTATTGAGAATGGAAGAAATAGGATATTCCAAAGAAACATTGTTAACAGGCATTTCTCTCAACTGAATTGGACGATCTGATCCTGGTGATAAATTAATGCCAAGTTTACCAAGATCATACCACCCAACAATATTTTTTCCATCATTGTAACATAAATTTTGGTAAAAATGACACGGGTCTCAAATTTTAACGAATCTTCCAAGAAACCTAACATTTGGATATCAAAATTACCAAAAGCTTTAGGATTGATATCAGATTTAGCAAGTTTGACACCTTTCCACTTTTCATAAAAGAACAAATCTGATAAGATAGTCACTGGCGAACTAGAGTCAGCCATAGCTTCAAAGGCAATCTCACCAACATGAACTATTCCTAAAGGAGCTTTGAAAGGAAGAGAAATACTATTTATATGACTATCAAAAGAATCATCATAAATAGTAATGACTCAATTCTCCAAATCATCATGAACACAAGAAACATTACTCACAGAGGAATTAGACTTACCACCTTTCCTTTGGATCCTACAAGAGGATGCAAGATGGCCAATCTTACCACACTTAGTACATTTTCTTTTAAGTGCAGGACAATCTGGACAGTTCGCCAAATGTGCTTTTGAGCCACACCTAAAACAACTTAAAACTCTATTGGTCTGAAAATTACTCTTACTACGCATTTGAACAGCACAAACAGAGGTGTCAATAGTATTCTTGTTTTCATTAGCAGCAATGACCATAGATGACTCAATAGATATTTCAATCCCTTTGGCCAAATCAATTACTTCTGCCAGAGTAGGATTACGACAAGCTAAGAGTTGTTATTGTACTTTTTTAGCTCCACAATTAAACACAAACTGATCCCTTAACGCAGTATCAACATAGGCACCAATATCGCAGTTTGCAGCTAAAACTCTCAAGGCTGCTACATATTCTTCAACAGATTCATCAGCGGATTGTTTCCTCTTGTGGAAAGAATGCCTTTCAATCATGACATTAGGTTCATCTTCAAACTGTTTCTCAAGTCTAGCAACAGCTTCAACAAAAACATTCCATCCATCACCTCCCTCAATTGGTGGCGCAATGGGTACAAGGTTATTGAAAATTTCAATAGCAGCTGTGCCTAAATAACTGAAAAGAATAGCCTTCTTCCTTGTAGCAGAAAACCCAGAACCATCAATAGCAACAATGTATTTATCGAAAGTCTCAATCCATTTCTTCCACCTTAATTTCGGTTTTCCTGGAATTTCCAAGAAAATGGAGGGTTGATTGCAAATTTGAGATGTAGCCATAGCAAAGACAAAACAAATGTCAACAAGAGAGAAGAAGAACTTGAAATTGTGTGCAAATCACAGTAGTAATAGAACTGCAGTATGCACTTGTGGAAATAAAAAAGTGTGCATATCATTGAAGTAAGCAAGAAATAATTTCAAATTGTGTGCAAATCACAGTAGTAATAGGACTGCAACATGCACGTGTGCACATCACTGAAGTAAACAATGTAGAAAACCCCAGCTTACCACACTTGTAGTTGTCGAAAAGAATACTTAAGGAAATATGAATTTAAAAAAAAAGTGAGCAAATCACTGAATTCGCAGGTAAAACTCCATGAAAACGATAATAAATATCAGGTTGCAGCTTGAAATTCGTTGCGAGTAAAGCGCCGTTAGACTGCTTGAGGAGCGTGGATGAGAGAACAGCTGACAGTCTGAAAACCACTCTCAAAATGGCTGCGACGTTGCGTGCTACGCTGCGTTCCAGCAATGCGTTTCAGGAGTTAGAAGAAGAGTCTAAAAATGGCCGTGACGCTGCGTGTTACAAAGCGCTGCGTTCCAGACAATCAGTGCGTTCCAGGAGTCCGTTAGAATACACAGACGTCATCACGCTGAACGCAACCAGGAGCGCGAGCAGACCAACTGCCGTAGAGACAGCGACTGGAAATCCTTAACAATTAAGGAAAAACAGTACCTTTTAAATGAGAAGAAAGCAGCGTCAACAGCTCTCATCAAATTTCAGAAGAAAGGATCGCACCGTAGGTCCGTTTCTTTTTTTTTTTAAATGAAATCGAGAAAGATAACAGACGCTCAGCAACACAGTGGGTACAAAAATTATTAAATGAACCTCGTCGCCATTGTAAACAGCGGAGGAGGCAGTAAAAGTTTAAAGTAGGATTTATTGAAGTTAAATCCAAGGACCCACTGGAGCACAAAGCAAAGCGTCTAGATCAGATCAGCTCCAACCGCTTCTCTGATCTAGAACACAGGTCCACAACAACATTCTCCATTACATAAGTAACATTCTTAAAACACATGACAATTCCAGAAGTGGCATATGATAATTCCAAAGTGACATCAAGGATAATACAAGAAAGAAAAGAAGGATATTACCACACAGGCCCAGAGTAAATGGCAGGGGAGAGTACAGCACATCAGAGAAACAGGCACAGAGTCCATGGCAGGTGAGACAGCAAGTACATGAGAGGCTGCACAGGGGAGAGTACAGCACATCAGAGCAACAGTCCCAGAGTCCATTGCAGGTGAGACAGCAAGTACATGAGAGGCTGCACAGCGGAGAGTACAGCACATCTGAGCAACAGGCCCAGAGTCCATGGCAGGGGAGAGTACAGCACATCAGAGAAACAGGCACAGAGTCCATGGCAGGTGAGACAGCAAGTACATGAGAGGCTGCACAGGGGAGAGTACAGCACATCAGAGCAACAGGCCCAGAGTCCATGGCAGGTGAGACAGCAAGTACATGAGAGGCTGCACAGGGGAGAGTACAGCACATCTGAGCAACAGGCCTAGAGTCCATGGCAGGGGAGAGTACAGCAAATCAGAGCAACAGGCACAGAGTCCATGCCAGGGGAGAGTACAGCACATCAGAGCAACAGGGCCAGCAACACACACAGGTCGCAAACAATGGTCTTCACTTACACACTTGTGTGGGGCACAGGCGCATGAGTGTGTTGACAACTCAATCCTGGCTGTCATGGGGACTGGGACCTGGCTGTGTTTTGTGGACAGCAGGCCCACTTGACTGAGTTGAAAGAGGCCCATGTGATGTGGTAATGGCAGAGGGCCTGCAAGGTGGAGGGCTGTGTGGACCAGGTGGCACAGTGGCACGTGGAGGTGGAGGTGGAGTCATGTACACCCCTGACACAGTGTGGGTGGGAGAGGTTGGAGGGGTGCCCTTCTACTTTTTTGGTACATGAAAAGGCTTCCCTGTCTTGGGGTTGATGGGAAGTGGTGATGGCACAATAGACACACACACACACTGTCCCACATCAGGGGCAGACACTGCCACTCCCTCTGGTGATGTGCTTGATCCTGCAGAACGCTTTGGCTGGCTACGCCTCCGGACCACCTTACCCTCTCCGGAAGGTGTACCCCCTATAGTGCCCACGTTCCCACATCCCCCAGGGGTGGTGTTTACAGTGCCCTCCTGTCCCTTCTTGCCAGAGCTGGTCACAACACTGGCCTCCTTTCCCTTGATCACTGGCCTGGACCCAACACTCGCCTCCTTTCCCTTGATCACTGGCCTGGAACCAACACTGGCCTCCTTTCCCTTGATCACTGGCCTGGACCCAACACTGGCCTCCTTTCCGTTCATCACTGGCCTGGACACAACACTGGCCTCCTTTCCCTTGATCGCTGGCCTGGACCCAACACTGGCCTCCTTACCTTAATCACTGGGCTGGTCACAACAGGGCTCCCCTCTGCCTCAATGACTGGGCTGGTCACAACCGGGCTCTCCTCTGCCTCAATGACTAGGCTGGTCACAACAGGGCTCTCTTCCACCTTCCTCGATGTACTGTGTTTTGGGGTTGATGTGGCGGGTGGTTGTGTCCCTCTGCTCCCCCCAGGTGTACTCATAACATGCCAAACATCCTCTGTGGGCATAGGACAGTCAATTACTGGAGATGCCTCTGCATCAAATGAGCCTGATGTCTGCCACAATGATCTTCTGGCATTGCTCTTCTGTGACTTTTCCTTGTCTGTGCATATTGGGGGGGCCCTGCTCTTCTTCGGGGATGGAGTCTGTAAACGTGATTGTTTTGTTTGGGACTGACGTGTGCTCCTAGTGTTGTATCTTGTAGGTGATGTAGTTGCCAAGTGGGGACTGTGATCTGATGTGGCCACTGAATGGAAGGTCGTCGCAGGCACATGAGCTTCAATGGGAGCATGTGCCTGTTGGAGGGCTGACGTGACTGTGGCTGACAATGCCTGGACTGTACGGTGTAGCCCACCCACGTCAGAGTGTATGCCCTCCATGAATGCAATCACCTGGCCTAATTTGTTATCGTGTGCACTGAAGGCATTGATCAGGGCTGTCTGGGCGACGCATATTTGGCGCAGGACCTCGACGCACTCTGCACTGAGGGCAGCAGGGGGGAAAGGTGCAGGAGCAGCAGTGACATATGTGAATGTCACTCTTCCCCTCTTAGTAACACGGACACGGCCAGCACCAGAGGAAGTGGATGGGAGGCTGGACACTGGCCGCTGGTTGTCAGATGCGATTCAGAAAAGGGGGTGGGGGGGTGGTGATGAACAGAGTGTCTGAATTAAGCAGACCACTCTTACCCAGTCCAAAGATCAGGGCTTGTTCCATCACTGTTATTTATCTCACTGCGCCATCCCAGTTTAGAACCTGGCTATATGCAAATCAGTCTGTCCCTGGCCCAGTGCATAATGGGAACAGGGCAGACTAAACTACTAAGCCAATTCTTCACCAGAAAGGAGACAAACTACCGTAGCTTGTTTCCTTCCCAGTTTAAGAATTGGCTTGGTAGTTTGGTCTGCCCTGATCCCATGATGCACTGGGCCAGGGTCAGACTAATTTGCATATAGCCAAGTTCTGAGCTGGGATGGTACAGACCTCCCTCTCCCATACAGGCCTCCTCAGCAGGATGGCTGGCTACATGTTGGGTGGGGATGGACAGTGTAATGGTGTTTGTGTATTACAAGGTAGTAATTGCATTGTGGTAGTTGTCATTTGTCTGTACTTACCAGCCTCCGCTCCCCCGGCTACTCCTGTGAGACTCTCAGGTAGCAGTATGGCAAGCACCTTCTCCTCCCATGGTGTGAAGGTCTTCGGTGGGATGGGAGGGCCACTGCCAGTCTGGTTAGCCAGCGTCCAGTTCTTGCTCCTCCTCTCCTTGACAACCCTCTTCAGGTCATGCCAGCGCTTCTGGATCTCCTTCTTGGATCTTGGGGTGGCCCCTACTGCATTCACCCTTTCGACTATCCTTTCCCACATTTGTGTCCTGGTGCCTAATGGTGGCTGTTGGACCAGGCTACCAATTAGTTGTGGCTCTACTCTCACAATCTCGTTGACCATGACTGTCAACTCACTCTCGGTGAATTTGGGCATTTTTGGTGCTGTCATGGTGTGTGGGGGTTGAGGTGTTTGTGGGTGCAGGGGTGTGTGGGTGCAGGGGTGTGGTGGGGATGTGTGAGGTGGGTTGTGTGATGGGGTTTGTTTGTGATGGTGTGATGGTAGTGTTGATGGTGGTGGTGGGTGGGTGTGTGTGCTTAGCTCTATAGTCTCTCCTGTCAGGTGTGGTGTATGGCCTTCCAATCTGGAGTGATGCTAAGGATTGTGGTCAGTGAAGGGGGTGGCTTTGTACTCAGCTGTGTGGGTGTGTCCAATTGGATTTAGGTTGTCAGGTGTGTTGTGGGAGTGGTTCTGTGGTTTTGTCTTGGACTTTACTAATTCATATTTATGTGTATGTGTGTTGCATATTTTGGGGGCAGTGCTACTTTGTTCATGGGATTTTGGCATCACTGAGATGTATTCACATCGACCGCCATATTTTTCATGTTTGTCCGCTGCGGTGGCTTTGCTGCTGCTTGTGCGCCATTTCTCCCATTCACTCCTGGGTGCGACGGCGCCGGTCGGTGTCGGCGTTTCCGACCGCGACACCCTCGGGGATATCGTAATTTACCGTGCGGTGTGTCCGCTTTCCATGCGTGGGATGCACCTTTTCCGCTGCTTATCCTTCCGCCGCGGTCCATTTTTTGCCATCTCCGCCCGCGTCGGGCGGATTTGCTTGGCCCGCTACCGCCGGGGTCGGTCTTTTGTGGCGGTTCATCCTAATTTGGCGGACGGTATTTCCGCTGTCCTGTCGGGTGGTTGTTTTCCGCCTCCATGGCCGTCGGGGTGGTTTTCCGCCCGCTATCCTAATGGGCCCCTTAGTGTTGAATATGCAACCAATATTACATTTGCATACCAAATAAAACACCTAATAGCCCTAGCATACGTGCCAATCACCGATGTGGCTGAACACTATAACCTTTTAATAGAAAGTCCTTTCTATACACAAAATGAACAAAAACTAGCTCCACTTTTGGATTATTTTGAGGACACCTGGGTGGGTAGACTACACAGGTCAGGCCACAGACGCCAACCTAAATTCCTAATACCTTGGTGGAATGTATATCTACCAACCCTAAACCAAGAAGCCAAGACAAACAACGCAGTTAAGGGATGGCATAATGCCTTCCTATCTTCAACTGGCCGAACAACTCCTACACTACACAAACTCCTAACAGCAATCCAAAAAGAATAACGTTTTCAAGAATCAAGAATGGAGCAATCTGTCTTACAATTAAAACCCAAACTATCAAGAGAAACTGCCCAAATGTACCAATATTTACAACAAGTACAACGTTACCCTACAACAAGAGGACTAGAATACTTGAAAATGATAGCCAAAACACTAAACTGAAAACACTAACCATATAAAATGATCAACATTCTAAAAATGCCTGAAATATAACCAAACACATCTCCTTAACAAATTTTAACATATTTATTTTGTCTAATATTTTTAAATATTTTAAAATATGTAGACAAAATAAATATCTAACTAAACAATGTTTAAAAATAGAACATTTCCTAACCCACAAAAATATTAATATAAAATCACCTACCTTTCACAGCAACATAATGAGCAAATCCAAATATCCATAACAATCCATGTAGTAATAAATCCACAGCATAAAAAAAATTGCCCAATAAAATGTAAAAATACAACTGTGCTAAATCCATCCAGCATCCAAATAAATCGATAATTCAGAATCCATCAAAAACCCGAAAATGGTAAAAAAAATTCAATAAACGCTCCAGGAAACCTGAAAAATAAAGGAAGTGTAAAATACATCTCAGTTAAAACAACTGAAACACACTTCCAAAAAAAAAAAAAAACGTAACAGCTCGGAAACAGAAAAGGCTGTATCCAAATACCTAGAATAGAAATATAAACATTCCCACCCACAAAAAACTTAGAACGATACATTAATAATGACCTTAACATACATATTTTAAACCAAAACTAAATAAACAGCCACAAACACAATAACTCCAATGCCGTAAATCGAAAAAACGCAAAGAAAACTGAAAAACGTACATAAGCAACTACATACTAACTAAATCCTAATATAGTAGTCCACAAACCCTAAATAATAAAGTACTACCTACCAAACTTACTTAAAATAGTTAAAATATAACGAAAAGCACTCTTACCTGCTCAGACGCAAAGTAGCTTCCAACTGCGAGCTTCAATCTTAAAAAATGACCCAAAAAGACTATGAGCGGTTACAAAATAAAAGATCCAAATAATAGTATAATTAGGGCTCCCGGTTCTATGGTATTTATTTTTTTGCCATTTCCGTCTGTATTTATCCATATTTATTTTTCGGGCATTTTTTCTGTATTTATCCACATTTATTATTGCCACAAGCAAAAGATGACGCTACAGCTAGCATTTTTCCACATTTATTTAAATTGACAATGCAACGCGAGGAGCTTGTAAATAAGCTCCAATCTGTGATCTCTGTTGAAGGCCTGGAGGCAGGCAGGACAGAGGTCATGTTGGGTCATTAGAATCCTGCTTGGGGAAAAAGGAAGATTGCTGTTAGGTAGAACTTAACCCCCACTCTTTGTTCCTGTTTAAAAGATTTAAGCCTATTGGCTTGAATTCCCATGATACAAACGTGCAGAGCTGTGTTCAGTGTGATAATAATTTTTTGTTTAATACACTCCTGGCACCGCAGGTTGATGCACACAGTGCACGTCAAGGGTGACACGCTTTAGAATAATTTGTGATTATTTAATGCACATGCACTCTGCCAGCAGCTGTACAGCGCTGAAACTGGCTGCTCCAGGCTGCTAGCATACGCGTCGGTGCCGCCAATTGCCAGCACTCTAGCTCGCTCAGTAAACAGTTAAGGTACTTGTGGCTGAGTGCAGCCCTTGCTACAATGTTAAAATCTTTAGCATTTCTCTCCTTGGCGGCAGTGAAATTGCGGCGCCGCGCTGCTGTCACATTAGTGACTCGTCACTTCCCTGCCCAATACCTACCCAGGGCGGGGGGATGTTGTGACCTCATGTCCTGGAACAGGAAGGAAGTAAGGTCGGTCAGATGCAGCGGGAGCTTTGACTGGAGATGTTCTGTCCACCATGTCCCTCTTAGCATCTGCGGCTAAACTCTAAGTGCACTCCTGCCTGCGCAAATTACCCGGTGTTGGATCCTGGACGGCAGCTCTCTGGCCGCCAGTGCAGCACTGAGCTAGTCCGTGAATAACCATGGCGTCCGTTGAGATTGACGCAGACCCAGCACGCGTTCATTAGCCCTGGGTCTGTGTGTCACTGGACGGCCGTGCTGCGCCTAGGACTACTCACTGGACTGGCCCAAGCCTAGAGGGATCCTATCACTGATACGCCTTGACAAACCCCCGAATTATGGTAGCCTGCGGTGGCTCGCGGCTGATTCCATGAACCTGCACCCACTGTCTTGCAGAGAGACGCTGCTTTAGTAAGTAATGGAGCTGTCCGCACCACACTCCAAGTTGGGACTCTGCTTCCGGCCCCGGCAAGTACCAGCTTCTGTAAGCTTAAGTTAAACTATTGAATGACCGCGCACGATCAGGAAGCTGCAAAAAATGTCAAAAAAATCTTACATTGTGATCCCGTGATGATTGGGGTCTGTACTCCCAGGACCGCAGCGCCGTGATGGAGCCCAGAACAGGCTAGTACACCACTTAGTGCACACCTTTATAGTTAGTTCAGCATTGACAGCTTTCTCACGTCGTGTGCCTGCCTGCTATCTAGTTGCACTCAACTGGTATAAACATGGCTTCATTCTGAGCTGCCGTTCTTGCTCCTATACTCGCCCCTATACTCAAGCAATTGTGCAGTCAAGCCGCCTGTCTCTGCTTGAGGAATGACTCACTAGCGGATTTTACTGTAGTTTAACTGAGGGAGAGGTGTAATGAGGACCCTTGCTCATTGGCGAACGCTGCTTGCAATTATAGTGCCCTGTGCTGGTCAATACAGCGGTATTTCTAGAGGAACCAGGCCGTCCCCCCGACCTTAAAAGTACGGTAAGGTTACAAGGAAAGTGCCCTTCAATTTATTGTGCTCTGCTGCAGTTTTAAAATCTTCTTTTTCTAGTTGCTTAAATGGATGTAAATTCTGATACTTATATCCTGTCTGCCTATTATGCGTTACTTTATTTTGCTTCTGAAAGTATCACTCGTGGTAGTTGAAATGTCACTCTTATTTACATAGCAATCTGAAACCTTGGCAGGTATGAGTCCGTCCTAATCTGACTCTGGCAGGGGCTCTAAAAGGGGTGAAATAACAAAGCAGCCTCATTAACAAATAAATGGTCTTTCAAAGACCTGTGAAGTACTTAGGTGCGTCTGGCAGCTCTGTGTGCACACGGGAAGCTGGGGAAGCTGTCACCTCTTAACCCTCTAAGGAAGGTGAGACATCAGACGGGAGCACAGCAAAATATACTAGTATTTTCCCATTTTTTATATATAAATACAGATAAAGGAAAACTTGTTTTCCGTCTGTATTTATATGTAAAAATCCGTAAAAAGTGAAAACCGGGAGCCCTAAGTATAATCAAGGAAATAATGAAATAAATGTCAAATAAATTTATTTTCCTAGTAAAAAATTAGTAAAACTGTAATAAATTATTTTGCAACATTTATGCAATTTATTTATGTTTGTTCTATAACTATAATATTATATTCATAATTTTAAAATATATAACATTAAATATTATTACTGTTTAATATTTAATGTTATAATTATGAAAACATATTGTGTTAAAAATTGTAAAACTAAATGTATAATTTTTCTGTATTTATGTAACCTTTTTTATTAATATTTTTAATTTCTTGTTATTAATAATATACAATTATTAATAATACATTAAAAAAATTAAGTGATATTATTTAAAAAATGTTATTAAAATATGTATGTTGTATGATATTAACAATATATAATATCAATGTTGCAATTTAAAAATATATGAACATGTGTAACATAATTTGAACAGCACATTTATATGTTAAAAATTTAATAAAAGTTAATTTAATAAAAATGTAGAAATATTTTTATTTATCTCAAAATGTATGTACTCTATATATTCTAATCTTCAATGTATTTTCATTTACTATATTATTTTCATATACCTAAAATGTACTTTACTGAACAACTATCCCAAAAGGAATAATTTATTTTACAATGTACCTATATTTATTTGTTTAAATATTAAAAAATTCATTTGTAAAACATTTATTATTTGATTTATGTACTATATGAACAAATAAATAATTTTTTTTTTAAACTGTGTAATTTTTGTCTACTACATATTATAAATTCATGACTACCAACATATATAAAATAATTATTAAAAACGTTATATACATACTAAAATATTTTGATCATTTTACTATTCACACATAAATTTACATTTAATTTAGGTAGGTGCTGGACACTGAACATAATACATTTACTAATCCAACTCCAATATAATTTAAATTTGGGTTAATACTAAACACTTAACCTATTTAATTTACTATTCCAACTCCAATCTACATTTATTTAGGGTAGGTGCTGGACACTGAACCTATTTAATTTACTATTCCAACTCCAATCTACATTTAATCAGCGTAGGTGCTGGACACTGAACCTATTTAATTTACTATTCCAACTCCAATTTACATTTAATTTGGATAGGTGCTGGACACTGAACTTATTTAATTTACTATTCCAACTCCAATCTACATTTAATTAGGGTAGGTGCTGGACACTGAACCTATTTAATTTACTATTAAAACTCCAATCTACAATTAATTAGGGTAGGTTCTGGACACTGAACTTATTTAATTTACTATTCCAACTCCAATCTACATTTAATTAGAGTAGGTGCTGGACACTGAGCCTATTTAAGTTACAATTCCTACTCCAATTTACATTTAATTGGGGTAGGTGCTGGACACTGAAGTTATTTAATTTACTATTCCAACTCCTATCTACATTTAATTAGGGTAGGTGCTGGACACTGAACCTATTTAATTTACTATTAAAACTCCAATTTACAATTAATTAGGGTTGGTGCTGGACACTGAACCTATTCAATTTACTATTCCAACTCCAATCTACATTTAATTAGGGTAGGTGCTGGACACTGAGCCTATTTAATTTACTATTCCAACTACAAATTACATTTAATTAGGGTAGGTACTGGACACTGAACTTATTTAATTTACTATTCCAACTCCAATGTACATTTAATTAGGGTAGGTGTTAGACACTGAACATATTTAATTTACTATTCCAAATCCAATTTACAATTAATGAGGGAAGGTGCTGGACACTGAACTTATTTAATTTACTATTCCAACTCCAATCTACATTTAATTAGAGTAGGTGCTGGACACTGAGCCTATTTAAGTTACTATTCCTACTCCAATTTACATTTAATTAGGGTTGGTGCTGGACACTGAAGTTATTTAATTTACTATTCCAACTCCAATTTACATTTAATTTGGGTAGGCGCTGGACACTGAACCTACTTAATTTACTATTCCAAATCCAATTTACATTTAATTAGGGTGGGTGCTGGACACTGAACCTATTTATTTTACTATTCCAACTCCAATTTACAATTAATTAGGGTAGGTGCTGGACACTGAACCTATTTAATTTACTATTCCAACTCCACTTTACATTTAATTAGGGTAGGTGCTGGACACTGAACCAAATTAATTTACTATTCCTACTCCAATTTACATTTAATTAGGGTAGGTGCTGAACAGTGAACCTATTTAATTTACTATTCCAACTCTACTTTACATTTAATTAGGGTAGGTGCTGGATACTAAACTTATTTAATTTACTATTCCAACTTCAATCTACATTTAATTAGGGTAGGTGCTGGACACTGAACCTATATAAATTACTATTCCAACTTCAATTTAAATTTAATTAAGGTAGGTGCTGCATACTGAACCTATTTAATTTGCTATTCCAACTCCAATTTACATTTAATTAGGGTAGGTGCTGGACACTGAGCCTATTTAATTTACTATTCCAACTACAATTTAAATTTAATTAGGGTAGGTACTGGACACTGAACTTATTTAATTTACCATTCCAACTCCAATGTACATTTATTAGGGTAGGTGCTGGGCACTGAACATATTTAATTTACTATTCCAACTCCAATTTACAATTAATTAGGGTAGATGCTGGACACTGTACCTATTTAATTTACTATTCCAACTCTAATTTACATTTAATAGGGTAGGTGCTGGACAGTGAACCTATTTATTTTACTATTCCAACTCCAATCTACATTTAATTAGGGTAGGTGATGAACACTGAACCTATTTAATTTACTGTTTCAACTCCAATCTACATTTAATTAGGGTAGGTGCTGGAAACTGAACCTATTTAATTTACTATTCCAACTCCAATTTGCATTTAATTAGGGTAGCTGCTGGACAATGAACCTATTTAATTTACTATTCCAACTCCAATTTACATTTAATTAAGGTAGGTGCTGGACACTGAACCCTTTTTAATTTACTATTCCAACTCCAATTTTCATTTAATTAGGGTAGGTGCTGGACACTGAACCTACTTAATTTACTATTCCAACTCCAATCTACATTTAATTAGCGTAGGTGCTGGACACTGAACCTATTTAATTTACTATTCCAACTCCAATTTACATTTAATTAGGATAGGTGCTGGACACTGAACTTATTTAATTTACTATTCCAACTCCAATCTACATTTAATTAGGGTAGGTGCTGGACACTGAACCTATTTAATTTACTATTAAAACTCCAATTTACAATTAATTAGGGTAGGTTCTGGGCACTGAACTTATTTAATTTACTATTCCTACTCCAATTTACATTTAATAAGGGTAGGTGCTGGACAGTGAACCTATTTATTTTACAATTCCAACTCCAATCTACATTTAATTAGGGTAGGTGCTGGACACTGAACCTATTTATGTTACTATTCCAACTCCAATCTACATTTAAGTAGGGTAGGTGCTGGACACTGAACCTATTTAATTTACTATTCCAACTCCAATCTACATTTAATTTGGGTAGGTGCTGGACACTGAACCTATTTAATTTACTATTCCAACTCTAATTTACATTTATTTAGGGTAGGTGCTGGACACTGAACCTATTTAATTTACTATTCCAACTCCAATTTACATTTAATTAAGGTAGGTGCTGGACACTGAACCTATTTAATTTACTATTCCAACTCCAATCTACATTTAATTAGCGTAGGTGCTGGACACTGAACCTATTTAATTTACTATTCCTACTCTAATTTACATTCAATTAGGGTAGGTGCTGGACACTGAACTTATTTAATTTACTATTCCAACTCCTATCTACATTTAATTAGGGTAGGTGCTGGACACTGAACCTATTTAATTTACTATTAAAACTCCAATTTACAATTAATTAGGGTAGGTGCTGGAGACTGAACCTATTCAATTTACTATTCCAACTCCAATCTACATTTAATTAGGGTAGGTGCTGGACACTGAGCCTATTTAATTTACTATTCCAACTCCAATTTACATTTAATTAGGGTAGGTGCTGGACACTGAACCAATTTAATTTACTATTCCTACTCCAATTTACATTTAATTAGGGTAGGTGCTGAACAGTGAACCTATTTAATTTACTATTCCAACTCTAATTTACATTTAATTAGGGTAGGTGCTGGACACTAAACTTATTTAATTTACTATTCCAACTCCAATCTACATTTAATTAGGGTAGGTGCTGGACACTGAACCTATATAAATTTCTATTCCAACTTCAATTTAAATTTAATTAAGGTAGGTGCTGAATACTGAACCTATTTAATTTTCTATTCCAACTCCAATTTACATTTAATTAGGGTAGGTGCTGGACACTGAGCCTATTTAATTTAATATTCCAACTCCAATTTACAATTAATTAGGGTAGATGCTGGACACTGTACCTATTTAATTTACTATTCCAACTCTAATTTACATTTAATTAGGGTAGGTGCTGGACACTGAACCAATTTAATTTACTATTCCTACTCGATTTTACATTTAATTAGGGTAGGTGCTGGACAGTGAACCTAATTATTTTACTATTCCAACTCCAATCTACATTTAATTAGGGTAGGTGCTGAACACTGAACCTATTTAATTTACTGTTCCAACTCCAATCTACATTTAATTAGGGTAGGTGCTGGAAACTGAACCTATTTAATTTACTATTCCAACTCCAATTTGCATTTAATTAGGGTAGGTGCTGGACAATGAACCTATTTAATTTACTATTCCAACTCCAATTTACATTTAATTAAGGTAGGTGCTGGACACTGAACCCTTTTTAATTTACTATTCCAACTCCAATTTTCATTTAATTAGGGTAGGTGCTGGACACTGAACCTACTTAATTTACTATTCCAAATCCAATTTACATTTAATTAGAGTAGGTGATGGACACTGAACCTATTTAATTTACTATTCCAACTCCAATTTACATTTAATTAGGGTAGATGCTGGACACTGAACCAATTTATTTACTATTCCTACTCGAATTTACATTTAATTAGGGTAGGTGCTGGACAGTGAACCTAATTATTTTACTATTCCAACTCCAATCTACATTTAATTAGGGTAGGTGCGGGACACTGAACCTATTTAATTTACAATTACAACTAGAATTTACAATCAATTAGGGTAGGTGCTGGACACTGAACGAATTTAATTTAGTATTCCAACTCCAATCTACATTTAATTAGGGTAGGTGCTGGACACTGAGCCTATTTATTTTACTATTTGAACTCCAATTTACATTTAATTAGGGTAGGTGCTGGACACTAAACTTATTTATTTACTATTCCAACTCGAATTAACATTTAATTAGTTTAGTTGCTGGACACTGAACCTATTTAATTTACTATACCAACTCCAATTTACATTTAATTAGGGTAGGTGCCGGACACTGAACCTATTTAATTTACTATTCCAACTCCAATCTACATTTAATCAGGGTAGGTGCTGGACACTGAACCTATTTAATTTACTACTAAAACTCCAAATTACATTTAATTAGGGTAGGTGCTGGACACTGAAATTATTTAATTTACTAATCCAACTCCAATCTACATTTAATTAGGGTAGGTGCTGGACACTGAGCCTATTTAATTTACTATTCCAACTCCAATTTACAATTAAATATGGTAGATGCTGACCTATTTAAGTTACTATTCCAACTCCAATCTACATTTAATTAGGGTAGGTGCTGGACACTGAACCTATTTAATTTACTATTCCAACTCCAATTTACATATGGCTGAGATACCCGCCACCCCCTCTCAACACAATCCCCAAGGATGGGAAACCGGAAACAGTTCTGAACTTTTTGGAATACGGGAGGGAGTGACCCTCCCGGCCGTATTTATTAAAATATGAAACAAAATTAAAACATTAAAATAACAGTTTCATATTATGTACAATTTCATTACCACATTGCGATGTTTTGGCTAACCTTAACATATTCTCTAATACAAAGGTTCTCCTAGCCGAACTAACATCCTACAAAACATTTAACTTGAAATTTTGAAATTGTACATCCTAACGTTTAAGGGCCAACGGCAAGGTCGTAACCGGTGTCAAGATCCCTAAACCAGAAATATCCCCCTCACTTGTGAGGGGCGACCGCACAGAGGTGTACCTCGAGTGCAACTACCAATTTCCCTTGACTTGACGGGGGCCCCAATATACTCGACGCCACTTAAAGGTCGTCCGAGGACTCGGGTGAGGTATCTAGAAGGTAGCGTAGACCCCCCCCCAAACCCCACACAACTTACCACATCTGCCGTCGCAGATGACCTGGCCCCGGGAAATTCTCCAGGAGGGGGCTGTAGCCCCTCCTACCCAGGAAGGGGCCTTGACCGCCTTTCCTTTCCTTTCGGCGGCCCATCCTTAGAAGGGACCGCCTACCCCGTTGAGGGGCCAATGGCCACCTCCCTCGAGCGCTCCCATCCGTAATGGGTGACGCCCACTCATAGGGATCTTCCAATTAGTGCTCACCGATCATGACCTTACCGCCACAGGCCGGATAGTTGACCGGCTATCCGGACCCCCCACAACACTCCTACCTAAAGGTCATGTCTTAAAGTCCTTAGCCAAGCTACACAGTCTCCTATGAGTAACTCGTTCCCCTACCCGGGACAAATGAACACCATCCCCCGAATACATACTGTCACCCGTAATACAACCATGCGAAATAGAATGCAGTGTATTGGAACGGAACAATCGACTCACTTTGTTATTAATTTTTCTTACTGAATGATTCAGAGCAGAAACAGAAATAGCCCCCCGCCATACTTTCCGTGGGATCATATGTGACCATGCAATCGTGCACCCTGGAACTCTCCTCGCCAACCAACTTACAGTGGAAAGTATCGCCTCAAGAAGAAGTCGTCTACCAGTGGTGACCAAATCATTGCCCCCAAGATGTACTATGACTATAGCCGGCGGTGACCTTGTCCGCCCTAGCAAACCCTCAAAGAATGATTGAAACTGGTCAATACAGAGTCCGCCCTTTCCGTAGAAGGACACACTGTACCCGTATTCCCCAGCCACGTGAATCATGTCACCTGCTTTGAATACGTCCGCGGCACGCCTCACGTATGAGTGGCCCACGACCCACACCTCCTTTTTCACAGCCGGTGAAGTCTGACCGCTGGCCCGGTGTTGGGTCGACTGCATAGTCCGCCCCGCCTCGTAGGCTTGCGCAACTGAAACCAAACAAAAACAAGAAGCGTGAGTACATCATTACAGCTTCACAACATGTGCAACCGCACATACCTCTTATAACAATTGGAGGACCAACGCCCCACACGTTTAACTTGTTCGACATTCAGACCCCTGGCTGTAGCCTCTGTAGCAGCCCCTATCCGAAAGGAATGGGTCCCAAACTCGCCCGGGTTCAAGCCCGCAGCAGTAATCGACATCGCAAGCACCCGCTGAAACTGAAACCTCGTCAGTGGGGTGGCGTCAGCGTGTCTCAACAAGGTCCCCCCCCATGATGCCACCCTTTGTGCTAAATATTCCTCTACACAACTCACCGGGCACATGGAGGACCCGGGGATCCTTTGTATTATTATGCAATCACCCATCGCACCCTGATCGGTCTTGGACCTGACGAACGAGACAGTCATTGTCTCCCCTCTGATCTGAACGTGCTCTTGGCACAGTCCCCCCATCACGTCCTGCTTGTTCCTCGCCACTAATTCGCTTACCCGCATAGCCCCATGGAATGCCAGCGTAAAAGCGGCTCGGAATAACACTGTTTCATACTGGGATGAACATGTTGCAGGGAGTCTAGATAATAACAGGGCCAACCTATCCAGACCTATCGGGCGCCTTTCATCTACTCTGCGACCCTCAAGGCGTTGCCACCCACGCAGCGCTTTTTGCACAACGAAAGACGCTGTCGGGTCCTGGATCCCATGAGCCCTAGCCACAAAGGAAATGGCAGCCCGATGCCTCTGGGCCGTAGCCACTGATTTGCCTGCCTGCCGTAACGACAGCAGGAATTTCACTACCAACTCCTCCTGGCCCCAAAGCTCCCCTCTAGCCGCCCCCAAAAAGGCCCAATAGGAACGGAACGCCCCTTCATATGCCTTCCTCGTCCTGGGTGCTAAACTCTCTCCCACGAGGTCCTGTAATTCGGGGCACCGAGAGACCAGAGAGCTTCGGGAAAGGGTGCTGCCACCGGGTCCGCTGTGGGCAGAAAACCCCAGAAGGCCTGCATACGAAAACGAGAAAGCGCATCAGCCGCCTGGTTCATCACCCCCGGGACATGTCTTGCCTTAAATAGTACATTCAATTGCATACACAATAACACAATTTCCTTGAGCAATCTCAGAATCCATTTGCATCGTGCTGCCTGGCTATTGATACACTCAACAACGGTCATGTTATCAGACCAGAATACCACAGAGTGATCTCTGAACCCCTCGGGCCAAGTTCTCAGGGCCACCAGAATGGGAAAAAGTTCTAGGAAAGCAATGTTACTTGTCAGACCACTATCATGCCACCATGACGGCCATCTTTGTGCCAACCACTGAGTGCCGAATATGGCACCAAAACCAATGCTCCCTGCCGAATCTGTCCACAGCCCCAGCTCCTCAGAGGACACGGCCGGTTTGTTCCAGACAATTCGACCATTGAAATCCGCCAGAAATGCCAACCAAATGCGCATGTCCTGGCGAACCTCTGCCGAGAGCCTTGTGCGATGATGACCCTCCTTCAGGCCGACCATGGCTTGAGCGATCGAGCGAGAAAAGGGGCGGGCCATCGGTATAACTCTTAGGGCAAAATTCAACTGCCCCACCAATTGCTGTAAGTGATGCAGCTTAACCTTAGACTCACTTATACACATTTGCAGGGATGCCCTGAACCTTAACACTTTGTCACCTGGTAAACGAAAACAACCTTCCTCAGAATCGAGCTCGATCCCCAGAAACTCGAGGCAAGTCGAGGGACCCACAGTCTTACCTGGTGCCAATGGCACGCCAAACTGATTCATCAAGACACAAAATGCATTCAAAGCCTGTCCACATTCCGGATCCCCGGCTGCCCCAAGAAACAAAAAGTCATCGAGATAATGCATAACATGTTGAAACCCCGTCTTCTTTGTGAAGACCCATTGCAGGAAGCAACTGAACTTTTCGAAATAGGCACACGATATCGAGCACCCCATCGGCATACACCTATCCATGTAATAGTGACCCTGAAACATGAAACCAAGGAGACGCTGATCGTCTGGATGTACCGGGAGCAACCAGAACGCTGACTCGATATCAGATTTTGCCATCAGCGAACCGGGCCCCAGGCGATTCAATATGGCTACGGCCTCATCGAAGGATGCGTACCGCACCGAACACACTTCCGGGTCTATCGCATCGTTCACGGAAAGACCACGTGGGGCTGATAAATTATGTATCAGCCGAAACTCACCCGGGTCCTTCTTGGGGACCACCCCTAAAGGGGAACAAACAAAGTTAGCAACTGGTGGCACATTAAATGGACTGGCGACTCGACCTCGAGCCACCTCCTTCCCAATCTTTTCCTGTACCACGGTCGTATGCTGTAAGACCGATATCTGGTTTTTACATTTTGCTATACCCTGAAACTCCCCTATTGGGATGCGGAAACCATATAAAAATCCGTTCCGCAACACCCCAGCGGAAGCGTGATCCGGGTATTCGCTGAGCCAGGGAATCATTGCCATGGTATCAATCGGAGTAGGTAAAGGCGCCCCTCGGACTATGTCAGACCTGTTTGGCGCCTCCTCTACCCCCGTTATCACCCGTTTTGGCTCTGCACATGGACTCAGGATGGGATGATTGCCCACACCCCCCACATTCGTGCCTAAATTTGCATGACCCCTGGGGCCTAGTACATTTCCCCCTGTTAAAGTTCCAACAAACCCCCCTTTTACCTGTGTTGCCGATTGGCCTCGAGTGATTGTCGTTACTCGTACCTGATCGAAAGGGCGTCCCCGCATATTGGCGGGAGGATTCGCCAACGTTACTCCCTACCAATGGCACCTTCAACATACCAGAATCCTCCATTTTGGACCAGGACACAGAATCATAACAATCCCAAGTTAAGTTTTTATCATGCTCTTTCGCTTTTCTGAAAACATTATCGTAACAAAACCAATGGTTGCCCTCGTGAGATACTGAATACCCCATGATCCGTGACTGATAAATCGGCAATTCGGGCAGCAATTCGGGCCTACGTTCACCCAAGATGGATGTAAAAACCCCCCATGCTTTGCCCCAATTACCAATGTTTTCATTTACCTTAAAGGCGGCCATCTTTGCGCGCCAAACACTCGGATGCATGAGCTCCTTTTGGCTCTTAACACGCTCCATCTCATAATGATCGGTAAGCAACGAGAAGATATTTATATACTCCCCTGCCCATATCTTCTCTTTGATAGCCAGAGGGACATGTTGACCCAACTTTTCCCTTCGAGAGGGTGCCGACTCATCCCTCGCAATCGGCAATGGCCGCTTACCTGAACCGGAAGCTGTATCTGCGACTGGACCTGACCCAGGCGGTTTTTCTACTGCCGCAGCCGGCGATGGTGCCTTCGTCGCTTCCCTTGTTTCCCGCAGCTGCTTCATCAACACCTGCGCGTCGTCAGCCGTGGCGCCCTTGCTACCTTTACCCAACCACGCTGCTAATTGTGCTGCCAGCTCGGGCGGCATATCCTCCCCGGACACGGGGGTGACCACCACGGGAATCGGATTCCCTTCCTCCGGCACAGGGGTGGGTGCCTCGAGTGGAGTACAGGGAACTGGGACGTCTCCCCCAGCAGCTCCCCTTCTGGGCCTCTTGCCTTTTCCTCCTGGAGCTGCTCCTGCCAGAGGACGTTTCGGCCCCCCTTCCTCGTCTTTCTCCGCCATTCGCTTCTTTAGGTCGGTCACCTCTTTCATGAGAACACGCAGCATCTGGTCGGTAGTCATTCGCTTTCCCGCCTTCTTAGGCATTCTCCGACAGAGTATCTGCAAAACAAACAAGAAAGATTACAACGCTCAAAAATGGCTCTTCGTTCCGTCTCGAGCTCACGTGCAGCGCGGTGGTGCAGCTTCAGAGCACAGGAACAAGAGGATGCTTCCTTGGCTTGTTGCTCCTTTTATCCGTCTTCAGGGCGGGCGTAAACCCGCCCCGGCGTGCCCCGAGGGCGTGGCCGGCCGCGTCAGTGTCTAGGCCAGCCCACTCCAGGGCGGGAAAAAGGCGCGCCCCAGCTACGCCACTTCGGGCATACCAGCCGAGACTCGCCTCCCGCCAAGATGGCTTCCCGGGGGGATCGTGGTACTCCACCATACGTTCGGGGGGACCGAATGGTCGCCCCTTTCCATTAATTAGGGTAGGTGGTGAACACTGAACCTATTTAATTTACTATTCCAACTCCAATTTACATTTAATTAGGGTAGGTGCTGGACACTGAACCTATTTATTTTACTATTCCAACTCCAATCTACATTTAAGTAGGGTAGGTGCTGGACACTGAACCTATTTAATTTACTATTACAACTCCAATTTACATTTAATTAGGGTAGGTGCTGGACACTGAACTTATTTAATTTACTATTCCAACTCCAATCTACATTTAATTAGAGTAAGTGCTGGACACTGAGCCTATTTAAGTTACTATTCCTACTCCAATTTACATTTAATTAGGGTAGGTGCTGGACACTGAACCTATTTAATTTACTATTCCAACTCCAATTTACATTTACTTAATATATCAATATATATTTTTAAAACACTCCCCATCCATATCCCCTATAAACTCAACATCCCGCTACTAAAATTTTTCGTTTTTTTGCAAATTTCACAATATTTTCAAATTTCAAATTTCTAATTATTTTCAAATTTCTATTTTCAAATTATTTTCAAATGTATAATTTAAAATTCCTATTTCTATTTAATTATTTTACAAAATATTAAATTCTCAATATATATTTTAAAAACACTCCCCACCCTTATCCCCTATAAACCCTACATCCCGCTCCTAAAAATTAAAATTATTTTTAAATTTCAAAATATTTTCAAATATCAAATTTCGAAATATTTTAAATTTTCTAATTTGTAATTCCTATTTCTATTTAATTTTTTTGCAAAATATTAAATTTGCAATATATATTTTTAAAACACTCCCCACCCTTATACCCTATAAACCCTACATCCCGCTCCTAAAAATTATAATTATTTTCAAATTGCAAATTATTTTCAAATTTCAAATTCCGAAATATTTTCAAATTTCTAATTTTGATTTCCTATTTCTATTAAATTTTTTTACAAAATATAAATTTCTCAATATATATTTTTAAAACACTCCCCACCCTTATCCCCTATAAACCCTACATCCCGCTCCTAAAATTTTAAAATAATTTTAAATTTCTCATTTCAAATTCATATTTCTATTTAATTATTTTACAAAATATTAAATTCTCAATATATCTTTTTAAAACACTCCCCACCCATATCCCCTATAAACCCTACATCCGGCTCCTAAAAATATATAATACATTATAAAACTCTTTAATATTATTATAAACTATTATGGCTAAAATATTAAACATTTATAATTTAACAAAAATTTAACAAACATATTTTAACATGTTGATATTTTGACTTTTTGATATTTTACACATCAATATTTCTTATCTCGACATTACTTAAATCGATATTATGTACAATAGATAAAAATCGATATTTTTTACTACGATATTTACAACATCGATATTTCTTACCTTAGATTTTTGAAACTCGATATTAGTGCAAGTCGACATAAGAAACTCGATATTTTGACTGTGTGCCGCACTATCTACCCTGACATGCGATAATTACCACTAGACCTAACTCATAATCAGCCTTATGGGAAAGTACTTCTGCGCCAAAGTTTAAACTAGATACATGCATGCTTTTGAGTACTAGGCTCATTGTGTTTTGTTTTTAGGTCAAACCTACTAGACAGTACATGTGCTGTCTTTTAGGAGCTATATTATGACTTACCTCGAACATATCGGGGCTTGAATCCTGCCCATTGCTTACCTTTGGTTGGCTTTCCTGTTACTCTCATTGGCTTGCTTCTTATTTGTGTCCCATCTTGTCAGTCAAGTGTTTGTCCTTCACTGGAGCATTGGCATTATACCATTGCTTTGATTGGCTGTCATCTCTGCTTGCATTGCTTGACTTTCAAGCACAACGAGGATCTGTAATTAAATAGGAAAAAAGTGCATGCGTAAATATTCAACCGCATGCATTTGTGGTGATCACACCTAGAAAATGATGTAGGCGGTCTGCCAAAGGATTAAAAAAAACTTTAGTTTTGCTTTTATTGCTGTGGGCGCAATCATGATAGGGTAGGGGTGTAGATGTTGAATTTCTATTTGAATGCGCAAAATGCTATGTTAATTAAAGTATGGATTTTGAAACACATTGTGGCAGGGATACTGATCAGTATTTACTGAGATTTAAAGATAACTTACAGGATTTTTGCCATTCTAGAAGAAGCCATTTTTTTTAAATGCATTGTTGAAATACAATGTGTACAAGTGTATTACATTGCAATTTTTTGACATTATAGTAAATTTGTGAAAATTTGTTTTTTTATTGTTCCAAAATGCTCTTAATTTCAGATTCACAAATCAATCTAGGCGCTCTGAAGTGACAGAAATAAGAATGGCAATTAATTATTATATGATCATACATTTCTATCACTCCTTATGTGCTATAAAATGAAATATGTTACTCCAGACAGCTGGTCATTCTTGCCATATCAACAGCCAAACTGGTCCTGATGAAGTGGCCACTTGACTGCTCTCTGAATTTCAAGAGCAGGCATCCCTGGCAAGAGAAGCAAGCATCGCCAGACAAGCCTCACATGCAAAGGTTCTGCACCATGCTACTGGTCAGCCTGCCTACACACAGGCTGCACCCTCAGCTTAATTGAGTGACAGCATGGCTGTATACACTCTGGAATTCAGGTCCTAGAACTACCCGGGTGAGTGGTGGGGCTTTAAATAATTTGAGTCAGTTTGAGAGTGCTGATCACATTAGCCTGCATCTGTGGCAGACCATATTTCCCCATCTAGTGCTCTTACTGATTTCAATGAGGTGTGCTGTCAGGCCCAGCAGCACAGGTGGGCAGACAAGGACAGCAATCCATTATCTTCTGATGTGTTTATAAAAATCACAAAACACGACACATTTCCTAATTGAAGACACGAAGAGCTGAAAGTACACTTTGCACACGTTAGACATGGTGACACATGAAAATTAGTTTAGTAGGAACACTGTAAAGCATTATTTAAAACATGATGAAGAAAACAGCCATACAAGGCAATACTAATACATATAAACGAAATGCTCTAATAACTGTTTATCATGAAAAAATTGTTTATTAACGTTTCCTGATGTAATTAAAATAGCCTAGGGTTTCTAATGCAATCTGTTGAGAATGCAACAGTTAGAAAAGTCAATGAAAAAATACGAAGAAACATGATACGACCTTGAATGTAACAGTTATACTAGAAATTTTAAAGTTTATGAAAAATGAAAAACACATTTTGTGGTGTGAATTTAGAAAATTATACATGTATATGAATGTTGAAAAAATTTGTGAAGTAGGTTATTTCTAACGTTAGCTATTTTTATGTAATATTGATTTATGAAAGTTCCATATATTCCTCATTTTGAATTGATTTATTTACATTATATTTGATGTTTAGAGCTCATTTCATTCAAAAGTGTGATGCTAACGTAAAGCCCTTTTCCAAATGTTGTTATCTAGTAGTGAACTTTCCCTTGACCTAATAGTGTGGTTCATTTTCTACTAGTGAAATGTTGCTTTATTTGTCCTGTACAAGTATACACCCTGACATTCTTGAATGTTTCTTCAACACTCACAGTGAAATATGTCTGTGGGAACAAAATATTCAACTAGTGCTAAGATTACTTTTATAGTCTTTCTATGGTGGAGTGATGCCATGCCACTGGAAATTACTAAATACTTTATAAAAGAAGAAACTTAAAGGGCTGGTCAATGCCATACTTTTCTTTTTCCCTGCACGAGGGAATTTTATGCTAACTTTTTTTTATGAACTTTCCTCTTGCTTTTCGACTGACTTGCTGAAGCTACAGTCAGTAGCTGATGGCCTGAACGTTCTTTGCTGAACCCTTTCCATGTTCCATCCATTTTATTTCTTTATTTATGCTAATAGACTCACCCTTAATGGACTTTAAATGTTAACCCTTTTCCCATCTTCATAGGACTTGAGCTATTAGACAGCGAACTACCCTTCTGCCTTGATGGTGGTGAGACTCAGTAATTCTGTGATTCTGAGTCTAATAACAACCATTCAATATTTTATTTCATTTTAGAGAATTTAATGAAAATAATGTATGACATGAAAGATCCTGCTAGAGCCACTGTAAATGAGGCTTTAAATACCTGGAGCACATTGCTCATTAGAAGGACAAGGAGAAATACCGAGGGAGTATAGGCGAACTATGGATCACTACGCAGAATCTAGATGGGATGCACAACAGAAAATGTGGCGAGCAGATGTAATATACAAAATACAATTGTATCCAGTGTTAGAGGTTGAGGGAGATGATAAGGGAAAGAGAAAAGAGGAAAAGAAGCATTTAGAGACAGACAAAATTGATACAGAGAAAGAGGGAGAAGAGAGTGACATAAATGATTAACTTTTGAATGGTTTATTGATTAATCATCCACCATCTTATAATGACACACAGACTAGAGACTTGGTGAATACCATTTCAGTTGAAAAATCTAATGGTCCTATAATGCCTGAAAAGCCGAATGAATTTATACTTATTTCTCCTGTAAGTGTGAGAACAGTAATGTCAGCTCCTGTAAACCTGATTGATTCAATTACTTCCAACGATTTAACCGTTACCCTTACTATTGAACCTGTTGGTGCCCGTTTACAAGTCTGGATTACAGATAAATGCTGTTCACAATTGGACTGTAGCTACTGGATGAAATACAGGATGTGGAAGTTCCTCAGATCTTTTAGAATAAAGAATAGGGGCTGGGCACTCCTTTTATTTTAAGGCTATATATCTAGTTCTAAACTTTTTGTGTGCGTGCTGCTAAGGTAAGCACAATGTCCAAATTGTGAACTTCAAATCAACAAAAAACTCAAGTGAAACCATTTTACCTTATGCGCACTGTTGCACTTCCTGCTGGAGGGCTACTGTTTAGTTTATCAACACAAATTGTTTCAAATATTCAACAACATAAACTTAATCTAATGAGCTCAAGCATTGAGTGATTTGTTCATTATTGCTTTACTTGTTTCATATTCCAAACTTCAAATCAAACATTATGACCAATTGAAATTTCATTGGGTTTCACTTTAGTTTTTTGTTAGTTCTTCAGATCTGCCAACAAGATCATTGCTTCTTACACCTATGGTTCCGAATCGAGTAATAAGGCTGCAGCTATAACTGTTTCCAAAATCAGAAAAAATTTGACTTGACACAAACAACGAGGTAGGGAGGTCCAACATTTTATGGCCCAAAACCGAATCCTGAAATGTATTATCATGCTTCGGACATGACGGTGCCAATGGGTATTTCACCCCCTGATACATTTGTACAAAATGTGCAACCTGGAAAAAGTGTAAATTGGAATGATGGAAGTTTAAATTTAAATAAAACAAGAGAGAAAACAGGGTTTACTCATCAAGAATTTGATGAATGGCTTAAAGTATATAAACCCCGATTAGTTTGTGTTCAGCAGTAGTTCCAGTTTCAACTTCAGTTTCAGCTATGAATTCAGTCCTTTACAAACTTCAGTTTCTAGTTCAGCACTTCAGAATTGGTTACAGTTTCAAGTTTGGTAAAAAATTGAGTTCAAGAAAATAGAGCTCCCATTGATGTGAACCGATTAAAAGTTGAATTAGAAGAAATGATTCAGGGAACACTTAACACTTCAAGATTAGAGATTTACCAATAGGAGGAACCATTGTTTCTCTGTAAAAATGTT
Source organism: Lissotriton vulgaris (assembly GCF_964263255.1). Taxonomy (NCBI): domain Eukaryota; kingdom Metazoa; phylum Chordata; class Amphibia; order Caudata; family Salamandridae; genus Lissotriton; species Lissotriton vulgaris. The sequence continues at coordinate 1,000,784,109 of NC_141689.1, forward strand.
ACATGACAAGCAAACTCGTTCTATGATAGATTTTTGAATTGGCTCAGAAATATGGAATAGCTATACGAAATTCAAGGATTTTGCAGAAATCTTAAAGGGTGGACTTTACTTATAAAGACATTGAAAACATGGGAGCACCAGGAAAGAAATTACAGATAAAATAACTAAGAATAATAATCATAAAATGGAAGGAAAGAAAAAAATTAGAAGGCAGATGATTGACAAAGAAGGAAACAAAGCGATTTTGAGTGTAGTCACCACCTGACATTTTTGGTGGCAGTGTAGGAGATGTACTAATGCTCCCTATGAGAGAATTATCTGGAGGAGGTTATGTTCATATACCATGGACAAGACATGACATTTTGTGATTTACAAATGATTTCCCTAAATTGAGAGAAAAACCAGTGGAATGGTATTGACAAGTTGATTGATTTGTGAACATTTCACATTTTTAGTGAGTTGCTTTCAATACTTTATTTGAAACTGTGTTTCCAGCAGTTCTCTGGGCCTAATGTAAGATTACCCTGAATTTAAAGAGGCAGAACAAGAAAGGGATACCAGAACAGGTGAACCGTCACCAGAGGTGATGAGTAACTACCAATAAGTAATAACTCACTTGTAGACTAAAATCTCCCGAAAGAAATTGATTGGTTGCAGATTGACAAGCCAGTTCAAGAGCTGAATGAGGCAGTACATGCCTTTTACAAGAGGTTGGTACAGGTTTTCACACAAGTACAGTGCATCAGACTCTATTGCAGAGAAGGACGTAGGATATTTAGTTTACATTTTTGTTTTGGGCTTGTGACCTCTGAGATTTCCAGCATGATTCGACAGCAAATACTTTGTTGACAAGGTAAATCGGTGTATGAAATTTTGCGTTTTGCAAAATATTGTAGAGTTGAGATTGAGATAAAACACAAGAAGCTCAAGGAGAAGTTGATGATTGTTCAGAAAAGAGCAATGCATAGGGGACAAAATCAGAGGGGTTTTGATAACACAGTGCAGGTACAGGGAGGTTATAATCAAGTTCTGATGATGCAGGTTGTTGATAGATTCCAACAACAGAACTTTTCATCCCAGGGCAGAAGTTGAGGTAATTCTGAAGATCTAAAACTGATTTTGATGTGCGGCTTTTGAAGGAAATCAATCCATGTTACAAGTGGGAAAATGTGGGCATTTTGAAGCACTAGTGATAGTAGTCTGTTATGAATAATGCAGAGAATCAGATGTAAACTGTAGAATAAGCGCACTCTCAAGACATGCAACAGACTCAACAGATGCAAGGACATAGAATACAGAATTCTAATATGTAACAGCAAATAAAAAATCTCCCAAGCCCCAATGCCACAACCGAATGTTCAGGTCTGAAAATAAGTTGCAAATCAAAGTCAATAGATGAATAGAAACTCTTTCCAGAATCAGTACTTGACCCAATTGGATGACAGTGACCAGGACTGTCAGCATAACAGTGCTTGATGGGGGAGGAGGACTGTGTGCTTAGAGTGCCTTAGAGGTAGACAAGAGTGGTCTCTTTGTAAATGGATCAGTGGATGGGAATCATGTCTCATTCCTTGTTGACACTGGTCCTACCCCCTCTGCAAGAACAGCAGAGGTTCCAAACCTGCCCCTCTCAGGAGAAAGTATCTTAGTTGTAGGAGTAACAAATACAAAGTTGTCCACCCCAATTGCAGAGCCAGCTACAGTTAAAAAGGATCCCTTGAGGATCGACATCGCTTTGCGGTGTGTGACCGAGACCCAATGAATCAGCTTGGATGTAATCTACTATGCAAGCTAAATTGTTCAATTTATTACACACCCAGAGGGATCTAATTTTGTACAAATGATGAGGATCTTGTCTTTAAACTTACACTACAGGAATCAGAGGTGGAGATGTATTCTCGCCTGACGAGTGAGTATTTGCCAGTTAAATTGAGAGACACAGTGCTTCCTGAAGTCTGGGACTTTACAGGTAAAAATCTCAGACTAATCAAAGGTGTTGAACTAGTCTGTGTTACAATTAAACCAAAGGCGAGAATTCCCAATAATCCCACAATACAGTTTGTCCCCTGATAGTATTGCTGGAATTAGTCCTGTGATTGACTCAATGACTGTGCAAGGGTTTCTGAAAGAAATAAGGGGAAGTCCGTGTAATTCTCCTATTATGGGCTTGAAAGAAGCCCAATAGCAAGTATTGTATTGTACAGGATTTGCACACGGTGAATGTCATTGTTGTTCTAGGTTGTCCAGTTGTATCGAATCCAGCTATGATTTTATTTCAGATTCCATGTGAGGCCAAGTGGTTTTCATTCATTGACTTGTGTCAAGCCTTCTTTTCAATCCCATTGCACAAAGACAGCCAATTTCTATACGCTTTCCGTTTCGATAGTCATGTTTTGGCATCTCAATCTTTACCCATATACTCAAAAAGAATCCTGAATTTCTGAAAATGCAGAAACATTTAGTACTAGTCCAGTACATTGACGACCTATTGGTGGTGTCAGCAATTAAGGAAGCTTGCAAAATTGACACTATTGCTTGGTTGAATTGTTAAATCAACTGGCAGAAAATGGACATAAAGTTTCTCCAACCAAGATATAGTTTTGCAAAACTGAAGTCCTGTACTTAGGACATCACATTGAGTAAGGAGCGAAGAATGACTCACAGGAAAGAATCTCAGCAGTTCTTAGCACGGATTTTCCAACTATCCAAAAAGAAGTGTGCATATTCTTATGAATGGTGGGCTATTGCCGACAGTGGATTCCAAATGTTTCTTTGATGGCAAAGCCTCTTCGGAGGGTAACACACAAAGACGTGTCAGATTCGGTACCCTGGTATGACAATTGCATGGCAGCCTTCACAGAGCTGCAAGAATGCCTTTTCAAGGCACCAGTTTTGGGAATGCCTGATTATAACATGTGCTTTTTGGTATTTTGCAGTGAGAGGGAAGGCTGCACTATTTTAGTGGTGATACAAATGCTTGGAGGCAACCATAGCCTATTGCCTACTTTTCAACAACTCTTAAACTTGTTGCAGCTGCCTTACCTGGATGTTTGAAATCGGTTGCATCTACGTATGTGAGTCATGAGCAGTGTGAAAGTATTGTCATGGGTCATCCACTAACAGTATTTGTGCCGCATTTAGTGAAGATCCTGTTGACTCATAGGCAAACAGAGTATCTGACCAATAGTCTTCTGACTTAATTTGAGCTAATCTTGTTGGATGCAGAAAATGTGACTTTCAAGAGGTGTACAGTGTTGAACCTAGCTACTTACATGCCATTGCCTGGAAATGAGAATGTAGTTGATGAAGTCGAGTATGATTGCTTGGATGTGGAGGAGGTGTGTACAAAGCAGTGCCCTGACACTTCTGATGAGCCATAGCCTGAATCTGATAATGTGCTTTTTGCTGATGGTTCATGTTTGAAAGACAATGAAGGAATTCTGAAAGCTGCTTATGCGAAGTGTACAGTTGGAGATGTTGTGGAAGCATCATGAGTACAAGGAGTGTTGTTTGTGCAAGTTGAAGAGCTTATATCTCTGAAACGAGCATTGGCCATTTCAGAACAGCTCCGAGTTAGAATTTACACTGACAGTCAGTATGGCTTTGGAGTCGTACTTGACTTCGGGCAATTGTGGTCAGAGCATGGGATCATGATGTCCTCTGGTCCTCTCATCTGGAATGGAGTACTGATTATGTAACAGTTGGTACCATTGTGCTGACGAGCTAGCAATATATTGTGCGTTGGATTCATACACATTCAATAAAGGCATACTAAAAGAGACAACCACCATCACAGATTGCAATTTGTTGTTGTCAGCTTTAGATACCTAGGAGGAGGTGAGGAAGCTACAGCTAGAGGCCACAGAAGCAGAAAGGCAAGGTTTGGTGCTAGCAGGTTGTAACAAAAGGGAAGATGTTGTGTGGGTTTACATTGATGGCTGACCAGATTTGCCTAACCGCCTGCTGTTGCCAATGGCAAGACACTACCTTGGCTCTGCACCCATTTTCCAATGGGTGTGGTACAATCCCAGATTTAGAGTAACTGCAGAGACTCAATGCCATTGTTGTGTAATGCATAAGCAATAAAACCCGGGAAAGAAAACACAGGTTGCCATGGGTCACATTGGTAAATCTGCAGGTCCTTTCAACCAGATGTAAGTGGACTTCATAGAGATGCCCCTTTGAAGTGGCCTCAGATATGTTTTGTTCATTGTGAGCATTTTTTGAAAATGTGTTGAGGCTTATCAAACTTGTGGGAATTACAGTTTAACTGTAGTAAAATTACTGTTACTGGAGTTGATCCGAGGTTCAGATTTCTGGCTTCTCTTGAGTCAGACAGAGGAACTTATTTATATAATGAGGTCCTAAAAATGTTATGTGCAGCACTACATGTTGAACAGAAGTTCCAATGCAGTTACTGCCCAGAGGCTGCTGGGTTGGTGGAGCAGATCAATGGCACATTGAAATCCAGACTTGCAAAAGTATATGCTTCTACATCCCCAAAGTGGCCAGAAGCATTGCCTCTTGTGTTGATGAATTTAAGGAGAACTCCAGATAGGAGGACAGGATTGTCCCATCATGTGGTTATTATGTCATGTGTGATGAGGCTATCAGTTGTTCCTGAAAATAACTTGGTCAACATCATAGATGATATGATTCTGGATTTTTGTAATCTCCTCGTGATGTGATCCGTTCTGTAAAGCTGCCCTTGTGTTCCAACAGAAGCAGTGCCATGACCTCAGTCCGTCCGTGAGACTGGAGAATGGTGAGGAAACCCTTACACAGAACTTGTTTGGAACCTCGCTAACAGGGCCTTTCTAGGTGATCCTTGCCACCAATAGCACTATGACGATCCTCTGAAACTGGGTTCATGCCAGTCATACTCACAGAGTCCCAAGTACCCATGATGATACAACAGCACCTATTCCTAATGTGCTGGTTGTAACAGTGCTACGGAGGGATCAGGTTAGTCAAGCTGTTGGGGACCAGCAAGCTACTGTGACAGCACTTCTTTGTCCTGAGGATGGTCTTAAATAGTCAACTCTAGGTTCAGAAGGTCACAACCAATAGAATCGGCTACAAGAGGTGCATATCCTAATGAAGGGCCTAGTGCAGTAAGAACGTGAGTTGTGACCAGAGACCATTTACCCAGAGAGGTGAGATTTTGAGAAGCCACAGCACAAGTACCACCAACTATTCCTCAAAGCTCTGAATAATCACATCGAAGTGATACAGATGATGAACAAGCAGCTATGAGGAGATCAAAAGCAGCAAAGGTACCAAGTCAAAAGTATTTATGAATGGACTTATTAGGCTAATAATGAGTGGGAACGCAAATTCTACAAATATTGTGCTAACAATACTTGTCCACCTGAACCTCCTTGAAACACATTTTGTCATTGATTTGAACCTTAATCTGCATGTACTAATTGGTGGACTGACACAGTTTTTCCTGAATATACACATCAACGAAGCTGAAATTGGGGTTTCTCCATATATGAAAAGATTCTGAGCTTTGCCATAACTTTAGTGCCAAGACTTTGTCGAAGTTCCTCAAACCACTTCTGCTATTTTTGATTTTTCTTTAGCTAAGCGGTCTGAATATTGAGTAGCTATGTGATCTGAAACAAGATTCTCTTCCAAATGCAAATTTGTATATACCGTGATTCTTTCTATTATCATTTTTTTATATTAATTGCAATACTTATTTTCTTAAATCTGCCATATTATGTTTCTGTGAAATATTCTAAGTGTACTATCCCTACCGGAAATGTTAAAAAGAAATTATTCTGATTCTATTCAGTGGAAAGACTACAATGTTTTGGGAATAGATTTTAGTTCATATGTTTATACTAATTTGCTTAGCGAATATGTAAAGACTTAGGGCCCGATTTACAAAGGTACAAATTTTGGTATTCACAAATGGCATTTACTACTTGTAAATCCTCTTTGTGAATACTGAAAGTCAAACTTAATGACTATTGATGTTGATGACTGCTGCATTTATATGCAAAGGTATAGAGTCAAAACATTGAGTTTTACTTATCGACTGGACATAATATCGAGTAAAAAATATAGAATAGACATAATATAGACTAGACATAATATAGACTACCAAAATATCGACTAGAAAATATAGAATGGACATAATATCGACAAGACATAATATAGAGAACAAAAATATTGAATTTAAGGTAAGTTAATATAAATTTTAAATTTTTGTGTATTATATTTCTGTAGCGGGTTGTGGGTTTATAGGGGAATAGGCTGGGAAGTAATTTAAATATAATTAATTAAATATGTTATTTTATTTATTGGTATTTATTTAGAATTCATTGTTAATTAATTATTAATTGGTATTTAATTAAAATATAATTGGTAATTAATTTTAATTGATTAATTGATAAATATGTTAATTTTAGTAATTTATTTACTGTAGCGGGTTGTGGGTTTATAGGGGAATAGGGTGGGAAGTAATTTAATTATAATTAATTAAATATGTTATTTTATTTATTGGTATGTATTTAAAATTAATTGTCAATTAATTATTGCTTTGCAAATAATTAAAATATAATTGGTAATTAATTTTAATTGATTAATTGATAAATATGTTATTTTAGTAATGTATTTTCTGTAGCGGGTTTTGGGTTTATAGGGAAATAGGGTGGGAAGTAATTTAATTATAATTAATAAAATGTTATTTTATTTATTGTTATTTATTTAGAATTAATTGTTAATTAATCATTAATTGGTAATTAATTGAAATATAATTTGTAATTTATTGCAATGGATTAATTGATAAATATGTTACTTTTATTACATCATTTTCTGTAGTGGGTTGTGTGTTTAAAGGGGAATAGCTTGGGAAGTAATTTAATTGTAAGTAATTAAATTTTTAAAATATTCTTTTGTGTCTAATTTTTATTTATTTTTATATTGTAAAGTAATTTATTGGTAATTGGTATATAATTACTATTAGTAGGTAATTTTTATTAGTAGTTAATTTTTATTTGTAATTTTAATTGATTAATTGATATATTTTATAAAATTGTAAAATATTTGATTTATTTTGTAATTGGTATTAATATTTATGGTATTTATATTTATATATGAAGTATTTTTTTCCCTAATATTGCACTCACTGGAGTGGGAATAGTAATTTTAACCCCTACGCTATCCAACGCTTTCCCTACTGTTGCACTCTCTGGAGTTGGAATAGTAATTTTTACCCCTACGCTTTCCAACGCTTTCCCTACTGTTGCACTCACTGGAGTGGGAATAGTAATTTTTATCTCTACGCTATCCAACGCTTTCCCTACTGTTGCACTCTCTGGAGTAGGAATAGTAATTTTTATCCCTATGCTATCCAATGCTTTCCCTACTGTTGCACTCACTGGAGTGGGAATAGTAATTTTTACTCCTACGCTATCCAACACTTTCCCTACTGTTGCACTCACTGGAGTGGAAATAGTAATTTTTATCCCTACGCTATCCAACGCTTTCCCTACTGTTGCACTCACTGGAGTGGAAATAGTAATTTTTATCCCTACGCTATCCAACGCTTTCCCTACTGTTGTTATCTCCATAGTAGGAATAGTAATTTTTATCCCTACGCTATCCAACGCTTTCCCTACTGTTGCACTCACTGGAGTGGGAATAGTAATTTTTACTCCTATGCTATCCAACACTTTCCCTACTGTTGCACTCTCTGGAGTGGAAATAGTTATTTTTACCCCTACGCTATCCAATGCTTTCCCTACTGTTGCGCTCTCTGGAGTGGGAATAGAAATTTTGACCCCTACGCTATCCAATGCTTTGTCTACTGTAGCTCTCTCTGGAGTGGTAATAGTAATTTTTACCCTCTCACTATCCAACGCTTGCCCTACTGTTGCACTGACTGGAGTGAGAATAGTCATTTTTACCCCTACACTATCCAACGCTATCCCTACTGCGCTCACTGGAGTGGGAATAGTAATTTTTAACCTTACGATATCCAACGCTTTCCCTACTGTTGCGCTCTCTGGAGTGGGAATAGTAATTTTTACCCCAACGCTATCCAACGCTTTCCCTGCTGTTGCACTCTCTGGAGTGTGAATAGTAAATGTAACCCTCTCGCTATCCTATGGAAAAAATACTGTATATGTTTTGTTAATAATATCTATCTATCTATATATATATATATATATATATATGTATATATATATATATATATATGTTTTAAAATTACATTTTTTTAAAACGTTACATTAATTATTTATTAATTTTAAGTTAAGATATTTAAAAAATTCGATATTTTGACTGTCTATTTTTTCCTATTGATATTTTGGAGTTGATATTTTTGTACTTACCTGTTTGTAGATAGGATGTCGATATTCTGGCATTCTTTATTTTTACCTCAATATTTTGGTAAGTCGATATTTTGACTGTCAATATTCTGTCAGTGATCCGAGATGTCTAAGGCGTAACACACCCTAGCTTACCTTTAACGTATGGAATATTTTGTGCTGTGTTAGCTCGCTTATTTTATGGTGCTGATCAATTGCAGTATTACTCTAATTAAGATCAGATATTTTCTGAAATCATCAGCTCAAACATTTAAATCCTCATTCCGAAGTTTCAACCATTGAGACTATAGGTTACATATTTATACCAACTCAATCCTTGGACCTGGCTTATGCACTTAGAAATAACCTAACGTATAAACCAGTGAGAGCTCAAGTTTTTTTTATGGTTTTAGTGCAAAGTAGACAAGAGAATGTAACAAAAAAGAATGATGCATTACCTAAATAAATTCCTTGGAGCTTACCGCAAGAAGAAAATAAAATCGTAGAGGAAACAGTTTCATCAGCTTTAGACTGGCAACATAAAGGCAAACTTTGTATACACCGACAGAAGTTCAATACTAATACTGTTTTGAAGGGCTTTGCTAATGTGAATATACATTTAAAATGTATAAAAACTGGGGAAGATATTTAGAAGGTGTGGATCCTATTTTCCTTGCAGTGTATTATATCTGTGGGAAGAGTACTTATTAAAAATTACCGAAAGGATGGTATGGGAGTTGTAGCCTGGGAATAGTTTTTTTAAAATGTATCATGTCAAGAGAAATAGTTGACAGCAATGTGAGAATGAAAAGGAGTGTGAGTGCAAGCAAAAAAGTATGAGTCATATTTGGAGTTGTAATACCTTCAGTAGGTGTAATACTAAACTCTCAGAAAATGTGAAAGCTGTCTACTATTGTTGATAAACTGGCAACCAGTACAACTGGTTGTTTTTTTGTCATAAATGAAGACAATTAGCGATAAGAGTGTTTCTGAAACCTGCAGTTCGGGTACCTACGACAATGAACAAAGACTAGAAATGGCTTATTGTTGGCTTAAAGTATATGGTCATGGATTTTAACCATCCTAATGTTAGTTTAAGTGATTTCGGGATTTTAAAAGCTATCTTTAGGGACACCCCATAGCAGAAAAGAGTAAACTGCATGCTACATTTGATAGTGGTGGCATCTAAAACAAAGGAACCCGTAAAGGTGGCGAAGGACCCCGGGTAGTACTAGTTTTTTAGTTAACAAAGGTCCTTGGCTTCTAATTACTTTAAGAAAAAGATAAGCACAGGCTTAAATAAGGACTGTGTGTTTTTCTCTTCAGTGTCCAGCCGGACATAGAAGTATTTATTTAGAAAATTTGAGGAATTTATACATTTTTAAAGTGAAACAAGTCACACATTAATAACTGGGCACAAGCCTGTACCGAGTCAGGAAAAGACAATGCATAGGAGAAGGAACAGTGAGAGGGAGAAAATAACAGGCAAACAAGTTGGAGAAAAAGGCAGCTTGCAATACAATAAAATCTTAAGTAAGTTCTAACCCACAGTAACTGCGACACAAATCACAAATTGCAAACGGAGCAGTACTGTATAAACAGTCGACAAACGTTTCAATCCCTATCTCCAAGGTTATGTTGGGATCATCTTCAGGACTACAATAAAAGAGCTTTGCCTGATTGAATGCAATTACATAAGCCTGTGGGGTTAAACAGGAGGGGAGCAAAAAAAGGGGAAAAGAAATATCTTATAGATTATTTACATTAGTAAAAGCTAGTCAGTTGCAGTTCTATACATAGGGATACAACAAGTGCACATGCAAATTGTGCAGCGAGCCTTCGATATTATTTCCAAAGGGCACGGGTGGCGATGTGCTCATATTTGGAGGGGGTGCAAGGTCATGCAGCCGCACGAACATTAACACGCAATTGAAAAATGGGGAGCCTGGACTTTATATTGTGCCAAGTGAGAGTGATAATTGTAACAGTGGCAAGGGCAGTGAATATGACGCAAGTTGTGAACAATTGATGGCGTGTGCCGGGTGAACAGACCGGTGAGCAGCAAATAATGTGGCCGATTGTGAGGGCGGCAGATTGGGGCTGCAAACTAACCGTGGCACTCGGAAGTAGTGCGTTCACGTCTTGGGTAGTGGTGCAGCAATGACACTTCTGTAGTAAAACAGAGAGTTAACACGTTAGTGATTTGAAAACCGCCGGGTGAGTGGTGGGCGGTTGTGCCGTAGTGATGAAATACCTAGGTGGCCTTGCTTTAGAGGGTAGGCATCGTCCCGGTTATGGCTGGAGCCGCAGGCATGTTTCCTGGAGTTTTGGGAGGACCTGCGAAGAATTATACCAATTTCGTTATCCGTGAGCTGCGGCGAAAAATCGTGTGGAGCACCACGTTATCGGAACAAGATTTACCTTAATCAGTAATTACTGAAGGTTTAGGCAACACGCTAGATGGCGAACCTGAAATAATGGAGAAAACATACGGTCCATAAGTCAGGTGGACTATTTCGGACCCGAGCAGCAACCGAGTGTGCGAGGTGAACTGGGGTGAAACTTACCGCTATTGTGAGCGTATTGGGACGAAAGGATGGGTCCCGTCTGGTCAGCGTGATGGCTGGATGAATGGAGCCAGTGTGGGAAAGTGCATAATAGTCTCCTCGCCCGCAGTGAACGAAAGTGAGGAAGGACTAATTGTTTGTCATATACGCCGCTGGAGCATGCACGCCATCTTGGAGTGGTGGCCTAGGGGGTGAATAGTGCCTAAAAACGGGAGTAGAAGGTTGGCTCTTTATTGTTAGCAGTACCTCAGGCAAGGAAACATTCAAAGTTGATAAATGTTGGCGATTCTGTAAATTCAGAACACATTTAAACCACATTAATCTGTAACAGTGAAATAAAAGTTTTGTGCGTTAGGCTCAGCTGCACTGAATTGTTTACATTTGGCTCACGCAAGAAGGGAAGTTCAAGGACACACAATGAGGAAAAAATTATATTAAACTGGTCCAATCCTCAGTTCTGTTTAGACCTTCCTGAATGGAATTGAATTGTATAATGGACTTCAATTCTTCTTTATTTAGCAGCTGTCCCATATTGTCGCCTCTGGGCGGAAGCTTCAGCACTTTCAGAACAGTCCATTTGATGTCATTTTCTGAGTGTTTCAGTGCTGTGAAGTGCTCAACCAAAGGTGCATTGGGGGTCCCACATCGGATACGGCTTCGGTGTTGTCCAATGCGGATCTTGAGTTTCTGGCTGGTTTGCCCTACATACACCTTTTGGCAAGGGCATTGGATTAGATAAATGACGTTGGAAGTATTGCAGTTCGAGAAAGAACGGCATTGTACAGTAACATTATTAAAAGTGAAACTTTTTCCTTCCATAGTACAGTCACAATTATTACAGCAGCCGCATTTAGCATGTCCAACAATGGGGGACAGACCCCATACAGTTTCAAGAGTAGTAGCAGGTAATGCACTGGGTAGAGCTGCCCTAACCAGGTGGTCTCTGAGGTTTTTATTCTTCTTAAAGGCAAAAACTGTTTTTTCAATGGTGATGACACCTGAATTAAGAATTGGCCAGTGTTTAAGAATTGATTTTCTCAATTAGTTAGAAATTGGTGAGAAAGTGGACACACATGCAATACGTTTTGCATCAGTTTTTGGTTTAGGTGTGAGTAAGATCTCCCTTGGGCAGTACCAAGCCCGTTTTGAGGCACTCTTCACTATTTTCTTGGGGTAGCCCCTTTCTTTAAGTTTGAGTGCTAAAGTGTCAGCCTCTTGGAAATAATCCTCCTTACAAGAACAATTTCGCCTAATTCGCAGAAATTGGGAATAGGGGAGGGAGTCGCGCAAAGCCCTTGGATGGTTACTATTATATGCCAAGAGAGTGTTCTTTTCTGTAGGTTTTCGATATAGTCGAGTAAGTAGAAACCCTTCATTGTGGAAGATTGTAAGGTCCAGAAAGGAGATGGATTTATTGTTGGTAGTGATGGTGAAAGTAAGTCCCATACAGTTGTTATTCATCCAGTTGAGGAATTGGCGCAGGCAATCGATGTACTGTTTCCAGATGATGAAAATATCATCGATATACCTGCGCCAAATCCCTATCCCTGAGAAGAAGGGGTTGGAGGGATTAAGGATCACATTGGTCTCAATCTGGTCCATGAACAGTATTGCCAAGTTTGGAGCAAAAATTGCGCCCATGGCAGTGCCCTTGATTTGTTCATAGAAGCTGCCATCAAACAAAAAGAAATTTCTCGTGAGGCATATTTCGAGCAATTGAAGAATGAACACACTTGGCACAGGATGAGGGCGAGGGCGTGAATCTAGAATCTTTTGGATCACAAGGAGTGCTGATTTCTGGGGATATTAGTATAAAGGGACTCAACGTCCATAGTTACTAGAGTCTCAGATGTGGGGTTGTAGGGATGGTGCCCAATCATATTAATCATATGCATGGAGTCTTTTACGTAGCATTGAGTCGAAGGGACAAAATCCCTAATGAAAAAATCCACATAAGAGCCCAAAGGTTCGAGAATGGACCCGCATGCAGAAACAATAGGACGGCCAGGGGGATTGTCTGAGTCTTTATGCACTTTGGGTAGTGTGTAAATTACCGTAATTCTTGGGGTCTTTACATTTAGAAAGTTGAATTCCTTTTTTGACAGGTAGCCTGCATCAAGGCCATCCCTGGTGACTTTTTGTATTAAGGTCTGTATCTCTTTGGTTGGGTTTAGACTCAATCTCTTGTAGTGCTCTTTATTCTAAAGTTGTCGTAGAATTTCAGAAATATACAGTTTTTTCTTGTAGCACAATCCCTCCGCCCTTGTCTGCACTTTTGATTATCAGATTTTCATTATTTTTAAGTTGGGCAATAGCATTTTTTTCTTCTCTTGAAATATTGTAAGGAATGAATTTTTTCTTACTCTGAAGGTTATGTAATTCCTTCAGGACTAGCTTTTACTAATGTAAATAATCTATAAGATATTTCTTTTCCCCTTTTTTTGCTCCACTCCTGTTTAACCCCACAGGCTTATGTAATTGCATTCAATCAGGCAAAGCTCTTTTATTGTAGTCCTGAAGATGATCCCAACATAACCTTGGAGATAGGGATCGAAACGTTTGTCGACTGTTTGTACAGTACTGTTCCGTTTGCAATTTGTGATTTGTGTCGCAGTTACTGTGGGTTAGAGCTACTTAAGATTTTATTGTATTGTAAGCCGCCTTTTTCTCCGACTTGTTTGCCTGTTATTTTCTCCCTCTCACTGTTCCTTCTCCTATGTATTGTCTTTTCCTGACTCGGTACAGGCTTGTGCCCAGTTATTAATGTGTGACTTGTTTCACTTTAAAAATATATAAATTCCTCACATTTTCTAAATAAATACTTCTATGTCTGGCTGGACACTGAAGAGAAAAACACACAGTCCTTATTTAAGCCTGTGCTTATCTTTTTCTTAAAGTAATTTGAAGCCAAGGACCTTTATTAACTAAAAAACATTTGATAGTGGTGCTAGGTCATTTTAATCATTAACATGGTGGACCATTAGCATGTTTTTATTTTAAGGTTTAAAGAGCCTGTGTTGCTCCTCAAAACTCTCACGCTTTGCTATTGAATATTTTTTTGTGGCGTTTTATATAGCGCAAACTTGACCCGAAGGTATCGGTGGGTATCAGAGAGCTTTACACTAGCACCAGTTGAGTTACATGAGGACACATTCCTTTTTTTTTTAGTTAGGCATGGGGAGATTAGGTGATTTTGCCCAAAACCACAGGATGTTGCGCATCTTTACCGAGACTCGAACCCGGTTCCCCAGATTAGAGGTTGACCGCCCTTGCTGTTAGGCCAACTCCTATTGTGAATTGAGATACTGTTTTTAAAATTCAAGTTTTAGTGTGTACTTTTATAGTTTCCTTTATGTGAACCTAATAAAGACAATATTTGAAATGATATCAATAAGATGGATGTTGATTCAAAATCTACTTGCCCTGGACAACCTTCCGGCAAGTCTGCCGATTGTTAAAAGTTCAACATTGTTGTGCTTATATAATGGTTGGGGAACCTAGGAATTGGTTTGGTGATTTCCATCTTGAAACCATTAGTGGTGATCTCTTTGTGAATAATGCTGCTGATATTATTATTCAAATTTTGAAAGAAATAAGTAGAATTAAAATCATGGAGTGAAAAGAACACAGCTGATCTTGAAATGGAGGATGAACAATGTAAATACTATAATGAAATAAAAGCTTTAGAGGAGAGTAGGAGAAAAAGGTTGAAGACCACACACCTATAATTTGTGACGAGATCTGATGTAAGGGATAAGGTGATGACTTGATTTGCCATCAGAGGAGGGCCTAATGTAACATGATTTATAAAAATAAAAAAACAAGACTCCTTTGCTAATTGCGGACATGAAGAGCAGAAAGTGTATTTAGCTGCGGTTAGACAGGGTGATACATGAAAATGAGACAAGAGTGGTAGAAGCTCCGTAAAAGCATGCTTTGAATTAAGATGAAGAAAACATGCATACAAAGCAATACTTATACATGTAAACAAGATGCAGCAATAAGATTCTTTTATAAAAAAATTCTATTAATGTTTACTGATGCAATTCAAATGGCCTAGGGTTTCTAATGCTTCCTGTTCAGAATGCCCCATTTAGAAAAGTCAGTGAAAAACACATAGAAACATGATATGATCTTGAAATTTTGCATAATAATACCAACGTTTTTATAGTTTATGAAAAATACAAAACAAATTTTACGAGCCAGGAGCAAACACGGATAGTCTGCCCAATAACAGAAATTGTTCTGCCCCCAGAGAAACCACAAACCTCTGCCTTCCCTGAGTACAGGACATTAGTCAATTGCGTACCAGCTGTTTGTAGCAGCCACTTAGTCTTTCACAGTGCTTAGATAGCTTAGTTCCGTATTGCCTCACCCACTACATTTCTGTTCATTTTTTACACTGGGCCTCAGACGTATGTGGTATTTGTGTTTCATACATGGAGAATTTAATGTATTCAGTACTACTGAACAGATTATGAGTGCACAATATGATAGAGATCTGATTAATATGACTGAGGGCTGCCTAACATTGCATGATGCTGTAATATACCCACTGCTGCCCAATGTTGCCTAGTGCTGCTTAACCACTTCCATGCTAATGACAAGGTCAACTCGTCATGGGTTTTACCTGCCCTGTGCTTATGACGAGTTGACCTTGTCATGAACAATGGGGAATCTGAGATTGCAGCACAGGAGTGGAAAACCCCTTAGCAGCCAAGGTGTTAATATGACACCATAGTGCCCAAAGTTGTTAATGGAGCCCTTAACCGAAATACTGAGTTCATCCAACATCCACTATCACATATACACTGATGATATCCAATTATACTTGAAAGTCTCCTCCCTTGATGACATCATATTACTCAACATAATTCTGCAGAAAACCCAACGCTGGCTGACCAGTCACTCATCATTGAGGAATGGTTCAAACAACTAACAGCCCTCAACTCCTTGCCTCATGGTATTGATTCAGTGAGATCACTGGAAATGACTCTCGACAAGAACCTTAATAAGTAGAATCACATCAGTGCTGCCACCACAGGAGTGAACCTCCAAATGAAAATCTTATACAAATTAAAACACTTTCTCTCCCCCAATGGCTTCAGATCTGCAGTACATTCCCTAGTAATTCCTAGGATAGACTATGGAAATGCAACTCTCTGTGGCCTACCCAGATCCAAAAAGGCTCCTTTAAGGGCCTCAGTTAACTCTGCTGCAAGGCTCATCACGGGATCAAAAAGAAACAACCACATCACCCCTGACTTAATATCCCTCATTTGGCTCCCTTATGAAGCAAAAATTCAGTTAGAAACTGCTTGCATTACCCATAAAGCCCTACACTTCAATACCCCAAGAAAACGTGCTCAGAAGTTGGAACTTTCTGGAGGCTGCAGATTCTCCAGAAGTGCCAACACCCTGCTGCTGAAACCACAATGATTCTAAAAAGGAAAACCTATACCCAAGCTTTCTCAGTGATCAACCCGAGAATGTGGAACTCTCTGCCCCCAGAAAACAGACTTAATCCCTCAACTGTTTCTCTGTGTCTTTCAAGAAAGAAGTTAAAGTGTTACTCGTGAACAAATGTATGCCCTAGATACTAGGATCGCCTTTACCCATACCTCTCTTGACTCATCAATTACTCTCATGACTACAGCTAGTCTAGGTCCGTTGATATACATCTATAAAAACAATTTGTCCAGAGAGTTTAATTTTTGTTTGTGGTTTTGTGTCTTAAGATAAACAATTTAGCTTAGGTAGACATTGCTAACCCGGGCTGAATTTTTCTGGTTGACGTTTTTAAATATGGCAGATGTGTTGCAGGGATGATGTGATATTTCCAGATTCATGAGACCTATATACCTCATTTTGGTATTGAAACATTGGTTTTGGGGGTCAAGTAGTCTTATAGATATAGAAAATAGCTCCTCAGAGAAACCCTTCTGCCATTTTCCAAAATGGCAGCTCTATTTTGATCTATTTTAGCAATCATATTGGTAATTAATGTTAATATTTTTGTTTCAGGTTTTCCATTGATTCAAATTTGTGAAACATGAGCAAAGCTGGTGGTAGCAGAGGATCTTTACCTCCTGACAGAGTGATGCTTTCTTCAAAATCTGAGAACTCAACAAAGGAAAATGTGTTACATGCCAAACTAATCCGAAAGAAAAGCTAACATTAACTGTAGCTGGACAGAAGAAAGTTTGCGATGCTTCAGAAATACAAGATAAGGTTCACAAAAGATTGAAACTAATGGGTGAAGAGGATCAAATATTTTATCATTGTAACAACAAGTGCTCTAAGTCAAATACATTGGATAAAAGCCTGGAAAAAATTCATCAAAAAATAGCAGAAACCAGTAAATCACAACAAAAATCCAAGTCTTCTGTGAAAGCGACGACAACTAAACCCAGTGCTCTTCCACTTAGAAGATCGATGGCTACCCCTCGTCCACCTACAACAAAAGATCAGAAAGCTGAGGATCTTCAATGTGTTATATTTTGGTTTAGCCAGAACCAAGGGCTAAAGGGATTGATGGAAGAATACAAAGTACAGAGCATGTGAGTGTCAAAAGGCAAATGTATTTTTATCTGCAGGTAGTTTCTTCCAAGATAAAGTTTTCAGCTGAGTAGATGACCTAAACAGCGAGGTGATTGTATTTTCAGTGGATTTGTGTCCCCATCCCGAACTGCATGCATGCATATTTTCGAAATTATGAATGTACAATGAGATACCAGCAGCAACATAACCACCAGCCTTCGGTTAAGTTTGCACTCTTTAAAAAAGCAAATTTAGTTTTAAAATCACTTTTG
Source organism: Lissotriton vulgaris (assembly GCF_964263255.1). NCBI lineage: Eukaryota > Metazoa > Chordata > Amphibia > Caudata > Salamandridae > Lissotriton > Lissotriton vulgaris. Next base: position 1,000,801,812 of record NC_141689.1, read on the forward strand.
AGTGCTGCCTACGGATTCATACTCAGTGAGATCAGAGAATAATGGTCAACATTGACTAATCTGTATTGGTCCATAAAAACTAAATTAAGATTTGTCAGGCGTGAATGTACAAAGGCAGAATTCGTTTTAGTCGGTCTAATAAAACAAATGAGCCACTCATAGTGTTCTCAGCTGAATTGACTCCTGAAGTTCTTGCTGTCAAAATAAGATCACAGGATACACTAAAATCAGCAGGAACCATTTTTAGAACCATACTGACAGATTTAGATTTTTGGCTTAATGGCAAATTTAGTGATGCCCCAGAGCTCCGCAGATCATGGGAGTCAACAAGATTGCCTGATGTTGTCTTAACATTTTTTACATCATTGTTTATTATCAGCAAAACAAAACTTTTACAAACTAAAGTTCTTGAGTTCACAACAGAAGCTGACATTATTGATGATGACTTTGAAGATAAAAGTAAAGAAGGGGAAGATAATGCCACTAACCGATAGGTTTATGCCGAGCTAATGCACTGTTGTTTTCAAATCATGTTTTATGAATTACATCACGCCAAAAAGAAAACTCCACTACACATCAATACTGCCCACATAATCTATGACAAGAGCAAAAGTAGAGAGCTAATCACTTCAATGAATGGCATTGGTGTATCCACAAGTTATAATTAGGGCTCCCGGTTTTCTGTTTAAACAGATATTTACATATAAATACAGACGGAAAACTCTTTTTCCTTTGTCTTTATTTATATTTAGAAGTGGTAACATACTAGCAAATTTAGTGTGCTGCTGTCCTCCAGCTGAATTGACTTTCCCTCAATCTCAGGGCCTTACAGTTTTTGAGTTGCTGGAGATATCTTTCAATTAGGGTCTTTTTTGACCTACTGCCGTGCCCCATAGCCAATCGTGGTTCAATCCAGGTCTCACTGTGTGGGCGTGTCAACAGTTATCTGGCCCCACCCTCATACCTTTTGCCCTTTATTTTGGGGGTCAAGCCTTACTTCCTCCTTCTTTTACCTTCACAGTGACCACCCTGAGTGCAGAAGGAGCCTCCCTGTCACCATTTTTGCTGCTGCCCCAGCCCTTCTCTTGTGTTCTCCGGGGCTCCGCCACTCTAGTAAGCTCTGCACCAGCCCGTCGCCATTTCAAGGCAAAGGTAAGTGTATTTTTCCGACGTATGTACTATCGGAGAACAGATGAATGTGGTCCTTATATTATTGGTGCAGATAGGTAAAGTGCTCCGTGCCAAGTTTGCACTATGTTATTTAAATATGCAACAATTTGTGGCGGAAAGAACAATCCGGCCACAAACTCTGCAAATACTTCAGCCACTGCATCTTCAAAGCCAAGAGAAGCTTGATGACAGCTTCACATTCAGTGCTGGAGTGTTGGCTGAGTTTCTGGCCAGGTTATTCTTTCAGTGCAGTACACTGTTTACTGTCACTTATTAGCACTGAGACAACCAAAAATGAATGTATCCTTAAGTAATTGGTGGGAAAATGTAAAGCACTCCAATACCTCTGTGTCAAGTTTGCGCTATATTATTTAAATTAGCAGCAACGTGTGGCTGCAAGAACAATCTGGCCACAAACTCTGCAAACACTCCTGCCACTGCATCTTCAAAGCCAAGCGAAACTTGATGGCAGCTTCACAGTCAGGGCCCTAGTGTTGGCTGAGTTTGTGGCCAGGTTGTTCTTTCAATGCAAGTACATAGTGTACACTGTGTACATGTCACTTAATCTCCCCATGCCTACGAAAAATGAATCTGTCCTTGTGCTATGTATTTGGTGCACATGCTTGTTTATTTACTTCTGCAAGGCTAAGCTCTGATCTCAAGCACCCTGATCGCATTCTTTCTTTCTTGAGTAGAGAGCTGGTGAATTTTCTGAAACTGAGTTATACAATATTTTAATTGATAAAGATATGTTGAGAATCTCGGTTTGTATCGGCTTCAATGTGGATGCACTCGTTAATGCTTTCAGTGGTGTGTTCACCGCACCAGAGGTCAGTGTAGATTCATTTCAGTCACACATTAAAGGTTTTTATTATTTTGGATGAAGGTGATCAGTTACACTGACGGATTCATGTGGTCTCAATTAGGATTCTGAGTTGTGTGAACACTGATTTTAAATTTCCTAATGCACAAGTTGACTACAAGTGGATCACCAACTATAGTGTTTACTACGGCCCTCAGTAGTGATTCAAAATGTAGAGATTTCACAACATTATCAATCCTTGTTAAAGATTGCAGGGATTTGTTAGCATGAGCTGAAAGCCATTTTGTATTTTGGCAGCCATTTTAGTTAGCCATGTGCTCGCCATTTGCTAATTCCCTCTCCAGAGCCTTGCACATGCTCAGAAGGGCCTAGCTAGTAGAATGCACCTGCTCTTCCTTTACAACTGTCTGGCTATTTTTGCTGCTGTATGGAGAAGTAACTCTCCTCCCACTTTGTTGAGCAAGCATATCTTGTATGCCCACATTAGGCATTTTGCATGCTTACATGAGCCAGTACTGCCCCTTGGTCTTATGCTGACTATGTAACCCTAAGCATATATAAGGCCCCAGTTTTCTGTACTCCTTAGACTGCGTCATTCAGTTGCTAAGGCTTTTGTGTGACAGAGTCTCCCTCATCTGAGGTGAATAAATGCATTAATTTTATATTTCAGCTTCTGTGCCAATTATTTCTTCTTTGTTGGTTTAAAAGGACCAAGTATCAGTGAGACCCCTGAGAAGGTTTCTATGTTCTACAAATGGCGCCCAAAGTGGGGCTCATCAGACAAGTGGCTATCTAAGGAAGTGATCTTGTCAGGAGACAGAAATCTACTGAGGAGGACAGGACAGGACACTACTAAGGAAGTACTCTGTGCACGGAGATTCTGGGCATTCTCTGTCTCTGCAGCCCAGTATATTTCTGATCTTACTGATTTTGATTCACCACATGATATTTAACACTCCTGACTGAGAACCTTTTTGGCGTGAGTATTCAAAAAAAAGAAAACGATAGTAAGGTCATTCAGAACTTGGCAGTTAGAATTTGGACACCATTTGATTGGTAAGAGTCCTTCTGCGGCACTTGCTGTTGGTTTTTGATGCCTTGGATTGGTAAGGTAGTTTAGTAACACTTACTGTGGCTTTTGATTTGTATGATTGGCCAATATTTGTATTTGTATGTATGTAATATATAAATTGCAATTCATGTAGGCAGGTAATTAGGAGACTCTTCTCTGTTTTGAATTGATTTGAATGGCACACAGTACAAGAGTACCTTAAGTGCTACTTTGAATATAATATTTGCATACGTTGCAATATTTTTGGCATGCCTGTTGCAAGCACACATCGGAGATTGTGTTGCATTTTGGAGGTACCGCAGTGAGATGTGAAGAGAATTAGCCGGTTCCTTAGAGGGAATACCTAAATAGGTTTAGGTATAAAAACATATTTCTTCCTTAGTAACTCTGTACCCCAATGGAATTAAATTATGATAATAATAAATACAAGGATCCTTTTCTGTGCACTTTTGAGATATGCAGAGTGATTCTTTGGTGTTCTGTCAGCCAACGCTAGTGAATTGAGTGTATTTCGGCTACTTGAAAATGAAACAGTCTGTTGGGATGTTTTTTCTTTTGGAATACTATTGAGAAGCTCTTCTTGTAAATATGACTTACAACTAGTATTTACAAATGGTTTGGTTTAAGCACAGCCTTTGTTTCTGTCCTAAGTGTTGATCATTGTAACTCTTCGGAGCAATAGCACGCCATAAAACGATTAAAAATCCCCATTTGTCTTCACTGGAAAAAACACAATTTGAAACCTTTATTAAAGCTACTTTGTTTCTGCATTTGTAACTCAGAGGAAAGCTGGAACAATAAGCAAATGGACAATTCTAAAGGTAATTATTTTTCGTAGTTTTGGTTGTGATGTTCTTTGACATCTTTTTTTTGTGATGTGCCAGGTAGATTACTAATATCAAAAAAGATTGCATAGGTCAGATTACATAGTTCATCACCATTGCCTACCTGTCACTCGCCTACACTACCCTGTCAACAGAAGCAAGAGCCCGAGGATGCTCCTAGTCCTATCTCACAGTGAAGAAATGTAACAGCCTCCCCCTCCAGCTCAGACCGAACCAGCTGTACTGGAATTCCAAAATGATCTGAAGCTCTTTCTATTTGAATGAGTCTCTAGGTCTGGCTTATCTCTGCTACTCCAGAACCAGAAACTGAATTAGTTATCTTGAATGGCATGGACATATTTTGATGAATAAGATACAAAAAAATATTTGCATCTAAAAATGTACATATCTGTATCCAATTCCACAGTGCAGATAAAGGCTGAGTGTTTTGTCCTGGTCATATGCAGTGTTTTAAACATCAACCCAATGACTGCTTAATTGTTGAATCCTTACATTTATAGAGATGGGCCGCAAACGTAAGGACATTGATGATACTGGAGTATGCAGAATCTGAATCCGTGTCCCTTTAAGAGGCTGCGGATATCCCGCACAAGGTTGTGAACGCTCTGTGTGAAGGTGGTGTTCTACTTCACCAGACTGATGGTCCAAATGGAGACCTGATTAGGCAGCTGTGCCCTGCAGCAAGGACAATGTGAAAATCCAGCCAAATGTATGAAAAAAATCTCCCCAAAGTGTTTGAAGCACAACTTGGAAGCATACATCAAGCTGTAGCAAATGTCCCTATCTCTTTAACAATTGACGAAACCATAGAGGTGCATGGTGACCCAGCCATTGGAACATTGGTCACATATTTCAGTGATGATGAAGAAAAGGGTCGCCGCTTAGTCTTAGTTTACATCACTGTGTCGGATGAGTGTATTTCTGCTGAAATTGCCTTAATTGTATACAATGTGCTTCAAAGGTTGGGTAAATCATGGCATGACCATGTTGCAATATGTTCTGATTCTGCATCTTATATGACAAAGGCAGTAAATGATTTGCGCACTGCTCAGAGATTAATTCCATTCATATAAAAGATCCATGTCATCTTATACATGCTGCTGTTTCCAATGTTCTGTCTCAGCCTGAGAACCGGGACATGAATGATTTTGCTATATAGGCTGGAGCAGTATTTGTGTATGCACAAAACTTAAAAACGCATTTATTCGCAAGAAAAAGTAGACGGGGGAATGAGATATCCAAGGGCAGTTGTTGTGGTCCGATGGTTCAGCTGGTATGAGGGAGCAGTAAGACTTTTGGAAATATGGCACTACTTCCTTGCTTTTGTAACCAAAGAAGAAGTCACTGGATCCAAAACTAATCACCTGTGGAAACTACTCGACCCTAACAGTACAAACCATGAATCCTTCTATGTGAAGTTGTATTTCATTTTTAAACTCTCCCTGGTATAATCAACAATCAGAAGAAGCTTGAGTCAGAAGAAACACATGCCCACCAAATATATTCAGCCATAGATGTTGACATGGCTTTGGGATTGGAGCAAGACTATAAGCAAGACCCAATGATCACCAGCCTGTTGCAAATGTTACCAGAAAAAAAGCAAATGCCCTAATAAAAGAGATGATTACTTTTAAAGATGCACTGAAAAACAAGTGGGATGCTCTCATAGCTCGTGACATTACTGGGCAAAAGTGTTACAGCTCTTTTTGGAAACGGTTATAATCCTGGATCCATTCAAGAAAGTTCAGTTTAGTCAGGATTTCAATGATTACAAAGATTTATTCATGTTGGTTGGAGTGTCTGATGACATAATGAATGTTGTTGAAGAAGAATTCAACAAATATTTAATGCACCCTATTCCAAAAAAAAGACATCAGTGCAATGACATTCTGGCGTTCACAGAAGCAAGAATGGTCCACACTGTGTAATCCTTCTTTGAATCTTTTGGCCATTCCAGTATTATCAGCGAATAGTGAACGGGTTTTCAGTGGTCTTCATTTCATTAATGAACCAGAAAGAGCCTCAATGTCCTCCAAGTCTCTTGAGATGCACATGTGCTTATACTTCAGTGGAAAAGGTTTCAGATGAATGTATTGTGTTGACCAATAACAATCGAGCGCATGTGTGCATTGTCAATTTAAATAAATGTGGAAAAATAATAGCTGTAGCGTCGTCTTTTGCTTGTGGCAAAAATAAATGTGGATAAATACAGATAAAATGCCCCAAAAAGATATATGTATAAATACAGACGGAAATAGCAAAAAAATAAATACCTTGAAACCTGGAGCCCTAGTTATAATGACATAGTACAAAGCAGGAACTTGGCAGCAGCTCATGCTGTAAAATGATTGTGAATCCTACACCACACCACTTCCAAGTCACTTTACCAGGAAAGGATTTACAATTGCTGCCCTTGATAATTTTGATTTTGAAGACAGCTCTTCTTTGTCTGGAACATCCAGCACACATTTTACTGCCATGGTGCTTTTCAAAACTGTACCAAGAAGCTGGAAAATAAGCTGTGCCAGCTGTAGGCATAAAGAAATGAAGCTGTAAACTTATAATCCCACTGCCTTGCCAACTTGGCGAAAAAGTAATTTAACTTAATTTATCATATCGCTTATTCAGGGCATATTAAAGAATGGAGAAAAGCCAGTTTCTCCCCAAGCTGAAATTCATGCTCTGGTCTCCCAGAAAACCGTCCCATTGAAGAAGGTTTGGTTTTCACCAGGAATGTCATCTCTAGTTACAAACTACACAACATTATACACAACTCTACAAAAATTCCAAAATGTGCATGCTCAGCTTCAATACCAGCCTATCCTGACAATTTTCTGAGATTAAGGTGTTTTCGTATTGTAGCTGAAATTTTTATGAGCAACCCAGTGGAATTTGATCATCTTTAACCAATGACGGGTGTTTTCCACATGAAAAAAGTTGCATTGCAGTGTGCAGGAAGTTATTTCAGTCGATGTGGCATAGACAATGCACTTATTGAGGCTGACATCTTTGGAAGCAAAACCGTCCAGTCAGTATTGTGTAGAACTCATTTGGTTTGTTCATTGTAAGGTATGCTCGTCATATGTGAGACTATAGAAAGATTGCGTTAGAATGGTTTCTGGAACAACATTGACAAATTAGTTTTGCATATTTTAGCTCAGGAGTGAATAAGTCACAAGGTGCACTTCATACAAAGGACATAGTGCAAAGCCACACAATGCTCAGTACACTGAGTTCAACATCAGAAAACCTGAACACCATGTTCGCAGAGTTTGTCAAAGAATGTGAAGATAAATCTGAACTTTGCAAGTACTCAGGAAATGTTTAACACATGATACCTCTAGTGACATACTTGGTACATGCTGATTGAGAAGGTGATTGGGAACTGCATTTGAAGACTGTGGAGTCACTGATTACTGTATTTCATTAATTCGAGTACATAAACTACCTGGGATATGTGTCCTGTTATTTGGAAAGAGTGAAGAAGCTAGAGATGGAAAAACCATACCTCTTCAAAACATTCATCCAAAGACATGTTGTGATAAAAGACAGAGGGGGAAGGTTCAATGCTGAGGGTCCAAATATGAAACTGGAACAGACGATCCAGAAATGCTCCAAGAGAATAGTTGATCGGACACGTAAAAGTGAATATGTTGCTCAATGGCAGTTAGTTTTAAGTTCTTTTATTTGCAATGTTTTCAGCGAGATGACAAATTCAAAATGAATGGACCATCGCGAAACTTCCTCACCACAAACTTGTGGGAAAAAGAGGGGAATGTTTTAATAAACCTTCTTAATTTCATGCAGCAGCAAGGAAACCCCTTTGAAATGACTGAGCTTGTGCGACTCCAAAACCTTGTTACCAAGCAATATGTGGATAATGATATAAAGATACACATTCCAGATGTCCTGGAGCATGGATCAACACTATTTGCACAACAGTTGTTTGACATAATCATTAAAGCTAAACATCCACGCTTCAATTTCCATAGTAAGAGTTTCGTCCAACCAGTTACTACTAAACAGGTTACAAAAAAAACTACTTTTACAAGCACATAGAGAGATGGATGTAGCAAAAGTTAATCAGGACACACTTTCACATTATTTTTTTCCAACAAAAGCATTATTTGTTGGAGGTACTGAAAACAAACCAGTGAAGCACAAACGCATGCAGGAGCTTGAAAATAACCTTTCACCTGAAGACTTTCAATTCTAAAAGGTGTCCTCATTGTAAACTGATGTTATTGTAGACTATATATCACAATTGGGAATGGTCATGACTTCCTAGGGTCCGGCCGCTGATTGTGAGGTCATTTCGCTGACCAGCGAAAAGTCTAGTGTGAATTGTTGACTGTATACAGCATCACAGGAGCGGTGGGAGAAACCCGCTTCACGTCTACCTTGTTCAGCGTACTTTTGTTTACGTACAGGAGAAAGCTGACCGCACCTCTGATTTTATTTTTATTGTTTTAGAGTTTGCGTCGCAAACTTTTTTCCACCGTGCCGGGCCACGAAAAAAAACACAACTCCCAGCAGCCCCTTGCGGCAAGGACGCCGCCGCCGCCCTCGGAAGCAGGAAGTGCCTGGGGGGCATAAAGGAGCACCTGCGAAGGAGTGCTGCGGGAGCCTTCTGCAACCGGAGAGCTGCTCACGGCCGGGCTTTGCTCCGCTGTGTGCTTGTGCTGGGCGGCATCATCGTTGTGGAAAGAGGAGGGCTGGGCTTTGCTCCGCTGGTGGTCTGGCCGGGCTTGGCTCCGCCGGGCCACGAAGAAAACCACAACTCCCAGCAGCCCCTTGCGGCAAGGACGCCGCCGCCGCCCTCGGAAGCAGGAAGTGCCTGGGGGCATAAAGGAACACTTGCTCACTCGTCCCGCGGGACGCGCACGGGCGTGCACGGGACAAGGGCGGGGCCGTCTGCGGCCATCCGAGGCCAGAGGAGGCCGGGCTGGGCCATGGACTTTGGCTCCTGATTTCAGGACTATGGATTTAGAGTAAGCCCTATTATTTCTATTCACTGCTTTTACGTCTGTTTCAGTTAACTTGGTGTTATTGTCTTGATAGTTCTTCCCGTAATAACTGACTTGGGTTTTGCCATTCTACATATCCCACAACCATTATCTGCAGGGCCCCAACATGTTCAAGCATAGGTCGGCCAAACCAGCGGTAGTTAATGAGGCTCGGACAATGGATAATTATCTTGTTAAGGTTGTAAATAAAATTAAGAAAGACAGGAGACTATCATTAAGTAGGGGTAGTCCAGATAGTTCACCTACAAAGTTGAGTACACCTACCACAACGCTGCTTCTTATAGACAGTGGTTTGCCCGCTCCAAATAATGAAGACTCAAACAATGATGCTTCCATTATAGTGCAAACAGAGGGGCGGGAAATTGTTACCGAAGCTACCCCAAATCAGAGATCGTCACCCTCCCCAGGGCCCTCACCACCTCAAACACCTGCACGGAGGATAGTGCGTGCTTGTAGGAAGGCACCCATTAAAAGGGTGGTGGGAAGGAAGACCAAAAAGACAGGTCCAACATCATATAATAGGGAAGATAGTCCAGAGCCAGTAAACACAGTGGGTGGGAGTATTTTACATCCAGCCCACATTGAACTCTTGGTTACCATCATGGAGACAAAACTAAAGGCACTGATTGGACCACTGGTGGAAAAGGTAGATCTAGTTACCAGTGAGGTCTCTAGACTTGGTAGTCTTTTAGATTCCCACATGACCCGGCCACCTACTCAGATGAGTCCTCAAATAGGCCCACAAGGTCATTCATACTACAGAGGGACTGCCGGTCTAAGACCGGCTAGCTCCAGGGTTAGTGGCTTAGGGGTTACTGGTCAAGCGCCGACAGTTGTACATGCACCGAACATTCCAACTGTAAACCCACCATTAGTGGCAACAACTACAGCACCTATAGCACAAACACCAGTACAACCGCAAGTAGCACTAAATGGTAACCAAAATAACCTAGCAGGGGGCGATAATACTGGGAGAAGTAGGATCAGGAGGAAGAACTCTGTCAACCTCCCACCGGAGTGTGTTCCATACAAGGTGGTTTTAACAAATGTGCCTGAGGTTGATTCCTGCCTAACAGACCCTAGGCTAGAAACACATGCTGCCTTAAAAAACAAAACCCTTGCCTGGCTGAATAGGAATTGTGGCTTTCCATATGCCTTTTCTAACGATATAATATCCACACGTAGAGTCAGTTGGATTGGCAATGGTAGGAAAAACACAAGCGGGGACTGCATTATTGTACATTTTAAACACCCGCAACACGTTGCAACAGTCCTCCTTAGAGCTGCCTCCTTACCAAACCTTGACAACTCAGTATGTGCTAGACCTCTTGGCTTTTTTTATAATCACCTGGACAACTCCCAACATCGAGTGTCACATAACCAAAGGTATCCTGCACATGGGTATGGGAGGGGAATGGCTGGTTGTTGGTCGAATGCCCCTTTAAATGTACCCTTAAATGTACCTTTGCAACACAATAGAGCGGACTCCTACTGCTATCAGGTGGCAAACAGGCAGTTCGATAACACTCTACCTCTTTATAATCGTTTTTCTGCCCTGTCATCACTAGAGGAAAATGATTGACTGCCAGTTGTTCCGGAGATCCCTTGCCAGACATCTACTCCTATTCTTAAAATTGCGACATGGAACATTGCTGGCTTAAAGAACAAAACGAGGAATGTTGATTGGCTACAGTCTTTAAAATCCTATGATATCATTGCCCTACAACAGACTTGGGACCAAACAAATAGTTTTTCCTTGGATGGATTTTGCCATTTTTTCAACTCAGCCAGTAGTAGTGTGGCGGGAAGATCTAAGGGGGGCTGTTAACCCTCTTCAAATTGGACATAAAAGGAACACTAACCCAATGTTCTTCGGGCTCGGAAAACTGTCTGATTGTTGAACTATCTATTCAGGATAAAACCAAGATTATTTTTGTTAACTTTTATAATTCTCATGCAAATGAGCACACCAGTCAAAACCTGGAACTATTGGATACATTTTTGTCAACTTACAGTATTAATGTAGATGCCTTTGAACTGATATTACTAGGGGATTTTAACATTCACCCATGTACACTACCATGTATTGTTCATGATGCTGATGGTCCTCCCCTCTCCACACCTGTCCATCTGGAACATACCAGGCGAGGTGAGCTCCTTGAAACATTTCTTGCATGATGGAATCTACATGAATCAGGATGTGGGGATGGAAAGGATAGGTCCCCTACCTTCAAGGGTAAAGACTTGGGCACTATTATAGATTATATTTTTGTGTCTTCTTATTTTCTAAATAATGTGATTAAATACTATACAGAGGTGTCAGTTTTTAGCGATCATAATCCTGTTTTAATTGAAATGAAGCATACGGAGTTAATTTCTCTAAAATCAGTAAAAGTTAGAGGGGGACAAAATGTTATGGTTAAAGATCAAAACTGTAGGCTGAAATGGACAAAAATAGTCCCTGAAACTTTTCTTCGAGAGGTTTTGTCCAAGGTGGAGGATGAAGTTGCAATATGCCTAGCGAATAGAATAGATTGTAAGGATGTTATAGTAGCATTTGATAATATCTGTATTGAAATCAATCGTAGTCTGCAGAAAAAATCTAGGCAGCACCCGCTACTGGGAAAAAGATGGTTCGATAGGAAATGCTCAAAAGCGCATGGCGTGTTATTAAAAACTCTGAAAGCCATCCCTAAGAACCGTCTAGACATCGCTAATGCTAGGTTTGCTTATAAAAAAACTATCCTAGAAAGGAAGAGGGTCTTAAAAGACAACGCTCTGGCCCAACTCCTTGAACCAGAAACTCTAAAAGATAGTGGCCTTTTATGGAAAATTATAAATCAGCCACTTTTTCTGATGATGAAAACACCCCACTAGAGGCAAATATCCCAGATGAGGGCTGGATTGAACATTTTAGCCAAATATACTCGGAAGCTAGCAGTGCCACCACTTCTATTGCTATCTCAGAAGCTGAGGAAATGGTACCATGCGCCACAGAGGATGCCGTTATCTTTATAGCTTCAGAAGTGGAAAAGGCGATAGATTTGACTCTAAAAAATAAGGCACCAGGTCCTGATGGGGTACCAGGGGATGTCTTTAAAAGTGCCCCGAAATTTTGGTCTAAGGTCCTTTGTAATGTTGTTAATGCTCTCTCAACTGATAAAATCCCGGATTCCTGGAAAAAATCCATCATTATTCCGGTCTTTAAAAAAGGTAACAGGCAAGACCCATCCTGTTACAGACCCATTTCATTGATATATTCATCGGTGAAAATACTGGGCCGGGTTATTTTAGCAAAACTGAATGACTGGCTAATAGAAAATAGGGTCCTATCAAACGTTCAGTATGGCTTTAGATCCAAAAGGAACACAATAGACCAAGGCCTTAACTTGTATTTGTTGGTAGAAAAGTATACAAAGGCTAAAGAGGGGTCCATGTACTTAGGTTTCATGGATCTCTCGTCAGCTTTTGACCTGGTAAACCGTGCTAAATTATGCAAAATTCTGCTTGAGATTGGATTAGATAGGGCACTTGTTTGCCTTTTAGCGGATCTACACACTGACCTAACAGCCTCGGTCAGAGTTACTCAGGAGGGGCGCTGCACAAGCCACTTTAAATCAGAAAGGGGGGTTAGGCAGGGGTGTATTTTGGCCCCCCTCCTATTTACAGTCTATATAAATGCCCTGTAACCAGCACTTAGAGAGTCATCCATTGACATTCCAGGTATAGGAGAACTGGGAATTCCGGTTCTCCTATACGCGGATGACGCTGTCCTGCTTTCGCGCACTGGCGTAGGTCTCCAAAGACTCCTAGATGCCTTTGAGGACTTTATGGGGTCATTGGACCTAAAAATTAATGTAAAAAAGTCTCAAATAATGATACTGGGTAAGGGTACAAAGAATAAGCTAATAAAAACATTTACTTGTGGCAAACAAGAACTCTGCAGGGTTGCCACTTTCCCTTATCTAGGCATCACTTTTGATGACAGAGGCACTTGGGGCCCCCAGTTAAAAAATAGGAACATCTCCCTTGCCAGATCTGCTTCTGCATTGCAGGGCTTTTCAAAAAAATTGGGTGCAAGGCCAATAGCAACTCTTTTAAAAATCTATAAAGCTAAATTGTCTTGCCGTTGCTACATATGGAAGTGCTATATGGGGATATTGTCCCATGGAAAGTCTACAGATTACTGAGAACAAATTTTTAAGAGCTGTTCTCTCTGTACCACAGTCCTCCTCAACTTATATTGTTCACACGGAACTTGGTCTAGGTTACATTTCAGACCTGATTAAAGTGGCTCCTGTTCTGGCATGGTTAAAGACATGGCTGAACCAAGAAATTCCCCTTAATCATGTTATTCTAAAAGACTGCTTGCAGCTGGACAGAGTAAATACAATCCAGTGGCTGGCCTACATTAAGAACTGTCTTGCTAAAGTGGGGAGACCAGATCTCTTTTCTTCCCCGGCCTCTATAACTTTTAAAGACATTGAGCTTATTAAAGGCTTGATGGGAGAAGTGTTAAGGCTGGAAAGGGAACAAGTAGAGCTTGAAAAACCAACAGTGCGGACTAGCATTATTTTGAGTACTCATGCTGGACCAGAACCATATCTGATTATCGTAAATCAACCCTTTCATCGCTTTCTTTTAACGCGTTTTCGGCTTAACTTGATACATTTAACTCTTGGAAACTTTTCAACATGGAGTACTCCCGAAAATGCAATGCCGTGTTCATGTGACAATTTTTCAATCCAGAACACTTTACATTTTTTAATCTTCTGTGACCATTACACGGCACCAAGAAGGAAATATTTGATCCCTATCCTAAAGGAAGCAGGTTTCATCCAGGTCAAGCCAGCGCTCCTGTTCCTACAGTTATTACAGACCCCCAGGACTATGTTGCATGTTGCGAATTTTTTAGTGGGGGCTGTTAGGATTAAGAAAAGGATGTTGCCCGACAATATAACAAATATGACCACATAAGAGATGAAATCAATTACTGGTTATAGGAAAATGTTTACTATATGAATTAATATCCTGAAATGCAATATGTACATATGGTTTTTACTTACTGACCTCTTTTTAATACTTTTTTAAAAATCTGAGTCTGTTATATGATAATGTGTCTTTTATTTTTCTTCTCTTTGTAAATAATTATTGAATGTAAATTAATTAAGATCTGATCATGTATAATTATGTGTTGTCTGTATAAAATTGTATTTTTGCCTATGTCTTTTTATGATATTAATTTATCGAAAATAAAGTATTTTGACTGACTGACTGACTTCCTCTGTTATAGCCGCCATTTTGGAAAATGGCAGAAACGTTGCACTGAGGAGTTATTTTCAGCCTCTATGACACTACTTGACCCCCAACACCTATATTTTAACACCAACATGAAGTACATAGGTATCATGGTTCCTAAAATATTACATCATCACTATAACACATCCGCCATTTGTAAAAATGTCATACGGAAAGATTTGGCCCAAACCAGCAATGTCTACCCAAGTTAAATTACTTCTCTGATGATCCAAAAACACAAATCAATCAGGGGCCAGAATTATGCTCACTGGTATTGTTTTGGTTATTGGTTTTCTTATTGTTATTGTTTTGTACTATCATATCCATTTGTATCTATATATTGTGGTGATCCCTCCCATATCAGGGGAGCCGTATTGGATTCTATATGTCTATATGTATCTGCTCTATGAACATGTGTGAAGCCCTCTAATACCTGTAAGGGTCATGTTCACGCTATATAAAACTTTAAAAATAACTACATTATGAAACAAACATGACTCTGTGCTGTTCAATATCACATGTTTTGCTTTCATATTTTAATAGCATATATTTCTCTAGTGATACATGCACTCTGAGGTTCCACACATGTAAATTCAGCTTATCAGACAGAGCAATGAGAAAAAGTATGCAATTGAAATCAAAGCCCATTCCTCTGTAGCAGCACAATCACAGGACTCACTACACGGTTCAATGAAAAGGGGTAAATACTGTTCGAAATAGCATGAACTACCCTCCATTAGTTCTAAGGTGCGTTTCAAAACTCTTTATCTCAATGGTCGGTTTTGGGCGGCAGAGGGGAGCAACAGCTGGCCGCCAAAGGAGAGTAACACATTTAGAAAGTCAACACCAAGTTGATCCAGGCAGGAGGCTTCCATCAGCACAGTGCAATAGAAATGAACGTGTTGGAATTATTTGAATTGCTGGATCACCACAAAATTGTGTGTTTCTTGGATTCATATTACAATGCAAGGAGAAGGGGGTTGGTCAGCAGTGATAACACTACAGTAATAGAAGTTCTAAGTCACCTGCCAAACCTGCTTTCCCATCTGCTGGGCCATGATCATCAGACTTGGGGAACTGGTGCATCGACTGAGGCGTAAAGAGGTATGGATCTGAAAACAGCTGAGTTATGTACCAATCTTTGACCCTAAGCTACCTCTCACATGCATCCTTTGTGCACAGTGCCAGGTGGTGGTGTTGCTTTATGTCTTTCCTCACCCCTATTCTATGCGAGGTGTAACTAAGGGCCTGATTCACAAAGGGCAGACATGTCAGAGGCCACGCAGTTGTGGGGGGTTGTGGGGGGTATCCCCACTCGGGGTGGAATCACGGCTGCTGGTCCTCCGCCACAAATGCAATATATTTTATCAGGTCCTTAGAGTTGTATTCTAAAATGTATAATGAACTAATAAAAGGTGTATATGACTGACAATTGTCACAATTTTACTAATATTCTGCCAGCACCTAAAAGACTATGAAATGTACAATATTTAAAACAGTATCGAAAGCAACGGTTTTAATCTGACGTGCTTTCTCTGGTCAAATTTGCTTTTATATAAAATCCTTGGCACTGTTATAATATGCACAAGTCATATGCACGGCTGTCATGGATGGCCTTGTGTAAGAAACAACAATGTCCATTCCCTCACAGTATTTAAACAAAATCAGGGTAAAGATTTAAAAACGTGCCTGATACAGGAATGCACAGATGCCACATTAAGGAAGGGGTTAGGTTCAGTTGCATTACAATTAATTTAACGTTAGTGTTGGCATGAACTAGGATACACTTATTTAATTTAATGGCCTTTATTTAAATTTAAATTAAGGCTAGATTTAGAAATAGGGTTAGGTTAAGTTGTATAAAGAGATGTTTGAATGAATGCTTATTTTTTGTCGAATTGCAGCTGATTCAAGTAGGGAGTCACTCTTTCCAGTAATGCTATGCCACATATCGGGTGTGAAAGCTAATTAGTGCCTTTCACAAATAAGTCCCAAATTGGGATAAAGCCCAATGGCAAAAAATCTTCTGAACACTTGACCAAGATCCATGTCTTCAAAGACTATAGACTTTTTCTCCATGCCTTCTCTGTGATTACTCCAGTGCTTCTTGTGTGATTATAATCCAGACCCTTCATGCAACCTTAGCGCTAGAACTTTTAGTGCACAAGGATTAAAGACTTGAGGTTTGCATTTCTCTGATAACAGTTGTGCCAAGAGAAGGCACTTCAGAGTCTTTGATATATGCATGAGCCTTGTACCCCACCCTGTTGCAAGTGTGTCCTTGCGAGTGCAAGAAGCTCCAACCTTTGTGCCAAGTGTATCTTTGGCAGTGCAAATAACTCCAGCCTAAATTCCAGATTTACCACTGGGAGTAACACACTGCAATCTGTGATTTTGGTAATTCTGCTCCCATGCCATGCTGCAGATGAAACCTGTAAGTGTATGTCACTGAAGTTAATACATGTTCACTGAATGCAGAGACCTGTTAGTGTACTGATGGTAACTCCCTCCTCTTGTTATTTTCAATGCATTGTGTCATCGCCAAAACAGAGGTTCTTATCCAGTGCACACCTACCTCATGACGTAGAAGGTCTTAGAAGTGACAGATTCTGTTACGCAGTGTCCCACAGCCACTGAGCTGAACCAATATCACAAGTCTCTCATGCCTTATTTTGTCCGAGACCTCCTTCTCTCAGGGCAGTGCACGATCTATGGAGGTTATTCCTTTGATCTTGCATGGCTCTGAGAAGGATAAGAGGTTCAGAATCCACTCCAGTTTCGTATCTAGGGTTGCGACCAGGTGAGTGCATTATAGTGTACATTATAAAGTTCATTGGAACAGTCAGGGAAAATGGGAGGTTTGCCCAGGAGTTTACTCAGATTCTATTAGAGGGCTCAATAGACAAAAGATAGACAAAAGAAAATAATGTTGCAACATAGAATATTGTGTGTTTATATTAGTGCATGTTCCTAGAGCTGCAGTGAGATTCAAGATTCCTGTCCTGATTCTTTGATTGGAATGTCACATTTGAGTTCAGAGGTAGCGCCAAAATGTGGCTTTAAAGGTAAAATGTGAGGAGGGTTACGCTTATAACTGAATGGGCCGTTACTTAGTAGAATCCTAGGGGAGGTAGCAGGAGAGAGTAATAGAGCATTCACGTCATTTTTTAACTGTTCTTGTTAAGGGACGTTCTTTGTAAGATGCATTGACTAGATATTTATGATGACGAGCGCCCACTCTCAGGTAGAACTGTTCATCATTCGCATTTAAAAATTTGGGTAGTTTCTGTGTAATAATCATGACAACAACGAGGGTGGGTAATTAAGGGAACACAGATTGTTTGTATGATTTTGCAATAAGTTAATCGCATATTTGACATAGTCACTTTTTTCATTTTCATTCTTGTAGTAACTCCTGACGAAGAACCAGATAAGGTTCGAAATGCATTGGGTGGATTGTAAAGTACCTGCTCTATATGGATGCTTTGTGAACACGTGCTGCTTGTAAAAGTCAAGATGACGCCAGGTGGCATTTGAAAATGATAAATAAAACATTCAAGTGGAACTATGCAGTCTCTGTAGTGGTCTTAAATACATGGTTTAAGATTTGGATGAAGACGGATGATTAACAATGGTTGACGAGATGTATACTGACAAGATAACAAAGCTCAACTTAATGAAAGGGACAATCCCGATACTCAGCAGTGCGACGGATGGGTGCGTAATGGACCGCACCACTTTCGCCCGTTATGTAAACTTCTGTGAGTTGGGACGGCTCACAGTTCCGACCGCACGCACATAATTGAGGAGTTCTTGTTTAAAAGTCGAAAATCAACTCGAAGGGGAGGTGTGCACTCGTGTACTTTCTAAATTACATTTGAGTTTCTGACACTTCTCTTCATAAGAGTTTGCCTTACTTATTTTCATTGAAAGTCTGCTGATTTAGAGCTGAAAATAATTTCCAGCTTATTATGTAAAGACTTTATGCTTGCACATTGATTTCTCTCATCAGAACTCTTTATGGGTGTCTGAACTGAAACCTTTTTCTCTAATTATTTAGATTGTGGAATTTTCTTTTATGGAACATGTGTGTTGTATTATTAGCTTATTAAAGTTTTACCATCTAGGAACAAATTGCCCTTTTCCTTTTGTTATAGGTGGGAACGATCGATATCTTCCAAATTACTGGTCTATACAACATGCATTATCTCATGAAAGAACTGTTCCTTCTCTAATATGGCCGTTGCAACTGACATAAAATGTTATTTCTAAAAAAACTCAAAGGAGTGGCCCAATAGGGTTTGTCTACAGGTTACCAAAAAAGAATATTGGAAATGTAAAAGGAATAGCATGTAACAGATGACACTTGTGTATAACCCTAAAGATCTGTTTAGCATGAAAGGAACAAGAAGAAAGGGTGGAAACATTACGGTTTTTGAAAAAAATTGCAAGATAAATACAGTACATGTACCACCAACAGTGAATATGTTCATTTCCCCCTATGTAGTACAAAACGATTGGGGACATATGTACGATGCAAATATTTTGAAATGATGGAATAACCTTGAAAAAATTATGTTGTAGTAGGGCAAGCAAAAGAATGTAACTATAATACTGCCAGTCTTTAATATAGTGCTTATATTATTTAGATGTTTTTAAACTCTTGAAATTGTTGTCCTGAAGAAGGTGACGATCATTTTAAACACTGAAACGCCACGACGACAGTCTTTTTCAACATTTTTAATCATACTATAGAGAGTGTATCTTTTTAAATAAAATTGATGATGAATTGTTTTTATTTTATTGTGTTAATCATGATGATCTACTGACAAATAACATAGGCAAATAGCACATTCCTTTGAACTTGTTTTATTTTTAACTTAGGGTCACTGTATAGAAATGGCTATGTAAATTTGGTAACCTGGCAAGACGATATCCTGTACCAGTTGTTTCATGAGACAATGCATGTTCTATAGACCACTGGTTTGGAAGATATCGATCTTTCCCACCTATAAGAAAAGGAAAAGGGAAGTTTGTTCATTGTGTGCTCATATACCCACCCCTTTTCCAAAAGAAGGGTACCTCCCATATTATCTTTAGATTATTTTAACATCTATTGCATTCTATTTTATAATCAAATATCAATTGACAGGAATGTTTTAACTTTTAATGCTGAGATCTAAAGAATATTTGGGTTTTTTCTTTTATTTCAATCAATGACATTAAAAAAAGCAATGCAAAATCAGTTCATCCACATGGTAGAAGCAGAATAAATACATAGAGAAGTGTGGCTCACTGGTTAGAGCAGGCAGACCCTGAAGCAGAGGTCAGACCCGGGACCAGGGTTCGATTCCTGACGCGGCAGGGTGTTGAGCTCAAAATGTCCTCGGACTCGATAATTCTCGCTTCGGTGCCTGACCTAATCATGGGTTCACACTATGCAACTCTGGGCATTAAGCTTGCTTAATCTCCACAACGGCCCCCCGCGGCGGGATGCCTGGCTTTCACCTTGGGGATGCCCTGTAGGGGCTATCTCACAGGGAAAAACCAGGACGGGTTCCCAAGGCAAGCGCGGAGATACCCCTTCGGGGGTCGATTCTGGCGCTATATAAGAAATGCAATAACAATAGCATAAGATGAATGTATTAAACCTTGCATCAGGGGGTGTATTTTCTATCTTTCATGTGTTCAATCACTGTGCCCCAAATCTGTATGCCCAAATTTCCGCCTGGGTGGCCCTTTAAGAGAGTAGAGGCTGTATTCGAAATTAAACATAGCGTAAAATCTAGCTTTCCACATCTTAAAAGTAGGAGTGTCCTTCTGTAGACATATAGAGGCTATACATAGCCGAGTCACTGCCTTGGCTAAAAAGATCAAAAAGCAGACCTTACAGGCCAACTGCCCCTCTCTCACACCATCCCCAATTCCTAACAGCATTATGTTTTTGGTCAACTGCCTAACAAGACCAAAAAAGATATTCAATGCTCCCTGCCTCTTGGAACAAGTTTGGGTACATAATTTGATAAATACCTTTGGGAAAGTGGAAAACAAGAGAAATTAAGTTATTGACATCATTAAATATTTGCTGGTGAAGGATGACAATGTAACTTCAGAACTAATAATAAGGGACGCTATCTATCCGATTTCATGTAGCCAAACTGGACAGAATAATCCACCTTATCGCACAGGCAAGACATCGGAAAAATTCCAGGATGTAAAACGAACCGTAAACAGCACAACTGAAGACCTGCCAATACAATATACAAAAGATGATGTTTACAATATAATAAGATCAGGCAGAAAGGAAGGTGCTCCAGGACCAAATGGCATCCCACAGGCAATTTTTAAATTGGACGCAGATTTATGGTCCACTCCTTTCTCTCATTTATACATTGAGGTGAGCAGCTGTGGTATTTTACCTGATAGCTGGAGAGGCACCATCATTAATCCTGTGTTTAAAGGAGGCAATTTAGAGGAACCAGCAAACTATAAACTGATCTCGCTAATGAAGCTAAATATTACGCCTCCCTAGTTCTTAGAGACTTGGTACATTGGTCGGAAATGAATAACCTAGGGGCCGATTAGGAATGCAGTGATTTTGCATCCTCCGGGCCGCCGGAAGCCACCGCCGGCCCAGAGGATGCGGAATCACCGCTGCGGCCCATCAAAACACCCACCACCAGATTAGGATGGCAGTGGGATCAGCGGCGGACGGCAGGTCCGTCCGCCGCTGATCCACGGGGTGTTTTCCGTAATTTGGTGGCGGTGTCTGCAAGACACCGCCAGCCAAATTACAATGTGTGTAGAAACATGCTTTTCTGCAGCAGATTGACCGCCGTGGAAAAGCATGCGGAAAATTGCTGCTGGGGGTCCCTTGCGGGCCCTCAGGGTGTCGGGGGTGGGGGGGTGCACATGGGGGGTACCATTTGCATGTACAAGACGGCAGGCACCGCGCGGTGCCTGCCGTTTTGTGCATGCAAATGGTAAGCATGCCTATTTAACCTTGCAGTGGGTGTATGTATGCTTCAAGCAGAACCCGCCGCATGTTAAATATCCAGGATGTGACTGCCAGGGTGGCGGTCACATCCTAATTCGCACGGAGGGACCGCCTCTGCCCCTGCGGATGGTCCCTCCACCTTGGGGTGGCGGACGGACGCAGGTCAGTCCGCCATCCTTATGAGGCCCCTAATTCCCATTAATCAGTCTGGATTTCGTTGGGGTTCTGGAACATTTACAAATATCCTAGCTTTAGGATGATTAGTAGACAAGATCATACAACAGTGGAAAAGCCTAAATGTATGCTTTCAAAGTGGCATTTGACCGTGTAGACAGAGATATATTATGGAACAAATTAAGGAAATGGGGGCTTCCAGCACATATCCTCTGAGCCCTAATGCAGCTATATACAAACACCTGGATGCAAGGCAAAGTGGCAGATTGTTCTAGACTCACGAGGAAAATACAAACAGAAAATTGCTTGAAACAAGGTTGCTTACTCGCCCCTCATCTGTTTAACTTATGTATGGCAGATCTTTCCCCTAAGTTGGACAAGGAGAATTTACACCCACCACGCCTAGGCCCCTTACAATTAACACACTTATCCTATGCGGACAATATAGTTTTGGTAAGTCAAACGAGAGTAGGGCTTCTACGAGGGATTAACATATTGAGCGATTTCGCGAAAGACAACTTATTAGAAATAAATATATCGAAAACAAAGGTCTCGACAATAAGCCACCACTTGCAGGTACAACAACAATTTAAACTAGGCAGTGTGAATTTGGAGGGAGTCACAAATTATAAATATATTAGTTTAACCCCTCCCCTGCTGATGACGGAACCGCTCCGTCATCAGCTACAGTTGAGCTGTGCTGATGACGGAGCGGTTCCGTCATGGCCCGGCCGCCGCGCCTGCGCGGCGCTGATTTCGCGCCTGCGCGGCAGTCTTAATGAGCGGGGCGGGTGATGACAGAACCGCTCCGTCACCAGCACAGCTCAACTGTAGCTGGTGACGGAGCGGTTCTGTCACCAGCATGCGGCGGCCGCGCGGCCGCCCCGCCCCTGTAGCGCTGCGGCGGAATAGCCGCCGCAGCGAAAGGGTTAAATATTGACAGCCAATTTAATTTTAGAACACATAATGATGGTTGGATCAAAAAAAGAAATGATTGATATTTGCTTTCTGCGTAATAGTGAAGTCTTTAAGTGGTCCATCGTTCTAAACCTCTATTGGCTGTTGTTATAGTGAAGCTCTTGCCAACTCTAACTTATGCTACTGAAGTTCAATAAAGCAAGGAAACAGCAGTCCTTGGAAGAATGCCAATTAAGACATATAAAACAGTTTTTGGGTTACCAAGAAATTCCTCCCCGTGCAGATTTGCTTAGAATTTGGTTTACTGCAGCAACGTCTAACAAGAATGTATGCGACAATCAAATTATGGTACAAAATACAGTTAAACTGCCAGAACCCGCTAAATAGTGCCATCTGAGAAATACAGAAGAATCATCCACAATCAGCTTATCATAAGTAACAAATGTGTTAGATTTATGGAATCTGAACTTACCATTCACACCATTTCGACAAATAATAAATAAAGCAGCAAAAAGTTACTCGTTACCAGAGGATATAATTGAATTCGGCAAACGCTCTCATGCCTGGATGGTACTACTATCTTATACGATCTTACAACCGGCGACTTACTTGAACATAACGTACTCTATATATTTAAAAAGGAAACTGCTAGCAATATGTCTTGGGTCACTCCCAACTAATGCTGATCAACCACTTTGGAAATATAGTGGCCCGACGTCATGCACTCTATGTGGTGCTCCGAAACAGGATGTGGTTCATCTGATGTGTATATGTCCTGTTTTAAAACTAAATTGCCTTTTATTGCTAAAAAATCCTTTATTGCCAGGGGCATACGCACTTGTAGATCTGCAATACTAAGGTGCCTTGATCCAAATGACCCGCATCTTAACTTGGTAAAACTTTTACGTTTATATGTAGAAATGTACTTAAGTTGGTATCTTAAATGGCATTTTATCAAAGAGAGGAATATTCTTGATGCACTGTTTTATATTGTCTTATCTACTCATAATTGGTCCATTGGTGGACCATCAGTAAATCAAACATGTATATAACACTGGTGACAATACCATCTTGATATGATTTTATCAAATGCCGTAAACCTTATTAATGGCA
Organism: Lissotriton vulgaris; assembly: GCF_964263255.1. Taxonomy (NCBI): domain Eukaryota; kingdom Metazoa; phylum Chordata; class Amphibia; order Caudata; family Salamandridae; genus Lissotriton; species Lissotriton vulgaris. The sequence continues at coordinate 1,000,825,249 of NC_141689.1, forward strand.
AGTAATGATTTTAAAATGTATATTATATTTTTCATTAGGGATTGTTTACTTTTATCGAAATTGTTATGGTCTTAATTAACTTAAACAATAAAGAATTTCACTTTCACTAACAGCATTATGGATGCCTTGCTGTTTATTCCAAGCCCTGTTATCCAAGGAGAAATTTCTCAATATACCCCACAAAATGAGTCAAACGTGCGAATGTCTAAAAGATATTTAAAATATATGCCACCTCTGCTCCTAAGCGGAAACACTTCCCATCATTAACCCCGCCCCATTTAAGCATTTTAGTGGGGTGTGATAGAGGTTAGAAAAATTCTCATAATGCAGTGCCTTTAGATTAGCAGACATTAAAATCCTCCCTGCTATATCTATTGATTTCGCAACACAAAGACCTTGACACCCCAATCTGTTATCCCATTTAAGGTTTGGGGCATCTAAATCATCCATCTGTGTATCAAGCAAAATATTATATAAAGTGCCAATGCAAGCTTTACGTCTGATAGCCTCAATAAGCGGGTTCAGCTCTATCACCCTCGGCCTTTTACATAAGAAATGGCACTTTTGTAAAAACTTTAAAAAATCTGTTTTAGGCAGATGCTGTATATCAGCCAATATTGCATAGTATAAAAGGCTCTCATCATTATAGAACTCACCTATTTGTGAGATCCCATTCTGTCTCTGATAGAAATAGGATTTCTGGCTGGCTAGGCTTGTGCCTAAGCCAGGCAGAAACCACTACTCTAGTCAGGGCAAGGGAGTTACACGCTGACCATAACCCCTGCTCACCCCCTTGGTAGCTTGGCATGAGCAGTCAGGCTTATCCCAGAGGCAATCTGTAAAGCGTTTGCGCAATGCACACACACATCAGCAACACACTAGGCACACCACAAAAGAAACCCCACACAAGGTTATATAAAAAATAGTCTTTGTATTATCCAAAACACATTAGTATCATAAGCACACATATACACGGTTCTAACTGGCACCAGGTAGTAATTTACAGGGGATTATATACACATGACAGGGCCAATCGGGCCACTGACAGAACCTTCAGAAAGCACAAGTAGCCATTATAAAACACCAACAGTAACCACTGGTAAAGTACTGTACTCTGGAACACATTATGCATAAAAGCTATAGCATAACATTAGGCATCAGCACATGGTGCATAAATCAGCAGTGTAAACACATCATGCAGTCGGCATCACATTTAGGCATAAACACCTTAGGTCTCAAATTAGGCATAAACACATGAGTAGAAAACCACTATCAGTAACTACTGGTACATCACTGGTAGCACAAGCGCCATATGCCTAAATCATAATCAGTCACAGGGCTCCGTGGTGAACACTGGTCACAGTACCCCTAGTCCGGTGCATACCTCATTTACCCCTCTTGGGCGTAAACCTAATTGCACCTTAGGCTACACCAACACACAGAATGACCCCAGGCCACTTAGCCTTTCTCAGGGGCCCGTCTGGGCTGTCCTCAATGCAATTTGTTTTCCAAAGTCAGGGCTCTCAAAGCGGCTAGTGTGCAAGCCACCCTCGTTCCTCGTTTACCTCAGAAAATGACCCTGTTGGTGGAAAGACGTCCCTCCGTCACTTTCCCACCTAGAAAAAAACACTGGCCTAGGGCAGCCGCCTGCTACTTCACGGTGCAGCTGCCTCCATGTAGGAGAGGGTTGGTTTACCCTTTCTGGTGTCAGGGTGCAGCTCTGGAAGTTAAAATACGCCAGAGACATCTCCTGGTCTCGTTTCCAGGGTCGGGCTGCCTCACGGTATGCACCTGCCCACAGATGCTGGGGGGGAAAGACACTCGCCCAGCTGGCTCTTAGCACCGGAGTGCAATGGCTCTGCTGGACTCGGAGTGAAATCTCTGCTTCTTTCCCTCACTGCGTCTGGCGATCTCTTGGGTCCCGCCTCTCCTTCTACCCAGAGGGGGAGGAGGCGGGGCACTATGGAGTGGAGCCAGCATGGCTCCAGTTCTCCTCAGGCCACCGGTCTCGCTTGTGCCTCTACACTGCTTGACTACCTGTGGCTTTTTCCATGCCACAACACCATTGGATGCCTCGTCAGCTTCCTGGCCCCGCCTTACACCAGGCAACTTGCCTGACTTCCGGGGACGCGCGCTCGAGGTGAGAGGCTTCTCAGGTCTCAAAAAATGCGGGGTGGGCTCCTGCTGCACCCAGCAAAGCACAGAGATGCGAGTGGGCTACCGCTGTACTGCTGGAGCACAATGCTGCGGGTGGGCTCCCATTTCACCTCCTTTCCTGCAGCACAATTCGGGGTGGGCTCCCGCTTCCATCGCAATTCGGGGTAGGCTACCACTGTCTTCAGGAAATGTGGGAGAATTCCCACATCGGGATTCTCTCGGGATATGAGGCAGCCCAGCACTGCAGAGCCCATGCACTCCTCTTCTCTTGGCAGGATTGGAGTCCAAGAACTTCAGGGGGGGAAACCTGGACCCAGGCAGGCCAGCACACAGGGCCCTCAAGGAGGGAGGCAGTCCCTTGTCACGGTTCCTCTTGGGGCCCAGCAAGTCCAAGTAAGCACAAGGAAACACAACACAAACATGGGGTCACAGCCCCATTATATAAACTTCATTTTCCTTTGTCTGCCCTTGGCACAGGGCTTGGGGGAACCAGTCTCACCTTGTTCTGGGGAGTATTGGAGCACTCTGTTTACAGGACTCCTCTTCTCTTTTCTCAAGTGGGGTCTCGGTCATCAGACCACCACAGGGGGCGGAGCCAGCATTCACCCAGGCAGGCACAGACTTATTCAGGGTCACGGGACTATTCCTCCCACTACTCCAAATGCAGACGCCCTATTCAGCCTAGCCCTGACTCATCCTACCCTCCCTGGAGGCACACAGACCTTACCAGCCCCTGTCACTCCAGAACCAGACATGCAATACACATCAGGCAGGCAGACACATAGCACACAGAAATGCCAACTTCTAAAAGTAGAATTTCTAAAATAGAGATAATAAATCTGTGCACACCATTGCACAGCATGTATTCTTATTATTCCAACCATACCAAACTTGACCACGCTGATCCTCTCATATCAGGAATTACCACTGAAACACTTATCAGGGAATCCCCAATGAATTCCTATGAGGAGGCACCGTCACAGCAGTGAGAAACCAAAATGGCTGTTTAACACTAACAGGACATGTCACAAACTTAAGGTGCATGTCCTACCTTGTACCTACAATGCACCCTGCTCATTGGGTTAGCTAGGACCTACCTTGGGGTGACTGACATGCAGTAAAAGGCGGGGTCACAGACGTGGCAAACACTTTAGGTGTCACGTCAAAGCGGCAGTAACACTGTACGCACAGGCCCTGCAATGGCAGAGGCCTGTGACAGGTTTGAAAGGCTACTTTAGTGGGTGGCGCAATCAGCGCTGTAAGCCCACCAGTAGCATATCATTTACTGTAAGCATGGGCGAATTTTGCGAATTCGTGGTTCGCGAATTTGCGTATTCACGAATTCGCAATCCGCAAAATCCGCAAACTCTCTCGAATTTGCGGATTTTTTCTTTTTATTTGTGTTCGCAAGGGTTTCTGCCAGTTCGCAAGGGTTTTGTACCAGTTCGCAAACGCGAACTTACTTGTCTGGTCGCAACGGTCGTGACTATGTTGTTTCTACGTCTGGTTCATTACAGCACCCTCTGTTTCACCACTGCCACACTCTGGTTCACCCATGCCACCCTCTGGTACATCACTGCCACTCTCTGATACATCACTGCCACCCTCTGGTTCATCACTGTAGATTATGGGGGGGGGGGAAGGCCGCACACCTGCCCTGCTTCAACTGACATGAATTAATTTGGGGTTGATTAATGTGTCACTGAGTCTGGCACCTGCTTCCTTATCTGTAATTGCTTTCTGTTGCAGTGCAATTTTTTTCACAGGACCTTTGTGGTCTACTTGTAGCTATTCTCTGAGTCTGCTGTGAGGGTCAGAGCAGGGTTATAGAATAGTTGCAAGTAGGCAACTGAACTCTGGAGGGGGCCCTCAGGAAGCACTACAGGGAAAGGTTACTAATGATGAGGGTGAACTTTTGCACCTGGTGAGTGCTTTCAGTTTTGCAAAAATCGTATTTCTGCAATTTCGTGGGATTCGCGGGGCGCAAAATTGCGCGAGATCGATTTCAGAAGCCGCGAATTCGTGCGAATATGCGTTTCGTTTTTTTGCAGCTTTTTAGTTCGCAAGGTTTTGTGCGTTTCAGCGAGCCGCTTGTAGCGCAACAGCGCGAAGTTACCCTCACGGTCGTTCACGGGCACAGCCATTTTGTTTGTGTGACGTATTTCCATTTCCGGGCGCTATGTGTAATCTCGCAAAGTGTGCGGCTCGCTAGTACCAGTTTGCGTGTGATCGCGAGGAAAATCTCGCGCGAACTTACCCACGCGGTCGTGAACGGGCGCGGCCATCTTGTTTTTCATTAATTGCTATGGTTCTAGGCATGCTTTCTGTATCCTCTGTCAATCTCTGCCATCCTTTGCTTGTTTGAAGTTTTTTTTATCTATTTTACTTATTATCTATCCCTCTATTTTTCTAGGTCTATATTGTTGTGTTTTCTGCTACTTTTGGTTAATTTCAAATTACTTTTTTAAGCTCTTTTCTTTTCTTCTTCCCTATTATATTTCTTCTTTATTATTTACCTTCCTTTCTGCCCAGACCATGGTAAAGGGAGTCGGGAAGCAGCCTGAGAAGGGGAAGGGTCCCGCACCCCATGCCCGGCTCCCGTGCGGGCGTTTGAGGGGGGAGACAGTCACAGTCGGGGAGATCTTTAGCGCGGAGGAGGTGGCCGCACTAGTCTTTTATGTCCAGCGCCGCCTCCCCAGGACCATCATGGCAGGCGGCAAGATCGCTAGCGGCTACAGGATCCGGGAGCACCGGAAGCGGTGGGAGAAGGTGTGCCGGGCCATGTACCAACACTCTCGGATCCGGCGCACCTACAACCAGGCCACCCACCATTGGACGGATCTCCTGGACCGGGAACGCGACTTGATCGACCTGCTCGGCCTCGAGATCCCCGGGCTTGGTGAGTAGTAGCTATTTCTTCACTACTCTGTTTTCTCCTGCTCTGTGTGTTATTATATTGCAATTTTTTGTTTTTTTACCAAGAGCAATAATGCTGCTGATTACATTGTAGGTAAATTATATTTCAAAATCTTCTGCGCATTTCAGGTGCACTGTTCTCCTCAGTAGCGTTGCTACTATGCTTATTTGTTTTCGATTTTGTGTTCATTTCATTGGCCTGAGAAATTATGTATGAGTGTAGTTTAAAGAACTGCGTAATGCTAGACACTAAGGGTCAGATTTTTAATTACCGGTGCATCCCTGCAAAGTAGCAGGGATGCGGCAGTAATTGTGCGCCACGCCACCACCACCCATGGTGCGCCGTATTTACAATGCGGCGCACCATGGGCCCAAAACTTCACCGAAGCGTTACGCATCTGTGCCGTAAAGGTGGCGCATTGCTGGAGTTGCGTCGCAATGATGGCGCAGCTCCAGCAATGCTCTGGGGTGCCCTATCTCCTTAATGCTGCGTCAAGCTGTACGTCTGCTTCAAGCACAAGGCACAGGGTTTGAGTCACGCATCATTGTCCTAAAAGTGACTGATTGAAATCTTGTAGATTTCCCTCAGCCACTTTTAGGATGCGTTCCTGCCCAGGAACGCCCTCCCTTGCGCCGGAACGCCCCCTGATGGCGCAGGGCTTTACAACGTGATGCATCTCCCATATGCATCACGCCGCACCATGGCGCCTATTTTGTTCTGCCGCTGCGTCACAAAAGTCACGCAACAACGGAGCAAAAGAGCCACAGGGGGCTTGTAAATATGCCCCTACAGACTCATGTCCAGTCCTTCCTTTGTACACGTGGCAATAAGAAGAAATAGTGGTGGTGGATTAATAGTTTGAGTATTTTAATGACTGGTTAATGTAGTAGGAAACTTTTTAGTGTTTTCGCTGATCTGCAATCACGATGGAGTTTGTCTGTCACTTTGCGCACTGCGGACTGCTGCCTGCCAGTCCTAGGCGAACCTTTTTAGTACTTTGTTTAGTGAGTTACATAACTTTCCAAGTTGACGGTCCGCAAATCAAGCAATACTAATATCGTAGTAAACCACATGAGATAGGTCAATATATCCCGTGGCATAGTTGTCTATTTGCTATTTCGCCAAAATATTTTGTTATTGTTCTTTTGTAATGTTTGATTTGATTGACAACAATCATCCATGTTTTCGGGTCTTTCTTTCTTTCATGTTGTACATCAGCTCCCCCCAGGGGCAAGAGGACATTGGAGGAGGCTGCTGCTGCTGAACAAGGCCAGGATCGGTCAGGAGAGGGCTCCTTTGCTGGCCCCGGTAAGTTTTAATTTTAATATAGAGTACCTATGTGTTCCTAGCGTTCCTCATTCGATTTTTTCTAAATCGTCTTTGATCTTCTTGTAGACTGTATTTAAATTCTTATCCTGCCTCGACTATGACTCCCTGTGGTATTACTAGATTATTCGTATTAGTCTGTCTGTGTAGCTAACTAAGATTGCACATTTGGCAAAAGGTGTTAATCGAAACTCCCATTCTAGTCAGCAATAGCTCTATGCACTGAGTGCAGTCCTCTGGGATTGTCCATAATATCGTTTCAAGTCTTCTAAATGTTTATGCTTTGACAATTACCAACAATAAAAAGGTGAATGACCACCAAGAAAGAATAAGATACTACTTTACTTTTGGTTTGGATAGGAGGACAATCCATAATACTACTGTTGCAGGGACAAATCTGCACAAACAGAACTATGGACACTAAATAGTGCATTGTTTATCAATTATAATAGGCGCAGGTAGACTTTCCACATACCTCAGTGATATCAGTCTTTGAAGAACCCCCAATCTCCTTACTGACTAGATAGTGTGGCAGAGTAATTTAGCTCCCGAATTCATCGATGATTGATCCCCAATGATGATTATCCAACGCAGGACAAGAGTACGAGTCAGAGTCCAGAAGTGTAAGAGGCACGGACTCATGCTTGCAAATTGCAAAACCTTTTGCTCATTCACTCTTGACCAAAAACCACAGAGTCTATTTAAGTTTTAAAGCTTTAATTAAAGTAAAAATATTTATTAAAATCAAGCTTGTCATAAAACATAAACGGTTGATTAAAAATGGCAAAGTGCTTATAGTGATTTATTTCACACATTTATTGTGGGCGAGCCGAGCCCTCACCTGGTTTAAACTTTAATTTTTCTTTTTGGTGCTGAATCGTTGGTCCCTCTGTCCTAGTGGTGATGATGATTTGTTCTTAGAAGTGAAGCTTCTGTCTGTTATGAGAAAAATGGTGGGCATTCATCAGTTGTGCCAAAAAGTGCAACAAGACAACACCCTTCCCTGGAAAAAGGGACATTTTTACTTTAGAGTAGACAGTCACAAATTATTAGATTGGTTTCTGTATTCACATTTCTTCATTCCTAGACAAAATACTAGTGAGTGGTGTATGTCTATGACATCTAACATTCTTAAATGTACTTGTAGGAGGAACATCTGGTGCTGGGCCCAGCGCGGAGGTGTAGGAGGAAAGCTCTGGGGAGGAGGCGGTGCAAGTGCCGGACCAAACTGCTGTGCGGGTTGCCACGGTAGTGGCGGGCAGTGGTAAGCTCTTATATTCCTTACTTATTGAGATTGCAGACTGCATTGTGTGCTCCCCGTGAGAAAACGTAAGGTTTGTCCAGATGAGAGACATGAAGAAGAATGATTGACATATAGTTTGAATGGATGGATGCCTGGATCATGGTACTATCTGACTCTTAGATAGCATATGTTTATCTAGAGAGAGTAGACGGTCAGTGGATGAACTAAGTGTTAATTTGAAGAGCATGTAACACCGCACCCGCACGTCCGTCCCAGTGTAGGAAAGGCAAGGAAAAGAAGTTGTAATTTTGTCCTAATACTACCATGAATAGTAGCAGTAGTTTGTATTGCAAGCACAGCATATATCCTTCTATTACAATGGCCACTCACTACCTCTGTTAATAAGTTTAGTAGAACTCGGTCATTCATGTGTGGATGTATCACTGTTCACTCAATAAAAAGCAAAGCACCTAAAGTCATCCCATATGTAAGCATAGATAATCAGATTATTTATCTTCTTTTTTTTCCTTTTCTAGTATTCATTGGCACTGTAGGGTGAAAGTTAAATTAATTAAGCAGTAGCCCTTGTAACAGAGTATTCTCAGTGCCATCCATAATAGAAATGTAAGAGCATCACCACCTGCATGTACTGGACTGGTAGAGTAACGCAAGTCTGTCTCACTCATCATGGCGGGCGTCTGTTTTTCTCGGGTGCAAGTTGACTGCGCTGGCATTATGCCGGCTTGCAGAAGTTAATGTACCAATTTCGCTAAACAAGAGAGAAGAAGATAAAGACTGGTGTACTGTCATAGTCGACTCTAATGGAGTGAGTCCATAGTGCTCGTAGAATTGATTCCTTAAACTCCCACTAATGTTAGAGCAAGGATGAAGAAGTGGGAGGTTAGATAGATACTGGCCACAATAGTTATGTAATGCGCTTGCAAGTTGCTAGGTCTACTGTGACACAACTTTCTGCTGAATCATTTTGTGTTAATCTTAAAGAGCATTGGTTACAGATTATGTCTTTCTTTCTTCATATAGATGCTCCTTCCAAACCAACACGGAAGGAGCTGGCTAAAAGGGCCCGGCAACGGAGGCTGGAGGCCACTGTCACCGAATATCGGCGGCTGGTGGCCCAGGAGAAGGAGGACACGCAGACTAGTACGTCAACAACGTCCACGGTGACACCTGCATCCTCCTCCGTGCTCCCTGGGTCAGCCAGTCAGCGCAGCAGGTCTCCAGCGGTACAGAGACGGGGTCCCGTAGCCACCCGCCACCGCCGAGCAGCAAAGAAATCAGCTGTCCCCCACAGCAGTTGCAAAAAAAGGATGCACCGCCTTTCCCTGAGGGTTTCCTACCTCGAGCAGGAGCTCCTCAACACCAAAACCCTGCTCAAGACACTCCGCAAGGAGCATGCCAACCTGGCCCGAAAAGTCAACAGCAGCCAGCAGTAGGAGGAGACTGTCCCTTGCCCCTTTTTTAAAGACTTCTGGGGGGTGGGAATTGGGATTTGGGTTTTCTACTTTTTTGGACTTCGTTTTCAGGGACATTCGTTGGGGTTCGGGAGTGGGGGTGGGTTGGGTCTTGCGAGAGATTATTTTTGTTAGGGATATATAAATATACTTTAAACTTTATCTTAGCATACGTGTTTTTTACTGCTTTTTAGGCTGATGGGTGGGGGTTTAACAGTCCAGAAACTTAAGTGGCATCTTGATTCAAGTTGTGTCAGTACTAATGGCCCAAATGTTTTTAAAACTAAGTGCCTCTCACAGAGTAAATGAATTCAATAGTCCTAGGGCTGTCAGTCTCTCGTCTCTCCTAATACTCCATTATACTACCTCCCCCCAAACGCTTATCTTACCTGTAATTTGTGTTTGGAAATAGGGCTAGGCACAGGGCTGGCTGCACGCGAAATGGCGATTAAGGTTAGCAATCCTGGGCGGATGAAATGTCATCATTGCGGTGGAACTTGCGGTGTTACACACAGGCAGTTGCAGCATCTGAAAAAAAAGAAAATGAAACCTTGTTTGTCCTTACTGTAGCATTAGAACGGTATGTTAGAGAATATAGTAGGTGACAGTACACTAGAACAGTGCCACAATGTAGCTTAACAAATGGTAAAATATTGAAAGTATAACTAGTACTTGCGTTGAATTTCTTTAACATCGGATACTACTACAAGAAATAGTACTGAAGGTGAAGGAAACAGCAGCGTAATAATTTGCCACGTCTAGGAGGAGGATGTTCTTGATGACCAATCAAGTTGATGGCGCACATGAAAATCTGCTTTCATTTGCCAATAGTGACTGAATGTCAAGCTGAATAAGAATAGAATATATCCTCAGATTCCTTCACCAGCCTGTTGCTATGACCTTATCCTCCCCAGCAAGTGTGTGGAATTATTGCTGTCATTTAGTCACACATCAATCAAAACCACACAGTACGGCGGAAGAGGGTTAGGGTTTGGAAAATGGATGGGAATGGGGGATTTTGGGAAAGTTTTGTTGAGAGAAGAAAAAAAAGCACAGCATGGACAAACAATAATTGAAGATAAAGAAATCTTTGGGTACAAAGCTAACCATAAATCTTTTAAGTGACAAAAAGGAAGTGCATGCACTACTGCATGCATGGTTACTGAAAAGTAAGTAGTACTTTCGACAACCGTGAATGAAAGAATGCGACAGTACAGGGCTGCAGTAATAATTATGTGTTTTCACTTGCCTATCTCTGCACTCAGAGAAACACTTCATACATTAAATTAGGTTTGAAAATTAGCAGAAGTAAAACCTATACAATGGCTGTAGGGATGAATTTAGAAGCAGAGATCAAAGAAATGCAGAGTCACACTCATAGAAGTTCACAGCAATAACATTACTTAAAAGATAATTAGAAAAGAATGGATACTGTATCTGTATGTTGTTGTAGTTGTCCTGTTGAATTTGGGAAGTTGTAAGATGCATACAACCATTCCTCTTATTAGCGTGACTCCTCCATTCCATCTGACGCTCCGTCCATCAATGTTGGTGACCAGAAGACACCCTGTCCACTGCCTGCCTGGCAGATGCTGAATTGCGGCTCGCTAATGTGAAGCCTGACTTCATCCTTTTCACATTGCACAGGCTGAAACCTGGCCTGTAATTATTGATGGAAAAACAGGAAGTGATCTTAGAACAACACTGACAAATAAATATGAGGTATGTACGCTGTGTAGTGCAAAAAGTCACACTTTGAGTTTCCTAATAGACAATACAATATTTTTGAAAGTGCGTACTCTGTCTGAGTCTCCTTTTGAAGGATAAATAAGTATGGGTGAATTAATTTAGCGGATCTTTCCCCTCAAGCTAGATGTACTGTAAACTGTGTTTTAGAACAAAATTAGACCTTCCCAGCAGTGCTCCCAGACCCTTACTAAACCCAGTCGCAAAAATGTAGAAGACCCCCAATCAGATCTCAAAAACGAGGCCTAGTAGAAAATGGTGACAAAACGTACTTTGAAAGTAAAGTAGGCCCAAATCCCCCCTTACCCACCGTGGATTTTATTCAAACCACTTGCAAGCAAGCAAAAGTATCCATACCAAGCATCGCTCAAAGACTCACAAACCCCCCCACAAACAGCCCCCCGCCCAAACACATGCAATAAAATACTGCTAACCCTAACGAGCCCTAAGTTAAGAATAGTGGCAAACGCTTTCTTTAACTAGGCCAAATCCCCCCTTTCCCACCATGAATTTTCTTAAAACCACTTGCAACCAAAATTGCACATTCCCACGAGTGCTCAAAGACCCCAGAACTCAGTTGCAAAAATCTAGAACACCCCGAAACACATGCAATCCTGCTGCTAGTGCTAACCCTAATGAGCCCTAAGTTAATGTGCCAAATCGCTTACCAGCATGGATTTTCTCCAAACCACTTTTATCCGGTATTAGACCTTCCCAGCAATGCCCCAAGACCTGGCAATCCACCCACAAAAAAGCAGAACACCCCCATACAGGCAAAAAGCAAAAATGGAAAATCTCATACTTAGAATATTTTCGGCCTTCTTTCAAATCTGTCCGAACGCGCTGTGCAGCTAGGCCCTAACTCCCCTTTTCCACCATGGATTTCCTGAAAAACAAATGCAATCCATATTAGACTGTGCCAGCTGTGCTCCCAGACCCCAAAACCCACCCTAAAAGCCCGCCAAACAGCACCCCAAAGACAGGCAAGTGATCAAAAGCGCAAAATCTTTTTCTGCTCCGATTTGTCCGGTATTAGACCTTCCAAGCAACGGCCCCAGAGCCGCCAACCCAGGCGAAAACTAGTAGAAGACCCCCAAACAGCCAAAAAGCAAAACTACAAAAATGGGGACTTACATTTTCAGCCAAATTTCCAAAATCACTCCGCGTGCGCTCTGCAGCTAGGCCCTAACTCCCCTTTGCCAGCATTGATTTGCTTCAAACCTCTTGGAATCAAAAGTATCCATACCCAGCAGTGCTCCCAGACCCCAAAACCCACCCCCAAACACCAGGAACCCCCCCAAACAGGCCCCCGAAAACATGATAGTGAGCAAAAAGGCAAAAACTTTTTCAACTCTGATTTTCTCCAAACCACTTTTATCCGGTATTAGACCTTCCCAGCAATGCCCCAAGACCCGCCAACCCACCCGCAAAAAAGCACAACCCCCCAAACAGGCAAAAAGCAAAAATGGAAAATCTCATACTTACAATATTTTTCGGCCTTCTGTCCAAACGAGCTGTGCAGCTAGGTCATAACTCCACTTTTCCACCATGGATGTCCTGGAAAACAAATGCAATCAACATTAGACTGTGCCAGCAGTGCTCCCAGACCCCAAAACCCACCCCCAAACACCAGTAACCCACCCAAACAGGCCCCCGAAAACATGATAGTGAGCAATAAGGCAAAAACTTTTTCAACTTTGATTTTCTCCAAAACACTTTTATCCGGTATTAGACCTTCCCAGCAATGGCCCCAGACCCGTCAACTCACCCGCAAAGAAGTAGAACACCCCCACAAGTGCAGAGTCTTTCTTCATTGGGCGTAATCCAGCCATCTGCTTTGAGGGAAATAGGAGTCTGGAGGAGGAGGATAGAGGAGCATGTTCTCTTAAGTTGGCGTGGTGGTGGTGGCACTGAGCCCAATGGAGCGGGGGAGCTGCTCCCAGCTTGGTCCCCAGCAGATCCCGCTGCTGCTGCAGGCCTACTTTTTTTTTATTCCCAAAAAATGTGGCGTGCGGCACACCAGTCTCCTTGATAAGTGGCGCCACTTGCTTCTTCTGCTCCTTACTGGCAACTTTCTTGCTAGAGGAGCTACGGGGAGCTTTTTTTGGGGCCATCTTCTTCAGATGTCAGATCAGCAGAGTTGCAGAGTTGTCTTGTCTGTGGCCACACGTGACGTCGCGTGACGTTATGCTGCACACACCGCTGCAGGACTTCTTCCTGGCACTGGTGGTTCTTTTGTGCACCTAAAAGCAATGGAAGACAGAGGAACATCAGTTATACACCCCAAAAAGTCGAAAACACACACAAATCAGGACAATCCCATGCCATCCATGCCCCAATGATGTTTAAATTCAAGAGACCCCACAGGAAGACTCAGTCCATGCACCACTCACTACCCCTGGGCAAAAGGCCCCAACAGCTGCCAAAAAATCGCAAAAACACACAAAAATCAGCACAACCCCATGCCATCCATGCCCTCAATGATGTTTAAATTCAAGACACCCCACAGAAAGACTAGGCCCATGCACCACTCACTACCCCTGGGCATAAAGGATGAAAGCTAGGCAAAATGGGTGCAGTCCTGAGAACACTGCCTGCCTTCAAAATGGCCCCTTGCCCCCCAGCACATGGCCAGGGCCTGCCTGTACCAGCACTTAAAATGGCCCCCACCCACATGGCCAGTCCCCATCAACACCCCAAAAAATCGCAAAACACACAAAAATCAGCACAATCCCATGTCATCCATGCCCTCCATGATGTTTACATTAAAGAGACCCCACAGAAAGACTCAGTCCATGCACCACTCACTACCCCTGGGCAAAAGGCCCCAACAACAGCCCAAAAATCGAAAATTTCAAAATTGTAGTTGCAGCAACTGTAATGCCCCAAACAAACTTACTTGTGAAATTTCTAATCCAAAAGTGATCCAAAGAAAGTCAAAAAGGCCTCAAATCCAAATATCCAGCAGCATCCACAAAAAGTAATCCTTCAAGGTCAAGATCCAAATGAAAGTGATCAGCACATGAAGAAAGCACTGGGAGAAGCCTGCTGGACAGGAACAGGAAGTTGGAGACTGTGGGGCACTTCCTTCCTCTGACCCCCCCCTCCAAATGGACTCCTTGCAAAAAAAAGTGCAGGCAAATGTCGACTTGAGGAGTTATTCTGATAAAAATCATCATTTTCAGAAGGTTTATGCTGCTTGCTGGTGGATTTCTTGTGCAGAATTGCAAATTTTGCAATTTCGCGAGTGCGAGATTGTTGCTGCCCGCCACATCTACGTGTTCGCAATTGCGAACTCTCGCGATGCGTGCTGTGCAAGGTGGCAAGCCGCGATGATGTAATCGTGGTCGCCAAACTCCCGCGGGATCCCGCAGAAAGATCCAAAATGGCGCAGCACACGCAAAATATGGAGAAAAACAACTCTGCAAACGCTGAATGACGGTAAGTGAACGCCGCGCGCCTCAATATTGTATCACCAAGCAAAAAAATCCGCTGCGTGCTAATTTGCGAATTTTTGGCAAATTCGCAAGAGTTCGGGGATTGCGAAATTGCCACGGCGCTCCGGTGCTCATGACGAGCTCAGCTCATCATGAGCCGTGGAACGCTCGCATGCGAGGATAGTTCCCCTGCTGTGCTGAGCGTTCCACAGGAACGGGTGTGGTCATGACGAGCTCAGCTCGTCATGAGGATGCGGGCGCCATGCGCGCCCCTCTCCCCCCCAGCACAGCGGGAAAATAACCCCTGCAACGAAGGGGTTAATATAATACTTTTGGTTAAATATTAATTTTAAGAAATGTACACCTTCCCACCAACGACAAGTCTCTCTAGTTATTGTTTAACACTGGTGAGAATAGAGCCCTAATTACCTCCACTAGTTCCTTCAAGTAAGTCGTAATTCTAATACCCAGATATGTTGCCTCCTCAGTCACACTAGAATCATCACTAGAGGCTTGATTCATACCGATTATCAGAGTTTTAAATACATTGAGTTTATAGCCTGATACTGAGCCAAACCTGTGCACCAGTTGCTCTATCTCGGCATAGCTGTATGTCATCCACATAGGCCAATTCCAGAAATTGTTCTTGTCTAGATGTGACACTCTCAATCCTAGAGCTCTGCTCCAACATAGTTAAAACAGGGTTAATGTATAGCACGAATAACAATGGGGAGAATGGACCTCCCTGCCTCGTACTTCTAGAGATGCATACGGATTTAGACTCTAGGGGCCATATGTATCAAGCAAAATTGCAATTTTGCCAAATGGTATGTATTAAGGCAAAATAAGGAATTGCAAAATTTGCGATTCCTTATTTTGCGATTGCAATTAAGGAATCGCAACTTTTGCGATTCCTTAAATGCAATGTAAGAAGCACCAAAAAAGTGCAATTTGGCCTTGAGGAATCGCAAATTACCACCAACTTCGAGTTGGTGGTAATTTGCGATTTCTTCGAAAAATTCACTTTTTTGCATTTTTCAAAGTGCAATGTGAAGCACATACATGCCCTTAGGGCTTGTATGTGCACCACATGTGCACACATGCTTATTTCAGGGGTGCAACAGGGTGTCCTTTTAACACCCCTGCACCCTTGAAATTGCATTCTCAATTTGTGATTCGCTAATTGCTAATCGCAAATTATGAATGTCTTTCCAGTCATTCCTATGGGCCTCTAGTCCCAAAGGAATGAATGGTGAGGTATTCCTTAATTGTGAATCGCAATTTGCGACTCGCAAATAAGGAATATGTAGGATTTGCAAAATCTATTGCAAATCCTACATACATTGCATTTTGCGATTCACAAATAGCGATTCGCAAAAAAACGCTATTTGAGAATCGCAAAATGACTTCTTGATACATATGGCCCATGGTCCATTATACAGATTCTAGTGGTAGGGGTCCGATACAACGCCTGAACAGCAGTAATAAAGCCGGGGGCAAACCCCACCCATCATAGAGCCGCCCATAAAAAGTCCAACGCAGTTGAACGCCTTTTTGGCGCCTAGTAGTACCAGGCCAAACTTGTTGCCTTGAGCATTGGCTGCATCCAAAAGGGTAAAAAGAACAATTGATGGACAGAATGCAGAACAATGTCATACATTTACCCCGGTACAGAGATCTGGGCCTAAAAACATAGTTTTTTTGCTCACTATGACATTCCAGTTTGGACCCAGCCATATGCAAATCAGTCTTGACCCTGGGCCCGATAGGAACAGTCCAGCCCGAACTGCCAGGCCGGGTCCTCCCTTGACTGGAAAAAAGCATCCTAAGATCGGTTTCGTGCTTTCAGCCCTCATCAGCCAGGATAGCTTGACTCCAGTGGCATGGAGAGCACGGGAACCAAGTCTGGGCATACCTGTCCCACTCGCACTGACAAATGCAAAAAGAACAATAGATGGACAGAATGCAGAACAATGTCATACATTCACAGCAGTACAGAGATCTGGGCCTAAATCCAATGTTTGTTTGCTCACTATGACATTCCAGTTTGGACCCAGCCATGTATAAATCAGTCTTGACCCTGCGCCCAATGGGAAAAGTCCAGCCTGTAATTCCAGGCCAGGTCCTCCCCGGACTGGAAACAAGCATCATAGGACCGGTTTTGGTCTTTCAGCCCTCACCAGCCAGGATATCTTGACTCCAGTAGCATGGAGAGTACGGGACTCACGTCTGGGCATACCCATCCCATTCGGGGTGATGAATGCAAAATGAACAATTGATGGACAGAATGAAAAACAATTACATACATTCACCCCAGTACAGAGATCTGGGCCTGAATCCATCTGTTTTTGCTCACAATACCATTCCAGTTTGGAAGCAACCATATGCAAATCAGTCTTGACCCTGCACCCAATGGGAACAGTCCAGCCAGAACTGCCAGACCAGCATCCTGGAACGGTTTCGGGCTTTCAGCCCTCATCAGCAAGGATAGTTTGACTCCTGTGGCATGGAGAGCACAGGACCCACGTCTGGGCATACCCATCCCACTTGGGGTGACAAATGCTAAAAGAACAATTGATGGACAGAGTGCAGAACAATGACATACATTCACCCTGGTACAGAGATCTGGGCCTAAATTCATTGTTTTTTTGCTCACCATGTCATTCCAGTTTGGACCCAGCCATATGCAAATAAGTCCTGACCCTGTGCACAATGGAAACAGTTCTGCCTGAACTGCCAGGCCAGGTCCTCCCTGGACTGGAAACAAGTATCCTAGGACCGGTTTCAGGCTTTAAGCCCTCATCAGCTAAGATAGCTTCACTCCAGTGGCATGGAGAGTACGAGACCCACGTCTGGGCATACCCATCCCACTTGTGGTGACAAATGCAAAAAGAACAATTGATGGACAAAATGCAGAACAATGTCACACATTCACCCCAGTACAGAGATCTGGGCCTAAATCCATCATTTTTTTGCTCACCATGTCATTCCAGTTTAGACCCAGCCATATATAAATCAGTCTTGACCCTGCGCCTAATGGGAAAAGTACAGCCTGTAATTCCAGGCCAGGTCCTCCCTGGACTGGAAACAAGCATCCTAGGACCGGTTTTGGGCTTTCAGCCCTCACCAGCCAGGATAGCTTGACTCCAGTGGCTTGGAGAGCATGGGACTCACGTCTGGGCATACCCATCCCATTCGGGGTGACAAATGCAAAATGAACAATTGATGGACAGAATGCAAAACAATGACATACATTCACCCCAGTACAGAGATCTGGGCCTGAATCCATCTGTTTTTGCTCACAATGCCATTCCAGTCTGGACCCAACCATATGCAAATCAGTCTTGACCCTGCACCCAATGGAACAGTCCAGCCAGAACTGCCAGGCCAGGTCCTCCCTGGACTGGAAATAAGCATCCTGGAACGGTTCCCGGCTTTCAGCTGAGCTCGTCATGAGGCACGGCGCTCCTGTGCTCATGACGAGCTGAGCTCGTCACAGGAGCATTGGCTCCTGTGGAACGTTCAGCACAGGAGGGGAATTATCCCCGCACCTGAGCATTCCACAGGCCATGACGAGCTGAGCTCTTTATTAACTGCACTGAAAGTAATTTTTGATTGAACATATTATTGGACTGATGTAGATTATAACTCCTTACTTCTCTTTGTCGACAATTAAAAGTCCATACGACCAGTGGCGGGGTTATTTAATGATTACAACCTAAGATTAAAGTATACCAAACCCAACTTCCTCAGGTTCAATACATTGAATGAAACTAACTATTAGAGTACTGTTACAGCCAATTCCAGTGCCTGAAATAACATGATACACTATCGCTAAGAATCTTAACTGCTGTTTTGGTGGGACCGCCACCACCACAGGAGTCATCGCCGCCACAGGACTCTATTTCCCAGCGCCTCCTGCGGTGCGCACACCGCTGACGGGGTTTGAGAGCACCAGGAGGCGCTCAAAGGGCTTGTCGGGCTCCCACAACACGGGAGCTCGCTAAGAATCTTACCTGCGATTTTGTTGGGACCGCCACCGCCACAGGAGTCATCGCCGCCGGAGGACTCTACTTCCCGGCAACTCCCGCGGCGCGCACACCGCTGATGTGGTTTGAGAGCACTAGGAGGTGCTCAAAGGGCTTGTCGGGCTCCCGCAGTGCGGGAGCTTGCTAAGAAACTTACCTGCTGTTTTGTTGGGACCGCCACCGCCACAGGAGTCATTGCCGCCACGGAACTCTATTTCCCAGCACCTCCCGCGGCGCGCACACCGCTGACGTGGTTTGAGAGCACCAGGGGGTGCTCAGAGGGCTTGTTGGGCTCCTGCAGCGCGGGAGCTTGCTAAGAATCTTACCTGATGTTTGTTGGGACCGCCACAGAAGTCATTGCCGCCGCCGGACTCTACTTCCCGGCACCTCCCGCGGCACGCACACCGCTGACGAGGTTTGAGAGCACCAGGAGGCACTCAAAGGACTTGTCTAGCTCCCGCTGCACGGGACGCACACGGGTGAAACCTGGGCCAAGGGCGGGTCCGTCTGCACCCGTCAGAGGCCACAGGAGGCCGAGCTGGGCCAGCCCTCTGACATCGTGGTTGAGAGGTGCTAGGACAAAAGTTACTGTTTGCTGCGATTTACTAATTTTTCTGGCATGATGCAATGTGCTAAACGCAGGGATGGCCAACTGCTCGTGGGTGGGGGGGTCGTAGGGACCTTGGATGCCTTCCTCATATGAGCAGAGTCAGTATTAACCCACGAGATTCTGCTCACGGAAAAGAGACTTTCCCTGGACCATTTAGTTGCGCAGAAGAGATCTTCAATAGGCGTACTATGTAGGGCAAACTCCCCCGGAGGTGTTGCCCCAGAAAACCTGTCTTCATTTGGCAACAAGGTGGGTACGACTTGCCTTGGGAAGGGGGAGGGGGGGTTGTGTACTGAGTGGATCAGGGGTCATGCATAACTGTGTAACTGCTCAAGGTGTGGAGCTGGGGAGCCTAGTGTGGATGATATATTGAATCAGGAAACTGTTATCTCGCCACTCATCACTAAACTAGTAGCCCCTCCTAAAACACTAGCGGCTCAGTCTCTGTCTGCTATTAGGGATGGAGAAGTTATAACGAGGTCCAAAAGGAGTCAACTATTATCCTGGCAAAGGTTGGTGAGGCCCAACCCTCCACTACTGAAGCGCCTACTAGGTGCCATGGGGGTAATACTTCGCAAAAGCCAAACCCTAAGTTAAAATCAAAGCCTAGAGCAAAGAAGTGTACTGCCAAGACACATCCACATGAAACCATGGTGGCGGATAATAACCAAGGGTCAACACAGCCTACGATCTGTTCGAGTTCAGTCTCCGACGAACAAACTGGGGAATGTAATATTGATCAGTGGGGTAGATTGGAGTTGCTAATATCTGTATTACTTGAGCCTATTTTTAATAGCCTATGTCTGATTGAGGATAAATTATCCAGGTTAGAGGTTTTGACTAGTGATGTTAATATGGTGGTAACATCTCCCCCAGTAGATGTAACAAACAACAACAACTTCCTCCCCATATTGCAAAGACTTGACCAATTAGAATCTACTGTGGCATCTATGTGCACATTGCTTGGTGACACAATCACATGCTCTGGGGTAACACCTAAAGATTCAGTTGGGGATTCAGCCCGTAGTGGGCGCTCTGAATCACGAGAGAGGCCATCAATTTACCGTAATGCTGAACCGTTCAGCTTAGTGAGGAATGGTGTCATTAGAAGCCATGCTAGTGTAGCTATGCATAAGCACAGTAGGCTTGAATGTTCTAGCCACTTGGCTAATAAGGATCCGCCCCTTAGTGTTAGTAGGCAAGGTCCCCTTTCCACAGATATTTATTGAAACAAAAATAGCATAAATGAACAAGCAACCATACTGTTGTCCCCAAATAGAAAAGTCTCCAATATCCAAGATGATAAGGGGATGTTACACCTTCCACCAGAGTGTCGGCCTTATGTAGCAATCCTCGTGAATGTTCCTCCATTGAGTAATGGGCGAGCTGAATCCAAGTCACAGTTAAAGAACAAAGTCTGTTATTGGCTCTCCCAGAATACAAATTTCTTAAAGTCAGATTACGGGGACATTTTAATTGTGAAACAAGTCAACTGGGTGGATCCTCTTTGCAAGTCGCATTGGGGCGATTGCATTGTTATTAACTGTAGATCTCCACACATGACAGGTTGATTGTTGGGGTGGGGGACTTTTTCTCCTTATCGGAGGTTGGACCAAGCGATAACTATTTTACCGCTAGTTTTTTTTTATAGGCATTGCGATAATAGAGGGAGGATCCTGGATGCTACCGAAATGGATAGCACAATGCTCCACGCAACCACTGAGGTACCACCCCTAGAACTGAGTAACAGGTATTATCGCCTGAGTGGTCTCGACTCTCAGGATTGACTGGATAGTGTACCCTCCTCTTTGCTACAGCCACAAGAGGTTGGATCTGCTTTAGACCTTGCTGGTATCTCCGGTACAACCTCAGCATCATACATTCATGGTAACTTAGGTTATTGTGACCAAGTTGCTAATACTGTGCTTTTCCCTCTCATTGTAATCCTGAGGGGCTAAAAGTTCTAGTAGATCGTCCACATAAACATGCTTCTGGTTGTTGCGATCTAACGTTTTTATCATGGAATGTAGCGGGGCTAAACACAAAGATAATCAACGCAGAATGGGGTAAATTTATGGACGCTTTCCACTTTTGTATACTACAGGAAACCTGGGCAGTAGGGTGTGTCCATAGGGTTGGCCTCACCACGTATAGTGTTGAAGCGATACAGCCTCCGGTTGGTCGCCCAGCGGGTGGCCTCCTTATATGGGTCAAAAATACATTGATCGTAAAGTAAAGGTCTTGCACCTTGGTTGTCCTGAGCTACTTGGTTTTGAATTGTCCCTAGGTAAGGGGTCCGAAAAAGTCATACTCTTCAATATATACAATCGGTGCCATAGCCCACAAAGACTTTCAGGTACAATAACATTGTTGGCTAACTACCTTGATTCGATTATGGGAAATCACCGGTTGATTGTTGCCGGTGATTTTAATACAACTGTTGAACCAGTGAATTACATACAGGACCTCATCCTTGAGGGGGATGAGGCTAGGGGATCACAAAACTTCAGATTTCACCCATTAAGAAAACTACAAGGGTGGGACAACTATGTATGTATAGGCATTTATATAGCGCACTACTTACCCGGAGGGTCCCAAGGCGATTCGACCGCTGCGAAACCCTTCCTGGCTTCCCTGAGAGATGGTCCCTTAATGGGTATCTCCAGGGTGAGACCAGGCATCCCCGGCGGTCTGGTGGGGCCGTTAGTGAAGATGAGGCAAGCTAATGCCCAGAGTTGCCGAGTGTGATCGCTGATCAGAGTGGGCATCGAGGCGAGAGAATTATCGAGTCCGCTGACCCTGGTCCAGAAACCTGCCGCGCCGGGATTCGAACCCTGGTCCCGGGCCGTCCTATGGTGTTAGAGCCTGTAATGGCAGAACAACCTCTGATAGAATACCAGGTCATACCTTTAGGAGGGGGGCATCAAGATCTCGGATTGATTATATCCTTGTTGACTTACATCTGTGGTCACTAGTCAAAGATATGGTCATTATCCCGAGGGAAGATAGTGATCATAACGCTTTGGTACTTACAATGTCAGGACTAGTTACACAGCATGGGCCCTCTAGGTCTGAGTCTGCACAGGTCATCACAAATACCAATAACAGGAGAGTCAACGGGCCAATGATTTTAGCCGACTCAAACTCCCTCCCCCAAATATATTCGGTGGTGGAGCGCTCTCATAAAGATCTAAGTATCCCCACAAATGGGTTAGGGGCGGTCATGAAGATTTTTCACGAATTAACTACTAGTTGAAAACCTTTCTTTCATGAAGAAAGTAACAGAGTTAAGCAGCAAAAAACACCCTGGTTTAATGATGCATGTAAAATGGCTAGGAATGAGCTAATGGTGATGGTAAAAACAAAATCTCATGTAGAAATCGTTAATGGCAGAAGGTTATATAAACTAGCCCAAAACAAAGCGAAACGGGACTGGGAGTATGAAAATTGGAAACTCCTTTTAGAAGCTGCTAAAAACAAGAATAGTCGTTATTTTTGGCACCTTTTGGAAAGGGATCACCAAATCTGGTAGCCCAAACAGACTTTCATATCCAGCCACGCGTATAATAAGATTACTTTGGAGCATTGTTTGCTGATCAAGGGGCGTTGTCCGCTCCAGCATTAAGTTGTAATCCTTGTGAACAGGTAGTAGCTGATGTTGAAAATTTCACTCTAGCGGAAACCATTATGGCCATCAAGTTCCTGCATAGTGGTAAAGCACTGGGTCTGGACAAGCTTCCGGGAGACCTGTTTAGGGCTGAACCGTTTGTCTGGGGTCTGCTGCTCCAAAGGGTTTACAATATGATTTTGAATCGGGGGGAAATTCCGGAGACCTGGCGGGGTGCTGAAATTATCCCTATCCACAAAAAGGGTGATAAAGGGTCGCCGGGGAATTACAGGCCCATCAGTCTTATTGATGTAACACAAACAATCTTCTGTAAAATCATCTTGACCAGAACCCAAAAATAGATAGACAACAACAATGTTCTGTCAAACCAACAGGGAGGATTCAGGGCCGCAACCAGTACCACGGACCAAGTCTTTAGGTTTCTCCTGCTAATCTGGAAAGAAGTCACAATTAGAGGAGGTCACCTATATGTAGTGTTCATGGACTTAAAGACTGCCTTCGATTCCATCGACCGGTCCCAACTTTGGCTAGCATTGAGCTCATTCAGTTTACTTGCTCAAACTTTTGGTTAGGCTACACCAAGACACCTTTGCCAGGGATAGGTGGATTACTGAAGGCTCCTTGACTAATTCCATAGCTGTTCAGAAGGGCGTTCATCAGGGATGGGTTCTTGCTCCTACATTGTTTATCCTCTATATAAATGGCTTGATAGGAGAACTTTTTAATTGTGGTGGCGAACCCCCAAAATTGTCTGGAAAGGTAGTGCCCTGTCTGCTTTTTGCAGACGACACCCTGCTTATTGCAGGAACACCCTGTGGCATCCAAAATCTTTTGAATACATTTGCCCTAGTTTGCAAAGATAAGGGTCTAGAGATAAATGGATTGAAGACCAAATATATGGTTTTTAATCCATATGTCTAATAAGAGGAAAATAACCATGGGCGCGCAAACCCTGGAGCAGCTTGGTTTGTTTGATTATCTGGGTATCCGTATCAACGATAGGCTGGCATGGGCACCGCAGATAGAAAAAAGCATTGCGAACCTTCAGCATGTTGATTGTGCTATAGTTCAAAGGGCCGGAGCGTCCCCTTTTCAGCCAATATTTTCCATTATTGAAATTCATAGGGCTCAGGGATTAGGGGGCCGAATTGTGGGGGTTGGAAAACCTGACTGAACTAACTCGTGCGGAAAACAAATTCATGAGAACCATTATGAACCTTCCAGTGAATACACCACTCCTGCCTCTTAGGTTAGTTCTTGGCCTAAAGCCTATTGACTAGTATGCCATCCTAAGGCCAATCCTGTTCTGGATCAGGGTGTGGATAAGCAAAACACAGGGGCCACTTAGGGAGGCTTTGGTAGAGCTGATTGCTCTGCATAAACAAACAGGCCGCATCAAGTGGTTTAGTAAGATCAAGGTCTGGTTTACAAAAATTGGAACAGCGCAGCTCTAGGAAGACTAAAGGTCTATGAATAAATTTACGATCCCTTTAGTCAGAAAAAGTTCTGGGAACTAATGGTCTCAGAAAGGGTTGACTGCAGGGTTTTTAAATACTAAAAGAGTATTTGCGTTTAAAGGGTTTTTGGATGATATTGAACCACCCCAGGCTTGATCTCTGTTTGTTCAGTTTAGATACGGAACCCTACCCCTGAATTCATTGAAGAGTTCCGGGGGAAATCTTTCTGTTAATTCATTGTGTCCTTTATGCCATATCGCACCTGAAACCACTGAGCACTTTTTTTTTGCTGTTCCTTCTACGCTGAACTTAGGAAAACTTGGCTGGCACCTGTCTGTCGTATTTTATTTTTAATTGTCCATTGGAAGCCATGCGTATATTTAAGTCAGCTGGTTGGTATTCGCTGTTTCAAGGTTTTTAATGTTTGCGTGGTGGAAAAGGTCAAAAATGGGCAAACTTGTTCCTGTGTTGTAGCACTGATAACATAATTCCAACCAGATTCAGTGGTATCCCTGTTCAGACGCAGGCTCTTTTTTTTAACAGAAATTGCATAAGATTGTCTTATTATATTATATAAATTACTTTTAATAGTTTTATATTGCTGCACTTTGCAATGATATATTGTTTTTGTATTGTATTTTAAGATGTGAATTATCATAATTTTGATCGATCTAATAAATAATAATAACATGATACACTAACCCTGTTAAAGTACTGGTAGTCAACGGAGGCACCTTTGTTGTTATTTATTTATTTATGTATGCGTTTTTATATAGCGCGGACTTTACCCGAAGGTGTCAGAGCGCTTCACAAAAGGAACAGAACTGATACAAGAGAACATTACAAGTGAACAAATTACTAAAGCAAAAGTTACATTACATGAGGCAAAAGTGACAATCTTGAGTGAACAAAATACAAGAGGTAGCAAACGGTGCATTAGAGGAGGAAAAATTGACATGTGTGCAGGTTACAAAAGCATACAAAGTACAAGTAGAGGTATAATACTGCAATAAATGGAGGACACTCAAACATAAGAACAAACGTTTCGTAGGCAATGGTGGCACTTGTGCAAGTATCGAAAGCAAACAAAAAGTAAGAGGTAGCAAACATTGTGTTACAAAAGAAATGTGACGTGTGCATGTTATAAAAGAGTACCAAACACAGGTAAAAGGATAGTACTGCAATAAATGGCAGTCTCTCAAACCACAAGAACACATTGGGAAGGCACTTCCATAGTCATGGAGAATAGACATTTTCTATACTATAAGGTCTTCCTTCAGAAAATAGAGGGCATGAATTAACTTTGGAAGTGTCTTTGAAGGAGGAGAACTTTGAGGTCAGTTTTGAAGGCCTGGGAGGAGGTGGTGGTCTAGAGCTGAGGCGGAAGTGAGTTCCAGATTCTCACTGCATTGCCTGAAAATGATTGGGCCATTGATCTTTCCTTCTTGAAAGTGGGAGGTTCAAGCAGTAGATTTTCCGCATTTCGTAATGGTCTAATGCCTCCAGAGAGTTTCAGTTTATTCGCCAGATAGCGAGGAGAGGAGGAGTGCAAGGCTTTGTGGGTGATGCAGGCAGTCTTGTAGATAGATCTTGCCTCGATGGGAATCCAGCGGAGGGTGGATAACAAGGGTGTGATACGATCGCTTCTTTTGGCCCCATAAATGAAACGAGCTGCTGAATGGTGAACAGAATTAACGGGGGACAGGTGGGATTTGGGGAGGCCAGTAAAAAGAGAATTGCAGTAGTCCAGTCTGGAGAGGACCAGCGATTGGACCAGGGTTTTAAGGTCATGCTCAGGGAAGAAGCGACAAATCCCCCAAAGAAGGCGCAGTTGGTATCGAGCAGACTTTGCAATTTAATTAATGTGGGAGAGTAGATTGAGTTTAGTGTTGAGTATGACACCAAGCGATTTTGTGCTGTCGACAATGATGGGTTTATTGTTCAGTAGATTCATCTGTTCCATCCATGATTGAACTGGGGGAAGGAGAAAGTGAGGAGGAGAGGAGGAGGTATTCAGTCTTGGAGGGATTTAGAATCAGTTGATGTGTTGACATCCAGTTTTGAATGGAGTCCAGAGTAGAGCTTAGAACAGAGAGATCGTGAGTGGAGGCAACCTTGAGGTAGATTTGAGTGGTGTCTTCGAAGAGATGATAGTGGACCCCGGATTTACTTAGGAGATTTCCCAGTGGTTCCAAATAGAGACTGAACAATGTGGGTGCAAGTATAGAGCCTTGAGGAACACCTTGACCCACCGCCGAATGAGATGAAAGTCTGTCCGCTATTTTGATCATTTGGGATCCATCAGAGAGAAAGGAAGCAAACCATTTAAGTACAGTGCCCTCCATGCCCATTCTCTGTTGAAGAGTGTTGAGGAGGGTGTTGTGATTGACAGTGTCAAAGGCTGCAGAAAGGTCAAGGAGAATTAGAAGACAAGACCCCCCCGAATCGCGTATCCGCAACGCGTCATCAATCACTTGCAGCAGAGCTGTTTCAGTGCTGCAGTTTTGGATGAAGCCGGACTGAAAATTGTCAAGCAGATCATTGTCCTTGATATGACCAGAGAGCTGTTTCGCAACACATCTTTCTGTGATCTTCGCAAGAAAGGGTAGGTTAGTGATGGGGCGGAAGTTGTTGAGGTCATTCGCATAAGCAGTGGGTTTTTTAAGCAGAGGGGTGACCTGCCCAGTTTTGAATTGAACAGGAAGAGAGCCTTGACAGAGGGAAAGGTTGACCAGAGTGGTCCAATAGGGAAGAGAATGGGTATAGAAGTCAATGGCAATGGCACTAGGGATGGGGTTAAGAGAATGGTTGGAGGGCTTTGTTTCGAGGATGCTCTTGAGGAGGACATCTTCAGAGATGTGTTCGAAGTTCTGCCAAATGGTTAGTGATTTGCGCTCCTCTGGAAGGGTAGGATGAGCGACCTGATCCACAAGTGATTTCACTTTTTCGTCAAAGAATACAGCAAAATCCGAAGCTTTCTTTGTAGAATCCTCCAACTTGGAGGTTGGGGGAGAGCAGTTAGTTTTCTTGATGAGATCAAAAAGTTTTTGGGTTCTATTTTTGGCTGAGTGATGGAGGGTTCTGTAGATGTGCTTATGGTACTTGGATCTTGCTGAACGAAGCGTGGCCAGATTATTGGTGGAGGGCGCTTGCCTCAATTGTTTCTTCAGGAGTCTTAGGTGCTTCCTTTTTTCATAGAGGGATTTGTTTAACCAAGGTGCTCAGGGAATGGGCCTTATCTTTTTGCTTTGGAGAGGAGTGACGTTATTGATTTGGACTGCAAGGACTGAGAGGCATTGGGAGGTGAGATCGTCCACATCTAGGTTCGGGTCTAGCCTTGGAAGTGACAGCAAAGCTGATTCACAGAGGGAAACGGTGTCAATATTTTTAGTGTCACAAAACAAGGAGGTAGCCCCCTTGGGTTGGCCAAGAGTTATAGAGTGTGGTAGGTGAAGAGAGAATGGGATGAGGAGGTGGTCAGACCAGTCTACAAGAATAGGGGTAGCAATAGAAAGCATGCCTGCTTTAGCAATAACAATTCCAGGATTGAACCCTTAGAGTGTGTTGATTCTGTGCAGTGTTGGATAAGATCATTTGTAGAGAGGAAGATGGTGAGCAAGTTCACGGAAGAGTCTTACAAAGAGCCCCAGTACAGATTGAAGTCACTCATGAAGGTCTGATTGTCACTTTGCGAGTATTGGTCGCTGATGAAGTCAGTGAGTTCCTCCATAAACGAAGGGCCACTGCCAGGTGGGCAGTAAATGACATGGAATCTGAGGGGTGAGCGCTGGTGTAGGTGAAGCTCAAGAGAAAGACATTCAAAAGTGCGGAAGGCGCTGATGGGAGAAGCCTCGAGTTGAAGCAAGTTTCTAAAGATGACTGCAACACCTCCCCCAACTTTGATAGGTCTGTCATTCCTAAAAATAGAATAGCTTGTGGGTAATAGGAGATCAAACATAGAGAGAGAGGTATTATTGAACCAGGTCTCTGTTAGGAAGAACAAGTCAATATTGTGATGGGTGGAGGTATTAGATATTTTGAGTTTGTGTTTTATTGCAGATCTGCAGTTGTGGAGCAGACATCGCAGCTCTGTTGAGACTGTTTTGGTGACGGGGGCACTTGGGCTAAGAAGGGTGATAGGGATAATATACTTATAATGGGTGCACAGATGGTTTAGGTGGATGCTTGGTTCTGACAGAAGAGATGGTGGAATAGTGTAGATAGTTGGGTTACTTGGAGATGCAATTTGAAGAAGGGTGGCATTCAAGGGCTTGTGTGAGTGAAGGAGGTTTGCAGACGACAGGTTATGCTTGGCTGTGGTAGGGTGAGGGGGCGAGGTGCATCTCGTGGGAAGATGAGAGTTTTCCAAAGGATTTGAGGTGAATGGGAAAGTGGACATCTTGGAGCTTAAAAGTGAAATGGAAGCTACAAGCTTGGCGATGGAGGTGATAGGAGAGTCTAGCTTATTTTCAAGAGAGAGTAGGGCAGAGCACGGAAGGTTGGGTGTCTCAATGGCAGAAGGAGGGGGTGAAATTGGTGGTGGAAGGCAGGGAGAGGTGGGGGGACAGGAGGAGAGTTGGGGTATAGGGTTCATAGGTGGGGTTGAGAGCGGGTTGGTGTATCAGAGGTTAAGGGAGAGTTGTCTTTGTTGGCGTTGCACGAAGGAAAGGAATTAAGGACAAATTTAGGAGGAGATGGGTGCGGATCAAGGCGGTGGAGGATAGGGAGAGGGGAGGACTGTGAGGTGTCATGGGAGTGTAGGAGGTTTGGGGGGAAAAGAGGAGAGGTGGTTGGAGAGGTCCTGTTGGCTAGGAGAGGAGGCTGCGAGGGAACTGGCATCTGGCAGAGTGAGGGGGGTTGGGAGAAGGGGAAGTTGAAGAAAGGAAATGGTTCTGCAGGGCCCGATTGGGGGAGATGGAAAGGGTTACCAAGGGGGGAAGGGGTTAGTACAGCATAGCTGGCAGAGTGGGGGGAAGGAGAGGGATGCAATGGGAATGTGGATAAATCGGGATAAGGAGCAAGGGGAGGAGGGTGTAGAGAAGAGAGGGATAGGGAGGAATAAGGGGAGCATAAGGAAAGTTAGCTAGGGGAGGAGGTTGGAGCAGGGGTGGACTAAAAAAGGGAGATGAGATTGGAGTACCGGGACGGTGCAGATTGGACGAGGAGTGTATTAGCTATTGGTATGGCTGACGTGATGAAGGGAGGGGCATACTGTGAAGTGGGACGAAAGGGAGAGGAGGGCACAAGGGAGGGGGAGGGAAGAGGGCCGACCTGTGCCTCCCAAGGGTGCAGCCAATTGGAGTGTAGGGGGGTCAGGGGAGGAGAAAGGGAGTAATGGGTGGAGCTAGATGGAGAGTCAGGGGAAAACCCGGTTGCAGAGGAGAGAGTAGGGTGGGGAAGAGGTGGTCAAAGAGAGAGACAGGTGTCTTTGCCTTGGATCATGACAGTAACGTTTTTATTGATTTAGATGGTGAGGGGGGCCGTTGAAATACGCAGACAGGGGAAATCTTTAGTTGTTTCCCATGAGGGATAGAGAAGGAGGTGACGTTAAGGGAATTGTATAAGCTGGTGGACCAAGAGAGGGAGTTGGAGTGAAGAAAATGAAATTGTGTTTGCTCCTCCCAAAACAACCATTGTAAAATTGATCAACAAAAAGGAATCAGGGAAACGTTCTATAGTGTTATGCTTCAATCGTTTTACTGAAGCTTTAGTCTGGCCAGGAGGATAAATGATTTTATAGTAGTTTAATTCCAACCTTACTTTGAGTTGTGGCCATGTTGGTAAACTGAGAAACTGAGTGCAGGGGGGATATGAGAAGGGTGTTATTAGGAAAGCGGTGATGAGGAGAAGTATAAGGACTAAAAGGGGGAACATATCCCAGACATCGGATGAGGAAATCTGAACTAATGTGCCGTCCGGGAAGAGAGGTGGGTATTTGTTGGGCCCTTCAACTAGGTATACATGAAGCCAACTGGCACAAGATAATATTTACAAGGGAAATGTTTACATATGATAAGACCAACTGGACCACTGTCAGAACCATCACGAAGCACAATTAGACAAAATAGAACAGATCACAAACGAACACCCAGTGACCACTGGTGATCACTGTACTTAGCATCAGCCTGCATAAGGCCACCTTTAGAGGTGCTCAAAGCAGGGTGCGTAAATCATACAACATGAAAAGCATTTCCTAGCACCACATACTCTTAAAAAGGGCCTGGCTCTGTACAAACCTCGCAGTCTCCCTGGCCAACTGGCCATCTCAGAGGGGGACTCAAATGCCCTGAAACCATAATGACAAGGTTGCTGCCAATGCAGCGAGAGTCCTAACTCAAACAGAAATGTCCCCATGGAAAAAGTGTCCTAAACGGTGCAGCTGGCAGTACTTGCAGCACAGCTGTAAAAGGCCTAAATGGGGCAGCTGGCACTACTTGCTGTGTAGCTGTAAAAGACCTAAACTGTGCAGATGGCACTACTTGCTGTGCAGATGTAAAGGGCCTAAACGGTGCAGCTGGCACTACTTGCTGCGCAGCTATAAAAGGCCTAAACGGTGCAGCTGGCACTACTTGCTGCGCAGCTATAAAAGGCCTAAACGATGCAGCTGGCACTACTTGCTACACAGCTGTTAATTCTTGCTGCGCTAAGGAGAGCGTGAGCCTGATGCTTGAGCTACTAGGACGTCAAGGCAAAAACAAACAACCTGGTTCAAGTAGTATAAACTTTGTACCCCATGGGGGTGCACACCGTGTGGATGCCTGGGTAAGAATGCTCACAGAATATTTTAGAGGTATTTAGAGATAACATACCATGGGCTCCCTGAACCCTATTGAAACATCTGATGAGACTTAATAGTGCCCTGGGCCTTGTTGTTTAGCCTACTACAACCCCAGCTTTTGGAGGTGAGGGACCAGGTCCCCACCTAGGAAAGGTTGCAGAAGTTCACAATCTTCATGCCCACCATTAAGTTCAGGGAGAGGCCCTGGGAACAGCTTATAGGAGGGACCCTTGGACCCTCTGAGTGTCTGCCTGATTAGAACAGAGTAGAACAGTGGCTACACACCCGAGGAAGGTAGAAGAGACAGACTAACAATTTGCACCAACCGCCTTCCTACTTTGTTGAATCTGCGGCAACAACTGTGGCTCAACATAACTACTCCTCCCTTTTAATATTTGTATGTTAGGATCTGAT
This sequence comes from Lissotriton vulgaris, assembly GCF_964263255.1. Classification (NCBI taxonomy): domain Eukaryota; kingdom Metazoa; phylum Chordata; class Amphibia; order Caudata; family Salamandridae; genus Lissotriton; species Lissotriton vulgaris. The sequence goes on from NC_141689.1 coordinate 1,000,856,462, forward strand.
CCCATTACTTAACTTTTTAAAACTTTTTTCTTATTAGTCGGAGACCCATCGGGGCTTTTTATATATTTTTATGTATCATATCATTGGCATGTACCCTATGCAGTGTATTCCTTGAAACTAACTGTACTGTTCCCTGATATGTCTTGAATCTCGTAATGCTGCTTTATTTAATTATGAAATGTTTTATCATCTGTACTTTTATTGCCGTGATTGGCGGAATAAAGCTTTTGTGACTGACTGAATTTGCAGCAATAAAAACGGTTTTAAATCTTACAATGAATCATCATAAATTGCAATTTGTTTGTCTTTCGAAGCAGGTGCAGAACAGAAAGCCTACATAAAGCAATTGTTTTGTGGAATTAAACTGTATTTCATAAAATACTTTTTCGCTATGATTCAACCCTCCAACTCAAACAGATGATGACATTAATTCCACTTATTGGTAAATGGCAAGGGTACCGGCATTAAATAAGTCACAATTCTGCAGGTTTTATTGGATTCCAGGGAAAAGTAGAATTAATTTGAATGTGTCCAGGCACAGAACATGTTCCCAACTTTGTTTCTTTCTGCTGTGACATTGCACTACATCATACAAATCTGCTTTTCCAACTATTTGATAAGTGAGTACAGTAACAATCTTCTGCCAGATCCGGATTTGCATTAATATCGATGCAAGTAACATAATTGACCAACATTAAGCTTTTGTTGTACAGTTATTGATGTCTACGCTGTAACTTCAATGCAGCAATTTAGATAAAGCCCTATAAATAGAATAAATAATACAGTGCATGGAACTGGCTGGTCTGGGTGTTTTAATTTTCGCTTCAGGTAAAGCATGACATAACCTAATTACAGAGGTAAAGCTTTTACTGCAGAAAAAATATTGGTATTCCATTTGACAATCAAGCAATTAGCTTCCCTACTGGATTTTTTACTGTATGATAATAATTAAGCAATCCTATAGTATTTCATTAAAACGCAGTGAATAGTTTTACTTAGAATAAATAATCTGCGCTGCTGGGAAATTGAGGAAAACATACATTTTGCGCCAAATTCAAGGGAATATTTCTATTGCTGCGCTAATAAAACACATTACGCCCTCTTCTATCAAAGCTAACACACATTACTTACTCTATTACTGAAATAGGTTCTAGAAGATTTGCAATATTTACCCAAATGTCAATTAAAATGGAAGCTGGTGCTCGGTGTGCAAGGTGACTGGTGTGGTGTTTCGGGCCTCAGCCCCTCATGTTGTATGAATGACCACAGACACAGGGTAGTTAGGTACTAGAACTGGCCCAGGGCACATGCACCTGGCCCCTTTTATTAGCAGGCGTACTTGACTGGTGACGCCTGTTATAGTTGGGTGTTAGTGTGGGTAAAAACACTAGAACCTGTCCAGCCAGACACTACAACCAGCGCTTCAAAATTGACTTCAGTTAAAATACGCCCCAATATTTTGGGAATCAGTTCAGATTTTGCAGTCCGACCTAAGTACTAATTCATCGGTTTGCAAAGTAAGGATTCTTCATACATGGCGGATGGCCTTGTTTACTGAATTTATTTTCATCAGACAGGTCATTGTTTGCAAACTTACTTCCATGGTCACAATAACAGGGATGGTGGTCTGCAAGTATCAGGAGATCACTATACAAGTCATAGTGTCTCATAAAGCAGGTTTGGATGCCACCTTTTTCATCATCTGTAACGAAACTGTCCACGGGGGTTCCGCAGGGGTCCACACTTAGCCCCTTGCTCTTCAATAATTACTTGACACCTCTGATTTTCCTGGCTGAGGAGCTGGGTGCTAAAATAATGGCCTACGCCGATGACACTTAGCTGCTATTCACATGGAAGGACTCTGATATACAAACTGACATTGCTCATAAGTGCCTTTCATTGGTGTTCTCCTGGTTGGCTCATGCTAGACTCAAATGCAATGAAGACAAGTCTGAGGTGCTCCTTTATGGGCAGTTTCCTCCTGACTTTAGAGAGACGCTATTGACCCCTGATTTTCCGCGCCCTAATTCAGAGGGCGCCCTGCTAAGAATCTAGGAATCTGGTTTGGGGAGATCTTTGTTTCAACAACCAAATCAAAAAACTTAGAGGAGTCTGCTTTGGCTTTCTTAAAGACCTGAGGCGATTCTTTCCATTGTTGCCACACACTGCTAGGGAAATGGTTGCCCGGGCGCTAATCCTCTCCCGCCTAGACTATGCCAACGCTCTTTACATTGGTCTACTGGGCTATCTCTTAAAAAAACTTCAGGTTATACAGAATGCCGTGGCCAGACTCCTGTTTAATATCTTGAGGAGCTCGAGCGTCCGCCAACAGCTACCCGAACTTCACTGGCTTCCCGTGGCCCAGCGCGTGCATTTTGAAGCATTGACCATAACTCACAAAGCACTTCATGGCTCTGGCCCGGCTTATATCAGAACGCGTTTCGCATTCGATTCACCCAGGCAACCTCTGCGCTCATCCCTCCAATGTCGGCTGGTGGTCCCTAGGTTCCGTCGGTCGCGAATGGGTGGTCAGTCTTTAGCGGTCAAAGCAGCTGTGATGTGGAATGCTCTTCCGGCTGACCTCCAGCATACTCAGGACCTCCGTATCTTCAAAAAACTTTCCTGTTTAATATCTTGAGGAGCTCGAGCGTCCGGCAACAGCTACCCGAACTTCACTGGCTTCCCGTGGCCCAGCGCGTGCATTTTGAAGCATTGACCATAACTCACAAAGCACTTCATGGCTCTGGCCCGGCTTATATCAGAACGCGTTTCGCATTCGATTCACCCAGGCAACCTCCGCGCTCATCCCTCCAATGTCGGCTGGTGGTCCCTAGGTTCCGTCGGTCGCGAATGGCTGGTCAGTCTTTAGCGGTCAAAGCAGCTGTGATGTGGAATGCTCTTCCGGCTGACCTCCACCATACTCAGGACCTCCGTATCTTCAAAAAACTTTCCTGTTGAAACAGCTGCCTTAATATTTCTGCTTGCGCATGCCACGGCCCATTAACGCGCCAGGACACTGCAGAGTATTAGTGCGCGATATAAATTCCTTTATAACATAACATAACAGAAAACGTGTTTTAAAGCAGTCAGATTTTCTTATGGGAATCAAGCTTCCTTGTTTAAAAAAAATAATACGTTTTCATTTCTTAAAAGTTTTATTAAGAGTTAGCACTGGTTTCCTGAAACACTGTCTTCTCATCTGAAACTTGGATCCAAAGCCGCCTGCTGCTCTTTTGTGGATACATTATCACACAAATCGGGAGTCGGTAACTTTTCATTGGTGTGTGGCAAGAATTAACTTCGCAAACTTTTGACGTGGGGACGTAACTTGCTAAGGATTCTCAGAACATGAGCATTGCAAATAGCAACTTGTGATCTATTTTTGAACCCATTTATCGATTAGGAAATACTTTTTTGAATCAATAATTGAGATTAGCAAATCCAAAATGTTTTTTTTAGTAGTTGCAAACCCTCTGATTTAGCAAATCGGTGAGTTTGCAACCATTGGAAAGCATTGTACATCTGGTCCTTGGTTTACGGTTTGGCTCTACACATCTTTGAGTAGAACTGTCTGAAAGGTGAACACTCAGCGCCGAAGTGCATAGTAGCAAATCTGCACCTGCAGACGTACACCTATGTATGGGTGCAGTTACTATTTAATGAAATCCACCAATATCCTCAGTATAACTCCTGTAAAGGAGCACCTTTCGTAGCTTTCTAGGTCAACATTGGGAATCTCACGTAATATGTGCCATGGGCTCCTATTCCCCCAACACAAATTTCTATATAGCATATAATTCCAAAGAGGCACCTGAGCTTCCAGTGCAAACACTCAATGTTTTTCTCCACTGGGATGAATAAATATGGGGATGGTCAATTACCCTTCCGGTACAAAATGGGGTGGTGATGGACGGAGCATCTGAATCAATCAAACACTCACGCCCAGTCAATAGATCTGGGTTTAATCCATCACCGTTCTTTAGCCCACTCTGCCACCCCAGTTCATACATGGCTATATGCAAATCAGTCTGACCCTGTGCCTCATGGGAACAGTCCAGCCCGAACTGCCAAGCCATGTCTTCCCTGGACCGGAAACAAGCTTCCGAGGACCGGTTTCTGGCATTCCAGCCGTCTTTAGCCCAGCTTGCTTGAATCCAGTGGCAAACTGAGCAAGGGACTCACATCTGAGCATACCCTGCCACTCTTATGCCGTCCATCACCACCCCTTTTGTACCAATCCCCCTTCCGATCCTTGTATGTTAGGTACACCAGCTCTTGATTGAAGTTAATCTTCACCCAAAGTTGTGGATGGGAAAGGGTTGGATCAGAATTTGAAATGGGCAAAAAATGTATATGATGTAGGTTGTTGGAAATGATCACCTTTTGCATGGTGTAACCTTAGATTTTTGCCTGGAAGTTTTTGCTGATTGTGGAGCTCTGCTAACTTCTGATAAAATGTTCATGCTCCTCCTTTCAACATGAAGATTTTCCTTTTAGGTCTCGCATTGGCAGCGCATGTGCTGCTCTACAAGGCATCAAATAATCTCTATGTGTTGGCAAGCAGCCTGTAGTTTCTCCTGCCACTTTCCATTTGCTGAATGTTGCTGGCTTTTTAGTGGCTGTTGATGTGAAACTGACTTCCATGTAGTTCTGAAGCAGCGGTCACTAGCATTTTGTGCATTTTTTGTTTTCTAATCATTTCAAAACTGTTACACCTGACATCATTGACGGATTGCCTCCTCTGTTTTGATATGTTTTAGCTGGATTTATGCTTTGGGCACTGTGCCACTGCTAATCAGTGCCACAGTACAAGTGCTCCCTATGTTAAATTGATACTGATTGGATTCCATGATTGGCTTATTTGCTTTACCTTCATCCCCTAGTACAGTGCACCCTGTGTGCCCAGGGCTTGTAGATCAGATGCTGCTGGTGGACTTGCAGCACTGGTTGTGCCACCCACAGAAGCAGCTTGTAAACTGTGTCTCAGGCCTGCCATTGCAAGGCCTGTGTGTAGTCTGTGACTACCATGTCGACTTGGCCAAGGGCACCCCCTTGCCCATCCCTAAACCTTCCCTTTGCTTCATATTAGACACCCCTATGGTAGGCCCAAGGGCAGGGTGCATTGTAAGTATAAGGTAGGACATGCTCTGATGTGCGTAGCATGTCCCAATAGTAAATTACAGCCATTTTCATTTTTCACTATTGAAGGCTACCTGTTCTCATAGGCCAAAATGGGCTGTTAAGATTGTTGCATTCCTAAAATCCTAACTGACTCAGGGAACATGGTAGAAATTCGAATTTAGTATGATACATATTTTAGTAAAGTTTATTTTAATATCCTGTGTTTGCAAATACCACTTTTAGAAAGTAGGTATTTGCTTGCCTAACCATTTGAGCCCACCTCTGCTGACTTGTGTATTCCTTGTCTGGGTTTGTGTGTGACAGGGCTGGGGAAATTCCAGGAGACAGGCTGGGGCAGCCCTGTGGTGAATAGAGAGATCAGCACCTAGATGGGAGGGAGGTATGCACCTGGGACCTGAATAGGGCTAGGACTTCCCTCCACAATGCTGGCTCCACCTCCTGTGGCTTGTCTGATATCTCTGCCCTGCACTGTGAAAGGAGAAGGGGAATCATGTCAACAGAGTGCTCCAGAGCTGTATCTTCCCTCCCCTGTACTGACTCCACCTCCTGTTTGGCGTCTGATGTTTCTGCCCTGCACAGTGAAAGGAAGAGAAGAGTCCTGTAAACAAAGTGCTCAGGAACTGGTTTGAACTTGGCATAGGCCTCTCTGTCTTCACAGAGCACAGGATTTTGGGGTATAAATGTTGGGCCCCTGTCCCACAGACTTTAGATCACTTCTAGAACAAGAAACCATTCTGCCAAGGAGAAGAACCAAGGAAGCTGCAGGATTTTGGACTGCCCCTCTGCCAGTGTGCTGTTTGCTGGGTTGGCATGCAGTGGTTGCTTCATTGCCAAGAGAAAGGAGAAGGAACTTTCTAAGGACTTTCATTTATCTACATACTATTCTCCATGGGCTTGAACTGTGCTTGCCTCCTGCTGAACTCTCAGGGCCAAAAGACTTCACCTCCAGCTCCCTCCTGAATTTCCTTGCTGGGAATTCTGACTCTAGTCTCTTGCGTGCCACTGTGAGCTGGAAGCGCGACGAAGCGTGACGCCGCCGCAGCTGAAATCGTCGCAACGCCGGAGAAGCGAGCTTTCGTCGCATCTCCCTGGAAGCGTGTGTCCATCGAAGCTGTCTGCTGTCGCTTCACCGGAGAAGTGCAACTCATCGAGAGAGCCGTCATCGCATCACCAGAAAAGCGTGTCGCAGGGCCTGTTACGGCACCAAAGTACAGAGTTGTCGCAAGGCTGCCAGGGCGTCACCGCATCACTGCATCAAAGGCGCCATCGTCTCTCATCGCAACTGGAAAGGCGCCATCATGCGCACCGCAACGGGCCCGCAGGCCGAGAATCTACGCACCGCCTCCGCACCGGTAAGCCGGTAAGAAGCACAACGCATCCCCTACTCTGCGCAAGCATTGAGGCACGAGGCCTCATCTCCCCTGGATCATGGAACAAACACATCTCCCCTTTTGCGAGCCTTTTCTTTGCTTCACGCATCCAGGTACTTTGTTGAGAACTTTGCCGCATTTATCATCAACTTGAACTAAGCAACTTGAATCATCTTTTAAGCAATCTTAAGTGTAGTATTGTGGATTTCTGTCGTTTGTGGTCTTGTGTTTAAGTCTATATAAAGAATACTTATTTTTATAAAACCTGTGTTGTGTCCATCTGTGGTGTTATCACTGTATTACTGTGTATATTCACAAATGCTTAACACACTGCCTCTGAGATAAGCCGCTCTGCTCGTGCCAAGCTACCAAGGGGGTGAGCAGGGGTTATTAAGGAGTGTAATCCCCTTATCCTGACTTAGAAGTAAGGGTCCCTATTTAGACAAAGGTGATAACCATTGCAAACTAGAGACCCCCAGATCTAACAAAAACAATTTCCTGACTTCTGCTTTTTATGATTGTGGGTTAAATGTTTGTATGATGTGTTTTTTGTACGTCTAATCAGGCTGGACACAGTCTTCCCGGGAAGAAACAGATAGTTGCTCTCTGTCATGTTTTGCATTGTTTGTTAGTTTTTTTTTCCTTGCCATCTTCCTCGTTATGTGGTTTATATCTTATAACACTTACGTAATTCTTGCTTTTTGTTTATTTGAAATGACCATTTATGGCTTTCCTCCGTGAAATAGAACACGTAGGCGTGCTATCCTGGATCGTATTAAAGCGTTATGAAGTCTGCATGCTCATTTCAAATCCGTTAGGTGAAAAAAATAATCTTTGTTTTGTTGCCATTATGTTGAAAATAATGCTTTAGAAGAGAAGGCATCCTTCTTACATTTTATAAGAACGTTTAGAGCAGATACAACGTATCAAATAGTTATTTTTTGGAATAAAGTGATGTTTACTGAGATACAGATTGGGAATGGCAGAATGCAGACCAGTGAAAATAGTTTTGAGTACCAGTTGAAGCTATTATATCATGAGGTACACCATGCTTTTCTCCACTCCATCAGGGATATTTACATGAGTAAATGCTGTCCGTTTAGGTATAGATGCAGTGTGTGTGTGTTTTCGCCCTTACTTCTGGATTTACTATTTAGTCCATATAGTGTCTTCATATAGAGCTAGCACAGTGGATAGCAGAGTCAAAGCCCTCCGAGTGGAAAGTTAAGCGAGGAGATAAAAACACAGGTGGCATTTTCGGCAGTATGTATTCTCACGGAGGAGCATTGTTCAAAGGAACTTTGGGCCACATGTATGAAAGTTTGGTTTTGGGATTCTCAAAAAGCGATTATTGGGGAATCGCTATTTGCAAATCGCAAAACGCTAAGTATTTGGGATTTGCAAATCATTTTGCGAATCCTACATATTCCTTTATTGCGAATTGCAAATTGCGATTCGAAATTAAGGAATACCTCCCCATTCATTCCTATGGGCCTATGGGCCTGGAGGCCCATAGGAATGAATGGGAAGACATTCTCAATTTGCGATTCTCTATTAGAGAATCGCAAATTGAGAATGCAATTTCAATGGAGGAAGGGTTTCAAAAGGACACCCTGTTGCACCCCTGAAATAGGCATGCGTGCACATGTGGCGCACATACATGCCCCAAGGGCATGTATGTGCTTCACATTGCACTTTTAAAAATGCAAAAAAGTGCATTTTTAAAAAAAATCACAAATTACCACCAACTTGAAGTTGGTGGTAATTAGCGATTCCTTAAGGCCAAATTGCACTTTTTTGGTGCTTTTTACATTGCATATAATGAATCACAAAATTTACGATTCCCTAAATGCAATCGCAAAATAAGGAATCGCAAATTTTGCAATTCCTTATTTTGCACGCAGATTTGCCTCATACATACCATCAAGCGAATTTCGGCATTTGCGATCTCAATTTTGCCTGATACATATGGCCCTTTGTCATTCCAGAGGAGACCGTTACTCAAAGGCCATTTTCTGAGAATAGTCTTTGCCTCGATTGCACAGTCTTTGCAGGTGTAAACTTACTATCAACTCGCAGTTTATGAATAGTAAAAAAAGTAGACTTAAATAAAAGTGTAAGTTTACCTTTGTGAATTCGGCCCTATATGTACAACCTAAAATCAGATTGACCCCCTATGCTCCGGAGCTCCCATTGTGGTCATTTCGTAGCTGTGTATGTTAGAAAGCTGATTATGATGTCCGCCTATGGCTTGAAGCGGTGATGACCACATTGTCATTACCACATTTGACAATGTGGTAATGAGATTGTTTGATGGACTGTGGGAGGTTTATGGGCTACGATCTAGTTATCTCTTGTTTTCTGATGTACTTGCACATCATGCTTCCCAGATGTGGAATACAGTATATGAGGTGCCAGATACATTGCAAGTATTGGAGGTGCTATTAACCCATTGGTACGGTGGGAGGGCCATTACAAATCTCAATATCACACTGATGCAAAAGAGAGATACCCTATGAAGTCACATAATGAATGATGGGAGAATCAATTAAATCAAAAATTGCCATGTGAGATATGGTTGATTTGCCTGGGTAGTGCATAACATGATAGGCTGAAATATACCTAATTTATTTACTTATTTAAATTAAATTCATCACACTTACTTAACGCCCCAGGGTATAGGGTGTATTTATCATAGGGCTTTGAGTGCATCTCCTAGATGCTCCAAGAATGAAGCTGGCTTTTGCCATATGTTATGGGGCTGTCCTGTAGTACCTCGGTTTTGGTCTGAGGTGTTGATCGGTGTAGCTGAGTTGATTGATAGACTGACTGCGAAGGAGGAGACACATTTCCTTTTGGGTTTATCGGCCCAAGCAAACAAAATGAAGCATGTATGCAGTTTCGTAAGCATGCCACTGGTGCTTGCTAAACTGTGTATTGTTTTGGCAGGAAAGCCTGGTGGCAAAATCGTTATGGGACTGGTTGAAGGATCTGAAGAAATGGTCAAAATTGGAAATAGATGTGTTGTCCAGATTTCAGGCACTCTATGTTGTCGATGTCTGTTGTAAGTTGATGAACACATATCTGATGCTAAATCATATGTACTCCTTCCCTGAAAGAGTGAACTCTGGTATACAGTACTGTTTCAAAGTGAATATGGAGTATGATATCTCTTTGTTCAGGTATGGCTAATGAGCAAAGAAGATGTGAGCATCCAAATTACTTACATATTTGAAAGACAATAAAAGATGTAAAATTTTAAACTGTAACTATGAACTTTCATAAGGTTGCAAGGCACATTGTTATAAGCTACAAGAAGCCTCATGCACATGTGACTGTACTTGGATTATTAGTTTGTTACTGTTTTATGTTTATTATGAGCATGGTTGTAACAGTTCCCAAAAGACTTCTTAAGACTATATGAGCATAGTGTGTGCTCTTGGTTTGCCATGTGTGAATTCGGTGCTGAATCCACCGGTGTATATATTGTATAAACACAAGCTCACTATACATTGCTTTCGTTATTTACTTGGAAAACTCATCAAAGAACTACTGGGGAAAAAGAATGCTTTTAGAATATTACCTTTTCCCTCCCCGAAGCCTCTAGATGCCCATTTGCATGAGTTAAACTAGCACCAGGTAGCTGAATAGCTACTTTGATGACGGACAAACTTGCTTAGAGAGCTGAGGCAAATATGCTGTGTGTAGGGAGGTGTTCTGGTGCTCTGAAAGGATGACCATCTTGGCTGTGTCAAAGAATGCAATTGATTTGAAAGAGGCCTATGCTTCTTTTACAGGCAATTGTTAGCTGACACCTGAAAAGGAGCCCTCTTTTGTCCCTTCTGTCAGGGAGACTCCAATCCCAGTGGGAGAGGAGCTGCACCATCACTGGTTCAGAGTGCCATCAGAGGAGGGTTACACATTTTCCAGACCATACCGCTGGGGTGGGCTCACTGGCTGTTTTCACAAGGAGAGAAGAGTTTTACCATCTTGGAAAGGGGAAGAAAGGTGCACAGTGGGATTGTTTCCACTAGGTCACATAGGAAGTCTTGTAAAAGTGGGTAGGAATGACCCTGAGGAACTTTTAACATATTAGTTAAAGAGGGACCAGAGGTCATCACCAACCACAAATTGGTGCCTGACATAAATGTGGCACCCCATCACCCTCCATAGAGCACTATATGGACCTGTAGAAGTAGAAGAACAGATAACATAACATTTTGTGGTTGAATGGGGCCTAGATGTGATTTAATGCAGACAAAATGCAGCAAAGGTCAAATACATCATGCAGGCCATCCCAGCCAAAGGTTTTACCTCTGGAAACGAAAATCAATATTCTTCACTTGGGCAATATTTAAGGCTGCAGCCACTAATGGTCCCACGATATTGGATATGTATTTGTCAAGCTCCCAATAAAGCCTTTGGTTTGAGGCCAAAAGCGCTGAGCTAGACAAAGCTGGATGAGCTACCACCTGAGGCCACTTCCCAAGTGAGATAGATGTGCTGCCTTGCCCAGGTCCACAGTTTTCCCTTTGGCTGTAGTGCAGTCCAGTGGGGCTAGGTTGGATGCTGTAGCCCATCAGGGCTCCATTGGACGTGTTACCTTCAATTCTGACTCGATTTACAACATCCCAAAAACTCCAAACCTATTTTGTATCCACTTTGTGTGTGATTTCCCTGGACAAGCTCGGTCCATCATCATGGTCCTCTGGAGGTTGAATAAATGACCCAAGTTACATTTTTCTCTAACTATTGGAAAGGATTCTTCTGGTCATTCCCTCAGCTGCTAGCTCCACAGGATAAACATATATGCACTATTTGTCTCTCCAGCCAGGTCTCCTACAGTGTCCAGACCTTTGTGGTCAGCTAGGCCCTCTTGGAGTCAGGAGTACTTTCACTTTGTGTGTCCCTAAGCAGGCAAAAAGGGGACCAAGCACTTCACTCTTAGAGATCAGACCAAGCCCCTGTCTATGAAAAATAGCCAGGAGTCTTTGGGTATTCCAGTAGGAGTCAGGAAATATGTAATTTGTCCTCCAGCAGAACCTTATGTAGTCTTCCAGGTCCAGGAATGTTGTGTGGCAGTGGTGGTTGAGGCATCAGATTTATACTGTGCACTAGCCAGTGACAAGAGAAATGTTGCCCCCAACCTTAACTATTTTCTTGCAGTCTGCCCACATTCTTTAGAGCACCTCCTCTTTGTCTTACTGTAAGATTTCCAGGTAGTCCCTTTTTAAAATGCAAGAACCCTTCTACCACTTATCACGTCTGTCTTCTGCTTATTAGCCATGGACCATTTTTGATGAGCTCTAAGAGCACTGAACAAGGTCCTAATTGGTTTTCTCCACCCCAGTGAATGAATTCATGCTGTCTAGGATAGGCCCTAAAAATGATTAGAAGAAGACCGCTTGAGCTTCTCCAACTGAAAAGAAGTGCCAAGAATATCTTTTGTTCTGCCAAGTGTTTCTGTCCACTCCCAGATAGCTAATCTCTGATATGTGGTATAATTCATTAGCATATTAGAAAAGTATAAAAAGATTATTCTGTAAAATCATACATCATAAGTTAAAAACGGTACAAGAAAATCCACACATCAGGCCCTGAATATATTCCACTCATAATATTCATATATCATAATTTCTCAATAAGTCAGCAATCTCTAAAAGACTTCCTTCTGAGTAGGAAATGTCTTCTTGCAGGAGCAATTACTATATCTACATTTTGTTGTATAGTGTTTTAGGACCCTAGTGTAATTTTCCCGATTCATGCCCTTATATAGGTATAATTCACATTACCCTTATATAGGCATACAAATCCTACCCATATTTAGACATAGCCCATGCAGTCCTAATACAGGCATGGCTACTTGCACTAGTTTCGAAAAGCCACAATGATTTCTTGGAAAACTCAGCTTCAGCAGTCAGGGATATCTCATTTCTTGAATATTGATTTGTCCTAGAAATCATGGAGTTTTCAAAGAACAACCATTCTTTGATGACGTTATTATGTCTGACTTTACGTCAATCCAGGCACCTTCAAGGTATAAATCTGCCTACACTTGCTCTGGCAAACACACAGTGGTTTGGAGCTGTTCGACTATATACTTGCCCTACGCAGCTCGCTACAGTAAGTGCCAAAGGAAGCCGACCCTCCAGCTGACGCACTGACAGAGAGGTTGCCTTTCTCTCGCTGAGAATCCAGCTCCAGTGTTTTCAAGCTCCCCTTGCCGGGTGTTGGGAAATCGAGTCCGGAGACAGAGATGCCAGACCTCCTTTATTCTAAACCAAGGTACGAGCTGATTAGACCCTAAGAGAAATCTTTGATAGATTCTTGGCAAAGAAACTAAAACCTATGCTACACCCCACTTACTTCTTCCCTTGCACTAGACTTAGGTTAGGTACATCGGGGTAGGTGTATTGTATTGTAGGGGTTGAGTACTTTTAGTCTTTGTTATTTATGTATGTATTTTATGGCTTAGAAACCATACCATGCTTTTACAGTGTTATTTTATAATACTCTTCTTGCTGTACGCATTATACTTTACAGCCAGTATTACGATTGTAGCAGTTCATTTCTTGTGCATGAGAAAGAAGACTGTTCAATAAATACTTTTATTGAAAACACCTGTCTCTCTATTTCTCTGCACCTCTGATGAACCGAAGCATGCACGATTGGCTGAGTGAAATATCTATCTATTGTTTCCATGACTCTGAAGATACGTTTTATCTTAGGGAAACAGAGTTGTCATGTTTATGCGGTTGTCAGAAACTAATCCCTTCTTGTTCATTTGAGAACGTTTTTAGTGACCTTTGAGCCAGCTGGCACTCACAATTTATTCTAATATATTCAATAGAGACCTAGTCGACCTAAGTCCTACGTCACATCTATAGGATATATTATTCCAATGCGCAGAGCCTATTGGGAATATAGGAACCACACTACAATTGTAAATTGAGAATAAAGTGCCTTGTGATTAATTTTGAGGTATAATTCGGTATTTTCTAAAGATATTCCTTTCCCCCCGGAAAAAATAAGTAATTTAAAAAGAGATGAATCATGCTATATTTAACTCTCACATCACATATTCGGCAATCATTATTTGAACTAATTCTGCCCCTGAACGCAGGTATTCCCCATACTGGGTCAATTCCAATGTGAATTAATAAAATTAGATTCTGTACACTTTTCTCTGGAGTTCATTTTAAATGAATCACACAATTCAATTATGATTTCAGATTTACAGGTATTGACCACATTCTAGAAAGTTTTCAGTTAACTAAACTATAACAGCCATGAGTATCTAGGTACATTTTCAGAAACAAAACTCAAATAAGAAGAGATGCAGTAAATTTCAGGAAGGGACCTGCCATCTGATATGGGGCACACTAAGGCAATATAAGAGCTATCTCTCTGAAAGAAAACAAATCCAATTGCCAAACTGATGTCCTAACATGACGTTAAGTCAGTCCACAAATAACTGTTGTTGCACATGATTTGCAAATAATACAATTTCAGCATTAAATATTGTGGTCGAGGCGTTTTCACCTAGACTAAGATGACAGATTTTTTTTTAAACAAAAGCATTCTGATGAAACCTAACAGTATTATGGAATATTTATTTGTACCCAAGATGTCTGTCATGAGAAGTTGAGAGTGGGCTATTTTGTGATGATATCTAGACTTGGCATCATGCAGAACAATCAAGTTTAGCACAAGACAAGCCACACCATGAATTTCTTTTTTTTCTATGTATCTCTAGTATGGGGACCCATGTCACCGCCATCGAATACCTAGACCATAAACTTTCCAACCACAATCCTATAAAAATGACAGTACACTGTGGCTGATGCTGAGCGCAAGTGTCCACATGAAAATCGGCTACACCAGCTTTTCTGTGAACACATATCACTAGCAATTTTGGGGATAATAAAGGGGTCACCTCAGGAAAAGGGGTAGAGTCGAATTCCTTCCAGGAGGTTATGAGAGACCTCTGCATGAAGACCACATATGGAGTGAAGCTAGGGCTATGGACACAGATCCTAGAACTGTAGTGCTCCATACAGGAGGCCGAGGTGCCAGCAGGAGAGAGTGTGGAGACTGAAGGAGGCATAATCTTCCTCAAGAAGAATTATAGGACATTGGTTGCCAGGCTTGGGAAACTGGATTAAGTTGACCATTTCTCTAGACAGAACACAGAGAGGGAAGGGTTCTGGTGTGGGTCTAGAGGTCAGATGCCCCAGGTCTTATATAATGGCCATTAGATCAGAGATCGGTGAGATGGTTGGGCTCAGTCCAACATCAATGAAATCTTTTTAAATTACTATAGCTCCCTATATGAGCTACTGAAAAGACAAGAACAGCCCCCCACCCTTTTGCAGGATTACCTAGATAGCGTACCGATCCCAAGATTTGATCCCCTTCAGCATCATATCTTAGATGACTCTCTATAGATTGAGGAAATCTGCCATGCAATAGAAAAAAATTGAACATTATGAAACTTCTGGGATGGATAGTCGCCCTGTAGAGTTTTACCTACGCAATGACACTTGCACTGAAATCTCTTCAATTATTCGTTTCAGTCAGAAACAGTGGCACTTTGCAGGCATCCATGTGAGAAGCAATGTTTGAGGTCCTCCCCAAACCGGGCAGGGACCTACTGGAAGTACACTCCTACAGACCGTTGTCACCTCTTAGCAGTAATTGTAAGATCCTCGAGCAGATTATTTCAAACAAACTGTCTCTCCGACCAGAAATGTTTCATCCCAGGGAGGAACACATTTTTATATCTGCATCATCTATTTCGACTAATGGAAGAAAACTTGCAAGTGAATCAATTGTACGTTGCTCTCTGGACATTGAAAATGCCTTTAATACCCTGGAATAGCTTTATTTACTTTAAGTGTTGAAAAGAATGGGCTCCGGCCTAGAAATAATACAGTTAATCAACTTACTCTTCAGTAATCCAGTGGTCCTCATCCGCACAAGCAAAGAGATCTGAGCTGCATTCGAGGTGTGTAAGAAGCAGGGTGCCCCTTGTAACCAATTGTATTTGTTCTGGAATTGGAGGCCCATGCAGGCCTCATTTGACTGCAGAGCCCCACTGGGGATCCCGAGTGGCAACAACTGAGAGGCCATCTCATTTTTCCAATTTGACGATGCGCTAATATATATGTAAGATGTATGCAGAGACCTCCTGTGGTGATGGACATTGTTGGACTTGGCCCTTTTTTTATCAGGTTCACCCTGAAACTTTTTGCATTTTCCTAGCCTGTTTCTGTAACCTGGTGTTGGTGATTTTAGGCCTCTGCGCACTTTTTCACTGTGGTCCAGTGTAAAGTTCATGCTCTCTCTGTGTATGTGTGGTGAGAGTGACCTGCCCTCCCATAGGAATGGGATATGTGTGTCCATGGTAGTTCCTGATGTGTGGGGAGTGCAAAGTCGAGTGTGGTATGTGCAAACTCGTGAGATTAAATGCTGTGTGATGATGTGCGCGGATGTAATGTGTCTAGTGTAGAAGTGCCACTTCTAGAAGTTGGCATGTCTGTGCAGTGAATGTGAATTGACTGTCTGGCGTTTGATTGGCTGGAGCTGGCTGGTGTGCCTGGCTCCAGGAGTCAGGATGGGTCAGGATTGGTCTGCCCCAGTGGTGAATCGAGAGATCTGCATGTTGATGGGAGGGAGGAGTGCACCTGGGACCTGAATAGGACTGGGCCTTCCCTCCACAATGCTGGCTCCACCCCCTGCGGTATGTCTGATGTCCCTGACCCACCCTGTGAATAGGCAGAGGGGCTGAGCAAAACAAAGTGCTCAAGAACAAGTTGCATCTGGTTCGCCCCTTGCCTGCACCTTTGGAAACAAAGGAAATGGTGTATAAAAAAGGGGCTGTGACCCCATGAAAATGTTCTTGTTCTGACACTTGAAACAACCAGGGGCGTGCTACTGATGGTGCCCAGGGGAAGGCTTGCCTCCCTGGGCCCCCGCCTACCCCTGGATGCCTGATGGACTATCTGGACCTTGTTCCCCTTGTCCGCCTTTGCCAAGGGTTGATGTTTCCTTGGGAGCGCTGTGTTTCCTCTTCCTACAGGACACTTCTGTTGCTGTAGTGACCTGGGAGTGCTCTCCCCTACAGCACAGCGCTTTGATTGCCAGGAGGAGCGCTTTATGGATACTTTTGATTTGCCTAGCCACGTAGGAGCCTGGGATGTGCAGCGCGATGCTGCTTGCCTGGAGGGAATCCCCGTCGTAGGGATTCCCCCAAAATTGCTAAATACGGGTGCCCACCCCGCTTATGGCCGCCCAGTCATGTGTGCTATTTTATAGCAGGTGCCCACCCTGCATTATGGCCATGTCATTTGTATTTAAATTACAGTGGGTGCCCACCCCGCTGTTAATTTTCATTTTCGAGGGTGCCTACCCCTTGTTTTTTCACCGCCGCAGCGAAAACATGAAGTCGGGCACCGTAGTGCCTGATGGTGGGTGGGACTTCCGGTTTGGAATGGAATTCCCGCCCACCGCCACGCTGGGATTAGACGAAGCCTCGCGGTTGCAGCCAATGGTGAAAAGTCCCAGGACTCCCAGGAGGGGTGCCCGGGTGAAGAGGTGCAGTTGCGCTGGTACCGGGTGTAGCCTAGTGCCAAAGTGAGGCGGGCTGCCATGGCCGAGGGAGAGCCCCGCAGGTGCTAGCGACTGCCGATGGAGGGCGGCGGGGGCTCGAGGCACATTGCCGGTGCCTTGCCCACACCGCGTATTGAGAGACGAGGCCGCCGCCGAGAGGAGACCGATTACCAGCAACCAGCCCTGTGAGTTTAGTCAAGGCACTCTGCCCGTGCCTCTCTCCAGACACTCCACCTCATTGGATTACTCGGGCCCAGAGGGGCCCATGCTTTAGTGTGTAGAGGTCGTGGGGGGGTGATCTCGGGGCCTATTATCGGCCCGCCCCCTGTGCCTATTCGGGTGTTGTTGGTCCCCTGAGCGGCCCGCCAGCTAGAGGGCCGCTCTAATGATGGCACCAATATTGTATGGCTGGCCCAGAGTGGCCCATGATGTTCTCTCGCAATTGCCCCAGCCTCAGGGCGTATTTCCTTTAAGAGGCGCTAGCGCACTCCACATTTTTGGGGGCAAGGGTCTTCTCGTCAGTTGCGATTTTCAGAGCCCAGAGGGCTCCACCGTATTGCTGATGATTAACAGAGCCTGAGGGCTCCACCGTGCTGGATAAGTATTTTCACAGCCTAGAGGGCTCCAACGTTTGGGCCATTATTTGTTCAGAGCCTAGATGGCTCCCACGTGGGGCGCAGTTTGTCGTGAGGGCCAGTGAGGGCCCATGCTGCATTTTTACTTTCACTGCTGCCCAGCAAGTAGTGGGCAGCTGCACTGTTTAGGACTTTTTTTCTTTCAGGGGACATGTGCTTTGAACTCAGGAGTGAGGCGCACTCCTTTGCCCTACCTTGGCCTTTCACAGCAGTGCAGCACTTAGTTCCAGCTGCAGCGTTTTGGCCCCAGTTCATTGTCCTCAGCTGTCCAGCAAGTAGTGGGCAGCTGCAATGTTTAGGTTTGCGCACCCTGTATCTGATACCTCTAAAACTGTGGCTTATGATTATGAGGTTGTTTTACCTATGTAGGTTTTGTGTTAGTGAGATTGTACTTCACTCTGTGCTTTACGCCCCTAATGTGAGTTATAGTTAGGAGGTAGGGTCTAATGTGTTTAGACTAGTGAGGAGATTGCATTATGTGTTTATGTGGGTGAGGTTGGCGCAGGATGTAATTCGCGCCTGATGTGACTGTACATAATGTAGTTTCTGTTACAGGTTGAGGTGGAGTACAGTGATTACCAGTAGTTACTGGTTGTAGGTTTATGATCTATTTTTACTTGTACCAATTTCTGCTAAGTGTTGATCCTGACTGTGGCCCATGTGGCCCTGTCCTGTGTAAATAATCCCTTGTGAATATTGCCCGTGCCAGTTGGCATAATGTATATTGTGTGAATACTATCTGATGTGTTATGAGAATACAAAAGCTATTTTTATATAACCTTGTGTGGAGTTCCTTTTGTAGTGTGCCTGGGATGTTGTTGCTGTGTGCGTGCGCAAATGCTTTACACATTGCCTCCGGGATAAGCCTGCCTGCTCGTGCCAAGCTACCAAGGAGGTGAGCAGGGGTTATCTTTGACGTGTAGCTCCCTTGCCCTGACTAGAGTGGTGGTTTCTGCCTGGCTTTAGCGCAAGCATTCGTCAACCAGAAATCCCAGTTCTAACAGACATGTTAGAAGAAGTTGGCAGAATCTACTGCCTAAAATGAAACTGGTCCAATTCCTGTTTGCTCTAGCCTCTCACACCTAGAACAGGAGGCACCGCCTTGGCGGAACCTAGAATAGCACTGCAAAACATTTTAATATTTGTGAGTAAACATTTACCACTCTGAAGATGACCTTGTACTGGGAAAGCTGAGGGCGGTTGTGGCAAGTGTGCACAGATCTATGGCTTTCTGGAAATCCCTACCACTGTCACCGATGGGAGAGTGGCACTAGCTTAAATATTGGTACTGTTAAGATTGCAGTATCATTTTTAAGCACCGCACATCTATTTACCCAAAGGTTTGTTCAAATACCTGAATTCCATCCTTTCTGATTTGATAAGAGAGTTGTGTTCCCCAAACTATGCACGAGCACAGGGGACTAGGGGCACCTAACTATGCACCAGCTCAATTACAGTGATAAACACATTGGGTCTCTGACATCCCCAACCCCGAATAGACATTAGTGCAGCAAGATCTTGGGAGGCCTTGCAATACAAGACTGGTTACTGGATCCCCGACACAACACTATGCGAGTAGGTAGAATATCGAGGACAGCAAAGCGTTGCTGGCACACTTGTGTGCAGCCCAGATGCAATTTCATGCCTTACGCCCTGGCACTTCCACTGTAGGTGCTTCAGCCCCTGCACAGGGTGGCTTCCCACCACAATGTTAGACCATCGACATAGACATGTATCTCTACATTAGGCGATCTCTGTGTATACAAAACCCTTCTAACATTCTAAGAGCTCCAGAAACAAAACTACATAGAGAAGGCCCAGTTCCTTATGTACAACGCATTGCCGGACATGAGAGGGAACATGTTTACCAGAGCGAGCTGAGGCTCAATTCTACATCCCCTTACAGACCCTGCTCATCAATGCGAATGATAGATCGGCAGTTACAGTGCTATATGGGTCTTTGCTGGGCACCCACACTACAAACTTCCTCACACTCAAAGACAATTGGTCCTTTACTGTGGGACAGGATCTCACAGATAAACAATGGTCTACCACTGTAGAATATGCCAACAAAGTGCCTAGGAACCCCCAGTTAAAGTTTTCCAATTTTAATTACTTGCACTTGACTTGCCTCACACCCGAGATGTCTCCAGTGATTGTCCATAGATGCCCACAATGCCCCTGCCCAAAGCCAGATTTCTATAATTTGAAGTGGACCTGCCCAGTGAATAGATAATTCTGGGGAAAACATAATGGGTATGGATACTCCCTCTTGACCCCCTGTAGTGTATTCTGGGGATTATACTACATATAGTTAAGACCAAATATGTTATGAAATGTATCTTCCTCACATATGTGCTGGGTAAGCATTGTATAGCAATGGCTTGGAAATCCCTGGAGACGACCAAGCAGGTCTGGCGGCAAGTTTATCTGAAGTGGGCGACTGCGGAGGTAACGGCCGGGCACTCATTAATACGCCAATAAGGGGAGGGTTGGGGCGCATACTTGGAAAAAGTTATCCACGAAGGCAGATTACAGGCCATCATGAGGGATTGGAGGATCTGATACTGGCAATGAGGTCCCTCCCACACCCCCCAGCAGACAGGGGACACATCACACTGGGTCAGGCCTGGGTGCCTCCTTTCACTCACAACTCCCCCAGCTCACGACCACAGTAAAGACACCTTTATCCTTTATTACACATAATACATCCCCCCACACCACAATGACCCTTGGAATTTGGAATCATAGAGAGGCATGGTGCCTTCCCTGTAAAATATACTGGAAAAACTGCACTCACATAATGTTATATAGTTAGATTCCTTGTTGGCTGTACATTAAGTCGACACGGTTGACTATTGACGACTACTAACCATAACAATGACATTCTTCAAGGAGGTCCCCTGTAGTTCAATGGGCCATATCTCTAAGAACGAAATGCTATCTACTGACATGTACTGTGAATAGGTGTTTTCTTTCCTCTCTTTTAAAAGTATACTCTCTATGCCTACTGTACACAACCACCAATGTCTATTATTTAACTGTGGTATTAGGTTGATGGGTATGTTTTCAAAATTAATAAAACAAATATTATTATTATTTTAACATTTCTGTGCACCACTGAAAATATAGAGAATGCTCTATTAAGTAAGTATGTCTATTAAAAAAGCAATTAATAATAGGAGTAAGAAGAAATGCAAGTGCTATACATATAATTATATTTTAATGTTTCCCTGTTAGTAGGTTTGTGGTATCACCCCATGAAAAATTATGATTGCTCTCTTTTTCCCTCATTGACCAGTATTTTTATAAAACGATATTCTGAGATGTTGATATGAAGGCATATATGTGGCATTTCTATAGAGTAAACCTAGCCAAAAGGCAGCAGAGTGCTGTGCATGGTCAAAGACAAACATGAAGTCAGCCTGTAATAGTAGAGGAAATTGGGTTGTGGACAGTTAATGCATTGTGATGTGGTGTTCTTTAAAAAAGGTAAGTCTACAACTCTTTCCTAAATTGGAACAGGTTGGCTCTATGTGTTGCAGGAGTGCTATGTAACTGTCTAAATCATCTAAATTCGGGTGTGATTGTGGGGATTGGAAGTATGGAGTTTAAATTACCTTGTAAGTTTCACTGAAAAAGGGCCTCTAGCTCACAGCCCAATTTGGCCCGAGCACGCTCACACAGGCAATGCCCTTGTCTGTGTCCACACTTTGATGGGAACACCTGGGAGATGGAACACCCTGAAGAGCTGATTGAAGTCGGGAGAAGGCAGTAAGTAATATCACTAACTATGTAGATGGATGATGGGAAATGAAGTCCTCTTGCTTGTCTTCTTCTTTTGAAGGAGGTTTCGGTGGGAAGTCAGTAACGTTACTTCCTGTACAAAATGGATGATGGGAAATGCGATAGAAAATGCATTGGTATCACTTCAAGTGCAGATGGATGAAGTGGAATTCACTGAAATATTTTGTCTGACACTAGAGTGTCATGTATTTTTTTTTTGGCCTAAGCGAAATTTTAATTCCACCGGAGACATGGAGTAATTTTGGTAAATGCACTTTACTTTTTTGACACGAAATTACTGAAAATGACAAAATTATGCCCATTTGAGTAATTCTGAGTAATTTGCCACAAAAATTGTAATGAAGTAGCACAGGAATAACGAATTAACCGCATGGCTGCTGTTGTGTGAGTTCTGTTGCATTTAGCACTATTGCTGGGTTACAAATCTTGCATAATTTTGTGTAATTTTTCTGTCATTTCTGAAAATTACGCTGCATTAAATTAAGCAAGTTATGCTCAGTCCTAGTATTTGTAAGAATCAAATGGGCGTTGTACTTGGATGCTTTTTTACCTTGGCGATCTGGGTGTAAAAAGAAGACAGTGAGTATGGGATTATCTGACGAGGAATTGGACTAAACGTCCATGTGTTTTAAGAGATGTTTGCGTGTATCAGACTTTAAGAGTGGGAGAGTTTACATACTATTTGTGAGTGATTCCCTCTGCTTATTATTAATCCCTGCCTGGCAGCATTCTTATTAAGACATACTTAGAAGACTGAATTCGGGTTTTTTCCTTTTCTCTTATCAGTATCTCTGTGAAGAGAAATCCCTTTTGACTCAATTTTTAGTCATTCTTGATTTCTCAGCAGCTCCAAATGAAATCCATCAATAATTTGATCACTACACACTGCATCAGCATGCAGGTGATTTTATGGAAATGCTTGATGGATGGGATTAAGACTTTCCCCTATTAAACTGCCAACCATTGCCAGCAATCTTCAAGAAGTCATTGAGAAGCCGAAACATCTAATTTCTCCCTGGGCAAGCCGTAGAAGAGTTTGCTTCTGAATGTTTCATAGACTGAGCTTGTCTACCAAAGAGGGGGAGACTAACTTTGTGACCTACATCAGGGGTAATGTGGCACTTTGCATGTTCTTGATGTAGTGCCTTTTCTACTGCTTAAGTCCCAAGAAATTAGGATAATTAAATATTGGTAGATAAGGAGCCCAGAATGTCAGAGTGAGTAGATATACAGCAGATCTAGATTTTTGAAGCTGAGAAGCGTTCTACTCTACCCTATGCCTAACCTAGTACATACTAGTGAAAAACACAGACACACACTTGCAAGTATTGTGCCATAGTTTTTTCATAAGCTCGCCAACCTGCTTCCATATATTTGAACATGTTGGATTCAGCAGATGGTGCCTTAAAGGTGAATAGTACTAACAGTAGTGAAGCCATGCCACTCAACAGACTTACAATGTTTAACCACTTAGCAGATCAACGTATAACCACGTCATGAACAGGTATCCCTAGGACGCCCTCAATATGTACATATTTGTGTCATTCATTTCTGCATATGATGTCACACACATATGAGATGAGACTAGTAAAGATTCCCTAGCCCCTCTCAGGTCTATCTAAGGACCAAACTGTTGGGTGGGCTACAGCAGAGGCAAAGGGAGCTATTACTGTCCTCCTTAGTCATGCCCACCATCTCGCTTCAATCCTTTATGCTGGTGGGAGGAAAAGAAGTGGAATAGAGGGCGGTAGGAGCAGACCACCTCCTTCCATTCCAGCACCAAAAAATATAAACAGGAGGTGCATTTTGGATATGGATGGATACAAAAATGTCCTAATGCGTCCCCTTCCAATTCCCATTCCTTGGTTCAACTTCACACACCTCCTGTGAAATGGAGGGGTTATGATTATGTGCGGAAGCAAAGGATTAGGCATTGTTTGGGTACTTTTATAGTCTAAGAAAAAATCCAAATCAAACTGACTCCTTTCTTAGGCACACAGCGCCAATATGGTGTCAGATAATCAACACAATGCGTGGTTCCTTGCCTCACGCAGACACACGTATGTGCCCTAGCAAGGAGCCAGGTACTGTGTGCTGATTCTGTCTTAAGCAAAGACATTTAATCCATAAACGTTTGGTTCATTGCTTGGACGCAAACAAATCCGTTTTTAAGTGAGGAACCAGATGCTTATTGAACTCTTTTTCCTAAACTACTGAAAAATGAAAACTTTAATTCGAACCTTTCTATAACCCAGTGCTGTGTGTCTGGGCCCCACCAATGATCCAGGCACTATTTTAATTTTATGTATGTTAATAATAAATCTAACCAGTTTCTTGCTCCTTGCTAGAGCACATATTTTTGAGGAAAATTAGGCAGTATGCCACAAGGTTTTCACCTGTAAATGATTGCACATAAAGCACATTCTCACAGATAATATAGCTTAACTTCCGAAAGACTCTTTCTGTACCAGACATACATAGTGTTTGTAGTTTGTTCAAAGGCTCTCCAAACCAGACCCAGCAACAGAGGTGTAATTTCCAGTTCGTAACACAAACATCTAACGAATTCCGGACTACACATAATATCAGGTGAGTGTTAGAAAATTCATTCGAAAAGTGGTTTTGTGGACACTGACAGATATAAAAAAAATTCAATAGATAATAACCAATGTTCTACTATACTCTACTCCACGCTTCTCTAGAATGCAGTGATAGCCCACAAGTGTATTGCTCTGGACAGGAAAGGACCAAGAATGCAATTATGAAAAGTACAAGAAATATGATTGCCATTCAGTTGAATTTTGTAATGTGCATAGCTGCGGTGACTCGGGTCCGACAGACCGATTTTGATGTTTCTGAACACCGTTCGGTTGGGCTTCCATTGACTTCATTGTAAGCCTGTGTTCCGACCAATAACACAGGCTCTCATTGAAAAAAGGGGTGGTTGCAGAAAACCTTGCCCCTGTCGCAGG
Source organism: Lissotriton vulgaris (assembly GCF_964263255.1). NCBI lineage: Eukaryota > Metazoa > Chordata > Amphibia > Caudata > Salamandridae > Lissotriton > Lissotriton vulgaris. The sequence continues at coordinate 1,000,880,999 of NC_141689.1, forward strand.
CACCCCATGGTGCCTACCACACTGGGCATGGTTTGAAAGAGTGGGTCCAATGGGTAACCCATGGGCCCCAACTAGAGGCCTCTGGGTGAAGGGGGTCCTGCTAAGGGCCCCCAAAGTCAGTTTCCAACAGCCTTTTCTTGTCATGCAGACCAATTAGTAAAGGCTGTCCGAATCCAACATTGTAATACGTCGCTCAGAAACTTGGTCCATAGAGCTGTACGATTCGGCTCTTACCGACTCGGAGTTTCCAAACGCTGGTCGGAACCGAGTCGGAAAGACAGAACGGTTACCTTATATCGTAATCGGTCGATAGGAAATGTTTCTGAGTCGGTCAGAAACATGGGTTCAGACACAGGTTAGGAAAATCTGGATGCCGTTCAGTGCCTTTCCGACCAACATTGTAATGAGGCCCAAAGTTGTGATGTATTCATACAACTCAGTAGTGATACCTTTCACCAGAAGACAGGTATCGTAAATAGACATTTGCTTTCAAAACTTCCAAATTGCACTGTACCCAGCACTTTGAACATATAGCAAACCGACCCATATCTGGTACCCCATACTCAGGATAATAAGAGAAACAATGCTGGGGGTCTTTTTGATATGTTCTTGTGAACAGGATACTCTATCGGCTAGCAAATCATAGCAGGGATGGACTAGCTTCAACCAACAGATTGTGTACATTCGATACACTTAGAAAATATATTTGTTTATGCTTCTCATAATTTCATGAATTTCTATATGTTGGCAAATGAGCAGTGTTCCATAAACAGTAATTCCACAATTGTCTGATCTTGTCTAATATAATATTATTGATTGTGCAAGCTACATTCCTTAAGAATACCCATATACATTTGTTGTTTTCGGACTCCAGATATTCAGGGCACGTTCCAGGATTTATGCTTGTCTGTTTGAGAAATACAAAAGAATATTGAATACATTTGTTAACAAAAAATGAAACATTTCTGGGGTTTTCTTTGTATGTTCAGGCTGCAAAGAGATATTGGTGTGGGGTTTGCGCAAATAAACAGCCCTAATTTCGATGAAACTTTGTTGCTTTTATGCATTCAGTCCAATATGGTGCAGTTCATCAAAAAAGAGGACTTCCCTAAGACATTTAAGCATATTTGAGGCAAGTTTTCTTAGCCAGGATTTATGAGACAAAACATGCTTCTGTTCGGAATATTTTTTTCAGATGACTCAAGAAACAAAGGTAAACAAATTAGATTATGCTGTCTGTAGTCAATTTATAACCTGAATCCACGAGGTTTAACATAATCCTATTGTTGCTTGATCTGATGAGAAGCGAATAGAATAGAATAGAATATGAACAGGATGTTCCCAACCATCTCGGAATGGACTTTCGTTTGGAAATGGTTACTCCTAAATTGTTTTTTTGAGTTTTGTAAGTTTTCTTTTAAAGTGAGAATAACTATGGAGTCCAGAAATTTGATGGAAATGAAGTACATAGACTGAATATTGTCAACACATTTTCCATTGTTCGCAACCTTATAACCAAAGAAAACATGGATTTAGTACTTTTGTGTAATTTGCTTCCTTTTGAAGAAAATTGTACACAGTTCTCTAGCAAGTAGTGCTGGACACAGATTGAAAAGAGAAAGTTGAAGTTAAGAATGTTGGAATGAGTGCCTGTACTTTACGTATGGTTTGATTAGCTACTATAAGGTATATCACAAATGAATAACGTTATTGGGCATAAGAAATTTTATGTGACTGAAGCATCGTTGTCTTTCTTCTCCCATTGACACATAAGAATTGATCTTTTTGTGCACAGAATTTATAAATATTACGGTACACCAACCAATGGCACGGGATTATTGCTTCTCAAGTTGTAATTGGATTTATAGTCCTTTCTAGGTCAAGCCTACAGCGCATGCGCTGTCTGCAAGACCTTTTGTAATTACTTTCACCAGTTTATGCCCACCTGCTGCTTGCCATTGGTCCCCTCCAGTGCCCTTCTTAATTACAGCATACTGACTTGTTTTGGCAGCTGATAGCTCACTTCCGGTCAAGCCAGAGGAGCACCAGCTGATTACAGTCTCCTTCCCGTTTTATTGCTTATGTGTTTTGTTTGAGAACTCCTTCTTCTTTTTAAATTGCTGCTTTCTGTCCGTGGCTGCTGCTTATTATTAGCCTGATCAGGATTAAACGCCAAAGGCGCCTGTTCGTTATTGCCTGACACTGCTCAAGTGCAATTGCAGACGTGCCGAAAATAAAAGTTTGTAAGTGGCTCCTTAACTAGGGACAGTATTTCTAATTACTTCCACTCCATGTTTCATCATCGCCCGGTATTGTATCTGCGTTTTAATATTGCTGGGAGGTGGGGAAATAGTTAAGTCTCTGCCATGTTTCCGCAGTCATCACAGTTTGAAGTTACCCTAGATATGAAACACCACACAATACAAACATAAGAAAAGTATTTCAAATTTACTAAAAGGTAACCACACACATTTGTAGATATATTTTTGAAAAACACTAAAAGTAATGCGAACTTCACGTACAACTAAAATAAATTCTAGCTGTTTCAAGTTGAAAAAAAAGTGTTATAAGAATTGCGAGTCTTCTTGTTGAAGCCTTTCAAATTAAGAAAAACGTTGTAAAATAAACAAAAGTTTAGCTTGTAATGAGTCCAAAAGGCATGTTTACCTGCTGGAGCATTTCCTCTCCAGCATTTCATTTCAGGTGGTGCACACCAGGTTCCTGATTTTCCAACCCCTCCCCGGCCTCTCTCTCACCCTGCCTGTAGCTTTGATTTTTCACCTTGACTTTCCGCCATTTTTTTTGTTTTTATTTTTCGTTAGAAGCATATTTCACTTGCGCTGTTTTAACTTGCACCCTTCCTCCTCATGCCACCTCTCATTGACCTATCCGAGACAAAGGAAAAGTAGGAGGCATCACATTGGTTTTATGCTTCTGTTCATGCTCTATTACAAACAATCTCTGTTACAAACAAGCTTTTTTTGTGTCAAATACTTTTTATTGAATTATTTGCATAAAGTATCAAACATCCGTAATTTATCCGAGCCCGGAATTAGTGCCTTAGTATAACAAACAGGTCCCCATTCAACTCTTGTATATATCCATTATAGACCCCTATGTGACAGCCATAGGGTAAAAACGCCGTACTGTAGGCACCTAAGAGGTACCCCGGACTCTAGATGGTGGCATCTGTGACTGCTGCTAGAGGAATAACAAAAATTACCTAAACAGAGAAAAGAAGAAACTATTCAATACAAAATAAGTGAGTCAACAGTAATGGCACCCAGGGAGGCTGGACATGTCAAGGTGTTAGTATCCCTGGGAGGGGGGGGAGGTCAGTGTCGGGCGAGGGCAACCCACGACCAGCACGGGTCACTCTCTTAAAGCTGGCTTTAGAGGTGGGGAGCTATTCCACGTTAGAGATTCTAGTTTAAGAAGAGGTGTTAGGCTCTGAATCGGGGGCTACAAGCAAATAAAGGTAGTCCCTTTGACAGGTAGCTAACCAGGCGTCCCCAAACGTAGTCAAAACCATTTGGAGAGTCATCAGTTATATCAGTTAGGCGCTCCATTGCCAACGCCTTCCAAAGTCGAGCGTGCCACTTGGTGAGCGGGGAGGGGGGGCGCAGATTTTTTCCATGCCGCAGCTATGGCCATTTTGGCTGCATCCAAGCACACCCCCAGGATTGAGCGGTCAGCATGTGTTTGATATTTGAATAAGGGGTCACGAAGGACTAATAACCCATGTTCTATAGACTCCCCTATAGGGTATACCAGTATGAGCTTAATTTGGGCAAAGATTTCCTTGCAGAAGGTTTGAATGACTGGGTAATCCCACCAAATATGTTTAAAATCACCCAGCAGGCCACAGACCCTCCATCGGTCTGAAGTGCCCAGAAAAATAGAGCCCAATTTGTGAGGGTGACGGTACCAGTCGTTTAATATCTTGTAGTGGGCTTTCCAGAGGTGCATGGGCCTATTAAATTTCGCTATGTCTTTATAGAGGGATTCCCATTGTTTATCTGATGGCAGAGATCGCAGCATGTTGCCTCACAATGTTCTGTGTCGCTGTGTTTGATGCGGGGACAGGGAGAGCAGGAGTGTGTACCGGATGGAGATATAGCATTTACCCATAGTGCCAGATTGAGCACATTTTTCTATGGGTAAATAGTCCCTGGTGGCAGCCTGGCATATCTGAGGTTGCTGGATCCAATTAATACATTTTGTATAGTTAAATTGTTCAGCGTGCGGTAAGTTGAAGCTGTGAATGCAGTCCTGAAAGGATCGATTTTGTCACCTTGATACAAGTCCGAAATCATAAGGCAACCTCCGTCCTTCCATATGTCGAAGGGTCCTTCCTGAAGAGCAGGCGTCAAGTGTCTGGTGTAGTGGATGGGGGTATAGGGGGATGGAAACATGGTTAGAGGTAGTGATTCGGTGACTCCATCTCACACGTGTAAAGTAGTTGAAATAGGGATACTTAAGTATGCATTCAATGACCTGTCTGCTTTGTGTCTCCAGGGTAGGTCCCAGATAGATCTGCCAGTCACCTGTCTGTGAATGTGGACCCATGGTTTGTCCAACTCTCGTAGAGACCACTCAGTCAGCACTCGTAGCTGAGGCGCCCTGTAATAAGTTAAAAAGTCTGGGAGGGCCATAAACAAACTTTTTGATCTTGAACACATTTGGTGATGTGATCCAGCCTTGTCTGCTGCTGCCTGCAGCTCTGTTGTTGGTGTGTCTTTCAATCAGGTGTAATGGGTACATAATAAAACTGCACGCTTTGAGAGCGAAACAGTGGCATAACAAATCACATGCATTTGACAAGGATAAAAAGTCAGCCTTGAACAACAGACAGATATTTTGCAGCATGCACATACAAGCTGCTGCAACCTAAACCCACAACAGAGTTAAAATATTACCAGCTGCAATTAAAAAAAAAACATTTGCAATACAACAGGTATTGCATTACTGAAAGTTTCAGCTTTAGGCGTAACATTTATTATAGAACGCCAATAGCTCAAACGTTCAGTAATGCGAGACCCATTGCATTGTAAATGCTTGTTTAGTTTATGATTACAGTAGACTAGTTAAATGTGAATACTTTTGATAAACCCTAGTAAGTGCGCAACAAAGTGAGTCATCAGAGATGTCTTTTGAGATGTCATGAGTGATGTCATGAGTGATGTCACTGACCATGTCATGAGTGATGCAATATGTGACGTCATCAGCAGTGCATTGCAGGCGCGCGAGTTATAGTTAGCTGCACTAAGTATAACGAGGGAATGTCAAAGGTTTTTTATGAGTGAAATGTCCAGCAAACTATAACATGTGTGAAACCTATGTTTTTTTCAGTGAATTTGCAAGGTTTTTTAAATGCTAATTCCTAACTATAACGTGGCTCAAACCTAGGATTTTTTCAGTGAATTTCAAAGGTTTTTTAAATGCTATTTCCTAACTATAACATGTGTGAAACCTATGGTTTTTTCAGTAAATTTTAAAAGTTTTTTATATGCTAATTCCTAACTATAACATGGCTCAAACATATGGTTTTTCCAGTGGATTTCTAAGGTTTTGTAAATGATAACTTTAAATGTATTCATTATTATATTTCTTTCTTTTTATACTAATTTCACAGATTGTTATTACAAATACTTATATTTATTTTATTTTTGAAGTTACATTTCATATTTTTAATGTAAAATAATAACAAAGGTAAATTCAAAAAGTTTTTTATAGTACTGTTTTTTTTCAATATATTAAACTTAAATTCTATATAATTCTTTTTTCATGTTTTTTTTTGGGGGTTAATCGTACGGTAAGCGTACAGTGATCGCACCATACTTTTGTACGGCAAATCTGTACGCGTACTCGTGCATACGTAAAAAATACGGTTGGATGTTACGAGTCGCATTCACGTTTGCGTGTGACGGCATGTACGGCGCCCTGTACGCGTACGGCGCGAAAGTTTCTAATTGTTCAGAAACATATATTTATGTATTTAATGTACATATTAAGGGAAGACATTATCTGACATTGTAAAGCCCTGCGCCAGAAGGAGGCTTTCCTGCGCAGGGGGGGGGCGAGTGTTCTGGCGCTTGAACGCCTCCTAAAAGTGACTTAGTGAAGTCTATAACATTTCATTGAGTACCTTTTCGGCTTATGCTGCGTCCAAACCTTGCACTGGCTTGAAGCGGGTGTCAGGATTGACAAAGCATTGTGAGCATAGGGCCCCAAGAGCTTTGCTGGAGCTGTGTTGCGCTTAATTTTCATACACTGTGAACATAGTGACTTTTAAATATATGCTGAGAAAATATACAACAAATAGTCCTTAATAGTTTTATATACAAGTTCCTCAATAGTAATCCTCAGTATCCGTCTCCCACCTTTCACATCCAAAACTACTGTCATCATTTGCAAAGTCCCCCAGGGCTCATCCCTCAACTAGACGCTATTCAACATCTACATGGCACCCTTAGACAAGTAATCCACCACCAAAACCTCAACATTATCTGCTAAGGCAACGACACCCAACTCATCTTCTTCCTCACCAAGGAGCCACACACCACCGAAAGACGGAACCAATTGCATAAGAATCAACTTTCTAAATCTCTACTCGGAAAAACACCTCCAACGAGTCCAACAATTCCAGAACACCTCTACTCAACTGATCATCAATGTCCTCTGCCGCAGACACATCCCCTGGCACCTGAGACACGTACACTTGCTTCAAGTCGACTAGAGGATCTCCTTCAAGCTTCTCATCCTCACTTACAAAGTACTCTACAACACCAGTGCAACCTACCTTGACAGCAGTAATCCTGAAAGGCCAAATGTTGTTTTTAAAATTTTGGCTTTAAAAATATTAGGTAAGAATTTGTTAATTATTTAGGCAAACGTTATTTAAAACCAATTGACTATCATTACAATGTATCCAACCTTTCAGACATTTTAAATAAACAGTGTAATGTCCAGATGTTGTAGAAGGTCCATCATAGAAAATATTTGCAACAGCTACAAAAGTTCTTCCTGATATTGATACTTGACCAGCTACAAAGGTTTTAATTAAAGTTTCCAATTTTGTTCCATCAGCTCTAGAACATTGCAGCATTAAAATGGCATACTGTCCATATCTTTTTATAAATAATGTTGATGACATTTCTGATTTACATTGGCTACACTCCATGGTTTGATTTGCTCCTCTAATTAGATTGTTAAAAGACACTGATTCACAGTCAGGTAAAGTCAAATATATGAATCTTTCACTGTCAATGTTACTACTACATGTAAACAAAACACTTTCACAGTCATGTTGCCATTTATAAGAAAGGCCAAAAAGGTATTCAATATCTTTACCTTCATCTTCCAATACAACAAGCATATACATTAGAAATTCTTTTTTCAAACTGATAACCAACATTCTGTTCTACACTGTCCTTTTTCTTTTTGCCTCCAATCGCAACTTCATCTTGTTTTTTTCTTTCTCTACAGCTTCACTACAGATATTCTCAAATCTTTTTTTTCTACCTACCACACCCTTTTCAAATACTGGATATTGACCTAGATTGGGTGCATATTCTCTTCTTAACCTATTATACTCTTTCACACAACTTGCATCTGCACTAATCTTTGTCTCATCAAAATCAATCAAGTACAATCCAGATAAAGTTCTCACTAGAGACAAAGCAACATATGCCATACCCTCTTTAAACACAGTACTTCCAATATTCACTAAAGCATTATTTAAACTTAAACCTTGAGATTTATGAATGGTCACGGCATACGCCAAAGAAACAGGAAACTGTTTTCTGTGAACATACAAATCTGTTACAAGCAAAAAACTAGCAGAACAACGACTAAATTGTTGTACTTCTTCAATTTAATCAAATTTGATTTTCAAACATTCTATACCATCTCTATTTACATAATGAACAAAATCAACAATTTTACCCATTGCTCTACTTACTAAACCTTTTTCCACCTGCAAATTACGTCGTAAAATTACCCTACAGTTTACACATGCATACAAATTATTTTCTAAACTAGCAGTTTTACTTATAAATTTCTCTAAAGAATCCAATTTCCTCTTCAATGTTTCAGTAAAAATAATAGTGATTCCTTCTTGTTCTATTTTATCAATAGCTTCCAATTTAATAATTTCTTCATTTTCCAACTTTAACATTTCTTCATTGAATATAGAACATTCACGCAGTTTACAGATTTGTTTTCTGCAATTCTCATATATATTTGCTCTGGGACAATATATTCATTTGGAAACAAATTAGAAAGTAATCAGCTCTTTAAAGCTTCTTTGCCATGTATAGTCACTTTTCCAATTCTTATATCTTGAAGAATAGTTCCATATTCAGCATCATTTGCCTGTCACATATTTGTAATAAGTTCCGTATACTCAAAATATGACCAAATGTTTACATTTCCAATGCTCCCCAAAGACTTTCTGGTATCTTCATGCACCAGTGTTTTAAACAGTGGTTGTCCTTTTACAGGAATAAGTTGTGACATGTTTTCCTCTAAATAATACGTCGCATTCTGTGTTAGGAATTTGCTGCATTCTTAAATGCACAAAGGCAAACATTACGTTTGATACCATGCTTACCTCATCAATACTGAGAACTTTAATTTTCTTCAAGACTCTTGAAACTTCACTGCAAGCTTCTCCTGATAGCTTGTGGTATTCTAATTTGTTTTCATGATCTACTGGTAGCATTAATAAACTATGTAAAGTAATTCCTTTAATATTGTGGGCTGCTAATCCAGTTGGAGCAGTGACAACACAAGACAAATGCAACTCAGTTATTTTCTGTAGAAAAGTTGTGATTACTTTAATTAAAAAACTTTTGCCAGTTCCAGCCTGTCCACTCACGTGCATTCGGATAGGTTCAAATGATGAGCAAGAGCACTCTTTCTTCTCATGAAGTAATCCATGGTCAATTTGTTCTCTTACTTGCTCATATATTTGATTCTGCTCAACATTTAGTTGTTCTTCCAAGTTTCCTAAGTTTGTTACAACTCCTTGAGCTTGATACATTGCTGTTTCCACCTCTTCCATAGCAGTTGCTGCTTCATTTTGAACAATTGGTTCTCCTAGTGGGTCCTGACTCAACGGAGCAGAAGTTTGACTGTCTTGAGAACTGTCTCTAGGAATCTCAGCTGCAATTGTAGCTTCTTGCTCAATTTCGTTGTTTAACATTTTCACATAATTAGCAAAAACAGGACATTATATAGTATCTTTACTTGCGTTAAATGAATCTTCATAGCTCTGAAAATCTCCAAGTGATTCCAATTCTGAACGCCACGGCTTGAAAAGTTGCAAAAGAGCTAAATAGTAAAATTCCCTTTTGTCAGGAGTTTCACAACTCAGTTTACAGTGTTTAATGAAATGTCCTCTTCTTTGTTTCACCAAACATCCTTTAGAACCAATCATTGCATATATACCAATATTGATGTTTTCGGTAATATTCTGTTTAAAAATATATTTTTGCAGCACTTCATAGAGACACATGTTCTCAAGATGATGACTTCTATTTGGATAATATGTATCCAAAATATTTATTTTCATAATATCTGCACTTTCTGACTCTTTTTCATCTAAATATTCAATTCCTTGTACAGATTTAAGTACTAGATTTCGTGTTGCAGCAAGTCCTAGACTCACTCAAATTATTCTTCTAGATTTGGAGTAAAGACTTGCAGATGATAAGCGATCTGAACATTCATACGCTCCAATTTCTCAATGAGATAACATCTTCAAACTGTAACTATATAATTTCTTACTTAGACTCTTCTCATCGGAAATCTCTTCCCACATCTCTTCAATTCTGTCTTTTCTGATTTTGTAATGTAGGATGTTACATATTGAGCAACAGCAATGGAATTGTCTGCAACATATTGAATATCCATGTTAGCACTCCTCATGGACAAAATGACTGGGTTGTAGTCATTTATGTATTTTGACTCTTCATTTCTTTTTAAGTTGTAGGTATTTTTGGAAGACTTTCCTGTCATAGTATGTCACAAAGATGATATAAAACAGTTTACTCTTCCTTTTGATATTACAGGACATGGAAATCCAAAACGACATTTGGTGTAGAACCTGTCCTTTGATTTGTACTTTCGATGACAGTATTTCCCACAACAACGGCTTTGGAATCGTAAGACTTGTTGTCTTAAATCCTTATCTTGTTTACTTTTGGGTATATCACATGTAGCATATTCTTCAATAAAGGATAGCACATTATCATCTGAGTCTGTTCTAAATTTGGGAGCATCTTTGATCCATATTAGCATATGTATGTGAGGAGCACCTCACGCTTGATACTCTTTTCTCCAAAAGAAATCCAGAACCTCTCCAAAAGGAGGATTTTTTTTATTGGTGATAAAAGACATCATAGCTTCAAATCTATGATTCAAATACCTGCATACATTAACTGGATCCAAAGAGCACAATTTTTCAGGCGTCTTGTATTCAATATTTAGTATATTTGGATTTGCTTCTCGAAGAAATTGAAGTAAATCATCCCAAGCATATTCAGCACAGCTTAGAGTAAGGAACCATATAGGAGTTTCTAAGTTCCTTAGCATGCGTATAAGTTTTCCATGACAACGGTACCAGTACTCATTAGTACCACGCTGACATGCCGTGAGATTAATTAGCTGAGATTCCAAAACATTATCTTTCTGCTGTACTTTATCCATGAATTCCTTTGCCGAAACATTTTGCAGATGTACACCTGTTTTCAATATATGGTTCACTGCATAAGGAAGTCCAGACAAATCACTCTTAAAACAAAAGATGAAACAAATATGGAATACATTGTCTAAATCTTGGATCTTCTGCATACAACCTTGATGTCCGGTATTCAGATGCAGGAATCTGCACAGGTAGGTCATCATATTGTCCTCCTTTCCCAGTTTGAAACAACTGAGGGAAACAACGAGCTTCCAAGCTTTTTTCCCATACACTAATGGGACTTACCTTTGCTTCTTTCATTTGAAATAACTCTATACTATTTCTCATCACTTCTTTGGAATGAAATGGATGAATACTATGTTCGTAGATCTCTTCAGTTCTGGACTCATCTATTTTTTCAATTTGTCCAGATGTGGAATCACTATCTGCTTCTACAGTTATTTCTTCTTCTCCCAAATACACATTTTTATAGTATTGATTATTTTTTTACCAGATACAACGTTGCCTTTTTCATTTTTCTAACATCCACTAATTCATGCCAGATATTCTTACTATTAGTAGGAACACCATTAACTAAAACAACTAGAGGTTCATCTTCAACATTTTCTACACCAATTGTTTCAATATTGGTCTTTAAATCTAAAGGCAAATACACAACTCTTCCCTTTAATCCTCTCTGTAAATCTGAAGGAGGCAATATCCCTGTCTTAGGCTCCATACGAATAATAGCCTGAAATGGATGCACACATTGAATAAGAATAGACTCATAGGTATTTAAATCCATCAGTTCAAAAGGAATATTTACCAATTCAAAATTATTATGCACAGCTCTAGCAGGCATTTTATTCTGGTCTAATTTGTTATAATAATATTTACAAATACGCTGATCGGAACCCAGATCAAAACAATTCTCTACCAACAAATAAGTTGCAAAATCCTTCCACTCAAAAATATTTCCTTTTCACTTTTTAAATACAAATTTACAGTCCTGGTCTGGTTTTTATAATGAGTTAGAATAATTTGGCCTTTCACCTGAAATCACCTTAAACTTTGTAATTTCTTGCTCAAAATTTTCTACAGTACAATATTGCACATTCTCTTCCACATTTCCTTCTATTAATTTCTCAGTTTCTGCACTGTCTTCCTGAGGACCAAAGTAACTAACCTGAATTCCATCACAAACATTTGTTACATCTGATACAGTTCTATGCAAAAGAGCACTGTTCAACTTTTTTAATATTAGTGCTGGACTTTTTGCATAATACAACTTTCTGACTAATTTCCTCATTTCATTATGATGAACTGCTAACACCCTAAAATGGTGAAAAACAGTTCAACATACTTTTTTACGAAGACAAGCCAGTGAATGACCTTGCAAACCAGTATTTTCTCTCACTCTGCAAGGGTCTAGTCCTTGCAACATCTTAATATTTTGTTTAACACTTTTCTTAGTATAGTTACGTAAGAAATTGCGTAAAAAATTTATAGATTCTTGTACACTACAAATACTACTACAATTCCAAATGTACACTGGAGCTTTCGGACGTCTCCCTAAAACTTCATCAGCTAACACCTCTTCTGCATTTCTAGGAACAATTTTATCTTTCTCAATAGGAAGACCATTTCTAACCTCAAAAGCACGACCACTAGTGTCAACTGCATGCAACAAATCATTACTCTGAAGATCACTCTCTTCATTAAAAAAAGGCTCAGAACTTGAACTATGTTTCCATTCATCCAGAAAAAAAGTCAGAAAAATTAGTTCTGTTAATTACTCTTCTCCACTTACTTTTGGCCTTCATTAAATGGATTGGCTTATCTAGTGATCGAATTCTATTGATTACTAAAACAGTTTCTTTTTCAATTCCAAAGCTTTCTCAACTACATTTTCTATACGTTTCTTCTTCTTATAAAATGCTGTTTTATTTTTACATTTCTTAACTTCCTTAATCAAATTTGACACAACTCTATTTCCTAATTTCAATGAATAGGTTTTTCCTTCTTTTACTATACACTGTTTTTTCAAAAGTTGAGTTCCCATGATTCTTCTCTTTATTCTTCTTTTTCTTTTTCGTTGCAGAAACACTGATACAATTTTTCTCTTTGTGCACACTACTCTTACAGCCACTTACATCAAGCTAAAAACCGGTCGTAAACGGGCAGATTCCCAGAATCTGCCCCTTTGCGACCAGTATTTTTGCATTTGGGATGCATCATCCCAAATACAAAAATCGCAATTTAAGGAATCTCTAAATTGAGATTCCTAAATTGCAATCGCATTTGAGGAATCCCAAATTGAGATTCCTTAAATGCAATGCATCAAAGTAAAAAAATTTGCAATTTCGCTAAAAGGGGTAGCAAATTACGATGAAGTTGAACTTCATGGTAATTTGCAAAAACTTTGAAGAATGCACTTTTGTGCATTTTTCCAAATTTCATGCTGCGCACACACATGCCATTAGGGCATGTGAGTGCGCAACATATGGCACCCTTGAAATTGCATTCTCAATTTGCGTTTCTCTAATTGAGAATCGCAAATGGAGAATGTCTTCCCATTCATTCCTATGGGCCTCTAGGCCCGTAGGAATGAATGGGGAGGAATTCCTTAATTGCGATTTGCAATTTGCGAGTCGCGATTAAGGTATGTTTAGAAATCGCTATTTTTTAAGCGATTTCTACATGCGTAGGCTTTTGCGATTCCTTAATTGCGATTCCTTAAAAATCTAAATTAAGGAATCGCAAAAGCCAATATTGATGCATGTGCCTGTTAGTGTTTAATATTTTTCTCAGAAAAGTCTTCGTTCTCTTACCAGGACTTTTTTTCTTTTTGTTAACACATTGTTCTTCATGTAAATCTTGGAGATGACTTATCTATAAATAAACACCTTTCTTTCGTTGTTTCCTCTTTTGAGCTTTTGTAGGCATGATGAATTTTTTACAGTGTTGATAAACAGAATCTATTATGAAAAAAATATATAACATTACAAACATAAATATATGAAATATTCTATTATATTACTCATAAGAAGAGAAGGAGGATTATGAGGACAAAAGTGGGACTATGAAAATAGAAGGACTTACAACAAGAGAAGAGGGACTATAAACAACGGAAAATATAAGGAACTAGGGGAGTATAAACAGACACTGCAATATAATGGAATAAAGGGAGTATGAACAAACTGGAAAGTATGAATAGGTAAGGGAGAGTATGAAAAGAAAGGTGAAAATATGTGGTGTGAATAAAGAGAAAAGAAGAAAGAAAGAGAGTGAGAGAACAGAGGGGCCAATATAAGAAGAGAGAGAAAGACTATAAAGAAAAAATAAGGAATATATGGAAAGAGGCACAAGTATAAGAATAAAAAAGGAATACTAGGAAAGGACGGGTTGTATAAGGAGAGAGAGGACAGTACCAGAAGAGAGCACAGAGAATGTGAGGAAAAGTGGAGCATAGGAAAAAAGGGCTGTACAAGAACAGAGGATACAGTATGAGGAGAAAAGAAGGGGTATAAACAGATGGGGGATTATGAAGAGTGAAAAGTGTATGAGGAAAGAGGCAGACTTATGACAAGAGAAACAAATGGAAAGGGGCGACCATTCGGTCCCCCCGAACGTATGGTGGAGTACCCCGATCCCCCCGGGAAGCCATCTTGGGCGGGAGGCGAGTCTCGGCTGGTATGCCCGAAGCGGCGTAGCCGGGGCGTGCCTTTTCCCGCCCTGGAGTGGGTTGTCCTAGACACGGACGCGCCCGGCCACGCCCTCGGAGGCAGGCGGAGGCGGGTTTACGCCCGCCCGAAGACGGATAAAAGGAGCAACGCAAGCGCAGCACCTAGTTCAGGTAAGCGGCCATTGCCGATTGCGGGGGAGGGGTCTGTACCTTCACGAAGGGAAAAAGTTGCCCAACATGTTCCACTGGAAATTAAGGAAAAGATTTGGGCGGATAAGTATGTGAACATGTTTTCTTTGCTTACCGACCATTACGAGATGGAGCATGTGAAGAGCCAAAAGGAGCTCATGCATCCGAGTGTTTGGCGCCCAAAAATGGCCGCCTTTAAGGTTGATGAAAACATAGGTACTTGGGGCAGAGCGTGGGGCATTTTTACCTCCATCATGGGTGAGCGCAGGCCCGAGTTGTTGACCGAGTTGCCTATTTATCAGTCACGTATCATGGAGTATGTTCTGGCGTACGGGGGCAATCAATGGTTCTGTTATGACAATATTTTTAGAAAGGCTAAAGAGCACGACCCAGTTCTAACATGGGATTGTTTCGACTCCGTCTCGTGGCAGAAAATGGAGAGTTCAGGAATGTTAAAAGTGCCATTGTCAGGGAGTAACGGGGGGGAATCTTCCCGCCAATCCTCTGGGACACCCTTTCGGTCGGGTGCAGGTAACGAGCACCACTCGAAGTCGAGTGGCAACGCAGGTAAAAAGGGGATTTGTTGGAATTTTAACAGGGGAAAATGTACAAGGCCCCAGGGGTCATGCAAGTTCAGACATGAATGTGGAGGGTGTGGGCAGTCATCCCATCCGGAGTCCATGTGCAGAGCCAAGACGGGTGATAACGGTGGTAGGGGAAGCGCCAAACAGGTCTGAAATAGTCCGAGGGGCGCCTTTACCTACTCCGATTGATACCATGGCAATGATTCCTTGGCTCAACGAATACCCGGATCATGCTTCCGCTGGGGTGTTGCGGGACGGGTTTTCATATGGTTTCCGCATCCCAGTGGGGGATTTTCAGGGTGTAGCAAACTGTAAAAACCAACTGTCGGTCTTGCAGCATACGGCGGTGGTACAGGTAAAGATTGGGAAGGAGGTGACTCGAGGTCGTGTCGCCGGTCCATTTGACTTGCCACCGGTTGCTAACTTTGTTTGTTCCCCGCTAGGGGTGGTCCCCAAGAAGGACCCGGGTGAGTTTCGGCTGATTCATAACTTGTCAGCCCCACGTGGTCTTTCCGTGAATGATGCGATAGACCCGGAAGTGTGTTCGGTGCGGTACGCATCTTTCGATGAGGCCGTCGCCATGTTGAATTGCCTGGGGCCCGGGGCGCTGATGGCAAAATCAGACATCGAGTCAGCGTTCCGGTTGCTCCCGGTGCACCCAGACGATCAGCGTCTCCTTGGTTTTATGTTTCAGGGTCGCTATTACATGGATAAATGTATGCCAATGGAGTGCTCTATATCCTGTGCCTATTTTGAAAAGTTCCGTTGTTTTCTGCAATGGGTATTCACAAGGAAGACGGGTTTTCAGCATGCTATGCACTATCTCGATGACTTTCTGTTCTTGGGGGCAGCCGGGGATCCTGAATGTGGACAGGTCTTACATGAGTTCTGTGTCTTAATGAATCATTTTGGTGTGCCATTGGCGCCAGGTAAGACTGTGGGTCCCTCAACTTTGCTCGAGTTTCTAGGGATCGAGCTCGACTCGGAAGAAGGTTGTTTTAGACTACCCAGGGAAAAAGTGTTAAAATTCAGGACATCCCTTGAAACATGTATTCGTGCGACGAAAGTAAACCTGCATCAATTGCAACGAGTGGTGGGCCAGTTGAATTTTGCCCTGAGAGTAATGCCAATGGCCCGCCCCTTTTCCCGCTCGATTGCACAAGCCATGGTCGGCCTGAAGGAAGGACATCACCGCACGAGGCTCTCGGCAGAGGTTCGCCAGGACATGCGCATTTGGTTGGCATTTCTGGCGGATTTCAATGGGCGAATTGTCTGGAACAAACCAGCGGTGTCCTCCGAGGAGCTGGGGCTTTGGACAGATTCGGCGGGGAGTATAGGCTTTGGTGCCATATTTGGTACGCAATGGTCGGCTCAAAAGTGGCCGTCATGGTGGCACGAGTGCAGGCTGACGAGTAACATTGCTTTTCTTGAACTCTTCCCTATTTTGGTGGCCTTAAAAACATGGCCGGAGGGGTTTCGGGATCACTCTGTGGTGTTCTGGTCTGATAACATGACTGTGGTTGAGTGTATCAATAGTCAGGCAGCACGTTGCAAATGGATTCTGAGACTGCTCAAAGAAATTGTGTTATTGTGTATGCAGTTGAATGTGCTCTTTAGGGCAAGACATGTCCCGGGGGTACTGAACCAAGCGGCTGATGCGCTTTCTCGTTTCCGTATGCAGGCCTTCTGGGGTTTTCTGCCCACAGCGGACCCGGTGGCGGCACCCTTTCCCGAAGCTCTCTGGTCTCTCGGTGCCCCGAACTACAAAACCTCGTGGGAGAGAGTTTAGCACCCAGGACAAGGAAGGCATATGAAGGAGCGTTCCGTTCCTATTGGTCCTTTTTGGGTTCTGCTGGGGGGGAGCTTTGGGGACAGGAAGAGCTTGTCGTAAAATTTTTGCTGTCTTTACATCAGGCAGGCAAATCAGTAGCTACGGCCCAGAGGCATCGGGCCGCCATTTCCTTTATGGCAAAAGCTCATGGGATCCAGGACCAGACAGCGTCTTTCGTGGTGCAGAAAGCGCTACGTGGGTGGCAACGCCTTGAGGGTCGCAGAGTAGATGAGAGGCACCCGATAGGTCTGGATAGGTTGGCCCTGTTATTTTCTGTACTCCCTGCGACATGTTCATCCCAGTATGAAACAGTGTTATTCCGAGCCGCTTTTGCGCTAGCATTCCATGGGGCTATGCGGGTAAGCGAACTGGTGGCGAAGAACAAGCAGGATACGGTGGGGGGATTGTGCCGTGAGCACATCCAGGTTAAGGGGGAGACGATGACTGTCTCGTTCGTCAGATCCAAGACCGATCAGGGTGCGATTGGGGACTGCATAGTCATACATAGGATTCCCGGGTCTCCCATGTGCCCTGTTGTTTGCGTAGGGGAATATTTGGCGCAGAGGGTGGCATCATGGGGGGGACCTTGTTGAGACACGCTGACGCCACCCCACTGACGAGGTTTCAGTTTCAGCGGGTGCTTGCGATGTCAATTTCGGCCGCGGGCTTGAACCCCGGCGAGTTCGGGACCCATTCCTTTCGGATAGGGGCTGCTACTGAGGCTACAGCCAGGGGTCTGAGTGTGGAAAAAGTAAAACGTTTGGGGCGTTGGTCCTCGAATTGTTACAAAAGGTATGTGCGGTTGCACATGTTGTGAAGCTGTAATGATGTACTCACGCTTCTTGTTTTTGTTTGGTTTACAGTTTCGCAAGCTTACGAGGCGGGGCGGACTGTGCAGTCAACCCGACACCTGGGAACCAGCGGTCAGACATCACCGGCTGCGGAAAGAGAGGTGTGGGTCGTGGGCCACTCATACGTGAGGCGTGCCGCGGACGTATTCAAAGCAGGTGACATGATTCACATGGCTGGGGAATACGGGTACAGGGTGACCTTCTACGGAAGGGGCAGGCTCTGTATTGACCAGTTTCAATCCTTTTTCGAGGGTTTGTTAGGGCGGACAAGGTCACCGCCGTCTATAATCATAGTCCATCTTGGGGGTAATGATTTGGTGACCACTGGTAGACGACTGCTTCTCGAGGCAATGCTTTCCACTGTAAGTTGGTTGGCGAGAAGAGTTCCAGGGTGCACAATTGCATGGTCCCATATGATTCCACGGAAAGTGTGGCGGGGGGCGAATTCGGTTTCTGCTCTGAATCACTCAGTGAAGAAAGTAAATAACAAATTGGGTAGATTGTTTCGTTCAAATACACTGCATTCTATTCCGCATGGTTGTATCAAGGGGGAATGTATGTACCTGGGAGATGGGGTCCACGTGTCCCGGGTGGGGAATGAGTTACTCATAGGAGACCTCATAGCTTGGCTAAAGAGTTTAAAACATGACCTTTAGGCAGGAGTTTTGTGGGGGGTCCGGATAGCCGGTCAACTATCCGGCCTGTGGCGGTAAGGTCATGATCGGTGAGCAGTAAGTGGAAGATCCCTATGGGGGGGGCGTCACCCATTACGGATGGAAGCGCTCGGGGGATGTGGCCATTGGCCCCTCAACGGGGAGGCGGTCCGTTCTGAGGATGGGCCGCCGAAAGGAAAGGAAAGGCGGTCAAGGCCCCTTCCTGGATAGGAGGGGCTACGGGCCCCTCCTGGGGAATTTCCCGGGGCCAGGACACCTGCGACGGCAGATGTGGTAAGTTGTGTGGGGTGGGGAGGGGGTTTACGCTACCTTCTAGACACCTCACACGAGTCCTCGGACGACCTTTAAATGGCGACGAGTTCATTGGGGCCCCCGTCAAGTCAAGGGAAATTGGTAGATGCACTTGAGGTACGCCTCTGTGCGGTCGCCCCTCCCAAGTGGGGGGGGTATTTCTGGTTAGGGATCTGACACCGGTTACGACCTTGCCGTTGACCCTTAAAAGTTAGGATGTACAATTTCAAGTTAAATGTTTTGTAGGATGTTAGTTCGGCTAGGAAAACCTTTGTATTAGAAATATGTTAAGGTTAGCCAAACATCGTAATGTGGAAATGAAATTGTACATAATATGAAACTGTTATTTTAATGTTTTGATTTTGTTTCATATTTTAATAAATACGGCCGGGAGGGTCACTCCCTCCCGCCTTCCAAAAGTTCAGAACCGTTTCCGGTTTCCCTCCTTGGGGATTGTGTTGAGAGGGGGTGGCGGGTATCTCAGCCATATATAAAAACAGAGGTCAGTATGAAAAGACCAAGAATATGAGGAAAGTACTGTAGAGTATATGCCTGGAGTCAAGGCGGAGTAAGATAAGAGAGCAAACACTATGAATAGAAAGAAAAGTATAAACAGAGAGGACAGAAAATGAAAATAGAAAAGGAATATGAAGAGATACAGGAAAATATGAACACAGAGAGAAGGAGTATAGGAAAAAAGGGAATATTAGAAAAAGGCAGTAGTATGAGAAGACATGGAAAAGTAAGAGAAGACAAAGTAGAATATGAATATACGGGGAGTATAAGACAGGGGGAGAATGAGAAAAGGAATGTGACAATAAGAAAAGAGGGCAATATCAGTAGAGAGGGTGGAATATAAGAAAAGAGAGGAGAAGTGTGAGCAGAGACAAGGGAGTATGAGAAGAAAAAGAAAAGTATAAGAAAGGAATAGGGAATATGTGCAAAGAATAGCAAGAATAAGAAGAAAGAGAAAATATAAGAAGAAAAGAGTATATATGAAGAAAGAGGAAGGAATATAAAAAGCGACACAGAATTTTTTTGGGAAAAAAGACAAATATAAGGGAAGACTGAGTGTATAAGGAGAGAGGGAGTACTATGAGGAGACAGTAAGAACTATAAGGACACTGGTGACTATAAAGACAAGAGACAATATAAAGAGTAGGAGAAATATGCAAAAACAGGAGCAAGCATGAAATAAAAAAGTATAAAAAGAGAGTAGAATATAAGAAAAAGAAGACAGTCTAATGAGAGAGGAAGGAGAAAGACGAGAGAGAAGGGAGTATGACAAGAGAGTGTAGAAAATATGGAAAAAGGTGCGAATATAATTCCTTAATGTACACTGATGCACAGTGTGATATTAGACAAAAAAATATAAGACCCTGCATTTTACCACAACACATTTACTACTGAAAAACGTTTAAGTGACTATACATACTCCATGTATATAATTACTACATTTCAGTGAACAACCCTGACTCATTTTCAAAAGACATATGCAATTTACTACATTATTTCTGCCAACATTACATAAAAAAAACTGACACAATAAAACAACAAAGACGCACAAGAGGCTTGTAAATCTGCCCAGAGTGTATACAGAGGGGGAGAAAGGATAAAGAGAACAGAACAGGGAATATCAAGAATAAAGTGAAATATAGACAGAGGGAAGAAAATGAGGAGAGAAGGAATAAGAGGAGAGACAGGGAAATATAAAGACAAAGAAGGGCAGTATAAGAATTATTTATTTATTTATTTAATGATTTGTAGAGCGCCTGGTGACCCGGAGGTATCCCCGCGCTATATTGTTTGTGGGAACCAGAGGACAGAGGAGAGAGGGAGGAGGGGACTTTATTTTGGAAATAAGAACGTTTTCAGTTTTTTTCTGAAGATCAGATAACTCTGTTCCAGCCTAAGGGTGCGGGGAAGAGAGTTCCACCCGGCGGATGCCTTCACGGAGAAGCGTCGGCCGCCGGTCCGTGTCTTCCGGTATCTGGGGATGTTGGCCAGACGCTCATTCTCAGATCGAAGGGATCTGGGGGCCTTGTAAGGAGTGACCAGGTCACTGAGGATCGCAGGGCCGACGCCATTCAGCAATTTATGTGCAGTACACAGGGCCTTAAATTCGACCCTTTGACGCACTGGGAGCCAGTGTAGGGCCTTGATTGCTGGTTTGGCTGATACTCTGGAGGGGAGGTTCATAAGTAGTCGGGCGGCTGCATTCTGTGTGCGTTGGAGTTTAGCCATGGTAGCCTCTGGGGCACCCAGATATACCATGTTGCTGTAATCCAACCGCGCCAGTATTAAACCTTTGGACTAGGAGTTTCCTAGATAGGGGCGGGAGTAATGGGAGGATCCTGAGGGTGGTGTGCATAAGCCTGAAACAGGTACCTGCTGTTTTGGATGCTTGGGTTTTCATCGAAAGCTCGGGTTCCAGCCAGACTCCTAAGGTCTTAATTTCTTGCTTCGGGGTAGGAATTTCCCCGAAAACGTCTGGCCAGACCGATGGGGGGATGGTAGCCCATTGCTTGCCCATGAGCATGACTTCGGTCTTTTACCCATTTAATTTAAGTGATGATTCACACATCCAATTGTGAATTTCCGTGAGGCAGTTTAACAGATTGTCCGGGCAGTCGTCCAGTTGGGATAGAGAGACGACCAGCTGCATATCGTCAGCATAGCTCACTATTTTAATCCCGAAGGGGGTAACCACATCTTCGAGAGGGGCCATATACGCATTAAATAGCGTGGGGCTTAGTGACGACCCCTGGGGGACCCCGATCGTGAGGGGGAGGGTGGTGGAGTGGTGATTGCCATCCCATACCTGGAACGAGCGCCCTACAAGGAAGGACTCAATCCACCTGAGCGCCGACCCTGTGAGCCCTGCTGCAGCCAACCGATGGCGTAGGACACGATGGTTAACTGTGTCGAAGGCTGCACTAAGATCCAGGAGGATCACTGCCACTGACCCTCCTGAATCCAAAATGCGCCTTGCCTCCTCGATGACGGCCAGAAGGGCGGTGTCTGTGCCATGGCCGGGGCGAAACCCAGTTTGGGACTGCCGTAGGATGTTGTTTACTTAAAAAAACTCTGACAGTTGTCCGTTGACCAGTTTCTCGGCCATTTTGCTGATGCAAGGAAGGAGTGAAATTGGCCGGTAGTTCGCCATATCGGCTGGGTCGAGCTGGGGTTTTTTCAAGAGTGCTTTAACTACTGCGCTCTTCCAGCTAGGGGGGACCGATCCTTGGGCGAGCGAGCTGTTTATAAGCTCCGTGATCGTAGGCACAATGACAGGGGCTACAGTTTTGAGAAATCTAATAGGTGCAGGATCCAAAGGTGAGCCGCTTTTCAGTTTGGCCATGGTTGTATCTACCTCGTTCCATGTTACTGCCCTAAAAGTAGCTAGTTGAGGGCGCAGGCTGCTTCCTGTCTGAATGGTGGGTGTTTCATTGTCCAAGTGATATGATAGACAGGGAGGGGGAAGGGAAGCTAGAATGCGGGCAATTTTGTCATTAAAGTAGGTAGCCAGTTCATTGCTTCGGTCTACCGGGGGGGTATTGGAGGAAGATAGAGCTGGTATTTTCAATAGATCTTTTACAATAAGGAAGGATTCCCTTGCTGAGTTGGTGGAGTTTTTTATCCTCGTATCGTAATGGGAAGCTTTGGTATGTTTCAGAGTTGATTTATATATTCTCACCGATTTCAGGTAAGTTTCTTTGCTGGCATGCTGCCAGTCTTTCCTCCATAGCCGCTCTGCTTTCTTGCAGTTTTTGCGTAGCATCCGAAGTTCCGGGGTATACCATGGGGCTGATCCTGGTTTCCCGTTTTTATCACAGAGGAGAATATAAGAAAAAGAGGGTAGCACCTGAGCGAGAAAGGAGTAAGAGGAGACAGAGGGGAGTATGACAAGAGAGGGTAGAAATTATGGAAAAAGAGACAAATATATTTTCTTAATGTACACAAACGCACAATGTGATATTAAACCAAAAAAAATAACACCATGCATTATACCAAAACACATTTACTACTATAAAACGTTTAAAAAGGGGCGAATATAATTCCTTAATGTACACAGATGCACAGGTGATAGTAGACAAAAAAATATGAGACAATGTATTTTACTAAAACACATTTACTACTGTAAAATGATTAGGTGACTGTACACATTACATGTATATAATTACTACATTTCAGTAAACAACCCTGACTCATTTTGAAAATACATTTGCAATTTACAACATTATTTATGCCAAAATTACATTAAAAAAGTGACACAATAAAACAACTAAAACGCACAAGGGGCTTGTAAATCTCCCCAGAGTGTATACAGAGAGAGACAAAGGAGAAAGACGAAAGAACAGAGTATCTGAACAGAAAAATGAAGTATGAACAGAGAAAGAAGAAAATGAGGAGACAGCTGGAATATGAGGAGAGACAGGAAAATATAAACACAAAGAAGGGCAGTATGAGGACAGAGGAGAATATACAAAAGAGAGGGTAGTACCAGGAGAGAGAAAGGAGTAACAGAAAAAGAAGGGGAAGTATGACAAGGGAGGATAGAAAATATGGAAAAAGGGACAAATATAGGGCCATATTAGCAAGAAGCTTGTTAAAATTATCGCCGTTTCAGCGGCAGGAAACGGCCGCTAAAATGGCGATAATGGGCTTCCTAATATGCGTTATAGAATTCCAATAGAAGCCCAGGTTAAATGTGCTGCACATCTAACCTGGCCTTTTATTGGAATTCCATAACGCATATTACCAAGCCGATTTTAACGAGCTTCTTGCTAATATGCCCCATAATTGTTTAATCTACACAGACGCACAGTGTGATATAAAACAAAGAAATATAACACCATGCATTATACCAAAACACAATTACTACTGTAAAATGTTTAAAAACAACCAACACTATTACCTACTCAACAACTGAAAAAATGACTGCACACATTCTAAATTTTTTAGTACTGCACTTTATTGCACAGAGGTGACACAGTAAACAAATTAACTTTTCAAATGATTTTATCACAATAGTTATCCAAATGTTAAAACGGAATGAACCACATACATTCCCATACAAGTTAACAACTCACCTTTGAAATTGATTTCTAGATTAAGAAGAATGCCACGCATATCAGTAGATATTCTTACACAGAATCTCTCTAGTTCAGTCTTTGCAGCCAAACCAAGAAGTGGCACATTTTCTGTTTCAATTTAGACATATAGACATGTAAATAACAAATTAAAATCCAACACACATTAATTCAAAACAAAACACACATTTCTATTGGTTCAACATTTCAAAACTTTCCAACTGACATAAATTTCCATCCTACCCCCTAAAAGATCATGCAAAAGTGAACTATCAACAATGGTCAAAAATTCAGCACTCTGGAAAACACTGCTCCTCAACAAATTGAGACTATGCATAAGCGCTTACCTTTAAGTACCAATAAAGAGAAAAGGTCTCAATCGAACCAACCAACATATAAACACATACACTTGATGGATATCTGTAAAATATATATTTTTAATTGATTTTTTCTTCCTTACGTACGCTTAGTGAACTACTTACAGAACTCGCACTGTACGCCTTCCGTACGTGCATGATACGTGTATGGTAAATCTACAGTAAAAAAATAAATAGCCTCTCCCACAATTTTTTTACAATCCCTGGGGACCACGTCCCCCGGGTCTCAAATATAGCGTTCAGAACCGTGGGGGAAGCCCAACGCCCGCACGATCCCAGCCAACTCCCTTCGTTCTTCGAGAGACGGCATTGCTTTTCGTCAAAGAGACCAGCTTATATGCTGCTCTCTCTGACGAAAAGCAAACTGCTTTCCTACTTGAAATAGATCTCTCACCCTACCATAGCAAACAACAGTGTCCCGGGGATATCCATCCGGTAACACTATAGAAGCCGGTCCTGAGAGGTGTTGGCCCCCAGGGCGATCAAAGGCTCAACAAAGGCCATCAAAGATTTTGACTTTGGGGATCCTTTTAAAACCCCCTAAGCAGCCCTAGGGGGTCAGGACGTCCTATAATAAATGGCAAACTTTCCCTGTTAATCTACACACTCAATCTACACACATATACAAATAAATAACAAATCACATTTATTCCCACATTAAATCAAAACGAAACACACTTTTATATTGCTTGAACTTTTGAACCCTTTCCAACTGACAAAACTTTCAACCCTTCCCCCATTCCACATTCTGCCAGTTACCATAGAAACACTTCAGGGAACACCTAACTGAGCACACAGGTGAAAAGTTCATCATACATTGTTGCAAATTAAAACAGCAAGTGTGCTTGACTTGAGAATATACCAGTTTATCTTATGTAACGTTCTTTTCTATCAGTTTTTCTTAACCCAAAAAAATTTCAAACCTTTCCAACTGACATAAATTTCCACCCTACCCCCAACAGATCATGTAAAAGTCAACTATCAACAAAGGTCAAAAGTTAAGCACTCTATAAAACACTGCTCCTCAACAAATTGACACTATGCATAAGCACTTACTTATAAGTACCAATAGAGAGAAAAAGTCTCAATAGAACCAACCAACATATAAACACATAAACTTGATAGATATCTGTAAGATATATATTTTTAATTGATTTATTGTTCCTTATGTACGCTTAGTGAACTACTTACAGAACTCGCACTGTACGTCATCTGTACGTGCATGATACACGTATGGTAAATCTACTGTAAAATAAATAAATAGCCTCTATCACTAATTTTTTACAATCCCCGGGGACCCCGTATCCAGGGGCTCAAATATAACGTTCAGGACCGTGAGGGGAACCCCAACGCCCGCACAATCCCAGCCAGCTCCCTGCGTCCTTCAGGAGCCGGCATTGCTTTTCGTCAGAGAGACCAGCTTACATGCTGCTCTCTCTGATGAAAAGCAAACTGCTTTCCTACTTGAAATAGAGCTCTCACCCTACCATAGCAAACAGCAGTGTCCCGGGGATAGCCACTCCGTAACACTACAGAAGCCAATCCTGAGAGGTGGTGGCCCCCAGGGCCATCAAAGGCTCAACAAAGGCCATCAAAGATTTTGACCTTTGGGATCATTGTAAAACCCCCTAAGCAGCCCTAGGGGGTCAGGAAGCCCTATAACAACTAGCAAACTTTTCCTGTGAATCTACACACTCAATCTACACACATATACAAATAAATAAAAAAATCACATTTATTCCCACATTAAATAAAAACAAAACACACTTTCATATTGCTTGAACTTTTGAACCCTTTTCAACTGACAGAACTTTCACCCTTCCCCCATTCCACATTCTGCCAGTTACCATAGAAACACTTCAGGGAACACCTAACTGAACACACAGGTGGAAAGTTCATCATACATTGTTGCAAATTAAAAAAGGCAAGTGTGCTTGACTTGAGAATATACCAGCTTATCTTATGTAACGTTCTTTTCTATCAGTTTTTCTTAACTAATAAATGTAGAATGTTGTCAAACAACCAATCATTTCTTTTCTTTTTTCAAAACTGCATGCTGTCCACCATTTTAGAAAAATCTTACTTTTCAAACTGCCATTTCGTTTACAGAGACCATCTGAGTGCATCCAGACCTCTCTTCAAGATGCTTAGAGTGTGGATTGTGGGACACAGCTATATTTTCTGGAGCCAGAGGTACGCATGAACAGAAATGAAGACATGTAGACATTACATGGATTAGACAGAGAGGATTAAAGTGGCACCAATTGATGCCATTAGTGAAATCCTTTTTACATCTCCAACACACTGACCTCATAATTGTGCACTGTGGTGGCAATGACCTAAGCACTTTGACAGGGGTAGGTATGGAAATGCTTACGAAGGACACCTTGGGACAATTGATGACACTATTCCCCAAAACTGCCTTTGTCTATTCTAATATATGCCAAAGGCAGAAATGGAACTGGTCCAACCACTATTGTCCACATATTGAAAAAGCTAGGAAACATGTGAATAAATCTGTTTCTGCCTTTCTCCGAGACTATAGAATGGGGTCCATCTACCACAACAATCGGCATTTCAATATCCATAACATCTATAGGAGAGACGGTGTACATTTTACAAATGAGGGAAACAGAGTCTTCCTCTTGAACATTAGATTCTGCATTGGTACTTACTTGTAGGTACTAAAATCTCCCAATAAACACAAGGGCTCTTTTTAGAGCCAACCAACATCTAAACACATACACTTCATAAATATCTGAAAAATATTTTTCTTTTTCTTCCTTAAATACGCTTATGGGACGACTTCCAATCTTCGCACTGTAGGTCGTCCATACATGCATGATACACGTATGATAAATCTACCATAAAAAAAAATAGCCTCTATCACTACTTTTTTATAATCCCCGAGGACCCCATCCCCTGGGGCTCAAATATAATGTAGGGGACAGTGGAAGGAGCCCCAAGGCCCCCATGGTCCCAGACGGCTCCCCACTTCCTTCGAGAGCCAGCATTGCTTTTCGTCACAGAGAGCAGCTTACATGCTTACATTTTTCTTTCAAAGATGATTTAAAGAGTTATACATTTTATAAAACAATATACTACTGCACGCTAAAGAAGAAAAGTCAGCACAATTAGAATAGAATAGAAAATAAAAAAAAATATTGAATAGTTTTACACTCAACAAACTCGTAAGCAGAGAACACAGTTTAAGTGAAAAGCACCCTACCACAACTAGTTTTTGAAACGCAATGTACAGTAAAATGCATCACAAAATAGGCTACATACATGGTGACTGCATCGTACCGTCACATAGAAAATAGAAAGCCAATCAAAATTAGCATGAAGAACATAGACATAAGTAGACAACAACCAATCACATTTTTTTCAAAATCTGCGGACGGAAAGGGATTGGTCGCTAATACGTTTTCTTATAATCCTTCACAACCAATCAAAAACAGGTGTAAAAAGATTTTGCTTTTAACAAACGAGTAAATCAGATATTTTGGCATGTACACAAAGAGAGAGGGAATTATTAAAGATGACTTGCTTTCGCAAGACCCCAAAATTCTTGTTCCAGAATAAGTACGCACTTCACTGCCAGACCCCATTTAATGATTATCCATGCAATCAACTTAAACACATCACAAATCATCTCTCAACACTTTCTCTTCTTTTTTAGTGTATTGCATGAGGTAGAGTGAGTGACCCCATGCCCAGAGCCCTCCAAGGTTCTGGAGACCGCCACGCCCCATGGCCATCTCCTGCAGTGTCCCAGAGCTGCGCGGCCCCTCTTCCAACATTTTAAAGCCCCAGGGAGGTATGGTAAATTAATACTGAATAAGTTAGTACACGCCACTCTTACGCTACCAGGAAAACACAACAACAGTACAAGACCCAAATTTCCATTGTAGCAATTTCTTAGTTGCAGGTCTAGTTGTCAGATCGACACACACACTCCCTCATGGCTGGTACACACCCACACTACACCCATCCAGCGCATTCTTCACTACACACGTGACCCTATGTATAAAAAAGCACAGTGCTTGTGTTGTACGCCATTTTAGAGTTGTTCCCAAACTACCGAACAAGGGGGCCCACTACTACATGCGTGGCCTCTTTGGTCACTGACTTAGTGGTGTGCGAAGCACTGAGTGGGTGAAGAACCTGCGATGATGCTGATGAGAGCACGAGTATGTCGTTAGACATAGAAATATCAAGACTCGGCACCATATATGAGACTTCTTCGTTGGAGATTGGGACTACATCATGCAGAAGGTGTCTTTTCCACGAAAAGGTGAGCAGTGAGGCATCAGAAGGAGTCAGGTTTGTAGCAGACTAGATACAAAAACGCGACTTAGCGTTTTAGACGAACGTACTCTTACATAGTGTATTAATTTACATATATACATTTTTTCCCAATAGCAGGAACGTTTTTATCATCACTGAAATATCCGGAATATTACCAATATAAATAGTTCGTAGAAATGTGAGAGGGAACGTGTATAAAAGCGCAATGTAATCTAACTCCAAATTAATATGGTAACAATCATAGCATCTTTCTTTTATTATCTTTTAGATATAGAGCTTCAGGGTGGATTATGTCCGGCACGTGATAAAAAACACCAGTGCCAGAAAGGTGAGCCGCGAGTATTGTTTTCAGTCACTCTCTTATTCTCTCGTTTCATAAAAAAATTACACACAATATTAACTACCTTTTTATCTAATAGGTTGTCTTTTACAAATTGACGAACCCCCCGCAAAAAGAAACCTACAAAGCTCAACATTCGTGTATTCTGCGATGATGCGTGGCCATTGCAACAACGACTGAGAAGCCTGCTTCCACACGTGGTGCACCCTCTTTGAATGACGGCAACAGCAGAAGGTGATCAAAGAAGCTTCTTTTTGAAAGAACAACAAGTTATCTGTGAAAGGAGAGAGTGCGTACCTCCGAACAGTGACAACACATAGGTTACAACAGTCTGAGGAACATATCTATAAGCTTATTGCGCTACTTTTGTGACACATTTAACATGTGAAAAGTGGCGCAAGAAACTAGTAAGTCTACGTCTGACTTTTAAAGAAAAATTCTCAACTCCAGACTCTGCGAGACAGTTTTAATGTTGTTTCCCTCTCTTTCTCTCTCTCACTCTCTGTGACATCATTTTTCTTTCTCTTTTAAAGTTATAGACACTGCTGTCTACTTTGACATGTAGAAGCAGAGTTGAATTGAAGTTGTGAACTCCGGTGGCCGCAGTGTTTATACAAGGTAAGCACAGCGGCCTAGATATAAAATGCCTCCATTACAATGCATTAGAAATAAATCGGTGTATTTACAATCCCGTTGTGCCACTTTTGTGTCAGTAACGCAGTAGGCACTTCCATATAGACACCACTTGAATGCGGGACGATAACAGAAGTGAAATGTACTCGGCACAAGTAAAATCGTACTGTTACCTCCACTTGTAATGCTTCACCTTATTCAGCCACATCTACATAACTTTAAAATCTTTTTTTCTTTTTTGTTTTGCAGATGACCTACCCAACGTCTTTTGGAGTCCACATCACAATTTGTTTATAATACTGTTTTATTAAAGTTATTTTACTAGTTGTTTATTATATTATCTTTAAGTTACCTTTACAATTGTTGTTTTAATAAAAGTTAATAAAAAAACTATATACTTGTTTTTTTGGGAGAGGGTGGGGTGGTTAACAACAAAAAAAAATATTTATAATTTGAAGTACTATAGTAAGATGTTTGACAGTAGGGTTGAAAAGTACCGTCTGTACAATAACCACGCATGACCGTCACCACAAATTCATTAGCACGCATATGGCTTTACCAAGCATGCCTTTGCCACGCATGCTTTTACAACTACTATACATTTACCACGCATGATAAAGGCATAAGCATGGTCATAGCTTTGTGGTGATGATCACGCGTTGTAATGGCTGTGCCTTACGTGCATCAAAATAGTTTTTAGGTATGCATGTGACCAATTCTGATAAGATCGGAGGCCAAGGACAAACACTGTGGTGTCTGTGGCAGAAAATCTCATGGATCACAGAGAAGATAGTCGTTGGATAAATTGAAAGTAGTAGGTATAATAAAAATAACAGAAGAAAACTACTAAAATGGCGGAGGACCGAGTATGTAATGAACGTTTGGCGCCTAGGCAATACATTTCAAATAAATATAGATAGAATATGATTATTAATATATTACAAAGTATAGCAGCGGATGAGGCACACGACCCGGCAGAAGAAAGCGGAAAATTTAATACCTGAAATGAGGAGACGTTTGCTTGGCGAACTTGAAGAAAAACAAAGAAGCGTGGACTTGGAAAAGAGGCTGCACATGCGTAGAGAGTAAAACTGGTGCACAAAAAAAACGAAAAGTTTTTCATACTATCAGAGAAGTCTAGCTCTTTTTTTGACCAGTAAAGTTAGTTCTGAAAAGAACTGTTTTTTATGAACCCAAAAGCCCCCATGGTCCCAGCCGACTCTCTCGGCCCTTGGGGAGCCGGCATTGCTTTTCCTCACCCCGGGCACTGCAGAAGGCGGCACTGTAGGCACCCCGGGACACTGCAGAAGCCGGCTCTGAAAGGTGGTGGTCCCCAGGGTCATCAAAGGCTCCAGGAATGGGGACTGTGCTGCACCCCTCCCAACATTCAAAAGCCCCGAGGGGTAGTCGTCCCTGTGGATGAGTGGTCCGTCCCCCCTATTTTCTATATTATAGCCCCGGGAGGTGGCGGTCCCCGGGGTGTGTGGGGAGGCCATGAACCCCCTGCATACATTTAGTTAAAGCCCCACATTCTGAAAAAAAATTGCCCCTGATATTTGCCCCCCCCAAATATCTTATTTGATATATATTAACAATGTGCTTTGGTTGTTTTTTGTTTTTTTTCCTCCCCAAAACCGCGTACCATAGGGGTTTCCCAGCGATGTTTTTATAAAAAAAATTGGAGCCTAACAATCCATGTGGGACCCCCTGTGCAGGCCCAGAGAGTCAGGATGTTTCTACCCTACCCCCTTTCCTTATTTTTCAAATTTGTTTTACTTTTTTCTTGTGACTTGGTTCTACCGAGGCACAAAATGGCTGCCAGCACTTCCTGGTTTCGAGTGTTGACAGACAGTTGACAACCAATCAGCATGCAGCTCGTGCTCGTAATTGTACGACTTTCCATACGCGTCTTTAGATAACACTATGATTTTACCTCTCTGCCAAATTTGGCGTAATTCCGTTCAGCCGTTCGAGCTGTAGCCCTGGCTAAAGGTCCCTATGGAAAATTGCTTGGGGAAAACACATTTTGGGACCCCCTTTTTTTATCGGCCCCCACTTGACGAATCACCCCCGAACTTTCAGGGAAGGAGCGGAGCAGGTCATTTTATTGGAGAAATTCACGAAGATTCGTCAACGCCAAAGTTATTCTAAATAGAATGTTGTGGTTTTCCTATGGAAAGTAGGTCCTAGCTATAACTACCTACTGGCGACCGCCAGTAGGCAATATATATATAGATCTAAATATATATATATATATATCTATATGTATCTATGCATATCTATATGGGTGGGCCGCCTTGCAGAGACGTGTAAAGAGGCCTCACCCCTTTTTACGCCTCTCTGCAAGGCAGCCCCCTGGCGCATACTGGAAGTTTCTGGTGGGCTAGTTGGCCTCCAGGGACCCCCAGTATTCAAGGGGAACTAGTTCCCCCTCTGTTTGCAGAGTGGTGCAATCCATCACCTCAAGCCCTGCCCCCTCCCTGCACCACTCTGCAAACGCGCCACCTGACGCGTTTGCAGAGGAGGAAGTAATTTCCCCTGAATACTGGGGGTCCCTGCGGGCCAACTAGCTCACCAGGTACCTCCAGGTGAGGTACCTAGAGCCACGGAGCTGCTTTGCAGAGTGTTGTAAAAAGGGGCGCGGTCTCATTACCCCTCTCTGCAATGCAGCTCCCTGGCACATACTGGAGGTTCCTGGTGGGCTAGTTGGCCCCCAGGGACCCCCAATATGCAAGGGTAATGAGTACCCCCTCTGTAAATGCTACAGGGGGCTGCGTTGCAGAGAGGTGTAAAAAGGGGCATGGTCTCAGAAAACCTCTATGCAACGCAGCCCCCTGGCGCATACTGGAGGTTCCTGCTGGGCTAGTTGACCCCCAGGGTCCACCAGAATGCAAGGGGAATTAGTTCCCCCTCTGCAAACACGCCAGGGGGCTGCCTTGCAGAGAGGTGTTAAAAGGGGCGGGCCTCATTACACCTCTCTGCAACCAGACCCCTGGCGCATACTGGAGATTCCTGGTGGGCCACTTGGCCCCCAGGGACCACCAATGTGCAAGGGGAATTAGTTTCCCCTCTGTAAAGGTGCCAGGGGGCTGTGTTGCAGAGAGGTGTAAAAAGGGGCGTGGCCTCAGAACTCCTCTCTGCAATGCAGCACCCTGGTGCATACTGAAGGTTCCTGCTGGCTAGTTGGCCCCCAGGGTCCACCAGTATGCAGGGGGAATTAGTTCCCCCTCTGTAAATGCGCCATGGGGCTGCCTTGCAGAGAGGTGTAAAAAGGGACGGGCCTGATTACACCTCTGTGCAAAACAGCCCCCTGGCGCATACTGGAGGTTCCTGGTGGGCTAGTTGGCCCCCTTGGGACCCCGAGTGTGCAAGGGGGATTAGTTTGCCCTCTGCAAACGCACCAGGAATGTGCGTTGCAGAGAGGTGTAATGAGGTCATGCCCCGTTTTACACCTCTCTGCGACGCAGACCCCTGGGGCATACTGGAGGTTCCTGGTGGGCAGTTGGCCTGCAGGGACCCCTAGTATGCAAGGGGACGTAATCATCAAGCGCCACAGAGATGCGTTGCAGAGTGTTGTAAAAATGGGGCGTGACCTCTGAACACCTCTCTGCAACACAGCTCCTGGAGGTACCTGGTAGGCTACTTGGCTCACAGGGGACCTCTGGATTGAAGAGGAATTAATTCCCCAATCTAAAACACGCCACAGAGCGTGTTTGCACACATGTCACCTCAGGCTCCGAACCCCCTTCCTTCACTATTGAGCACAATATTCCTCTAAAATCAGCGGAACTATGAATTCCGATTTACTCACCTGTTATCATGAGAGACGTCAGTGCTGCATCTTTGAGACCAGTACGGACCCTGAAAAGTAAATCTAAGCGTACTTACCAGTAACTTGTATTTCCTTACCAGAAAAGTTTCTAAGTGTCTATTTTTGAAACGTACACATATTCCTCAGAAATCAGCCGAACTACGAATTACAATTTACTCACCTGTTATCAGGAGAGACCTCAATGCTGCATCTTTCAGCCCACTACTGATCCTGAAAAGTAATTCTAACCATACTTACAGTAACTTGAATTTCCTTCCGTAGGCTAATTGACTGGTTTCACTTGGAAATTCTTCTAAGTGTGGAGATTTGGAACTGTAAAAAATTCCTCAAAAATCAGCAGAACTACGAATTCTGGTTTACTCACCTGTTATCAGGAGAGACCTCAGTACTGCATCTTTCAGCCCTCTACAGATACTGAAAAGTAATTCTACCCATATTTACAGTAACTTGAATTTTCTTACATAGGCTAACATAGGCTGGTTTCACTTGAAAATTCTTCTAAGTGTGAAGTTTTGGAACTTTAAAAAATTCCTCTAAAAGCAGACGAACTACGAATTCCTTCCGATTTACTTACCTGTTATCAGGAGAGACCTCAGTGCTGCATCTTTGAGCACAATACTGATCCTGAAAAGTAATTCTAACCATACCTACCAGTAACTTCAATTTCCGTTCATAGGAATCCATTGTCTGGTTTTCTCCAGAAAAGTTACTCTGTCCATTTTCACAAACTAAAAATATTCCTAAAAAATCGCCTGTATGACTTAAGCACAGTCTTTCAACTGTTTACAGGAGATGCACCAGTGCTGGAACCAGGATCCACCAGTGAGTAAGAAAAAGTAATGATAACACTACTTACCTGCTAAGTGATTTTCCTCCCATAGGATAACGTTGGTGATTCTATGTGAAAACATTTCTGAGTGTCACTTTTAAAATACAATAATATTCCTTAAAAATCACTACTGTAACTAAAACACTTTTACTCAACCGTTTACAGGAGATGTCCAAGGACTGAATC
This sequence comes from Lissotriton vulgaris, assembly GCF_964263255.1. Classification (NCBI taxonomy): domain Eukaryota; kingdom Metazoa; phylum Chordata; class Amphibia; order Caudata; family Salamandridae; genus Lissotriton; species Lissotriton vulgaris. Next base: position 1,000,915,389 of record NC_141689.1, read on the forward strand.
TCGGATCCAATCCTGTGGTTAGAAAAGTAATCCATAAAGTAACTAATTGCATTTAGCTAGAAAAACACATTGAGGTCAATGTTGCATTGTGTTTGAAATTGCGTTGCCCATTGCAACAACTGTAACTACTCTACTTAAAAGTCTATTGCCTATTTGCAAAGTATTCAAACCAAAGTAAATAATTTTGAGAAAGTATATTTTGTAATGTAATGTATAATGTAATGACAATGTAATTTAAAAAATGTAATATCTAAAAATAAATAGTTTAAAAAATGTAGTAAATCAGTATAAAAAAAAATATAAAAATTAATACATTTATAAATTATCATTTACAAAACCTTCGATATTCAGTGAAAAAACCAAAGGTTTCAGGCCTGATATAGTTAGCAATTAGCATTTAAAAAACCCCCAAAACCTACAGTTTTTTCAGTGAATTTTTAAGGTTTTTTAAATGCTAATTCCTAACTATATCAGGCCTGAAACCTATGGTTGCACAGGGCGAACTAATTCCCCTTGCATACTGGGGGTCCCTGGCGGTCGCCAGTAGGTAGTTATAGTTAGGACCTATTTTTTATAGGAAATCCACAACATTCGATTTCCAATAACTTTGGCGCCGGTCGTCGAATCGTCATGAACTTTTTAATACTTGAGGGGCGCTCGGATCTGCTCCTATTCTGATAGTTTGGGGGTGATTCGTCAAGCGGGGGCTGAGAAAAAGGGGGTGTCCCAAAATGTGTTTTCCCCATGCAATTTCCCATAGGAACCTTTAGCTGCAGCTACAGCCCGAACTGCTGAACGGAATTACATCACATTTGGCAAAGAGGTAGTCCTTGGTTGAGACTCGTGCCTTTTTGTTAAATGGTGTAAATCTGTTCAGTAGTTCCTCAGAGAATCAAAAGTAAAATCATGTATATATCTATGGCCTCGCAGGATCCGTGCACCCTCCCGATGGCAAGCTGTATGCTAATTGGCTGTCAACACTTCAAACCAGGAAGTGTTGGCAGCCATCTTGTGCAACCGAGGCACAAGAAAGCAGACAAAAACAGAGGAAAACGCAAAAAGGGGGCAGTGTAGAAACACCCTGACCCCCTAGGACTGCTTAGGGGGTCCCACAAGGACTCCCAGGGCCCCCCAATTTTTTTTTTTAAATCAGCAAAATCTGTGCACTGTGCGCGGATCCTGCAGATAAAAAAAAAACGAAGCATGGGCTCCCGCGCTTCCTTGGTATTTAGCCCCTTGGGCAAAACTGTCCCCCAGGGCTTTTTTCAATTATGTACGGGGAGCTCTCAGGCCCCCCCAGCCCGGGGACCGCCACCCCGTGGCTTCTTTCCAGTGTGTGTGGGGGCTCTCAGGCCCCCCCAGCCCCAGGGACTGCCACCACGGGGCTTCTTTCAAGTGTGTGCAGGGGGCTCCCAGGCCCCCCAGTCCCAGGGACTGCCACCCTTGGGGCTTCTTCAAATTGTGTGTGGGAGGCTCTCAGGCCCCCCAGCCCCGGGGACTGCCAACCCGGGACTTCTTTCCAGTGTGTGTGGGGGGCTCTCAGGCCCCCCCCAGCCACAGGCACTACCACCCCGGGGCTTCTTTCAAGTGTGTGCATGGGGGCTCTCAGCCCCCCCAGTCCCGGGGACCGCCACCCCTGGGGCTTCTTCAAATTGTGTGCAGGGGGCTCTCAGACCCCTCTAGCCTCGTAGACCACCACCCCCTGGGGCTACTTCAAATTGTGTGAGGGGGCTTCTCAGGTCCCCCAACACTGGGGACTGCCACCCCCAGGGCTTCTTCAAATTATGTAGCGGGGGCTCTCAGGCCCCCCCCAGCCTTGGGGACCACCACCCCGGGGGCTTCTTTAAAGTTTGGGCAGGGGGCTCTCAGGTCCCCAGCCCTGGGGGCCACCACCCCTGGGGCTGTTTTAAAAAAAATACCCTGTGTGGGGGGTTCAACCCCCCCAACATACACCCCGGGAACGCCACCTTCACGGGGCTCTAAATATTTAAATTTGGCAGTCAGTGACAGACCCCCCAGCCCCGGGGACCACCACCCCCTGGGCTTTGAAAATGTTGGGAGGGGAGCCCTTGATGTCCCTGGGGACCGCCAGCCCCCAGGGCCGGTTGGTGCAGTGTCCCGGGGTGCCCACCCCCGGGACACTGTAGTTTGCTATGGCAGGGCAGGAGCCTCGCGACTCCCGCCCTGCCATAGCAAAATTGGTTTGGATTTTGAAAGAGAGAGCAGGGAAACCTGCTCTCTTTCAAAATGCAAACCAAATTGCTTTTCCACACGGGGAGCTGCATCTCAGCATCTCCCCATGTGGAAAAGCAATGCTGGCTCCCGCAGGAGTTCGGGAGCCGACAGGACACGGGGGAATTGGGGCGACATGTGGCCCGGGAAGAAATAAAAAAAATACAAAGGCCGGCCGGGGCCTAAGGAGGGGGGCAAGGCTGCTCCCCTCCAAAAAGATTATTTTTAAAAAAAGGCCAATACCCCGGCGGATGGGGTCCCTGGGGCCAATTATGGCCACGGGAGGGGGGCAAGGTGGCCTCCTTCCAGAATGTAAGGTATTTTTAAAAAATAATTAGGGGGCAGGCCCTGGGGGATGGGATCCCTAGGGACCAAAAATTAGAAAAAGAAGGGGGCTACACAGCCCCCTTCTAAAAAAAAAAAGAAAAAAAGACTGGCATCGCGCTGGAGGCCATGCCCCCTCCTTTCAGCACTCTGCAAGCGCACCCCCTGGCACATTTGCAAATAGGGAACGAATTTCCCTTGAATACTGGGGGTACCTTGGAGCCAACCAGCCTACCAGGAACCTCCAGTAGGCGCCAAGGCGCTGGGTTGCAGAGAGGTGTTCTGAGGCCACACCCCTTTTTACACCTCTCTTCAAGGCAGCTCTGTGGCGCGTAGTGGAGGTAGCTGGTGGGCTAGTTGTACCCCAGGGACCCCCAGGATTCAAGGGGAGTTAATCCCCCAACTTAAAACATGCAACGGGGTGGGTTTGCACAGTAGTGAAGGGATGGGGTGGAGCCTGAGTTGACATGTGTGCAAACACACCCTGTGGCATGGTTTACGTTGTGGAATTAATTCCTCTTCCATCCTGAGGGTCCCTGAGGGCCAACTAGTCCAAAAGGTATGTCCAGTATGCGCCAGGGAGCTGCATTGCAGACAGGTGTTCAGAGGCCATGCCCCTTTTTACACCTCTCTGCAACACAGCTCTGTGGTGCTTACTGGAGGTAGATAGTGGGCTACTTTGGCCGTAGGGACCCTTAGGATTCAAGGGGACATACAGGTAGATTCATGAAGCCGAAATTGGCTCGCAAAGGGCCAGATTCTGAGAATCTGGCCCTTTGCGAGCGCTATTTTTGCATTTGGGATTGCAAAAATCCCAATTATAGAAATCGCTAAATTGTGATGAATTGAATTTAAGGAATCTCAATTTGAGATTCCTTAAATGCAATTCATGAACCATTTAAAAATTGCGAATTAGCAATCTGGGGCCGCTATTTACTGCGAAGTCTAACTACGTGGTAAATAGCAAAAGCTAAAGTGCATTTTTCAAAGTTTCATGTTGCGCACACATATGCCCTAAGGGCATGTGTGTGCGCAACATATGTGCACACATCAATTTCAGGGATGCAACAGGGTGTCCTTTGGACACCCCTGCACCCTTGAAATCACAATCTCAATTTGCGAATCGCTAAATTCGATTAGCAAATTGAGTTGGTCTTCCCATTCATTCCTATGGGCCTCTAGGCCCATAGGAATGAATGTGGAGATATTCCTTAATTGCGACTCGCAATTTGCGAGTCGCAATTAAGGAACTATTAGAAATCGCTATTTTTGAATGGATTTCTTAATGAATAGCATTTTGTGTTCTTGATGAATCTGGGGGTTAATCTCTCAACTTAGAACAGCCACAGAGCGTGTTTACACAGTGGTGAGCCTGGGGTCCAACTAGCCCACCAGCTGGGTCCATTAAGCACCAATGTGCTGCGTTGTAGAGAGGTGGTGCAGGCTGTGCCCCTTTTTACACCTCTCTAAAATGGCGCTTACTGGTCGTACTTAGTGGGCTAATTTGCCCCTAGGGACCCTCAGGATTCAAGGGGACTTAATTTCCCAAATTAAAATGGCCACAGGGCGTATTTACACAGTGACGAAGGGAGGGGACAGGGCCTGAGGTGACGTGTGCAAACACGCCTTATGGCTCGTTTTAAGTTGGGGAAATAAGTCCCCTTCAATCCTGAGTGACCCTGGGGGCTACCTAGCCCACCAGGTGCTTCCAGTAAGTGCCACTGCGCTGCATTGCAGAGAGGTGGTCCAGGCCATTTTTTTTTTTATACCTCTCTACAACGCAGATCTGTGGTGCTTACTGGAGGTACCTACTGGGCTAGTTGGACCCTAGGGACCCTCAGGATTCAAATGAACTTAATCTCCCAAGTTAAAATGGCCACATGAAGTGTTTACATAGTGGTGAAGAGAGGAGACGGGGCTTGAGGTGACGTGTGCAAACATGCCCTGTGGCGCGTTTTAGGCTGGGGAAATAATTCCCCTTCAATCCTGAGGATCTCTGGGGGACAACTAGCTCAGCAGGTGCTTCCAGCAAGCACTACTGCAATGCGTTGTAGAGAGGTGGACTAGGCCATGCCCCTTTTTACATCTCTCTGCAACGCAGCTTGGTGGTACCTAGTGGGCTAGTTGGACCCTAGGGACCCTCATGATTCAAGGGGACATAATCTTCCAACTTAAAATGGCCACAGAGAGTGTTTGCACAGTGGTGAAGGGAGGGGACGGGGCCGGAGGTGACATGTGCAAACACGCCGTGTGGCACATTTTAAGAGATAGTTTTAAGCCCCCTGTCCTATTATATACTAGGGGCTTACAGAGGAGGTCATGCTAATCATAGGGAGACCCCAATGCATAATGTTCCCTAGTGTATGTAGGTGTTTTCACTGTACAAAACAATGAGCAAGGTGTTCCCTCAATGGCCACATTTTTTGCATTCAGGTATACATCCCATTCTTAGTATGACATAGGTGACAGATTAACAACAAACTTTTTTATTTTCTTCAAAAAATATATGAAGCTTTTTATTTTCTATTTAGACATTATTCTCAAGTTTTTGTATTTTTCCATAATAATTCAATTCATAAGAAATATTTAGTCATATAGATTACATTTCATGGTTCACACAACAAGAAAAATATATTATGACAATAACTATATACACAAAAGAAACAATTAATATAGGTTTATGTCCCCTTGATGTCACACAATCACTCACAACATGCTAACACATTCATACTCTCACTACATTCAAACCCTCAGCATTTGAAAAGGGACTGAGTCTTAATTGGCAGGGAGCCCCCGCCAACTAGTAGGTCTCAAAAACTTAGTCTGAGACCCCGCACTAGGTCGACGCGCATTTCGGCGGCACAAGGCCACTTTCCTCAGGACCTCTTCCAGGCAGTCAAGCCCACATGTGCAGGGGACCTAAAATATATAGCAAAAATATATACTGTCACCAACTGTACTCTCTGAAAAAGATCTTTTTAAACAAGCCAACCCTATATACAAGCATCATGAACATAATTCGAAATGACACTATAACTCAACACATGACCAAACGCAAACTGAATCCTCACCGAGTGTACATAAGCCATGATTATATAAAATAACGAAAAAGGTTTAGAGAATACTGATAGAGGGTACCTAGTGGTTGAAAGGGGTTTAAACAATATATGTGACATATATTTTCAAAAGCGTAGAAGATTATTTATGGGCAGTTATGCATACAACAGTTGGAAAAGTCTATAAGCCTATTTGTAAATTCCCTATTTCAAAATTCATGGGAGGCACACATTTACTTACGTTTAAAAACCATTTGTTCCTCTTAAATCAAGGAGCACGGTATCACCAGCATAAACCATATGTGATGATGAGTCAAGAAAGTATAAATAGCAGTACCTAAGAAAAAAAGGTGAAGACCAATTCTAAATAGCCTCATAATTACATTGTGTAATCAGTCAGGGTATAATTCTAATAAATGCACCTGTCCTCCCACAGTTAAATCAAAAAGGAGATTCATAAACATCCAGTCATGTCATAAGGGAGGGTGTCGCCGATCCAGTTACGCAATGCGTGATAAAATATTCAACTGAAATGAAAAGTATCATTGATAGGCAAAATTAGTTTTCTCTGTTTCCTTCGAGTTCTATCACATTACTATCATGACATGCTAAAAGAGAGCCCACCTTTTCAATAAATCTGTTAGTTTTACACTCCCAATCGAGATATATTGCTTTCGTTCTCTTCCGTTTGTAATTGGGGCTACAAGGAATCACTTCCCATGTCCACGAGTGACCTATGATGTAAAAGAGATCAGTGTCTCAGTCTCTTAATAAAAGAAGCGTAAAGTAAAACAATGAATATTCGAGAAGATGATTACTTGTCAGGCCGCAGTATATTAGAGAGAGCATTCTACAATTAATTTGTATATTAACCTGAAGACGATGTTTTTACTCGGGGTCTTATCGTCCGCATGTTATAATGTGCATGCGCGGTCAAGGTCGAGTCAGGCTATTACCTACTTGCCCAAAGGGTAAACAAATGCATCTGAGAAATTCATATCATGTTAATATAGTATAAATAGCGAGTCGATATGCGTGCTTGTACAAGCGTAAAACGACTTCCTGCTATATCACATAGATCTCATTTAAACCAAAAATCTAAATGCGTGTATCGGTAATCCGAAATAATTTGACTGCTAAACGGGACAGCTAAACCAAATGTGTAAACTCGACTAAAAAGATAAAACCGCATCAGTCTGACAGTCATACTTACACAATGTGTGGGCGAACACGATCTCCAACTAGATGGCATAACTCCAAACAGGGGATTGAACTGGAGGCCATATTTTAAGCTTCAAAAAAACGCACTATTATCGCGATATCTTAGCAGACTATCGGAAGTTGATTGAAGGCAAAAAAAAGGGAAAAAGGAAAAACTGTCAATAGAAAGCGGACTGCAATCTACGCTGATACAATTGTAGAGGGGATCACGCCGACACAATGCGATGTAAGACAAGACAGCAACGATCAATATTTTAGAGTGATGCAGGCAGGGGAATTCCATTATATTTAATACCCGTCAAAGATACACAATGAGAAAAAAAAATACAAATAAATTGTTAGATACATAAAAATTATTTCCTTTTTTTAAAGAAAAAGGGGGGTATAAGATCATTCAGAGAAAACGCCAGTCGCAAAAAACTGGGAGTATAATTCTGGAAAAGAACAAGATATATCAATGATAGAGAACAATACTCAAACACAGGGAGTACTATCCACATTAATGTTGATCACTTCGTCTAAAAGACAACAAGGAAGTGTGTGTGGTACACAAAATCTGCCAAAGATTGATTACTCAAATACAGCAGGTAGATACTCCGAGCAAGTACAGATAAGAGGAGAGATAAAACATAATGATCATTGATAAATGCATAGTTGCAAAGCTGGAGTGACAGGAAACAACTATGTGTGATTAGAGGGCCTCTATTTCGTGACATACTGCGATATTTCCTCATTAAGGCCACGTTTAACGCAGTCCAAGTGATAGATCCAAAAAGTTTCACGTTTTTTACGTGTAATATCTATTTGTTGGCCTGATCTAGCCTGCACTTTCTCCAAAATTGACCATTTCATTTCTTGCTCGTTATGATTCATTTTTATACAACGTTCAACTAGCGGTGCCATCAATTTCTTAGTTCTGATAGCAGATTTGTGTTCCCTCTAGCGTGTGCGGAATTCATGACCTGTTTCCCCTACATAAACTATACCACAACCACAGAATAGGATGTAAATGATATTAGTGCTGCGACAGTTTGTTAGATGGCGAAGTCTGATTTCCTTGTCATTATATTTAATGACCTCAGATGTAATTGCTGAGTAACAAGCATGACATGAGCCACATCCGTGTTACCCAAAATGACAGGTAATCCCGTAATGGAACGTTGACCATCTAAAGGAGATCTTTTAATCTGACGGTTATGCACCAGCTTGTCTTTCAGGTTCTTGTTCCTTCTGTAGGCTAACAGAGGCAATGGCATGGGGGGGAACATTGTCGTCTGTGTTCAAAATTCTCCAGTTTTTGTTTATAATGTTCCTGATTTTAAAATTCAAAGTGGAGTGATTTATCACACATGTGATCCGATTTTGTTTCGAACGATTCGACCCCTGAAGTAATGCCCCTCTGTCATAATATTTCGCTCTTTTGTACGAGTGCTGCACCAGTCGATGGGGGTAACCTCTCTTGAGTAGCCTGACTTTGAGTGCATCTCCATGTATATGGAAGGCAGCCATGTCCGTACAGTTACGGCGAATCCGTAAAAAATCCCCAAAGGGGAAGGATTTCCCTCTGGCAATTTGGATGGTAACTGTCAAATTTCAGGATTGTATTCTTTGCTGTAGATTTCCTGAAAAGACTAACTTTCAATTGTCCGCTGGTGCCTTCAATGCTGATATCCAGGAAATCAACTTTGTTATTATCGTAGTTAACTGTGAACTTAAGGTTTGTATTGCTGACATTGAGCCAAAGAACAAACGCTTGCAGCATAACTGATCCACTCCAAATAAAGAAAATATCATTTATAAAGCATTTCCATATAGATATATTTTCAAAGAATGGGGCCATTTCATTATAGATGCTATGCAGTTCCTACTCCCCCATAAATGCATTTGCCACACTTGGGGCACAAGATGCCCCCATAGAAGTGCCCTTAATTTGTTTATAAAGAGAACCATTGTATTAAAAAAAGTTGTTCATAAGGACGACTTCAAGACATTGCAAAATAAAGACATCTGGTCGATTATCTGGGAACCTTTGTAGGAGAGCAGACACCGCCTGCAACGCCCGGCACTGAGGTATGTTGGTGTATAACGCCTCAATGTCGAGCGTTACAAGGATGTCTGTCTCAGGATTGAATGGGAGTCCCTCAATTTTGTTAATGATATCGCCAGTGTAGCGAATGTAGGAGGCATACTTCTGCGTGAGGGGACACAAGAATGTGTCCACATATTTGGATAGGGGCTCAGTGCAAGACCAATGGTGGATAATATGGGCCGCATGGGGGATCAGTTTCTGACTTGTGTGTCTTTGGTAAACCATAAAGTATAGAAATAGTAGGACATGATTTGTTTAGAAAGACATATTCATCGTCACAGATAAAACCATCTGAGAATGCTGCTTGAGTCATTTCCTGGATATGAATATTTAATCTTTCTAATTCTCTTCGTTGTGCTGGTCTATAATGATCTGCCACTGACAACATCTCAGTCATTTTTTGGTCGTAGATGTTTTTATCAAATACTGCAATCCCTCCACCTTTATCACAAGGTTTGATGATAATGGCGGGGTCTGTCTGTATTCTAAGTATTCTAAGTGTCTTTTAACATAGCACTGGCTCTAGGACTGACTAGTCAGAGTCAGTTACAGCAGTACCCGTCTGAAAAAGTTGAGGACACAGACTGTCAGCAGCACAGTTAAGTGCCTGACTTTAAAATGGCAGACATGCTAGGAAAATGAAAATCGAGTAACTCTACTGGGGTGCTGTTCATTGCCTGTTAGCTGCGTGATCATCATTGGAGGTACTCTGTGTGCTCCTTAAGTTAAGGGTGTCGCAGCAGTATTGATTTTGCAGATTGGAATCACTTGTTCCTGAAATGGAACCTATAACATGATCTATGGCACATATCAATGGTAGAGTACACTTCAAAGGCGCAGTAAGGTTTTGCTTCTTTCCCTCCTCTGCCAGTATATTTAACTGAGGGGCGCCTTACCATATATATCAGGGCCATGCTTCAGTGCTGCAATCTGTTACCAAAGGGGAGAGGAGGAGGAGCCAGAATCCAACATGGCTGCTCAGAGCCTCTGCTCCGCTGGAGCTCTGCTTTCATCAACTAAGTGAGGCACTTAAATCCCACCTAAACAACTGTTTCAACCATCTCCGGACATCTGATGGTCGTGAGTGTCTGAGGATGGGGCCGTCATTCCAACCGGTCGCAGCAACACCAGGATATTGGTGAAAATCTTACCCGGCGTTTTAAACTCAAGATGGCGCCTGAGAAGGAACGGACCTGCTTTTAGAATGATTCGAAGCGGATCCATGGGAACATTTACCGAACTACCTACCCCCCCACCCCTCCCCGCTCTACTCTTCTCCACTTTCCTGCTACTGACCTCTGCCCTCACCTGTCCTGGTGCTTAGTCCCCACCCTGTTTATCTGTCAATTTTCCCTCGTCAATTGAGATCTAGCTATTTTGTCTGATGCCCGATGGAGCTACCTGGGTTAGCTATAGGGAAGACAAGACTTTTCTCCTTGGATGTCACCTACCCAGTCGGTCTTTAGCCAGACTTCCTTTTGTCTCTCATATCGTCTCTTCCCGCATCCTCCTTCTATTTATGTCTCTCCTTCTCTCCTCTCTCAATGCATTGAGACTGAAATATTTTGTCTGATGCCCGATGGAGCTACCGGGTTTAGCCATAGGGGAGATGGGCCGTGGACTCCCTCCTTGGTAGCCACCTACCCACCCTACCCTCGTCTCTCCCTGTTGTCTTTTTCCTCATCCTCCCTCTCTCACGTCCCCTGCCCCCTCATCCACTTTCCACTCTCACCTTCCTCTCTCCCTTCCCTCCTCTCCTAATGTATTGCCTATTTTTATTTATGTATTCTGTAACTGTTGATCTTGTTCTGATACATTGTTGATTCGCATGTAAAGCGCTCTGATACCTTCGTATCTAGCCAGTGCTATAACAAAAACTTTTTAAATAAAATAAATAAATACATTTCTGCTCTTCTGTCTGTTCTTTCTGCACATTTTCCTTCTTCCTGCACTTTTCTTAGTCTTTGTTGACTTCTGTTGCTTCTTTCTGCCTTTCTTTTTTTCTTTCTATGCGTTTTTCTTCTTTCTTCACATGTTCCATCTCTGTAGGCATAGTTAGAAATTAGCATTTAAAAAACCTTTGAAATTCACTGAAAAAACCATAGGTTTCAGGCACATTAGAGTTAGGAATTAGTATTTAAAAAACCTTAGAAATTTACTGAAAAAGAATAGGTTTCATGGACGTTATAGTTAGCTGGAAATTTCACTCTTACAAAACCATAGAAATGTCCCAGTTTTAGTTAGTTCAGCTAACTAAAGTGCCCGCAATGCACTGCTGATGACGTCACATATTACATCACTCATGACATGGTCAGTGACATCACTCATGACATCACTGATGACATCTCAAATGACATCACTCATGACATCATCCTTGTGAGAGAGTGGCAGACCTCCTCTCACCCTAATATAACCTTTAATGCACACATTCAAAAATAGAAACTAACATTTAAAAAACAATCGACATACCAATACCAGTTACAACAACCTATTCAGTAATTCCGAGATATACATACACATCCACTCATTCACCAACAGTTCTATATAGTCACTCATACATGTACTCACTCATCATATGTGCTCATACACCTATACAGCCTGTTACACACCACCACTCATTCTTAGAGGTACTCACACACATAGTCACTCATGCTAATAAAGAATCAGACATACATTTACTTGCATATACAGTTATACACACCATTACGCTTACTTTTACAGAAACGTACACAAACTTACTCTCTTAAACAATCACTTATAGAAACACATACTTATTTATATAGGAACTCTTCCAATCTCTCACAATCACATATACTCACTTATATACATCAATACTCACATATTCTAGTTTGAAACATATGTAGTTACTCATAAATACAGTATTGAGACAGTCATTCACTCACTAACACACCCATACACACACTTATCCACCCATACAGTCCTGCACATATGCTGTCTTCAACACATATAAACAGTAAGTCACTCATTCATGCATCTATGCACTAAGTAATACCCACCACCGAACCATACAGACACTCAGACACTCATAATGATACTAAAAATAACAACTAATAACCCATATAGACACTCATGTAGCTACTCACCAACCCATGGAGGCACTTATACACAAAGTGAGAGACTGATTCAGATATTTACATATTTAAACATTACTCGCTAACCCATGTATTCACTAACATACACTTAATCAGTACGTTATACAATCAATTTTACAAAAAAAATCATCCATTTAGACACTTATATACTTATTTATTCTTTCATTACCTTGAGATATACATATTTAAAACATTTAGTTTTCAGAAAAACACACATTCACTGGATGATGTCATCAATGATGTCATAAGTGATGTCATTTGAGATGTCATCAGTGATGTCATGAGTGATGTCACTGACCATTTATTTATTTAGGTAGCTTATACCGCGCGCAGCTACCCCCGAAGCGGTGTCCCGGCGCTAGAAACAGAGCCTCTGGGAAGGGGGGAGGAAAAGCATATTGTAAGGCAGGAATCATATTCTGGAGAACAGCCAGGTTTTTAATTTAGCACGGAAGATGGATTCAAACGGGCAGAACCTGAGATCGATAGGGAGGCAGTTCCATAGTTTGGCAGTGATTAAGCTGAACCCTCTGCCGCCCATTCTGGAGCGTCGAAAACGAGGTGCAATCAGGATGCGTAAATTGTTAGATCTTAGAGATCTGACAGATTGAGAGATTGACACTCGCTTTTTCAGATAATTGGGTCCCAGGCCGTTGATAGCTCGAAAGGCGAGGGTGAGGATCTTAAATTGAATACGGCTAGCAATGGGCAGCCAGTGGAGCTCTATGCGATAGGCGGCGACCGACTGACGGTAGGGGATATTGCCGATCAGTCTGGCCGCCGCATTCTGAACGATCTGGAGCCGATCGATCAGATATTGGGGAGCACCGGCATATAAGCTGTTGGCGTAGTCCAGGTGAGAAGTTCTGAGGGCCTGAGTGATTGTTCGGCGGGCGTCCAAGGGAAGGTAAGGAAGGATCTTCTTAATCATACGCAGCTTCGCGAAGCAGGCAGAGGTATTCTTGTTGACTTGTGCCTTGCAAGAGAGAGAGTCATCGAATTGATAGCCCAAGTTGCCTGCTGATTGGACAGGGGTAGGTGCCGGGTCCAGAGCTGTGGGCCACCACAGGCTAGGGGAAATAGGTGTTTTATGGTTAAAAAACAAGACCATGTCATGAGTGATGTAATATGTGTTGTCATCAGCAGTGGATTGCAAGTTATAGTTAGTACAACCAACTATAACAGAGGAATTTCAATAGTTTTGTTCGAGTGAAATGTCCAGCTAACTATAACACCCTTAAAACCTATGTTTTTTTCAGCGAATTTCTAAGGTTTTTTAAATTTCTAATCCCTAACTATAACAGGCCTGAAACCTATGTTTTTTTCAGTAAATTGCAAAGGTTTTTTAAATGCTAATTTCTAACTACAACATGTCTGAAACTTATGGTTTTTTCAGTGAATTTCAAAGGTTTAGAAATGAAAATGTTTTAATATATTAATTGTTATATGTATTTTTTGATACTGATTTACTACCTTTTCTACACTATTTATTTTTAGATATATATTTTTTAAATTACATTACATATTTTTAACATGAATTGAAAAAATAAGTAAAAAAAAAAAATTAAATTCTATGTTTTTTTTGTATTTTATATTTCTTAATATGTATTTATAATATTTTCTTTTTTAAATGTTTTTGGGCTGTCGCGCACTCAAACCGCACATTCCTCGATTACTGCGCAGAACCTAGCCACCATTTTAGGATTATTGTGTAGGATCTGCGTAGCGTATGGGATGGGTGCGTATTTCCCTATGCAGTTGCTATGCGATTCGTACATGACTCCTAGCGCATACGCAACATGTACGTATTACACTGCGCGACGCTCTCGCGTTTCCGCATGACATAATCTACGTGTTCGACGCGGTAGGTGCGCGACTCCTGCAACATTTTTTAATGTCTAAATATATATATATATATATATATATATATATATATATATATATATATATTACCTACTGGCGGTCGCCAGTAGGTATATATAGTTAGGATTTTTTCTCTATGGGACTTTTGAAAATTCTATGTCTAATAATTTTGGCGTTTGTGGACAGAATCGGCTGAAATTTTCAGAAAAATGGCACATTTTGTTTCTGAGCAGCCCCTGAAAATTTGGAGGGGTCTCGTCAAGGGGGGGCCGAGAAAAAAGGGGGGTCCCAAAACGCGTTTTTCCCATATATTTTTCCATAGGGCGTTTGGCCTCACTTTTAGCTCGAACGGCTGAATGGATTTGCACGAAACTTGGCAAAATTGTAGGGACTGTTAGCCCGATGTGCCTTTGCTAGGTCTCAATATATGTGCTCCAGTGGTTTTTGAGAAATTAACGTTTTAAAAAACAGATATATGTGACAGCGTCCCGGGTAGCGCTCCGGTTCGCGAACTTTTCGCGTTACGGAACTTTGCGAAGCGAAGCTGATTGGCTCTCCGGTGTCTGTCAACATTCTAAACAGTCCGGAACGGCCGCCATCTTGTCTCTCGGTAGGATCGAGAGACAAGAGGAGGAGAAAAACGAAGGGGGAATTTAATGAAAGGGGGCAAGGTAGACCCTTCTTGACCCCCTAGGAATGATGTTGGGGTTATTAAAGGGTACCGTGGGGTAAATAAAAAAAAATATTTTTTTGCGGTAGAAGCGCTTTCCGGTTCGCGAACCGGGTAGCGAACCGGGTCGCAAAACGGGAATTCGCCATTTTGTGTTTCGTTTTATTTAAATTACAAGATGGAGGAAAAACAATGTGAGAAATGGGTATAAGTGGGTACGGGAGACGTATCCTGACGCCCTATGTTTTCGGAGGGTGGCTGAGGATGCTCATATATGTTGATACATGTCTTCCAGCGGCTGCGCGTGAGCGTTTTTTTTTTTTTTGCTGCGTGACGTCTGTTAACGTTCGATTCGAAGGAAATCAGGAAGTGTTGACCTCCATTTTGACACTGCGAGTAAATATATTGTTAAAAATAATTGTTATAAATTAATCCGTATTGATAAACATTGTCTGCGCCATATTGCTTTTTTTCCAGTGCCACACTTTTGTCGTGCACGGCAGCCATTTTAGATGCCTTGACCAAACCCACTCTCTGCACGCCGCCGATCCTCAGCATGGCTCCCCACCCTCGCAAGCATCTCCCCCACGCACTGGTCACCCCCGCTCTCTCTCTCATGCATGGGCCATAAACCTCCCCCCATCTGCGCTGCTCTTCCCTGAGAATCACACCCTGTGCCCGTCCGACACCTCCCTTTCACCCTATTCACTACCGCACCCTCTGACACTCCTCTTCCTCTGTGTCTGATTGTCCAGGCCGGTCCCAGGCTATCACCTAGCCCTGCGGATGTAGTTTATGGCCCCAACTGTAAAGAATCACCCCTCTTCAAAGGAGTTACAGTAGATCAAGGCCCCCACCCCATGAGATCCGTCACACCACACGCGTTCCTACTATCTGATAACGATCCTGTATTGTGATTGGGGAGGGGATTCTCACTGTGAGGGTGTGTGGGACCGAGCCTGAAGCGGAAGATTCCAGGGATGCCTTTTTGTACATCAAAGTCTTCACAATTATGTGTCACATTAAAAATATATAGCACTCCAACAAAGTAGTAGGATTATTACACTTTAATAACTTATAAATATATACAATGCTTCAACAAAGTAAACACGTTGAAAAAAATGTTTTAAACAAAGCAAAAATGGGCTGCTGTGAGGTGGCGTCAGTAGGGGTCTGTTGTGCGAATAGTCCGAAGGCAGCACAACGCGCTGAGATCTGGACGGCACCCAGGTGATGTCCTTTACTTGCCGCACTGGTCTTGGCATCCTACAATGCTGCGCCGAAAAACGGCGTGGGGCACCCCGGGGGGGGGGGGGGGTGGGGGGGGAGGCGGCGTCAACGGGCCTCCCCAGGTGGAGGCTCCTCTGCTGCAGTGGGGCGCCCCTTTACCGTTTCAGTTGCCATTCAGCGGTTTTCCGCCCGCTTTTGCTGCACTGTGCCTCATCCGCCATTCAGCTCTTTACCGCCCGCTCTTGCGGCTACAGCGTCTCGCCCACCATCCAGTTGAGTTGCGCCCGCTCTTGCGGCTACAGCGTCTCGCCCACCATCCAGTTGAATTGCGCCCACTCTTGCGGTGCAGCGATAGGCGGCTGCCACAGGACTCTTAAAATGGCGGCCGGCTCTTCGGATTTGGGCCTGGTCCACTAAAATGGCCCTGGGACACATTTGAACTCGGACATTTGCCTGCTAGGGCTTGGGCCCCATTCTCGAAAGCGTCCCCTCAGCCTTGAAGATTCTACAAAAGTCATCGGGGCCCCCGACTCCCGCAGGCTTCCGGTGGGGAGCGGCTGCCATGATTGCTTGCGGAATGGCCACGACGGAGCTATGAGATGGTGGTGCTCTCATGCTGACGCCAGCTTCAGTCTGAAACATCCAGAAACACTGTAGACTATCAATTTGATGACTTCCGGTGGAGCCCCAACGTGACCCGGTAGGGAAGAACTTGCCCTCCCCTCTTTTGACTGATGGTTCTTGTTGCCTGTCCCCTCTGTTGTCATTGTGATGCCTTTTTGGATTGCCGAGTGAGAAAAAAAAAGGTGGGGCTTTCATCGTTTGGGAAAAAAAAATCTTTCAATCCAATGAAAAGTGTTATTTTTAGGTCATATGATCAAGCATTTCATCATTAGGAAACCAAAAGTAAAATGAACCAATGAAAAGTTTTATAAACAAGTCACATGACCTGTTATGCGGCTTTGGGCTATAAAAAGCCTACAAAATCCGTTGGCCTGTGAGGCGGCGTCAGTAGCGGACCGATGTGCGAATAGGCCGAAGGCAGCACAACGCGCCGAGATCCGGATGGCACCGAGGTGGTGTCCAGCAATTTGCCGCACTGGTGTGGCCATCCTACAATGCTGCACCGAAAGACGGCGTGGGGTGCCCGTAAGGGAGGAGGCGGCGCGAACTGGCCTCTCCTGCCTCCCCAGGTGGAGGCACCTCATCTGCAGTGCGGCGCCCCTTACCGTTTCACTCGCCGTCCAGCAGAGTTGCGCCCGCACTTGCTGCTACAGTAGGCCGAAGGCAGCACAACGCGCCGAGATCCGGATGGCATCGAGGTGGTGTCCAGCAAGTTTCACTGGTGTGGCCATCCTACAATGCTGCGCCGAAAGACGGCGTGGGGTGCCCGGGGGGGCGGGGGGGGGAGGCAGCGCAAACGGGCCTCTCCCGCCTCCCCAGGTGGAGGCACCTCATCTGCAGTGGGGCGCCTCTTAGCGTTTCACTCGCCTTCCAGCTGAGTTCTGCCCGCTCTTGCGGCACAGTGCCTCACCCTCCATCCAGCTGAGTTCCGTCCGCTCTTGCGGTACAGCGTCTCGCCCGCCATTCAGCTGAGTTCCGCCCGCTCTTGCGGTACAGTGACTCACCCGCCATCCAGCTGAATTTCGCCCACTCTTGCGGTACAGTGATTCGAACGCGCCGAGATCCGGATGGCACCAAGGTGGTGTCCAGCAAGTTTCACTGGTGTGGCCATCCTACAATGCTGCGCCGAAAGACGGCGTGGGGTGCCCGGGGGGGGGGGGGAGGCGGCGCAAACGGGCCTCTCCCGCCTCCCCAGGTGGAGGCACCTTATCTGCAGTGGAGTGCCTCTTAGCGTTTCACTCGCCTTCCAGCTGAGTTCCGCCCCCTCTTGCGGCACAGTGCCTCACCCTCCATCCAGCTGAGTTCCGCCCGCTCTTGCGGTACAGCGTTTCGCCCGCCATCCAGCTGAGTTCTGCCCGCTCTTGCGGTACAGTGACTCACCCGCCATCCAGCTGAATTGCGCCCACTCTTGCGGTGCAGCGATAGCCGGCTGCAACAGGACTCTCAAAATGGTGGCCAGCTCTTTGGATTTGGGCCTGGTCCACTAAAATGGCCCTGGGACACCTTGGAACCCGGACGCTTGCCTGCTAGGGCATGGGCCCCATTCACGAAAGCGTCCCCTCTTTTGACTGATTGTTCTTGTTGCCTATCTCTTCTGTTGTCATTTAACGGAACCTTTTTGGACTGCCAAAAGGGGTTCTGGTCCGACCGCTGGTTGGTGGAGACATTTTGACTATATCCTGGACCTGCATATGGAGATACGTATGCAGTTTTGAAGCACATGGCGGGCGGGGACGAGTACTGATTGAACATTTGGACATCCCTATTGATATTAAGTTTAAACAAGCCAACCCTATATACAAGCATCATGAACATAATTCGAAATGACACTATAACTCAACACATGACCAAACGCAAACTGAATCCTCACCGAGTGTACACAAGCCATGATTATATAAAATACCGAAAAAGGTTTAGAGAATACTGATAGAGGGTACCTAGTGGTTGAAAGGCGTTTAAACAATATATGTGACATATATTTTCAAAAGCGTAGAAGATTGTTTATGGGCAGTTATGCATACAACAGTTGGAAAAGTGTATAAGCCTATTTGTATATTCCCTATTTCAAAATTCATGGGAGGCACACATTTACTTACGTTTAAAAAACATTTGTTCCTCTTAAATCAAGGAGCACGGTATCACCAGCATAAACCATATGTGATGATGAATCAAGAAAGTATAAATAGCAGTACCTAAGAAAAAAAGGTGAAGACCAATTCTAAATAGCCTCATAATTACATTGTGTAATCAGTCAGGGAATAATTCTAATAAATGCACCTGTCTTCCCACAGTTAAATCAAAAAGGAGATTCATAAACATCCAGTCATGTCATAAGGGAGGGTGTCGCCGATCCAGTTACGCAATG
Source organism: Lissotriton vulgaris (assembly GCF_964263255.1). Lineage (NCBI taxonomy): Eukaryota > Metazoa > Chordata > Amphibia > Caudata > Salamandridae > Lissotriton > Lissotriton vulgaris. Next base: position 1,000,934,176 of record NC_141689.1, read on the forward strand.
CGTGATAAAATATTCAACTGAAATGAAAAGTATCATTGATAGGCAAAATGAGTTTTCTCTGTTTCCTTCGAGTTCTATCACATTACTATCATGACATGCTAAAAGAGAGCCCACCTTTTCAATAAATCTGTTAGTTTTACACTCCCAATCGAGATATATTGCTTTCGTTCTCTTCCGTTTGTAATTGGGTCTACAAGGAATCACTTCCCATGTCCACGAGTGACCTATGATGTAAAAGAGATCAGTGTCTCAGTCTCTTAATAACAGAAGCGTGAAGTAAAAAAAATGAATATTCGAGAAGATGATTACTCGTCAGGCCGCAGTATATTAGAGAGAGAGCATTCTACAATTAATTTGTATATTAACCTGAAGACGATGTTTTTACTCGGGGTCTTATCGTCCGCACGTTATAATGTGCATGCGCGGTCAAGGTCGAGTCAGGCTATTACCTACTTGCCCAAAGGGTAAACAAATGCATCTGAGAAATTCAGATCATGTTAATATAGTATAAATAGCGAGTCGATATGCGCGCGTGTACAAGCGTAAAACGACTTCCTGCTATATCACATAGATCTCATTTAAACCAAAAATCTAAATGCGTGTATCGGTAATCCGAAATAATTTGACTGCTAAACGGGACAGCTAAACCAAATGCGTAAACGTGACTAAAAAGATAAAACCGCATCAGTCTGACAGTCATACTTACACAATGTGTGGGCGAACACGATCTCCAACTAGATGGCATAACTCCAAACAGGGGATTGAACCGGAGTCTGGTTTAGGTGTAATTTGCTAGGATATTGTGACCATAATTTTCCATGCGTAAGTGAATGTTATCTGGTTTGTATATTACGCTGATGATGCTTTCTTTAGGAATTTTTTCCCCTTTTAGTGAACTGGGCTGAAACGTGTTTTGATGTTGCAATTGTGTTTAGGCCTTTTCTCCCTTTGTAGCGATACATTTATGTAAACGTGTTTTGATGTTGCAATTGTGTTTAGGCCTTTTCTCCCTTTGTAGCGATACATTGATGCGTGCATAATTTAGCCAGTGTAGTTGTCCTTTAGAATCTTTTTTCCATAGGTCGTCGTATTTATTAGGTATGGGGCATGCGGTAAGGTCATGACCGGTGAGCAGCTATTTTAAGGTCTGAGGGGGTGGGCATCATCCTATGGAGGTTCCCGCCCAGGGGGAGGAGGGCATTGGCCCCTCCTAGAACTTCAGGGGCAAGGTAACTGGTGCTTCAAAGGAGCGCGGGTTGGAGTAGTCACGCTTCCCTTAGGCTGGTAGCCACCCCGCGCACGCATACTCATGACGTCACCGGATGGCGCAGAGTAAGGGCCCTCCTTTAGTGGGTAAATGGAGTTCACAGCGTGGACCGGGTAATTACCAGGCCCGGCTGCGCATGCGCACATCTCTAGGTGAGGCGCAGCTAGTAGGACGGCGTGGACCGGGTAATTACCAGGCCCGGCTGTGCATGCGCACATCTCTAGGTGAGGCGCAGCTAGTAGGACGGCGTGGACCGGGTAATTACCAGGCCCGGCTGCGCATGCGCACATCTCAAGGTGAGGCGCAGCTAGTAGGGCCTGACATCGGTTAGCGACCTTGCCATATGGCCAGAAATGTAGTATACAAAAATCTAGATGAGGATGTTAGACTTGGTTAGGAAACAATCTGTATTAGAGTTTCTGTTAAGGTTAGTCTCTCAAACTTGTTGACAATATTGTATCTAATGTCCTGTTGATTTTTGTATAAATTGTTTACCATGCAATTAAAAATTTATGAATTTTTATACCTTAATAAATACGGCCGGGGGGTCTTGCGACCCCCCGCCTTCCAAAGATAACCATGTTTCATGTTCATGTGTCCGGGGGTTGGTGTGGCCATATGGGATGGGGCGGCAGCCAGTCGCTGACCATGCGGAAGTTGATTGAAGGCAAAAAAAAGGGAAAAAGGAAAAACTGGCAATAGAAAGCGGACTGCAATCTACGCTGATACAATTGTAGAGGGGATCACGCCGACATAATGCGATGTAAGACAAGACAGCAACGATTAATATTTTAGAGGGATGTAGGCAGGGCAATTCCATTATATTTAATACCCGTCAAAGATACACAATGAGAAAAAAAAAATACAAATACATTGTTAAATACATAAAAATTCTTTCCTTTTTTTTAAAGAAAAAGGGGGGTATAAGATCATTCAGAGAAAACGCCAGTCGCAAAAAACTGGGAGTATAATTCTGGAAAAGAACAAGATATATCAATGATAGAGAACAATACTCAAACACAGGGAGTACTATCCACATTAATGTTGATCACTTCGTCTAAAAGACAACAAGGAAGTGTGTGTGGTACACAAAATCTGCCAAAGATTGATTACTCAAACACAGCAGGTAGATACTCCGAGCAAGTACAGATAAGAGGAGAGACAAAACATAATGATCATTGATAAATGCATAGTTGCAAAGCTGGAGTGACAGGAAACAACTATGTGTGATTAGAGGGCCTCTATTTCGTGACATACCGCGATATTTCCTCATTAAGGCCACGTTTAACGCAGTCCAAGTGATAGATCCAAAAAGTTTCACGTTTTTTACGTGTAATATCTATTTGTTGGCCTGATCTAGACTGCACTTTCTCCAAAATTGACCATTTCATTTCTTGCTCGTTATGATTCATTTTTATACAACGTTCAACTAGCGGTGCCATCAATTTCTTAGTTCTGATAGCAGATTTGTGTTCCCTATAGCGTGTGCGGAATTCATGACCTGTTTCCCCTACATAAACTATACCACAACCACAGAATAAGATGTAAATGATATTAGTGCTGCGACAGTTTGTTAGATGGCGAAGTCTGATTTCCTTGTCATTATATTTAACCCCTTCCACACTCATGACGAGCTGGGCTCGTCATGGTGTAGCCTCCTCGTACACTGATGACGAGCCCAGCTCGTCATGAAACAATAGAAAATAGCAATTCCCAGCACAGGAGGGGAATTGCCTTAGCAGCCATGGGGTTAATGACCTCAGATGTAATTGCTGAGTCACAAGCATGACATGAGCCACATCTGTGGTTACCCAAAACGACCGGTAATCCCGTAATGGAACGTTGACCATCTAAAGGAGATCTTTTAATCTGACGGTTATGCACCAGCATGTCTTTCAGATTCTTGTTCCTTCTGTAGGCTAACAGAGGCAATGGCATGGGGGGAACATTGTCGTCTGTGTTCAAAATTCTCCAGTTTTTTTGGGGAGGAGCCAAGATGGCGACCGGAGCGGACGTGTAAGCTCCCGGCTCCTCCAGCCCTTGAGCCCCGCATTACTATCCTGCCTGATATCCTGCTCAATTCATCGGCTGTTCGATCGGGGACTGCGCGCTGACATCGCCCATGTTCCTCCGGAATCTCAGCTCGTCCGGAATGCGGAGATAGCCTGATACCCGTGCCGACGCCATGACCCCTCTGTAAATCGCCGCCGGATGCCGGACCTCGTAGGGAGCGGAGACGGCCGGCCTGCCAGTAGGACGCCCATAGCCTGTGAGGAGCTGCTTCTTTCTGAATCGCGGACCACAGCGCACCGGTTGCCATGGAGTGTTGTGTACCGCAGCAACCACGCGCTTGGAGAGTGGACCGCACTGTATGACCGGCTCCTTTGTTACGTGCTGGGTGAGGGCTGCTTAGACTCCATTACGGGACTTGCCCGGACTCGGTGGATTGCCTGTTCGCCCTGACTGCCTTTTCTGACCGGCGGGGTCTCCTCGCTGGCGACGCGGGGCTACAGCTGGCGGCAATGGGAGATGGGGCAACTGCTGATTCCTGTTGAACTCCCCATGTTTTTGCGACCGGCTTGTGGGCGCTATGGACGTACCCGCTGACTCGCGGAATGGAGAAGATCGCCCACCCTCGCTCTGTGCCTGCGGTACCATGGCCGGGCCGGGGACTGACTTGACTATACCCACTTGTGTCCCAGGCACAGGGGGACCGCAGCCTACCCTGTCCTATGGTGATATCCTGTCTGCCCTTGGTGAACTGCGATCAGCGCTGTTTCATGGCTCCCACAGGCTGTGCGAGAAACTCGATGGCATAGCCTTCGACTTGGAGCAGATACGGAGGGACTGTTCTCAGCAACGATTGTACACTCCCCTGTTGGTGCCTGGGATTGCTACTGTGTTGCCAAGTGTTTCTAGTGATGGTGAGACCCGTGACGACTGGACTGGCGCCTGTAGACGACCGCTCACCGACTCTGCCTGTGACACATTGTTTCCACATTCGGGGACTGTTTCTTTGTGTCCACCACCACTATCGGCAATGGGACTGCCGGCTAGGCGACTTCTGGCCCCCTCGAAGACTCTCTCATTGGAGCCTCCATTTTTTCCCCTGTTGTATTGTGCTATCAGAACAACTTGGAGACTCTTTTGGCTGGGATCAATGCACTGTTGGGTATTTGGCGCCGACCATTTTGTATTTATGAGTCTCCCCCTTCTTCTTTGCCTCCATCTTGTCCCTTTGTTGTAGAGGGGGTTGGCATTCGTCGAGGGGTGTGTTCAGAGGGGCATCCGAGATCGGGCCAGGGTTAGGCAGTTTCTTTGTTGTATTGCTTTCTTGCCTGGCGGGGATTGGGTTGAGAATGCTATGTAGAGTGACTGTACGGACCACACGCAAAATGAAGCTTGATTTCTCCCATCTGTATTTGTCATTGCTAGTTACTGCTTAGCTCTCACATTCAGGGCATCCTTTGTGACAGTGCAACCTTTGCCTACGGCACAGTCGGCGCTATAACTGGCTATCCTGGTGAATTGTGAGCCGTCGGCTCCGCTACATTCTCTTCGGTGCCTGACTGCTTGCCAACAATGTTTCATTGGGACAGGGGGACTGTTTGTGTAGGGTGGCGTCCATTTTGCTCTTCTTTGTCTCTGCTTACTTAAGGCGGCCATCTTGTTCCTTTGTTCCAGCTGGGGCGGGCTCCTGTCGGGTATCATGGTGTAGTGGTCGCTTGCGACCGGATTAGAGCTAGGGGTCTCCGGGTGCTAACTTTTGCTGGTCTGTCTGATGTGATCTTGGACTGGGGCGCCTTTTTGGCGCGTGTTGACGTTATGGCTCTTCACATTTATTCTGACATTGTTGTTTATCCTGGCACTTCGTACATGGGGTGGAGCTGCACGTATCCTGCTGTCTATTTTTTATAGGTGGGGTGGTGACTCATGTGCTGACTCGGGGACCTGGGTGTACCTGATTCTGTTCCCCCTTTGGTAATATGCCCTTTGATTTTATTGCTTCACAAGGCGTAGGGGTTGCAAATGGCTGGGAGTCCGGGAGATCTGTTATTGTGTGGGCTCCTCCCCGCCTCCTTCTTTTTTGGGAGTGGTAGAATAGCTTGTTCTTTTCTTCCTCCCTATATTTCAAGTGTTATAATTATCTAATTTTTCTTACCATCTTCTTTTTCCTTTTCTTTCCTTTCTTGGTCTATATTTCGGGTTCTTTAATGGGCGACAGGCACATTGCTGGGGGGGGGGGGGGGGTAGGCCGTAGCCTCCGCATTGATGTAGGGTGGGGGGAGAAATTTAGTTTTCTTCATTTAGTTTCTATGGGCCTTATTTTTCTACATTCTCTGCGCTTTCTTGTCTTGTTTTCTGTTCTGGGTCTGCGATAGGGGTTAGTAGGGAGTGGGTGGCGCTGTGGGTGGTGCGTAAATACTGACTGATGCTCTTGTTGTTTCACACTGTATTGCCACATTGCCGGGATGTTCACCTCAATTGTTGTTTCATTAATGATGCTGCCTACTCATGTCGTGAAGCTAATGTACGGACTCAGTTCTCCTTTGTTCCTATTCTTCACTGATTTATATTTAGATCGAAAAAACCTTTTAAAATTAACCTTCACTGCTCCTTCTCCTCGGCGACATGATTCTACTCGGTGTAACGGCTACCGATTGTTGCTATGTCGCCTGATGGCGCTGGGGAATCGCATTGCTTGCACTTGTGCTTCAAAGTATTGTGGCCAGCCTGACGGTTGTGGGCCCGTATTTGTTCTTTATTCATGCACAATAAAGGTTTCCAAAAATTAAAAAAAAATAATAATAAATTCTCCAGTTTTTGTTTATAATGTTCCTGATTTTAAAATTCAAAGTGGAGTGATTTATCACACATGTGATCCGATTTTGTTTTGAACGATTCGACCCCTGAAGTAATGCCCCTCTGTCATAATATTTCGCTCTTTTGCTGCACCAGTCGATGGGGGTAACCTCTCTTGAGTAGCCTGACTTTGAGTGCATCTCCATGTATATGGAAGGCAGCCATGTCCGTACAGTTACGGCGAATCCGTAAAAAATCCCCAAAGGGGAAGGATTTCCCTCTGGCAATTTGGATAATAACTGTCAGACTTTCAGGATTGTATTCTTTGCTGTAGATTTCCTGAAAAGACTAACTTTCAAGTGTCCGCTGGTGCCTTCAATGCTGATGTCCAGGAAATCAACTTTGTTATTATCGTAGTTAACTGTGAACTTAAGTTTGTATCGCTGACATTGAGCCAAAGAACAAACGCTTGCAGCATGTCAACTGATCCACTCCAAATAAAGAAAATATCATCTATGAAGCATTTCCATATAGATATATTTTCAAAGAATGGGGCCATTTCATTATAGATGCTATGCAGTTCCTACTCCCCCATAAATGCATTTGCCACACTTGGGGCACAAGATGCCCCCATAGAAGTGCCCTTAATTTGTTTATAAAGAGAACCATTGTATTAAAAAAAGTTGTTCAAAAGAACGACTTCAAGACATTGCAAAATAAAGACATCTGGTCGATTATCTGGGAACCTTTGTAGGAGAGCAGACACCGCCTGCAACGCCTGGCACTGAGGTATGTTGGTGTATAACGCCTCAATGTCGAGCGTTACAAGGATGTCTGTCTCAGGATTGAATGGGAGTCCCTCAATTTTGTTAATGATATCGCCAGTATTGCGAATGTAGGAGGCATACTTCTGCGTGAGGGGACACAAGAATGTGTCCACATATTTGGATAGGGGCTCAGTGCAAGACCAATGGTGGATAATATGGGCCGCATGGGGGATCAGTTTCTGACTTGTGTGTCTTTGGTAAACCATAAAGTACAGAAATAGTAGGACATGATTTGTTTAGAAAGACATATTCCTCGTCACAGATAAAACCATCTGAGAATGCTGCTTGAGTCATTTCCTGGATATGAACATTTAATCTTTCTAATTCTCTTCGTTGTGCTGGTCTATAATGATCTGCCACTGACAACATCTCAGTCATTTTTTGGTCGTAGATGTTTTTATCAAATACCGCAATCCCTCCACCTTTATCACAAGGTTTGATGATAATGGTGGGGTCTGTCTGTATTCTAAGTATTCTAAGTGTCTTTTAACATAGCACTGGCTCTAGGACTGACTAGTCAGAGTCAGTTACAGCAGTACCCGTCTGAAAAAGTTGAGGACACAGACTGTCAGCAGCACAGTTAAGTGCCTGACTTTAAAATGGCAGACACGCTAGGAAAATGAAAATCGAGTAACTCTACTGGGGTGCTGTTCATTGCCTGTTAGCTGCGTGATCATCATTGGAGGTACTCCGTGTGCTCCTTAAGTTAAGGGTGTCGCAGCATTATTGATTTTGCAGATTGGAATCACTTGCTCCTGAAATGGAACCTATAACATGATCTATGGCACATATCAATGGTAGAGTACACTTCAAAGGCACAGTAAGGTTTTGCTTCTTTCCCTCCTCTGCCAGTATATTTAACTGAGGGACGCCTTACCATATATATCAGGGCCATGCTTCAGTGCTGCAATCTGTTACCACAGGGGAGAGGAGGAGGAGCCAGAATCCAACATGGCTGCTTAGAGCCTCTGCTCCGCTGGAGCTCTGCTTTCATCAACTAAGTGAGGCACTTAATTCCCACCTAAACAACTGTTTCAACCATCTCCGGACATCTGATGGTCGTGAGTGTCTGAGGATGGGGCCGTCATTCCAACCGGTCGCAGCAACACCAGGATATTGGTGAAAATCTTACCCGGCGTTTTAACCTCAAGATGGCGCCTGAGAAGGAATGGACCTGCTTTTAGAATGATTCGAAGCGGATCCATGGGAACTTTTACCGAACTACCTACCCCCCACCCCTCCCCGCTCTAATCTTCTCCACTTTCCTGCTACTGACCTCTGCCCTCACCTGTCCTGGTGCTTAGTCCCCACCCTGTTTATCTGTCAATTTTCCCTCGTCAATTGAGATCTAGCTATTTTGTCTGATGCCCGATGGAGCTACCTGGGTTAGCCATAGGGAAGACAAGACTTTTCTCCTTGGACGTCACCTACCCAGTCGGTCTTTAGCCAGACTTCCTTTTGTCTCTCATATCGTCTCTTCCCGCATCCTCCCTCTATTTATGTCTCTCCTTCTCTCCTCTCTCAATGCATTGAGACTGAAATATTTTGTCTGATTCCCGATGGAGCTACCGGGTTTAGCTATAGGGGAGATGGGCCGTGGACTCCCTCCTTGGTAGTCACCTACCCAGTCGGTCTTTACACAGTCCTTTCGTCTCACCCTGTTGTCTCTTTCCTCATCCTCCCTCTCTCACGTCCCCTGCCCCCTCATCCACTTTCCACTCTCACCTTCCTCTCTCCCTTCCCTCCTCTCCTAATGTATTGCCTATTTTTATTTATGTATTCTGTAACTGTTGATCTTGTTCTGATACATTGTTGATTCGCATGTAAAGCGCTCTGATACCTTCGTATCTAGCCAGTGCTATAACAAAAACTTTTTAAATAAAATAAATAAATACATTTCTGCTCTTCTGTTTGTTCTTTCTGCACATTTTCCTTCTTCCTGCACTTTTCTTAGTCTTTGTTGACTTCTGTTGCTTCTTTCTGCCTTTCTTTTTTTCTTTCTATGCGTTTTTCTTCTTTCTTCACATGTCCTATCTCTGTAGGCATAGTTAGAAATTAGCATTTAAAAAACCTTTGAAATTCACAGAAAAAACCATAGGTTTCAGGCACATTAGAGTTAGGAATTAGTATTTAAAAAACCTTAGAAATTCACTGAAAAAGAATAGGTTTCATGGACGTTATAGTTAGCTGGAAATTTCACTCTTACAAAACCATAGAAATGTCCCCGTTTTAGTTAGTTCAGCTAACTAAAGTGCCCGCAATGCACTGCTGATGACGTCACATATTACATCACTCATGACATGGTCAGTTACATCACTCATGACATCACTGATGACATCTCAAATGACATCACTCATGACATCACTCATGACATCATCCTTGTGAGAGAGTTGCAGACCTCCTCTCACCCTGATATAACCTTTAATACACACATTCAAAAATAGAAACTAACATTTAAAAAACAATCGACATACCAATACCAGTTACAACAACCTATTCAGTAATTCCGAGATATACATACACATCCACTCATTCACCAACAGTTCTATATAGTCACTCATACATGTACTCACTCATCATATGTGCTCATACACCTATAAAGCCTGTTACACGCCACTACTCATTCTTAGAGGTACTCACACACATAGTCACTCATGCTAATAAAGAATCAGACATACATTTACTTGCATATACAGTTATACACACCATTACGCTTACTTTTACAGAAACGTACACAAACTTACTCTCTTAAACAATCACTTATAGAAACACATACTTATTTATATAGGAACTCTTCCAATCTCTCACAATCACATATACTCACTTATATACATCAATACTCACATATTCTAGTTTGAAACATATGTAGTTACTCATAAATACAGTATTGAGACAGTCATTAACTCACTAACACACCCATACACACACTTATCCACCCATACAGTCCTGCACACATGCTGTCTTCAACACATATAAACAGTAAGTCACTCATTCATGCATCTATGCACTAAGTAATACCCACCACCGAACCATACAGACACTCAGACACTCATAATGATACTAAAAATAACAACTAATAACCCATATAGACACTCATGTAGCTACTCACCAACACATGGAGCCACTTATAGACAAAGTGAGAGACTGGTTCAGATATTTACATATTTAAACATTACTCGCTAACCCATGTATTCACTAACATACACTTAATCAGTACGTTATACAATTAATTTTACAAAAAAAATCATCCATTTAGACACTTATATACCTATTTATTCTTCCATTACCTTGAGATATACATATTTAAAACATTTAGTTTTCAGAAAAACACACATTCACTGGATGATGTCATCAATGATGTCATAAGTGATGTCATTTGAGATGTCATCAGTGATGTCATGAGTGATGTCACTGACCATTTATTTATTTATTTATTTAGGTAGCTTATACAGCGCGCAGCTACCCCCAAAGGGGTGTCCCGGCGCTAGAAACAGAGCCTCTGGGAAGGGGGGAGGAAAAGCATATTGTAAGGCAGGAATCATATTCTGGAGAACAGCCAGGTTTTTAATTTAGCACAGAAGATGGATTCAGACGGGCAGAACCTTAGATCGATAGGGAGGCAGTTCCATAGTTTGGCCGTGATTAAGCTGAACCCTCTGCCGCCCATTCTGGAGCGTCGAAAGCGAGGTGCAATCAGGATGCGTAAATTGTTAGATCTTAGAGATCTGACAGATTGAGAGATTGACACTCGCTTTTTCAGATAATTGGGTCCCAGGCCGTTGATAGCTCGAAAGGCGAGGGTGAGGATCTTAAATTGAATACGGCTAGCAATGGGCAGCCAGTGGAGCTCTATGCGATAGGCGGCGACCGACTGACGGTAGGGGATATTGCCGATCAGTCTGGCTGCCGCATTCTGAACGATCTGGAGCCGATCGATCAGATATTGGGGAGCACCGGCATATACGCTGTTGGCATAGTCCAGGTGAGAAGTTATGAGGGCCTGAGTGATTGTTCGGCGGGCGTCCAAGGGAAGGTAAGGAAGGATCTTCTTAATCATACGCAGCTTCGCAAAGCAGGCAGAGTTAACCTTGTTGACTTGTGCCTTGCAAGAGAGAGAGTCATCGAATTGATAGCCCAAGTTGCGTGCTGATTGGACAGGGGTAGGTGCCGGGTCCAGAGCTGTGGGCCACCACAGGCTAGGGGAAATAGGTGTTTTTTGGTTAAAAAACAAGACCATGTCATGAGTGATGTAATATGTGTTGTCATCAGCAGTGGATTGCAAGTTATAGTTAGTACAACCAACTATAACAGAGGAATTTCAATAGTTTTGTTCGAGTGAAATGTCCAGCTAACTATAACACCCATAAAACCTATGTTTTTTTCAGCGAATTTCTAAGGTTTTTTAAATTTCTAATCCCTAACTATAACAGGCCTGAAACCTATTTTTTTTTCAGTAAATTGCAAAGGTTTTTTAAATGCTAATTTCTAACTACAACATGTCTGAAACTTATGGTTGTTTCAGTGAATTTCAAAGATTTAGTAAATGAAAATGTTTTAATATATTAATTGTTATATGTATTTTTGATACTGATTTACTACCTTTTCTACACTATTTATGTTTAGATATATATTTTTTAAATTACATTACATATTTTTAACATGAATTGAAAAAATAAGTAAAAAAAAATATTTAAATTCTATATTTTTTTTGTATTTTATATTTCTTAATATGTATTTATAATATTTTCTTTTTTAAATGTTTTTGGGCAGTCGCGCACTCAAACCGCACATTCCTAGATTACTGCCCAGAACCTAGCCACCATTTTAGGATTATTGTGTAGGATCTGCGTAGCGTATGGGATGGGTGCGTATTTCCCTATGCAGTTGCTATGCGATTCGTACATGACTCCTAGCGCATACGCAACATGTACGTATTACACTGCGCGACGCTCTCACGTTTCCGCGTGACATAATCTACGTGTTCGACGCGGTAGGTGCGCGACTCCTGCAACATTTTTTAATGTCTAAATATATATATATATATATTACCTACTGGCGGTCGCCAGTAGGTATATATAGATAGGATTTTTTCTCTATGGGACTTTTGAAAATTCTATGTCTAATAATTTTAGCGTTTGTGGACGGAATCGGCTGAAATTTTCAGGAAAATGGCACATTTTGTTTCTGAGCAGCCCCTGAAAATTTGGAGGGGTTTCGTCAAGGGGGGGCCGAGAAAAAAGGGGGATCCCAAAACACGTTTTTCCCATTCATTTTTCCATAGGGCGTTTGGCCTCACTTTTAGCTCGAACGGCTGAATGGATTTGCACGAAACTTGGCAAAATTGTAGGGACTGTTAGCCCGATGTGCCTTTGCTAGGTCTCAATATATGTGCTCCAGTGGTTTTTGAGAAATTAACGTTTTAAAAAACAGATATATGTGACAGCGTCCCGGGTAGCGCTCCGGTTCGCGAACTTTTCGCGTTACGGAACTTTGCGAAGTGAAGCTGATTGGCTCTCCGGTGTCTGTCAACATTCTAAACAGTCCGGAATGGCCGCCATCTTGTCTCTTGGTAGGATCGAGAGACAAGAGGAGGAGAAAAACGAAGGGGGAATTTAATGAAAGGGGGCAAGGTAGACCCTTCTTGACCCCCTAGGAATGATGTTGGGGTTATTAAAGGGTACCGTGGGGTAAATAAAAAAAATTCGATTTTTTGCGGTAGAAGCGCTTTCCGGTTCGTGAACCGGGTAGCGAACCGGGTCGCAAAACGGGAATTCACCATTTTGTGTTTCGTTTTAATTAAATTACAAGATGGAGGAAAACAATGTGAGAAATGGGTATAAGGGGGTGCGGGAGACGTATCCTGACCCCATATGTTTTCGGAGGGTGGCTGAGGATGCTCATATATGTTGATACATGTCTTCCAGTGGCTGCTCGTGAGCGTTTTTTTTTTTTTGCTGCGTGACGTCTGTTAACGTTCGATTCGAAGGAAATCAGGAAGTGTTGACCGCCATTTTGACACTGCGAGTAAATATATTGTTAAAAATAATTGTTATAAATTAATTCGTATTGATAAAAATTGTCTGCGCCATCTTGCTTTTTTTCCAATGCCACACTTTTGTTGTGCACGGCAGCCATTTTAGATGCCTTGACCAGACCCACTCTCTGCACGCCGCCGATCCTCAGCATGGCTCCCCACCCTCGCAAGCATCTCCCCCACGCACTGGTCACCCCCGCTCTCTCTCTCATGCATGGGCCATAAACCTCCCCCCATCTGCGCTGTTCTTCCCTGAGAATCACACCCTGTGCCCGTCCGACACCTCCCTTTCACCCTATTCACTACCGCACCCTCTGACACTCCTCTTCCTCTGTGTCTGATTGTCCAGGCCGGTCCCAGGCTATCACCTAGCCCTGCGGATGTAGTTTATGGCCCCAACTGTAAAGAATCACCCCTCTTCAAAGGAGTTACAGTAGATCAAGGCCCCCACCCCATGAGATCCGTCACACCACACGTGTTCCTACTATCTGATAACGATCCTGTATTGTGATTGGGGAGGGGATTCTCACTGTGAGGGTGTGTGGGACCGAGCCTGAAGCGGAAGATTCCAGGGATGCCTTTTTGTACATCAAAGTCTTCACAATTATGTGTCACATTAAAAATATATAGCACTCCAACAAAGTAGTAGGATTATAACACTTTAATAACTTATAAATATATACAACGCTTCAACAAAGTAAACACGTTGAAAAAAATGTTTTAAACAAAGCAACAATGGGCTGCTGTGAGGTGGCGTCAGTAGGGGTCTGTTGTGCGAATAGTCCGAAGGCAGCACAACGCGCTGAGATCTGGACGGCACCCAGGTGATGTCCTTTACTTGCCGCACTGGTCTTGGCATCCTACAATGCTGCGCCGAAAAACGGCGTGGGGCACCCCGGAGGGGGGGGGGGGGAGGGGGGGGGGAGGCGGCGTGAACGGGCCTCCCCAGGTGGAGGCTCCTCTGCTGCAGTGGGGCGCCCCTTTACCGTTTCAGTTGCCATTCAGCGGTTTTCCGCCCGCTTTTGCTGCACTGTGCCTCATCCGCCATTCAGCTCTTTACCGCCCGCTCTTGCGGCTACAGCGTCTCGCCCACCATCCAGTTGAGTTGCGCCCGCTCTTGCGGCTACAGCATCTCGCCCACCATCCAGTTGAATTGCGCCCACTCTTGCGGTGCAGCGATAGGCGGCTGCCACAGGACTCTTAAAATGGCGGCCGGCTCTTCGGATTTGGGCCTGGTCCACTAAAATGGCCCTGGGACACATTTGAACTCAGACATTTGCCTGCTAGGGCTTGGGCCCCATTCTCGAAAGCGTCCCCTCAGCCTTGAAGATTCTACAAAAGTCACCGGGGCCCCCGACTCCCGCAGGCTTCCGGTGGGGAGCGGCTGCCATGATTGCTTGCGGAATGGCCACGACTGAGCTATGAGATGGTGGTGCTCTCATGCTGACGCCAGCTTCAGTCTGAAACATCCAGAAACACTGTAGACTATCAATTCGATGACTTCCGGTGGAGCCCCAACGTGACCCGGTAGGGAAGAACTTGCCCTCCCCTCTTTTGACTGATGGTTCTTGTTGCCTGTCCCCTCTGTTGTCATCTAACGGAACCTTTTTTGATTGCCAAGTGAGAAAAAAAAAAACGTGGGGCTTTCATCGTTTGGGAAAAAAAAATGTTTCAATCCAATGAAAAGTGTTATTTTTAGGTCATATGATCAAGCATTTGATCATTAGGAAACCAAAAGTAAAATGAACCAATGAAAAGTTTTATAAACAAGTCACATGACCTGTTATGCGGCTTTGGGCTATAAAAAGCCTACAAAATCCGTTGGCCTGTGAGGCGGCGTCAGTAGCGGACCAATGTGCGAATAGGCCGAAGGCAGCACAACGCCCCGAGATCCGGATGGCACCGAGGTGGTGTCCAGCAAGTTGCCGCACTGGTGTGGCCATCCTACAATGCTGCGCTGAAAGACGGCGTGGGGTGCCCGGGGGGGGGGGAGGCAGCACAAACGGGCCTCTCCCGCCTCCCCAGGTGGAAGCACCTCTCTGCAGTGGGGCGCCTCTTAGCGTTTCACTCGCCTTCCAGCTGAGTTCCGCCCGCTCTTGCGGCACAGTGCCTCACCCTCCATCCAGCTGAGTTCCGCCCGCTCTTGCGGTACAGCGTCTCGCCCGCCATCCAGCTGAGTTCCGCCCGCTCTTGCGGTACAGTGACTCACCCGCCATCCAGCTGAATTTCGCCCACTCTTGCGGTACAGTGACTCGAACGCGCCGAGATCTGAATGGCACTGAGGTGGTGTCCAGCAAGTATCACTGGTGTGGCCATCCTACAATGCTGCACCGAAAGACGGCGTGGGGTGCCCGGGGGGGGGGAGGCGGCGCAAACGGGCCTCTCCCGCCTCCCCCGGTGGAGGCACCTCATCTGCATTGGGGCGCCTCTTAGCGTTTCACTCGCCTTCCAGCTGAGTTCCGCCCGCTCTTCCGGCACAGTGCCTCACCCTCCATCCAGCTGAGTTCCACCCGCTCTTGCGGTACAGCGTCTCGCCTGCCATCCAGCTGAGTTCCGCCCGCTCTTGCGGTACAGTGACTCACCCGCCATCCAGCTGAATTGCGCCCACTCTTGCGGTGCAGCGATAGCCGGCTGCAACAGGACTCTCAAAATGGTGGCCAGCTCTTTGGATTTGGGCCTGGTCCACTAAAATGGCCCTGGGACACCTTGGAACTCGGACGCTTGCCTGCTAGGGCATGGGCCCCATTCACGAAAGCGTCCCCTCTTTTGACTGATTGTTCTTGTTGCCTATCTCTTCTGTTGTCATTTAACGGAACCTTTTTGGACTGCCAAAAGGGGTTCTGGTCTGACCGCTGGTTGGTGGAGACATTTTGACTATATCCTGGACCTGCATATGGAGATACGTATGCAGTTTTGAAGCACATGGCGGGCGGGGACGAGTACTGATTGAACATTTGGACATCCCTATTGATATTAAGTTCTGATGTGTTATTGATTACTGTACTATTGAAAGTTCGAATTAACGTTACCCATGGTACTTGCCCGTAAATGTATATCTAGATAATTTTATTGTAACTGGCCCTGTCGTACTTTAATTATAAAATGTACGTCCACCGATTCCGCAACTGTTAGACACCTTAGTTCTTGCAACCTAATGGGTCGCCCGTTACGTTCTTCTACAGTGTAAATGTCTCCTCATCATATACGATTCCAGTTTGCTCCGTGGCCGGCCCACGTGGTTATAGGCCCGTATTTGTATACTGACATTTTCACAATAAATGATTTTAACACAAAACATGGTAGTAGTACCTAGATGGGTAAAGTTTTGAACAATAGCCACTGTTTTTGAATTAGTAAAAGGCAAGTGAAATAAAGCAGCCCGATTACATGACGGTTAAAAGGTATAATACGCAGTAAAGATAAATGGTCAAGGGCTGTTGTGTTTTCCACTCCTGCAACATAAAGTGATCGTTAAGAATCCGATATTCATGCCTATCAGCGACTAAGACAGCAGGCCGAGCCTCTTTTGTTCAACGGCTCCCTCATGGGACGAAGAAACGCCCTTTTCTCGAAATAGGAATATTTTACTTGCAGGACAATTGTAAATTTCCCGGGAAAATACATTAGCCTGGAACATTGTTAGTGATAAAATGTAAATGCATCTGGGTCCTTTGCTTTACAAGTCAGAGTGAGAAAAAAAAAGGTGGAGCTTTCATCATTTGGGAAAAAAAAATGTTCGAAAGCAATGAAAAGTGTTATTTTTAGGCCATATGACCAAGCCTTTCATCATTAGAATAACAAAAGTAAAATAAACCAATGAAAAGTTTTATTAACAAGTCACATGACCTGTTATGCTTACGTTACGCGCTGCGCGCCGCGCGCCGCGCTCTGGATCGTTTCCGGGAAGCTGCGCCTCGCGGCGCGTCATATGACGCATTACGCGACAACGCAGGTCCAGAATATAGTCAGCAGTCCAAAAAGTTCTGTTAAATGACAAGAGAAGGGACAGGCAACAAGAACCATCAGTCAAAGAGGGGAGGGCAAGTTCTTCTCTACCGGGTCACGTTGGGGCTCCACCAGAACTGATCGAATTGGTAGTCTACAGTGTTTCTGGATGTTTCAGACTGAAGCTGGTGTCAGCATGAGAGCACCACCATCTCGTGGCTACGTCGTGGCCATTCCGTGAGCAATCATGGCAGTCGCTCCCCACCGGAAGTCTACGGGAGTCGGGGGTCCCGGTGACTGTTGTAGAATCTTCAAGGCTGAGGGGACTCTTTTGGGAATGGGGCCCATGCCCTAGAAGTCAAGCGTCCGAGTTCCACGGTTGCCCAGAGCCATCTTTGCAGGCCAGGCCCAAGTCTGTGTTGCCGACCGCCATTTCGTGAGCTCTGTAGCATCCGCCTGTCACTGTACCGCAAGATTGGGTGCAATTCCGTTGGATGGCGGTTGAGACGTTGTAATAGCAAGAGCAGGCGCAATTCAGCTGGCCGAGCGAGGCACTGTGTCGCAAGAGCGGGCGCAAGTCAGCTGGTCGAGTGAAGCGCTGGGGTGTAGCTGAGAAACCTCCACCTGGGGAGGTGGGGGAGGCTCGTTCGCGCCGCCTCTCCATTCTACTGCACCTCACGCCCTCTCCTGGCGCAGGTATATGTGATGGTCGGACCAGGGCACCGCAGGATGTGTCTTCAGGTCAAACGGATTGTGGGACAAGGTGTGGAGCAGGCGCAATTATCTTGGGGGCCTCCGTCAAGTGGTTCAGGGAGGCACCGCATCACATTGTTTTCCAATGCAGTCAGGTCCACAAACAGCCCCCATTTACTTTGAGAATAGTGAAGCTGCAGCAGGTGTAAATAAGCTTCAGACAGTGTTACAAGCGCTGCTCGGAACCCTTAACTATGGCACCCAACATCCAGGACTTATGCCATTTGTGCAAGGCAGTGACATCGAAGCATCTCAGGGACCAAGCAACATACCATATCCAGAGTCCTTCCCACAACCTCTGCCTTCCTTCTTACCTAGTTATTGTTCTTTCACTCCCACTCCAGGCTTTTAGTCTGTGGATGGAAAACCATGAACCTACACTCACCTATGAAAATCTAACTATTGATGGTTTATTTTGAGCCCAAAATACAAAGGCTTGTTTGGATCGATGTTGCAGCAGGCTGCCATGTAAATAGTTATTTAATAAAACGTTTTACCATGTTACTTTGCTGGTGTGTTGTATATATTTATAATATTTGCATAGTGTTTGTCGTTATTTTGGGTGGGGTGGGCGGCGGAGCCGAGCTGTCTTGCAGCCATCATGGTGTCGAGCTCAGTTCCTCTCACTAGTTTCGTATTTGTCATGAGGGGTTGTTCATAATGTTTCTATTTTAGCGAGGTCAAAAAGAGATCCCATTAGTGGCCTACTGATTTTGCTTGATTCCTTTTGTTTTTTTAACGATTTTTCACTATCTGCAAAGACTAAACAGAGTATTGCGACTCTGTGCTTGTTTGTAAATAGAGAATGAACCAAAGAGAACCAATTCCAAAACAATAAATGCTAGGATAACAATCAATCAAATGGAGAGGGAAGCAGGCACGACGGGTTACAACGGGGGCAAAGGCCTGTGTTACCTACCCTTCACTATCTGCAAAGAGAGAATACTCCTAAAAGAAAAAGAGGAGGGGGGGGGGGCACCGTTCAAAGCACATCAGCGTGCATAAATACGAAAATGTTTTTACCTACCACGTACTTGACATTTTACAGCTTTTGATATTTGCTATTAAAAAACCATTGAAATTCACTGAAAAAAACATAGTTTATAGACCATATATAGTTAGGAATTAGCATTTACAAAACCTTGAAAATTCACTGAAAATATCATAGGTTATAGACCATATATAGTTAGGGATTAGCATTACAAACATTTTACTCGCACAAAACCATTGAAATTCGCATATATAGTTAGTTGCACTAACTATATATCGCACACCCGCAATCCACTGCTGATGATGTCACATATTACATCATTCATGACATGGTCATTGACATCACTGATGACATCACTGATGACATCTCAAATGACATCACTGATGACATCACTGATGACAACACCCAGTGACTGTATGTTTCTGTAAAGTTAAAATGTCTTACATATTGAAGAATGAGTGGATGTATAAGTGTCTGAATGAAGGATTTAGTAGGTGCATTACTGACTGTATGAGAGACTGATTAAATGTGTCTCACTGAGTGCATGGGTTAGTGACTAAACTGTCTTAATTTGTGCATCATTATGTCTGTTGTTCTGTAAACTGCTGCATGTGTTGATCAGTAGCTATATGAGTAACTATATGGGTTATTGATTGGTTGCCCAAGTATTTGTATGGGAGACTGAGTGTGTGTGTGGGTGGCTGGGAGGTGTATGACTCTGTGCATAGATGTGTGAGCAGTTCATTCACTAGGTGTATGGGTTCTAAAGTGCATGTGGAAACAGCTGTATGAGCGGTTGACTGTGTGCATGAGTGTATTGGTGAGTGAATGGATATCTCAGTGCTACATGTCAAAGTAAGTACATATGTAAAACACAGTACATGTGAGAGTTGACATATATAAATAACTGTGCATAAGAGCCAGTGAATGTGTGAGTGGCTGTATGGATCATTGAAAACATGTATCAGGGATTGTATAAGAGAGTAAATATGTGTTAGTATATGTTTGAATAAGTAAGGTGTGTATAACTGTATAGTTGAGAAAATGGAGGTGTGATTGATTCTTTGCATGACTGACTAGGTGTGTGAGTAACTCCATGGATAAGTGTCTGTCTGTGATTGTCTGTTTACACTGATTGTATCTAAGGTTATATTAGAGTCTGAAGATGTTCATTGTATTATCACATAAATGATATCATCAGTGATGTGATCAGTAATGTCAAATGAGATGTCATCAGTGATGTCATCAGTGATATCATTTGAGATGTCATCAGTGATGTCATCAGTGATGTCATTTGAGATGTCATCAGTGATGTCATCAGTTATGTCACTGACCATGTCATGAATGATGTAATATGAGACATCATCAGCAGTGGATTGCGGGTGCACGATATATAGTTAGTGCAACTAACTATATATGCGAATTTCAATGGTTTTGTGCGAGTAAAATAAGGTTTTGTAATGCTAATCCCTAACTATATATGGTCTATAACCTATGGTTTTTTCAGTGAATGTTCAAGGTTTTGTAAATGCTAATTCCTAACTATATATGGTCTATAACCTATGGTTTTTTCAGTGACTACATATATATGTATTTAAAATAAATATTAAGGCAGGACATTATCGGAGCTAATCATAAAAATAATATTATTTTAGTTTTAATAAACTCATATTACGTTTAAATGCAATTTCGCGAAGTAGCGCTGGGTGCCTTCTGCCTGTGCGCACCCTACGCGGACCCCTTGTGACCAGAAAAAAAGAGATATGATTGGTCCATAACACTTCCTATTCTAACCATTGAAGGACCCCACCCATTTCAATCACTCTTCTTTGACCTTCCTTGGGAGAAGACCTGTGCTGAGAAGAACTTAATTTTTCTTCAATGGAGAGCTGAATTTCCTTTCTGCAGACAAAAATGGCTACACCACTGCAAGACTCGTCTGATTTTGACCATTCAGATGTAGAGGGATTTCTACCAGAACCTCCTCGTCCCGAAAAATACACATCCATCGTATGGAAATATTTCACTTTTCCGGAGGGACAAAAAAAAGTTAATGCCACCAGGTGACATGTAAGATTTGTAAGGCTGTGCTATCCAGAGGAGATCTCAATAAAAAATACTCCTGTGGCACTGCAAGCATGCAGAAGCACCTACAATCCCTGCATCCAGTAAATTATGCTCACAAAGAATGCAGAAAACTCCGCCAAAAAGCAACTCCATCACCAGCAACTCCAAGTACCTCTGGTGCACCAACTTCAGCCTCACATCCGGACATACGTTCACAATTTGGAAAAGTGAAAATGCACTGTGTGCAGTGTAATCGGTTAATCTGCTATGGGGAGCAATCGGTAGACTTAGTTTGCAGGGCAATCGATAACCATCGTTGCTAGATTTTTTTTTCACCCAAAGTTCATTGTTTTGTTTGTCCCGTTGACTTTTAGTTCCTATA
Source organism: Lissotriton vulgaris (assembly GCF_964263255.1). Classification (NCBI taxonomy): domain Eukaryota; kingdom Metazoa; phylum Chordata; class Amphibia; order Caudata; family Salamandridae; genus Lissotriton; species Lissotriton vulgaris. Next base: position 1,000,955,245 of record NC_141689.1, read on the forward strand.
AAAAAAATCGTTCAAACCCCCCCCTATAAAAAATGATAAAACTACAAAAAGAAAAAAAAAGTTGTTTTTAGAACAAACTACTCTGGTTAAAAAAAGAGCTAAATTTGTATGCTAGTGTGAGAAACTTTAGATGAATGTATGTGTTGTGCATAATTGACTGAAAGAATGCATTTGTGGTGAATGTATAAGTGCAGAACTATAAGGAAGTGCTGCAGCATGACACTGTAAACTCTTTAGCTACAGCGTGCTGTGGTACTTCCGAAGCACAGGGATGCAACATATGTCCATAAATATGTTGCAAGTCTAGGCTTCCCTCTGCACTGCTGTTTAAACTGCAGCCATGTGGTGACACAGGCACACTTGCACCGTGGTGCAAGGATATCTGTGTCATGTTGAGTTTGTTTTTGTGCAAAAAAGATACACCTTCGTGCACAAAAACAATCAATGAACGCATTTCTCTTTTTTAATGTAAGCTGTGCATTGTAGCATATATTGAAAGAGAAAAAATGAAAATATGTCTTCTTTTTGTGCCTTGCTAAATCGATTGGGTTGGTGCAGCATTCACATACACGTCCAGATTTATCATTTCTGATCATTCTGGTGAAGTGCCTTGTTCTATGTGTGTTCTGTACAAAAACACACAGCAACACCTATAGAACGCCCTTTCATTCAAAGTGGTGTGTATGATGAGGTCATATTTACATGGAGAAGAAAAGGTACAAAGAGTGCCTTTTCCTCTCCTTGTAAATATGAAAGAGTGTTTTGGGATATCACTATGTTACAAAAAGTGACATATTGTTGGCACAGGATGTTTTCTACATATTTCTGGTGGGTTAGTTGGCCCCCATTGACACTCAGTATTCATGTTAACTTTATCCTGTAACTTAGAACGCCCACAGAGCATCTTTCCACACATATCGACTCTGTCCATCTCCCCTTTCTTCACCTGTGTGCAAACACAGGTCATTGTGCATTTTAATACTTAGTTAAACGTACCTTCACAGTAATAGAACTACAAAATGCTACCCAATTTTTTTCAGTTGTTTTTTATAATCTAAATTTGTGAAAATTTGATATTTTAGAATTAGGATCTGTGAAAGAGAAAAAAATACCGTTATAAAATATAATAATGTATTTTTTACAATGTAGCATAATTGTAACCTTTTACAAATCATTTTCTTTGCCTTTTTTGCTTTTCTCAGAATATATTGAATTTCTCTAGAACAGTGATTTCAATCGTACTCATCACATAACAGCTGGCAAAAAAAACCAATCAATAAGATTCTTTAAAAAAAAACAAGACTACATCCTCAATAACATACCATATAATGCAAATCACATATATATAAAATGCTTAAATTAAATTTATATACACTATAAATGTGGTTGTTTAAAAATATACGCTGGGAGAAAGTGCAAGAAAAGTCCTTAATTCAAATATATACTTTTCCTCTAGGCCAAATAGTATTATTGAAATCCTTTATATTGAAATTTTCCAATAGTAATCATATTAATACATATCAATAAATTCCTCAGACGCCGAAATATGTACCTAAAACTTTGGCTTTCAAAAATATGAGGTAGGAATTTGGTAATTTGCTTGGCAAATGTTGTTTAAAAACCAACTGAGCATCATTACAATATGTCCAGCCTTTATCAGATTTTACATGGGCAGTGTAATGTCCAGATGTTGTGGAAGGACCATCTTGAAAAATTATTGCTACTGCTACAAAAGTCCTTCCTGATATTGATAGTTGACTTGCTGAAAAATGTTTTATTAAAGTGTCCAATTTTCTTCCATCAGCTGCATTAAAATGATATGTTGTCCATATCTTTGTATAAATAATGTTGATACCATTTATGATTTGCTTTGGCTACACTCCATGTTTTGATTTGCTGCTTTGACTAGTTTATTGAAAGACACTGGTTTACAGTTAGGTAATGTCAAATATATAAATCTTCCAGTATCTATGTTAGTGTTACATGTAGACATCCAATTTTAACTATGATGTTCCCATTTATAACAAACGCCAACAAATTTTCAATTTCTATGCCTTCATCTTGTTGAATATTCAGCGTATATTGGGTAGAAACAGAACATACATCCAAAAGATTACTTATATCACAAACGCTTTGTATTTTACTTTTATCAGTTCTCAATTTTTCATAAACACAATGCAACAAGGAACAACATCTTTTTTCCCCGATTCTCCATAATTTGCTGTCGCAAACCTTCTAGAAACAAAACAACATTGACCACTAGATTAGCATAGCAGTTGACACCAGAACTTTTTGAAACTGATAACCAACAATGTCTTCAACATTGTCCTTTTTCTTTTTCATTGCAATGACAACATTATCTTGGTTTTTTTCCATCTCTATACCTTCACTACAGATATTCTCATACCTTCGTTTTTAACCTACTACACGCTTTTCAAATACAGGATATTGACCTAAATTGGGAGCATACACTCTTCTTAACCTATAATACTCTTTTACACAGTTTGCATCTGCAGTAACCTTTGTATCATCAAAATCAATCAAAAATAAACCAGATAAAGTTCTGACTCGCGACAAAGCCATATGCCAAACACGGTACTTCCAATGTTCACCAAAGCACTGTCTACACTTAAACCTTGACATTTATGAATAGTCACTGCACATGCCAGAGAAACTTGAAACTGTTTTCAACAAACATATAAATCTTTAACAAGCAAAAAACGAACTGACCAATTTTTTTCACTTCTTCAATCTGATCAAATTTTATTTTTTAAAATTCAATACCATCTTTATTCAGATAATTAACAAAATCCACAAATTTGCCCATTGCTCCATTAACTAAACCTTTTTTGCATTCAAATTACACCTTAAAATTACTCAACAGTTTCTACATGCATAAAAACCATCAGTTTTAGATATTTTCTAAAGAATCCAATTTTGTTTTCAACTTTTCTTTCAAAACAATAGTGATTCCTTCATTATTAATATTTCTTCATTTTCCAGCTTCAATAGTTGTTCTTTGAATATAGAACACTCATGCAGTATTGGCATTAAGCAGATTACAGATTTGTTTTCTGCAATTTTCATATATATTTTCTCAGGAACTATATTTTCATTTGGAAACAAATTGGAAAGTAAACGACTCTGCAGAGCTTGTTTGCCATGTTATGTCAGTACTCCAATTCATATATCTTGAAGAATAGTTTCATAACCAACTTCATTTGCCTGTCCCATATTTGTAATGAGTTCTTTGTAAATAAATAGGACCAAATGTTAATGTTTCCAACGCTACCCAGAGACTTTCTGGTGTCTTCATGCGAGAGTTTTTTAAATACACGTTGTCCTTTTTCGGGAGTAAGTTGTAGTAGATCTCTGAAAACTATGACATATTTTCCTCCAAATCACACGTCCTACTCTGTTTTAAGAATTTGCTGCACTCTTAAATGCACAAAACAAGCATTAAGTTTGAGACCATGTTTACCTCATCAATAAACAGAAGTTTAATTTTCTTCAGCACTCTTGAAACTTCACAACATGCTTCTCCAGATAGCTTGTGATATTCCAATTTGTTTTCATGCTCCACAGGTAGCATCAGTAAAAAATGTAATGTAATTCCTTTAAAGTTGTTTCCAGCCAACCCAGTTGGAGCAGTTACAGCACATGAAACATGTGAGTCAGTTGTTTACTGTAGATAACTGGTGAATACTTTAATTAAGAAACTTTTTCCTGTTCCAGCTTGTCCACTCACGTACATTTTGATAGGTTGAAATGATGTGCATGTGCATTATTTCTTTTCATGAAGAAATCCATGGTCAATTTGTTGCGTCACTTGCTGATATATTTCTTTCTGTTCAACATTTAGTTGTTCTTCCAAGTTTGCTAAGTCCATTACATCTTCTTGAGCTTGATGCATTGCTGTTTCCACCTCATTATTGGCGATTGCTGCTTCATTTTCAACAATTGGTTGTCCTAGTGGATCTTGACTCAGCGGAGCAGAACTTTGACTGTCTTGAGAACTGTCTCTAGCAATCTCAGCTGCAATAGAATCTTCTTGTTCAATTTCATCGTTCAATATTTTTCACATAATTTGCAATTGCATTGTATGGTATGTTTACAAGCATTGAAGGAATCTTCATAGCTCGCAAATTCTCCAAGTATTTCCAATTCTGCACGCCACGGTTTGAACACTTGCAAAAGGGCTAAATAGTGAAATTCCCTTTTATCAGCATTGTCACAAATCAGCTTCCTGTGATTAAACAAATTTCTTTTTCTTTGTTTCACCAAACATTCTTCGGAACCAATAACTCCATATTTTCCATCATTGATGTTCTATGTGGTATTCCGTTTAAAAGTGTAGTTTTGCAGCACTTCCTAGAGACACATGTTCTCAAGATGATGACTTCTGTTTGGGTAATATGTGTCCCCACATATTCATTTTCAAAATATCTGTACTTTCGGGATCTTTTTCTGCTAAATATTAAATCTCTTCTACAGATTTAAGTACTCGATTTCGCATTGCAGCAAGACCTAGACTCACCCAAATGATTCTTCTAGATTTGGAGTATAGACTTGCAGATGATAACCGATCTGAGCATTCATACGCTCCGATTTCTCTATGAGATAACATCTTTAAACTGAAACTGTTTAATTTCTTACTTAGACTCTTCTCGTGAGAAATCTCTTCCCACAAATCTTTCAATACCGTCTTTCTGATTTTGTAATGTAGGATGTTACTTATCGATCAACAGCAATGGAATTGTCTGCAACGTACAGAATATCCATGTTAGCATTCCACATGGACAGAATAACCAGATTGTAATCATTTATGTATTTTCATTCTTTGTTTATTCTCAAATTGTAAGTATTTTTTGGAGACTTTCTTGTGGTGGTATGTCGCATAGCTGACATAAAATTGTTCTCTCTTCCTTTGGATATTACAGGACATGGAAATGCAAAACAACATTTGGTATAGAACTTATCCTTAGACTTGTACTTTCGTCGACAGTATTTTCCACATCAATGGCTTTTGAATCGTAGGACTTGTCTTAAATTGTTTTCTTCAGTGCTTTTCGGTATAGCACAGGTAGCATATTCTTCAATAAAAGAAAAGAGTATCATCCAAATCGGTTCCGAATTTGGGGGCATCTTTGATCCTTAACAGCATATGTATATGAGGAGTACCTCGTGCATGATACTCTTTTCTCCAAAAGAAATCCACAACTTCTCCAAGAGGAGGATTTTTTTATTGCAGATAAAAGACATCATAGCTTCAAATCTATGATTGAAATACCTGCATGCATTAACAGGATCCAAAGAGCACAATTCTCCTGGTGTATTGTATTCAATATTTTTTATATTGGAATTTGCCTCTCGAAGAAATTCAAATCAATCATCCCAAGCGTACTCAGCACAGCTTAGGGTAAGGAATGATGTAGGAGTTCCTAAGTTCCTTAGCATACATTTAAGTTCTCCATGACGACGGTACAAATATTCATTAGTCCCACGCTGACATGCCATCAGATTAATCAGCTGAGATTCTAAATGATCATCTCTCTGGTGCACTTTATCCATAGAATCCTTTGCAGAAACATTTTGCAGATGTTTTCAATATGTGATTGACTGCATATGAAAGTCCAGACAAGTCACTTTCAAACAAAAGATGAAATATATATGGGATACATTGTTGAAATCTTGGATCTTCTGCATACAATCTTGTTGTCCGATATTCAGAAGCAGGAATCTGCACAGGTCGTTCATCATATCATCCTCCTTTTCCTGTTGGGAATAACTGCGGAAAACAACGAGCTTCTAAGCTTTCTTTCCATACACTCTTGCGCCTTCCCTTCACTTTTTTCATTTGGAATAACTCAATAGTATTCCCCATCACTTCTTTTGAATGAAGTGGATGTACACTGTAACGTTCATAGATTTGTTTACTTCTTGAGAAGTCCACTTTTTCAATTTGTCCACTTGGTGTTTCAGTATCTTCAGCTAAAAGTATTTCTTCATCTCCCATATAAACATTTTTATAGTGCTCATTGTTTTTTATCAAATACAAAGTTGCCTTTTGCACTTCCCTAAATTCCACTAACTCCTGCCAGATTTTCTTACTTTTTGTAGGCACGCCATTAACTAGAATGACTAGTGGTTCATTTTCTACACACTCTACACCAATAGTTTCAACATTTTTCTTTAATTCTAGAGGTAAATATACAACTCTTCCTTTTAATCCTCTCAGTAACTCTGAAGGAGGCAATTTACCTGTTTTAGGCTCCATAGGAACAATAGCCTGAAACAGGTGTACAAATTGAATGAGGATAGACTCATAGGTGTTTAAATCAGTTCTGGAGGAATAGCAACTAACTCTAGATTATTGTGCATAGCTCTATTGGGCATTTTATTCTCATCTAATTTGTTATAACAATATTTACAAATTTGAAATACGCTGATCAGAACCCAAATCAAAACAATTCTCTACCAACAAATAGGTTGCAAATTCCTTCAACTCATCATTATTTTCTCTTTCACTTTTTAAGACTTTCTTCAAGTAACTTTCCTTTAGCTCTCTTTTTATTATTCTTGATTTTTCAGGCATGATGACTTTATTTAAATGATGATAAACAATATCTGTAAAAAATAAACATAAATAAATGTATATTAATAACTTTATAATTTATTCTTTTCTATTACTATACAAATACATTCTATATAAAAATCATTTAACCATTATCTTTTCACATCACTAATTGAAATTGTAATTCAAGGTGTACACATAACTGTATAGGAATGCAAGAAGAGTAACAGGGTGTTTCCTGCAGTGTATAGATACTGACTAAGGAATTGTAGAACAGAAATACAAGTGTGAAGGTGGTAAGAGCACTACATGCATAGTGCATAGGAGTTTGAAGCAGTCTATGCCCTAAAACCTGGCTCACTGCATGTGTACATGCACACTGACTGAATGACTGCAGTACTATAAGGAAAAACACTGGGTGAATGTATAATTGGTTGAGTTTTACTTTAGTGAATAGATTAGTACATGTAATTGAAAGGGTCACAATGGGATTGGAAGAACAGTGACAGGGTGTTTTCTGTAGTGTATGGATAGTAATTGGGGAATCAAAGGCCTGACACACAAGTGAAAAGGTGGTTATACCACTAAATGCATAGTGCATAGGAGTTTAAAGCAGTCTATGTCCTAAGTCCGGGCTCGCTGCATGAGTACATAGATACTGAATGAATGATTAGAGTACTACAAGGTGATACCCTAGGTGGGTACTGAAAGAGTCCCTATTAGATTGAAGAGCAGTCACAAGGGGTTTGCTGGAGTGTATGAATACTGATTGGGGAATTGTAGGCCTCAAACACAAGAGAAAAGGTGGTTAAACCACTACATGCATAGTGCATAGGAGTTTAAAGCAGTTTATGTCCTAAGGCCTGGCTCGCTGCATGAGTACATAGATACTGACTGAATGATTACAGTACTACAAGGAGATACACTGTGAGTTTTACTTTAGTGAATGGATCAGTACATGGTACTGAAAGAGTACCTATGGGATTGCAAGAGCAGTCACAGGGTGTTTGCTGGAGTGCATGGATACTGGCTGGGGAATTGTAGGCTTGAAATACAAGTGATTAGACTACTACAAGGAGATACACTGCGTGAACTTATAATTGGTTGAGTTTTTCTTCAGTATATGGATTACTATATGTAGCTGAAAGAGTCACTATGGGATTGCAAGAGCAGTATCAGGGTGTTTACTGGAGTGTATGGATACTGACTGGGGAATTGTAGGCATGAAACACAAGTAGAAATGTGGTTAGTCCACTACATGCATAGTGCATACAAGTTTAAAGCAGTCCATGTCCTAAGGCCTGGCTCGCTGCATGAGTACATAGATACTGACTGAATGATTAGAGTACTACGAGGAGATACACTGGGTGAATTTATAATTGGTTGACTTTTACTTGAGTGAATGGATTAGTACATGGTAATGAAGGAGTCACTATGGGATTGCAAGAGCAGTCACAGGGTGTCTGCTGGAGTGTATGGATATTGACTGGGGACTTGTAGGCTTCAAACACAAATGAAAAGGTGGTTAGACCACTAACTGCATGGTGCATAGGAGTTTAAAGCAGTCCATGTACTAAGGCCTGGCTCACTGCATGATAACATAGATACTGACTGAATGATTAGAGTACTACAAGGAGATACACTGGGTGACTTCATAATTGGTTCAGTTTTACTTTAGTGAATGGATAAGTACATTTTTATTTATTTATTTTATTTGTCAGATTTATAGTGCGCATAGCTGCCCTAGCGACGGGGCGTTACAGCACAGACTGCAGACTCCAAGACACGAATCAGAGAGCAGAAGGGTTTAGGCTGGAAAAATCCAGGTCTTAATGGCCTTCCGGAATGCAAGGTTGTTCTGGATCACTCTAATGGAAACAGGAAGCGAGTTCCAGAGTTCCGCAGCTAGACTGCGGAAGGAACGGCCACCCGTTCTGGCTTTCAGGACACGTGGAGTACAAACCAGAGCTGAGGCAGAAGATCTCAAAGGATGCCGTGGCACATAGAACCCTATCAGCTCTCCAACCCCACAGGTGCCTGAAGCGACAGAATATTATGATCCAAACAGAGTGCCTTAAATTGAATGCGTTTCTCCATTGGTAACCAGTGAAATTTCCGAAGTACATGGGAGACAGACCAAGTGTTTGGGAGGGCCACCAGCATGGGGCGGCTGCATTCTGTGCCCATTAAAGACGCTTAACACTGGCCTTGTTCGCACCCAAGTATAAGCAGTTGCCTTAATCCAGTCTTGACTCTACTGTAGACTGAAGAATGGTTTGGCGAACCTTTGGATGGAAGAAACCCAGCAGTGGCCTCAGCCCAAAACAAGCCCCCACCACTGCCTTAGATTTGGCGTCAAATGTCAGGCCACTATCAAACCAATTTCCTAGGTTTTTCACTGACTCCTTGGGCGTGGGGGCAGGTTTTAGGCGGTCCAGCCAACACTGCTCGGACCACAAACCCTGATCCTTCCCAAACAGCAGGATCTCGGACTTACTGGTGTTGAAATGCAGGCAATTCACCGCCATCCAGTCCGCAATCGCAGTGAGGTCCTCTTTGAACTTGATCAAATTGGTGCACCTTTTTTTGGAGAATGCAATCACCAACTTGGTGTTGTCAGCATACAATACCAGCGGCAGGCCCCTTCCCTTCGCCAGCACAGCCAAAGGCTGGAAGTAGATGTTAAACAGTAGGGGGCTTAACACTAACCCCTGCGGTACACCCTGTTGCAAGGCAAGCTCTTGAGAGTGGAAAGGAGGCACGTGGACTTGAAAGGACCTCCTCTCCAGAAAAGACTGGAGCCACTTCAGGGCTGCGTCCCGGATGCCTATTTCCTGCAGGCGTCTTAAAAGTATCGCATGGGAGACGGTGTTAAAAGCGGCACTTAGATCCAAAAGGACCAAGGCCGCTGAGCATCCGACATCCAAGTTTGCACGAATGGCCTCCGTGACTACCAGCAGAGCAGACTCAGTGCTATGGCGTTTATTAAGAAAAAACAAGGGGACCTGATAATTGGCTAGGGACCACGGGTAACAATTCTATTAAGAGGAACAATGGTCCTTAGCAGACTGCAGACTGTCAAACAGAAATACAATATTGGCCACAATGGGTTACTATATGAATCCACTGACCAGCCGGACGTGGAGTTTTATTCAACTATAATTAGGAATATAATCATCAATTTCTGAACAACAAGTTTCTATGATAGGGCACAAGCCTGTACCCTATATTGGGAAGGAAGTGTCTCTTTCAGTACCATGTACCATGAAGAGCGGAGGGACTATGGGGACTTCAGTTATCTCCTCTGATCAGCAGTGCAACGAGTTGGCCTTGTACTTTGTGAACAAAGTAGATAAAATTTACTCGTGTTTACCCACCCCGATCCTGCCCCCGGTGGTAGGGGCTCTGGGGGTCTCGTGTACCATGGGGGTAAATGTCTTGGCTTCTTTTCCCCCGTTGTCACAGATGGAGTTCGAGGCTTTCTGTTCAAAGATCAAATCGGGTTCGCCAGCGGATCTGCTGACTCCTGCTAACTTACCCCAGTTTCACACTTCCCTCTCTCTGCTGAATTTCAACTTGGTCAATCTTTCTTTGGCCTCAGCGTCCGTACCGAGGCCTGGAAACATGCCAAGGTCATTCCACTGCTCAAAAAACCGTCCATGAACAACTTCAGGACTCTAATACACCTGCCCACTGTAAGAAACTTTTGGATCAAATCCAAAAGACAATAGCAGATTTTCACAGACTAGAGCAAAATAAAAAAGCGAATAAAATCAAAAAAGACATCAAAACTTATAACATAGAGAACACCTACCCCTACCTTCAAAAACACTTTTATAATAATAGAGCTTACTCAAACCCACAACATAGCAGGCCTTGGGGTAGGTTCAACAGATGACAAAATCTAGTAGGTTTTTCTGATACATCTGCTGATTCCTCAGATAGCTCAGACGCAGGTGAACGCCCCAGTAACATAAGATGCAGTGGTTCTCATCCCGGTAATTTTTTAGGCAGGGGCCAACCGGCTACACCACAGAGAGGCAGAGTGAAGAAAACACAGAGGTGGTACAACCCACCGGGGCAACGCAAAACACACAACAACTTCTACCAGTGGTAGCACCACTGTGTGGCTCAATGGTTAGAGTGGCAGACCCTGATGCAGAGGTCTAGCCCGGGACAAGGGTTCAATTCCCCGCCTCGGCGGGTCTTGGGCTCAAAATTCCACGGACCTGATAATTCTTGCCTCGGTGCCTATTCCAATCATGGAGTCCCACTCTGCAACTCTGGGCAATAGCTTGCTTAATCTCCACAACGGCCCCCACAACGCTAAGGATGCCTGGCCTCCACCTTGGGGGTGCCCAGGAGTGGACGCCTTACAGGGAAAGCCAGGATGGGTTCCACAACGGTATTCGTACAAGCGCCTTGAGACCCTTGCGGGTGAGTAGTGCGCTATACAAGTATCAATTTACAATTTTTACCACCCCCTGACAACATGACACTTACTGACACCATACCTATCTTTAACTTATCTAGTCATAACCTAGCGGAACATGAGCTCTCACTACTCAAGAAGGGACTCTCATTTGTCCCTACCGTCAGACCAAACTTTATGGAGTTGCAAACAGAATTGCTGAGATTTTTTAGACGTGTCCGCCTCAAAGCTTTTTTTCAAATTCACCCATCTCCACTTAACATAGCCAAGATCCCCTTCCGACCACCTTCTACATTCTCTCCAACTGCCAACATGTTACCCCCTGAGATTGTAACATTTGAGAAACTGGTTCCTAAAGACCTATCGATAATTGAGAAAAAGAAGAAGTTTATCCCGTACAATATCTCCCTTCAAGAAAAACAAGCAATCCATATGCTTAAAAGCAATGACTCGCTTATCATAAAAAGTGCTGACAAGGGCGGAGGTATTGTACTTCAGGAAATTGATTCTTACAAAGCTGAAATCATATGCCAATTAGGTAACCGTGAACATTACCAAAGACTGCCTGGTAATCCTACAAAGGAAATTCAGGCTACCATCCTGAAACTCACCACTGAAGCGGTAACTGAAGGTTTCTTGAGCAAAAAGGAATTTTACTTTCTCAATGTCAAATCTCCACGAACACCTGTTATTTACACCCTCCCCAAAATCCACTAAAACACCTCCAACCCACCCGGCCGGCCCATCGTTTCGGCTTGCGGATCGATTCTTCAACCTCTTGGTGCATATGTCGACTTTTTCATTAAGGACTTTGTCCTGATCACTGCCTGCTATGTGAGAGATAGCATAGCCATGATTAATCTGATTGAGCACTACCCTTATAATCCGACATTTGACACACTATGCACCATGGACGGGGAGTCTTTGTATATGAATATTCCTCAGACTGCAGCGCTCTTAGTTATACATAGAACTCTTGACTCACGCCCTCGCTCACATTCAGTCCCTACTTTGTTTATCCTTCAACTTCTGGAGCTCTGCCTCACAAGAAACTTTTTCACATTTGACAATCTATTCTATCAGCAAATCAAGGGCACCTCAATGGTCTTGATTTGTGCTCCAAATCTAGCTATCCTGTTCATGGATCAACTAGACACAGGCTCCATCCTAACAGAGTCAAGTCCATTCTTTACAGGTATCAAAATTTGGCGTTGTTATATCGACAACATTTTTATTATTAGGAGACATGACACAGAGATTTTGCAACAACTCCTCCACTGGCTCAATAATAATTGTTCCGGCCTCTCATTCACCATTACTTTTGACAAATTTGAGATAGCCTTCCTGGACCTCACAATTTTTCATTTAGATGGCGAGTTGCTCACACGTCTCTATAGAAAGCCAACAGAATGAAACACACTCTTAAGCTACAAGAGCAACCACCCCAGGGCTCTCAGAGATTCACTCCCATATTCCCAATTTCTGAGAATCAGACGAAACTGTTCTACAAAAGAGGACTATTTCAGAGAAGCATCCACTCTTTCCTCCAAACTCAGAGACCGTGGTTATCCCAAGAGGACAGTAAAAAATGCTTCTAAACGTGCATGGTACTGTCCAAGAGATGTACTACTGACCCCCAATCCTAAGAAAGCACTATCAAGAATAACCTGTGTTACCACCTTCTCTTTCATCTCTAACGAAGTGCGCAAGATGATAACTAAACATTGGCCAACCATCAATGCTGGTAATCTCAACATAGAGAGGCCTCTGTTCTCTTTCCGGAAAAGTAGGAATTTAAAAGATCACGTAGTCAGGGCTGCTCTTCCATCCTCTGAACTAAGCGTAACACTCAACTCCATGTGGGGCTTGGCCCCCATTGTTGGACATGCCAAATGCGGTAATTGTAATGTTTGCCAACTCACCTTAGAAGGTAAAAGGTTCACTTTTAACAAAGTAACAGTTAATTCCTGTACTTTTTCCAATTGTAATACCGTGAATGTCATTTACTTGATTCATTGTCTATGCATGAAATTGTACATTGGCCAAACGACTCAGAAAGTCAAAATCAGAATTGGCAAACACAGGAGCTGAATAAGGTGTAAAACACCCAATGCACCTCTGGTTGAACATTTCTCAGAGGCGAATCACGACGAAGATGACCTATGTTGGACTCAAATTACCACCAAGAGGAGGAAACATGGGACAGCTTCTAAACCGTGAAGAACTCAAAGCCATAATTCTCTTTGACACAATTAGGAGTGGCCTCAACAGAAATGAGGACGGGCCTCCCTACTGTTTACTCTGCTTCTAAATCTATTCTATGAAACTCACTCCTGAGAAATGTCTTTCTTTTATGAATCAACCAAAGTGTGCATAAACTGCTTATCCTGCGACAGGCTAATGTGTTTGCTAAATTTTAATGTAAATTCTTACTGTTAATTGCTTCTTGTATATATCTTCTAGTGAAAAATTCCATTTAATGCATGCACCCCTCTTCACAGCATGCTCTCTGCACACCTATTCCCAACCCCACTATCGAGTTAAACACCACTCTAAGATGGCGACGTGTTCCTCAGTAACACTGCACCGTAGTCCTTCTTCAATTCAGACTCCCCAATCATTGGCGTCCATGTTTGCATCCTCATATAGGAGTTACTTGCAATACCACCATGTCATTACAAGCCATCGTGCCGTTGACGAGGACAGCAGACTGTTGCTGGTTCCAGCCATCCTATTCGAAACTGAGGTAGAAACAGACCCCACTATCGGTTGATCGCCATGTTGAATCAGCCTGTCACAATGCCATACAGCTCACTCTCATCTTACTTTTTGCAGCAGGCTTTATCAGGAGACAAGGAGCCTGATTTCTGGACGCTCAATATCACGTGGAAAGCACGGGTTACTCAGCCCCCTTTTATTGCTACTAAATGGCCTACAGTGCCGTTTAAGATATGTGACTTTGCAACACCGCCCGTAACTCACATCACCCTTGTTGAGCATCACTCACTAAATCCTTCCTTCCCTTTATAGTTTATGGTTCTTCAAAACCTACTTCAGCAGCCATCGCGCCGGATTCCCAAGTGACTACAGCAAGTGCCATTTACCTAACACTGGTAAGACCCTGAAGAAGGGAGCGCTCCCCCCAAACGACGTTGTTATCAGGTCACTCCCATCTGGAACTCACTGTAATCAGTCCATGGCTCCTATGTAGTTTATCCTCACTCGGCATAGTCACTATTTTCCAATCGCTCCGAGTACTTCCCTAATCAACCCCGGACAGCTCATTAACGCGATGCCTTATTCCCTGGGTTGTGCAAAAATCGGTAGTAGAACCCGGAGTCCGCAGCCATGCTTACTCACTTAAATTGATTATTCCTCAGTCTCACCGATCACTGAAGCCACCATTGCGCCTGTGTTTGTGGACCGTAGGCACCTTAAGACAGTATGCGACACCCAGACACCTAAACACTATCAGGTTGCCATAATTTTTGAGTCAAGACAACCATCTCTTGGTAACTTAACCACAAACCTGCACGTTCAGCGGAATGTGCCCGCAGCATGTCAAAATCACTCAAGTCACCAATTGTCTTGCTGCCTAGCTGTTCTACCTTTATGTGTGAATTGTCTCTCACAGATCACTGTACTTTTTCCCTCCCTGTTCTTTACTCCAACAGGCCTTTACCAATTTTTCAAGGCAAATGTTATGATTTAGTCCTGATGATGATCCCGTTAATTAATGAGCATGGGATTGAAATGTCGACACTTGTAAATAGCACCACAGTTCACCATTGTGTCTAATTATTGTGGTTCCTATTTTTGGTTAAACTCACTGCAGAGGACGATACATGCGAGTTACCTCAGCTCAAAGTCTTTGCTTGTAATTTTGTTACCTTTTTATGTTTGAACGTTTTGTATTGTTTTTCCACACTTCCTTCCCGATATAGGACAGGCTTGTGCCCTATCATAGAAACTTGTGTTTCAGAAATTGCTGATTATATTCCTAATTATAGTTGAATATCGCTGCATGAGTACATAGATACTGACTGAATGATTAGAGTCCTACCAGGAGATACACTGGGTGAATTTGTAATTGGTTGACTTTTACTTTAGTGAATGGATTAGTACATGGTAATGAAACAGTCACTATGTGATTGCAAGACCAGTCACAGGGTGTTTGCTGAACTGCATTGATACTGACTGGGGAATTGTAGGCCTGATACACAAGTTAAAAGGTGGTTATACCACTACATGCATAGTGTATAGGAGTTTAAAGCAGTCCATGCCCAAAGGCCTTGCTCACTGCATGAGTACATGGATACTGACTGAATGAA
The DNA here is from genome assembly GCF_964263255.1 of Lissotriton vulgaris. NCBI lineage: Eukaryota > Metazoa > Chordata > Amphibia > Caudata > Salamandridae > Lissotriton > Lissotriton vulgaris. The sequence continues at coordinate 1,000,970,582 of NC_141689.1, forward strand.
TAGACTACTACAAGGAGGGACACTGGGTGAACTTATAATTGGTTGAGTTTTTCTTCAGTAAATGGAATACTATATGTAGCTGAAAGGGTCACTATGGGATTCAAGAGCAGTGACAGGGTGTTTGCTGGAGTGTATGGATACTGACTGGGGAATTATAGGCCTGAAACAAAAGTGAAAAGGTGGTTAGACCTCTACATGCATAGTGCATAGGAGTTTAAAGCAGTCCTTAGCCTAAGGCCTGGCTCACTGCATGAGTACATGGGGCGCTCTGGTCCGCTCCTATCCTGAAAGTCTTGTGATGCGGGGACTGAGAAAAAAGGGGGGGTCCCAAAACATGTTTTCCTCATGCAATTTTCCATAGGTGCCGTTCATCGCGGCTACACCCTGAACGGCTGAACAAATGTACACCAAATTTGGCAAAGTTGTAGTCCTTGGTTCAGACTCATGCCTTTTGCTTATATGGTGTTAATCTGTTCAGTAGTTCCTGAGAAAATTACAATAAAAAGTAAATATATCTATGGCCTTGGTGGATCTGCGCGGATTATAAGCGCACCGTCCTGATCACGCGCAGAATGCTAATTGGCTCTGAAGTGGTTGTCAACATTCGAAACCAGGAAGTGTTGGCAGCCATTTTGTGCCTCGGTAGAAGCAAGGATCTAGAAATTAGTGGAACAAGTGTTTAAAACGTATAATGGGGCAGGTGAGAAATATTTTGACCCTCTACACCTGCTTAGGGGGTTCCACCAGGACCCTTAGGGCCCAGGAAAAACAGAGAAATGTGCGCTGAGTGCATGGATCCGCTGTAAAAAAAATAAAAACAAAGCATGGGCTCCTGTGCTTGTTTCAAAAGTTGGAAGGATAAATCCCGGGGTCTAAAATATTGCATTTGAATCGGGGCCGCAACATTCTATTTGGAATAACGTTGGCGCCGGTTGACAAATCTTTTCAAAACTGGTGGGGCACTCCGGTCCCCTCCTATCCAAAAAGTCTTGGAGTGATTCATGAAAGGGGGGGCCGAGAATAAAGGAGTGTCCCAAAACGCATCGGGCGGCCTCCACTCTCAGGCGAGGCCCCGGCTCCGGGGCCTACCCGCTGGAACCTGCGGGAGCTCCGAGACCTTGCCATGGACACCATCGGTGCGCCCCCGGCTGCGGACACCCGGGAGGCGCTCTAGCCCCACCTCAGCGCCAGTGGTCTGCCGCCGACTGCGAGGTGGTGTGACCCGCCCATTCTGTGAGTGGGCCCGAGACTAAGAATATGGCGCCACATTGCGGACCCGGGCTGGGTCTTGCGTATCCGCGGCCCTGATCGACGGCGTGACCTTGCACTGGAGAGTGTCGGTGGGTGCGTAGCCCGGTGTGCCCGGCAGCTTGGCTCGACCTTGGTGCAGGAGGGGTCAGGAGACCCTTACAAGATCCTTGATGCCATTGGTGGGTGCATATATACCCTGGGTGCTGTGGCACCAGCCCGTTGGCCATCAAGAGACTCACAAGGAGGGTGCAGAGGAGCTATCCCTTGATCCATCGCTGGGGCAGCGCCGTCTGTAATAGTGGACCTACTCCTCTGCTGTGATAATTGCGGCTTGTACTGGGGACAGGAAGCCACCATCTTGTTGCTGCCACGTGGGGAGCACACAGCTTTGATACAGCGACCGGGCCTATTGGAAGCAGCGTAGAGAGGGGGCAGCAAATCTCTGTGGAACCCCAGAGTTCCCCCCAAGGGATAAGTATTACTCGCCTGTTCTTGGTTGCTGGAAGCCGATGCCGCTTGACTCTGCGGATCAGACAGGGGGGAAAAGCAGTGCAACCATGAGACCCAAAACTGGCACTTCCACGCAAGCCAACAAGCTGGATAAATATACGGTGCAGAAAAATACACAACAGAAAGAGACACCGGCAGACGTACAGCAGAACCAGAAGGAGCCGTCTTTAGCTAATATCATGGATGCCATCCACTCATTGGGGGTGACCCTGGTGACTAAAATAGACAAGGTGTCCTTTGAGGTGAATCTTCTCCGCACAGACCTTAACAAGACGTCGGACAAGGCCAAGGCCAACGAGGTAGACACTGCAGAACTGAAGACGTCGACGAAGCGGCTGGAGCAGCGGGTGAGTGACCAGGTCCACCAACACCGGCAGATGGCACTTCGTCTTGATGACCAGGAAGGACAGGCTCGTCGGAGTAACCTCCGCCGCGTAGGTGTGCCGGAGGGCCTTGAGGGTCCCAGTATGGAACTCTTAGTGGAGGACTTGGTTCTCAACCACCTCAAACTCAAGCGTCTGTCGAAAATTGTTGGGGTCAGGTATGGAAATATGTTACGGTCAGGAAAGGGACAATCTATGTGTTCCTCTCACTTTCTGTACTGTTTTGAATTGTTGGGCGGGAGGGGGGGCCTTGGGAGGTTTTTGCGGTCACGTATTGTTACACTGAATAGAGTCGTTGGGCGCATCAGAATGCATGGTGCAATTTTCTCACACAATAACGGAAATGGCTAAGAGGTGGGACAAGAGTCTTAAGGTCCTCAGCTGGAATGTGAACGGGTTGGGGGACAGGCTTAAGCGAACTATCGTCTTACAATTTATTAAACGCCAACTCCCTGACGCAGTGCTACTACAAGAAACTCACCTGCTGGGTAACGCGTGCCAGGCCCTCAATAGATGGGGTTACACTCTGGCAGTCCACTCCGGCTTCACTTCTGGCTCTAGAGGTGTGGGAGTCCTTCTGCGCCATTCTTTGCCCCTCCTCATTGACCACACAGACACAGACCCACAGGGCCGTTTTGCAGCACTGTCAGAAAGGTGGGAGGGTCGCAGGTTAAATCTTCTTTCCTCTTACATCCCACTTGGTCTTCAAATCCAATCCTACGCAGACGTGGGCAAACTCCTCCTCTCCCTTCCGGATGGTCAGTTGATCATCGGGGGGGACTTTAATGCAGTTGTCTAAGGAACCTTAGATAGGCACCCTCCCAAAGACACACCCCAATGGCAGCGATGGCTGGCTGATCTTTTAGAAGCCTTTGGGTTAACAGATGTGTGGCGACTGATGCACCCCACTGACGCCCACTTCACTTTTTTCTCTGGTCCACACCACTCATTCTCCCGTTTCAATTACATACTCACCCCGCTTCAACAAGACACTGTCATACAAGACGCCACGCCCTTAGCTCGAGGTATCTCAGACCATTCACCAGTTTGGGCACACATTACGGTTGGGACTAGACGAGAGGGCTGCAAAACACTGATAAATGCCTGGCACCTTAAAAGTGAAGAGCTCAGGAAAATGCTCACCCTTTCCATAACTAGACACTTCGAACACAATGTTGGAACAGTGAGCTCCTCTGTAACACTGTGGGAGGCATTTAAAACCGTGCTTAGGAGAGAGGCCCTGTCGGCAATTGCTGGCCGCCGTAAAGACAAAGAGGCGCAGATCAATTCTATTGAAACAGACCTCGGGGCGCTGGAGGAGGCAGCACGCTTAGATCGGAAAGCAGAGACACTCCACCGGCTACACCTTAAAAAGGCGGAATATAGGGAGTTGATTACGGAAGCGGCCAAAACTGTGGCCAGAGATAGGACAGGTAGGATATACGATCAGGGAGACAAAGCTGGTAAACTTCAGGCATGGCTGGACCGGAAGCAGCAGGCGAATAGGGTCATCCCAGAGATACGCACACCCTCCGGGGCTGTGGTTACGGAGCCCTGTGATATTGTAGCAGAATTTGCAAGACATTTTCAGCAGGTCTATAGTAAGGGATCAGACCGCCCGGAAGAAGACTCCGTGGCCTTACTGGCATACATTCGGATGCCATGCTGGTCAGACAATGACCAGGACGCCCGGGAGCTCCCACTCGAGCTGGAACGTGCAATCACAGACATTTGCCCAGGTAAAGTTCTTGGACCTAATGGTCTTCCAATTGAGCTCTACAAGCTAAAGCCGGACGCCCTCAGTTCACACCTCAAACACATGTTTGAGGATAGCAAGGCGGCGGGCTCCCTGCCGCGAGACCAACATATAGCCACTATTGTAACCATACCAAAAGAAGGGAAACCGAGAGAGTCATGCTCATCATATAGACCTATTTTGCTGCTCAACGCCAAGCCGAAAATACTTGCCATACTTTCTCCAATTGGCTCCAGTCGGTCCTACCCGCTTTAGTCCACCCAGACCAATCGGGCTTCATGCCCCATCGCAATGCGGCACTCAACCTTCGTCGCCTCAATGGTGTACTGGGAAGGTGTCACACCCTACAAGAAGATGCGGTGGTGGTCTCTCTCGATGCCACCATGGCATTTGACACCCTAGAATGGCCCTACATGATCGCGGTGCTCCGTAAACTGGGTTTCGGCCCAAACTTCATAGCGTGGATCCGTCTCCTCAATACGGAGCCATTAGCCCAAGTGGTAGTTAATATCAAAGTCTCTGAGGTCTTTGCCCTGGAAAGGGGAACCAGACAGGGATGCCTGCTTTCCCCCTCCTGTTTGCACTCTCTCTCGAACCGCTTGCTGCATGGATTAGACAAGACTTATATCTCAAAGGGATTCGATGGGCCGATGGTTGGGAGGATAAAATCTCCCTATATGCTGATGGCATCCTCCTCTACCTAACGAGACCCCAAAGATCCATTATGGCGGTACTTGACATATTTATGAGTTTCGGGAGGAACTCCGGGTTCCAGATCAACTGGAGCAAGTCTCTTCTTTACGCCCTACATGGCAGCCCCCCTCGGCTTCCCAGTACCTGCCCGATCACGTTGGCGAAGGATGGTTTCAAATATCTGGAATCTTTGTCTCCACAGACAAGACTAAGATGTACGAAAGAAACCTACTGCCGCCTTTCCACCGGCTCCAACGTGATTCCACTACTTGGCAAAAGCTGCCTCTGTCCCTGCTGGGCCGCGCAGCCCTTTTCAAAATGATGGCCCTGCCGAGGTTCTTATACGCACTTCAGAACTACCCAGACCTAGTGCCCAACTCTTACTTTACAGCAGTGGAAGCGGCACAGTAAGACCTCCTCTGGTCTGGTACGTCTAGAATTGCGCTACACAAACTCACATTGGGTTGGTACGACGGAGCGATAGCCCTCCCTGATATCCGCAAATATTACTGGGCCGCACACCTCTCTGCGATCAACCAGGGGACATATAGTGACGGAAATGACCCAGGGTATGGGATGGACAAATGGCTCCTCCCCGGAGGGAACTATGAAGCCGCACTCTATTCTCGACCCGGCAAATACCCGCTCACAGGACCAACGAAACACTCGGTGCAAATATGGCACATAGCACAGCATAAACTTGGCTGGTCCAATGTCCTTACCATGGCCACTCCACTTTGGTCGTCCGAAAAATTAGGCACCTTGGGGTAAACTAAGTGTTTCCATAAATGGGATCTTATAGGTATCTCCCACATTAAAGATATATGGGGGCCCCAAGGAGTTAGATCCTTCACCTACCTGCAGGAAACCTATGAACTAGCCCACACCGAGCACTTTAGATATATGCAAGTCAGACACTCGCTCCAGACTAGCATACCCCCTCGGACCACACCCCCACAAGCCTCTCCACTCGAAGATAGACTGCTAGATGGGCACTTGCCTGAACACGCCATCTCCCTCACATATAAAAAACTGATAAACAATTCCCTGGATACATTTCTCTCCCTTAAGGGGAGCTGGGCGGGCGAATGGGCTGGAGATTGATGATGAGGAATGGATGAGTGCTTTGGCCTCCCCCAAGGAGGTGGCAATTGCATCTAGATTAAGGCTCATTCAACTTAAAATATTACACAGAGTTTATCTCTCCTGTACTAGGCTGATGTTAATGGGTAGAGGAGGGAGGGGCTCTGCGGGAGGGGTTGTGGTGAAACGGGCTCTTTCTTTCACATACTATGGGATTGCTCGCTGGTGCGAAGGTACTGGAGGCGTGTGGTGTGCTGCATGCAAGAGGTGTGGGAAGTAGAACTGCGACCGGAGGGTAAAAGATGCCTCTTAAACATCTGGGAGCCCACAGATTTGCCTACGAAGGTGAAGCTCTGGGTCACGCTGGGGCAAATGGTGGCAAAAAGAAACATTGCTCGATTATGGGGCGCTCCTGCCATGCCGACGCTGACTGAATGGAAAAGAGACATGGACTGGTGCATGCTGCAGGAAAAGACTGTCTACATGGTATGAGGATGCCCACGTAAATGGGGGGAGGTGTGGTCACGCTGGAACGACTTCAGAGGTAACCTGTGTGAGCCTCCTCAGACCCGCCGTTCTGGTATAGAAACCATGGACTGAAACCACTATGCTCTGAATACTGATTTCTTCTATGCTGTATTACTCATTATTCATGTATTTCTGGTGCTGTACCTGACTTGATCATACAAATGTACTGACGCATTATTTCTACTTATTTTCGAGTTAAAAAAAAAAAGCTGCCATAATGGCTTAATAATAGGCTTTTGAGAATTCGTGAAAATTCCAATAGAAGCCCAGGTTTACACCACAACATGTTAACGCTGTCCTTGATAATATGCCCCAAGTTTGCTATGGCAGGGCGAGAGCCTCAGCTCTCACTCTTGCATAGCAAACAGCAGTGTTGAAAAAATCTTCTGGTAAGATAAAAAAGTATTTTGAAGTCCATTATCGCCGTTTTAGTTGTAGTTTGCTGCCGTTAAAGCGACAACAATTTTAACGCTGTCCTTGTAAATATGCCCCTAAGTTTTGTAATGTCGACAATCCCATCTCCCATTTAAATTGGCACGAAGTATTTAGTGAAGTGCATTGTGAATCGTGAAGCAACACTGTCTAATTGTGATCAATAAAGAATTCAAAGCGTTGTGTACCTCATTTGCTCGTAATGTACACAAGGGCAGATTTACAAGTTCCTTGCGTCACTATTGCGTCACTTTTAACATGGAAAAAGTGATGCGAAAGTGGCGCAAGGGGCTTGTAAATCTGCTACACAGTGTTTTGTCTTAGTTTGCTTTTCTCTCTGTCATGTAGAGGATCCTGGGTAAAAATAACGGTTTTTGTACAGCCAGTACCTTTCAACCCTACCCCCAAACTGCTTACTGCCTGTTAGCATAGTAACAGTTCATGGAACACTTAAGTAAGTACCAGGTTACAAGTTCACCACACGATGTTGCTAATCCAAACAGTTACTTTGCTGGAGCTTTTAAAATTTTCCATAGGAACCGTTAATCACAGCTACAGACTCTGTTAAAGAACTGGTAAAGCGTTAGCCTCAGTATTATACTTCTAGTTATGAACATAATTTCTATTTTTTATTGTTTATTGCTTAGCATTACATATCCATATGCTCCACTTCTTGTTCATTGCCCATATCTATCAGTAAATGCAAAAAACGTGCATTGTTCCCTTTAACTCTACACGAGTTAACCAGACGTTCCATTCCCTTTATATATTATCACCTGTGCCTCACATTCATCTTTTTCCTACGTATTTCGAAAAAATTAATTAAAGGCAGCTCAAATTCTCTTGCTGAAACACCCATTATCTACCCCTTTACGTGCTTACTTGTGAGATGTCCCTCAACTGGAGAGTTACATAATTGTCATGTCGCACTATAGTCGCTTACACTAAAAAACCTGATGTTAGCGCTTCATACCTGTTCTGAACGTCCTCACCGCTACAAACGGCAGCTTCAATTCTATCACGCTCTAGTGAAGCCTCCTATATTTAAACCCCTCCCTTTCTAAACCACTCCTCTTCATTACGATTCTAATTGCTCCCCGGCCGTGGGGAACGTGTTAGTGTGTTTTTGTTCCTACTTAACTGCTAAACCCACAATACAACATTCCACCTTCAAAAATATATGTATACTAAGTACTGTGCAAGCAAATGCTGTGTTACGATGTTTCATGGTTCCACAATATTCTAAAATAAATAAATACTCCCAATGTCAGAATTTTATTTAACTCAGTTTTATCCAAGAACCCAGGTTTTTACTCTGTGTGTGTGTGATCAAATCTTCTGTGTTCCTTCGTTCGTTTTCTAGTTCATCAGTCTTTTCGTGGGTGCTTCCCCAAGTCGGGTTTACTGTGATTATAAGTTCATGGGGGGTTTTGGGGAGCACTCCATATTACTCAGTTTTCCCATAATTTTAAGTCGGAACTACTCATGTTCCTCATTTGCGTGCAGGTTGGGTAAGTGCCTAAACCCTAAGGCACCAGTGAATAAGCAGATAAAGGGGCAAAAGGATTGCCCACACCCACCGCACAGTTTCTGAGCCTCTCTGGCGTCGCTTTTAGCATTTTCCATTAAGGTTCTTTTTAAACATTATTTGCCATTCTTTTAACAGTCTCTGAATAAATCCATTAATCCACGTTAGTACATGCTTTATGTCACTCCACACTCAGGTTTCTGATGCAATTTTCAAGTTTCTAGTACGAATGCTGTGCCCATCCGGACCTCTTGCATGAGCACGACAGAAGCAACAGGTTCTTCCAAAAACAGCGTTTATTTAAAAAAACAATGCATTTCGAGTATCAAGTGCTCTTCGTCAGGGTACGCTGGAAGTAATACAGAAACACAATATTCAGTAACAGCATAGCTCTGCTCAATAAGTGACATTTTTATATGTACTTAGTGCATACTTTCTCATTTGTGAGTCCCATTCATGTATATAAAAATCATTCTTTGCAGAACAAGTACAGACCGGTTTGTCAAATCATATAAAACTCATCACTTTATAACATGTAAAACCCTTATCATTAAAAAACACTAACACAACCCTGTTATGTCCCCCAATCATGTGATTCTCTATGCTGTAGTTGCTACCTAAATAAGCGGTCAGAATGCTTAGCATTACATATCCATATGCTCCACTTCTTGTTCATTGCCCATATCTATCAGTAAATGCAAAAAACGTGCATTGTTCCCTTTAACTCTACACGAGTTAACCGGACGTTCCATTCCCTTTATATATTATCACATGTGCCTCACATTCATCTTTTTCCTACGTATTTCGAAAAAATTAATTAAAGGCAGCTCAAATTCTCTTGCTGAAACGCCCATTATCTACCCTTTACGTGCTTACTTGTGAGATGTCCCTCAACTGGAGAGTTACATAATCGTCATGTCGCACTATAGTTGCTTACACTAAAAAACCTAATGTTAGCGCTTCATACCTGTTCTGAACGTCCTCACCGCTACAAACGGCAGCTTCAATTCTATCACGCTCTAGTGAAGCCTCCTATATTTAAACCCCTCCCTTTCTAAACCACTCCTCTTCATTACGAATCTAATTGCTCCCCGGCCGTGGGGAACGTGTTAGTGTGTTTTTGTTCCTACTTAACTGCTAAACCCACAATACAACATTCCACCTTCAAAAATATATGTATACTAAGTACTGTGCAAGCAAATGCTGTGTTACGATGTTTCATGGTTCCACAATATTCTAAAATAAATAAATACTCCCAATGTCAGAATTTTATTTAACTCCGTTTTATCCAAGAACCCAGGTTTTTACTCTGTGTGTGTGTGATCAAATCTTCTGTGTTCCTTCATTCGTTTTCTAGTTCATCAGTCTTTTCGTGGGTGCTTCCCCAAGTCGGGTTTACTGTGATAATAAGTTCATGGGGGGTTTTGGGGAGCACTCCATATTACGTAGAGCTGCACAGTATTAGTAATTTAGAGTTTTCTGCAACCAGCAATGATAAGAGTTAGTGGCACCTGAAGCAACAATGTTAATAAAATCAACTTTTCTCATAAATACTTGTTGTCCTTTTACCGGACTAAGTTGCAGTACATGTCCAAAACCTATGATATGTTTTTCTTTAAATAAGACATCTGAGTCAATAGGGCTATAGTATAGATTCAAAGCTCAATTGAAGTTGCGAACCCTGCTGTCCACACTGTAGATGGAAAGCAGTTGTCATCACAGATATCGACAAATGATTTTTGTCACTTATTTTAACAACATTTTAATTAATACAGTACAATTGTTTCTGCCTTAAATAAATCAAGTCTGAATTTCCTACTGTCCGTAGTGTAGATGCAAAGCTGATTTCAAGTTGTGAACCCTGCTGTCCGCAGTGTAGATCTTAGGCTGCACTGCATTATCTGTAATGTACTCCATACATTGACTGTTTCATACAGGAGTGCATGAATTAGTATCAAGTCGTGAACTCTGTTGATCACAGTGTACATTTGAAGGCAGTACTCAGTACAGACATTGAGGAATGTTTTTGTCGCATTATTTATCAAAATTGTCTCTGCCTTACATAAATCAAGGATAACTTCAATGCTGTCCGTAGAGTAGATGCAAAGCTGAATTCAAGTTGTGAACCCTGCTGTCCGCAGTGTAGATTGAAGACAGTAGTCAGCACAGTTATAGACGAATGCTTTTTGTCACATCCTTTTACAAAATCTGAAGAAATAGAGTACAATTGTCTCTACCCTAAATAAAGCAAGGCTTGATTCAATGTTGTTCGTATTGTAGATCCAAAGCTGAATTCAAGTTGTGAACTTGCTGTCCGCAGTGTAGATCGAAGGCAGTAGTTGACACAGACATGGAGGAATGCTTTTTTTGTCACATACTTTATCAACATCTGAGGGCACAGTACAATTCTCTCTGCCTTAAATAAATCCAGACTGAATTCAATGTTGTCTGCTGTGCTGATGCGCCTCTGGTATCAATTTGTAAACTCTACTGAACGCACTGTAGATCGAAGGCAGTAGCCAGCACAGATATCGACGAAGAATTGTTATCACTTATTTTAACAAAGTCTGAGGATATAGAGTAGAATTGTCTCTGCCTTACATAAATCAAGGATAACTTCAATGATGTGCGTAGTGTAGATCCAAAGCTGAATTCAAGTTGTGAACCCTGCAGTCTGCAGGGTCTGCGGTGCTATGGTGCTGAGTTTGGAATAGGCCTGTATCAGAGAGGCACGTGGTCATGGTGGCAGCCACTTGGCAGGGTGAGGACCTTCGCTGTGGCAGTCTTTTCTCTTTGAAGAAGTGAACCACGCTCAAGGCGTAGCCTAATTATTTATACTCTTACGCTGGAGTTGTGTACGTTGGACAGCCCACTCCACTTCTACTTGAAAGGGGGGACAACACAGATACATGACCGAGATATTCCCCAGAGTCTGAGATAATATGGTTGCGTCCACTGTGCAGTACACTATAGGTATCAATACTATATTTTCACATGGAAAAGTTTTTTGTTTCTATAGTGAATTGTGTATAGCATATCACCGGTACACTTGGGATTCTGTAAACTATTGTTGATGTGCGAATTTACTCCCTTTTACATAGTTGATTGCCACATCTCTGAACATTCAGCTATTGTGCGTTTGAGAGGACATGGTATCTTGGGAAGGTCCATTGTCCTGTTTTGCGCTGCCGCTGAGTTAGTAGGGGGGAGGGATTTGGGGGTTGGTTGTGGTGGTGGTTGCTCTGGGTGTTGTGATTTTGTTGGGTATCAGGGGTGCATGATTAGTACCTCTCTCACATATTCATCTTTAAATATGGGTGTGAGTTGGGTGTAATTTACGCAGTAGATAGTCGACCTCCTTACACCGGTTAAATGTTGATGTTAATTTGTTACTGGTAAGTAGAGCTATTGCCTGTTTTTTAGTGTTGTTTGGCGATTTTGTTGGTGGAAGGAATCAATTGAAGAGTGGAGATATTTGCAGTTTTTTACTAGGTTGAGATTGGGATGATAATTAAAAAAAAATAGAAAAAAACAGATATTGTTAATGAACATAATCATTAGGAATTATTATTTAAAAAACCTTTGAAATTCACTGAAAAAAAACGTAGGTTTCAGGGAGGTTATAGTTAGCTGGTCATTTCACCCATACAAAACCATTGAAATTCCTCTGTTATAGTTAGTTGTACTAACTGTAACTCTGGCGCCCACAATCCACTGGTGATGAAGTCACATATTACATCATTCACGACATGGTCAGTGACATGCAGATTGTTGTGCAATGTTACCAGGCATCGGTTCCATGATTACAATAACTGAGCGTGTGGTTTGCTAAAAAAAAGTTGTGTTTACTCCTCTGCATGGAAAGCTAGATGATTCCATCTAGACGTCGATTCCGACCTTGAGAGAAGAGTCACTGATGACATCATCCAGTGAATGTGTGTCTTTCTGAAAAATAAATATTTTTTATATATGTATATCTAAAGGTTGATGGAAGAATAAATGGGTAAATAAGTGTCTAAATGGATGTTTTTTAAAAAAAATTGATTGTATAACTGACTTATTAAGTATATCTTAGTGAATACAGGTATTAGCGAGCAATGTTTAAATATGAACATTTCTGTATCAGTGTCTCATTTTGTGTATAAGTGGCTGCATGGGTGGGTGAGTAGCTACATGAGTGTCTATATGGGTTATTAGTTGTTTTTTGAGTATCAGAATTAGTGTCTGTATGGTTTGGTGGGGGTATTATTTAGTGCACAGATGCATGAATGACTGACTCACTGTTTGTCTGTGTTTTGAAGACAGAATATGTGCAGGACTGTATGGGTGGATGAGTGTGTGTATGGGTGTGTTAGTGAGTGAATGACTGTCTCAATAGTATCTTTATGAGTAACTACATATGCTTTAAACTAGTATATGTGAGTATTGATGTATATAAGTGACTATATGTGAGAGTGAGAGATTGGAAGAGTTCCTGTATAAATAATTATGTGTTTCTTTAAGTGATTGTTTAAGCAAGTAGGTATGTGTACGTTTCTGTAGAAGTTAGTGTAGTGGTGTGTGCATAGCTGTGTATGCAAGTAAATGGATGTTTGATAGTTTATTTCCATGTGTGAGTATGTGTGTGAGTAACTCTATGGATAAGTATCGGTGTGTAACAGGATGTATAGGTGTATGAGTACATTTGATGAGTGAGTACATGTATGAGTGACTATATAAAACTTTTGTTGAATGAGTGGATGTGTTTGTAGATGTTGGAATTACCTAATAGGTTGTTGTAACTGGTATTGGTATCTCCATTAAAAAAAATATATAGTTTCTATTTTTGAATGTGTGTATCAAAGGTTATATTAGGGTGAGAGGATGTCTGCCACTCTTTCACAAGGGTGAAGTAATCAGTGATGTCATTTGAGATGTCATCAGTGATGTCATGAGTGATGTCACTGACCATGTCATGAGTGATGTAATATGTGACGTCATCAGGAGTGCATTTAAGTACATCAACGACAACAACCCAGTGATTTTGTCCATGTGGAATGCTAACATGGATATTCAATTCGTTGCTGACAACTCTATTGCTGTGGCTCGATATGTGACATCTTACATCACAAAAAAAGAAAAGACAGAACTGAAGGAAATGTGGGAAGACATTTCACATGAAAAGAGTCTAAGCAAGAAATTATACAGTTTCAGTCTGAAGATGTTGTCGCATCGAGAAATTGGAGCATATGAATGTTCTGATCGGTTATCATGAGCAGGTCTCTCTGCCAAATCAAGAACAATCATTTGGGTGAGTCTAGGTCTTGCTGCAACACAAAACCGAGTTTTGAAATCTGTACAAGAAATTGAATATTTGGCAGAGAAAGAACCAAACAGTACAGATATTTTGAAGACAAATATGTTGGATACATACTATCCAAATATAAGTACTCACCTTGAGAACACTTGTTTATATGAAGTTCTGCAAAACTACAGTTATAAGAGGAAGATCACAGAAGATATCAATAATGGAAAATATGCTGTCATTGGGTATGAAGGATGTCTGGTGAAGCAGAGAAAAGGCCATTTGATTAATCATCGAAAATTGAGTTGCGAAGCTCCAGACAAAAGAGAAGTTTACTATTTAGCTCTTTTGCAACTCTTTAAGCCATGGCGTACAGAAGAGGAACTACTTGGAGATTTTCTGTGTTATGAAGACTCTTTCAATGCAACTAAGGATACCATAGAATGTCCTGTTTTTCCAAATTATCTGCAAATGTTGAACGAAGAAATAGAGCAAGAAACCACAATTGCTGAAGAGATTGCTAGAGACAGTTCTCAAGACAGTCAGAGTTCTACTTCATTGAGCCAGGATCCACTAGGAGGACCAATTATCCAAAATGAAGCTGCAACTGCCATGGATGAGGTGGAAAGAGCTATGGAACAAGCTCAAGAGGATGGAGTTAACTTGGTAGATTTGGTAAAGCAACTAAACGTTGAGCAGAAAAAGATATATGATGAAGTCACAGAACAGATTGAACATGGATTCAGACATGAGAAAAAAGAGTGCTCATGTACATCATTTGTGCCTGTCCGACTGTACGTAAGTGGAGAAGCGGGGACAGGAAAAAGTTTTCTGATTAAAGCCATTTCCAGTTATCTGCAGAAAAGAACTGATTCACTGCTGTCTTGTGTTGTAACTGCTCCAACTGGTCTGACAGCACATAACATTAAAGGGATTACTCTACATTGTTTATTGATGCTGCCAGTTGAGCATGATAATAAATTGCATTACAACAAGTTATCTGGAGATGCGTGTTCTGAAGTTTCAAGAGTCTTGTAGAAAATGAAACTTCTTATCATTGATGAAGTAAGCATGGTCTCAAATCTAATGCTTGCTTTTGTGCATTTGAGAATGCAAGAAATTCTTAGAACAGAGTATGATGTGTTATTTGGAGGAAAACACATTATTGTTTTTGGAGATCTACTGCAGTTGACTAAAGTAAAAGGACAACCAGTGTTTAAAATGCTCACGCATGAAGATACCAGGAAGTCCCTTGGAAGCATTGGAAACGTTAATATATGGATACATTTTAAATATGCTGAACTGCTTCAAAATATGCGACAGGCAAAGGATGAAGATTATAAAAATATTCTACAAGATGTAAGAATTGGAAAAGTAAGTGAGCTTGGGAAAAAAGCTTTACATTCTCGATTAATTTCAAATTTGTATCCAAATGAAAACATTCTTCCAGAGAATATTTTTAAAAAAATGACTGAGAAGAAATCTGGGATATGTTTGATGCCAACTCTGCAAGAATGTTCCATCTTCAACAACAAAATGTTAGAGTTAGAAAATGAAGAGATTGTGAAACTGGAAGCAATAGATAAAATAGAGCATATGGGTGCAACAATTGTTTTGTCAGAAAATTTGAAAACCAAATTGGATTCATTAGACAAAAGTATTTCTAAAACAGCTGGTTTTGAAAAGACTCTGAATGTGTGTTTAAATTGTCGTATCATTTTGAGAAGTAATTTAAATGTTGAAAGAGGTCTGGTAAATGGAGCAAAGGGTTATGTTGTTGATTTTGTGAAATATAGAAATAGAGATGGAATTGAGTTTTTAAAAATAAAATTGGATGGTATTAAGCAAGTACAACAAATCAGTCGTTGTTCTGCTAGATTTTTACTTGTAAAAGACTTATATGTTCGCCGAAAACAGTTTCCTGTTTGTTTGGCATATGCAGTAGCAATTCATAAATCTCAAGGTTTAAGTGTAGATAATGCTTTAGTGAACATTGGAAGATCTGTGTTTAAAGAGGGTATGGCATATGTGGCATTATCCCGAGTCCGAACTTTATCAGGATTGTACTTGATTGAGTGTGATGAGACAAAAATGTGTGCAGATCTAGATTGTGTTAAAGAATACAATAGGTTAAGAAGAGAGTATGCTCCAAATTTGCCTAAATATCCTCTGTTTGAAAAATGCGTGGTAGGCCGAAAAAGAAGAAATGAGGATAATTGCAGTGAGGTAGTAGCAAAAAGACAAAAAGTAGATGAAACTGTAATTCAAAACAGAAAGAAAAAGGATTGTGATGAAAATGTTGTTGGATTTCAGTTTGAAAATAGTTCTGGTGTCAACTGCTATGCTAATGTAGTGGTTAATGTTGTTTTTTTTCTTCAAACTTTACAAGAACAGATTGTTGAAAATCAGGATCAAAGATTGTGTGGTTTATTGAAATCTGTGTTTTAGAAATGTAGCAGTGTTAGAGCAAAAATAGAAAGTGTAACAGAAATTCGAAATATTTTAGATATGTGTTCTGGTCAAGATAGATTTTCACAGAACATTCAGCAGGATTGTCAGGAATTTTTAATGTATATGTTTGGTGTTTTGGAAGATGAAGGTGTAGATGTAGATACTATTTTCAGCCTTTCTTATCAATGGCAGCATGACTGCCACAATTGTAGTTCATCAAGTAATACTAGAATAGACACTGAAAGATTTATATATTTGACTTTACCAGACTGTAAATCAGTGTCATTTACAAATCTAGGTAAAGCATCAGATCATAATATGGTGTGTACCCAATGTAACTATCCAATGCTATGCACATTATTTATACAAAGTTATGGTCAGTATATCATTTTAGTTTTCCAACGATGTAGACCTGATGGAACTAAATTGACAACTTCTATCAAAAATGTTGTGGCTTCTCAGTTATCAATTTCAGGAAGAACCTTTACAACTGAAGCTATTATTTATCATGACGGTCCTTCGACAACTTCAGGACATTATACCTGCTACTTAAAATGTGAAAAAGGATGGAGTTACTGCAATGATTCTCATTTGACTTATAAACAACGTTTGCCTTATGACTCTACAAATTCTTACCTAGTGTTTTTAAAACCAATGTTTTAGTAAGGGAATTGGCCTTTAAAGACGGGAATAGATAATAAAAGTTAGGTAGTTAGTTAGTTAATCTAATGTTTTAAATTATTTATCTCATATAGGTACTGTAAGTGGATCTCAAAGTAAAAAATACTCATATATCAGACACGATTTGGCCGTAAGGAAAGTGTAAGGTATGATGTTCTTAGATTTTTTTTCATATGAAGTTGATGAAATGGAAGTTATAGAGAACAGCAGACTTTTTTTCCACCAAAAGGACCTTCACTATCTTCTATTTGGCCTCACGGAAAAGTAAGTGAATTAAAGATTATTGTACTTATATGAGTTATAAGTGTATATGTTTTTTTTTAAACACAATCTTTTAGATTGTTTTTTTTCCCGCTGTTATGTGATGAAGAGTTTGAACTCACTAATTTAAGTGAAATTCAATATATTCTGAGAACAGCAAAAAAACTATGTAATATGTTGTATAAGTTATTGTATAGTTTGCATTGTGTATTTTATATTGTATTCCCATTGTCTCACACTCATTTTCCTTTTTCCACCCTTATTTAGCTCTTTACTCACTTACACTGCCTTTCTTTGTTTCATCACTGTTCCTTTACTCCACTCAATTCACAACTCCTCAATCCAATTTCAACTGTCTGCATTTCCTCTCTCCCTTCCACCACTTTTCATCGTTCTCACATTCTCTCAGTACCACTGCTTTAGTTCTCTTCCCCTCTATTTCCTTCTTTTGCTCCTTTACTCTTTTTGCAATCTTCACTCATTGTACTGCAGTTCACTCAGTCCTTCTCTTTGTCTTTCTGTGCACTTACTTCCTCACTCCTTTTTCCTCTATCGTTCTATATTAACCTCAATCCTTTCATCCCTTCACTCTGTGACTCCACTTCACTCACTCTCAGTCACCTTCCATTCCTGTTTCTTATTAATGGATCATCATTTAGACTCCTTTCCCTTTCCCTCATTTTCCTTTTACTTACTTCTCTTTCCTGATTTCGTTTAGATATCTCACATTCTTTTAGTATTTTACTTATCTTCAGTAATTTGTTCTCCTATTTCTTTTTCCCTCTTTTTTGTCTTTCTACATTACTTTATTTCTGTTTCTGTATCCTTCACTCTTGCTTTATTTCTTAGTATACTTTTTTTGTATTTTTTCCTCTTGACCTGTTTCTTCTATTTTAAAATATATATTTTACTAATTATAACTTTTTTTTCTTTTGTCTTTCACAGATACAAAGTGTAGTTTTAACATGGAGTAAAGTTTTCAATAATTATATGGTAAGTGTGATTAAAAAAAGTAGTTTATCATCACCCTTTGCTTTAACATCACTACTTTTCTCTCACCCTATTTCACTCCTAATTCCTTACTGTGCTTCCCTCACTTATTCTTATCCTCCATGTTTACTTCTCTTTTCCTTACTTTCCTACCACAATCAACTTCTTTTAGTGTCCCTGCTAATTTGAACTCCTTCACTTACCTTTTTTTTCTGATTCACTTAGTCCCTTTCTGACACTCCTTCCTTTACTCTCTCTGTTCTTTCTCTCTATCACTCCCCATGTCTTACCCTTATTCACTTGTATCCACCCTCTTTCACTCCTCTTTACTTACACTCACTGCTATTTTGTTTCCCTCTGTCACCGCTGTTCCTTTTCTCTAGTTCTGTCACTACCTGTCATTCCCCATCCTTTACTCTCCTTCCTTTTACTTTCATCACCCATTCACATTCTCCCAGAACTTCAACTTTAGTCTTCTTCCTCTTTCTTCTCTTCTTTTGCTCCCTTATTCATTTTCCTTTTCTCATTATTTTTTTTATTTTTTTTTTAAAAGTGCGCTGACAGAACGCGCCCCGGTACGCGAACCGGGGCGCTCACCGGTACGCGCACCGGAAGCGCACCAAAGTGAAATTAAAAAAAAATTAATATACTTTAAAAAAAAATATTATATTAATATACAATATAGGGTTAATTTTTATAAAAACATACCTTTCTCAGCTATAGACATTTGCGAAAAAATAACCTTAGAAATTCACTAAAAAGTACATAGGTATGAAGCCCTATAAAAAGTTAAGAATTAGCAGTTAAAAAAACTATGAAATTCACAGAAAAAACTAAGGTTTCACACCAGTTATAGTTAGGAATTAGCAGTTAAAAAACCTTTGAAATTCACTGAAAAAACATAGGTTTCACACCAGTTCTAGTTAGGAATTATCATTTAAAAAACCTATCAAATTCACTGAAAAAAACATAGGTTTCACACCAGATATAGTTACCTGGAAATTTTACTGACATAAAACCATTGAAATTCCGATGTTATAGTTAGTTGGACTCACTATAACTTGCGCGTGCAATGCACTGCTGATGACATCACATATTACATCACTCATGACATGGTCAGTGACATCACTCACTCACTCATACCTTCTAGATGGAATCAAAGTAAAAAACTGAAAGCATTTCCTTCTGAGGAAACTGCTGTAAATGAGGAGGCTAGGAAAGTTCATAACAAATAAATCTCCCAAGATGGACACCAGAGACAAAAGATCCCAAATGTAGCACAAATATCACCCAGATGTAGCCCACATGTAGACCATAACAGAAGTGTGCAAAACACATTTTATTTTTTGCAGTTTTATATAGTGCAGACTTGTCAGGTATTGGAGTGCTTTACATGAGCATTGGTTACATCACACAAGAACAAATTAATTTTGGTTTTAGACATGGGGAGATTAAGTGATTTGACTAGAATCGCTGAATGTCGAGCTGAAGCAGAAACTTCAACCTGGTTCCCCAGTTGGAAAGTCTGCAGCTCTGGAAGTAACACCACATCCTCTCCTCTAAGTGCAACATTTAATCAAGTGGTCAACTGGATAAAAAAAACATAAAGATAACAAATAATTTAAAAGTGCTTTGTCGCTATTTGAAAACTCAGAAAATATGTCCTCATTTTAGTTTTTTAGAGCACTAACTATAATTTTGATGCAAATAAAACCCTCTCATATGTGTAACTTCTAAAGGAACTGCTCTAGGTATTACAGTTTTGATTACATCAAGATGACGTCAGGCGTTCCACACTTTTGTAATAAATAAATAATGTTAGCAATCTAGTTGTTCATTAGGATACTGTTGAGAGGCAGAGACCAGGGGCACAGACTCTGAAAATTGAAGGCAGGTAGGAGGGTGCAGAGGCAACAATTTGACCACACTGGGCAGGCAGGAAGGGCAGTGGCAGCACAACAGACTATGGAGAGCAGTGGAAAGGGGGGCAGGGGCAACAAACCAACAATACAGGAGTGGCAAGAGAGGCGGCTGTGGCAATATAATAGACCATTGTGGGCAGAAGGAAGAGGCAGTGGTAGTACAACCATACATGCCAAGAGACTACGTCCAATGTTTTTAAGCCCGAATGGGTTTTATTTGATCTGTCTCCTGTCTACAATCTCTCAATGTAAGTCAAAGTGGAATATCAATACCCCAGTTTTTTTCTAAATCTCCCTTTTACCAATTTCAAAATGTTAGCAAGTATTGTACATTGGATCATGGAAGGGAGGAGGAATTGCGGTAGGGACATGGACTCGGATTAAGGAGGACAGGAGGGACATGGAGAGGTGCACCAAACTGACCCTACAGGGCAGGCATCAGGGATTGCAGCAGAACAATACACCTCCCAGGGCATGCAGGACGGGAGTACAGCACAACAATCCATAGAGAGCAATAGGGAGGGCACAGGACCATGCAACAGAGGGGAAAGAGGCAATGGGAGCTAGCTGACCATAATGGACAGACAGGAGAGAAAGCTGCAGCATAATGGACCATAAAAGGAAGGAGAGAATATTCAGGGGAATTACAATGGAACCAATGAGCCAGGAGGTTGGGAATAGGGGTCTGCACATGGAAACAGAGGGCTGGGGCAAGGGGGCAGGGCAGGAGCAGCAAGCTGACCATGAAGGTCAGGCAGGATGGGCACTAGAAGCAAGACACACCATGGAGAACAACAGTGAGACTATAATGTCATGACTATGATGGCATATACACAGACCACGGAGGGAAGGTGGGAGGGGGTCAGGGGCAGCTAGCTGACCACACAGGGAAGTTGGGAGGGGCTGTGGCAGCACAGAAGACCATACATGGCAAGCGGGAGGGTTAGTGGCAGCACAATGGCTATGATGGGAAAGATGGAGGGTGCAGGGGCATGCACAAAGTACCATGGAGGATAGAAGGGAGGGTCAGGACCTGGGCACAGACAAGAGAGTTCAGGGGGAGGGGCCTCACAACAGACCACGCTGTGCAGGCTGGAGGAGCAGTTGCAGCACAACAGACCAGGGAGGGCAGGAGGGTGTGGCAGTAAAATGGACCATGGGGGACAGGAGGAAGGGGATAGGAGCATGGAATGTGGACAGGCAGGTTACAGTCATCTGACAATGCTAGGCAAGTGGGAGGGGAGTGGCAGCTCAACAGAACACTGAGAGGAGATTGGAGTGGCAGGTCCATGGAACATGGTGGGCAAAAAGGATGGAGAAAGGGCATGCACACAGACATCAGAGGGCAGGTGGAAGGAGAATAGAGGCAACAATCTAGGCACAGAGGCTAAGCAGGAGGTCAATGATGGGCATAGAATTGGGCAATGGAGGGCAGGAGTGGACCTGTACATCATGCTAAATGAAGGGCAGTGGCATCACATCAGATACTATTGATTCGCACTTCTAAATACCCAGGTAGTACCTATGCAGTCTAGGAATCCTTCTGTCTGTCCCATCCACTTCTCCATTCACCCATCCAGCACTATCTCCGTATCCTATCACTCCACCAATACCTAAGCACTTATAAATTCAGCACGCACTTTTTTTGCAACACTGAAATTACTCCAGATATTAGTCGTATACTTAAGGAATGGAGCAGTTACTAACACAAGTGCAGGTACAATATTTTGTACACTATGCATGCACACCTCTAACCAGCTACAAACTATTGATACGCTCTTCTAAATACCCAGTTAGTACCTATGCAGTGTAGGAATCCTCTTTTATGTCCCATGCATTTCTCCAATCACCCATCCAGCAATATCTACTTATCCTATTACTCCACCAATAACTAAGAACTTATAAATTGACTATAAACTCTGTTTATAATACTATAACTATTCTAGTTACTAGTCATGAACTTATAAAATGGCCTAGCTACTAACACAAGTACAGCTATAATATTTTGCCCACTATCCAAGCAGACTTCTAACTAGCTACATACTATTAATACACTCTTCTAAATACCCAGTTAGTACTCATGCAGTGTAGGAATCGTCCAGTCAGTCCCATGCACTTCTTTAATCACTAGTCTACCACTATCTACTTATCCTATCACTCCACCAATACGTAAGCACTTATAAATTAAGTGTTCACTCTTTGCAGCACTGTCATCATTCCAGTTACTAATGGTATTCTTATAAAATGACCTAGGCACCAACACAAGTACACATAAAATATTCAGTGCATAATCCCTACAAATCTCTAAGCGGATACATACTATTGGTCCACTACATTAAATACTGAAGTAGTACCCATGCAGTGTAGGATACCTCCTGTCAATCTCATGCAATTCTTCAATCACCCATCCAGCACCATGTTCTTATTGTTTCAGTATGCCAATACCTAAGCACTTATGGGGCACATTTACAAGCACCCTGGGCCACCAGTATGTCACTTTCTGTAACGTAGTGATGGCGCCACGCACTTCTTCATATTTACAAGGAGAGGGAAAGCCACCCTAAATGGTTTTTCCTCTCCTTGTAAATATGACCCCTTCAAACACAGAACTTTGCGTTGAAGGGGCGTTCCATAGGTGTTGCTGTGGGTGTTCCCACGCAACACCCATAGAACGAGACAAATCTCCAGATTTATGAGAAATCGTAAATCTGGAGATGAGTGTGAATGCTGTGCCATCCTAGAGTTGGTGTAGAAAGGCGCAACGAGGAGAATTGTTTTCATTTCTCCTCATTTGTTCCTCTTTCAATGCATGCTGCATTTCACAGCACATTGAAATATGAAAATGCCTTTACTGATTGTTTTTGTGCAGGAAGGTATCCCTTCCTGCACAAAAACAATCTCCGCACTACGCTCACATCCTTGCACCATGGTGCAAGGGTGCCTGTGTCACCGCATGGCTGCAGTTTGTGCAGCAGTGCAGAGGGAAGCACAGAGTTGCAACATAATCATGTACATATGTCACATCCTTGTGCTTCAGAAGTGCCACAATGCAGTGCAGCTAAAGAGCTTGCAGTGTTACGCTGCAGTACATCCTCATAAATCTTCACCTATAAATTCAACATACACTACTAATGCATTCTTTCAGTCAATCATGCTCTATACATATATTCAACCAAACATTCACACAGTAGCTTGCAATTATAGTTCTTTCTTTAACCAGATAAGGTAGTTCTGATAAGAACTTTCTTCTCTTCTTTTTTCTTTTGTATTTTCTTTTTTAAGTTTTTGAACAATTTTGTATTTATTTAGGTGTTTTTTCAAAAAATGAACAAAAAAACGAAAAAAACAGAAAACTTTTGGAATTACTTATCATTACAAAAACAAAAAGAACAAAAAATGATGCACAGCACAAACTGCATCCACCGACTGCTCACCGAATCATATAATTTTCTTACACTTCATGCAGTGTTGCTTGAGAAAGGTAAATTCTGGTCTAGTGTCCATTGCAGGTGTTCCTGAGGATGTTCCATACGTACTTGCCGCAGCAGGTGAGGGGTTCAAAGCAGCTCATCTAATTTCCTCCAGAGCAAGAATGAGAGGATGTGTGGTCCCGAGATGCTTGTACATAGAAGCAGTGCCACAAGAGTATTTTTTTCTCTGCCTCTTGGCAGGACTCGGTCACAAATTTTGCATGTCACCTTTCTCGCATTTACTTTCTTATCTCCAGGTGGAAAAGTGAAGAATTTTGTCACAACAGCGTCCGGCCTCTGTGGACGTGGTGCCTCCTGCAAGAATTCTTCTTCAGAAGATACCTCCTCCTTTTGCTGTTCAGATGCCATTTTATTTATTTATTTATTTATTTATTTGATTTATATAGCGCATTATAACCCAGGGGTCATTTTGTTTGATATTTTTTCAAAAACACTAAAAAAAACATGCAAAAAGGGTTCTTGTAGGAAAAGAGATGTCTCTCTAATGATGCTCCAACAAAAATGGTTAAAATGGGTGGGGTCCTTCAATAGTTACAGCGGGAAATGTTATGAACCAATTAAATCTTTTTTTTTGCGGTCACATTGGATCTGCGCACTCTGCGCTCACGAAGCACGCACCCGACGCAACTTCGCAAAAATATATTTAAAAATAATATTTTTAATATAAGTACAAATATATTATTTTTATGAATATCTTAGATAATCTCTTGCCCTAATATGTATATTAAAGACACATACTTATCATTTTAGAACATACTTTTTTTTTGCTGGAGTCGCGCACCCAGCATGCCCTAGGATCTATATGACGTCACGCGGGACCCACCACTGCGCTAGCGTCACGTATCATAATGCGCATGTGTCGCGAATGCGCGGGAGCAGGAGTCGCGGACTGGTCGCATACCAATCGCTCACATCCCGTAATATTAAATGTATATGATGTAAGTGAAAGACACGCAGCTTTCACACACCGTTCGTGGATCCTTCAAGACTTTTCTAAAATGTCGGCTAGAATACACGCATTCACCGTGATGTGTGCGCTTTGGGTGCGCATTGCTGGAAAATTTTGGGAAAAAAAGAAAATAATATAAATATATTAAAGTTAAAAAAAATGAAACAATATTTCACTTTGTATTATTAAAAACAATTATTTTTGCAATTTCCAGAAAAATATATCATGTTATTTAATGAATAAAATATATGTAAATAAACAGTTAAAAAAAATTATAAAATCAGTACAAACAATAGGTATAACTACTATTACACTTAATAATTAGCATTTAAAACACTGAAAAAACATAGGTTTCAGAGACGTTAAAGTTAGAAATTAGCATTTAAAAAACCTTAGAAATTCACAGAAAAAGCCATAGGTTTCAGGGGTGTTATAGTTAGCCGGACATTTCACTCGTACAAAACCATAGAAATTCCTCTATTTTAGTCAGTTCTGCTAACTAAAACTCGCGCACCCGCAATGCACTGCTGTCACATCAGCAGTCACATATTACATCATTCATGGCATGGTCAGTGACATCACTGATGAGATCATTGATGACATCTCAAATGACATCAATGATGACATCACTGATAACATCATCCACGTGACAATCTGATACACCTCATCATACACTAGTATAACCTTTCATCACTCACTGTAAAATACAGAGTACCATATTTGAAACCATTGACACACCAATACCAGTACTACATACCCACTCACTGACTCCTAAGTCTACACACACAACTATCCATTCAACAACAGAATCACTTATACATGCAGTCACTAATTAATAGAAAACTATTGAATGCATTTATACACATATATAGACATTGACACATCAGCAGTCATCTTAGTCGGTTGGTTATGCAGTCATCCTACTCACTAATGAAAAAAACAAATCACACTTACGTTTACTCACTTACACAATTATACACACAACACATCATTTATTGAAACACATAGTAACTCCTAGGTAATATGTTAAAAAATCACCATTACAATTATATACTCATTCATATAGTTACTCTCACAATCACTGACTCTTACATATACTTATTTATATTCACCAACTTTCACATACAATTTTTTTTTAATTTATTTTTTTTATTTATAAAGATTTATATAGCGCAAACTTGACCCAAGTGTGTATCAGAGCACTTTACATTTAGGATTGTTGCAATAAAAGTTACATCAGTTACAAGAGCATATAAAGGTACTGTACACAAAAATAATGTTGCAAGAATTCGAAGGAGGAAGGGAAGGAAGGAGTCATTAGCAGGCAGAAGACGAGGAACTCGGCCCAATGTTCGGCTGGGTAGGTGACGGTCAGTGGGGCCCATCTCCTCAATAGCTGTCTAGCAGCTCCACCGAACATCAGCCATGTTGCTCAGGTCTCAGCGATCAGGGGAACCAGTTTTGAGTTTAGTTGATTTGATAAGTTTATATAGCGCTGACTAGACCCAGATGTATCAGAGTGCTTAACCAGAGGATCGTTGCATTACAAGGTAAGTCTAGAAAGATTAAATATAGCGCTGGCTAGACCCGGATGTATTAAAGCGCTTTGCCAGAGGAACCTTGTGTTACAAGTTACATCAGTTATCGTAACGTAATAAAGTACAATAAACAAACAAAGACGTTGAGGGGATTTGTAGGAGAGGAGGGGACCATAGATGGGAGACGAGGAAGAACTGTGCCCAATGTCTGGCTGCATAGGTGACAGCAGAGGGGGAAACCAGGGCCAATCTCCTCATTAGCTGTCTAGCAGCTCCATCGGCCATCAGGCATGTTGCTCACGTCTCAGCATTCAGGATTAAAATAGCTTAGACTCAAAGGTAACAAAGCTTTTTACATGATATCCTTATTGTTCCAAGATTACATCAATTATAGGTTACAACGGTTGCAGGGAGAGCATATAGAGATCTTTGAAGACGAGGTCCGAGGAAACATGGAGGGGTAACAGGGTAGGGGGGAGATACAAGAGAAAGACGAAGGAAAAAGTCAGCCCAGAGTATTTCCCTCATAATTTTCAATCAACGACAAATTAGCCACAACAAAAGTGATGACGGGTCTTGAGGAGCTGTTGGTTGAAAGGTAGGTGGGTGTTAGGGTTATGAGATTTATGTAGCGCTGGCTAGACCAGAAGGTATCAGAGTGCTGTTCAGCAGCTTTCAAAAACATTACAAAATTGACATCAATTAAAAAAGTACATCAGTTACTAATAAAACATTTAGAGAGAATAGATGAATCGCAAAATCATTGTCATGATGGGTGATCCGAGTGGGGGTGGATGGTGGGAGAGCAACCCGAGCCTCGCTGGTGTGAAGCTCGCAGAGCCAGTCCATGTAGTCAGGTGAGGTTGAAGGGCTTCTCTCTTTGCTGCAGTCCTGTGGAGGGAGAAGGGGGTGAGTTGGAAGGGATTCTCTCTTTGAAGCAGTCCTGTGGAGAGAGTAAGGGGTGGGTGGGGACCAATTTGGTAGTGGGCGGGATAGGCGAAACCCAATTTTACAATCCATTATTGTGCTTGTCTGTTGCAGCACATGCAGATCATCCTTGTAGGTAAAGTATGCAGTGTGGTGGCAGAGGCTCCATCTATAAATCAAATGTTGCTTGGCTAAAAGGCAGAGAGGTGTTTATTTAAGATGGTTGAACCTAGTTATTTTAAAGAGACTCTACTAAAGGTTTTCTTTGCAGCATATAAAGTTTAGAAGCAGGTTTGAAGATGCCTCCAGATTGATAGGATTTGTTATTACACATCCACTTCTGCATCATTGTTATTACCCTCTATTTTTGGGGATATCTTTATGGCTAGATGGGGACAAAAGGGGACTTCAAGTTTTTCCAGATTTGGGATTCTTGCAGAAAAAGATGGATCAGGCAGCATTAGCCAGAAATGTTTTGATCGAGGCAATTAGATGGAGAAACAGGATTGTCAGCTCTTACAACTGCCTTGTTGAAACTCAGATGGATGATCCTTAGGCTTAAAATCTTAAATGGAATGTCAGGCTGAGCCAAGGCAGTGAAATCCTGCAGGAATCTATTGCTATGGTAGACAATTTTGATGTCTTCTAACTTGAAAGCAAAGCATTTAAAAAAAAACATTTTTAATCTCTATACACTCTAGCTAAAATGTGTAAGTGGGGCAGGATAAATGATGATAAATGTTTTTGCTGCGGGCAAATGATGCTGACATTCTCCATATGTTTTTATCTGTTCTATGCTAAGACAATTAATTGCGGAAATGTAGGTTTTTCTGAATGATACAATTTGTGTAGAAATAATCATCACACCCGCAGCGATTCTACTTGTTTTCAGCAGATGGATTTGTGACTTATCGGGTCGCGCAGCATGGCAGGTATTTGATCTTCATGGCAACTGCATTGGCCCAGTTATGAATAGCCTCATTTTTTTCTATTGTAGGGGTGGGCGGAAATTGCGTAAATGCGTTACGCAAACTTTCGCGAAAACGTCAAAAATGTCTGCGGGCATTCTGAAATATCGCGAAGACACGGAAGTGCTTGTCCCGCCTTGGTCAGTTCTCTACCCATGTTGGTTTCTCATTTTTCCTTGATACAGATTTTAGCAGCATTCTGTTGTGGGTTGAGTAATGTATAAAGTGTAGTGATTGCTTTCTTGCCAGTGTCGTGTGTATTTTCTTTGGGATTAATGATGTGGCTGGTTCAGAGTGCCCCGCCCCATCTTCTGCACACTGCGTGGTGTATGCCATTGTATGAGAGAATGTGTCCAACCACCACTTAATGTTTTTCTATATATTTTGGAAGGTATGTTGTTTTCCCTCAGTGTGTCTCCAGTCATCATCACCCCTGCATCCCTTCATGCCTATACACTGTCTCAGTATGATGTTTTGCATTTCTGGTAGTGCTCATAACAATAATTGCAGAGCATACGGAGTGAGTGACCAGTTTAATGAACATTACTATGCTAGCATATTGTCACCCCTGTCATTTGTGCATTTCATTAAGTGGCGATCTAGAGGAGTTCAGGTTCTGTTCCAGGTGAGTATATATATATATATATATACATTCCAAAGGGATTTTTCTTTTTTTCTTTTTCTTTCTATTCCTTTTTCCCACTCTTCGGTTACATCTATATGAATATATTTTGGTGAAGATATGTAGTGGATCATTTTTAATGTTTATCCTTATCTCGGTGTATTTTATTTGGTTATTAAATTCCTTTTTCAGACATTTTGTGGCTCTCCTGATGAAGGTGCAGCGTGCGCTGTAACGCCTGTAGAAAATCCATCTCACAGCCACTGTTTGTTTAATACTGTAATGTTTGTCCTTTGATAACTGTATCTATCAGAAAACATTGGTTGTCTGTTGTTTTTATCTCCGCCAAAAACATATATATATGTATGGTGTTTTGTTCAAATGTATCATTGCATTTAACATGTTTTTTAACTATATTGAATTAAATATATGTAATTTTATGTTATGATTTTATTGTATTACCTGAAACTCGTATTGCAATTGTTTTAAGTAACTATGCAAAAGTAATAACATTCAAATTCAATTTGAATTAAAGATATGAATTTTTAACTTCTAGCTATGCCTACACCGAGTGTACTGTATCAGTGTGTTAGCTAATATGGTCTGTTAAACGTCATCGAACTTTAGTTGCCTAGGTGTTTTTCTTCTATTTGAGGTCAGACAAGATACATTGAAGGGTCTTACAGAAGGTTCGAGGTAGGAGTACCGGTGGTGCTGTGAATATGTATAATCTTGGCAAAATCAAAATTTTCGGTATCGCTACACGGCCAAATTGGGAGAGCATGAGGGAGATCAAGAATGGTTTAGAACTGTATATCGTTGCTAGGACTTTGCCAAACTTTTCTTCGATAATAGATGGCTGTGTATGAAGTAAAGCTTCTTTACACAAAGGCAATCGGGTGAGAAAAGTAATTTTATTCAATAAGTTGACACCCACAGCGAGGCGCTCCTGCTGCGTACTATGGTCTCCACCAACTGATTAACGTTGGTGGAATCCTGGCACACCCGATCATGGAACGAGTTTCAATAAAATACAAACAGCTTGAGTCACTCTTGTGCTATCAGCACAGGAGTGCTCTAAGCACACATCTACAATATTACAACTTCTCTCTTTCCACAACGACCAAAAAGAAATGATGACAATGCAAAATGAACAAGAACCTAATAAGAAAAACAAATGATAAGATGAAATATTGTGACAACAAGAAAATCATCATAGTCA
The DNA here is from genome assembly GCF_964263255.1 of Lissotriton vulgaris. Lineage (NCBI taxonomy): Eukaryota > Metazoa > Chordata > Amphibia > Caudata > Salamandridae > Lissotriton > Lissotriton vulgaris. The sequence goes on from NC_141689.1 coordinate 1,001,000,052, forward strand.
TTAAATTTGGCAGCCCATTTCGAGTACTCAAATCAACTTGTGAAGAAGATGCCAACTTAGTCATATCAAGAGAAGTAGAATCATGCAAAGTGGTTTGATGAAGGATCACGCGACCAATTTGACCAGTCGCATTGTTCCACCTCCTGTTTGGATAACTTAAGTAAAGAGGTAACTTGTGAGTCCGAAAGCCACACAAGAGATCTCTTGTTCCACCACCCCTAGAACCAAGTAGGGCCAAGCCTTTGCTCACATCTGTAACTTGTACAGGAGAGGAAAACTTAGACATCCTCTTAGTCACCTTTTTGGGATTTTTAATAAGAACCCAATCATTAGGTTTCAAATCGGTATTGTTGAAAATGTTCCCTTGATCATGAACAAATGTCATGTACCTTTATTTTTCTAAAACTCAAGACACAAGGTTTTTATCAACAGGTGTACCTTTGACATGTTTACTTTGCAACCGACTGTGACACAAATTAGTGTGAAAATGTCTACCACTCAACAGAGAAAAAGGAGACAGACCAGTGTTATCTGACCATAACTTGTCATCAAGAAAATCTTGAACATACTTCCCTGAGGAACGGGCTGCTTGAATGGCATCCTTGACTAATCTGTTTGCCCTTTCCACCAGACCATTGGAAGATGGTGAATATAATGCAACCTTAAAATGATTGACATCCTTCTCTGCTAGAAATGTAGAACATTTCTGAGAAATGAAATGTGTAAGGTAACCACAATGGAAGGTGAACCCTCAAATATTTTATGGCATTGATGGAACTGGGAAAATAACAAAACATAGGATAAATCTATTTGGAATGATAATCAATCAACAAGATAAAAAAAACTTTAATGCATGAGATAAAAGGTCATATGGACCTGAAAAGTCTACCCCAATCTTGTCCCAAGGTTTGTTCGGAAATGGAACAGGATGTAAAGGCGTATTAATGACTTTCCATTTATTACCTGACAAGAGGCACTCTGGTCATGAATCAATATAAAACTTGACTTGTGCTTCTAAAGAAGGCCACCAATAGTACAACTCAATGAGTTGTGAGGTTTCTGAAATTCCTAAATGACCATGATGTGCACATTTGATAATATCTTCTCCTAAACTTGACGGAGCAATAAAAACATCATGTCTCATAGCCATGCCATTCACCAAGGAGAGTACCAAGGCAACCATTGAAAATGTGTTTAACTCATTGCAAAGTTTCCTGCTTTCAGGCCAACCCTTTACAATATATTCCATGATCAGTTTAAGAATATCGTCCTTGCTATAAGCTTCCAAACAGACTTGTTCAGAAATATTTGGGCATTTTCTAACAGCATCAAGTGTCGCCACAACACACTCTGTATCTTCAATACTTTCAACATCTGAAATATCTTAAAATGCCATGCGTGAAAGGCAATCAGCCCTGAAATTCTTTCCACCAGAAATATGCTTGATTGAAAAATGAAATCCTTGCAATTTTGAAAGTAATCTGACCAATCTGGCTGAGGTCCTCCCAAGCCCATTCCCATTGAGTAAATGTCACAAAACACTACCAAGGATCAGAGCTGAACTAGACCAGCACCAATTTCCACTATTAGTAATGCCTATATTATTCTTTTATTCCTTGTGCATAAAGGTCTGAGATGTGACTCATATACACCCCTAAGCGTGATTAAAAATCACTTACAGACATAACAAAAATTGACCCACACCAAGATTCATGTGAGTAAATTATATTTCAATGATTAGATAAATCAGAGCGTTGAGCAAAATTCACTTGAAAACTTCCCAAGGATAACATTTCAGAGTCTTGATTGAAGGTATGTTATTTTCTTTATGCAATAATTCATTAAAAGAATACAGAATTGCCTGTTGCCAATGCGTTTCGTCCCATCCGGGACTTCTTCATGGCTGAAAGCAATAGTATAAAAAATATATAGTTTACAATAAATTGCACATATATACAAAAGACATAAAAAAAAACAAAGACTAGATATCAGTAATCACAGGTTCATATTAGCATTTATGTTCATTTTTCCTTCTACTGATATCCAAAAAAGATGTTCATGGGAAGTTGTCACACACTCAATCTCATGGTACACCAGAAACGAACCAAGGTAACTTGACTGTTCTGTTGGGAGGAGACGTACTTACAGGCATTCCCTGTTTTATATTGTACATGAATACGTTTCATCACTGTAATGAATAAGTTACTCATTTTACATGTATATTGGTATCTCAGATTTTTCTCGGGAGTTCTCTGAGCGGACATACACAAGGGGCTTACACTAAATGTACATTATCTATGACTACTATAATAATATTTCAAATGTATCATACCTCTGATAATAGAGTTCTTTTCCAAGATCGTATCAACCTTCAAACAGTTTCTTTTTTGGCAGAATCATATATCTATAAATACATATAGATATGTCTCGAGAACATCATTATGTCGTCCCGCACTAGTATAATGTATCCCACTTGTTTCAAAGAGCACGTCAAGCGTAAAAACAAATCACAAAGTGTATGTGACATGTTTGAAGCATTGCAAGCATATCGGCGATGTAGCAGAAAAAGATGACGGACCAGTGAAGCCTACCTGCTAAGCCACTCATGCTGTAAAGCAACATGCTGGATCATGCGAGGGAACTAATATTCACATTAAATCAGAATGCACTATTTTAGAAAGAAACATGTCCAATCATATTCAGGAACACAAGGTCATAAATATCCACCTATATCTCTCATAATTTTTTCTGCCAAGCCTTGAACATCATAATTATATGGCATGCAAACCGTTTTCACCTAATACTCAAAATGTGCCATGGCCAGCTACTACCTATACAGACGGGGGCCATATGGCTGAGATACCCGCCACCCCCTCTCAACACAATCCCCAAGGATGGGAAACCGGAAACAGTTCTGAACTTTTGGAAGACGGGAGGGAGTGACCCTCCCGGCCGTATTTATTAAAATATGAAACAAAATTAAAACATTAAAATAACAGTTTCATATTATGTACAATTTCATTACCACATTGCGATGTTTGGCTAACCTTAACATATTCTCTAATACAAAGGTTCTCCTAGCCGAACTAACATCCTACAAAACATTTAACTTGAAATTTTGAAATTGTACATCCTAACGTTTAAGGGCCAACGGCAAGGTCGTAACCGGTGTCAAGATCCCTAAACCAGAAATATCCCCCTCACTTGTGAGGGGCGACCGCACAGAGGTGTACCTCGAGTGCAACTACCAATTTCCCTTGACTTGACGGGGGCCCCAATAAACTCGACGCCACTTAAAGGTCGTCCGAGGACTCGTGTGAGGTATCTAGAAGGTAGCGTAGACCCCCCCCCCAAACCCCACACAACTTACCGCATCTGCCGTCGCAGATGACCTGGCCCCGGGAAATTCTCCAGGAGGGGGCTGTAGCCCCTCCTACCCAGGAAGGGGCCTTGACCGCCTTTCCTTTCCTTTCGGCGGCCCATCCTTAGAAGGGACCGCCTACCCCGTTGAGGGGCCAATGGCCACCTCCCTCGAGCGCTCCCATCCGTAATGGGTGACGCCCACTCATAGGGATCTTCCAATTAGTGCTCACCGATCATGACCTTACCGCCCGACCAAAATAACTACGACAGTTCTAAACTAAATGCCTAAATTACTTAAAAGACAGTTAAAAGCAACCACTTTATTAAAAGCATGCTACTGATCAACACTAGAGCAGGATTACTTTATTTGCAAAAAATACCACAATTGACCATTTCTTTATTGCATATTCAAAGTTATCACAATAATAATCCGGTACCTGCAAAACAAAAGAGTTATCACATCAAACTTTATTCAAAACCACTTGCTGTCCTCAGGGGCTGGTGGGTGGGTCAAAATTGGCTCTTCGTTCCGTCTCGAGCTCACGTGCAGCGAGGTGGTGCAGCTTCAGAGCACAGGAACAAGAGGATGCTTCCTTGGCTTGTTGCTCCTTTTATCCGTCTTCAGGGCGGGCGTAAACCTGCCCCGGCCTGCCCCGAGGGCGTGGCCCGGCCGCGTCAGTGTCTAGGCCAGCCCACTCCAGGGCGGGAAAAGGCGCGCCCCGGCTACGCCGCTTCGGGCTTACCAGCCGAGACTCGCCTCCCGCCCAAGATGGTTTCCCGAGGGGATCGTGGTACTCTGCCATACGTTCGGGGGGACCGAATGGTCGCCCCTTTCCATATGGCTGAGATACCCGCCACCCCCTCTCAACACAATCCCCAAGGATGGGAAACCGGAAACAGTTCTGAACTTTTGGAAGACGGGAGGGAGTGACCCTCCCGGCCGTATTTATTAAAATATGAAACAAAATTAAAACATTAAAATAACAGTTTCATATTATGTACAATTTCATTACCACATTGCGATGTTTGGCTAACCTTAACATATTCTCTAATACAAAGGTTCTCCTAGCCGAACTAACATCCTACAAAACATTTAACTTGAAATTTTGAAATTGTACATCCTAACGTTTAAGGGCCAACGGCAAGGTCGTAACTGGTGTCAAGATCCCTAAACCAGAAATATCCCCCTCACTTGTGAGGGGCGACCGCACAGAGGTGTACCTCGAGTGCAACTACCAATTTCCCTTGACTTGACGGGGGCCCCAATAAACTCGACGCCACTTAAAGGTCGTCCGAGGACTCGTGTGAGGTATCTAGAAGGTAGCGTAGACCCCCCCCCCCAAACCCCACACAACTTACCGCATCTGCCGTCGCAGATGACCTGGCCCCGGGAAATTCTCCAGGAGGGGGCTGTAGCCCCTCCTACCCAGGAAGGGGCCTTGACCGCCTTTCCTTTCCTTTCGGCGGCCCATCCTTAGAAGGGACCGCCTACCCCGTTGAGGGGCCAATGGCCACCTCCCTCGAGCGCTCCCATCCGTAATGGGTGACGCCCACTCATAGGGATCTTCCAATTAGTGGTCACCGATCATGACCTTACCGCCACAGGCCGGATAGTTGACCGGCTATCCGGACCCCCCACAACACTCCTACCTAAAGGTCATGTCTTAAAGTCTTTAGCCAAGCTATACAGTCCCCTATGAGTAACTCATTCCCCACCCGGGACAAATGAACACCATCCCCAAATACATACTGTCACCAGTAATACAACCATGCGAAATAGAATGCAGTGTATTGGAACGGAACAATATACTCACTTTGTTATTAATTTTCCTTACTGAATGATTCAGAGCAGAAACAGAAATAGCCCCCCGCCATACTTTTCGTGGGATCATATGTGACCATGCAATCGTGCACCCTGGAACTCTCCTCGCCAACCAACTTACAGTGGAAAGCATCGCCTCAAGGAGAAGTCGTCTACCAGTGGTGACCAAATCATTGCCCCCAAGATGTACTATGATTATAAATGGCGGTGACCTCGTCCGCCCTAGCAAACCCTCAAAAAATGACTGAAACTGGTCAATACAGAGTCCGCCCTTTCCGTAGAAGGACACACTGTACCCGTATTCCCCAGCCACGTGAATCATGTCACCTGCTTTGAATACGTCCGCGGCACGCCTCACGTATGAGTGGCCCACGACCCACACCTCCTTTTTCACAGCCGGTGAAGTCTGACCGCTGGCCCGGTGTTGGGTCGACTGCATAGTCCGCCCCGCCTCGTAGGCTTGCGCAACTGAAACCAAACAAAAACAAGCAGCGTGAGTACATCATTACAGCTTCACAACATGTGCAACCGCACATACCTCTTATAACAATTGGAGGACCAACGCCCCACACGTTTAACTTGTTCGACATTCAGACCCCTGGCTGTAGCCTCTGTAGCAGCCCCTATCCGAAAGGAATGGGTCCCAAACTCGCCCGGGTTCAAGCCCGCAGCAGTAATCGACATCGCAAGCACCCGCTGAAACTGAAACCTCGTCAGTGGGGTGGTGTCAGCGTGTCTCAACAAGGTCCCCCCCCATGATGCCACCCTTTGTGCCAAATATTCCTCTACACAACTCACCGGGCACATGGAGGACCCGGGGATCCTTTGTATGATTATGCAATCACCCATCGCACCCTGATCGGTCTTGGACCTGACGAACGAGAGAGTCATCGTCTCCCCTCTGATCTGAACGTGCTCTCGGCACAGTCCCCCCATCACGTCCTGCTTGTTCCTCGCCACTAGTTCGCTTACTCGCATAGCCCCATGGAATGCCAGCGTAAAAGCGGCTCGGAATAACACCGTTTCATACTGGGATGAACATGTTGCAGGGAGTCTAGATAATAACAGGGCCAACCTATCCAAACCTATCGGGCGCCTTTCATCTACTCTGCGACCCTCAAGGCGTTGCCACCCACGTAGCGCTTTTTGCACAACGAAAGACGCTGTCGGGTCCTGGATCCCATGAGCCCTAGCCACAAAGGAAATGGCGGCCCGATGCCTCTTGGCCGTAGCCACTGATTTGCCTGCCTGACGTAAAGACAGCAGGAATTTCACTACCAACTCCTCCTGGCCCCAAAGCTCCCCTCTAGCCGCCCCCAAAAAGGCCCAATAGGAACGGAACGCCCCTTCATATGCCTTCCTCGTCCTGGGTGCTAAACTCTCTCCCACGAGGTTCTGTAGTTCTGGGCACCGAGAGACCAGAGAGCTTCGGGAAAGGGTGCTGCCACCGGGTCCGCAGTGGGCAGAAAACCCCAGAAGGCCTGCATATGAAAACGAGAAAGCGCATCAGCCGCCTGGTTCATCACCCCCGGGACATGTCTTGCCCTAAATAGTACATTCAATTGCATACACAATAACACAATTTCCTTGAGCAATCTCAGAATCCATTTGCATCGTGCTGCCTGGCTATTGATACACTCAACAACGGTCATGTTATCAGACCAGAATACCACAGAGTGATCACTGAACCCCTCGGGCCAAGTTCTCAGGGCCACCAGTATGGGAAAAAGTTCTAGGAAAGCAATGTTGCTTGTCAGACCACTATCATGCCACCATGACGGCCATTTTTGTGCCGACCACTGAGTGCCGAATATGGCACCAAAACCAATGCTCCCTGCCGAATCTGTCCACAGCCCTAGCTCCTCAGAGGACACGGCCGGTTTGTTCCAGACAATTCGACCATTGAAATCCGCCAGAAATGCCAACCAAATGCGCATGTCCTGGCGAACCTCTGCCGAGAGCCTTGTGCGATGATGACCCTCCCTCAGGCCGACCATGGCTTGAGCGATCGAGCGAGAAAAGGGGCGGGCCATCGGTATAACTCTTAGGGCAAAATTCAACTGCCCCACCAATTGCTGTAATTGATGTAGCTTTACCTTAGACTCACTTATACACATTTGCAAGGATGCCCTGAATCTTAACACTTTGTCCTCTGGTAAACGAAAACAACCTTCTTCGGAATCGAGCTCGATCCCCAGAAACTCAAGGCAAGTCGAGGGACCCACCGTCTTACCTGGTGCCAATGGCACGCCAAACTGATTCATCAAGACACAAAATGCAGTCAAAGCCTGTCCACATTCTGGATCCCCGGCTGCCCCCAGAAACAAAAAGTCATCGAGATAATGCATAACATGTTTAAACCCCGTCTTCCTTGTGAAGACCCATTGCAGGAAGCAACTGAACTTTTCGAAATAGGCACACGATATAGAGCACCCCATCGGCATACATCTATCCATGTAGTAGTGACCCTGAAACATGAAACCAAGGAGACGCTGATCGTCTGGGTGTACCGGGAGCAACCGGAACGCTGACTCGATATCAGATTTTGCCATCAGCGCTCCGGGCCCCAGGCGATTCAATATGGCTACGGCCTCATCGAAGGATGCGTACCGCACCGAACACACTTCTGGGTCTATTGCCTCGTTTACGGAAAGACCACGTGGGGCTGATAAATTATGTATCAGCCGAAACTCACCCGGGTCCTTCTTGGGGACCACCCCTAAAGGGGAACAAACAAAGTTAGCAACTGGTGGCACATTAAATGGACCGGCGACTCGACCTCGAGCCACCTCTTTCCCGATCTTTTCCTGTACCACGGTCGTATGCTGTAAGACCGATAACTGGTTTTTACATTTTGCTATACCCTGAAACTCCCTCACTGGGATGCGGAAACCATACGAAAATCCGTCCCGCAACACCCCAGCGGAAGCGTGATCCGGGTATTCACTGAGCCAGTGAATCATTGCCATGGTATCAATCGGAGTAGGTAAAGGCGCCCCTCGGACTATGTCAGACCTGTTTGGCGCCTCCTCTACCCCCGTTATCACCCGTTTTGGCTCTGCACATGGACTCAGGATGGGATGATTGCCCGCACCCCCCACATTCGTGCCTAAATTTGCATGACCCCTGGGGCCTAGTACATTTCCCCCTGTTAAAGTTCCAACAAACCCCCCTTTTACCTGCGTTGCCGATTGGCCTCGAGTGATTGTCGTTACTTGTACCTGATCGAAAGGGCGTCCCCGCATATTGGCGGGAGGATTCACCCACGTTACTCCCTACCAATGGCACCTTCAACATACCAGAATCCTCCATTTTGGACCAGGACACAGAATCATAACAATCCCAAGTTAAGTTTTTATCATGCTCTTTTGCTTTTCTGAAAACATTGTCGTAACAAAACCAATGGTTGCCCTCGTGAGATACTGAATACCCCATGATCCGTGATTGATAAATCGGCAATTCGGGCAGCAATTCGGGCCTACGTTCACCCAAGATGGATGTAAAAACCCCCCATGCTTTGCCCCAATTACCAATGTTTTCATTTACCTTAAAGGCGGCCATCTTTGCGCGCCAAACACTCGGATGCATGAGCTCCTTCTGACTCTTAACATGCTCCATCTCATAATGATCGGTAAGCAACGAGAAGATGTTTATATACTCCCCTGCCCATATCTTCTCCTTGATAGCCAGAGGGACATGTTGACCCAACTTTTCCCTTCGAGAGGGTGCCGACTCATCCCTCGCAATCGGCAATGGCCGCTTACCTGAACCGGAAGCTGTATCTGCGACTGGACCTGACCCAGGTGCTTTCTCTACTGCCGCAGCCGGCGATGGTGCCTTCGTCGCTTCCCTTGTTTCCCGCAGCTGCTTCATCAACACCTGCGTGTCGTCAGCCGTGGCGCCCTTGCTACCTTTACCCAACCACGCTGCTAATTGTGCTGCCAGCTCGGGCGGCATATCCTCCCCGGACACGGGGGTGACCACTACGGGAATCGGATTCCCTCCCTCCGGGACCGGAGTGGGTGCTTCAAGTGGGGTACAGGGAACTGGGACGTCTCCCCCAGCTGTTCCCCTCCTGGGCCTCTTGCCTTTTCCTCCTGGAGCTGTTCCCGCCAGAGGACGTTTCGGCCCCCCTTCCTCGTCTTTCTCCGCCATTCGCTTCTTTAGGTCGGTCACCTCTTTCATGAGAACACGCAGCATCTGCTCGGTAGTCATTCGCTTTCCCGCCTTCTTAGGCATTCTCCGACAGAGTATCTGCAAAACAAACAAGAAGATTACTACGCTCAAAATTGGCTCTTCGTTCCTTCTCGAGCTCACGTGCAGCGAGGTGGTGCAGCTTCAGAGCACAGGAACAAGAGGATGCTTCCTTGGCTTGTTGCTCCTTTTATCCGTCTTCAGGGCGGGCGTAAACCCGCCCCGAGGGCGTGGCCCGGCCGCGTCAGTGTCTAGGCCAGCCCACTCCAGGGCGGGAAAAGGCGCGCCCCGGCTACGCCGCTTCGGGCATACCAGCCGAGACTCGCCTCCCGCCCAAGATGGTTTCCCGGGGGGATCGTGGTACTCTGCCATACGTTCGGGGGGACCGAATGGTCGCCCCTTTCCATAATGGAAAGACAGTCTGTCTGATCTAATGGTTTGATATACATCATCTCTTTCCCATATGGCTGTACCATTGATAAAACATAATCAAGAAGGCAATTGTATATATAAAGGATATATTTTTGTCTCTCCACTTTTAACATGATCCAATTCGTGGAATGTTATCTTGGATTGAGTGGGGTGTGTAGAGGCTATGTGTTAAGCAACTGGAGAGCGTTCATCCATTTTTTTGATGTCCCTCACATGCTCTTGTATATTCAGATTTTCAAACATCTAATGCTGCTCCCAACATAGATTTTTTCACATGCGCATTGTAGTGCATAGATTGTAAATGTCGTATTGCAGTTTATGAAAGACAAAATGCGGTATTCCTTAGATCTGTTGTACTGAAATTTGGTGCATCTGTTGATTCCAAATTGACAAATATTACAGTTTCCACACACATGGAACCCTAGTGGCTTCTCAGGGAGCCATATTTGTGTTTTACTTTTTGGTTTCACAATGTAACTAGGACATAGCATATTACGTATAGTTCTACCTTTCCGGTAAGTGTCCCTAGGTTTACTGGACACTATACCAGAGGGTATTGTGTTACATTGTAACAGATCCCAATTTCTACGTAATATGTTGTAAATATGTCCACTGAAAATGCTATATTCAGTAATAAACGAGATCTGATCAGTGTATTTGTCAGCCTTCTGTGTGGTCCTTGTTACTAAGGTTTCCTCTCTGCTCAATTTTTTGCTCTATATTCTGCTTTTTGAGACACATATCTGAATAGCCTTTCTTCTTGAAATTAGTTCGAATCTCTTTGATCGATCTATCAAAGTTCTCATCTTGACTGCAATTTCGACGTGCGCGAACCGTCTCGCTATAGTGTATGGCTGTGATGGTCGTGGCTATTACATGCTGTTGTTCTTTTGTACATATTGCACTCTACTTTGTTGTCCTGAATATATAATTTAATGTCCAGATACACAATATATTTCTTTGAGCTACTGATGAACATTTTCACATTGAGTAAATGTGTAAGGGGTTTGTGGTATGTGAATAATTCAAATTCACACCCCCAAATGTAATTTCTGAATTTCTCAATTGCCCAAACGCTGGATAGCGCCTCACCTTCAATTGTACTGTAATGAGTCTCAAAAGACTTGAGCATTCTTGATGAAAACGCTACAGTCTGTTCCTTTCCAGCAACCCACTGAGCATGAACTGCACCCAAACCTGTAAGACTGGCACCCACCATAATTAAATATTTGGAATCATTTTGAAAAGCATGAAGTATGGGTGCTTCAACAATGAGTTTTTTGGTTTGATCAAATGAAGAAGATACTTCATCAGACCAAAGAAACTTCGAACCCTTGCACAATAATGCATGCAAAGGCTCAACAGTTTGCGCATATTCCTTAACAAAACAAGCATAATATTACGGTCATCCCAAAAATGATAGAAGAGAATCTTTGTCTTTGGGAGGAACAGTATGACTGATTGCCTTGATGAGTGAAGACTTTGGTTTGATTCCTTGAGATGACAAAGTATGACATGAGTAATCTAACTGTTGTTTACCAAATTGACATTTATGAGATCTGATGGTCATGCCTCCATCATTCAATTTGCCTAAAACACAAGTAAGAATTTTCAAATGTGTTAAATGTGTTTCCCAATCTTTGGCAAAAACTAAAATGTCATCTTGATAAGCCTAGACCCCTAGCATGTCTTGAAAAAGATTGTCCATCATCTTCTGAAAGACACTAGCCATCGAGGCCAGGCCAAAAGGAAGTCTGAGATATTTGTAGACCCCAAAAGGTGTGACAAAAGTGGTAAAGTCTTGTGAATATTTTGTCAATTGATTCTGGTGATTAGCTGAGGGAAGGTCTATTATGGAATATAATTTGGCACCCCCAAAGCTGGCCAGAAGTTCATGGATTTTGGGGAGGGGGTTCACAATCAATTAAAATGTTTTTATTTAAGGTGTGTAAGTCCACACATAGCCTGACCTCACCAGGGGCCAGATGTAGGTAAGTTCCATTTACCAATTCTAAAATACCGAATTTTACAGATTCAGTATTTCAGAATCGGTAAATGGTATGTCGGTAATTATTCGGTAAAATTTACAGAATCAGTAAGATTCGGTAATTACCGAGTAGGTAAATACCGTATCGGTAATTCCCATTCATGCCTATGGGCCTGGAGGCCCATAGGCATGAATGGGAATTACTGAATCGGTAAATACTGATTCGGTAATGAGGGAACACATTCAAGGGTGGCAGGGTGTCACATTGACACCCTGTTACACCACTGAATAGTGCATGGGTGCACATGTGGCACACATACATGCCCTAAGGGCTTGTATGTCTGCCACAAGGCAATTTTGAAAAAGCACAAATTTGCTTTTTCAAAGGTTTTTGATATTTACCACCAACTTTAATTTGGTGGTAAATACCGAATCCTTAACCATGCACTGCACTCATTTGAGTGCTCCCTACATTTCAGATTCAGTAAGTTACCGATTCGGTATTTTAAAGAATCAGTAATTTACCGATTCCATAAATTACCGACTCGGTAAATTACTGAATCTGAAATGTAGCCACCAACATCTGAAAAGCCTAATTCCGGTTGGTAACGGCCGAAATTCAGTAATTTCGTCCGTTACCGACCGGAATTAAGCTTTCTACATCTGGCCCCAGATGTTTTTCGGACAATAACGATGGGAGAAACCCATTCTGAAGAGTCACATGGTGCAATGATCCCTTCATCACTTAATTTCTTTAGTACTGACTTAAGTTCATCCCTAACACTAAGGGGTAAAGTGCGGACCTTATGCACAAAAGGTTGTGCATGAGGTTTAAGTTTTATTTGATGTTGAAATCCTTCGACAGTGCCCAACTTGTTGGAAAACAAATTGGGAAACGAGTCCAAAATCTTTTTAACATTGTGTGAATGATCAGTACTACTGATACAATTTAATGTGTTTTCTTCCTTTTCTGACCAACCAGCTGGGGAATAACTTTGAGGAAGATCACCAAGTACAATGGTATTGTCTGACTCTGGAACGAGGTGCAAACCCATTCTAGCAAGATCCTGTCAGCCAACTATATTACGTCCTTTAGCTGCGACATAAACTTTTGTATAGATTGACCTTCCTAGACATTCTAAACTTGAAATAAAGTAACCCATCATTTCTGTCTCGAATTCCCCAAAAGCTTTTGGATTGATGTCAGTTTTGGTTAACTCAATAGAACCCTGCTATTTCTCAAGAAACATGACATCAGATAAAATAGTTATAGGCGAACCTGAAACTGCCATAATAGGAATCTCAATTTTCCCAAATAATGCAACACCTAATGAAACTTTAACATGGTAAGTATTAAAAATGTAATTACATTCAATTGAAACAATCATGTCATGAAATTGCTCTGTACAATCTTCAATAGACTGTAAATTCCACACTATTGACTCTGGTAGGTCTCTTGGCAGATCTACAAACACCTTGAAAATTACCAATTTTTTTGCATAAAAATGTTTTTTTTCCTGAGGCAGGACACATAGGATAGGTGCCAAGGTGTGATCTAGAACCACATCTGTAGCAAATTGCGTTTACCTTTTTAAAAGGTTGATTAAATGATTTACTCATGTTAGCAGCATTGATGGATTTTCCAGGATCAGATGAAGTTGACTTGAAAGAGTTCATGGATTGATCCAGTTGAAGGATTTTGGAGGTAATAATTGACTTTTCAATGCTCTTTGCAATATCAAGTGTATCTTGTAAAGAAGGTTGACTGCAGCTGAGAAGGTGCTCCTGTATTTTTCTTGAATAACAAGAGAAAACAAATTGATCACGGATATATATCTCTGCATCTGCCTCAAACTCACAAGTTGATGCAAGGACTCGTAAAGCGGTGATGTATTCGTCCACTTGCGTTGTTTTCTTCTGTGGAAGTTATGTCTTTCAAGCATAATGTTTGGTTCTTGATCATAATGTCTTGCCAGGCGAGATAAAGCTTCTTTGTAGGAATTCCAATGATCTGCATCCCCAGCTTCACCAGGAGGAGTGGGAAACGTGGTTACATTTTCAAACATATGTTGACTCTCTGAATGATTATCAGAGGAGAAGGGAGCGGCAATGCTTTTGAGGAGCACCAGGAAAATCGAAGATCAGCTGGTGGGTGCCAAATGCGCAGATGAACTCCAGTTCATCGCCAAATGAAGTAAAGCGTCTTTACACAAAGGCAATCCGGTGAGTAAAGTAATTGTATTTAATAAGTTGACACCCACATCCAGGCGCTCCCGCTGCATACCAGGATCACCACCAACTGATTAATATTGGTGGAATCCTGGCACGCATCGGGGGGGCGGAGCTAGCCGGCGTCCATGTAAGACGCGCGAGCGCGGAGCTCCCTGCCGATACCTCGCCAAACTCCTGCAAACGCATCCGAAAACTGCCCTGCCGGCGTACAAAACTGTGGCGGACCTTGGCACGGGGCCCCGGTAGGTCGGCGACCCCTTTACCCGGCGGAGAACGGGCGCGGTGAGACTTGGCGCCGAAGCGGACGGAGCATCTGTAACCCAGGCCGCGATCCCCGACCTGCATTGGAGAGCTGCCCAGGTTACGTCGCAGTACGTGCGGCGTGGGTGATCGAGGCGGTCCCGGCCGCCTGCAGCAGTACCTGGTCGGTCGGCGCAATTGCGGCCGGCGCTGGAGGCAGCAGCGAGGTCCGGCTCCTGTCCGGTGACCACAGATTGAAGGGGCACACAAAGTGAGTGCGGAGCGCACGCCGACTGTGGGGAAGGCCCCAAAGAGACTTGCAGCCCTGAAGGCGAGAGGTGCTGTTCGCCAACACCACGCAGTGCAGGGACATCGGAGGGGCGGTGAGTGGCTTACTCCCCAGAACTGGAGCAAATCGGCTACCCGCTGGACGACCAATCTGCAAGGGGTGCTCCCCTGGGGTGCGTCCTCCGAAACGGCCACATTCTGAATCCTGGCGCGAGCGGCCGCCATCTTGGGCAGCGGTCCTGCTGAATACCACACTGCACGGAGGGGCCCCCCGACACCTCGCCCACTGCTAAGCCTGACCACTGATTCCGAGTAGTGGACCCCACACCTCTGAGCCAGCCGGCTGTATGTCCACCAGAAATACCATGGGGAAAGGGGACAGAACGCAGACCAAGCTCTCTTTCGACCAGAGGAAGGCGAAGGGGGCCGAGGGGGCAGCGCAAACCACCCCTCCACGCTCGACAGCGTCTGAGAACTCTCTGTGCTCGGAGATCAGAGACATGCTGGGGAACATGGAAAAAGGCCTACAAGACAGCATGTCTGAGATCAGCACCAAAATTGACGCACTGACGTACCGGATGGACCGCATGTCCGAGAGGGTGGACAAGCATGCGGAGAGACTGGACATGGCGGAGAGACGGCTTACGGAGGCGGAAGAGGCTCAAACAGAGTGGGATAAGGACCGCAAACAGTTTGGCCGACTGCTCCAGCTCATACAAGATAAGACGGAGGATTTGGAGGCGCGCTCAAGGCGCTCCAACCTACGCATTACGGGAGTAGCAGAATCCACAAGCACCGGTAAAATGGAGCTGTTTGTAGAGAAACTCCTTCAGACCCTGCTGGGGGAGGATGTCTTCTCCCCTATGTTCATTATTGAGAGAGCCCACCGCACGCTGGGGCCGAAACCACAACCGGGACTCCCGCCACGTCCGATTATAGCGAAGCTATTGAATTACCGGGACAGGGACTTGGCACTGCGACTGGCCAGAGAGAAGGGGAAACTACAGTTCGAGGGTATGAACATCTCCCTATTCCCGGACTTCACGGCGAGGGTGCAGGAGGAAAGGAAGCGATTTGCCCCCTACAAGAAGCAGCTGAAAGACCTGGGGCTCGACTACGCCATGCTGTATCCTGCGAGGCTTCGCATCAACAGGCAGGGTCACTCCCACTTCTTCACCGACCCCGCAGAACTTAAGAAATCCTTGAAGGAATGGGAGAAGGACAACCGCAATAGTCAGAGGGGTCGGAGAGAGGACCTGGATGCCTCATCCCACTTGGATGATCAGGAGTAACTGGACACAAGAGCGGCGTTGCTGAACCAATGGCGCAGTGCGGCGCTAGGACTGACTCACGGTTGGTGTGGACCCTTCGAGATATGACTTTGGGGTGAGATCTAACTGGTTACTACTGGCATGGTTTGTCTGCGCTGTGGTTTGGGTGGGGGGTTGCCTGACTGGCTGGGGTCAGTTGCGGGGTAGGCCCCTCCACATAAGGGTCTGTCCTTAACGAACTGTGAAGACTGGTGCTGGCAGGGCTCGATGCCACTGGGCGGGGGGCGAGATGGGAGCACGCGAGTGGCTACTAGCTTTGGTCTCCCTGCTGAGCCGTTGGCTGGCTAGACTCCTCTGCCCCTGCGCTTTTGGCTTTTGGCTCCTTCGGGGGCTACTTGGGGTTCTGTAGAGTTCATTGTTGAGTTGGGGGGGATGGTGGGTGGTGATGAGTCCTGTCTGACCGGGTTGGGGATGGTCGGCTGTGGGTGGGGGGGAGGCTGCTCTCTGGTTCGTCTACTGGGTCTGTTGTGCGGGATGTATATGGGTGGTGCTAGGGGAGGGTGTTTGTGTGTTCAGGGTTGTGGAGACGCTCAGGAAAGGAGGTGTATATGGTTCGGGGGGACACAATGTGTAATGCTGTGTTTCGCTGCTTATCGGGTGCCCTTGATTGTTGCCCCTGCGATGGGAAAGATTACTCAGGCTACCTGTAGTTTAATGATGGAACAGCCGAGATTGCAATGTCGTATGCCGCCCTGACTGATCACACACACGCCTCACACACTCTCAAACTGATGACGTGGAATGTGCGGGGCCTAAACGATCACCGCAAACTGAGGAAGGTCATTAGTTATTTACATCGTCATAAGGTGGACATAGCCCTGCTACAGGAAACACATTTGCCCATTCACAGCAGGATGCTACAGACGCGAGGGTTGGTGGGACACATAGTAACGTCTGGCTTTACGACACACTCTAGAGGGGTACTGACCTGGGTTAGCCCGTCCTCGCAACTGAAATTGTTTCCGGTGGAGATAGACACTGAGGGGCGGTACGTCCTGGCTAGATGTGTAGGCAGGGGGCTTGATCTCCTGCTTGTTAATGTTTACGGCCCTAACTATGACAATTCGGACTTCTACGCAGCCCTGTCCGCACTATGTAGGAAGCACACACAACCAGGGATGTTGTGGGGGGGTGATTTTAACTTTGTCTTTGACCCCGAGAAAGACCGTTCCTCGGGACCAGCCCGGAGGCCGGTGGCTTCTGCTGCCTATATGAGAGCCGAATTACTCAAACTTGACTTGGTCGATGTCTGGAGGGAGAAGCACCCCTCGCTCGGTGGCTTCACCCACTACTCGGCCTTCCATAATGTCCACACTCGTATAGACTATTGGTTGGCGTCGTCTTCGGTCCAGCGAAGCATTAACAGGTGCGAGGTGCTGCCACGCACCCTCTCTGACCACTCTCCCGTGATGTTACATATCACCACAGTCAGGAGAGGTATCCCAGCATTTACCTGGAGGTTCCCCCCCTTTGCCTTGCTAGACGAGGTGTTTAGGGGCGAACTAGCGGAGGACATTGAGGGATTCTTCGCTACAAATCTGGGCTCAGTAGATCACTTTTCTACGGTCTGGGAGTCGTTTAAGGTCTTCACCAGGGGCATGGCTATGTCCAAACACTCCAGTACACTGCGCACTATTAGAAGAGAGTTGACCGCAATGGAGGCCACGCTTGCGGACCTGGAGAATAAACTGCTCAGAGACCCTGGTCCTGACGTTGACTCGAGGTTCGCCCCTCTGTTATCAGAATACCAGGAGTTGGCGGACAGGGAGGTCCTCTTTATGGGGAAATACGCTACGGCTCGCGCCTATGGAGAAGGGGACAGGCCGGGTGCACTTCTGGCCCGCATGGTACGGGGTTCACGCAAACCTCTATTCATAGAAGAACTGACCACCCCGGAGGGTGACGTGGTCACGGATGAGGAGCAAATTCTAACAACTTTTTGCCGATATTATGCGGACCTCTATCAATCCAGATCCCTAGGAGTGGAGGATGCCATCGACGACTATCTAGGACATATAGGTATGCCTTTTTTGCGGAACTCCGACAGGGAATTCCTTATGGCCCCCTTTCATGAGGACGAGATACTGGAAGCCTTGGCGGGCATGAGAGCGGGTAGTGCTCCGGGTTCTGATGGGCTCACGGTGGGCTTCTACAAAGCCTATGCTGGGATCCTGCTTCCACATTTGGTCACTCTCTTTGATGAGATTTGTGAGGATGGGGAAATGCCCCCCACCATGCGGGAAGCACTGCTTGTCACAATCCCAAAACCGGGGAAGCCGCTGAACATGTGCAGTTCCTACAGGCCCCTCAGTCTGCTAAATGTGGATGCGAAAATATACGCGAAGGTACTGGCCAATCGGCTAGCCCTCCTAGTCCCGGAACTGGTTGCACCTGAACAATCTGGGTTCGTACCATGTAGGAATCTGACGTACAATATACGCACGGTCCTGGGTACCATGCAGCATGTGCGGCAGGAGAATAGCGCTCTGGCGATTTTCCTAGATATGGAAAAGGCGTTCGACTCTGTCGAATGGCCGTTCATGGTCCGGGTGCTTAGGAAGCTGGGCCTGGGTGAACCATTTCTGCAAAGGGTTGGCGCATTGTATCACCGACCGTCGGCTAGACTGAAATTGGGGGATAGAGTGTCAGCACCGATACATATCGGCAGAGGGACGCGGCAAGGCTGCCCCCTATCGCCGCTTCTTTACGCGCTGGTGGCGGAACCGCTTGCTTGTGCCTTCAGGGAGTACCACAGTTTGGAGGGAATCAGCTTCCTCTGCTATAAGATAGGTATATCTACGTACGCAGATGACACCTTACTGTACGTCCGTGACCCGGAGGCTAACCTGACATCAGTCCTCAGAGAGGTGGTACGCTTCGGCTCGCTCTCAGGACTACGTGTGAACTGGGACAAGTCTATCGCATTCCCCCTCACTCCTGTGACGCAGCCCTTCACTATGGAGTACCCACTAAAGTGGACAACGGACTCGGTGCGATACCTGGGCATCCACTTACACACAGACCCGGAAATTCTTGTCCGGGATAACTACGGCGTGGCCTTTGCCAAACTGGTGGAGGATGTGGACGCTTGGTGCAGGCTCCCACTGTCCCTACTGGGCAGAATAGCCATTATGAAGATGATTGTCCTACCCCGATTTCTGTTCTTATTCACGAATCTACCAGTGGTGCTCTCGAGGGCCTTCTTTAATCAACTCACGCAGGTTCTCATTCGACTGGCATGGGCTGGCAAACAACCCAGGATACGGTGGGCGACACTGATTCTCCCCTGCGAAATGGGGGGCCTAGGGGCCCCGGACATGGAACGATACTATCGTGTGGCGCAGGCTACCCACTTGCACTCCTGGGTTCACGGTGACGCACGTACACCGCACTTGCTCCTAGAGCGACTGTTCGCAGACCCGCTCCCTCTGCCGGCAACAATTAGCCTTCCACTGGACCGATCGGTCGGGCGCCTTGACTCCCTTAAGGCGACTAACCACGCGTGGCATGCACTGGTGCGCGCCCGTGATTGCGATCGATTATATTCACCTCTGATGCCGATTGAATGGACGTTATGGTTGGGCCCCCTGAGAGAGAAAGGCGTTGTAGAGTCCCTTCGCTCTTTGGGACTAGAGAGGATGGAGGACTTATTCGAGGAGGGCAAACTTAAAACTTGGGGTCAACTAGCTCTGAAAACTGCGAGCCCCACACTGCTTCAACAGTTTCAGTTCCACAGACTGCGGTCGGCTTACCGAGACGAGATGGGCCCGACTATGGATGAACCTGTGGAGATCCCAGAGCTGTCCTATATAATTAAAACTAAGTCCCCGGCTAAGCTGCTCTCGTCAGTCAACAAGCTAGGAGTAACACACCAGAAACTGCTGCCAACTAAAGCCAGAGAGGCATGGCAGGTGGATCTGCAATCACCCATAGATGATGCCATGTGGAGATACTGCTGCTCCAGCACCCGTAAGATCTCCCTCAATGGCAGACACAGGCTGGTGCACTTTAAGTTTCTCCAAAGGGTGTACTATACACCAGAGCGACTGCACCGCTACGGCCTACGATCCTCGGCGGAATGTGAGCGCTGTCGCACCCAGGTTGCCGACTTTTTCCACATGGCGTGGCTCTGCCCCGGTGTGCAAGCGTTCTGGAATGGGGTGTTTGCGGAGCTTGATCAGATGCTAGAAGAGACGCTCCCCAGGACACCGGCGCTGGCATTGCTGGGCTTTTCTAAGCCACTCCCGCCATCGCTTCGCCGATTAGCTGATATGGCGTTGTTGATAGCCAGGAGAGTAGTTGCATCCTGCTGGATGCGCGGACCACTGCCCACTGTGGCTAGGTGGAAGAGGGATCTGCGGTACTGCTGCACCCAAACTGAGCTGTACAGCGAACTGTTGCCACCTAGGAGTAGGCCGAAAAACTTCTGGGACCTCTACAAGGAATACTTGCGGAAGGGGGAGGAAGGTAATTCTGACACGTCTGAGGTGGTGGATCTCCAGGACCAAGTTTCAGAATAATGTGCTGGACAGACGGGGGGTTTACTCTACGGGCAGGAGAGTGAGGGGGTTGCCGAGGGGGACGCTGGGACATACAAATGGCTGCCTACATGGGAGGGCTAAGCAGGAAGGGTCTCTAGAGGGTTAGACAATTGGACATGGGATGGGGGGTAGCACGGGACATGGTATTTACACGACACGTTTACTCTAAATCAGACTGACTGGGCATTCCACGGAACACACAGGGGTGGGCGGGTGGAGTTGGGGGTTGGGGCTAGGGTAAGGTTTATGGGCGTTCTAGTTCTACTATTGACCTCACATACACGAGACCTTCCCTTCGAGTTGTTATTAATGAGTGATCAGTTGTCGCGCTGCGATGAGTGCTGCCTTTGTGGGAAAGCTGCCATCACTACAGCTGAGTTGGGTCCTCTATTTATCGCCGCCGGGCCCCCGGGATGCCGGCACTCAAGGCTGTGTAACATCTTTGACTGAGGACTTGTTGAGATCCGGTAGCCACGAAATGTATGCTTGCTAATGCATTTGTATTGACGCTGATTTTGATGCTAATAAAGGTCTTAAAAAAAAAAAAAAAAAAAAATCCTGGCACGCATCGTTCTGCACCCGATCATGGAACGAGTTTCAATAAAACAGAAACAGCTTCAGTCACTCTCGTGCTATCGACACAAGAGTGCTCTAACCACACATGTACAATATTACAGTGTGGTATATAATGGCATCCCTGAGTATTTAAACATGCCAAATCTTCTTTTCAGCCCAGCCTGCAAGGCAGCACTTCAGTGGTTAATAGTTACTGGGCACACTGGGAGCAAACACAACTTGGTCCAGTTCATTTTAGTCCTGATACATCCTCTAACTCCCCCTACTGCATTAGGCACTGCAAGAACATGTGAGCCTCTCAGAGGTAAATCAAGGCATCATAGGCATAGAGGGAAATCACATGCCACCCACCAGACAAGTTTATTACCCAGGCCTGCAGTTTATTTCCTGAGAGCCAAAGGATTGGTTCCATGGACAGTGTCTTATCTCACAATCATCTCTGTGTTTCCGCCGCAATACAGTGAGCTGTGTAATGGTATCAGGTTGTATTGGTTTTATCGTTTTGCTTATTTACATGCTCCTCTCCTTATTTAATATATCCATAAGCAGGGGTTGTATTTTGCCCCATGAAGTGTTAATACACAGTACAGTAGTCTCTTACCACCATTTAAAATGCCTCCCATTCTGTCTCCTTAGAGTAAGTCAAGGCCTCATTCCCTGTAGAGTAGTGTGCAATTTATAATAACAGTTCGATTTCTAAAGCGCATGGTTACTCCCAGAGGTGTGTCTCTGCGCTAGGATTGGCCTTCCTATGTACCGCCAAACTTCAGATAACACCTTACAAGCCAGACTGGACAGAAGTACTTGATCATCTTAAGGAAATCTGTTTCCGAGGACTCCGTCCTAAGATGGAGGGGTAAGGTATTCCACATTTTGGCCGGTCTGAAGCCAAATGAGTAACCACCCATTCAGACTTTTTTTTTCACAGAGGGAACCATAGTCAGCTTTGCTCTGGAGGATGTAAGGCTACGGCTGGGACAATAAGGTTGCACCTATAAATAACAGATACTGGAGTATCCTATTAATTAGAATTTTGTGGTAAAGGGCCATTGATTTAAAATGTATGATCCAACAGACTGACGGAAATGTATCTCATATAGAGCGTCCAGGCATAGCCTACAAGTTGGTATCTTTGCCCGGTGTTTGCCTCATTGGATAGTAATTTTCAGTGGGCAGTAATTTGATGCTGTCCAAGCCATGTATTGCATGGCTATTGTCCGTATGCACAACATCGTGTTCCAGAGGAGAAGATCTATTTGCATGTGGAGGTGATGTAATGGAGAATCAAATGAATACTCCCTCTGTAATGGGTACATCTGTCTCAAGGCATTATACACTCGCCCATTGGCCATTCAGCATTGAAAGTGCTGTGCCGCTTTGCAGCACTCAGCCTTTAGTATCGGTGAGCGGCTCTGTCCAGCTTCACATTAGGTACACAATTAAAATCCCTCCCATAATCATGGGACCTGTGGTTTGTGTTTCAATTCCAATGACAGACAACCTAAGAAACCTGAGTAATCAGTGTTTGGAGCATACATTTGTATCAAAGCTAATGGGTCCCTGTCTAATTGTCCCTCCACAACCACATACCTAATTTCTAAGTCAACCCTGCTTTTCTCCGCTACAAAGGTGGTTCCTAGTGCAATGCAGATCGGGCATCCCCTTATGTATGCCGAGTAGGACGCACCATAAATCTGGCCTCTTCATTATTTGTGGAGCTTCTGGAGTTCCAAGTTGGACAGGTGTATTTCCTGCAGGTATGCTACGTGAGTGTGTCACAGTTTTAAGTAAGTATAGACTGTGTGAAGTTTTTTGAGTGCAGCCATCCCATGTATACTCCATGCAAAAATGTAGTATTTGGAGACATTAGTCTTTGTGAAATTACATTACTATGTTTGGTGTTTTTCTAGGTATATTAATAAATAGCAAATGGAAAGCGAGAAAATTAGGAGCAGCTTGTTCCTTTCCCCTGTGGTATATCTATCTCAATCAAAAAGAACAGGCTCATGCAGACAATATTTTCACCGTCTGATTACTACTTTGTGTGTGAAAAAACATTTGTTTTTTTTAAAGAACCCTTACCCATCAACCTTGTTGGTGACATGCTTCATCATCCGGTTTCCCACCCAGGATTCAGAGTGCCCCCGGGTGTGCTGCAATGCCTGAATTACAGCGGAGCTGGTGTTTTTATTGTGCCAAGTGAGGTGATTTGTGAGTTAAAACTGTCTATAGGGTCCCACTAAAGAGGAAAACATGTGTTTTAATACTGGGGCCCTATGACAGGATTAAAAAGAAAAGAGGGGTGGATATTTATAGAGGTTCAAACTTGACTCTTATATCCTAAAATTAATCTACATGTTTCAGCCAGATGCTTAGATATGCTGGCTTTCGTCAGGACCAGAAAGGTGAAAGAAAAAGGGCTATTATCTCAGTATTGTGTGAATCTAATGCGCACACACTAAGGTGCACATGGTGAGAGATAACAGATCTGCTTCTCATAGCTTTAACAGCTAACTTACTGTTGTTTCATTAGCACTTATAATCTGTGAAGATAAAAACACAAAGAGTAATCAAAGACATACATATAAAAACATTTGATTACTTTGGTAAGGACAGCTATGCACCCATGTGTGCATCACTCATTGTCACAAGCTGAGTCTACGACATGTTTCTAAAGGTTCATCATGGTCGCTAACCCCCATTAGTTTTGCTATTCCCTGTGGTTTCGAAAATACGTGGTTATGAAGAAAACACACATTTTTAGTATAACTATTTAATAGGGACTTGGTTATGGTTTAACTTAGATCATGAGTCTTACTTAGGTCGCTCTACTCAATAGTGACACTGTTTACATGGTTAAGGTCTAACATAAAATGTGATTTGAAGTCTTACACTCTAGATTAAGTTTACATGGATCCCGGGAGAGAGCAGTGCCTATAGTCACACTCTGTTAGAAAGGAAGGTATCAGTAAATGGAAAAAGGTATGTGAAGTTCCGATTGTTTGAGAGGAGAAAGTTACTCACTTCATCAAGGTCCACTGCCCACCGTCATCACCTATTTTCGACTCTGTGCAGGATCCCGAAGAAGCATGAGTCCAGGCATCACGGTTTACTACCAGGTACGCTTATGGCGCACCGGGCTGACTTTGTGCGTCGTCGTTGGGACGCTAGGAAGCATCATTGGCATGTGTGGCATGTACCCTGTGTGGTTATAGACAAAAAAACAGGACTGTGGATTGTGTGGAGTGAACCTGAAAGTCTTGTTGCAAATACAGGAGCAGGCTCAAGTGAGCACACATTGAAATACAACCTGTGTGCGTAGGTATAAACAAACAAAACTGCGGGAGCAAGTGAGCAGGCATTGAAATACAGCCTGTGAACGTATATATTAAAGAGGAGACTGCTGGCGGCTTAGAGTGGAGACTGTCAGTATTATTGGAAACAAAAATTATGCAAAAGAACCCAATATAAATTAAAAATCTTATGAATTGTTGGAAGGAGAGACTTTTCTTTTGATAGACGACACCCACAGTGTCTATAGTGTGATTTAGAGATAGGTGTGCTCATAGTTGCGTTTTAACAAATTATGGTGAATAAAAATTGAAAAATAACCATAGATTCCATGGTGTAGATGGTGTGTTTTATGAATTTTCATTGGTTCTGTTTTATTAGAGATACCAGATATAATTGACAGTGGTTGTCTTAGGTACAGAGGTCACCCTGGTAAACAGAGTTGTTGGATTTACTTCATTAGTTTAGGGAATTCCACAGGATATTGCCGTTTAACCAATTTTTATGTGTGGATAAACGGTAAATCCATCGCTGTTCTTTTTCCAATAGGCGGTCTGTATGGTCGACTGGGTTTGGTCTATCTGCTCGATGACCACCCACTTCATATCATTGGAAATATGTCCAGATTTTAGAAAATGATCAGTCATTTTAGTTTTGTTGCGTCGGCATCGTATATTGCTCCGGTGTTCGCAGACCCTTACTTTGCCTTTTCTACTGGTCATGCTGATATACCTCAGACCATAGGGACATGTTATCATTTATATTACATGCATTGAGTTGCAGTGTGTATGCTTTTTAAGATACCAGGTCGTCCTTGGTTCCAGTTCCAGTGTTTTAGTAGTGGTTGTGAGATGGCACGCACTTAAATTCTCACAGGGATAATGTCCTGTAATATTGGGTATACCCTATATGACCAAAATACGGAATAACAGTGATCACGTTATGTTGCATGTGATGTCACATGCTGCTGGCTGCCGGCAGAGCTGCTGCTGCTTGCTCGCCCCCCGCTCGGCTGCCTGGTCTAGATGGCGACCGAGAGCTATCCCGAAACCAGAGAGGACTGAAAAGCAGCTGCAGAGGAAGCAGGCACAGCGGACACAAGGGTTAAGAGGAGCCTTGGGATCCCAGATCCCCAGAAATCAAACAGGAATAGTTGTCCATGGAGGATATCAGGAGGAGAGGGTGCCTTGAGGACCTGGTTCTGCTCACGCTGTGAGACGCATGGCCAGGACCAAACAGTGGAGTGGGCTCAGTGGTCTCTCCAGCCCCCACCCACCCAGCCCCCACTCTTCCATTACTCATTACTCAGGACTGGCAGCGTAGTGGCAATCCAGCAGTAATAGCCTGGCACCTACTCGCAGGAGCAGGAGGTAAGAGGCAGCATCACGAACAGGGCCCTGAGATCAGCGACACAGCTGGCGGCTGTAAAAGTGTGCAGAAGCTGCCTAGCTAGATCTGGGTGTGGCTTGCAGTGGGCCTGAAGCTCCTGCTCTGGCCACCCTCCTCCCCACCTCACCCTGCTCTCTCTTGGGGGCACTGGGCCTTTTGGGGGGGTCACTTGGGCTCCTCACCCCACACCCCTCAGTCAGCCTTCCTGGACTTCTCAGCCACTTGCGTGTGTGGCTACAAGTTTGAGACCGGAGGGCTTGTCTGCTTGACCAGAGAGGGTTATCAAGCACCAAATTGAAACATTGTACACAAGCTATATTACTGCCCATAAGCAGCACAGCCACACTACGTCTCAGGAACAGCACTCTTTTGCGCCAAAGGCACCAGAGGTGGACTGCTCGCTACACCTGCCATCCTTGCGGTTTCCCTGCCGCAACTTTTCGGGCAAGAGTTGCAGGGTTGAGAACCAGTGAGAAGACTCTCCATCTCCTTGCAACACCTTAAGTGGGGAATGAGGTCAGGAAGACAAAGGCAGTCAGTTACCACTGTAATAAACAACAGGAAAAGGAAGAGCAAAATGTTTGGCGAACCTAACAAGGACCTGGCCATGGTAGGAGCACCTGACACTACTGGCCGTACCTTGCTGGTGGCAATAGAAGGTGCTTCACCAGCAAAGATAACAAAAACTGGTTATCAACCCAAAATATATTCAAAATTCTCATTTGTGTAAGGCGCAGGAGCTGTTTATAATGCCACTAATCTCAATCTCAGGGGGCTTTTTTCCCCATTGCATCCAGAGTTTTTAACCCAAGCAGAAACAGCAGCATTGACTATAACATTGTTAGTTGACCAAGATCAAAATAAGAACCTAGATGAGGTCAGGAAAGCATGAGGCACAAAGATTAATGCTGCGGTGCAAGGCAAGCGGGGATAAGGCAGGTTCAGGCTTATTCTGTTCATTCCAGAGTAAAAATCAAAAGGCAGAGGTAACATCCTGCGATTATTAACCTCCATCCGTAACCTGCCAGAAGTGGATTCACGCGATCCAGAATCCATAGAATTTGAAGACCTTAAGCATCTGTAAGAGCAAAAGATAACAAAAACAACTTGGGCCACACAGGAAACAGCTGAGAAAATAATAAAGGAGGAAAGACAACTAAATGTCTTGGGGATTCAACTAAAATGCCACCCAAAAATTGGTTACCCAGGGCCTCTGCTAAGTGATTATCAATATCTAGAAGGGCATAGGCCCAGAATATTAAACAAACGTAGGGAAAACTCAATTGGTGCTTAAAGGGGCTCACAGTACGGAGTGCAACAGCTGGAGCCCTACGCAAACAGGTGATAACAACATGTCAAATGACTGGTCCTGGATAGCAAGTACCATTAACACGGTTAATTAATATAAAGCAACATAAAAAAGCTTCCAGCTAAGACTCTGCTCCTGGGAAATAAATGGCCTAGGACCTAAAGTCATGGATAAAGAGCTCCTGCTGTACTTTCAACAATTTGATCTTATTCTACTGCAAGAAACCTGGTCAGCCGAACCATTTCAGTTACAAGGATATAAGTCATACCATCATCCGGCATGTAGCAGCACCAAATTTGGGCACCTAAAAGGAGGCCTTTCAACCTACACCTCATTTAAGAGCATAAACACAGCTAAGGAATTGGTCAACAAAACAACAGCAAACTACAGAATAAAGGCAATTAAGTTGGACATAGCAGGCCTCAAGGACAAGGACAATGGACAATTAATTACTTGTAAATACGTACCTCTACCCACGCTATAAAAAAGCAGGCGCAAAACTGCTGGTCACTGAGCTGATGAGGCTACTTACAGAAGAGATAACTCCAAACCTCATAGTCTCAGGTGACTCCAACATGCACCTATCGGGGCTTTATGACAGAGACGAATCAGTGGAAGATGAATTTTTGGCCTGGGGGATTTCACATCAGGAAGTAAGCAAGTGGGGTAAACAAACCAGGCCAGCCACAGAGCTTCCTAAGGAGTTAGAAAATCTGAGCTTGGTCACATTAAACGGTTGCTTCCCGAGTAATCGCCCATCAGCTGCATCTTTCCACAATGCCCTAACCAACACAACAATAGATCTCACCTTTACATCAATATCCCTGATCAACAAGATAGCAGATTTCGCAATAGACACATCTGACTACAGTGACCACTTACTACAGTGCTCATATTAGATGCACACGGGACACCCTACCCAGCAAGTAGTGGGCCCAAACATGGTGTATACTGCCAACAGCAAAATAATTAAATGTAAAACACGCAACTTGGAAAAATTCCTGGCTGAGGCAAAAATCCTGTGGGAGGAAAACAAGTTGCCGAACAAGGATGTCTTGAAATGCTGGACAAAATTTACTGAAAGTCTCAGGCCTGCTCACTCAAAAGAATAAGGGACGGCGCATCTGCAGGATTAAACGTCATCCAGCATGCAGAGAAACCACCTCTCAATATCACAAATGACACAACTAAGGAAAGAAATAGAACAGTACAAAACCTTCGTCTAAAGCGGCCAGATGTTAACCTTCAAAAGGAATTAAGATTAAGCATGGGCGAATTTTGTGAATCTGGCATTCGCGAATTTGCGTATTTGCGAACTCGCAATCTGCAAAATCCGCGAATTCTCGCGAATTTGCGGATTTTTTTTTTGGTGTTCGCAAGGCTTTCTGCCAGTTCGCGAGGGTTTGGTACCAGTTCGCAATTGCGAACTTACTTGTCGACTCGCAACGGTCGCGACTATGTTGTTTCTACGTCTGGTTCATCATCACAGGTTCCCAGCACCCTCTGTTTAACCACTGCCACCCTCTGTTTCACCCAATGACACCCTCTGGTTCATCATCACTGTAGATTATGGGAGGGAAAAGCAAGCACACCTGCCCTGCTTCAACTGACATGAATTAATTTGGGGTTGGTTTATTAATGTGTCGCTGTTTTAAAATTCCAGTCTGGCACCTGCTTCCTTATCTGTAATTTGCATTGCAACTTTTTTTTTCCATGACCTTTGTGGCCTACTTGTAGCTATTCTATGAGCCTGCTGTGAGGGTCAGAGCAGGATCATATCATTCTTGAAAATTCGTTTTTCTGCAGAGTAGCAACTGTAATGCCCCAAACAAACATAGGCAACTGAACTCTGGAGGGGGCCCTTAGGAAGTACTACAGGGAATGGTTACTAATGATGAGTGAACTTTTGCACCTGCTGAGTGCTTTCTGCAGAACAGCAACTGTAATGCCCCAAACAAACTTACTTATGAAAGTTGATTTCTAATCCAAAAGTGATCCAAAATCCCGAAAAGTGCAGGCAAATGTCAACCTGAGGAGTTATTCTGATAAAAATCATCATTTTCAGAAGGTCTATGCTGCTTGATAGTGGATTTCTTGTGCAGAATTGCAAATTTTGTAATTTCGCGAGCGCGAGATTGTTGCTGCCCGCCGCACCTACATGTTCGCAATTGCGAACTCTCGCGATGGTCGCCAAACTCCCGCGGGATCCCGCAGCAAGATCCAAAATGGCGCAGCACTCGCAAAAATATTGAGAAAAACAACTCGGCAAAAGCTGAATGACAGTAAGTGAACGCCGCACGCCGCAAAATTGTATCACCAAGAAAAAAAAATCCGCTGCGTGTGAATTTGCGGATTTTGCGGGAAATTCGCGAATCTCACGGATTGCAAATTTACCGAAAATCTGCAAAATTCGCAAGCGGATCAGATTTTCCGCCCATGCTTAATTAAGATTGATAAAAATGAGCAAGAAGAAACTCATTTGGTAAGCAAATCATGAGATTGCAGAAACTATGTGGGCCAAACTTTTATATGACGCAAAAGCCAACAATAGCATCAGGTTCTGGCGCACAGTGAATAGTCTACAGAACCCAGGGGTCCTCGGAATCAACTCTCACCTGACCGAAGAAGACTTAGCTAATTATCTATGGCACCATTCCAACAGGGGACATAACAACACCATACAAAAAGGACAGGGGAGCAGAAGATCCTGACCAGGTCAAAATAAGCAAGCTGGGGAGACCATTCATTCCTTCTTGATTAAACGGATTATGAACAGAGTTTCGAAAGACAGAGAGGGCAGGCCAGGAACCAATGGCATCCCTCCTATCTTATACAAGCAAGACCGGAGTTACTGGGCAGCTGCATTACTGCCACTTTTTACTCACATAATGGAAGCAGAAATAATACCAGACTCCTTGAAGGGATCAATCATTTCCCTGCTACACAAGAAAGGCAGCAAAAATGAAGCGGAAAATTATAGGCATGTTGCATTAATAGATAACAATGTCAAATACTACGCAGGGCTTTTGCTGGAAGAACTTATAGACTGGGCATCAGAAAAGGCATTAATTCCAAGTAACCAAATGGGCTTTCAAAAACATATGGGGACTTCAACAAACATACTGGCCCTATCGCTTTTATTTGATGCCATCAAAAACATAAATAAACCCCTTTACGTTTGCTTCATAGACTATACATCACCTTTCTCAGCTGAGTTTACTCCATACCAAAACATGGGCACGAATAAAGGTGAGGGCCAGGGACGCCTTAGGCATGTGCAAGCTGTGCACCTGCACAGAGCCGCCAAACCCAGGGGCCGCCACGCCAATATATATCCTTAACATAATAATCCTGTGAGGATGGATACATGTTTGCGTGACGGCCCCTGGCAGGGATTTGGCGGCCTCCTGCTCTGTTCCACTACTAAACACCCTGACCCCCCCCCCCCCTCTTCACTGGCCTCTGCGCCTGTGTTCGTCCTGGTTCCTGATTGGCTTATTTTTTTTCCTACCCACTCCATCATGTCGGGTGTCACAATACCCTCCTCCTCCTAAATTTTATCGTTCTGAGACGAATTCAGAAGGGTAGGAGCAGCCGCAGGTACTGGTCATCTAACGCCTTTTCTGGACATTTTATTAAAACACCTTCCTGAGCGGTCCGGGCAGGACTCCCCCCGCCCGGACTCCCTCTACCAGCACCCCTACCGCCCTGCCCAAGGCCGCCATGAGCCTAGAGCCGCCCCAGTGGGGGCTGACGATTGCTTATCGAGGAGAATGCCCACAACTAAGGGCTTGAAGCAAGGTTGCATTTTGGTGCCGACTCTGTTTAATCTATTCATGGCAGATCTCTCGCCAGACCTTGACATTTGCAACCACCATGCCCCGAATCCTTGAGGGTTCACCCTCTCGACTCTGCTCTTACCTAACGACCTCATACTAAACAGCCGCACTCCGATTGACTCGCAACATCTGATAAACACCACAAGCAACTACTCCACCATGAACGGAATAAGTATAAACTTAGGC
Organism: Lissotriton vulgaris; assembly: GCF_964263255.1. Lineage (NCBI taxonomy): Eukaryota > Metazoa > Chordata > Amphibia > Caudata > Salamandridae > Lissotriton > Lissotriton vulgaris. The sequence goes on from NC_141689.1 coordinate 1,001,031,072, forward strand.
AAAACCAAAGTGATGGTAATAAACCCGAATAATAAAACTAACTCGTTCTGATAGGAGTTGGGTGGCCTGAGCCTCCACACTGCAGAAGAATTTGAATACTTGGGCTTAATACTGGATAGCAAAGGTATGTTCCACCAACAGAAAGCAGCCATATCAGGAAGAGGGACTGCATTTGTGGTCGCTTTAAAAAACATCAAGCATAAAATACCAGGCCCCAGCCTCACCCTCTTATTACAGGTGATTCGAGCAAGGCTCCTCCCTACTATCACCCACGGAAGCGTGTGGCTGAGAGGAAGGGGTGCTGCATTTTGGAGAGGACGGTGTCAAGGGGAATGAGAAAAATATTCAACTCTCCCGCAGTACACTTTGCCGGCACAAATACGTTTTGAATACAGCAACAAATAGCGCGAGAAATGCCCATGCGCGGGCGGCCGCGCATGCGCATTGGGATGGAAGACGCGGCGGCGCGAAAAAGAGGGAGCCCCGGGATGCCGCGGACCAGGTAAGCTCCTTTAATTTACTTTTTTAGTATATTTAGCTTTAATTAGGTATTTAGGAGAGGGCGGGACGGAGGCGGGCGGCACGTAGTGGTGCTACGCGAAGTGCGTGGGTGGGCGTAGTTTCATGCCCACTTTGCGTAGCTTCGCGTAGCCCCACTACGCATACTACGCCCACCCTTAAACTTGATCATTGCACGTTCTAACGTTCTAACAAACAATTAACACACTGATCCTCTATCCTACCAACAGTTCATAAGATTTCTCATTTATAATGGGTTATTTTGTATAATTTTTGTTTCCAATAAAACTGACAGGCTCCACTCTAAGCCACCAGCAGTCTCCTCTTTAATATATACGTTCACAGGCTGTATTTCAATGCGTGCTCACTTGATCCCGCAGTTCTATCTGTTTTTACATACGCACACAGGCTGTATTTCAATGCGTGCTCACTTGGGCCTGCTCCTGTAATTGCAACAAGACTGCCAGGTTCCCCTCTACACAATCCACAGTCCTGTTTTTTGTCTACACCCACACAGGGTACACTGCACACTTACCAACAAGATGTGTGACGCTTCCTAGAGACCTAATGTTGATGCACAACGTCAGCCTGGTGTGCCATATGCGTTCTCGGAAGTAAACCATTACTTAAAAACCTTGATCGACCCTTGACCCTACCTGGTAGGTCGCTCACCCTCCGCACAGACCGCCTGTGTCTCCCTGCCCCAGCCGCCACTGCTGAGGAAGTTTGAGGCCCTCTTCCACCCGCAGGCTACCACCTGCGCCTCATCCCTGGTGACCAGTGGTAGGCCATAGGTTTGTTCATCTCTGCCTGTTCCGTTAGTTTATGTATTGTAGTGTATTGTTTTCACTGTATTGCCGTTATTTTTGTTCTTGTGCCTGTGACTGCTGTTCTCTGTCTTCCCCCGCTGCCTGTACTGGATCTGTGCCGTTTTTCCCTTTTTTCCCCCTGCTGTCCCATGTCTCTCTGCCCGTTTTTCCCTCTGTTCCCCTCGCTGTCCCCTTGCCTCTCTGCCCGTTTGCCTTCTGTCTCTAAGCTGCCCCTGTATTTCTGTGCCCTCTTGCCTCTTGTTCCACTCGTGTCCCCCTCGTTTTTTGTATCCTTTTTTGCCTTATTTGCCACTCTTTTCCCTGTATTTCTGTGCCCATTTGCCTTCTGTGTCACTCGTTCCCCCTGTGGTTCTGTGCCCTTTTGCCTTCTGTGGCACCCGTTTTTCCCCTCAATCTTTGTGCCCTTTGCCTTCTGTGACACCTGTTTTTCCCCTCAATCTTTGTGCTCTTTGACTTCTGTGACACACGTTTTTCCCCTCGATCTTTGTGCACCTTGCTTTCTGTGACACCCGTTTTCCCCACGATTTTTGTGCCCTTCCCTCTGTTACCTTTGTCATCCCTCTCCTCTCCAGCCGCTGTGTCCCATGCAGCTCCGTCCCCCCTGACTGCCCATTAGCTGCCCCCGCCTCCCACCTACCAGCTACTCCTCCCAACCACCTCCCCATATAAGTCTGCCACTGCGCAGCCGGGGAAAAGGCATGCCTAAGGCAAGCTCGCCTATGCCCGTCCGTGCCTGGATCGCACCCAACGCCAGAATACCTGGCCCTGCTCCTGCCGCGATGACCGCCGCCACTGTGATGCCTAGCACACTCCACGTTCTCAACCCCGGACGAACCCACACCTGCTTCAAGGCCGCCCCAAAATGCACACACGGTCACTTCACCTGCCGGAACTGCAGCTACACCAACCTCAGAACCGACGAATTGCCCACCAAGAAAGACTGCAACCACCGGCAATGCATACTACTGAACACCCGCTCCGCACGCAAACACACCGTCGAAATCTGGGACTTGCTCAATACAACATCCCCTGACATCACCTTCCTGACAGAGATCTGGTTGAATGACCTCCCCGACATCGCCATAGCCATCCCAGATGGTTATAAGATCACCTGCAGAGACCGCACCAATGGGGTCAGAGGAGGAATCGCCATCGTCCACAAGAACAGCATCAGGGTCCCGACTAGCACCGATGACGGGCTCAGCACCGCCGAACACATACCCTTCAGATCCACACAGAACCCAACACCCCCCTCAGAGGCACCCTCGTCTACTGACCCCCCAGACCCTGCCCCCAGTTCAGCGACTCCATCGCCGACTTCATCAGCACACACGCCCTAACCTCCACTGACTACATCCTCCTCGGAGACCTGAACTCTCACCTTGAGAACAACAACAACAACAACAGCAACTCCACAACCCTGATCGATAACCTTGCCAACCTCGGACTAAAGCAACTCATCACAACGCCCACCCACTCTGCCGGCCACACACTCTACCCTGTCTTCTCCTCAAGCCTGCACGTCTCCGTCAGCCACACCACAGAACTCCTCTGGACCAACCACTGCTGCATACACTTCACTTTCCAGAAACCCACCACGCACCACTGCACCCAACAGATCCCCTGCCGCTGCAGGAGCAAAATCACTGAAGACCAACTCCATGCAACCCTCCCTCTCAGCCCACCCACCAAACCCTCCGACACTGACAATGCTGCCCACAGCCTCAGACGCTGGATCGAGAACTGCGCCAACACCCTCACCCCACTGAAGAAAACTCCCCACAGAAACACCATCAAGAGAGCCAGCTGGTGACCTACCATCCAAGAAAATCTGCCGGTAACTAGAGAAGAAATGGCACAGCGGACAAACTCTGGACAGCCACGCAGCACACAAGGACGCCATCCGCAACCACTATCACCTCATCAGGGCTGCCTATTGAACCTCGTTCAAAGACCACCTCGACAACAATGCACACAATAGCAACGAGCACATCGTGAAGGAACTCTCCAACCCCAGCTCCAACGCCAATGACATCCCGCCGTCGAAAGCCCTGTGCAACTCCTTCGGGACCTTCGTCCACCACAAGATAGCAAACATCCACGACAGCTTCAACACCCAGACAGACCCAACAGACAGCAACACAACAGACCCTCCTCACACCATTGACCATGACCCCCTGCTAGCCTGGGCCAGCATGAGCATCGATGACACCATCAAGACCATGAGCACAATCCACTCGGTTCTCCGTCAGGTCCCTTCCCGTACCATGTCTTCAACAAATCAAGCAACTTCATCGCACCCTACCTGCGCAATGTCATCAATCTCTCCCTTGAGACCATGACCTTCTCAGAGAGCTGGAAACATGCTGAGATCAATGGCCTACTGAAAAAACCTACGGCAGACCCAAGAGACCTCAAGAACTTCCGGCCCATCTCTCTGCTCCCCTTCCTGGCCATAGTCATCAAGAAAATTGTCAACAGACAGCTACCCGATAGCTCAAAGAAAACAGAATACTGGACCCTTCCCAGTCAGGGTTTCGCAGCAACCACAGCACCGAGACTGCCCTCATCGCCGCCACCGATGACATCAGGACCCTGCTGGACAACAGTAAGACTGCAGCACTCTTTCACTTAGACCTCTTTGCCACCTTCAACACCGTCTGCCATAGCACACTATACACACGCCTCCACGCCACAGGGATCCAAGACAAGGCTCTGGAATGGACCATCTCCTTCCTCTCCGGCAGAACCCAGAGCGTGCGCCTGCCGCCGTTCCGGTCCAAAGCCTCCAAGATCATCTCGGCGTAACCCAGGGATTCTTCCTCAGCCCGACACTGTTCAATATTTACATGGTCCCTCTCGCACACATCGCCCAACAGCGCGACCTTAACATAATCTCCTACACCGACGACACTCAACTGATCCGCTCCCTCACCAAGGACCCCATCACCGCCAAAGCCAACCTCCACATAGGAATGAAGGACATTGCCGACTGAATGAAGACCAGCCGTCTGAAGCTGAACTCAGACAAGACAGAGGTCCTCATCCTCGGCTCCAACCCTTCAGCCTGATATTACTCCTGATGGCCGACGGCACTAGGAGCAGCCCGACACCCACCGACCACGCACGCAACCTGGGAATCATCCTCGACTCAACGCTCTCAATGACCTACTAGGTCAATGCCGTCTCCTCCTCCTGCTTCAACACCCTCACCATGCTCCGCAAGATGTACAAATGGATCCCGACAGATACAAGAATGGCAGTCACCCAGGCCCTCGTCAGCAGCAGACTCGACTACAGAAACGCTCTCTACCCGGGAGCCCCGACCAAGCTCATCAATGACTACAATGCATCCAAAACACCTCAGCATGACTGATACTCGATGTACCATGCCAAGGCTACATCACCCCTCACCTGAGAGACCTGCACTGGCTCCCTGTCAGCAAGAGGATATCCGTCAAGCTCCTCATCCACGCACACAAGGCACTCCACAAGACCAGCCCAGCCTACCTCAACAGATGGCTCTCCTTCTACTCCCCCCACCCACCAGCTACGCTCCGCCGACCTCCTACTCGCCACTGTCCCGTGCATCCGAAGGACAACCACCGGCAGGAGATCCTTCTCCCACCTCACCGCCAAAACATGGAACACCCTCCCACTGAGCCTACGACAGACCCAAGACCTGTTGACCTTCAGGAGGATGCTCAAGACCTAGCTGTTCGATCAGTAGCAGCCCCCCCAGTGCCTTGAGACCCTCGCAGGTATGTAGTGCGCTTTACAAGTTATTTATTGATTGATTGATTGATTGATTGATTGATTGATTGATTGATGCCGTGCACTCACGCATCTTTGGGATCCCGCACAAAGGCCAAAATAGGTGATGACGGCAGGCAGTGGGCCTTGATGAAATGAGTAACTTTTTCCTCTAAAACAATCAGAAATTTGCATACCTTGTTCCGTTTACCGATACCTTCCTTTTTAACAGAGTGTGACTACAGGCACTGCCCCTCTCCCGGGATCCATGTCGCTTTAATCTAGAGCGACCTAAGTAAGACTTCAAATCACAATCTATGTTATACCGTAACCATATAAACAGTGTCACTATTGAGTAGTTATACTAAAAATCAGGATTTTCTTCATAACCACATATTTTCTAGACCACAGGGATTAGCCAAACTAATGGGGATTACCCGACTGTGGTGAACTATTAGAAACCCATTGAACAAGCCTAGACTCAGCTTGTGACAATGAGTGATGCACACATGGGTGCATAGCTGTCCTCACCAAAGCCATACATTGTTTTTATATGCATGTCTATGATTACTGTTTGTGTTTATCTTTTCACAGATTACAAGTACTGATGAAACAACAGTAAGTTAGCTCTTAAAGTTATGAGAAGCAGATCTGTTATCTCTCACAGTGTGCACCTTAGCAGGTTCTCATTAGATTCACACAATACTGAGATATTAGCCCATTTTTTCACCTTTCTGGTCCAGACGAAAGCCAGCATATCTAAGTGTCTGGCCGAAACATGTAGACCAATTTTAGGAAATAAGAGTCAAGTTTGAACCTTTATAAATATCCACCCTGCTTTTCTTTTTAATCCTGTCATAGGGCCCCAGTATTAAAAAAAGTTTTTCCTCTTTAGGGGGCCCCTATGGACGGTTTTCACTTACAAATCACGTCACCTGGCACCACAAAAACTCCAGCTTGCCTAATTCAGGCTTTGCACCACAACCGGGGAGCATTCAGCATTCTGGGTGGGAGCTGAATGATGATGCATGCCACCAACTAGGTTGATTGGTGAGGGTTCATTAAAAAATCCAAATGGCCCTGCAGGGGCAATGGGAGGGAAAACTTTTCAATTTGGTTTCAGTTTACATCCCACCGGCATTGCACTCGGTACACCTCCCAAAACTGGGTGACTTCCTTCTGACTCTCCCCGAGGGTGAGGTCATCCTTGGGGGGGACTTCAATGCAATTCTGGACACACAACTCAACAGATTCCCCACACCGGTTCACACGGGAGGGGTCCCCCACCTCCAGCGTTTTTTAACAGCCATGGGACTAACTGATATTTGGAGACATCTCCACCCCGGTGCGAGACAATACACTTTTCACTCCGCAGTGCATGGCAGTCTCTCTCGAATCGACCACTTCCTAACACTGGGAGACGGTCTACAACATATAGATACTATGGCAATCCACCCTCAGGGGATCTCGGACCACTCGCCACTTACACTCACACTTTTCTCTCAGGTACGATCCCGCAAACGCATATACCCCATACACGCTACCTATTTTAGGGTTCCCCAGGTCCGCAAGGCACTAAAAAAAACAACGACACAATATTTTCATGAAAACGTCCATTCAGTGCGTTCCTCCGAGACACTATGGGAAGCTTATAAAACGGTCTTGAGGGGACAAGCCATTACCTCTATCACGGGCCATAGGAGACAGCTGTCCCAGGAGCTAGTTACCCTGGAAGTGGCCTTACAGGAACGGACCACAGTTCATGAACAACACCCCACTCCGTCCACCCTCCATGCACTTGCCATTCAACAACAGTTGTATAACGATCACCTGCGCATCCAAGTAAAAGGGCACATAACCGAAACTCAAAATAGGATCTATGAGGTGGGTGAAAAGGCTGGGAGAATGTTGGCGTGGCTCGATAAATGGGAAGGTAATTCTAGGGGGATCCAACGCTTGAAGGACGACCGCGGAGGGGTACACACGGACCCGGGACGTATCACTGAACTACTCGCGACCCACTTTGACCGGGTGTACACCCCGGACCATGTGGTTACACCCGAGATGGCCAGAGACATTTTAGCTCCGATTGAGGTCCAAACATTATCACCAGAAGTGTCGAGTGGGCTGGAAGTGGACATCACCGCCGAGGAAATTCAGTTGGCGATTCGGGTATTAAACCCGGGTAAAGCAATGGGACCCAACGGTATACCCATTGAATGGTATCAAGCAGTGCCCGAGACCCTCAGTAAACATCTACTGGGGATGTTTAAGGAATGTCTAGAGAAGGGCTCCCTTCCGCCAGACCAGCGAGTGGCGATCATAGTAACCATTCCCAAGCCAGGTAAACCACCTGATGAATGCTCCTCTTATCGCCCCATATCCTTGTTGAATGCCGAAGTTAAGATTCTGGCCAAACTCCTAGCAACAAGAATCCTGCCCCATCTACCATTAATTATACACCCGGACCAGTCCGGATTTATGCCACATAGGAACACAGTGCTGAATCTACGCAGGCTGCACGGGGTGCTGGCTAGGGCAGATTTAATCACCACGCAAGAGGTGATATTAGCTCTTGACGCCAAGATGGCATTTGACCTCGTAGAAAGGGCATATCTAGTTGAGGCACTGAAGCGCTTGGGATTCGGGCCCCGCTTTCTCGCGTGGGTCAAACTACTATACGCTGAACCGATGGCCCATGTGGTGGCCAACGGACATATCTTGCGAACGTTCCCTCTGGGGAGGGAAACGAGGCAAGGTTGTCCCCTATCGCCCTTACTGTTCGCGATTTCCTTGGAACCCCTCGCTACGCTCATACGGACCTCGCCCCTCCTCAAGGGCATATCCTGGAGGGACGGATGGGAGGACCGGCTGTCCCTATATGCAGACGACATGTTGATTTATCTAACCAATCCAGAAAGCGGGGTACCGGCCTTATTGCATATCTGTGACATGCACGGCAAAGTTTCCGTCTATACGTTAAATTGGAATAAGTCGGAACTGTATGTTCTGAAGGGCCAGGTCCCGACTCTCGGTGCGGAGTGCCCACTGGCGATAGTGGGCTCGTCCTTTAAATACCTGGGCATACAGGTCACTAGGGATCCAACGGAATTTATGGAAAAGAACCTGAAGCCTCACTTAGACAGACTCAAACACGATGTCACATTCTGGTCGGGTCTCCCACTAACACTCCTGGGGAGAGCTGCACTCGACAAAATGATGGCATTGCCGCGTTTTCTGTATGTCCTTGAAAATACACCCTACCCGGTGGCCCCTAGGTTTTTCCAAAAGGTTGCAGCATTAGTTTCTAACCTCTTATGGGGTAACCTCCCTGCACGCATAGCGCAATCCAAAACGCACAGAGGCTGGTATGATGGTGGTGTCGCTTTACCTAACTTAAAACTGTACTACTGGGCAGCACACCTTAAGCCCATCAACCAGTGGATCCACGCATCACACACCGAGCCAGCGTTCCAGGCAGACAGGGCACAATTAGGCACAAACAGCCTACTGGGTCCACTATACGACCACCGTAAACCTCGCGCCTTACTGGGGCCCACTAGACTAACGGTACAGCTATGGCATACAGCAACGGCTGCTCTAGGTTGGAAGGGGAGGATCACCAAAATGACCCCACTATGGGACTCTTGACTGTTAGGTAACATGAGAAACAGTAAGGGATTCTCACACTGGGACACTATAGGGATTTCCACGGTGGGCGATCTCTGGGAAAGGAACGGGGTGATACCCTTTGACCGACTAAGAGAATTGTATGAACTTGGTGAAAGGGAGCTTTATAGGTACATCCAGATACAGCACACACTACTCACAGCCTTACCCCAGGACACAGAACTGCCTGAGTCCTCGCCATTGGAGGACCGCCTCCTCAATGACTTTATGTTGGAACGTGCAACATCGCTCATATACCGCAAATTGCTCAATAACTTCCCAGATCCGACACTCTCATTGAAGGCAAAATGGGAGGGAGACACTAGTGAAATGGATGAGCATGATTGGAATGAAGCACTTGGGTCCCCTAAAGAAGTAGGCATCTCGGCCCGGCTACGGTTAGTACAACTGAAAATACTACACAGGGTTTACTACACTAGGACTATGTTACATCACATACACAGAATACCACATCCTTACTGCCTCCGCGGGTGTGGGGAGGAAGGTACGTTTTTCCACACCATATGGGACTGCCCCAGGATCCAGGAATAATGGAGACAAATACTGCGCACAGTCTCACAAACACTGGAAATGTCGCTACTGCCCGAACCAAAGAGGTGCCTACTAAACATATGGGTACCTACTGATCTCTCTAGACACGAGCAACTCTGGATTACAGTAGGGCTGATGATAGCAAAACGAGACATCGCACAACGCTGGGTTGTGGCGGAATTGCCGACCAAGTCACAATGGTGTTTAAACATGGACAGGGTGATGATAACAGAAAGAGCAGTGCATTCCAACCGTGCCTGCCCAGGGAAATGGAATAAAATCTGGACAAAATGGAATGTGTACAGAGGGGAGATTTGTGACCCTCTGCTGGAGGATGACCAAGATGAGTCCGACGAGGAAGAGGAAGTGGAATAAAGCTGCGTGCGAACGGTTGAGAGGGGGGAAGCCAAGGATAGTGTGAGGGATTTCCTTGTTGTTGCTGGGAGGGGAGGCAAGGGATGGATCACATGGTACGATTGGCTAAGAGTGACCTGTACCCGTGCATACACATGACCCTCTGGGACCCCTTGAGTGAGTGGGAGTGGGACTAGAGTAGGACACTCGCAGGAGGTACTTGCCACTCGGACTGTATGGCTCAACGCACGATCGCATTACTATTCCTAACGCTTAAGTTTGATTGTTGTTGTTTTTTTGAATAAAAGGTAAAATCAAAAACCACTACTGACGTTGATACAGATACATGTGATGCACCTTACTGTCGCAACTGCCATTTTTTATTTGTATAGAGACTGATTACTTGATGAAAATCTTAAGCTGTTGCATTGTGATTCACAAGTTGATTTAGCGGCCGGCCCATAGGGTTGTAGGCATTCCGCTGTGTATTTTACAGGTGCAATAAAGGTTTTTGGAATAAACAAAAAAAAAAGTAAATAAAAAAAATCCAAATGGTTTTTCACACACAAATTAATAATCAGACAGTGAAAATATTTTCTGCATTAGCCTGTTCTTGTGCTTCTAGGTATATCCCAATTCCTGTTGTCCATCTGGGGCCTCAGGAATCCATTAAATCACAGGTATAAGTCTCTACAAAATCTGTGGGGTCCTCCGTACCCCCTGTGTTGGTGACAAGAATTGGCCTGTGATGTTGATCTAGTGAAATGTCCAGCAGTAATCCATGTAGTACCACATTGAAACGAAGAAAATTATTAACAGTAAGAAACCAAGGTCCCTTTACGCCGGCATAAGGGGGTATTTTCCATGCCAATGCAACATGCTAAACTGTCTTCATGTAAACATTGAACAAACAGTTCCTGTTTGGAAATTGGGAGTGTGTTGATGTGTTACTGGCTCTACACTGCTTGTGGCCCCTCAGGACTCTCCCACAGTTGAGTCTAACCTACTACTCTTTACCAGCCCCTTGTCCATGGTGTAACATGGGCACCTCACTGTTCATTAGGTTCAGTGTTCCATGCTCAGGCTATGTTGACTGACAGTCAGGGATCAAAAGTCCGCCTCCATGCCTCAACCCATCAGGGATGCCGAAACCAGTAGTGCCCATATTTAAATTCGATCCATGTTCTGTCAACAGTTTTTCAAAGATGTTCTTGCATTGATGGAAAACCTCCCCCACTACTCATGCTTGTTCCATGGCTGCTTTTTTCCTGGTGGGATGGCTTCTGGTATTGAGGGTACATCTCTGTTTCTTATGAACCCAGCCACCTGCTAGCGATTCTTGGGCCTCTGGCAGTTCCGAGCCCTCAGTGTGCAACCAGGCCTAGGGATCTTCCAGGGTTTAGAAAAAGTGTGATGTTCCCCCCTCTGATACACACAGATTCATTAGAAAGAGGAGGCCATGTTTCAGGCCCTAGAGACTCAATTGCTGTTTGACTGCTATGTGGGAGATACGTAACTTTTGCACCTCTGCAGTGTAGTGTCTGTATGGTGTGATTGCAATGCTTTCATGAGTTCAAGGCCACTCGGTGCAGACTATTAGTAGGATGAGGTCCCTGTGTAATTAAGCCACTTGGCAATGATGGGTGTCAGGGGTGCAACTGGTGGTGGGAGATCTATGAGGGAGTCAATGTTCCCTTTCTACAAAGCAAAACTTCAGGATTCGCCCAGTCAAAACCTTCCTGGATAGCCATTGTTCCAATAGGACTTCCATATTGGATCCCTCAGCTCGCTCGGGCAATCCCAGGAAGAAAATATTGTTCCTTCTAGAGTGGCCCTCTGAGACTTCTGCTTGGATGTGTAGTACTTTTATTTATGCTTGAATGTTGTTTAGTTGTTTCGGCACCTCGGCTAGCATGGGCTTCATTGCATGTAAGGTTGATTCAGTGTCGCTTGCATGTTCCTTTAAATTGCTGTGGTCCACTTGGAGCAGGCTTAACTCAGTGGCTACTGTATCTATTTTATTTTTAACCATGGTTTTAGTGTCCATAATGGTTTGGAGAGTCTGGTAAACTGTCCCATGTGTTTTTTCAGGGTTTATTCCAGGTGGCTCAGTAGTCCCACTGGAGCACTTTGCATCAGGAACATTTCTTGTGTGTCTCTAGAGCTGGTGGGAGAATGCCTGGAGTATATAGATTTAACCATCATTCAATGATGACCCTCAATTCTGCCAGGACCAAGAAAGGGTGAGCACAGACCAGGGGATCATTGAGGGTGCAACTGGCACTAGTCTCTCCTCCTTAGTAGTCTCCTAATAGACTACCTTATACTGGCATACACCGATACTTTGCTGCTTTGCTGGTATACTCAGCAGTAGCTGCTGCTACCAGATGAGGGTGGTAGGCCAGGAGTGTTGAATGTGGACGGGGGTTAATTAACACAAAAAAACTTGCCTTGGAATGCCTGGCCACCACCTCCCCTTCGTCCTCTTGTTACGCTTCATATAGGTAACCTGATATAGGCCCAGGTAACATCATACCCTTTCACCTACATCAACTCCCCTACATTTAACAGTAACAAGCCTTATAAGAGTTGAAGGCCTTTTATGGACTGAACCTTTTATCTAGTTCCAGGCCTGGGTGCAGAAGGAGGGTTTTTCCTGAACAATAGTGCTCTATGAGTTCATCTTTAGATAACACAGTATGCATGAATATTCATAAGGCTACTTGGAAACCAGGCAGGGGCTATACACCACCTTCCTCATACCTATGCATAAGGTTAATCACATATGTCATCCTCATACCCAACAATGGCTAACACAAGAAGAGGGGACAAAGGGACTCTATGTACTTTTCTGTATAAATACAGCACTTCTTACTATCAGTAATTAGAGGAAACCGAACCTTCCAGACCGACACACTGACCAGAGATGCTGAGGCTCCTGCATGCAGACGCTCCAGCTGACAGTGGTCTGAACATCCCTTGCAGGGTGTCCAACGCAAGACCAAGAAGGGCTCCGACATTTCTTATACTTCAGGTAATGGGGTTTGACTAAATCCTAAAGGGATTCTTGGCTTTTACACCTAATCATATGCTAGGTACACGTAGGTACATCTAGACAAGTGTCATAGGAGTATGCACACTTTTATCATGCATTTTATATTCATGTATTTATTCCTGCTAAATGTACAATGGTAGAACTGTACTACCCATTTACATTCATAGTAATGCTTATCATATATATCTGCTACTGTCTAATGGTTGTTATAACTCATATATTCGACACGAGAATAACTGTTCAATGAAGCTTTTATTGAAACACCCAGACTGTTTATTCTGTGTACCTCTGAGATAAACTAAACAAGCAGAAGTGACTGAGCGAAAAGTAGTACATTGTTTCCACGATCTTGAGGGATTAGGGTTGTCATGTTCTGAGCCTGCCAGAAACAAATCTCTCCTCGATTAGAGGAGACACTAGTGGCACTGTAAGCTAGCTAATGCAATAACTGGCTAACATACGCAGTGGGTGTGCTCAGAGTTAGTCTACCACCAATCCTACAGTGTAAGTTATCCAAACATTTAGGTCCTGCATGGGTAATATAGGAGCTACACAACACTCTTTCTTCTTCCTTTCTCCAGTCCGGCCTGCAGCAGGAAGTACCTGGCACATAGGCTCCCCTTAGCCATTCACAACACTGCAATGGTGATGGGAACAGGGAGCCTGTGCATGTTCCTCGCCAGGCTGTGTAATACAGCCTTGTGGGGGAAGATGCAAAGTGCGCTTTAAAAGTTTAGTCAGCCCAAGAGGGCTGACCAAACAGTTTGTGCACACTTTGGGAGTGCAAACCCCTCCTCCGCTGCACTGGCCAGTCCTGCCCCACCCCACACCGCACACAGGCTGCACTGCATTTAATAGGAAACATAAAATGATAATAACGATAAGTTATTGTCATTTTATTTTTCCTTTTTGTGCAGTGAGGCAATGCTTCTCCGCCTTAGCAGAGGAGCCATTACTGATTCACGGTCACACAGGGTGTTTTAACTTTTTGTGGGTTATTGCCATTACCTGTCTGTATATTTCGCTCTTGGTGGGATATGTGGTGGCTGGACGAATCTCTTCTCTGGCAGTCTATACCCCGACCCCCACGGTGTGAGAAGTGCCTTCATATTTGAATGGATTCCCCTTATGTGGGTGAGGTGCTTGGCATTGTGTGAGCAGTCAACTAAGAGTAAGGCAGGAATTGAGCACTGCTGCAATACTGCAGGCCTTGATTTTCCCTGCCATTGACTCATTCGGGGTGTCTCTTGTGGTATAGGGGGCTCACCACCACATCAGAAAGTTGTTCAATGTGCGCTGTAGATCAGCGATCAGCTCCAGTGTATGCCAGTTTTTCTCCTCCATCCAAACAGCAGTGCTTTTGTCCGCCGTTCATCACACCAGGCCTCTATGAGCCGATCACCCCCACCATCAGTAGATCCACTCACCGGTCCTTCTCGGTCTCAGTACTAGGGTTTTTCTAGGCTGTGAACTCCTGTGATTCAGTGCCTCCATGCTCCAGCAGTCGCATAGCTCCAGTAGGTATTAAAACCACTCCAGTGCTTCAGGCCTGACTACTCTGCTGTTCTCGATCCTCCTTGATGTACAGGTGGATTCAGAAGCCATTATCAGAGTTGGTGCATGTGAGATACTACCCACTGGGTATTTCAGGAGTGCAATTTAGTGGGAGCTAGATCCTTGGAGTCAAGATGTCTTAGTATTTTGTCCGGGGCCTAGTGCAGAGCTTATCACAGCACTCCCATGCCAGTTGCCATCTTGGCCATACCTCCAACCTACGCTTACACATATGTACTTACCTTGCCAATATTTTTTCATCATCCTGTAGGCTGTGATATTTTGCTATATCAATCTATCCTATGATAGTGTACCATGGGGGGGTTCATCAAAGGGAAAAGAATGCCTGTGCCTCCCTCCGAGAAGGTGGATGCAATCCACAAGGAAACCCCCATACAATGATGGTCTTGAGAAGACCCACCAAAACCCCTTATTCCTACTACCCACTTTAAAGCCAGCAATAAACTGGCAGTGTATGCCATCACAGTGGCAACTGTTAATGACCAATTTAGGATAAGAAGCTTAAATTAGAAGGCCTTCACCTATTTTGTATCCAGGCACCCCCATAGAACTTAGTTCTTGCCTGCCTGTACACCTGCCACTGAGGACTGGTCAGGACTTCTATATGTCGGAATTTACCACTGATGGGAGGCCCTCCCTGCATGTGAGTACTGGGTATCGTATAATTCGGTAGAAGCTTTTGCCAAACTCTATGCCCCAACCACTGTGTGGAAGCTTCCAAATAGAGGCCTTGATATCTACCTAAATCATTGTACCTGAGTCATATCCTAGATCCCTCATCTAAATTAAAGAAATAGTAAATTGAATGTGCAGTTCAAAATCACTTCTGCTTATTTTATTGCGTAACCTTACCGTAAAGTAGGAATGGATAGCCTATAACAAACTTACATCATAACATAAATAAGTTTGACGGATGCATCCCACTATGTTGTGGTCATTTATGAGCTCCTTTAATATTGTATTGAGAATCACGTAGCCTAAGAAATTCACAAAAGAATGAACATTAGGGAAAAAGTGTGACGCTGATCCCACCACCTCTCCTTCAAACACCTTCAGATAGCAGTGTTTTCCGCTGTGATAGTATGAGGAATATTCTCCATGCATCTCATTAGCAGCAGCTGCTGTCAACCATGTCCTAAATTATGTCATTTAACATGTGATGTAGTATGCGAGGTCATAAGCAGTGCATGATGGAGTTGCAAGTTACAGTTAGGTCAGTAAAGTCTGACAGGTGAATTTCAGTGTTTTCTTGGTTTTTAGATATTTTGCTTTTATATTACAAAAAGGGCTAGGTTTTATGACAGAGATCATTTACTGTCAGCCAGGAATCAACCTAATCTGACCCAACTTGTGTGCGTCACGAAACATTCTATGATGAACAAGAGGATTAGACAAATCATCAATTCGTACTGGCATATATTGAACAGTGACCCAGACCAAGACACTAAACTCGCAAAACCTCTGTTCGCCCATCACCGCAATAAAAATATTAAGGACATCATTGTCCATTCGCGATTTACCACTGGTGTCCCTTTCATTTGAAAATCTTTTGATTGGACTGTTCCAGTACGAGGAACCTTTAAATGCTCAAACTGTAAATCTTGCGACACAGCGATAGAAGGCGACACATTTGTCCATAATGGATATACAATACGTGCTACAAAAACGCTGGAATTGCAAGACAAAAAATGTAATTTATTTAATTCTATGTCCCTGTAACTTGGGTTACTTCGGAGAGTCCTCCCGTTCAGTGACCTCACGACTTAAGGAACATTGCTCCGCCATTAGAACTTCCAAATTAACTGCTCCTTTAGTCAAACACTATCTTGACGCTGACCATACTGCTGATGACAATATATTGCACATTTTGGTAAAAATCGAGATTGTAGACGAGATGGGTGGATATAAAAATTTGTAAAATAAGAAAAGTATTTTGGATTTTTACTTTAAACACATACAAATGTGGCTTAAACAATGAATTGCCTTGTTTAACGCTATACAGTTTAATATTTCCATTGATGCCCTTTTGATCACCATGCAGGCCGTCAGCGTACTCTATGAATTTTTAGATTGATGATATTAGCCATCCTGTGCTTAATCTGCTTTTTGCCTACTGCAGTAACTTTACATTTATCACATTAGCTATTACAACTAGACTGAGTGTATCTATATATATTTTTTCTACTGATAACTGTATAGGGAGTCCCTCCATTTTAATCTTTGACTAGGACCCCTGAGTCATGGCCTATTATATTGGGAGTCCCTTCATTTCATTTGTTTGATTAAAACCTTAGAGGCTGACTTTTTTTTGTTTTCATTATTTTCTTCCTTATTTCATCCTTAGTTCAGGAGTGTTATGAAACACGTGACACTATTGCGATCACTGATTTATTCCTTGATTCTCTTTCAATTCTTGTGTTAGATTTGACTGGCATTTAGTATTTTCGATTCATTTCTAAGTGATTGACGGGGATATGCGATCTAAAAATAATATTGCAGGATTGCCTTGTACTTCCGGATGATCAACCACATCTGGTGCATCTTACGTCACTGATTCTGTAGTCAAGGTCTAGTGGTTTTCACGTTCCACTACAAATCATATCATGTGACGTAGTTACGTCCCGCGCCACACCTAATTAAAGTCAGGAGCCTTGCTGTTCCAGTTTTCTTCCAACTTGGCGGTACACGCTTGCGGTCCAATTTTCTTCCGTCATGACAACAGACAGCAGGTAAGGCTCTCGTAAGACTGAGGTCCCAATTAACCCTGGGCGAAGTGCTACCCTACGCTCGAGTAGTTACGCAAACTTTGCACTATGCGAATTGCACGTAGCACAGTGTAAACACATGTAGTGTAGCGGTCATTTTTTGCTGGCTCGCGGTCCTCAACATCAAGTTGTCGACAGCGAGCGAGCAAAATGACATCCCATTTTTTCCTCGTTCGCGACAAAAGTTGCCAATCGCGAGCGTGGAAAATAAACCTCCCAGTGAGATTCTCTACGTGAGGAGGTCAGGTTTCTCGCGACTGCTCGCGATTAGAAACTACCAGTCCGCGTTGAGAAAGCTGCTGCTCGAGTAGAATTATACTTGCGCAGCAGAAAACGACCATTTGCTCTGTGCAAGATGCGGTTTGCACTGATTGCACAGTGTGGACTAGCATCCAGCACTGTGCAATCAGTGCGAATGTCATTTTGCACAGTGCACTATGCAGTTCGCATAGCTATGCATAGCTCGCATAGTGCGAAGTGCCCTTCGCTTGGCTATGCATAGCGCTACTACGCGAACTATTCCCAGGGTTAGACCCAACATATTCCCATCTTACAAGCTCTGCAGATCTGGAGGCCGGAGATTTGCACACCTGGCCCCCAAGCTATGGAACTCTTTTCCTTTACTTCTCAAAACCTCTAACTCTTTGACCCTCTTCCGTAAGTCTTTAAAAACCTGGCTTTTCCCCCAATCTGGCTAGTCTTTCTGTCCTCTTTACTTCAAACCAGCGCCAGGAAACCCATGGTGTCAGTGCGCTCTACAAGCCCCCCTTACAATACAATACAATACAATAATTTGAGTGGTTACGGCCATGCACCTAATTAGGAATTTCTTTTTATTAGGAGGATATATTTCAGTCACTTTTCCTTCATGCTTGCACCCTTTAGGGCCATCTATTGAAATGCCCTTATGTTGAAGCATTAAAGTTACATCATTTACCTTCTGGAACCCGAAGTTATTATTTTTCGGCAATAATTACTCGACTTTGACTATTTTGATTCTTTCCAGAATACAGACTGTTGTCTTTTATCTTCAGATAATTATATTCCATTCAGTATATTTTGTAATTATCTACATTCATTTAGCTATTTTTGTTTCTTTAGATTAGACCTACTTAGGCAACAGCTTGTCCACGTTAATACAAATTTCTCTGAGGTATATACATCAGTATTCCTCAGATAGGGCAAATCTGTCAAATAGTGAATATGAAAAGGAATATGCACTCCCTTATATTATCTATTTAGTAATTTAAGTGTGTTTAATTCATAGATTCTGGTGTGCATCATTTCAGCCTTGAATTCAGCCTTGGCTGTCTTATATATCGTTTTCCATTTGGATTTGGAATGTAACCATTGCGCAGTAAGCATACATCCTACACATAGTTATGCCTCTCACACTAGAGCATGGTCAAAGTCATCTTTTGCATGGTAGTACTAGGTGCGCTCTAATTCTTCCTTTACTATTGTTAACGGAATTGCACCAAAAATATCAACTATCTTACTATTTCCCAGACAAGGGGCCAAATGTAGGAAAATCGTATTTACCGATTCATAAATACCGAATTTTACCGATTCAGTATTTATGAATCGGTAAATATGAAGGTGTGAGATGTAGGAAAATTCGGTAATTGAATTACCGAATCTGTAAAAATTGGTATTTACCGAATCGGTATTTACCGAATCGGTAAATACCGATTCAGTAATGCCATTGATTCCTATGGGCATTGAAGCCCATAGGAATCAATGGGCATTACTGAATCGGTATTTACCGATTCGGTAAATACCGATTCCAGCAAGGGTGCAGGGGGTGTCACTTTGACACCCTCTAGCACCCCAAAGACGGGCATGTGAGCCATGTGGCACACAGACATGCCCTAAGGGCATGTCTGTCTTTTCATGGCTAGGTGTGCATGCACACATGTGCATGCACACCTGGATTCGATATTTTACCACCCAATTGGATTGGGTGGTAAAATACTGAATCTGTAAGGCCTGTGGCACTCTCAGGAGTGCCACCTACATTTGGATATACGAATCGGTAAAAATACCGATTCAGTATTTTACAGAATCAGTAAATTTACCGAATCGGTAAATTAACCGATTCTGTAAAATATATGCCCCTACATCTGAAAACCCAAATACCGGTTGGTAACGGCCGAATTCGGCCGTTACCGACCGGTATTTTGGCTCCTACATCTGGCCTAGTACCTTTTACCCTATGTTGTCGGTATTAGCACTAAGTTTTATTCCTTCCCTTTTTTCTTTTTCTTTCTATTCCTTTTTCCCACTCTTCAGTTACATCTATATGAATATATTTTGGTGAAGATATGTAGTGGATCATTTTTAATGTTTATCATTATCTCGGTGTATTTTATTTGGTTTTTAAATTCCTTTTTCAGACATTTCGTGGCTCTCCTGATGAAGGCGCAGCGTGCGCTGTAACGCCTGTAGAAGATCCATCTCACAGCCACTGTTTGTTTATTACTGTAAAGTTTGTCCTTTGATAACTGTATCTATCAGAAAACATTGGTTGTCTGTTGTTTTTATCTCTGCTGAAAACATATATATATATATGTATGGTGTTTTGTTCAAATGTATCATGGCAATTAACATGTTTTTTAACTATATTGAATTAAAGATATGTAATTTTATCTTAGGATTTTATTGTATTATCTGAAACTCATATTGCAATTGTTTTAAGTAACTATGCAAATGTAATAAAATACAAATTCAATTTTAATTAAAGAATTTTTAACTTCTAGCTATGTCTACACCGAGTGTACTGTATCAGTGTGTTAGCTAATATGGTCTGTTAAACGTAATAGAACTTTAGTTACCTAGGAGTTTTTCTTCTATTTGAGGTCAGACAAGATACATTGAAGGGTCTTACAGAAGGTTCGAGGTAGGAGTACTGGTGGTGCTGTGAATATGTATCATCTTGGCAAAATCAACATTTTAGGTATCGCTACATGGCCCAATTGGGAGAGCATGAGGGAGATCCAGAATGGTTTAGAACTGTATATCATTGCTAGGACTTTGCCAAACTATTGATAGATAATCGACGTGGCTGTGTGTGAAGTAAAGCTTCATTGCACAAAGGCAATCCGGTGGGAAAAGTAATTTTATTCAATAAGTTGACACCCACAGCCAGGCGCTCCTGCTCCGTACCATAGTCTTCATCAACTGATTAACGTTGGTGGAATCCTAGCACACCCGATCATGGAATGAGTTTCAATAAAATACAAACAGCTTGAGTCACTCTTGTGCTATTGGCACAGGAGTGCTCTAAGCACACATCTACAATATTACAACTTCTCTATTTCCACACGACAAAAAATAAATGATGACAATTCAAAATGAACAAGATCCTAATAAGAAAAACAAATGATAAGATGAAATAATGTGACAACAAGAAAATCATCATAGTCATTAAATTTGGCAGCCAATTTCCTTTGACGAGTACTCAAATCAACTTGTGAAGAAGATGCCAACTTAGTCATATCAAGAGAAGTAGAATCATGCAAAGTGGTTTGATGAAGCATCACGCAACCAATTAGGCCAGTCGCATTGTTCGACCTCCTGTTTGGATAACTTAAGTAAAGAGGTAACTTGTGAGTCCGAAAGCCACACATGAGGTCTCTTGTTCCACCACCTCTAGAACCAAGTAGGGCCAAGCCTTTGCTCACATCTGTGACTTGTACAGGAGAGGAAAACTTAGACATCCCCTTAGTCACCTTTTTGGGATTTTTAATAAGAACCCAATCATTAGGTTTCAAACCGGTATTGTTGAAAATGTTCCCTTGATCGTGAACAAATTTCATGTACCTTTATTTTTCCTAAACTCGAGACACAAGATTTTTATCAACAGGTGTTCCTTTGACATGTTTAATTTGCAACCAACTGTGACACAAATTAGTGTGAACATTTCTACCACTCAACAGAGAAAAAGGAGCCAGACCAGTGGTGCAGTGTGGCAAAATGTTATCTGACCATAACTTGTCATCAAGAAAATCTTGAACATACTTCCCTGAGGAAAGGGCTGCTTGAATGGCATCCTTGACTAATCTGTTTGCCCTTTCCACCAGACCATTGGAGGATGGTGAATATAATGCAACCTTAAAATGATTGACTTCCTTCTCTGTTAGAAATGCAGAATATTTCTGAGAAATGAAATGTGTACAGTAACCACAATGGAAGGTGAACCCTCAAATATTTTATGGCATTGGTCGAACTGGGAAAATAACAAAACATATGATAAATCTATTTGGAATGATAATCAATCAACAAGATAAAAAACTCAAAGTCATGAGATAAAAGGTCATATGGACCTAAAAAGTCTACCCCAACCTTGTCCCAAGGTTTGTTCGGAAATGGAACAGGATGTAAAGGCATATTAATGACTTTCAATTTTTTATCTGACAAGAGGGACTCTGGTCATGAATCAATATAAAACTTGACTTGTGCTTCTAAAGAAGGTCACCAATAATACAACTCAATGAGTTGTAAGGTTTTTGAAATGCCTAAATGCCTAAATGACCATGATGTGCACATTTGATAATAACTTCTCTTAAACTTGACGGAGGAATAAAAACATCATGTCTCATAACCATGCCATTCACCAAGGAGAGTACAGAGGCAACCATTGAAAATGCTTTTAATTCATTGCGATGTTTCCTGCTTTCAGGCCAACCCTTTACAATATATTCCATGATCAGTTTAAGAATATCGTCCTTGCTATAAGCTTCCAAACAGACTTGTTCAGAAATATTTGGGCATTTTCCAACAGCATCGAGTGTTGCCACAACACACTCTGTTTCTTCAACATCTGAAATATCTTAAATTGCCATGCGTGAAAGGCAATCAGCCCTGAAATTCTTTCCACCAGAAATATGCTTGATTGAAAAATGAAATTCTTGCAATTTTGAAAGTAATCTGACCAATCTGGCTGAGGGCCTCCCAAGCCAATTACCATTGAGTAAATGTCACAAAACACTACAAAGGGTCAGAGCTGTACTAGACCAGCACCAATTTCCACTATTAGTAATCCCTATATTATTCTTTTATTCCTTGTGCGTAAAGGTCTGAGATGTGACCCATATACACCCCCTTAGCATGATTAAAAATCACTTACAGACATAACAAAAATTGACCCGCACCAAGATGCATGTGAGTAAATTATATTTCAATGATTAGATAAATCACAGCGTTGAGCAGAATTCACTTGAAAACTTCCCAAGGATAACATTTCAGAGTCTTGATTGAAGGTATGTTATTTTCTTTATTCAATAATTCATTAAAAGAATACATAATTGCCTGTCGCCAACGCGTTTCGTCCCCTCCGGGACTTCTTCAGGGCTGAAAGCAATTGTATAAAAAATGTGTAGTTTACAATGAATTACACATATATACAAAAGGCATCAATAAAAAACAAAGACTAGATATCAGCAATCACAGGTTCATATTAGCATTTATGTTCATTTTTCCTTCTACTGATATCTAAAGTAGATGTTCATGGGAAGTTGTCACACACTCAATCTCATGGTACACCAGAAATGAACCAGGGTAACCTGAATGTTCTGTCGGGAGGAGACATACTTACAGGCATTCCCTGTTTTATATTGTACATGAATACGTGTCATCACTGTAATGAATCAGTTACAAATTTTACATGTATATTGGTATCTCAGATCTTTCTAGGGAGTTCTCTGAGCGGACATATACAAGGGGCTTACACTAAATGTACATTATCTATGACTACTATAATAACATTTCAAATCTATAATACCTCTGATAATAGAGTTCTTGTCCAAGATCGTATCAACATTCAACAGTTTCTTTTTTGGCAGAACCATATATCTATAAAAACATATTTATTTGCCAAATCAGACACTCGAAAAAGATAACAATTGTATATATTATTTTTATTCCTAAATTATCACCATAGGTCTTTAAAAATGACTTTACACATATCAAACGAAAAAATTGTTGTGTATGCCATTGATATATTAATTCAATCGCATTTATATTACACGCAAATCTGTCTGCATTTGTCGGAGAGACCTATACATTTCACATACAATTGGAGGTCATATTTCATCTTTTCAAAGGGATGTAGAAACATTACAACACTGCTATTATAACATGTTTCTCGTCACAACGAATCAGACGTCTCTATTTCTTATTTAAACAGAATTAACTATCCCATACATATTCTGAGTGCTCACCTATAGGGGCCCATCCAGTTTTAGTAATAAAATTATAGATAGGCTTTATTTTTCTTTATGTGTGCACATTTTTCTTTTTTTATATATTTCCGGTTTAAGTTATACCAAGCTCTATCACTCTGTTTTAGGACCAGCATTACAACAGTATAACAACCATGGTATGGCACATATAGGAAAATTAAGTCACTTACTATTCATATGTGGTCTTTGTTACTGACACTTTTTCCAAACGTACATCACAGGGAAAGTTCCTCCTGCATCCATCAACCTTTAAAAATCCTATCAACCAGTGGCAAGCATCTAAAAACAACAACTCAAGTTGCCATCTCAGTTAAAAATGCCCAAAATCGATGTCAATACCACCACGCAGTCACAAGGAAACGCATTGACGTCTACGTCTACGTCTATTAGTACAGGCCTAATCACGCCGGGGAAACAGCGTATTAGAGGTCGACACGTCCCGATCTCATAATAATGTATGTACGTTCCTCTCGTATCGTAAAGACCCACATCAATGTTGTTGCGCTCTAGTTGTTACAGAGCGTTACTTGATAAAGTTCCAAAAGTTCTCCCCTCAGTGCCACATGCCCAGGCGATGTTACTGCCACCCCGGTTATATAGAGCGTCACTTAGTTAAATGTTGCGGAACAAAACTGTGTGTTAGTGTGTTTAAAATCTCATTGGCTATCCATACCAGTTAAGTCATAGTGGAGAAAATGAGGTTTAAAAAGTGCTGCAAACCGGCCCCATATGCAGGTGTGAAGACCATATAGATGTTTGTAGCACTCTAATAATTGCAAAGTCTTACTCGAACAAATTTGCTTAGAGGAAATTACATAGTTCTCACCCTTAGTGCCACATACCCAAGAGATATTACTGACACCACGATTCTAAAGAGTGTCACTAAGTTACAGTGGCGGGACATAACTGTGTATTAATGAGTTATATGTTTATCACATCGGCAGAGAAGGGGTTTGAAAAAAGTTCCATGTTGGCCACATACGCACGTTAAAGAACTACATAGTAGTTATATCACTCTGATTTTTGCAGTGTGTAGCTTAAAAGAAATCCCACGGTCTCACCCTTAGTTCCACATACCCAAGAGATGTCACTGACACCCCGATTATATGAAGCGTCACTAGGTTGCTATGGTGGGGTCATAACTGGTTGTTTTTTGAGTGCTAAGATTCCTTTCAGCTGCCCATGCTAGTTAAGTCACATTAGCAAAGCAGCGGTTAAAAGAATACTATATACCGACCTCATGAACGCATTGTAGGCTAACTCCCCGATATCACGGAGTGAGCACAGTAGCCAAAGAGCTTCCTTTCAAAATTTTATGCTAACCCATATCCCGAGAGCCTTATTGCTACTCACTTGTTCGATTCTCCGTCATCCGTATCCGTACTTGGGTGTGGTGTTCTAGCGATGTCTGTGCCGGCATTCTCAAGGCGTTTAAATACACGGAACTAAACATAACACACCTGAGTGTGGACTTGCTCCCGCGCCGGTCAATGACGTGGGAGCTCGCACAGTATGTCGGGAAATGTAGGCAATTGTATCCCGTAAGTTTGAGATGTACCACGAACTAAAAAGCGGACTCGTCAAAGTAGATGGCTAGAGTGGAATACACTCCACAAAAAAACGTTTGAGGAAACCGAAAACGGACTGACAGGAGTTGTACCATTGGTGAAATACACCGCAAGTCAGAATCAAAACATCATTATGTCGTCCTGCACTAGTATAATGTATCCCACTTGTTTCAAAGAGCACGTCAAGCGTAAAAACAAATCACAAAGTGTATGTGACATGTTTGAAGCATTGCAAGAGTATCGCCGATATAGCAGAAAATGATGACGGACCAGTGAAGCCTGCCTGCTAAGTCGCTTGCACTGTAAAGCAACATGCTGGATCATGCGAGGGAACTAATATTCGCATTAAATCAGAGATGCACTATTTTAGAAAGAAACATGTCCAATCATATTCAGGAACACAAGGTCATAAATATCCACCTATATCTCTCATAATATTGTCTGCCAAGCCTTGAACATCATAATTATATGGCATGCACACCGTTTTCACCTAATACTCAAAATGTGCCATGGCCAGCTACTACCTACACAGACGGGGGCCATAATGGAAAGACAGTCTGTCTGATCTAATGGTTTGATATACATCATCTCTTTCCCATATGGCTGTACCATTGATAAGACAGAATCAAGAAGGCAATTGTATATATGTAGGATATATTTTTGTCTCTCTTTGATCATAGAGTGAGATCTATTCTATTGTAGTTGATAACATGTAATCTCTTCCATACATAAGATGTTCCTATTAATTAGTACAGATGCTGTTAATACACGTTATGAGTCACTACACATTCAAAATATCCTCTAGGTGCCTACTTTATATCAGTATGTGCACAGTCAGTAAAATAACATTTGTTGCTCTAGTTTGTCTGATCTGCTATAGGAAATGGTGGAATTCATTATTGCGATTAAGTCCTAACGATACTGCTCTTAGACGACAAATCCATTTCACGTCAGTTTGCCTTAATGAGGCGATTCTATCCCCTCCTCTAACTCCACTTTTAACATGATCCAATGCGTGGAATGTTATCCTGGATTGAGTGGGGTGTGTAGAGGCTATATGTGGGGAACATCGTTTACGACGCGGTTTTTACACCGCAGTGCCTTTACCCCGCAGCTATTACAACGCAAGTCGTTACTACGACTTGCGCTAGTGGCGCTGTGGGATAAGGAATCTTGCAATTTTATATTCCAACACCTTCCCTACTGTTACGGGGACTGGTGTTGGAATATAAAATGATAAGATTCCTAAACCCACGCCCTACAACGCAAGTCGTTGTAATGACTTGCGTTGTAAGACTTGCGTGATAAAGGCATGCGTTGTTACAACATGCATTGTAACAACGTACATCCCTATATGTTCAGCAACTGGAGAGCGTTCATCCAATTTTTTGATGTCCCTCACATGCTCTTGTATTCAGATTTTCAAACATCTAATGCTGCTCCCAACATAGATTTTTTCACATGCGCATTGTAGAGCATAGATTGTAAATGTCGTATTGCAGTTTATGAAAGACAAAGTGCAGTATTCCTTAGGTATGTTGTACTGAAATTTGGTGCATATGTTGATTCCAAATTGACAAATATTACAGTTTCCACACACATGGAACCCGAGTGGCTTCTCAAGGAGCCATATTTGTGTTTTGCTTTTTGGTTCCACGATGCAACTCGGACATAGCATATTACGTATAGTTCTACCTTTCCGGTAAGTGACCCTAGGTTTACTGGACACTATACCAGAGGGTATTGTGTTACATTGTAACGGATCCCAATTTCTATGTAATAAGTTGTAAATATGTCCACTGAAAATGCTATATTCAGTAATAAACGAGATCTGATCAGTGTATTTGTCAGCCTTCGGGCCTGTCCTTGTCACCAAGGTTTCCTCTCTGCTCAATGTATTTGCTCTATTTTTCTGCTTTTTTGAAACACATATCTGAATAGCCTATCTTCTTGAAATTAGTTCGAATCTCTTTGATCGATCTATCAAAGTTCTCATCTTGACTGCAGTTTCGACATGCGCGAACCATCTCGCCATAAGGTATGGCTGTGATGGTCGCGTTTGAGTGACAGCTATCAGCGTTTAAAACACTATTACATGCTGTTGTTTTTTTGTACATATCGCACTCTACTTTTTTGTCCTGAATAAATAATTTAAGGTCCAGATACACAATTTCTTTCTTTCAGCTACTGATGGTTATTTTCACATTGAGTAAATGTGTAAGGGGTTTGTGGTCTGTGAATAATTCAAATTCACACCCCCAAATGTAATTTCTCGATTGCCCAAACGCTGGATAGCGCCTCATGTCAATTGTACTGTAATGTGTCTCAAAAGACTTGAGCATTCTTGATGAAAACGCTACAGTGTGTTCCTTTCCAGCAACCCACTTACCAAGAACTGCACTGAACCCTGTAAGACTGGCATCCACCATCATTAAATATTTGGAATCATCTTGAAAAGCATGAACTGCGGGTGCTTTAACAATGAGTTTTTTGGTTTCATCAGACGAAAGAAACGTCGAACCCTTGCACAATAATGCACGCAAAAGCTCAACAGTTTGCGCATAACCCTTAACAAAACAAGCATATTATTCCTTTAATTCCAAAAATAATTGAAGGGAATCTTTGTCTTTGGGAGGAACAGCATGACTGATTGCCTTGATGAGTGAAGACTTTGGTTTGATTCCTTAAGATGACAAAGTATGACCTGAGTAATCTAATTGTTGTGTGCCAAATTGACATTTATGAGATCTGATGGTCATGCCTGCATCATTCAATTTGCTTAAAACACAAGTAAGAATTTTCAAATGTGTTAAATGTGTTTCCCAATCTTTGGCAAAAACTAAATTGTCATCTTGATAAGCCTGGACCCCTGGCATGTTTTGAAAAAGATTGTCCATCGTCTTCTGAAAGACACTAGCCATGGAGGCCAGGCCAAAAGGAAGTCTGAGATATTTGTAGACCCCAAAAGGTGTGACAAAAGTCATAAAGTCTTGTGAATATTTTGTCAATTGAATCTGGTGATTAGCTGAGCGAAGGTCTATTATGGAAAATAATTTGGTACCCCCAAAGCTGACCAGAAGTTCATGGATTTTGGGGAGGGGGTTCACAATCAATTAAAATGTTTTTATTTAAGGTGTGTAAGTCCACACACAGCCTGACCTCACCAGGGGCCAGATGTAGGTAAGTTCCATTTACCGATTCTAAAATACTGAATTTTGCCGATTCAGCATTTCAGAATCGGTAAATGGTATGTAGGTAAGTATTCTCTAAAGTTTACCAAATCGGTAAGATTCGGTAATTATAGGCATGAATGGGAATTACCGAATCGGTAAATACCGATTCGATAATGGTGGAACACATTCAAGGGTGGCAGGGTGTCACATTGACACCCTGTTGCACCACTGAATAGTGCATGGGTGCACATGTGGCACACATGCATGCCCTAAGGGCATGTATGTCTGCCACATGGCACTTTTGAAAAAGCACAAATTTGCTTTTTCAAAGGTTTTCGATATTTACCACCAACTTTAATTTGGTGGTAAATACCGAATGCTTATCCATGCACTGCACTAATTTGAGTGCTCCCTACATTTTGGTCGGTAACGAACGAAATTCGGTAATTTCGTCAGTTACCGACCGGAATTAAGCTTTCTACATCTGGCCCCAGATGTTTTTCGGACAATAATGATGGAAGAAACCCATTCTGAAGAGTCACATGGTGCAATGACCCCTTCATCACTTAATTTCTTTAGTACTGACTTAAGTTCATACCTAACACTAAGGGGTAAAGGGCGGACCATATGCACAAAAGGTTGTGCATGAGGTTTAAGTTTTATTTGATGTTGAAATCCTTCGACAGTGCCCAACTTGTTGGAAAACAAATTGGGAAACAAGTACAAAATCTTTTTAACATTGTGTGAATGATCAGTACTTCTGATACCATTTAATGTGTTTTCTTCCTTTTCTGACCAACCAGCTGGGGAGTAACCTTGAGGAAGATCACCAAGTACAATGGGATTGTCTGACCCAGGAACGAGGTGCAAACCCATTTTAGCAAGATCCTGTCAGGTAACTATATTATGTCCTTTAGCTGCAACATAAACCTTTGTATAGATTAACCTTCCTAGACATTCTAAACTTGAAATAAAGTAACCCATCATTTCTGTCTCGAATTCTCCAAAAGCTTTTGGATTGATGTCAGTGTTGGTTAACTCAAAAGAACCTTGCTATTTCTCAAGAAACATGACATCAGATAAAATAGTTATAGGCGAACCTGAAACTGCCATAATAGGATCTCAATTTACCCAAATAATGCAACACCTAATGAAACTTTAACATGGTAGGTTTTAAAAATGTAATGACATTCAATTGAAACAATCATGTCATGAAATTGCTCTGTACAATCTTCAATAGACTCTGTAAATTCCACACCATTGACTCTGGTAGGTCTCTTGGCAGATCTACAAACACCTTGAAAATGACCAATTTCTTTGCATAAAACATTGTTTTTTCCTGAGGCAGGACACATAGGATAGGTGCCAAGGTGTGATCTAGAACCACATCTCTAGCAAATTGCGTTTACCTTTTTAAAAGGTTGTTTAAATGATTTGTTCATGTTAGCAGCATTGATCGATTTTCCAGGATCAGACGAAGTTGACTTGAAAGAGTTGATGAATTGATCCAGTTGAAGGAGTTTGGAGGTAACAATTGACCTTTCAATGCTCTTTGCAATATCAATTGTATCTTGCAAAGAAGATTGTCTGCAGCTGAGAAGGTGCTCCTGTATTTTTCTTGAATAACAAGAGAAAACAAATTGATCACGGATATATATCTCTGCATCTGCCTCAAACTCACAAGTTGATGCAAGGACTCGTAAAGCAGCGATGTATTCATCCACTGATTCATCCTCGCGGTATTTTCTTCTGTGGAAATTATGTCTTTCAAGCATAATGTTTGGTTCTTGATCGTAATGTCTTGCAAGGCGAGATAAAGCTTCTTTGTAGGAATTCCAATGATCTGCATCCCCAGCTTCACCAGGAGGAGTGGGAAACGTGGTTACATTTTCAAACACATGTTGACTCTCTGAATGATTATCAGAGGAGAAGGGAGCCGCGATGCTTTTGAGGAGCACCAGGAAAATCAGCTGGTGGGTGCCAAATGCGCAGATGAACTCCGGTTCATAGCCAAATGAAGTAAAGCATCTTTACACAAAGGCAATCCGGTGAGTAAAGTAATTGTATTCAATAAGTTGACACCCACAGCCAGGCGCTCCCCCTGCATACCAGGATCACCACCAACTGATTATTATTGGTGGAATCCTGGCACGCATCTTTCTGCACCCGAACATGGAACGAGTTTCAATAAAATACAAACAGCTAGAGTCACTCTTGTGCTATCGGCACGAGAGTGCTGCAAGGCAGCACTTCAGTGGTTAATAGTTACTGGGCTCACTGGGAGCAAACACAACTTGGTCCAGTTCATTTTTAGTCCTGATACATCCTTTAACTCCCCCTACCTGCATTAGGCACTGGAAGAACATGTGAGCCTCTCAGAGGTAAATCAAGGCATCATAGGCATAGAGGGAAATCACATGCCACCCACCAGACAAGTATATTCCCCAGGCCTGCAGTTTGTTTCATGAGAGGCAAAGGATTGGTTCCACGGACAGTGTCTTATCTCACAATCATCTCTGTGTTTCCGCCGCAATACAGTGAGCTGTGTAATGGTATCAGGTTGTATTGGTTTTATCATTTTGTTTATTTGCATGCTCCTCTCCTTATTTAATATATCCACAAGCAGGGATTGTATTTTGCCCCATGATGTGTTAATAGACAGTACAGTAGTCTCTTACCACCATTTAAAATGCCTCCCATTCTGTCTCCTTAGTGTAAGTCAAGGCCTCATTCCCTGTAGAGTAGTGTGCAATGTATAATAATAGTTCGATTTCTAAAGCGCATGGTTACTCCCAGGGGTGTGTCTCTGCGCTAGGATTGGCCTTCCTATGTACCGCCAAACTTCAGCTAACACCTAACAAGCCAGACTGGACAGAGGTACTTGATCATCTTAAGGAAATCTGTTTCCGAGGACTACGTCCTAAGATGGAGGGGTAAGGTATTCCACATTTTGGCCGCTCTGAAGCCAAATGAGCAACCACCCATTCAAACTTTTTTTCACAGAGGGAACCATAGCCAGCTTGGCTCTGGAGGATGTAAGACTACGGCTGGGACAATAAGGTTGCACCCATAAATACCAGATACTGGAGTATCCTATTAATTAGAATTTTGTGGTACAGGGCCATTGATTTAAAATGTATGATCCTATAGACTGACAGAAATGTATCTCATATAGAGCTTCCAGGCATAGCCTACAAGTTGGTATCTTTGCCCGGTTTTTGCCTCATTGGATTGTATTTCTCAGTGGGCAGTAATCTGATGCTGTCCAAGCCATGTATTGCATGGCTATTGTCTGTATGCACAACATCGTGTTGCAGAGGAGAAGATCTATTTGCATGTGGAGGTGATATACTGGAGAATCAAATGAATACTCCCTCTGTAATGGGCACATCTGTCTCAAGGCATCATACACTCGCCCATTGGCCATTCAGCATTGAAAGTGCTGTGCCGCTTTGCAGCACTCAGCCTTTAGTATGGGTGAGCGGCTCTGTCCAGCTCCACATCAGGTACACAATTAAAATCCCTCCCAAAAGCATGGGACCTGTGGTTTGTGTTTCAATTCCGATGACAGACAACCTAAGAAACCTGAGTAAACAGTGTTTGGTTCATATATTTGTATCAAAGCTAAGGAGTCCCTGTCTAATTGTCCCTCCGCAACCACATACCTAGGGCCATATGTATCAAGATACCCAATGCGATTTTCAAATAGTGATTTTTAAGGAATCGCTATTTGAGAATCGCAAATGGGTATGTATGTACAAAATTGCATTTTTTTGCGATTCCTTAGAATTCCTTAATTGCGAATTGCAATTAAGGAATACTTTCCTATTCATTTCTATGGGCCAGGAGGCCCATAGGAATGAATGGGAAATAATTCTCAATATGCGATTCGCAATTTGCTAATCGCAAATTGAGAATAATTTCAAGGGTGTAGAGGTGTCTAAAGGACACCCTGTTGCACCCCTGAAATGTGCATCGGTACACATGTGGCGCACATACATGCCCTAAGGGCATGTATGTGAGTCACATGGCACTTTGAAAAATGCAAAAATATGCATTTTTAACGGAATTCGCAACTTACCACCAACTGGAAGTTAGTGGTAATTTGAGATTCCTTAAGGCCAATTGCGAATTTTTTGGGCTTCTTACATTGCATTTTAGGAATCGCAAAATTTGCGATTCCTTAAATACAATTGCAAAATAAGGAATCGCCAATTTTGCGATTTCTTATTTTTAAAGCACATTTCCTTCATACATACCATTTGTCCAAATTGCATTCGCAAACGCCAAAATTCTGCGAATTTCGGCGTTAGCGAAGTCACTTTGGCTTGATACATATGACCCTTAATTTCTAAGTCCACCCTGCTTTTCTCCACTACAAAGATGGTCCCTAGTGCAATGCAGATCGGGCATCCCCTTATGTATGCCGAGTAGGACGCACCATAAATCTGGCCTCTTTGTTATTTGTGGAGCTTCTTGAGTTCCAAGTTGGACAGGTGTATTTCCTGCAGGTAAGCTATGTGAGTGTTCAATAATCAAAAATAGAATGGACACTTGTTTCTACAAAACCATTGGTTTGTATTCGAAAACCTTCATAGACATCCTGGTATTGTCGTTTGCGGTGCATCTTTTTTCCGCCCCATCAGGAGTCATGGCGTATTCATCGGGTGATCGATTGACGTGCTGGGTGCCTGCCTCACCTGAGGCTACCTCTGGTACACGTAGAAGTGTCCAGAGATCAAAAGAATATATGTGGAGGAATAGACTAAAAATAGTGTCTAATCAAAAAAAGATTGTTTATTCTGGATAGTTTAGGCACTATTGTTAAAAAGGAATTGCGATATGCAGGTGGTCAAGTTACTGGACTACCATATCTCTTGAGAGACGTGTCGACATGTTTCAGCTCACTTGGCCCGGTCGGGTCTATGGAGCTTTCGTCAGGACAAAAAACGTATAAACAAACAAAACGTACGAAGGAAAATTAAGAAATGTGCTTCACACAATTTGTGCGGGATTTAGTGTTTGAGTAATGGGAAATTCCCATGCTGTTTTGCGCAAAATGAGCACTTCAACAGGGGAACCAGAGTCGCATTCGGTTTTTTACCATGAGGTACAGCTTGGTGTCCCTTGTGCTGACTCTTCCCCTGGCTATATGTAGAATACAAACCAATGGTTTTGTAGAAACAAGTGTCCATTCTATTTTTGATTATTGAAAGTTTACCTAGGGGGAATGAATGGACTTCTAATCCTCTTCCCTCCTATTTTTGATATAAGCTATGTGAGTGTGTCACAGTTTTAAGTAAGTATAGACTGTGTGAAGTTTTTTGAGTGCAGCCATCCCATGTATACTCCATGTAAAAATGTAGTATTTGGAGACATTAGTCTTTGTGAAATTACATTACTATGTTTGGTGTTTTTATAGGTATTTTATTAAATAGCAAATGGAAAGCGAGGAAATTAGGAGCAGCTAGTTCCTTTCCCCTGTGGTATATCTATCTCAATCAAAAAGAACAGGCTCATGCAGACAATATTTTCACTGTCTGATTACTACTTTGTGTGTGAAAACCCATTTGTTTTTTTAAAGAACCCTTACCCACCAACCTAGTTGGTGGCATGCTTCATCATCAGGTTTCCCACCCAGGATGCAGAGTGCACCCCGGGTGTGCTGCAATGCCTGAATTACAGCGGAGCTGGTGTTTTTGTTGTGCCAAGTGAGGTGATTTGTGAGTTAAAACTGTCTATAGGGTCCCACTAAAGAGGAAAACATGTGTTTTAATACTGGGGCCCTATGACAGGATTAAAAAGAAAAGAGGGGTGGATATTTATAGAGGTTCAAACTTGACTCTTATAGCCTAAAATTAGTCTACATGTTTCAGCCAGATGCTTAGATATGCTGGCTTTCATCAGGACCAGAAAGGTGAAAGAAAACGGTCTATTATCTCAGTATTGTGTGAATCTAATGTGCACACACTAAGGTGCACATGGTGAGAGATAACAGATCTGCTTCTCGTAACTTTAACAGCTAACTTACTGTTGTTTCATTAGCACTTATAATCTGTGAAGATAAAAACACAAAGAGTAATCATAGACATACATATAAAAACATTTGATTACTTTGGTGAGGACAGCTATGCACCCATGTGTGCATCACTCATTGTCACAAGCTGAGTCTACGACATGTTTCTAAAGGTTCATCATGGTCGCTAACCCCCATTAGTTTTGCTAATCCCTGTGGTTTCAAAAATACGTGGTTATGAAGAAAACCCACATTTTTAAGTATAACTACTCAATAGGGACACTGTTTACTTAGTTATGGTCTAACTTAGATCATGATTTGAAGTCTTACTTAGGTCGCTCTACTCAATAGTGACACTGTTTACATGGTTGAGGTCTAACATAAAATGTGATTTGAAGTCTTACACTCTAGATTAAGGCGACATGGATCCCGGGATAGGGCAGTGCCTGTAGTCACACTCTGTTAAAAAGGAAGGTATCAGTAAATGGAACAAGGTATGCAAAGTTCTGATTGTTTGAGAGGAGAAAGTTACTCACTTCATAAAGGTCCACTGCCCGCCGTCATCACCTATTTTTGCCTCTGTGCAGGATCCCGAAGATGCATGAGTACCAGGCATCACGGTTTACTTACAAGTAAGCTTGTGGCGCACCAGGCTGACGTTGTGCATCAACGTTAGGACACTAGGAAGCATCGTTGGCATGTGTGGCATGTACCCTGTGTGGTTATAGACAAAAACATAGGACTGTGGATTGTGCAGAGTGGAACCTGAAAGTCTTGTTGCAAATACAGGAGCAGGCCCAAGTGAGCACACATTGAAATACAGACCTGTGTGCGTAGGTATAAACAGACAAAACTGCGGGAGCAAGTGAGCATGCATTGAAATACAGCCTGTGAACGTATATATTAAAGAGGAGACTGCTGGCGGCTTAGAGTGGAGCCTGTCAGTATTATTGGAAACAAAAGTTATGCAAAAGAACCCAATATAAATTAAAAATCTTATGAATTGTTGGAAGGAGAGACTTTTCTTTTGATAGAGGACACCCACAGTTTCTATAGTATGATTTAGAGATAGGTGTCTTCATAGTTGCGTTTTAACAAATTATTGTGAATAAAAATTGAAAAATAACCATAGATTCCATGGTGTAGATGGTGTGTTTTATGAATTTTCATTGGTACTGTTTGATTAGAGATACCTAATATAATTGACAGAGGTTGTCTTAGGTACAGAGGTCACCCTGGTAAACAGAGTTGTTGGATTTACTTTATTAGTTTAGGGAATTCCACAGGATATTGTCGTTTAATCAATTTCTATGTGTGGATAAACGGTAAATCTATCGCTGTTCTTTTTCCAAGAGGCGGTCTGCATGGTCGACTGGGTTTGGTCTATCTGCTCGATGACCGCCCACTTCATATCATTGGAAATATGTCCAGAGTTTAGAAAATGATTAGGCATTTTGGTTGTGTTGCGTTGGCAGCGTATATTGCTCCGGTGTTCGCAGACCCTTACTTTGCCTTTTCTACTGGTCATGCTGATGTATCTCAGACCATAGGGACATGTTATCATTTATATTACATGCATTGAGTTGCAGTGTGTATGCTTTTTTAGATACCAGGTCTTCCTTGGTTCCAGTTCCAGTGTTTTAGTAGTGGTTGTGAGATGACACACACCGTAATTCTCACAAGGATAATGTCCTGTAATATTGGGTATACCCTATATGACCGGAGATACGGAGAAACAGTGATCATGTTATGTTGCATGTGATGTCACATGCTGCTAGCTGCCGGCGGAGCTGCTGCTGCTTGCTCGCCCCCCCGCTCGGCTGCCAGGTCAAGATGGCGACCCAGAGCTATCCCAAACCCATAGAGGACAGAAAAGCAGCCGCAGAGGAAGCAGGCACAGTGGACACGAGGGTTAGGAGGAGCCTTGGACTCCCAGACTCCCAGAAATTGAACAGGACAGTGGTCCATGGAGGATATCAGGAGGAGAGGGTGCCTCGAGGAGCTGGTTCTGCTCACGCTGTAAGACGCATGGCCAGGACCAAACAGTGGAGTGGGCTCAGTGGTCTCTCCAGCCCCCACCCACCCAGCCCCCTACTCATCCATTACTCATTACTCAGGACTGGCAGCGTAGTGGCAATCCGGCAATGGTAGCCTGGCACCTACTCGCAGGAGCAGGAGGTAAGAGGGCCCTGAGAGCAGCGGCACAGCTGGCGGCTGTAAAAGTGTACAGAAGCAGCCTAGCTAGATCTGGGTACGGCTTGCAGTGGGCCTGAAGCTCCTGCTATGGCCACCCTCCTCCCCACCTCACCCTGCCCTCTCTGGGGGGCACTGGGCCTTTTGGGGGGTCACTTGGGCTCCTCACCCCACACCCCTCAGTCAGCCTTCCTGGACATCTCAGCGATTCGCGTGCTGTGGCTACAAATTTGTGACCGGAGGGCTTGTCCGATTGACCATAGAGGGTTATCAAGCACCAAATTGAAACACTGTACACAAGCCATATTACAGCCCATAAGCAGCACAGCCATACTACGACTCAGGGACAGCACTCCTTTGAGCAAAAGGCACCAGAGGCGGACTGCTCGCTACACCTGCCATCCTTGCGGTTTCCCTGCCACAACTTTTCGGGCAAGAGTTGCAGGGTTGAGAAACAGTGAGAAGACTCTCCACACCTTAGGTGGGAAATGAGGTCAGGAAGACAAAGGCAGTCAGTTACCACTTAATAAACAACAGGAAGAGGAAGAGCAAAATGTTGGGCGAACCTAACAAGGACCTGGCCATGGTAGGCGCACCTGACACTACTGACCGTACCATGCTGGTGGCAATAGAAGGTGCTTCACCAGCAAAGATAACAAAAACTGGTTACCAACCCAAAATATATTTAAAATTCTCATTTGTGAAAGGCACAGGAGCTGTTTATAATGCCAGTATTCTCAATCTCAGGGGGCTTTCTTCCCCATGGCATCCAGAGGTTTTAACCCAAGCAGAAACAGCAGCATTGACTATAACATTGTTAGTTGACCAAGATCAAAATAAGAACCTAGATGAGGTCAGGAAAGCACGAGGCACAAAGATTAATGCCGTGGTGCAAGGCAAGTGGGGGTAAGGCAGGTTCGGGCTACCGGCGCAACATACAAACGCATGAAAACAGAGAATGCGGCATCAAGTGTACCGACAACTGACACAGCTCATAAAGGCGCCATATTTCCTTTTGCGCAAGACTCTCCAAAGATTCTGATCAATAGTCGGACATGTAAAGGAGAAGGACTGTGTCAGCCTGCCCGCGCCAACCCCAAGCTCACAACAATATTAAAGAAAAGCAACAAGAGGGTCTAAAAGAAGAAAAATTGCAAAAAATCACCATGGCTATGGAGGATCAAGAACACAACTATAAAGACATATTTTCAGGCTGAGGTCAAGAGCCCAATAGGAGAATTGACAGCACAGAGGGCAAGCAGGGCATGAATATCCTCGCAGACCTCGCAGTGGTAAAACAAAGAGTGATGAACACACAGGGAAGCCATACTTGAATGACTGCTTGGGAAATCAGGTTGCCGCTACCAGATAAGGCTCTAAGAACCAAAGCACAGCGGAAGCATCAAACACAGTAGGCTTGGTCGAACTCACAATTCCGGTGACAACAAATTCCAGGATCAATGAAGAACGACAACCCACAGGGGCTAATCACAGCAGCTACTGACAGGAGTAACGTAAGATAATGCTGTTCATTCCAGAGTACAAATTAAAAGGTAGAGGTAACATCCTGCGATTATTGACCTCCATCAGTAACCTGCCAGAAGTGGATTCACGTGATCCAGAATCCATAGAATTTGAAGACCTTAAGCATTGTCAGAGCAAAAGATAACAAAAACAACTTGGGCCACACAGGAATCAGCTGAGAAAATAATAAAGAAGGAAACACAACTAAATGTCTTGGGGATTCGCCACCCAAAAATTGGTTATCCGGGGCCTCTGCTAAGTGATTATCAAAAACTAGAAGGGCATAGGCCCAGAATAATGAACAAACACAGGGGAAACCCAATTGGTGCTTATAGGGTCTCGCAGTATGGAGTGCAACAGCTGGAGCCCTACGCAAACAGGTGATAACAACATGTCAAATGACTCGTCCTGGATAGCAAGTACCATTAACACGGTTAATGAACATAAAACAACATAAAAAAAGCTTCCAGCTAAGACTCTGCTCCTGGGAAATAAATGGCCTAGGACCTAAAGTCATGGATAAAGAGCTCCTGCTGTACTTTCAACAATTTGATCTTATTCTACTGCAAGAAACCTGGTCAGCCGAACCATTTCAGTTACAAGGATATAAGTCATACCATCATCCGGCATGTAGAAGCACCAATTTTGGGCACCTAAAAGGAGATCTTTCAACTTACACCTCAATTAAGAGCATAAACACAGCTAAGGAATTGGTCAACAAAACAACAGCAACATACAGAATAAAGGCGATTAAGCTGGACATAGCAGGCCTCAAGGCCAATGGACAATTAATGCTTGTAAATACGTACCTCCACCCACACTATAAAAAAGAGGCTTAAACTGCTGGTCACTGAGCTGACGAGGCTACTTACAGAAGAGATAACTCCAAACCTCATAGTCTCAGGTGACTTCAACATGCACCTATCGGGGCCTTATGACAGAGACGAATCAGTGGAAGATCAATTTTTGGCCTGGGGGATTCCACATCAGGAAGTCGGCAAGTGGGGTAAACAAACCAGGCCAGCCACAGAGCTTGGTCACATTAAACGGTTGCTTCCCGGGTAATCGCCCATCAGCTGCAACTTTCCACAATGCCCTAACCAACACAACAATAGATCACACCTTTACATCAATATCCCTGATCAACAAGATAGCAGATTTCAAAATAGACACATCTGACTACAGTGACCACTTACCACAGTGCTCATATTGGATGCACACTGGACACCCTACCCAGCAAGTAGTGGGCCCAAACATGATGTATACTGCCAACAGCAAAAGAATTAAATGTAAAACACGCAACTTGGAAAAATTACTGGCTGAGGCAAAAATCCTGTGGGAGGAAAACAAGTTGCCGAACAAGGATGTCTTGAAATGCTGGACAAAATTTACTGAAAGTCTCAGGCCGGCTCACTCAAAGAAAAAAGGGACGGCGCATCTGCAGGATTAAACGTCACCCAGCATGCAGAGAAACCATCTCTCAAAATCACAAATGACACAACTAAGGAAAATAAAGAAGGAAAGAAATACAACAGTACAAAACCTTTGTCTAAAAGGGCCAGATGTTAACCTTCAAAAGGACTTAAGATTGATAAAAATGAGCAAGAAGAAACTAATTTGGTAAGCAAATCATGAGATTGCAGAAACTATGTGGGCCAAACTTTTCCATGACGCAAAAGCCAACAATAGCGTCAGGTTCTGGCGCACAGTGAATAGTCTACAGAATCCAGGGGCCCTCGGAATCAACTCTCACCTGACCGAAGAAGACTGGGCTAATTATCTATGGCACCATTCCAACAGGGGATATAACAACACCATACAAAAAGGACAGGGGAGCAGAAGATCCTGACTAGGTAAAAAAAAGCAAGCTGGGGAGACCATTCATTCCTTCTTGATTAAACGGATTATGAACAGAGTTTTGAAAGGCAGAGCAGAGGGCACGCCAGGAATCAATGGAATCCCTCCTATCTTATACAAGCAAGACCGGAGTTACTGGGCAGCTGCATTACTGACACTTTTTACTCACATAATGGAAGCAGAAATAATACCAGACTCCTTGAAGGGATCAATCATTTCCCTGCTACACAAGAAAGGCAGCAACAATGAAGCGGAAAATTATAGGCATGTTGCTTCAATAGATAACAATGTCAAATCAGACCCCCAGGATATAGTGGCATGGATTAGCAAATTTAGCGGCACAAAAATGTAAATTTAGCGACACAAATATGGAAATTTAGTGGCAATTTTGCGGCATTTTATTTGGCCATTTTTCTACAACAAACACAGATATCGTTCTTTGAGTTATTTAACAACATGAAGCTATGTATATTGAATACAGATGAGTATATAGACGACTCTACAGGTGTACTATGCCATTAAACGGGTGCATGTTGTTCACCACTACAGCTCAGTCTCTGTTGATAGGGGTCAAAAATTTGGGGGTAGCAATATTGGAACAAATATTTGAATATGCAAATGTAAAATTTCGAGGGGCACAAGAGAGTTGAAAACTTTCCATGAAGCTAACGCTGCCCAATGATTCTTGTTCACCAAATAGTATTAACTCTCACTGTATTTACAGGCATGCAAGCGGGACAGGCATTTTATTCCACCCGGCATTTTCCCGGTGAGGCCAGTTTTGAAAGTAGGTGACACTCCTGGTGCCTCTACCACTTACCTCAGTTCCCTGGTAAACACTGTAAGGCTTCAAGAGAAGGAGAAAGAGAAGGCGGGAGGGGGAAGGTTGAGAAAAAAACAGCAAGATGGGAGAAGAGAGAGAGGAACGAAAGAGAGAGAGAGAATGAATGGACTGAAATAGATTGCTTGAGGAGATGAAGGGAGTGAGAGAAAGAGAAGGAAGGGGGGGTTGAGAGGAAACCATCAGAGAGGGAGAAGAGAGGGAGGGAAGAAGGAGAAAGAGAGAGCGGGCATAGTGGAGTAATTTTGCTAGGGCTTCTTATGGTTTCCCCAGTTGGCCCTACAGGCATAGGAAATAGATTTACTCATGTTCCATTATGTTTTTTCAAATGTACTTAACATTTCAGGCACGGCAACAACGGGAGAAGCAGCCTGATGTCTGAGATGAGGTTGTAGTGACTGGTCTAACATGGCTCTGTAATGATGATATATGCCTTTGGTGGCTGGAGCTGTATGAGGGGCTGTGACTGACAACTGAAGACAGATTGATTTTCTTGAACTTGGATAATGGTATTGTTTTATTTTAAGTGCTTTGAAGCGGCAGAGCTGGGGTAGGAAGCTCTGGATAAAAGTGAGGTATTATATTATATGTATATTTAGTGGTATAGCACCCGTGCTATATAGGACAGGATCAAAACCTGCCTCAACTCATTGTGGCCCATACAGTATCTACAGTATCTACCCAAGGCTTCTGGGTGTTTTAAGCTGGCATACACTGACCAGATCTCTGTAGCTCTTTCACCCTCATAATTCCCATACAGGAGGGTTTGTGTCTCATCTTCATCACTACGTTTTGTGAAGCCTTTGACGTTCCGTTACTCCTGTTGCGGAGTCGGTGGGGATGCATGTATTACTTCATGTTTGGAAAATGGAGCTCAAGTCATTTACAGCTTCACTGAGGCCTGAGCTGGAGACCTTTCATAGCAGGAGGACTGCTGTTACTTTTATGTATCCGTCTCTCAGCTAGTGTCTGTCCGTCTATTTCTGTCTGTCTGCCTGTCCTGTGTCAGCATGCATCCGTCTCATGGTCATTGTCTCAAAGCCTGTGTTTGTATCTTGGCCTGTGTCTTTCTGTCTGTCTTCTTGCTTGTCCTGTGTCAATACGTGTCCGTCTCTCTGTCACTATTCGTCTCATGCTTAGCTATGTTCCTGTGGCCATTGTAAGTACCACATAAACTTCTCATGAGGAATAGTGTTATTTGCTGGGAAAGGTGCAATGGCTGCTCGAGTTGCTGAGAAAGAGTGAGGGGAATAGGGGGCGAGCGAGGCAGACCCAGCTCTGGTTAGAAGCCCAGAGCACTGCATCAGCTGCTGAACTGTACTCTTCCATTGATCCTTAAAAGATTCTCGAGCCAGGCCTTATTAAGAGTCCTGCGGAAGTTTACTCTACTGCACCATTACATAAGCCCTAATGACCCCTCATAAACCTTTTCCCTGCATTACTTCAGTTCAATTACATTGGCACTTTTGTAAAAATCGCTGACTTTTTACAAAAGTGCCGATTTTCGCAGGTACTTTTGTAAAAATCACTGCATTTTTATAAAAGTGCCGATTTCGCGGTTTGCAGCAAAATCGCGAAATCCTGGAGGGTCTGTAAAATACTACGCAGGCCTTTTGCTGGAAGAACTTATAGACTGGGCATCGGAACAGGCATTAAATCCAAGTAACCAAATGGGCTTTCAAAAACATATGGGGACTTCAACAAACATACTGGCCCTATCGCTTTTAATTGATGCCTTCAAAAACATAAATAAACCACTTTACGTTTGCTTCATAGACTATACATCACCTTCGAAAACATCAACAGGAATAAACTCTGGTCAAAACTCTCTAAAATGAAAATCAATAAAGGAATCCTTTCTCAGCTGAGTTTACTCCATACCAAAACATGGGCACGAATAAAGGTGAGGGCCAGGGACGGCCTTAGGCATGTGCAAGCTGTGCACCTGCACAGACCCTCCAAACCCAGGGGCCGCCACACCAATATATATCCTTAACATAATAATCCTCTGAGGATGGATATACATTTGCGTGGCAGCCCCTGGCAGGGATTTAGCGGCTTCCGTCTCTGTTCCACTTCTAAACACCCTGACCCCCCCTCTTCACTGGCCTCCGCGCCTGCATTCCTTCTGGTTCCTGATTGGCTTCTTTTTTTCCCTACCCACTCCATCATGTCGGGTGTCACAATACCCTCTTCCTCCTAAATTTTATCGTTCTGAGACGAATTCGGAAGGGTTGGAGCAGCCGCAGGTCCTGGTCATCTAACGCCTTTTCTGGACATTTTAATAAAACACCTTCCTGAGCTCCGGGGGGCTCCGCCCCGCCCGGACCCCCTCTTCCGGCACCCCCTACCTACGCTCCCTGCCCAGGGCCGCCATGAGCCTAGAGCCTCACCAGTTGGGGCTGACGATTGCTTATCGAGGAGAATGCCCACAACTAAGGGGTTGAAACAAGGTTGCGTTTTGGTGCCAACTCTGTTTACTCTATTCATGGCAGATCTCTCGCCAGACCTTGACAATTGCCACCACCATGCCCCGAATCCTGGAGGTTTCACCCTCTCTTACTCTGCTCTTACCTGACGACCTCGTACTAGACAGCCGCTCTCCGATTGACTTTCAACATCTGATAAACACCACGAGCAACTACTCCACCAAGAACGGAATAAGTATAAACTTAGGCAAAACCAAAGTGATGGTAATAAACCTGAATAACAAAACAAACTGGTTCAGATAGGAGTTGGGTAGCCTGAGACTCCACACTGCAGAAGAATTTGAATACTTGGGCTTAATACTGGTTAGCAAAGGCATGTTCCACCAACA
Source organism: Lissotriton vulgaris (assembly GCF_964263255.1). Classification (NCBI taxonomy): domain Eukaryota; kingdom Metazoa; phylum Chordata; class Amphibia; order Caudata; family Salamandridae; genus Lissotriton; species Lissotriton vulgaris. Next base: position 1,001,074,376 of record NC_141689.1, read on the forward strand.
AAAAGCAGCCATATCAGGAAGAGGAACTGCATTTGTGGTCGCTTTAAAAAACATCAAGCATAAAATAACAGGCCCCAGCCTCACCCTCTTATTACAGGTGATTTGAGCAAGGCTCCTCCCAACTATCACCTACGGAAGCGTGTGGCTGAGAGGAAGGGGTGCAGCATTTTGAACAGGACGGTGTCAAGGAGAATGAGAAGAATATTCAACTCTCCCGCAGTACACTTCGCCGGCACAAATAAGTTTTGAATTCAGCAACAAATAGCATGAAAGGGCGCTTACATTAAATGCTGGCACAAAATAAAGGGTGCGACCCTGGGACATTGATCACATACACTTGTAATGAGCTAAAGCAGAAAAAAGAAAGCCCAGCCATGACTTACTTACAAGATGCAATAGACTACTTGGCTCTAGAGGTCCCTTGGGTTACCATTGGGTCCAACAAAATCTTTGAAGAGCTGGTAAACAAAACAGTAAAAATGCTGTGCCTCGTGGAGGACAAAGCTGCGTTAAAATAAAGGGCGCACGATTGGTTTGCTATACAGACTATTCTAGATGCTCCCCCCAACTGTACTTCGGTGCTGGTTTTACTAGAGTAAGAAAGGAAAAATACCTGCATCTGACTCCGGGCATTTTGCCATCAATGCCTCATCTGCCCAATGAAAATGGACACAGTCATTTACATTGTGCAGATTATTCGCCGTGGCAAATTAAGACATTCTACACCTATTATGCATATGTAAGAACTTAGATAGGGAACGAAGAATCATACTAAAACCTGCCCTGAAACAAAAACGGATAAGAAAATGCAGGCAGGCAGTAAAAGCTTGCTTTGAAGGAGGGGATATCCAGCTAGCTTGCTGCCTGGTTCGATTCATGGAAGCAGCAGGAAAACAAAGCTAAAGAGTCAGTACGTAGCCCCCCCAATGGGCCTAAACCCCCAGCTTCTGCCCCAACAAAATGAATTACACTTTCCAGCTTGATTTAAAGCATATGATGCTCTGCAATCTATGGCGTATGGCAATAGGACTCAATACAGTCAACTCTTTGTTTTGCCGGTTCTATACACATGGCTTTACGACTTCAAGGGCAAAGCAATACTGCCCTTCACTGACCTGACTATAGGTGCAGCAGGAAGAAAGCTAAACATCAGCACCAAGCAGCCTTGTGGACATAAGCCCCTTTTCTCTACTTCTTCTCAAAATGAACTAAGTAACAGTTTTTAATGGATAACTGGATTAATCCTTTTGCCCCTCTGCAGTGTAGTCTCTGTATGGTGTGATTGCAATGCTTTCATGAGTTCAAGGCCACCCGGTGCAGAATATTAGTAGGATGAGGTCCCTGTCTCTATAATTAAGCCACTTGGATATGATGGGTGTCAGGGGTGCAACTGGTGGTGTGAGATCTATGAGGGAGTCAATGTTCCCTTTCTACAGAGCAAAACTTCAGGATTCGCCCAGCCAAGACATTCCTAGATAGCCATTGTTCAAATAGGAGTTCCATATTGGGTCCCTCACCTCGCTCGGGCAATCCCAGAAAGAAAATATTGTTCCTTCTAGAGTGGCCCTTTGAGACTTCTGCCTGCATGTGTAGTACTTTTATTTATGCTTGAATGTTGTGTAGTTGTTTCTGCACCTCTGCTAGCATGGGCTTCATTCATGTAAGGTTGATTCAGTGTTGCTTGCACGTTCCTTTAAATTGGTGTGGTCCACTTGGAGCAGGCTTAACTTCGTGGCTACAGTATCTATTTTATTTTTAAGCATGGTTTTAGTGTCCATAATGGTTTGGAGAGTCTGGTAAACTGTCCCATGTGTTTTTTCAGGGTAGATTCCAGGTGGCTCAGCAGTCCCACTGGAGCACTTAGCTTCAGGAACATTTCTTATGTGTCTCCAGAGGTGGTGGGAGACAGCCTGGAGAATATAGGTTTAACCATCATTCAATGATGACCCTCAATTCTGCCAGGACCAAAAAAAGGGTGAGCACAGACCAGGGGATCATTTAGGGTGCAACTGGCACTAGTCTCTGCTGTTTAGTAGTCTCCTAATGGACTCCTTTATACTGGCATACCCTGATACTTTGCTGCTTTGCTGGTATACACAGCAGTAGCGGCTGCTACCAGATGAGGGTGGTAGGCCAGGAGTGTTGAATGTGGATGGGGGTTAATTAACACAAAAAAACTTACCTTGGAATGCCCAGCCACCACCTCCCCTTCGTCCTCTTGTTATGCTTCATATAGGTAACCTGATATAGGCCCAGGTAACATCATACACTTTCACCTACATCACCTCCCCTACATTTAACAATAACGAGCCTCATAAGAGTTGTAGGCCTTTTATGGACTGAACTTTTTATCTAGTTCCAGGCCTGCGTGCAGAAGGAGGGTTTCTCCTGAATAATAGTGCTCTATGAGTTCATCTTTAGATACACAGTATCCATGAATATTCATAAGGCTACTTGGAAACCAGGCAGTGGCTATACGCCACCTTCCTAATACATACGCATAAGGTTCATTACATACGTCATCCTCATACCAAACAATGGCTAACACAAGAACAAGCACTTCTTACTATCAGTAATTAGAGGAAACTGAGACTTCCAGACCGACACACTGACCAGAGATGCTGAGGCTCCTGCATGCAGACGCTCCAGCTGACAGTGGTCTGAACATCCCTTGCGGGGTGCCCAACTCAAGACCAAGAAGGGCTCCGACATTTCTTATACTTCAGGTAATGGGGTTTGACTAAATCCTGGAGGGATTCTTGGCTTTTACACGTAATCATATGCTAGGTATACTTAGGTACATCTAGACAAGTGTCATAGAAGTATGCACACTTTTATCATGGATTTTATATTCATGTATTTTTTCCTGCTAATTGTACAATGGTAGAACTGTACTACCCATTTACATTCATAGTAATGCTTATCATATATATCTGCTACTGTCTAATGGTTGTTACAACTCATATATTCGGCACAAGAATAACTGTTCAATAAACCTTTTATTGAAACACCCAGACTGTTTATTCTGTGTACTTCTGAGATAAACTAAACAAGCATAAGTGACTGAGCGAAAAGTAGTACATTGTTTCCACGATCTTGAGGGATTAGGGTTGTCATGTTCTGAGCCTGCCAGAAACAAATCTCTCCTCGATTAGAGGAGACACTAGTGGCACTGTAAGCTAGCTAATGCAATAACTGGCTAACATACGCAGTGGGTGTGCTCAGAGTTAGTCTACCACCAATCCTACAGTGTAAGTTATCCAAACATTTAGGTCCTGCATGGGTAATATAGGAGCTACACAACACTCTTTCTTCTTCCTTTCTCCAGTCCGGCCTGCAGCAGGAAGTACCTGGCACATAGGCTCCCCTTAGCCATTCACAACACTGCAATGGTGATGGGAACAGGGAGCCTGTGCATGTTCCTCACCAGGCTGTGTAATACAGCCTTGTGGGGGAACATGCAAAGTGCGCTTTAAAAGTTTAGTCAGCCCAAGAGGGCTGACCAAACAGTTTGTGCACACTTTGGGAGTGCAAACCCCTCCTCCACTGCACTGGCCTGTCCTGCCCCAACCCACACCGCACACAGGCTGCACTGCATTTAATAGGAAACATAAAATGATAATAACGATAAGTTATTGTCATTTTATTTTTCCTTTTTGCGCAGTGAGGCAACGCTTCTCCGCCTTAGCAGAGGAGCCATTACTGATTCACAGTCACACACTTTACCTGTCTGTATATTTCGCTCTTGGTGGGATATGTAGTGGCTGGACGAATCTCTTCTCTGGCAGTCTATTACCCGACCCCCACGGTGTGAGAAGTGCCTTCATATTTGAATGGATTCCCCTTATGTGGGTGAGGTGCTTGGCATTGTGTGAGCAGTCAACTAAGAGTAAGGCAGGAATTGAGCACTGCTGCAATACTGCAGGCCTTGATTTTCCCTGCCATTGACTCATTCGGGTGTCTCTTGTGGTATAGTGCAGAGCTTATCACAGCACTCCCATGCCAGTTGCCATCTTGGCCACACCTCCAACCTACGCTTACACGTATGTACTTACCTTGCCAATATTTTTTCATCATCCTGTAGGCTGTGATATTTTGCTATATCAATCTATCCTATGATAGTGTACCATGGGGGGGTTCATCAAAGGGAAAAAAAATGTCTGTGCCTCCCTCCGAGGTGGATGCAATCCACAAGGAAATCCACATACAATGATGGTCTTGAGAAGACCCACCAAACCCCCTTATTCCTACTACCCACTTTAAAGCCAGCAATAAACTGGCAGTGTATGCCATTACAGTGGCAACTGTTAATTACCAATTTAGGATAAGAAGCTTAAATTAGAAGGCCTTCACCTATTTTGTATCCAGGCACCCCCATAGAACTTAGTTCTTGCCTGCCTGTACACCTGCCACTGAGGACTGGTCAGGACTTCTATATGTCGGAATTTACCACTGAAGGGAGGCCCTCCCTGCATGTGAGTACTGGGCTTCGTATAATTCGGTAGAAGCTTTTGCCAAGCTCTATGCCCCAACCACTGTGTGGAAGCTTCCAAATAGAGGCTTTGATATCTACCTAAATCATTGTACCTGAGTCATATCCTAGATCCCTCATCTAAATTAAAGAAATAGTAAATTGAATGTGCAGTTCAAAATCACTTCTGCTTATTTTATTGCGTAACCTTACCGTAAAGTAGGAATGGATAGCCTATAACAAACTTACATCATAACATAAATAAGTTTGACGGATGCATCCCACTATGTTGTGGTCATTTATGAGCTCCTTTAATATTGTATTGAGAATCACGTAGCCTAAGAAATTCACAAAAGAATGAACATTAGGGAAAAAGTGTGACGCTGATCCCACCACCTCTCCTTCAAACACCTTCAGATAGCAGTGTTTTCCGCTGTGATAGTATGAGGAATTTTCTCCATGCATCTCATCAGCAGCAGCTGCTGTCAACCATGTCCTAAATTATGTCATTTAACATGTGATGTAGTATGCGAGGTCATAAGCAGTGCATGATGGGGTTGCAAGTTACAGTTAGGTCAGTAAAGTCTGACAGGTGAATTTCAGTGTTTTCTTGGTTTTTAGATATTTTGCTTTTATATTATCACAATAAGTAACTATAACACCACTTTGTTCTTTTTTTTTTCAGTAATTTTCCCCAAAAATTAAAATGTAAACTAAAATCATATGGCCAGATGTACAACCCTAAATTGCAGTCGCAAATCGGCAATCAACCCATTTGCGACCGCAATTTAAAGCATGGCCATGTACAAACCTCATTTTGTGAATCAGTAAATTTTACCGATTTGCAAAATGAGGTTTGCGACTCGCTATTAGGAAGGGGCGTCCCAATGTTTTGCGACCCAATTGTGGTTGCAAAACACTCGCAATTTACCACCTACTTCAAGTAGGTGGTGAATCATTCGCTAACGGGAATGGGTCCCCAGGGGACCCCTTCCCCTTCGTGAATGGTTCCCGAAATATTTTTGAAAGGCAGGCAGTGGTCCCAAGGACCACAGCTGGCCCTTAAAAAATGAATCTGAAAAGTAAAATTTTTCTTTTTTGTAAATGCATCCCGTTTTCCTTTAAAGAAAATGGGCTGCATTAAAAAAAACTGCATTATTTAAAAGCAGTCACAGACATGTTGGTCTGCAGACCCTAGCAGGCCACCATCCCTGTGAGTTCTAGGTATTCCTAATGGGGTCGCAAGTTGCGCCTGCCTCATTAATATTAATGAGGCATGCAATTTGCGACCCATTAGGAATTGCAAACAGTGTCTGAGACACTGTTGTACATCCCAGTCTGCGAGTCGCAAATTGTGAGTCGCAAATGCTACGCAATTTACAAATTGCCAATTGGTGGGTCGTACATCCAGCCCTAAATAACTTATCTACCAATAACTTCCCTTTAACCTTTGTTTTTTTAGTAAACGTAGATTATTTTTTTTATTATGTTCAACCAATTCCCTTCCTGACCATAGTTTAAGGGCATGTGCGGTGTGGGGTTGTCAATGCGCCTAATACCCCACAGGTGACCAATCCACACCGTGCAGGGACTTTGGCCGTGCACAGTTTGGGGTTGACCACAGGGTCTGGCCTTCCACCTAAGATTCAGTGAGATCAAAGAGTTTGATGAAAAAAAGTAGCCAATCAGAAAGCTTTCTTTTTTTAAATTTGCAGTATGTGGTACTACTGCATGGTACAATCGGGCAAATAGCACTACGTTTTGAACCTTGTTTTTCTAAAAAATGGCAGAATGGATTTACACCAAATCACAAAAAGCACACTTTTGTGATTCTGTTCAGCTGTTTTTTTCTATACTGCTTCTCTATGCGATTTAAAATGTTAAAAAAACATTTTTGGACACCTGCTTGAGGGATCACCTGGAAACTTTTCAAGAAGTACCTGAGGTGGATGACATTTTTTGTATTGACATTTTTGTGAAGGGTCGTCAAGTGGCAAAGTAATTAGCAAACTAAAAATGCTATTCCTATTTAAACTGTGGCCTAACATAACTGCACAGCAGTGACAGCAAATTGTCACTCATAGGAATTGCTGTAAAAGTAGATTTTTTTTTTAATGTGCACGTTTGGAGCAACTAGCCCTTAAAATGTGCAATTGCAAACTTTTTTTATCTGTTTGAATCTCACCAACAGCAATGAATATTCTGCAACAGCTACACACCTTCACCGCGAATCCCCTTGCTCTTTGAACTTGTCCCTCTTCTTTGTTGAAAATTCATTGTGAGCACAGCTGCTGATTTCTGCTACGTGTTGGCACTTTAAGACGAAAGTATGTCAGACATCCTTGTTGGATCTGCTTGAGAAGGAACAGACCTGTCACAATCAAGTAAAGAGGAAATGTTTCATGAGCCACATTAAAAAGCAAGGTCACAATATATTTGCTGTACAAACAAACTTGAACTTTTTGTTCAAGAACTTACAACAGCTTCGTATATCATCAGTTGATTTCCCAATTTTAAAGTATTTCCACTGTTCAAGCAGTATACCAAGTATAAGACAAAGCAAAACCTAGAACAATGCCAGAAAAAAATGATTATATAGAAAATTAAGTTTTATTTCAAATGCGTTCTGTCCTCTGAATCGAGTAGGATATTGTGTTGATGATAGAACAATTGTTACATTTTGCATTTATTTTTATGTGCTTTCTTCAGAGGTTAACTTAATGTAAATACACACCATTCCATGTGTATCTTTTCTGTATGTGATTGACATGAGAGGGATAACGAGTACAAAATATAATTTCCTTGCCAGGTAGGTTTTTATTAACATGATATGTAATCTGAAACGGAATTGAAAATGACAAAGTAAACTACTCCGGATCTGGTTGAACTAATAATGCAGTTTTTGAAAACTAATAAGATATCAATTTATAATTGAAGCCATTAAAAAACGTGGGCAATCATTCACCATCCCTCCTAAGAACCATTTAAAAAAATTCCTGAAGTGCCTATTATTCCAGTGTGAATCCCAAAAAAGACATGTGTATCCATTTTGCAACAGAAAGTCAGTCATCCATGTAACTACTCTAAGCATGTTCATGTAATTTACCACTTTTATTGTGCACAATGGTTTATATTACGCCAAAGTAATTATAAAAATCATTAATAATGTACTTAAAGATTCATTGTAAAGCCCTCTGACTCTCTCCTGAGGGCTGTTCAATGCTAAATAAAGCTGGTTGGAACTGCACTTTGCAATAGACCGAAAATATTGTATAGAAATCCTAAAACAATACAGCAACAGCTGGTGCGTACCGGTGTTGAGGTCAGACACCCTACTTTTGTGGACCCTTAATTTAGAGGCTGCTACTCCAAAAAGCAATTTTATAAATTAAAACACCACTCTCATGCATGTCTGCGGGAATGACAATGTTGCCGGTTCAGATACTGTCTGATGCTGTTTCTGTAGCATTGACAGAGATCACCTATGCACATTCTTAGGGGCATATTCTCACAGAGTTATCGCTGAGTTATTGGCACTTTATCGAAGCCAAAGTCTCAATAAAATTATCACCCCATCCACAAGCTGGTGCTAACAGCCCAAAGCACCAGTTTATCTGTGATAGCAGCTGCAAAAAACATCGCCACAGATGACCCCCGCAACTATTGCTAATGAGATACAGAGTAGGCGTTCCGGTGCCAAAAGCTGCGACAACACCACTCCATAACATTCTCAACGACCAGCCAGATCAGCGATATGACCACAAAACATGTAATAAGGCGTGTTAGCAGCAGGAAATTAAGACCTGCTCTTATCTGGTGTAAAGGCGGACCACAGCGCGCACCACAAAAGGGAACCCAGGCCAATGCCGCACCTGAAGGGCAACAGATGCCATGGAGCCACTGATCATGCCGCTGGGAGCCCCAGCAGGACCACAACACACACCGCCACCACCCCAGGACCCCCCTCCGTGGGTACCCCCTCCCCCGGCCAAAGACATGCCACATCAACTACACGGAATCATGTACCAAATAATCCACCTGATATCGCACAATCACATTTGGTGACATGCATTTGTCGTCACATAAATGAGCATCACTCATTCACCTTCGAATTAACAAATGAAAATGTATTCAAATAAACACCGAACAGAAATGAAGACACTTGGGGCCCGATGTAGGTAAAAGGGATTTTCCAATTTCAAAATACCGAGGCGGGCCGAATCGGTATTCTGAAATCGGAAAACGAGATGTAGGAAAAAAACAGCGAAATAATACCGAATCGGTCGGCATCGGTATTGTGAATCGCTACGTACCGAATCGGCACGGACCGAATCGGAAATACCGAATCGGCTACCACCGAATCGGAAATAGCCGAATCGGTAAAATCCGAATCGGCAATTACCGATTCGGAGGTTTGAAAACACACCCATGGGCAAAAAGCCCATAGGAATGCATTGAACAAACCGATTCGGTAAAATCCGAATCGGTAAAAGCCGATTCGGTAAAATCCGAATCGGTAAAATCCGAATCGGCAAAAGCCGATACAGCCAATGAGGTGGATCCCCCCTCCCCCACCCAAGCAGGGAGTGGCAACCCTGGCAGGTGCAGCTAATTAAGAACTTTCTGGAGAGCCAGCCTGAGCTGAACACTCACAGTGAGCAGCAGTGGGAGCAGGAGGCAGAGAACTGTTGAGAGCAAGATGGCAAACACCAGTGAGAGCCAGAAGGCTGGCCAGAAGAGAAAGCCAAAGTTCAGCAGCATGGAGCTGCAGGTGTTGGTGGAGGAGGTGGTGAGGGAGCACAGGCAGCTATTCGGGAGGCTGTCCCTCACTGTGCCGGACAGCACTAAGAGGAGGCTCTGGAGTGAGATAGCAGAAAAGGTCAATGCTGTAGGTGTCACCCCCAGGTCCCTTGATGACCTTAAAAAACGCTTCTACGATATCCGCAGCCTGACCAAACGAAAGATGGCTGAGATCCAGAGGCAAGCTGGAGTGACAGGTGGAGGCAGGAACCCGGCACCACCCCTCACTGAGCTGGAGGAACTGTTGTCCAGCACCATCGAGAGGGAGAGCGTGACCGGAAACGGGACCCTGGACAGCTCAGCCAGAGCCACAGCTACAGGTAAGAAGCATGCGCATCATGACACACCCTACTAGACACCTCCCCATTAGACACAATGCACAGCCAAACCCCAGCCCAGTACTATAACCAACATACAAGAGAAAAGCATCATGGTATATGTAGTCAGCAGAAGTTAGCAAAATATGGCAGTGCAGAATCACAAGATAGGAAACAGTGGAACACATTCAAAGGAGATGCAAGGACATGTGCAATGCTTTAATTGTACTGACTGTAATACATCGGCACTCAATTTACAAATGCTTCTTTATACCTAGGGGCACCATCAGCCGGAGGACCACAGGCAACAGAGGCAGCAGCACCAACTACCAGTGCAGTCGCAGGGCCTAGCACGAGTCAGGCTGCCGAGGAGGAGGAGGACAACACCATTGGGCTGGGTATTGAGGGAGACCTGGCAATTGACTATGACTTACTTCACTCCCCACAAATGCCAGGCACACCCCCCTTGCTGTTCTCCCCAGAGAACTCTCCGACAAGGGCCCACCCTGCACCTACACCACCTCCTGCCACGATTATGGCTGTGGCTCCAGTAAACCCTATCCTGGGAGCAGGGGGTCAGGCCCCGGCCACCACCACACCCACACCAGTGGCACCCCAGCCCACACAGCAGGGAGGCAGCAGCAGTACCCGGCGGCGTGCCATTCCCAGCACTGCAGCGCCGGCACCGGAGGGCAGTGTCTTCCAGGGCCTTGAAGGGAGCATGGTGAAAATCCAACGGCAGCAGGCGAAGTCCATCATGGCCTGCCAACGCCAGCTCCGCCAGCACAACCTGCAGATGGGCGAGATGGTGAAAGGTTTCAAGGCCTTTGTAGACACTAACAAGGAGGTAGCAGCAGGTCTTGGCAGGCTGACCACTGCCATAACACAGTTATGCGGCAGACTTGAGGAGCATGAGCTCTCGCGCAGGCGGGATGCCCGCGTGCAAAACCGCTCCATTAGCCGCCTTGCTGCTGCAACGGCGCAACTGTGTCAGCGCGGTGCCAATATGGAGGCAAGTTTAACCCAAAACACCGCCGAGATAACCAGGGGAATGGCCCGCATCACTACAGCAATGGAGGCTATGATAATCTCAAACACTGCCGCCAATCCAACCCTGGACCTGGGGGATGCTGGGGACAGCAGCAGCCGCAGCAGCCCGGCCAGCGCTGCGTCTGAGCCGCGCAGGAGCACCAGGCGCTCCGCAGAAGCCGCAGGACATTCTGAAGGGGGTGAGGGACACCCCAGTGGGGCTGCCAAGCGCTCCAAGAAGTAGGCTTGCCAGGGCGGGTGAGGCAACCCGGACCTTAGACTTTTGTTTTCTTAGCTTTTACATTTCTATTTTGTTGCACATCAGTGCAGTAACGGTGTTGCAACAGTAATAAAATTTGCTTTTCACCACAACCATTTACCTGTCTGTGCATCTGTACTCACTCAGAAATAGTTTTCTGTAATCTCCTCACGTCTGTATCTGCCATCACTTGGCGTAGACACCCCAGCTGGCTGTGTTAGTGGCACAGCATCGTCGTCGTCATGGTCCTCGTAGTCAGACAACTCCACCTCAGTGCCCTTCTTCACAGCAAGGTTGTGTAACATTGCACAGACAGCTATGATCTTGCAGCAGGTGATGGGGGTATACTGCCTTGCACCTCCACTCTTGTGCAGGCATCTGAATCTACTTTTCCAGATGCCAACGGTCCGTTCGACGACATTCCTTGTGCTTTTGTGGGCCCGGTTATACCTCCTTTGGCTGGGTGTGGAGGGGTTGAGGTAGGGGGTGAGTATGAAAGAGCGGAGGGCATATGCACTGTCGCCTGGAAGGAAAAGGGGTAACATTACACACATGCATACATGTATTACACCTAGCTACTTTGTGTTATGGGGGTCTGATGATGTGTCTCACCTAGGAGGTATCCTTCACCAAATTCGCCAGCCATCAGCCGTGCATAGATGCCGCTCTGTTGGAAAATGTAGGAGTCGTGGGTACTCCCTGGGAATTTTGCTACCAGGTCTGTGATGGTGCACTTCGCATTGCAGATCACCTGCACGTTGATGGTGTGCGTAGACTTCCGATTGCGGTATATGTATTCTGTGTCAGCTGGGGGGCAAATCGGAATGTGCGTGCCATCTATGCAGCCAATGATTTGGGGAAATTGTGCCATCTGGTAGAAGTCAGCTTTAGTTTGTAGCAGTTCTGCGTGGGTTGCAGGGAAAGAGATGTATTGGTCCATCCTGTGTATCATGGCGTCAAGGAATGTGTGGAAGAACTTTGACAGGCTGCTCTGGGTCACCCCTCCTACCGCTGCAACTCCACTTTGATAGCTGCCAGACGCAGGCAGGTGTAGGCTGCATAGCACCTGGACGTGTGCTGGGATGGCGTGTGCCCTTGGGGTGGGGTGGTCCAACAATGGTTTGAGGTCCCTGATGAGCTCAAGAATGGTGTCAGAGTCCAGCCTGTATCTCTGTAGGATCTCTGCCTCTGTGAGCATGAACAGGGTTATCCTCTGTCTGTAGACCTGTTCATCTCTTTGCCATTCCCTCTGTCCTTCCTGCTGTAGCCGTAGCCGCCTCGCAATGACATAAAAAGCTGCCATCCTGCAAGTTGCAATGCATTTTGGGGCTGTTTTTATGGGTTGGAGTTGGTTACCACCTGATTGTAATCCATGGTAAATACCGAGTGAATACTACCGATTTTGAGCCAAAATCGGTGTTTCTGTGCCTCCCTACATCTCCCCATCTGTCCGAATCGGGGAATTTCCCGATCGGTGATTCTACCGAATCGGTAGGTTCTCCGATTCGGCTTATGTCCGAATCTGTGTATCTAACGATTCGGTACATGGACCGATTTGGCTTAATTCCGATTCGGTGTCACTACCGAATCGGTACATGGACCGAATCGGATAATTTCCGATTCGGTGTCACTACCGATTCGGTACATGGACCGAATCGGTTATTTTCCGATTCGGTGTCACTACCGATTCGGTACATGGACCGATTCGGTTATTTTCCGATTCGGTGTCACTACCGATTCGGTACATGGACCGAATCGGTATTTGCATCCGATTCGGTGTGTTACCGATTCGTTAAATATACGATTTTCGGTATGTACGTATCGGATTATTTTCCATTCGGTACTCATTCTGAATCGGTTTTCGCTCCGATTTGGACTTTTTTCTTTGCCCTACATCTCAGTGGCAGTATACCGATCGGTAAGGGCCCAAAATCGGTATTTTCAGCCGTTACCGATCGGTAACGGCCTACCTACATCGGGCCCATGGTGGCTTCCCTCTGGACAATCCATAGGGCACAGCCTGCAAGACAAAAATCATGATGAGAAGGTGTGTCATACGCACATCAAAGGACAGAGAGAGAACGAAGGAGAGAGAGAGATACAGAGAGAGAGAAAGAGAGGGAGCGAGAGAAAGACAGACAGAGAGGGGGAGAGAGAGATAGACGGACAGAGAGGGGGAGAGAGAGGGATAGACGGACAGATAGGGGGAGAGAGAGATAGACGGACAGAGAGGGGGAGAGAGAGAGATAGATGGACAGAGAGGGGGAGAGAGAAAGAGAAAGAGACGGACAGAGAGGGGGAGAGACAGACAGATAACAGAAGAGATGGACAGGGAGCGACAGTGCCAACACTGCGCACGCAGGCCCCACTGCTCACCTGCTGACACCGGTGTGTCTCCCACCACGTGCCAGTGTGTAGCGCAATTCACCAGGTCCCACATCTGAAACAGATCCGTCATCTGAAACAGATTCCAAATACATGAATGGCAAAGTACATGCTATTGCACACAACATCTTTGTCTGTCCGCCCCTGTGCACCCAGGCAGATGCACCCCAGCCGCTCCCGCTGCCCGGCAGTGCATGCGCACCCCTGCGTACCCACGCGGATGCATCCAAGCCCCTTCTGCCACCCAGCGGTGCATGCCCGCCCAGTCGCATCCAGGCCTCACTGTTCACCTACTGTAACGGGCTTGTAGCAATGAGGGCCCACCATGTGCCGCTGCAAGCCACAATCCCGGGGCCCAGGGACATGGCACGCTCCACATCATGCAGCCCACCTCCGTAGGCCACCAGGTCTCACATTTGATTCTGGGACTTGATTTCACCATGGCAAAGGACATACCAGTGCACCCGGCCTCATTACAGGCTGCACACCCGCTCAGCCTTTGAGGTGCCACTAACTCAGTGATCCAGGAGGCAATGCCACATGGCGGTAGGCCCCCGCTGTCTGCTGGCTCTGGCCTACACTGCGGTCCAGCAGGGCACACAAAACCTGAGCAGTCCGGATCACCAGGATGGGGCATCATTGCAGGCTGCATACCCGCTCAGCACTTAAGGTGCCCCTACCTCACTGCACCGAAAGTCACCATCCCGTGGCGGTGTGTCTGTGCCAGCCGCAGTGTATCCCGTGCAACCAAATCTGTGCCCCAAAAGTCATGGACCCTGTATGATTGGGTTTCGTGGTGCGGACGCCATCATGTCACCTTCGGGCTGGCGGAATGTGATGTGGGAGGATCCTGGGTCCCCATGCCTACATGAACACCACACGGATACACCCCGAGAGTGGTTAGAAATGGCATTGAGCATGTGCGCTCGGCCCTTTTTATTGGCAGGGTCACATGTCCTGTGACGTGTGTGCTGGATGGGTGTGGTGTGGGTGTATACCAGCTGTGAGGGAGTGGATAGGGCATGCTGACAACTAGTCCTGTGATCAGCAGACCACTACAGGGCAGACCTGAGACATGTAGCATTGCTGTCCCCATCTGTGAGCGAAAGCGGAGTGGGCTGGCTTGGCGTATGCCAGCCCAGCGTAAGTTTGAACAATGACCCTGGGGCTCTGGGCGTGGTTACGTACGGGGCTGGACAAGAAAGTGACTAACGCTTGTGTCCCCGTTTTTGCGCCAGCGCCACCCAGACAACATTTGGCAATGTGTCACCCTGTGACCCAAGTCCAACGACATGAGCAACATGGACGTAAGAGGAATTCACTGAACCTACATTCATCCATACTTCCACATTTGAAGAACCATAGACATGACACATCTGTGTGATTAGGAATGTTTAATGCACATTCAGTGGAGTGTTGCATCTGGAGCAGTACAGGGTCTTGCAAACCCCACATGACGATGTTGGCACGTGGAGGGCAAGCCAGAGTCATTCAGGGAATGACAAGTCCAAAGGAAGAGGAAGTGTTCAGTCCGCAATCTGATTGCTGTGTCAGTGGCGATTAAACAGTATATGGCAGTCCATGTCAAGGTCAAAGGTGACTGTCGCAGGGTGCATCAGGGGACAGTAGAAGGTGATGATGCAGAGGGCAGAACCAAGCAGAAACAGGCCATATGGTGGAGATGAATGCTACTGTGTCCTTCTTACCATGAAGGCGGTTTCATACGCATCTTCGTCCTCTGCAGTTTCATGTGCCTGACGTGTGGGTGGTGGTGCCTTTCTCCAGCACTGTGTGGTGGCAGTGACACCTCAGGGGTCAGAGGTGAAATGTCTGCCACACTGTGTGGCATTGATACTTCAGGGGCAGAGATGTGGATTTAGTGGTAGCAGCAGCATGCATCAGCACCAGGCCTTGTGGCAGCAATGCCATAAGGATGGTTTTGAGTTCATTGAGGAACCCAGCTACCACCCGCTGGTGTGCAGTCATGGCAGCTGCTCTTTCTGCATTCGCCCAGTCCATGGTCTCCTTTATCCTCTGCATGTTTCCCAACTCCTTTGTGACATCGCTAGGGCCACACTGACTGGACAGTTGTTCTATTTCGAGTCAGGGCTCCAGCGATGTTAGCCATAGTCCATTGGAGGGCATGGAGTGGACTGTGGGTGTCCGTTAGGGACCCTGAGTGGTCCCTGATGGGACTTAGACACCCACGTATGGCATCTAGTTTGTTTGCCATGCGGTCGAAGCCCACTCCACCTGTTCAGTCAGCTGCACCTGGCACCCCAACACACGGTGTTAAAAGCCCATGTGTTCTTCTTCGGGGCCCAGGGAGGCAGCTGTGGTGGTGGGTGCTGCCTGCTGTGTGGTCCGTGCAGGGGGTGTGGTCTCCTTATTGCAGCTGGGCTACCCTGCTCCTAGAGGTGGGGTGCAGAGGCTGTCAATGAACTCTTGGAGTGGGTCGGAGTCAAAGCTGTAGTGGTCCGCTTCGTCATCAGAGAAGAGAGGATTGGGCTACTCTGCAGGAGGTGTTCATTCTCCCTATGCAATGAGAAGGGGAGATGCAGTTTAACAATGTGTTCACATGTATGTTGTCGCATTGTACATGTTTACATACAGACTTCATGACTGTGTACATTGTGGCTGTTTGGGAGCAGCTGCCTATTTGATGGGGGACAGTAGACATTTCGACAACAGACGTGTGTGTGTTGGTACTTTTACCTTATCAACTCACATTTCCCTGCAATGCCAAATGTGACTGGCCAGTGTCGACACCCATGCAGCACCAGTCCTGTGTTCTGTTGTATGTGTATTTAGGTTTGTACCACATAGTTGCATTGTTGATGTGCTCTGCATGTTATGTGTGTGTGCTGCGTTTCGGGGGAGTCGCCCCTGCAGCTCTAGTTTTGCTGCCCCTTCTCTATTTCATGCGATGTGCCTTTGACTTCTGTGCTTACATAGTGCTGAGATGTTGAATACTTGAGTATATTGGTCTCTTGGTGGGAGTTGGGGGCTGAGGCATGGTTTATCCGCAGATTTGCTCAGCTCAATTGTGCATGTGTGCCATTGTGCCCATCTCCCCCGTCCCCCCAATCTCTGGTCGTTACTCACCCTGTTGCTGTTGTGTCCGGTCATGTTGAGCCGTATCCGGTCCCCCAACTCCTGCCACTGTCTCCCCACTTATGACTGTGGACACCATTTCCTCCATATTGTCCAGCTCCTCCTGTGGCCCAGGACTCCCACCTCCAGTCAGCATTGCTGCCTTCCGTTTGCTGGCGAGTTTCAGCTTGGTTTTGCGCTTCACGTCATTCTAGTGCCTCTTGACCTCTTCCATTGTCCTCTTCAGCACTCCCACTGCATTCAAGTTGTCCGCGATAGACTGTCATAGTCCATTTTTAGTTGCCAATGACACAGTGGAGGTGACAAACAGTTGTTGATGGTGTTCTACTACCTCTGTTATCAGGATCCTGTTTTCCTGCGGACTGAACCGCTTCATCCTACTCTTCTGCTCATTGCCCTTCCCTGACTCCGAGGTCCCAGACTGGTCCTCTGAGAGGCTTGTGGGGTTCTGGTTCTCCTCCGTACTTGCTCCAGCAACGTCCATAGTGATTCGCTGTTGTTTGGTATTTGTTTGTCTGTTTGTTTCTACTTTTATGGTGATTTTTCCCGCCTGACACATGTGAATTGGGGTGAATGTGTGACATTGATCCACATTCAGTCCATCACCTGTTTTGTTCACATGTGAATTGATTGCAGGCCTGTCGCTAGTTTTCGCATATTTTTGTATCGCAATTGGCCTCATCGCAGATATTTTTGCGTTCGTGTTTCGCATTTTTGAGGTGTTGCCTTGGTTTTAACAAGGCCATTTGATGCGTTATGTGGAGACTATCGCATGGTACCACAGTGTTGTGAATACTTAGTTAAGGGGGTTTCCAAAGGGAGGGAGGCGAAAGGACACTATTTACCACTCAAGGTGGTGGAAGGTCCAGTAGCAGCTTAGTGTCCGTACTAAGTACTAGAGATACCAACAAAAGGAGAGGGTGCTGCACTGTTCCTGGAAAGAGATGAGGATTTAAGGAAGGTTTTAGGAAAAGATTTACCTGGCGTGACCAAGGGTGTTCCAATGGTACCCTGGGGCATCCATTATGTTGGATGTAATTGCCTCACACACCCCGAAGAGTGTCATGCTTCATCATCGGCTGTTGCTCCTCGTCGGGGAGGCGGTGCAACCCCCGACGGGCTCACCTCAAAGAGGCGCTCTTTGGCGGAGATCTTTTTCCAACTGCCTTTTGGTGAAGTGGGGGTATGTGGGCAGGATGGTGTATTCCTATTGAACTGGTTAAAAATGTAGCAAGGGGTACCGGAATTACCTTTATTCTGGGGGTCCTCTGGCTACAGTTAAAAGGTGGGGCTAGCTTCCTAGGTGTCAACTAGTTAGGGTTGTGTGAACCTAGAAGAGGCTAGGAGTGCATGTGGTCAACATGTTTCTCGCTAGGGCTATAGTAACCGCGATTCTTCAGGACCAAAGTGAAAACAACAACATGCTAATCTCATATATGTTGTAGTTGTTACCTTAGTGGATCCTCCTATGCCTAATGGTCATATATTAGAGGCCACATGAGGGATCGGCGGTGTGGTACTCCAGAGTTGAGCCCTTAAGGTGTGGCTTCAGCGCTCCGAGTCCGTGTGCGTTGACCTACCCCTTACCGCCGAGCTCGAGTAGATCTACTCGAGCTCGGCGGTAAGGGGTAGGTCAACGCACACGGACTCGGAGCGCTGAAGCCACACCTTAAGGGCTCAACTCTGGAGTACCACACCGCCGATCCCTCATGTGGCCTCTAATATATGACCATTAGGCATAGGAGGATCCACTAAGGTAACAAATACAACATATATGAGATTAGCATGTTGTTGTTTTCACTTTGGTCCTGAAGAATCGCGGTTACTATAGCCCTAGCGAGAAACATGTTGACCACATGCACTCCTAGCCTCTTCTAGGGTCACACAACCCTAACTAGTTGACACCTAGGAAGCTAGCCCCACCTTTTAACTGTAGCCAGAGGACCCCCAGAATAAAGGTAATTCCGGTACCCCTTGCTACATTTTTAACCAGTTCAATAGGAATACACCATCCTGCCCACATACCCCCACTTCACCAAAAGGCAGTTGGAAAAAGATCTCTGCCAAAGAGCCCCTCTTTGAGGTGAGCCCGTCGGGGGTTGCACCGCCTCCCCGACGAGGAGCAACCGCCGATGATGAAGCATGACACTCTTCGGGGTGTGTGAGGCAATTACATCCAACATAATGGATGCCCCAGGGTACCATTGGAACACCCTTGGTCACGCCAGGTAAATCTTTTCCTAAAACCTTCCTTAAATACTCATCTCTTTCCAGGAACAGTGCAGCACCCTCTCCTTTTGTTGGTATCTCTAATACTTAGTTAACACAGCATAATTTTTCTGCAATAGACTGTGATGTTGAGAGTTACGTTAAGTTACTTTTGCGATGGTTATCGCACGTTCTTGAGAATATGCCCCTTAGTGTTTTATTGCAGTGCAGACGCCTTCTTTTGGCAGTGTCCTCTTCCAAGCGACGCTCATAGAAATCAGCTGCGGGCATTTTATACTCCAGCCCATGTTTTACAATGCTGCATGTCACTCTGCAGTAATTTTGCCATATTTTTACCCATATCATCACTTCATTGACCACAGCACACTGTGTGATGACATGGCATACGGTGGAATTAAGATAAGGGAAACATCCATTACAACGTAGGCATTACAATGCAATGGCTTTACAAGGCAGTCAATACAACGTAAGTTCCATTACAAAGCATGCCATTACAATGCATACCATTACAACGCTTATCCCTCACTGACCAGCACCTTCCCTGAGGTAAGCCCCCTGTGGTGTTAGAATCGTAATTTTTGTTATAATGGAACATGCTTTGTAATGGATTCCATTCTAATGGCATGAGTTGTAATGTGGATGCATTGTAAAAACTGTGTTGTAAAGGTATGCATTGCGATTGTTTGCATTGTAACATCATTTATCCATAAGAAAAGAGTGACTTGGAATCATAGATCAAGATGTCAGGCCACATCCCTTTTCATGTGTTATTTTGAGAGTGAACCATGAAGAAATCCTTGTACCCAGTATGCAGACCCACAGTCAGAAAATATGAACAGATATTCTCTGTCCTGCTCCCAGAGGCAACTGAAATAACACAGTCATGATGTGGGGAGTATATCCTTCTGACATGAACTTTATCTACCAGGAAGCAGAGCAGATGCCATGACCGGAGAAGCTCACTGCCACAATAAATAGTACTGGAAATTGAAGCCTAACATACCTCCATAAAAATGTAAAAAATATTTCCATTCCCTTCTATAGCGTCTTCCCCAGGCTGGAAGCATTTACCAGACCATAACACACACAAAGCTCTGGTTTGCATGCCTTTATTCTTTAGCATGCAACCGTTAACGGAACACACTGCATCACAAACTTTATTAACTACACCCATCCACACCCATCAGATTACATAGTACTTGTAAGGAGTCTGTCGAGGGCTACTAGTATTTATGCAAATAAACACAGAACACAGCCTCTCTCCCTTTGTTAAATAAAAGGTGCAAAGAAATATACACATATATACATTGCAACTCCTCAATGAGTCGTCGAGGCGCTCGCACCAGCCTTCAGGATCTAGTTGTATGAGATATAGTAGGGGTGACCTCATCTGGCATCTCTGGAGAAGAGTTAGATGCTTGACTTGGGCAATCAGGTGGACTTGTATCACTCACAAGGTTCTGGAGCTGACAAACAATGAGGCAAAGCCTTAAAGTGTGATGAGTCTCTGGTTATGGATTTTCCAGTTTGTTGGGCATTTACCATATGTCCTTTGCTAGTCACTGCTCTTAGCAGTTCAGCATTAAAAGCAGTGTCCATGTGCAGATCTGCTTTTGCTTAACAAGAACTCAGTCTCCCTTCTTGAAAACCGTGTCTCTATCGTGCCACCGCTTGTTGGCATAGGCCTTCATTTCGCATTTGCAAGAGGTGTCAGTGAAATTAATTCCATCCATTTGACATGCATTGGTCTATTGAGGTATCTTCGTTCCAAGAAATCTCCCCAAAAGAAAGGTGGCAGGACTTTCTCCTGTCATGGAATGAGGAGTGGAATAGTAGGCACAAAGGGCTGGTGGCAGAGCAGACTTGAGGTTGACGCCTTCCAATGCAGCATGTTGAACAAGACACAAATATACCTGGAGCAGTAGCTGGCTATGCCCAGGAAGGATCACAGAATAGTCACATCTTCTGGCGGGCAAGTAGATAACAATGCTTTTATCTTTCCGGGGTCAGAAATCATCCCCGTTTCTGAGAAAATATGCCCAATGAATGTATGTCTGTTTTTTGCGAGATTCACACTTCTCAGCATTTAGTGTGAGACCTGAATAAGCAAGCATATGGCATATTTGCGTGAGTGCTTGGTCATTTTCTTTTCGTGTAGCCACAAACACCAGTATAGCATCACTTTAGTTAAAAGCATGGGTGACAGGATGTATTACTGGACGAATGACATCTTGAAACATTTCTGCAGCTGATGACACACCAAAACAGAATCTTTTATATCTGAACAAACCAATATGTGTAAAAAAAGTAGTAATATACCTATAGTTTTCTTCCAGTTCAAGTTGACGTTAACCTTTGTTCAGATCAAGGCGGGGAAATACTTTGGTGCCACTCAGCTGTGTGATCATGTCCGCAAATGTGTAGACCTGGATTTCCTTCTCTATTGTTTTCTTTGTTTTCCTGTCACAGATCAAGACAAATTAACAATTAACCCCCACTGTCCTTTTATGACTCAACCACAATGAGAGAAACCCATGGTGTGGGACCAGTAGTGCACTCAATGATATCATGCCTTAAAAGTGTTTCTAGTTCTTTTACAACAGCTTCCTTATTAAGCATGCACCTGAAAAAGTACCTGGGAGCACATGAATCGGCACTAGCAATATTGTCTTCATGTGTCGCATTGTCACCACAAAGGATCCCTTACTGCACAAGGGTGTAGAAGCTGCCCAGGTATAAACCTTGGTCCTTGACTGTGTGAGATGTAAGACAGTTTTTTGTACTTTTCTGCACGCATGCTTATCGATCTGCCTATAATGAAAGTTTTAGTATGCCCATTCACCCGGAGAATAATTTAAGGACAATGTCCAAAGGAACATTGTTGCTTCATGTGGTGATTGTTTTCAGGCTTGTGTTTTTTTCTTTCAAGCCACTAATCCTACATGTGCATGCTGGTCTGTGACTGACATTGTAGTGAAGGCAGGGACCTGCTTGCCCTCATTGCTATGTTAGCAATTGCTTATTAGAAGTTTAAACTCCATTTTACCTTTTTGCTGCTTTTGCACACAACACTACATGTAACTGTTGTTGTAAGTTAGGCTGCGTGAAATTCTTCACATGAGCATGGTTTGTTTTCAACATCCCTAGACTTACATATCGACCTTAGTCTGCACAGTGAGTGCTGAAGCCTCCAAGGTTATCATAGCAATGTTAGGTGTTATTCGATCTGATCGGCTCATGCTCTAGACGTAACATGCACGCAGCTGCAGCTAGCTGAAATTCTGGCGTCTTTAATATCACACTGCATGCATGATTTAGTCACTTGGAGAAAATACGTTTCCAGAGAGAGAGAGAGCTTTTGCAGATCCTGATGTGATTCATCTCTACTGATCTTAGAGGTATGGGGTTCCCCATTCAAGCCTAAGAGACCTTCTGATAATATATAAAACATAGCTCCTTGCTAGGGAGCGCGGCATACAACGCAGTATAGGACCTGTTTCCACTATCATTATAATGGGATTTCCCCATTTGTGTTTTATGGAATTGAAACAATGTTGATAGTATTATTTTCAATCATATGCCTGCTTTTGTTAGCAAAAATACTGCATCTTTGAGCACGTCGTTAAAATAAACATTTTAAACGTTATCTTGTCTCTTTTTACCCACGTGGTGGACTGGTATGAGAACATAACGAAAGAGTGTTCTTTACTCCCACCATTACTGAGTGTATCTTAAGTCGCATGTTCTGGGTTGTCTAATCATTGGTACCTTTGCTATAGGACGAAGAGCTAATGAGACACTGATACTAGTCGGTTAGGGGGTTCTAGGCACTAGGGTGAGTTTTTTGGTACACTACAATTCACTGAGGTTCTGGGTCTCTGTGCACAGTTCTGTGTGTGAGCAGAATCCCTGCAACATGGCGCACCTAACAATGTGGTCTTATATTTGAGACTCTCGAGTAGTGCTAATAACCGTCCACTGCATCCTCACTATTGTTTCCGGTTGACAGTGGTGACGGATTACCCTACCTATAGTTACATAGGTTTTTTCAAGCTTGATAATTTATAAAGTTCGTACTTTGAATAACAACCCGTTTGTGCTACAATTGTTTTGCATTGTACTTATATCTCCTGTGTCGTTATGGGTGACGTTGAAATACCACAGCCTAGTAGGGTGGCCATCCGCAATCATTTGCAGGCGTTTGGAGTCACCGTGGAGTGCTGAGGCGGCATACCCGTTTGAGCTCTTCTACTCATGGGTTATCTTTCCTGCGGTCAATGCGGGTTCTGGTACGTTTCACATTTACACTCCCACAGCTGTGCCTCTGAACTACACCCCATATAGGACACTAGAGATTCCTATTACTGCCTGGCAGCATCGAGTTTGGTTTAATGGCGCCCTTCCCCAATCGTTAACGCAGTTTGGTTTGGCCCTTTGCCATGTGGCCGTTTTTGCCCGGTTACACACTGCATCCGGGTTACCAGCAAGTCACTATAGATGAGTTGCGTGTGCTCTATGCCTCCCTTGTTGGAGTGCATTTGGCTTTAGTGCAATACGTATCCCGCAACGTCCAGGTGAGGCCATCTGGCGCTGCGGCACAACCAACTGGACTGGCCGGGATGAAAATTAATCCTGTCATAGTTAATTTGGTTATGGGCAAGCGGCCCCAAGATAAGGATGATATGCCTTTTGAGCTTGCTGAGAAATTTGACCAGCTGGAAGCAGTATTTCCTAATACAACTCATGTTGAGAAACATAGGATTCTAACAATAAGTTTTCAGAAAGACTTAATACCGGTTAATGATTGTGAGACCTGGGGTAAGATTATTGCGACAATCTATACTAAGTGCTTCGGCACTCCATCCATGGCTGTCCCACCCTCCGTCATTATGCTTGTCCAGGATGAACACGGTTCGGAGGCGGCTGTTGAATTGGGAATGAGACTTGTTGGAGTGTTTGATGTAGTTTTCGATCTCGTCCTTGCTAATGTTAAGGGAGATGCGGTGAACTTCCAGGTGTCTAATGCTTTACGCGATGTCCCCAATGCCGATAAACCCCGGCAGTTACCGAAAATCATTGCGGGGTTATAAGACCATTAGCCGCAATAGCCTTTTGCTAAGACAGCAGCAGAGAAGCAAACTAAGGTGGTGACTTCTGATAAAGATGAATGCACCACTTTTTCAAAGCAGAATTGGAATAAGAATAAAAAACAAGGGAAATAGCAACAGAAACAAGGGTCACGTCCTGCTTCGCCAATACCTGTATCTACTGAGCGCACGTATGACTTGCGCGACCTCGCTAATATTAAATCACCTGATCGTTTTCAGGTTCCTGATCAACATTCTCCTTCATCTTTGCAGGATACATCGGTCTCACCAACCGGTGGAGGAAACAGTGGCAGAGATCGGGGTGCCCAACAAAGCCCTGAGCAGCCCCGCAAGACCGAGGGTAAAGGCAAGCAAGACGACTCTTTGCGTCAGAGACCCCAGTTTCAGAAAAAGAAAGTTGCTGCTTTAACAGCGAGGTATGCCACGGATAGTGAAAACGCAGCTTCAGAATCTGACAATGAGCGACCCTTGACCCTGGTTTCAGACAGGTCGCTCCCCACGCCGAGCAGCTCCACCTGACTGCGCTCGTCCCCGTGCCGCTGCTGTAGAGTGTTCAAGGCCCCCCTGGGCAGCTGTCTCACTGCTGGTTCTGCTGTTGCCTGAACTGTAATTGTAATTTGTATTTTTGTATTTCACACTACTTGTTTATCTCACTGTTTGTTTCCTTTCTGTGCCTTTTCTTGTCCTCTGCCCCTTTCACTGTCCCTTCTCCTGCCGCTGCCTCCCTCGTGGCCCGCCCCCTTGCCAGGAGGCTAGACTCCCTCCACGCACTCAACACCGGCCGAGACCACAGATGCTTCCAGGACGCCCCGAAACGCACCTACAAACCCTTCTCCTGCCGCACCTGCAGCTTCGCCTGCGACAGACAACCTAGGACCGTACCCAACCACCTCTGCTGCTTACTCCTCAACACCCGCTCCGCCCACAAACACGCCGTCGAACTTTGGGACCTGCTCGATACCTCCGCCCCAGACGTCGCCTTCCTGACCGAGACCTGGTGGAACAACGCCTCGGCTCCCGACATCGCCATTGCCATCCCGGATGGCTACAAGATCACCCGCAGAGACCTCACCAATGGAGTTGGAGGAGGAATCGCCATCTTCTAAACATCTATACTTCCGGATACACACTGACCTCAACACCACCCTCAGGGGAGCACTTGTCTTCAGACCCCCAGACCCCTGCCACAGTTCAGCGACGCCATCGCCGACCTCGTCCGCACCCATGCACTTGCCTCCATGGACTACATCCTCCTCAGGGACCTGATCTTCCACCTCGAGAACAACAACAACCCCAACTCCGCAACCCTGATCGACAACCTCGCCAACCTCGGCCTCAGACACTAGTCACCGACCCTACCCACGCCGCCGGCCACACGCTTGACCCCATCTTCTCCACTAGCAACAACGTCTCCTTCAACAACATTACCGAACTTCACTGGACCGACCACCGCTGCATCCACTTCACCTACAAGAAGGTCACAAAACACCACCGTGCCGAACAGCTGCCCTTCGCTGCTGGAGCAAAGTCACCGAGCGGCCAGCTGGCCGCCACCCTCACCCTGAACCCTCCTACTGAATCGACTAACCCAGACGCCGACGCCCGCAACTTCAGACATTAGATCGACGACTGCCCCAACACCCTCGCCCCGCTCAAGAACCCAGCAGGCAGCCGCACCAGCAAGAAAGCCACTTGGCTCGCCGAAGAACTCCAGACCTCCAAACGCACCTGCCGTAAACTGGAGAAGAAATAGCTCCACAAACGAAAAACAGACAGCCACACAGCCCACAAAGATGACACTCGCAGACACCACCACCACGCCAAGAAATCTTCCTTCAAAACCCGCCTGGACACCAACGCCCACGACAGCAAAGAGCTCTTCAGCATCGTGAAGGAACTCTCCACCCCCAGCGCCAATGCCAACGACACCCCACCCTCCCAGGAACTTTGTGACTCGCTGGCCACCTTACTCCACCGCAAGATCTCCGACATCCACAACAGCCTAAACACAACGACCAGTCCGACAACTCCAGTCCCCAGACCACCTGCGAACCCCACCCACCTCAAAAGTCTAACCTATGGACCAACGTCAACGACGACGACGATGAAACCCGCAAGAAAATGAACTCCATCCACTCAGGATTACCGTCTGACCGCTGCTCCACCACATATTCAACAAAGCGGATGCAGCCATCGCACCCTAACTTTGGAAAATGATCAGCACCTCCTTCGAGACAGCCACATTCCTGAAAAGCTGGAAGGAAGCCGAGATCAACGCCCTCCTCAAAAAACCCAAGGGGGACCCCAAGGACCTCAAGAACTTCCGACCCATCTCCCTGCTCCTGTTCTCGGTGAAGGTCATTGAGAAAATTGTCAATACACTACTGATCCAATACCTCGAAGACAACAACACCCTGGACCCATCCCAGTCCGGATTCCGAAGAAACCACAGCACCGAGACAGCCGTAATTGCCGCCACAGACGACATACGGGCCACCTGGACAACGGCGAAACATCGGCCCTCATCCTCCTGGACCTGTCAGCCGCATTTGACATGGTCTGCCACCGCACACTAAAGACAAGCCTCCAAGAAGCCTGAATCCAAGAGAAAGCCCTGTACTGGACCACTTCTTTCCTCTCCGGCAGAACCCAGAGCGTCCGTCTCCCCCCTTCCGCTCCAAAGCCAGCGACATCATCTTCGGCATACCACAGGGCTCTTCCCTCAGCCCGATGTTGTTCAACATCTACATGGCCCCCCTCGCACACGTCACCCACCAGCATGACCTCAAAATCATCTCCTACGCCGATGACACCCAGCTAATCCTCTCCCTCACCAGGGACCCACACACACTGCCAAAACCAACCGCCGCGGGGGATTGAAGGCTGTTGCAGATTGGATGAGGATCAGCCGACTGAAGCTGAACTCGGACAAGACGGAGGTCCTCATCATCGGCTCCACCTCCTCAGCTTGTGATGACTCCTGGTGGCCAACCACGCTAAAAACAGCACCGACACCCACCAACTACGCAAGCAACCAGGGTTTCATCTTCAACTCCTCCCGCTCCATGTCGAAGCAAGTCAATGCCATCACCTCCTCCTGCTACAACACCCTCTGCATGCTCAGCAGGATCTACAAGTGGATCCCCACCGAAACAAGAAGAACAGTGATCCAGGCCCTCGTCAGCAGCAGGCTAGACTATGGCAACGCACTCTACTCAGGTATCAAGGCCAAACACCTACGACGACTGCAACACATTCAAAATGCCTCCGTCCGGCTGGTCCTCAACGTCCCTCGCTGCAGCCACATCACCCCCCACCTGAGAGACCTATACTAGCTCCCCGTCGGAAAGAGGATCACCTTCAAGCTACACGTCCACACACACAAAACCCTCCACAACACCAGACCAGCCTACCTCAACGGCCGACTCAGCTTCTATGCCCCCCCCCCCAGCGCCTTGAGACCCTCACGGGTGAGTAGTGCGCTTGATAAATGCATTGATTGATTGATTGATTGATTGATTGATTGATTGATTGATTGATTGGGCACTGACGCTGCTAGACAGCGAGGTGGGAATTACAGTAGTAGGAAGCATTGTGTCCATTTCTTTAGGTAACAGCAACTGACACGTTCATTGCTGTTGAGACAGCTGAACTAGAGTGGCTCCACCTGAAAGACTTTATGAAATAGTCCTTTTAATTGAAGGTGACATACAGCGTACTATAAAAGGGGTATTTTGGGGAAATCTGACTAATACCTATGACATTTTGATAGCGGAGGCTGATTGGCCCCACCCTTCGTTCTGGCCGCTCCGAGAGGGGAGGAGGAGATCCTCCCTAGTTTCGCACACACTATGCCGAAGGAGAAGGCCCTGAATTTTACAGAAGAGTGGGCTAAGGTGCTTTCACCGGCGGGGGCGTGGCTTGGGCGCCGATGGCGATGGTCGCCTGAGAGCTCGGCTCCGGGACTGAGCCCGTGATTATCCTGTAAATCGGAGGCTGCGGGGCACCCCGGACCCCGCATTCTGCTGAACGGACCGACGACGACCTGCCAGGGCCCTTGGTGTGGCTCGGACGAGTGGTGATCCGGCGTAAAACCGAAGTTTGCGGAGTTGCGGAGTGCGACCCAACATGGCGCCCGGACTTCATTGTCCCCCTGGCCGGATCCATTGACCTGGAGGAGCGTCGCCAGCGGCGTCTCGCCCCCGGCTCTGCCATCCCCTGCTGTTTGTGCACTAAATATCGGTCGGATCGGACTCTCTACAACGAGAATGCACTCGGTGGGGTGACAGGGCGGATGCCCACGTTATAGCGGATCCCGTGAGCGGACGCCTGGTGAACCAGGCGGTGGCCGCACTTGCGACACCGCACCTAGCTACATTTTCCTGGCCAGTCCACTTCCATGGGAGGCGCGACATTCTGGCGCCATAAATCGTCCGGTGGAGTTGGTGACCCTCACCCCGGGACTTTTGCCCGACCTGGCGGCGGTTGTCTCCGCCCCCTTATCGTGCCCTCGGACGCCGTGGTGGTGGCGCGAGCCGAAGCGGGGAAGTTCCCACAGGCCCCGGAGAAGGAGGTCTCCGATACTCGACTTAAGATCCAGTAACCGGGAGGGTCGCGGTCGGCATCCGCTCCCGGAGACGCCTGCTCCTGGACCATTACGGAGTGCCCCCGGCGACATGGGGAAACCTTGAGGAGCCAAGGGGACTACCCCAACCGCCTCAGACTCGGAGACCCAGGACAAAGAGGAACATGGGGACCCAAAGAGTTCTGGTGGTGCATCGATGCAACAGCAGTTCGACCGCGTCCTGGAGGCGATTGCGACCACGCGATCGGCCCTCCAACAGGACATTGCCCAGGTGGCGACGAGCCTTGGTCTCCTTAGAGCGGACCACGGCAAACTTTCGGACCGGGTCAAGGAGGTGGAGAGCTCGGTGAAAACCTTGGAGCCGGTGCAGCGAACCTTGGCTGCGACTATGAAGGATGCCTTATCCCGGATTGCGACCCTGGAGCAGAGAGCGGAAGATGAGGAAGGCCGCAACAGGAGGAACAACATCCGTGTGGTGGGGGTTCCGGAAAAGATCGAGGATGGCGACATGGTGGCATACCTGGAGGCCTGGCTCCATGACACAGTGGCCCCGGAGGGGCTATCCTCCTTCTACACCTTGGAGCGTGCCCACAGAGTCCCGGCGTGGCCACCGCAGCAGGGACGTGCCCCGAGACCAGTGGTGGCGCGGTTATTACACTTTCGGGACAGAGACTTAATCCTCAATGCCGCCAGGCATAATGGTCCATTCAAAGTGGCGAACAGTCAGGTGAACATCTTCCCGGATTACACCTACGAAACTCAACGCAGGCGGTTCTCCTTCCTGGCGGTCAAGCACGAGCTCAGGAGCGAGGGCATCCAGTACTCGCTACTCTATCCTGCTAGGCTCCGCATCATTGTCGATGACAAGACTCAATTCTTCGACACCCCGGAGGATGTCTGTGCCTGGCTCGAGCTTTACAGAGCAGGGAAAGATGGCTTCGGCTCCTCATCCCAACAGGCGGAAGAGCCGGAACAGAGACGGCGATCCAGGAGGATTAGGAATCGCCGCGGCCGCTCGGGGGGGCCCTCAACTGCAGAGACGTCGACGGAGCGGAGGGGAGTGCTGGAGGTGCTATCTGAGTTGTCTGGCGCACGGGACGATGCCATTGAAGAGGAAGCGGACCCGGGTGACGAGGGGGCACCGTCGGACTCCGAGGACTCAGTGACTGATAGCGCCCATACACCGGTGATCACACCGAAGTCGGTGGAAGACCTTCTGATGGACAGGGGTAACGGGGTGAGCTGCCTCAGTTTGGGAGGGGGCCCGGCAGGGGGGAGGCGGTTGCCGTCAATTGATGCTAACAACGAGGGCGGGGAGGGTGGGGTGCCCCTGTTCTTGCCCTGAGGGTCTTTGGTACTGTTTTGGGCTTGTTTTAGTCCTGGTGGCCTGAGCGTCAAGGGCCCACTGCCTCCGCCCGGCCCGCACCTGGCCCTTAAGGCCTTCCTACGGTGGCGACCGCAGGATTAGTAGGGGTTATTGGGTTGTTGGAGGGCAAGGTTTGGATGGGATCTGGATGGTGCTGTTTGGGTCCTGTTCTGGGGAAGGTGGGTGGGGGTTTGGTTCGTTCTTGGGTTGTTTGGCCTTGGTTGGGGAAAATGGCCGCCATCAGTGCTGGGATGAATGATGTACTTTCTTTGTGGGGACCCGGATGGGGAAACTGTGCGAGAACAATATGGGACAATGGCTGATGTTGCTAATTTGAAATGTGTTACTTGGAACGTGAGGGGGCTTCATACTATGTCCAGGCGCCACAAAGTCCACGCTTATTTAGTGCGTAGGGGAGTGCAAATGGTGCTGCTGCAGGAAACTCATCTGAACAAGGCGGAAGGGGCGGCGCTACAGCGTAGGTGGAGGGGGCAGGTCTTTTACACATCGTACTCCGCGTATGCCAGGGGGGCGCTAATATGGGTTAGAGCTGGGGTCCCCTTCCAGGTCACGAAAACAATGATAGATCCAGAGGGGCGTTACGTGGACATTTCGGGCACTTTAGGAGGGAGGGACTTGAACGTTTGCTGTGTGTATGCTCCCAATATAGACCAGACTGCCTTCCTCTCCAGGTTATCGGGCTCGTTGGCCCATTTCTTCTCCGGACCCTTTTGCTTGGGGGAGATTTCAACTCAGTAGTGGACGTAGACACTGACCGCTCACATCCACCCCTTCCCGATTCTCCGGTCCGTCGCACGGCTAAGGGTCGTAGGGATTGGCAGACCCACTGGGGTCTGACGGATATCTGGAGGGCGCACCACCCCACATCTAGGGACTATTCATACTTCTCGAGCCTACATGAGTTGCATGTCAGACTGGATGGATTTCTTGGCTCGCCCGAACTGGTTTCGGCAGCGGTCCGATCTGAGTACTTGTCCAGGACCATTTCAGACCATAACCCCCTCCTGCTGGACCTTCGCTGGCTCCCCGGGGCGCCGGCGGTGCCCACCTGGAAGTTACGACCCGAGATTCTTGAGGACAGTGTTTTCAGGGCGGACCTGGGGGATAAGGTATCGGAATATTTTGCGTCCAACAGCGGCACCGCGAGTACAAGAGCGTTAGAGTGGGACGCTTTTAAGGTAGTGGTGAGGGGTTACTGCATCTCTAAAAAGGTGGGCATGAGGCGAGTTATCCTAGCTGACTTAGATGCAGCGGACCGGAAACTCCGCGAGCTGGAAATTCGCCGCCCCGGGCGCCCGGAATTACAGGTACACACGGCGGAGGCGAAGGAGAAGGTGGCGGCGGAGGTAGAACGGCTTCGCTGTTTTGACTACAAGACCTACACGGTCCGGTCCATCGCGGAGGGGGACAGATCGAGCGCGTTGTTGGCATGGCTGGCCAACCCTACGCGTCAGTCCTCATTGACGACAAGTATGCGTAAGGCGGACGGAACCGAGGTATACACTCAACCGGAGATTCTCAGCTGCTTCCGGCATTATTACGAAAGTTTGTACCGCAGTCGCTCCGCCCGCGACCCTGACCGGCTCGATAATTATCTACGCCCACTGGAGCTCCAAACAGTGGAGCGCGAAGTAGCGAAAGCCCTGGGGTCCGACATTGAATTGGGGGAGATCCGCGGTGCCATTAAACGGATGGCGAGAAATAAGACCCCGGGCCTGGACGGCCTGCCCGTGGAGTTTTATGCAGCTTATGCTGACCTCCTAGCCCCTAGGTTATTGGTGGTCTACAGAGAGGCGAAGAGGCTGGGACGGCTCCCGGGCTCGATGTGTGAGGCGTTGGTGGTTCCTCTCCTCAAACCAGGAAGGGGCTCGTCAGACCCGGGGTCTTACCGTCCCTTATCGATGCTGACGGTGGACTATAAAATACTGAGCAGTATCTTGGCCTCGAGGCTGCTGGGACACATGAGTTCCCTGGTGCATGAGGACCAAGCGGGTTTTATCCCAAGGCGTAACACGACTATGAACTTTCGCAGGTTGTTCCGTTTGCTAGGGGAACCGTTTGTGGATGCCCCGTCCCCGGTTGTCTTATCGGTGGACCTAGAGAAGGCTTTTGACAGCCTGGAGTGGGACTACCTTTGCACGGTGCTGCGGAGATTCGGCCTCGGTGAGGGCTTCATCAGATGGACCGCGGTTCTCTATGCCTCTGCATCGGCCAGGGTCCGGGCGGGACCGCTGATTTCCTCGCAATATCCGGTAGAACGAGGCACGAGGCAGGGGTGTTCGTTGTCCCCACTTCTCTTTGCGCTGGCGGTGGAGCCACTCGCGCTGCATCTTCGATCGGGAGCCCACTATATGGGCCTGTGGACGCCTTCGGGCCCGCACTACGTTTCGCTGTATGCGGACGATCTGTTGCTCTTCCTAGAGGACCCGCTCGACGCTTTACATGGAGCGGAGACGGCGCTCACGGAGTTTGGGGAGGTTTCGGGCCTCCGGGTGAACTGGTCCAAGACCTGTCTTTTCCCGGTTCGTAAGGGTGCCCCCGCCCCTACTCTAAGTAGGGAGATAAGATGGGAACCCGACTGCTTTAAGTACCTGGGGGTATTCGTCTATCACGACCCATCCGACCTCCTGGATGGGAACATTGCCCGCAGCACTCGAGCACTTCGAGGCTGCATGGACTTCTGGGCCACGCTGCCGCTCTCGGTGGCGGGACGGATCGCTCTGCTTAAAATGGTGGCGCTTCCCAGGCTCTTATATTATTTCCGGACACTACCGATCTGGGTCCCACCGGCCACGTTTCGTCTATTACGATCTATGGTGGTCGGATTCCTCTGGGGCTCGGGCCGCCGTCGGGTGGCCCTCAAAACCCTGATGAGACCGAAAGATGAGGGGGGGCTTGCGGTGCCAGACTTTGAAAAGTATTATCTGGCGGCGCAGCTCCAGACCTTCACCCAGGAGATCGCCCGGGAATTCCGGGGCCCGGAAGACAAAAGGGGGACGGGCAAGGCCAGGCATGTTCTCTCCTTCATAGCGCTGCGACAACGTTTGGCCCTGCGGGATTTGTCGTTGGAGGAGCGGACCGTCCGCCTGTGTTGGAATCGGGCTCACGCCCGAGGCCATCTGAGAACACCATATGCGCCCGAAATACCTTTGGGGATGCTGACGGCCCTCCCCCATGGAGGCGATTGGTCACTATTGGCGGCCTGGGAGGACGCTGGCTTACAGCTGGTTGGGGATCTGTACGAGGACGGGGCGCTCTTGCCCTTCCAGGATCTTATCGACCGCTTCGAGATCCCCCGTGGTGACTTTCTGTTGCACTCGGCCATTGTTCGAGCGATCCAGGCACACTGGAAGAGCGGGCAGGAGGAACCCGCCTTATCTCCAATGTGCCAATACGTGATGATGTCTGCGGGCACGGTGAAGGCGGTCACTTGCCTTTACGGTAGATTGATCAACGAAGGGCTGGCTCCTCTCACTACTTTGAGAAACCGCTGGGAGGAGGACATTGGCAGGGAGATACCGGAGACGACCTGGTCCCAGTTGGTGCGGCGAGCCTGGAAGGGCACACGCCACGCCCGTTTTCAGCTGGTCCACTATTACGTTCTCCATAGAGCATATCTGACCCCAGTGAAAATTAAGCGATATTTTGCCACGAATTTGGCGGATTGCCCTAGGTGCCCAGCTCAGGAGGCGGACCTCCTCCACATGTTATGGGCCTGCCCGGGATTATCATCCTACTGGATGGAAGTGGGGAAGACCCTGGAGGAGGTGACGGGGAGATCCTTATCATTTGATGCGTCGGTGGGACTCCTACACTGGTTCCCTCATACCCCCAAGAATAAAATCTCCAGCAAATTTATCGACCTAGGGCTCCTTCTTGCTAAGCGAGAGGTGACCAGGAACTGGAAGGCACGAGTTGGTCCGACTGGAAGTCGATGGCACAGCGAGCTCTTGAAGTGGGCGGCGGGGTAGAGCACCCTGAGATACCAACTGGCTTGGAGGCAGCGTAATGAGAAGGCGCAGGAGGCAGCGTTGGAGTGGGAAATGTTAGTGCAGGCCCTCAGGGATTATTGCGCCCCCAGCGACTCTGAAGGTGAAGAAGCGACTCGCCCCGAGTCCCATTAAACCATTTGCACTATTAGTCCTGTTGCTTTCCCCGTGGGTCCCATAGCAGATCCTGTTGCGGTTGTTCTCAGGCGCTGATGGCGGGGTTGGGTGGGATTTACTTTGGTTAGTAGTATTTTGAGGGTGGGGGTTTTTCTTTTGGGTTTATAGGCTTGTTTGGAAAAGCAGATGACGGACAGTGGATCATCCGGACCAGCTCTGACATCCTTCTGAGCCCCCATTGAATTTCGCCGCCCGACCCCAGGGTTGTGGGCCGGAAGGCTGTGTACGGAGCTTACGGTGCGGGGACAGAGGGTTGTACTTCGCTGATATTGCTTGTGATATAATGCTGGTCGATTTTGTAACGATTTACTAATTCCTGCAATAAAAATATATTTAAAAAAAATAATAAATAAGGTGCTTTCACCGGCGTTGTACTGTACTCAATGTGGATAAGAAAAATTTTCTCCCAGACATTAGATACCATTGGGCTTTCGCTTCATTGACCAATTGGAATATCAAGGTGTGATTGTGTGTCTCCGATGAATAATCCTCTTTTTACTGTGGCCAAGCCTGATGTCTCATATCATTTGGTATTGGATTACCGGCATTTGAACTCTCAATGTTGGACCTGTGTGGTACAGAATACTCACAGTTCTGCCCTTGTGGATAGTCTCATGTGTAAACGGTTTAGGACCACACTTGACATATCTAATGGCTTTTTTAGCCATAACCTGTCCTCTATTAGTAGTCAATGGACAGCTTTAACCTGTGGCGGTAAACAAAAACAGTTCAGAAGATTGGCTATGGGCTATAAGAACAGTCCAGGTGTCTTTGCCACCCGCATTGTCTGTCTTTTAGAGAGACTCGACCCTGATGCATGCTTGTATGTTGATGACATTTATTTCACTGACGACGGATTATGGCCGCATCTGTGTCGCGTCGATAGCATCATTTGTATGTTTGCGGACTTCGGTTACAAATTTAACTTTGCAAAATCACACATTGCAGAGTACACGGTGTTGTTCCTGGGCTATGAGCTCAAGAATGAAGATCGAGGTTTAGCACCTCACTTCCTGGAGAAATGCGCACAGCTGAATGTTGCGACGACTCTGAAAAAACTGCAATCTTTACTGGGTTTTATAAATTTCAGGTGTACTTGCATTCCTGATTATGCCCACCGTATCAAGCCGCTTTATGCCTTGGTACAACCAACTCTCACCAAATCTTGCTGGCTGCCTGAACATTCAGCCATCTTGCAATCTTTGCAGGCTGATATTCTTGAATCTAAATACTTACTGACTTGTGACAACCACACCAACCTGGTAATAAGAATTGTGCCTGGGGCGGTGGGTTTCACATACCTGAGTTTTAATGAGGGTTTTCTCGCAGGGGAAACTAATGTTGGTTGTTACACCGTATCCTGCCTTGGAGGCAGTGACCAAAGCCAGTGTACCAAATTCAAAAGCTTTGCATCCTCGGTGGATACAATGGGCCACATCCTTGACATCTCCGAATGTCACGTTTGTCTTTGATTCCTCTTTGCAAACTTAGGAGTACTTGCAGTATGAATTTGTTCATCCGGCTCCTTTGTCCTTGCTCCCACTGGAGGATTTCCATTGTATCATTTACACTGACAGTTCGGCGCAACTATGAAGGGTTCAAAGCATGGGTATTCAGCGGCCTGCGCAATAGAGGTTGGTACTATGGTGAATTGAGAGTTCAAGTCTGATGTCGTGCATACACAGACATTAGGGGACTGTACTGCCCAATTGGCAGAATTACGTGCTCTGGTGCTTGCACTGAAGTACGCTGATCCTTGTGTGACTACTCTTATTGTGAGTGACTCTTACAACTGTGCTCAGTCTTACAATGACAATTTATTTTTGGGGACTCAGAATGACTATCATGATTCAAAAGTTAGCACGATTAAACACAAAATGCTATGGGTTTGAGTCGCAGACCTTAAAGAACGTCTGCCTCTCGTGTTTGTAAATCATACTCTTGGTCACCAACACGTGGGTGTACACTCTTTTGGTAACTGTCTTGCTGATGAAGCAGCCAAGACCACAGTTGCAACATTTGTAGTAGCAGCAGTTACATGTTCCAAAATTAAGATGATGATGACGTCTTGGCAGCTATTGCCGCAACAGAGAAGGGAGGTAATCACCCTAGAGGTTTCCCTTCTATATACTTTTATCTTTTAAGTCCTGATAAAGTTCCCTATGTGAGAATTATTGATGTTGGTGACAGGTTGATTCCCAACGCGGACCGCAGGCAAGCCTTGATATCAGCAGCTCACAAGGGCATGGCCTTGGCTCACACCGGTGTGTCAGCTACTGTATCTCTCTTACAACAGTGTTACTGGTGTTGTGTATTGTACAAACAGACGCATGATTATGTCCTTCATTGTGATATATGCCAGCATATAAAACCTTCAACTGCTGCGTGCCCGCCCCAGACACAGTTGTACATATCTAATAAACCCCTTGAGTGTGTTTATTTAGATCACTGCAGCCCTTTATCCTCAGATATTGTGTATAAGTACAACTTATGTGCAGTTAATTCATGCACACGCTTTGTTTGGGTGTGGCCACACCGAAGTGCTGATGCCCACACAGGCATCAGGGATTTGCGTGTCTTTGTGGGAATTTGTGCATGTGGTACCTTTACTTCTGATCAGGGTACAGCATTCACCTCCAAGGCATACACAGATGCCATGGGTAAATTGTGGGTCCAATTCAAATTTTTGACTCCATGCAGGCCTTAGGGCAATTCCGTTGTGGAGCGGATGAACCGTGACTTAAAGCAATCCTTGACAGCTAGGGTTTTAGATACTGGTGGGAACTGGCTAGCCCATCTCAATAGCATTCAGCGTGCACTTAATAATCTCCCTAGAAGGTCTCTGAGTGGATGGACCCCTTACGAAATGGTCTTTGGCATCAAAATGTTTGTTCTGGACCTTGAGGGTCTAGACATGGCGGCGTCTGCCACATCGTTTGATGTAGATGAACATTCTGCTGTTTTACAGAACCTACAAAAGATCAGAGACAATCTTGCAAAGGAACACTTCCCTTCACATCTGATGCCACTCTTCAGATCCCAGTAGTTGGCTGGCTACCCTTAGTCGGTGACCTGGTCCGTGAGGAGGTGGAGAACAACAAGGAGTTTGGCCCCTCATATTGTGCACCAGTTCCTGTGCTTGGTGTGCAGGGTACAAGAACAGTCATTTTATCTCCACTTCCTGGTCGCAAGGAAAACAGGTACATCTTCATTGACAATGTCAAATTACAGCGAGTGGCCGATTCTTCTTAGTATGACTCCAGCGGTCTCTTGTCCAGCAATGCTAAGAAATTATTTTTTGGCTCTGGTGAGTTCCACCAGGCCTGACATTGCCATCGAGATGCATACAGTAACAAATCCTTTACTGAATCCACCAGCTGGTGATCCCCTTGATGATACTGAGTATACCTATCCCACAGGTTTGTCGATGCCTGATTTGCAAACATCTTCAGTTAACCAGTCACGCTTTTCATTTGACACTGACTCTACTACATCAAAGTCCCCATTGAAAATTTTGATTTTTGCTGTTTGGTTTAAAAAACATCACAATTGCACATCCATTGTCCTCATTTTCACTTGATAATGACATCAATGAACGATAACGATCGACTTTGTTTCATTTCCACTTGCCTTAGTCGATGTAGCTATTTGCCCGTACAAGAGTGGCAAGAGCGATTCTAGAACTTTCTGGCATCCTCTTTCTCGTCCCCTCCTTCTCTTTTACTTTTCAAACCATTATGAAATTGTTTTTCCTTCCTGCAACCTTTGCATATTTGTCAGATAGTAGGACATTTACCTTCATGTGGAAAGGGGAATCCACATCAGAACTACAGTTCCTTTTTTTTCGTCAGCAGATGGGCCTCTGTCTTGTGTTTCTGCTTACTTTTCATGCTCAATGCTGTTTCAACTTAGGTTGTTCCAGCTTCTATATCAGTAGCTTGTCGATCAGCACATTCCTCCACTCTTGCAGCCATGAGCACATTCTCCGAACTGAGCAGTTGTCTCAGTATACTTCATAGGAATAAGTCGGAGAGGCAACCATCAATAACTCTAAGATGCCTGGCTTCTTCATCATTTAATTTGCAGTGCTTTATAAGCGTATCAATTTTCTTAACATACTCCTCCATTTTTTCACCAGTTGCTATATTGCTTGGTTGAAAATGTACATTTCTCAGTCAACATTCCTACATTCTATTGAACTTGACATCCTTTGTCTTCTTGATACAATGGTTTGATATTTCACCACCTTGTTATATTTTCTTTCTCACCCCTTTCACTCCATCACCTGCAAGGATATTTAAGTATTTGATGATCTTTTTGTCATCTGTTTCTTCTGAAGTGTCGATGAAACCTTTCAATGTTTCAATCCATGCAGTCCATCTGGTGTCAATATTCTTCTTTGGGTTGGTAAAGAATGTAAGAAGGGGTTTCAAGAACATGGTGGCATCATAACCATCTTTAAAACATCCTACTGTTGAGAGCAGGGCTCATTCTGGCGATGTTGACTGCCCACTTGGACCAGCACCTTCATCAAGCACTCGTCATGTGCTGACATCTGGGCCATCTTTGTCATTTTGAGTTTGTGAGGCTCCAACTTCTTCTGTGGTGGTGAGTCGATTTTTTGTCTCTAAATCTTCTGCATTGTACCTAGTTTTCACTTTCTGTAGCGTTTCTTGGTACCTGTATGCTGCTGCTTTTGGCCTGCTTGTGCATCTGGCTATCGCGGCCTTCTGCATGTCTCTGTACCTGGTTGTTGATGCCTTTAGAACTATCATACTGTATGTATGCTGGCTCTGTGTTTTATTGTGGCACAGTCCCTCTACTTTTGGCCTTACCAGCAGGTTTCTTGCCTTCATCTTCTTCACAGCCTTGTACTGACTGGAGTGGCGTTTTGACTGCACAGACGGCAACCATTGATTGCTTCACTTCGACTGAGGCGCACATGGCACGTACAAGCAGTTTGCTGTACTTTGGCAAACTCTCAGGGAGACCACTCTTGTTTCTTCAGGTTATAGTTCCCCTATCTTGTTGTCATTTGAAGCATCCTTTCCAGCCCAGGAGCATGTAACAGAGCTCTGGTATGCACATTTTTATTCTTTAGCATACAACTGTTAACTGAACATATTGTGTCAGAAACATTATTAACCACACCCTATTGATTACGTAATAATTGTAAGGAGTCTGTAAAGAGCCACTAGAGTCTTCATGCACATAAATACAGCACACAATCCCTTCCTTGTCTCTCTAAGTGCTGGTGTCTCCATCAACAATGTGGTCGGTGCCTTACATCACTTTATTTATAAAAATGTAACCTATAAGGGAATAATCATAAACTAAACCATGACATGTGGCTTATTATTAGCAGAACTGATGACTTGTTGATATGTTAAAATGCGTGCATTTGTGTGAAAGGTTGAGTCAATGAATGTAACTGTTGACTGAGTGGGTGGAGACTGTAAAATAAGTCACTGATTAGGTGAATAAGAGAGTATGAGTGGGGAGGGGAATGTGGGTGAGAAGATATGCATGGCTGAGCCTATAAGATGGTGGGTGAATCACAAGTGGAAGCTTAATGCGGAGTGAATTAATAGGTGATGTTGGTTCAGGAAAGTTGAGTGACTCATTGGATGTGGATGGGTGAGTGTGGGTGGATAGGTAAATAAGTAGCTGTGTTTTATAAATACATACAGTAGGTTAAACATAATCCTGTCTTTGTGACACTGGCTTTCTTTGACTGAGATATGAGATCATCATATTGCTCATTTCTACTCTCCTCAACTTAATGGGCATGTTTGCTTTCATTTGGAAAAAATAAGGATGCTTGCTTTTTAATTTTGAAAGAATAAGATATGGCACTCTCATGCATTGCTGAGTACATTCCAAAAACAAATATTACCTCTGACATCACTATGATTGATGAGCTATCCTCCTTGTACACACAATCTTGAATTCAAACGGTTGTAGGTAAGCACAATAAAATTGACACACACAAGTACTAGACATGCACTTAACGTTACACACAGGGATATACAGGCAGGAATACAAAGACGCAAACATGCACACACATGCATCAAAGAGAATGGAATAGGCTTTAAAATTATTTCATTCCCAGATCACAAACCGTAGTTAGCAAAATGTCTTGGATGCTAAATAACTGATCAATACAATTTTGGATATGCACAAACGATGCGCCATCTCCTTTTTTTCTCTGATTGTGTGCAGATAGTGAAATTCGTTTTCACACGTATTTGATGCTCAGCAGTGCAGAAGTACACATGGCACTTACAGAGAATGTATTCATTTGCCAGGGTAACGAGTGTTGATCTGGTAGATGAATTGCCAGTTGCGCGCCCCCACAGGAGAGTCGAAATTATTTGGCCACCCAGGAATTCTTTCAAATATTTCTTTAGTTTCCTTTGGAAATGTTCTGCTTCAAAAGGCACTATTTTCCCAACTGGGGGAGAGACCATCAAGCCATCCTTGCGAGGATCGGGTTTGCGTGCTGTGCTCGAGCACCTCTTTTTGCAATCACCAGCCACCGCTCTGAGACAATTTAATGACATATACAGCTAAATGATGGTTGAAAGAGTGGAAGGTCTTTTACAAATATTCTAGATATAAGACCTTCCAAAACAGTGTCAATACCAAGTAATGTAATATAATGTATCCCACATGGAAAAAGAGTGAACTCTATTTAGGACAGTTCAAGCACTAATGATGTCACATGTGCCCCCTCAAGTGATCCACAGGTTACACAAAAGTGATAGATGGAATGCTTGAATTATTCTCAGCCACTGGTAATTACTTGGGCCATAGTCCATTGTTATTTTGCACACAAGTGATCCAGACATCCCTGATGGTGGTAAGTTATGCTTATTAATTCTTCCTTGATTTTGCAATATATGTCACCTCCTTCTTATACAGCAAGGCCCTCTATTTTTCCCAATTCCCCTTTTTTCTATTTTTGTGCTATCAATCCAGCACTCCTCTTTATCTTTCCATGCCATTCCTTTCCTTTTACATTTTATCCTATCAACTTTGGTCTTATGCCTTCTCCTGTCTCCCTTTTAGGTCAGACCAATAACAGTTTTAACTGTATTACCAGCCTCATGTTTACAAAAATAATAACAAACATTCATACATGCAGAGGGATTTTAGTCAACCCTCTTTACTGATTGGGCTGCTTAAATAGAACTCATATTATGCTTACTCTCTCACTACACACAATATAAAACAAGGGGCTAGTCCACTTTAACCAATGGAAGCCTTCACTGCGAAGGAATGCATTTTTCCTGTGCACGTGTATACATTCACTTAAAAAAAAAGTCTATCACTGATAGAATCTTGTAGGCACGGGGGCGTGGCTTGGCGCCCGAGGGATATGGCGGCGGCTGGGTGAGGCTCCGCGGCGGACCCAGGAGACACGCTGCAGTAGGCTGTCTTCATCTGCATCGGAGGATGTGAAGAATATAGGAACGAGCCAGGACCATTTCTTACCACTCGAGGACCTTGGCAGTGACAGAAAACCTGAACTTTTGGCGCAGTGAGTTTTACGCGGTTCCGTTTTTATTACGGCCGCCATCTTGTATTGCTCGCTTGACTCATTGCGCACTTATACGCCTAATACAACGAAGGCCTTCTGGAATGGGCTTTCTTTCAGTGCCTTTAGTGTTTTAACAGTATCAAAGTACCATTGTGCACACAGCAAACTGTGCGGTCAACAAAAAAGTGACTTTTGCCCATTTCTCAATTTTTTTACCACAATGTGAAGGGCAGCCATTTTAGGATAAATTCCTTTTTCTTGATACTTTCCTCATTTTTCCACTTGAAGGTGCCGTACTTCTCATTCTTAAAGTCTTCCATTAACTCATGGTGTGGCTCCTGGAATATTTTTACTTGGTGCCTATTAAGATGATTTTTGGCGCTTTCATGCCACATTGCAATTTATGCTTTTTCCACCAACGCTGAGGAAACAGGATGTAAGGCAGCCATATTAGTTTTTGCTCTGCTTTCTTCTGTAGGAAATTTACTGTACAATGTCAATGGACCTTATTCCATAAGTATATACTTGATTACAAAGAGACCTCTGTGTTTTGACCGTACAACAACACTTATCATCAACTCTGCTGAGTCTCCTGACCTTAACGCCTCCTACTACTGGAGCGCTTTACGCTCTACTGTGATTCACAGTGATTTATTCTCTTTACTTATGCACCCAGAACAGTGTATGCTATAAGATTTTATGGGACGAACAAAGTCACTACATCCTCGATTTTCCAAACCAAAACGTATCTTTATAAAGAACTCAAGAATTTTCTCGGAATTTTCTAAATTAGAAGGTTCTTTGGCATCTTCTTCGCACAGCCCAGAAAACGACGATGGAATCTTCTCAAATCAATTCAGGAAAGTCTAACACCAAACGACTGAAGAAAGATCCCCCTTCACCTCCTAAACAAACGTCAATGGTTTCCATGGAATTATTACTGGAGGAGATCAGAGCCCTCCGCCCTTTTATGGAAGAGACCAATGCTAAACTCCAAGTCTTGACTGACAACTGGTCACAACTTGAAATGAGAGTCTCATCGGTTGAGCAAATGGTTACTTCTTTAAAAGAATCTTGCATCAGTGTCTCTCATCTTCATTCTCAAGTCTCTACGCTCCAAAAGCAGGTTGAAGACTTGGAGAATCGCAATAGGCGGAATAATTTACGTATCTATGGATTAGGGGAAGGACTTGAGGGTTCTGACCCACTGACTTTGTTCAAATCATTCATTCCAGAATTGCTTCATATGTGCCAGAGGACACAATTCTGAATATGCAGCAAGCACATCGGCTAGGTCGCCCACCATTGCCTGCATCTTCATCACAAAGGCCAAGAGGAGTCATCCTGTATTTTTTAGAATACACAGATTTATTGAAGGTCCTGGCAGCGGCTAAATCCTTTCCAAAAATTACGTGGTCTTTTTTTTTGCCCAGGTCTATGCTAAAGCTCCAACAACGCCTTATTTTGGCGCTCAGTGGTCAAGCAGATCACTTTTCACATGAAAGATAATTTTATTTTGGCAGGAGACTGTAATTAGGTTTTTGATCCTTTTGTAGATCGAAGCTCTAAAGTGTCATTTATCCCGAATAAAACGCATAAATCCTTTACCCATACGGTCACACAACATAAACCCATAGATGCCTGGAGACTGTGTAATCCTACTATGAGGAATACACTTTTTATTCCCCAGTTCATCACTCCCAATCACGA
Source organism: Lissotriton vulgaris (assembly GCF_964263255.1). Classification (NCBI taxonomy): domain Eukaryota; kingdom Metazoa; phylum Chordata; class Amphibia; order Caudata; family Salamandridae; genus Lissotriton; species Lissotriton vulgaris. The sequence continues at coordinate 1,001,117,479 of NC_141689.1, forward strand.
CTTGATTATTTTTTTGTATCGCATAACATCTCATAAGCATTCACACATGCGGAAATTGACCCTATTTTATTATCTGACCATACTCCTGTTTCGATTACTGTGGACATCTAACCTAAACCCACTTCTCCCAGAAGATGGCGTTTTAATAATGCCCTGCATTTGGATCCAGAATATTTTTCTTCATTTAAAACCCTTTTTAACGATTATTTTCTTCTAAATGACACTGACTTTTTTCAACTATTTGGTATGCTTTCAAAGCTTCCGCTAGGGATTTTATTATATCCTATGTATCAAAGAAGCGTACTATTGCTCGCAATCGTACCCGTTCTTTTTCCAAGACATTAAGAGACTGGAGCATTCTTTTTACACGTCTAACTCTAAAGATGTCCTTAATTCCCTTATCAATGCAAAGTTGCAGTTTAATAAGGAATCAACAGATAATCCCACCTTATATTTATTAAAATCTAGCACGAAATTTTATGGTGGTAGGAATAGAACAGGGAAATTTTTAGAGAATTATTTAAAAACAAAGCAGAACAAAGTGAATATTGATGCTATTATTAATGGTTATTCTATTTTAAAGTTTAAGGATTCGGAAATTTTAGATGAGTTTGCTTTATTTTATAAAAAACTTTGTTCATCCGAAACACAATCCACATACCATTCATTCTCACAGTTTTTTTGACTCATACAACAACGCCAACAATCTACTGTTGATTTATCAGCACTGGAAACTCAGAAAACGCAACAAGAACTTTTAAACGCACTTCTACATTTGAAAAAAGATAACACTCCTGGCCGGATGGTTTTACTGTTGAGTTTTTTCTTCATTTTTCTAATTTATTATTGCCTAAATTACACCTTTTAATTGAGTCCTTTCAATTCCTTGGAAAATCAGGAGGTACCTTTTCAGATGCCCACATATGTTTGATTCCTAAAGAAGGGAAAGACCCAAAGTATTTCACTTGTTAATATTGATTATACATTTTTTTCCAAATCATTAGCACTTCGTTTAGTCACCTATCTCCCCAAGATATTAGGTAAGGAACAATCTGGCTTTGTGAAAGGCCGTGTTATACAAGATAACACCAGACTTTTTTTCAACATTTTATCCAAGGCTACGCATCTGAAACATCCTCTTGCAGCTATAGCACTAGATGCTGAAAAAGCATTTGATAGAGTAGAATGGCGTTATTTATTTTATACCCACAAATGGTTTGGATTTGGCCCTAATTTCATTTCCTTAATTTCCCTATTATATTCCAATCCACGTGCTGCTACTTGTGCTAATGAGTTAATGTCCTCCTTTTTGACCTTGGTAGAGGGGTACATCAAGGCTGTCCTCTATCCCCTTTTCTCTTCAATTTGGCCCTCGAACCCTTCCTTTCAAGAATCCGTCAAAATGTGCATATACAAGGCTTTCAAACCCCTACAACCAATGTCAAAATTGCAGCGTATGCTGATGATATTTTGCTTTTTATTTCGAACCCCGTTGAGTCGATCACAGCCTTTTTAGACAAGGTTCACTCCTTCTCATCAATCTCAGGTTATAAATTGAATAAATCAAATATTTAGGCTTAAATTTTACACCGACAATAAAAGAGACAGTCTCGCTATGCTTGAATAATTGCATTCATAAACTCACAGAACTCACCAACAAATGGCATCCTCTTTATTTATCCTGGTGGGGTCTCCTGGACACTATCAAGATGATGCTATCCCCTAAAGTTTTATATGCCATATCTAACATTCCGGTTTCCATGTCTCCTAAATTATTTAAATCTATTAACTCAGTGTTATCTTCCTTTTTATGGAAAAAGAAAAGATTGCGTATGTCTACCTCCAAGTTATCATGTCCCAAAGCTGAAGGCGGTGTAAATTTTCTGAACTTCACTGCTTATCACAAAGCTTTTCTTTTGCGACAAGCCTTATATTGGCTGCGTGATTCTGAGGAAGATTATCCTCTTTGGACTTCAGTAGAACTTTAATTTCTCTCTCCTTTTTCATTTCAAGAATACCTTTCTTTTTCCTGTAAGCCCCAAACACTTTCTACTCACTACTCAAGCTCACCTCAAAATTACTAAGCCCTATATTTCCTATACTTTCTGATACTCCTGAATCCTTTTAAAGTCGCCCATATGGCATAATAAAATGTTATTAATATGTAATAGACCTTTTTACTGGAAATCCTGGAGACAACGTGGTTTAATTTGGGGTTATCAGCTGTACTTAGATAGAGAATTTCTTTCCTTTTCCTTGCTCAAACAATTATACGCCTTACCTGCCTCCTTTATCTCCAAATTTTGGATTCTTCGTAAAGCTATTCTTGACGTATATACACCATTATCACATAATACTATTGCTAACCATATCCATAAGGATTTCTCTGATCTATTGCATACTCAACCCAAGGCATCGAAATTGTACCTTTTCATGCAATCAAATGGCACACTGAGACAGAAAACAGGAACTGAAAGAACACGGGAACAAGATTTCAATACAGAATGGCCTATTAATTTAGGGAATAATTTATGGACTAAAATACGTAAATCTTCCAGATCAGCTAGTTTAACACAAACACTGTTTTTTGTTTATAATAGACTTTTGATATCTCTACAACTTTTACATAAAAGATTCCCCAATACTCCAGATACATGCTAGACTTGTACTTCGCCAAATGCAATCTATTTCACTTGTTATTCACATGTACACCGGTATATAATTTTGGGAAGAAGGTTTGGCTTCAAATTAATTTAATTTTTGGGAGACATTTCCCGTTCTCTACGACACACATTTTTCTAGGTAGCCTTTCCTTAGTATGGGATAATTACGCAACTAATTTTAAAATAATTGATCTATTATTAGCAGTTGCTTTCCAACAAATAACAAGAAATTGGAAAGATTTCACGAAAATCTCATATAAAGCCAGGTAGTATGATGTATGCCATAATCAAAGACTGGATACCCTCTACAACTTACCTTCACCCATCGCTTTCAAACTACTTCAGTTATGGTTACCAGTCACGACATTTTTCGATACTTGTTCTATAAAACATTCCCCATCATTGCCCTCTCAACAAGAAGTACTCAAACCCCCATAGTTCCTCTAATTTCCTTCTTTTACTTTTATAATCCATTTATCATATCCTTCTTGTTAACTTAGCATGTATACTATTGTTTCTTGTTTTTTATTCAAGTACTTATGCTGGAATACTATTGTAATGCAATGTTTTTTTTTTGCGTAATGCATGTTGCTTATTTGCATTTATTGTAAAATGACACACCTATATTCTTCAATAAAATTCTTTTTGAAACTTGAGAAGCTTGTAGGCACTTGTACTTATCAGTGATTACTTTTACGTATTTTAATAGGATGTCATCACTCATAGTTCTGTAACAGTTGTTGGACTTGGCTCTCTCTGCAAGGTCACACCCACAATTTTGCCTTCACACCTCCCTGTTTTCTGAACCTGTTCTTGTTGGATTTAGGACTCTGCACACTTTACCACTGCTAAACAGTGCTGAAGTGCTTGTGCTCTCTCTTTTAAATAAGGTGAAATTGTCTTACACCCAGCTGGCACATTTAAGTTACTAGTAAGTCCCAAGTAAACTGATAATATGTGTGCCCCGGGCCTGTAAATGAAATGCTACTATTGGACCTCCAGCACTATTTTTGCCACCCACTTAAGTAGGCCTTTTAAAAATGCCTCAGGTCTGGTATTGCAGCCTGTGTGTGCAGTTTTATACTGCCATTCGACCTGGCAAAATAAACCACTTGCCAGGCCTAATACATATAAGTCAACCCTAGAGTAGGCCCTAAACAGCCCATAGGGCACTGTGCAGCGAATTAAAAAAGTTGGACATGTATTTTTAAGTATTACATGTCCTGGTAGTGGAAAACTCCTAAATGTGTTTTTTATTACTACAAGGCCTACCTCTCCATGGGATAACATTGGGTTACCTTATTACATTTATTAGGCGATAACCCTTGTGTAAGAGCATATAAGAATGTTATGTTTGGTATCTGAGGAAGTGCATTAAAACCCTCTTTAACTGTAAAGTTGGAATCTAAGCCACAATTCTGCAAATACAACTTTTAAAAAGTTGGCATTTATTTGTCCTAACGATTGGTGCCTGCACCCTGTTACTAGGTCACAAGACAAGGTGTAATTGGCAGTTGGCCTTTGTGTATTCAGTATCAAAATAGAGAGTCTGGGGGGAGGAGCCAAGATGGCGATTGGAGCAGAAGCGTCGGCTCCCGGCTCCGCAAGCCCTCGAGCCCCGCACTGAAATCCTGATCATCATCCTGGGGTTGCGCTGCAGCGGGATGCCGGTGAATACGCGCTGTCATCACTCGTGTTCTCCCGATGTCTCTGCCTGCCTGGTAGCCGGAGATATTTGTGAAGTTGTTTGGCGGCCTCCACAGCCCTGGAGCCGGGACCTACGCTGCTAAACACCGCCGGGTGCTAATTAATCAACATCGGCCAGCTGGGCCTGGGCGGAGCTGGTCCTTTGGGACGCATTGACTGCCGAAGGGGAAAAGGAAAAGAATTTCTCTGCCGGAGCGCGGCTTATCGCAACACGCGACCGGAGTGCATCTACGAGGTGGGGGCTCACTGGGAATACTACTTATTTGTGAAACGCTGGAGGTGAGCGGTATCGACCCCATTTTCGAACTTGCCCGGTTTTTGCGGACCACCCCTGAATTTGCCCCAGCCTTGAGTTGAAGAAGGGATGGCTATTACCGAGTATCGCTCCTTGGAAGTGTGCCTTGTTAGCATCAGTAACTTGGACTGCAGCTTGCCGGTGCCGACCTCGCCCCCATTTTATCATCATTCTCCCGACAGGGTGGAAACGCTTGATGGCTCCCCGAACGGGATAGATTGCATTACCCTGCCTATCGATGCGCTGTGCGATGGGGTGCGCAAGTCATCTCGTAATGCTGAGATGTGGGGACTACAGCCTGCGCTATCCTGTGGCGCCGTTCTTGCTGCTCTTGGTGACCTACGATCTGCGTGGAGGGATGGTTCTAGAGCGCTGGGAAAGAAGCTTGACGACATTGCATTCACTCTGGGGCGATTACGGCTGGACTGCTCCCAGGGGTGCGACGATTTGCTTTTGCCTGTTCTTGAGGGGGCTACTATGTTTCCACCCGAGTGCGGAGGGGAGCGGATTATCCCTGATTGTGTTACTGCCTGCGGACAGCCGTCCGCCAGCTCCTGCGGCGCTGCAGGGTATCTCTCTCAGCCGCGGACTGAGACTTCGTCCATGGTATCGCCACTATTGGCTCGGACAATGTTTGTGCAGCTGTTAGCCCCCGTGACTGCCTCCTCCTTTCAAGCCCCACTTTCCCTGCTGTGGAATGCGTGTCATCGGGCGAACCTGGGGGCGATGTTCGTCGGGGAAGATGGACCTATTGGTGACTGGCGACGTCCATTTTGTATTCACAGACCTCTCCTCTGCCGTGCGTGGACATTTTGTTCCTTTGTGTTGGATGGGACGGGCTTTCCTCAGGGGCCATGTTTAGGGGGACTCACATGAACAGGCCAGGGCTAAGTGGTTCCCTTTCACGATTGATGGCTGCTTGGCTGGCTGAGACTCAGGTTGACATGTTCCTATGACACATTTAGCTGCGCAGAATGTGATAACTCTCCCCATTCATTACCGTAACTGTTGCTTGCTGTTGTTGACTTTTGCTCTTGGGGTGGAGAATAAACTTGTGGCTGGGGAGACCGGGAGCACATATGTATGGCCCTCCTCCGGTTTATATGATTCCTTTTCCTTTTTTTTTCTTTCTTATTTCTATGTCTATATTTCGGGTACTCTTTTTTGGGCGACAGGCACACTGCTAGGGGGGGGGTAGGCCGTAGCCTCTGCATGCGTGTAGGGTGGGGGGTGGGGGGGTATTTATTTTGTCCATTTTAAGTTCCTATGGGCCTTATTTCTTCTCTCTCCTTTTCTTAATTCTTTTTATCTCCTTATTTCTTTCTTTGGGTCAGTAGGGTGGCTTAGTATGGGGTGGGTAATGACAGGCACGAAATATATTTTGTGGTTGTTTATCCTTCCGTTTGTATTCTTGTGCCGCTACTCTGATTATGTTTCTCTGTTCGTTGGATGTCCTTCGGTAGGCGTTGCCCACTCTTGCCCTCGGTGGACTGTATGGTTTCTGATCCTTCTTAGTTTCCACACTTTAAAATATACCTTAAGAATTTAAAAAATGAACCTTAATTTCTCCTGTTTCTCGGCAGTCTGATGATCTCCAGTGTAACTCGGAATGCTTGCTATTTTGTATTGACATACTGCTGAGTCACCGTATAACTTGCAAAAGTGCTTAAACCGACGTCGAGGCCGGCCGGATGGTTGTAGGCCCGTAATTGTTTGCTGGTACTGCACAATAAAGGTTTAAAAAAAAAAAATAGAGAGTCTAGGTGTTAGCAGGATGGGCCATCCTTGCTTGATGTTGGGGGGTGGAGATGTCACCTATCACTTTCAATGGCACTGGCCTGGCTCTCACACAAAATACATAACCTTTTGTGGCCCCTGACATATGGGACCAGGGAAAGGAATAAGGAAATTCCGGACACTGCTGTGGGAGGAAATCTCCAGAAATGTCTTCCACTTCAAAGTGGGCAAAAGGAATAAAGAGGGAACTGTTAGCCACACTCTTCAGTACACTCTTGGACTTACGAATACTACAGAAGAAGGGCTGCCCTGCTGCCAGAGTTCTACCCTACTACTTGAGACCATCCCTGCTGACTGAAAAGGAAGACTGGACCATCACCCTTCAACCCAGTCTGAAATGCCTCCAAGGGTCAACTGTCTGACCTCCTCTTCTGAGCTACAGGGACACACACGTTCCAGAAGTATCCCTGCACCTGCCCAGCTGACCTGCTGAACTGGGCCTGCCAGGACCTGCCTGTAATTGCACCACTGTCCCTGCACAGTGTGGCATGCATGCCACACCATGCAGAAATGTGCTGGTGGCACTGTCATGGTTGAAGACTGCATGTTAGGCTCTCCTAAGAGCTTAACAGCCCACCACCTTGAGACCAACGCAACACTGCTCGCCCAAGATTCAACTCTGAATCTGACTGGCAGGCGCACCACCGCCTTGGCGGTCCTCCTGGGGACAGAGCAGTGGCGGTGTCGCAGAAAGACTGCCAAAGTCGTAAGAAGGTCCATAGTGTTATTTGTGAGGTTTTTGTAGACTGAGTTGTATTCATAATGTGTTAGTCTTGGGTTTTCATACACTGTTTCAGTACTCTATTGTTACGTTATTCTAATTATGTTATGCTACTTATTTTTGATGATTAAATGTGTATATATATTATTTAGGGAATGTATTCTGTTTTGCGGATGGGTTTACTTGTTTGCGTCACAGTTTTTTGTCTGCTGATATCTCCATTGGGCTTTGGGAGTTACTGCTTTTTTGTGTACAGAAATCACTTTTGGTTTATAATACACCAATATGCTTACTTTGATTTCAGTTTTTCTGGGTTCCAGGAGCATTTATCTTTTAAAACAAAATTGTGGGCCTGATTACGATGCTGGTCGGACTGACTTTCGGACCGCTGCGGTCCGATTCCGACACCGAGGCTGGGAAAATTCTCCCCGCTGTATTACAATGCAACTGCTACTACCGTGGAGGTCTCATCTACGGCAGTGCACATATCCTGAATATGTTGCTTCAAGCGTGTGGAAAATCACTGGAAACATGTGGTATGTACACACATGCATGATATATGTGTGGATATGCCTTGTACCCCTTTGCTAGAGTCAAGGCAATCTGTGCCCAGTCCAGTCAATGGGGATACATGCTACCTATGGACTTACCTGCATTCTGGTGCTCACAGGGTTGTAGTCTTTGGTGTTCAGCTGCAGCGGTGTGGGAGTACCTGGAGAAAGTTTGTCAGGGAGAAGCTGTTTTGGGTGACTAAGCACCCCAAATCCATCATTTCGAATGATTCGAGGCAGGCGGTCGGACCGCATGGTCAGGTCATCCAAAACATATATCGTAAGCCACCCAGAAATCAGAGACACTTGTACTGCCCTATGGATGCTGTTTTTCTCTGACTGCCATGTCGGACATCGGTGGAGGGCTGTTGAAGTCAGTGGCCTTTAAGCCGTCATTCGGAGCACAGAAGGCATGCATCGTAATCCGGCGGTCAGACCGACTGCTTCTGATGAGACTGCGGCGGTCCGACCACCTCCGACAGGAACGCGAAAGCCGGTCTGACTGCCATCGTAATCATGCCCTGTGTTTTTTTTATGGTTCCTTAAGAATTTGGATTTCTGTGAGGGGTGTCTAACGGATTTGTTTTATTTTTGCATTTTTGGGCGGGCTTTTTGGACAATATTTTTCCCAATATTGAAGGATTGTTGTTTTTAACTTCGTAGGTACAGAGGAAGATCTGCAGCTACAGAGCAGTAAATCGTATTTATTTAATTTCTGTTGAGTAGGAAATGTTCTTTTTTTTATTGTTTGTGTAACTATTATGTGATTGTTACTTAGAATTTCATGGTTTATGTGCTGTGATTATTTTATGTGATGCATTGAGTTTGTTCTTTGAGTTTTTTTTCGTCTTTGAGGTTTACATTTGTGTAAATAATATAATATTATCACAGTCTTAATTACCATTAGAGTTTTATTTATGTTTCGACTGATGAAATAAAAGATTATGGGGTATATTACCAAGGGCCATTATCGCCGCATTTGCGGGACTTTTTCCCGCTAATGCGGCGATAATTTCATCGTCCTATTACCAAGCTGTCACTAACACCAGTTAGCGACAGCTTGTAGGTGATACCGGGCATTTAGGGGCCCACTTTGCATGTCAGCAATAATTATCGCTAATGACATGTAAAGTGGGCGTGCCAATATGTTAGCGACTGTTATCTCCGGTTACCAACTTTTGGAAATATTCGCGCTAAGCTCGAATATCTCCAAAAGCTAACGCCTGTCCTGAGCAGTTCTTAGCCATGTTATCCAATGGTAGGTGGATAACATGGCTAAGAGCATTAGCTCGGTAATGCATGAATATCGCTGACTTTTCAGCGATATTCATGCATTCGGGCCGATTTTTATCGCTTAGGAGATAAACCTTGATAATAGCAAGGCTCCTAAGCAATAAAAATAGTCGAAGCACGGCGATAAAATTATTGCCGCTAACCAAGCATAGCGATAATTATCGCTTATGCTTGGTAATATGCCCATATGTATATAATTTATATAACAAATTCTCTTTTATTTTGGTTTAGGTTTTATGACTGTTTTTGATGATTTTTGTAGCTTACTGTTTTTTCTAATATGCTTTTGGCTAAACAAATCCTTTGTTGTTTATGAAGAGTATGACTTAAAATTGCAGCATGTCATACATTCTTTTGATGGGCTTGAAAAGTTTAAGTGCAATTTGACAAACAGATAGCTCCATTCATAGTTATTGGTAGCTTTGCTCTTTTTCTATGCTTCTATACATTTATGTAGTGCATTGTGCCATCCTGCACGGTGTTTGTTTTAGCTTCCTGTGCCAAGATGCTGTCATAGAAATTCCAACATGCCATTTGGAATTTGGGTTGGTGTCTGTGTCCAGAGAGAATGCACTTTGACAACTCAAATGTCTACAAAATATTCCATTAACCCCTTGTTTGCTTTCTGACAGCCCCTGGCCGTCCAACGTCACGGTGGGCGTGTGCTGACGACAGCCGGGGCCCATCCGAATCCCGCCCACTTAATAAAACCCCCGCACAGCGCGAAAATTCACGCAGCGCGGAAGGGGTTAAGGGGCTTAGTTTGTCTTCAGTTTATTGGTAGAAAGGGTTTTCAAGTGGTAAATTGTAGTGATTAGCTACCTCTGTGACAGGGACATAGGCTGCTGCTATAATTTCTTTAATTTAAAGGGAAATCGGCTGTTAGCAGAATATTCTACACAAAGGGCCTGATTACTAGTTTGGCAATCTGACTGCTGGAATGCCGCAGCCATAGTTTCCAGAAGACCCCAGTGCTGGGGGTCTTCCTACTGTTGTATTGCGAGTTGACTGCTGGGCACGCAGTGTGCCTGCGGTGGTCTTGTGGCTGTGGTCCATGAATTTCCATATTTATTGATGCCTGTGTGTATATTTCAACTACACATTTGTCAAATGTACACATATGCATGATATATGTCGAAAAATACCAGATACCCATTGCCGGGGTCTGGCCCATATATGGCTAGTCCAGTCCATTTGTATATGGTACAAAATGGGCTTACCTATATATCACAGCAAACAGGGTCATATTCTTCATGGTGAAGATGCTGTTGTGAAGGGGGGACCTGGAGAAAGGGATCCATGTCGAACTTTGATGGGAAGAACAGGAGAGGGGTGAGTATGCATCCCAAATCCTTCGATTCCACCAACTCAAAACCGGCGGTCGCATCGCTGCGGTACGCTCATAAAGCAAACTCATAATACAGACAGTGGTGAAACTTCTCTGTACCATCCTATGGCAGCTGCTTTTCCCCAACCTGCAGGCACAATGGTCCGACGTGTGCTGGCGGTGTCAGTGGCTCACCCATAGTCTTTCCAACAGGAATCCGACAATCTCATAATGCTGCGGTCAGACCTCCGAGGTCACAACAGGTCAGACGGCAACCACAAGTACGGCAGTTCACAGACCACCAAACTCGTAATCAGGCCCTTAGTGCAGATTGTTGGGGTTGTCTCCATATGCTTTGACTGAATCAGCAGTAACAGCCTTGTATGGCTGTCTTGGGATACATTTTTTAAATGGTATCAATCACGGTGTGTGCTAAAAGTGTATTATTATTTTTGGTGGATAGTAATTATTTGTTTTATGTTTAACCCCTTCACTGCGGCGGCTATTCCGCCGCAGTGCTAAGGGGGCGGGCGGAAATGCAGCGGGCGCATGCTGGTGACGGAACCGCTCCGTCACCAGCGTCGGTTGCGCTGTGCTTATGAAGGAGCGGTTCCGTCATGGCCCCGCCCGCTCAATAGAATGCTCAGCGTCGGGCGGGCCATGACGGAACCGCTCCGTCATCAGCACAACGCCACCACGGCTGATGACGGAGCGGTTCCGTCATCAGCAGGGGAGGGGTTAATGTGGTTTCAGAGTAGGCCTGGGCGGAGTTCCACTACACAGAACTCCACAAAGTGCTAAAAAAAGCTCCAACGAGCTACACAGAGTTGGTGAGTGGCGGAGTGTGTTACCTCGTGCCGTTCGCACTGATTTGTCCCATGTTGTAAAAACAGCGCAAATGGCATAATTCACAGCGCAAGAGGATGCAGATTCTTTCTGCCACTCGAGGAGAGGTTCTACATGAGCTGCAGCGTCCTCAATGGGAACAGAAGGTTTCTCAATGTGAGCAGAAGCAACCATCCATGACTGCCCGTGTTGAGAAATTTCATTGGGAAGTGGTATAACGTTGGATTTTTCTAGCTCGTGCTCGCAAACTTTACCATATTTCAGAACTCTGTGAGATCCACAGAGGGCAGAGTGTAAAAAACACTACAAACTCTGTGTATGGAGTGGAGTTCACTGCCCAGACTTACCCAACATGAAGGCATCAGTGATGACAAAGCTCCTGGACATGTGGACGTGAATGACAGTCCTGGCCCATCTGGTCATCCTGGGCAGATGGAAACAATGAGGGTCACTGTGCCCACAACAATACTTCCCACCACAGCAGCACTAAAATGTTATGTTATGTTATGTTATGTTATGTTATAAAAAATGTATACAGAGCACGTACACCAGCAGGTTTCATGGGTCTAACTCTAGAATTTGCCAAATCCAGAGAGAATCATTCGTAGGCCTGCACAAACAGCCATGTCTTAAGCATTTTCCTAAAGCTCAGAAGATCAGTGCATGACCGAATCTCCAGAGGGAAGGAGTTCCACAATCTTGGGGCCAAGGAAGCCAACCTACATCCTCACTGACGTTTTAACTTAAAGGCAGGGGCAGTCAGTGACTGGAGATGTACTCAGCGTAGGTTGCGAGAGGGAGTGTAGCTTGATAAAAGTCTGTTAATGAATTTTGGCCTACGACCGTGTAGAGACTTGAAAATCAGACATCCAGTCTTAAAGGCAAAGCATTGAGAAATAGGGAGCCAGTGTAGCTTTCTTAAAAGAGGGGTGGCAGATTGCCATCTGGGTTGCTGGTAAATCAGTTTTGCTGCTTGGTTCTGGACCATCTGAAGCAACTTGATTAGGAAAAGATGCATGCCCACGTAGACTGCATTTGCGCAATCTACCATGGGCACGATTCGGAATAACCTACTTCAGCTCTCAAGAAGACAGCTGTTTTATAGGGATGGAGTGCATCTGTCATCCAGGGGTCACAAGATGTTCTCAGTCCCATTTTGGGGGCCACGGCGGAAGTAATCCAGCAGCGAATGGCGGAGGGCGAGTTTGCCAATAATCTCATTGCCCTGTGGAGGAAAGACTATCTGAAATGAAAAGGGAAATACCCCAAAAGTGGAGTCATTTATGGACTGACCCCTTGGCGAGGTAGGGATTTGAGAGTACGGGGCAGGCAGGAGGAGGCTGACCAGCTGGTGGTTCTGGACCTTTCTGCTCTAACTCTGGGATGCCTGGATGATGATGTGAAAGGTGTCTGCTCCTAGTGACAGGTACCCAGCAGGGAGAAAGCGCTATGTGGTGCCCTGGTGTTCTGTGTTGAGATCAGATGAAGGATCTCTCCCATCCATTTGGGCGGAAAAGGGGTAGCACACGGTAAATTTTAAGGCTATTAATTTTGTTATATATATGTTTATGGAACTGTATGAGGAATTGTGGCCTACTAGCAGTAGGGTCTTGCAATCCAGTATCGAATGAGTCAAACACCAATGTAACAGTGTATGCTATCTCCAGTATTTACGTTTTGCGGAAACTTGTGAAAAAAAGAAGCTATGTCCTAGTAAATCACCACACAAGGACTGGCTTTCCTTGTATGGTTCAGCAATGGAGGGCCAGTGACTTGCTTGTTGGGTGAGTACTATTACTTTCTTTGGCCTCCAAGTTGTCAGAAACTGCTATGCCTCTTTCTTTATCTAACACTGCTGCTACTAATGTCACTTTAAATGAGAATACGATGCTCATATTTTTTCAAAATGAGCATTGCAGATGTGCACAGATGTTTTCAATGGTAAAAGAGCAATCAAATAAGCATCGCGGCTGTTTTAATAGATCTTATGAAAGATCAAACGGTGTTGCATTCTTACTTAAATGAGATCTACCAGTGGTGAACGTGGTGGAAATCTAAAAACAGGCTGGCTTTTCATGTTTAAACACCATAACTGCGCATGTTTTAAAAGCCACCTCCTCGTTTTCCCCTTCTCCTTGTGCTGAATGCACTGGTTTTCTCTGTCCCAGGTATAAGAAAGGTTGCACTGCCACTTAATGCATGTTTTCTCTTTCGGTTAAAGTCTGGTAACCTTTTTGTAATTCAGGGAAGATCCTCCTCTGCTATAGAATGCATCCAAACGTAAACAATCAATTCTGCAGACAGCAGTGTTCAGCATTATCAATACAATGATAAATCATGCTTCATTAAGTGCAATAAAGCAGCTCAACTACCATTTAAAAGAGTTTCTGCTATCAACGTCTTGTTCATTAACACGAGAAAACAGATATTTGTTCCCATTAATATGGTGAGTGGCTTCAACTGTGGCTCCACAATTCTTTCTTAGGTTTAATTTTCTTAGAATATTTGTTCGGAAAAGGGCAAATAAGATATGCAGGATAAGCATGTACTCTATTAAAGAATGGAAAATGAAACTTTTGAAAGTCCCCTAATTTGTTTTGCAATTTCCCTGGTTTTTTTGTGTTCTCATTAAAATGCATAATTCAGAACCATTCTCCAAACTATGCTATGTGATATTTGTCACGAAGCTGGGCTGGTAAACATAGAAAGGTCCTAACGCACACTCATTTGTATTTCTTACACCTCCTCCAAAGCAGCAATTAAAAGTGTAACGGTATCAATGGGGAGAAGGAATATAAAGTCAAGGAACAATTCGTTTTATTGAAATGGCTTTTGGATGATTATACCTTTTTTGGATTTGTCCATTTTTGGTTGCTTAAATTCAAGTCAATGGGCCTCATTTATGACAAATGACGCATTGCTGCGTGAAAGCAGCGATGCATCACTTCTCAGTGCGCACTCCTTGCGACATTCCTGATGCGTCATATTTAATGTATGACGCATCATGTCGCAAGGAGTTACAGATACGTCAGTATTTCTGACGTATCTGTAAGCACAAAAGTGACACATTGCTGGAGTGTGTCACAAAAGTGACGCAACTCCAGCAATGTGTCCTTTCACATGGGGAAAGCCCCATGTGAAAGGGCCTGCATCAGTCGTACGCCTGCTGCGAGGCAGGTGCAAGATTTTGACGCAACAGTGTCCTAAAAGTGATGCAGTGAAATCTCATAGATTTCACTGCGTCACTTCTACGACCCTTCCTTGCGTCAATACGCCCCCCTTGCATACATTATACCTGGCGCAGGTATAATGTGGCGCAGGGGTTTACAAAGTGACACATCTACCTAGATGCGTCACTTTGTAAATATGGCGCAACAAGGCGCATTTTTTACGCCACTGGTGTGCCACAAAAAGTGACACACCGGTGGCGTAAAAGTGACGCACAGCCCCATAAATGAGGCCCAATGTATATTACATTTTAATACATCCAGAATCAATCAGTCCATATTTAATGCATGGATGTTGATTCACCGAAATGCTAGGGGTAGCTGAAGTGGTTTCACACACCTTGAATTACAGTGACGTGTTGTCATATCATGCCTGATCTTGAATCTTCCCAGGAAGTGATGTCACATTACCGTAATCATCATATCACCATCATTGACATCTCTCAAGTTCATAACTGCGTGTTTAAGACTAAAACCGAACACAGGTAAATGTTAATTTTTGATAAAACCGATAGTTTCATTTGTGCTCTGCTATGATCTGCCTAGGGAGGATTACTGATTCGTTTTAGTTTTATATGCAAAACTATGTCTACGTTTGGCGAGGAGGGTGCAGTGCCACAATGCAAAGACAAAGTTGGGAGCCTAAGTTAGATGTTCCCCAAACTGACCTGATTTAATTGTTCCACTAGTGAATACCATTTTTTTTAGTTTTAGTAACAATGCTATTGCATAAGCTTAATAAAAATGATTACAAAAATAGATCATCAATATTAAAATCAAAACAAGCACATGGGATTGATTCAATATGTATGATTCCACCAATAGAAGTGATATTATTTTAGTCTTGCGGTCAGTCTTATGAGGTGATTGCATATTAAGTCCAAGTCCCTTCTGTTGGCTTGTAGCTGTTCATTAAAAGTTATTTAAAAGTATTGTAGTTGTCAATACTGCTTCATTGTCTCCAAGCTTCGAAAGTTGTCATCATTATATTAAAAACTCCCCATAACGGGCCAGAACATTTACATCATTAACGTTGAAGCACAATGATAATGCCTTATTACAGATTTGCATCCAATATGCTAAAAGCACAGGTTTCGATAGTGTATGGCGAGCAGACTCAAATTCCTGGTAGCATAATAGTAGTTGTGTAAATTAATCCTTTTTATATGACTAAAATCTGCAATTAGGGGAGGTGCTGACTCTATTGTTTCATTTTGGTCGTAGTTCATTGCTCAGTAGGTAATATCATGTTGCAATAACCTGTTTTTTAATCATTTCTTTCAAAGCTGTGTTAAACGCTGCCTGTGTTAAGGGTATCTAGATTCATCTCTAAATCGACTCTAGCGTTGTTTAAGTATCGTCTCCATCATTGTCTGAGATATTAAAAATATCTCGCAGCACCATTTGTAATGAGCCCTCCTTCACATGTAAAATCTGGTAGTAGTGTCCGAGAAATTGTGGTTTGCAAACTAGGTATTGTTTTTTACACCCAATTCCAGGGCTATATGTGCTCAGCGAATATACAGCGGTAGCTGGAATACTTGTCTGTAGGCGATGCATTACATCTTGTCTAATAATAGCTTTGTGTTCAGGTGACTTAGTACAAATAACACCTTGAAAACTTTTTTTAAAGTAATCTCAAGTGTAATTGTGGTTCAGTTGTGTTGGTTAGCCATATTCCCAGGTTGTTGTAAGTTTAGTTGTACCTGATTTTCAATGGACTGAATTTGCACATCATTACTTTTATTTTACTTGTGTTTGCCCCAAATCGATCAGCTTCTTCCATAAAATGTGATAGTTCACCTTGTCAAACGCTGCTGCGTAGTCAACAAAACAGACGTAGAATGGTGGCTGAGAATAGTTCTTCATGCAAGTGGCTAAGTATCATAAGGCAGCAATATCCTCTACAGTCGGAGCTTTAGCCCTAAATCCAGTTTGGTGGTAGGGAATTAAGCTTTCTTTCTCTGCCCAACTTTCTAGATCATTTAAGAGGATACTTGCATATCTCATGGCCTCTACGTCGAGGAACGCTATGAACCAATAGTTTCGGAGGGTTCCCCTATTGTATCACTCAATGAGAAATGTGTTGATAATACATAGGGAAAGGCAAAGAAAGAGATTTAAACCAATAGCAGATCTCTTCCCCTTAATTCTTTGGTATAAACAGAAATAAATTAATTTGTAAACTTCAGTTTAAAAATTAATTTTCCTTACTTACACCTGCAGAGTTCTGCAAAGCCATAAATCCTACTAAAGGGATTTTGCGGTACATGTTACAATATCCACTATTCAATTTTCAAAAGTATAGCAAGTGGTGTGCACGAACTAGGGGTTCGCTTCACAAAGGTAAACCTAGACTTCTGGACTAAACTTAGACAAAATGTCTAAGTTTACGATTTTGGAAATTCACAAAGGGTATTTGCAAGTACTATTTTTATTCACGCACTCGGGGCAGATCTTTGCCCTGAGTGAGGACTTAAGGATAGTCCTCGTAAATGCCCTTTCTGAATTCCAAAAGTCGTAAACGTAGGGGTTTGGTCTAAGATTAGACCAAACGTCTAAGTTTACCTTTGTGAATCAGGCCCACTGTGTTTCCAATAAAGAGGGGCAGTGGAGGCTTATGGGTGGGCATGGATGTAGATACTGTAGCACCGGACTAAAGCTACACCCAACTAAATGGCCCAAGGTCCTGAAACTGCTCTATGTTTCTGCTTGAAGGGAACCTCGCCTGGAATATAGAGTTTGCCGTTCCTATTTTAGCATGACCATGGCTTATTAGCATATGGGTAGTTTCGTGGGTGGCATGCCGGGAAAAATGGTGTACTGGATTAGGGAAAAGAAAATTTCATGTATTGCACCAAATGTGAGTGAAAAGAAAGTTTACTGTCATCTCTCTGTGGGAATTTGCATTTTAAGCAGACTTTTTTTCAATGCACGTACTATAACCAACATAAAAAGTCAAACATGCATATTTAATTGTAGATATCGTTTACAGGCCAGATTCACAAAGAAAAACTTACACTTTTGTGCAGTGTTATGATTTCTTGCGAGTCGCAATTGGTATAGATGGCAGACAAAGTGCATTCTCCCCCCGCCACACTGCATGCTTTACAAGGACCCAACCCCACATCAAACTCGGGAGTCGTACTTGATTTTCTGCAGTGTGCTGCTTGTTTATTAAAATTTAAGTTCTCTGGTCAATTACCTCATTGACCCACCAATCTCTTTATTTATTCGTACATATTCAAATACAGTATTTAGGAATAAACTTGCCTTATAATACAATATATACATTCACCGCCCATTCCACTGGGCCTTTTATTTGACTTCAGGGTTGCGCCAGCAGGCCACAATCCAGATCACCTGCCCCATACGTTAACCCCCTTCTGGTCAACAGAGCCGCAGGTGAGGAAAGCGCCCACTTGGGCAACCAGCGGCCTCTGGGGTAGGGCTGAAAAGCCAAGGCCACCAGCAGGTCGGCCCCAACTCTCCCGCCAGCCCATAGTCCATACTGATTTAGCAAACCTGTTCAGAGTTAACTGTCTCTAGACAAGAAGTTCCCGTGGCATTCTTGTCCGGAACCCCGCTACTGCCCTAATCGAATCCTTATTAATAGGGATGGGTGGGTGGGTGTCTTCTCTTGGAGACGTCCGACTCCTGGATGATCAGCGGACAAAGAGGGGGCCTCTAGGCTGGTCACGGGCTTTTAAGCCTCGCGCCCTACTAACACTTCCGGGGCGTACCTCGTCCTTTGTTCCCATTGGTCCTGACGCGACGCTCACTTCCGGGTCACGCAACCCGGAAGTGACCCGCCTCCGGGTCGGCCCTTTGGCTGCCACTAACGACGCCATTCCCCGATGGGGGTTGGCGCCTTCCATAGATGGCAGACAAAGTGCATTCTCCCCCCGCCACACTGCATGCTTTACAAGGACCCAACCCCACATCAAACTCGGGAGTCGTACTTGATTTTCTGCAGTGTGCTGCTTGTTTATTAAAATTTAAGTTCTCTGGTCAATTACCTCATTGACCCACCAATCTCTTTATTTATTCGTACATATTCAAATACAGTATTTAGGAATAAACTTGCACTTATAATACAATATATACATTCACCGCCCATTCCACTGGGCCTTTTATTTGACTTCAGGGTTGCGCCAGCAGGCCACAATCCAGATCACCTGCCCCATACGTTAACCCCCTTCTGGTCAACAGAGCCGCAGGTGAGGAAAGCGCCCACTTGGGCAACCAGCGGCCTCTGGGGTAGGGCTGAAAAGCCAAGGCCACCAGCAGGTCGGCCCCAACTCTCCCGCCAGCCCAGAGTCCATACTGATTTAGCAAACCTGTTCAGAGTTAACTGTCTCTAGACAAGAAGTTCCCGTGGTATTCTTGTCCGGAACCCCGCCACAGGACGAGGAGCTTACTGGCGGACTCGACCTCCCCCCCCTGCGCTCAAGAGCTTCGGAGACGGCTCCTAGGACTGTTTCTATAAATATCTCCATACCCGCCTCCGACAAGTGGACTCCGTCCTTTGCATATAACTCCGGCCTTTCTGCCTGAATTAATTTATGGCGAATCGCTTTAATACTCGATTGTTTCAGGATTTCCGCCACCGATTGGTTCAGTCTTTTGACAGATCTGTTTATTGCCTTCATGGGTGCGCCCCGAGCCCACACGAGTCTCGGGATGACTTCCGACCACAGTACTATAGCTTCTGGGAAAATGTTTTTGATTGCTGCTAGGGTAGAAAACAGGGATTCCTTCACTTCTCTCCTCCCGCCTGGAATCATGTCGTTGCCTCCGCAGTGCAACACGAATACGTCTGGCGAAGGCATGCCTTTTGCCAGAGCCGCTTTTACATCCCTCGGGACGTCCGCTAGGCGCTGCCCGCCTATTCCCACCCAATGATGGTCACAACCTCGCATCATGGTCACCCTGTCCCTGAGTGTCTTTTCGAAGTGCGCCCCGGCCCTGCGAATGAAGGAGTGGCCGCACCAACAGATTTGGGTTCTCTTAAGGGAGGTACCTAAAGTAAATATGAAGAGTAAATGTGAAGAGATACAGGCAGTCGATTCTTACAAAAGGCACGCAAGCGAAGGATACATCAGACTAATTGCGGGCGGATATAACGTTTGTAACAAGATGATTTCCAGCGACCCAACCTTTTGATTACCTGTTCGGGTAGGCCTAGGCCAGCAGCTGTTGTCGCTGCTCCAATTCTAAACGAATGTGATGTAAATTCGGCCGGATCCACTCTGATCCGTGCCAAGGCCATTTTTACTACCCGAGTGAACTGGAACCTGGTAAGGGGTAACCCATTCTCATGAATCAAGAGTCTATCATCAGTTCCCTGGGGCCTGACTTGGAGAAATACCCTCAGCAAATTGACCGGACAAAAGGGCTCACCCTCTACTCTACCCAGTTGTAACCAGGTACCTCTACCCAGCGGATCCGTTTTCGATCTCCGCACCCTTAGCCGTAGGACACCTTTGGACTCGATTATATCAGAGCACCTCAGACCCCCTTCCCTATCTGATTTAGACGCCGGGAGTAATTCTGAAATTCTCAGAGCCCCACAAAAGGCCAAGGTATAGGCCACCCGGAACAACTGTGTCTCATACTGGGAGAAACATACGAAAGGGAGAGCTCCTAAGATTTTTATCAGTTTTTCAACGTTTATCGGCCTCCTACAATCTTTCTCCCCGGGCGCTAGGCGCTCCCAACCTCTCATTGCTCTTCTAACTCTCTGGTCTTTAGTTGGATCAGACACCCCCCGTAGACCCGCATAAAATGCTAACGCCGACAGCTGCCTTTTCATGAATGCTACCGACTTCGCTTGCTCTTTCTGCTGCACGATGAAGCCTAATACACTCTGGGGGGCAAAGATGTCCGCTACACCCACACCCCTCAGGTATGCCATATACGACTCCCATGACCTCTGATACATACTCATAGTCCTTGGAGCCAAGGATGCAGATATCAACTCGGGGGCTGTGGGGCACCAAACTTCCATAGCTCCGCTGGGAAGGCTGGCATTGACGTCTCCGCCTGGGGCCAATGCTCCCGGAACTCTGTCAACTTAAAACGAGACAATGCATCAGCCGCTTTGTTTTCGACACCTGGAACATGTTTAGCAGTGAATTGGACATTATGGCTCAGGCATTGCAAAACCAATTCCTTCAACAACCTGAGTACCCCAGTACAGGTGGCCCTCTGGCTATTAATCACCATGACTACGGACATATTGTCTGACCAGAATACTATACTCTTGTTTGCCAGCAGATCTCCCCACAAGTGCAAAGCCACCACTATGGGGAAAAGTTCAAGGAAGGAAATGTTAGTAGTCAGGCCTCTCTTGATCCAGTCATCTGGCCAGCACTGCATACACCATTTTTGACCGAATATAGCTCCGAAACCAATACTACCTGCAGCGTCGGTGAACAGCTCAAGATCCGTATTAGAAGAACAGGCTGCTCGCCACAATACCGTGCCATTGAAGTCCCTCAAAAAACTTTTCCAAATCATAAGATCCTCTCTAACTGTGGCTGAAAGCCTCACTCTGTGGTGTTTGGCCCGCAGTCCAGACATCGCCCTCGCTATACTCCTGGAGAAGGCCCTGCCCATAGGAATGACCCGCAGAGCAAAGTTTAGTTGACCCAGAAGAACTTGTAGCTGATGTAAGGTTACCTTCCTTGCCCCCAGGCAGCCATCAATAGCGGCCCTAAAGGCATCGACCTTGACTTTTGGCAGCCTGCACACTCCTGCTGTCGTATCGATTTCTATGCCCAGGAAGGTCAAACACGTGGTCGGACCTTCGGTTTTTTCCGCCGCCAAAGGTACTCCGAGCGCCTCAGCCAAGCGCTGGAAGCCCAGCAGGGCCTTCCTGCACGACTGGGAACCCTCGGGACCCATGAACAGAAAATCGTCCAGGTAGTGGACTACAGCATGTGAGTTGTCCGAGGTCAGAAACTGCTCAACCGCCCATTCTAGGAACCTTGCGAAAGTCTCGAAAACTGCACAGGCAATAGAACACCCCATAGGCATGCACAAATCCAGAAAATAGTTACCGTCGAATGTGAAGCCCAAGAACCTGGTGTCGTCCGGGTGCACGGGCAGTAATCGAAAGGCTGATTCAATATCGGCTTTAGCCATTAGAGCTCCCTCCCCTAATGCCTGCAATTTCTCAATAGCCGTGTCAAATTTGGTATACTTAACTGAGCACAGGTCCGGATCTAACTTATCGTTGACTGAAAGCCCTGGGGGACTCGACAGATTATGGATCAGACGGAATTTACCCTCCTCCTTTTTCGGAACTAGACCCAAAGGGGAGCAAACCAGATTATGGGTAGGTGGTTCTGTGAAAGGACCCCCAACCCGCCCCAACGCTACCTCCTTCATGATCTTTTCTCGAGCTGCCTCCATATTTCGCAACACTGAGCTCTGATTGCGAGGTGGGACATTGGAAGGTGGGGCTGAAGACGGGATGCGAAAGCCAATTGTAAAACCCTGCCGTAGGAATTGAGCCTCCCCAAGATTATCGTATTTACTGAGGAGGTGTGTCAGGACATGCCGTTTAATTGGAGTTGGTAGTTTTGTCGGGGGTCTTAGCTGGCTTTCCTTTTGGGGCACTGTGGCTGGTTTGTTCTTTGGGGTTACTGGTTTTCTTAAAACACCTAATCTCGGGATGAGAGGTACCCCCGCAGTAGGAACAGCAGTGTTTGAATTTACACGAGACCCCCCTGGTACACTCATTTCTATTAAACTGCCAGCAGGCCTGTTTTTTCTCACCGATCCCTTTGTCAGTCCGAAAGGACTGGCCCTGAGTTGAGGGCACTGGGGTAGGCGTTGAAGGGGTGGAATAAAAGACTGTATGCCACAAATTAATCTCCCGTTGGTCCCATGCTATACCCGGGTGAACTGCCTTCATCTGCCTGAACATTTTATCGTATTTCAGCCACCCCTGGCCTGGAAACTCCATTGCCGCTCCATGTATCAATGATATATAACTCATCATTTGTGGGCCTAAAACAGGATATTTTTCAAGCATAACAGCGGCGTATATTGCAAATCCCGTGATCCAATTCTTCATGGACCATTCTACCCATGATTTCTTCTGATTGTAATCTCCCTCCTTTCCGGCTTTGGGCTTTCCGGCCGCCACCCCCGCGTTGATAAGGTCGAACACTTCTATGTATTCGCCTCTGAGTATCCTGTCCTTCATATCTACTGGCACATGCCAAGTTATCCCCGCGGATGGCGATAAGGTCATCGAGGAAGAACCAAACATTAGAGGGCTGAAAGCTAATAATGGGGAACCAGCTGGTTGCCCCCCAAACTCTCCCTGCATCTGGCCATTAGAGGGACCCGGAACCTCACCCACTGCGTTCGCCCTTGAGCCCTGACTTGGACACCCTAGATTAGAGAAAGCGGTCATCGCTAAGGGGGACCCGTGAGCTGAGTAAGCAGGAAACATTGAGCTCACCGGGCTGCTACCTATCGCCTGACCATGTGACCCATATAATTGCATCCCTGGTAACTGAGCGACCCCCCCGGGCTGAACCCAAACTTGCGACACTCCGCTACCCGGCTGTGCCACTACTGGCGGTAACATACCGTGCGGACCGGACCCCCCCACAGAAGTGACGGGGAACCCTCCTATCAGCGTAGGCCTAGTTGCCTCATACTGCCCATCGGCGTCATCTGTGTCGTTTTCTGCGCCTGAGTTCGAATCAATTGCCTCTGGCGCCTCCTCCTCACCTGGTGATACTGGTCGTGAATCCGTTGGCCTAGACCGCTTGCCTCTTGCCGAGCTTCTAAGCTTTTCTGGGGTCTGCTTCGTTCTTTTGCCTCTCCCCCTCTCCTCCTGAGAGTTCGCATCGGCTTTAGCCCCGTCTCTCATATTCTTAAGTACCCAATCCATGCCCTTCTCTCTTGTGAACTCCAGCAGCTCCGTAAAGGCAAGGAATTCCTCCTTCTTGGCTGCGGGTTGTTTACCCTTCGGTACCTTCTTCGACGGCATCCTGCACTTAAAGAAAACAACGTTAAAAACTTATCGAGAGACGCCAACGGCTTTTAGGCCCACCGAGCCACGGATGTGCCCGGGCCCCAGGAAATCGAATGATCGAGCGCCAGCGCTCGCCCTCCCCCCCGGACACGAGGATTTACCGCTGCAAACCCCCCCCCTGCCAACAACATTTAAATCCAGAAACTAAGCACGAAAAGCTGTAAAAGGCTGTAAGGAAATCTAGCACACACTGCAAGGCCCGCTAACCTAAACCACGAGTCGGGGTAACTCTCGCTGTATACTCCAACGCGATGCTCCCACGATGTCTTCTCTTGGAGACGTCCGACTCCTGGATGATCAGCGGACAAAGAGGGGGCCTCTAGGCTGGTCGCGGGCTTTTAAGCCTCGCGCCCTACTAACACTTCCGGGGCGTACCTCGTCCTTTGTTCCCATTGGTCCTGACGCGACGCTCACTTCCGGGTCACGCAACCCGGAAGTGACCCGGCTCCGGGTCGGCCCTTTGGCTGCCACTAACGACGCCATTCCCCGATGGGGGTTGGCGCCTTCCATTTTTATTAGAAGTATCTTTATGACTGCGGAGTCCAGTTCATACAAAGGTAGTACTGTCCTATATTTTTAGGTGTGGAGACTCCACAGATGTAAGAAAACTACTAGCAAAATGTCTTTGTGAACAGCAAAAAGTTGTAAACTTACACAAAAGTGGAAGTTAACTTTTCTGAAACAGGCCCTACATGTTTAAGGAAGGGCACAATTCTAAGGGGAGGTCGTTAGCATTTTTCCTTTGTCCAGAGGTCGAAGTTCCAGGTCAAAGTGCGAAGGGCACAGAGGGGCTCTTTATGGGCCCTTCCTTCATTTTTGCGCCACCGATGTGTCACTTTTGTGATGCACCAGCGGCATGGCAAAAGGGTCATGTTGGGCCATATTTACAGAGTGACGCATCTAGGTAGATGCGTCACTTTGTAAACCCCTGCGCCACATTATACCTGCACCAGTTGTAATGTATACAGGGGGCATTCCGACGAAAGAAAGGGTCGTAGAAGTGATGCAGTGAAATCTATAAGATTTCACTGCGCTACTTCTAGGACGCATATGCGTCAATATCTTACGCCTGCTCATTGCAGGCGTAAGACTGACGCAGGAACATTTAACATGGGACTTGCCCATGTGTAATGACCCATTGCTGGAGTTGCGTCACTTTTGTGACGCACTCCCGCAATGCTTCGTTTTTGTGTCTACAGATACATCAGAAATACTGATGTATCTGTAACTCCTTGCGACATGATGTTTCATACTGTAAATATGACGCATCATTGGTGTCGCAGGAAGGTCGCAATGAAAAGTGAACCATCGCTGTTTTCATGCAGCGATGTGTCACTTTTCATAAATGAGGCACAAAGTCCTCAAATGAAGACATTTCAGGAAAAACATGATTAAAAGATGGATTTTCTAGAGAGCTGATTTGCATATGGCTGTTACCTATTACAACAAAGTTGGCAAATTACTACTGAGTTTAAAATGTAACATGTGATGTTAGAGCAGGGCTTTAAGTGGGCTGGGTCTCACAGGGTCTGAGTATCAGCAGTTTTTTAAGGGGGCCTTAAAACGGGTTTCTATTGGGCTCTGTTTTGTGCCCTGGCACAGGCAGTCCATTTTTTTCCGGACTGCAGTGACTGCAGGCACATCGATGTGCTCCTGCTCACACTGCTAACTTCTCACTAGTGGAGAAGTTACGGCATGACGTCATGCCAGGTGAGCATTGTAAGTGAAGGGAAATCCTTTACAGAGAGTAATTTTCTCTCTGGATTTCCCTTCTCTTTTTGAAACTCAGGAGCAGCAACATCTTTGTGGTGTCTGCAGGGCTTTAAGTGGAAGCTTTTTCAATGTTATATATAACAAGCCATCGTTGCTGCTTATTTGTCTTATGCAACTAACAACTATTGACAAAGCCAGTAGCCTTGCCTTTTTGTAGGTATGCTGTAACTTGTATCACATATCTAGATGCAGTGACTGAAACCGCAAAATGCAAGTCGGGCCTCACACTATGCTAAACACAGATTTTTAGCTTATGTGCGTTTAAGCCACGCGCTTAATTACATTGGTCACGCCCCTTTGAGAGAACCCCCAGTTTGTTCATCCCACTTAAAGGCCTGTGTTAGAGGATGATTTGTTTAACCCCTTCGCTGCGGCGGCTATACGGCCGCAGCACTAAGGGTGAGGCGGGGCCGCGCGGCGCTCCCGTGCTCGTGACGGAACCGATCCGTCACGGCCCGCGGGTGAGCTGTGCTTGTGACGGAACGGTTCCGTCACGGCCCCGCCTGCTCTTTAGAACGTCAGCGCAGGCGCAGAATTCACACCGCGCAGGCGAGGCAAGCGGGCCGTGACAGAACCGTTACGTCACCAGCACAGCCCACCCGAGGCTCGTGACGGAACGGTTCCGTCACGCGCATGGGAGGGGTTAAGCAGTCCATCTATTACTTACATCATTATGGTTTCTGTACATGATAAATAGACTCGCTAATTAATTACGGTTTTAAATGCAGAGTCACGATTAATTGTGATGTTGAAAGATGGTGAACTGTCAGACAAGGACTCGCTGGAAAAATGTCCATGTTTAATAGGTGCTGGTGATATTATTTTGGTAACAGAAGTGATCACCTTGAGCATCTCGGAAATACGCACAAATATATTTTCTCTGGGAGACGATTTAAAATTGAATGAGGGAAAATTAGCCGCTGCATTGAACAGATTGTGTAAAGGACCATTTGGAGGGCTGGAAACAATCGTGAAATAGAAGGAAAGAGCCACTGAGCCATCTTAAAAAATAGAAACCAGCGGGACAATATGGAAAGAAGGCAAGAAGTCTGCCTCATCTATGGAGCACTCTTCAACTAAACAAAAAGGATCAGGAGTTAGATTCTAACAAATGTAACAACAAAATTACTTTGGGGCTTATTATCAACAAATAGCGATAATTATCGCTAAATGAGCTTAGCGCATTTTTTTTATCGCCGCGCATCGCCGGATATTATCGCTGAGATAACGTGCTATTAGCAACGTTTATCTCTAAAGCGATAAAATATCCGTTGATAGCGGCTCAATGCGTGAATATTGCTGGAAATCCATCGCTATTCAGGCATTATCGCTAAAGGGTACTTAACGTGAATATCCACCTCCCATTGGATATACAGGTTAAGTACTGGCCTGAGCAGGAGTTAGTTTCTAGTGATATTCACGCTTAGCGCAAATTTTTTAATCGCTTCGCCTGCCTAGCTAATAGGCGATAGCTGTGCTAGCGACTGCTTTCAGTCGCAAATAGGTTGGGTTGCATGTCATTAGTGATAAATATCGCTGACATGCGAAGCGGGCCCCAAACCTGTAGCTATCATCTACAAGCTGTCGCTAACTGCTGTTAGCGATAGGGCGATAAAATTATCGCCACTTTAGCGGGAAAAAGTCCAGCTAAGGCAGCGATATGGCCCTTTATAATATGCCCCTATGTTTTTTTACACATGTAAAACTTACCCTGTGATATTAAATCACACACACAAAACAAACAAGATACTTTTTTCAAACGGATTATGTTTTATTTAAATGGCATACTTTTGAGAATGTATATATAGGTACACGCTAAGTCACTGTCAATTAAACCTGTTTCTTACATTTAGCCCTCTTTTAGTAAACACGTTTTTGCTTTCCACAATAAAACTGAATCACAAGTGACATGTTGTGAGCAGCTTACTTTACTGACAATAACCTTGACATTCCTAAGCTGCAACAAGGCTAGGCCTGATATTCAGAAAGAAAATCTCCA
This sequence comes from Lissotriton vulgaris, assembly GCF_964263255.1. Lineage (NCBI taxonomy): Eukaryota > Metazoa > Chordata > Amphibia > Caudata > Salamandridae > Lissotriton > Lissotriton vulgaris. The sequence continues at coordinate 1,001,144,739 of NC_141689.1, forward strand.
CATTTTAACATAACAAACGAGCCCTTCATATATTGCCATTGAAACAGCATTCAGCCGCTAAATATCAACCAAAAACAGGACAAACAGTACTGGATTTTTATCAAAGAAGCATTCAGATCAAATGTTTTACAAGCACATTTTGCTATTAGAATATTCTCTTCCAAACTAACTCATGTATTATTTTTGTTTTATTGACGTGCACATTATAGTTGCTGTACTTTGATAAGTAAGGGTGCGTTTAAGAAATTGGAAGTCCTACTCAAATAATAAGAAAATTCATCGTCAGGGTGAACCACAAAAGTCACTAAATAGACCTGCGCTTAACCCTCTGATATATTAGCACAAAAGCAGTCAGGTTTAACTTATAGGCAATGTGTAAGTATTTGTGCAGCTCTCAAACAGTTGTACAGTGAGAACGGAACACCATTAAATTACATAACCAATTTAGAAAAATAGTGGTGCTTTTAATAAATAGATAGACACCATAATTGTAAAAAGAATCCAATCAGCAGAACGAAAGTTATGAATTTTTAAAAGGTCTAGTGAAAATAGCACCAAAAGCACAAAGTGCCAACTGTGGTTATCTGGCCCCACTGGATCGGGACAAAGTTCAATCTGCTGGTAGTTGTGCCTTTTTGTCCTTAGTGCGGGGGCTGCCTGGTGCTGTGATGGAGATCATGAGTTGGTCTGTGAAGTACTACATCAGTTCCGGAGAAGCTGCCTGTCTGCGAGGTGCTGCAATGTGAACTCCTACGTCAGTCTACACCTTGCTGCATCGTTCCAGTTAAATCCTTAGATCAGAAGTTGTGAGGTGCTGCGATGCGAGGTCCTGGGCAGATCTGCACTGTGCTTTGTTGGTTTAGGTGAAACCAGGGCCAGCTTTAGCGCTGGTGGCTCCTGATGCGAATATCATTTTTGGCGCCCGATGCGACAATCATTTTTGGTACCCTCACACCCCATGACTGCCTTCTCAGATTCTCTCACTACCACCAGGCGAAAGTGCCCCCCATCTCTCCAATCATTAGTTATTGCTAAATAAATGCGCCCTACCCCTGAGGTCAGCACCCCCTCTAGAGGTCAGTGCCCAGTGCAGCAGCACCGTTCGCTCTCACCTAAAGCCGGCCCAGGGTGAAACCTTCAGTTCTTCAGTTGCAGAGGGAGAACTACTCTCTGACTCCAGACAAGGATCCAGGACCTTGAGGAAGGCACTTAGGTGGTAAGGGCTCACTTTCACAGACATCAGCAGAGTGAACCAGGTCCTGTTCAGTGGGTCGGATCAGATGGAAAGCTGGAAGGTCTTCTGGAAAGTTGCTGTGTCCAAATAGCACAAAGAGGTCAGTCAACTGACCCATGGAGTCACTTTTTGGGAGCCTGTGTTCAAGACAAGTCTGCTCTTCATTCTTCAGACAGCAGAGCAGTCCTTCATCTGAATCTTCTTCAGGATTATGAGTGTTCAGATGAGAGGTTCCGAAGGTGCCACTTTTTTCCACAGTGCCAGACTGCGGATTGGAGGAAGCCCTCTTTCGTTGTTGAGACAGAATATCAAATTTAAGATATTGAGTGACCTTATTATCTGGTCAAGAATATCATGATAGCATAACATCGGAAATAGGTTTCATTTAACATATCAATATTAAAAATATTAATGTTAAAAATTTAGATGTATAGAATATCAACTTTTTTTAAATGGCATTTTATATTTTTTGTCTTATTTATATTATAAAAAAATGATTTTTTATAATTTTAAGTCATTGCTCGTGTTGTATAATAATTATTATGTTGATAATAATATTATTTTTTGCAAAAGCGGGATGTTGGGCTTATAAGGGATGAGGGTGGGTAATATACATGCTATTATTTAATTACATCTTTTATAGTTTACAGTTTTTTAACATATATACAGAGTAATTATAATTTTTAAAGAATTCTAATTATTTATGTAATATCTTTACAATATAATTTTTTTTAGGAGTGGGCTATTGGGTTTTGAGGGCCTAAGGGTGGGGATTAATTAAACATTATGTTGTGTTTTTAAACATTTTTGATATACATTTTTTGTTTTAATAATTTTGAACTGAAATTCTTTGTTTTTAGGTATATTTAAAAAATATTAAATAATATATATATATATATTTTGATTTTCAAAATATTGAATAAAATGTGTAGAATTTAGAAATGTTTAGTAGTTTATGTAGTGCATGTAGGAAATATTGCTGGGTAGTGTGCAATCTTTTAAAAAATGCTAAACAATTCAAATAAGATCAAAAATGATTAAAATTGAATTTTTTTGGTACTTTTTAAAACTAGTAATTTTTTGGGTAAATTCAGAATAAATTTATGAATATTTTTGTTTTATTATACATTTAAGGAACATATTTTCCTTAAATAATTGTTTTGATATAATTCATGATTTGAAAAAAGGTTATACGTTTACAGATGAATTTTAGTACTATTTGTTTTTTGTGAAATTTATTATGGAATTGCTCCAAATTTAATTTTTTACATTTTTGTTATATACATTTTTAGCATTAACAAGTAAGAATATCAGTTTTTTATATTTGAAAAATTTATTGTTTTTTTATCTTTCAAAATATGTGGTTTTATTCAAAACTTTTTATTATTATATTAAGAGTCGATTCTGATTCATTAAAATCCCCGCGACTCGTTGTACGGAGCATTTTTCCCGTACGATTTGTACACCTACAACGTCCCCATTTGTACAATGAAGTACGATCCTAACCCAAAGCATATTTACATACAAATCGTACCAAACAACATACAAACAAAAAATACACATGATTCATCTCCGGGTCACGCTCTACAGGCCGTCGCACGTAAACGGGCAGCAGTTTCGGGCCCAGCAAGTATGATTCGTCTGGGCGACCCTGCGTACGACCCTATTGCTACTGGAGCAGAAAACTACCATAAAACCAGAGTCCGAACCGACCCGCACCCCGGTACACGACAGACACGCCATGAACCCCATCGACCGTGTCATCCCAGTCCTGTATGCCTACGACCTGGTGCACAGAAACCGACGATGGCGAAGATGGTGAGTACAACGTACAGCAACAACGGAAGTGTACCTGTACGGTGCGTTACACGCTCGCGTATCCCACCATTGCAATAGTGATACGAGCCGCACACACGCCATGAATGTTGGGGTACGGTGTGTCACACGCTCGCATATATCACCATTGAAATAGTGATACGAGCCACACACATGCCATTAATGTTGGGGTACGGTGCGTCACATCTGAGGTGTGTGTGGATATGACTCCCATCTGTGCCCAGACATAGGATCGGTGGGTGCACAGGACTCCCAGCAGTGCCCAGACATAGAACGGGTGTGTGGATATGACTCCCCGCAGTGCCCAGACAGAGGAGGGGTGGGTGCACAGGACTCCCATCAGTGCCCAGATATAGGAGGGGTGTGTGGATATGACTCCCAGCAGTGCCCAGACATAGGAGGGGTAGCTGTATATGACTCTCAGCAGTGCCCAGACATAGGAGGGGTGGGTGCACAGGACTCCCAGCAGTGCCCAGACATAGGAGGGGTGGGTGCACAGGACTCCCAGCAATGCCCAGACATAGGAGGGGTGTGTGGATATGACTCCCAGCAGTGCCCAGACATAGGAGGGGTGGGTGCACAGGACTCCCAGCAGTGCCTAGACATAGGATGGGTGTGTGGATATGACTCCTAGCAGTGCCCAGACATAGGAGGGGGGGTGTGCAGGACTCCCAGCAGTGCCCAGATATAGGAGGGGTGTGTGGATATGACTCCCAGCAGTGCCCAGACATAGGAAGGGTGGGTGCACAGGACTCCCAGCAGTGCCCAGACATAGGATGGGTGTGTGGATATGACTCCCAGCAGTGCCCAGACATAGGAGGGGGGTGCGCAGGACTATCAGCAGTGCCCAGATATAGGAGGGGTGTGTGGATATGACTTCCAGCAGTGCCCAGACATAGGAGGGGTGGCTGTATATGACTCCCAGCAGTACCCAGACATAGGAGGGGTGGGTGCACAGGACTCCCAGCAGTGCCCAGACATAGGAGGGGTGGGTGCAGAGGACTCCCAGCAATACCCAGACATAGGAGGGGTGTATGGATATGACTCCCAGCAGTGCCCAGACATAGGAGGGTTGTGTGTGATTATGCCTCCCAGCAGTGCCCAGACATAGGGGGAGTGGGTGCACAGGACTCCCAGCAGTGCCCAGACATAGGAGGGGTGGCCGGATATGACTCCCAGCAGTGCCCAGACATAGGAGGGGTGGGTGCAGAGGACTCCCAGTAGTGCCCAGACTTACGAGGCGTGTGTGAATATGACTCCAAGCAGTGCCCAGACATAGGAGGGGTGGGTGGATAGGACTCCTAACAGTGGGCAACAGTATGGGGGTGGGTGCAAGGCTCAGGGCCAGAAGGCTGCAAAGGGGATGGTAGGAGGGTGCAAGGGGCATGGTGAAGAAGCTGAAACTTTGGCTACCCCTATCACCAATACTGTGTATGCACAAGCCCAATGGCACTCATCCCATATGGTCCAGGTACACACCCATGGACCATGCACAATGTACAGGGAGTGAGAAAGTACTGACAAGATAGCTAACACTGGGCCCTGGTGTATGCAGCACAAGGCCCTCCTGTGACCAGTGCAAACACTAACATCAGGACAACAAGGTCAGATATCTTGCACAGGAACTCACAATCATGGTCATGGCAGCATGCTCCATGGGGGGACAGCCACACCATGATTGAGGCCCAGTTACAACTCACACGCCAACTACTAGCACGGCCTGTTACACACAACCCTTACATAAACATAGCTAGCTGGGACAGGCAATGTAGTGCCCCACTGTCACAATCGTCATGTAACACAACAAATACCAATCTGATGAAGCATTTAATCAAAGAATTCAAAGGGCTGAGTCACAAGTCACTTGCACATATACCACGATGCTGTAGCTACACCTTACTGACGCAGTGGACGCAGACATATTACTGCAATGGTGCTGGGTATTGACAAGGTGATGCACCTGGGAGATGTGCCTCATTCTAAAGCCCTGTGCCAGAAGTAGGTGGACTGGTCATGGTGTGGTCGTGGTGTGGTGTGCGGTGGATGCCCGTCACAGCGCAGCAACACCTTCCAAAAGAGGATGAGTGAATTCTGAAACATTTCACTCTGTCACCTTTATGCGCATGCTGCCTCAAAACCCTGTGCATGCCTGAAGCAGACATAAGGATTGACACAGAATTCTGCAGATAGGGCCAGACAGAGCTTTGCTGGATCTGCGTTGCACCAGCGACACAACTATAGCAATGTGCCACTTTCATGGCACAGATGCGGGACGCAGCTCTACTGTTATCACACTATGGTGATCCACTGTGTTAATGTGTTGCATCCATGCTGGCATGGCTGTGCTGCACAATGTCTGACAAAGCCCTGCTGATATGGCTGGATGTGCCATTCATTGAAAATATACTCTCGCATTAAAATGTGTCCTGAACACAGATCAATCTGACACTACAAGTGAACAGTGTGAAGAAACCAAAGCAGGTGTAACAGTGATAACAACAATGTATATGAAAATTAGATTTCACATTAAATGGTAGTAACATCATCTGTCTCTCACACCCACAGGGCAACGTGCACAATCTACCCCCAACCAGGGGGGAGATGGATCACAGTCCCAGGCTCCACAGGACCCTGATCCCACCAACAGCGACGCCTCTCACCACTCGATGGATGACACCGACCAACCTGGCACCTCTGGAATGGATCCCAAACCCATGCAGCAGCTGGATCAGGGGCATCTGAGCCAACCACCACACCCATTCCTGCCGCATCCCAGCAGACAGCTCGGAGCCCTGCCCACAATCCACAGCTGAGCCAGTCTGACAATGAGGGACAAGGTTCTCTGGGCACCCAGGAGGTGGAAGACAACACCACCACTGTCAACCCTCAGGGGTCCCATCGACCCGATGTGCCCACAACAGCAGGTCAGGCTCGTGTGGGCAGGGGTGGTGGGAGTGGCACAAGGCGGAGGCGAGAACCTGACCAGCAAGCTGCAGAGCCCGGTATGTCTGAACTCAGAAACATCATGGAGGAATACCGGCGGGGCACCAGGGAGTTCAGCCAGGGAGTGGGGGCCCTCATTGATTTAAAAAACCAGCAATCCGAGCCACACGCCAGTCAACGACAACATCAAGGACGGATGGAGACAAGACTGGCTGATCTCTTGGCAGTGCAGAAGGACATAAGCCACTCACTCTGTCGGATTGCTGACAACATGCAGCCCCCTCCCTGTGTCACCAGGCCAGAAACATCCAGGCAAAGACTGCCAACAGGCACAGGGAGGGAGGAGGAGGTGTAATCATCTGACAGAGAGTCCCAGGCATTGTCAAGGCCTGCATATGAGGGTCCCCCAAGGAAGGTGGGTCATCTACGGAGACGGCGTTGAGAGGCAGAGGGCCATGCTCATCTCCCAGGTCACCTGGTCTGGCATCTTGCCTTTTTGTGCAATAGCCTCACCTGATTGACTGTCTGACTCTCCCACATGGACTTGCTGGTCGTAGTGTCACCAATGATGCCAAACACTGTGGTTTGTACTCTGTTGACTAAAACTGCAAGGCATCACATCTCCCTCTGTGAACTTTGGATTCCCCGCATTTTTGTACAGCACATAACACCTTCTCACATTTCACTCACAAGAAAGAGAAATAAAAATAACAAACACAATACGTATTGATTTTGAAGTTGTTTTTTGCTTGAGTCAACAACATACGTGTCGGGATATGTCAAAATATGCCAGAGTGTAGATCAAACTCAAGCCATCCATACACTGGGATCTGAGTCTGGTTGTGGACACACATAGGTCACAATGTATGATCAACTACATCCATGGAGGAAAATACTCACACTTGATGGTTACTACCTGCTGAGGGGGGGGGGGCTGGCTTGCCATACTGCTCTGACAGACAGTTACAGAAGAGTCTCATGAAGGTGTACAGGTCCTGGTTAATGTGTTGGTGTCTAGGGAGGGACTACCAGGTCTGTTTGTTGAATTTGGAGAACTATCACACGCATGCAGTTGTACTGTGGAAGTGTTGAATGTTGCCCAGGGCAAGGGTGGCTGGACGGACTACAACGGGGTGTTGCATGGGAGACGCCCATATTATTTTTTGGGGCTGTGGTTGTGGAGTGCCACTGATTGTGGCTGAGGAGTATGAAGGTGACCCTGCAGTTGACAGTGGGACTCTCAATCAATCCATCAATCAGAGAATTTGTAATGTGCCCTACATACCTGTGAGGGTTTCAAGGAGCTGAGGGGGAGGGGAGGCATCTGCTACTGATAGAAGAGCCAGGTCTTGAGGAGTTTTCTGAAGGCCAACAGGTCCTGGGTCTGACGTAGGTTGGTCGGGAGAGTGTTCCAGGTCTTTGCTGCGAGGTGGGAGAATGATCTGCCACCGGTGATGTTTTTCTGGATGGGTGGACCTGTGGCGAGGGCGAGGTTAGCAGAGCGGAGGCTGCAGGTGGGGGTATAGAAGCTGAGTCGGTTGTTGAGGTATGCTGCTCCTGCATTGTGTAGGGATTTGTGTGCGTGGATGAGGAGTGTGAAGGTGATCCTCTTGTTGACGTTGAGCCAATGCAGGCCTCCGAGGTGGGGTGTGATGTGACTGCATCGGGGGTGTTGAGTATCAGTCGTGCAGACGCTTTCTGGATGCCTTGCTGCCGTCTCAGGAGCTTGGTTGTTGTTCCCGCGTAGAGGGCCTTCCCGTACTCCAGTCTTCTGGTGACGAGGGCCTGGGTGACGGTTTTTCTTGTGTCGGAGGGGATCCATTTTAAGATCCTGCGGAGCATTTGGAGGGTGTTGAAGCATGACGCGGAGACGGCGTTGACTTGCTTGGTCATGGAAAGGGGGGAATTGAGGATGACCCCCAGGTTGCTTGTGTGGTCAGTGGGTGCTGGGGCTGTACCTAGCGATGTTGTTCACAAGGAGTTCTCCCAGGCTGATGGGGTGGCGCCGAGGATGAGGACCTCTGTCTTGTCTGAAATCAGCTGCAGCCTGCTCTCCTTCCTCCATTCTGCGACAGTTTCATTCCCCTGTGGAGGTTCCCTTTGGCGGTGTGGGGGCCTTTTGTGAGGGACATGATCAGTTGTGTGTCGTCGGCGTAGGAGATGATGTTGAGGCTGTGTTGTTGAGCGACGGTGCCGAGTGGTGCCATGTAGATATTGAACAGCGTCGGGCTGAGGGATGATTATGGCGGGAATGCTTTGGGAGCCCGTTACCGGCCCCTGGAAAATGGAAAATGGAAAATGGAAAATGGATGGTCTCAACAGCAACTCCTTGGCACTTCTTGCTGGTCTGCTTCCTCCTGATAATTCAATTTTCCTGGCTAGGTATTTTGGTGTGTTGTAGTGGATTGCTTTATGGGTGATACAGGCTATTTTAGCTGAATTCTGGCTTAATAGGGTAGCCAATTTAATGCTTTCAGGTGAGGAGAGATATGGGCGAATTTCCTCGATCCAGTGATGAGTCTTGCCGCTGCGTTGAGGCATGCTTTTAGTGGTGCTGTGGACATTTTTGGTAGTCCGGCTAAGGTGGTGCAACCCTATTCAATCCTCGGGATAACTAAGGATTGGACTGACAGTTTGAGATCCGCCTTTGAGATGAAAGGTTTCATTTTTCTTATGTAGTTCAAATGGAAGCGGGCACTTTTTGCCATTGACTTAATGTGGGCTTTCATGTCTAGGTTCTCATCTAATGTGATTCCTAGCGATTTCGCTGAGTTGACTAGGGTAGGGGTGCATTTTAGTGCTGTCACCAGCTTGGTCCATTCCTTCACTTCCATATGGCTCCTTGGTGGTGAGATTAGTAGGAATTCTGTTTTGTGAGCATTTAGCTTCAGATGATTGGGGTTAGCCATTGCAGTGTCATTTTTAATGTCTCATTCATTAGCTTAATGTCTTCCAGGGACGTGATCTTTATATATATTTGCGTGTCATCCGCATACATGTGATAGGATATCTTCGAGTTTCTGAGGATTTCTGTAAGAGGTTCAACATACAAGTTAAACAGAGATGGGGACAATGTAGATCCTTGAGGGACTCCAATTGAGTTAGGGCAGGAAGGTGACAGTGAATTGTTGACCAGGAATCTTTGTGTTCTGTTCCGCAGGAATGATTCAAACCATTTCAGCACATTTCCAGACATTCCCATCCTGTCCTGCAGCCTGGTCAATAATGCTTCGTGATTTATTGTGTCAAATGCAGAAGACAGGTCCAGGAGGATCAGTAGGCATGTTGGATTTTGGTCTAAGGCCTGTAGCGCGTCATCTACATTATGAAGGATCGCTGTTTCCGTGCTATGCCCTGATCTGAATCGTGATAGGCAGTCGTCTAGGAGGGCGAAGTTAGTGATTTGTTGGCTCGGTTGGCCTTGCACGCATTTCTCAATTAGTTTGGCAAGTAGAGGGATGTTGGTCACTGGGCGAAAGTTATTCGGATCTGCAGCGTCCGCTGTAGGTTTTTTGATGATGGGGAGGACTTGGCCCATTTTTAGGCAATCTGGGAGGATCCCTTGTGATAAGGAGGCATTTATTATTGTGGTCAAGATTGGAATCACAATATGGCTGATTTCTTTTAGGCATTTCGCTGGTAGCGGGTCGTTATAGTGATTGTTAGGTTTGATATCAGATAGCGTTTTGGCGATGGTATTCTGGTCATATAATTTGAAGGTATCCCATTGTGCCTTGTTTTTTGCTTTATTATAGTCCGTTATTGAGCTGGTATTTATCGTTGACAATGGTTGGTAGGGTAGGTTATCAGCTGCGCTTTTGAGCTCTTTTTCAAGCGTCTTGGCCTTCTCCGTGAAAAATGTCGAGAAATCTTCGCAGCTTAGTTGTGTTTTTGTAGTCTAAACCTTACCCAAGCCTGCACACAGCCAACACACTCGAAAAGAGCAACACTAGACTGGATATTTTCGAGAAACAAGAATATCTCAATGCACTCAATTGTTCCGTGCGACTGGCCAGATCACCATGTCATAACCTTCCTTAGACCCACCTTGAAAAGGACCAAGACCACACAGCCTATTAAACTTCAAACGTGGACCCGGGACACTAAAGGCTCGAATATTGAGCTACGGGTCGAAAGTTGTGAGAAGGAACTGAACCTGCCTAACAATCTGCAGAATGTGAATGAGCTAACGGATCACTACACTACATCAGTAACAAATATAGTCAACTCTACCCTGCCACTAAAACTGAAAAGAGTCACAGAAAAGGATAAAAATCCATGGTTCAATGGGTCACTGAACGAAGTTAGACAGAAACTAAGACAAGCTGAAAGAAAATGGAGACAGCATCCATCATTACCCGAGCTGAAATCGCTCAGAAAAATCAGAAACTAATACAACAAAAAGATCCTCAATTCCAAAAAAGAGTTTATTAGATCAGAACTGGATAACGCGAAAAACAGACCACGGAAAGTATTCGAGATATTAAAGCAGCAATCTAACAAGTTGGCCAAATCTGCCTAAGAAACTACTAAAAATAAGGCCAACACTTTTGAAAGAGAGCTCAGGACTGCAGCTGACAACATGCCCAACCAAACACAAATACTGAGCAATACCACCTTGACAATCAATCTTGATAGGGCAAAGAACAAAGCACAGTGGGATGCCTTCAAGCTATACGACCAGAGTACCATCGCCAAAACGCTCTTGGATATCAAACCTAATAACCACTATAATGACCCACTCCCCTCTAAATGTCTGCAAAAAATCAGCCATATTGTCATCCCAATATGGACTAAAATATTAAATGCCTCACTATCACAAGGGTTCCTGCCGGAATGCCTAAAAATAGGTCAAGTCATCCCCATCATCAAAAAGCCTACAGCGGTCCCGGCAGATCCTAATAACTTTTGCCCAGTTACCAATATTCCATTACTTGCCAAATTAATTGAGAAATGTGTGCAAAATCAACTGAGGCAACACATCGCTAATTTCATGCTACTGGATGACTGCCAATCGGGATTCAGAACATGCCACAGCACGGAAACAGCTGTCCTACATATTGTTGATGATGCGTTGCAGGGCCTAGATCGCAATCGAACATGTCTACTAGTCATTCTCGACCTGTCGTCTGCATTCGACACGGTAAATCATGGAAAATTACTAGCCAGGCTTCATGACGGGATGGGACTGTCAAGAAATGTGCTGAAATGGTTTGAATCCTTCCTTCAGAATAGAAGCAAAGATTTCTGGTCAACCAGACGCTAACTCAATTGGAGTCCCTCAAGGATCTACACTATCTCCATCACTTTTCAATCTGTCGAACCCCTTACAGAAATTCTCAGAGGCGCAAAATTTTCCTATCACATGTACGCAGATTTACATAAAGATTGCATCCCTGGAAGACATCAAGGTAATGAACGAGGCCCTAAAACTGTCACTTTGCTGATTAAGTACCAATCATCTGAAACAAAATGCACAAAAAACAGAATTCCTATTAATTTTACCACCACCACACAGAAGTAAAGGAATGGACCAAACTGATCACAGCACAAAACTGTATCCCTATTCTAGTGGACTCAGCGAAATCGCTAGGAATCATGCTAGATAAGAACCTAGGCGTGAAAGCCCACATCAAATCAATGGCAAAAAGTGCCAGTTTTTACCTGAACTACATTAGGAGAGTGAAACCATTCATTTCTACGACGGATATCAAACTGGTAGTACAATCATTAGTTATCTCTAGAAATGAATATGGATGCACAACCTTAGCAGGTCTACCACAAATTTCCACAGCTCCTCTAAAAGCATGCCTCAATGCAGCTGCAAGACTCATCACCGGAGCGAGGAAATTCGATCATATCTCTCTACACCTGAAATCGTTAAACTGGCTATCGTACGAAGCCAGAATCCAACTGAAGATGGCATGTATCACACACAAAGCGCTCCACTATAAAACATCAAGATACCTGGCCCAGAAGATTGAGTTATCTGGAGGATGCAGACCAGCCAGGAGTGCCACAGAGATGCTGCTGAAACCACCCGTGTTCTGGAACAAGAAAACGTATAACAGAGCTTTCTCAGGAGCCGCCCCGAAAATTTAGAACTCACTCCCCTCAAATTTTAGGAAAATTCCAAACACTGCAACATTCAAGAGGGAAGCTAAGATATTCCTAATGAGTAAGTTCCTCAAATAAGTAAGACAGGGCATCACCACCACCAGGAGGTAGATGTTTCTAAAACAGAAAGTATTGGTGCTGGAGTCACAATACACCAGGTACAGTACAGTAGACAAGCCCAGAAACTTCCATTGCAACCTTTAAGTTAGACATTTACCGGAATTATGTTAATGTAATGTTAATGTAAGCCGAACTTTTTGAGCGCACGGCTACCCCGAAAGGTGTCCCGGCGCTTTGGCAAAGAGGCCCAAAGAAACAGGAAAGCCAAAGGCATACACACTACAGTTACCGCGAGTTACTTAGTGAAGAGCAAGGTCTTCAACTCCTTCCTGACATATGTAATTTCTGAACTTACCTCATACCTTGTGAAATGTTTAACATATTGCTTTGTACCAAACCTACCAGATACCAGTGAACTGTCATGCCAAATAAGATGTATATCGAACCTACCTCATGTCAGTGAGGAGCGCTCTGATACCCAAGGGTCATGTTCACGCTATATAAAACTCTCTAAATAAATAAATAAAAGAGATACGGCCAAAGTACACATCACTCCAGAACACCAGGAAATAAAGGGTTTATTACGTGCTTCCTTTACACAGGCAAAGACCAGTCCCATCCTTCTCCTGCTCAGGACTGAAGCAGGACCAAGCAGTAGCTGCAGGCCAACCCACCCCCACACATCAAGTGGCAGCACTCCTCACACAGCTCACCTTCAAGGCAGGTTTCTTTTTGATTCAGAAAGGATCCTTTTAAAGTCTTTGATATCCCTGATACTTACAACAAGAGGCAAGCGCTGCATCAAGCCCTTGGAGATCGTCTCACGCAGGATACCAACAGCAGGGCAAAAAAGGCTGGTCCATTTCCTTTGCCTACAGTCAGAATCAGCAACTGCAGGCCAACCCACCCCTCACACATGAGGGTCAGAGCAACGCTCCTCACACAGTTGTACTTGCACTTCATCTTTGGAAGGTCCTCTTATTTTCATAAGTGATCGTAAATTCTGGGGCCAGATCCCCAATATTTATGCCTTGTTTCTCTTTTTTTATTATTATTATTTTTTTAAATGTTTTTATTGAGAATTAATTGGCAGCATTAAAAGAAAGAGACAGAATATATACATAATCATACATTTGCAAGTTACAGAATGATCCAAGAATAGTAAAAACCATTATATACTTTATTATGTAACTCTAATCTACATTATTTATTACTGCAACCTTGCGACCCTCCACTCATCCAAGGGTGCCCAGATCTTCAGCCCCGTCTCCAGTGTTTTCCTGCCCTTAAGCTCATATAAGGCAGCCTCTAGATAACGTATACCTTAAAGTCTGGTCAGCCACATCTGGAAGGACGGTGCAACTGTAACTTACCAAGCGGTTGAAATAAGAATACGGAGAACTGCCACAGATATAAAAACCAAGGCTTCTGTCTCTGCCTTTAGGGCCAACTTGCTTTCACTACCTAAGATCATCAAGGTTTTGATCGTAATGCCTAGCAACCCCACCCAGAATGCCTCGATCTCACTTTTGATTATGCCTAGTTTTTCGCACTGATGGAACATATGCAAGAGATCGGCTGGGCCCTCTGAGCATCTGGGACAGCTTATATAAATTAAAGAGTGTTTTAAAATGTTGTGCTTTTAAGTTAGAGGACCGTAAAAACCTTTTATCCAACTGTAGAGCTTTGTCCAGATCTACATCAGGATCTTCTATTTTTGCGGCCCATGAAGTCTAGTTTTTTTCCAAATCATCTTGGATTCCATCCATTAGGATTTTATTAATGACTTTGATCCTACGCCCTCCTTTTATCAGGTAATCTAATATACTACACCTTTTGCCTGAATCAATAGGAGTGCCTTGTTTGTCTTTGAAGGCAGCACAAAGAACAATCTCTGCTGCACACATAAGCCAGCTCTGCATTGTTCAGGCCAAGTTCACTACAGGAAGTGGAGACAGCTTTGTGGAAGGCAGCGACAGTTCATTAAGGTGCACATGACAACTCCTCCCACCACACAGCCTGGCCATGAGTTACCCAGGAAAGGCAGGACACTCCTCAACCTCCCATGTTACTGTCTATGGTGAATGCACATCCCTACCCCTGTCCCTCCAAAACTAGACAGTGAATGCACAAACTGGCACCAGATTTGGTAAAGCAAGAAAATGCCCACTCTCTAAAAGTGGTATTTTCAAACACACAATTTAAACACCATCTTTACTAAAAGGTGTACTATTAAATTCTGAGTGGAGGGAGCCTACACTTCAACTCTCTAGCTGTTCCCATTGGAAAGTTACACTATGTACAATTTTTACAAGGCAGCTCCCATGTTAACCTATTGGAAAGCTAGTCTATGCAATAGTGAAAAAAATATTTCACTATCAGGTCATGTAAAACACACCATTACATGTCCTACCTTTAACATACACTGCACCCTGCCCATGGGAGTACCATCGGTTTACCTTAGGGGTGACTTACATGTAAGACAATGGAAGGTTAGGGCCTGGTAAGTGGGTTCACTGGCCGGGTCGTCATGGCAGTTAAGTACTGCGCATGCAGACACTGCAGTGATAGGTCTGAGACACATTTGCAAGGCTGCCGGTGTGGTTGGCACAATCAGTGCTCCAGGTCCACTAGTAGCATTTGATTTACAGGCCCTGGGCACACACATTGCATTTTACTAGGGGCTTACTAGGAAATCAAATATGCCAATCATAGATAATCAATCAGAATTAAAATTTACACAGAGAGCATATGCACTTTAGCACTGATCAGCAGTGGCAAAGTGCCCAGAGTCCCAAAGCCAACAAAAACAGGTCAGAAAAATACGAAGCAAAAGGAAAAAGGTTTGGGGATAAACCTGCAAAAAGGACCAGGTTTAACATTGTGTATACCTCTCCACCGGTTTCTCTCTTAATTTGGGAAATCATTTGTGAATTACGCAAGATCACTTCTACCCCAAGGTATATGACATAACTCCCACCAGGCACATCCCTGATCCTATCGAAAAAATGCAGTAGTGCCCTCTTCCTCCACTGTGTACAGAGGTGGTTCTCCTCTCAGTTTCTTTTGTTTCTTCTTTTTCACCAATCTCTCTTCCCAGCAATATAAATGTAACTTACGTAAATGAGGTCATGCTTACATTGAGTAATGCACTTCCAAATAAATGTGACATAATTTGAAACATAGGTGTAACTATGTATAAGAACTACATTTCTTCATGGTTAGGTTAAAAATGAATGTGCACACGTTTATGAAACTATAGTTTCTACAGTAAATGAAATTCAGTAATACATTTGAAAACTTCACTTGTCATTAACCACTTGCATGCTCATGGCGGCCCTAGGCCGTCATGATTCACGGTGGGTATGTGCTCACTGCGGCCGGGGGCCGTCCGAATACCGCCCATTATGTAAATGACCCGCACAGCGTGAAAATTTGCCCCCCATGGAAGGGGTAATAAAGTTAGGCACATTGAATATATGGTGCTAAGTGCACATAAATATTGCAAAACTGTGACGTGTACGGGTGGTAGTAAAATTATGCTACTCCAGTGGTTAGCCTTGGAAGTTTGTGAACCCCTACAAACATGGATAGTTTGCTCAGCAATCCCAATCTACTCTCCTTCCTATTGCCACACTGGAATGGGCCAATTTTTACTGCATAGGAGGGCCACCATAAAACCCTTTCCACCTTAAAAGGGAAAATGCATGGCCCCCAGATTTGGTGGGCATGTAGGGAAGGGGTTTTCCCCGGAAATCAATATTTCCCCCATGCAGAAAAAAAGCACGTGTTTCCACAAGGGATGCGATTCCCCCTGTACAGCGTTCACTGATATGAAGACCCTTGTATTGCAGAAGATGAATACTACTGGGAAGTCACAAAATCTTCGCAGGAATATGCATGGAAATACGAACCTGGGACACCTTTTCCCACATATTCCTGAGAATTATGGTGAATTTTATAATGTAGAAAACCTACACTTGCACAGAGCTGCAAATCTGAGGGTGTTAGATTTGGCTTTATTTATAAATCAGGCTATTGACTTGCAATATTTTTGTGTGACACTAGCATCTGTAGGTAGTGCCAAGATTCTTAATGCATATACACCCAATATAAACCTCGTGATACTGTCAGAATAAAGCTTTTGTACATAATCAAGGAGCAGATGTTTGCTACAATTAAGAGAAGCACAAGAAATAGTGCATATGAGGTACCTAAGAGCATCCTGGAAAACGCAAAATACTTTATGGCTCATCATTAGTTTAGCTGTTGTGATGTGTATGAGGCAAGGCTTCCATCCTGATGCACTGAATGGTGGAACCATTGAATTTGCTGCTCCGGCTGCTGTGGAACTAGATGCTCCTGTCAATGCAGCAGCAACGCTGGGACTTGAGAGTCGGTGTACACCTATGTTTGAGTATTGAGAGCTGTTATTTTGTAGGATGTGGCAGCTCAACGACTGCTCTAGATCATTAACTAAATCAATATGTGCATAATGTTGGGAAATCAATCATTTTTCACAATAATGTTCATGTTCTCATCAGTAATGTAGAATGTGTCAAGACTAGGCATCCCCCATATGGAGACCCGCCCCAACATTTATTTTTGGAATACTGCCATAAATAATGATGAAAGCAGATAATAGTAATACATGTCCTACAATGTAATACCATCTACATAAACATCCAGGGAACAGGTATTATCTCTCATCAATGGAGACAAATACAGAGAACCCATTCAGTGTGAATTAAATGAGCAGAATAAAAAATGGATGAAAATTCAGGTATGGCAGAAAAAAATGCTAAACAGAGAAAAGAAAGTGAGGGATATACTCTGGCAACAGAGAAGCTACATTTTTTTACACCCCAAAACATTTCGGCTAATTTGGAGTGTCCCACAGTTCTACTGAGAAACGCCATCCTATAACTATGCGAAAAGAGAAACCAGCTGTAATGAAGGTTTTTTGTGTGTATTTTGTACGTAATAACGACTTTTCTCAATTTAAGACATTCCTTGAGCTGGCACCAGCCAAGCCCGTGGAGGGATTTCCGGTGGGGTAGAAAGGAGGGGCGGGGCAGGGGCAGGGTGGGGGGTGCTACAAACCGGAATATGGATAATTGGAGGTAAGTAAACAATGTAATTAATAAAACTAATTTCGTAGCCCGCGCTGCATCGCAAAATGTGATGCAGCGCGCGCTACGAAATTCGTTTTATTAATTAAATTGTTTACTTACCTCCAATTATCCATATTTTGGGTTTTAGCACCCCCCACCCTGCCCCTCCCCTGCCCCGCCTTTCTGCCCCAACAGAACTCTCTCTACGGGCGGTGGCTGGCACACAGGTGGAGAGAGACAGGAAAAGGCTACATTGTTCTTTCAGCTCCCTCCTCTTCGGTGGCTGCGCTCTCATCTGTTGTGTGAGAGTTAAAATATCTGTAATGTTTTAAATGTCTGTAAAAATCCCAATAAAAATATTGTTAAGAATAAAGATTCTATAAATGATCTCTCGGCTCACCTCAGCTCTGTTGCCTGAATTAGTGAGATCAGGGGTGTCAAATTAATGCCGGCAGTATATTGCTTATGCTCTTGTCCCTAGTTTCTAGGGATCAAATCCGTTCTATCACGTCGAAATGCCTGTGTTTACGCAACCAATCAAAAGTAAACTACCTGTAACTTACAACAAATGTGTTAGGATGGTTTTGAAATATTATGGGGCGCTCAGTAGGACTATGTCTGAAATCGCTGTATAATTTCTAAAATATGCTTGCCTTTGTAGAGGAGTTTGACTTTCAGTTTCCTCTTCCATTACAGTCGAAGACAGACTCAGTGAAAACAACTACCCCAGCAACGCCGCATAGATTTTGAGTCAGCATGTCAAGCATATGCAAACATATCACATAAAAAAGGCACTGAATGT
Organism: Lissotriton vulgaris; assembly: GCF_964263255.1. Classification (NCBI taxonomy): domain Eukaryota; kingdom Metazoa; phylum Chordata; class Amphibia; order Caudata; family Salamandridae; genus Lissotriton; species Lissotriton vulgaris. The sequence goes on from NC_141689.1 coordinate 1,001,162,845, forward strand.
GGTAATTTAAAGCTTTGTCTCTGCTACAGTTTCGGACTGACTGCTTTTAACATGCACTGTAGCAGTGTTTGTTGATGTCCCAAAAGTAACTTCAGTGTGCAGCACATCATCACATTCACAATATTGTAGTATTATGCTGTTTTAGTGTGTTAGTTTATTGTATTAGTATGCAGTATTGTACTGGTGCATATGGCTGAGATACCCGCCACCCCCTCTCAACACAATCCCCAAGGATGGGAAACCGGAAACAGTTCTGAACTTTTGGAAGACGGGAGGGAGTGACCCTCCCGGCCGTATTTATTAAAATATGAAACAAAATTAAAACATTAAAATAACAGTTTCATATTATGTACAATTTCATTACCACATTGCGATGTTTGGCTAACCTTAACATATTCTCTAATACAAAGGTTCTCCTAGCCGAACTAACATCCTACAAAACATCTAACTTGAAATTTTGAAATTGTACATCCTAACGTTTAAGGGCCAACTGCAAGGTCGTAACCGGTGTCAAGATCCCTAACCAGAAATATCCCCCTCACTTGTGAGGGGCGACCGCACAGAGGTGTACCTCGAGTGCAACTACCAATTTCCCTTGACTTGACGGGGGCCCCAATAAACTCGACGCCACTTAAAGGTCGTCCGAGGACTCGTGTGAGGAATCTAGAAGGTAGCGTAGACCCCCCCCCAAACCCCACACAACTTACCACATCTGCCGTCGCAGATGTCCTGGCCCCGGGAAATTCTACGGGAGGGGGCTGTAGCCCCTCCTACCCAGGAAGGGGCCTTGACCGCCTTTCCTTTCCTTTCGGCGTCCCATCCTTAGAAGGGACCGCCTTCCCCGTTGAGGGGCCAATGGCCACCTCCTTCGAGCGCTCCCATCCGTAATGGGTGACGCCCACTCATAGGGATCTTCCAATTAGTGCTCACCGATCATGACCTTACCGCCCGACCAAAATAAATACGACAGTTCTAAACTAAGTGAGTTCTAATCAAAATGACAAAATTACTTAAAAGACAGTTAAAAGCAACCATTTTATTAAAACATGCTACTGATCAACACTAGAGCAGGATTACTTTATTTGCAAAACATGCCACAAATTGACCATTTCTTTATTGCATATTCAAGGTTATCACGATAATCCGGACCTGCAAACAAAAGAGTTACCACATCAAACTTTATTCAAAACTACTTGCTGTCCTCAGGGGCTGGTGGGTGGGTCAAAATTGGCTCTTCGTTCCGTCTCGAGCTCACGTGCAGCGAGGTGGTGCAGCTTCAGAGCACAGGAACAAGAGGATGCTTCCTTGGCTTGTTGCTCCTTTTATCCGTCTTCAGGGCGGGCGTAAACCCGCCCCGGCCTGCCCCGAGGGCGTGGCCCGGCCGCGTCAGTGTCTAGGCCAGCCCACTCCAGGGCGGGAAAAAGGCGCGCCCCGGCTACGCCGCTTCGGGCATACCAGCCGAGACTCGCCTCCCGCCCAAGATGGCTTCCCGGGGGGATCGTGGTACTCCGCCATACGTTCGGGGGGACCGAATGGTCGCCCCTTTCCATATGGCTGAGATACCCGCCACCCCCTCTCAACACAATCCCCAAGGATGGGAAACCGGAAACAGTTCTGAACTTTTGGAAGACGGGAGGGAGTGACCCTCCCGGCCGTATTTATTAAAATATGAAACAAAATTAAAACATTAAAATAACAGTTTCATATTATGTACAATTTCATTACCACATTGCGATGTTTGGCTAACCTTAACATATTCTCTAATACAAAGGTTCTCCTAGCCGAACTAACATCCTACAAAACATCTAACTTGAAATTTTGAAATTGTACATCCTAACGTTTAAGGGCCAACTGCAAGGTCGTAACCGGTGTCAAGATCCCTAACCAGAAATATCCCCCTCACTTGTGAGGGGCGACCGCACAGAGGTGTACCTCGAGTGCAACTACCAATTTCCCTTGACTTGACGGGGGCCCCAATAAACTCGACGCCACTTAAAGGTCGTCCGAGGACTCGTGTGAGGAATCTAGAAGGTAGCGTAGACCCCCCCCAAACCCCACACAACTTACCACATCTGCCGTCGCAGATGTCCTGGCCCCGGGAAATTCTCCGGGAGGGGGCTGTAGCCCCTCCTACCCAGGAAGGGGCCTTGACCGCCTTTCCTTTCCTTTCGGCGTCCCATCCTTAGAAGGGACCGCCTTCCCCGTTGAGGGGCCAATGGCCACCTCCTTCGAGCGCTCCCATCCGTAATGGGTGACGCCCACTCATAGGGATCTTCCAATTAGTGCTCACCGATCATGACCTTACCGCCACAGGCCGGATAGTTGACCGGCTATCCGGACCCCCCACAACACTCCTACCTAAAGGTCATGTCTTAAAGTCTTTAGCCAAGCTATACAGTCTCCTATGAGTAACTCGTTCCCCACCCGGGACAAATGAACACCATCCCCCAAATACATACTGTCACCAGTAATACAACCATGCGAAATAGAATGCAGTGTATTGGAACGGAACAATCTACTCACTTTGTTATTAATTTTTCTTACTGAATGATTCAGAGCAGAAACAGAAATAGCCCCCCGCCATACTTTTCGTGGGATCATATGTGACCATGCAATCGTGCACCCTGGAACTCTCCTCGCCAACCAACTCACAGTGGAAAGCATCGCCTCAAGAAGAAGTCGTCTACCAGTGGTGACCAAATCATTGCCCCCAAGATGTACTATGACTATAGACGGCGGTGACCTCGTCCGCCCTAGCAAACCCTCAAAAAATGATTGAAACTGGTCAATACAGAGTCCGCCCTTTCCGTAGAAGGACACACTGTACCCGTATTCCCCAGCCACGTGATTCATGTCACCTGCTTTGAATACGTCCGCGGCACGCCTCACGTATGAGTGGCCCACGACCCACACCTCCTTTTTCACAGCCGGTGAAGTGTGACCGCTGGCCCGGTGTTGGGTCGACTGCGTAGTCCGCCCCGCCTCGTAGGCTTGCGCAACTGAAACCAAACAAAAACAAGAAGCGTGAGTACATCGTTACGGCTTCACAACATGTGCAACCGCACATACCTCTTATAACAATTGGAGGACCAACGCCCCACACGTTTAATTTGTTCAACATTCAGACCCCTGGCCGTAGCCTCTGTAGCAACCCCTATCCGAAAGGAATGGGTCCCAAACTCGCCCGGGTTCAAGCCCGCAGCAGTAATCGACATCGCAAGCACCCGCTGAAACTGAAACCTCGTCAGTGGGGTGGCGTCAGCGTGTCTCAACAAGGTCCCCCCCCATGATGCCACCCTTTGTGCTAAATACTCCTCTACACAACTCACCGGGCACATGGAGGACCCGGGGATCCTTCGTATCATTATGCAGTCCCCCATCGAACCCTGATCGGTCTTGGACTTGACAAATGAGACAGTCATTGTCTCCCCCCTGACTTGGACGTGCTCTCGGCACAGTCCCCCCATGGAATCCTGTTTGTTCCTTGCCACTAGTTCGCTTACCCGCATAGCCCCATGGAATGCTAGCACAAAAGCGGCTCGGAATAACACTGCTTCATACTGGGATGAACATGTTGCAGGAATTACAGATAACAACAAAGCCAACCTATCCAGACCTATCGGGCGCCTTTCATCTACTCTGCGACCCTCAAGGCGTTGCCACCCACGTAGCGCTTTTTGCACAACGAAAGACGCTGTCGGGTCCTGGATCCCATGAGCCCTAGCCACAAAGGAAATGGCGGCCCGATGCCTCTGGGCCGTAGCCACTGATTTGCCTGCCTGACGTAAAGACAGCAGGAATTTCACTACCAACTCCTCCTGGCCCCAAAGCTCCCTTTTAGCTGCCCCCAAAAAGGCCCAATAGGAACGGAACGCCCCTTCATATGCCTTCCTCGTCCTGGGTGCTAAACTCTCTCCCACGAGGTTCTGTAGTTCGGGGCACCGAGAGACCAGAGAGCTTCGGGAAAGGGTGCTGCCACCGGGTCCGCTGTGGGCAGAAAACCCCAGAAGGCCTGCATACGAAAACGAGAAAGCGCATCAGCCGCCTGGTTCATCACCCCCGGGACATGTCTGGCCTTAAATAGTACATTCAATTGCATACACAATAACACAATTTCCTTGAGCAATCTCAGAATCCACTTGCATCGTGCTGCCTGGCTATTGATACACTCAACAACGGTCATGTTATCAGACCAGAATACCACAGAGTGATCTCTGAACCCCTCGGGCCAAGTTCTCAGGGCCACCAGAATGGGAAAAAGTTCTAGGAAAGCAATGTTACTTGTCAGACCACTCTCATGCCACCATGACGGCCATTTTTGTGCCGACCACTGAGTGCCGAATATGGCACCAAAACCAATGCTCCCTGCCGGATCCGTCCATAGCCCCAGCTCCTCAGAGGACACAGCCGGTTTGTTCCAGACAATTCGGCCATTGAAATCCGCCAGGAATGCCAACCAAATGCGCATGTCCTGGCGAACCTCTGCCGAGAGCCTTGTGCGATGATGACCCTCCTTCAGGCCGACCATGGCTTGAGCGATCGAGCGAGAAAAGGGGCGGGCCATCGGTATAACTCTTAGGGCAAAATTCAACTGTCCCACCAATTGCTGTAATTGATGTAGCCTAACCTTAGACTCACTTATACACATTTGCAGGGATGCCCTGAATCTTAACACTTTGTCACCTGGTAGACGAAAACAACCCTCCTCGGAATCAAGCTCGATCCCCAGAAACTCGAGGCAAGTCGAGGGACCCACAGTCTTACCTGGTGCCAATGGCACGCCAAACTGATTCATCAAAATACAAAATGCAGTCAAAGCCTGTCCACATTCGGGATCCCCGGCTGCCCCCAGAAACAAAAAGTCATCGAGATAATGCATCACATGTTGAAACCCCGTTTTCCTCGTGAAGACCCATTGCAGGAAGCAACTGAACTTTTCGAAATAGGCACAAGATATAGAGCACCCCATCGGCATACACCTATCCATGTAATAATGACCCTGAAACATGAAACCCAGGAGACGCTGGTCGTCTGGATGTACCGGGAGCAACCGGAACGCTGACTCGATATCAGATTTTGCCATCAGCGCACCGGGCCCCAGGCGATTCAATATGGCTACGGCCTCATCGAAGGATGCGTACCGCACCGAACACACTTCCGGGTCTATCGCATCGTTTACTGAAAGACCACGTGGGGCTGATAAATTATGTATCAGCCGAAACTCCCCCGGGTCCTTCTTGGGGACCACCCCTAAAGGGGAACAAACAAAGTTAGCAACTGGTGGCACATTAAATGGACCGGCGACTCGACCTCGAGCCACCTCCTTCCCGATCTTTTCCTGTACCACGGTCGTATGCTGTAAGACCGATATCTGGTTTTTACATTTTGCTATACCCTGAAACTCTCCCACTGGGATGCGGAAACCATATGAAAATCCGTTCCGCAACACCCCAGCGGAAGCGTGATCCGGGTATTCGCTGAGCCAGGGAATCATTGCCATGGTATCAATCGGGGTAGGTAAAGGCGCCCCTCGGACTATGTCAGACCTGTTTGGCGCCTCCTCTACCCCCGTTATCACCCGTTTTGGCTCTGCACATGGACTCAGGATGGGATGATTGCCCACACCCCCCACATTCGTGCCTAAATTTGCATGACCCCTGGGGCCTAGTACATTTCCCCCTGTTAAAGTTCCAACAAACCCCCCTTTTACCTGCGTTGCCGGCTGGCCTCGAGTGATTGTCGTTACTCGTACCTGATCGAAAGGGCATCCCCGCATATTGGCGGGATGATTCACCAACGTTACTCCCTACCAATGGAACCTTCAACATACCAGAGTCCTCCATTTTGGACCAGGACACAGAATCATAACAATCCCAAGTTAAGTTTTTATCATGCTCTTTCGCTTTTCTGAAAATATTATCATAACAAAACCAATGATTGCCCTCGTGAGATACTGAATACCCCATGATCCGTGCCTGATAAATCGGCAATTCGGGCAGCAATTCGGGCCTACGTTCACCCAAGATGGATGTAAATACCCCCCATGCCTTGCCCCAATTACCAATGTTTTCATTTACCTTAAAGGCGGCCATCTTTGCGCGCCAAACACTCGGATGCATGAGCTCCTTCTGGCTCTTAACATGCTCCATTTCATAATGGTCGGTAAGCAACGAGAAGATGTTTATATATTCCCCTGCCCATATCTTCTCTTTGATAGCCAGAGGGACATGTTGACCCAATTTTTCCCTTCGAGAGGGTGCCGACTCATCCCTCGCAATCGGCAATGGCCGCTTACCTGAACCGGAAGCTGTATCTGCGACTGGAACTGATGGCGATGGTGCCTTCGTCGCTTCCCTTGTTTCCCGCAGCTGCCTCATCAACACCTGCGCATCGTCAGCCGTGGCGCCCTTGCTACCTTTACCCAACCACGCTGCTAATTGTGCTGCCAGCTCGGGCGGCATATCCTCCCCGGACACGGGGGTGACCACTACGGGAATCGGATTCCCTTCCTCCGGCACAGGAGTGGGTGCTTCGAGTGGGGTACAGGGAACTGGGACGTCTCCCCCAGCTGCTCCCCTTCTGGGCCTCTTGCCTTTTCCTCCTGGAGCTGCTCCTGCCAGAGGACGTTTCGGCCCCCCTTCCTCGTCTTTCTCCGCCATTCGCTTCTTTAGTTCGGTCACCTCCTTCATGAGAACACGCAGCATCTGGTCGGTAGTCATTCGCTTTCCCGCCTTCTTAGGCATTCTCCGACAGAGTATCTGAAAAACAAACAAGAAGATTACAACGCTCAAAATTGGCTCTTCGTTCCGTCTCGAGCTCACGTGCAGCGAGGTGGTGCAGCTTCAGAGCACAGGAACAAGAGGATGCTTCCTTGGCTTGTTGCTCCTTTTATCCGTCTTCAGGGCGGGCGTAAACCCGCCCCGGCCTGCCCCGAGGGCGTGGCCCGGCCGCGTCAGTGTCTAGGCCAGCCCACTCCAGGGCGGGAAAAAGGTGCGCCCCGGCTACGCCGCTTCGGGCATACCAGCCGAGACTCGCCTCCCGCCCAAGATGGCTTCCCGGGGGGATCGTGGTACTCCGCCATACGTTCGGGGGGACCGAATGGTCGCCCCTTTCCATGTATAGTTGAGTTGTGCTTTTGGGTTATTATTGAGTTGTCATTTTGTTGTTGTTTGTTGCACTGTGTGATGTGTTGTATTTTCCTTGTTGTTTTGTGTATTAGTTGTGTTATATTTCTCTTGTGTTTTATGTTGTATTGTTGTGCTCTATTGCTCTTAATGTACTGTGATATTAGAATATGATAGTTCACATTTATTGTGTTGCTGTACCTCAACCACAAGCTGTCTGCTTAAATATGCACAAAGATATTTGTTACACATTACCATATCCCAAAATCTGCTTTCATATTACAGACTCCAAAGTTCTTTATACAAGCCACTGTCTTACCACCGGGAACATGCAATAGTAATTTTGATCATTAGTATTAATGTTTTGGTGACCTGTACTGTGATATTTCAAAAATTGTTTGACTCTGTTAGACAGTTACATGCTCCTAATAGAAGGTGCACAGATCTAAAAGTGAGTACATAAGTTGAAACTGGTCCGCAGCCATATCAAAGATACTCACTGACGAATTTCTGTCTTGCCAGAGGTAATGATAACACACAAGAACACTGAACTTATAATATTGGGAAAAAAGAGAGGCCCCGCGAGGACAAGAATATATGACAATATAACAATATGACAATGACAATGATTCTTTATTTGTGTGATTAATAAAAACCAATACAAAAGAACGATCAATATAAAATGGATAGTTAAAATTGAATATTGTAATGATATACATACTTCTTATTCCTAAAACCACCATTTGGTGTTTTGTTTTATGAAATACAATAAATATTAGTCCTTTAGATGTGCCGGGCAAACTTTCAGTGGGAGCCAGACTGCATAGGACCCTCATCCGGATGGTTTCCATGCGGTGCCGAGGTTGACCTGTCCATTAGGGCTTGACGGGTGTGATAGATGAACTTAGCAAAATTTGCCATATGCTTCACTGTGTCCAGCAAATATAACTGAAGGACGGCTTCCTTTGCCGTCCGCGTGCCCAGTTGGAGGAGAATGAGCCTTAGGTGGATTCGGCAGACTGGCAACAGGGCAGGACAGCATAGTAAGATGTGAGCCAATGATTCACGCTTGTAATAGCAGAGACAACACTCCGTAATCGCTGGTCTTACTCTCACTGAAGGATACAGATATTTTAGAGGGAGCGCGTGTGGTCTGGCTGCAAGAACTCCTTGTAGGGCTTGCCTCCCGACCGGTTGTGTGAGATGTGTTTGAGGCCATATGATGTATGAGGGGAACTTTGGGTCTCATGGAAGCTTCTAGCTTTCAGAGCTTCAATGTCCAATGTACGAGAGCGTGATCTTACTTGCTTTTTTATTGATGTTTTAATAGTGGTCTACCTAATTATGGGGCTGATTAGGATTGCGGTGATTCCGCATCCTCCGGGCCGGCGGAAGCCACTGCAGGCCCGGAGGATGCGGAATCACCTCTGCGGCCCTTCAAAACACCTACCGCCAGATTAGGATGGCTTTGGGATCAGCGGCGGATGGCAGATCCGTCCGCCGCTGATCTACGGGATGTTGGCCGCAATTTGGTGGCGGTGTCTGCAAGACACCGCCAGCCAAATTGCAATGTGTGTATAAACATGCTTTTCTGCGGCGGATTAACCGCCATGGAAAAACATGTGGAAAATAGTTTCTGGGAGGCCCTTGCTGGCCCCCAGGGTGTCGGGGGGTGGGGAGGGTGCACATGGGGGTACTTATGGTACCTCCCAGCATTTGCATGTACAAGGCGGCAGGCACCGCGCGGTGCCTGCCGTTTTGTGCATGCAAATGGATAGCATGCATATTTAACCTTGCGGCGGGTGCTGCTTCAAGCAGCACCCGCCGCAATGTTACATATACAGGATGTGGCCGCCAGGGTGGTGGTCACATCCTAATTCACACGCAGGGACCACCGCTGCCCCTGCGGATGGTCCCTCCACCTCGGGGTGACGGACGGACGCAGGTCCGTCCACCATCCTAATGAGGCCCTATATTAGGATCCCAGTTCTCTATAGCTAGATTCAAGAGATCTTTGGCTCAGGCAAGACCAGTTGACCACGGGTTGCCCAGATTTAGGAATATTTGTTTATAACAGACTTCATTGAATTCTCTGGAGCCACAGTGGTTAAATAAAAGTATTTTGCCAGACTTGCCAGTTCTCCCAAAGATTGTCGATTAAGGTTGAATTCCAGGTGAATGAAAGTGTTCCTTGTGCATGCTGGAAGAAAGAATAACTTTTTGTAAGCTGCACAGTGGATCTTTTCAAGGTCTAGCGCAAGTTTGCCTGGGAACGCCTGCGTCGCATAATTGAGGGAAGGTAATAATTTTTCCCTCAGGACACGTTAGGACGGCCGTACTTGTTTGACTTTCCAAAGTGGCATTAAGTTTACACATGGCACAGGTAACCATTTTTCCTTTCTACTGGAGCTTGTGGCAATGGGCCTGTGGCCGGCCAGTTTCTCTGAACCAGACTCCGAGATAATTGTACGATTGTGTACTGTTCAATATTAGTGGTCCCAAACTCCATTTCATAAGCTTCTTTTTCGATGGCGTGTCCAAAGATCACTACCACACAGCTTGTTTTTAGCGTTATCCTCTGAAAGTGCTGTTAAAGCTTTTTGAAGGCAGACTTTGGCGTGGTCCAAAAGGACCAGGTTGTCTCCATATTGTATCGGCTGGGGCCAAGAATATAGAGATCTCATACATATGTACATACACATACACATGGTAAATTGTAGGACCCAAAATATTGGTACAATTGCTGCTGGAGAGGGACATTTCAAGATGAATAAATCAATGGTAGTGAGGCTAACAGATTGTGGACAGTATGCTATTTTAAAGTTTAAGATAGAATTGAACACAACAATTGTATTGCTTTATAGTACTTAATTATAAAAGTAGTAGTTTGACTCAGTCCCGAAACATAACAACGCCTTGATTTATGGTGACTGATTTGTGGTGTTTTTTTCTGATGATTAATGCTTAGAATTATTATAAAGAAAATGTAAGGAGTGCATAAATATTTCCTTGGAGAGTTTAGGGGCTCTCCCAGTGCAAGAGGGTATTTTGGTGACATGATTTGCACATGGTGACTATTTTTTTTCTTAATTCCACTGAATAGTCTCTCTTGAAAGGTCATAGTAACAAGCAAAGAATATGTGGAATCCTGAAAATATGTAATCGGAAGAGGCTCAGAGGATGAAGAGAATCTAATCTTTTGATCTGTATGTGGTTTGGAATTAATCTATAGGTCTACGGCCTTTACTCTTAGCCTACAGAATATACACTTTTTGAAAGAATAATATTACATTATAATTCTATCATTGTGTAATAACTCTCATTAAGCTTCCAAGAATCCAATGATGTGAACTGATCGCTTAGCAACTGTCAATGAAATAGCAAATATAATATCTATCTTCTGTAATAAAGTATGAAAACCTGTTTCAAACAGACTTGAGCAGTATTGGATTCTGGATGGGGTTCCCCTGCAGGTTCTTCCTACAGCGGAATACCAATATTAAACAGAACATCCCATAGGTTTCTAATGTAGGACATTTGTGGAAAATGTGCTATTTGTTAATTGAGCTATGCCATGTGATATTTAACGTTTGACATGTAACAATCGACAAAATGCAACCTTTTAAAAAATGTCTTTAAGGCTGAAAGTGGTTGTGCCCAGCCAAAAGGATAGTACCCTACCTACTTCACTACCAAAATCCTTGCAAACACAGCTTATTATTAAAATCAAGCCAAGAGAGCACTGTGTTGAGTCACCACTAAACACCTGTTTGTTTCAGTTTTTCCGACTATTTTGTAAGTTGTGACGTATTCTCCCTGTGAGGAGAGAAGCTAGGCCTAATACTACTATGGTTGACACAAGATGGACATATGTTATTGCTATACGCCCCTGCTTTTAATTGAGCTTGTGTGTGGATTTGGCCTATATGTGAACTTTGCTTTAGTGGATTGTTCTGGTCCCTTTGTGTTACCTTTTACATTATATCATTTCACTCTGCTTATCCCATACTATTCTCCACAGTGCCTGATGGACACAATTAACTGACATGCTAGACAGAATGACCATATCACACGAGGCTGGGCTATAGTATAAACTTGGAGAGTCATTTATTTCTGGTCGGTTCATTCAGATATGCTTTGTGACAAGATGCTATCTCCATTTTTCCACATTTCCATATCCCAGGAGCTGAAAGTTCATCACATAGGGGGTTACTGGGAAAGTGTCTTATAACAGTTTCTCAACCTAAATAGGCAGAAGTACAATACTCCATGTACTTCAAACAACATATCCCAATAGTTTACTGCCATGAGAGATTTTAGACAGTTTTTACATTGCAGTAGTTTCTTGAGTATGTCATACATTTCTAATAACCATGAGAGATAGATTCCATTTTAATGTAATGCATTGAAATTATGTCACCGTTTTGATGTTGTCTATATATTTGAGCCAGAAACACATTTTGATACGTAATCTGACGGGCATACTGAAGTCAGGCAATGTAGCTATTAGCTGCAAGGGGTTGGTTGCACAAAATACGCAATTATATGAAATTACGTAACCTGGTTTACTTTACCTGTTATTCAGGTAAATCAATAGGTTATTTGAATTGTTGTTGGGAGATTGATCTTATCCATTAAAACCTGAGGATGAACAGGTGAACGAGAATCCTTGTTATCATTTTTCGGTTGTGTGAGACATGTGCATTGTGTGGTTCAGGGATGTTTAGTGGAATAGCCAGGCAACAGTGTATGCTTAGCAATATATACCCACTGTGGCTGGGAACAATATATGTACACCGCTGTACACTTGCTATGCCTGCTTCATCATGATGTGCATCCGTTTCTTTGTAATGGGATAAGCTGCCTGTACTATCTGGAAAATCCATGCTAGTGTGTCCTGCTCCTGTGAATATATCAGTAGGTTCATTTATTAACCAGTTCACTCCAAAGGGTCCAAAACTGTTCTTGCGTCTCTTTTTATTGTGCTCTTTTTTTAGCAACAGCATGCATATACGATTGTAACTAAGGGCCTGGTTCATTTTGTGGCGGGCAGCCCATTTCTCCATCAGGGAGATAGAATACATTTCTCTGTTGCCCTGATGGAGGTGCTGCCTACCACAAAATAAATCAGGCCTTAGTTACAATCGCATAAATGTGACTGTTAGAAATGGCTGCTAAGTCATTTCTAATGCATTGGCAGGAACCGCAGCCGCAGCAGTTCCTGTCAATGCTGTTTAGAGTTTGGTGCATGGCTCTGTCAACATGGCAGAGCCATGCACCAAACTGTTTATATTTTTTTCAAACAGATAATCGAAGAGTAGGATTTTCTTTCTGAAAATAAAAAAAAAATGCTCCCCTCTTCATAGGAGGCATGTCCCATGTTGAGGCGAGAATTTAGCAGGTTTATTTGCCCCTTACTGCCTGGGTTTTCCTGGCATTGACAGGCAGTGAAAACTGACTTGAAATTCACCCAATTAAATTAGGTGAGCAGAGTTAGAGGTCTGCCTCTGACAGCCCTTACTCCGTAGGGCCATCGGAAGGGTTTAATAATGGCAGATTCAGAGAAGTGGTCACGGGGAGTAAACCTAAGGTCGGCATATATATTGGTGGGCAGACCAATTCTCTTGGCGGTATAGATACTCCGTCGCTATTGTGATGGAATATCTCCACTGGCAAGATATACATATCCCCTAACTTGTTTTTTTTGGCATGCAGAAATAACTGAGCACTGTGCATATATATTTATGGCTATTTCCTTTACTCTGTTCTGTTAAATACAGACATAATGCGCAAATAGAGCACATGCAGAGGAAGAAGCTGTAATAGAAAAAAATTATGACATGTTCAGTGAACACTAACCATCGACCAATGCACAAATATATAACTCAGGCAACATTACCATGGTCATAATAGCAGCAGACCACACTATCCGAACATGGGCAATAGTTTCTTCATGGCCAGAGGAGAAACACTAAGAAATACCACATGCTCCTAGAAGACCATAGGAACTCGTCAACTAAGGCTTCTGAGCATTTTCAGATCAATTCCATTTGTATTTTTGCTATCAGCATTTGCCTTCCGTTCATGCTCATGTTATCCAGTCGTGAATGAATCATTGGCAATGACTATATATCATATGGGGAATTGTACTTGAATCATTTCAATTAAGAGAAGTATTTCCTTGTCACTGTATGCTATCTGTCTGTTGTATCATGTGTTCATTATGGTGCATGAGGGGCTATCTTACATTTAAAAAGTATGCTAAATCATGAAATATTGATTTCTTGAGTCTGTCTCTGTTCACTCTTGGCATGAGTCAGTGGCAATGAGAGCTCTCCATAGGTAGTCTTGTACATCTTATACACCAGTGAAATGCCATTACTTTGATGAAGGTGAAAACCATGCTCTGATAAGAAACAATGATCACCAGTGCATGCTCAGAGAAGACCATGAGCACTAGACATGAGCAGCCACTGAGCATTTACAGATAAATGTAATCAGCCTTGCGGGTATGATCATTGACTAATCATCCATTTTAGTTCAGTGTCTATCCTCTGTGTATGCCCATTGACTCACGGCATGAATCAGAGGCAGCAAAAGTACATTATATGCAGACTCACAGACCAAATCCAACATTAAGTGTCTGGCACAGCACAGGTGAAAAAGAAATGACCTGAGATGCAGTACTGATGAGTGGGGTGGACTGTGGCCGACTGTGTGAGGGGAGCTGTTGCTGATGAAGTTGTGCCTCACAGCAAAGTTAATCACTGGGAGGGCGCCTCATTGAGAGGAGCAAATAGAATGACTCCACTCGGTATACTGCTCACCTGCAGCCGTTAACGGTGGTCAGGAGGAGGATGTGAATGTATAGGAAAGTGAGGTGTGTATACTGAAGGGTGCACGGGTCCTGCAATGACTCCCCACAGAGGTGGTGCTCCCAAAGCCAATGGGTGGGCAGGCCTCCCCTCCCTGGCCTTCATTGTTGGGGTGTGGGAGGACTGGGGCCTGGGCTGCTGTGAAGGAGCATGAATACACCAAGGGATCCCACAATGCAGTGACTGCATGCTCTGAATGAGTGCCTAGCAGAGTAGGAAGCTGCAGTTGGGGTGGCTGCCCCATGGTGGACATGGGCCCTGGTCACTGCGGAGCTGTATGGGGCATGGGGATGGCTTCTACCTAATTGCCCATGGTTTTCAACCCATCAATAAGGCTTTGGAGGTGGCAGCTGCCTCAATGTATGGCAGTCATGTTGTGGAGTGAACTGTGGCTTCTGGAAATTACATGGAGTCCTAAGGAACTGCCCTGCAGGGTGACGGCGTGTTGGATATGGGGGATCTCTCCAAGACGGTGCTGAGTTGAAGGTATTTAGTCTTGCAGTACCTACTGGCGGGCCCCCCCTTTGGGCAGTAAGACATGGAGAGACGGTGATTTCACTGACCTGGCCCTTTGGTGAGTCCTAGGGACCCTTACCTCACCCAGATGGCCATGGAGGTCCTAAGAACAGCAGAAGGTGCCTCCTAGCTGGAGTGCTTGCGAATATGTCTTGGTCCTAGTCAAATGCAAGCAGTGACATCTGATGGGCCCTTTAGATTTTCTTAGAGAATGCACTCATTATGATCTGATACATTTTCAAAAAGACATACTAAACCAAGAGTGCTGCAGTAAAAACTTCATTATAAACACTCAACAAAATATATGACTTGATAAATATACAAAAACCTGTCATGAAACAACAGCTTTTGAGAGAAACTTTATATCAAAATGTTATTCATTATCCTGTGTAAACACAAATGGGACTGTCCCTAATTGGGATTCCTACAGGACTTTTAGAGATGCCCAACCACTGGGGGCATCTCACAAAAAGTGAAGGACTGGCCTCACACACCACCTGGTGTCATGCTTTATCATAGGCCGTCCTCGCCCTCCAAAAACTCAGTTTGATGGAGGGCGGGCATACACCTGGAGACAGGGATGCACTTCTATAACTAAGTGGTGGCCCATGAATTAGTGAAAAAGTGATCTAAAAACCATTGCGGTTGTGAATAAACTAATTTGATTAAAGGTACAACTGCATGGTATTAAAAGAAGTGAGCGGTGATTTGGGAACCAATTATCCCTTCACTGTGCTATGTATGGTCAACATGTTTCTGCTCGCATTTCGAAAAAAGTTAAAAACAGCACTGTTCCCTAAGATATAGATTAGCTGGCTCTTTACACTTTAGGTTTCCGATGTTTATTTCTTCTGTTTAAAATCAAGCGCTGGGATGCTTCCGAGTAGCCATGCGCTAAAGAAAAACCTTTTCAATTCAATTCAATTCAAAGGGTCCCCGGAGGGTACATAGCATTCATCAGGACCAAGGGGTTGTTGAAGGGCTCCGCCTTTTACCTATAGTATAAAGGATCAACCACAAAAAGACCGGGGTTGTAGGGATCAAACACCTCACTAGTATAGTACTTGCATGAATAACCTGTAGGAAAAAGTGAAAGAAAACTAGAGACACATACCGGAAGTGTAAGTAACCCAATTGTAATGTTGCATTACATACAGACGTGGGTCCCTTGCTCACTTTGCCACTGGATTCAAGCTAGCCTGGCTGATGATAGCTGATTAGCCAGAAACAAGTCCCAGGAAGCTTGTTTCCGGTCCAGGGAAGACATGGCTTGGCAGTTCGGGCAGGACTGTTCCCATGAGGCACAGGGTCAGACTGATTTGCATATGGCCATGTCTGAACTGGGGTGGCGGGGTGAGCTAAAGAATGATGATGGATTAAACCCAGATCAGTTGGAGGAGAGTGCTTTCAATGTTCAACACTCCGTCCATCATCCCCTTCGGTTTTGCATTACATACATCACCACACTTAAGGAGCATGCGTGGTGGTCTATAAGTGAAACCCATGTGTCATTCATACGTGTTAGCACTTATTAGGAGAGAAAAACATGTCTCTCGACGCTTTCTCTAGAACACTATCCTATTTACTCCTTGGGAGGTCGAGGGTGGAAGAGCCTACTGTAACATTCTGTAAAAAGAGACATAGGGTCATGGCCTGGTTTTGATGGAACAGGTCCATGAAAGGGAAAGCGAAGCATACACATAATTACATATTTAATAGCTTTGGTACATAGCAGGTAGGTTTAACCGCATCTCTAAAATCCTGTCGGAATCCCAATTAGGGACAGCCCCATCTGTGTTTACATGTTGTATTGGAGGCTAGCTAGTCCCTAAGCCCTGCACCTTTAGTTCCCATCCCTAGCTAAAAACTAGGGCTAGTGTTTGACATTCATTATCCTGTGCCACATTCAATGTATAATGATGAAAGAAAGCAAAAGCATTGGCCCTGCTGACCAATGATTTGTTGACATTTTCATAAAACACTTTATTGATTGGAATGTAAAACATAATCACACAAATTTCCGTATACCAGACATCGTCGTAGCTGGAATAAAATAGAGTAAACCCAAGTTACCTCCAGCCCAGAAGTACCAATGCAGCCTCCAAAAAGCTGCTTGCAGGCATCCGGACAGGTGTTATCCTGACAGGCCATAGTAATCAACCACTTCTGCCACACATTGATGATTTTCCTAGAACATTCCCTTCAATTTTACCACACCATTCAATGCCCTTCTTCATGCCAAGAGGTGCTGACGATGCAGTCCAGTAATGGGCAATGTCACTCTTATCTATCACAGTGCCGAGGCCCACCATCGTTCTGTCCACTCTGGGCCCACCCAGATTTTCCAGAATACTTAAAATGGATATCCAGGGTTGTGGTTCAATATGATCCCCAATAACCTCAGAAAGAATAATAAAAAGAGCCTCCCAGAAAAACTCGATGACTGGGCATGACCATATTACATGTAAGAAATCCCCAGAGAATCGAGGGCAAGCAGGGGATTTGCAGAGGCTGGCTCTTCACATCCGCAAAGATGTCATGTATGCTTGGTGCAGATATTTAAATCAGACCAGACAAAGCCTGGCTGATATCACTAGCGTCCGGGGAGCCATGCACGTGTCACACCAGTCAGCATCACCCAAACTAGGAAGAGGGCATACTAAATTCTGACACCGACTTCTTAAAGGACTTCAGCACCCTCCCTTCTGAACGCCTCCAATTCTGGAGATCCCTATACTATTCAATCCCCTGAATCCCTTAATGAAATCCACCTGAGCTAGCCATGTTCCCTCCCATAGCAGAGTTTCCAGAGTAAGCCTACGGTTCCACCCAGTCCAGCGAGGCTCCACACTCTATGTAAGCAACACTAACCTGGTGATCTCAGGTAACTGTAAGGGATAGAGGTGCTGTATAGGATACCCATTATTCTTTGAAGACCCTGCAGGGCCAGCTCACCCCTGTACACAAGATCATTCCACCCCCGTGCAGCTTGTCATTCGGTTGGAGAAGTTGGGTATCCCAATAGCAGAGCCTAAACTCAAACATGGTCTGTTCCCTGTCGTAGGACGCCTGGGTGCATATCCCTCAAGCTACTTTGGCAGGGCCCCCCACCTAGATGAATTAGCTTCCCATGGCCTACATAGCTTCCAACCATGACCAAAGAAGGAATGGGGATCATTTTGTAAAACATTCAATAGTTTGGAAGAACCATCATTTTGAATAGGGCCATGTGACGTATGGAAATGAGGGGAAGGTTGTGCTACCCCTTTATATCCTTGTGGACCTTATGTGTCACAGTGTCCAAGTTAAGGCTCCACATGAGGCCCTGGTCCATGGAAACTGCTGAGCCAATGGCTTGAAATATGAGACTGCCATGACACAGTACAGTGGTCGACCTGCAGAGGAACCAATAGGGACTTGGACCAATTAACATGCAGTCCTGATGCCTCACCAAAGAGTTGCCAAATATGGAGAACCCTAAATGCAGAGTCTGACGGCCGTGCCATAAATAGCAGGACGTCGTCTGCATTCAATACGATGTGGTTGTCCATGGCAAAGCCCCAGTTAAAGCCCAACACCTGCGCATCACATCTTACCAATGTGGCCCGGGGTTCCATAATAAGGGCAAAAAAGAGCAGGGACATGGGGCAACACTGTTGAGTAATGCGTCCAATAGAGAATTCATGAGACAAGACACCATTATTGCACACCCGAGCACGGGCGCCAATGTGGAGGACCTTGACATGAGCCCTAAACCACTGCCCAAAGCCCATGGCCTCCAAGGTTTTGTCCATAAAAAGCCAGTCTACTGTGTCAAAGGCCTTTTCAAAGTTGATCAGAAGGATGGCCGCTGGATCTTACAAGGCCTTGACACGAGATAGAGATACTTGAACACGGCGATTGCAGTGTCTGGTTCCCCAATTGGGAATTAACCCGTATTGGTCAGGGCGGTTCAGGGAGGGGAGGACTGTGAACAGTCTGTTGGCCAAGATTTTGGCATACATTTTGATTTTGCTGTTAATAAGGGAGATGGGACGAAAAGATGCATCTGTCGTCTGCGGGCGACCCAGCTTTACCAGGACCAGTATATTCATGCAATCAACCCCAGAGGACAAACAGTCTCGGTTGATCACTTCAGTATAAAAAAATGAAGTAGGGGTGAAGCCAGTGAGGTGCCCGAGCTTACCGTAGAACACTAATGGGTACCTATTGGGGCCTGAGGTTCGGCCTGGATTAGAGTCTGAAATGGCCGCTCCTAACTTTCTAGCTCTGATCTCTGTAAGGGGGAAATGGAAACCAGGGGCAGCTCTCTAACCAGAGGGGACTCTAGCTCTACGGTTGGGCGAGGCTTCATAGAAATGGGCAAAGGTCTCTGCAATCTTAGTGGAGTCCTGAATCCATTCTCTTGACTTAGACTCTATGCGGGGTACGACGTGGGAGGCCCACTAGTGAGTGGCCAGCCAGTGCAATAATTTGCTGGATTCGTACCCTTTGACCCTACTGAAAACATGGGCTAATAGTACAGTGAAAAGCAAAGCACAATAGGCACGCTGAGCCGCCCTCAGTGGCTTATGAACCTCTTAACCATTGTAATCAATGTGAGCCTCTGCCTTTAGCAACACATTGCAGGCATCTTAAGCTCTCCATGTAATGAAGGCCTTTGTACCACTCCACGTACCTGGATACGCTCTAGGGTGAATGGTGTGCTATACGAATCAACATCACATAACTTCGAACTTGGGCCTCTGCACAATTTAAGGGGATTGCTGACCCCCAGCCAAGAGCACATCCCCATAGCAGCTTTGACAATTTGAAAGGAGCTGAAAAGGCAACAAGAAAGAAGAAGTGTGGGGGAAGGTGTAAAAGTCATGGTCGAAGAGGCTGATTGTTGTTTGGCATTTATGAATAAAAAAAGCTTGGATATAGGGGGATATTTACAACAGAAGTGGCGGAGCATGTTGTTAGCCTCCTTGGCTTAACAACACTTCAGAAACGCAGGACTGCACCATATTAACCAGAATATGGTCCAGCCCTGCGTTTCACCCTGCACTGGCGCTAAACTTAGCAGTGGCGTGCCAACGCAGGCACCCTTGCACCATAGCGCAAGGGTGTCTGCTTGCAGGGGAAGATTGTTTATGTACAGGAAGGTCCGCCTTCCTGCACAAAAGAGGTCTTTAAATGCTGCTTTGTAACTTCCACGTGTGCTACTTAATGCAGCACACATGGAAGTTACAAAATGTCTTTTTTTTTTAAGATTGTATATGTGCAGGAAGGGTCATCTTCCTGAACATAAACAATCCATGGCTTTTTGCTTTTTCCATGTGTGCTGCACAAGGCAGCACATATGGAAACAACAAAAACGAGGGAAAATAAAGCATTTCTCCTTGTTTCGCCAAGTTAAGACCAGGTTTTCTCTGGTCTTCATTTTGGCGCTGCCTCCTATTTACGCTGCCCTTGTAAATAGGGGGTAACGTCAAAATCAATGGGTGTTGGGGTGTAACGCTCACCGCAACACCCACTGCCAACCCCTTTAACGGGTGTCACCCAGTGCAGGTAAAGGTGTCACCCCATGTTATAATTTAAAAAAACGTACCTTACAACCTGGTCCCGCTCTGCGCGGCTTCAACTCTCCTGAACGGGCTGCCGCGTTTTTCCAACAGGAAGGGAAGTAGGCTTCCCTCCCCTGCGCCAATCACAACACTGCAATGGCAGCATTGTGATTAGCTAGAGCAGGGAAACTACTTCCTGCCCATAGGAGACCGAGGGGTTCTTTGTGTGCCGTAAGATCATCAGCTTAACTGTTTTCCCCCGTTTTGACCAGAATTGTTGCCTGTATTTTTCTGTGCCGTTGCCTCTTAGTGTTTTGACCCCCATTGTGCATTGTGCCTGTCTCCTTCCTGTTTGCCCGCCTACCTCGCCGCCCTCCGCTCTCCCTCCCCGCTCCCGCTTCCCGCCACCGCCATTAGCCCCGCCCCTTTCTCTTCTGTTCCCTCCCCGCTCCCGCCTCCCAGCTGCTCCGCCCACCCGCGCACTTGGCCTTAAATGGCGACCGTGCGACGCAGGTGAGTGTGACCCACTTGTGGGACACCCCGCGCCGCACGGCCACCAGCTGCTGCGTGTGCCCCCAGTGCCTGCCTCTGCCTCAGCGCCGGCCTCGCTGCCGCCTTGAGCGATCCCCGTTGGTTTTCACTCGTTTTTGCCCGACATTTGTGCTTGTTTCTTTGTGTGCCGTAAGATCGTCAGCTTAACTGTTTTCACCCATTTTTGCCCGACATTTGTGCTTGTTCTTTGTGTGCCGTAAGATCGTCAGCTTAACTGTTTTCCCCCGTTTTGACCAGAATTGTTGCCTGTATTTTTCTGTGCCGTTGCCTCTTAGTGTTTTGACCCCCATTGTGCATTGTGCCTGTCTCCTTCCTGTTTGCCCGCCTACCTCGCCGCCCTCCGCTCTCCCTCCCCGCTCCCGCTTCCCGCCACCGCCATTAGCCCCGCCCCTTTCTCTTCTGTTCCCTCCCCGCTCCCGCCTCCCAGCTGCTCCGCCCACCCGCGCACTTCGCCTTAAATGGCGACCGTGCGAACGCGCAGCGGTCACGCGCAGCGGGCGCGCCGTTTGTGCGCCGAAGGCGCGCCAAAGGTAAGCCCGTCTACGCCTGGACCGCGCCCAGTGCCAGGACCCCTGGCCCACGAGGACCCCGACCAACCCGCCTGACGTACTCCGCCGCCACCCTCACCGCACTCAACACCGGCCGACTCCCAGATTGCCACCAAGCCACACCATGACGCACCCACGGACCTTTCAGCTGCCACGCCTGCAAGTTCTCCTGCATCCGGACCAGCCTCGCACCAGCACCCGCTAAGTCTAACACCAGCAGCACCCACCTCAAGTGCATCCTGCTCAACACCCGCTCCGTCCACAGACACGCCATCGAACTCTGGAACCTTCTAGACGCCACAGCCCCTGACGTTGCCTTCCTCACGGAGACCTGGATGAACGCCTCTTCAGCTCCCGACATCGCCATCGCTATCCCAGAGGGCTACAAGATCGTCCGGAGGGACCGAAACGCCAACCAGATGGGAGGAGGCATCGCCATCATCCACAGGAACACCATCCGTCTCACGACCAGCACCGACAACACCCTGACCAGCGCCGAACACCTGCATTTCCAGATCCACACCAACCCGAACACCACCCTCAGAGGCACCCTGATCTACCGACCCCCTGGACCACGCACACAATTCAGCGAGGACATCGCCGACTTCGTCAGCCCGCATGCCCTCCCCTCCGCCGACTACATCCTCCTGGGAGACCTCAACTTCCATCTGGAGAACAACAACGACCACAACACCAGCACCCTGCTCGACAACCTCGCCAACCTGGGACTGAAGCAACTGGTGTCCACCCCCACCCACCTCGCCGGACACACACTCGACGCAGTCTTCTCTTCCAGCACAGACATCGACTTCAGCCACGCCACAGAGCTTCAATGGACGGACCACAGCTGCGTCCACTTCACCTTCAAGAGAACGATGACCCACCACCACCAGCAACAGGCCGCTCGCAGAAGCTGGAGCAAGATCACAACAGACCAGCTCGCCACCTCCCTGAGCCAGCACCCTCCTGCCAGCTCAGCGGACCCCAGCCAGGCCGCTGACAACCTCACAAAGTGGATCAGCAACTGAGCGGACGAACTCGCCCCACTGAGGACCCCGCCTAGCAGACCCGGCAGCAAG
The DNA here is from genome assembly GCF_964263255.1 of Lissotriton vulgaris. Taxonomy (NCBI): domain Eukaryota; kingdom Metazoa; phylum Chordata; class Amphibia; order Caudata; family Salamandridae; genus Lissotriton; species Lissotriton vulgaris. Next base: position 1,001,185,088 of record NC_141689.1, read on the forward strand.
AAGGCTCCATGGTTCACCGACGAACTCAAGAGCTCCAAGAAGAACTGCCGAGCCCTCGAGAAAGTCTGGAGAAGGGAACCGACACCGGACAACAGGACCTCCTTCAAGCTGGCCACCCGGAAACACCACCAGCTGATCCGCGCCGCCAAGAAAACAGCATTCAAGGACAGGTTGGACAACAACGCACACAACTGCAAGGAACTCTTCAACATCGTGAAAGAGCTTTCCAACCCCAGCGCAGGAAACAACGACATCACCCCATCGCAAGACCTCTGCAACTCCCTGGCTTCATACTTCCACAACAAGATCGCGGACATACACAACAGCTTCAACAACCAACCAACGCACACCATGACCGAACAACCACCCCCCACCACCACCCTCCACGCCTGGACCCTGATCAGCACCGAAGACACCATCCGCACGATGAACTCCATCCACTCCGGATCACCGACCGACCCCTGCCCGCACCACGTCTTCAACAAGGCCGACGCTGTCATCGCACCCCACCTGCGAGACATCATCAACACATCCTTCGACACCACCATCTTCCCTGAGAGCTGGAAACACGCCGAACTCAGCGCTCTACTCAAGAAACCAACAGCGGACCCCACCGACCTCAAGAACTACCGCCCCATCTCACTCCTCCCGTTTCCAGCCAAAGTCATCGAGAAGACCGTCAACAAGCAGATGGCCGCCTTCCTCGAGACGAACGGATCCCTCGACCCCTCACAGTCCGGCTTCCGAGCCAATCACAGCACCGAGACCGCCCTCATCGCCGCCACCGATGACATCCGAGCCCTGATGGACAATGGAGAAACAGCGGCCCTCATCCTCCTAGACCTCTCCGCGGCATTCAACACGGTCTGCCACCGCACCCTAGTAGGGCGCCTCAGCAACATCGGAATCCAGGACAAGGCGCTGGAATGGATCATCTCCTTCCTCGACGGAAGAACACAGAGAGTCCGCCTACCACCGTACAAGTCAGAGGCCTCCGAAGTCATCTGTGGCGTCCCTCAAGGATCATCTCTGAGCCCCACCCTCTCCAACGTCTACATGAGCCCCCTCGCGGCCATCGTACGCAAACACAACCTCAGCATAATCTCCTACGCCGACGACACCCAGCTGATCCTCTCCCTGACCAACGACCCCACCGCCGCCAGAGCCAACCTGCACGAAGGGATGAAAGAGGTAGCCGAGTGGATGACGACCAGCCGCCTGAAACTGAACTCGGACAAGACGGAGGTCCTCATCCTGGGCCCCTCACCTTCCACCTGGGACGACTCCTGGTGGCCTCCCGCCCTGGGCACCGCACCCAAACCGACAGACCATGCACGCAACCTGGGCTTCATCCTGGACTCCTCCCTCTCCATGACCAGGCAAGTCAACAACGTCTCCTCGGCGTGCTTCAACATCCTACGCATGCTACGGAAGATCTTCTGGTGGATCCCCACCGAGACCAGGAAGATCGTCACCCAGGCCCTCGTCACCAGCCGACTGGACTACGGCAACGCCCTCTACGCCGGTACCACCGCCAAGCTCCAGAAGAGACTCCAGCGGATCCAGAACGCCTCAGCCAGACTCATCCTCGACATCCCACGAACCAGTCACATCTCCGGACATCTGAGAGACCTTCACTGGCTCCCCGTCAACAAAAGAATCACCTTCCGCCTCCTCACCCACGCACACAAAGCCCTACACGACCAAGGCCCGAGCTACCTCAACAGCCGAGTCAACTTCTACGCTCCCAAACGCCACCTCCGATCAGCCAACCACGCCCTCGCCGCCATCCCCCGCATCCGAAGAGCGACTACAGGAGGAAGGTCCTTCTCCTACCTGGCTGCCAAGACCTGGAACTCCCTGCCGACCGACCTGCGCCTGACCCAAGACCACCTCTCCTTCAGGAAGAAGCTGAAGACCTGGCTGTTCGAGCAGTAGCGCCTCCCCCCCCACCCCCCAGCGCCTTGAGACCCTACGGGTATGTAGCGCGCTTTACAAGTGTCATTGATTGATTGACCCCCCGGACTCAGCCCAAAAAACGGAACATGCGTGCGCCCCTCAGAGTCCTATTCCTTCATCGTCCAGGTCAAACTCCATTTATTTCAACTATCATGACAGACTCCTTTCTCTTCAGCACCATGGAGTGCCCATATCCCTTATGGGAAGACTCTTGTCCCCTTGGCATCTTTACAGACGTAGCCAGCATCAAGCCCAGGCGCACTCCCGATCCTGTAACGCACAGAACAAAATCCTAACCCTTGTATACCCCGGGAAGACTTCTGTCTTTTCAGAACTGTGGGCAGACTCCCTTCAGCCACCAGTGAGACTCCTGTACGTTCAGCACCGAGGACAGACTCATGGCACGTGTCCCCACAATCTGCCGACACAATCATGTCACGTTGCTACAATGAAAACCTCTATCTTTTACGCAGCCTCTTCAGGCTCAGTTCACAAGGGACCCTGGTGCCCTTGGGCCTGCCTGCAGGCTGTCAGTCAACTCTAGACTGCTGCCGCTGCTGCTTACTAACCACGATCACCTGGGGTGACACCAATCACCTGGTGCGTGATTGGTGTCACCCGGTGCGGTCCGCAACCCCTCCCCCCCCCCCCCGCACCCCCGTAGTGACCACTGTGCATAGCCTGACAGGGGGCCTTATTTACAAGCCAGCGTTAAGCAACATTAAGTGGTTTAATGCTGCCATGTAAACAGGGCGAAGCCCCTATCGTCGCGGGAAATTCACAAAAAGTGACGTTTCCATGGAGATAGGGGTTTGTAAATATGCCCCATATTGTTTTTAGAGGAAGGTGGAGCCTAGGCTTACAATAGGAAGGAATCGTACGAGGAACGAAATGGGGAGGAAATGCAGATTTGTGTGACCGTCCCGTATCGTAAAAAAAATAACTTTGTGCAAAAATGGTATTACACCAGAATTTCCATTGCAGATTGTCGTGGGTGCAATATATAATGGCAAAAGCTCTAAGGACCAAAAATATCGTGATTGTACTTTATAAAGGTTTCATTGCCACATTTCTTTTTAATCCTGAATTGGACTCTGTTGTAGTTCTAATCGTGATAAATCTGTACCTACGGGCTGAGCAACAAAGCAATTACATGACACAAAGCAGTTAAATGAATAAATGGCAGTCACAGGAGTCACCTCCATGTTCATCCAATACTGTTTACATTTTTTGACAGTTTAATTTACCCTCTGTGTCTTTCCATCTCAATTCATATGAGAAATGCAGGTCAAAGTGGGTTTCTGAAAATTAGTCAAACACACGGAGAGATGGGACATATCCAGCCCGGACTACGGAATAATAATCTATGTTTCAAGGTCAAAGATGGCAAAACGCGGAGGCGCGGCGTGATTATCTTTCCTATTGATCTGGTAATTCAGAATCTTCGCTGACCTCAGATTTCACTCAGCATGCCAAGTCAGTAATACATTTTTTCAGAAATGGATTGAAGTTCAAACATCTCACTCAGGCATTAGATTAAAAGAAGCACCATGACTGGGTTTTACTGACAGCATCATCGTCAAAAAGAGGACCTGGCATTCCTGCCACACCAAATGACAGTCATTGCATGATAAATTAGTAATCAGACGGACCGCGCGAAAAGAACCGCCTGCCCCAGCGCGAGGCATCACGAGCCGCAGTGAGCATTGATTACTCGAGTTAATGCATGCATTATCATCCATTTAGCCTCAGATGATACCGGATCATTACCACCAAAGCATAACTCACATGCCTTCGACGGTCTGTAGAGGGAATTATTAATTGAATTAACCTCTGACCCTGACGTAAAGGCTTGTTGATGTAAAACTGGATTAAAAAGAAATGTGAATGAAAAAGCAATTGGGACGAAAATCTGTTGCACAGAAAAAAATATTCTACTTAATTCCAAACTCAACCAGAAGTACAGCACAGTGGAATGAAGAGTTGATAAACATATTTTGACCATTTGTTTTCATGACTAAAGTTGTTTTGGTAAGTCAGTCAGAAAATTGCATTGTTTAGCTTACTTGGATTTTCAATAATGTAAATCTGCACATATCTGTGTTATCAGTTATCGAAGGTACAATTGATCAAATAAAATTACACTTAGTATAAACAAATTTACAATATTTAAAACAATCTTACGGTCGACCCCAGAGAGAGAGAAAAAAAAACCTTATCGACATCTTTATCATCACTGATTCCTGATAATAAACCAGAGTACAGGACATTTCTGGAATGTTGCACGCGCAGCCAATGAAAAGTAGAATGCCTAAAAACGTTGTCACATATACAAAACTTGTTCTAGTGCTGTATTTTTTATAAATACTCTGTCGATTAAGTGAATATAGCTGTATTCCCTTGGGCATCTTCATTTTTGAGTAGTGGGCCAGAAACTTTACTTAATTCCAAACTCAACCAGAAGTACAGCACAGTGGAATGAAGAGTCGAGAAACATATTTTGACCATTTGTTTTCATGAATAAAGTTGTTTTGGTAAATCAGTCAGAAAATTGCATTGTTTAGCGTACTTGGATTTTCAATAATGTAAATCGGCACATATCTGTGTTATCAGTTATCGAAGGTACAATTGATTAAATAAAATACCACTTAGTATAAACAAATTTACACTATTTAAAACAATCTTACGTTCGACCCCAGAGAGAGAGACAAAAAACCTTAGCGACATCTTTATCATCACTGATTCCTGACAATAAACCAGAGTACAGCACATTTCTGGAATGTTGCACTCCCAGCTAATGAAAAGTGGAATGCCTAAAAACTTTGTCACATATACAAAACTTATTCTCGAGCTGTATTTCTTATAAATACTTCTTCGATTAAGTGAATATAGCTGTATTCCCTTAGGCATCTCCATTTTTGAGTAGTGGGCCAGAAACTTTACAAAAACGTTAGTGGCAAATATTTTTATTGAGGTTCCGTAACAACCATTTGTCGGTGAGGTACTACGAATGCATAGGGTTTGAGTGCGGCTGAGTAAAATATGTAATAGATTTCATTTGTATGGAAAATGGTACCAGCCCCACCCCCACCAAGCATTTAGCAATGTATGTGCCAGTCAGTTATTCAGTCAATCGATTTTATTCGATTAGTTGAAATCATAAAAGTACAGAAACAAACCAAAAACATACACAATATTACAAGTAATATAACATAATGATAAAAATACACAGGCAATATTTCAATTAATTAAATAAAACATTATCCCCTGGTCGCACACCTTGTCCTAATGAAGTAACGATGAGCCTTAAAATCTTATAGCCTCGCCGTCGCTACGAAAAAAGATGCAATGTTAAAAATATCCCCAGGGTTACACATAGATTGTAAAAAAACTAGAGCTGGTCTAACCTGAGTGAAACCCTTTCCTCTCAGGATAGGAACCAGAAATCTCATGCAAATATTGGAATAAAAGTCACAGAACATCATAAAATGTAAGGTGTCCTGGGTTGAGAAATTAACACATTGGCAGGGTTCAGCGTCAACAGGGTTACACCATTTCCGATAATCCCCCAATGTGAGATGAATCATGTTGTAGCGGAGCCAACAATGGTAGGGCTTTTTAACAATTGATAAATAAGGTTCCATGTTAATTGATGTTTTTGACAGGTAATGGACCCTAAATAGAGGTTTACATAGCTCCTGGTCTTCTCGCCCCATCATCAAAACTTTATTCAAATTTAGTTTTACCCACAACACATCCTCCTTCCTGATCTTATCAGGTTCCTCATAAAGTTCTGGCCGTCCTATTTTAAAAAACATACATTTGACATAAAACAGCCATTTGATTTTTGAGGACTTATCTAATTTAACACAGTCCCGTAAAATCATATGGTTCAGGGTTCTGTCAGGGTTCAGCCAAGTTTTGAGCCAGCAAAGCAACGGAGCAATATTCAAAATATCTGTAACATTGCCTAGCCCTAAATCCTGGTGAATAGCACACGTTGGGGTAGATTGTGGTACAGAGAGAAGACTCCGAAGGAATTTATTTTCAGCTATCTGTATCCCAGCCTGATCATTATAGCCCCAGATAGAGGATCCATAGGCTGCAATGGCCAAGCACTTGGCTTTATAAACCTTTAGAATAGCCTCTATCAACCTGACCCCCAAACGCTGTGCTAACCCTAAAAGAGATGAGGAAGCTCGTTTAACTGCATTCTTTTTAACTTTTTGTTGCAGGACCCAGGATGACCTATCATCAAATAGGATTCCCAAGTAAGTGAAAGAGGACACGGGGGAATCTTCCACTCCATTACAATAAAATGTTTTTCTAGCTCTGCGACCTACTGTCATGGTGTGTGACTTTCCGTTATTCACAATGAAGTCCAGTGAGTGCATGAACGTCCCGAAAGCTTCTAGCAGCCACTGGAGGCCCACCGCAGTACGGGCTAAAAGTACAGCGTCATCCGCGTATAGGAGTAAAGGGATAAAACAGTCTCCCACATGCTGAATATCCAAAGCCGCCTCCACAAGCATTTTGTCCAGATCATTAATGTAAAGGGTAAACAGAAGGGGCGCTAAAATACACCCCTGTTGGACGCCCCTGCCAGAGTTAAAAGATCTGGTGCATTCACCAGTCTGGGTTATTTTGACCGAAGATGTAACATCTTGATGAAGGTTAGCTAAGAAATAAACTAGACAGGGGTCAAGACCCTTTTCCAATAACATATTCCAGAGCTTTGACCCGTTGACCAAGTCAAACGCGCTGGACAAATCTATAAAAGCCATCGTCAGGCAGCCCTCCTTGGCCATAGTGTATTTGCCTATTAATACATGCAAATTTAAACACTGGTCCATGGTGCTCCTCCTACATCTAAAACCATATTGCATATTAGACAATATCCCCTTCTTATGTAGTCACTCTGTGATTTTAGTTAAAATTACCATTCCTAGAATTTTCACTGAGTAATCAATAAGAGATATCGGCCTATAACACCGGGGATCCCCTCGCTGCCCCTTTTTGAAGATGGGAATAATAATTGATTTTGACCAGGAGGCCGGGAAGCCAGCACTAAAGACATTAGCAAGGGTTTTAGCCCTGAAATGAGGGTTGCTTTTATAGAGGTCTGCCGGAACACCATCTGATTCCGGCGCTTTATTATTAGCAGTGTGTCTCTCATGGCTTTCTCAATTTCCCCCTCATTAAACTCAAGCGTGGTACTATCTTGATGAAATAAGGACCAGGGAATGCATTCCGAGGTCCCCCTCACCTCATAAATCGCTTCAAAATGAGAAAGCCAATGGGCTTCTGTAATATTACACTCCTTTGCCTCATTATCCTCACCCCCAAAAAAGGGGTGTTTATGATAATCCAGGACGTGGAACTATCCCTTAACATCTCCATGGGAAACAGTGAATTCCACGCCTCATCCTTGATTTCTTTTTTTCTGACTGTGCATTACTAGTTTGTACTCCTTTCTCCTCACGGCTATCAAATCCCTATCATGTGGCTAACTTTGAAGAGCGGTGAGCTTGTGAGTATTTCTCGTCAAATCACTTAGGGCCACACTTGGATCTCATTTTAGTTTTTATACTTAAATCACAGCCTATCTGATTGCAAATTCCCTCAAAAGCTCTAAGTACCTAATTCTTGGTGCTTAGAGGGTCAGTGCAAATAGCGATACTATCTGTGCATTTCTCATATAGGCCCTTTAAAAAGATATCTGGAGTTACATTGGCCCATCTAAGCCTCCTCCTCTGGTCACAGGGTAGCACCTTATTTGGAACCCAGTTCCTGCCACCTTTGCTCAGAATGCTACAGGTAATTTCCAGGATTTATTTATTAAATTTATTTATTTAAATGGTTTGATATAGCACTGGCTAGACCCGGAGGTATCAGAGCGCTTTACATGGGTATCAGACAATAAATTGCAGGTTACAGCTTTACAAAGTTTACACAGTTATTAGACCATGGCAGATTTAGTTACAAGTAAGGTTGAGACAAACAAAAATATTCCGGGGAGTAGGGGGGGTGGTAAGTGTAGGGGAAGTAGACAGAGAGTGGATAAGGGAAAGAGGAGGGGAGGGTTAGAGGCACGGCATGGCAAGAGGAGGGGGAGGGTGACCGGGACACAAACCGGTAGGCGAGTCAAAGCTGCGCCCAAAGTCCAGAAGCTGTGATCCTAGGGATAGTGGTATCATTTCCCCATCTCTGTTGCAAGAGGCTCCCTAAGCGCAGTGTATTCTCTCAGAGTGGAACCTGAGACTCCAAGGCCTATTTACTGGATCCTTCCCCAAAAAGGGGAGTCGGAGTGCTTCGGCAAGGGGTGCCATACCATACCTCAAGTGTGAGTGGCTAGGGCGACATAAAAATATAATCTATAATAGTATTACTAGCCTTGGCTTTAAACGTGGGGCACCGATCTTGAGGGTTGATAAAAACTAGCTTCAAATAAATCAACATCAGTTAAAAGGGACTCAAGACCCTCGCCCCGTGTAGTGTGCTCAAAATGTGTCAGCATCTAAGGAAACCTAGCAAACTTGTACACCAAGGGGTATCCAGGATGGGATGACTTGTGCGGCTCTCCACAAGTTATGTCACCCAGAATCCCTTGCAAACCTCAAAATGTATTTAAAAAATCAAATTTTCCTCACAGTTTTTGATGGAAAGTTCTTGAATCTATGGGGAGCTGCCGACTTCCACCCAACCAGCATTACTTCAAGTCTCCTGATAAAAATGGTACCTCACTAGTCTGGGTAGGCTTAGTTCCAGCAACAGGAAATGGCCTAAAATGCAACATGGACACATCACATTTTTCAACAGAAAATTGACCCTTTTTTTGCAATGTGCCTAGCTATGGACTTTGGGCCCTAACTCAGCCAGCACCTAGGGAAACCTAGCAAACCTGTACATTTTTGAAAACTAGACACCTGGGAATTCAGGATGGGGTGACGTGTGTGACTCTCACCAGGTTCTGTAACCCAGAATCCATTCCAAACCTCAAACTTTGTACAAAAAAAACACATTTTCCTCACATTTCTGTGAAGTAAACTTCTAGAATCTGCAGAGAGCTTCAGAATTTCACCCACGCAGCATTCGTCAAGTCTACTGATGCAAATAGTAACTACTTCTGTGGGTAGGCCTAGTGCCTATGACAGGAAACAGGCCTAAAACGCAACATGGCACATCACATTTTTTTACAGAATACTGATCCTTTATTTGCAATGTGCCTAGCTGAAGATTTTGGACCCTAGTTCAGTCAGCACTTAAGGAAACATAGCAAACCTGTAAATTTTTGAAAACTATTCACCTAAGGAAATCCAGGATGGGGTGACGCATGTGGCTCATGAGTGGGCAACAGGGGAAAGATCTTCAGCAGAATTCTAATAATAGCAAACCAGCTTCCCACCGTTTTCTTAACCTGTGACTCCAGCGTTTGTTTATTATAAAACATAACGCCCAGGTTCCGAACCTTCCCAGCAGGCCTCAGTACAGTAGATGTGTCTAAGGACCAAAAATTCCTTGGTAAAGCAGAAGGAATCTTCCCTACTGAGCAATAGAGGATCTCGGTTTTTCTCGCGTTAAATTGCAAAGAGTTCTCCCTCAGGCACTGAGCTGTAGCACGCAGGCAGCAATGAAACATTTCCAGAGATGTCGACTGTTCTCCCTCTAGAGAGAGAATCAGTTATGTGTCATCCACATAATTTACGATGTTAATGTTATGCGCCCTTATGACCGCTATCAGGGGTTTCATGAATATATTAAATAAAATCGGGTTGATTGCGGAGCCCTGAGGCACGCCATGCATAATGTTAGTAAAGGCAGATTGAAATAGAGGAAGAGCCACCGCTTGTCTCCCCTCTGAAAGGAAGGATTGAAACCAACTCAAAGCCAGTCCAGTCATCCCTATCCCCCTAATCCTTCTCAGCAGGATGGCATGGCTGACCATGTTGAATGTGGCAGACAGGTCATGCAAAATAAGAACTGCTGCTTGACCTCTGTCTGCCCGCATCTGAAGCTCATCCATCATGGTCACCAGAGCAGTCTCAGTGCCATGAGCAGACCGAAAGCCAAATTGTACGCCCTCTAGGATTCTATTTGTTTCCATATGTTTCGAGAGGGAGCTGCTAACCACGCTTTCTATAATTTTAGCAGGGAAAGGCAAAAGGGATATGGGCCTGAAATTTTTAAGGCAGGCTGGGTCTAACGTGGACTTCTTTAAGAGGGGTATCACCAATGCCTGTTTCCAATAGGTCGAGATCACTCCAATAAGAAGAGACTGATTAGGAATCAGCCGGAGTATAGGAAACAACTCTGCTTTAAACTCTTTCCAGATTTTCTGTAGCAGAGGGGCCAGAGGTGAACCAGAAGAGATACCTAGAGCCACTTTATCAAAATCCTCTGCTGACAGTGTCTCAAACTCTGTTAGATTATTGATAAACTGGATTTCTGTCCCTCTGGTTGTAATACCTGTGCCACTCAAAATACCGCGCTAGAACCGTTGGTTTCTGTGATTTCTGACTCAGTTTGCCGGGGATCCCCACCAAGGTTTTCAATGATAGTTTTAATTTTGTCATTGAAGAACCTTGCCAGACTATCACAAAGGTCTTGTGTGGGAGGCGTCTGGTTCTTCGTACACTCGGGACTAATTAAGTTATTCAGTATGTTGAAGATGCTTCTGGATTTATTGGGTTATTTCGAAGAACAGGGGTCCTAAGGAATCAAGATATAACAAAAAAAAAAAAAAATATAGCAATATAGACTACAATAAGTACTATATTTTTGAAACACGTCCAGCCGGGCGTAAGTTTATTCATAAGATAACATGAAGTTGTGTTGGCCCAAGAGGAGGCCAAAATATAGTGGCAAGATAGGGTACAGTCCTGTACCTATCCCGAGAGGTTAAGAGAGGATAAACCAGGAAGAGGGAGATAGAAAAAGGAAAAAACTTTTCAGGCAAAGCAAGAAGTTTTTGAGCCAATAGGTGACTTGTAGTTAAAGTAAATACAGTTACAACAAATTCACCCTGCAGTGCCAACAATTTCAAATAACCATATTAAATAATATGCTACACTGCTTATTGCGTCGACGTTTCGATCCCTAAGGGCTCATAGTACAATGGGATCATCATCAGGACTATTTTTACAGTTATTGCCTGCAATACATAAAGCCGTATGGTGTGGACTTTGGAAACCTGGAGAGATAGACCTGTGATTGGCCGTGTTGACGAGGTTAACTCTGATGGATCCTCGTGGTTGCTAGCTACATGTGTTGTAGCAGGGCGTCAGAGGGTTTAGGCGATCTCCGTTTTAGGTAGGCTTGGATTCAGACCGTCCTTTTGCTTGCTTCCAAATTGAAAGCAACGGCGGGTTGGGCGAAGCTCGATCGGCTTCTGCCCCCTTCTTTGTAACAGCGCGAGTCCGCTGTGTTTGGACCCTCAAGGGCCAGGCTTGTGTGGATGGCGGAAATTCAAGAACCGTCCAGTAGCTTGCTTCCAAATGAAAGCAGCGGCGGGTTGGGCGAAGCTCGATATGCTTCTGCCCCCTTCTCAGTTGCACAGCGGACCCACGCTGCAACTGAGAAGGGGGCAGAAGCATATCGAGCTTCGCCCAACCCGCCGCTGCTTTCATTTGGAAGCAAGCTACTGGACGGTTCTTGAATTTCCGCCATCCACACAAGCCTGGCCCTTGAGGGTCCAAACACAGCGGACTCGCGCTGTTACAAAGAAGGGGGCAGAAGCCGATCGAGCTTCGCCCAACCCGCCGTTGCTTTCAATTTGGAAGCAAGCAAAAGGACGGTCTGAATCCAAGCCTACCTAAAACGGAGATCGCCTAAACCCTCTGACGCCCTGCTACAACACATGTAGCTAGCAACCACGAGGATCCATCAGAGTTAACCTCGTCAACACGGCCAATCACAGGTCTATCTCTCCAGGTTTCCAAAGTCCACACCATATGGCTTTATGTATTGCAGGCAATAACTGTAAAAATAGTCCTGATGATGATCCCATTGTACTATGAGCCCTTAGGGATCGAAACGTCGACGCAATAAGCAGTGTAGCATATTATTTAATATGGTTATTTGAAATTGTTGGCACTGCAGGGTGAATTTGTTGTAACTGTATTTACTTTAACTACAAGTCACCTATTGGCTCAAAAACTTCTTGCTTTGCCTGAAAAGTTTTTTCCTTTTTCTATCTCCCTCTTCCTGGTTTATCCTCTCTTAACCTCTCGGGATAGGTACAGGACTGTACCCTATCTTGCCACTATATTTTGGCCTCCTCTTGGGCCAACACAACTTCATGTTATCTTATGAATAAACTTACGCCCGGCTGGACGTGTTTCAAAAATATAGTACTTATTGTAGTCTATATTGCTATTTTTTTTATTTATTTTTTTTTGTTATATCTTGATTCCTTAGGACCCCTGTTCTTCGAAATAAGTTAAGTAACCCACGGTCCGAAGGTCCCCTACTGGGTTCCCTTGTGTCCTAAAAACGATCTGGATTTATTGGGAGCATTCAGGATAATGTTGGAAAAATAATCTGCTTTGGCGATATTTATTTCTTTCTTGTAGCCCACAATCACAGTTTTCCAAATGTATTTGTCCTTGTCATCATACACCCTTCTCCACTTTCTCTTCGCCTGCTTACAGTCAAGTTTCAATTTTTGTAATTTGTCGTTAAACCACGGGGCTGATGGCCTGCCCCCTCTCTTATGATTTTTTAATGGGGCAGTTGAATCCAATGTAGAGGTGATCTGTGAGCAGAGGGTTACATAATTCTCCTCTACCTGCTTGTCTAACCAGAAGCAGTCCTCCAGATGAAACACAGGGCCTGAGCCTCTCTTTCTAAAGAGGGCCTTCCAGTCCCTACTGACATAGTTGCTCGTGATACTGGCTGCCTGTTTTTTGTAGATGGAATTATACACTTGAAATTTAATCAGATAATGATCGAACAGTTCAAATGTATGTCCTCCCTTGTGTGTGGCTTTAGCAATCTGCTGCTATAAGCCAAGCCCTTCACATGATTGGAGGACATTGTTGTAGCCATAATCAAGAGTTCCATTGAGCCAAAGATTAAAATCCCCCAAGATCACTAGTCTGGTGTGTGTAGCAGCCATATTACTGATAGTCTCAATCAGAGACTGCTGCTGCTGCACACTAAGAGCCCCTGGGGGTCTATAGCAGACAATCCCCGTCAAGTAATGGCCATTAGCATCTTTAATAGCAAATCCTAGCATTTCGAATCCTTCAATTGCATCAATAACTATTGTAGCAATATTCCAGGAGTCTTTAAAAATCACACCAACTCCACCTCCCCTCCCACTCAATCTAGGTGTGTGACAGATTTTATACCCATGTAATCATCAAAGGGGAATGGATCACTTGTCCTGCTCAACCTTAGGTATGCAGGAATGAGGATGTGCCAGTGAAAAAGGACCCTCATGCACGTGATGGGTATGGTGGTATCTGAAGCGGTATATCTTGGTTCTCCGCTTATGGATCACGTGTGTGCATAATCATTAGGTCTATTTTCGGTTTATGCAGCCTCCACCAGGAGGTTCTTACCCATGGTTGATGCAGTAGTGAGCCAGTGATAAGGGTCCTGTTAAAAAGACACAAAAGCCAGGAGTTATGGTTCTTTATTGTACCTGGTTATTGGTCTGGTAAACTCGGCACCTCGATGGGCAGTACTTTTGCCCCGAGTGTGGCCGGACTGTACGTGAGCCCTTTTGAGGATACACACATCCTGAACGTAACCAATAACCCCTATCATCAATGTATCCTTTTTTGGAAACGATACATTGATGACATTTTTGTCATCTGGAAGGGAGATCAGGAGAAATTAGCAGAATTCTACACCTGGCTCAACCAGAAAGACGACTGCCTTAAGTTCACCTACTGTACAGACAACAGAAGCATCAACTTCCTGGATGTAACAATTTATGCTGAAGCTAACACTCTACAAACACGTACCTTCTTCAAAACCACAGCAAAAAACAGCCTCCTGTCTTTTAACAGTTTCCACCCCCGAACTCTACGAGAGAACTTACCATACAGCCAGTTCCTCAGGTTACGACGAAACTGCAGTGACACTATGGAATACAAATCACAAGCTGAACACCTATGTATAAAATTGGAGGCCCGAGACTACCCAAAAAAGGTCATTGCCAAATGCAAAAAACGGGCTAGGAATCAGAATAGAGACGCACTCCTTGAATGCACACCAAAAAAACCACCCGATGAAGTCCTTACATGTGTGACCATATATAGTCCTATGACTAATAACATTAAGAAAATTGTGAACAAAAACTGGCGCATACTGACATCAGGCAACCTCACTTGGCAAAAACCTAGATTTGCAAATAAAAGGAGCAGAAATCTGAAAGACATCTTGGTCCACACAAGACCACCACCAAAAACACCAAGAGAACATACCAATCTATGGGGAAACCCACAAGTACAGGGACATTACCCTTGTGGCTCGTGCTCCGTTTGTAGTCTCACAAAACCGACCAAAGAACTACAACTGCTTCCTATTTTCAAATGGACCCTGAATAGCCACACGAACTGCAACACCACTCACGTGGTGTATATGATCACATGTCCGTGCAACCTCAAATACATTGGAATGACCTGCAGGAAAGCTAAACAAAGACTCTGCGAACACAGGAGCAATGTGAAATGTAAAAAGAGCACCACCCACTACCTAGAGAAGGGTCAAACTGTATTTGACCTACAGTGGGTCATCCTCGAAACCTTGCCGAACAAAGATCATAATGCCGAAAGAATTCTTTTTGAAAAAGAACAAGGATGGGTGTATAGGCTCAAAATTGACAGCGAAGGGCTGAATGACAATATACCCAGGCTGACCCTGGCTAAAAAATAAACAATTAATCACGCTTCCCATTCTCATTTCCCATGTATCCCTGACTCCACAAAACATGGTAAGCATCCCACTTATTACCATGACGACTAGAGCTGACCAATAGGTAGTTGCTAACAGCGGTATCCCCGCCTGATAAAAATGACCCGGAAACACCATAAACCGCTTCCTGATCAGTAAGGGCAGAGCAGCGCACTCACAAAGCAAGCTAAGGATCGGGTGCAACAGGTAGCGAGACCAAAGAACGCGCCTTCAGAAAACCGCAAGTATTCCGAACCACCCATGCTAACCATCCCATATCTCTACCCCTTAGCCCCTTCCAAGAGCTCTACGATACGACAGGAGCGTGTTAATCAAATGCGCGGGGTAACATCTCCTGAGCACTTGTAATCACTCACTAAGTTTGAGTTCCCACCGCGACCGCTGTACACCAGCACCCACCTATGGCTCACCACGATCACCACTCGATAACAGCCATAGGCAAGATTAGCGTTCATAGTCGACACTGAATAAGATGAAACCACTGTCGATTAGCACGCTAAATACACGTTGCATGAGTTTGGAGAGAAAAAGAGAGAGTTGACATTGCCATGATTGTTAACCGGTTTTTAAAGTATTGCCATTTTTTAGTTGTTTATGAATCTGTCAATGGATAGATATATGCAGCATCGTTCTGCTTGGTGTGTGTGTCCCACCTTTCCCCCTCCCTGTATGTATGCCGCAAACCTTGTGTTTACTCTTTACAGGTACCTTAAGACCTCCAGTCCAAAGAAACAGGTCAAAACCTTTTTCTTTCACCTTTGAGCACCTAATTTTACTTCCTCACGTTTTCCCACCACTGGTCCTGATGAATGCCCGTAAGTCCTAAACCCAGGCAGATAGAGGCAGAAACATGTCAACCTTTTTTTAAGTACACCCCCACAATCCCCCTTTTTTATCACTCTGAGTGCATCTAGTACTCGTAACTCAGTCCAAGTGATGCACTCCCATAGAGTTTACCAGACCAATAACCAGGTACAATAAAGAACCATAACTCCTGGCTTTTGTGTCTTTTTAACAGAACCCTTATCACTGGCTCACTACTGCATCAACCATGGGTAAGAACCTCCTGGTGGAGGCTGCATAAACTGAAAATAGACCTAATGATTATGCACACACGTGATCCATAAGCGGAGAACCAAGATATACCGCTTCAGATACCACCATACCCATCACGTGCATGAGGGTCTTTTTTCACTGGGACATCCTCATTCCTGCATACCTAAGGTTGAGCAGGACAAGTGATCCATTCCCCTTTGATGATTACATGCTAACTTGGAAAGTGAATGGATCCACAATCCATCTCCCTCACCCTTGATTAGAAGATTTTATACCCAGGCAGACATGCGAAGCCTGGATCAACCTCACATTCTAAGTGGGTCCAGGTTACTGTCATGAACAACACATCCAGTTCATGGAGTTCCAGCATCAGCTGTATTTCCACGATGTGTTTGGGGAGCGATCTTATGTTTAGCAGCCCACAAGTAAGGAGGCCTTTTTTTACAAAGGCTGAGGTAGGGAACGCAGTCTCCTCAAATGGAAATTCTCGCCTACCCTTTCAAGACTCACCAATGTTACGAAGTTCCACACTAGTGTATCTTAGAGATCGGCAGGCTATCTCATTTCCCAGCATTAATCCCAAAGGGGCAGCATGGCTGACGCTGTGTGCGTCCTTTGCACAGACGGGTGCAGACGGGCTTGCCTTTGGCACACCTTTGTCGCGCTGCCGGTGCGCCCACTGAGCGCGTTCGCGCTAGCATGTCCCTTTATGGAAATGGGGCCCAGAAATCTGTACTGCTAACCTCCAGAGATGGCAGGTCCGCTCTAACGGACGGACACCGCGAGGTCAGGGTCTCGTAGTCAGCGCCAGCAGGTAGGTGTAACACATTAAAACCACACCAACAATAGTCAATTTTTATTTATATTAAAATTCCTGGTTTAAAAACAAAATTCCCTTTAATTTTTAAACCAATTAATTCTGATTCTCAAAATATTACCCGCGAACATGTGCAAAGTCGCAAAAAATAATTAGCAGCTCCCCAGTGGCGAACACAAGCACAAGCCTCGAAAATGTCTTTTACACAGATTACAGTCAACACAAATTTCCTACCACCCAGTATTCCCCCAGGTCTCCCGATAAAATTGGTACCTCATTTGTGTGGGTGGGCCAAGTGCCTGCTACAGGGAATGGCTGAAAACGTATATTTTGGAGGGATGTATGACATTACATTTACCACGCATGCCTTTACATCGCAAGTTTTAGAACGCATGCTTTTACAACGCATAGTGTTGAGGGGTGCTGGATAGTGAATAGTTTAATTTACTATTCCAACTGCAGTCCACGTGGATAGTAAGGAAGGTGTTGGATAGTAAATTGCAGGTCCCTTCCTAAACACTCCATGGAGATCTGTTTACTTCTATCTGAGAGGGAACCTGATGAACTGTTTCTTACGGAAACATGGCTCCACACAGACTCGGACCCGGATATTATACAAACACTCCCCACAGGGTATCAGATACATCGTGTGGATCGCCCATTTGGGATAGGTGGAGTTTTGCGATTATATATAAAGACTGCTATAAATGCCGCAGTACTCCCAATCATTTGCCTAGTTGCGAAAACCTATCTTTCTCACTAGACCTGTCCCCCATATGTACCTTTTCAGGGACTCTCATATATCGTCCCCCTGGCAGCCCAGGAAACTTTATTAACAGTCTCCCCTCCTCCATAGCTAATGGAGTCTGCAGTGTCCCAAACTACACTTTGCTGGGGGATCTAAATGTCCATCTGGACGATCCTTCGGACCCTGCTGCCACAGAACTACTAAATTGCCTAGAGGCTATAGGACTCTCCCGGCGAGTTGCTGAACCCACCCATTCCAGGGGACATCTCCTAGATCCCATATTTAGTAATTGCACACAGTTCAAAGTTAATCCTCCCATCCCTCTCCCTTGGTCTGATCATTTTTTGATCCCATTCACCTGGTCACCGCAAAATTTATACACCGCCCCTCCCCTGACATCCCATAGAGACCGTAAATGGTCAAGGCTCAACCACACACAATGGGCCACTATTCTTGAAACCTCCACTCCTGCATGCAACGCCGACCCTACAGTCAGCAATGATAACTTTAATAAGTGGATCTCTCACTCTTTGGACTGTATCCTTCCAATCACAAATCTTAAATAGAAACATAAACCAAGAAATGCACCCTGGTTTACTCAGAATCTCCATGATATGAAAAAGGAATGCAGGAAACTGGAAAGGAAATGGCGCCTCGATTATTCATCATCAAATAAAGAGGCTTATCGATTGGCTATAAAACTCTATAAAACCAACATAAAAACTGCACAATCCATCTACTATGACAACAAAATAAATGCAGAGGCATCACAACCAAAAGAAATTTACCGAATAGCTAAATCCCTCCTAAAAATCCCGGATAAACTACCAGACCCTCTTAATGCCCAAACCCGTTGCAACGAACAGGCAGAATACTTTCATAGCAAAATAGCCACAATCTATGCATCTTTCCCTCATGTCCCATCTATCCATACTGGCCCATCAGACACAGCCTCACCCCTCCCGGTCACCCTGGAGACTTTTCTACCATTAGAACCCACGTTGCTTGAACCCATCATGCTCCAGGTGAAATCCGGATCCCCTGATGACCCAGCCCCAGCACAGTCCTTGCGGTCTGTCACTTCTTCCATCTTGCCTACAATCTCTAATTTAATCAATGCCTCTCTATCCTCAGGCATTGTCCCACCAAGGTGGAAACAAGCAACGGTAAGAGCTCTTTTAAAAAAAAAACAACTTAGACCAGTCAAACCCTGGAAACTACCGTCCAATTTCCTTATTGCCGTGGATAAGTAAGATCGCAGAGAAATTTGTAAACACCATTCTCACAGATTTTCTAGAAAGTAACAACTTATTGGACATATCGCAAACTGGGTTTCGACCCATGCATGGGACCGAAAGAGCGCCTTTGGCCGTGACAGAGGGAGCCAGAATGATTGCGGACTCAGGCGGCACTGCAGCTATAATTTTGTTGGACCTCAGTGCCGCCATCGACACCGTAAATCATGACATCCTTCTTCAGAGGATCTCAGATCTCGGAATCGGCTCAAGGGTAAAGGCCTGGATTCATTCCTTCTTATCAGACCGATCCTTCCGAGTCTGTGAGGGAAGTGTTACATCGTCCAGCGAATTACTCAGTTGTGGGGTTCCTCAGGGCTCTTCCCTGAGCCCCACACTGTTTAATATTTACATGTGCCCCCTTGCTGAGATCATCCGCCCTTTTGGTGTCCAAATTGTATCGTACGCAGACGATACCCAGCTGGTGGTAACACTGAATCATCCATCAACCCAGCCAAGCGACCTAAGGGGCTGCATGGAAGCTATTGGCACCTGGATGACCCAGTCATATTTGAAATTAAACGGAGATAAAACGGAGCTAATGATATTGGGCAACTCTCCAACAAAATCTATAGACTCCATTTGGCCACCCTCATTAGGTTCTGCGCCCGAACCTAAGGACTCCATCAAAAGCCTGGGAATCTGGATGGATAAATCACTCACATTTAGCCAACAAGCGGTCAAACTCTCTGCCATTTGCCTGGGCATTCTCAGGCTTATCCGCAAGATCCTTCCACTCCTCCCTCCAAAAGCAAAACAAATCATGATTCAAGGGCTAATTCTGTCCCGTGTGGATTTCGGGAACGCCCTTTACCTGGGAGCACCCAAATCAACCCTCAATAAACTCCAGGTAATTCAGAATTGCGCTGCCCGTACCCTTTTAGGAATTTCCCGTCGTCAGTCGGTGGAAGCAGAACTAAAAACAAATCTCCACTGGCTACCTATCAAGGCAAGAATCGAGTTTAAAAGCTTATGCATTGCTCACCGCGCCTTCTGGAGGAAAGGCGCAGCTTTAAATCACACCCTGATCAATCCATATAATCCTACTAGACAACTTAGATCGATGCATGCCTTCCGAGTAAACAACCCTAGGTTTCAAAGAGCGAGGTGTGGAGGTCGAACCTTCTCTGTAAACTCGGCCAGACTTTGGAACTCCCTCCCCATACCCCTTCGTTCTGAGCCCAACCTCCTCTCCTTTCGGAAAAAGCTGAAGACGTTCTTGTTCAACAGATAAAAGTAGTTCCCTTCCTTATCCACTCATGTCATCCACTAGCACTAGGACGCCTGCGGGTAACTATCGCGCTCTATAAAAACCTAATCCAATCCAATCCAATACAATAGTAAATTAAATCTATTCCCTATGCTAGAGCACCCCCCAGCGCAATGCGTTGTAATGGCATGCGTTGTAAAAGTTGTGACGTAAAGGCTCTGTGTGGTAAAAGTTGCGTTGTAAAGGATGTTCCCCATTTTGCGGAGATCACAATTATCTATCACAAAATTATCTGGCTTTGCAAGGGGGAGACCTGCGTTTTTGGTCCTGGGCTCGGCTGCTATCTAAGGAAACCTACCAAACCCAAACATTTCTGAAAACTAGGCACCTTGGGAGGTCTAAGGATGTGTGACATGTGTGGATCCCCTAATATTTTCCTACCTAGAATCACCAGCAAACCTCAAATTAAAAAAGAATATAGAGGCAGATCCCTGCTTGTTGATCGCCCTCTTGCAGCAATCCCTAAGCAGGGATCCACTAGGGAAGGGTACCATTGGAAAGGGGAGATTCTCCCCTTTCCAAAGGACATTCTCCCCTTTCCAATGGTACTTTTCCCATCTGCCTACATTCTTGGGGACGGTGAGATAATGAGATAATGAGATAGCCCCACAATCACGTAGGCATTGAAAGTGAAATGAGGCGATCAGGAATGAACTGAAAAAAAATGCCTCAGCTGCTGGGGAAGCTTTTCCCCAGTTCCTGAAGCTAAAAAACAGAAATACCTCTGCTGTTTACAGCAGAGGGATTTTGCTATTGTGTTCCAAGGACGTAACGGTTATGACCTTGGCACACCAGTGCCACAGCCGAGTACGTATCCGTTACAGCCTCGGCACCGAACCAGTTAATAGCCCTCTGAAGGTCTTTTTATTGAGGTCCCTCCAGAAGGCAAATTTCCCCCAAGAAGCTCCCTTCTTCTTTTTACTCAAATTGCTGCCTATATTCGTATCGTCACACTCCTACTGAGAGTCCAGCCCCACATTCTCTCATGGTGCATCATGATCTTTGATCCCAGCACTTTATTTAGCTGATGCAAATAATTTGCTTTCGCCCTAGGGCCACGTGCTGAGTCTCCAACAAGCATTTCAGGCATATTTAGGGTAGATACCCCCGTCAATCAAATGAAGTTGAAAAGGCAGGTCTTCCCATCTTATATGTCCCCCAGCTGGTTCCTGGACTCTTGCCTGGACATATAGGTCTCTCTGGCGCAGGGACTCATCTCCACATTATAATAGCAGAATTGTCAAAAAAGAGGACATAGGAGCCCTTAACTCCTTCCTCATGCCACTGCCAGCAATGTGGTTTTTCATGAAGATTGGGTCGTTATGCAAACATTCTCCCCATTATCCGCTCTCAAAAGGTGGGCCTCTAACTATGCCATGCTAGACCACCTGGACTCTCAAACAACTTCTCTGATGCCGGCGCACCAGGCTCTTACACTGTGTGGGTGTGGCCTGCTGCTTCTTGTGTCCCCTCTTGCCTTACCTGTATCTCTTACAGACAATGACAGCAGGGTCTTTCTGCCATTCAGATTTGTCTTTTGTATCAGGCCACCAACACCTTCTCTGAGGCTCCAGCATGGTATCTGCTGCCCTGTTCAAGATGGTTGCCAGGAACCAGCTGGATGTACACCAGAAAATCCATAGGGTCTTCATTGCCACCGCTGGGAGAGTTGTCAGGGTAGCTGGATCCAATGGCATGTTCCCTCATAAGTATAAGGTATTTTTATTTTATTTTTCCAAATTACTTTAGATTCCAATTTCTGCACCTTTTAAAAGTTCAGGGATTTTTTAATTTCCAACTTCACAGCTAAACACACAATCTGGATCCCACTCCTGAACACAAGTGTGAGAAAGTGGATTATCAGTTGGGGTCAATAGTAGTCCACCTTAAGTAATAATGTCACTATTCTTTTTAGGTCCAGTAAAGTTTTCATTACTTTAAATGATTACTTATTTATTATAATTAATATTCATATTTATTATAATTTATAATATAATTACTATTATAAATCATTAATTCTAAGGATGTCAGGAGGAGTATACTTTAACAAAGCAAAGGTACCAGGTTCTCAGTAACAGCAAATGGGGGTCAAAACATACTCAAACAGAAGCCACTGGGAGAACCAGTGGAGGTCCATATGGAACTGGTCAACATGGCTCTTCAGGAAAAGGGACTTCTTCCAGCTTGTTTTCTCTATGTAGATTAAAAGGAGGTCAGCTAGCTGACCATTGGAGTCCACTTGTTTGTCCTGGGTGCAAGTGTGAACAGATCCAGCTCTTCAGGTCCCCATACATGTCTCAAAAGCAGATACACTCCTCCTTCTGTCTTCTGCAGGACCAGTAGAGTTTTGCAGACGGTGTCCAGGCTGCCAGGTTTATATCAGATGCTAGCATGTGGGGTGGCCACTCCCTAACCAAATAAGGAAAAAATTCCCATAGGTAACCCTACTCACTTTTGCAGCGGTTTCCTTATGCCCTACTACAAACAATCCCACAGTACCCCTCTCGAACTAAACCCAACACAGCAGAACCCTTCATCCCCAGAAAATTTATCCTGTGACAACCCTAAACGTGCGACCAGGGAAATGAGCCACCCTCTCTCCTGTGGTCACTCAAATGTGGGTCTGGGGGCATTTCCTCTTCCACTGGGACTGGTGCCTGGTTGACTAGAGGGACAAAAGAGAGTAACAATTCCAGGTGTTAGCTATATCCATCTGTGACATGGTTGGCCCCTTTCAAATTAATCTAGTTCCTCAGCACAGCCTAGATGACCACAATGCCAGAAGTAAATAACACCTCTCCACACCTAGTGCCTTTATCCCAGCTCTGGGAGCAAGTTCACACATCATCAAGTGGCCTCTTCAGCTCTTGGGTGACAGTAGAAAGCTCATGCAAATGGGTTCTAGAGGCTTTAGGCAGAGAAGCGGTGACCTTCTAAAAGTACCTTTTCTAAAATATGTATTACAAATTCAGCTTTACCAGTGAATTAGGCTTGCAATAAATAGTTTAAAAAGTGGAATAATGTATTCACGTTTTATCTGTTCCCTAGGCAGAGATGGCATTATGAAAATTAATTTTGCATTCCAATGCTTTTCTGTGGAATAACTCACCCTACAATAGTGAAAATAGCTTTTTGGGCTGTGTCACTGTAAGGACATTAAAATTAAACATTTAGATGTCTTATTTAAATATACCATGAAACCTGCCATATGGGCATCATGGGTTTCTTAGGGGCGATTTAGTAATATGTAAAAGGAGCGTAAGGCCTGTCAAACATAATTTTTTACACAGGTTCAATTTGCAGTTTTAAGACTTCAGAGACAGGCTACAGTGGTAGGTCTGCAGGCATGTGTGCATTGTCACATAAATTGGGTGGCATTAGGGGTGCTTCCCTCTCCTAGTGATATTTAACTTACAGGGCATGGGTACACTTTGCATCATATACTAGGGACTTACAGGTAAGTTAAATATGCCAATTAGAAGAATATCAAATGTTGAAATTGTTAGAAATGGGGGTCTCTAGTTGGCAATGTTTTGCACCTTTGTGCAAATAGGGACCCTTGCTGCTAGTCAGGATAAAGGGGATACACTCCTAGATAAACCCTGCTCAGCCCCTTGGTAGCTTGGCGCGAGCAGACAGGCTTATCTCAGAGGCAGTGTGTAAAGCATTTGTGAACACATACAGTAATGCAGTGAAAATACTACAAATGGACACCCCACCAGTTAAAACAATAAGTAATCTTTGCTTGACTTAACACAAGACCAAACGACAACAATCCACAATACAATCATCAAAAGTAAGACATTCAAATGGTAGAAATAGCTTAGTTCAATGTAGATGGTAAATGCAACACTATACTCTCAAAGTACCTTGGATGTGTCACACAAATCAAACAAAAGGGTTGCAGGGAAGGTAATGGTCGGTTCCTCGCTTCGGGGGAGGTGATGCGTCGGTTCTTTACTGCACCGCAGGGGAGGTGACTCATCGGTTCCTTATCGGAGAGGAGGTGATGCGTCAGTTTCTTACTGTAATCCGGTGCGATGCAACAAGATGACGCCGAATGCGATGCGACAATCTCATGCAATGCAACAGAATAGCATCTTTATTCGATGCAACAACGTTGGATGCAATGCGTGCACGCCTTACGGCCATGCAGTGAAATCGATGTACTTTGGAGCCGCAATAGGCCCTGCGATACACTTTTCCTGTGATGCGTCATGCCCCGTCTGCGATGCGACGGCCAACAGCCGCGACTGGGGCTCGCTTCTTCAGCAATGCGACAGCAACTGCTGCAGTGGCGACACGCTTCTCCTTCTTACATCACGCTTCCAGCTCCCAGCAACATGCAGTCTTCTCAGAGGGCCCAAACAACAGCAGGCACCTCTCTTCAAGTAGAATTCAAAGCCATGGAATTCAGGGGAAGCTGGTGGTGAAGACTTTGTGTCCCTGAGACTTCAGAACAGAAGGCAGGCTCAATCACAAGCCCTTGGTGATCTTTCTCAAGACAATAAAGTAAACACAACAAAGTCCTTTTCTCCTTTCCTTGATAATAAAGTAACCACTGCAGACCAAACTCCAACAGCAAACAGCACAGGGGCAGTAATTTTCCTTCAGCTTCTCCGGTTCTTCTTCTTGACAAAGGTCCATCTTGATTCCCAGAAGTTATCTAAAGTTCTGGGGTCTGGGCCCCAATATTTATACTGCAAAATCATTTGTTCTCTGAAGGCATAGAGTGTATGTACCTAGTCAAAACCACTTCTGTCCTCCTGGGTGCAGTCCCTGGCAGGAGGTGGAGACAGCATTGTTTGAGAGCAGACCTGGCCCAGGTAGCAGAAAGGAAATCTCCTCCCCTACTCTCTATTCTATGTGGGCTCAGGTCAGTGAAATGAAATTCTCCGCCCTCCAACTCTCTATTCAATGCAGGTCCCATTCAGCCCCGCCCTGACCCATCAGATTGCTGGGCAGAGGCCCTCTCCAGCCCCCTGTCACTCACAAACCAGACATGGAAAACCCAAACCCAGCAGAGATAACTGGATGGTTAGGCAAAAAAATACCTACTTTCTAAAAGTGATATTTTCAAACACTGAATGTAAAAATCACTCTCACTAAAAGATGTATTTTAACAATTCTGAGTTCAGGCATACTAAACTCAAATTTCTACCTAGTTCCCTGGGGCAGTTAGGATTATAAGATGTTATAATCAAAGTGCTTATTCTGGCCTATGTTAACAGGTAGCCATGCAATAGTGAAAAACAAAATTGGCTGTAATTCACTATCAGGACATGCCACCCACATGAGCGCAGGTCCTACCTTTCACATACAATGCACCCTGCCCATGGGCCTACCTTAGGGGTGACTAATGTGTAGAAAATGGAAGGTTTAAGGACTGACAAGTGGGTGCACTTGCCAAGTCGACATGGCAGTCACAGACTGCACACAGGCTCTGCAATGGCAGGCCGGAGCCACATTTTACAAGCTGCTTCTCTGGGTGGCACAACCATTGCTGCAAGCCCAGCAGCAGCATTTGATTTAAAGGGCCTGGGCACACATGGTGCACTATGCTAGGGTCTGACATGTAAGTCAAATAAGCCAATTATGGAGTCACTAATCCATTATAACAATTTACAATAGGGAGCAATTGCACTTTGGCACTGAATAGGAGTGGCAAAGTGCCCAAAGCATCTAGAACAGCATAAACATAGCAAAAATACAGGAGGCAACAGCAAATAAATGGTAGGGAGACCCACGCCAATGGTGCCAGGACTAACAGACATGTTTTAGGAGTCAAAGCCCAATCACTGGAGCCTGGCTAGCAGGGTACAGTGTGCACACTAAAAAAAAACCACACTGAAGCATCATTCAAAAATGGGAAAAAATGAGGGTGATCATGCTAAAAGATTAATTGTACTACAGTCATCGCAAATCATGTTTTTAAATAGAGGATATAAATATAAAAGAACAAGAGTTGAATTTAAAACTCTAGTTTATTCAGGAACTTAAACAAATGTTCTGTATTGTACAACAAAATCCATTCTCACAATGATGGAGAATGATTGGATGGAGTGGAGGCAGGGGGCAGTCAGAGAATCTCTGGACACAGGGATAAAGCATTACATCCCACTCAGCAATCTGCAATACGACAAAGATGTGCTCCCTATGCATCAGTGCTGAAGGTAGTTAGAGATTCATCCCGGCCTAAATAGTCCTTTATAATAAGAGCATAGAATAGTCCCCAAATATTCCATTATAATTCCTAAGAGGTTTATGTAAGAAATCGGTTTGCTTATTGAGGGGGTGCAACCCTTCTTAAGCAGCAACCACAACTCTTCTTAGGGTGAAGTCACAAACAACCCTAAACTAACCTGTGCTTAATTGTTTGGTAGCTTGGCACAGAGCAGTCAGGCTTAACCCAGAGGCAATATATAAAATATGTGTGCAACAATTCAAACAGTAACACAGTGAAAACACACAACAAATGGATCCCACATCAGTTTAGAAAAATGGAACAAAATCTAATAAATTAAACAAGAGCAAACCGATAAAATTCCAATCAGTAGAAATAGAGTTATGAATTTTAAAGATTTTAGAGTAAAATAGTGCCGAAACGCACAAAGTGCCTACCACAGCTATCTAGCCGGGTGAGACCAAAACAAAGTCACAAATTCAGGGTGTCCGCATTGGAGGACGGTTCGGATACAGGGACCAGGCCAGTTCTGCTGTAAAGTTTCCTTCTCAGTCTAGCGCCAAGAGTCTTGTTCAAGGTGGAGGTGGCCGCGAGGAGCAGGGAAGTATCATGGACAGTTGTTGACGTACTGGAAAGGGGAGACCACTCGGTCCCCCGAACGTATGGACGGGTGCCCCGATCCCCCGGGAAACCATTGTTGGTGGGGGGCGTAACCCGGCTGGTATGCCCAAAGGGGCGTGGCCGGAACACGCTCCTCCCGCCCAGAAAGAGGTTGTCCTAAACACCCGCCCGGAAGTCCGTGCACTGATGGGCGTGCTTGAGGCGGGTCCCCGCCCTCCCACAGCTGGATAAATAGAGCGAGAATCCAACAAAGCTTCCTCTTGTTCCTGTGCTCTGAAGGCTGCACCACTCGTCGCTCGTGAGCCCTCAAGGGAACAAGCTGCACTTTTTTGAGAATTTTGTAATATTTGTCTTTATCTTTCAGTTATCAAGGCGTAGTTGGAGATCGAGTTGCCTCCGTTGGACAGGTTGTGCGATCGATCACAGACATGCCTGGCAAGAAGCCCGGAAAGAGCTCCGAGATGGAAAGGATGCTGCGCACGTTGGTGAACCAAGTGGCGGTGATGGACCGGAAATTCGGTAAAGTTGACCGGCTAGATCGCGGCTTGGCGGCCCTCAGGAAGCAGGTGGAGGCCTAGAATGCCCCCTCGGGGCAACCCAAGAGGGTCATAGGACCGGCCTTGCCGAACGTCACCCCCGGGGATAAGGGTAAAAAGAGGAAGGGGAATGCGGGTCCCAGCGAGGCCCCAGTTCCGATAGAAACTCAACCAATTCCAGTAGCGCCAGCGGCCAGCCCGGGACCGGATGGGGGGTTGCCTATCCCCGTGGTTATCACACCACTGGTGGATGACCAGATGCCCCTGGAATTAGCGCTTCAGTTAGCGGCAGTGTTACCATGGCTAAAGAAGGTAGCGGGCGGATCTGCGGCTGCGGGAGACCTGGCCGAAGAGGCCAGAATAATTATCGAGCAGTTACGGCAGACAAGGGTTGCCGGGACGGCGAATGTACCTTCTGTTTCCCCGCAGGTGGCGAAGGTGGTCACGGATGACAACCAGGAGAAAACGACGGATGCGGCTGGAGGCGTGGCGGAAGCCGGTAAGAGATCGTTACCGATGGTGGGGGAGGGCGCGGTACCCTCAAGGCGGGAAAGTTTAGCTCAACATGTTCCCATGGTTACGAAAGAAATGGTGTGGACAGACAAGTACATTAACATGTTTTCACTGCTGACTGATCATCGTGAGTTAGAGTATGCAAAGACCCAGAAAGATTTGTGGCACCCCAGTGTATGGCGGGCCAAGATGGCGGAATTCAGGGTCGATGAGACAATGATGAACTGGATCAGGGCCTTTTCTATCTTTGTGGCGATTATCGGGGAACGTACACCAGAGGTGTTGAGTGACTTGGCATGTTACCAGAGTAGAATCACGTATTTCCATGCGAAGTATGGGGGTGATGAATGGAAAGGCTATGATATGGCCTTTAGAAAAGCGAAGGAATTTAATGCGGCCTTGACATGGGATTGTTTGGGTACGGTGTCCTGGCATACGCAGCTCTTGCCAGGACCAGCGAGTGCTTCAGGGTCGAGTGCGACCGGCTCCGGGGTATTCCCTCAGAGGCAGTCACAGCCGTTTCGGGCAAGCTCTGGGGGGGAGTCCCATCCTAGGTCGGGCGGGAACGGAAGCAAGCGAGGGGTGTGTTGGGGCTTTAACAAAGGTACTTGTAACAGGCCCCAAGGAACGTGTAGGTTCCTGCACGCATGCTCGGGCTGTGGAAATTCCTCACACCCGGAAACCAGTTGCCGATCGAAGGCCAATGGCGCAGGAGGAAAAGGGGGCTCCAAGCAGGATTGATGCGGTGTCTCGGAAGCAGATATCTTGGCTTTGACCCCTTGGCTAAACGGATACCCTGATCATGCGTCCGCCGGGACTCTGAGAGATGGCTTCTCATATGGCTTCAGGATCCCGGCGGGCAATTTTCATGGGAACTCTTCCTGTAAAAATCAGTTGTCTATTCAGCACAATCCAACAGTTGCCGCCAAAAAGATAGCAAAAAGAGGTTAGCTTGGGGCGAGTGGCAGGACCATTTGGCGACCTGCTAGTAGTGGATTTTGTGTGTTCCCCATTAGGAGTGGTTCCGAAGAAAGACCCGAGGGAGTATAGACTAATTCATAATCTATCGGCCCCGAGGGGGGCTTCAGTAAATGAAGTGATTGACCCCGAGGTATGTTCGGTGAAGTATGCATCGTTCGATGACGCAGTAGTACTGTTGAATCGCCTGGGCCCCGGTGCATTGTTAGCTAAATCAGACATTGAATCTGCATTCAGGTTGCTCTCAGTACACCCTCACGACCAACGTCTGCTGGGGTTCACGTTTCAGGGGAAATACTACATGGATATGTGCATGCCAATGGGTTGTTAAATTTCATGTGCCTATTTTGAAGTGTTTAGCTCGTTTTTAGAATAGGTGTTCACGAAGGCCACAGGGCACAAACATGTGATGCACTATCTGGATGATTTCCTCTTTCTTGGCCCAACAGGCACTCGGGACTGCGCGTGGGCATTGCAGGACTTCTGCGTGCTCATGCGGGGTTTTGGAGTTCCATTGGCGCCAGGTAAGACGGTTGGGCCGACTACCTCCCTCGAGTTTCTGGGTATAGAACTCGACTCGGAGGAGGGGTGTTTCTGTTTGCCGACGGAGAAGGATGCCAAATTTAGGGCATCCCTGATTCAGTGTCTACGGACGGAGTAGGTGACCCTGCACCAGTTGCAACAGACAGTGGGTCAGCTTAACTTTGCATTGAGAGTGATACCGATGGCTCGCCCTTTCTCTCGATCCATTGCGCAATCCATGGTGGGCCTTAGGGAAGGGCACCACCGCACAAGACTATCGGCAGAGGTTCGCCAGGACATGCTCATTTAGCTGGCATTCTTGGCGGACTTCATGCGCCGAGTGGTATGGAGCAAACCCCCAGACTCGACGGTGGAACTCAGCTTATGGAAAGACTCGGCGGGCAGCGTGGGGTTTGGTGCAATCTTCGGAAATCGGTGGTCGGCACAAACATGGCCGGCGTGGTGGAGAACAAGCAGCCTGGCGAATAACATAGGTTTCCTGGAACTATTCCCCATCTGGGTGGCTCTGGTGGCATGGCCGGAAGACTTTAGGGACTGCTCGGTGGTGTTTTGGTCAGATAACATGGCAGTGGTGGAGTGAATTAACCAGCAGGCAGCACGCTGCAAATGGATCTTAAGACTGTTGAAAGAGATTGTGTTGCGATGCATGAGATTGAACGTACAGTTCAGGGCAAGACATATGCCGGGTGTACTAAATAATGCAGCTGAAGCACTCTCTCGTTCCAAAATGCAGGCTTTCAGGGATTGTCTACCCTCAGCGGAGCTAGTAGCGGCACCTTTCCCCGAAGCACTGTGGCAGATCGGTGCCCCGGACTAAAAAACCTCGTGGCAGCCAGTTTAGCGCCAAGGACGAGGAGGGCGTATGAAGGGGTGTTCCGTTCATACTGCGCCTTTCTGGGGCCGGTACGGGAACATGGATGGGGGCGGGAGGAGTCCTTGCTCCACTTTTTGGTAGCACTTCATAAAGAAGGCCGGTCGGCGGCAACTGCCAATAGGTATAAGGCCGCCATATCATTTATGGCACAGCTCCACGGGATAAAGGACCCGACGAACTCCTTCTTAGTCAGGGAGGCGCTCCGCGGCTGGCGGTGCCTGGAGGGTCGCAGACAGGATAACAGGCACCCGATTGGGTTTGATAAATTGACCACCTTACTGGCGAAACTGGACGAGACATGCTCCTCACCCAGCGAGGTAATACTATTCCGAGCAGCTTTCACATTGGCATTCTATGGGGCCCTGCGGGTGAGTGAACTTGTGGCAGGGAATAAGAAAGATGTGGAAGGAGGTCTACGCAGGGATCACATCCAAGTAAGAGGGGATTCTCTGCTGATCTCGATAGCCAGGTCAAAAACGGACCAGGAGGCCCTGGGGAATAGTGTGGTGTTGCAGCGCGCTCAGGGGAATCCCGGTTGTCCAGTGAGGCATGTGGAGGCCTACCTGAAACAAAGGTCGACAACATGGGGGGGGGCCCTGCTTAGACATATGGGCGGCACCCCATTGACAAGATTTCAATTTCAGAGGGTGCTGGCAATTACGATTGCAGCGGCGGGCTTGAACCCGTGCGATTTTGGGACCCATTTGTTTAGAATTGGGGCCGCTACAGAAGCTACGGCTCGGGGTCTGCAGGCAGACGAGGTGAAACAATTAGGCCGTTGGTCCTCGAATTGCTTCAAGAGATATGTGCGACTGCACATGTTGTAAAAGACTGATAAAATGCAATCACGCTTGTTGTCTTTTGTTTGGATTACAGTTTCGCAAGCCTGTGACGCGGGCGGAAATTGGGATCGTCCTAGCATCAGCTGACCAGCTAGAAAGGATCACGGAATGGAGATCAAGTGGTCTGGGTCGTGGGCCACTCATACGTGAGGCGTGCCGAGGACATATTCAAGGCAGGTGATGCGATTCACACATCTGAGGAATATGGGTTCAGAGTGACCTTCCATGGGAAGGGCGGCCTCTGTATTGACCGATTGCAAAGCTTATGTGGAGGAACTATTAGGGCGGCACAGGTCACCGCCATCTGTAGTCATAGTGAACGTAGGGGGCAATGACTTGGTGAGACTGGGAAGACAGGTGTTAGTTGAGCACATACTGTCTGTAGTTAGCTGGTTAGCCAAAAGGCTCCCGGGATGTACGATTGCCTGGTCCCACATGATTCCCAGGAAGATATGGCGGGGAGGTTTGTCTATGACAGCGTTGAACCACTCGGTAAAGAGGGTCAACAATAAAATTGAGAAACTGTATCGCTCTGCTCATCTCCAAAGCATTTCTCATGGGTGTATCAGGGGCGATCACTGTTATTCAAATGATGGGGTGCACCTTTCCAGGATGGGTAATGACTTACTGTTAGGAGACATCGTAGCTTGGCTAGTGGGCTTAAGGAGACATGACCTATAGGAGGTGTGAGGGGGCCAGATAGTCGGTCAACTATCTGGCCTGTGGTGGTAAGGTCATGATCGGTGAGCAGTGATTTCAAGGTCCCTAGGGGGGGCGCCACCCATTATGGATGGGAGCGCCCGGGGGGAGGCGGCCATTGGCCCTTCCCACGGGGGGGCGGCACCCACTACGGATGGGTCGCCCAGGGGGAGACGGCCATAGCCCCCTCCCAGGGGGAGACGGCTATATGCCCCTCCTAGAATTTCCCGGGGGCCGGATATCCGCTCCGGCGGAAGGGAGTGTGGGGAAGGGTGGAGTCCACGCTGTCCTTCTTACGGATACCTCGCACACGAACTCAGATGACCTTAAGATGGCGTCGAGTGAAAGGGGGCCCCCACGACAAGGGAAGTTACAATTGGCGGCGAGGGTAAAGTCCTCTGCGCATGCGCCACTCACACCGTGAGGGCGGGAAGTTGGTGATAGGGATCTGACATCGGATAAGACCTTGCCGTTGGCCCTTAATGTTAGGTTGTACAAATTCAAATGTAATCCATTTATCAGGATGCTAGACTCGGCTAGGAAACCTTTTGTATTAGAGATTTGTTAAGGTTAGCCTGAAACACCTGTCTTCATCAAGATGTAATTGAAGTTGAATTTGTACATGATTCATGAAACGTTTTTAATTTAAATTTTTAAATTTTGTTTCATATTTTAATAAATATGGCCGGGGGGGTCGTGAGGCCCCCCCGCCTTCCAAAAGTTCAATCTGCGTCTGTCTCCTCCCATGGGGAATTGGTGTTGGGAGGGGTGGCGGGCATCCTGGCCCATATGTGAAGAGCAAGGGTCTTATTGTTGTTGCTGATAGCCTGCTCAGTGCCTCGTGGGCTGACGGAGCTTCACACTGCCTGGCTGGGTGAGTGATGAGGATGCAGTGCCAACAGGCCAGCTTGCAGTTGCAATGAGCCCAAACACTTAAATTCAGTCTGTGAGGCCACACCAAGGGTCCAAGACTTGAGGGACACTACTTGGAGGTCAGGGGCATACTCCCGCTGGATCTAGGTGCTGGTGTAGGTGATTGGGAGCCTGTTATGTTCCTCTGGCTCAGTACAGGTTTGGCAGCAGACTAGCCCTTGGAGACACTTCGGGAGTCTTGCGTTAAAGAGTTGCAGGTCCAGTTCTTCTCACCCAGGAAAAAGCCAGCAGGGCAGCACAACAGAGCAGCAGTTTCCTCAGAGCAGCAGTCCAGCAGAGTAGCAGTCCTTTTAGCAGCAAAGCAGTCCTTCTTCCTGGCAGAGTATCCATAGGTCCAGAAGTGTATTGAAATGTTGAGGTCCAATATTTAAACCTGCTACCCTTCTCCTGGAAGATGATACCAATTTCTAGGGGTTTCTGTTTGGAGTTCACTGGCATCTTGCTTGGCCTGTCCTGGCTCCAGAGTAACTATAGAGTGTATACAGCCCTTTGTGTTGCGACAGAACACAGCCTACTCAATAGTAAGTAGGAATGTGCTGAGCTCCACACTCCCAGCCTACTAGTGATGCCCCATCCAGGTACATCCAGGCACACTTAAGCTCTCTATTGTGTGTGGCTGTCTGGGAGAAACACACAAAGCACAGCTGTTAGCTACACCCAGTCATTTCATCCAGAGACGGTCTCCAGGGACTAAATGACTAAGGCAGGAAAATGTCAATTTTCTAAAAGTGGCATTCTCAAAATTCTACTTTAAAATCCGACTTCACCATGGTTAGGATTTCTCATTATAATTCCAAAGACAGCAAACATGAAGGAATTATCCATTTGCATTGGGATATTGCAGCTAATTTAATCTAATAAGGTAACTCCAATGTTATCCTATTGGAGAGATAAGCCTTGTAATAGTACTACATGGCCAACATTTTAAATGCACTGCACCCTGCCCTCTGGGATGTCCATGGCCAGCCCTAGGTATGACTTATATGTGTTAAAAAGGAAAGTCTGGGCCTGGCAAAACATTTACCTTGCCAGGTCAAAATGGTAGTTTAAAACTGCACACACAGGCTTCAATGGCAGGCCCGAGGCATGTTGATAGAGATACTTAAGTAGGCTGGACAATTAATGCTGCATGCCCACTAGTAGCCTTTAATTGACATGCCCTGGGCACAGGTGGTGCCAATTTACTAGGCCCACACAAGTATATTATATATGCCAAATGTGTATTAGCCAATTTTACCATGCTTTAAGGTGAGAGCACAACTTTATCACTGGTTAGAAGGCCAACATAGACGAATTAAGCAACAAGTGGAGAATAAAGTCAACAAGGTTTTGGTGACCATGCAGAGAGGGCCAAGTCCAACACTTTCATTGTTGTTAAGTTTATGCACGGTAAGCTCCATAAATGATTGTCACAGTCCCAATCTCTCCATAATGACTGGCTACGTATTGGAAGGTTTTGACTCTTAAGTTTTGGCTCTGTTATAAACCCATTTTACATTCTTAGATTGGCCTTGCTTCCCAAAGACCATATATATATTACCTTATAAATAATAACTGTAAAGTGATTGCACAGTTCATGCAGAGGTTCTGCCAGTTTTCTTGGGCGTTTAAAAGGAGCATCCTAATTACCCTGTTTGTATGGAAGTGTCATTGTTGTATAAAGATAGTTTTGGAGATCTTAAAAAGAAACTAAACATGGGATGGCCAAGAACACACTTGAGGATGATGTTCATTTTCTACTGCTAATGTGCCAGGGATCCTGTGCTGACCCAGCTGTATTGTGAGCTAAGTATTGGTATGGGGCATTTCTATAGTACTTCAAAGGATGTTAATTTATACCACTGTGTGAACCTTGGCAGACTATCCGAAGTAATCGGAATGTCTATATAGGCAAGAAAGAGTCCGCCTACCAATTGGTAAATTATTTATCATTCAAATCTGTTGTAACAAACTCTTGAGCATGAATGAATGGATTATTTGTTAAAGCCTGCTTCCACCTTTGGAATCAATGCACAGGCTTCAGATCAGTCTTCCAAGGCGACGGAACACTTATTATTAAAATACCGCTCTCATTTCACTAGCGGGGAATAATAAATGTGAGGAATCAAGTTGGCCTTTTAAAATGTGAATTGTCAGAATTCATGTCACCAGTATAGTTCTTAATGGGTTTTTTCCATTGTCTTGTTTGGGTCAGTCATTGCACAAAAAAGTGGCATTCACATTTTGGGTCAGTTCAGGGGAGTATTTCTCTCTCTCATCATCATACTACTTTTTGTAGTATTCTACCTCTTAAACTGTGATTCTACTTCGCTACACCAGCATTGTTTTCAGGAGTAGCATCAGAACGCAGGGCCTATTTGTTGCCTGCAGACGCCATCTTACAAACAAGGCATCCCCCCACTAAGAGGAACACATTTTGCACGGTGATAACATTTTTACCTATTACTTTAATTATCACATGTAGGAAATGTCATTCTGTTACTCATGTGGAGTTAAATGAAGCGTGTTGTCATTAAGATTTCGTTGATTTATTCCACTTGTTCATAATATCAAACATGAGTGAAGTTATCTACACCTTAGTCCTAACTATTATAATTCACACAGCAATTTTGTTCAACAGACAGTGACTATGTATGTTTCTGTTCAAGTGAAGCGATAGGTAGCCAATACAATAAAAAACAAAAGTGGAAAGGTATTTATGGTAACTCACTTTACCCTGGGTATCACTTCAGTTGCCATATTTGAAGCAAGTAACAGATGAAGGTAAAACGTGGCTTTCTATTAGACATAACAGTTAGAAATAATGGGGCAGATTTACTAAAATTTTGCACTGGGTTTGCTTCACAAAAATTATACAAACCTGGACAATGTGTCTATTGAGATTTACTTTCCTGCTCAAAACTGGCTTGAGGCCAAAAAGTAGTCTTAAAATGATGCGAAGTAGGTCTTTGTACTAATTTGCACTACTTTGCATCAAAGGTGCATACCATGTGCGGCACATGAACAGTCCCATGCACCCATCCATGGATTCTGATGCATATCTCAATCTACTAACATTGGGAGGAAGGAATTTGCATCACAACTGTGCCACTTTTCCAATTTTTCATGTGCTCTACACTATACAGCATACATGCAAAGGGAAAAAGTGTTAAGCTTTGTCAAAACAGTATTTTATACTGGAAGAGTACTCTTGCAATTCAAAACTTGAGCTTGACATCAAACAAACACACCCTTGCACTATGGCAGAAGGATGGATGTGTTGGTTTCAAGTCAACAAGAGTGTATCAGTGACAGGATAGACCGGGGAAGAAAGTAATAGTGTCCTATCTTAGTACATATTATGCAGTCCTGCTGACTCCCTTTCCTGCAATGAAGTGCAGCAACTAAGAAGCATATTCACAAAGAAGTGACTGAGCGTGGTGTTAGCCTTCTTGGCTAAACGCCACGCTTTGCCATGTCTGAAAAGCAGGGCTGCACCATATTTCCAACAATATGGTGCAGCCCTGCGTTTTCCCCTGCGCTACAGCTAAATTTAGCAGCCTAGCGCCAGCGCAGGTGCAAGGTTAATGCAAGGTTGTCTGCATTGTGGGGAATAATTGTTTAAGTGCAGGAAGGTGTCCCTACCTGCACATAAACAATCTTAAATGGTGATTTGTAACTTCTATGTGTGCTGCTTTGTGCAGCACACATGGACGTTGCAACTCCTCATTTTCAAAATAATTGTTTATGTGCAGGAAGGGACACCAAAATCATGCATGGCGTTTTGCTGTTTTTATGTGTGCTGCACAATTCAGCACACATAAAAACATAAAAATGTGGAGAAATAAAGCATTTCTCATCGTTGTGCCCTGTTAAGACCAGGTTTTCCTTGGTCTTAATTTTTGGGCTGCCCCATATATACGCAACTCATGTAAGTATGGGGCAGTGTCAAAAAGGGTGTTGCAACGGAACGCCCACCGCAACACACATTGCACACCTCTTTCCTGCTAATTATAGGGTGAAAGGGTGCCTTATTTATAAGACAGCGTTAACCCACGTTAAGTGGCTTAACACTACCATTGTAAATAACGTGAAGCCTGTATCGCCACCACAGCGTCGAAAAAAGTGATGTTCTGGTGGTGATAGGAGCTTGTAAATATGTACTTTAGACTGTTGCACTGCAATGCATGCAATCTTAGTATATCTGACCATAAGAATTGTCAGTGGTTAAACAGATTTTTGCATGTGAATCACTGCCCACTGTGGACCTGACTCACAAAAGTAAACTAGGAGGACCTGAAGTCTAAATTTAGACCTGAAGTTTCAGGGCCTAATTCACAAAGGAAAACTCAGACCTGAAGTCTAAGTTTAGACTTGAAGTCTAAGGTCCCAATTCACAAAGGTAAACTTAGACCTCAAGTCTAAGTTTGCCTATGGAATCTATGGAGGCCTAGTAATAAAAAAGTAGGCATTCTACACAGAGGGCCCGATTCACAAATGTAAACTTAGACTTAAGTCTAAGTTTCCTACTTTTTTGTATTCACAAAGGTAAGGTACTACTAGTAACTTTGCTACTAGTAAAGCTACTAGTAAAAAAGTTACTAGTAGTAAAATTACTAGTGGTAAATTTACAAGTAGTAACTTGCCTTCATAAATACAAAAAAATAGTAAATTTAGACCTAAGTCTAAGTTTACCTTTATGAATTGGACCCTCATTTTTTTAAATGTACATTCCAGTATAGATGTTCTAGTTTTTTAAATTCACAAACAATGCAAGAAAACGACATGTAAAACTGTATCTGGTGCAGGTTTCCATGTGGATTGTGCAGGAAAATCACTTGATTTTCCTACTTGGAATGCATTCCCTCTGTATGGAGTCTACATTGCAGATAAGTGATCACATGGGGAATGGATTATTCAGAAAAAAGGACATTTGTTTTTTCTTTTTCTCCACAAGGAAAATATGTTTCCCGTGGAGAATCATCTCCCCTGTATCCTCAGCAAATGTTATTTTATTTATTTATTTAAAACACTTGTAGAGCGCGACTGTCACCTGACAGGTATCCTGGCGCTGAAGCTCACTCCTTAGGATGGAAAGAGACGGGAGGCTAATTAGGAAATTAGCAGTGAATGGGGTTGGGGAAGAGCCAGGTTTTGATTTGCTTTCCGAAAGGCAGGAGTTTGGAATTTGGCGAATGTCGACCGGCAAACTGTTCCAAAGTTTGGCGGCGGCCACTTTGAAGGATCTTCCCCCGGTCCTTACCTTGTTAAATCTGGGTACCAACACAAGGCAGGCTGAGGTGGATCGGAGAGTTCTGGTGGGGGTGTACCAGGAAAACATTTTTTGTAGGGATCTGGGGCCCGTTCCATGTAGTGCCTTGAAGACAAGGCAGAGTGCTTTAAAAGCTATTTGCTGCTTCAAAGGGAGCCAATGTAGTTCGGCTAAGGCTGCTGTGGCCGAGGATCTCCTGGTCCAACCAAGGGCCAGTTTGGCTGCAGCCGACTGGACTCTTTGGAGTCCGTCCAGTAGAACAGCTGGGGACTCGAGCAAAAGAGCATTACAATAGTCAAGGCGACTTAGGATAGTGCACCTGACTATTAGTGCTCGGGCCTGGGCGGGGGGTAGTGGCATGATTTTACGTAAGTAGTAAGTAAATATAGCTTTATTCGATTTTCATATAAAATCATAAAAGCACAGCAAATACATAAATTCATAGTCACAGTTAATACAAGAAATGCTTACTTATGCACATTCAATTAAAAACAAGTGTGAAAGTCGACCAAATAAAACATTTCAGTTGTTACAATTTTAAAGTGCAATATCTACAAACTGTAACCATGGGCGTTGTGAAACCAAAGAGAGGGATATTTTACCACATAGATTTCCGATACTTTATGACAGTTCTTAAAAAACACGAAACCGCAAAGATCACATGCTCATCTTCAAATCTTAACAGTTTTGAAAAAGCTGGTCTGCAATTTCTCAAACCCCATCGTTTTAGTAAAGGTTTCAAATATAGTTCTCTGGGGTTAGAATAAAATGTGCAAAAGAACATTATATGGATATTAGACTGCACTGCGATATTATCGCATGTGCAGATCAGCTTAGTGGTTGACCAGTTGTTCATGTCAGGTAAAGTTACCATGCAATAGAAAATCCCAAGACGTAGGCGGGACAGAAGCATTCGATGGTACGGACTAGGATCAACATTTAGGTAAGTTTGCAAGCCTTCATTGGGGGTAATTTCCTGAAAGTTTAAGATGGTTTGTTTGTGTTTTTCAGAATTCCATCTCACAGTTTCCAGGTGGATGGTTAGTATTTTTTTGAGGGCTGATCTTGAAACACCATCCATAGATCTCGGGTTATCATTATATTCTAGATGGCCTATTTCAGTAAGTAGTGATCTTACATATGATAACCATCTAAAATTAGCAACCCCATCTAGGGCTAAGCAATCTTCTAAAAGGTCCCTGTTGAAACTGGCTTCATGTGTAGTCCACACCTTGTGCCACAAAAGAATAGGGGCCATCTTAATTATGTCGCTAAGATGTTTAACTCCTGTCTCGATATGTGTAATAAATGAAGATGTGGTTTTAGGTACACCCAAAAGATAGCAGATAAATTGATTTTCGCAGCCCTGCAGGCATTGGTCCTTCTCGATGCCCCATAATCCCGCACCATAGGTGGCTGTGGAGACGCATTTGGCTCGATAAATCTGGGTCAGCTCTTTGATTGGTTTGCCATTGATTGTTAGAAAAAGCGCGCAACGCGCCTATGGTGCGAATGAAAGCCAGTTTCCTAGCTGCAATCGCCGGCTTCCAGCGGCACCGCCTATCCAACAGAACTCCCAGGTAGCAAAACGTATCAATAGTAGCTATTTTTTGTTTGTCCAGAAATATATTACAGGGAGCCCTCTTAAGCTTATTGGTGCATGGCATAGTGTACGTTTTGGAGATATTCACTTTAAGTCCTCTATCCTGCATGTAACCCGCAAATTTAGTAACCGCCCTCTGTAGGCCAACTTGAGTCTGGGACATTATGGCCGCATCGTCAGCGTACAGGAGGATTGGTACTGGTGAGCCTTTCACAATGGGGTAATCATTCCGGAAAAGGGAAAGGTATTGACCCACTGAGTTTATGTAATATGTAAATAGCCTTGGGGCCAGAATACAACCTTGTCAAACCCCTCTTGAGAGAGCAAATTTTCCAGTACATTCCCCCTGTTTGCCATATCTCACTCTAGCCCCGCAGTTGTGGTACAGCTCTCTAATAAAGGTGATTATACGGGCATCAATGCCCATCTCGCCCAACGTGGACCATAATAACATGTGGTCCACGCAATCAAAAGCGGAACTTAAATCAACAAAAGTTATAAAAAGCGCTCCACCTCTAGCCTGAGTATATTTGGAAGTTAGGAGGGACAGGTTTAAACACTGTTCGGATGTCCCTATGCCTTTCCTGAACCCATATTGCAGGTGTGACACGACATTATGGTCTTCCTCCCATTCTTGAAGTCTCTTTAAAATGATCCTACCTGCTACTTTCATTAGACCATCCAGTAAGGATATTGGCCTGTAGCAGGTCGGGTCGTCTCGGCTACCCTTTTTAAAAATGGGGACCACTATTGCGTCCGACCAGGTTTCAATAAACCCCTTTTGGTTTCCCTTATTCAGAACATTTGTAAGCAGGGGAGCCCAGAAATCCGGTTCAGCTTTGTACACGTCTACCGGAGTGCAATCGGGCCCCGCTGCTTTACCTGGTGCGCTATCCCTAATTGCGTCCTGGACTTCTCCTATTGTAAAGAACGCAGTAGGGCCGAGCAAGTAGAGACTGTTTTAGTTACCTGCGTTTCCATGCTGAGGTTGTTGTTTAGCATAACACCCTGATTGCGGACACTAGTGACCGGCTGTGGTTTTTCTGGGTTTTCCGGGGGCCAGAATTCTGTTGGAAATAGGCGAGGAATCCGGCTCCCAGAGCAGAACAGGACCTCGGTCTTGGAGGAATTGAATAGCAGGGAATTCATGTGCAGCCAGCCGGCTGTGTCTCTTAAGCAGTCATGGAATGATTCCATGGGGATTGAATCCTCCCCCTCCCAGGAGAGGATGAGCTGGGTGTCTTTTGGTGATCCATTTCCATTCCCAAACCCAAAAGGGCATTTTCGCCAGCAACTGTCTCAAATAAATATACAACTCTTTCCAGGCTGTAAAATAAAATATTAGTAGTTTGTGAATGCACACATTTACAAGCATCCAAGGTTATCCATGCATTGGTACTCATAGGAATGACCTAAATCCTACCCTTTGAGTAGGATACAGGGATGCAGAGAAGCTTTCATTTGTGGCAGAGATCGCCCCCACCCACAATTGGGCTAATGCCTGAGAGTAATACTGGGCAAGCTATGGTCCGTGCTCGCGGAGATGGAGATTCCATCCCATCTCATGAACATTCTAATACGGCTCCACCAGGAGAACTTCGCACGAGTAAGGTGTGGGAGGAATGGACTGTTGTCCACCAAGTTCCCCATTGGCAGGGGGGTAAGACAGGGGTGCATTTTAACACCTACCCTGTTTTGCCTCTACATCAACGGGGTAATTGATCACTTAAATGGGATAACCAACATCAATGCCCCTAAGCTTGCCGGCAGCAAGGTGCCTGCAATCATGTTTGCAGACGACACCCTGCAGCTGTCGAAATCCCCAATGGGGATTCAACGTGTGTTGGATGGATTTGAGGCATTTTGCAAGGACCGGGGGCTAGAAATTAACGCCCTTAACAGAAAATTCATGCTTTTTAATGCCCCAGCAACCTCTCGTCCAAATCCGAGCATAGGTGACAACAGGTTGGAAAGGGTCCAGATTTTTGAATACCTGGGGTTGAGCTTAAATGAAAATATGACCTGGGCCCCCCATCAAATTAAATCCCGACTCAAACTGGCCCAACTATCAGGAGGCATTTTTAAGCTCCCCAATACTTCAACAATTTAACCTGTCCGCCCACCCATTGAGATATACAAAACACAGGCCAGGGGGGCAGTTGTATATGGTGGTGAACTTTGGGGACATGAGTGCAGATCCCTGGCTCAACCATATAAAAAATGAGTTGGGAAAGCTGGGGATTTTGCAATTGTGGACTGACCCGTAGGCAGCCTGTACTAGGGTCTCACGAAAGCACCTAGTTAAGCTCTATTATGATAGCAAATTAAGGGCTTCTATACAGAGTGTGCAAAGTGGAACCCTAATTGATTCTTTTTTAAAAGAAATAGATTTTTACGCATTTGAGTCTTTGCTGGATGAAATTTTTCCTATTTTAACTAGAAAGCTGTACTTGCAGTGGAGATATGGTACTCTACCAATTAGAGTTTTTACTAGTAAATGGAGCACCTCCACTGCAAAATGTTGTCCGGGATGTAATTATGACTTGGAAAATGGCCTGCATATTATGTTTTTCTGTCCGACCTACAAAAAAGCAAGAAGGTATTGGCTTCTGCCATTGTGCAGTAATTTGGCTTTTAACCAATATATGCAGGCATATAGAATTCTAAAAACGGATTTATCCGCTATTATAGTTTTTGCGGTAGCAACATTTTTGGCAGCATTTTGGATCAAGCGTAGGAATTTTGTGGTAAACAGACATAATATCGAGTCCAAAATATCGATTGGACAAAATATCGAGTAAAAAATATAGACTGGACAAAATATAGACTAGACAAAATATAGACAACAAAAATATCGACTAATATCGACTAGAATAGCCAAAATATCGAATCAAAAATATAGACTAGACATAATATAGACCAGAAAAAATATAGACAACAAAAATATCGAAAATAAGGTAAGTTATTAATATTTGATAATATTTGAGTAATATAAATCTGTAGCGGGTTGTGGGTTTATAGGGGAATAGGGTGGGAAGTAATTTAATTATAAATAATTAATTATGTAAATTTAATGTAATTGTTACTTAAATAATAATTGGTAATTAATTAAAATATAATAGTTAATTAATTAAAAATGATTAATTGATAAATAATTAATTTTTAGTAATTTATTTTCAGTAGCGGGTTGTGTGTTTATAGGGGAATAGGGTGGGAAGTAATTTAATTATAATTAAATAATTATGTAAATTTAATGTAATTGTTAATTAAATAATAATTGGTAAATAATTAAAATATAATTGGTAATTAATTAAAAATGATTAATTGATAAATAATTAATTTTTAGTAATTTATTTTCTGTAGCGGGTTGTGTGTTTATAGGGGAATAGGGTGGGAAGTAATTTAATTATAATTAAATAATTATGTAAATTTAATGTAATTGTTAATTAAATAATAATTGGTAAATAATTAAAATATAATTGGTAATTAATTTAAAATAAATAATTGATAAATAATTATTTTTTTTTAATTTATTTTCTGTAGCAGGTTGTGTGCTTATAGGGTTCAGGGTCAGTTTTCAGTTTTTGGGTAAAGGGGTATTTTTAGGGTTCAGGGTCAGTTTTCAGTTTGTGGGTAAAGGGGTATTTTTAGGGTTCTGGGTCAGTTTTCAGTTTGTGGGTAAAGGGGTATTTTTAGGGTTCAGGGTCAGTTTTCAGTTTTTGGGTAAAGGGGTATCTTTAGGGTTCAGGGTCAGTTTTGGGTTTTTTGGTAATGGGGTATTT
The DNA here is from genome assembly GCF_964263255.1 of Lissotriton vulgaris. NCBI lineage: Eukaryota > Metazoa > Chordata > Amphibia > Caudata > Salamandridae > Lissotriton > Lissotriton vulgaris. Next base: position 1,001,228,516 of record NC_141689.1, read on the forward strand.
TTAGGGTTCAGGGTCAGTTTTGGGTTTTTGGGGTACAGGGATATTTTTAGGGTTCAGGGTCAGTTTAGGGTTTTTGGGGTACAGGCGTACGCTTTCTCTACTGTAGCACCCACTGGAGTGGGAATAGTAATTTTTACCCCTACGCTATCCAATGATCTCTGTAATGTAGCACCCACTGGAGTGGTTACATTAAATTTAAACCTTTTGCTATGCCACGGTAAATATATTCTATATGTTTTATTAATAACATGTATTTATATATATATGTCATATTATTATTAATTTTTAAATGTACATTAATTATGTAATAATGTTACATTTATTTAATAATTTTAACAATGTTTATATTAAATATATGTAATATTATAATAGTTTTAACTTATTTTAAAGACAAAAAAAAATCGATATTTTGACAGTCTATATTTTTAACACTCGATATTTTAAAGTCGATATTTTTGTACTTACCTTAGTGAAGATAGAAAGTCGATATTATGTCCCTCGATATTTTGTCATCGATATTTTGGGAACTCGATATTTTGGTAGTAGATATTATTTCAGTGATCCGAATTTTGTAACCAATGATTAATTCTCAGGTTCTTGTATATGCTTTATTGTATCAAATTTTCAAAACCATTATATTTTTAATGATGAATTGCAAAATGAATTAATTTTGAATGTGTTACTGTTGAATGGGAATTTTTATCATCTGGTATTGCGTAGATTCTTGTTTTTATGATGATGTATGTATCTTTTATGGCTAAGTCAGCCGAAATAAAGAGATCAAAGAAGAATACTTTTGTGATTTCCTGACAGGCATAACTGAGATAAAATTGGTGATAAAGAAACCTTTGTGAATAGGGCCCATACTCTTTCTTCCATCAGTATTGCCAGGGGCAACTCTTCCCTTTGGCTGCCCTAAAATAAATGTCCCTTACATATGCACTGGGGTAGCAGAAGAGTCTATGTCTGAAACATTTCCAGCCCTTTGACCAGTGAACAAGGATCCCAAACCAGTTGTTGGTTGTGCTGTGACCTGCAGAATCTCACACATTTACTTCCTACAAGGAATTAGCAGGTCCTGGTTCCTACAACACATTTCCAACAACTATACTTAATGCTTGGTGTCACTGGAATAAATCTGTCCATAAGTGTTTTGGACATGTCATTGCTGCAAACCATCAAGCCCTCGGATTCTGAATGGCCTGGCCCATCCTACAGGAGGCGGATACACTCAAGTATACTCCTTGATAGCTAAAGTCTTCTGTAGAGGACCTCAAACAAGACTAGTAACAGTAAAAGGCTGCTATAAGTGGGGACTAGGGGATAGATGTATCAAAGCGATTTACCCATTCTGTGTCTATGGAAAAACATGTTCATACATATGGCTCTAGATTTGAATGCTTACTGATCATGACTTGGTGTTTGTTTCTACCCACAGTGCGATCATTTGTAATGACAGGGTTTGGTAAGATGTAAGCATGGGCGGAAAATCCGTTTCGCTCGCAGATTTTGCGGATTTTCGGTAAATTCGCAATCCGCGAGATCCGCGAATCTCCCGCAAAATCCGCAAATCCGCGAGCAGCGGATTTTATGGCTTGCTCGCACTGTTCGCGTGAGTTCGCGGCTTGCCAGTACAACTTCGCACCCCGCGAGTAAGTGCTAAATTGCAGAAATACGATCCTAGCAAAACTGAAACTACTTACCAGGTTCAAAAGTTCAGGCTCATCATTAGTTGCCATTTCCGGTAGTGCTTCCTGAGGGGCCCCTCCAGAGTTCAGTTGCCAGTTGCAACTATTATGTGACCCTGCTCTGAACCTCAGAATAGTTACACATATGCCACAAAGGTCCTGAATTACAGCTAAGGGAGACAAGCAGGAGCCAGGCTGGAAGTTAAAATCCATTAATCAGCCCCTAATTCATTATTGTCAGTTGGGGCAGGGCAGGTGTTGTAACTAATTTTGCAACAATGAAAGCACTTAGCAAGTGCAAAAGATCACTAATCAGGAAGCACTAAGGAAGCAGGTGCCAGCTAAAAAAATATTCTGTGACACATTAATCAGCCCCAAATTAATTCAGGTCACTTGAGGCAGGGAAGGTGTGCTTTGCTTTGCCGAAAATAATGTACACTGGACAACCAGAGGGTGTGGTGATGAAACAGAGGGTGGCATGGGTGGGCCAGAGGGTGGCATGAGTAGTCAGAGAGTGGCAGTGGTGACAGAGAGTGGCAGTGATGAAGAAGAGTGTCCCAAACAGGCTGGACACGTAGAAACAACAAGTTCGCAAAACTTGCGACCCGACAGGTAAGTTCGCAAATTGCGAAATTGTAAAAACCCTCGCGAACTGGCAGAAACACGCGCGAACACAAAAAAAAAAAAATCCGCAAATTCGCGGGAATTCGCGGATTTTGCGGATTGCGAGTTCGCAAATCCGCAAAATTCGCGAACGCGAGATTCGCCCATACTTAGTAAGATGTTGTTCACAAAAAAGAGAACATGTTTAATTAGGTAGCCCTATCACTTCCATTGTGGTTCTTTAGAAGTTTGCGGGCACTTGAAACACACACTGTTAGACCTGGCATCATAGCGTGGGCTCCCCTGACTTTTTGCCCCCTGACCTCCTGTTTTGCTGATTTTATTTTTGCTAGCTTTAGGATTTTGGAAACTTTACCACTGCTAACCAGTGCTAAAAGGCATATGCTCTATACTCTAAACATGGTAACATTGACTTATCCACAATTGGAAAATTTAATTTACTGAAATGTCCCTAGTAAAGAGCACTATATCTTCCCAGGGCCATTAATTGAAAGCTACTAGTGGGACTGCAGCACATTTTCCTCCTGACAGCCCATCACCTGGTTGATGGGCCTTCTGGAGGTAGATTGGGAGGGAGGAGCTTACACTTGCACATGAATTGGGTGGTGCCTATCCCCACACGAGGTGCTGCTTACCCCCTTGTAGTGTGTCTGGAGCCAGAGCAGGACAAGCAGGGACCCTTGTGATCTTCAAATGCCTCTTTGATGTCTCCCTGCTTCAAAGGCACATTTGGGTATAAAAACTGGACCCCTGATACCACCAAATCAGAACTCAACTGAAATCAAGGACATTCTGCCAGGAAGAAGAGCTGCTGTGCTGTAGGAGGGACTGCATCTTTGCTAACTGTATTGCTGTGTTGGCCTGCTGCCTGCTTATTGCTGAGCTGTATGAGGGACTGCCACTTTCCTACCTGCTCTGCTGTGTTGTCCTGCTGCTTCTTGCCTGGAATGAGAGGCACTGGACCTGCTCTCTACATAGTTGAACCCAAGATTCTCCAAGGGCTGGCTGGCTTGCCTCCTTGTTTTCTGAAGTCTTCCAACTCTGCTGGTGCTGTTGGACCCTCCAATCTGTGCATTCTACCCTTGCCTGAGGGGCCCCACTCCAGTACTGGGCCTCAAAAATGGGTTCTGCAGCTGTTATCTGCAAAAAGTGATGCAGTGACACCTTTATGTCCATCGAACCTGACACAGTGCCCAACGACGCCAATGCAGTGCAGATTCGAATATGATATGGGTCACAACTGCGAGGTTCAACGACAACGCAGTGCCAGTCAGAAGATGCTGCTGGGAGGCTCGACATCCACGCAGTGCTGATCCTTCAACAACGACTGCAAGGCTAAACTTTGACACATCAACTTGACTGCATGGATCGGAACCAAGGCAATGAAGCCTTTAACTTCAGCAGACCCCAAGTGGGTTCTAGCCAGCCTGTCCTCCATCTAGGTTTGCCTGAACTGTGGATTTACACCCGTCCCTCGTGACTTCAATTAACCTTTTGACTGCTAGTGACTTCTAAACACTGTTTGACATTGACTCTTTAAAAATTCACATCTCAAGTTCAACTTATTGGATTTTTGATGTTTTGGTCTTGTTGTACACGGATACATATTCTAGATTTGTCTAAACTGATGTGGAGTCTTTTTGTGGTGTTTCACTGTGTTACTGTAATGTACGTTTTTCACAAATACATTGCTCATTGCCTCTTAAGATAAGCCTGACTGCTCTATGCCAAGGGGGTGAGCACAATTTAAGTAAGGTTGTGTATGTGGCATACCCTGACTAGGATTGTGGCTCCTGCTTGGACAGGGTGTATACTGTGCCAAACAGAAACCTCAATTTCTAACATGCACAATATAATGATGTTACTAACAAACATAGACACAATTCCATGTTAGGGGATAACTCCCAGATTCCCCGACAAAGTGGATTAAATTCATTAAGGACTATCTTTTGATTGGTAAACATACACATTTAAAATTTATAGACGTAACCTGGATTTGCTGATTGACTTTTTTAAAACGTTAAATAACAGTAGCTTCTTCATAAGCCTTATCATATGGACCATGAGGACCCGTGGTGCTTCCCTAAATATTGGTGTGGACCACTAATGTTATCTAATGAATGAACTCTGTTCACACTGCTCATTATGTTTGCCAGATTTTATGGTTGAATATTCATCATTTGGTCTTAAAATCGTTACAGAAAGTACTACATATTGGCTACGAAGCACAGCATTGTACAAAATGCATTGGGATTGTTATTGTGCACAATCTATAATTAGTAAAGAAGACTGTATACATTATCTAATTTGGATAATTGGATTATGATCAAACTTGAAATATAAACATTCCAGTTCACCAAGCTTAAATACATCTCTACATTTCGAAAGGAATTCCAGAGCTTTGTCAACTATCTTTTTCGCCATACAATGATAGCTGCTAGAGGAGGGCAAATAATTCTGCTCCACTGGTGGAGTTTGCAGATTTTTGAGCGGCTTGCGAGCTTTAAGTTGTTGAGTGAGAATTTGCATCCCTTAGAGTGATTTTCAGGTGCTGGAATGCCTCCCGCAATGATTTCCCAACAAGGGCGGTGGCAGCAGGTAGTAACCATTTGCATTGAGCAAGCTGCCGATCGAGTTGAAAATCTACTTGAGTGGCAGAAAGACGCAACAGCCGTTAGCACTCTGTGTTTTGCCTTTTGCACTTATTTTACCCCATGGAACAAGCTCTATGATTTAAAAATCAGTGCGTGGAGCAAACCGCCAGGCAGTCGATTGCATAATATGTGTAATTATTGTGGAAATTGCAAGAATTCGAAACTGAAATGTCATACAATATCTTACCCATTGTTTATGTCACGGTTTATTCCATACTAAGCTATGGATTACCCTTTTTATTTTTTAACTTTGCTTTATGGCCAGAGTGAATGACACAGTAAATGTATCCTTGGCATGGATGTTAAAAGTATATAGGTGGGTTTCAGTGTACACTCATGCCACCCACCCACTAAATTACAAAATATATGACTACCATGAGCACCACTGTGCTCCAGCTGTGCTGCAGTTTAAAGACACAGCAGTCATACTTAGAAAGGAGAGGTGCATCAGCAATGTAAGATTAATATCTATATAGTAACAAGGTACCCATAAATTGTCACTTGTAAGCTCACCTTGCAGAGTGCCTAATAAGTGGCACAATATATTTATATTTGAAAAGTATGCAGTCACATTAACAGAAAGTCTCAAAGCTATTTACACTGTATAGGTTCAGCTACTTTACCTGGGAAAAGGGAATAGGTGTAAATAACAAATTTATTTAGCATCTTCACTTGGAAAAATCTAGAAAAGTCTTTTAAAGATATTTCCCCCTGAATTTTCAAAATCATATTTAATGGTCAAATCAGATGTATTGATATCTTTAGCAAAAAAAGGTAACTTCACATGTACTTTGTACTGCCTGAGTCAGAATTGGCTTAAAAGCAGTTGCACCACTCATCAAATCTCCAGAGGCCAAAACTTGTTCATTGCTAGAGATGATGACACTGCCTGCCATTTTACAATAGTTTGGCCTCTGATCCCAGAAAGGCAGACGTGTTCTCAACATATGTCCGCTTAGCAGTTATTCCCTGTCTAGGAAGGGTAAAGGACATCTGACAGAACAAAGGGCTATCTTATCTTCTTCCTTTTGACTTGCTAATGGCAAATTGTACACAGAGACTGGTCCCTTTCATAGCCCTCCTAGACTCGTTGGCTCTAACCATAGCAGGAGGGAGAACCACCTCAGAACCTGAAAGAGTAGAAAAGAGTGCAGCTAAATAGTTAATTTACTGGTCTTGTCTGCGTTTTGTCGGGTGGGTTAAGAAGTTTTCAGTAATAGTGAATTTAGATTTTCTGCAATTTGTATAATAAAGTTAAGACAAATGAGTTTTCACATGCCCATCTCTTCTTATGACACAGTGTATTTGGCAGCCTTTGAAACTATTATTTGACTTCTCCTGAGGCTGTCATGAGACCCGCCAATACTCTGCAGAACTGTTTTGCATTGGAAGTCACCATGCACTCAGCGCCACAATCACTCATGCAAATAACACTTACGCAGCTGAACCCTCATTTGGTGACCTTTTGACCTCATTTTACTCACTTTAATAGCTGCTGCTTTGGTCCTCTCCAAAGCATCCTAAATCCAGGCTTCAGTCAAAGGGGCAGCATGGGATAGCGACATTAAGGCACTTTCCAAACATTAGCACCAGTGAGAATAATTGGTGCTTTAATTTAACTTACTGTGGAACTGGAATTATACCAAGCAAATGTATCCTTGTCTTACTACAGCTTGCATAACCAACACTATTATTTTAAGGAGTGGATTTAGGCTGTGCAGCTGTGAAACAGACTATTTGCCAACAGTATACCTAGGCGCTCATTACATTTTAGGTGGAATACAGTAAAGTATTTACCAGACATGGTTAAAACCATCACCTAATATGATTCCGAGTTTATAACCTGTAAATGAGGCATAACATTAGTCATTTTTTGGTTATTTATTATTCCCACTTGGTTACCTTCTTCTAGATGTCAGAATAATGTGTTTATTTTAAACAATTGTTGTTCGTCTCCTATGAAATTGGTTAAAGCAAAATACTTGACAAATTACATTGTTGGCATTAAAGTAGGAATCCTGCCATGGTAAAACATTTCATATTTGATTGTCTAATTCTCTTTACATTTTGGAATCCATTTTGGGATCAAATTTAAAACATGTTCAATCTAAATCTTTCTATTTCTTATTAAATATTAACTGGTAATTTGTCAACTACCGTATCCCATACGATATACTTTTATGAAATGATTCGATTTATTGATGCCTTTAGCCCTTAAATCTATTGTATTTAATTGGAAAAATGCTAATGCTTTATTTATTAATACTTGGTTTGATTGCGTTTTATTTATGAGAAATTGAATTGATATTTCCTTTAACAAGAATGGCATACCGCCTTCACTGCATTCCTTAATGTAGAAAACATCTAATCATTATATTGCTACAGATTTGTACTAATAAGTGTATCAGAGTTAAAATGTCTCTACTTCATAAGTAGCTATGTATAGGATTTACGTTTTTTTCTTTTGTGACAAATTACAGATATAAATTCCTACATGTTTATTATTGTACTAAATTGTGCCAGATGATTTATAGACCCATGTATTCATACTTTTGCTGATATTCATTGTTTGTCCTATTGCTATCTAATTTGTCATCCCAGTTAAAATTCAATAAAATAGTTTGAACGCTATAAACGGAGGCTGTGCTGTGAAATACTAGACTTTGATGCCTGGAAACTATCATTCTTCATAGCCCTTCCTGATAAGTGGTTTGAAGCATTGTATATTCAATGTCACAGTTAACTAACCTTCTCATCAAACTGTGTAACTAATATATGTTTTGGGTTTGTGTACATAACGCTCAGGAACATATATAGACATTGCAGTAAAACATTTCTCTTGCCATAGCTATCCAGCTCATGACCTAGTGCAGTAATGTGTTCCAAAATTATATTTGACTGTTGATACTTTCTTTTCCATGGTTTTGCTGACAATCTACTTTTTGTAAGGTATGGTGAGAAATTAGGTTGTTGGGTGAGATCCCTACTGAAGCAACAGCCATAGTCCGTGTTGCGGTCAACCACAAAAGTCACTAAATTGAACTGTGCTTAATCCTCTGATAGCTTGGTGCAAAAGCAGTCAGGCCTAACTTAAAGGGAATGTGCAAAGTATTTATGTAGCCAACAAGCAGTAATGAAGTTAAAAAACAACACAAAAACAATCTAACACCAATTTAGTAAAATAGAGTAAAAGTGAATACATTATTTGACTACAAACATCCAAGTTCTCTGTGAGGAGGCTGCAAAGAGAATGTCACAGATGGCCATCGCTGTAGCATGAAGAGCAGGCCAGGCATTGCAGACACTTGTCAAAGTAGAATGAAGATTCTGTGGGGGGTCGCGGATGGCTATTGCTGGAACTTTGCACTTGCGGTTACCATGGATTACCAATCCTGTAGCTCAATGTGCAAATCTTGCATTGTCGGCCATCACTGGTGGTCACTGTAGCATAAAGATTCAGGTTCACCAGAGCTTCATGTTGGATGTCAACGTGGACAGCAAGATCTTTGTGAGAATGGGATGTTCGCAGTAGTGAAGAGCCCAAAACTTCAGGATTCATCCTCTTCTTCCAGCGGGACCTCAACTGGTGCCACACAAGGGTGCAGGACATCGGAGGCACCTCGGGGGATCAGGAACTGACGCCAGCAGAGGTATGCTGTGTTCAGGCAGGTCCAGTTGCAGGTCCAGGCCGGTCCATTGAAGCAGGTAACTGAGCAGTTGCAGGGAGGCCTCTAGAGCTTGTTGTGTCCCTATAACTTAGAATGGGAGACCTGCCAACTAGCCCTTGGAGTCACTTTGGTAGTCTGGGAAGAAGAGAGCTGGTCCAGTCTTTCATCTCAGACAGCAGTTCAGGCCTCGGGCAGTAAGGTGATCTTCTGGCAGCAGGGCAGTCCTTCTTATCTAGTGTCCACAGGTGCAGGAGTGCACTGAAGAGTGTATCTATCTGAGAGTCATAACGTTGTACCTGGTGCCTGCTTTGGCAGAGGGGAATTTCCTGCCTCCCTGCCCTGGCACCACTTGGTCTGGGGGTCACAAAAATGTATTGTGAAGTATTTTGTGCGTGGGCTGAGGCAGCTTCTTTGAAGTACAAGTGTGGTAAATGACAACCCACCCCTTCCATAAAGTCATTTGGCCTATGCTGCCAACACTAAGTCCCTCTTTCAGGATACCGTCTGGGAGGAATACACACAGGCCAATTACCAATTACAATAGTCAAGAGGGACCCAAGCTGCCTGAAAAATTATATTGAGGTGCTGACAAAGTCACTAATACATTAAGACATCGCTGTGCACACAGAACAAGTCCCCCAAATCATATCGGAGAGAGAGATAAGAGAAAATATATGTATTTTTTATTATTTATATTATTTTATCAAAATTCACAGAAATGACATATAGCATAATCTCATTACAACGCGCAATGGGTTAGACACTGAAACGCGCATTGGCGCTGAAGAAATTTGTGCCTCCGTTTATCTCCACCCTCTATAATAAGAAGGCACATGAAAGACTACTGACCCCTAACTGATTGATACTTATTTTATTTTGTGTATAATGAATACGAACCAACCTGGGTCTTTTACCATATCACTAAAGATGAATTGCTCTTGAGTGTGCAGAGTGTATAAGTATGTTTGTATTTGTTGTTGTTATTATGTTCTGAGTGTGTGAATGTGGGACCTCATATAGATTTATGCAAGTTGTAATGAGATTATGCTATATGTCATTTCTGTGAATTTTGATAAAATATTATAAATAATAAACAGACATATATTTTCTCTTTTCCCTCTCTCTTATCTGATTTGGGGGAATTGTTCTGTTTGCACAGCAATGTCTTAATGTATTAGTGACTTTGTCTGCACCTCAATATCATTTTTCAGGCAGCTTGGGTCTCTCTTTACTATTGGTTTGACTCTCTCCCCTGTCCGACCTGCCTGCTATCCGCTTTCAAGGGCCCCCTTCTGTGGTAGCTGCAACTACCAATTGCACCTAGTTATTTGACCCAGGTACAGGATGCAGGAACCAAATGGTTAGGACAAGAAAATGGCAACTTTCTAAAAGTGGCATTTTCAGAATTGTAACTTCAAATCTGGCTTTACAATTGAAGAGGATTTTAAATTAAAATTATTTAAGGACTAAACATGACATTTCAACCTGTTCCCAACCAATTGTTAGCACTTATTACATTCAGTAAGGTAACCCTATGTTATCATATGGTGGAGGTAGGCCTTACAGCAGTGAAAAATGAATTTAGGAGTTTTTCTTTACCAGGACATGTCAAACTTAAAGATACATTTCCAAACTTTTAAATACAATGCACCCTGCCCTATGGATTGTTTAGAGCCTACTTTAGGTGATGACTTATATGTATTAAAAAGGGAGCTTTAGCCTTGGGAAAGGGGTACATTTGTCAAGTCGAATTGTAGGTTTATACTGCACTACAGGCTGCAAATAGCAGGCATAGACTTGTTTAAGGGGCTACTTAAGGAAGTGACACATTAAGTGCTACATGCCCAGCAATAGCATTTAATTTACCGCCCATGAGTCTATGATATACAACTTTACTAGGGAAGTATAAGTAAATTAAATATGACAATTGTGTGTTAGTCAATTTTACCATGTTTTAAGGGGAGAGCACAAGCACTTTAACAATGGTTAGGAGGGGTAAAGTGCACAGAGCCCTAACAGCCAACAAAAACGAGTGCAGCAGACAGGAACAAAAGGTTTGGTGGCAACCCGGCTGAGAGGCCAAGTCCAACTGTATGGGGCAGTGCTCATGCATTTACACAATTCCTCTACCTTCAACTGTTCAAGTAGTAATGCCTTCTTCCTTCATAGGTTCAAATATTCCAACTGGAACAAGGTGATTTAAAACCTGAAACAATACTAAGGGGCATATTTATAACCCTGTTTGCATCCCTTTTGTAGAACATAATGTGGTAGATGTGAGACACAACCCTTAAGTCAGATTTATGAAGCCACGTAAGGCCACTTTGCATGGCTCTGAGTGACTCCATAAGTCGAATAAAGAAACGCAGTGCAAATTTCTGTGTTGCTTTACTTTGCCCTGGGAAGTTCCCACACGACTCCTAGGGATTTTGATTGCATTCCCAGATTTTGCAGAATTGGTAAACCTGAGAATGTGGCAAAATTATTCACCTTCCCGGGAAAGGCATACAAAGGAGAATTATCTTCATTTCTCCTTGTTACATCTTCTATGTGTGCTGAATTCTGCAGCGTACATTGAAAGAGGAATATGTCTCTCAGGATTGTTTTTTGGGGAAGAAGGTGCCCCTTTCTGAACAAAAGCAGCCCTAAAATACAGCACATTCCTGCCCTTTCCCTGTCACACAGTGCAGCGCAGGATGGTGACTTGCTGCACTGGATTGTGTTAAAATGTCATGAATCTAAATCTAAATATCTGCAGATTCTACAAGAGTTTATGCCATGCCTAAACCAGTACCTCCATGATGTACAATGTTAGGGGTGTCTGTCTCGCTCAATGTTCATAACACATTTAAAGTCAACAACCTGTGTTAAAATGGATCCAAATTATGGCCTCACATCCTCCCCAGGTCTAAAAAGAATGAGTTATTCCAAACTTTTTTTATTAGACATGACTGTGACAACACTGCATAGAATTCACCCATTTACTTTCCCAGTCACTGATACGTATCTGCCTTGTGGGTGTGATGCCACCTGCATTACTAGGAGTGGAATAAAAGATGCAAGATGTATCCCCATTTCCCTCACATATGTTGACTATGATGTAGAACAAGGATGCCAACTCCATCATTTAGAATGCTCCAATTCATGTAAGTGAAACGTGTTCTTGGGGAACATCACACGTATGCTACTGCCATGTGCCTTTTCAGATACTTATTTAATCCTCTCACCCTCCATATCATATATTTTATAATGTCCTCCATCAATCTGCATTTGTATTTTTTCTGTTTCAGTCTTTGATGATTCATATTAAACCAGTTCCGCATTACTCCCAAATAAATTGCCAGATGTGAGCGTTGTAGCATCTGCTTGACCCATAACATCGAAGTGAAGGCACATTAAACTTTCAGAGTGCACGGGATGCAGGCTCTGGGTGGGGGCGGGGCGCATGCTGCCACTTGAGCTGAGATATAACTGGCAGCTGGGAAATCTGTCCCACTCCACAAACACAGACTGCAGTACAAATGCAACTGATAAAGCGCTTCCTGGTCTTATGTGGCCCTTTACTGTACACCCAATTGTTTGAAATGCTCACATTTGGAAAATCTACTAGTTCATGCTCAGTCATAAAAGAAAATGAAAGTATGTGAAATGTGTTAATTTCCATGCCAATGCTGTGGGAATTTTTGTGAATCTCAAAAAATCTATAATACTGTGAGAAATGCTATCAAGAGTAGATTTACACCATTAATAAATAAGTGTATGCAGTAACCTCTGTGAGGCTATATGTGTACATGCTGTCCATTACAACGGTAGAGGAGGCTAGTTGTTATGATGCCTCCAGGGTTTCCCATGGCGTGAATATATGCGTATAGACCAAGACAATACACAGTACAGAATCAGACACCTAGAGACATTTGTTTTAGCTACATCAGCATAATCTCATAATGGGGGTATTGCATGATCGTCAGCTGCAAATAACTCAGTATTGAATTTTTAAAGAATTGTGAGAATGTAGCAAAAAAAATGGTGGTCATCCTTCCGGAATAGACGGATGACAGCCATAATTATGGAACAGAGTGCTAAAGCAATCAGCAATTATATTAAATTATACTTTTTAATAGGTTCGTGCATGGGATACAGACAAACAGATGTTGTGAAAGGAAACACATATTATTAAAAACACTGTTGCATAAACATCAAATCCACAGCTTGATCAGCTTTTCCGTTCTGGATGACCTGGATGTAATTCATTTGTAATCTTCTCCATTACAGCACATGTTCAGATCTGAGCAGAATGTATTTAGGTATGATAAGATAACTCAGCGGGCTAGAAACTTCTACCTGTCATTATTGTGAGGTAGCAAAACAAGAGGTATCGAGTTGTGGGAATAGGGAAGGACACTGAAACTGGAAGCATTCGAAAGCGTCAAACCTTAGACGAGAGATATTTTTAATATGTTCCTCTTTTCTCTTTTACAAAGTGTGAACTGCATACGTTTCTGCACATAAATGTTGCAGGTGGGATAACACTAGTAAAATATTTAAGAGTCATTGAACAATTTTCGGTCCAACTATTGCACATACGAACCCTAAAACTGCTCAGAGTTGGTAAAAAATAAGTGTAATGCAAAACCGATTTACATGGCTGCCTTTTTTACCAGAATGTCCCCTCACTTCGAGAAATATGAATGGCAAACATCAATTAACTTCTGGGGGATTATTTGAGAGGAAGGAAAACTAATTTTCACTGCATTCGGTTCATGATATCAAAAACCGTCGATGAGTCTTATTCACTGCCGTATTAACTTATTAAAAATATCTTCATCCTGTGCCTTTAAAACTCAGAAACATTGATTGATGCCTGTCCCCATATAATAGTTTCATATAACTACCATTGACCAATCACGTGCTCTTAATATGATTGTTTTTTGGTCCTATGGCATACTATTGAACGTTTGTTATTTGACATCATTTTTTTATACGGTGTAAAACACAAAATTGGCAAAAAAATCTATTTTTATAGAGAGAGAGGATTTTTTTACATTTATATAACCGTTTTTGAGCAGCCAGATGTTGGCCACTCCTGTAATAGTATTCGCGCTGTAACAAAATAAGCGGACTGCCGAGGTAAAGTGGGCGATTCTCCCATATTGGAAGGACGCATCACAGAAATGGAATTCCTTTCCCATTACTGGCATTTAAATTACGTACTTACCATTGTAAATTCGTGTTTTTTTTTGTGTGTGCTTAAAGTCTAACAATCTTTAAAAGCTTTCCTATGAATGTAAAAGGTGTTGAGAGGTAGTAAGAGGTTCTTCTTCGCACGTCTGGTATTATAACATTTTCATGTATCTGAGCTGAGAAATTACTTATAAGTAAGAACCTTTACATTAGAAAGTGTTTTGAGCAGCAAAGAAAAATGGGAGTGTATGACCGAACATCTGCCGCAGTGTCAGTGGAGGCTGGGGGTCTTTGAAAGTGGAGCGACCTTTGACCCTGTCACCAGGCAGGTCGCTCCCCTCACCGCCACGCAGCCCCCTGTGTGACCTGTGACTCTCTCCTGCCGCCACCCGTGTTCAGCCCGCCTCACCTCAGTCTCTACTGGTACTGTCTTTGTCTCCTTCCTCTGTGCCCATTTTGCCTTTGTACCCCCTTCCTCTGTGCCCATCTTTGCCTTTTGCTTTATACCTTTCTTCTCATTTGGCCCGTTTTCCCCTTGTGCCCCCTTCCTTCGTTGTCCCCTTTCCTCTGTTTCCCGCCGCTGCGTCCCTGCGACCCCGCCCCCTCGTCTCCCATTGGCCGCCCGCTCCCACCTCCCAGCTGCTCCTCCTTCCCTCTGACCCTCATATGGAGGATGCGCAGCGGAAGCACAGCTGGCGTGCCAAAGGCAAGCCCGTCTGCGCCCGTCCGCGCCTGGACTGCGCCCAGCGCCAGAACCCCTGGCCCCAGCCGATGCCAGGGCACCCGACTGAGATACGACCACAAACACGCCGTCAAACTCTGGGAACTCCTTGATACAACAGCACCAGACGTCGCCTTCCTCACGGAAACCTGGATGAACGCCTCCTCGGCCCCCGACATCGCCATAGCCATCCCGGAAGGCTACAAAATCACCCGAAAGCACCGCGTCAACAAAACTGGAGGAGGAATCGCCATCATCTACAGGAACACCATCAGCGTCACGACCAACGCCGAAGACACACTCACCGCCGCCGAACACCTACACTTCCAGATCCAAACCGACCCCCAGACCACCCTCAGAGAAACGCTCATCTACAGACCCCCGGGCCCACGGACACAATTCAGCGAAACCATCGCTGACTTCAGCCTGCACGCCCTAGCCTCACCAGAGTACATCCTCCTAGGGGACCTGAACTTCCACCTGGAGAAAAACAACGACAACAACACCACCACCCCGCTCGACAACCTCGCCAACCTCGGACTCAAGCAACTGGTGGACACGCCCACCCACCTCGCTGGCCACACGCTCGACCCCATCTTCTCCGCCAGCAGCCACGTCTCCTTCAGCCACTCCACCGGACTACACTGGACTGACCACAGCTGCATCCACTTCACCTTCAAGAAGACTACATCCCACCACCACACGCTACAGATCCTCGCAGATGCTGGAACAAAGTCACCACAGACCAGCTGACCACATCGCTGAGCCAGAACCCACCTGTCGACACCCCTGACACCAACGACACAGCACACAATCTCGTACAGTGGATCACCAACTGCGCTGACAACCTCGCTCCACTAAAGAAACCCCCAGGCAAGACTGGCAACAGAATAACCTCATGGTTCACAGACGCCCTCAAAATCACAAAGAAATCATGCTGAACCCTCGAAAAAGCTTGGCGCCACAAATGGACATCAGAAAACATGACAGCCCTCAAGAGCGCCACCCACGAATACCACAAAATGATCCGCACCACCAAAAGGACATAATTCAAAGAGCGGCTGGACAACAACACCCACAACAGCAAGGAACTCTTCAGCATCATCAAAGAGCTCTCCAACCCTAGCGCCAGCAACAACGACATCACACCGTCGCAAGACCTCTGCAACTCCCTCGCCACATTCTTCCACCGCAAGATCACAGATATACACGACAGTTTCGGACCCCAGACTCCGCCTCCAGCCACCAAATCAATGACCCCCACCACCACCCCCAGTGCATGGACCCCCATCAGCACTGAAGACACCACCCACGTCATGAACACCATCCACTCTGGCTCCTCCTCCGACCCATGCCCTCATCATATCTTCAACAAAGCCGACACCATCATCGCACCCCACCTCCGTAACGTCATAAACAGCTTCTTCACGTCATCCACCTTCCCTGAAAGCTGGAAACATGCAAAAATCAATTACCTTCTGAAGAAACCCACAGCGGACCCCAAAGACCTCAAGAACTTCCGCCCCATCTCTCTTCTCCCATTCCCGGCTAAAGTCATCGAGAAGACCGTCAAAGCAAACAACTCGCTCGACCCATCCCAGTTCGGATTTTGAGCCAACCACAGCACCGAGACCACCCTCATTGCAGCCACCGATGACAGCAGGACCCTGATGGACAACGGAGAGACAGCCGCTCTCATCATCCTGGACCACTCGGCAGCCTTTGATACCGTCTGCCACCGCACCTGCCTCTACAACACTGGGATCCAAGGAAAGGCCCTGGACTGGATCACATTGTTCCTCTCCGACAGAACCCAGAGAGTCCGCCACCCTCCCGCCACCCTCCCTTCCACTCTGCGGCCACCAAGATCATCTGCGGCGTACCCCAAGGCTCCTCACTCAGCCCAACCCTCTTCAATATCTACATGAGCCCCCTCGCCACCATTGCACGCAAACACAACATCAACATCATGTCCTACGCCGACGACACCCAACTGATACTCACCCTCACCACAACCCATTAACCGCCAAAACCAACCTCCAGGACGGAATGAAAGATGTTGCAGAATGGATGAAGCACAGCCGTCTGAAGCTCAACTCGGACAAGACGGAGGTCCTCATCCTCGGACAATCCCCATCCGCCTGGGACGACTCCTGGTGGCCCATGACGCTGGGCACCGCACCGACACCCACGGACCACGCACGCAACCTGGGATTAATCCTGTACTCCTCCCTCCCTCACAATGACCAAGCAAGTCAACACAGTCTCGTCCTCATGTTTCAACACCCTGCGCATGCTCCGAAAGATCTTCCAATGGATCCCCACCGAAACCAGAAAGACGGTCACCCAGGCCCTCGTCACCAGCCGACTGGACTACGGGAACGCCCTATACGCAGGAACCACAGCCAAACTTCAGAAATGTCTGCAGCGCATACAGAACGCCTCCCCACGACTCATCCTCGACATCCCTCGCCACAGCCACATATCCGCCCACCTGAGAAACCTGCACTGGCTCCCCGTCAGCAAGAGGATCACGTTCAGGCTGCTCACCCACGCACACAAAGCGCTCAACAACATTGGCCCGAATACCTCAACAACCGCCTCTCATTCTACACCCCCACCCGCTAGCTCCACTCCACCAGCCACGCCCTCGCCACCGTCCCACGGATTCGCAGAACCACCACCGGAGGAAGATCGTTCTCCTACCTGGCAGCCAAGACATGGAACTCCCTCCCCGCGCACCTACGACTGACCCAGGACCATCTCACCTTCAGGAAACACCTCAAGACCTGGTTATTCGAGCAATAGCGGCACCCCCCTCCCTTCAGCGCCTTGAGAACCTCATGGGTAAGTAGCGCGTTCTACAAATGTATTGATTGATTAATTGATTGTTGGAGATAATACTTGTGATCGAAGCTAATGAGCCTCACTTACTGATGGTTTCGGGTAAGAGTGGGGTTATTCTTTTTTGTCACTGGTGCCTGGTATGCCATTAATTACCTGATGAATGCCACCAGCACCAGAATTGTGCCATGGGTGACTCATGCTGCTGTGTGAGTGTTAGGCACCACATTGCCAACGTCTGCGAAGCACCGTCCACCGACTCTGATGCATTCCCAGCCCTGCATGGCTTCAAACCAGCCCAGGGGTTCAACATTGACACTCCGGAACCGACGCATGGCGCTCTTGACATTGATGCATCAATGACTTTGCCTGACTTCGGAATCAATGCATTGTTTCCGACAGCGAAGTACTCCCTCCATTTATCTGCGCATCGTCCCCAAGCTTTGGCGCATTTAGGTACTGTCAGCGGGTGTGCGATCCTTTGTGGTCGGACTGAACATTTGGATTTGCCCCTGTGAAGCATGACCAGATAGCATCGGTTGGAGCTACTGAGTTCTAAACACTCTATTTTATTTTAGCAAAATTCATAACGACATGTATATGTTTTTGTCATTTTGGTCTACTTGGTCTTGTTTTATGCAGGTAAATATTGGCTGTTTTTCTAAGTTGGTGTGGAGTACTTTTGTGGTGCTTTCACTTTGTTACGGTGTGTGTGTGTACACCAAAAAGTTACACATTGCCTCTTTAGTTTTGCGTGACTGGTCTGTGTGAAGCTACCAGAGGATGAGCACAGGTAAACTGGTAGCGTGTTCTACACTTACCTTGACTAGGAATGTTGTTCCTGCTTGGACAGGGTGCGTACCTCTGCCAACTAGACACCCAATTTCTAACAAATAGTTGTTAACATGATAACATGATAAGCAAGCCAACTAGGATGTCCCATTTTCTAAGAAGTGGAAGTAACCATAGGTATTTCATACAAAGTACACTGGTCACATGTGAGAAATCAGCTGAAAAAAGTGATTTTTGTCACTTACACTGATAGAGGCCATGTTACTGGGTTTGGGTGTTGGTGATACAAGAGAAAGGAAATAATTGGTATGGATGTATTTATTTACACCCCATTCTATGACTGAACCACATATTCAAGAGAAGTGCAAACTCAACCTTCAGAATTTCCATATCACATTTTGCAAGATATGTCACCATATCCCCATCATTCATTTTTCTGGAACTCAATACATTTTTACATTGTTTACTGCTGTTCACTAAGTTCACTGTTTTTCTTTCCAACATCCTGACATCTCCAGCTCAATCCACCAGGTGTAATTATGTGAGGTATCTCGTGGCAATTTGAGCCTCTAGCTTTTTGTTAATTTACAGAAGTTGTTTTAACAGTCAGTGTCTCTGGAACATTCAAACGGATCGCAGATCCTTTAACATGCGCCACTCTTCAAAGATCATGTATTGCCTATCTTCAAGAGTCAGTGAACAACTGAAGTAAATGGAAGAGAAGGGTCAAAGATTGTACTCCGAATTGTTGGTTCACAATTATGGTATGTTCACAGCATTGGTATATATACCATAAAGGAATCCTTTACCCGAACAAGTGCAGGAAGAAGTCAGACCTGTTGGAAACAAACCAATATGAAAAAATCTAATAAATGGCAAAGACAAAATCAAAATAAAAGGTATCACATCGTGGACGAGTGGGAACAGCTAATAAAGGGAAAGCATAGATTTTAGACTAAAAGTAGGGACTGTTTTGTAGAGACAAGCAGAGACGGGCAAGTGGAAAAAGAGTATACCACTGTAATCACTGTTAAGGCAAGGCACACATGAAAAAGGGTGATACATATGCAACAGAGTATAGACCCATGCAGCCTACTACTGCAGTACATCAAGGGAACATCAGCACCAGCACAATCAGCTGAACTTTGTTGAAGTAGTATAAAAACTAGGAGGCATGTCTGCGTTTCCCACTGTCCTGATAAGGAATTCAGAAAGAGAATCTGAGAGACTCTTGGGCTGTATCTCAGCTTCCGCTACCTTAAATATTTGTGGGGTAAAGTGGCACGGTGGCACGAAGGCAGCCAACAGTAATTTGCTCCTTTGCAAGCACTAGTAAACTTCAAATTTATCACGATGGCACTACCACTGGAGCAAATCGCCTATCCATTTCCAAGTTTACAGCGGCAGCATCAAAGTCCTCAACCCACCAAGCATTTGTCTGAAACATTGACCCCTGCTGACATCTTCAAGTGTCCACACATAGCACCAGCAGAACTGGCAGTCGCTATCTGATGCCCAAGGACCCATACCAAGCAGCATGATCTTAATAACTATTAATGCAGGTCTGTTCATTCTGTGCCATTGAATCAGGTTCACTTCTCAAGTTAAACAGTGGCAAGAGGTCTGTCCTCATTCCCGCCCTAACAGTTATCCATGGATTTACATACATGTTTCTCTTATTTTAAGCGTTTGGGGTCCTTGAACCATAGAAAGATGATCAAGTCTGATAGACACCCCGTTCTCCTACATGCCACCTTCTTTTAGGCCGCCAGCATGAAGAGGACAAGGAGATTTATGGCACAATGCATGATCATTCACCTAGTATTATGTCACTGCCAATCACCAGCCTACTTAGTTGGAGTAGCTTCGGGATAGAGGTCTAAAAGCTCCTGATCAAAGTCATGGATGATTGTTCCATCTGTGTACATCTCACCTACTCTCACCTTCCACCAGTAGGGGTTGGTGGTGGAAGTGCTGCTGGCCAGTGATGTGGGGAGGGGAAGGGGCAAGCTGGGGGAGTAGTAAACTACGGAATGCGGCCAAATACAGGTAAGTAAACATATAAATGAATACAACGAATTTCGTTGTGCGCACTTCATCGAATTTGGCAATGCAGTGCGTGTAACGAAATTCGTTTTATTCATTTATATGTTTACTTACCTATATTTGGCCGTATTCCGTAGTTTACTAGCCCCCACCCTGTCCCTCCCCCTCCACACGTCACCGCCCGGCAGCGCTCCCACCACCGACCGCTACTGCCTTCCACTCTGCAGCAACCTTAAGTATCCTGGTCCACCCTCCAGAAGTAATGCTACTTCTGAGGTCTCTCCAATTATTGCAGGAATCAATATCCGTAGGTGATAATCAAGTCTCTTCTATATGTCTGTCTCGATGTTGCAACAACAGTGAAGTAAGCCCTCCACATTGTTTTCCAGGTAGCTAAGCAACACTTCCAGCAGGCAGCTTGGAATAGTGCAAGCAATGTCTTCTATCTCAGACGTGGAGTTATTTAACTACTCTACATTGCCATCTAACTTTTGAAAGAATTTATTTCAATAGAAAGTGATAGAAATGTAGATGTCTACAAGTACCCAGGCTATGTATGATTGAAACATATGTGTGTAGCTCTAATCTAGTCACATCACCACATATGGGTGTTATTTGCCTTTCTCACTCTGTGGCCGCCAACAAAATGTGGCAGTGACATACGCAACTTACAGTACAATCATGACATTTAAATGCTGACATGTACATTGATATGCCTCACAGCAGTGTAATTATTCTCACCTCCATCTCATTGCTTATGGAAATCTAGCTGGTGATGGAGAACCTGTTAGGCCTTCTTCAAGCCCTTCCACTGCACAGGGTGGGCCGTGGGAGATGATCAGGTTGGTGTGAAGTGGACCTTTGCAAGATAAATTGGACCATTATCCTGATCTAGCGTGGGAGGTTCTACTTTCACCTCCTGACAAACCTATCTCCTAAGATGGAAATCCCCTTTGTAGGGCACTTTCTAGCGATCTCTTGCCAGATCACCAGAGATACATTCGGGTCGAGTTGGAAGTCTACATCTACACAGAGTAGCTTTTGAAGTCTCTCCTCTGATGATATCTACAATCTCCTGCATGAAGATGGGGACCTTCTCTAATCCCACTCATTTTTGGGGAATTAACTGACAACAGCAACAGGGAGGTGTGGGCGTAGATGCAGTTTGGCGGATAGGATGGCTTAGGAATGGCCGGTTTTGCACTTCTGCTTTTTTTGCTACCTGTTACATTTGACTGAGGAATTAATCTCCACCTGTTTTGTTACATACAGGGCATATGTTCTAAAAACTTCAATTACAGATGATAGTAAGGGGTGAGAGAGGGACAACAATCTTGAACGCATTGGAAATTAACCAGTGGTATCCCACAGTACTGGTTTCTCACAGCCACTGCGTGCTTCCCAAATCACTGTTGCAGGATGTAGTTATATGCTTATGCATTGTAGGCATATTAAGCAGCTCAAAAAGCACTGAACTATGTAGATGTTAACTTGCTAGTCATCTCACATTTGTAGGTGCAAATAACTATGCCTGGTCTTCACCAAGGGTGACATATCCCTGCTTCACCGAACTTCACAACTCATTTTTAGGGGACCTTCTAAAATTTAACAATTACATAACTACTGAATCTACTGCTTTTGCCTCAAATTCTCAAAAAATGAGGGCCTCATTTATGAGAAGTGGAGCATCGCTGCCTGAAAGCAGCGATTCGCCACTTCTCAGTGCGCCCACCTTGTGACACCAATGATGCATCATATTTATAATATGACGCATTATGTCGCAAGGACGGACAGATATGTCAATAAAATTGCCGTATCTGTCAGTGCAAAAAGTGGCGCATTGCTGGAGTTGTATCAGAAGCCTGTGGCAACCTAAGCAATGTTCCTTTCACATGGGGCAAGCCCCATGTGAAAGGTCCGGCGTCACCCTTATGCCTGCCATGAGGCAGGCTTAAGGTTTTAACGCATTGGCGTCCTAGAAGTGTCACAGCGCAATCTCATAGATTGCGCTGCGCCACTCCTACGACCCTTTCTTGCGGAAGTTACGCCCACCCTGCATACATTATACCTGGCGCAGGTATACTGTAGCGCAGGGGTTTATGAAGTGACACATCTACCTAGATGTGTCACTTCGTAAATATGGCACAACATGGCGCATTTTTTTCCCCACTTGTGCGTCACAAAAACTGACGCACCGGTGGCACAAAAGTGACGCAGGGGCTCATAAATGAACCCCTGAGTTTCTCTCTTCAACTCCAATCTTCCTAGATTCAGCCTCCAAACAACCTTTAATACTGTCACCAATAATAAGAGCAAGTCTCAAAGGGCTTTAAACATTCGATGTCTATGGGGAAATGCATTGATACATAGGAACTTCAAGCCCTTCATTTCTTTGGAAGGATGGATGGCCAATCAATATATTTTGCTGGCAAACGGAAGTTCATGATACCGTAAAAAAACGAAAATGTGTGTGTCAAACGGTAGCATTGACTCCTGTTCTTTCAGAGTTGAAGAGCGATATCTCACGTTATGTTATGTTTCCAATTAACCTTCGCAGCAGCTGCTCACCGTAAGTATTCCTATCGTAAATTATCCGATTCTCACATCCATTTGTTATTCAGAAATACCACTGGCGGATTCGATCAGCAATAATTTATGTTTACCATCTGAAAAATGAAGGCGCATTTGACTTCTTGACATTTAACGCTGTGGTGAGGTTCAGAAAATTGTCGGTTGCCTGCTCTCCCTGCGCAAGGTTGTAATTTACACAATGTGTCTTTTCCCACACTCAACGGTAAAACTGCAATTCATGAAAAAAGTCAGGAGCAGCTGTAAGTATATAGGAGTACAGTCAATAACATCTGAGAAATGTGTTATATGCGGGATTAAATTGCGCATTTTATTTTTCCAGTTATGTATGGAATGCCCACTGGTGTAACTGAGCATACATAAATTATTCAGCTATTTCGTTTTCTTGTTCTTGCAAAAACCGTTTCCTAATACGGTATTTAAATTCAAACTGTAGGTAATTGTTTTTACAGGGATGTGAGATAACCTGCTTTATTTAAGTTTGTCATTTCACTTTCTATAAACAGCTGTCAACATCCTTTGCAGCTCTTCCCTGTTTCTCTGATGGGAGGGGGAGGATTACTTACTGTAGTGCAGATGCCATCGAAAATGTGCACCAACTTTTCCTGATTACTTACATTTTACTGGCACATGTGCAATTTTGCAATGACATTTACACTGGCCCTTGGACCAATTGACCAGTTCAAAATATAGGGCCTGATGCATGAAGAAACCGGTTTGCGATTTCCTAATTGCGAATCTTTGTATTCGCAATTAGGAAATCACAAAACGGCATGCATGAAAATGTGTTGAACACTGTTTGTGATTCCTAGGGTATCGCAAATGACCTACTCATAAATATCAATTAGGTAGGTCGTAATTTGCGACGCCCTAGGAATCGTAAAAATGACAGCGATCATCATGTCTGTGATTGCGTTTAAATAAAGATTTTTTTTAAAATGCCGCTTGTTTTCCTTAAAGTGAAATGGAATGCGTTTCTAAAACAAATATTTTAAGTTTTCCTTAAATTTTTAAGAGTAGGCATAACAAACCACTGCCTGCTCTTACAAAATGGGGTAATAAACATTCCCAAAGGGGAAGGGGGCCCTTGGGGACGCCTTCCCATTTTAAAATGGAAATGTTTTGCGACCGAATTTCAGTCACGAAACATTCCTACATACCAATGTGATTAGGTATGAGGAAGGGATGCACTAAACATGCACCTTCCTAATAGCAATTCTCAAATCCATTTTGCAATTCAGTAACCGGTTACTGAATAGCAAAATAGGGTTTGCTGCATTAGAAAAGCATTTTTTGCGTTTTCAAACGGGCTGATTCTAGGTATCGGCCCATTTGCGAAGACAGAAATTCTTGATGCATGTGCCTCATCATTTTTAGGTCGAGTATTCAAGACCTCTAGTATATACTTTAGTATATTCTTATTAGGTCGAGCATTAGAGACCTCTGGTATATACTTTAGTATATTCTTTAGTATATATACTTTAGTATATACTTTGGTGTATACTTATATGTGTATGTACTTTGTGGGCTTTGGAGATCAGCCCTAGGACTTGTCTGCTTCAACTTAGGGACTTTTTTTCTGTTCAACTGCCTCTATTTAACTTTCTTGATAGAAAACGACCAGCAGTGGTCAGTAAAATACCATAATCACTCTAGCATTCTCTAGATTCCAGTCCATATAAATTGTCTTCCACGAGCACCTGTAGACAATAACATCTTTTTAAATCTTGTATTTTCAGTGATATGACCACCAAAGGCCCTCATTTTTTTTTTGATAATCAATTTTATTGAGTTTTTAATAACACGTAAGTTCATTGGCAGCAGATCATTTATCATTGGTAAAACAAGGCATTGTGTACAGTCGACAACTCAAAGGCAGCCCAGCTGAGCTGGGTACGGCAGTCCAGATAACCATTACAGAAATACAAGATTAGACAGGTCATTACATTGATAGCAGATTAAACCATTTACCCCACATAAAGGCCCTAATTTTATATTAAAAAAGAGCTTTGGACTATACCATTTCCCTCTGAAAGGCAATATTTCTCTCCATATGTTCCCTACCTGGCATGTCATGCAGTTTGGTGCTTACTTCCCCCCATGATAAAGAACAGTAGATGTTTAAAACCCAGGCTAATGTGCGGAATAGCTAAATACATATAAGGTCGCAAAGGCGAGAACGGTTGCATTGCAAATGCTTGTTGGTCTGGTTATTGGTTAGTACAAAATGTGTTACTTTACTTTCCATGCAGTGCAATCTTTTAGCTGTTAAACTGCACTGTTGCCAGTGCACTTAATGGAAATGATAACAAGAGGCCTGCAACTTCCAACACCAGCACAACCCCCAAATTATGAATTGAGAGAAGTTCACAAAACACACTAGTTGCCAAACCTGCCAATATATTCCAAGGGAAAATGCCTGGCACATTGTTGCAAAAAAACTCCAAACTCTGCATGTTATGCCCCATTTTGAGGGAAAAACTTGTAATTAGTGGTAGGTCTAGCCCAAGATGAATTCCAAACCTTGGGTTATGAAATCAAAGGGTCGAATATTACCTGGCATAATGGCAATATGAGGGTGGCTCTGCAAAATGCAGTGAACAACAACAGATTCAAACGTTTGCTCATACTGAAAACGTTTTTGCTACTAGCTACCTTTCTTGGAGCACTCACAAATAGATCATGTGAAAGAGAGGAATGCGCATTTTTATTTACTAGAAAAGGGGAAGCAATGCCCTCACCCTTTATGGTTTTTTATATAAAGTGGTTTCTACACAGGAAATCAAAATGTCTGGAAATCGGTTTCATTCTTCAGTGCACATTTCTAAGTGATTTGCATATGCGAAATGTGTATAATATGTTTTCTAATATATGTGAACATTCGATTAGTTTAGTATGTAAGGTGAGGGATGTAGTAGAACAGATCCTGCAGTACCCAAGTGCCTTCTTAAGTTAGCTGTTGATGTGGAGGTTTGGTAATTCAGCACTCTAAACTGACTTAAAGATGGAAAAGTGCCTAAAATAGCATTGTAACAGGCGTTGGAGCTGCACAGCCATGTTTTGCTCAGTAATCTACCACGAAAGAGATTTAAAATGTTCTGGGCCTATTAATTCAGAAATTGCTTAGGATCTTGAGCTGTATCTATTATTTAATAAATCCTCTATCTGAATCAAATGCAGATGATTCTGTAACCCTTACTGAGAATAACCATTGATTGCCAGAAAAGGAGATTTTATTTTACAAATCTTATGTCTGTTGTTTTAAAAATTGTTACCAGCAAATAACCTGGGGCCAGGTGTCATGAAATAGCCTAGAGCAGTTTTTCAGATTTACAAAATTCACAAATTAGGAAACGCCGGGAAAAATTTACAAGCCGCTATCGCCAACCTCACTTTCAAAGACGTTGTGGTGGCAATAAGGGCTTCGCCTTATTTATATGGCCGGGATACCCGTCACCCCCTCCCAACACAATCCCCAAAGATGGGAAGACGGACACAGTTCTTGAACTTTTGGAAGGCGGGAGGGAGTTACCCTCCCGGCCGTATTTATTAAAATATGAAACAAAATTAAAACATTAAAATAACAGTTTCATATCATGTACAATTTTTCATTTATACATTACGATGTTTATTGGCTAACCTTAACACATCTCTAATACAAAGGTTCTCCTAGCCGAGTCTAAACATCCTGCAAATGCATATTCTCTAAATAAAAATTGTACATCCTAACATTACGGGCCAACGGCAAGGTCGTAACCGGTGTCAGATCCCTAATACCAGAACTCCCCCCTCACTTGTGAGGGGCGGCCGCACAGAGGACGGTACCTCTGTGCCAACTTCCAATTTCCCTTGTCTTAACGGGGGCCCCTTATTTACTCGACGCCATCTTAGTGGTCGTCCGAGGACTCGTGTGAGGTGTCTAGAAGGTAGCGTAGACCCCCCTCCCACCCCACACTGCTTACCACATCCGCCGTCGCGGATGTCCTGGCCCCGGGAAATTCGTAGGAGGGGCCCGTAGCCGCCTCCTCCCCTGGGAGGGGCCTATGACCGCCTTCCCTTTTTGCGGCCCCATCCTTAGAGGGTGCCGCCTCCCCGTGTGAGGGGCCAATGGCCGCCTCCCCCCGGGCGCTCCCATCCATAATGGGTGGCGCCCCACCTCTAGGGATCTTCCAATTACTGCTCACCGATCATGACCTTACCGCCCGACAAAAATAAATACGACATTTTGAACCTAATGAGGAGCGGAAAAGCGATTATACTGGACATTCGCAATATAAACCTTTATCTACACATGTAACACATCTTTCACTAGACTGTGATACTCCGCTTAAAACAAAGCAAATCATTTTATTGCCTTAAGAACAAACCAAACTTTATTAAAACAACCTGGAAAAAGAGATATTATCACTGCAAATCGACTTAATTGCAATACCAATCGTTGCCATAAGGGGCTGGTGGGTGGGTCAAAATTGGCTCCTTGTTCCGTCGAGGGCTCACGTGCAACGAGGAGGTGCAGCTTCCAAGCACAGGAACAAGAGGATGCTTCTTTGGATTGTTGCTCCTTTTATTCTTCCTCGGGAGGGCAGGTACCCTCCTCCGATCTGCCTACAGGGCGTGGCCAACGGTGTAGGTGTCTAGGACAACCCCTCTTGGGCGGGAAAAAGGCGCGCCCCGGCTACGCCGCTTCAGGCATACCAGCCGAGACACGCCTCCCGCCCAAAATGGTTTCCCGGGGGGGTCAGGGCACCCTACCATACGTTGGGGGGGACCGAGTGGTCGCCCCTTTCCATATGGCCGGGATACCCGTCACCCCCTCCCAACACAATCCCCAAGGATGGGAAGACGGACACAGTTCTTGAACTTTTGGAAGGCGGGAGGGAGTTACCCTCCCGGCCGTATTTATTAAAATATGAAACAAAATTAAAACATTAAAATAAAAGTTTCATATCATGTACAATTTTTCATTTATACATTACGATGTTTATTGGCTAACCTTAACACATCTCTAATACAAAGGTTCTCCTAGCCGAGTC
The DNA here is from genome assembly GCF_964263255.1 of Lissotriton vulgaris. Lineage (NCBI taxonomy): Eukaryota > Metazoa > Chordata > Amphibia > Caudata > Salamandridae > Lissotriton > Lissotriton vulgaris. The sequence goes on from NC_141689.1 coordinate 1,001,256,356, forward strand.
TTAACATCCTGCAAATGCATATTCTCTAAATAAAAATTGTACATCCTAACATTACGGGCCAACGGCAAGGTCATAACCGGTGCCAGACCCCTAATACCAGAACTCCCCCCTCACTTGTGAGGGGCGGCCGCACAGAGGACTGTACCTCTGTGCCAACTTCCAATTTCCCTTGTCTTAACGGGGGCCCCTTATTTACTCGACGCCATCTTAGTGGTCGTCCGAGGACTCGTGTGAGGTGTCTAGAAGGTAGCGTAGACCCCCCTCCCACCCCACACTGCTTACCACATCCGCCGTCGCGGATGTCCTGGCCCCGGGAAATTCGTAGGAGGGGCCCGTAGCCGCCTCCTCCCCTGGGAGGGGCCTATGACCACCTTCCCTTTTTGCGGCCCCATCCTTAGAGGGTGCCGCCTCCCCGTGTGAGGGGCCAATGGCCGCCTCCCCCCGGGCGCTCCCATCCATAATGGGTGGCGCCCCACCTCTAGGGATCTTCCAATTACTGCTCACCGATCATGACCTTACCGCCACAGGCCGGATAGTTGACCGGCTATCCGGACCCCCCACAAACTCCTACTAAAGGTCATGGCTACACAAACCCTTTAACCAGGCTATGAAGTCTCCTATGAGTAAGACATTCCCCTCCCGGGACAAATGGACCCCATCTTCAAGATACATGTGGTCCCCCCGAATAAATCCATGTGGAATACAATGCAACTGTCCTGAGCGAAACAACCTACTAAGTTTGTTATTGACTTTCTTTACCGACTGATTCTAAGCTGACACCGAGAGGGCCCCCCGCCACACCTTCCTGGGAATCATGTGCGACCATGCTATCGTGCACCCTGGAACCCTTCTCGCCAACCAACTAACAGAGGATAAAATCAGCTCGAGAAGTACTCGTCGACCAATGGTCACCAAATCATTGCCCCCAAGGTGTACTATGATTACAGACGGCGGTGACCTTGTCCGCCCTAACAGTCCCTCAATAAAACTTTGAAAATGGTCAATACAGAGTCCACCCCTTCCGTGGAAGGTCACCCTGTACCCGTATTCCCCAGCCACGTGAATCATGTCACCTGCTTTGAATACGTCCGCGGCACGCCTCACGTATGAGTGGCCAACGACCCACACCACTCTTCCCTCAGCCGGTGATCTTTGACCGCTGGTCCCCAGGTGTCGGGTCAACTGCACAGTCCGCCCCGCAAAGCCTGCTCGCGAAACTGTAAACCAAACAGAAAACAAGAAGCGTGAGTGAATGACATTGGCTTCACAACATGTGCAACCGCACATACCTTTTATAACAGTTCGAGGACCAACGTCCCAATTGTTTCACCTTTTCAACACTCAGACCCCTGGCTGTAGCCTCTGTAGCAGCCCCTATCCGGAAGGAATGGGTCCCAAAATCGCTCGGGTTCAAGCCCGCTGCCGCGATTGCCATTGTTAGCACCCGCTGAAACTGAAACCTAGTCAGTGGGGTGGCGTCGGTGTGTCTCAGCAAGCTTCCCCCCCATGATGCCGCCCTTTGCGCTAAATATTCCTCCACACATTTCACCGGGCACATGGGGGACCCTAGCATGCGCTGGACAACAACACTGTCCCCGATCGCTCCCTGATCGGTTTTGGACCTGGCTATTGTGACTACCATTGTGTCACCCTTGATCTGAATGTGTTCTCGACACAGACCTCCCCCCGTATCCTGCTTGTTCCTCGCTACCAGTTCGCTTACCCGCATAGCCCCATGGAATGCTAATGCAAAAGCGGCCCGGAAAAGCACTGTCTCTGACTGGGATGAACATGTCGCAGGGAGTACGGACATTAATAGGGACAACCTTGCTAGCCCAATCGGGCGCCTCTCGTCCACTTTACGACCCTCAAGGCGTTGCCACCCACGCAGTGCCTTTTTTACGAGAAAGGACGATGTGGGGTCCTGGATGCCATGAGCCTGCGCCATGAAGGCAATGGCGGCCCGGTGCCTATTGGCTGTTGCCGCTGATCGGCCTGCCTGATGTAGTGATACCAGAAACTTCAGGACATACTCCTCCTGCCCCCAATGCTCCCCTCTAGCTGGACCCAAAAATGACCAATAGGAACGGAACGCTCCTTCGTATGCCTTCCTTGTCCTGGGTGCTAGACTTGCTCCCACGAGGTCTTGTAATCCGGGGCACCGAGTGACCAGAGAGCTTCGGGAAATGGTGCCGCCACCAAGTCCGCAGAGGGTAGATAACCCCTGAAGGCCTGCATGTGGGAACGAGAGAGTGCATCAGCCGCCTGGTTCAGTACACCAGGCACGTGTCTTGCCCTAAAGTGGACGTTTAGTCTCATACACAGTAGAACAATTTCTTTCAGTAATCTCAAAATCCACTTGCAGCGTGCTGCCTGATTATTGATACATTCAACCACGGTCATGTTATCCGACCAGAACACCACTGTGCGATCACGAAACCCATCCGGCCATGTCTTCAAGGCCACCAAAATGGGGAACAGCTCAAGAAACCCAAATGTTACCTGTGAGCCCACTGTCGTGCCACCACGTCGGCCATGTTCGCGCCGACCATTGATTACCAAAGATGGCGCCAAATCCCACACTCCCCGCCGAATCGGTCCATAACCCCAGCTCCTCGGAGGAGGCTGGTGGCTTATTCCACACGACGCAACCGTTGAAATCTGCCAGAAATGCCAACCATATGCGCATATCCTGGCAAACCTCTGCTGACAGTCGTGTGCGGTGATGCCCTTCCTTGAGGCCAACCATGGCTTGTGCAATAGAGCGGGAAAAGGGGCGAGCCATCGGTATCACTCTAAGGGCAAAGTTAAGCTGGCCCACTGCTTGTTGCAACTGATGGAGAGTTACCTTTTTCTCGCAGATGCACAATTCGAGAGAAGCCTTAAATTTCATTACCTTCTCCTTGGGTAGACGGAAGCATCCCTCCACAGAGTCGAGCTCAATTCCAAGAAACTCGAGTTAAGTAGATGGCCCCACTGTCTTCCCTGGTGCCAGTGGCACGCCAAATCGTTTCATGAGATTGCAAAATTCCAGTAGAGCCTGTGCACATTCTGTGTCACCGGCTGCCCCCAGGAACAAAAAATCATCAAGGTAATGCATAACCTGCGTAAAGCCCGTAGCTCTGGTGAACGCCCATTGCAAAAAACAACTGAATTTCTCGAAATACGCACAAGAGATGGAGCAACCCATTGGCATACATTTATCCATGTAGTAGCGTCCTTGAAACACAAAACCTAACAAACGCTGATCCAGCGGGTGTACCGGGAGCAACCGGAACGCTGATTCAATATCTGATTTTGCCATCTGCGCTCCGGGCCCCAGGCGATTCAACATGGCGACGGCCTCATCGAAGGAGGCGTACCGCACCGAACAAACTCCGGGGTCAATCGCATCGTTCACCGAAAGACCCCTAGGAGCGGACAAGTTATGGATTAACCTAAACTCACCTGGGTCCTTCTTGGGGACTACTCCCAACGGTGAACAAATGAAGTTAGCAACTGGCGGATGCCCATAGGGTCCAGCAACCCGACCACGGGCCACCTCTTTTGCAATCTTAGCTTGCACTACCGCCGTATTCTGTTGAACCGACAGCTGGTTCTTACACTGTGATTCCCCCCGAAAATCCCCCGCCGGGATGCGGAAACCATATGAGAAACCGTCTCGCAACACCCCGGCGGAGACATGATCAGGGTATTCGTTCAGCCAAGGGATCATTGCCATGATGTCCACGGGAGTAGGTAGCGGTGCCCCTCGGTCGACATTAGACCTGTTTGGCTCCTCCTCTACCCCCTGTATCACCATTCTTGGCTCTGCACGAACTCTCGGGGTGTGAAGATTGTCCGCACCCCGCACACTCATGCTTGAACTTACATGCCCCTTGTGGCCTTGTGCACTTGCCTCTGTTAAAGCTCCAACAGACCCCTTTTCTACCCGAGTTCCCACTACCCCTTGGGTGTTGATCACTGCTGATGGCTGCCCGAAAGGGCGCCGCCGGATAATGGCGGGAGGGCTCCGCCCCATTCCCGCCAAGCGAAGACGACTTCGTCGTGCTCGGCATGAGCTGCTTCTGTCAAGAGATGGAGTCAAAACAATCCCACGTCAGAGATGAGTCGTGCTCCTTGGCCTTACGAAACTTATTATCATAACCCAGCCATTGATTGCCTTCATACGTCTCATAGAAATCCATTATACGTGTCTGGTAGCAAGCCAATTCAGTCAATACCTCGGGCCTACGTTCCCCCATGATCGCAGTGAACATTGCAAACGCCCTGGCCCAATTAGCGATCGTCTCATCCACCCTGAATCCCACCATTTTTGCACGCCATACACTCGGATGCAACAAATCCTTCTGACTTTTAACGTGCTCTATCTCATGGTGGTCGGTCAAGAGAGAAAACATGTTCACATATTTATCAGCCCAGATCAGTTCTTTCGTGGCCCTCGGGATATGTTGAACCACCCTTTCCCTTCTTGAGGGTAATGGTCCCTCCCTTGCCATTGGCAACGGCTGCTTACCCGAATCGGTAGCTGATCCTGCTGTTGTTCCTACGCCAGACGCCGGTTGTTCCGAGGGAACCTGAGGGGAAACAAGAGGACAAGGTGCCTTCGCAGCATCTCTCGACTGCCGCAACTGCTTCATTAGTAACCTGGCCTCTTTGGCCGTGTCTCCTGGCGCCGTAGCACCCTCGGTGTTTTTGCCTAACCATGCAGCTAACTGGGCGGCCAACTCGGGAGGCATATCCTCCTTGTTAACGGGTGTAACCACAACAGGGATCGGCTGTCCCGCGTTCGGGATCGGAACTGGGGCCTCCACTGGACTGACCGGGCTCGCCGGGGGTGACTCGGGAACTGGGGCTTCCCCCCCTGCCGCCCCATTCCTGGCCCTTTTATCTCTCCCGGCAGGGACTACTCCCGGCAATGCTGGTCCGATGACTTTCTTCGGCCTGCCCGTTTTATTCATTGTCGCCATCTGTTTTTTCATGTTCGCCATGTCTTTCACCAGCATGCGAAGCATCTGTTCGGTCCCAACCTTCTTTCCAACCTTCTTGACAGGCATCGTTATCGGATATTCGAAACTTGCCGCTCAACGAGGTCCTGGATCCAAAGAGTCGGAGTCACTGAAAAGAGAAGCACAAAATTACAAGTTCTCAAAATTGGCTCCTTGTTCCGTCGATGGCTCCGTGCATCGAGGAGGTGCAGCTTCCAAGCACAGGAACAAGAGGATGCTTCTTTGGATTGTTGCTCCTTTTATTCTTCCTCGGGAGGGCGGGTACCCTCCTCCGATCCGCCTACAGGGCGTGGCCAACGGTGTAGGTGTCTAGGACAACCCCTCTTGGGCGGGAAAAAGGCGCGCCCCGGCTACGCCGCTTCGGGCATACCAGCCGAGACACGCCTCCCGCCCAAAATGGTTTCCCGGGGGGGTCAGGGCACCCTACCATACATTCGGGGGGACCGAGTGGTCGCCCCTTTCCATAAGGCATTGTTAAGCCACTCAATGTGAAAGGGGAGGGCAATGGGTGTTGCGGTGGGCGTTCCACCACCACACCCATTGATTTTAACACTGCCCTCTATTTACAAGGGTGCCGTAAAGAGGAGGCAGTGCCAAAATTAGGACCATGGAAAACCTGGTCTTAAACAGGCGAAACAAGGAGAAATGCTTCATTCCTCCTCGTTTTTGCGGGTTCCATGTGTGCTGCGTTGTGCAGCACACATAGAAACAGCAAAACAGCGTTGATTATGTTTGTGCAGGAAGGTGTCCCTTCCTGCACATAAACAATCAATAATAAAGACATTTTGCAACTTCTATGTGTGCTGCATTAAGCACATATAAGTTTCAAATCGCCATTTCAGATTGTTTATGTGCAGGAAAGGTGTTCCTTCCTGCTAATAAACAAACACTCCCCTCAAATCAGGAACCATTGCAATATGATGCAAGGGTGTCTGAGTGTACGGTAAGCAGCTACATTTAGTGCCAGCACAGGGGGATACGCAGGGCTGCACCATATTCTTGTAAATATGGTGCAGACCTGCATTTCTAAAGTGATGGAGCGAATCATTAGCATTCTTGGCTTAACTATACGCTTTACCACTTTTATTGTAATATGCCCAGCTATTTGGTATGTATGATAGTGTTCGGGGAATGTTTACTGAATTTGTATGTTGCACATTTGCTATGCACCGAATTGCAAAATGCAAAATTGTGAATTGAGTCACTTTTTGGCACTGAATGGTGACCTCAAAAACAGAAAGTATTACGATACTTGCTTAATAAAGGAATAGGGAATACTCAGGTTGGAGATTGATTTCACAATCCCTCAAAAAACTTTAATATTTTCAGCTATTTACCCTTGGAAACCAACTCCATGACTCGGAAAGACCCTGAAAAGGTTGCGGGAGGCAGGAAAAAAAAATTAAACCTCTCTGGACAGAAACTGGAAATTCTGCCAGAGGAGAGTGTTACACAACACGATGGGCTGTTTAGCAAATTATCACATTCTTTGCCAGATTCCCAAAAAAGTCATATGTAAGTCTCTGTACAGCAGAGGATTAACACTGTTGTGGTCAAGCAAAGAAGAAGTGATGAAATCTGAAAATGTGGTATGATCTACAAGCAAGGACCAAGAAGACGTTGGGAATCTGGCTTAGTGACTCCTATGCAACATGAACAAGACCCCTCCGTCTCAACTACCACCAACCTCTCTTGATGCATTGATTGAGTCAACGATGGAACATAAAAGTGTGTCTGGCTTCAGCAACATAGAAACATCCACTGTGCCGGAAACATCTAAATGTACGTCTTATATATTACAGTTCTCTTTTCCGAACCCAATTAATAAAATACGTTTTTACACACATGAAAATGCTTAGCAATAAAAGTTGCTAATTAAAGTATAAGGCATATTGCCAAAATTCTATTTCATATTTTCAATTTACTTTAGTATGGCATTATGGGAGATGTAAATCAACATAGCAGGCACAGTTTTACAAAGCTAAAATATTTAAATTAAAAAGTAAAGCCCATGATATACATATTTTGATATATCATCAGAGTAACTTTAAAAGATGTTTTAAGTTGATATCCCTGTACAATGCGGTAATTATTTTGAAAGCAAAGGGCATGGAGACACAGAGATGGTCATTGATGGTGGCAATGAGTCAGACTGCCGCATATCACCACCCTAACCTCACTGTTCCACTATATAAGTTAGCACTTATACACTGTCTGTTGAGGAAGCTGTGTAGGCAAGACACACAAACTGGAATAGAAAAGTCAACAGTGTGATCCACACAACTGCACAGTGCAAGTAGTGAAAGGACCACCCCCATAAGTTCTAGACCTGTACTAGAGTCACACTCCGATGGTTCATTTTCTCAGCATGAAGCCAACTCTGTGAATACAGGTTAGATGGTGCAGCATGAACAACACAATTAATTCAAGAAGTAAAACACAGAGGATCACGAAGAATTAGTGCAAGTTTCCCTGCATCGATAGTTGGTGTGTAAAATGCATAAAATCTATTCTTACTCTAGCACTGAGTTGACATTCCTAATTATGCATTACAAAAGGGTAAAAAGGTGTCAGTCCAAGGAGCCACCTAAGAAGCCTCTCCATAATCAATTGTTCAAGTAGAATAAAGTGACCGTTTGCAAACACAGAGCTCGTTATATGATGCTGTCTCTCTGAAGACAAGAAAGAAGTGGCACACTATCCCAAATTCCAACAACCAGTTATCCACATGTAGTACACACATGGTGCAGTTCAAACCACGCCATCCACTCCAGGTACAGTCCTGAAGATATTTTTCCACAAGGACGATGGTGCACCTTCTTCTCTACAATTTGTTCTTGGTTCTCAGGATTTCTCCTGTGTTAAATTTCCTTTATAAATTCAAGTCACACAATGGTAACTTCTTCTCTCCTTGCCTAGCTAGTAAAACAAAGACAATATTCTATCTAACAAGAACGTGAGAAAGAACAGATTCCACAGCACACATGAAATTCGACAACTAATTCTAAAGCAAAAGACTTCAGTGACTTGTATTTCATGCTTACAGATTTCAGCTAACATAAGAATTCAACAACGTATGATTTATTAATCCGCATAACATTAATGCAATTTCAACTAGTACATTTACCTACGTATGAAATTACATAATTAATAAGCACATTTAGTACACAAATTATTATGGAGTTCACATATTGAGTTCCTCATGTTAACGGTTCTACTTGTAATATTCATTTTCTATGTTTCTTCTCCATGCTACTTCTCAATTGGCTAAAATACGTTAGGTATTCAGGTTAATACATTTCACAGTTCTAACACTTCACGTTAATACAGTAAATGAGTATATGTGGGTGCGCCCTACACATGAATATTATGCATCCTTACATTTGAAATGAGATTTCCACTCTATCAGTTCCCCCTCTGATGACGTGAGTCACCATAAAACACTCCAAAATCTCTGCAGAGTTGACCGATCTAAACAGATGTTGTAGCTTACCTCCTCTGTCTGAACTTCTCTAATTGCTTCAAATTCTCATATTGACTGTCCTGCAGTCTTTCCATGCTTTGCTCTCTTTCCATTAAGGAGTTCCCTACTTGCCTTGCCTTGAGCCTCTTATATGCCCTTATCATCCCTACTAACATAATAACAACAATTATCATTGGGTTTTCAAGATGTATCCATCTATACCACTTCCTAGATTTGCAAACTATCTTCCAACTGCACCACATCCCTTTCCACTCTTATCCCAAACTCCTTCAGCTACCAGATCTTGTATCTCATGATGTATATCAGTTATGTTACTGATATATTCCCTCAGATCTTTACTTCTATCAGGAATATAAGTACAAGACTGTTTGGCCCTCAGCATCTAATGCAAGACGGTTTTGCCCTCTCTCTTTTCGAGACTATCTCCCCTATCTATGAGTAGCAAACACTGAGCTGTGTTAACTGATATCATCTTCACTATGGTAGAAAGCCTTCTTATCTTAATGTCATTCAACACCACTCCCAAACTAGGCATCATCACCCCAAATATATCCCCTACAACCTTACCACAACCTCACCAGTCCCCAATACATGTTTTTCCCTACCGCTCGTTTTCCCTTCCAAACCCTCCAAATACTTGTCAGACGAAGTCTTCCTCTGAATCTGATGTGATGATATAAGGGCCCACCTCTCGACACCTCCAATTCTGATTGTAATAATTACACAGAATGTTGGAGTGATCAAGCGGGGGGAAAAGGGAGTTGGGAAGGGAACAGCGGGGAGGGAGATCTGAAAAGGAAAAGTTAGACACACAAACTAATGCCTATTTATTTATATATATATATCAGTAAATCTTTCTTACTGCAAGCAGCAATCTAAGCATGGAGTGTTTCTTTTTGTAAAACTAAATTCACTTCACAATATTCTAGGAATAATATCGCAATATAAACCTCTTGCAATTTAACCTCTATATTAATTAGTCTCCAAATGCTTGATAATCTTTTGCACATAAAACATCCTTACATTTCTGATAAAACTCTCTCAGAAAAGATAGCACGATTTACATTACACTTCTGTAAATTGTTCTCTGCTATATAGTACTAAAACCTTTAGCATTAGTCACATAAATGAAAACTGTATATTTCAAAACACTCAAATTTTGTCCTGATATAGTTTCAATAATCGAATTGCATGTAGAAAACATAGACAAGAGTTTTATCTACTTTCTGAGTTACATCTATAAATGTCTATTCAAATATGATGTTGGGTTAACTTTCATTCCAAAACATTAAAGCCTTTTTTTGTTCCTTAAATAACATGAGATAAAAACTGAAAAAAGCTTTTAAAATCTTTCTTTACTCCAAAGATTCTGTAAATACAAAAATAACACCTTCTTTTGTATTACTTTGCTATCATACCTTCAGAGTACGGCCTACTCTTAATTCTAGGATCATCTGCAAACTCTGGACTCCAAAAGAAGAAATTCTTCAAAGAAATCCGGTCCAAAACCAACCTTCTCAACAATCGCCGGAGAAATTACCACCTCAGGAAGCTCCTCTGGAAAGGTCTTCTCCAGCGCGGCACACACGAATCTGCATAAAGGGTTAAAGCTGCATACAAAACACAGAGCCTGCCTGGAACCAACCTTCTACCTAGAAATCTCTAGAATAGTGAGCACAGATCCTTGGGTGTGGTCACGTACATCAACGTAACCACACCCGCGTAATTTCCCCTGCTTGCGGCGTTGAAATGCGACAGCATGCCAAATTGCACGCATCTCGCGGTACGCAGTTGCCAAAGTGCACGCATCTCGCGTACCCTGCCAAACCTCACTCATCTCGCGTACCCTGCCAAACCTCACTCATCTCGTGGACCATAGGGAATCAATGGAATTTTTAGGGCAAAATACATTTCTAAAGTTTAGCCTGCCCTAGCCCTATAACAAAGCAACCACCAATGTCCAGCAGGGGAAGACCCATGAGTCTTTCCACATAAACGTTTGGGACATGGCCGAAGGCCAAATGGGGCGGGCCCTAGACCGCAAGCGCCCCTGGGCCTGACAGTATTCCCCCCTCCCTGGAGCGCTCTAGGGCCCGGCTTCGAGGGATAAAGGAGGTGGAAACGTCGCACCAAGCGAGAGGCATGAATGTTCTCTGCCGGTTCCCAAGAATCGTTCTCAGCTCCGTAACCTTTCCAGGAGACAAGATACCACAATCTGCTTCTCCTTAGTTTAGAATCCAGTATGTCCTTTACCTCGTATTCCCAGTTACCCTGAACCAAAACTGGCGCTGGCCTAGTTGCAACATTTTGTCTAGCTGGTTTCAAAAGGGAAGTATGGAACACTGGATGGATTCTCAAAGTTTTTGGAAGTAACAATTTGTACGTTACTGGATTGACTTGACGAAGTACTGAATATGATCCAATAAACTTAGGATGAAACATACTTTTTCTTTTGAAAGTTAAGTTCTTGGTAGACAACCAAACTTTATCTCCAGCAACATATCTTGGACCAGGTCTATGATGTTTATCATACTGCTGTTTGTACTTTTCTTTACTTTGTAGTAAACGTTGGTGAGTTTGTTGGTGAACAGTTTGCATATGTTGTATAGTATCTTGTACTGCAGGTGTATCACTTACATGTTTGGGCAATACTAAACGAATTGTGTTTGGTAAATAGCCATAGAGAGCCTCAAATGGAGATGACCCAGTTGAAGAATGCGGTGATGTGTTATAAGCCATTTCTGCAATCCAAAGCAAATCATACCAAGATTTCTTGGAGTCTTCTACGTAAAATCTCAAGTATTGTTTTAATGTCTGATTTAATCGTTCACTTTGACCATCAGTTTGGGGATGGCAACTAGTAGACATATTAGATGTGATTTGTAGACTTTGACACCATTGCTGCCAGAATTCAGATGAAAACTGAGACCCTCGATCAGACAGTAACACTGAAGGCAAACCATGTAATCGCACAATGTTTGTTAGTAGTATTTGCGCTAATTGTCCTGCTGTTGGCAATTTTTTACAAGCAATGAAATGGGCATATTTTGTTAAACTGTCCACTACTACCAAAATTACTAAATGAAGATTCACTAGTGGTAAATTTGTGATGAAATCTAAAGAAACATGTTCCCATGGTTTAATTGGTGTTGGTAAGACTTGTAACAAACCTTTTGGTTTGCTATGATCAGTTTTAAATCTAGCGCATGTTTCACAGTTTTGAGTCATCAAAGAAATATCCTTTTTGAGAGTTGGCCACCAAAATAAGTTTTGAATCTTTTTTACAGTCTTTTTTGGACCTGGATGTCCTGCCATAGGATGGGAATGTAATCAATTAAAGACTGTCTCATGTAATTCCTTGGTTGGAAGGTAGACTTGTTTTCCATGAAATGGTATTCCTTCTTTGATTGTTTGGTTTTTCTTCCTGTTATTCCACTTCTCCCATTGTGAAGGAGGAAAATGTTCATGTATACTGTCTAAAAACTGATCAGCATCCAACAAACAGATCACTTTGTCAGGTTATATTATTGCTTGTGGAGTTCCCTCACACTTATGTAATGTTGAGTCTTTCCTGGATAAAGCATCCGCCTTTTTGTTGTCTTGTTCAGGTCGATAGGTTACTATGAAATCATATTCTGCAAAGAACATCATCCATCTCATTTGTCGTGGAGTTAACATTCTGGCTGAACTCATGAATTGTAAGTTTCTGTGATCTGTATACACTGTTACTGTGAATTTTGCTCCCATAATATAATGTCTCCATTCTTTGAATGCTTCAAGTATTGCAAGCAACTCTTTCTCCGCAAATATGTAATTCTGTTCAGCTGCATTCAATTTACGAGACATATAAGCGACAGGATGCATTTGACCAGTTTTGTGATGTCTCTGAGATAAAATGGCTGCAATTGCAATATCTGAGGCATCCGCTTCGATTATAAAAGGTTCATTCACATCAGGATGCATCAAAATTGGGGCTACAGTAAAAGCTTTTTTCAAACTTTGGAATGCTTCATTTGCTTCTGCAGTCCATTTGAACTTCACCTTTTTTCGTAACAGACGAGTTATGGGAGCTACGACTGCTGAAAAGTGATTGATAAATCGTCGTTAGAAATTTGTGAAGCCCAAAAAACATTGCACATCTCGAACAGATTTTGGGATTGGCCATTCTGCTACTGCTTTTATTTTTCTATCAGTCATTTTCATGCCTGTTGGTGTGAGCAGTACTCCAAGAAATTCGACCTCAAAGACATGAAAATCACATTTGGATAACTTGCAATACAGATTGTGTGATTGTAATGCCTTTAAAACTTGTTTGACATGACCTTCGTGCTTTTCTTCTGAATCGGAATAAATTAAGATATCATCTATATAGACAATAACAAATAAATCTAGAAATTCCCGTAGAACATCATTGAGGAAAAACTGGAAGGCTGCTGGCGCATTACAAAGACCAAACGGCATTACCAAATATTCGAACAGTCCATATCTAGTTTTAAATGCAGTTTTCCATTGGGTCTCCTTGTCTGATTCTCACCAGATGGTATGCTCCTCTTAGATCAAGCTTGGTATAAATTACTGCTGTTTTTACTTGATCTAAAAGAACTGGGATTAATGGTAAGGGATATTTGTTTTTGATGGCGATTTTATTCAAAGCCCTATAGTCAATGCACGTTCTTAATTCCCCATTTGCTTTTGGAATAAAAAACAAAGGGGAGGCGGCTGGTGACTTTGAAGGACGAATGAACCCATTTTCAAGATATTGATCCAAGTATTCTCTCAAGTGTTGATTTTCTTTTTCAGAGAGTGCATAAATCCTACAGTTCGGTACACATGAACCAGGCATGAGATCAATTTTGCAATCATAGCTGCGATGAGGAGGAAGGACTGCTGCTTTCTCTTCACTGAATACCTCCTGAAACATTTTGTAACAATTGGGTAGAATTCTCTCTTTTTCTTCTGCAGTAGCAATTTGACTGATTGTTTTTGTGAGAGTTCCCATACAAGAGGATTGACAAAAATCAGATTGGAATACAAGTTCTCTCTTTTGCCAGTCAATAATTGGATTATGTAGACAGAGCCATGGCATTCCTAAAATAAAGCCGTATTGAGGTGCTTGGATTACATCGAATTGAACCTCCTCTCTATGATATCTTTTTTTGGAGTCTTCACAACACATTATTACTTTTGAGGTTTTCATGGTAACTGGACCTCCGGACAAAACTTTTCCATCTACGGCTTGGAATATTTCAGCAGTGTCTTTTTTTCTCACAGATGATACTCAATCGCTGGGCGGTTTTTAAATCGACAAAGTTTCCTGTGGCCCCAGAGTCAATTAAAACTTCCATTTGCCAGATTTTGTGAATCAGTTGTATTTGAGCTGCCAATCGAAAATGTGCTTTGTAATTACTTACACAGGAGTTTATTGAAGGGTAAGCAATGGTTCCCAAGATATCCCCTTCTACCAATCCTGGGCATGTTAGTTTCCTGACTCAAAGTCTTTTGTTTCCAAAACTGACACTTTACCTGTGGTTGGAGTTTTATTCTTAGGTTTCAACATACAATCTTTCACAAAGTGTCCTTTGCGTCCACAATAAAGACACTGTCCATTTTTGCGTCTATTCTCTTTCTCGTCCTTTGACAATGGTTGTCTAAGGGTTCCAATTTCCATTGGTTCAGAGCTAGATTCAGAATGTGTGAACTGAGTTCTGGGTTTAGTTTCATTTTTCCAATTAGGTTTCTCTCCTCTTTTTTTATCACCTCTTCGTTCCGATAGTCTGTGATCCAATCTCAATGTTAGATTAATTAAATCTGAACAAGTTGTTGGTTGCAGGTCAATTTGAGCTAACACATCTTTCAGATCGTCCTTCAACCCTTGATAGAAAAGTGCTGCTCTTTTTTCTTCAGGCCAAGAGGTTTCTGCGACCAATCTATTAAAATGTGACAAGTAGGCAATAAGATCTCGATTTCCTTGTCTTAATTGTAACAGTTCCCGATCTGCAGACAAAGTTACTGTTCGTCTGTCGAATACTTTCTCAAATTCTTCTACAAAGCGCCACCAGTTATACAATAGAGCGCTATCTTGACGTACTAGCGGAACTGCCCAATTTGCAGCATCTCCAGACAGATAAGAAATTAGAAAAGCTATTCTGGATTGGGAGGTGCGAAATGCTGAAGGTCTACAAGAGAAATGCAATTCTATTTGTGTTAAAAATATTTGAACTTTAGAGGGATCTCCTGAAAAACGTTCTGGCGCAGCCAGAGGAATTTGTGGTGGAACAGTCACTGATATATTTGTGGAAGCTCTAGTGTCCTGAGCCTCCTCAGGAAGGGGAGTGTTCAAAATCTGAATATTATCTACTTTATCAGACAATATTGCTGTAGCAGCCATAGTCTCATTTAAATCAGCCTGTATTTTAACAATTGCCGCTAGTAAATCATCCATGGTGGCCATTATGTCAACACAGTCAGATCGGGAGGAAAATAATTTGTGGGCTCACTATTCTGTCAGACGAAGTCTTCCTCGGAATCTGATGTGATGATATAAGGGCCCACCTCTCGACACCTCCAATTCTGATTGTAATAATTACACAGAATGTTGGAGTGATCAAGCGGGGGAAAAGGGAGTTGGGAAGGGAACAGCGGGGAGGGAGATCTGAAAAGGAAAAGTTAGACACACAAACTAATGCCTATTCATTTATATATATATATCAGTAAATCTTTCTTACTGCAAGCAGCAATCTAAGCATGGAGTGTTTCTTTTTAGAAAACTAAATTCACTTCACAATATTCTAGGAATAATATCGTAATATAAACCTCTTGCAATTTAACCTCTATATTAATTAGTCTCCAAATGCTTGATAATCTTTTGCACATAAAACATCCTTACATTTTCTGATAAAACTCTCTCAGAAAAGATAGCATGATTTACATTACACTTCTGTAAATTGTTCTCTGCTATATAGTACTAAAACCTTTAGCATTAGTCACATAAATCAAAACTGTATAATTCAAAACACTCAAATTTTGTCCTGATATAGTTTCAATAATCAAATTGCATGTAGAAAACATAGACAAGAGTTTTATCTACTTTCCGAGTTACATCTATAAATGTCTATTCAAATATGATGTTGGGTTAACTTTCATTCCAAAACATTAAAGCCTTTTTTTGTTCCTTAAATAACATGAGATAAAAACTGAAAACAGCTTTTAAAATCTTTCTTTACTCCAAAGATTCTGTAAATACAAAAATAACACCTTCTTTTGAAATACTTTGCTATCATACTTTCAGAGTACGGCCTACTCTTAATTCTAGGATCATCTGCAAACTCTGGACTCCAAAAGAAGAAATTCTTCAAAGAAATCCGGTCCAAAACCAACCTTCTCAACAATCGCCGGAGAAATTACCACCTCAGGAAGCTCCTCTGGAAAGGTCTTCTCCAGCGCGGCACATACGAATCTGCATAAAGGGTTAAAGCTGCATACAAAACACAGAGCCTGCCTGGAACCAACCTTCTACCTAGAAATCTCTAGAATAGTGAGCACAGATCCTTGGGTGTGGTCACGTACATCAACGTAACCACACCCGCGTAATTTCCCCTGCTTGTGGCGTTGAAATGCGACAGCATGCCAAATTGCACGCATCTCGCGGTACGCGGTTGCCAAAGTGCACGCATCTCGCGTACCCTGCCAAACCTCACTTATCTCGCGTACCCTGCCAAACCTCACTCATCTCACGGACCATAGGGAATCAATGGAATTTTTAGGGCAAAATACATTTCCAAAGTTTATCCTGCCCTAGCCCTATAACAAAGCAACCACCAATGTCCAGCAGGGGAAGACCCATGAGTCTTTCCACATAAACGTTTGGGACATGGCCGAAGGCCAAATGGGGTGGGCCCTAGACCACAAGCGCCCCTGGGCCTGACAATACTCCACATGATATATCTTTGGAAATAGAACTGCCAAATAACAAGTAACATACCATTTGCTTGGAAGCTGAAGATATGCATTCTCTCCACACACAAAATGCACTCCCTACACCATTCGAACTGACTCTTGCAAAAAAGTTTTCCAAGGACCATTTATTTGGAAGATATAATCACAAACACTCTGTCCCACAAGTACCTGAAGTGATTACACACAGACAGGTAAGTGTATGAGCACCTTGTTTATTGATTGTTCATCTCCACAGATTCCAGGGATAGTCACAACTCAACCTGGATTTTAAAGAGCTACATTCTGTAACCATGGCGGTGACTTCACAGCAGGGATAAACAGGTTATCTAATTACTTCAACATTTCCCTTCTTTCCATAAAAGGAACAAAGAAATATAACAAGGCGATAAAATAAGAAAGAACAAAAGAAAAAGAATAAAGTACAAAAATAAAGTAAACAACAGAGAAAAATAAAGAAATGGTACAACTACAAATCCAAACGTTTAGGTGGAACACTTCTTCTAAAACTCCTATGTGAGTTTGAAAGAAGAGGAAGCTCCTGTAACAAAAGGGTTTTGGGTTGAGTTTGAACCAACTCAGAATCATAACTCCCAGATCCACTCTCAAGCCCCAATTTGAGAACTACACTCCGGGGAATCTTGTAAATCCTGGAATAGCTCCACCAATGCTTTCCATTAAACCTGCACTTAGACAAACTCTTGGGCATTTTAAGTGGAAGCTTAACTTTAACCCAATCACCCACAGAAACCTTAGAATTAAAGTCATGGGAAACCTGGAGAGCCTTCTTAGACAACCTATTGGAGGCATTCTTTGTCAAATTATTGGATGCAGTAGTTGAAGGTTTGTTTGCACCCAACCCTGAATAATGAGAAACTGCCCGAACCCCCAACCTTGGAATGCAAACCCCACTTCCTCATCCAGGCTGGACACATGTCAAAAGTTGCAATTCTTCCACGCAACAACTCAAACTGACTCCCTTACCCAGTGCTTCAGTGGGGGTAGTGCGATACCCCCATAACATGCTGTGAACGGCTTCTTTGATATCAACCCCGTTGGATAAAGCGCACTACACACATTCGACAAGAATACAATTCATGCGCTCAATAGAACCATTGGCTTGAGGATGATATAAAGCCACACAGTGATGTAGAATGCCAGACTGAGATACAAACTCAGACATTTCTCTCGATGTGAATTGCACACCATTGTCTGAGACAATTTCTTTAGGAAATCCTTCCTTAGCGAACAAGCTTTGAAAAAAATGGATAACTTATTTTGTATTATGTTCAACCATGAAGTGGAGCTCCCACCACTTGCTGTGATAATCAGCCACCACCAATGCAAATTTATATCTGTGTGGAAGTGCATTGAAATGTCCTACACAATCTACAGCCAATTTGATCCATTGCTCAGTAGGTGGCTCAACACCTTGAATAGGAGGTGTGACAATCTTGATGGCCTTATCACTCGTACAGCAAATCAGACACCCCTTGACAACCTCATCAACCTGCCTGTCCATTGAAGGCCACCAATAGGCAGTACAAATTCTTCTCTTAGTGCTGGTTTGTCCCAGATGTCCTTCATGACCCAAAGTAATAATGTGTGACCTCAAGAATTCCGGTGGAACAAATTTGTCACCACGCAAAATTAACTCTCCACCCTCCAAAGTAAGCACAACAGCAATCTTGGAAAAGGGTTGAAGTTCAGCATCAACATGCTTCTCTTTAGGCCAACCTAAGACAATCTGAGAAACCTCCCACACCACAAACATCAATAGCCACAATCAAACATTTGTCATCTTCATCAGAGCCAACTAAATCCACATCTGCTAGAGGAAGTGGTGATCTGGAAAGAAAATCCACTTTTGTATTTTTCCCTCCTGGAATGTGTGCGACGTTGAAATTGTACTGCAACAGTTTTGAACTCAATCTTGTTATTCTCTGTGCATACTCCTTAACAATGTGTCCATTAGGAATAGGAATAAGTGGCTTATGGTTTGTTAATAGCGTGAAAGCCTTGCCCCAAAGAAAACACGTAGGGTCATATGTAGGTGAGGCAATACCGGTCGGTAACGGTGAAATTTGGTAAATTTCACCGTTACTGACCGGTATTTAGGGATTTGAGGTTTAGGAGGCAGGTTTCAAGGATTCAGTAATTTACCGAATCGGTAATTTAAGGAATCAGTAAATTACCAAATTCATAAAATTCCGAATCGGTAAATTACCGAATCCTGAATCCTATGTAGGAGGCACTCAAGTGAGTGCAATTTTGCATTCAGGAATCGTTATTTACCACCAACTATAAGTTGGTGGTATATACCAAATACCTACAAAAAACATTTTTATGCTTTTTTGTCAGTGCCATGTGGCAGACACACATGCCTCTAGGGCATGTATGTGTGCCACATGTGCACACATGCTCGTTTCAGGGGTGCAACAGGGTGTCAATGTGACACCCTGCCACCCTTGGATATGTCCCCCCTATTACCGATTCGGTATTTACCATATCGGTAATTGTGAATGGCTTCCCATTCATTCCTATGATCCTCCAGGCCCATAGGAATGAATGGGAATTACTGAATCGTAAATCCCGAATCGGTATTACTGAATATTACCAATTCAGTAAAATTTACCGAATTATTACCTACATACTATTTACCGATTTTCAAATACTGAATCGGTAAAATTCGGTATTTAAAAATCGGTAAATAGTTATTACCTACATATGGCCCTTAAATCTTTCAACTGCCCAGCAACATGCCAATACTTCTCTTTCTATAACTGAGTAGTTCCTCTCACTTGGTCGCTAAGCTCGAGCAGCAAATTCAACTGTATACTCCTTTTCGTGTTTTACCTGGGTAATCATACCTAAAATCATCCAAAACTCGCATCCACAGACACAATACACTGGAAAAGAGAATTGAAAGGAGTAAGAATCTTACATGTACCCAGTTCTTCTTTAATTAAACAAACAAACATATCTTGGCACACTTGGTCCAACACAAAAACAACCGTTCTCATAAGTAGTTCACACAAATGGACCGTTTTAGCTACAAAATCTCTTTATTCAAACTGCTCATATCAATGCACATTCACAGACTCCCATTCTTCTTATGGGCTACAACCAACAGAGACAACCATAAAGAAGACTCCACTAGTTCATTAACACCAGACTCATATAACCTTTTAAGTTCATCCGACAGATCAACTCTCACACTATAGGGTATATTATGTAGTTTGTGCTTGACAGCGAGTGCCTGATCTTTCACTTTGATACAATCTTTAAATCCCTTAATGCACACCAAATCGTCAGCGAACACGCTCTTGAACTTGTCGCTCCACTCTGTCAGACCCTAACCCTGATTACACTCATCAACAACTGACACATGTTCTTTGGTACCTGGTCTAAGAGTCATACCAAATAGTCCCTGGAGATACCACCCCAAAATGTTGAGTCCATTTTTGGCCACATGCACCTTCAAAGAAATAGACCTCCCTTTAAAAATCAAACTTGTTAGAAAAAACCTTTTAACTCAATCCTCCTGCCCTCACATGATACAGACTTCCTTTCAGGAGCCTCCAAAGGCTTGTCCACCCAAATACTCTCAAACAACTCCTCAGTGATCATGGTCATACATGCACCCGATTTGACCAAAAGTTGAATATACTTTCCATCAAAAATCACACCCACGACAGGATCAACACAATTCTCAGCATCATCTTTAACAACAACAATTAAGTCCTTCATCAAACTCAGCAGGTCACCCATCGGTTCACCTTTATCTTCTTCATCATGAACTGAGTTGACATTGCCTTTTAACATGAACATCGTTGGAAAATGTCCTTGCTTACCACATTTACGACAAGATGCATTTTTAGCTGGACAAATATGAGAAATAGGGTAATGTGAGCTAAAACCACATTTCATGCACACATTTTTGTGTTGGTTCACCTTCATCTCTGGTCATGAGAAATGTTCTTGTTACCACGCAGCTCATTTTGCTTTTCTTCCTGCTCCCTGAGTTCTGCCCTCTGAGTTCTTTGACTGCCCCCACACAAGCTTTGACAGGTTTTAACTCGTTGGAAGCTTTTTTAGACAATTCTATACTTTTAACAATTGTCATCGTCTCTTGTAACGATGGATTTTTTAAAGTCAACAGCTTCTCTTGTACTTTTTTTGTCTCTGTAATGAGCAACCACTTGAACCCTTATAAGTTGTGAAGTGAATTGTTCAAACTCACAATCAGATGCCAGAATGCATAGCGCTGCGACATAGGACACAGTACTTTTATACCTTTCTTGTTCCCTAGTAAAGAATTTGTGTCTGGATACAACTATAGTACCCGCTACATCAAATTGCTTCTCCAAAATGGCACGGCTTGATCATACTCATGAAGAGGTTCTTCACCATCAGGAACCTCTAAAGGGGGTAAATGTACTAATACAGCTTGTCCCTCTAGAACTAGATTGTGTTCTAGAACAAACTTCCTTCATTCTGCACTGAACCTAATGCCCCCTATAGCTCCTAAATATTTGGTAAAGTCTCTATACCAAACCTTCCATCTCACAGGAGGGTCTCCTGGAAGCTGTAATAACGGAGGAGGTGCTTGAAAACTCGGCATATTGAAAAAAAACCTGTAAAATAAACAGCACCCTTAACGACTTAAACAATGAAATAAAGAAATATACTGAGAAATACAAACTAAGTAATGTTGAATATGAATTGCAAAGAAGAGAAATAAGAGTACACATGTGTTGACCTAAAAAGACGGTAAAGATAAAAGATTACACAGTTCAAATAAATGAAAAATATTTCTCCCTTTCAGTCAACAAGATATATTGTGAATCTTCTTGAGGCAGTTGTACACCATGGGTTAAAATGACAGCTGAATTTTTTGAAGTCCGCAAAACTCTGATGTGCTGGAGCGCTAAATTCGACAAGTATTTTCAAATAGTCACTAGGAACCACTAAAGTACAGTGCATACTTTTAAAGGGAACAGTTGCATCTTCAGGCAATTACGTGTAACGTTGAAAATACCTTTGAAGCAAGTGGTAAAACAACGGAAAATACCTCTCCAAGTGTATCTTTTTTGAGACAGCCACATCCGTCATGACAAGACGATCACACACACTTGTTCTGCCTCATGCTCTTCACAAACGTTGCATGTCAGGCATTCAGCATTCTGACACATCATCACTTAGTGCTGGTAGCCAAAGAGGAAGGATCGGGCACTTACGGGATTCACACAATGGCACAACGAACACCATGAGACAAAGAAGTGACAGATCTCACCTGTGTAACGTGTTTTCCCTGCACTAACTCCACGAACTCCTTAGACACTGCAGACAATGGTCACAAGTTGGGCATAAACCAATTGTTATCAGTATAGGTTGCATTGCCCAACATGTAAGGTGAGGAGAATCTCTTGAGTGATGAAGGAGGAAGCTTCAAAACTTGATCTGTGAGCAGATTCAGCCCAATGACATCACATCAGGTATAAACAGGATATCTAATTACAACAGTACTGCATCATATCGACTTGAAACTTGACGCACGCAAAACTTGTCTCGTTCCCAATCTAAAGCTATAGGGTCAGAACTTCCCTTAGCCTTGTAAGCTAACTCCTCCTTGGTCCACTCAGAATTCTTATCCTTGTTGTCTGATTCAACAACTAAACCCCTATGTCTATCCTCTACTTGATAAATGGATTTTTTTTCTATGGCTTTTAGTATGCAAGTTAGGTTATGTCTATGCGCATCAGCAGAGTCTAATGTTACTGTGATGTGAAATAATTATCCATTCTCTGTATTTATTTGTAGTATCATAATTGTTCAAATGCTTATAGACTGGTATCTCTGAGAGTACCACATCATTATTTGAGAATTAGTACTCATAATGTAATTTTCAAAAAAACACACTAAGGAGTAAACTACAACTAATACCATAAGTCATGGGTAAGTAGTGGTAATGTATTCCCTCCTTAACCGAAGCTAGTTATTGCATGCACTCTTCCATAGTGTCAATAGCATACTCATATAACAACTTAGCATAAACATTCAGTGTGTAATCACCCCTGGATAAATCTACATGAAGAAAGCGACTAGTTTGCTCTATTAAGCTTTTTCCAGATCCTAATGTACCCTCCTTTGAGGCAGCAGTAGTAGGTGTCAATGTCCCATTTACCCCCACTCCATGTTCCTCACTTTTGTTACGCTTAAAATAGATTCTGCAATGACTAGAGCTATCGCTTGAATTACTCCTAAGGTGAGTGTGACTATAATATATTTGTGCTTACAATTCAGATTTCCAGAATACATTTTTAAAGTAGCTTGGATCACAGGTCGTAAGATGTTCCACACAGACAGCCAGATTCATCATCGGCATGTTTTGTGAGTCTGTAATAGCGAATAATAAGGAATCGCTATTACAGACTCGCAAAACGGGATTCATGTAGGAATCGCAATATTTATTGCGATTCCTACAGCTTCCTTATTTGCGATTAGCTAATTGCTAATTGCAAATAAGGAATAACTCCCCATTTATTCCTATGGCCTAAAGGCCCATAGGAATGAATGGGAAGACATATCAATGTGCGAATCGCTATTAGTGATTCGCATTTTGATTTTGCGATTTCAAGGGTGCAGGGGTGTTTAATGGACAGCCTGTTGCACCCCTGAAATGTAAATGTAGCCTAATGTTGCGCACACACATGTCCAAAGGACATGTGTGTGTGTAACATACCACTTAGAAAAATGCACTAAAGTGCATTTTTCTAAGTTTTCGCTATTTACCACAAAGTTACACTTCGCGGTAAATAGCGGCCAGAAATAGCGAATTCGTAAATAATAAATGGATAATGAATTGCATTTAAGGAATCTCTAATAGAGATTCCTTAAATGTAATTCCTTGCAAATATGCGATTTCGCAATTAGCGATTTTTTCATTTGGGACAAATAAATCCCAAATGCAAAAATTGCGCTCGCAAAGGGCCAGATTCGCAGAATCCGGCCCTTTGCGAGCCGATTTTTCTTTCATGAATCTAGCTGAGAGTCTCTTTTTCTCCGCCTCTTATTCACATGCATCAAAGTACTTAAGCAACTTTCTCCCTGAAAGCTTGAAAGTTCTTTTGAACAGTCTCTTGTACAGTATTTACACAGCTTAGTAGACTTCCCTACCTACTTTCTTCTTCTAGATGAAAGTCCCTATTTTTATTCTTTTTCCACTCGGGCCTAGGGTATCCTTTTTCAAGAAACTCATTTACATTTCAAATTTCAGTTTACATCCCTTATGAGATCAGAGCGAACCTTCTCAATGACTCATTCTAACAGTTCAGCTCTCAATGCTGCAATCTCTTGAGGAGACTCAGAAGCTTAGGAATTTGATATCTTCCAGAGTCTGTAAGCCACTCAATCGTGGTGGAAAAGGTACACTCTGTGACAGAAGTGCATTGGCTTCAATTCCAGGAACTCTCAGCAAGATCTCAGAGACCAATAGTGAAATCTCAGACCTCACTCTCCCCAGCATTTGTAAACAGATAAGTCCACTCAGGAGAGGAATATCTCTTACAAAGCACTCGAGTTCTCCTGGACATTCTAGTACCTTCTGTGGTATGCTCAGTTTCACTCAGATCAGACTCTGAAGAATAATCTATTGGTGCAAGTTCTTTTTAGGAGGCAAGTCTCAGATTTCTTCTCTTCTGTCTCACAGGCAACGTTTCACCCGCAACATCTTTCTTCCATAATTGCACACTGATGGAGCAAGGTTTTATACGTACAGACACTTGCTTGGACTCAAGTAAGTTTCTGGGGGGGACTCAAGTAAGATGGGGAAGCTTATCTATGTGCTTTTACTATTAGTAACCCGAGTGCCCAAAAATGGCCGCAGAAAAGCGGGAAATCTTTTGCGCATGCGTCCGCCACATCTACGTTGTGTGACGTCTTTCGATTCCAGTGGGAATTTCTTGCATATGCGCACTAGTGCCAAGATGGCCGCTACAAGCCTCACACATTAATGCACCTGCTACTGCTTCAACTAAACATTGTTTATTGAGCTTAACTATTAATGCTATAGTTAAAATAAAGTAATGGGATTAGAGTAGAGATAAGTGGTATGCAGTGCATTCATTTATTTTTGTATTCTAATGGTTTTCTTTGACTTTTTTATTAGCTTATATTTGGGCCTGAAGGGTAATATACACTTCATATTGAAAAGGCTGCGTCTGCGCAGATAAACCCAGAAATCCCTGAAGTCACTGTCATTGAATGGCTGCCAATACTCATCTTACCCACGATGTTCCTACGAAACTGACCATTTGATCTCAACAGAGGAAGAAATATGAACTGTAAACAAATACAATGTATACGATTTGAAACCAATATTCCTGGGTGGAATAAAAGTGCATGGGAAAATAAATTATGGACGGGAACTTGATCAATATGAGTCAATGAAAATGAACTCTTCTTAGTATGTGTTGACCTTTCCTCTTCTTTCTGACCAAAATGGTATAACTAAGGTAGGCTTAGTTAGTTAATTTGTCCGGCTTATCACAGACCTGTCACTGACCCAATGTATGCTAAAGGAGAAGCGAGAACAGAGGTGCTGGCGGAGCACTCTGTCAGAAGGATCGGGGTGTGCTGAGGGAGAAGTAGTGATTACCCAGTCTGGGTACCAAATTGCCGTAGAGAGGTGTTTGACACTGGTGTTGCACTACTGGAGGTCACCTGTCCTGATCTGCACCTGTCCTGTCCCGTTTGCACCTGATTAGTCGGGTGCCTTTCTTTGTCCCATTCCGTGGCCAGTTTTGGTCTTCACACAGTCTTCACACTAGGTCAATATGATCCATGTGGTATGTCCTTGTGCTATTTCGCTTTCTCACCCTTCTCAGGTACCAATGTCTAAAGGTGTTATCGTGATTTATCGCCAACTTTAAGTCTTATTAGTTATATTCTTCTTTGTAGAATTTCTAGTCAATCTGTTGTTGTCCATAACTCATCAAATTATGCATAGATAAAGTGTTTGAAACTTCTCCAGAGACTGTGTTTATTACAAGAAAGGTAAATATATTTAATTGCTACCTATTATGCTTACTCCCTTTTCGGTCCCTAGGACTTATAGCATAGGTGACAAAGGTGTGGTAAGTTGTGGTGTCCAGGTATAAGTCCTAAGAAATTAAAAAATTCTGATAGGCAGTAAGTAAAAGCAGGACTACCGGTTCAAGGTGTGAATGTTTTATGGGTCCAGGTGAGTATGATTAACTGAGCTGGTAATCCAGCGCACCATCAACATGACCACTTGTCACCCTAGTCTCTTCCGATGCCACCCACAACGTTACTGTCTCCCTTACAGTCTTTACCAGGGTCTTGGGTAGCTTGACCCACTACAGATCGATCTGGTGCATATCTAGCCTCTCTGCAGGTACCTTTACAGCTTGGCTTGTCTCTTCCGGTGACCCCTCGGTCATGGCTGGAAATACTTCTGGGAGAAGAGTTGTTTCATCAGAGGGAGCTGTGACTCATCCGGTATGGGAAGTGTGGATCCAATTCAGCACTCCGCCATACTTCACAGAAGTGTTAGTCACCAGTATCACTTTATATGGTCCATGCCACAGAGAGTCAAGACAGTTTTTTCTCACGTGTTTTCTGACGAGAACCCAATCTCCTGGGCTCAGATTGTGGCAGAGGTCCTTTGAGGTGTGTGTAGATGTTGCTTCAGCCTGATGAGAGCAAAACACACAAGATGATGAATGGAATGTTGCACATTGGGAAAACATTCACCCCCAGTCACAGATCTGGGTTTAATTCGACGTGACTGAGGGTGAATGTTTTGCCAATGTGCAACATTCCGTCCATATTCTTGTGTATTTTGCTTTTCATCCTAAGTGGGAAGGGTTTGCCCATACTTGAATCCCTTGCTCACTACACCACTGGAGTCAAGCTATCCTGGCTAATGATGGCTGATAGCCAGAAACCAATCCAAGGATGCTTGATTCCAGTCCAGGGAAGACATGTCTTGGTAGTTCAGGCTGGACTATTCCCATGAGGCACAGGGTTAAGACTGATTTGCATATGGCCATGTCTGAACTGGGGTTGCGTGGTGAGCAAAATAACGATGGATTAAACCCGATTTGTGATTGGGGGTGAATGACACACCACGACGTCCGGCTATGTGGACCCACAACATGCTGAACCAGTCTTTTGGCCATTAGACACACGTTTTGCACATCGTACCACCATAATAGCTGTGATAAGACTTTCTCTTGTGCCGCTTTTTCATTTTCCTTGACAGATTTGATGGGATTGGTTCCCAGTATACTGCAAGCTACTGATACATTGCTGCATGTTCAAATACACGGTTGAGTAAGTATCCGTCCCTTGTTCCTACACAAAGAGAAAAGCTGATTCGATCAGCAGACACATGAATATTTTCCTCTGTTTCCCTTAGGAACTTTTACCAAGCCCACCTTCACTTAGAATCCGACAGAGGTTTCCCGTTGCTAGATCCCAGTAGGTACTCATCACCTGAAATGATAGTAGCATACTTGGTCACATTACCTCTCCCTCAAATGGTCTTTCCCATTGTTCATTGGTGCTCTTCATAGTCCAGTCTTGATGAAGACCTCACCGTAAGGATACCGACCATTCCTGCACCTAGGGATCGAAACGTCATCAACCCACATACACAAACTCTGGCGACATTGTTTTTAAAAGTATTTGTCCATTAGAGCTATGTGTGACCTCAAGAACATTTGAGCTACCACAGGCTGGAAAAGTTTTTTACCATGCAACATTGATGTATATATGTCACAAATACCTTTTCCCTGTCCTCCACTTACACTTTATCACTTTTAACACCCATTCCCTTCCTTTTGGCCCATCTGCACAAAGAGCACTGTAAATATATTGCATTATAAGGGGCATCATTATTGCCATTAGTTACTAATGCTTTAAATATAATTGCATTAGATGCTCGGTCCAAAGAAGTAAATAAATTGGCTCATGCCACAACAATCTGTGTTTGCTACTATATATTGTTTCACAAATAAGTTTGTTCCTACCGCAACTATTCGGGAGTAGAGTTGTCTTCAAGTCCCTATGTATTGTGTACAGAGCCCTGCACAATACGGGACCTATCCCTCTACAGGAAAGGCTTTCCTGGTATAGACCTTCCAGGTCCCTGCGCTCCTCTAGCCAGAGTCTGGCAGCCACTACCAGGATCAAGAGATCGAGGATGGGAGGCAGAGCCTTCTGCATCTCTGCTTCTAGGCTGTGGAACGAGCTTCCCCAGAACATCAGACAAATTGACACCCTACTGGGACTCAGAAAGAGCCTGAAAACTTGGCTGTTCGCCAAAGTCTAATCCCCGTGATTCTATTTAATAGCTCCGGCGGCTGTTCTATATGTCATGACAGCTAGTGTATTGTTGTACCATCTGACTACTTCCTTTTTGGGTGCCAGGATACCCGTAGGGTGACAGTTGCACATTACAAATAATAAATACAATACAATACTACAATACTATTTCTTTTTGGACTGGTTTAAGAAACAGGCAATAAAGGTGCATGGTCTGTTGACATCTGTGGAGATATTGCAATGGTAGCTAGTCCGTATTCTAGGTGTGTCAGACGTACAACGTAGTGTTTTTTTATTACAGAAGGGGACATGAGGACCAAGGAGCAGGATGGAGAGCAGCTAGGAAGGGGAGGCAGCAATCAACAGGTAAGTGGCTTCTCTTACATTTTTAAAGACTTTGGGAAGGGGGGGTAGCTAACTCCACTCTACCATGGAGGCAGTGTTTTTTGCCTACTCCGCGTACGCCACGGGGTGCAAAGTGGCAAATCTTCGCCAACTCCTCAGGCAGAGTGGAGTTACCCGCCCAGGGTTAGTCCTGATCCAGGAGTCGTGGGAAGGATATCAGCAGGAGTAGGGGGAATAGGATTGTCTGCCTTGGGAAGTATGGAAAATAATGGTGTTAACACTGCTTTGCGGTTTGCGGAAGCTCTTACAGTACCAGTTACCATTGGTCCTGTTGTTCCTGTTTATGACCTGAGATCAGTCGGAAGCCTTAGCCAGAGACAGCCCATACATGATGTGGGACTGGATTGTAAAGGACAAGGAGCGTGAAAAAAAATTGCCCTTCCTTAGTGTGTGTGGAATCTAGAACCCGTTTGGCGACTACGGCTGACCCTTCCAGAGTTTGTATTTGCTCCAGTGCCATATGGTCTGTACCTATAGTGAGCACTAGTTCAGATCTGAGAATGCAGCAACTCCTGCCAGGGGAATGAGTGGTGTGACTTTAGAAGTAAGCACAAGTCAGAGAGCCTCTGAAAATCAGCATGTCCCGGAGTCCTGGTTGAGAGAGCGTAATAACAGTAAAGAGAGCCAGAGCAGTATGTCAAGTCAGGGTACCATCAAAGCTGTGATGAAGGTTAAGCTAGTGAATGTGGTGAAGCCGAAGGCTGAAGTAGACTGAATCATCAGTAAGAATCTACCTTTAGATAGAGTAGAGACCTATGAGCCAGATGAATTGTTGTTTGTAGAGAAGGATGTCCCCCGAAGGGCAAGACAAGCACATGAGAAGTTATCAGAGTTGGATCAGAGGTATGGGGTAGACTTGTCTCAAATGAAAAAACTACAGGGAAATCACAGGTTTACCTACAGTGACCAAGAGGTAGAGGAAAAGAGATTGACAGGGTTAAAGATGTACATCCAAGAGTTGATAATAGGACTAGTGGCCTGGAGCCTGCTGTATAAGTGGGAGGAGATATGGTCAAAGTGTGAGAAATGTGGCAGGAGAAACAAAACTTTCAGGAGAGGGAACTCAGGGTGTAGAGGCATATATGTTACAGGAAGTGCCGAGTGCATGTCCCTTGGAGTCACGGTGACCTTGAGGCCCAAATTATTTCCCCAGGCTGAGGTAGAAACCCGCTGAATGGTATAAGCAATTCTATTGCTTTGATAAAATCTCAAAGGGGTTTTCGGTTGACTTAAACACCTTGTTCAAAATTGTGGTTCCTAGTAATTTATGGTCTGCTTGTAAGATAGCTATTGAGTGGCCTGCTGCTGAACCAAAGAGGGATCCAGTAACTCATGGTCCGTCACCAGTGGTTATGAAGAAGTACGATCAGGCGATCACAGGATTGCTGTCCACAATAGCCCTTAAGACGTCGACTGGTTTAAGTTAGATCTAAAGAGTCAGTACATGATTACTATGAGAGGCTGTTGAAAGCCTTAAGGCAGTACAGTGGGCTAGATACACTCAACCCCAAATACATGGGATATTTTGCATCCATATTTGTGACTGGGTTGAGACCAGAGGTCAACCTCATGATCCTACAGAATCTAATTTGTTGGCAAAACAAATCAGTGGATGAAACCCTACAGTGCACCAGGTACTGCAGTGATGAGATGGACTCAAAGCATAGGAGAATAAAAGGGAAATTGATGCTGGTACAAATGCACAATGCTCAAAAGAGAGGCAACAGAGCAGGCAACAGCGGGAACTGTAGCTTATTGTCAAGGGTATGCCCCAGGAGGTTTCCAAGAAACATCAGTCGCAGGGTCGACAGGACAAGGAAGAGAAAGAGGTGTCCACATAGATCCGAAAGTAGGGATAGATTTTGCAACCTTGAAAAAAACCACAGCCTGTCATTTTTATTACAAGATTGGGCATTGTATGCGCTAGTGTCATCTCAATCCTGCAAATCAAGTGCAGGAAGGAGAACTCTTGCAAGCAAAAGATGGAGTGAGTCAGTTACTGACAGTGGCTAGGCCAAGATCGCTTAATGCAGGAGGGAATCAGAATCAGCTAGAGCAAGTGCCTCAACCTCCAAAAATGTCACTTGGGAATCACAATTATCGCCAGATGCCCTTATTGGAAGCTCTGGATGGATTTGATCTGGACCCATCCTCATGACGGTGCCTGAGAGGGGAGGAAGACCTGACACTTGGCACAGACTTAGAGGTAGACCCAAGTGGACCATACATAGAAGCTGGTGTAGATGGTCATTCCATTACCTTCTTGATAGATACTGGTGCTACCCATTCTACTTAGAGGTCTGCAGTAGCCTCATACCTGCCCCTTTTGCGAAAATCGATCCAAGTTGTATGAGTCTCTAACAAAAGAATGACAACCCTTTGAGGTGTCAGTCAAAATTGGAACCTATCAGGATGACCATCAATTTCTGGTGTGTGATTCAAGTCCAGTCTGTTTGCTAGGGTGTGGCCTTTTGTGAAAATTGAATTGTACCATCTTCTGACTCCAAAGGGAATTCGATTGCAGACTAGTGATGAGGACATTTCTTTCAAATTGGCTAACCAGACTCATTACACAGCCATGTTCCCTTTACTGACAGTGGTAGACATGCAGCTGGATTTGAGAGATACCGTCTCTCTAGTGGTATGGGACTTCTCAGGAGAGGAGATTTGAGTGTTTCGAGGGGTTGTGCCAGTCCGCATACAGGTCAAGCCAAATGCAGAGTTACTGAGAATGCCTCAGTACAATCTGAACCCCAGAAACAGTGGGAGGGATTACACCTGTAATTCAGTGCATGAATGTGCAGGGCATCCTGAAGGAGATCATTGGAAAACCGTGCAATTCTCCAAGCATGGCATTGCAGAAGCCCAGTGGGAAATATCACATTGTCCAAGACCTTAAAAAGGTAAACCACATAGTGATTCCATGTTGTCCCGAATCCATCATTGATCCTATTTCAGATTCCATGTGAAGCTGCATGGTTTACAGTGATTGACCACTGTCAGGCATTTTTCTCCATCACGTTGCACGAGTAGAGCCAATTTTTATTTGCTTTCCATATGGAGAATTGTGTCTTAACATAGTGTTGTATCTCACAAGGGTATACTGAAAGTCCATCCATATTCAAACAGGTCTTGAAGAAGAACCTTTAGAGTTCGATTCTGCCCCAAAACTCAGTGCTAGTCCAGTAAATCAACAACCTACTCAATGCGTCTGAAATGTGGTACGCTTGTAGGAATTATACTATCGCCTTACTGAACCATCTGGCTGACAATGGGCATAAGGTATCTCTGAGTAAGCTGCAGTACCATCTAACTGAGGGATAGAATTTGGGTTATCGAATTTAAAAAGGCAAGATGAAGGTATCACTAGAAAGAGTGGAGGCAATCATGAAAATAAATCCACCCAGTACCCAGAAAGAGGTCGGAATGCTCTTGGGAATGGGTAGCTACTGCAGACAGTGATTCCTAATTTCTCCTTGATGTCAAAATCTTTGTAAATATTGACTTATACGTATATGTGTGATCCAGTGCCTTGGGATAACATCTGTTTGCTTGCCTTCCTGAAGTTTTGAGAGTACCTGAGTCGCACTCCAGTTTTAGGAATGCCTGATTACAACAAAGCATTCTCAATTTTCTGCCATGAACGAGAAGGTTGTGCTTTATCTGTACTCACCCAGACACATGGAGGTGCCCATAAACCTGTGGCCTATTTCTCAGCTACTTTAGATCCTGTAGCTTCAGTGTTGCCTGGATGTCTCAAATCCATTGCTGTAACAGATGTGTATCAAGATGAATAGCCGGTCCAGAAACGTCTGTGACTTCACAGAGCTGGCTCACTTCTTGCTATCATGGGTACCTCGGATATGGGTACAATGACTCCCATGTCTCAGTGGCATAGGAGGGGAGAGGCAGCCCCACTGGAGCTGCCTTTTCAACAGATCACAACTAAATCAATCTGCTTGTTTCACTGCAACCTTGGGGGAATGATTCATAATCAAACAGGTGCACCTCTGCCCCTGACAAACCCTTCCTCATGCATTAGCCTTCGTGAGTCTCCATCTTTTTCCTCTCTGCAAATTCAGCACTTTCCCCCTTCCACACAGCTTGACAATGGTTAGAACTACCCTTTCTCCTGAAGATCATTTTGAATACCCCTTGGTCTTTCTCTCCATGTGGTATTGACCTGTTGGTGACAGCCCCATAACTCATCCTGACCTAGAGGTTATTCCTCCCACCTGCCACTGCCTCCATTAAGTCTTACAGCACCCCTCCCTGTCTGCCACTGTATGAGCAGCGAGGACACCATCAGTGCCTCGGCCTACTACTACCCAGCCTCTCACTCTTGTTCCCTTCCCTGTGTCTTAACTCTCTCCTCCTTACTGCCTCCTCTCACCTGCTCTACCCTACCTCTCACTGGCTCCACCATAGCTCACACTTTCTCCACGTCCTACCACTTTTCACACATCGAGCCAGCATCCAGCCTTACCCCAACTTATTCCTCTCTTCTGCTTACTGCACACTTTACCAGCATGGCTCTCCAACGCAAGTTGCCATAGTCTTACCACACCTCACTATTTTCATGCTAAATGTTAATGACTTGACACTTATGTCATAAAAAATTTATTTTGTCATTCCTGGCCTCTAAGCATACTGACATGTCTCTCATTCTGGAGACTCACCTTTAAGCAAACGAAACAGAGAATTCCAGAGGGACAGGGTGGGGAGAGTTGTTTTTAGCTGTAAAACATTGGACACCCTTGCATCGGCAGGGTCCAGCGACGCTGCAGCCAGCTGTAAAGAAATGCAGAGTGTATATACTTATTCATAAATCCCCTCCCTGTACAATCATCTAGTCTTTGATGGATGAGAAGGATTGGTATTAGTTCACCAAACTTAGTGTGGGCCCAAAACAGCAGTACGTGTTTCTTTCCCCATCTCAATAACCCTATTAAGGAGCTGCTCACTTACTACATCATACTGTGAGGCTTTTGAAATCTAGCTCTTGCTTCTATCCTGAACCATACAGACCCCATCGACACTCATAGCAATAGGGACCGGATGCTTTTCCAAGACCTCTGTGATGATATAGGCTTCCTGGACAATTTGACAAGTCCTCCACTTCACCGAGAGAGAATACTCATTCCTCTCCATGCCACTCAGTCCTGCCCAGACAGTTTCCTCACCTCACATCCTGTAATCCCTATGATTCCTGACTGAATTATTCTCTGAGGCCCCCTGCCTGGCCATGTGCCAGTTTGTCTAGCTAATGACTGGAACCTTCAGGAAACCCTGGAAACTAAATACTGCAAGACATACTTATCATTTTTTCAGGCAATGTAATGCAGCAACTTATTGTGCTACGTGAAAGGCAAAGGACAGGTATGCATAGTATTTAACATGATATGCCATGTTGCTGTCCTTTCCTAGCACTGGCGGACTTTTGGCGGCCTTGTGCCAATGCAGGCACCCTTGCATCATGATTCTAGTGTGCCTGCACTATTCGCAGGATTGGTTTTGTGCAGGAAAGGACACCTTTGTGCACAAAAACAATCCTCAGAATAATTTTTGTCTTTCTTTCGATGTGCTGCTGAATGCAGCACACATAGAAAGAGGAGAAACCGAGGAGAAATGAAGATATTTCTCCTTGTTATGCCTCACCTGGGGAGCTGTGGCATTTTGACGCATTCCCAGGTCTACCACTAATGGTAAATCTGGGAATGCACCAAAATCAATGGGTATGCGCAAGACCACTCACACTCCTCCGATAGAATGCCTCCCTCGGGCAGAGTATTGCAAGGCAGCAATTTGCACTGCCTTGTGTTACTCTAGATTTATCAAGCCATGCAGGGCCACGTGGCTTGATAAATCTCCCATAGATTTTGCATTAGCATTTTCTCCCTTGTGTGGCACAAGGGCAATGCCAAGCCTTGATAGATCTTGCCCTGAGTGTTTCAAGCTCCCCTAGAAAAAATTCACACCTGAAGTCCTGTTTGACCACTTACCTCTCGGACAATGAAGGCTCCGTAAAAATGACTGAACTTCTTTGGGTAGCTTCCAAGGCCACCCTCCAGGGCCAGCTGACAGTTGGATTATAGGGCGGCTCTAGAAAGAGCCCTTGTTTTTATTCTGAGTTTGTTGCCGCTACATGTAAGTGCGGATGCACAGCTTAAGGTTGTTGGTAAACACTCTGTTTTCTTCATCTGTGAAGTGAACTCCATCACTTCTGTAGATGTCGTCCATATGAAAACGTAGATTGCTGTTATAGATGGAGTCCATTCTATGGTCTATGAGGAAAGCAGAAACAACTTTTTTGACATTCTTCCTAGCTTTCTCAAACTGTGGACAGAATTGATTTGACCACTTCCATTTCTGTCTTTGACATATATTAGAGAATGCAAAGACAGTTTGAGGCAAAAGCAACATAAATTCGGAAAAGGTGTCCTTCATTAGCATTTCCAGAACTACCCCAGTTAATGTGCCAAGGTTATTGCTGCCACAGTGCACAATCATGAGGTGAGGGGTTTGGAGATGCTAAAATTTTTTAACCAAAGGCAACAATTAGTGCCACTTTAATCCTCTCTGTGCAATCCATTTAATAAACACTTTGCAAACCTAGGTTTTTGTCAATACCTCTATGTTCAGCATACCTTTTGCGACAGAAAACATAGCTCTGCCCTCCAATCAACACTAAGTGCATCTTGAAGGGATGTCTGGAAGGAATGACAATATGTCTGTAGCTGAGATAGTTAGTTGGTAGAATGAGAGATACCTAAAATAGTGACCAAGTTGTTGTCTTTTAAAAAGCTGATAAGTGACATGGCTGTTAATTATGATTGTGCGCTCAAAAATAGGATGCATTAGTTTGCTGAGATATAATGTTTGTGATTCGTTATTAGAGAATGTTTGAAAGGTACAGTAGATACCATAAGGTAATGTTTTGCAAAAGTCAACCACACCAGCTGTTTGCCTTAGTAAGCTTGTATGCTGAACTTGAAACTACGGTGAACTTGTGACCTGCCAGTACAGTTGAATGTTCCATGAACTGTTACTATGGAAGATGGCATTAAGTAGAATGGGGAAAGGGTTGTAACTTAACTGTGGATTTAAAATGTGAAATGGAAACTTTAACATAAGTGAAATGTTACTAAATTAAGATTTTCTAAGATAGTAGTATGTGTAGAAGTAGTGTGTTATTTCAAAACTGTTCTAGTATTATTAAAAATAGGGGTTTGATCTCCCATGTGGATTAGCGTCTCCACCGCAAAGCTTTACTGAGGCACCGTGGTGGAGTCACGACTCCAGAAAACTACAGAACCAGTTCGGGCATCATTTGAAGACAGTTAGAAAGGGTACTATGTCTAACCAATACAAATGTGTTTTACAATTTGAAATAATGATGGAAGCAATGCTATTTGATACTTACATTTATTTGAGTGCAAAAAGAGAGGGAAAGCTTGCAATTTCTGGTTTCACCTTGCTGAGAGAGGTGCATTACATTTCTTGTGTGGAAAAGAAAAACTTTTAAGAGTTTCTGATATTTGATATTCTGCAATACTA
Source organism: Lissotriton vulgaris (assembly GCF_964263255.1). Classification (NCBI taxonomy): domain Eukaryota; kingdom Metazoa; phylum Chordata; class Amphibia; order Caudata; family Salamandridae; genus Lissotriton; species Lissotriton vulgaris. The sequence goes on from NC_141689.1 coordinate 1,001,292,116, forward strand.
CCTTAAACGTGAGTCGCAAATTTGTACGGTGTGTTATATATTATTAAGCACTACTTTATTGTTTCCAGGGCTATTTTTTGATTAAAAAAAACATCAAAGTGTGGAAATTGCAAGAGAAATGTGATGTACTTTGTATTATTGTAATGAAATGATTTTTGAAATAGTTTGTAGATAGTAACAAGGCAGAAGGATTCTTGTTTGCTTTCTGGAATTTAGTGAGAATTATATCTCTAGACTCATGCACTAGGTATGCAGTAATGTAAATTTGCACAAGTCTGTCTTAGAGTTACATATTCAAATGTGTACTCCTATTTAGTTATGCAATCTAGGAGGCACTATCTATATACATTTGTTATCCCTCAGACGTTAAACATAGATTTGTGCAATCACCCAGGCACTACTATCCCACTGTCAGACACTACCCATGCTCTTGTCTATTCACTCAGGTACTACTGATGCATTCATAGAATGGCCGAAGCATCACTCTTACTTAGGGCCGGACTGGGAACCAAAACCGGCCCTGGCAATGTGCTCGGGGGGTGAAGGTGCTGCCGAGCTCTTTGTCAGGGCCGGTTTTCGGCCGATTTTGGTACAGTGCAGATTTTGCGGCTATGCTGCAAAAACGGCCCTGTAACAAAAACGGCCCCCAGGGGCCCAAAACCGTCCCCCACCCATGCGGCGCACCGGGGGATTGCCCGATCCCCGCTATTGCCAGTTTGGCCTTGCCCTTACACTCATATTTTCTCTCAGGTACTTCCTATACACTCATACAATCACCCAGTTGCTACCACTGCAACCCATACTGATTAGTGAAGCTGCAACACAAAAGTGAGGTTGGAGAATTGTGGGTTGAAGGATTAGTCATTAGGTTAGCTCGTATTGGTTTATGGAAATGTACACTTCAAATATGCTGCATAAATGTAGGTGTGTCTTTAAAATGGAAAGTGCAGTCTGTCAAGGTTAAGGGACCTTGTAGTCCTAAGACTCAAGTTTGTGTTTTATTTATTTTTATTTGAAGAGTTTTATATAGCGCTAGCCAGACCCGAAGGTATCGGAGCTCTTTACAGCATGATCACTCGTAAGATACATTAACATTTTAGTACATACAATGACTCATGACGCATCGCATAATATCGTCGAAGAGGGCAGAATGTCACTTGTAGGGTATGTTATCACAGTAATATGTACAAAGACATATGATGATTCTCGTAATGTCGTCGTAAAAATCACAATGACTCGTGATAAGATTAGACCAGGGAGGGGGGATAAAGGAGGTATTCATGAGGAGAGTGAGGTAGAGGTCATTAATGTCAAAGTGTCTGTGTGCTGCTGTGGGCAGGCTTCGGCGGTTAGGTTGTAGCTAACATTCCGGAGAGATCAGTTGAGGAGGAGGTCTTTGAGCTGCCTTTTGAATTTTAAGTAGGAGGGGTTAGTCCTAATATGGGCTGGTATGGAGTTCCAGATTTTGGGTGCATTTCCTGTGAAGGATAGAGATGCATTTTTTTTGTTGCAAGTTTTAGGAGGGATAAAAAGTAAAGTTTGGTACTCCTTAGGGTTCTTGTCTGACCTGTCTTCTGGAGTTTAGAGGCCAGGTGGGCAGGTTTCCCTGTGTGCAGTGCTTTGTGTTTGAGGCAGGCAGTTCTGAAGTTGGCACGCATTTCAATTGGGAGCCATTTTAGCTCTCTGAGTGCAGGCAAGATGTGTTCCTATTTCTTTACTCCAGTGACCATTCTGGCTGCTGCGTTCAGAATTGATCTGAGGGGAGCTAGGTGGGAGTTTGCTTCTCCTGTGAGGGTTGCAATCCCGTAGTCCAGGTTGGACAGTACCAGGGATTGAGTAGCTTGTTTGAGGTCACTCAGAGGGATGAAGGATTTTATTTTGTTGAGTAATTTAAGGTTAAGGAAGGCAATCTTTGCAGTGTTCTTGATGTGTTTGCTCATGTCTAATTTAGGGTTCAGAGTGAATCCGGGCCATTTTACAGGATCTGCTAGGGTGAGGTTGTAGTTGAGAACATCAATAGCTTTTAGCCATTCTGTGCTGTGGGGGTTCTTCTCTTTGTTGGAGATGCAGAGAATTTCTGCCTTGTCTTGATTTCATTGTAAGTGATTTTGCGATAGACAGTGTTGGACTTCTGTTAGAGTGTCGTTCAGTCTCTGAATCTCTTCAATGTAGGAGGTTTCCAGATAAATTTGAGTATCGTCTGCATAGAGGTGGAAGGGAATGTTGGTTTTGTTTAGTATGGTGGTAAGGGGTTCCATTTAGATATAGAAAAGTTGTGGGAGAGTACTAATCCTTGGGGGACACCCCTGCTAACGGGGAGTTGGTTCGACAAGAAATTTTTGATTTTTATACTTTGGGTGCGGTTCTGTAGAAAAGAGCTGAACTACTGTAAGACCACGTCCTCTGCTCCAGCCCTTTCTTGAAGTACTTAAATGAATAGTTTGGGGTCAACCGAGTCGAAGGCTGCTGATAGATCTAAGAGTTTGACTAGGCAGTATTGGCATGTATCAAGAGATATATTCTCACAGATGGTAGAGCTATAAAACACTCATATATATGCATTTGTATGTTTCTTTTACATATGATGGCACTAGGAAAAGGTACAGACACATGCATGATTGCATTCAGGAACATAGAGAGAATTATATCTATATACTCAAGCACTAGGTGTGCACAGATGAAAAGAGGCTCATATCACTCTTGGACTCATGAGTTCACTTAGGCATTCTTTTTCAGTTATGCAATCAAGGAGGTGCTACCTATACACACTTTTAATCACTTAGACATGAACCGTACATTCATATTATCACCTTGACAGTACTATTCCACTCAAACATTTACTCAGCCAGTACCTATGCACTCATGTATTCACTGAGACACTACTGATGCACTCATACTTTCTCTGTGGTATTTTCCATCCATTCCTCCAGGTACTACCTCTGCAGTTATAGAATCACACAGGCAGTATCCATGCACTAATCCATTATCTGAAGCTCTACCCACACACTCATGCAATAAACCATGCTTTAGTCTTGCACTCATAGTTTCTCTCAGGTATTTTTCACGCACTGATACAATCACCCAGGCGGTATCACTGCACTCATTCAATCATCCAGGCACTACTCTAGCAATTAACTATTCACTTAGGCACTAGCCATCCAGCTATCCATTCTGTCTGGCACTACACATGTACTCATCCAATGATCCTACCATTACTCTTACATTGATCCTTAAACTCACGCACTGCCCATTCAGTCATACAGTTAAGGAGAAACTACCTATATACATACTACTCATATACTCATACAATTACTGAAGCACTAGTCTTGCACTAAACCATTCTCCTACACAGTACCATTGCATTCTTCCAATGACTCTTTCTGCATCTCACTTGCTTCTTTCTGTACCCCTCATGCCTCATTCTGCATCTATTTTCCCTCTTTCTGCAGCTCTCTTGCCTCTTTCTGCACCCTGTGCCTGCTGTCTTCAGTTCTCTTGCTTCTTTCTGCACTGCTGTTGCCTCTTTCTGTACCTCTGTTGCTTCTTTCGGTTCTTTTCTTCCTTCTTTTCTGTACCTCTCTTACTTCTTTTTCAACTCCTCTTACCTCTTTCTACACCCCTTTTATTTGTTTCTGTACCTACTTGCATTTTTCTGTGCCTTTATCTTTCAGCACTTCTTTTACCTCTTCCTGCACCTCTCTTGCCTCTTTCTGCACATCAGTTGCTTCTTTCTGAATTTCTTACATATTTTAGCAGCTGTGTTCTTTGAGTATTTCATTTTGCTGTTTCTAAACCTTTTTTTCCTTTCTCCTTTTTGCTGTGTGGCCACCTCTTCTTCTGTTTTTGTAGTTCTTTTGCTTGTTTTTATACTTTTCTCTTTTCATGTGTTATAAATGCAACAGGAATTTAATTGTAATTTTGTGCTTAGTTGTTATTTTCAAAATTGAAATGTTATTCAATTTAAAATTTTAATTGATGTAACAAACTAATTAAACTAATATTTCTGTTTTAGAAAGGTATTTTGATTGGATTATGAATAAAAGATGGCAAGAAAACATGAAAAGAGATGAGAGCAAAGGAAACAGAAGTACTTAATTTAAACTAAAAAGAGTGGAGTAGAAAAACACCAAAAGGTTGATTAGGATAAAGTGTCTTCTGGAAAAATAACTCAACAATTTATTAAAAGGGGTGGAGAGATTAAACAATCAAAATACTAATCAAAGGAGAAAATACATTTTTAGAACAAAGGAGAAGCAAATAAACAAACATAATGGAAAAGAAACAGATGAAACAAAAAGACAGAAACAATTTAAAGACATACGTGTATGTATGTTTCATAATAAAGTAATTCAAAATGTATTAAAAGATTGTAAAAAGTATAAACAAGGATCAGCAGCATATAAGAAGAAGCAACAGACTGTAAGTATAGTAGATACTGCTTTTGAATTGAAAAATTTGCATATTGGTATTGAAGAGAATGAAAACATTGAATAAAACAATGCACTTTAAGAAGGAGAAAAGCAAAAGAAACAGACTGGTTAATAGAAGTAACTTTTGCAAAACCTTTTCTGGTGAATGAAAGCACACTTCTAGTACTGAGCATTTTTTTTCTGAAGAAAGCTACTTTCAATAAAATACATTAGTTCATGCAGTTGATACCAGTGGTCGTTGTTATGAGATAAAAGATGGCTGTCCAATTGAAAAAGAAAAGTCGGTTCCCAGAAATGTAGAGTAAGTAATAACTGAAAAAGTTCAAGGGAGATGTACACAAGCTCCAGTGTAGAAGTGGGATGGTGGTAGTATTTGTAGTATTCAGCAGGAATATTTGATATATTACACATTTTCCTGCATTATCTTTAACCCCTTCTCTACTGGCGTCGGCCAACGGCCGTCGCGCGCACGACCTTTGTAGTGCTGCGCACGTCCATTGGCCGATGCTGCCCCGCCCACTGAGCTAAACCGACGCACCAACAGCCGAAATGCCATTGTGGTTTAGCGGTTAAGTGAAATGAACACAGCTCTTTTTCATGGTTCAGTATCGGATTTAAAAAAAAGTTTGTAATGATATACAGTTTTATTATTTTGGTTCACCAGAAGAGTGAAGTGCAAGTGAGAGCTTGATAAGTGTGGGTGTTGAAGAACAGGTGGAAGATATTAGTACTGAGAAATTTGCAGAAGAAATTACAAAGTTTAAGATACTTTCATGTGAAAAACCAAACTATGTTTGAATTTGTTGTCGACGTGGCTCACTACTATGGAAGTCAAACAAGGAATGTTGATGTGTATTTAAAAAGTGAAAATGAAAACAATTATAAGTGGGAGCAATTTGATGCTTATTTGTTGGTGGGAGATTGGTTGAGTTGGGTAAATATTGTTACAACAAATTAGAAGAGAACAAAATGCCAGGTAGAGCAGTACATAACAACTAAGAGTTGGTAGGTATCCCTCCGTAACTGGCAGATTTAAATAGATATGAGTCCATTCCTATTCAATCTGTGCACCCGTTTCAGGCTATAGTTCGTATGGAGCCTAAAACAGGTAAGCTACCTCCAACAGATTTACAAAGAGGTCTGAAAGTAGAGTTGTGTACTTACCTTTATATTTTAAGATAAATATTGAAACTGTTTAGATAGAGAGAGAGGAAAGTGAACCTGTAGTTTTTCTAGTTAATGGTATACCAACAAAGAGTCGGAAAATATGGCATGAATTAGTAGATGTCACCAAACTTCAAAAGGCTACATTATATCTTGTACAGAACAATACTTATTATAAAATTGTAAATGTGGAAAAACAGGAAATATGTTTAGAAGATGAAACAGAAATTTCAACTGGCCAAATAGAAAAAGTGGACAAGTGCAGGAGTGAAGAGATTTACTAACATTACAGTATACATCCTCTACATTCAAAAGAAGTGATCGGAAACACTGTTGACTTATTTCAAATGAAGAAAGCAAAGGGAACTCCGATGAGTGTATGGAAAAAAGTTTAGAAGCTTCTTGTTCTCCACAGTTGTTTCTGACTGGAGAAGGTGGACAAAATGATGAACGAGCAGTTCAGATTCCAGCTTGAGAATACTGCTCAACAAGATTGTACTTAAAAGATCAAGCTTTTTTTTATTATCTTTGTATTGTAGCACGACAAAATCATGGCAGTACATCATCATTCTTACAAGCACAATTGAGCGTTGGCATCACTTCCACCCTCGTACACTGCTCCTGGGCCACACAGGTCCTCCACCCTTCTTATATCCTGGAATACTGTCAGCATCAGATTGTTTCTGCTTGAGCCAAGGCAAGGGGTGTAACCCCCACCAGGGGATGCACACGGACTCCCCCTAAATACATTTCATTTGTCCCAGATTTTCCCCCATTTTTTCAGGCAGCCTCTTTGTGTATATACCGTTTGCTTCACCACCATGCACCAATGTATTTTTTCCAGTCCCACAATAGTGGCGGGGAAGAGGCTCCCCATTGGCGCACTATGTTTCTTTTGGCCAGCATAAAGCCCAGAGTTACCCAGGTTTGGTCTGCCCTCCCTAGGTCTGAGTCTTCCCATTTATTCAGAAGGCACCACTTAGGCAATATCCAGAGCAATTCTCCCACCAACCCCGACATACATTCGCCCACTGCCTGCCAATAGAGCTGAATCTCTCAACATTGCCATATAATATGGTAGAATGATTCTGTTTCTCCGCATCCCCTATTACAGGTGGCTTCCACCTTACAACCCATCTTCAGAAGTGTGTTGCATGAAATGTATATTCTATGTAATATTTTGATTTGGATTAGTCAGTACCGGGCCATTATTGTGACCTCCCTCTGGGAGGCCAGTGCCTCTGGTCATTCCTCCTCCTGCAAGTCTGGGATGTCCATACTCCAGCAATCCCTAAGCACTACGAGTGAGTCAGGTAAGTTATTGATTAGCTTTTTGTACATTAGTGAGATCTTTTTTTTGGAGAGATGTTCGTCTAGGAGTCTACACTCCAGAGGCGACGACTCCAGGAGTTCTGTTCCCTTGGGCACTGCCGCCTCTAAAGCATGAAGGATCTGATTTTCGAAGGAGATCACTCCACTGCTTGTGCATAGATCACCCAGTCTGGAAATTCCAATCAAGTCCCATTGAGTAAAACTTCTTCTAATGCCTGCTATCGTACATTGCTGTGATTCCCACAGTGGTGTAGCTTTGGTAAATTTATTTTTCCATCCTAATTTGGAGAGTCTCTCATTTCATTGACAAATTGTCACCGCTGTTGGACCCTCGAGCTTGAGTCTTCGTGGGTCAGTGTATAGTGCATATTGATACCCTCTTGTTTGTATTACCAGCCTGTCCATTTGGTACGCTGGTCCTGTTAATAGTTGGTGTACCCATTGATTGACAGTTGCAATCTGGTCTGTCCTATAATACATCTGGATATGTGGTAATGCGATCCACCCATCGTACCATCCACAGGTCAGTTTATTCAGTGCAATCTTTGGTGGGCCCCCACCCCACAGCAGTGAGCGCACCTCAATTTTGAGGTGAAATATGAGTCTTGAACCAAAAAGAGCATATTCTGTAGTACATATAAAAAGTCGGCAGGGCCATCATTTTAAACAATGCTGCCTTGCCAAAGAGAGAAAGCCTAAGGGCTCGCCAGTGGCAGAATTGACCCCTGAGTCGCTACAGCGGGGGAAGGAGATTGCAGGAATGAAACCTGGCCTGATCAGTTGTGACAAAGATACCCAAGTAGCGGAAACCATCCATAGCCACCTGTGCATCACTGGACAGCGGTAATTTTGGCAGCGTTTCACAGAGGTACCAACAACACTGATTTGGCCCTGTTGATGGTATGTCTGGAATATCGGCCAAATGTACCGAAGATATTTAGTATTCTGGCTATGGAGGCCCTTGGGGATGCCACATATTAGAGGACATTGTCAGCGTACAATGGTATCCTATATTCCCAGTCCTCTATCCAGCGCAGCCCATGTATTATAAGATCTTTCCCGAATACATGCCACCACGGGGGGAGCCAAGCTTTTAACAGTGCCTTCCATATATATTTTATCTTCTGTTTCAAAGTGACTTGTCTGGACTTTCATAGAGAGACAGTTCTCAAGATAGTCAAAGTTCTGCTCCACTAAGTCAAGATCCACTAGGACAACCAATTTTTGAAAATGAAGCAGCAATAGCCATGACTGAAGTAGAAGCAGCAATGCAACAAGCACAAAAGGCTATTATTCTGTTGGGTAACTGGGATGAAGAACTAAATAATGAACAAAAAGAAATATATCAGCAAGCGACAGGACAGATACAGCATGGTTTGCTGCATGAAAAAAATGTATGCCAATACACATCAACTAAACCTATCTTAATGTACATCAGTGGTCAAGCTGGAACAGGAAAAAGTTTTTAAATTAAAATGTTGACCAGTTATCTATGCAAAACTATTGAATCTCATTCATCTTGTGTTGTAACAGCTCTAACTGGATTAGAAGCACACAACATTAAAGGGATTACTTTACATCGATTACTTCCGCTAACAGTTGAACATGGAAATAAATTGGAATATCAGAAGCTATCTGCAGAAGCTTGTTATGAGGTTTTAAGAGTACTGAAAAAAATGAAACTTCTAAACTTCTAATTAGTGATGAGGTGAGCATGGTCTCAAACGTAATGCTTGTCTTTGTACATTTAAGAATGCAACAGATTTTAAAACCAGATTACGATGTTCTGTTTGTAGGAAAACATGTAATTGTATTTGGCGATCTACTACAACTTACTCCTGTAAAAGGGCAACCAGTTTTTAAAACACGTGTCTATGAAGATACTAGGAAATCTTTGAGAAGTATTGGAAATGTGAATATTTGGTTAACTTATGAATACAAAAAAAAACCCTTGTTAAAAATATTCAATAAGCAAGTGATGAAGGTTATGGAAATATTCTTATGGATATAAGAATTGGTGTTTTGACAAAACATGGTAAACAAGCTTTACAAAGTCGGCTACTAAGGAACTTGTTTACAACCGAAAACACAGCACCTGAAATATTGTACCAAAAAATTGGAGCAAAGAAGTCCATAGCTTGCCTAATGTCTACACTGCAAGAGTGTTCTACATTCAATCAAGACCTTTTGAAATTGGAAAAACAACCAAGAGTGAAAATGGAAGCTATTGATAAAATGGAACACCAAGGAGTGACTATTCTTCTCTCATATAAATCACAGTCAAAATTGGATTCATTGGAAAAGTCTGTATCTAAGACTGCAGGTTTAGAAAAGGCTTTACATGTATGTATAAACTGTTGGGTAATTTTACTACATAATTTGAATGTAGAAGGTTTAGTAAATGGAGCAATGGGAAAAGTTGTTGATTTTGTAAATTTTCAAAACAGTGATGGAATTACATTTTAGAAGATTATATTGGATCAGGTTGAAGAGGTAAAACAGATTGGGCATTCTGTTGTACCTTTTTGTTGCTTGTAAAAGACTTGTATGTTCGTAGAAAACAATTTCCTCTGTCTTTAGCATATGCAGAAACTGTTCATAAATCTCAAGGTTTAAGTGTGGACTGCTTTGGTAAATATTGGAAGTACAGTGTTTGAAGAGGGAATGGCATACGTTGCATTGTCTCGAGTGAGAACATTATCTGGTTTGTATTTGATTGATTTTGATGAGAAAAAGATTAGTGCTGATACAAATTGTGTAAGCGAGCACAACCGGTTAAGAAGACTTACACTGGCTCTGCATTGAAAGCGAGTCAAATTTAAGGCCCTCTGCTTTATGTATAAGATCAAGCAGGGGTTAGCTCCGGCCTACCTCCAGTCACTTGTTCAACAATACTCCCCATCTCGCCTTCTCAGATCCTCATCTCAAGGGAACTTTCTGATTCCACGTTTCAAATTGATGAGAATGGGCGGACGCTCCTTCTCTTGTTTGGCTCCCAGGCTGTGGAATTCTCTCCCAGTCGCTCTGAAACTCGAGCCATCCTTGACGAAATTTCGCAGAGATCTTAAAACCTGGCTCTTCCCTCAATGACAATTGTTGGATTCACCTTAGTGCTATCTCAAGCGGCGCCGGGAGACCCCATGTGGGTAGCTGAGTGCCTTATAAATGTAATTACAAATACAAATACAAAAGACTTAATGCTCCTAATTTAGATGAATATCCTATATAAGAGAAACGCGCAGTGTGTCCAAAATGGAAATATGACAAACATTCTACTGAGATTCAAAAAAAGAAAACAATTGAAGAGAATCATCATAAAAACTTTATTTCAGCCAGTATGGCCATAAAAGCACAGTTAAAAACACAGTACATTACATACAACTCATAAAAAATAACCATTGCTCTGCGTGAGGCACCAAATAGCACATTTATGGTCTAGACTTACAGTCATATTACAAAGTGTACTCGTCTTCCCCACTCACCAGTATCAACATACCAGAAACTAACCTATAGGTAAGTGAGCTAGAAAGTGCATGTGCAGTACATAAACATCATGATGGCCTTTGTATCGGTAAGACGGTTGGGTTCAATAAAGTGCATATGCATGCCAATAAGATGGCAATTACAGAGTACCAGCATCCCTCGACTTTAAATATAAAATTCGATAAGGTGCTTGTGTAGTACCTAGGTAATATAATGGCCTTTACATTATTTGGAAAATCAGGGTCAGTTAAGTGCATATGCAATGCCTAAACAAAAAGAAGACCATTACAATAATCTATATTACTCAACTGTCCCACAAACCTGGCTCTAAGTGCTAGAAATAGGTCTATGGATATTGGTTTCAATAAGGTGGAAATGCAATACGTCAGCAGCATAGTGGTTTTTACGTTAATCTTGAACCCGGCTCTATAAAGTGCATGCGCAATGCATAAGTGGCACATTGGCTATTACAAATATTCCAAACCGGCATTTGTTGTGCTGTCATAGTGGCCCTCATCTAGCAACATTCAACAATAGATGAAGTGGAGGAATTTATACAACACATTATATTTAAGAAGAGCATTGTTAAAAAGTCATAGAATGGTTTCATTCAGATAAAAAAAAGAGAAGAACAGGGCCAAGTTTAAAATATATATATAACAGTGGACAATCCAAGCCTATGGGTTTATCTTTATAATAGCCCTGCTGGTACACCACATAGAGAATAGAAAACGTGATATTGAGAACATGATGAGTATGTGGGTATCATATTTCAATAGCTTAAAGACCTCACTACAATGTCTTGACCCCAAGTGTCTGCATAACTGAAGAAGCAATCGGATCCGTGCCCTTCTGTATCCTTAACAAAAAAGAAATCACATGATATTCCATCTCCTCTGCGTTATTACACGCTGGGGAACCCAAATTAGATGAACCCGCCAACTTGCTTGTGAAAGCACGCAAAGGGAGTAGCCCATTTCTGAATTGCACATATAGCTTCCTGGCCAAGTGCGGCTGGATGTCGTCCAGGGCAGTTTCTAGTCCATATTGTTTTTTTACTTATAGAACCCTAGGGTCAATCAGCCAGATATAGGCCTCCTCTCTCTGTGAGCATGTTTGTGCTCCCTATAACTCCTCCATCAGGTAATTCCTAGGTGTTACGGGGCAATTTTCTTCTGCGTTGTTCCACAAGTTGCCCCTACCCAAGGTCACACAGGTATTTCTAATGTAAGCCAGCCATGATAGTTTGCTCATACCCTGTAGGCTCAGAAATTCTCTCAGCTTGTCCCTATATGCAGCCAATTCTGGGGTACCCACAGATGTTGCCAAAATGATAGGGGTCTACTAACGGCTTGGTCTGCGATTGGTCTGAGCCCTAGGTGCATTCAGAACGGTGTGAGTGGGGAGCTAGGGGGAAGACCCACTAAGCGCCTAGCATAGGAATTCTCAATATTTGATAAAGAGCCAGATGGACAATAACCCTAAATTTCAGCACCAAACATGGTGGCCCCCCTGGCTTGTGCTTTATTGATTTCTACTGCCAGGCCAACAAATTTGTGGGTACAACTCCTGTATACCTTTGTCAGGCCCCCTGTTTTCCGGGCCACTTTAGACTTGCTTTCTTGATTTGTGCACCCCAGTCTATTTTTCCAGTGAGTGTAATCCCAAGGTACTCAAAAATGACACCCTCTCTAGTGATCTCCCATCTAGACGGGGATTTGGCCGGGTACTATTATTTGCATTGAATACCATGTACTTGGTTTTCTGAAGATTGATCTTCTTTAGGTGTCAAGGTCCAGCCCAGCTCAGTCTCCCACCTTCTTTGGCCCATTGACATGACCACCGGTTGTTGGGGATGCAGAATATGGTAGAGTTCTGTGATGAGTCACTTTGTAGAATGTTTCGAGAGTAGCCAGAGTTCATACTGAGTGAGGGGCCTCTCTGCGCCAGGGTGAGTTGGGGGGTGCGTAGCCCAGTGAAAGAAATTAATCTTTATTGTTCAATTAACTAAAATTGTTACAATATTCTATCAATAAAACAAAAACTTGTTTAAGAACTCACACAATTAGTTAAGAATGAAGTAGTCGTTTAAAAATGTTTAAAATAGTTAAAATGACTGTTGTTATGATTATTTTCTTATCTAGTGGAAAAGTGTTGTGCATAGAATTTAAGAAAAAAGATTTTATCATAGGCTCTCTTGCTTGATGGCTGACTAACCTGTTATAATTCAGTTTTCAGTTTCAGTTTGGCTCGGATGGCGTCTGTGAATTTCCCTAGTCGAGCCACAATTTGAGATTTTAATAGAGAAGCACAGGTCGGAAACTTCCATGCAACTTTGTAGGCCAAGCAACCTACAGATGGGGAGAACCAACCGCTGCCGCTCACTGACTAGCTTTGAGCAACAGCACAGCATATGGAGCCAGGATTCACAGTGGTAATTGCAGAGTCCTGCTGGGCCCAAGTTGAGTTAAAATCCGTGATGGGCAGAGCGAGCAGTCTCATGTAAGAGATTCTTCCCCAGGCCAGGACTGTCAAAGCTTGCTCCAGACAGGGCTGTGGTTTTCCCATGGTGTATGATGAGTCCAGCGAGGAGAGATGCAATTGATGATGCAGGCTTTCCAAGTCTCTTTCAAAAGATATTCTCTTGGCCTGAGTATTCACTGTTTTCCTCCAAGCTGTTAGCGGGATGTCAGGGTTATGCAGATTTTGGATGTTGATGCCCAATAATCTAATGCCTCCTGCCAAATACACAGAGGAACACAGGTGGTTTTAACAATTCACGGCATAGCTTTTTGGAGATTGGACGCTAGGTGGCAGTGAAGGATTGCGAGTAGAGGCGAGGAGAGACGAGCGAGGTGAGCGAGAAGCAGGCGAGGAGAAGGCTGTTGCCGCCGTTGCCGCCTGAGGAGGCCTCGGGCCCCCCCTTGCCCCGTGGATCCGGGGAGAGTCAGTAAATCACGGCAAATCGCGGTAGAGACATGGTTTTCCACACGGATTGCACCCAGAGGACTACGATCTGCTGACCGGTGCCACTGCCCCCATCACAACACAGGCAGCCTGCGGTAAGGAGCGAGTAACCAGCAAGGAGCTTGCGTCCACAACCGGGCGGGGCGGGGCGGGCGCAGGGTCTGGAGCGCAGTCTCTGCTTTCAGAGGCTGCGGAGTGTTGTGCCCGGGTGTGCCGCGTAAAGCGTCTCAACTAGGTTGGGTGCGGCTGCGGTGTCCCAGTGTGCCCTGCTCCTGACTGCCCTGTTTTCTCTTTTCAGTCCCCAACTCAAGCTTCAGAAAACTTACTGAGTTCGACTGACAGACTGCACCCAGAGTCCAGTCCATGTCTTGCTGCTAGCTGCTAGCTGCTGCCAATGGGCAGTTGAGAAGAGCCGAGCGGGGAGCAGCTCAGTTGAACCTCGCCACCATTGTTCCTTGTTTCCTGTAGTCCCGTGGTTTAAGGCAAGCGGCAGGCGGCAGGGGGCTCCAGCGGCTCCATCGATTTGTGATTTGTGCTCTCTCAGCGATACCGCTCCCGCTTGAATGAATGAATGAAGCGAAATTTATAGGGCGCAAACTTAGCCCATGGGCATCAAGGCGCCAGCCAAAGCAAAATCGAAACCAACAAGTCTCCAAAGGTTACCGGGTCCAGGGCTTAGAAGTAGGCCTCTCAGGAACAGCCATGTTTTTAGCTCCTTGTGAAATAAGAGCAAAGATGGTTGTCCCACCAGATCGGGCGGAAGGGAGTTCCACAACTTAGGAACCAAAGAGGAAAAAGCCTTCCCTCCCCACCTGGCCTTGATGAATCTGGGCACTTGGAGAAGATTTTTAGAGAAGGATCTAAGCGCTCTAATGGGGGCATAGGGAACAAGAAGGGACCTAATGGCCGCTGACCCGGCGCCATAGATGGCCCCATGGGCTAAGCAAAGGAGCTTAAAAGAGATCCTGGCCTGAATGGGCAGCCAGTGAAGATCTTTCCTGGCCATGGACACTGAGGAGAGCCTGAGAAGGTTAAGCATCAGCCTGGCCGCCGCATTCTGAACCATCTGTAAGGGGTGGATCGAACTCTTGTTCATGACCGCATACAGCGCATTACAGTAGTCTAACCTTGATGATACTAATGCTACCGTAGCCCGCTTTCTCGCATCGAGGGAGAGGTATGACCCTATCTTTTTCAGGATCCTAATTATCCCACAGCATGTTGACACGGTCCTACTGACCTGAAGATCGAATGAGAGGGAGGTGTCAATCAGGACCCCTAGATTCCTGGCTGAAGAAGAGGGAAAGGGACAATCCCCAAGGGAGTCCGGCCACCAATCTTTAGACCAGATGTTATGACCACCCCCAAAGATCAAAACTTCGGTCTTTTCTCCATTTAGTTTCAGAAAGTTTTGCACCATCCAGCGGTAAACTGCCTCCATACAGGTTTTTAAATTGAGGGCAGAGTCCTTCACTAAGGGAGACCATGATTTGGGTGTCACCAGCATAAGATAACACCTCACACCCATAGGATCTCACCACCCTGGCAAGTGGGGCAACATAGATATTGAAGAGGGTGGGACTTAAAGAAGATCCCTGAGGGACCCCACATTGCACCGGGGTGGGGGGTGACAGGAAAACACCCAGTTTAACTCTCTGCTCCCTATGATGGAGGAAGGAAGCTAGGAGTCTGAGGGCAGGGCCCCCGACTCCCATCTCTCCAAGCCTGGCAACCAGGATGGAGGGGGACAGGGTGTCGAAGGCTGCAGTCAGATCGAGTAAAACCAGCAGGGTGATCTGGCCCCTGTCAACCTTCGAACAGATGTTGTTTATCCCCACAGTCAAAGCTGATTCAGTACTGTGGGCTCACCAAAAGTCATGCTGTGAGACATCCAATAATTTCGAGTCATCCAGAAATGTGGTAAGATGTTGGTTGAGGTGGACTTCGAGTATTTTTGCAGGGGCAGGAAGCAGGGAGATGGGTTGGAAGAGGGGCTTAACCACTGCCTGTTTCCAAAGAAGGAGAAAAATCCCCTCCATAATGGCCAGGTAAAGCACCTCTAGAAGAGGGGGCAGAATCGCCTCCCTGCAGCTCTTCAGGATTTTCAGAGGGCAGGGGTCTAAAGGAGAACCCGATTGGATCTTATCTAGAAGAGGGTTTTACTCTTCCAGGGTGAGGAAGGGAAAGGTGAGAAGGCGGGGCCTGAATTCAGCAGAGGAGGGCGCTACCATAGTCGGTGCATGTGGAAAAGAGATGTCTGACCCCTGATTAAGTCCCTGATTCAGGATCCCCAGTGAGCTGTGAATGTCAGCGATTTTCGTAAAGAAGAAAGTTGAGATCTTGCTACAGAGCTCCTGGGATTCCACTATGGAGTCCACCTTCTGTGGAGCCGAGAGGACGTCAACGATCTTAAAAAGCTCCCTAGAAGAACTCAGAGAGGTAGTCAGGTTAAGAAAATAGGACTTTTTCTCCTCTATGATAGCCATTTTATAATCTTTCAAAAGCAGTTTATGTTGTTGTTTGTTCTCGGTGGAGTCCAGATTAGCACGCCAAAGCCTTTCTTGCTTTCTGCAACCCTGTCTCAGTCCTCTGAGTTTGTCCGAGAACCAGGGTGCAGAAAGACTCTTCCTGGTGGAGTAGTGAGGCTTGGCGGGTGCTAAGTTGTCTACCGCCCCAGCGATAATGTTGGAGAGCTCCACTGCGGCCCTATTGGTGTCCCTGTTGACAAGACTAAAACTGTTCAAGAACGGCACAAGCGCTTCGTTGTTAATATGCCTGAAACTTCTTCTAAGTTGCCAGTTCTTAGAGTCAGGAGTCTGAGGGAAATGATTGAAAGCCTTAAGCTCGAAAGGAACCGCCGAATGATCTGACCATGCTAAAGGGATAGGGGTACTGATCTTTAATCTGAGATCATTGGAAAAAACCCCATCCAATGTATGACCCGCCAGGTGAGTGGAACCTTCCACAAGTTGAAGGAGACCACAGGCCTGCAAGGATTCATTCAGTAGCAGAGTGTCCCTTGAAGTCACATCCTCTAGATGGAAATTAAAGTCCCCTAAAAGAGTAAAATTAGGTCTATCAATGAAGGGTTCCAGAAGCCTCAACAAGTCTAGGCTAGAAGAGGTTCTAGGACCTGAGGGTCTATAGACTAAGATGCCAGAAAAAGAAACTGTGGGTGAAGAATTGATAGAAAAATACAAGGCCTCAAAGGAGTCTGCAGGAGTGGAAAGATGTTCAGTTCGGGAGATAAAAGAACTCTTATGCAGGATACCCAGCCCACCTCCTCTACGTCCAGATCTGTCCATCTTGTAGAGGGCATAGCCCGTTGGGATAGGCTCGATGAGGTCAGGACCGGAGGATTCCGAGATCCAGGTCTCAGTGATAAACACCCAGGAGGGCTTTCTCAACGACAAAGTCCCTGAAAGCTAGGTTGTTCTTTATCAGGGATCTTGCATTGATCAGGAAGCCAGGATCATTTTCAGGGGGAGTGGATCTAAATAACCCATCACCAGAGAGAACCCTCCAGTCCAGCCGTGCCCTGCGTGGAACGCGATAGCAAGTACCGCAGTACAAGTAAGGTAGGGCATCAGGAGAAAGGGTATGCAGACAGGACTTTCTATGCGGTCTCAAAGACAGCAAAGTGTCCATAGAATAAAGACTGCTACCCCGGGGCAGAAGAAAGCGGAGACTAGCCCGCCTGGTCCCTAGCACTGACTCAGCACGGACGGGCGCAGACGGGCTGGACTTTGGCACGACTTCGGCACGAGTCTGCTGGGGGCGGAAATTGCCATGGAGCATTAATATAAGGTTGGGCTAGTGTGTCGCTGCCCACGTGACCCGCTCAGGCCAATGGGAGCAGAGACAGCAGCTGTTCGAGGGCGCCCTCCACAGCAATCTGGAACACCCGTGGTGGACCGGGGCGCTGGTGGGGAAACAGGCAGCAGATAAGCGTCAGCAGGCGCGCTTGCACCAATACAATTTAAAAGCAGCAGCAAGTGTGTTTAAAACAGATTAACACCAAGGCATCTAATCTTGCACTCGGGAACCAAAGAGGCCCCCTGTCCCCTGCCCCGAGTAGTAAGAGGTAAGAGGAAAGAGGAAAGAGGAAAGAGGAAAGAGGGAAGAGGGAAGAGGGAGCTGTGAGCGCCCTTCGTACCATTGAAATTTGGCAAGAGTAGAAGCAGAAGCCAAAGCATTGTGGAAAAGATTCGACCCGGCCACAGGAGCGGGAGTGGCACAGGGAATTGTGAGAATTACCGTTCCGACATGAGGGTTGATATGGTGCGGTAACCAGTTCTTTCAACCTCCGATTTCATCTGCCTCTTTTTGTATCCCTCTGGCTGGGAGCTGTAAACGGAAGAAGTTTAGGTTGGCTACTTTCAACAACTTTCATTTTAGCCTGCGTCTTGATCAAACCAAACCAAACCTAACCAACCACACAGTTTATTTGAAGAGGCTGGCAGATGTCGGGCGTGAGCAGGGGTTGAGCTTACAGTCAATGATCCTGCCCTCCAGTCTCTCTTAGTCAGTTCTACATTTTGGTAGATGTCTTAACAGTCTCCGGTTTGCTTCATCTCAAACTTACTTCTAATATAGGAGTGTGCTCTGTTAATATAAGTAAACCACTAGCAAGCGACTCCCATCTGCAACTCTTACAAATCCTAACAAACAAGACAAGATAATTGCGGCTAGAAAATGCGCTCTGGCAAAGAAAGATCATTGGGCTCCCCTAAGAAACGAGCCCAAAACCAAAAAAATCAAGCATCCAATCTACAAAAAAAGGCCTGTGTAAAAGCGCAAAGAAAGGGGGCCACTCAGTCACTAATCTCTCCTATTGCTAGGATGTTTGAAAAATCGACAAAAATCCATCAGAAATTTGAATTCATAAAAGACCCAATAACTGCACTTATGACTATGCCTATGCCTATGCAATCGGAGCAAGATCTTAAATCCTTACTGCCCCAATCTAAACCAACAAATGGAACAAAAGCAAGGAATGTGATCCGGGACTCAATCGTCCAAGTTGGAATTAATTCCCCCACTAAGCTGCAAGACAATCCAGAGGGAATAGACCCTCATACAGGCTTAGGAAATGACCATCTATTCTGTAATCTATTTGTGCAAGAACCAAAAAACTGCCCGTGGGAAACAATAGAATCCTTAGTGCCTTTTAATCAATCTAACGTCATACAGGGAGCTTGTCTTGAATCTGTTCCGATACTGCCAGAAGCCAATACGGTCGCAAATCTTAACAAACTTCTTACTCCCTTTGATCTATTACTGGCACCCAAACCAGTTATTAAGAATGTATTAAAAGGAGCAAAACTCTTTCATGTACTAGAAAACCACTCTACTGAAGAAAATGACGGGTTGTCAATGCTAAAATATGATCCGCAGGAATTGTTAGAGCAGGCAAAGAATGGTCACTTACAGAGCCAAGAATGTTCTATAAACGAAATTGGAAGTATGCAACAACAAGCATCTGCAAATGGTATTGTATTAGCATTGGCAAATGGATCCGCAAATAAAAACCAATCAAACTTAATAAATGGATCATTATTTACAAAAGAAAACACTCCTTGCGAACAAAGTGGAGTATCTCCAAAGCATGCATCATCAATCATTCACAAAGGCTTTCCTGATACTGTAATGAAGGATCTCGATAACAACAGTTTCTTAAATATTAATGAATTAAATTTTAGACTCAAATCCAAAGCAATTAGGAAAAATGGATGCCGGAACAATTTGGGACATTCATTATCAAACCTCTGTACTAACCCTGGAAGCTATAGCCTCTCAGTCACAAAAAATGGACATTCAAATTGATACTCTGGGTCTTATGGCAAATGCAGTCCCAGGAATTGAGAATAAATTAGCCGACCTAAACAACCTTATAATAAAAGTTCAAGAGAAAAAGGTTCTAACCGGCATTGAATGCACATGTGCTCCAATAATAACCAAAGTAGAATTATTCCAGATGTTGTAAGCACAATACTGGAGGATGTCAAACATGTTATTTACAAACAGACTGTAGAAGATAGGAAGGGGTTGGGAAGCCAACCTAGGAAAAATTCAATATCGGAAAATAAACAGGAGCAACCGACCGATCGGTCCATTAAAGAATTCGGTATTTACCGATTCGGTAAATACCGAATCGGTATTTGCTATTGAATCCTATGGGCCTTGAAGCCCATAGGATTCAATTCAAATACAGATTCGGTATTTACCGAATCGGTAAATATCGAATTTGTCAAGGGTGCAGAGGGTGTCACTTTGACACCCTCTAGCACCCCCAAAACGGGCATGTGTGCAATGTGGCACACAGACATGCCCTAAGGGCACGTCTGTCTGTCACATGGCACATGTGTACATGCACAGATGTGCATGTACACAGGAATCGGTATTTTACCATGGATTTGTATTCCATGGTAAAATACCGATTCTGAAAGCCATGTGCCAATGGAATATTGGCTAGCCACATTGCATTTTCGGTAATTTTACCGAATCGGTAAATATTACCGAATCGGTAAATTTACCGATTCGGTAATAATAACGATTCGGTAAAATTACCGAATATATGCCCCTACATCTCCATAGCCCTTTACCGATCGGAAACGGCCGAAAATCGGTATTTTCGGCCGATTCCGATCGGTAAAGGGCTACCTACATCTGGCCCTAGAACTCCTGATTCCACAATTATTAGACCTATAACTACCCCAAACAAAAAAAACGAACAGAAAACACCAGCAAATGGAGGAGAAATTAGGACGCTAGAAACCAAAGTAACAACAACCAACGTAGAAGAGAACACAATGATTATTAACTAAAAAAAGGACGATCAAAAAACTTCAAATAGAGGAGATGCTAGGACGCCACGAGCTAAAATCTCAAAGAACACAGTTGAGGCGATCGCATATTACGACATTTTTGCAAAACCGTTCGCTCCTAGGTTAAAACAAAGACTGAACGAAGATAAAACAACTAGTGCAATTGTAAACTCTGATCCATTCTCCAGAGTATATGAGGTTAAACCTAAACTACTTCAGCAGGCTGAAACAACAATAAATAACATTAATTCAAATGGATGCATAATAAATGATCTCACTTTTTTCGGAATTGAACATGATCAAACCCAGAGTATGTTTAAAGATAATGAGGTCAATCGCACAAGAGTCTTAGGAACTTTAGTCCCCAAGGAGAATGAAGTGCATAGCCACATGAGTCAACTAGACCAAATTCAGTGCGAATGCAAAGAAAACAACCCATCCAATCTATTGAGAACCTGTAAAAAACATGGTGCTTTGCCAGTCGATAACGAAATGGGAAATAAACGTTTAATGATACACCGCACCAAACGATATGAAACGCTGAATGAACTGAATTATAATAAATTACAAGAAAACTTATTTATTGTAAAAAGAGGGAAGAGCAGGCAGATCACCTGCATGGAAAATAGCAGAATAAGGGGAAATATTGGGATAACAAATACAAATAAAAAAGGATCAAACAAATAGCCCTCAAACCAGTATATGAATCTAGAGGTCCCCATGATATCCTAAATCGAGGAAATATCCTCCGGCTAATGAAAAACTTACCAACTTTAAGTAATATATCAACAGAAGATATTGAAACAGTAGGCTTTCAGCCAAATTCTGAAGGTACATTGCCACTAACACTGATAACAGTACCCATAGGCCCAATAGCAGACTCCATATTGAAGGAGCAAGGTTGTTTCCGTGTTTGGGGCATAATAATAAGTCAAGTCTTGCCAAAGGTTTACCCAACACCCCTTTTACATACGGAAAGTAATTTAAAAAAACCTCAGTCCGTTGAATCTAAAGCGGTGTTCTCCGTATTAAAAAATCCCCAGGGGACAATAAACCTTGAAGTTGAATCTTGTTCAATTCCAACAGAGAAAGCGGACAGAAACGAGGTAAATGACCTCTGGATTAAGGCATCTCTTCATGGCTCCAAGGACCTCTAACCAAACTTACCGCAAATCCAATCCCAAGAAAATTACGGGGTATTGTCTAAATTGAAGTTATGCTCATGGAATATTAATGGTATCTTTGGTCAGTGGAAGGAAGCTAAAATCCAATTTTTTTTAACAGAAATCCACATAATATTATTACAGGAAACATGGGCAATTGACCCCTTTATGTTAAAACATCATACGGGTTACTTTGAACCAGCTGTAAAACATCAGAAATTTGGCCGGCCCTGTGGAGGTTTAGCAATCTTCGTATCAAATGACCTTAATGTGAAACATGAGCTAATTCACACAAACAATTCTAACATTCTGGCACTAAAAATCCATTATAAACTAGGTAAAAAAATACCATATAAAATCTTGACTCTAGTAAATATATATTTACCGCCGAACAGGTTTATAAGGAATGCGATGATCAATGCCTTAAATAATCTATTTCTGGAGCAAATATTGGATGAGCCTCTAGATGACTATATTGTTACAGGGGATTTTAACGCCAATTTGTTAATGCCCCTAGTACGGAGTGAATTTGTGCAATCTCAAAATCAACAATGGGCAATCCCTGACCCAATAACGGATCCTAAATACATTAGTCGATCAAATAAAATCGGGGTAAAACTGGTGAATGATATGGAAGCGTTAGGTTTAAGAATATTGAACGGCAGATTTCTTACTGACTCTCCACCGGCTTGCTCATTTCACTAAAAAAATTGTTCTTCACGAATTGATTACACCTTGACGTCTTTATCTCTATTCCATAAGGTGATATCCTACTCCTTGAACAAAGTGACGGAAAGTGATCACAGCCAGCAAATTATTGATATCAATATATTATGTCCAAAATCCAAATCCTTCCAGAGAATGCCTGGTGAAATCTGTACTGTTAATTATACGAAACTAATATGGAAACCTGAAAACAAGGATGAGAACACGGCTAGGGCTAAAAAGCTGGCGACAGAATTTATGGTCGAAAAAAGCTTAAATCCCATTGAACGATGGGAAAACTTTACACTCAAAGTAGTCACTGATAATATAACATCCACAATCGTCCATGGAAGGAAAAGTTTATATTGCAAAAAAGGGGAAGGTGCAGTAAATATTATCTTTCTACCATATGCTAAAAGGAAACTTAGAAGTCATCGAAACAGGCTGAGAAGACACCTAATGAGGTCTCCATTTAACAAAGATATAGCCACCTCATTGACGAATAACAATCGTAAACTAAGGAAAGTGATAGGGAATGAAAAGAATAAAGCAAGACAAGACCAATGGTCAAAAATATTTCATGCAAGTTCAATGGCAAATTCAAGGGAGTTCTGGAGACTTATTAATGGCTTATCTATACCAAGGAATCTGTGAATTGGATCAAGTTTATCTGAAGAAAAATGGGTAATATTTCTACAAACTCATCTCAACCCAAACCAACTGTCTCTGACACAACCTAATGTCGAAAGGGCTGTAACAAAGATTTGCAAAGAAGGAGAGACAGATGTGACTATAACTACCAGCCAAGTAGCAAGACTGATAAAAAAACAAAAAGATGGTGCCCCTGGGCCGAATGGCATTCCCTTTGCTTTATTTAAAGATTCGCCCGACTTCTGGTCAGATCATCTTACAGATGTTTTCAATGATGTGGTTGAGAGAGGAGAAATACCGAACTCGTGGAAAGGCTCGCTTATAATTCAAATATTTAAAAAAGGCAACTGGCAACAGCCAGAAAATTACCGTCTAATTACCTTGCAGGACTCAGATGCAAAGTTGTTTGCCAGTATTCTTTTAATGAACTTAACAGAGTGGGCAAAAGAAGTGCAGGTAAAACCCCCAAACCAAACAGGCTTTGTCAAAGGCCTTGGTACAACAACAAATCTTTTAATTTTAGCAATATTAATTGAAAAAGCAATACGAGCAAAATTACCCCTATATTTGTGTTTTGTAGATTTTAAATCTGCTTTGGACTGTGTTGATCATGAGCTTCTTTGGGTCAAGCTTGCAATACAAGGAATTCCAGTCAAGCTGTTAAAAATGATTAAACTCTTGCATTCTGATACTTGGGTTAGAGTGAGGATGGGTAATGGCTCAACGGCAACTAAAATAATTACAACATCGAATGGGCTCAAACAGTGCTGTGTGTTAGCTCCCCTACGTTTTAATTTATTTTTATCCGATCTCACTTCTGACCTAAACGACATCAATGCCCACCCACCAAGGTTGGCTCAAACTCTGATATCAAACTTGCTATATGCGGACGATGTTGTTCTAATGAGCTATACAAAGGTGGGGATGCAACGACTGATCGATGGGATATCTAAATACCCCAAGGAAAACGGTATGCACATAAATGATGCCAAGACTAAAATTATGGTAATCACCAAATCACCAAAAATTTACGATTAAAGCATGCGCATACTTGGTTTTTGGAAGGCAAAACATTGGAACAAGTAAATGATTATAAGTACTTGGGAGTAACTTACAGCGATAATGGCAAGTTAGTATATCACAAACATGAAATTACAAGGAAAGCAAACTCCATTATCGCTGCATTTAGATCTATCCAGAAATCCATTGGAGATTTGTCTTACCACCCTTTATTAAAATCAATAGCAGCTAAACTACTTCCTTCTCTAACATATGGGAGTGAGGTGCTCAACGGGAGTGACGCAGAGATTATAAACACCTCCGTAGCAAAAACCTATCATCATTTATTTTCACTCCCTAAGAATGCCTCACAAGCCCAAGTGAGGTTGGAATTTGGTCTGAACGACCAATCTTGTGCAAGAAAAGGAAATATAATGAAAGTCTAGAATAGAATAAAAAATGATTATGACAACGAAATGTCTCGTCTTCTTTGGCAAGAAGTAAGCAAGAACCGTTCCTTAACTATTGCCTCCTATTTAAACCTGGCAATTAAGGATTATGGTTTAGCTCCTATTTGGAACAACACGGTCAAGCAGGAGAGTTTCAAGAAGACAGTAAACAAAATGACTGACTATCTCTCTTTGATAAAGGACAAAGATAATTTCATTAAAAGACAGCATGCGTGGTCAATAGTAAATGGTTTTAAGAAAAAGAAGATCCAAACCTATTTGGAAACATCATGGATGAAAAAAAATAAACAAATCTTTATGAATACTAGGTTCAGTATCTTTCCAGGCTCATGTCATTTGACACCAAGGAAAAGAACTGATGAAATCGGGACGTGAACGCTTTGTAAATCTGGTCAAGAACACATCATACACCTAATGTGCCTCTGCCTGAACCTGGAAGCGGAAAGAAAAGGTGTACTTAAGAAACTATTTGATGAACGAGGTGTAAGGACTTGTAGGCAGGCTCTTATGGCAACCTTATATCCAGAAGACTTAGCAATTAATTCAGCATTCGTGAAATTTCTCATATTGGCCAAAAAAAAGTTGGACGCTTGTGTTTGAATAGTCTATAATTACTGTCAAGATGATGAATGGAATAATTTTAAGGATCAGATTACTTTTTAATTGTTTTATGAGAAGTATTTGAATATATGTATTGTATTAGAATTTTAGATTTGTATAAGTCTTATCCGTTTTGTAAGATTTTAATTAATCACACAAACAAAAACAAACTGAAACTAGCCTCCTTCCAAATGCACCTGCCAGGGGGAACCCTCCTCTTCAAAGAGCGTTTTCATTTTTCTTTTTATTGACAATTCTGGTGCTCGTGTGGTCCTAATATGATATTTTATTAAATCAGCTGAGCAAGTAATGTCCGGACTGGTGACTCCCAACTCCAGCCTTACTCTTGCTCTCCTGGCATGTCTAGGGAGAGCTAGGACCTTTTTGTAAGCCAAAATTTGATGGTTCGCGAGGAACGTATTAAAGGCACCAGGGAAAACTAAATGGCCATAGTTAAGAGAGGGCACTAGCTTTGCCTTAAGAACTTTCAAAATGTGTTCAGCAGTTGGACTGTGAAGTCGCTGATTAAGGCTTTTTAAAGAGAAAATGATGTTTCAGATGGGCTGTAGGTTTTGCCCCTTCCGATAGCCAAAAGGCCAAATAGTTGTAGCTAATACTTTTTTTAATTTGCAGGGCCCCAAGTTGACAATGTGTGGTCTTCTTACGTGGGTACTTCCCAAATATAAGTACCCTAGTCTTCTCCTTGTACACCAGGAGTTTGTTCTGTTGGTTATATCCATGCTAAGCTTTTAGGGCCTTCTGTAAGCCAGTTCTCGAGTGGTCCATAATCACAATGTCATCTACATACTGGAGTATTTGAAGCCATGTTTTTCCCAGTCTGGGGGGCAATAGACTTGCCCCCTCCAGCGCTTTCCCCAGATCAGCTGTGTACAGATTGAAAAGTATAGGGGCAAGTATGCACCCTTGTTTTAAGCCGTTGTTGGTTGGTACCTTAGCAGTGACTAATGTTTGACTGATTTTAATTCAGATCCAGGTCCCCTGATATAGGGAAATTAGGGCTTTTAGCAGCTGTTGGGAGATTCCACAAGTGTGTAGTTTTTCCCACAGCTTTCCGCGATCAACCCTATCAAAAGCTGCACTATAATCCACAAAGCAACAGAAAAGTGGTAATTGAGATTTCTGGGTAGCGCGGTTAGACAGGTGGCCCAGTGCTGAGATGTTCTCTGTGGTAGAGCTTTGGGCTCTGAATCCTGTTTGAAATACGGGAAGAATGTTATTATCTGTTACCCAGGCTTCCAGTTCTTTCAAAAGTATTCTGGCGTATGCTTTGGCTTCAAAGTCCAATAAAGCAATAAAGCAATGAGCCGGTAATGTCCGCGTTTTGTGCTGTCCCCGTTTTTGTAAATTGGGGAAAGTATTGAACCTTTCCACGATAATGGAGCAGTAGAGATGGCAAATGTGTGCTTAAAAAGTGCTGTTAACTGCTCTGCCCAGAATCCCTGCAAGGCTTTAAACACAGATGCCGTAACTCCGTTGGGTCCTGGAGTTCCATCTGACCTCATGTTTTTAATCAGGGTGATTACCTCGGCCACTGTGATGTTAGAAGTTTTAATGACTTTATTTTTTGTTGGAGATTGTTGATAGGAGTGAGTTTGGGTAATATCCTGTTGGATTGAGTACAGCTGAGTTGCATGTTTAGCCCACTCCAAGGCGGCCACTCCATTTTCTTTTGTCTGGCCGGTGTTGAAAAATTGCTTAATATATCTCCAAAGTTGTATGTGTCCCCTTTCTTTGAGGAAGGTAAAAATTTTCACCCATTCTGACTCAATTTTCTTGGAGTGTATTTCCTAGACTTTCTTCCTGTGCACTGCGCGGAGAGCTGTTATTTCCTGAGGCTTTTTGTTTTAGGTGCCTTTCCTTCTTGCCTTCAAGGCCCTTCTAAGACTGCTTTTTGTGTGAATTAGGTCTCTTGATTTGATAGTTAACAGAGGTCCCTGGGAGAGGGTATCCTGCTCTTGGGTACCTCCAACTTGTACCCCGAGGACTAGTCTTAATTCTGCTAAGAGTGCTTCCCAGTGGACCTGGGGCAAGTCTCGACTGCGGAATGAGATTCTTTGTGAGTTACCCACTCCAGGTTTTGGGGGCAAGAATGATTGTCCATTTTATTCTCCTCAGGATTTCATACCATTCCACCCCGGTTGAAACCCCTAGTGTTTTCAGTTGTGTTGCAGGTTCCCCACTTAGCTGCAGGGTCATCCTCAGTGGCCGGTGGTCACTCTCATCCCTATTGTTCACTTCAAAATTGTTGAAGTATGGTGCTAGATAGTCCAAAATGAAAATGTAGTCTATTGTGGACTTGTCCAGAAAGGTGGGTAGACGGAGCCAGAGAGGATCCGCAGCTGTTTGGATAGTGTAAGCAGAGACCAAACTGTAATTTAGAAAGAGCTGCTGCAGTGAGACGCAATCGATGTGTGATGGAATATGCACTTTCGACTTCCCTAACTCCCGAGTGTTCAGACCACCGGCGATAACAGGAAGGTGTGAAGCATATTTGTTTATAAGCTAGTCCATTTTTGATGTCATTATTTTTAGAACATGTTTTTTTTTGCTGGGAGGCAGGGTTTACATAGCAATTGATTACCAAGAGACGAATTGGATTGTTGTTAGTTTTCAGTCCGCTCACTAGTACCGCTTGCATGTCAGAAATGTTGGTTGCAATAAGAGTAGTCTCTAGTCTGCGTGCTTGGTTAATGTAAATTGACAGCCCACCAGAAGCTCTCCCGAAAAAGTTGCGTTTTTTACCTGTAGTGTGTAATTCATAGAAACCATGAAGAATTGTTGGTTCAGTGGCCCAGGTCTCTTGTAGGCACAAGATGTTGTTTCCACTGAATTAGTTACTCACTGAAATATTGTCAAGAAGTCTTTTTAAGCCTGCTACATTCCAGGAGATCATGGACAGCTGGATGTTATTTCCCGTAATTCTGGTGTTGAGCAGTTGTCGTGCTGCATTTTTGTTGTTAGAAATGGCATCAAAATTGCTGCTCTGCTGGACGGGACCTGGTGCCCATCCCAGGGGATTGGCTTGGCCTACTTGCGTACACTGTCCTATATTCAGAGGTACTGGTGAACCTAAATGTGTGATACATACTCGACTCAGTGGCTAATTTTGTCACTTGTGGGTTACACTCTGTCCCCTTCAGAATGAGTAGACTTCCTGAGTAGGTGGTGGTGCCGCTAACACATGCAGATATTTCTCTGGGACAGGATAGGCAATATCAATGCCCCAGTCTGCCATTTGCGATATTTCTTCTGAAGTTAGCCCCGTACTGGAGTGGCGACTCAGCCCTATCGAGGTTGAATCTCCATGAGTATCACTGTGGAGGCGAAGGAACTTAACCCAGACTAATTCATCCAAGAGTGTTTCCTGACAACGTCGGAATGTGTTTAAATAGACAAAGTGTATTGCCCCTATTTAAGATGTCATGTTGGCCTTTGATGAGATATCTAGGCGTGAGGAATATTTTGGTTGATGTTTGGGCCTATATCACTCTGAGTAGTATCTTTGCTGGTCCTGGGATTTTGTGTTGGCTGGCTAGTCCTCAAAGGAACCAATGAAAAGGGGCCCTGTGGGGCACAGATACCAAAATCAGATCCTTGTTCATTGGGCGGACTTGGTTGATCTTTGTACTCCAATTTCTTGTTGTTGATGGTTGGTGAGGTAACTTATTGAGTATTTATTGCCGGACCAGGTAGGTTTGTTGTATTTCTATCTAGGACCCTAATTCGATATTCCTGATTCATGCCCTTATGTGGTTATAACAAATAATATCCTTATAGAGGCATAGGAATCATATCCATATTTAGTAATAGCCCATGCAGTCCAAAACACAGCAAGGCTACTCCCATAGACTCCTAGAAAGCACAACGCGTTCTTTAAACAAACCAAGCCTCCAGCAGCCCGGGAAAACCCCCTGCTTTTGTTTTGATTTGCACAAGAACTCCTAGAGTCCAGAAAGAACTGTTAGTTCTTGGTGACGTCTTATGTCCAACCTTACGTCAAACCCTGCACCTTTCAGGTATAAATATACCAACGTTGCCTTAAGCAAATACACGGTGGTTGGGAGCAGAGCGACGTTCTACTTGCCCGGGAGCCCAGCTGTTATGATAGCCGAAGGAAACCGCCCCTCCCCTTGACGCACTAAAAGAGACGCTGTCTTTTTCTCCAGCC
Organism: Lissotriton vulgaris; assembly: GCF_964263255.1. Taxonomy (NCBI): domain Eukaryota; kingdom Metazoa; phylum Chordata; class Amphibia; order Caudata; family Salamandridae; genus Lissotriton; species Lissotriton vulgaris. The sequence goes on from NC_141689.1 coordinate 1,001,321,096, forward strand.
GAGAAAATCCAGCTCCGGTGTTCCCAAGTTACCCTCGCGGGTTGCTGGGAGATCGAGTCCTGAGAAGCGGGATACAAGACCTCCTTCATTCTATAACCAAGATACAGAGCTGATTAAAACCTTAGAGAGAATTCTTGATTCCGATACTTGGCAAAATTTAACTTAACTTAAACACTGCAACTTACTTACTTCTTCGCACGTATTATGCTTAGGTCAGGTACACTGGGGGAGGGGTATCTTAGAAGCACCAGTTGAGTTGGTTAGTCAATGTTTTTATGTATGTATATCTTTTATCCATTTTAAAGTATCATATGGCTAAGAAACCATATCAATGCTTTTACAGTATTATTTCATAATAATACTTTTACTGTACGCACTTTACTTTATAATAAGTATTGCAATTGTGGCAATTCATTTCTCTTTCATGAGAAAGTAGACTGCTCAATAAATTAACACATTTTATTGAAAACGCCTGTCTCTCTATTTCTCTGCACTCTGGTGGAACTAAGCATGCACGATTGACTAAGTGAAATAGCTGTCTATTGTTTCACACGACTCTAGAGATACACTCTTTATTCTGGGGGAGCAAAGTTGTCATGTTATATGGTTGTCAAAAGCTAATCTCCTTTTTGTCTAAATCAGGACGGGTAACCCTTTCCTGAACATTCGAGAAAGTTTCTAGTGACCTCTGAGCTAGCCGGCAAAACTAATTAAGCCTAACATAGTCAGTAGAGACCTAGATGACCTCAGTCCTACGTCTACACTGCTGTTTATGTTATTCCAATGCGCAGAGCCTATTGGGAATATAGGAACTACACTACAGGTTAGGCGAGACCCCCATTCGGGGAATTAACTGTAGTGGTCTTTCAGTCACTTGTTTTGCTTGTGGTCGAATTGATACTGTGGATATTTCCTCGCTCAAAGCGTGTTTTGTAGTGAAGATTGGAAAATTCAGCATTTTCCCATTGTCGACTTGCGATATTTGGTTACAGGTTGACACCAAGCAGGAACCTTTTTAACAGCCTTTGTTTTTTCCTCTAATTTCATTAGCTTTTTTTTGATCCTCCTTGAAAGGGGAGCGTCCATTCTTCCGTGGATGGAATCGTTGCTCTCAAGCACTTTGGCTGGGTGTGTAGATCTGGGGCTGGAGTTGAGGCCTAGTGATGTGGTTTAAACTTTGGTGGATGTGGGTAAAACTTGGTTGTCGAGTTTTATTATGGAATTGCTCTGGGAAATTATAGCCAAGTTGGCTTGATGTTCTTCACTGTTTGTTGTGGATGCCATGCCACTGTTATTTGATTGGAAAGCGGTTCTTCTGTTTGTTCCTTCAGTGCGGCTACCATGGCTGTTAGGATTTTAGGGAGAGTTGCCAATTTATCAATGAGTTCTGCGCACATGCAAGTACAGTGTTGGATGTCCTGCGTGTCACAGAGCTTATTTCCTATGAAGTCCACCTTGTTGTTTAGCTCCACCAAGCGTTGTGCAATTGTTGATAGCAAATCAATTTGCAGCTCCATTTTTGTGGACTGCCAAAGTAGTGCCCTAGCCATTGATTCATTCATTGCGCCAGTTAAGGTTGGATCAGGGTCATTTATGAAGCTGCTACTATGTAAACTTTGACTTTGAAAACTCTGCGTTGGTGAGGAAGAGAGCCGAGAATCGTTGGCCGGTCTGAAGACTTTTGGGGTAAGCTCCAAGGTTCTTTGTATCTTTGTTTCCAAATTCGGTAGGAATATTGGTGATAGGAAACCACAGATTCCTTGTTGTGTTGGTGTTTTTTTCTTAGTTGAGCCAAGTCCTGGTGGCTCTAAGGAAGGCATGGGAGTGGGGACTGCAGGGTTGCTTGCTGGTGGGAGTGTATTTGAACTGGGACAACCTGCACATGTTTTCCGAGAATTGGAACAGAGGTGGTCCCAGGTGGGTCGGATGGGTCAGTTGCTTGATTGGATTCATTTCCTGGCCAAGTGCAGGATTGGCTCCGGCGTCTCCCAGTTTGAATTCTTTCGCCTGACATCACAGAGGTCTCAGTGCTATAGAATCTCTCCAGGAGGGGGTTTGTGACATTGCTGGATTTAGTCCTTGCTGGTAAGTCAAGCGGGCAGGGGGAATTCCTTACGAAGAAAGGGGATCTTCCAGAAAGCCTTTTTCGATAGTGCACACTCCATGAAGAGCCAGCTCTTCTCAGATTCAGGCTCAGCCCATTCTAAAAGAGAACTTATCTGGGTAGCTTTATAGTAGTGATCAAGATCGGGAATCTCCCCTCTCCGTGGGGTCGGAAGCTCAGAGCACTGGTGATGCGTTGTCTCTTATCCGCCCAGCCATAGTGGATAAACTCAGATTGTAGTTGTTTTGAGACCCCCCCCGAGCTGGCTCGATCGGTAGAGTCTGGAAAAGGTATAGGACTTTGGGGAGTATGTTCCATTTAAGTGCCACAACTCTACCCAGCCCTGAGAGATTAAACAGCCACCGTCACCTGAGCTCCTGCTTAATCTGGTGGAGCATCTGAGAGTAGTTCAGGGATGTCGCCTCGGCAATGGAGGAGGACAGGGTGATACCCAAGTATGGCATGGTCTCTTGCTCCCATGGAATAGGGCATACTTGGGTAAGAGCCGTAATGGTGGTCTGTGACATGGAGAAGACCTGTGCCTGGGACTTGGTCACATGAGCTCTGAATCCAGAGGCAGTTGAGAACTCCTCCAGTTTGGTCAAGAACCCCAGAACTGAGGTATGTGGGGACTTCAGCATGGCAACCTCATCATCGGCATAAAGACTGATGGTATGGTGCTCTCCCCCGAAAAGAATCCACTGGATCCCTGGGTTGTCCCACATTCGTTGGGCGAACGGGCGATGGAGGAGTGAGTCCCTAAGTTTCCAGGAATACGATGGTCTGAGAGTGTGGGGACATTGCAGTGTTGCTGTAAGGGCCACATGGTCTGAGAGTGCCTGGGGTGCGATCGTCGAGTCCTGAGCTGTCGGGAGGAGGCAGTGAGTCACTAGAAAATAATTGAGTTGTGCATATGTCCCCCTGGCAGTAGAGTAAAAAGTATAATCAGAGGAGCGACGGTGGAGGTGCCGCTACAGGACTACCAGCCCAAGATCCCACAACCACTGGTAAAGTGTGTCGGAGAGAGCCCAGTCTATCCCATGCCTTTGTGCAGAGCGATCAAGCTGCCCTTCAAACACTATATTCAGGTCACCCACATAAGGTCTTGGCGATCGGATTTAGAAGTCAAGTCTCCTATTGCATTGTGCAGAAAGTCTCTTGTCTTACGTTGGGGCGTATATACGGTGGCCAGCGTTAGCGTGTGTCCTCCTATGGTCACTGAGTGCGCCAGCAGTCTCTCTTTTATCTCTGATACTGCAGCCCCCAGTGTCTCGGGGACTGTGCGCTTGACCAGGATGACCACTCTGGCTTTCTTAGTAGGGAGGGAGGAGAAGTACTGGTGTGGGAAGGCCTTGGAACATATCCAATTGGTATCGCTGGTTAGCAGGTGAGTCTCTTGTAACAAAGAGATATGAGCCCCAGTATTTTCGAATTAAGACAGGATGGCTCGTCACTTAACTGGGTTGTCAAGCTCTTTTACATTAAGTGTGAGGAACTTGACAATTTTCTGTGAAGTAAGTAAAAAGGGGAGAAAGCAACATTTTGGGAGTGTGCGAGAGCTAATCTAGTCGCAGACGACCTATTTGGGGTGCAATCTGAGTACGGTGCCAATGCCGTGTATAGGTTGCAGCCTTGTGCGTGCATTTTGTTGGGAGGATGTCCCATCAATGAAAAAAAGAAAACCTCATAACAAACAAAACTAAAGAACAATGCGTGAGTCAAAAGTCAATGTCCAGAGCGTCCTGCTCTTGGTAAAGGGAAAGAGTGGGATTCATGGCCCAAAGCTCCCCGCTCCCACCAGAGAAGGCCCATGTGAGTCTCATCAGCATTCCCTTCAAGGGGTAAGGTCATACGGGTAGTGTGCCAAAGTGTAATGTAGTTGGTGGAGGTCCTCTCTTACTCCGAAGATGCCCCAGTGAGAGATGACAGCACTGCCTGTCATTCTTTGGCCATAGAGTCTGAGTCGGGCCATGACACTGGGCTCTGGGGCTTCATGGTGGTCCAGCCATGGTCACTTCAGTGCCTGAGAGGGCATGAGTTCTGACTAGGTTGATCCGGTGCAGGCTCCGCAATGCCCAGGAGTTTGTAAGCCACAGAAGTTGAACGGATTTGCCTTAGTTCACCTTTATAGACAAAAATCAGTCTAAACAGGTGCCCCACAAATATTTTATACCAGCCTCCCGGAGATGGAGTGTAATTGGTCAGAAGTGTAGAGGTGGCCAAGTTCTGGAAAAGTGTAGGTTTCTGTCCCTGAAATGTGAAGTCTGGGTTTCGTTGAGACTCACGTAGGATCCTCTCCTTCAATTGATAGTCATGGACGCAGGTTAGGATTTCTGCCGGAGGCACAGGTGCCACCCGCCGCGGTCCCACCCTGTGGGTGCAGTCCAGCTTGACCTGAAACTCCAGGGGTTCTTCCAGGATTGAGCGGAAAAGGCCTGCCACGAGGGCCCTGAAATCATCATTGCCACCTTTGTGCGCCATGCCGCGGATGCAGATGTTGTTCCAACAGAACCTGTTTTCTAGATCCTAGGGTGGGCCTGCAAGTCCAGCTTCTGCTCCTGCAGCCCTAGGACTTTATGTTGAAGGTTCTCAATGTCTTCGTCCCGTCTCATGGTCTTCCAGGGTCCACATCGCAACGTATGTCTTTTAGGTCTGCCTGGAGTTTGCACTTCATTGTAGCTAGATCGTCGCAGAGAGAGGAAAAGAGGGACTCCAAGAATGAGCGGTTGACCGGGCCCCTGGACCTTCATTCTCCTCCTGATCATCCGTGCTCCCCGCGCATGTCTAGCTTTGGGGCTGTTGGGTGGACTTGAGCAGTAAGTCCTTTACAGATCGGTCCTTTCTGCCCTTGTGGGCCATCATGGCATGTGTGGACTCTGAGCCCACTGCACGAGTAATGGCAAAGTGCACAGGGGTGTGTTGCAGAGGGGGACAGCAGAGAGGTGCCGGAGGGCAACTTCAGGCTGCAGGGCCACAGCTGCAAGTCTTCTCACTCAGGCCCACACGGTACTCCCACCGTCAACAACACCACTGGTGCTGGGAAGCAAGCAGGAGCTGACGCCTGGGGTCTAACCGTCACTGCGCCAACTTAATTGCGCTGTCTTCTCAGCCAGTGTATCCAGGCCTGCAGCCCTCTGCCAGGGGACCCGGCTGAGGTCAAGATGTATTGGCGGCAGTGGTTAAAGGATTAAGGATCACCAGTGTGTAGGCAGCTCCTAGGTGAGGGCCTTGTTGTCACATCCCCCAACCAAAGACACCCGCTCCTGTAGAGGATAACATGGCCGAACTTGTCCGCAGGGCTGCCTTGTCCCCGGGGGTGTTGTGATTGGTTCCTGCTGGCTGGTGCCAGTTATCTTCCAGCTAGGCCACTGAGCAAGTCCAGAGTCTCTGTCAGGGTGGTAGGGGCTGTGATCAGCATTGTAGGGTCCGGGGTGATTAGTGAGCAGGTTGGGTCCAACCCGACACCCCGCAGTGTGTACTCACCTCTGTGATAAAGCGAATGTTGAGGTTGGAGCTCAGAGGGCCTCCCATAGTGGGCTAGGTGACATGCATCCTCTCTCCTCCCTCCACCAGTTAAAGCTGCACCGCTCTGGATCAGTGAGCCATCGGGCAGCTTTCAGCAGCCCTCAAACAAGGAGGCAACCGTCAGTAATGCGCCAGTTGCTGGGTCTCGTATGGGCTACAGGTGCGGGGGCTCCTCTCTCAAAGTAGAGGCCTTCGCCCAGTGTCTGCACCGGGACCTCAAGTGAGTGTCAATGCCCGTACCACCCTCTCGATGCCACGCAGGATACGCTGCAGAAATTTCTATAAGGGACACCAATTGGTTTCACGCAGCGGCAGTCCCCGGAGACTCACGGGGGCCACAGTATGGCACAGGCAATCTTCCTTTTCTCTCTGGAATGTTGAGGGCATGGCGGCATGCCCGGCTGCTCTGTGGCAAATCCCCACTGCGGGAGTGCGGTCAGCACCGGAATCGAAGACCCGCTGCTATGGCTTCTCTGTGAAGCAGCACTGCGCCGGGTACGTTCTCTGCCGATACTGGCACTCTCAACCCGCTAAAAGTGCTTTGAGGGCCCGATGGGAGCAGAGAGCTCCGAATATGCGTCCTACCAAGATGCCCTCTTGGCCACGCCCCAGGAATGATATTTATGGTACTTTCTACATATGTAATCATTCAGCCAGTAGTCATGCTGTTAAGGAATCACCAAGGCACTACCTTTACACTCATTTATTCACTCAGGCACTACCTCAGTAGTCCTGCAATCACCCAAGAAGTACCCATGCACTTATAAAATCACCTAGTCACTTCTATGTAGTCATGTAAATACCCAGATATTACCCTTGTAGTCATGCAATCACCCTGATGTATTACATGCCTCATTTTGTAAGGTTCATTATATTCTAGAAATATTGTATACCTATTTCTTTTAGATATGATGATGATTTGAAAACGTAGAGACATATGTATGCATGCTTGTAACAATATGGAGAGAATTGTTGTTGAGTCATCTAATAGTCTACTGCTTCATATTTTGCCAGGCCCAACACTCATGCAGTTATAGAAACACCCACGTACTACCCCTGTAGCCTTTCAGAGATTCAGGCAGTACATATGCACTGCTGTGATCACTCAGGCATTACTGCTGCACTCATGCAATCACCCAGGCACTATCTATGCACTCATGCAATCACCAAGGTATTACCCATTCACTCTTTCAATCATGTAGCCATTACTCATATATAATCACCCAGTCACTACTGTTGCGCTACTTCAATTACGGAGTCACTACCTTTGTACTTATGTAATCACTCGCCAGTAGTCATGCTGTTGAGAAATCACCCAAGCTCTACCTTTGCACTACTTTATTCACTCAGGCACTACCTCTGTAGTCCTCCAATCATCCAAGATGTATCCATGCACTTATAAAATCACCCAGTCACTTACTATGTAGTCATGTAAATCCCCAGATATTACCCCTGTAGTCATGCAATCAACCAAGCGTTACCTGTGTACTCCTTTAATCCTTCAGACGATTCCCCTGTTATCATCAAATCACCAGTGCATTAGGTATACAGTGCTCCATTCAGCCAGCCACTATCTTTGCACTCTTTCAATCACGCAGGCACTGCTCTTGTATTTATGTAATCACTCAGCCAGTACTCATGCACTTATAAAATCACCCAGGCACTATATTTGTACTCCTGTAATCACTCAGGTAGTGCTGTCATACTCCTGTAATCACCCAGGCATGGTCTTATGAATTCACCCACTTACTTCCTTTGTATTCCAGTAATCCCCCAGATATTACCCCTGCAGTCATGCAATCACCCCGGCACTAGTTTTGTTCTACCCCTGCAGTCATGCAATCATGCAGGCTGTACCTATGCAGTCAAGTAAAACCCCACACACTACCCTTGCAGTCACAGAATCACCCAGGCCCTACTGATGCACTCATCTGTGACCTCCCACCAAGCGAGTTTTCGCCCAGTTCACTCTACTGAGTCAGTGGTCCTGTCCGTCCTAGACGAGCTCAAGAGCAAGGTGGATTCCAACTTGCCTCAAGCTTTGGTGCTCCTTGATCTGTCCGCTGCGTTTGACACGGTCGACCATTCCATCCTTCTCGACTGGGTCAGCGCAGCGGGCATTCAGGGTACCGCGCTCTCTTGGCTTGCCTCCTTTCTTAATGGACAGACTCAGGCAGTCCATCTGTCTGGCCACATTGCCCCTACCCGCTTGGTCCCCTGCGGGGTCCCCCAAGGTTCCTCCCTGTCCCCCCTTCTCTTTAATCTCTACATTCATCCCCTTATTCTTTCTCTCCTTGACATGGGGGTCTCCGTATATAACTATGCGGATGACCACCAGCTTGTTTTTGACCTTTCCTCTCCTTTGCACTCCCTACCTAAATTTCACTCCACTCTTGTCTTCATCTCAGAGTGGATGAATTGTAACCAACTTAAGCTCAATCTGGACAAGACGGAGTTAGTCCTGACTGGCCATTCCATCTCCCCTTGGTCATCTGCTTTTTGGCCCCCCATCTTTGGCCCTTCGCCCATACCATCAGCCTCTGCAAAGACCCTGGGCATTAAAGTCAGTGGGGACCTCTCCATGCATGCCCAGATTAGCTCCGTTGTTTCTTCTTGTTTTCTCTCCCTCCGTATTATCCGGAAAGTGTCCCGCTTCTTCTCCACTGATGCCCTCAAACTTATCATGCTAGCAATGATTCTTTCCCATCTTGATTACGGGAATAGTCTCTATGCGGGCATCCCGGCTTACGAACTGCACCGATTGCAGGCCATCCAGAACCAAGCTGCTCGAATCATTCATCGCCTGCCTAAATCTTCTCACATCACGCCTGTCCTGAAATCCCTTCACTGGCTTCCCATCTGCCAAAGATCTCTTTTTAAGATGGGCTGCCTGGCTTTCATGGCCCGCATTCATATGGCCCCAGCCTTCATCAATTCACTCATCATCCCTTAAACTCCCACCCGTGCCCTCCGCTCTTCCAACCAATTCCTCCTCAATGTCCTGCGGTTTAGCAAATCTAAAACGGGAGGCAACAGATTCTTGGTACTGGCTCCACATTTCTGGAATAGCCTCCCTCTGTCAATTAGGTCTATCCCAACCTACCCCCAATTCCGTAAAGCCCTCAAGACACATCTGTTCTCCATAGCGTACTCCGGCTGAATTACTTAGCCTTCTACTTCAGCGCCAGGAAGCCGCTTGGCCGCAGTGCGCTTTATTAAGAACCTTCTTCATTTCATTTCATCTATTCACGTAGGTACTACTCCATGACTCATCTATGCCTTCGGGTGCTATTTTTACATTATCCATGCACTCAATGTTTATGTGTGCACTCATTGAATTAGCCAGTCATTATCCATCTTCTCCTGCAATAACCCATTGACTACCCTTGCACTCATACAATCACCCAAGCACTACCCATGGAGTTATGCAATCTCACAGGCAGATCTATTGCATGTTTCAGTTTCTAGATTTCACTATATTCAAGAAATATCATATACATATTTCTTTTAAATATGATGATAATTTGAAAACGTAAAGACATATGTATTGATGCTTCTAACAATATGGAGAGACTTGCAGTTGAGTCATGTAATAGTCTGCTGCTTTATATTTTGCTAGGCTCAACACTCATGCACTTATGAAATTCCCAGGTATTCCCAATGCAGTCTTCCAATGATCCAGGCACTACATATGCACTGCTGTAATCACTCAGGCATTACTGCTGCACTTATGCAATCACCTAGGCACTACCTATGCACTCATGCAATCACCAAGGTATTACCCATGCACTCTTTCAATCATATAGCCACTACTCATACACTTATATAATCATCTAGGCACTACCCCTCCATTCATGCAATTACCCAGACATTATCCCTGTAGTCATGGAATCACCTAGGCATTATCACGGCAGTATACAATTAGACAAGCATTACCAAAGCGCTTCTTAATTCATCCAGCTAGTATACATGCATTTATGCAATGACCCAGGCACTACCCTTGTATTCTTCAAATCAAACCAAGCACTAGGTCTGTACTCTTTAAATCACCCAACCAGTATGTATGCACCTATAAAATCTCCCAGGCACTATCTATGAGGTTCTGTAAATTCTGTCTTGTCCTGTGAGGTTATGGTTCCGTCATGATTTTGGTGATGTTGTACCGTATTTAGTAAGTTCGGCTAATATGGAGTGAATTTGTCACGTTAACTAGCGAGTTCATTACGTATTCAGAGACTTCATCTCGAATATGGGTTCCATTTTGTGCGCCTCCATTTTGTGTTGACATCACGTAGGCTGATGAATGTGGGCGAACGAATAAAGCGACCTGGCCTTTTCGTATCGGTATACATTAACTAGGTTCTTCTTGACTCTAAGGTGAACTGTAAGGAACTGACCCCTTCACCTGAAACTGACCTCGCTAAGCCAATTTCCTTGGTTGATTGTTGTCTGAGATTGCCAATCAATGTTCAGGACATCGTTAACTTTTAGTTTCTTTATACATGCCTTATCTTGCTCGTTATCTGTCATTGTTTCCTTTCTATGTTTCTTCATTACATGCATTGTGCTTTCAATTATGGGTTTGTCCGGCTTGTGGAGAATGAATTTGGGACATTCCTAATAATTAACTTGTGGGTTGGGACAATGTAAATTGAGGTTTTTGCTATGTGATGCTGCGTGGGAAAAAGTATCTTATCGGCCAGAACTTTGTACAGTGGGCGTGCATTTATAATGTGAATATTGGGTATAAAAAGGGATGTTTCGCCTTACACAATTGAGCAGTCTCCTGAGAATATACGCTATGCTGTATTTCTAGGATCTCTGTTACTAGCTGCAGCTAATAAATTTGGTCTTTGACGCCACCCAGAAGTATTCCGTGTCTCTGTATACCAAGACAGGTGAATCCGAAGACTTTGGGCGTGCCCCTGGCGCCGCTGGATTTAAAACCCAGTTCTTCAACTGGCGCCCAATGAGGGGCTACTTCAGCATTACCGATCTAAGCCCGAAGATTGTGAGGAACTTCGTGAGGAAATTCTGGAGGAGGGCCCCCACTTCATCGACCCCTGCATGACCCTCCTGACTCGCTCAGAGGCGGTCGCTCCTCACGCTCCCTGGACCCTGGTATCGTAGCGCTATTACGCTGCATTGTTACTTTCTGCTATCAGCTGATTTGCGCATCGCTCGCTCTTCCTGGATTTCCATTGTAAAATTGTAAATTGTTTGTGCTTGCTTTCCTAGATCGTAGCGCTGCATTGTTGTGCTCTCATTGCCCATACTATTATTAGGAGCTGCCTGGTACGATCAGTGAAGCACATTGCATCCCACTGATCGCACTGCTTGATAACTCTTCTGTGCCCGATTGTGCCTCTGCCCATTACAACATCGCCCTGTTTCGCTTTTCATTTTCAGCCATTTTGTTGTTGTTGTGCATCGTAGCCCGGCCCTCCGCCCCGCCCCCGCCTCCCAGCTGCTCCTCCCTCCCACAGATAGTGGTAGTTCGTGCCGTCCCTGCCTGCCCTGTGACCCTCCTGACTCGCTCAGAGGCGGTCGCTACCCACGCTCCCTGGACCCTGGTATCGTAGCGCTATTACGCTGCATTGTTACTTTCTGCTATTAGCTGATTTTCGCATCGTTCGCTCTGCCTGGATTTCCATTGTAAAATTGCAAATTGTTTGTGCTTGCTTTCCTAGATCGTAGCGCTGCATTGTTGTGCTCTCATTGCCCATACTATTATTAGGAGCTGCCTGGTACGATCAGTGAAGCACATTGCATCCCACTGATCGCACTGCTTGATAACTCTTCTGTGCCTGATTGTGCCTCTGCCCATTACAACATCGCCCTGTTTCGCTTTTCATTTTCAGCCATTTTGTTGTTATTATGCATCGTAGCCCGGCCCTCCGCCCCGCTCCGCCTCCCAGCTGCTCCTCCCTCGCCCCACCCCCCTCCACTATCCACTTATGACAGATGAATCTGCGCGCAGCGTTCACGCGCAGTGGACGCGCCCTATGCGTGCCGAAGGTGCGCCAAAGGCAAGCCCGTCTACGCCCGTCCGCGCCTGGACCCTGCCCAGCGCCAGACCCCCTGGTCCTCGCAAAACTCACTCCACCCGCATAACGTATGACGCCGGGACCCTCTTTGCCCTCAATCCCGGTCGCACACCACAATTCTGCAAAGCTGCCCCAGGACTTACCCATGGACCATTCGCCTGCCACTCCTGCAAGTTCACCTGCATCAGGACCCACACCAAATCCACTTCCCCCAAAGACAACTCCGAATCTAACCACCTGAAGTGCATCCTGCTGAACACCCGCTCGGTCCACAGACACGCCACTGAACTCTGGGACTTACTCGACACTACATCGCCGGACATCGCCTTCCTTACAGAAACCTTGATGAACGCCTCATCAGCGCCCGACATCGCCATAGCCATCCCGGACGCTTACAAGATCATCCGAAAAGACCGCACCAACCAAACAGGAGGAGGCATCGCCATCGTCCATAAGAACACCATCCGCATCACAACCAGTTCCGACGATAACCTCGCGAACGCCGAACACCTTCACTTCCAGATCCACACCGACCCCAGGACCACACTTCGAGGCACCTTCATCTACAGACCACCAGGAACCCGCACACAATTCAACGAAGACATCACTGACTTCATCAGCCCACATGCCCTCACATCCGAGAACTACATTCTACTGGGAGACCTCAACTTCCACCTGGAAAAGAAAAACGACAGCAACACCAACACCCTTCTGGACAACCTGGCCAATCTCGGACTCAAACAACTTGTTGACACCCCCACCCACTTAGCCGGACACACGCTCGACCCTATCTTCATCTCCAGCAAACACATCTCCTTCGATCACGCCACAGCTCTCCATTGGACGGACCACAGCTGTGTTCACTTCAACTACAAAATGTCCACGACCCACAACCCCCCACAACCTATCCCTCGAAGAAACTGGAACAAAATAACCACTGACCAACTCTTCATACGGCTTAACCAAAACCCTCCCGCCATATCATCGGACCCAAACCAATCTGCCACCAAACTCACACAATGGATCACCCACAGCGCAGACGAATTAGCACCCTTGAAATACCACCAGATCAAACAAGGTAGCAAAAAGGCCCCCTGGTTCAACGATGACCTTAAGAAATCCAAGAAGTTATGTCGTACCCTTGAGAAAACCTGGAGAAAAGACCCAACCACTGACAACCTGACCACCTTCAAGGACGCCACCCGCAAACACAACCAATTGATCCGATCCACCAAGAAATCAGCATTCAAGGATCAACTCGACAACAACGCCCACAACAGCAAGGAACTATTCAACATCGTCAAAGAATTTACCAACCCCACCGCTGGCACCAACGACCTCTGCAACTCTTTATCCTCTTTCTTCCACAACAAAATCGCCGACATACATAACAGGTTTGAAAACCAGTCCGAAGAACAGACCACTCCATCCACCCCCGAACCAAAACAGCACTCTCACAACCTTTGCACCTGGAACCCAATCACTACTGAAGACACCATCCGCCTGATGAACTCCATCCACTCAGGTTCACCAACCGACCCATGTCCCCACCACATCTTCAACAAAGCAGACTCCATCATCGCACCACATCTCCGCGATGTCATCAACTGTTCCCTCAACTCTGCTACCTTCCCAGAAAGCTGGAAACATGCCAAACTCAGCACCCTTCTGAAGAAACCCACAGCAGACCCCTCTGAACTTAAGAATTACCGCCCCATCTCACTCCTCCCATTCCCTGCTAAAGTCATTGAGAAAGCCGTCAATAGTCAGCTCGCCGCCTTCCTTGAATCCAACAACTCCCTCGACCCCTCACAGTCTCGCTTCCGAGCCAAACACAGCACCAAAACCACCCTCATCGCTGCTACAAACGACATCCGAACGCTACTGGACAACGGAGAAACAGTTGCCCTCATCCTACTTGACTTCTCCGCCGCCTTCGACACAGTCTGTCATAGCACCCTCATACATCGCCTCAGAAATGGCTGAATACAAGGAAAAGCTTTGGACTGGATCATCTCGTTCCTCGCCAGAAGAACCCAGAGAGTCCGCCTCCCCCCATTCAAATCAGAGGCCAACAAAGTCATCTGCGGGGTACCACAAGGGTCATCACTCAGTCCCACCCTCTTCAACGTTTACATGAGTCCCCTCGCATCCATCGCGCGACATCACAACCTCAACATCATCTCCTACGCAGAAAACACCCAGCTGATCCTCTCCCTCTCCCTCACCAAAAACCCAAACACCGCCAAAACCAATCTACACGAAGGAATGAAAGAAGTAGCCGAATGGATGAAGAACAGCCGTTTAAAACTAAACTCGGACAAAACAGAAGTCCTCATCTTAGGATCATCCCCCTCTGCCTGGGACGACTCATGGTGGCCACCGGCCCTGGGTACTGCACCCATACCTACAGATCATGCACGTAACCTGGGCTTCATCCTTGACTCCTCCCTCTCGATGACCAGACAAGTCAACGCCGTCTCATCTTCATGCTTCAACATCCTACGCATGCTCAAAAAAGTCTTCCGTTGGATCCCCACCGAAACAAGAAAGACAGTCACCCACGCACTGGTCACTAGCCGACTGGATTATGGAAATACCCTTTACGCCGGAACCACAGCCAAACTACAGAAAAAACTTCAACGCATCCAAATCGCCTCAGCCAGACTCATACTGGACATCCCCCGTCAAGCTCACATTTCCGTTCACCTGAAAGACCTCCAATGGCTCCCCGTCAACAAGAGAATATCCTTCCGTCTCCTCACCCACGCACACAAGGCCCTCTACGACCTAGGACCTGAATGCCTCAACACACAAATGTCCTTCTACCCACCTGCCCGCCAACTACGATCATCCAATCAAGCCCTCGCCGCGATTCCGTGCATCCATAGATCCACCATGGGAGGAAGATCCTTCTCCTACTTAGCGGCCAAACCTGGAATTCTCTCCCCACTCACCTCCGCCTTACACAGAACCACCTCTCCTTCAGAAAACAGCTCAAAACCTGGCTTTTCGATAAGTAATGCACCCACCCTCCCTCAAGCACCTTGAGACCCTCTGGGTGAGTAGTGCGCTATACAAATTCTGAACTTGAACTTGAACTTGAACTTGACTGTGGACCGAAGGTTTTTACTGCAAGGCTTCCCCCTTTCCGACGGCTACGAAGTACTTCTGCCCTGACTGTCGCCCTGTCTTGGACCCTCTTGTGACGATTTGTAAGGCGAGACGATAGACGGTCTTCTGGTGGCGTGACAGACATTTTGGTTAAGTACAAGTGGGTCACTCCCACGATTTTGTTTGGTTTCTTGGTTTTGATTTGGTTATTGCAATTACCAAAGCCGAGGGGCTCGTATATTTGCGAGTATATTGTTTTTTGATAACCCCTTGAAGTTTGAAGCTAGATTATTGAGCTATAAGATGCCAGGTATTAGCAAATTTAGGAAATGGTTTTGTTGTAGTTGTAACAGGGATTCCCAATTGGAGGACTCGTGTCCGATACCTCCGGTTGGAACTCCAACTTATGAGCTCTATTCAAATCATGGCATGGGTCCAATTACATTTAATGGAGTATGGATCCACTATACGAAGAAAGATGGTGTCTTACGATGGCCCCAACATGGTAGTTTCGAATCAGAGGTTTTAGATAACCTAGAAGTTGCCCTATTTAAGAAAAATGCCCGGCAGGCGATGTTTGACTCTTTCCGCCTCTGGCGTAAGGAAGCCAAACAGCGAGAAATTAAGCAAGCTAAGAGAGATAGGAAAGAAAAGAATATATCGATACTACAAGCTGCTAGGCAGTTTAAGGAAGATGAAGAAGATTGTGCGACTGAGGTGTCAGATAGACAACATTGCATGGCCATTGACAAATGTTATCCGGCTTTGCCACCTCTTCTTCCGAATGCGACAAATGACCCTGAAAAGGATCCTTTGATGTCGCATTTGTTGAGATTACCACCCCCTTATGTGCAGAGTGCTACGGCACCTCCGCGACCCCCAGTTGTTCAACCCCCTGTTGTTGTCCAGCCACCAGTTCTTCCCCAGGTGGTTCTTCCTCCATTGGCGCAGCCTCCTTTAGGGCCGCCAACTTTGCTAACAGTTCAGCCTCAAACTTCTTTGCCTTCCTCTCCTTTACCATTGACTTCCTTTGCTACTGGCCCTACGTCTCTGTCACCTCAAAACACTTTGTCTCCTGTCCTTATCTCAACTTCTTCTCCTTCTGCTCGAAAACGAATGACTGAGACTGTTGCTAGTCTTTTGTCTCCACTCTTTTGGTCACCGATTATGATCCCGGTTTCGGAACGTAAGCAGAGTCGTAGTCAGCTTCCTGGTCCCGAAGAGCGGGCAGTGTTGTATCTTTTGGCTCGTAGATGGGTTTTAAATGTTTCTATGTATAATTTACAAGCGGTTTTGGATGTTTTCTTACAGTGGGATCCGCCTAAGCAAAGGTATGTTTTTGATGCAATGTGTACTTTCCTTCGTGAAGAATGGGAAAATCATGAGTTGGGTCCGATTCTGCAGGCAGTGCTTGATGTTCAGTCTGAATTTGCTAAAGGGACGATAGTGGGTCCCGATGTTGAGGAAGCGGTAGAGACGCTTCTTGCGTTTAGGGGTAGACTTCCTTCTCAGTCGGTGTTTGAACCTGATTCTTCCGTTAGGAGAAAAGTGAGGCAGTACCCGATGAGAGAGGTTTCCCCTGTATGTAAAGAGGCAGTTTTGGCTGATGCCGCTCATGGTATTGTGGCTGCACCGGCTCATTTTCAGCGAGTGTGGGTACATGTTCCTTGAAAGAAAGCTGAGGTCCTGCCTCTTAAACAGACTTTGCCTGACCCCCATAAAAATCCTGCTGGTTACTATAAGGAGCTGTCCCAGACAGTTGATGCGTGTGTTATGAATTTTGCTGACGTGGATATGTTGTTGGGTAATGTAGTTCCTCAACCTTTGTGGACAAAGATCCGTCACGAGGATCATGCGGCAGAGTTAGGAGATACGTGGGTTAATATTGTTGCTGCAGATGGTCGACAGGTAGGAGGTGCCAAACCTGAACCCTTAGTTGCAGAATTACCGGGTAGAATTATTAATTTAATGAAAACTTTGATGCCTCCTATGCGGGTGAATTGGGACAAGTTAGCAGCATGCAAACAAAAGAAAGACGAGAGTGTGTCTGATTTCTTCACCAGGTTTGAGGAAACATTTATTGATCACAGTGGTCAGGACATGAATACAGAAGGTGGTCAAAGGTTGTTCGTAGATAAGTTTGTTTTTAATTTGCTCCCTGAGCTTTCTAATACGTTAAAGGACTTCATGGGCTGTTTTTATCCTCGGCCCAGATATTGGGTACTGCACAATACTATGAGAATAGAGATAAAGATGAGAAGGATATAGTAGAGAAGAAGACTAAAGAATTGAAGACGAAGGTTCTTTTACAGCAGGCGTATCCGCCTCGCCCTAATCAGCGTCAGAAACGTTCCCAGTTTCAGCAGCCCCCACAGTTTCAGAGATTGTTGCAGAAGCCTGAGTCTTTTCCTCCAGGACTTCCACTAGGCCCTAATCAGTGCGCTTATTGTAGAGAGGAAGGTCACTTTAAGAATAGTTGCCCGATTCTGCTACAGCGTGGGAATGGAATGTCTGGTTTGAGAGGTCGTGGTGGTTTTCAACAACCATCTAGGGGTAGAGGATGTGGTAAGTTCCTCAGAATTAACGTTTCTTTTCCCCCTCAGAATTCTTTGAATTGTTGTGATCAACGGAATGTTCCGATTGTTCAGTCTGCTCAGTACTACACGGATGACTATTATGTTGAAAGCGAGAGTGCTGGTTTTAATGATAGCTAGGACAGCCATGGACAAAGGGAGGGAGTAGTGTCAGTTCCAGTAGACCAGAGTGGACCTTATGTTGAAGTAATTACATCAGGTGTGGCAGAACCTTTTCTTTTGGATACTGGTGCAGCTAAGAGTTCTATCATGCACTCTAAACTCCTTGGCGCACCTTTGTCTGGCTTGACGAATGTCTCGGTAGGATTTTCTGGCGCCCCAGTTCGTAATCCGGTCTCTTGTCCTTTGCCTCTTTCTATTGGGCCTTGTGAATTGGAAGCACCCCTTATTCTAACGACAGGTTGTGGTGAGAATTTGTTGGGTTTGGATTTGTTGAAAAGATTGTATGCGACATTGCATTGTTCTCCTTCGGGAGTACATCTTATGTTGGATAAGAAAGTGATTTCTCCGATGTACTTGTCTAAAGATCGGCTTCCACTGAAATTGTGTTCGCTCCCTGATACCCTTTGGGCTACAGGTCCCAATGATGGTAGCCTCTTGCAGATTCCACCCTATGTTGTTACCCTCCAGTCGAATGCTAAGCTACCTCGCATTCCCCAATACAAGATCCCTAGTGATGGTGAAAGAACTCTTTTAGCGATTATCTATGATTTGGTTGAGAAAGGTGTGATTGAAGAAACGAGAGGTAATGTGTGTAATAGTCCTGTTCTGCCTGTCCTTAAGCATACTGACTCTTCCCAGCAACCTGTGTATCGGTTTGTGATCGATCTTCGAGAGGTCAATAAGATTGTTGTGCCACAGTTTCCTGTTGCTCCGGACATTACTGCCTTACTGACTATGATCCCTGCTTCAGCTGCTTGGTTTTCTGTTATTGATCTGAAGAACGCTTCTTTAGTATTCCGATTGCCGAAGAAAGTAGGGATATTTTTGGCTTCTCTTTAGGAGGCCGAAGTTTCAGGTTTAAGCGTGCTCCTCAAGGTTATTGTGAGAGTCCCTCCATCTATAGTCAGGCTTTGAAAACTCAGCTTGATGCTTTGGTCTTGCCTTCTGGTGCTACTCTTATACAGTATATTGATGATCTGTTGGTTACTGCTGATGATGAAGAGATTTGTAAAGCAGTTACGCTTTCTTTGTTGCAACATTTGTCTGACCTTCACCATAAAGTATCACCTTCGAAGTTGCAGTATTGCCGCCAAGAAGTGACCTACTTAGGTCATCTCTTGTCAAAAGAGGGAAGACGATTGCCCCCAGAGCGTATTCAAGCGATTGCTCAAATGACTGTGCCATCCACACAGAGAGAGGTGCGTGCCTTTTTGGGTATCACCTAAGCATGGGCGAATTTTGCGAATCTCGCGTTTGTGAATTTTGCGGATTTGCGAATTCGCAATCCGCAAAATCCGCGAATTCCCGCGAATTTGCGGATTTTTTTTTTTTTGTGTTCGCCCGTGTTTCTGCCAGTTCGCGAGGGTTTTTACAATTTCGCAATTTGCGAACTTACCTGTCGGGTCGCAAGTTTTGCGAACTTGTTGTTTCTACGTGTCCAGCCTGTTTGGGACACTCTTCTTCATCACTGCCACTCTCTGTCACCACTGCCACTCTCTGACTACTCATGCCACCCTCTGGCCCACCCATGCCACCCTCTGTTTCATCACCACACCCTCTGGTTGTCCAGTGTACAATATTTTCGGCAAAGCAAAGCACACCTTCCCTGCCTCAAGTGACCTGAATTAATTTGGGGCTGATTAATGTGTCACAGAATATTTTTTTAGCTGGCACCTGCTTCCTTAGTGCGCCCTGATTAGTGATCTTTTGCACTTGCTAAGTGCTTTCATTGTTGCAAAATTAGTTACAACACCTGCCCTGCCCCAACTGACAATAATGAATTAGGGGCTGATTAATGGATTTTAACTTCCAGCCTGGCTCCTGCTTGTCTCCCTTAGCTGTAATTCAGGACCTTTGTGGCATATGTGTAACTATTCTGAGGTTCAGAGCAGGGTCACATAATAGTTGCAACTGGCAACTGAACTCTGGAGGGGCCCCTCAGGAAGCACTACAGGAAATGGCTACTAATGATGAGCCTGAACTTTTGAACCTGGTAAGTAGTTTCAGTTTTGCTAAGATCGTATTTCTGCAATTTAGCACTTATTCGCGGGGCGCGAAGTTGTACTGGGAAGCCGCGAACTCACGCGAACAGTGCGAGCAGTGCGAGCAAAATCCGCTGCTCGCGGATTTGGCGGGAGATTCGCGAATCTTGCGGATTGCGAATTTCCCGAAAATCCGCAAAATCCGCGAGCGAAACGGATTTTCCGCCCACACCTAGTATCACCTCGTATTGTAGACAGTGGATTCTGAATTTTTCTTTGTTAGCGAAACCTTTGTTGGCACTTACTCTTAAGGACACACTGAACCCTCTTCCATGGTCTGACGAATGTCAGAAGAGTTTTTCTGAATCGCGTGATGCATTGTGTTCTGCTCCGGTGTTGGGTACTGCCGACTACAGAAAGCCTTTTACACTCTACGTACACGAGAGAAAAGGTTGTGCGTTGTCAGTGTTGACGCAACAATTTGGAGACAAGCAGCGCCCATGTGCGTATTTTTCAGCTACTTTAGATCCGGTAGCTAGGGTGTTGCCTAGTTGTCTAAGAGCTACAGCGGCAGCAGCTGCTTCTATCCGACAGTCTGCGGGTTTGGTATTGGATAATACATTGATTGTGATGGTCCCACATGCAGTGGATACCTTATTGAATAGAACGAGGACTCAGCATCTTACTAGTGTGCGTTTGTCAGGTTATGAGTTGACGCTTTTGGCTAGTCGTGTGCACATAAAGCGGTGTAACACATTGAATCCAGCTACATTGTTGCCGATTTCTGTAGAGACAGATGCTCAGAACCAGCATGATTGTTTTCTCCGGACAGAGGAGGAAACGAAGGGTAGAGTTGATCTGAATGATACTCCTCTTTCGAATCCAGATAGTACCTTATGGGTAGATGGTTCATGCTTTAAGCTTCCGAATGGCGATACGACTGCAGCGTATGCGGTTACGACTTTGTACACAATTGTTGAGACTGCACGTATTGCACAGAATTCAGCTCAAGCAGCAGAGTTGATTGCACTGACAAGAGCGTGTGTGTTGTCGAAAGGAAAGAGAGTGAATGTGTATACTGATAGCCAATATGCATTTGGCGTGGCACATAGCTTTGGACGATTGTGGAGAGAGAGAGGATTTCTTACCTCTCATGGTACAAAAATTCAGCATGGACAATTAGTGAATGAACTTCTTGAGTCACTTACTTTGCCGACACAAGTTGCGATTGTGAAGTACAGCGCACATAGGAAAGTTACGGATGATGTTGGTCGTGGCAATGCATTTGCGGATGAAGTAGCGAGAGAAACGGCGAAAGATGTGACGAGTCATATGTATGTTGCATGTCCTGCTAGATGGGTTAAGGCAGGAGGATTGTGTGAAGACACAATAGAAAGTTTGAAATCGATTCAGGCAGAAGCTACTGAGAAAGAATTGAGTGTGTGGAGAGAGACTACAGGAATGTTGGATTTGACTGGCTGTTGGGTTGAGTTGTCAGAACACCAGCGATGGTTGTTGCCTGATGCGTATGTGCTTCCAGTGGTTACGATGGCTCATGGATTGGCTCACATCAGTTCAAAAGGGATTTGTAAGTTGTTGGCTCCAGTATGGTAGAATGCTGGAATTCCTAAATGTGCTGAGAATCTGGTTAAAAACTGCATGATTTGCTTGATGCATAATCCTGGCAAGGGAACCCCAACTCCAGCGGGTCATTTTGCTCCTCCAACGTATCCGTTCGAGGTGCTACAGTTAGACTTTATTCACATGGAAATATGCAATAACCTGAAGTATGTCCTTGTGGCTGTTTGTGCCTTTTCCAGATGGATAGAGGCCTACCCCCTCAAGGATAATACTGCTTTATGTACAGCCACGGTTTTGCTCAAAGAGTATTTCCCGAGTTATGGATTGCCAAGGATGGTATGGAGTGACAACGGAAGTGAATTTGTGGGTCAGATTATGAAGAAAGTATGTGCGAGTTTGGGAATCAGGCACAAATTCCACGCTGAGAATCACCCTCAGTCAGCTGGTTTGGTCGAGTGCTACAATGGCACTCTTAAACTTAAATTGGCCAAGATACAAGCAAGCCCTGGCCTTATATGGCCTGATGCTTTACCGTTGGCACTTTTGTCCACAAGAACGACAGTACATTCTCGTGTGGGACTTAGCCCATATGAGATTGTTTTTGGTCGCCCGGCAAATGTTTGGGATGTGCCGAGGCCGAATAAATACAGTGACATCGAGTACCCTATGTTGGTTGATTACTTACATGACTTGACTGCTAAATTGCGTGTTCTTCACCAACAGGTCTATGATACCTTACCTTCAGCCTCTGTGGATGCAGGTCACTCGATTCAACCTGCCGAGTGGACCCTGGTGAGAAACTTCCCAAGGACCAAGAATCTGGAACCGAGGTGGACAGGCCCGTATCAAGTATTATTGGCGACTCGGACGGCCGTTAAGGTTTGCGACAAGAAAAACTGGGTGCACGGCACCCATTGTAAAATGGTACCTTTACCCTTACCATACGACCAGTGGGTCAAGGATGGTATTGCCGATTCTGAGACTGAAAGGGTTCCGAGATTTGTACCTTTTAGTGATGCACATTTGAAATGGACTCAGTCGGAACGTGCGGATGACGAAGTTCTGCAAGAAGCTGTGCCATCGCATTAGAGACTTGACACTACGCAACCAGAGACACTTTTTCAGGATCAGACGGCGCCTGGTAAAGAACGCTGTAATCTGCGGACTAAAATGGACAAATAAATTTGAATCTTTTTGAGAATTATACTCTTTCAGACAAGAAACTTTTTTGTTCTATTTTTCTTTTTCGAGCCACCGTCCGAGCTCAGCTGCAGGGTCACGGTATAAGTTCTTATGGGTGACCCGCGTATTGACAAAAGGTCTGCGGTTCAAGGGACATCTAGGACGCCTGGACGCACACTTAAGTAAGGAAGGAAAATTGCCTTGAACAGCACGTTAGAGGATGGAGTCTTTTGTAACTGAAATAGTTGTTGAAAGAATAGATTTTAAGATAAAATTCTACACATTAATACGTAGCAAATGTTTTATCATATGGTGTTCTTTTATGATTTTGAGTATCACATTAGCTTGTGTGAGTTGGATTGTTTATGCTACACAACAGAAATCTGCACCCACCTCCCAACCTATGCTTTCCTCTACTACTGTTTCTTTGCACCAATTTTACACGTTGCCTGAACATGAACAGACAAGGAGGTCGGAATTTGTCAACAATTCGTTTATACAACTGTTGCATCAGCATCAGTTGGTAGTAAATACCACTAATTGCTGGGTTTGTGGTCTTATGCCTCATACGACAGATAGAGGTATGCCCTATTTGGTTTTGCCTTTTTCTTTCAATGGGTCTGTATGGGCTTTTCAGACTATGTTCATTTATGCAAATTAGGTATATCCCTTACGTTCCGTGAGAGACAATTCGAGTAATAGTGCCTTGATAAAGGGAATAGTAGATATGATTTGAGATATTGATGCATATAATACTATCCCTAAGGATGAGGTGCAGGCTTACGTTGGTTGGAACGTGACTGGATATAGTACCAGAGAAGGAGAGACGAAAAAGGTCTCCTCCGATTTGGATTGTACCCCATCGAGGCCACTTTTGTTTGCAAGGTAGTGGTCGGAATCCGAGAGCTCAGCTAGGTAAGAGTGTGTGTGCTCAAACCTATGTCTATTCATCTCGGACTTCTCCTCCGTTCGTGCCAGCTAAAGGCACATATTTTGTTTGTCACAACAGAGCCTATACATGGTTGCCGCGTGATTTTTCGGGAACTTTTTATGTGCCGTTTTTGCTTCCCCCTACATACACTACTACTTCGGACTATCATAGGACAAGATATGGTAGAGGTGTCTTCGTTCAGGAAGATACTGCAGCACAGAAAGTAGGAGACTTTTTCAAGGGTTTCCTACTGTTTTGGGGTCCTATGGTTAATAGCAGGAATATACAACAACTCGCGAGAGTGGCTGAGGCCACTATAAATGAAACTGCAGGTGCCCTTAGTAATGTTACTGCTGAGCTTCAAGCGGATCGTCTTATGACATTGCAGAATCGTATGGTGTTAGACGTCATACTTGCAGATCGAGGAGGGGTATTTAAATTGATCCAATCTAGTTGCTGTGTTTTCATACCAGATAATGCCCCTACAGTATACCAAGCCATCTCTAGACTGCATAAGATTTCTGAGTCTATTCATGTGGACGAAGGAGACTGGTCATTGACTGGATGGTTTTGGGGAATACTGTCCAAATGGGGATGGAAGATTCTGACATTTTTTGGTGTGGTTTTAACTATCCTTTTCTCTTGCTGTCTTTGCATCCAGTATGGTCCCGCCATTTGTAGTCTTTGTGCTACCTTATGTGTGTGGAGACCTGTCTCTAGAGAAGTAGAGAGTAGTAGGATGATGCTCCAGCAACACCTTGATGATCTGATCAATATTGATATAGACCTAAATTCAGATTAACATGAGTTTGGGTTATTGCCTACGTAATTGCAAAAAGGGGGTCTGAGGTTCTGTAATTTCTGCCTTGTCCTGTGAGGTTATGGTTCCGTCACGATTTTGGTGATGTTGTATCGTATTTAGTAAGTCCGGCTAATATGGAAAGAATTTGTCATGTTAACTAGCAAGTTCATTACGTATTCAGCGACTTCATCTCGAATATGGGTTCCTTTTTGTCCGTGCCTCCATTTTGTGTTGCCATCACGTAGGCCGATGAATGTGGTCGAATGAATAAAGCGACCTGACCTTTTCGTATCGGTATACATTAACTAGGTTCTTCTTGACTCTAAGGTGAACTGTAAGGAACTGACCCCTTCACCTGAAACTGACCTCGCTAAGCCAATTTCCTTGGTTGACCGTTGTCTGAGATTGCCAATCAATGTTCAGGACATCGTTAACTTTTAGTTTCTTTACACATGCCTTATCTTGCTCGTTATCTGTCATTGTTTCCTTTCTATGTTTCTTCATTACATGCATTGTGCTTTCAATTATGGGTTTGTCCGGCTTGTGGAGATTGAATTTGGGACATTCCTAATAATTAACTTGTGGGTTGGGACAATGTTATTTGAGGTTTTTGCTATGTGATGCTGCGTAGGAAAATGTATCTTATTGGCCAGAACTTTGTACAGTGGGCGTGCATTTATAATGTCAATATTGGGTATAAAAAAGGATGTTTTGCCTTACACAATTGAGCAGTCTCCTGAAAATATACGCTATGCTGTATTTCTAGGATCTCTGTTACTAGCTGCAGCTAATAAATTTGGTCTTTGACGCCGCCACCCATAAGTATTCTGTGTCTCTGTATACCAAGACAGGTGAATCTGAAGACTTTGGGCGTGCCCCTGGTGCTGCTGGGTTTAAAACCCGGTTCTTCATCTATGTACTCATTCAATCACCCAGGCACTACCACTAGAGTCATACAACCTCCCACACATTACCCCTGCATTCATGCAATCACCCATACTTTGCACATGCACTCCACCAATCTCCCAGACAATACCCCTTCACTTATGCAATCACCCAGGTATTAGACATGTACTTGTTCAATTACTTAGACAGTAATCATTGACTCTGCACCTCTGTTCCTTCTTTTCTGCTCACTTTATGTGTCTTTCTGCAGCTGTTACTTTTTTCTGTACCCCTTCTAGGTTTTTCTGCACCCCGGTTCCACTTTCTGCATCCCTGTTGCCTATTTCTTTACCTCTGTTCCTTCTTTCTGCACTTCTTTTGTTTTTTCCTGTACATCTTTTGCTTCTTTTTGCACCCTTTATGTCTCTTTCTGCACTCCTCATCTCTCTTTTTGCACCCCTCTTGCCTCTTTCTGCACCTCTGTTGCTTATTTCTGCACTCCTCTTGCTTCTTTGTACACCTCTTTTGCTTCTTTCAGCACCCTTCATATGTCTTTCACACTCATCTTCACTCTTTCTGTATCCCCCTTGCCTCTTTTTGCACCTTTGTTCCTTCTTTCTGTACTTCTTTTGTTTCTTTCTGTATCCCTTTTGCATCTTTCTCAATTCCACTTCCCCCTTTTTGCATCTCTGTTGTTTCTTTATGCGCTTCTCTTGCTTCTGTATGCACTTCTCTTGCTTCTTTGTGCACCCCTATTCCCTCTCTGTCCACCCCTCTTCCCTCTTTCTGCTACTGCTTTCTGCACTATTCTTGCTTCTTTCTGTACCTCACTTGCCTCTTTCTGTACTTCCTTTACCTCTTTCTGTAGTTCTCTTGCCTCCTTCTGCAGTTCATTTGTCTATTTCTGTAACTCACTTGCCTCTTTCTGTACCTCCCTTGCCTCTTTCAGTACCTCTGTTGCTTCTTTCTACACTTCTTTTTCTTATTTCTGCACCCCTTGTGCCTTTTTGTGTACCCTTTTTCCGTTTTCCCGCACGTGTATTGGTTCTTTCTGCACTGCTCTTTCCTCTTTGTGCATATCTCTTTCCTTCTTCTGTATCTCTGTTGTTTCTTACTGCACCAATCTTGCTTCTTTCTGCACCTCTGTTGCAGTCCATTTCATTACTTTTGTCCTACTGCTTTACCATTCTAGCAATGCTGAGAGTGTTGGGCCTAGGCAAATATAAAAAACTATAACATGTCTCAAGTGTAAGTCTAACCATATGTCAGAATCTATCACTCAGACACTGCCATTGTACTACTCCAGTCACCCAGGCAGCACCCACAGTTATAAAATCACCCAGGGATTTCCAATGTACCTTTATAATCCCTCAGACATTACCCCTGCATTCATGCAATCATTAATGCTCTAGCTATACACTGATTGAATCACCCAGGCACTACCCTTGCACTCCTTCAATCACCCTGTCAGGATATATACACTCCTCCAATCACTTAGGTAGTAGGCATGCACTTATAAAATCACCCAGACAGTTCCTATGCGTTCTTGAAATCCCTCAGATATTACCCCTCACCCATACTCTATGTATTTAGTTCTCTAATCATCTAGATATTTTCTCTGCGCTCATGCGCTGATCACCAATGAATTAGCTATACAGAAGTTCAATCACCGAAGCCCTATCCTTGCACTCCTGCTATGAATGTGTCGGGATCTATGAATTCCTCCAATCACTTTGCCAGTACTCATGTAGTTATAATATCACTGAACCACTACATGTGCACTTATGGAATCACCCAGGCCGGACCCTAGTACTCCTCCAATCATCCAGGCAGTACCTTTATTGTCATGCAATCACCTAGGCACTACAGAGTGCACTTCAAATTTGATTTGGATTGCAGAAGCGAAATCTCTTAGTTGTGATCCGTGGTTCTGTTGTATCGGTTGTGATGTCTTTTAATTGCAGGAATTCTGCAGTGTCTGACATACCTTTGCTATGCAATAAAATATCTGTTTTATTCATAGATGAGAATATTTGTACACAATTATTTTATTAATATTAAATGATTTAACAAAAGTATTTAAACTTTTCTTTCATTTCAGATACTCACCATTATTAGTAATAAAGATTGAGTATGGCAAGAAAAGATTTAAAAAAAAAACATTTTTATTTAAAGGAAAGAGAAAACGAGAAATTAGATAAAGTACAACATGTGATATTGAAGAAAAAGGCTTCTGGTGAGAGAACTAAAGATGTTGTTAAAAACATTTTAAAGAAGATAACGAATTTTCAAAATGGAGAAAAGAAAATGTAAAGTAGTACAACCATTCAGAATGAAATGAAAAAAGGACATATTAATAGAAAATCAGGATATGGGAAAACAATCTATGTTGAAAGAAGGATGAAAGAATATAAAGACAGTAAAAAGAGAATGTATAAAAGTAGAGTTCTACAAAATGTATTGAAAGATTGCAACAAATATAAAAAGATCCACATTTTACAAGAAAAAATAACACATTGGAAGCGTAGTTGAAAATGCTTTTGAATTGACAAGAAGATTGTTTACATTAGTATTGAAGAGAAGGAAAATATTGAATAAAACAAAGCATGTCATGAAGAAGAAAAGTAGAAGAAAAAGACTTGTTAATAGAACTAACATTTATTTAAAAAATTGGTTGAATGGAAGCACACTTCTAGTTCAGAACCTTTTTTTAATGAAGAAAGCTATTTTCAACAAAATACATTTGATACCAATCGCCATTCCTATGAGGTGAAAAACGGTTGTCCAATTGAAAAAGAAAAGATGGTTGCTAGAAATGTGGAAGAAGTAATAGCTGAAGAAGATCAAGGAAGGTGTTCACGAGCTACAGTGTATAGGTGGGATTGCAGAAGTTTTTGTAGTATACGACAGTTAATTGTGTACCAACAAAGAGTCGGAAAATATGGCAAGAGTTAGTAGATGTCACCAAAGTTCAAAAGGCTACGTTATGTCTCATAGAAAACAATATTATTTATAAATATGTATATCTGGAAGAACAAGAAATATCTTTAGGAGATGATAGAGAAATTTCGCCTGGCCAAATCGAAATAGTGGACAAGTCCGGGAGTGAAGAAATGTATAAACATTACAGTATACATCCTTTACATTCAAAAGAAGTGATTGGAAATACTATTGAATTATTTCAAATGACGAAAGTAAATGGAACTCCCATGTGTGTTTGGGAAAAAAGTTTAGAAGCTCGTTGTTTTCCAGTTCTTCCCCACTGGAAAAGGTGGACAATATGATGAACGACCAGTACAGATTCCAGCTTCAGAACGATTCTGTTCAGCAAGATTGTATTCAGAAGAGCCAAGATTTCGGCAGTGTGTTCCATATTTATTTCATCTCCTGTTTGAAAGTGACATGTCTGAACTTTCAAATGCAGTGAAGCACATATTAAAAACAGGAGTTCATCTTACGCATCTTTCTGCAAAGGCATTTTTGGACAAACTTCGACGAAGAGATGATCATTTAGAATCTCAGTTAATAAATTGATGGCATGTCAACGTGGTACCAATGAGTATTGGTATCATCATCATGGAGAACCTAAATGTATGTTAAGGACTTTAGGAACCCCTACATGGTTTGTTACACTTAGCTGTGCTGAATTCGCATGGGAAGATTTACTTGAATTTCTACGAGAATATTAAAACATTAAATTGAAGACAGCTAGAGAACTGTGGGACATATTACCAAGCAATAGCGATAATTATCGCTATTGCTTGGTTAGAGAAAAAATGTTACCGCAGCGCTGCGGCGATGTTTACTGCAAATAAACCTTGGTATTACCAAGGTTTAACGCAAATGCGGTAAAAATCGCCGCAAAGCATGAATATCGCTGAAAAGTCAGCGATATTCATGCATTAGCGAGCTAATGCTCTTAGCCATGTTATCCACCTCCCATTGGATAACATGGCTAAGAACTGCTCTGGACAGGTGTTAGCTTTTGGAGATATTCCCGCTTAGCGCGAATATCTCCAAAAGTTGGTAATAGGAGTGTGGGGTGTGGGATTCGGCGGGCCGGAATAACAGGCGGGGAGGCCAGATATAGTGCGCTATGTTGAGCGAGTTTTATTGTAGATACAGGTAGGGATGGCTTATAAGTCTCTGAACAAAAGGTAATCGATGGAGTTCTCCTGGGGAAATCAGAGGGAGAGAAGTCTTCCGGTCGGTGGGGAAAAGGAAGGGCTCCGGCTGCTCGGCTGATGTCCTCCGGGTAGGGTAAAGCTTCCCTCTTCGTAATGTCGTGGGTCTTTGACTTCTGCAGGTGAGCCTCGGAGGTTTGGGGCGAGAGAAAAGATAATAGAGGACCGTTAGTCTTTCACTCCTCTCGGTCTGTACAACTATCACCGACACCAGGAGGTGGAGACACAGAAAGTGGAAAGTGAGGGACGGGTATGACGGGGAGGTGAAAGAGGCCGAAGAATAGAAGGGAAGACCAAGGGTTGACAGGGTGCTCGAGGTGTAGGAAGGTGGGGGCCTATCTATAACTATATATATACAGTGCTCTCGTGTTCTAGTAGGTGCAGCGCTATATTATTTACACTTAATTACAACTATCTACAAACGGCACACGGAGATGGATGACGGTTACTCACGTGGCCCGCCGCAACTCCCTGGTGAGTTGCGGCCGCTCTCCAGCAACCTCCTGAGGACTCCACCAGTCTTCAGACCACACGTCGCCGTCGGCGTCCTCCTCCACGTCTTCCGGTTGGAGCTCCGGCTCCTCTTCTCTCTCTCTCAGCTCCGGTTCCTTCCTTGCTGCCTCCTGCCACAAGTCCGCGGGTTGGAACGCCCTTCGTTGAGGTTCGTTGGTTTTTATACCTTCCGGGATGTAGTCGGGGGCGGGACTTCCGGGTTCAGGTTGAACTGCATCCGGGTGTCGGTCTTCCGGTTTC
The DNA here is from genome assembly GCF_964263255.1 of Lissotriton vulgaris. Classification (NCBI taxonomy): domain Eukaryota; kingdom Metazoa; phylum Chordata; class Amphibia; order Caudata; family Salamandridae; genus Lissotriton; species Lissotriton vulgaris. The sequence goes on from NC_141689.1 coordinate 1,001,350,942, forward strand.
TGGTTTCGGCAACCCTGCAGTGGGAGAGATAGAGAAGAAGTCCTATGGAGAGGGAACAAGGCATCATCGATGTTAGACGGACCCCTCCCCGCGCGAGGATGCCGCTTAGCTACGGGAGGTACGGTGTCCTTTCCACATCCCCTTTCCCTAGCTGTCTTTCTTGTAGGGGTGGAAGAACAGGGAAAGCGAGAGAGGTAATCCGCATTCCCCTGTCCTGCCCCTTTCCTATGTTCGGTTGTGAACCTATAGGGCTGAAGGGAAAGGAACCACCTAAGGACCCTGTCGTTGTGGCCTCGGTTGCGGGCCATCCACGCCAGAGGGGCATGGTCCGTGTAGAGCACGAATTCCCTCCCCTCTAGATAATAACGGAGACTGTCCACTGCCCACTTTATAGCTAGTGCCTCCTTCTCTACACAGGCATAGTTCATTTCTCTGGGGTAGAGCTTCCTGCTTATATACAGAATGGGCCTTTCATTCCCACTGGGATCTCTCTGGGACAGGACGGCCCCCAACCCCTGATCGGAGGCGTCTGTTTGGAGGACGAATGGTTGACTATAGTCAGGGCTTACAAGGACTGGTCTGGATACTAAGGCTTGTTTTAATGCTTCGAAGGCCTGCAGTAAGGGTACTGAGGGATGTCTTAAGGCCTCATCCGTCTTGGTACTTTTCTTCAGCAGATCTGTCAGGGGGACAGCTGTTTGAGAAAAGTTCGGTATGAACCGTCTGTAATACCCCAGAAGCCCCAGAAAGGCCCTGAGTTCTGTTTTGGTTTGAGGGAAGGGTATGGAACGGATGGCCTCTATCTTGTTGTCTTGGGGTCGGATGAGACCTTCCCCTAAAAGATAGCCCAGGTATTTGACACTTTGGGCGGCCAAGGTGGTTTTGGCCGGGTTTATAGTAAACCCACTGTTGCCAAGAGCGGCCACCACCGCTCGGAGGTGCCCCAAATGTTGGTCCCAGGTATTGCTGTGGATCACTATATCATCCAAATAAGCCCCAGCATAGAGGGAGTGAGGCTGTAGGACCCTGTTCATGGCCCTCTGAAAAGTGACGGGGGCTCCGTGTAGGCCGAAAGGCATCACTCTGAACTGGAACAAGCCCTCAGGGGTAGAGAAGGCAGTCTTTCTTTTGTCATCCTCCTTCAGGGGTATCTGCCAGTATCCCTTGCATAAGTCGAGCGTGCTGATGTATTTTGCGGCTCCTATTCTTTCCACCATCTCATCAACCCGTGGAAGGGGGTAGGAATCAAATCGCGAGACTTTGTTTACTGCTCGAAAGTCTATACAGAACCGTACCGAGCCGTCGGGTTTGGGGACCAGTACTATTGGTGAGTTCCAGCTGCTAACCGACGGCTCGATAATGCCCATCTGCAACATCTGTTCTGTTTCCCTCTTTATGACGTTTCTGCGTGCTTCCGGGACCCGATAGGGCCGTTGTCTTACAGTTACCCCTGGATCAGTTTGGATGGCGTGTTCCACTAGGGTTGTACGTCCTGGCAGGGAGGAGAAGACATTCTGTACCGGGGACTACATGGTCTTTAGTTCTTCTGTCAATGACGGGGGTAGATCCGGGTCTATGCAACCCTCAAAGGACAAGGGGTTACGCACCGGTTCACTAGATAAGGCAGGTCGAGGCCCCTCCCACTTCTTTAAGAGATTGATGTGGTAGATCTGCCTAACTCCTCTGGTAGGCTCGGTCTCTACTTCGTAGGTGACGGGGTCACCTGACGAAGGACGGTGAATGGACCCTGCCATTGCCCTAGGAGCTTGTGGTCAGAGGAGGGCAGTAGCAACAACACCAGATCGCCAACAGCCAAGACCCTCTTCTTGGCTCCCTTATCGTACTGTTGTTTTTGGGACGTTTGGGCCTTTTCCATGTGTTGCCGTACAATGTCCCGGACTTGTGTGAGGTGGGTCTTTAGATTTTCCACGTACTCGGGAAGGGGCCGGGTACGATCCGGTTCTGCCTCCCACGCCTCGCGGGCCATATCCAGGAGGGTTCTGGGAGGTCTTCCATACAATAGTTCATATGGGGAATATCCGGTGCTACTTTGGGTTTTGCACCGGATAGCGAACAGTGCCAGGGGCAACATCTCTTCCCACCGCTTGCTTTCCAATTCCAACAGCTTTTTCAGAGTAGCTTTCAGGGTGGCGTTGTAGCGTTCCACTAACCCATCCGTCTGTGGGTGGTACGCTGAGGTTCTCAGCTGCTTGATACCTAGCTGGGAGCATACCTGACGCATCAACGCGGACACGAACGGGGTTCCTTGGTCCGTTAAAATTTCTCGGGGAAATCCTACCCGAGAAAAGATAGATACCAGGGCTTTCGCTATGTTCTGGGTGGTGGGATGTTTCAGAGCGACAGCTTCCGGGAAGCGGGTGGCATAGTCCACCACCACCAAAGCATATCTACAGCCGCTCCTGGAGGGCAACATGGGCCCGATAAGGTCCATTCCTACCCTGCTAAAGGGTATGTCGATGAGAGGGAGGGGCCGGAGGGGTGCTCTTGGGGGTCTGTAGCGGCTATTCCTTTGACAGATGGCACACTCCTTGCAATATTGTTTGATTTGGCTATATACTCCCGGCCAGTAGAATTTTTCGAGTATTGCCTGTCCTGTCTTCTCTTCCCCGAAGTGGCCACCCAGGAGATGGCTATGCGCAAGGAACAATACCTTATCCCGGAATGGAACCGGAATAACCAACTGTGAAGGTTTCTGGGGGTCTGTTTTTCGATACAATAGGCCCCTAGAACGGAAGAAGTAGGGACCTACATGTAGCGGATCCTCGTTGTCAAGCGCCTGCCCCCAGGCGTGTTGCAGGATGGGATCTTCCTGCTGTGCAGCTCTAAATTCACGGTCCGTTTCCCAGGGATGCAGTGCCTCTTGGACTGGATATGCTTCTGTGTACCTCCTTCTTTCCTTTTTCTTTTGGTTTTTGGTTTTGGTCTGCTTCTCAGGGGTGGTTTTGGGAAAAAGGGGCTTCCTTCCACCATTTTTCCAAGGAGTCGGTCGTGTCTTTCAGGAGAAGGGGGAGACCACTATAATCACTACCCAGAATGGCTTGTTCTGGCAAGTAAGGGATCAGTCCTACATTCAGGGTTCTTCCGTGGTCAGTACTGGTTTGTACCGTGACTCGGGCTGTGGGATAGCTTTTGGTATCTCCATGTACGCACTTGATGGCTACTGATCCTGTGAAAGGGCCGATGGGTTTCGGCATGTCTTGAGGTCGTACTACGCTGTGTCTACATCCGGTGTCGGCCAACGCCATAAGGGGTTGGTTGTTGATTTTCACAGGACACCTAAACGGTGGAGGAGAGGTTCCCGCGGTGAGACACACATAATTCCGAGTCACCCCGATTTCCATAGGCTCCTCCTTCTGGGGGCAGTGACGGGCAATGTGTCCAAAACCACCGCAGTGGTAACATTGGGGTCCAGGTGGGTTTGGTCGAGGCATCATCGGATAGGGAACGAAAGGAGCAGGTTCTGCTTTTCGGGGAGCGGGTGGTCGAGGAGGTCGGATGTGGCTTCCATGCGAGCTCCGAGGGAGGTGTTCTTCTTTGGTCTTCTGAACTTCTTGGGCTTTGCTGTAGGCACTGGCTATCTCGACTGCTCGTTCGAGTGTCAGGTGAGCATGCTGCCGCACCCATTTTTGGGTGCTCGGATGAAGGGAGGCGAGGAATTGTTCTAGGTTTATTTTAGCGATAAAGATAATAGAGGACCGTTAGTCTTTCACTCCTCTCGGTCTGTACAACTATCACCGACACCAGGAGGTGGAGACACAGAAAGTGGAAAGTGAGGGACGGGTATGACGGGGAGGTGAAAGAGGCCGAAGAATAGAAGGGAAGACCAAGGGTTGACAGGGTGCTCGAGGTGTAGGAAGGTGGGGGCCTATCTATAACTATATATATACAGTGCTCTCGTGTTCTAGTAGGTGCAGCGCTATATTATTTACACTTAATTACAACTATCTACAAACGGCACACGGAGATGGATGACGGTTACTCACGTGGCCCGCCGCAACTCCCTGGTGAGTTGCGGCCGCTCTCCAGCAACCTCCTGAGGACTCCACCAGTCTTCAGACCACACGTCGCCGTCGGCGTCCTCCTCCACGTCTTCCGGTTGGAGCTCCGGCTCCTCTTCTCTCTCTCTCAGCTCCGGTTCCTTCCTTGCTGCCTCCTGCCACAAGTCCGCGGGTTGGAACGCCCTTCGTTGAGGTTCGTTGGTTTTTATACCTTCCGGGATGTAGTCGGGGGCGGGACTTCCGGGTTCAGGTTGAACTGCATCCGGGTGTCGGTCTTCCGGTTTCTGGTTTCGGCAACCCTGCAGTGGGAGAGATAGAGAAGAAGTCCTATGGAGAGGGAACAAGGCATCATCGATGTTAGACGGACCCCTCCCCGCGCGAGGATGCCGCTTAGCTACGGGAGGTGTTTTCAGTCTCTAACATCTTGGCACGCCCACTTTGCATCTCATTAGTGATAAATATCACTGACATGCAAAGTGGGGCCCAAGATGGTCGTTATCTCCTACTAGCTGTCGCTAACTGGTGTTAGCGGCAGCTAGGTAATGGGGAGATAATTTTATCTCCGCTTTCTTGGCTTTTAAAGCCAAAAAAGCGGAGATAAACCCCCTTCATAATATGCCCCTGTGTTCCTTGGATCCTGTAAATGTGTGCAGATATTTTAATCATAGGTTTCAAGCTATGATGCCTTTTATCTGCAATTAAAATATGCCAACTCGAGGAGAAGTTATTGATTTGTTTTGGAGAAAGGAGTACCAAGCCAGAGGTGCTCCTCATATACATGCTATTATGGATCAATGATGCACCTAAATTTGGAACCGATTCTGATGAATCTCTTTTGTCTTTCATTGAAGATTATGTTACCTGTGCTATTCCAAAAACAGGAGGAGAAAATAGCTTAAGACAACAAATTTTATGGTTTCAGCCTCATCGATGTCGGAAATATTGTCAACGGAAATACAAGTCAAAAGGGAACATTTTATGCAAAATGTCCTTTTGATTCCCATGTCCAGTAATTTCGAAAGGAAGAGTCAACAGTTTCATCTCAGCAGTAAGGCGTACTATAACTCGGAAATCTATAAAGAATACTTACAATATAAAATAAGTGAATATTCAAACATCTATTAATGAATATAATACAGCGATTTTGATGATGTGGACTGCAAATATGGCCATCCAATATGTTGCAGATAATTTAATTTATGTTGCTGCTGTGTTATATCATAAATAACCAAATCTGAAAAGACGGATTTGAAAGAAATGTGGGAAGAAATTTCACAAGAGAAGACTCTTTTTAACAAATTTTACAGCTTTAGTTTGAAGATGCTTTCCCATCGAAAGATTGGATCCTACGAATGTTCAGATCGGTTGACCTCTGCAAGTTCACATTCAAAGTCAAGAGGAATCATTTGGGTAAGTCTAGGTCTTGCTGCAACATGAAATTGAGTATTGAAATCTGTACAATAAATTGAATACTTAGCTTTGAATGAGATGGAAAGTACAGAGAGTGCTAAAACACATATGTTGGATACATACTATCCAAAAAGATGTCCACATCTGGAAAATATATATCTCTATGAAGTACTGCAACATTACAGCTTTAAGGGAAATGTTACAGAAAACATAAATGAGGAAAAATATGCAGTAATTGGATGTGATGGATGTTTGGTAAAACATGCCAATGTAAATATTATTAATCACAGGAAACTCAGTTGTGATACTCCAGATAAAAGGAAATGTTTCTATGTAGTACTTCTGCAACTGTTCAAGCCTTGGCGTAGTGAAATGGAATTACTTGGAAAATTTGACTGCTATGAAGATTCTCTTATTGCACGTAAAGATAGCATTGAATGCACACTTTTTCTAAAATATTTGCAAATGTTGAATGAAGAGATTGAACAAGAAACTAGATTTGCAGCTGAAATCGCTATAAATAGTTCTCAAGATAGTCAAAGTTCTGCTCCTCTAAGTGAAAATCCACAAGGACAACCAATTCTTGAAAATGAAGCAGCAATCGCTATGAATGAAGTAGAAAAGGCAGTGCAACAAGCACAACAGGATATTTTTGATTTGGGACACTTGTAAGAACAACTACACATTGAACAAAAAGAAATATATCAGCAAGTTACACAACAGATACAGCATGCTTTACAGCATTAAAAAAAGAATGCCACTTCACATCATTTAAACCTATTCGAATGTATATCAGTGGGCAATCTGAAACAGGAAAAAGTTTCATGATTAAAGTTTTGATCAGTTATCTACATAAAACCACAAAATCACATTTATCTTGTGTTGTAACTGCTCCAACTGGGTTAGCAGCACATAACATTAAAGGGATTACATTACATTGATTACTCATGCTACCAGTTGAACATGAACATACATTGGAATATCACACGCCACCTGGAGAAACTTGTTGTGAAGTTTCAAGAGTACTAAAGACAATGAAACTTCGGATCATTGATGAGGGGAGCATGGTCTAAAACTTAATTCTTGCCTTTGTACATTTGAGAATGCAACAGATTTTAAAAACTGATTATGTTTTTTTGTTGAGGAAACCATGTAATTGTAATCGGCAATCTATTACAACTTACTCCTGTGAAAGGACAACCAGTTTTTAAAACACTTGTCCATGAAGACACAAAGAAACCTTTGGGAAGTATTGGAAATGTGAACATTTGGTCTCTTTTTGAATATAAAGAAATTATTAAGGATATGCGACAAGTAAGTGATGAACATTATGGGAACATTCTACAAGATATTAGAATTGGTGTTTTAACAAAACATGGTAAAAACTTTACAAAGTCAACTACTTACAAACTTGTTTCCAAATGCAAATATTGCACCTGAAATAATGTACAAAAAAATTTGAGAAAATAAGTCTATAGCTTATCTAATGCCAACACTGCAAGAGTGTTGTACCTTCATCAAGAAGTTTTGAAACGGGAGAAACGATTGTAGTTAGTGGTGTGGGAACAGAACCACGGGGGCAAGATGGCGACTGGTCACTTGGCCGAGTGAGCACTCAGAGCCTACCGCCCGTGTCTGATCCCCAATGCAAAGCGGATCGACATACAGGCATATTGATGCGAGTAAAGAGTAAAGAGACTGAAGGCATCTTTCAGTAGCCAGCTGTCCGAGACTGCTGTGGTCCCCGTCCCGCAGTGTCTGGTGTGCTCCACGGCGCTTCCTGGTGCAGCGGGGGTACACCCTCGCTGGAATACATGAGAGGATGCCGCCGAAGAATTCCAGAGCAGGAAAGACGTGAGCTGCTGCTGGGGAAAATACACCGTTACTAAACAAAGCACTGGAAAATGACCGAAACTATCTAAACAAACAACGAGGTGGATCGACTATAAAAGATGGTTTGGCAGGCAATGCTGAAAACCAAAAGAAAATCACCCCTGCAATATTTCTGGTGGCAAAGCGAGGAGGAACCCAGAATCAAAACATCGCAGAGGGGGCAGAGACATTGGAGAATTCTGCTGAGGTGAACAGGGCCTCAGTGCTAAGTTTGACTGATACAATGGGAGCAGGGACTATGGGAGCAGAGACAATGGGAGCAGGGAAGGAGAGATCCGAGGGTCTCTCTGACGGTCTAATAAATAATCAGAACAGTGGGGGCTTAGCAATAATGAGAGACCCAGAGAATTTGGGACCCCAGAAATGGAAGCGATGACAACAGCTGATGGTGTACTACCCCAGGAGCAGAAAGGAGGCTATAATGCTGGGTCAGAGACTGAGGCGACAGAGGCGACTAATACACAAGAGCCAGATGTAGAGGGTCCCTTCTTCTCACTGTCAGATCACTCGAGCTCTTCGGGGATGAATCCCTGCCGTATCCGAGGATCTTCATATCCTATCAAATAGATGCTGGAGTGGAACTAGCAGTGAATGTTTGAAGAAGAAACCCCGAGAAGAACTGATAGAGTACATACTACTGGGGCTATACGTATGAAAACGATTCCACAGATATCAGATCAAGTTAGTGGTCAAGTAGACTCAGGCGAGTACTCTGCGGGAAGGGCAGTAGAGCAATCAGGAGGTATTTCCCTAACTCTCATATACGAGAAAATGATGGCCCATAGGGAAGAGAGCAAGGCAGAAAGTTTAAAAACGCAAGGTGCCTGTAGAAAATTACAGAACTCTGTTCGTCGGATGACCAAAACATGTTCTGAAATCGGGGAAAGAATAACGGAGGCAGAGACCCTGATATCCACCTTAGAAGACGAGATGCTGGTACAGAGGACAACAACCGAGGCATTAACAATGCATAGGGATGACCTATCCTGGAAGATCGAGGACATGGAAAACCGCCTAAGGCGGAACAATTTAGGAATTCTTGGCGTACCTGAAGGGGTTGAGGGGGCAGATCCCCACAAATTAGTTGTTAAACTTTTCACCGAGGTATTTCCCGAGTTAGCCCAATGGGCGAATGCAAGACCCAGGGCTATATTGATATGTCTCTCTAACTACTTGGCCAGAAAGGCACTATTCAATTTAGCTAGGCCAGACAGATAGCGAAAAGCAGCAGGAGTTGAATTCTTTGTTCGTCCTGATTTTTGCCCTACTACTGTGGAAAAATGATGGCAACTCAGACAACTAATTGCGCCTTTTCAAGGGAAGAGGGCACAAGCATTTCTATTAGCTCCTGTCAAACTAAAAGTTATCTATAAAGATAAAACAAGATTTGTTTCCTCAGAAGTGAAGGTGAAAGAATATCTGCAAGAGATAAAGCATTAGAGAAAGAATACATGTAATGTAATGATGGTTATATGCAGATACTATAAGTAACAAGTTGTTTGTGTTGCTTCTCTAAGATAATTGAGTGTGATATAGGCTTTTCTTTATGTCTCTGTAATCTTTACTGCAATGTTTCAAGGGTGTTTTTTTGTGTTACATATGGGTGAGGCAAAGGTAGAATGCATTGGGGGACACGGGGGAGGGGGGGCCACGAGCCTCTCATTTCCCGTAGACAGTGGGATCTATTAACCTACATGTTGGGGAAGGGGGGAGGGTGCCTTCCACTGGCAGGGGAGGCAGGACAGGGGAGGGGGGAGGCTTTGAAGCTCTGGAGAGGAGGGCGGATGCCAGAGGGGGGGTGTGTGTGGGGGTAAAATTGGGGAAAAAAGCCAGTAGCCATTTTTGAGTTCATGAAGGAAAGATAGAAAGAGAAGGAAAGAGAAAGAGGCAGCCAAGAAGGGCAGGAAAGGCAGCACATTGTCCCAAACCAGGGTGATGGCAGTGTTAACAGTGTGCACATTTAATGTGCGGGGCCTCAATGATAGGGGGAAGTGACAAAGAGTAGCCTATGAAATAAAAAACATGTCACCTGATATAGTTTGTATCCAAGAGACACATGTCCCTTGGAACAAACATAACTATTTGAGAGAGCTTGGTTTGGAGATGCAGGTCTGCACCACACAAGGGACCAATACTCGAGGGGTTGCTATACTGTCTAAAGAGGGTCTCCTAAAAGCGACTAAAATAGCTGCTGATAAATATGGGCGATGGTCCATGATGGAATGTATTGTGGCTAATAAGAATTGCACAATATGCTCTGTCTACGGTTCCAATCATGACGGGGAGCAAGTTATTGAATACCTCAATATGGAATTAGCTAATTGGGCAACTCCAGTGATTATGACTGGTGATTTTAATATTCAGGTTGAGGATATCATTAAATGGCCCGGAAGAGATAAATATGTTGGTAAAAACCCAAAGTTTATAAAGCTCTACAACAGCTTCTCCATGAAAATGGTCTAGTTGATGTATGGCCTAAGGTACATCACCCTGAACCAGGATTTACACACTATTCGTGCCCCCACCAAAAGCCCACCAGATTAGATTACTTTTTTAAAGCTAAAACACTCCTAAAAGATGCACAAATGTTGATTTATCCTCGTATACCTTCGGACCATAATCCAGTCTAATTGAAACTTGCAATATCTGGTTTAATGCGGCCTAGAAGTACATTATCTTTTGACAAAAAAACTATTATTAAATGAGGAGTTTGTTGCTCATATCCATAAATGGGTGGTAGAATTATTTGTGGCCATAAATCCTGGCTCCACTAAATTGAGTACGGTCTGGGATGCAATGAAAGCAGGACTCAGGGGGGAGATACTCTGCTTTGGCCTACGTATACAGAAACAACTCAGACAACATCAGATGCAATTATATGAGGAGCTACGCCACTCAGAATGTAGACTGATCGAGGCAGTAGGGGACAAGGCAGACATTGCACAATTACAAACATAGGTGGCTTGGGGTAAATCCAAGATCAACGAAGATTGGGCTAAAGATATCGCCAAAAAATACCATCTTTTTAGGAAAGACTGCTATGAGTTTGGGGAAACAACAGGCAGGTGCCTAGCGAAAAGATCTGAAGCAAGGAGGTTAAGAACACTATAGTGGCAATTAAGGTCTTGGCAGGGAATACAATAGAAACACTAGAGGTGTTTAGAACATTTTATTAGAAGCTGTGTTCCGAGGATGATCATAGATGGCCAGGAGGAACTATATAAGGATCCTCACAGGATAATCCTGGATGAAGAAGAGAAGAGGGCATTAGAGGAGCCAATATCAATGCAGGAGCTGATAGACGCTGTGGGTTCATTGACTATGGGAAAAGCTGCAGGGCCCGACAGACTCCCATTAGATATATAAATGTTATTGTTATCAGAAATTCAGGTAGATATGCTTGCGGTATGTCGGGAGGCACAAAAAGGGGCTGCTCTGTTATCTTGGGATGAGGCAAGCATTATTGTGTTTTTAAGAAAAGAAAAACCTCCTACACTCCCAGGGTCATTTAGACCAATAACCCTAATAAACTGCGATTGTAAAATCTACCCAAAAATCTTAGCGACATGTCTAACGCAGGTTATCACGGCTTTGGTTTCAGTTCACCGGCACAGGTTTATACCAGGTAGAGACACTGTCAACCATATCAGCAGAGTAACGAAACATTGCTAGATATTACCAATACACGTAAGATGCCATGCAGGGTGATAATATTAGACGCGGAAAAGGCGTTTGACCGTGTCACATGGGAATTTTTATGGGCTACACTTAGGTGGCATGGTGTTGGTGCGGGGTTTGTTGGGCAATTAGGACATTGTACAGATCCCCAAAGGCATGAATATGTACATTTGGGCTAGAATTAAATCTGCTAACTATATCAAGAGGCACCCATCAAGGATGCCCCTGCTCCCCCCTGTTATTACGATATAAATCAACCCGTTACTAAACCTGTTAGAGCTTAGATTAAATGAACAACTATTAGGCCCTAGGTTGGAGAGGGTTGATATGTTTGCTTATGCAGATGATATTTCAATAGTTTAATCAAACCCTGCAATTACATTGGAGCAGACGGAACAGTTGGCAGCAACATTTGGGAGGAGTGCGGGTTATAAATTAAATTTAGCCAAGACACAGATAATCTGTACTGAACAAACACAATTTAGGGACCAGAGAGTGTTAAAGGAGGCCTTATATTTGGGATACGCCTGAATGTTTGTCTAGCTACGATGGTTAAAAACAATTGGGAACCTCTGCTTAGTAAGATTAAAAAATCTCTTGATAGGATGGCAAACTTACATTTGTCACAGCTGGGAAGATACAATGTCCTTAAAATAAATGTGCTCCCAAAGGTCCTTTATTTTTTTAGGGCAGTACCACTTGAAATTACTAGAAAACAAATGCAGAGACTACAATCTATCTGCAATAATATTCTATGGGCTCAGGGGAAGCCCCGGCGATCACTGAAATGTATGCCCTACCACGGGATAAAGGGGGATGGGCAGTTCCGAACTTTTAATTTTATTATTGGGCTTGTTTAATACAGCACATAGGAATACTATTGGTGGGAACTAATGGTGAAAGCCTAGGGGATGCGCCTCATATATAAGAACTAATATTGAGTGCAAGGACAGTAAGAATCTTTTTTTAAATTCTAGAGCCAAGCTATTATAAGAAGACCCGCTTCAAGGTGCTCCAGGCTGCTTATCAAGCCTGACACCAAATAAAGAGACAGCTAAATATTGGTAAAATAAACTACTACACACCCATGGATGCAGAAGCATTACTTCCACCTATTGTTTTTAGATAGTATCATGAATAGATGGAGAAGCAAAGATATTACAATCTTGGGCCTGCTGGTAGACAGCAACGGTGTCAAAACATATGCTTCATTGATGTTTAAATGTGATCGTCCTAAATCAGATTTTTTTCAAATACCTGCAGATCCAGGACTTTTTGTATAGAAGGAGGGACATCTTAGGTTTAGCCGAGAGAAGTAAGCTATTAGAAACTGTGATATCAGGCACTTATCGATTTACAAAAAGATGATGTGGTGGCACAGAATGTTAAATGGAATATGAGAGTGTTGGCAGAAGGGAATATTCTACAAGAGTCCATCTACCTAGCCGAAAAACTTTTAATATCCTCAAATTTGAAAACACAACAATACAAAACTATGTTCAATTTATATTACACACCGGCTAAAATTGCACGTTGAGGACAAATGCACTCAATGTGGGGGGGAACAGGCAGACATAGTTCACATGTTCGCTAAATGTACAGATTTGAAAGCCCTGATAGACAGGATGCAGATATTTTTAACTGAGGTGACAGGGCACATATTGAGATAACCCCATTAGTTATGTTGTTGGGGGTTATAGAGGACAAAACACCCACAAAAGGATTGTATACAAATAGATATTCATTATATATTGCAGTCGCAATAGCAAGGTTGTGTATAGCCTCATTGTGGCATCAGGAAGCGCCCCCTACATTTGAGATGTGGAGAGGCAGGCTATTTGCTATCTGTAAACTTGAGACTAGTTTATATGCCATTAAAAGTCCACGGAAACGCAAACTAGGTGGGGAGATCTGAGGGGCTCTAACGGATTTTCTGTCACCGGCAACATAAGAAACTAGCTAAGCCCTTCCCGGCTGGGAAAGACCTTATTCTTTTTCTTCTAATTCGTAAATGGTCGTTCTCTATAGCCCCATGGCAAGTGTGCTGGATTTTTTCCAAGTCTAGGTGCAAACTGGATGTCAATAATGTGTAGGAGGTCGTGCCCCCCGGAAGGGACATCAAACAGACAGATACCTATGTGGGTTATTATAACATATCTAGTAGTATTTTGTTTTATGATGTTATATAAAGCCGTATGTACATCTCTTCTGCACTGCTTTCTTTGGATTTATATGTTTTTCCTTTCTGGTCGTGTTGAACATACCGTGTGTTTCTTTTTTGCCTTGTTTTCTTTTTCTTGAAATAGTTTACTGGCTTCTTAAAAAAAGTAATAAAAAAATGTGAGAAACAACCAATAATGAAAATTGAAGCCATTGATAAAATGAAACATGAAGGGTTACTATTTTTCTCTCAGAGAAATGTCAGTCAAAATTGGATTCTTTGCAAAAGTCTTTATCTAAGAATGCTGGTTTAGAAAATACTTTGGGGCAGATTTACAAGGCCCTTGTGCGACTTTTGCATCATTTTTAACATGGGAAAAGTGATGCAGAAGTGGCGCAAGGGGCTTGTAAATTTGCCCCTTTATATGTATGTGTAAACTGTCTGGTAATATTACAACGTAATTTAGATGTTGAAAAAGGTTTAGTAAATGGAGCAATGGAAAAAGTTGTTGATTATGTACATCTTCAGAAAAGAGATTAAATTGAATATTTTAAGATTAAATTTGATCAAATTGAAGAGGTAAAACAGATTGGACATCGTGATGTTTGTTTTTTTGTTTTTAAAAGACTTGTATGCTCGTAGAAAACAGTTTCCTCTTTCTTTAGCATATGCGATGACCATTCATAAATCCCAAGGTTTAAGTGTAGACAGTGCTTTGGTAAATATTGGAAGTACAGTGTTTAAAGAGGGTATGGCATATTTTGCATTGTTTCAAGTAAGAACATTATCTGGAATGTGTTTTATTAATTTTGATGAGAAAAAGGTTAGCGCGGATGTAAATTCTGTAAGAGAGTATAATCGGTTAAGAAGACTATACGCTCCTAACTTAAGTGAATATCCCATATATGAAAAACTTGGAGAATGTGCAAAACGAATATATGACAATCATTCTAGTGAGGTTGAAAAAAAGAAAACAATTCAAGAGAAGATGAGGCTGCAAAAAAAATGTAAATGGACACTGTTGATGATATTGTAGGATACCAGTTAGAAAACAGTTCAAGTATCAACTGCTAGGCTAATGTAATTGTGAATGTTGTGCTTTATCTAGAAGATCTTCATCATCAAATTATGGAAATTTGAGAAACAAAATTCTGCTCTTTATTACATTATATTTTTGAAAAGTTGGAAACTAACAGAACTAAAATCAATACTGTTTCTGGCATACAACATCTTTTGGATATATGTTCTGGTTCTTCACAGTTTACACTTAATGTACATCAAGAGCACAAGAGTGTCTTATGTTTATGGTTGCAGTATTGGAAGATAAAGGAATAGAAATTGAAAATGTGTTTGGATTAATTCATAGATGGGATCATAAATGTGAAGAGTGTTCATTTTGTTCTACCGCTCAAATAGACAATGAACGATTTATATATTTGACAATACCAGATTGCAAATCAGTGTTTTTTTAAACAAATGAGTAAAAGCAGCCAATCATGAAATGAAATGTTTCATTGTAAATCAGAAATGTTGTCAACATTATGTATAGAAAGTTTTTGAAAATATGTCATTTTAATGCTACAACCTTGTGGAGCAAATGGAACAAAAGTGGAAACAAAAAATAAAAGTTTTGTGGCAAGTCAAGTGCCAATTTCAGGAAGAACTTTTTAAGCAGTAGCTATTATTTTCCATGATGGACCTACTACAACATCTGGATATTATAATTTGTATTTAAAGTGCAATAAAGGATGGACACATTGCAATGCCATTTGGCATTCAAATGTGGGTTGCCTTATGAATTACCTGCTTCATATCTGATATTTTTCATGCCAACATTTTTAAAACATAATTCAGCCTATTGGGAAGATGTGAACACAAAAGAACAAGTTTATTTTGGATATTATCAATGCCAATGCCAATGGATTTGGAAACATTGTTCGGCCTATTTGGAAGATGTGACCAATTAGTGTTTGGGTTATTTGTTCTACTTTTTTTTATTGGATTTGCAAAATTGTGTTTCAAGGAACTAGTTAATATATTTGATATTTATATTATATGCAATGTAAATGAGAGTGTATATTTTAGAAAATGTACTTCAGAAAAATAAATAATTTAATATTGTTGAAGAATGCAATTTAGAAACTAGCTAGGGAAACAGATAGTTGAATTTGCTTTTTTTCAATCACATTGATTGTATTTTTTTCCCCGCTGTTATATGATGATCTATGTTGAGATCGCGGTGTATAGTGACATTCAATAGAATCTGAGAACAGTAAAAAAGGGAAACTGAATATGTTATGTCATTCTAGAATGATGTGTTTCAAAAACCATAATATTATATGTCATACAGTTTTCTTTCTTTTTTATTACAGAAAGTAATGGTAAATCTTGAAAAGATTGTAAAATCAATTTACAACAAAAGAATTGTAAAATAGTTAAACTGAGTTTGTTATGTTTTTAAATAAAGAAGGTAAGATGAAATAACGCAATGAGCATTATAATATGAAGTAATGTTTACAGTCATTTTTATTGTACTGATCCTTTTTTCCATTACAACCCATGTACTGATCTATTTCATTAGACACTATTCTCATACTACTGCATCACCCACACACTATCCAGGCATTTCTCCATTCACCTAGCCTGAATCTATAGTCTTATATCACCAAGAGACTATTTATGTACTCATCCAATCACCCAAGCACTACCCTTGCATTCTTCCAATCATCTAAGTACTACTCCTTACTCATGCAATTACCCAGGCACTACCCTTGCACTCCTCCAGTCATCCAGATACTATCCATGCACTCCTCTAATCACCCAAGCACTACCTATGCACTTATAAAATCACCAAGGCACTACCTATACACTCATTTAATCACTCATGCAGTCCTTTATTCACCCACAAATAACTCCTGCATTCATGCAATCACCCAGGTAGTACCATGCTGTAACAGTAGCTAGGGAAACAGATAGCTGAATTTGTTGCAACTATTTCCGACTCACATTTGCTTTATTTTGTAATCACATTGATTGTAGTTTTTCCCCCGCTGTTATATGATGATCTACGTTGAAATCACTGTGTATAGTGAAATTCAATAGAATCTCAGAACAGTAAAAAAGGTAAACTGAATATGTTATGTAATTCTAAAATTATGTTGTGTTTTAAAAACCATTATATTATATGTAATACAGTTTTCCTTCTTTTTTTTATTACAGAAAGTAATGGTAAACCTTGAAAAGGTTGTAAAATCAATTTACAACAAAAGAACTGTAAAATAGTTACACTGAGTTTGTTATGTATTTAAATAAAGACGGTAGGATGAAATAACGCAATGAGCATAATAATATGAAGTAATGTTTTCAGTCATTTTTATTGTACTGATCCTTTTTTCCAATACATTCCATGTACTAATCTTTTTCATTAGACACTATTCTCATACTCCTACAATACTGAATCAGCAATCACAGAGAGTATGCTGGAAGTGTAAGGATATAAACTGGGAAATAGAAGCTATAAAAGACAAGTTTTCCAGTGCATAGAAAAATACATACATAGTCTATAAGGGTTTGAAGCAGTCCATGCCCTAATGCCCACTTTGCACCATGAGTACTTGGGTAGTAGCTGAATGATTACAATTCTACAAGCAGAGTGTCTCAAACCATTATTATTTTATAATAATACATTTATTCTTGTAACATCTCATAATTTATTAAAGCTTCTAAAATAATTTCATCGGGTATTTCATTTTCCTGGTTATCAATTTCAAAAGTCATCTGATGAATCTCAATGTCATCTAATGCTTCCAAGGTTACATCTAGAAAATCACAGCTGATATCTCCAGCATTCATTTCTTCCTCTTCAATGTTGCTGCTCGTAAAAGGTATGTTCGGCTCTTCCACGACACTGCTATTAATTTTAGAATCTTCTTCCATATTGTTTTGTTGATTTTCCATAGTGAATTTCTTATATTGTAGATCCTTGTAAAAAATCATAAACACTTTTTTTTATCATTTTCCCTAATACAGAACACAAAACTAGCTTTATCGACTAATTTCCCTTTAAAAAATATTATACAATTACCATTCTCAACTACTTTATAACATTATATAAATTTAATTATTTATATGAATGTTCAGTTTTTGAAGTTTCTTAATTTATCAAACCAGTCACTCCTTATCACTATCAAAACAAAAAAAGTGGTTATCATAAAATGCAGTACTAAAAAAGTACGATATGTCTATTTACCTTACCTGGTCCAAAGTAGCAGATGTGTTGTAGTAAATGCAAAGAATACTGGTACACTCAGTATATTTATATTTTAAGTTTTTCAAATTTATATAAAAGATACAAACCATATTTGAACACTTACGTACTTCGTCCATGTTTTTATAATTCACCTCTGTAGAAGCACACTCCATTGGCCATTCTTAACAGTTATTTATACTTACCTTAAAGATAATAAATGATAATAAAATGATATATTATAAAATGAGCAACTGTGGAAGACAATAAAAATACAGTTACAATATATCCTTTACAACACCAAATAATTTGTAAATTATTTCATTTGCCTCTTTTGCTGTTCTCAGAATATATTGAATTTCACTAGAAATAGTGAGTTCAATAGTACTCATCACATAACAGCGGTCAAAAAAAGACAATCAATAAGATTATCTTAAAAAAACATTCAACATTCTCAACAACAATCGAAAAAATTGAAATAAAACATATGTTAAATGTTTTTTTCAAACAACAATTTCTTATGTAACTATGAGATATCTCAAAGAATCTTCAAATACAAAAACACTATCATTAATTTTCATACACTGTAAACAAAGTTACTTTTAAATACATTCTTAGAAAATATACAAGAAATAGTCCTTAATGGTTTTACATACTTTTCCACATGGCCAAATAGTATATCTCAAATTCTTAGTAAAGAAGTTCCTCAATAGTAATCCTCAGCATCCTTCTCCCACCTTTCAGATCCAAAACCCCCGGCATCATTTGCAACATCCTCCAGGGCTCATCGCTCAACTTGACACTATTCAACATCTACATGGCACCCTTACACAAGTGGCCCACCATCACAACCTCAACATTATCTGCTAAGACTACGACACCCAACTCTTCTTCTCCCTCACCAAGGAGCCACATACCACCGAAAGACGTGACTAACTGCATAAGAATCAACTCTCTAAATCTCAACTCGGACAACCACCTACAACAAGTCCAACGACTCCAGAACACCTCCGCCCGACTGATCATCATTGTCCCCTGCCGCAGCCACATCCCCCACCACCTCAGACACCTACACTGGCTCCTTATTGACAAAAGGATCAACTTCAAGCGCCTCACCCTCACTTACAAAGTACTGAACAACACCAGTGCAACCTACCTTAACAGCAGTAATCCTGAAAGGCCAAATTTTGTTGTAAACATTTTGGGTTTAAAAATATTAGGTAAGAATTTGGTAACTCTTTAGGCCAACATTGTTTAAAAACCAATTGACTATCATTAAAATGTATCCAACCTTTCAGACATTTTAAATAAACAGTGTAATGTCCAGATGTTTTAGAAGGTCCATCATGAATACTAATTGCAACAGCTACAAAAGTTCTTCCTGATATTGATACTTGAGTAGCTACAACATTTTTTAATTAAAGTTTCCAATTTTCTTCCATCAGCTCTAAAACGTTGCAGCATTACAATTACTTACTGTCCATATCTTTGTATAAATAATGTTGATGACATTTCTGATTTATATTGGCTACACTCCATGTTTTGACTTGCTCCTCTAACTAAATTGTTAAAAGACACTGATTCACAGTCAGGTAAAGTCAAATATGTGAATCTTTCACTGTCAATGTTACTGCTACATGTAAACAAACAGTTTTCACAGTCAGGTTGCCATTTATAAGAAAGACCAAAAAGGTATTCAATATCTATACCTTCATCTTCCAATACAACAAGCATATACATTAGAAATTCCTGACAATCTTGATGAATATTCTGCGTAAATTGAGTAGAACCAGAACATATGTCCAAAACATTTTGAATATCATAAATACTTTGTATTTTACTTTTATCACTACTACATTTCTCATAAATGGAATACAACAACGAACAGAATATTTTTTCCTATTTTCAACAATTTGTTGTTGCTAACTTTCAAGAAAAAAACAACATTAATTACTACATTAGCATAGCAGTTGACCCCAGAACTATTTTCAAACTGATAACCAACATTCTCTTCAACACTGTCCTTTTTCTTTGTACCTCCAATCACAACTTCATCTTGTTTTTTCTTTCTCTACAGCTTCACTACAGATGTTCTCAAATCTTCTTTTTCTACCTACCACACACTTTTCAAATACTTGATATTGACCTAGATTGGGTGCATATTCTCTTCTTAATCTATTATACTCTTTGACACAACTTGCATCTGCACTAATCTTTGTCTCATCAAAATCAATCAAGTGCTATCCAGATAAAGTTCTCACTCGAGACAAAGCAACATATGCCATACCCTCTTTAAACACAGTACTTTCAATATTCACTAAAGCACTATCTACACTTAAACCTTGAGATTTATGAATGGTCACCGCAAACGCCAAAGAAATAGGAAACTGTTTTCTCCGAACATACAAATCTTTTACAAGCAAAAACCGAGCTGAACAACGACTAAATAGTTGTACTTCTTCAATTTAATCAAATTTGATTTTCAAAAATTCTATTCCATCTCTATTTACATAATTAACAAAATCAACTATTTTACCCATTTCTCCATTTACTAAACCTTTTCCCACATGCAAATTACGTCGTAAAATTACCCTACAGTTTAAACATGCATATAAATTCTTTTCTAAACCAGAAGTTTTACTTATCGATTTCTCTAAAGAATCCAATTTCCTCTTCAACTTTTCAGTCAAAATAATAGTGATTCCTTCATGTTCTATTTTATCAATAGCTTCCAATTTTCTGATTTCTTAATTTTCCAACTTGAACATTTCTTCATTGAATATAGAACATTCACGCAGTGTTGGCATAAAGCAGATTACAGATTTGTTTTCTGCAATTCTCATATATATTTTCTCTGGGACAATATTTTCATTTGGAAGCAAATTAGAACGTAATCATCTCTGTAAAGCTTCTTTGCCATGTTTAGTCACTTTTCCAATTCTTATATCTTGAAGACTAGTTCCATATGGCTGAGATACCCGTCACCCCCTCTCAACACAATCCCCAAGGATGGGACACCGGAAACGGTTCTGAACTTTTGGAAGACGGGAGGGAGTGACCCTCCCGGCCGTATTTATTAAAATATGAAACAAAATTAAAACATTAAAATAACAGTTTCATATTAATGTACAATTTCATTTCCACATTGCGATGTTTGGCTAACCTTAACATATTCTCTAATACAAAGGTTCTCCTAGCCGAACTAACATCCTACAAAACATTTAACTTGAAATTGTACATCCTAACGTTTAAGGGCCAACGGCAAGGTCGTAACCGGTGTCAAGATCCCTAAACCAGACATATCCCCCTCACTTGTGAGGGGCGACCGCACAGAGGTGTACCTCAAGTGCCTTTACCAATTTCCCTTGACTTGACGGGGGCCCCAATAAACTCGACGCCATTTAAAGGTCGTCCGAGGACTCGTGTGAGGTATCTAGAAGGTAGCGTAGACCCCCTCCCCAAACCCCACACAACTTACCACATCTGCCGTCGCAGATGTCCTGGCCCCGGGAAATTCCCCAGGAGGGGGCTGTAGCCCCTCCTACCCAGGAAGGGGCCTTGACCGCCTTTCCTTTCCTTTCGGCGGCCCATCCTTAGAAGGGACCGCCTCCCCGTTGAGGGGCCAATGGCCACCTCCCTTGAGTGCTCCCATCCGTAATGGGTGACGCCCACCCATAGGGATCTTCCAATTACTGCTCACCGATCATGACCTTACCGCCCGACCAAAATAAATACGACAATTCTAACTAAATTATTAAATGACTAAATTACTAAAGGACAGTAACAATTACCAAAAAGGGATGTTTACTGATCGACACTAGTGCACCTTACTTTATTTCAAAACATACTACAATTCGACCACTCTTTATTGCATATTAAAAGTTATCACGACAATCATCACAACCTGTAAAAAATTAGCGTTACCACATCAAACTTTATTCAAAACCACTTGCTGTCCTCAGGGGCTGGTGGGTGGGTCAAAATTGGCTCTTCGTTCCGTCTCGAGCTCACATGCAGCGAGGGGTGCAGCTTTAGAGCACAGGAACAAGAGGATGCTTCCTTGGCTTGTTGCCCCTTTTATCCGTCTTCAGGGCGGGCATAAACCCGCCCCTGCCTGCCCCAAAGGGTGTGGCCGGCCGCGTCTGTGTCTAGGCCAGCCCACTCCAGGGCGGGAAAAGAGCGCGCCCCGGCTACGCTGCTTTGGGCATACCAGCCGAGACTCGCCTCCCGCCCAAGATGGCTTCCCGGGGGGATCGTGGTACTCCGCCATACGTTCGGGGGGACCGAATGGTCGCCCCTTTCCATATGGCTGAGATACCCGTCACCCCCTCTTAACACAATCCCCAAGGATGGGACACCGGAAACGGTTCTGAACTTTTGGAAGACGGGAGGGAGTGACCCTCCCGGCCGTATTTATTAAAATATGAAACAAAATTAAAACATTAAAATAACAGTTTCATATTAATGTACAATTTCATTTCCACATTGCGATGTTTGGCTAACCTTAACATATTCTCTAATACAAAGGTTCTCCTAGCCGAACTAACATCCTACAAAACATTTAACTTGAAATTGTACATCCTAACATTTAAGGGCCAACGGTAAGGTCGTAACCGGTGTCAAGATCCCTAAACCAGACATATCCCCCTCACTTGTGAGGGGCGACCGCACAGAGGTGTACCTCAAGTGCCTTTACCAATTTCCCTTGACTTGACGGGGGCCCCAATAAACTCGACGCCATTTAAAGGTCGTCCGAGGACTCGTGTGAGGTATCTAGAAGGTAGCGTAGACCCCCTCCCAAACCCCACACAACTTACCACATCTGCCGTCGCAGATGTCCTGGCCCCGGGAAATTCCCCAGGAGGGGGCTGTAGCCCCTCCTACCCAGGAAGGGGCCTTGACCGCCTTTCCTTTCCTTTCGGCGGCCCATCCTTAGAAGGGACCGCCTCCCCGTTGAGGGGCCAATGGCCACCTCCCTTGAGCGCTCCCATCCGTAATGGGTGACGCCCACCCATAGGGATCTTCCAATTACTGCTCACCGATCATGACCTTACCGCCACAGGCCGGATAGTTGACCGGCTATCCGGACCCCCCACAACACTCCTGCCTAAAGGTCATGTAATAAAGTTTTTAACCAAGCTATCAGGTCTCCTATGAGTAACTCGTTCCCCATCCGAGACAAATGAACACCATCCCCCAAATACATACTGTCCCCTTTAATACAACCATGCGAAATAGAATGCAGTGTACTTGAACGGAACAGTCTACTCATTTTATTATTAATTTTCCTTACTGAATGATTCAGAGCGGAGACCGAAAGAGCCCCCCGCCATACTTTCCGTGGGATCATATGGGACCATGCAATTGTGCACCCTGGAACGCTTCTCGCTAACCAACTTACCGTGTAAAGCATCGCCTCAAGAAGAAGTCGTCTACCAGTGGTCACCAGATCATTGCCCCCAAGATGTACTATGACTACAGACGGCGGTGACCTCGTCCGCCCTAACAAACCCTCGAAAAACGATCGAAACTGGTCAATACAGAGCCCGCCCTTTCCGTAGAAGGACACACTGTACCCGTATTCCACAGCCACGTGAATCATGTCACCTGCTTTGAATACGTCCGCGGCACGCCTCACGTATGAGTGGCCCACGACCCACACCTCCTTTTTCGCAGCCGGTGAAGTCTGACCGCTGGCCCGGTGTTGGGTTGACTGCATAGTCCGCCCCGCCTCGTAGGCTTGCGCAACTGCAACCAAACAAAAACAAGAAGCGTGAGTACATCATTACAGCTTCACAACATGTGCAACCGCACATACCTTTTATAACAATTCGAGGACCAACGCCCCACACGTTTTACTTGATCGGCATTCAGACCCCTGGCTGTAGCCTCGGTAGCAGCCCCTATCCGAAAGGAATGGGTCCCGAACTCGCCGGGGTTCATGCCCGCGGCAGAAATTGACATCGCAAGCACCCGCTGAAACTGAAACCTCGTCAGTGGGGTGGCGTCAGCGTGTCTCAACAAGGCCCCCCCCCATGATGCCACCCTTTGCGCTAAATATTCCTCAACGCAACCCACCGGGCACATGGACGACCCGGGAATCCTTTGTATCATTATGCAGTCCCCCATCGAACCCTGATCGGTCTTGGACTTGACAAATGAGACAGTCATTGTCTCCCCCCTGACCTGAACGTGCTCTCGGCACAGTCCCCCCATGGTATCCTGCTTGTTCCTTGCTACTAGTTCGCTTACCCGCATAGCCCCATGGAATGCTAGCACAAAAGCGGCTCGGAATAACACCGCTTCGTACTGGGATGAACACGTTGCAGGAAGTACAGATAACAACAAAGCCAACCTATCCAGACCTATCGGGCGCCTTTCATCTACTCTGCGACCCTCAAGGCGTTGCCACCCACGTAGCGCTTTTTGCACAACGAAAGACGCAGTCGGGTCCTGGATCCCATGAGCCTTTGCCATAAAGGAAATGGCGGCCCGATGCCTCTGGGCCGTAGCCACTGATTTGCCTGCCTGATGTAAGGACAGCAGAAAATCCACCACTAATTCTTCCTGGCCCCAAAGCTCCCTCCTAGCATCCCCCACAAAGGCCCAGTAGGATCGGAACGCCCCTTGGTATGCCTTCCTCGTCCTGGGTGCTAAACTCTCTCCCACGAGGTTCTGTAATTCGGGGCACCGAGAGACCAGAGAGCTTCGGGGAAGGGTGCCGCCACCGGGTCCGCTGTGGGCAGAAAACCCCAGAAGGCCTGCATACGAAAACGAGAAAGCGCATCAGCCGCTTTATTCATTACCCCTGGCACGTGTCTTGCTTTGAATAGTACGTTCAACTGCATACATAATAACACAATTTCTTTGAGCAATCTCAGAATCCATTTGCATCGTGCTGCCTGGCTGTTGATACACTCAACCATGGTCATGTTATCAGACCAAAACACAACAGAGTGATCTCTGAACCCTTCGGGCCAAGTTTTCAGGGCCACCAGAATGGGAAAAAGTTCCAAAAAGGCAATGTTACTTGTCAGTCCACACTCATGCCACCATAACGGCCATTTTTGAGCCGACCATCGCGTGCCGAATATGGCACCAAAACCAGTGCTCCCTGCCGAGTCTGTCCACAGCCCCAGCTCCTCGGAGGACACCGCCGGTTTGTTCCAGACAATTCGACCATTGAAATCCGCCAGAAACGCCAACCAAATGCGCATGTCCTGACGAACCTCTGCCGATAACCGTGTGCGATGATGACCCTCCTTCAGGCCGACCATGGCTTGAGCGATTGAGCGGGAAAAGGGGCGGGCCATCGGCATGACTCTCAGGGCAAAATTCAGCTGTCCCACCAATTGTTGCAACTGATGCAGCCTGACCTTGGACTCGCTAATACAAGCTTCCAGGGCAGCCCTGAATCTTATCACCTTCTCTTTAGGTAATCTAAAACAACCTTCCACAGAGTCGAGTTCGATCCCCAGAAACTGGAGGCAAGTCGCGGGACCCACAGTCTTACCTGGTGCCAATGGCACACCGAAATGCTTCATTAAAGTACAAAATTCATTCAGAGCCTGTTCACATTCCGTACCCCCGGCCGCCCCCAGAAACAAAAAATCATCGAGATAATGCATGACATGCTGTAAACCCGTCTTCTTTGTGAAGACCCATTGCAGAAAACAACTGAACTGTTCAAAGTATGCACAAGAAATAGAGCAACCCATTGGCATACATCTATCCATGTAATACTGATCCTGAAACATGAAACCAAGGAGACGCTGATCGTCTGGGTGTACCGGGAGCAACCGGAACGCTGATTCAATATCTGACTTTGCCATCAGCGCCCCGGGCCCTAGGCGATTCAACATGACCACGGCCTCATCGAAAGATGCGTACCGCACCGAACACACATCCGGGTCTATCGCATCATTTACGGACATACCATGTGGGGCTGATAAATTATGTATCAGTCGGAACTCACCCGGGTCCTTCTTAGGGACCACCCCCAAAGGAGAACAAACAAAGTTAGCACATGGTGGCTCATCAAATGGACCGGCGACTCGACCTCGAGTAACCTCTTTCCCAATCTTTTCCTGTACCACGGTCGTATGTTGCAAGACCGATATTTGATTTTTACATCTTCTTACACCCCGAAACTCCCCCACTGGGATGCGGAAACCATATGAAAACCCGTTCCTCAACACCCCAGCGGAAGCGTGATCCGGGTATTCGCTGAGCCAAGGAATCATTGCCATGGTATCAACCGGAGTAGGTAAAGGCGCCCCTCGGACTATTTTAGACCTGTTTGGCGCCTCCTCTCCCCCCGTTATCACCCGTTTTGGCTCTGCACATGGACTCCGGTTGGGATGGCTGCCCACACCCTCCACATTCGTGACGGAATTTACATGACCCCTGGGGCCTCGTACATTTTCCTCTGTTGAAGTTCCAACAAATCCCCCTTTTACCTGTGTTGCCGTTCGGCCTCGAGTTGTATTCGTTACCTGTACCTGATCGAAAGGGGGTCCCGGCATATTGGCGGGAGGACTCACCCCCGCTACTCCCTACTAATGGTACTTTTAACATACCAGTACTCTCCATTTTTGACCATGAAACAGAATCGTAACAATCCCAAGTTAAGTTTTTATCGTGTTCCTTTGCTTTTCTAAAAATATTATCGTAACAGAACCACTGATTGCCCCCATATGATACGGAATATTCCATGATCCGTGTCTGGTATATCGGCAATTCGGACAGCAACTCGGGTCTACGTTCGCCCATGATGGAGGTAAAAATTCCCCACGCCTTCCCCCAAGTGCCAATGTTTTCATCAACTTTAAAGGCGGCCATCTTTGCGCGCCAAACACTCGGATGCATGAGCTCCTTTTGGCTCTTAACATGCTCCATCTCATAATGATCGGTAAGCAACGAGAAGATGTTAATATACTCATTTGCCCATATCTTCTCCTTAATAGCCAAAGGGACATGTTGACCCAACTTTTCCCTTCGTGAGGGTGCAGACTCATCCCTCGCAATCGGCAATGGCCGCTTACCTGAACCGGAAGCTGTATCTGCGGTTGGACCTGTTCCTGGTGGTTTTTCTACTGCCGCAGCCGGTGTGATAACTGGCGATGATGCCTTCGCCGCCTCCCTGGCTTCACGCAGTTGCTTCATCAACACCCGTGCGTCGTCAGCCGTGGCGCCCTCGCTTCCTTTCCCCAACCACGCTGCTAATTGTGCTGCCAGCTCGGGCGGCATATCCCCCCCGACACGGGGGTGATCACCACGGGAATCGGATTCCCCTCTGCCGGCACCGGAGTTGGCTCTTTGAGTGGGGCACAGGGAACCGGGATGTCCCCCCCAGCTGCTCCGCTTCTGGGCCTCTTGCCTTTTCCTCCCGGAGCTGCTTCAGCCAAAGGTCGTTTCGGTCCCCCTTCCCTGTCTCTATCCGCCATCCGTTTCTTCAGATCGGTCACTTCTTTCATGAGTATACGCAGCAACTGGTCGGTAGTCATTCGCTTTCCGACCTTCTTAGGCATTCTCCAACAGAGTATCTGTAAGACAAAAGAAAGATTACCACGCTCAAAATTGGCTCTTCGTTCCGTCTCGAGCTCACATGCAGCGAGGGGTGCAGCTTTAGAGCACAGGAACAAGAGGATGCTTCCTTGGCTTGTTGCCCCTTTTATCCGTCTTCAGGGCGGGCGTAAACCCGCCCCTGCCTGCCCCAAAGGGCGTGGCCGGCCGCGTCTGTGTCTAGGCCAGCCCACTCCAGGGCGGGAAAAGAGTGCGCCCCGGCTACGCCGCTTCGGGCATACCAGCCGAGACTCGCCTCCCGCCCAAGATGGCTTCCCGGGGGGATCGTGGTACTCCGCCATACGTTCGGGGGGACCGAATGGTCGCCCCTTTCCATAATCAGCATCATTTGCCTGTTTCATATTTGTAATACGTTCATTATACTCAAAATATGACCAAATGTTTACATTTCCAATACTCCCCAAAGACTTTCTGGTATCTTCAGTGTTTTAAACATTGGTTGTCCTTTTACAGGAGTAAGTTGTAGAAGATCTCCAAAAACTATGACGTGTTTTCCTCCAAGTAATACATCATACTCTGTTCTTAAATGCACAAAGTCAAGCATTTAGTTTGATACCATGCCTACCTCATCAATAATGAGAAGTTTCAATTTCCCCAAGACTCTTGAAACTTCACAACAAGCTTCTCCAGATAGCTTGTGGTATTCTAATTTGTTTTCTTGCTCTACTGGTAGCATTAATAAACAATGTAAAGTAATTCCTTTAATATTATGGGCTGCCAACCCAGTTGGAGCAGTGACAACACAAGACAAATGCAACTCAGTTGTTTTCTGTAGATAAGTTGTGATTACTGTAATTAAAAAACTTTTTTCTGTTCCAGCTTGTCCACTCACGTGTTGTACGCCATTTTAGACTTGTTCCCAAAGTACCGAACAAGGGGGCCCACAACTACATGTGTGGCCTTTTTGGTCACTGAGTTAGTGGTGCCCAAAGCACTGAGCGGGTGAAAAACCTGCGATGATGAGGATGGGAGAAGGAGTATGTCGTTAGCCATAGAGATATCAAGGCTCTGCACCATATATGAGACTTCTTTCTTGGAGATCGGGACTACATCATGCAGAAGGTGTCTTTTCCACGAAAAGGTGAGCAGTGAGGCTTGAGTACGCATCGGACGGAGTCACGGTTGTAGTAGACTAGATACAAAAACGCCACTTAGCATTTTGGACAAACGCACTCCTATATAGTGTTTTAATTTACATGTATACATTTTTTTCCCAATAGCAGGAACGTTTTTATAATTGCTGAAATGTCCGGAATATTACCAATACAAATAGTTCGTAGAAATGTGAGAAGGAACGTGTATAAAAGCGAGATGTTATCTAACGCCAAATTAATATGGTAACAATTACCAATCATGACATCCTTCTTTTATTATCTTTTAGATGTAGAGCTTGAGGGTGCATTATGTCCGGCACGTGGTAAAAAACACCGGTGACAGAAAGGTGAGCTGCGAGTATGGTTTTCAGTCACTCTCTTATTTCTTCTCTTGTTTCATAAAAAAATTACACACAATCTTAACTACCTTTTTATCTTATAGGTTGTGTTTTACAAATCCCGAAACCCCAGCAAAAAGAAATCTACAAAGCTCTACATTTGTGTATTCTGCGATGATGCGTGGCCAGTGCAACAATGACTGAGAAGCCTGCTTCCACATGTGATGCACCCTCTTTGAATGACGGCAACGGCACAAGGTGAGCAAAGAAGCTTGTTTCCTGTGAAAGGAGAGAGTGCGTACCTCCGAACAGTGACAAAAGATAGGTTACAACAGTCTGAGGAACATATCTATAAGCTTATTGCGCCACTTTTGTGAAACTTTTAAAATGTAAAAAGTGGCACAAGAAGCTTGTAAATCTGTGCCTGACTTTTAAAGAAAAACTCTCAACTTCAGACTCTGCGAGTTAATGGGGTGCAATGGTGTAGGTACCCAATTTTAAGAACTCCCTTTAAACTTCACTTTTGTCAGAAGTATCGCAACTCAGTTTACAGTAATTAATCAAATGTTCTTTTCTTTGCCTTCACCAAACATTCTTTAGAAGCAATCACGACATATCGAGCAACAGCAATGGAATTGTCTGCAAAGTATTGAATATACTTTGACGTGTAGAAGCAGAGTTGAATTCAAGTTGTGAATTCTGGTGGCCGAAGTGTTTATACAAGGTAAGCACAGCGGCCTAGATATACAATGCCTCCATTGCAATGCATTAGAAATAAATCGACGAATTTACAATCCTGTTGTGCCACTTTTGTGTCAGTAACGCAGTAGGCACTTTCATATAGACACCACTTGAAAGCGGGACTATAACAGAAGTGAAATGTACTAGGCCCACTACACACGTAAAATCGTAGTGTTACCTTCACTTGTAATGCTTCACCTTATTTAGTCAAATCTAGATAACTTTAAACTCTAATTTTCTTTTTTGTTTTGCAGATTACCTATCCTACATCTTTTGGAGTTCACATCACAATTTGTTTATAATATTGTTTTTTAAAGATATTTTTCTACTTGTATATTATATTATCTTTTAGTTACATTTACAGTTATTGTTGTTTAAATAAAAGTTAATAAAAAAAACAATATACTTCTTTTTTTGGGGGGTGGTGACGATCCACAACAAAAATAATATTTATAATTTGAAGTACTATAGAAGGATGTTTGACAGTAGGGTTGAAAAGTACTGGCTGTACAATAAGTTATACTTACTCTGGATGGACTACAACATAGAAAAGGAATCGAAGTAAACCAAATCAATGTGTACCACATTTATAAACCTCTTGCGTTATTTTCGCGTGCAAATCTACCCCCCTACAAAATGAATTGCATGGGCCTCAATGACGCCACTCAAACCACGAAAATGACTACCCCCCGGAGATTTCTATATTGTGTGAGGGAGGCTGTGTGGCCCACCGCCTGATGCCCTGGAGTCCGACATGCCCAGACCCGGTTGCTGCAGTGTCCTGGGGAGAAACAGCCATTACAACGTGGTCATAACCACTCGTGACCGTCACCACAAATTCATTAGCTTGCATATGCCTTTACCACGCATGCCTTTACCATGCATGATTTTACAACAACTATACATTTACTAAGCATGCTAAAGGAATAAGCAAGGTAATGGCTTTGTGGTGACGGTCACATGTTCTAATGGATGTGCCTTACGTGATTCGATATGAGTTTTTAGGTATGCGTGTGACCAAGTCTAATAAGATCGGAAGCCAAGGACAAACACCATGGTGTCTGTGGTAGGAAACCTCATGGATCACAGAGAAGATAGGCGGGGGTGAATTGAAAGTAGCAGGTATAATAAAAATAACGGAGGAACACTACTAAAATGGCGGAGGATGGAGTATGTAATTAACGTTTGGCGCCTCGGCAATACGTTTCAAATAAATATAGATAGAATATGATTATTTATATATTACAAAAGTAAAGCAGTGGATGAGGCACACGACCCGGCAGAAGAAAGCGGAAAATGTAATACCAGAAATGAGGAGATTTTTGCTTGGCGAACTTGAAGAAAAACAAAGAAACGTGGGTTTGGAAACGAGGCTGCGCATACGCAGAGAGCACAACTGGTGCAAAAAAAACCCAGAAAGGTTTACATACTATCATAAAAATATAACTCTTTTTTTGACCAGTAAAGTTAGTTCTGAAAAGAAATGTTTTTTATGAGGCCCAAAGCCCCCACGGTCCCAGCCAGCTCCCTGCGTCCTTCGGGAGCAGGCATTGCTTTTCGTCACCCCGGGCACTGCAGAAGGCGGCCATGAAAGGTGGTGGTCCCCAGGGCCATCAAAAGCTCCAGGAGGGACCGCGCGGCCCCCCTCCCAACATTCAAAAGACCCGAGGGGTGGTAGTCCCCGGGGCTGGGTGGTCCGTCTCCCCTATTTTCTATATTAGAGCGGTCCCAGGGAAGTTTGTGGGGGGGCTTGAAACCCCCCCACACAGTGTTTTTTAAATAAGAAGAGGCCCCATGGACTGGCGGTCCCAGGGGCCCCGGGGGGGCCATGAGCCACCCGCATACATATAGATAAAGCCCCGGGGATGGCGATCCCCGAGGCAGTGTCCCCTCAGGGCCCCCCATTATGAAAGAAAATTACCCCTGATATTTGACCCCCCGGAGGCTGATTAAGAATAAAACGGACTTCTCGTTTTTTTTTCCTTTTCCACCGCATACGAGTACCATATGCATACCCCGCAATTTTTTATTTAAAAAAAATGTGGGTCTAAAAATTCATGTAGGACCCCCTAAGCAAGCCTAGAGGGTCAGGATGTTTCTACCCTGCCCCCTTTCCTTATTTTTCAACTTTGTTTTACTGTTTTCTTGTGACTCGGTTCTACCGATTTACAAGATGGCTGTCAACACTTCCTGGTTTGGAGGGTTAACAGACAGTTGACATCCAATCAACATGCAGCTCGTGCTCGTAATTGTACGGATTTCCGTACGGGTACAGTACTTCGTCTCTGGATATCACTATGATTTTACTTTTGATTTTCTCAGGAACTACTGAACGGATTTACACCATTTAGCAAAAAACACAATCTGCAAACCGAACTCTACCTCTCAAATTTGGTGTAATTCCGTTCAGCCGTTCGGGCTTTAACCCTGGCTAAAGGTACCCATGGAAAATTGCATGGGGAAAACACATTTTGAGACTCCCTTTTTTCTCAGCCCCCACTTGACAAATCACCCCCAAACTTTCAGGGAAGGAGTGGAGTGGAGCAGGCCATTTTCTTGGAGAAATTCACAAAGATTCGTCCACCAGCGCCAAAGTTATTCCAAATAGAATGTTGTGGTTTTCCTATGGAAAGTAGGTCCTAACTATAACTACCTACTGGCGACTGCCAGTAGGTAATATATATATACACATATATATATATATATAGCTACACGATTTCTGCATCCATACAAAAAAAAAAAAAAAATATATATATATATATATATATATATATATATATTCACTGAAAAAAACATAGGTTTCAGACGCGTTATAGTTAGGAATTAGCATTTAAAAAACCTTAGAAATTCACTGAAAACACCATAGGTTTCACACATGTTATAGCTAGCTGGACATTTCACTCATACAAAACCATTGAAATTCCCTCGTTATAGTTAGTTCAGCTAACTATACCTCGTGCGCCCGCAATCCACTGCTGATGATGTCACATATTACATCGCTCATGACATGGTCAGTGACATCACTCATGACATCCCTGATGACATCACTGATGACATCATCCAGTGAATGCGTGTCTTTCTGAAAAATAAATATTTTTATATATTTATAACTAAAGGTCGATGGAAGAATAAATGGGTTAAATAAGTGTCTAAATGGATGTTTTTTTAAAAAAAATTGATTGTATAACTGACTTATTAAGTGTATCTTAGTGAATACATGTATTAGCGAGTAATGTTTAAATATTTAAAGATCTGTATCAGTGTCTCACTTTGTGTATAAGTGGCTGCATGGGTTGGTGAGTAGCTACATGAGTGTGTATATGGGTTATTAGTTCGTTTTTTGAGTATCAGTATGAGTGTCTGTATGGTTTGGTGGGGGTATTACTTAGCGCATAGTTGCATGAATGATTGACTTTTAAGTGTTTTGAAGACAGCATACGTGCAGGAGTGTAAAGGTGGATGAGTGTGTGTATGGGTGTGTTAGTGAGTGAATGACTGTCTCAATAGTGTCTTTATGAGTAAGTACATATGTTTTACATTAGTATATGTGAGTATTGATGTATATAAGTGAGTATATATGAGAGTGAGAGATTGTAAGAGTTCCTGTATAAATAGGTATGTGTTTCTATAAGTGATTGTTTAAGAGAGTAAGTATGTGTACGTTTCTGTAGAAGTAAGTATAGTGGTGTATGTATAGCTGTATATGCAAGTAAATGAATGTTTGATAGTTTATTTGCATGTGTGAGTATGTGTGTGAGTAACTCTATGTATGAGTGTAGGTGTGTAACAGGATGTATAGGTTTATGAGTACATATGATGAGTGAGTACATGTATGAGTGACTATATATAACTGTTGGTGAATGAGTGGATGTGTATGTAGATTTTGGAATTACTGAATAGGTTGTTCTAACTGGTATTGGTATCTCCATTGTTTTGAAAATTTTAGTTTCTATTTTTCAATGTGTGTATCAAATGTTGTATTAGGGTGGGAGGAGGTCTGCCACTCTTTCACAAGGATGATGTCATCAGTGATGTCATTTGAGATGTCATCAGTGATGTCATGAGTGATGTCACTGACCATGTCATGAGTGATATAATATGTGACGTAATCAGCAGTGGATTGCGGGCGCGCCAGGTATAGTTAGCTGAACTAACTATAACGGGGGAATTTTAATGTTTTTGTCTGAGTGAAATGTCCAGCTAACTATAACATGTGTGAAACCTATGGTGTTTTCAGGGAATTTTTGTAAGGTTTTTTAAATGCTAATTCCTAACTATAACGTGTCTGAAACCTATGTTTTTTTCAGTGAATTTCCAATGTTTTTAAATGCTGATTCCTAACTATAACGTGCCTAAAACCTGTGCTTTTTTCAGTGAATTTCATAGGTTTTGTAAATGCCAATTTGTAAATGTATTAATTGTTATATTTATTTTTTTGTTACTATTTTAGTAGTTTTATAATAATAATTTTTAGCTATTTTATTTTTTAAATTACATTACATATTTTTAATGTAAAAAAATAAATAAAAAAATTTAAAATGATTTTTTTATTTTATTTTTTTCAACATATTAAAATTAATTTCTATATATTTTTTGTTGCATTTTTTTGTGGTAAACGTATGGTACACGTACTGTCCCCGCATTATCATTCTCACCTGAAATCGTCCTGTACACGTACCAGCGCATACCCCGGAAATACGTTTTGACGTTACACGTCGCATCGGTGCTTCCGCGGGATGTTATGTAAGTTTCTACGGCATACGCTATGCATACCCCGCGATTTTTTTAATGCTTAAAAAGATATATTTATGTAATTAATGTAAATTTTAGGGAAAGACATTATCTGCGGTTATCATAAAAATAGTATTCATTTAGTTGTAATAAGCGTACATTACTTTTAAAAGCAATTGCACAAATCGCAGGGTACGTCTTACATATTTGCATCGTAAGTGCACCCTACGTGACTACAAAACAAGAATAAAAAATATTCATTTGGAACCGCCAGCATGGTGAGACATATGAAGAGTATTCATCCCCGCAATTATGCGAGAGCTGCATGCGACAGGCTGCAGGAACACCCTCCAACAACTGTAGCCAGCACTTCCAAAGCACTATTGAGCCCGCATCCGGACATGCGTCCCGATTTTGGAGACCTTATCATTCTTTCCAAATTTTGAAAACAGACATTATGTTATGGCGAACAGTCAAGTGATTTGATTTGCAGGCGCAAACAAGAGCACCATTGCACCCGCCGTTAATTTTGTTTTGTTTAATTGTTCCTGTTCCTGTTCCGCACTGTTTTGTTTGCGCAGTTCCATTTTTGTCCTTTGAAAAAAAAAAAAAAATTTAAATCCCCCAATAAATGAATGAAAGAATACATTAGTAGTGTATGGTGAATGTGGAAGTGCAGAACTATACGGAAATGCTACAGAATAACTATATAAGGTGTTTACTTACAGTATACTGTAGTACTTCCGAAGCACATAAATGTAACATATGTACATAAATATGATACAAGTCTATGCTTCCCTCTGCATTTCTGGTGAAACTGCCTGAGTGAATTTGTAAGAGTTAGTATTTCAATTCAGTGAATGAATTGGCACACACTGCTAAATGGGTCACTACAATACTGCAACATAAGTGACAGAGAGTTTGATGGAAGTGTTAGGATACAGACTGGAGAATTGAAGGTATAAAAGACAAGTGTGCAGGTAGATACACGACTGCATGCATAGTGCATAGGGATTTGAAGTAGTCCATGCCCTAAGGTCTACTTTGCTATTTGAATACTTGGGTACAGACTGAATGATTAAAGTTCGGCAAGGAGAATGCCTGACTGAATGTATACGTGCTTGAGTTTTAGCACAGTAAATGGATAAGCACATACTGCTGAATGGGTAACTACAATACTGCAACAGCAGTGACAGAGTTTTTGGTGGAAGTGTAAGGATATAGACTGGGGAATTGAAGGTATAAAAGACAAGTGTGCAGGTAGATACAAGACTGCATGCATAGTGTACAGGGATTTGAAGCAGTCTATGCCCTAAGGCCTACTTTGCTGCATGAATCCTTGGGTACTGGCTGAATTATTACAGTTCTGCAAGGAGAGTGCCTGACTGAATTTATAAATGCTTCAGGTTTAGCGCAGTGAATGGATAAGCACATACTGCTGAATGGGTCAACAAAATAGTGCAACATCAGTGACAGAGTGTTTAGTGGAAGTGGAAGAATACAGAGTGGGGAATTGAAGATATGAAAGACAAGTGTGCACGTGGATAGAAGACTACATATATACTATATAAGGGTTTCAAGCAGTCCATGTCCTAAGACCTACTTTGCTGTATTAGTACTTAGGTACTGATTGAATTATTACAGTTGTGCAAGGGGAGTGCCTGGCTGAATTTATAACTGCTTCTGTTTTAGCAGAGGAAATGGATTAGTACATACTGCTGAATGGATCACTACAACAGTCCAACAACAGTGACAGGGTGCTTGGTGGAAGTGCAAGGATACAGAATGGGGAATTGAAGGTATAAAAGACTAGTGTGGAGGTAGATGCAAAACTGCATGCATAGTATACAGATGTTTAAATCAGTCCATGTCCTAAGGCCTACTGTAGTGCATTAGTATTTGGGTACTCACTGAAAGATTACACTTCTGCAAGAACAGTGCCTGACTGAATTTATAACTGCTTGAGTTTTAAAGCAGTGAATGGATAAGCTCATACTGCTGAATGGGTCAGTACAATTGTGCAACATCATTGACAGAGTGTTTGATGGAAGTTTAAGGATACAAAGTGGAGAATTGAAGATATGAAAGAGAAGTGTGCAGGTGGATAGAAGACTGCATGCATAGTATATAGGGTTTGAAGCAGTTCATGCCCTAAGGCCTACTTCGCTGCATAAGTATTGGCTACTGACTGAATCAATAGAATACTCTAAAGAGAGTATCTGAGTGAATCTAGAAGTGCTTGAGTTTTAGTACAGTGAATAGTTTAGTACGTAGTGCCTAATGCTTTATTATTATTAAACAATAAAGGTATTCTTCAGACATCTCATATTTTAACACAGCTTCTAAAAGTTCATCTGGTACTTCTTCGAGATCATACTGCTGGTTTGCCATTTCAGAGTTTATAGCTTCCAGTAACTCTACGTAATCCACTGCTTCCAAAAAATCAGCATCATTGCTTTCATGTTCAAAATCACAGGTGATATCTGCAGTACTGATGTCCTCTAATTTAATCTCGCTGCCTGTTATAGGTAGATTTTGTACTTCAATTAAACTGCTGCTCATTTTCAATGTGTCTTCAGTAATATTCTTCTCTTCATCCATAACAAATCTGTTATGTTCTAGGTCCTTGCACAAAAACATAAACACTTCACTTTTCTTAGTTCATAAAGTAGGTTTATTAACTATTTTGGCACCCAAAAAATATAATGTAAATACCATTGTCTAATAACATTCCAACAGTAGACTTTTAGCACTTCATAAGGTTATATAAATATAATTGCTTATAAATATATCCCGTTCCTAACTTTTCGTAAAATTCGAAACCAGTCACTGCTTATAACTATGGAAAATGACGCAGGCTCTTATACTAAAATGCAGTAGTAAAACATGTAGAATATGGCTATTCACCTTACCCCTTCCAAATTAGTAAATGTGGTTAAGTAAAATGCAAGGGATACTGTTGCTTGTCTGGAATAACACTGCATACTGCATGTGTTTTCACACACATCAATCCTTAAAGACCTATCCAGTACTCACCTTTTAACATAATTAGAAAGTAGCCATTGCTTATATAAGTCAAAAATACTCGCAGCAACAGCTATAGAATGCTCCTTCAACACAAAGTATTGTGTATAATGAGGACATATTTACATAGAGAAGAAAAGCTACACACAGTAACTAATCCTGTCCTTCTAAATATGAAAGAGTATTTGAAGAGACACTCTGTGACCTATTTTATGTTAAGAAATTTGGTCTCTTTTAATCCTGAAAGTCCCTGGTTTCTACTAGCCAAGCATGTCTTTCTATTCAATACCATTCAGGTGCGTTGCAGAGAGCTGTTCTCAAGCCATGTCCCATTTTATACACTACTAGCAGCCCGTCCCGACGTTGTCCGGGTATGAATTGTAGTATATCGTTTTGTAGGATTTCGTTTTGATAGCATTTCTCATCAAGGATAGGCCTGTGAAACGCTCCAATTCACAGTGCACTGCTGATGCACTTAAGGGTGCGTGTTCAGTAGTGTGTGAACTCGAGTTTCCCTACTTTAATTTTCCTTGCAATATTATATAGCTCGAACTCGACAACATGGCATGAGCACAATTTACATTACAGAAGAACACATTCATTTGTGGTAGGCACGGGGAGACAAAGCGATTTGCCTGGAATCACAGGATGTTGAGCTGATGCCGAGATTCGAACGTAGCTCCCCAGCTCTAAAGTTCGCAATTCTAGAACTTGTCGCCGGAGGTGTGTCTAAAAGTGTATGTCGGTGCTGGCCATCAATGAGAGAGACCTGTGCAGTTTTCAAATGGGTGGTGAAAAAATATGGGTATGTTGCTGGAGATATGGGCCGCCGTGCCACCAATGTACTTACCGGGGGGTAAACACCCATTATTCCGCAACTTTCTTTCCACTACCATCACTCTGCATACTTTCATTACGAAAGTACCATGACTCCGCAATGCCGTTATAACCCATGGCATTACATTTTATATGCTTTTACCACGCATACATTTACAACGAAATTCGTTGTAAATGCATGAATGGTAAAAGCATGTTTTTTTTATGTTTGGATAAGGTAAGTATGGGTATAGGGGTATATGTTTTGTGGGTACTGAGGTATATGTTTTGGGGTTTTGGGGTATTTTAAGGGTTCATATAGTTTTGGTTTATGGGGTACAGGGGTAGTTTTAGGGTTTGGGGATAGGTATGGTTTTTGGGGTACAGGGGTATTTTTAGGGTTCAGGGATAGGTTTGGGTTTTGGGGTATAGGGGTATTTTTAGGGTTCAGGGGTAGGTTTGGGTTTGGGGGTACTGGGGTATTATAAGGGTTCAGGGCTAGGTTTGGGTTTTGGGGTACAGGGGTATTTTTAGGGTTCAGGGCTAGGTTTGGGGTTTGGGGTACAGGGGTATTTTAGGGTTCAGGGGTAGGTTTGGGTTTTAGGGTACAGTGGTATTTTTAGGGTTCAGGGCTAGGTTTGGGTTTTGGGGTACAGGGGTATTTTTAGGGTTTAGGGATAGGTTTGGGTTTTGGGGTACAGGGTATATTTATAGGGTTAAGATGGGTTAGTGTTTAAGGGTGTTGGGGTATTTTAAGGAGTAAGGGTGGGTTATGATTATGGGGTGCAGGGGTATTTATAGGGAGCAGGGAGGAATTAGCCCACAATATGAGACATGACATGAAGGGCGGAACGTACCACACGCCCCCAGCATTTGTCACGCCCCCCAGCACATGCCCACAGCACAACGCAGACACGCCCACAAGGGACTACTTTGCTGGCACGGTTCTTTTACCTTTTAAATGTATATGTGGGTGTCTGCATAATGTATGTCCTTCTGCTGCAACTGTCCTTTCCAACGCTGTATTGGGTGTTGTGATTGGTGCTGTGGTTCCTGAGAATACCCGCCTAAAAGGTTTGGGCTCTCTCTTTATTATATTAGTATGGATGACATTTTACAGTACTTTCTCAATATATTTTCTAAGATAGTCAGTCCCCAGGGATACTCAGTATGCATATTAACGTTCTCATATATCTTTAAAAGATACAAACCATCTTTGCACAGATATATCCTCCCTCCATCTCATGCTTCTTCAGCTGTGTACGAGCACAGCATATTGACCATTTTTTATAGTTTCTTATACTTACCTTAAATACAATAAATAATAAAAAAAATATATATTATAAAATTCGCATCTGTGGAAGAGAAGAAAAAATACAGTTACAATATATATTTTACAACACAGAATAATTTGTGAAACATTTCAATTGCCTTTTTTGCTGTTCTCAGAATATATTGAATTTCACTAGAAACAGTGATTTCAATTGTACTCATCACATAACAGCGGGCAAAAAAAGACCCCCTCCAACACTTTCAAGAAGCCCCGGGGTGCCGGTCCTTGGAGCTGGGGGGCATCAGAGCCACCCCTCAATTAATATCTTAAAGCCCCGGGGGGGATGCTCCCTGGGACTGGGGGACCTCAGAGCCTGCCTCAATTATTATTTTAAAGCTTGGCGGGGCTTGGCGGTTCCCGGGGCTGGGGGTGTCAGAGCCCCCCTTCAATTAATATTTTAAAGCCTCGGAAGGTGGCGGTCCCCGAGCTGAAGGGGCCTCAGAGCCCCCCTCAATTAATGTTTTAAAGGCCCAGGGATTGGTGGTCCCTGGGGCTTGGGTGACCTAAGAGCCCCCCGCACATATACATATACATTTATTGCGGGGGCCATGAGACCTTCCGCACATATATTTAAACAAAAGTTCCAGGGGGTATCGGTTCCTGGGGCTGGGGGGACGCTCTGGGCCCCCCATTATAATAAACTACATTGCCCCCGGGACTTGGCCGCCCCGGGGGCAAATTAGTACTAAGGCAGGCTTCAGGTTTCTTTTTAGGCCTTGGGGGTCCTTGTGGGACCCCCTGAGCAGGCCTTGGGGGTCACGTTGTTTCTACTCTGCCCCCTTTGCGTATTTTGTGCACTTCTTTTTCAGTTTTCTTCTGCCTCGGTTCTACCGAGACACAAGATGGCTGCTAACACTTCCTGGTTTGGAGTGTTGACAGACAGTTGACAGCCAATTAGCATGCAGCTCGTGCTCGTAAGGGTACACGTATAATCCTCGGACAGTACTTCGTCCATAGATACATCTATCATTTTACTTTTGATTTTCCAGGAACTACTGCACGGATTTACACCATTTAACAAAAAGCGTCATCTAAGAACCAAACTCTACCTTTTTGTCAAATTTGGTGTAATTCCGTTTAGCAGTTCGGACTATAGCCTGTCTTAAAGGTCCCTATGGAAAATTGCATGGGGAAAACACGTTTTGGGACTCCCATTTCATCTCGGCCTCCGCTTCACAAATCACCCCAAACTTTCAGGGAAGGACCGGAGTAGAGCAAGCCATCTTCTTGGAGAATTTCATGAAGATTCGTCCACCGGCACCAAAGTTATTCCAAATAGTATGTTGGTATTTCCCATGGAAACTAGGTCCTAATTATAACTACCTACTGGAGACCACCAGTAGGTAATATATATATATATATATATATATACACATAGGACCATCTTGTGTTGCAAGTGTAATTATGTCAGAAGCACCCATTTCTCTTTCTTCTCCATGTCTCCTTAGGTTGCTATGTGAGTGAATACATTGTAGTGGACCTGTGTATGTTTGTGTGTGTGTGCATAGGTGTGTGTGTGTGTGTGCACCTGTGAGTGAGTGTGTGTGTGTCTGTTTTTGTGTATGTTTCGGTGTGTCAAAGGCGGACATTTTGTCTTTTTACTCTATGCTTACTTTGCTAGCCATATAACCAACACACATTTTGTGCAACCGCTGTGTATGTCCTATAATTAATCTTTTTATTCCACTTTGTAATATTTTTGAAAGGAGAATTGATTATTATAGCTTTTTAGGAGTCCATGTTATTTTTCAATTTTGTTTTTTCATGTATTTTCCGTTTCTGTTTTGTTGTGCTTATGAATGATTGCAACAATCTGTGGTACATGTGAGTTGATTTTTAATTATTGTAATTGATTTGTGTCTGTTTGCCCCTGGATTCCATGGGGATTTCTTTCTTATATTTGGTTGAGGTATGTAATATTGTGATGATGATGTTGTTAAAGATGGTGATGATGATGTGTATTGCATTGCCAAGTCTCCCTTCATATTTTCTATTGGCTGCTGGTGCAAAAAGGATACTGAGACAGAGATAGGTCTGTGAATTAGGTAACACCAGAGGCCAGAGAGCTCTCTGGTAAGTGCAGGTGACCAGCAATAGAAAAAGTATATAGCCTCAAGGAAGCAAATCAGTGCCAAGAAAGTTGCCAGTGAGCAGTTCGAAGTAGAGTGTAGAAAACTGATGTAATTTGCTTTCACATAATTATGTGAAGATTTGGCAAAATTACACAAAATAACACGGAATGACATGAAATGAAAATCTGTCATTTTGCCCTACACATTAGTGCAAAATGCGTCTTCATGTAAATTATTGAGCAAGAATACATTTAAACAAATACACAAGAACAACAGTCACTGGCATTGTATTGTTCTCGTGCATTTACAGGAAAAAATAATTTCATGAATGAAACCATTTGCAGTAAATTGTTACCACAAATGGCGTATAATTATGTGAAGTGGAATAATGGTGGAATTCCAGTTATTTCTTACAGCAAAAGTAATGCAAAATTTCTGAAACTATGTGAATTATGCTGGCACAATTTAGGTCCAGGCATAATCTGAAGCCCTCATCCTTTTCCTGGCAATGTGGCATACCCGCTGCACCCTCTTCTGAGCTGAAAGGCACTGGGAGAAGGATTATCTCAGATCAAATACAGTATCACAATTAAAACTGAGGTAGATAACTCTCAGTACTACAATAACTGCAATCATCACTGAGAGAAGGTAATAAAAAAAATTTAATTGGTGCAGCAGCAAACCAAATCTTCATAGGAAACTAAAATGCAACTACAAGATCACCAGATCTTTTAGTGGTAGAGCAGAGAAGGAAGTCAAGCTTGATGCA
This sequence comes from Lissotriton vulgaris, assembly GCF_964263255.1. Classification (NCBI taxonomy): domain Eukaryota; kingdom Metazoa; phylum Chordata; class Amphibia; order Caudata; family Salamandridae; genus Lissotriton; species Lissotriton vulgaris. The sequence continues at coordinate 1,001,392,852 of NC_141689.1, forward strand.
GTGTGAAATGTTGCAAGCGCTCTTCCATTGGACACTCTGTCTTCACTATCTCCTTTGAGTTAAAGAACACCATCTTCTTCAAGCAACCATAGACATGACATGAAGGGCGGAACGTACCACACGCCCCCAGCATTTGTCACGCCCCCCAGCACATGCCCACAGCACAACGCAGACACGCCCACAAGGGACTACTTTGCTGGCACGGTTCTTTTACCTTTTAAATGTATATGTGGGTGTCTGCATAATGTATGTCCTTCTGCTGCAACTGTCCTTTCCAACGCTGTATTGGGTGTTGTGATTGGTGCTGTGGTTCCTGAGAATACCCGCCTAAAAGGTTTGGGCTCTCTCTTTATTATATTAGTATGGATGACATTTTACAGTACTTTCTCAATATATTTTCTAAGATAGTGGGTCCCCAGGGACACTCAGTATGCATATTAACGTTCTCATATATCTTTAAAAGATACAAACCATCTTTGCACAGATATATCCTCCCTCCATCTCATGCTTCTTCAGCTGTGTACGAGCACAGCATATTGACCATTTTTTATAGTTTCTTATACTTACCTTAAATACAACAAATAATAAAAAAAAGATATATTATAAAATTCACATCTGTGGAAGAGAAGAAAAAATACAGTTACAATATATATTTTACAACACAGAATAATTTGTGAAACATTTCATTTGCCTTTTTTGCTATTCTCAGAATATATTGAATTTCACTAGAAACAGTGATTTCAATTGTACTCATCACATAACAGCGGGCAAAAAAAGACCCCCTCCAACACTTTCAAGAAGCCCCGTAGTGCCGGTCCCTGGAGCTGGGGGGGCATCAGAGCCACCCCTCAATTAATATCTTAAAGCCCCGGGGGGGATGCTCCCTGGGACTGGGGACCTCAGAGCCCGCCTCAATTAATATTTTAAAGCTTGGCGGGGCTTGGCGTTTCCCGGGGCTGGGGGTGTCAGAGCCCCCCTTCAATTAATATTTTAAAGCCTCGGAAGGTGGCGGTCCCCGAGCTGAAGGGGCCTCAGAGCCCCCCTCAATTAATGTTTTAAAGGCCCAGGGATTGGTGGTCCCTGGGGCTCGGGTGACCTAAGAGCCCCCCACACATATACATATACATTTATTGCGGGGGCCATGAGACCTGCCGCACATATATTGAAACAAAAGTTCCAGGGGGTAGCGGTTCCCGGGGCTGGGGGGACCCTCTGGGCCCCCCATTATAATAAACTACATTGCCCCCGGGACTTGGCCCCCCAGGGGCAAATTAGTACTAAGGCAGGCTTCAGGTTTCTTTTTAGGCCTTGGGGGTCCTTGTGGGACCCCCTGAGCAGGCCTAGGGGGTCACGTTGTTTCTACTCTGCCCCCTTTGCGTATTTTGCGCACTTCTTTTTCAGTTTTCTTCTGCCTCGGTTCTACCGAGACACAAGATGGCTGCCAACACTTCCTGGTTTGGAGTGTTGAAAGACAGTTGACAGCCAATTAGCATGCAGCTCGTGCTCGTAAGGGTACACGTATACTCCTCGGACAGTACTTCGTCCATAGATACATCTATCATTTTACTTTTGATTTTCCAGGAACTACTGCACGGATTTACACCATTTAACAAAAAGCGTCATCTGCGAACCAAACTCTACCTTTTTGCCAAATTTGGTGTAATTCCGTTCAGCAGTTCGGACTATAGCCTGTCTTAAAGGTCCCTATGGAAAATTGCATGGGGAAAACACGTTTTGGGACTCCCATTTCATCTCGGCCTCCGCTTCACAAATCACCCCAAACTTTTAGGGAAGGACCGGAGTAGAGCAAGCCATCTTCTTGGAGAATTTCATGAAGATTCGTCCACCGGCACCAAAGTTATTCCAAATAGTATGTTGGGATTTCCCATGGAAACTAGGTCCTAATTATAACTACCTACTGGAGACCACCAGTATGTAATATATATATATATATATATATATATATATATATATACACAAGGGACCATCTTGTGTTGCAAGTGTAATTATGTCAGAAGCACCCATTTCTCTTTCTTCTCCATGTCTCCTTAGGTTGCTATGTGAGTGAATACATTGTTGTGGACCTGTGTATGTTTGTGTGTGTGTGCATGGGTGTGTGTGTGTGTGTGTGTGCACCTGTGAGTGAGTGTGTGTGTGTGTCTGTTTTTGTGTATGTTTCGGTGTGTCAAAGGCGGACATTTTGTCTTTTTACTCTATGCTTACTTTGCTAGCCATATAACCAACACACATTTTGTGCAACCGCTGTGTATGTCCTATAATTAATCTTTTTATTCCACTTTGTAATATTTTTGAAAGGAGAATTGATTATTATAGCTTTTTAGGAGTCCATGTTATTTTTCAATTTTGTTTTTTCATGTATTTTCCGTTTCTGTTTTGTTGTGCTTGTGAATGATTGCAACAATCTGTGGTACATGTGTGTTTATTTTTAATTATTGTAATTGATTTGTGTCTGTTTGCCCCTGGATTCCATAGGGATTTCTTTCTTATATTTGGTTGAGGTATGTAATATTGTGATGATGATGTTGTTAAAGATGGTAATGATGATGTGTATTGCATTGCCAAGTCTCCCTTCATATTCTCTATTGGCTGCTGGTGCAAAAGAGGATACTGAGACAGAGATAGGTCTGTGAATTAGGTAACACCAGAGGCCAGAGAGCTCTCTGGTAAGTGCCAGTGACCAGCAATAGAAAAAGTATATAGCCTCAAGGAAGCAAATCAGTGCCAAGAAAGCAGTTCGAAGTAGAGTGTAGAAAACTGATGTAATTTGCTTTATTATTATTATGTGAAGATTTGGCAAAATTACACAAAATAACACGGAATGACATGAAATGAAAATCTGTCATTTTGCCCTACACATTAGTGCAAAATGCGTCTTCATGTAAATTATTGAGCAAGAATACATTTAAACAAATACACAAGAACAACATTCACTTGCATTGTATTGTTCTCTTGCATTCACAGCAAAAAATAATTTCATGAATGAAACCATTTGCAGTAAATTGTTACCACAAATGGCGTGTAATTATGTGAAGTGGAATAATGGTGGAATTCCAGTTATTTCTTACAGCAAAAGTAATGCAGAATTTCTGAAACTATGTGAATTATGCTGGCACAATTTAGGTCCAGGCATAATCTGAAGCCCTCATCCTTTTTCTGGCAAGGTGGCATACCCGATGCACCCTCTTCTGAGCTGGAAGGCACTAGGAGAAGGATTATCTCAGATCAAATACAGTATCACAATTACAACTGAGGTAGATAACTCTCAGTACTACAATAACTGCAATCATCACTGAGAGAAGGTAATATAAAAAATCGAATTGGCGCAGCAGCAAACCAAATCTTCATAGGAAACTAAAATGCAACTACAAAATCACCAGATCTTTTGGTGGTAGAGCAGAGAAGGAAGTCAAGCTTGATGCAGTGTGAAATGCTGCAAGCGCTCTTCCATTGGACACTCTCTCTTCACTATCTCCTTTGAGTTAAAGAACACCATCTTCTTCAAGCAACCATCAGATGACCGTGGCAAGGATTGAACCCTGGGCCCCTGCTGTGGAAGACCAGGGAAAAGGATAGTTTCTGAAATAAATTCTAGGAGGCTAGGAAAATGATCCAGTGATTGTTCATGTGGCAAGTGACACAGAAGAAGAGCAGATCACTTCTATTGTACACGCTCTGAGTCATGCAATATATTACATCATATTTTCCATCTTTTCAAGAGCCCAAACAACTGTACCTAAACACATCACTACTGGAGATGGAACCCTCCCCAGGGAAAGGTAAATACCACCGCTTACATCCACCATAACAAGTTATTTCGGTATTGGCTCTATAAGACAGTTCTCCTTCCCATTTGGGACTTCTTTTCTCTTAGTCAACATAAGAATCACATCACAGATTGCACAACTTGATGAAAACCAGGCCATTCTTGCAATTCTGGTGATATGATATTTTAGCAGATCAAATCAAAACATTCACGCCCAATTAAGAGATCTGGGTTAAATCCATTATTATTTTGCTCACCATGCAACCCACTTTAGACCTGGCAATATGCAAATCAGTCTTGATCCTGTGCCTCATGGAACAGCCCAGCCCGAACTGCCAAGTCTGGTCCTCGGACCGGAAACAAGCATCCTAGGACCGGTTTCGGGGTTTCACCCCTCTTCAGCCAGGATAGCTTGATTCCAGTGTCACAGTGAGCCCAGGAACCATGTTTGGGCATGCCTGGCGCACTTAGGGTGAGAAAGCAAAAGACACACATTTTATGGATGGAATGCAGAACAAATCAAAACTTTCACCCCTAGTCAAGAGATCTGGGTTAAATACATCATTCTTTTGCTCATCATGCCACCCCAGTTTAGACCTGGCCATATGCAAATCAGTCAAGACCCTGTGACTCATGAGAACAGTCCAGCCCGAACTGCCAAGCCAGGTCCTCCCTGGCCTGGAAACAAGTATCTCAGGACCAGTTCCGGGGTTTCACCCCTCTTCAGCCAGGATAGCTTGATTCCAGTGGCACAGTGAGCCCAGGACCTGCGTCTGGGCATACCTGGCACACTTAGGGGGCGAGAAAGCAAAAGACACACAATTGATGGACGGAATGCAGAACAAATCAAAACATTCACCCCAGTTAAGAGATCTGGGTTAAATCCATCATTCTGTTGCTCACCATGCCACCCCAGTTTAGACCTGGCCATATGCAAATCAGTCTTGACCCTGTGCCTCATGGGAGCAGTCCAGCCCGAACTTCCAAGCCAGGTCCTTCCTAGACCAGAAACAAGCATCCTAGGACCGGTTTTGGAGTTTCACCACTCTTCAGCAAAGATAGTTTGATTCCAGTGGCACATACCACAGAAGGGTGACATACCCTGAAACCAGTCCCAGGATGCTTGTTTCCAGTCCAGGGAGGACCTGGCCTAGCAGTTCGGTCTGGACTGCTCCCATCAGGTACAGAGTCAAGACTGATCTGCATATGGCTGGGTCCAAACTGGGGTGGCGTAGTGGGCAAAAGAACTATGGATTGAACCCAGATCTTTTGACTGGGGAAGAATGTTTGCATTGTCAGCATTCTGTCCATCATTTGTTTTCTGCAACATTTTTCGCCCTAAGTGGGATGGTCATGGCCAGATGTGGGTCCCTTGCTCACTGTGCCACTGGTTTCAAGCTAGCCTGGCTGAAGTAGGGTGACATACCCAAAAACCAGTCCCAGGATGCTAGTTTCCGGTCCAGGGAGGATCTGGCATGGCAGTTCGGTCTGGACTCTTCCCATGAGGCACAGGGTCAGGACTGATTTGCATATGGCCAGGTCTAAACTGGGTTGCATGGTGAGCAAAAAACCAATAGATTAAACCCAGATCTGTGACTGGGGGTGAATGTTTTGCCAATGTGCAACATTCTGTCCATCATCTTGTGTGTTTAGCTGTTTGCCCTATGTGGGAAGGGTATACCCAGACCTGGGACCTGTCCTCACTACGCCACTGGAGCCAATCCTGGCTGATGAAGGCTGATAGCCAGAAACCGGTCCTAGGATGCTTGATTCCGCTCCAGGGAAGACATGGCTTCGCAGTTCGGGCTGGACTGTTCCCATGAGGCACAGGGTCAAGACTGATTTGCATATGGCCATGTCTGAACTGGGGTGGCGTGGTGAGCAAAATAACAATGGATTAAACCCAGATCGTGACTGAGGGTGAATGTTTTGCCAATGTGCAACATTCTGTCCATCATCTTGTGTGTTTTGCTGTACACCCTATGTGGGAAGGGTATGCCTAGACGTTGGTCCCGTGCTTACTACTCCACTGGAGTCAAGCTATCCTGGCTGATGATGGCTGATACACAGAAACTGGTTCTAGGATGCTTGATTCCGATCTAGGGAAGACACGGCTTGGCAGTGCGGCCGGACGGTTCCCTTGAAGCACAGGGTCAAGAAGATTTGCATATGGCCATGTCTGAACTGAGGTGGCGTGGTGAGCAAAATAACAATGGATTAAACCCAGATCTGTGACTGGAGGTGAATGTTTTGCCAATGTGCAACATTCCGTCCATCATCTTGTGTGTTTTACTGTTCGCCCTATGTGGGAAGGGTATGCCCAGATGTGGTTCCGGTGCTCACTATGCCACTGGAGTCATGCTATCCTGGGCGATGACGGCTGATAGCCAGAAACCGGTCCTAGGATGCTTGATTCCGGTCCAGGGAAGACATGGCTTGGCAGTTCAGGCTGGACTGTTCCCATGAGGCACAGGGTCAAGACTGATTTGCATATGGCCATGTCTGAACTGGGGTGGCGTGGTGAGCAAAATAACAATGGATTATACCCAGACCTGTGACTGGGGTTGAATGTTTTGCCAATGTGCAACATTCCGTCCTTCATCTTGTGTGTTTTGCTGTTCGCCCTATGTGGGAAGGGTATGCCCAGACGTGGGTCCCGTGCTCACTATGCCACTGGAGTCAAACTATCCTAGCTGATGCCGGCTGATAGCCAGAAAATAGTCCTAGGATGAGTGATTCTGGTCCACGGAAGACATGGCTTGGCAGTTCCGGCTGGACTGCTTCAGTGAGGCACAGGGTCAAGACTGATTTGCATATGACCATACCTGAACTGGGGTGGGGTGGTGAGCAAAATACCGATGGATTAATTAAACCCAGATCTGTGACTGGAAGTGAATGTTTTGCCAATGTGGAATTTTCCATCCATCAACTTGTGTGTTTTGCTAGAAAACAACCCAGCATAGGAAGAAACACTGAAGTCAATAAAATCCTTCTTTCTGACCAGGCCAAGCAACAAAGAAACAAGCAGAATCAATAGCAGGAAGTGGAGAGGTGTGGAGTCCAATAAAACCCACAGAGCGACCAAGTGTACAAGAGCAATTGTGAAGCAACTGTACTACACAATGGAACTACTTTTACTAAGGAAAAATAGGAAGGCGCTTATTCAAGGCATGGTGTCAGCTAGTTTGGATTGTTAAGAATATAGAAAAAAACATAACTAAATACAATATATTTAACATAGAAAGAATTCCTTTTGTGCAACATATGTAGAAATACAACATGATACCAGATTAAATACACTTTATTCTGAATATGGTATATGCCAGGAGCCAGCATGCAGGAAGTCACTTCACATTTCACTGCGCTGTCTGGAAACCCAGCACGTGCAGGTGCTGGGTAAGGATGCTAGATAGTCCTTTACCAGAAGAAAAGAAACCTCCGGCAAGAGACCACACTCTGAGGTGCTCCAGGTTCATGAGAATTCATTAAGTAGAAGTATTTGACCAATTGGGGAGCATGAAATTGATCTACAGGTTCCCAAGAATGGTTGAGAGGTAATATCCTCTCCAGTAAATTAGGAATTGTAAAATATCGGGAGTAACAGATCTCTTGAACTTTAGACTCATGTTGACAATCAACAAGTTCAGGAGGAAGTCTTCTTTTACCAGCTCCAGCTTTACGACATAATAAGGTTTTAAGTGGGCAATATCGAAAGAAAGATGAATATTCCAAGAGGATTGAAGCGTTAAATGTCCTTTGACGGGAGTTTTATCTTTAAGATTTTAAAGAGACCAGAATGTTTTCGAGAAAACTTTGACCAACAGGCAGATTGTGGCACATTTGTAGAAGATTACAAGACCTTATCACCTTCTTTGTGGATTGGAGCATGTCGTTAATGTTGATTGGCCTTAGATGTCTGGCTGTTTTAGCAATTTGTAATTATTTGTCATTTTTGCAATAGTGTTTTCCTGAACCTTTTGTAGTCTTTCTAAAGAATCTTGGACTGTAGGGACAGAATGGAAAGGGGCGACCACTCGGTCCCCCCGAACGTATGGTGGGGTGCCCCGATCCCCCCGGGAAACCATTTTGGGCGGGAGGCGTGTCTCGGCTGGTATGCCCGAAGTGGCGTAGCCGTGGCGCGCCTTTTCCCGCCCAAGAGGGGTTGTCCTAGACACCTACACTGTTGGACATGCCCCGTAGGCGGTTGGAGGAGGGTCCACGCCCCCCCCCCCGAGGAAGAATAAAAGGAGCAACAACCCAAGAAACCATCCTCTTGTTCCTGTGCTTGGAAGCTGCACCCCCTCGTTGCACGTGTGAGCCCGAGACGGAACAAGGAGCCAATTTTGATTTTTGTGTTTCTCTTTCAGTGAGTCCGAAGCTTTGGATCCAGGACCTTGAATCGAATATCCGTAGACGATGCCTGGCAAGAAGGTCGGAAAGAAGGTTGGGACCGAACAAATGCTTCGCATGCTGGTAAAGGACATGGCGAACATGAAGAAACAGATGGCGGCAATGAATGGCACGGGTAGACCGAAGAAAGTCATCGGACCAGCATTGCCGGGAGTAGTCCCTGCCGGGAGAGGTAAAAGGGCCAGGAATGGGCGGCAGGAGGGGAGGCCCCGGTGCCCGAGTCCCCTCCAGCAAGCCCGGTCAGTCCGGTAGAGGCCCCAGTTCCGATCCCGAACGCGGGACAGCCGATCCCTGTAGTAGTTACACCCGTTAGCGAGGAGGATATGCCCCTCGAACTGGCCGCCTAGTTGGCGACATGGTTGGGCAAGAACAACGAGAGTGGTGGGGCACCAGGAGACACGGCCGAAGAGGCCAGGTTAATAATGAAGCAGTTGCGGCAATCGAGAGATGCTGCGAAGGCACCTTGTCCTCTTGTTTCCCCGCAGGTGCCCTCGGAAAGGCCGGCGGCGAGCGTTGGAGCGGCAGCAACAACAGATACAGCTACCGGTTCGGGTAAGCAGCCGTTGCCAATGGCGGGGGTGGGGTCGCTACCCTCAAGGAGGGAAAGGGTGGTGCAGCATATTCCGATGGATGTGAAAGAAAGGATCTGGTCTGATAAATATGTGAATATGTTTTCTCTGTTGACGATCACTATGAGATAGAGCACGTTAAGAATCAGAAGGAGTTGTTACATCCGAGTGTATGGCGTGCAAAAATGGCGGGTTTCAGAGTAGATGAAACGATCGCTAATTGGGCCAGGGCCTTTGGAATGTTCACTGCAATCATGGGGGAACGTAGGCCTGAACTGTTGGCGGAATTAGCCCGTTATCAAACACGTATTATGGAATTTTATGAATCGTACGAAGGCAATCAATGGATGAGTTATGATAACAAATTTTGTAAAGCCAAGGAGCACGACTCATCCCTGACGTGGGATTGTTTCGACTCCATTTCATGGCAGAAGCAAGGTATGACGAACTCGGCGAAGTCGTCATCTTTTGGCGGGAATGGGACAGAGCCTTCCCGCCATTATCCGGCGGCGCCCTTTCGGGCAGGCGCCAACGGGGATCAACACACAAAGAATAATGGAACCTCAGGTAAAAAAAGGGGTTTGTTGGAGCTTTAACAGAGGCAAGTGCACTAGGCCACAAGGGACATGCAAGTTCAGGCATGAGTGTGCAGGGTGCGGGCAGTCTTCACACCCCGAGAGTTTGTGCAGAGCCAAGAATGGTGAGACAGGAGGTAGAGGAGGAGCCAAACAGGTCTAACATCGACCGAGGGGCACCGTTACCTACTCCCGTTGACATCATGGCAATGATCCCTTGGCTGAACGAATACCCTGATCATGTCTCCACTGGGGTGTTGCGAGATGGTTTCTTGTATGGTTTCCGCATCCCGGCGGGGGATTTTCAGGGGGAAGCACAGTGTAAAAATCAACTATCTGTTCAACAAAAAACGGCAGTGGTGCAGGCAAAAATTGCGAAAGAGGTGACCCGAGGTCGGGTTGCGGGACCGTATGCGAATCCGCCTGTTGTTAACTTTGTTTGTTCACCGTTGGGAGTAGTCCCCAAGAAGGACCCGGGTGAGTTTCGATTAATCCATAATTTATCCGCTCCTAAGGGTCTTTCGGTGAACGGTGCGATTGACCCGGGAGTTTGTTCGGTGCGGTATGCATCCTTTGATGAGGCCGTCGCCATGTTGAATCGCCTGGGGCCCGGAGCGCTGATGGCTAAATCAGATATTGAGTCAGCGTTCCGGTTGCTCCCGGTACACCCACAAGATCAGCGTCTCTTAGGTTTTGTGTTTCAAGGGCGCTACTACATGGATAAATGTATGCCGATGGGTTGCTCCATCTCCTGTGCGTATTTTGAGAAGTTCAGTACGTTTTTGCAATGGGCGTTCACCAGAGCCACGAGCTTCACTCAGGTTATGCATTACCTTGATGATTTTCTGTTCCTGGGGGCAGCCGGGGGCACGGAATGTGAACAGACTTTGAATGAATTTTGTAATCTCATGAAAAATGTTGGCGTGCCATTGGCACCAGGCAAGACAGTGGGGCCATCTACTTCACTCGAGTTTCTGGGAATTGAGCTCGATTCAGTGGAGGGGTGCTTCCGTTTACCCATGGAGAAGGTAATGAAATTTAAGGCATCTCTTGGAATATGCCTTGGTGAGAGGAAAGTAACTCTCCATCAGTTGCAACAAACTGTGGGTCAGCTTAACTTCGCCCTTAGAGTAATACCAATGGCTCGCCCCTTTTCCCGCTCTATCGCACAAGCCATGGTGGGCCTCAAGGAAGGGCACCACCGCACACGACTGTCAGCAGAGGTTCGCCAGGATATGCGCATATGGCTGGCATTTCTGGCGGATTTCAACGGTCGTGTCGTGTGGAACAAACCATCAGCTTCCTCGGGGGAGCTGGGGTTGTGGACCGACTCGGCAGGAAGTGTGGGTTTTGGCGCCATCTTTGGTAATCGATGGTCGGCGCAAACATGGCCAGCGTGGTGGCACGATAGTGGGCTCACAGGTAACATTGGGTTTCTTGAGCTGTTCCCCATTCTGGTAGCCTTGACAACATGGCCAGAGGGGTTTCGTGATCACGCTGTAGTGTTCTGGTCTGATAATATGACTGTTGTGGAATGTATCAACAATCAGGCAGCACGCTGCAAGTGGATTTTGAGATTACTGAAGGAAATTGTCCTGCTATGTATGAGATTAAACGTCCACTTTAGGGCAAGACACGTGCCGGGGGTACTGAACCAGGCAGCTGATGCACTCTCTCGTTCCCATATGCAGGCCTTCCGGGGTTTTCTGCCCTCAGCGGACTTGGTGGCGGCACCATTTCCCGAAGCTCTCTGGTCTCTCGGTGCCCCGGATTACAAAACCTCGTGGGAGAGAGTCTAGCGCCCAGGACAAGGAAGGCATACGAAGGAGCGTTCCATTCCTATTGGTCATTTTTGGGTCCAGCTAGGGGCGAGCATTGGGGGCAGGAGGAGTATGTCCTGGAATTTCTGGTAGCACTACATCAGGCAGGCCGATCATTGGCAACAGCCAATAGGCACAGGGCCGCCATTGCCTTTATGGCACAGGCACATGGCATCCAGGACCCCACAGCGTCCTTTCTCGTAAAGAAGGCACTGCGTGGCTGGCAACGCCTTGAGGGCCGTAGGGAGGATGAGAGGCACCCGATAGATCTAGCAAGGTTGTCCATGTTAATGTCCGTACTCCCTGCGACTTGTTCATCTCAAACGGAGACAGCGCTGTTCCGGGCCGCTTTTGCATTAGCATTCCATGGGGCTATGCGGGTAAGCGAGCTGGTAGCGAAGAATAAGCAGGATACGGGGGGAGGTCTGTGTCGAGAACACTTTCAGATAAGGGGTAACACAATGGTGGTCACAATAGCCAAGTCCAAGACCGATCAGGGAGCCATCGGGGACAGTGTGGTAATCCAGCGGATCCCGGGGTCTCCCATGAGGAGTATTTAGCGCAGAGGGCGGCATCATGGGGGGGGAGCTTGCTGAGACACAACGACGCCACCCCACTGACTAGATTTCAGTTCCAGCGGGTGTTAACAATGGCAATCGCGGCAGCGGGCTTGAACCCGAGCGATTTCGAGACCCATTCCTTCCGGATAGGGGCTGCTACAGAGGCTACAGCCAGGGGTCTGAGTGTTGAAAAAGTGAAACAGTTGGGGCGTTGGTCCTCGAATTGTTATAAGAGGTATGTGCGGTTGCACATGTTGTGAAGCTAATGTCATGCACTCACGCTTCTTGTTTTCTGTTTGGTTTACAGTTTCGCGAGCAGGCTTTGCGGGGCGGACTGTGCAGTTGACCCGACACCTGGGGACCAGCGGTCAAAGATCACCGGCTGAGGGAAGAGTGGTGTGGGTCGTTGGCCACTCATACGTGAGGCGCGCTGCGGACGTATTCAAAGCAGGTGACATGATTCACGTGGCTGGGGAATACGGGTACAGGGTGACCTTCCACGGAAGGGGCGGGCTCTGTATTGACCAGTTTCAAGGTTTTATGGAGGGACTGTTAGGGCGGACAAGGTCACCGCCGTCTGTAATCATAGTGCATCTTGGGGGCAATGATTTGGGGACCATTGGTCGACGAGTACTTCTCGAGTCAATCTTATCCTCAGTAAGTTGGTTGGCGAGAAGGGTTCCGGGGTGCACGATTGCATGGTCACACATGATTCCTCGGAAGGTGTGGCGGGGGGCCCTCTCTGTGTCAGCCTTGAATCAATCAGTAAAAAAGGTTAATTACAAACTGGGTAGGTTGTTTCGTACAGGAAATTTGCATTGTGTTCCGCATGGATGTATCCGGGGGGACCATATGTATCTGGAAGACGGGGTCCATTTGTCCCGGGAGGGAAATGTCTTACTCATAGGTGACTTCATAGCTTGGTTAATAAGTTTGTGTAGCCATGACCTTTAGTAGGAGTTTTTGGGGGGTCCGGATAGCCGGTCAACTATCCGGCCTGTGGCGGTAAGGTCATGATCGGTGAGCAGTAATTGGAAGATCCCTAGAGGTGGGGCGCCACCCATTATGGATGGGAGCGCCCGGGGGGAGGCGGCCATTGGCCCCTCACACGGGGAGGCGGTACCCTCTAAGGATGGGGCCGCCGAAAAGGGAAGGCGGTCAAGGCCCCTCCCTGGGGAGGAGGGGCTACGGGCCCCTCCTGGGAATTTCCCGGGGCCAGGACATCCGCGACGGCGGATGTGGTAAGTAGTGTGGGGTGGGAGGGGGGTCTACGCTACATTCTAGACACCTCACACGAGTCCTCGGACGACCACCAAGATGGCGTCGAGTAAATATGGGGCCCCCGTTAAGACAAGGGAAATTGGAAGTTGGCACAGAGGTACAGTCCTCTGTGCGCCCGCCCCTCACAAGTAAGGGGGGGAGTTCTGGTTTAGGGATCTGACACCGGTTACGACCTTGCAGTTGGCCCGTAATGTTAGGATGTACAATTTGAATTTTGAGAAATGCATTTACGGGATGTTTTAGAAATCGGCTAGGAGAACCTTTGTATTAGAGATATGTTAAGGTTAGCCAATAAACATCGAATGTGTAAATGAAATTGTACATGATATGAAACTGTTATTTTAATGTTTTAATTTTGTTTCATATTTTTAATAAATACGGCCGGGAGGGTAACTCCCTCCCGCCTTCCATAAGCTCAAGAACTGTTTCCGTCTTCCCATTCTTGGGGATTGTGTTGGGAGGGGGTGACGGGTATCCCGGCCATATGGAAAGGGGCGACCACTCGGTCCCCCCGAACGTATGGTGGGGTGCCCCTATCCCCCCGGGAAACCATTTTGGGCAGGAGGCGTGTCTCGGCTGGTATGCCCGAAGTGGCGTAGCCGGGGCGCACCTTTTCCCGCCCAAGAGGGGTTGTCCTAGACACCTACACCGTTGGACACGCCCCGTAGGCGGTTGGAGGAGGGTCCACGCCCCCCCCCCCGAGGAAGAATAAAAGGAGCAACAACCCAAGAAAGCATCCTCTTGTTCCTGTGCTTGGAAGCTGCACCCCCTCGTTGCACGTGTGAGCCCGAGACGGAACAAGGAGCCAATTTTGACCCACCCACCAGCCCCTGATGGCAGCGATTTGTATTGCAATAAAGTTGATTAACGAGGATATTATCTCTTTTCAGGTTGTTTCAAATAAAGTTGGATTGTTTTTTGATGTGACAATAAAATGGTTATTCTGTTTAGACGAAATATTGTAGCTGAATTGAAAGAGCAGTAATGGCATAGTTAGAAGTGATGCAAAAATGTCCATTATAACTGTTTATTCCGTCCTCACTAGGTTAAAAACTGTCGTATTTATTTTTGGTCGGGCGGTAAGGTCATGATCGGTAAGCAGTAATTGGAAGATCCCTAGAGGTGGGGCGGCACCCATTATGGATGGGAGCGCCCGGGGGGAGGCGGCCATTGGCCCCTCACACGGGGAGGCAGTACCCTCTAAGGATGGGGCCGCCGAAAGGGAAGGCAGTCAAGGCCCCTCCCTGGGGAGGAGGGGTTACGGGCCCCTCCTGGGAATTTCCCGGGGCCAGGACATCCGCGACGGCGGATGTGGTAAGCAGTGTGGGGTGGGAGGGGGGTCTACGCTACCTTCTAGACACCTCACATGAGTCCTCGGACGACCACCAAGATGGCGTCGAGTAAATATGGGGCCCCCGTTAAGACAAGGGAAATTGGAAGTTGGCACAGAAGTACAGTCCTCTGTGCGCCCGCCCCTCACAAGTAAGGGGGGGAGTTCTGGTTTAGGGATCTGACACCGGTTACGACCTTGCCGTTGGCCCGTAATGTTAGGATGTACAATTTGAATTTTGAGAAATGCATTTACGGGATGTTTTAGAAATCGGTTAGGGGAACCTTTGTATTAGAGATATGTTAAGGTTAGCCAATAAACATCGAATGTGTAAATGAAATTGTACATGATATGAAACTGTTATTTTAATGTTTTAATTTTGTTTCATATTTTTAATAAATACGGCCGGGAGGGTGACTCCCTCCCGCCTTCCAAAAGCTCAAGAACTGTTTCCGTCTTCCCATTCTTGGGGATTGTGTTGGGAGGGGGTGACGGGTATCCCGGCCATATTGTCAATTTCCATTAGAATTGGAAAAGTTTGGGGACTGAACCCAGTTGAAGCAAAAAAGGGGATAGTCCAGTAGAGGTATGAAGGAAATCATTATAAGAACATTCTGCTGCTGGTAATAGCAACTTCCATTAAATAGTAGAGGAAATTCACTTCTTACCCAGTTGCTGTCTAAACAACTTACATTTTAGGATTTGAACAGGCATTTACCAGCAGGCAGAACTTTAAACAAGAGGCATCCATCTCCTTGAATCAATCCAGGCAATCAATTATTTTATTAAATTATTAAAAATATTCATAAAGAACAATCGTCACTTAAAATGCACAGTATACATCAAATAAATAGAATATAAAATACAAATGATAATATCAAAAGCTCACAGAATTACGCCACTGTAATGTATTTAAAAAAGGCTCCCACAGAAAAGCATTTAGCAGCATTAGCTAACATATAAAGGTTGTAAAATGCATACCTACATTGCAGAAAGCCTAAATCTTTGCAAACAGGCAATTTTTCAGAATAGGTAACTGCAGCTGGGTGCAGTCACTGTCGGCACCCCCCTGCAAAGGGATCTCTAATTCCATTTGAAAGTGCACGCGGGTTGCCACCTGCACTGTGAAACACGGAGCAGCTTCGAAGCATCCTCCCTGTATTTCATGTGAATGCGCTACCCCCAGGGCACCGCATGTTCGCAGCTGTCCTAGGGGCAGCACATTTATGGTAATAGAGCTTATTTTCATTGCTTGCGCTATGTGAACCATTGTAAAAGTGTCCCCAATGAAAATGCTCCTACACCATAATACGGCCCCTGGTATCCTTTTTTTTTACATTTCTTGAAGATGAGATCTATGCAAACCATTTGCCGTGAGACAGGTATATTTGTTACTGTGACTGCATTAAAAAAATTAGTCATAGTAGGTGCCCACAAGGGAATATTCTCTGATAGAGATCCATGGGTACCCTGTAGGAGCAAGGTGACTTTTCTACTCTCAATGGCCGCTACCACTTCTTCCAAATCGAATCTGATCTCTAAAGGGAAGTGGAGATCAATGGCCACCTTAGCCTCTCCCAGCTTACTCTGTAGGAGAAAATAATACAAAAGTGATCCCATCAACATTAAGGAGAAATATTGGACCCCAGCCCCTCGGTGGTCACATTGCTGTAATTCTCTTTATTTACAATGCTCCAAAATCTCATGATATACTTCACTTTACATGCCTGCACAAGGTTCTCCCACAATTCCACCTTCATAAACATGTTCCTGTTTTTAATTGTTTGCTTATATTCTAATCTGACTGCTGTCACTAATATTTTATCTATGGTTGCATTACTAACTGCCAGGTGCCAACTCTTGTTTGCAACTCTACATGAGCTGTAAAACCAACCTATTTGGGGACTCCTTACAGGTCTACGACTACCATTGATTAGGTCCCTCACTGATCAATTCAACTTCTCAATGGCTAGTAGGAATTTAGTTGGAGAAAGATTCCATACCAGCAAATTGTCCAAAATCAGACCTTGGTTATATCTGACTAGGGCAGTGAAAACAGACCAAATTTTGGCTCTTCGCCAGCTGCTATAATCTTCTTATTCTTAACGTCCTGGTCTGTTGGCCCTACAGATTTGTGAGGATGCCTATAATCAGGTATATTAAAAATCTGTTCAATGGGGTTGTGATCTCTGTGCTGGTGTTCCTTAAACCCCCAGCATAAACAAGTCAACTCAGATCCTCTGTGACAAAAGATAATCGATTACTGTACCAGAACCCCAACCCACAAAGGTAGGTGTCTGTTTAGACAACCTTCTCATCTCTATTAATCAGACCAACATTTGAAAGTGCCTGTAAGAGTTTCAAACACCAGCGATTCACGCCCTGGTTCTAATGATTATCCTTCACTGACAGAGCGGTTATACCTATTTTGGAGTTAAAATCCCTGCCTACTGTTGCCTACTGTTGCTCAGATATGAATTTAACTTGGAAAAATGAAAAGACAAGAGGGGTTTGGCAAAACAGGAACTAGTTGGTTTAATTAAATGCAGAGGCCAGGAGAGCATCATCAGAGGCATTTTTGAAGACAGTCTCAATGTACAGAAGTTTGGGCCTGTAAAAAATACAGTTCGTGAGGTACAATAAAACGATTACACATTCTTATAAATCATGTAGACTTAGGACTTGTCATAAACCATAAATACAACCATCTGATAAGACGGACACAAGTTCATTATTACATTTACATATAACATGGCGGTCATTGATATTATATTTACCGGCATTCTCAGTATTAAGCGTACATTTGTCATAGTGTACATCAACATTGTTTTCACTGATATTGACATTGCTACGCGTGCATATATCATGGTGTACATTGACATGGTATTCACTGTCAGGGATACACATACAAAGGAATAAGAGTAAATTGAATTGAACTGAATGTCATTGGAATATGAATTAATTTTCCCAATGCATCAGTATAAATACATATAGGCATCAAAGACATTGAATAAAAGAAGCTTAAAGAAATATTTTACATATTGACATTATTTACCAAGCTTGTAAGATACAAGACACTGCATGAACAGATACATTTTAATCCCGCCATTCTTTTGAAATACTGATCGATTATTTCACAGTCCATTTTTATATTCACTATTGTAGACGGGGTTTTCAGAGCTGATTTGTGGGGATTCACTTTCAAATGACATTTTCTGGCTGTAGCTCTGATATAGCATTTGTGCTGATGATGACCCTCACAGCTTTATCAATCGTCCTAGCGCCAAGAAGGAGTATCCAAAACAAGGATGGTATGAAGTGAGAGATCTTGGCACCCTTCCTGAACTGTCATCAGGCACAGACAAAAGGGTAGCCCTACTCCTAAAATGTGCGTTTTAACAAGAGAAACTCTGACCTACCCCTTACTCCAACCATTTACCCTATGTCATCACTCAGGGAGAACTAATCAGCAGCCAGTTGCTTACAAGAACCTCACATAATGTCCGGGGATAGACTGTTCTCTATTCTCCAGCACTTCACTCTGGGCCTCCACCCTCCACCCGCAGCAATGCAGTCAATACATTTCCACTGTCTAGGTAAGCGGTACCTAATCTCCATCAGGTGATGCAAAATACATTCCACTGGTCCATGCACGTAGACTTTCACCACACAAGGTGTCTTAATATTACAGATTTGGTACATATCTACCACACGTACACACAAATGGAATGTCATCAGAAATGTCCTGGAACCTTGCAGACTATTCTACCAGACTTGACACTCAGTGTCTCTCTGCTGGCCTTCCAAACACTTCTGGCACATATGTATCTTCACAATCCTTCAGCTAATCTCTAGAGTTTCACAGACCACCCTTCTGGTTGTGAAGCTATCACTGCTGGTGCTCCCACATATATCAATGAGAGCTGTCTGTTACTCAGAATCCCTTTTTGGGCCATCTGAAATTATCTGGAGCATCTCTCACCACTCTTCTGTTCATGGGAGCCCTCTTATGACCCTGAGATTCCCTTTCCTGATTGCCATAGCCCTTCAATCCACTTTGTTACCCATTAACTATTTGTGCTGACTTCAGCTATCTGAATTTCCCAATTCCATATTGCCATCCATAGACCCCTCTGCCAAGTGTCTCCTTTTCTTCCTCACCCTAGCCTTCCTGGTCCTGGAACTCGAGGAACTGATTTTCTTTTCTTTAATTTTCCAAGTCACCCTAGACCTTTGTTTCTTGGTCCACTTAGAACTTCTCCTTCTGGCTGGTGATACCTGTGTCCCTGGTCTCACCAACCCTACACTCATGGTCTAGGTTTTGCTATTCTTGTCTTTCATAGTACTTGTGCTTTTGGAGCTTCTGTCCCCATTAGCCCTCATTTTCTCGGTCCTTATAGTTGGGGTTCTCCTGGGCCTGGTTCTCCTGAAACTGGTCCACCAGTCATATTATACTTGGCCTCCTTTGCTTTGCTTGTCCTGGTCCTTCTACCCCTATTGTACTTGTTATCATAAACTTTAACATTTGGTCATTATGGCCCTTCCTAGTTCCCCCAGTTATGGCCCATCAGGCCCTGTTCTTTCTGGTCCTCTTGGTCCTGATCACCATGTCTTGGTTCTCCTCTCCTCACCTTCAACCTTCTAGCCCTGATACTGGAGGTCCTGGTCCATTTGGCCTCTCCGGTCCTGGCACTATTAGTCTTTGTCCTCCTGAATTGGGTTATCCTGGTCCTACTGGATCTGTTACTTGTCATCCTAGTACTACAGGTGCTACAGCCGCTCATCATGGCCCTCTTTATCCAGGTACGCTTTGCTTGGGTCAATCTGAGCCTAATCATTTTGGTCTTGGTTACCCTGGTCACTACTCTGCAGTCCCCTTGTTCTTCCACATTGAGTTTGGTCCTTTTTACATCTTATGTGCTTCACCCTGATCCTGCTACCTGTAGTGATTTCTCTTCCCACTTTGTAATCCAAACCCTGGTCCCCTAAGTCTTCATGACACTCTTAGCCCTCTTTGCAGTCCTCTGATTTTTTAATTTTTATAATAACACATTTTATTGGGTTTCTCAAGTCGCATCCCTCCATGTAATAACATGCATATATAAAATCACTGAACACATTTGGTCACAACGTGGTGTGTAATTAATAAGAGTCTGCGTCTAGTGCAGCAGTGAAAACATAGTGACGGGCTTCATGTTTGTACAGTTGTGGTTGCCTAAAATGTTTCAACCCAGTTTAGTAAAATAACGATTAACTGAGACTAATACTATATGAAATCCCTCCTAGTGATGGGTGCGTCCAGTAGACTCTGATTCTATGGAAGGCGTGCGTAGGCAATGATGTCTAGAAATGGGGGGGCGGTGGCGGACATTGCGAAGATGTTGGAATCCACCGGGTTCGTAACATTTTGTATAGTTGCTAGGTAGGTGAGGGGGCAAGGTGGGCAGGCTAACAAGAATTGGCTAATTCATGCCCAACTTGGCCTAGAGCCATTCAGGTATAACAATTGCATGTTACTAGGTGTTAAAAGTGTCTAAAGTCTTGAAGGACTCTAGTAAAAGTTCCCACTCATTGCTATATGTCTTTTTCGTAGGCCCGACTCTCTTCCCTGCAAATAGCGGCACTCTCTTTTAGTGCCTAGTGCTCTACTTCTTCTTTCATGCCAATATCCCAGTTTCTTCCGGGTTCATGCTGGATGTGCATTGCCGCTCCTGGCTTCAAGCAGACTGAACCCAGCTGCTCCAGTCCCCACACACTTGGACGCCTAGCTCTACAAAATGGTGCATTCACGGTCTTTGACTGAACTCGTAATTAACCGCACCCTGACATTCAATTCTGATTACAAGCCCTTATCGCTCATTAAATTGACCACAGATAGAGCGCTTCGCCGCCTACCCTACAGGCACGCCGCCAGTCTGGTTACCATCCGTGACTCACGATTAGTTCCTATCCACACTGTATATCAAATCTGTAACTTGGTCCTAATGATGATGTAACGTTGAAAAGCTGTCATTCCGCACAGCATAATTCACGGCGCCTTCTCTGTGATTGCCCAGAAGAATTACCTTGTCCATAAATGTACTAACTGTAGTGGTATCACAGATGACCTTACTGTATTTACAGGAACATGCATCAATCTCGGCATTTGCGATTCCTTAATTGCGATTTTTAAGGAATCGCAATTAAGGAATCGCAAATGCCTATGCATCAAGAAATCGCTAAATAAATTGCGATTCCTTAGAATTCCTTATTTGCGATTAGCATTTTGCGAATTGCAATTAAGGAATCCCTTCCCATTCATTCCTATGGGCCTAGAGGCCCATAAGAATGAATGGGAAGACAATCTCAATTTGCGATTCGCAATTAGCTAATCGCAAATTGAGATTGCGATTTCAAGGGTGCAGGGGTGTCCAAAGGACACCCTGTTGCACCCCTGAAATCAAACAATGCACATATGTTGTGTACACACATGCCCTAAGGGCATGTGTGTGCACAACATGAAAGTTACAAATATGAACAAAATTGCATATTTCTAACTTTTCGCAAAATTACCATGAGGTCCAACCTCATGGTAATTTTTTCTCTCTAATTGCGAAATCGCAATTTTTTTAAGTTTCATGCATTGCTTTTAAGGAATCGCAAAATTGCGATTCCTTAAAAGCAATCGCACTTTAAAAAATCGCTAAAATAGCGATTTCTTCACTTTTAGGTTGATGCACCCCAAATAGTGATTAGGGAATCGCAAACGGCCGAATTTTGCGATTCGCACCGTTTGCGATTCCTAAATCGCTAGATGCATGTGCCTGTTAGAACCTTGTTTGTGCCTCTTTTTCCTGCTGTATATATTACTTCACGTGTCACTAGCTCCGTTCACTTCTCATGAGCCCTTGTGCACAGTATCACTGGTTACATGACATTTAATGTAACACTGTGCATTTATGATTGTTTGTTTATTGACTTATGTGTTGACCATATAATACTATTAAATATATGTGGAAAGCATTTCCTTAAATCATTTTGCTTCACTGTCTTTTCTTTCCCTATGCCCCCTCGCCCCTTTTTCGCAATTTAATATGCACTTTAACTAATTCCCTTTCAAACGATACCCTTCAAGACATTGTCTATGTTACACAATATCCTAGGTGGGCAGCAGATTTCCACCTCCCGGTTATGCTATGTTTATCCAAAATCAGCTCCAGGTCTGCAAATGTGGCCTGGACTCTGTGACCCTTTCTCCCTGGATAGACGTAGGATGCAACTTCCAACAATGTGCCATGGTGTGCCCTGTACTACCCCACTCAGGGCCAATGTGGCCTGGCTCCAAAATTGGAGTAGGGCAGGCCCAAAGCATGTGAAGCAAATCGGTGTCATGCTTGTGGCACCTGAGATACGCCACTGTAGTGTTGGGGAAAATGGAGTGTAACCTTTGCGGTGTGAGGTGCACGATGTGTTATCAGGTATTGTATGAATTTGAGTCGTGCATTGTGGGAAACCCGCTTGGGGTATTCTAATATAGTCTTCCAATCTTTTCCAGGAGTATTCTGTTGATATCTCTCTCCCAGTTATGCCGTACAGGTAAAAGAGGCAAGGGTTGGTGACAGCAGATACCACGATAAAACCAATGGATCAGGTGTCTGCCAGTCCCCATCAAGTATAGTGAATGAACTATTTCATTCGTGCCAGGTTTGGTTCCGCCCGATGCCCAATATCGCTTGATTTACCTTTCCAGACTTGCATGCACTTTGAAAAGATCCCCTGTGAGTCCCTGTTTGTGTATAAAGTCCGTGTGGGTAAGTAGTATGTCATCTCTGAACAGTGCCCCCACTTCTGGCACGTCCACCCAGGCCCATGGAGAAAGTCCACTTCATATTAGTGTGCCCGTGGGGTTGGGAAGGCCAAGGAGTGGTATATTGTATTGGAAGCATAGGTAGTTGTGTGTACAGTGTATGTCAGGGCTTGTTTCCAGTAAGTGAGTGCAGTCTTGAGTAACACCGGAGCGGATGTTGGGACATATACCCCTGGACAGAATAGTGAATGAAGCTTGCCCTGGCGAATCATATGGGGTGCTTAAGCTATTTCCTCACAGGTTTCATCCCGCCAACCAATATGAGAGCCATTGTAATTGCCCTGCCAGACAGAATGCGTGAAAGTCAGCTGCAACCATCCCTCCAGCATCAGATGGAAGCTGCAGCTTCACAAAGCTGATCGGAGGACAACCTGCGCCCCATATTAATTCAACCAGAAGTCTGTTCAGTGCATGAAAAGCTGTGCTAGGGATCACTACTGGTAGATTTGTAACTGAAGCATCACCATCTTAAAAATTGCCAGCCGGCCTGCAACTGAAAGAGGGAGCGATGTTCACAAAATAACCTGATAACAGAGCGAGACAATTGCCTTCTGTAAATTTCTGCCCAGCAAGTCAACGTCAGTCTCTATATATCTGTATTCTTAGACACCAGAAAGTAGTGGGGGCCAAGGCTATCTCATGTTCACCAAAGGTGATGGCTTGTAGCTGGAGATCGTCCCTAAAGGGGAATGCATGTAATTTCCCAAAATGTATGGCAAGCCCCGTGAGGGATTGAAACTTGGCAAAGGTGCTAGCTACAGTATACAAATTTCCCCGCAGATCTTTAGAGTAGATCATTATGTCGTCTACATACAGTGACAATGCGTGGGCCGTATGTTTAATAGGGATACTCCAGTCTACTGAGTCGGAGAGTAAATGACATGTAAGGGGTTCGAGCACGAGTACCAATAATATAAGTGGGAGGGGACATCCCTGTCTTGTGCCCCTTTGTATATCATAGGCCTGTGATATATGGGCCCCAGAACAAACCCAGAATTTTACAATAATTTAATCCACTGAATGAACTTGGAGGGGATCCCAAACTTCTGAAGAGGGGCCAGCATGTAATCCCAATCCAGTATATCGGAGGCCTAGCGAAGGTCCAGCGATAGGCCAGGGAGAGTCTCCACACGGGCAGACATGACATTGTAGATAGAGCATATACTTAGCGGGGCAATTTCCGTGGGAACAAAACCCCATTGATCGAAGTGTATTTATCTCGGTAGAGTGGGAGAGTGGGAGGAGGCGACTGGCGAGTATTGAGAGTGGTTTATAAGCAGGAAAGTCAGTATGATCTCTGCCAGGGTTTGACAGAGAGGTCACTAGGGCATACACTGTGGTGGGAGGCAGTGACCCTGCTAGTTGAGATTCCCAATATAGCCTTCCAGCTGAGGGGCAAACTGTGAGGTGAAATTGGGGTAAAATTCTAGCAGGAGTCCTTCCAGGCTTGGGGTCTTGTTGTTGAGGAGTTCTCTAATGACAGTGCAGATTTCAGCAACACCCTGTCATCTGCTGCTGTTTGGGGTAGGTGCACCATGTCCAGGAAACTTTCAATCACCTGCAGGTCCACCTCGTATGGGGCAGAGTAAAGTGACATATAATAGTCATGCCCTCATTCATTTCATTCTGGGTAGTTCGTGGGTTCTCGTCGGGGTAACAATTTCAAGTATTGGTGTAGGCGGGGAAGCATTCCTAATCAAGTGTGCTATCAGAGGGTCCAGTCTGTCCGCCTCGGTGTGCACTTTCTGTGTATATGCATGGAAATCTATGGCTCGCAGCTGCTCAAGAAGTTCTGCATATTCTATGCTGGAGTTCGGGAGCTCTTTTGCCCTGTCTGCACTCAGAGCCGCATTGCACTCCAATGCACCCAGACTCTCCTCCAACCGCCTCAGATCCTGGCTAACGGTTTGGCATGCAGCCACTGTTGTATTTCTATCTAGGACCCTAATTTGATATTCCTGATTCATGCCCTAGTGCGGTTATAATCAATAATATACATACAAAGGCATAAGAATCATATCCTTATTCAGTAATAGCCCATGCAGTCCAAAGCACAGCATGGCTACTCCCATCGACTCCTAGAAAGCACAACGCGTTCTTTAAACAAACCAAGCCTCCAGCAGCCGGGAAATTCACCCACTGCTTTTGTTTTGATTTGAAAAAGAACTCCTGGAGTCCAGAAAGAACTGTTAGTTCTTAGTGACGTCTTATGTCCAACCTTACGTCAAACCCAGCACCTTTTAGGTATAAAATACCAACGGTTGCCTTAAGCAAGCACACTGTGGTTTGGAGCAGAGCGGCTATCTACTTGCCCGAGAGCCCAGCTGATGCGAGAGCCCACGGAAGCCGCCCCTCCCCTTTGATGCGCTGGAGAAGCTACTTTTTCTCACGCCGAGAAAATCCAGCTCCGGCGTTCCCGAGTCACCCTTGCGGGTTGCTGGGAGATCGAGTCCTGAAGAAAGAGATACCAGACCTCCCACATTCTATTACTAAGGTATGGAGAGGACTAAACCCTTTAAGAGAATTCTTGAATCAGATCCTTGGCAAAAACAATCTTAACCAACCTAACTTAAACTGCTACTTACTTACTCCTTCCCAAGTATTAGGCTTAGGTCAGGTACATCGGGGTAGGCGTAGTTAGAAGCACCAGTTAAGTACGTTAGTCAATGGTTTTATGTATGTATATATATTTTATCTATTTTAAGTATCATACGGCTAAGAAACCATATCTATGCTTTTACAGTATTATTTTGTAATACTACTTTTACAGTACGCACTTTACTTCATAATAAGTATTGCAATTCTGGCAATTCATTTCTCTTGCATGAGAAAGAAGACTGCTCAATAAAATAACACCTTTTTATTGAAAATGCCCGTCTCTCCATTTCTCTGCACTCTGGTGAAACTAGGTATGCACGACTTACTGAGTGAAATAGCTGCCTATTGTTTTCACACGACTCTAGAGATACACTCTTTATTCTGAGGGAGCAAAGTGGTCATGTTTATGCGGTTGTCAGAAACGGAATCCCTTCTTGTCTAAATCAGGGAAGTTAACCCTTCCCTATTCATTCGAGAAAGTTTCTAGTGACCTCTGAGCTAGCTGGCAAACCTAAATTAAGTCTAACATAGTCAATAGAGACATAGATGAACTCAGTCTTACGTCTACACTGCTGTTTATGTTTTTCCAATGCGCAGAGACTATTGGGAAAATAGGAACTACACTACATGGCGCCCAACGTTTGGTAAGGCGATAATCTAACGCAAGACACTAGAGTAACTAAGTCGTCCTTTTTCACACAGAACCCTTTTTCCGTAAAAACTCCAAAAGACGTCTGGAGTGGGTGAAAGGTTAATATCCACTGGAACTTAGTAGGAAGAGATTCCTATGTATTCGTTTTTGGTTTAGTCAATGTTGAAGGATACAGTGTTCCAAAAATATTGTGCACCTAATCTTGGTTTTCTTGAAACTTGATCTGCCACAAAGAACTTTCTGTCAGTAAAAATGGTGGAAAGTGGCGATGAAGCTGAGGGAGCTAGAATAGTAGCTCAACTAATAGAGGATGACACAGCCATCCAAGAAAGTGACCTGAGTGTTATACTCATTCCGGTCAACGTAAGGAGAACTATAACTCTTAAACTTATAAAAAATGGACTGACATCACGTGGTGGTACAGTCATATTCGTGGTAGAGGCCCATGAATATCGGCAGACAGAGGTATTCTATTCATGGATACACTTTCCAGCAGCAAACTCTATAACAAAAGAATTCCACTATTACAAAATAGAGGAACCTCCGGATATATACACTCCTTTCGAGGACGTTGAAATCCCACTAAATTACCAAGAGCACCTGCTCTGGTTTAATGGCGCCCTAAAACATAATAATCACATCACCAGGCACGGTCCACTAGGTAGACCGGGAGCAACGTGGCCGGTTCTAGCCAGCTACACACCACATCCAGACATTTATCAAATGCAAGCCCAGGAACTTTTAGTTCAACTAAAACTACTAATTAAAATACATAGACAATTGGTCCAATATGTCATGCGGACTTCAACAGTCCAACCAATAGTTAACATTCCACAGCCGACCCCTCATCAGGGGAACATAAACAAAATCACGCCACAGAACATACAATCATGTCTTGGTAAAGTACCCACAAAACGGGAACAAATTCCATTCTGGTTGGCACAGAAAATTACTCAAATAGAAGCAGTATTTCCAGATACTACTCCTACTGAAAAACACAGAATTCTGACTATCTGTCTTCCAATGGGGCTCGCACCACATGTGGAAGACTGTGACAGTCTTTGCTTCAATATACACAAAAACACATGGTGTTCCATCCATGGCGGTTATACTAGATGTACTTCGACAGATTCAAAATGAATACGGTCCAGAACCTGCTTTAACTCTGGGTATGAAATTATTGAAAGACTTCAAGCTGGTCTCGGCTATATTGTTAGCCAACATAAAAGGAGAAGCAGCATCTGTGGCGATCCGCCAGAAATTGAAGGAGACCGATATAGCAGAACAGCCATCTGAACTTGCCAGAATCATAGAAAAATCCTATGAAGAGCTAGCCAGAGATAATTTGGGTGGGAAACCGGTAAAACCCCAACTAACTGAAAATCCTGAAAAAACCTTTATTAAAAATAATCTGAATACTCCAAAAAGGAGCTGGGAGGGTAATAGACGGTCCACTCCCAGGGAAAAGCGATTCCAGTCCAGAGGAAGGTCTCCTAAACGGAGAGAAAAATCTCCAGACCGAGGAAACAAGTCTCCCCAAAGGGAGCACTCTGAAAAAAGATACAACCTTAGAGATAGGGATAAATTGAGAAAACCTGATAGATATCAAGATATTGATACACGTCCCTCTTGGTCACTCTCACTCAATCTTTCTCAATCTTCCTCACAGAAATCAGAAAGAAGAGGATGATCAGAACACAGAGACGAGCACGTCAAGTCCAAAGACAAGGAACCTGCTCATCAAAGTAATAAATCACAATATCCCAGAAAGACGGTAGCAAGTATTAAGATTAAACATGCCGAGGATTCTGAGGACACAGATGAAAAACGGAGAGTGGGCCCAGACAATGCTAGCCAGAGCAGCAGAAGTGACCATAGCTCGCAAGATCCTGATAAATCATCAGGAGACAGTGAACACGAATGAATACATTCAGGTGGAAACTGCAGATACCAGGGTTAGAAAACCTCATAAAATATACAAAATAACAGTACGTATAGAGGGGGACAAGACAAGAAAAGTAAGGGGTCTCTTTTGGGATAACCTTTCGAAAGGCTATGACATCCTGTTAGCTGTAAATGACTGGCCACCAGAGTTTGTCAGGGAGTGCCCTCATGGCGAAGAAATAATTATGCCTGCCTTCGCTAATCATATACCAATTCATAAAAAATATACACTTGCAAGAAAATGGGCAGTAGCCCAAGCTCCAGCTTTATATAAAAACCATGTAGGATGGGATGAGGATTCACCTCACCACAAAATCCAGTTAAAAAATCAACTCACTGCACAAAGGCAGTACCCAGTTAAACAAGAAGCTAAAAAGCACGTCAAGGAGATTTTAGATCAACTTGAATATCAAGAGGTGATTGAAACATGCACCTCACAAATGAACAATCTTTTGTTTCCTGTGTCCAAACCACACGATTCATATTGTCTAGTTTTGGACTACAGACACCTTAACTCCTGCTGTAAAACATTTGCAGTACAAAACTCACACAGTGCAGCACTAATCAATAACATTGTGCGCAAAAAAATATAAAACGACATTAGATATCTCTAATGGATTCTTTTGTCGAAACATTGCTCCTGAAAGCAGGTATTTGACCGCTTTCTCAATAATGGGGTCACAAAAACACTTCTGTCGACTCCCACAGGGATTCAAGAATAGCCCAGGATTATTCTCAGCAAGGGTAACAGAGTTACTACAAATCTACGACGATGAGGCATTATCCTATGTAGATGACATCTACCTCACAGATGATGACCTGGAGACTCACTTAAAAAGAGTGAACTTTTCCCTCAAGCTAGGTGTACTGTAAACTGTGTTTTAGAACAAAATTAGACCTTGCCAGCAGTGCTCCCACCCAGACCCTTACTAAAGCCAGTCGCAAAAATGTAGAAGACCCCCAATCAGATCTCAATAAACGAGGCCTAGTAGAAAACTGGTGACAAAACGTACTTTGAAAGTAAAAGTAGGCCCAAATACCCCCTTACCCACTGTGGATTGTATTCAAACCACTTGCAAGCAAGCAAAAGTATCCATACCCAGCATCGCTCCAAGACTCGCAAACCCCCCCACAAACAGTCCCCCACCCAAACACATGCAATACAAATACTGCTAACCCTAACGAGCCCTAAGTTAAGAATAGTGGCAAACGCTTTCTTTAACTATGCCAAATCCCTCCTTTCCCACCATGGATTTTCTTCAAATCAATTGCAACCAGAATTACACATTCAAACGAGTGCTTTAAGACCCCAGAACTCAGTTGCAAAAATCTAGAACACCCCGAAACACATGCAATCCTGCTGCTAGACTGTCCCAGCAGTGCTCCCAGACCCCAAAACCCACCAACAAACACCCGGAACCCCCCCCCAAAGAGCCCCTCAAAGGCAAGCAAGTCAGCAAAAACGCAAAAAAAATGTTGCCTCCGATTTGGTCCAAACCCCTTTTTTCCGGTATTAGAGCTTCCCAGCAATGGCCCCAGAGCCGTCAACCAAGGCAAAAACTGGTAGAAGAAGGGGGCGCTAGTGAGCTCGCAAGCATGATGGCCGCATTCAAGTGAGGCTCCTGCTGCCTGGATGCATATCCGACATTTATCCTCTCTATTCCGCCACCTTTGCCCTTCCTGACCCCTCTCGGACGCAGAGGCGGCTGTCTGGTGGCCTCGGTGCAATTTTCATGTAAATCCGATCTGCCGTTTTGAAGTTACAGCGCCCGGGATCCTGGACCAGAGCTGAGCCCGGAGCTAGCTGCTGAGGCCGGTGGGATCGGCGATCTACTGGAGTCCGCGGCGCACCACGAGGAGGTTGGGCCCAGAGGTGCTTGCTTCACTGTGGTGACCTCCTACACACTTCGAGGACCCCTCCCGGACAGAGAGGCGGCTGTCTGTGGGCCTCGGTAGAACTCTGCAGGGAAATCTGATTTGCCGGTTTTGAGGCACAGCGCCCGGAATCTTGGACCGGAGCTGGGCTTTGCACTGGCTGCGGCGGCCGGCGGGATCGGCGACCTGCGGGAGCCCGTGGCGCACCACGAGGGGTCCAGGCCCTACAGTGCTTACAACGCCCTGGTAATATCCTGAACGCTTTGAGCCCGTTTGGGCCGCAATATCAACGCCAGAGAGGCTTCCTATCAAGGGCGCCACTTGAAAGTGCATGCTTTTAGCCCCCCTGCGGGAACGACATTATTTCGTGGAGAAGCTGTGGGCAGCGTGGGATGACCGGATCCGGAGAATAGCGACCATCTCCTCTGGCCTGCACAGAGCACGGCGCCTTCGGGACTCAGAGGTACTGGGGGTGTTGTGGGGGCCTGGGTGACCAAGACGACAGCTGCTTGCTCCAGATCGCCTGCAGCTCCCTCCCCCACATCAGGACTGCATCTTGGGGCAACACACTGCATCCTATCCGTGCTTAGGGACACACAGCCGGTGAGGGAAGGAACGTGTGCATGCTGCATGTGCCTTGGGGATAACCCAGCCACCATTTCTCTCTGGACTCTGGTGCATTGACCTTCGGAAAGCGACTTGCTGCCCTGCATACCCTACCTCTGTTGGGCCCATTCTGCCACACTAGTAAATTGACTGTGTGCTCACCGCGGCTGCGACGATTGCCACCCCCCCCCCCCAAGGGCATTGCGGTATTCACGGGGGGTGTGGCGAAACAAGGGGCAGTCATTTATGACCTCGGACACCAGCCCACTTCGTAGCACCCGTGGGCAGCGTCTCTCGCCGACTGCGTCAAGCCCCTACTAAAGACCTACGAAGGGCAAACCAGATCATCGACAGCCCAAGCTATCGTTTGACCCGCTCACATCCAAAAAAAGGCTCCGGAGCACACAGGATGCAGGAACCTCTCAAGCCAATTCAATGGCCGAACATGGCGCCACCTCGGTCACAGCCGACTTGCAGCAGATGATGCAGGACATGAGGCAGGGCTTCGCCACCATAGTGGACAAAGTGGACAGGATGTCCTCCAGAATGGACGCCATGGTCCAAAAAATAGATGTGCACGAGGAACGCATCACTGCAACTGAACGACGCATATCTGACAACGATGATACCACGGCCTCCCATGCGACGCAACTCTCGAGAATGGACAATGTTCTACGAGTCATTGTGGCTAAAAACGAGGAGTTGGAAGCCCGCAGTCGCCGGAGTAATATACGCGTCATAGATGTGCCGGAGTAACAGGTCGCATGGAGGAGTATGTGGAAAAAATACTCATAGCGGCGATCGGTTCAGACGCATTTTCCAAACAGTTAATTGTCGAAAGAGCACATCGATCTCTGGGGCCGCTTCCTAACCCGGAGCAGCACCACGGCCTATCATCGCGCGTCTTCTTAACTATCGAGACCGAGACGCTGCACTGAAGGCAGCGCGTGCCAACCGCACCCTTACCTGTGATGGGGTCTCCTTCTCTATGTATCCTGACTTCACCCCTGTGGTGCAAGAGCAGCGCCGAAAATTCCTGGAAGTAAAGAAAAAACTTTGTGCGCTACAGGTGGATTATGCACTATTATACCCCGCCAAACTTAGAGTGACGCATCAGGCCAAGCAGCACTTCTTTACAAACCCACAGCAGGTGGAAGACTTTGTGAAAACTTTGAAACGTGACCGCGCTGGTGACAGGCGTAATCGCGATGACAAGCAAGATGACTTTCATTCGGCAAATGAAGATGAGTAACACTGATCACTTCCTGATTGGGCAATATTGCATTACACTACTTTCCTCTTAGACCTACTGGAAGGCCTGCCGCAGATCGAGCCTCGATGGCCACTTGGAGGTCATGGAGTGGACATTAAACTTCTGGTGGTAAAGAATTCCAGGCACCCCCCCACTACCCGATTGAGCCCCAATGTGGCCGTACAGGATGAGGGGCGAGGTGTGGGGGGTGGATTTGCGCTAAGGGTGCTGGTGTCTTGAAGGCTATTGTTGCCCGGATAAGAGCACTTGAGAAGGACCTTAAATTATTGGAAGCTACACTAGCTACTGCTCCCACTGCGGCTACACTCTTACAGGTGCGGGATAAGATTTCTGAATACACTACTGAGGCTGCAAAGGAATCGAACTTTAGAGGTAAATACTGGATCGCACGCCGTTATGGCGAGGGCGAGAGACCAGGGAGGGCCTTGGCCTCCACGATCAGGCTGACTCGCACACCTAATATCATACTTGAACTCGAAAACCCCGATGGGCTGGTGGTTCGAGACACTACACAAATCCTCAATTCCTTCGTGTCACATCATAGTACATTATATGAGTCCTCTAGAGTGGGAGCACTTTGGTTGCAGGACTATCTAGCTGACGTCTCCCTCGGATGGCTGAGTGATGCCCAGAGGGCCTTCCTTAGTGCGCCATTTGAACTGGACGAGGTTCGGGAGGCATTTATGGGCAGGAGGTCAGGGAAAGCCACCGGGTTGGACAGTATTCCGATAGAGTTTTATAAAACTTATATTGACTTTATGGCCCCAGTGCTACAGGAGGTTTATGAGGACGCCCTGGAGGTAGGCCATCTACCACCGTCTATGAGAGTTGCGCTCATCACTTCGCTACTCAAACCCGGCAAACCTGCGACTAAATGTGACTCTTATCGCCCACTCTCATTACTCAATTGCGATGTTAAGGTGCTTGCTAAGCTTATTGCTAACCGTATCAGTCTTCTCCTTCCCGCCCTGATATTGCCTGACCAATCCGGATTTGTGCCCGGAAGGGCAACCTCACATAATCTGCGAACCTTTTTCTCGGTTCTTAATTCAGTTCATGAAGATCTGCCAATGGCGGCGTTTGATTCCCTCGAATGGGATTATGTTTTTCGGGTTCTGGAGAGAATAG
This sequence comes from Lissotriton vulgaris, assembly GCF_964263255.1. Taxonomy (NCBI): domain Eukaryota; kingdom Metazoa; phylum Chordata; class Amphibia; order Caudata; family Salamandridae; genus Lissotriton; species Lissotriton vulgaris. The sequence goes on from NC_141689.1 coordinate 1,001,425,103, forward strand.
GGTTTCCGTTGATCTTTATCTCCTGGATCCGGCTTCTTTACGAGCGGCCTGTTGCCAGAGTACTCATCAACGGCAGACTGTCTGAAGAATTCCCCATCACCCGGGGAACCAGGCAGGGATGCCCGCTCTCACCTCTTTTATTCGCGATAGCCACAGAACCCCTTGCTGCCAAATTGCGCCAACATCATAATGACAGGGCGCTGCGATTCTTTCAACGGTAAATATTGATATCAATGTATGCGGATGACATCACTTTGTACATACGAGATCCACACGAAAATTTAAACCCCGTTCTTAGAGAATTCATACAGTTTGGGAGGCTCTCCGGCGTCCAAATTAACTGGGGTAAATCTTGCATTTTCCCTCTCACAACCTCCACACCACGATTTGATTTAGACTATCCCGTTTCCTGGAGTGACGGGATTTCAAATATTTAGGCATACACATTGAGAAAAACAGGGATGAACTACTTCGCGCCAACTACGGCACTACTATGAATCGCATCACAGACAACGTTGCACGTTGGATTACCCTCCCCCTTTCTATGGCAGGTAGAACATCCTTGATTAAGATGGTGATCCTCCCACAACTTCTATACCTTTTTTTGAATATCCCGTTTTACCCCGGAAAATCCTTTTTCCAACAGCTCTGATCGGAACTCATAAAGCTCATATGGGGCGGTAAATCCCCGCGGATAAGATGGGACACTTTGACTCGACCTTATTCTCAGGGTGGCTTTGGAGTACCTGACTTTGAGCTATATTATTGGGCAGCACAGGCTCATTATGCATACTACTGGGTGCATCAGCCCAGATACCCTCTGAGCACTGGTTGGCCCATCCTATTCCTATAGAAGGCGCACTCTACTCTGTGGTACCTGGCAGGGATAAAACACCTACAACAGTGATGAGCACGGTCACGGCATGGTCTCGTCTGACTACTAGTCTTGGAGCTACAATGCTCTATGCGCCGCTGCTACCGCTGGCGTATCATCCAGATATGCCCTTATTGCAGGAAGGGGGGTTTCGCAAATTACTCCACAAGATTCATGTGAAAATTTGGGGTGACCTATACCATGATGGCACGTTTCGCTCCATGGAACACTTATATGAAGGCATACGACCGTCCCCACTTGACAGTTTTTTCTATATTAGGCTCCGTCAAGGGCTTAAAGCGTTAACGCCTGACTTTCCTGCCGAACCTGATGCCTTAGATCCTCTGCAGCTTATACTCCAAACTGATAGTCCGTGCAAACTAGTGTCAACTATTTACAGGACGGTGCATACACAAATAGACTATCAGCCTTTGATAGCTTGACGGAAGTGGGACCTGGAACTCGAAAGCCCCCTCACAGACAAACAGTGGACGTTCTGCCTTCAGCAGGCTGAACCCATATCTGCGAGCAGCCGGCATAGAATCATACACTATAAATTCCTACATAGGATGTATTATACCCCTGCCCGTATGTGTCGACTACAGCTCCGCACTACTGACAATTGCGACAGGTGCCCGGCTCCCGGGGTAGAATTCCTACATCTTGCCTGGGCATGCGAACCGGTCCAACTCTATTGGGCTCAAGTAATAGCGGCACTGTCCAAAATGATTAACACTGTGATCACCCCATCCCCTGTACTGACACTGTTGGGGTACATGGAGCCCCTACAGGTGGCACACCACAAATTTGTTGCTTTGGCAGGGTCGCCTGTCGATGGGGCAGGGGCAGGGCCCCTAAATTCAAGGAATGGCTACATGACTTAACATATTGCCAGGAACAACTGAACACATATGCTGATTTATTACCTACCGCTTCACGGCCCAGTGATATATGGGCCCCTTTGAGATGTTACCTTTCCCAAGTACAAGCTGTTCATGCAGAGGGAGCCTTGGGCTGATTTCCCTCCCCCCCACCTCGGCGTTTCCGCTAGATACTCCCCCGCCATAGGCACAGATATTGGGTGGTAAGGCACTGCCCGAGATTTTGTTTAGTGCAATGAACAGCCCCTGGGAGGGGAAATGAGGATATTATGTGTAATTAGTACACCTTCTCGCTGTGGAGCCTACTCCTTGATTCTTGTTGTTGGAGACATTATCAGTTGTTCACGGTTAATGGCACTGTGGAAACCTTATTTTGTGTGGGAAATAATTGAATAGTTTGCCCTCTGGAATATTGTATGCCTTGCTTAATTTTTTTAAATATATTTTTATTGCAGGAATTAGCCAAAGTTACATGTCAGACCAGCAACACATTTGCAGGAATAAAAGGGTTGATTCATCAGATCTCCCGTGAGGAAACAACGTGGGTACACAGCCATTCAGCCCACAACCAAAGGGTCGGGCGGAGCCTTCTTATATAGAACACAGGTGGGGATCTGGTAGAACGTCGAAGCTGATCCAGATAATCCCACGGGCTTCATCTGCTTTTCTAGATCAACCTAACAGAAAAACTCCGCCCCAACAGTCTCAAGATTCAACTCCCTCCCGCCACCCAACCCCGCCATCAGTGTGAGGTGGTATGTGTAGAAAGAGCTTATGGGAAAAACCCCCAGATGACTGTAATAAGATCGGTATCGTGGACTTATAGCGGGACTCAGGTTGCGCTGCATCATCACCCTCGGAATCACTGGAAGCGCAGTAATCCCTAAGGGCCTGCACTATCGTCTCCCATTCCAGTGCCGATTCTAGCGCCCTCTCGTTGTGCTGCCGCCTCGCCAGTTGGTATCGCAGAGTGCTCTCCCCCGCAGCCCACTTCAGAAGTTCGTTGTGCCATTTAGCTCCCGTCGGACCAACTCTTGCCTTCCAATTCCTGGTTATCTCCCGTTTAGCGAGGACGAGCCCTAAGTCGATAAATTTGCTCGAAATGTTATTTTTAGGGGTATGCGGGAACCAGTGTAAGAGCCCCACCGCCGCGTCGACCGACAACGTCCTCCCCGTAATCCTATTTAGCGTATCTTCGACCAAAAGCCAGTACGAAGACAGCGTCGGGCAGGACCACAACATATGAATGAGGTCTGCCTCAGGCGCTCGGCATCTAGGGCAATCCGCTGAATCCGTGGCGAAGTACTGCTGAATCTTCGCCGGGGTTAAGTAAGCCCTGTGGAGTATGTAAAAATGAACCAGTTGAAACCGGGCATGGCGTGCTCCCTTCCAGGCTCGGCGCATGAGTTGTGACCAGGTTGTCTCAGGAATCCCTTTCCCTATGTCGGCTTCCCAACAATTCCGCAGTGTGGTGAGGGGGGGGGTAAACCCTTGTTAAACAGTCTGTTATACAGGCACGTGACTGCCTTGACCGTCCCCGCGGACATCATAACGTACTGGCACACCGGAGATAAAGGCGGTTCCTCTAGCCCACTTTTCCAGTACGTCTGAATCGCTCTAACCAGAGCCGTGTGCAGGAGGAAGTCGCCCCGGGGAACATCGAAACGGTCTAGAATCTCTTGGAAGGGTAGTAACACTCCATCTTCATAAAGGTCCCCCACCAATTGCAATCCCGCGTCTTCCCACTCTCCCAGGCGCGACCAATCTCCCCCGTGAGGCAGGGCCGTCAGCATCCCCAGCGGTATTTCTGGCGCATATGGAAGCCTCAGCTGTCCCCGGGCGTGGGCGCGATTCCATCATAACCTAATAGTCTTCTCTTCGAGCGTCAGGTCCTGCAGGGCCAGACGCTGGCGCAATGCGATGAAGGAAATAACATGCCTAGGCATACCCATACCCCTCCCAATCTCCGGGCCACGAAACTCCCTCGCGACTTCCTGGGTGAAGGTCTGCAGTTGAGCCGCCAGATAATATTTCTCAAAATCTGGCACCGCAAGGCCTCCTTCTGACTTTGGTCTCATCAGCGTTTTGAGGGCCACTCTCCGGCGGCCCGATCCCCAGAGGAATCCCACCACCATGGAGCGCAATAGCCGAAAGGTGGCCGGCGGAATCCAGATCGGAAGCGCTCGAAAGTAGTATAGCAGCCGGGGAAGTGCCACCATTTTCAATAGTGCAATCCTCCCCGCCACCGAAAGCGGCAGAGTAGCCCAAAATTCCATATTACCACGCAACGCGCGAGTACAGCGGGCTATATTGCCTTCCAGGAGGTCTGTGGGGTCATGGTATATATATACCCCCAGATACTTGAGGCAGTTAGGTTCCCACCAAATCTCTCTGCTGGTGTCGGGTCTGGGCGTTCCCCTGCGAACCGGGAACAAACAAGTCTTGGTCCAATTCACCCGAAGGCCAGAGATTTCCCCAAAAGACGTCAGTGCCTCAGCAGCCCCATTCAAAGCGGTATCCGAATCCTCAAGGAAGAGCAGCAGGTCATCAGCATATAGCGAGATATAATGCTGGCCAGATAGAGTCTGCAAACCTCCGAAAGATACGCCGGACCGGATTGAGAGCGCCAGTGGTTCCACCACTAACGCGAAGAGCAATGGGGACAGCGAGCATCCCTGCCTCGTGCCTTGTTCTACTGGATATTGTTGGGAGATCAGCGGGCCCGCTCTCACTCTGGCCGACGCCGAGGCATAAAGCACCCTGGTCCACCTGACAAAGCCCTCCCCTAGGCCAAAGCGCAGCAACACTCTGCGCAGGTAATCCCATTCCAGACTATCAAAGGCCTTTTCCAGATAAACCGAGAGGACCATCGGGCATGGGGCCTCCGTGTGTGGTTCTCCTAACAAGCAAAACAACCTGCGAATATTCATGGTCGTGTTACGTTTGGGTATGAATCCTGCCTGGTCCTCATGCACTAAAGAGCGCATGTGTCCTAGCAGTCTCGATGCCAATATGCTGCTTAGGATTTTATAATCGACCGTTAACATTGATAATGGTCGGTAAGACGCCGGGTCAGTGGACTCCCTACCAGGTTTGAGGAGGGGAACTACTAAGGCCTCGCACATCGAGCCGGGGAGACGTCCCAAACGCTTCGCCTCTCTGTAGACTATCAACAGTCAGGGCGGCCAATTAAGCATGGGCGGAAAATCCGTTTCGCTTGCGGATTTTCGGTAAATTCGCAATCCGCGACATTCGCGAATCTCCCGCAAAATCCGCAAATCCGCGAGCAGCGGATTTTATGGCTTGCTCGCACTGTTCGCGTGAGTTCGCGGCTTCCCAGTACAACTTCGCGCCCCGCGAATAAGCGCAAAATTGCAGAAATACGATCTTAGCAAAACTGAAACTACTTACCTGGTTCAAAAGTTCAGGCTCATCATTAGTAGCCATTTCCTGTAGTGCTTCCTGAGGGGCCCCTCCAGAGTTCAGTTGCCAGTTGCAACTATTATGTGACCCTGCTCTGAACCTCAGAATAGTTACACATATGCCACAAAGGTCCTGAATTACAGCTAAGGGAGACAAGCAGGAGCCAGGCTGGAAGTTCAAATCCATTAATCAGCCCCTAATTCATTATTGTCAGTTAGGGCAGGGCAGGTCTTGTAACTAATTTTGCAACAATGAAAGCACTTAGCAAGTGCAAAAGATCACTAATCAGGAAGCACTAAGGAAGCAGGTGCCAGCTAAAAAAATATTCTGTGACACATTAATCAGCCCCAAATTAATTCAGGTCACTTGAGGCAGGGAAGGTGTGCTTGCTTTGCCACAATAATGTACACTGACTGGACAACCAGAGGGTGCTGTGATGAAACAGAGGGTGGCATGGGTGGGCCAGAGGGTGGCATGAGTAGTCAGAGAGTGGCAGTGGTGACAGAGTGGCAGTGATGAAGAAGAGTGTCCCAAACAGGCTGGACACGTAGAAACAACAAGTTTGCGAAACTTGGGACCCGACAGGTAAGTTCGCGTTTGCGAAATTGTACAAAACCCTCGCGAACTGGCAGAAACCCGCGCGAACACACAAAAAAAAAAAATCCGCAAATTCGCGAGATTCGCAAAATTCGCCCATGCTTAGCGCCAATAGGTCTACGTAGGTGGAGTAGAATTCAACCGGAAGTCCGTCAAGGCCCGGGGTCTTATTCCTCGCCATCCCCTTAATGGCGCTACGGATTTCCCCCAGTTCGATGTCGGAGCCCAGGGCCTTCGCCACATCGGGGTCCAGCACTGGCATCTCCAAGGGTTGCAAATAATCGTCAATCAGGACGGGGTCTCTGGTCGGGTTACTGCGATATAGCCGTTCGTAGTAGCGCTGGTAGCAACCTAATATCTCCGGTTGGGTGTGCACCACAAGCCCCTCCGCTGTTCGCATGGACGTCGTCAGAGAGGTCCGACGCGTGGGATTGGCCAACCATGCTAGCAGCGCGCCCGATTTGTCCCCCTCCGTGAGCGACCTAGTAGTGTAGGCCTTATAATCGAAGCAGCGCAGTCTTTCGACTTCCGCCGCCACCGCCTCTCTCGCCGCAGCCGTGCGCTCCTGGAGTTCAGGATGGCCAGGGCGGCGAAGTTCCATCTCACGGAGCTTCTGGTCAGCCGCGGTCAGGTCATCAAGGATGACACGCCTCATACCCACCTTCTTAGAAATACAATAGCCCCTGACTACTACCTTAAACGCGTCCCATTCTGATGCTCTCGATCCAGCGGTGCCCCCATTGGTCGCAAAATAATCGGAAATTCTTTCCTCCAGGTCCGCCCTAAAGACTATTTCCTGTAAGATCTCCGGGCGCAATTTCCAGGTGAAATCTGAACTGTTGTGTTCTGAGCACTCCTAAATTTCTAAGTTTTTTTTACAAAACCTTAACCTTATTTTTTGATCTGTGTGCTGCAACTAATAGAGTATACCCAAATACTCTACAAATAACATGAAAATGTGGCTGGTTAACAATCTGTTAACGCAGGCTTAGCTGCGCACAACACAAATGAAATCTATCGATCAAACTTTGTTTTTTACTTTCTGCACATATTATTTATTCATATTTATCTTAACATTCAGTCAGACTTTTTCAACAAAAACATTCTATGTTGATTTATATACACATAGTTCTTCCATTTACAAAGCAATATAAATCATTTTATACAATAAAGAAAACATTAAATTCTCTTGTGTGTGTCGTAGTTCGCCCAATGCATTTCGGGACTAAAGTAGGGTCCCTTCGTCAGGGGCAATGCTGCAAAATAACATATACAGGCGCATAAGTCTGGTTATATAAACATTACAAGATCACATGGTTCAATGCGTTTCATTAAACAACCTCCACCTAAAAAATACAAGAACAAAAAATTATTACAGAGAGAATCATTTTGGATTAAAATGCTGGGTACTCTGACCCCCGGGGGACTGAATGACCGGATTGAATTGAGTAGTTTTCTGTAAATGATATCATTAATGTGTCTGTAATGATAATAATTGAAGTTGCTGTTTGGAGCGTAAATAATTGATTGTTTTTCATCATAAAATTGCACTTGACACAAATGTATGATTACTGTTGGTTCATGACCTTTCTTCGCCTTGATCACACTCTTTTTCATTTACTATTTTCACTACTATTTTTTCACCTTTGTTACTTATGCACTGATCTGAGATAGTCGCCGAGTGCTTGATGCTAGCGAATATTGATTTCACCAGACTACATTGAGTTATCGCTGTGCATAAACTTTGTCATTTGTTCTTAGGTCGGGTTTATTAAAGTTTTTAGGCTTGTTTAAACACGTGGTGTTATTGACACTAGCTAACAGTCGAGTTGCTTGTTTATTTATTTAAGACATTCGTTGAGCGGTTTTCATTCCAGTGAACGCGGTGTTTATCAGACAATTACATTTAGTGCTGAGTATAAACTCTATGATTTGGTCTTTTATCTTGTCTATTAAATGTGTTTACGTGTGTTGAAACACGTTATCGATCGACACTCGTTGGTATTCGAGGTGGCTAGTAGAGTTGACACAGATAGGCGGTTGCCGTAGTAACTAGTGACGTAGACGGTAACGATTGTTACTTTGATTCTGATTGGAGGGCACGAGTGCTGACTTCTCCAATAGGGAGAGGTGTTAGAGTAGGTAAACCAGGAAATGTTGTCGTTTGTACAAACGTGGGTTATTTCGGATGTATGAGGAATACCTGGTGGATTGTTGATGAGCCACGTCCTTTAGGAAACGGTAAGAGCTGGCAATGGAGTGATACGAATATCTTTTAGACCTAGGGCGGCTACAAATATGGGCAAGGTCACAAATTGGTTTGTTCTTTTTTGTGAATAGGTACTGGAAATTGAAGCGCGTTCAAGCGGGAGAGTGTCTACGTGTTGCATACACCTGGAGTAACAGCAGGTATGCATTTGAGCTGTATTGAGACACCGTTAGAGCTTACTGTGGTTAGCGTCTTTTTGCAAACATTTTTAGGTGTCAGCTTGATTTTCTATGCATCATTTTTTTAGGAGTTTCTTGGACCTAGAGGTGCTCAGAAGAGAGAAAAGAATTATTTGCTCGTGTGTAAATGTGAGTGGAACTTAGATGGTATTTAGTGGTATTAGTTGTCTCTCTGTCCATGCACTTTGGGTGTTATTTTTTAGGTGGAGGTTGTTTAATGAAACGCATTGAACCATGTGATCTTGTAATGTTTATATAACCAGACTTATGCGCCTGTATATGTTATTTTGCAGCATTGCCCCTGACGAAGGGACCCTACTTTAGTCCCGAAATGCATTGGGCGAACTACGACACACACAAGAGAATTTAATGTTTTCTTTATTGTATAAAATGCTTTATATTGCTTTGTAAATGGAAGAACTATGTGTATATAAATCAACATAGAATGTTTTTGTTGAAAAAGTCTGACTGAATGTTAGGATAAATATGAATAAATAATATGTGCAGAAAGTAAAAAACAAAGTTTGATCGATAGATTTCATTTGTGTTGTGCGCAGCTAAGCCTGCATTAACAGATTGTTAACCAGCCACATTTTCATGTTATTTGTAGAGTATTTGGGTATACTCTATTAGTTGCAGCACACAGATCAAAAAATAAGGTTAAGGTTTTGTAAAAAAAACTTTGAAATTTAGGAGTGCTCAGAACACAACAGTTCAGATTTCTCAAACGTTACCCACTTTTGCTCCAGAGCACCCACGTTAGAACAAACTCAACATGTCCTTTGAATCAATAGCATCGCTAACAGAAAATAGAGCGACAACAAGAGGTTACACATTGGAACAAGCAGCTGAAGTATATGGTTTAATCAGTGAAGTCACCAATTTACAGGCGCATAGTGCATCTATAGGACATCAATTGAAACAATTGGAATTTGCATCTAAACGTGAACTTAATCAGAGACTACATGCATCAACGTTGGTTCAATACCATAAGGTCAAACGAATCCCGAGGGGACTCAGATTATCAATCAAACCAATGCTCTATCGTTTAAAAAATAATCCACAATTTATGGAAAAATGGTACCAGATATTGAATAAATGCTCATTGGACTTAATTCTTATTATTATCGAATAATTAGCGAAAACCATTGATGAACTAAAAACTGAAATTTCCACCATTCAATCTGATCTTGCTGAACGAATGACTGAAGATGAACTTGGTAGATTTCTGAGTGATCTTAATATCAAATTGGACGAATATGGCAAAGAATTACAGGAGACTAAATTAAGAAAGTTTAAACGGGACACAATCGACTATAAGCTGAACGAGGCATACACCTGGGCAGAGGTGCATGCCCAGAGACGCTTTACTCAACGACCAACAACAACCTCCTCTGAGGAAAGTTTGGCCACAGATAGAGATATTGACTCATCCCGAGCACCCATAAAAACAACACATCTACCAAGTACAACCCAAACAGAGAAAGCAAGTACCTCAGGACCACAGGTGTCTTTTTTAACCGAGGTCGTGGAAATAGATCGTCCACCAGAACAAGAACAAACAAAAAAACAAGGAGAGGACAAAGAAAAAGAGAAAGAGAAACAACAGAAAAAGGGATAACGGAGTCAGGGGAAACCCTCGTAATAAATATCTCCAAACACTCTTTGACTAGTCACGAAGAGAGAATCCTTAATAAAGGTATAACATTCGTCCCTACCTACACTGGCTCAAAATTTGAAGATGAAATAGCTTTCTATAAGTTTGAGAAATTTGAGACTGAGGAATTTTTTTGACAATGTAGTACCTACAGATGAAAATCAAGGAGAAAAGAAGGTAGAAGTTTCTCAACCTAAAAGCATTTTTGAAGCACCCACTTCACATAAGACGCTGGACCTTTTTGAAACTCTGGTAACAAAGGATTTAAAGAAATTGAACTACAGATTCAATAGGAAAACACCGAATAATCTAAACAGATTGGAAAAAAGTATACTGGTTCAATTATCAAAAAAAACAGAGTTAACATTCCAGAAAGCTGATAAAGGGGGTGCATTGGTACTCATGGATACCAAATTTTATCAAAGAAAAGTGGAAGAACACGTGAATGACACCAACATTTATTTATTGTTACAACAAGACCCGACAATTGAAATAAAAAAGATACTGCAATCTTTGATAGATAAAGCCACAGATGAAGACTGGATTACACCAAACATGGCAAAATTTCTTATGATACAAAATCCGAATAGACCAAAAATCTATATGTTGCCTAAAGTGCATAAATCGCTGGAAGATCCACCGTTTCGACCTATTGTGGCGGGCTGCAATTCTATCTTTGAACCGGCTGGGCAAATAATTGACTATTTTTTACAACCATTCATCCAAAAATGGCACACATATATACAAGACACAATAAATTTTTTTCATGAAGTTGGCATCTGTCAAATTGAAAGCAGGAAGAGAATACACTCTGTGTACCATAGATGTTGTGTCTTTGTACACTTCGATTGGACATACCGATGGACTTGAAGCTGAAGAATGGATGTTGTTGCAACATCCAGAAATGGAAATTAACCCAGTGTTTTTGCTTGAGCTAACACAGTTCTGTTTAAAAAACAGTTATTTCCAGTGGTCTGAAAGATTCTACATGCAATTGAACGGAACATCGATGGGCTTTACTGGGGCTCCAGTATTTGCCAACACCTACATGGCTAAATTTGAGCATGAGCATGTCTTCGCTCACAAAGAATGGACAGAAAATCTTGAATTTTTTTGTCGCTTCATTGACGATATTTTTTTAATATGGTCTGGAACAGAAGCTCAACTAAATCAGAATATAGAGACATTGAACTCAAGGAATCCACGTATTCAAGTCACGCACACTGTTAGTAGATCAAGGATTGCGTATTTGGATGTGATGGTAGAACTAGATGGAGAAAGGATCAATACTTCTTTGTATCGTAAACCTACTGATAAGAACAGTATGTTACATTTCCAAAGTTTTCACCCTCAGAATTTACTGAAGAACCTCCCATATTCTCAATTCCTGAGGATTAAGAGAATAGTGACTAAACAAAATGAATGCTTGGATTACATCAACGAATACAAAGAAAACTACAAGAAGAGAGGCTACCCCATTGAGATATTAGATACAGCGCAAAGTAAAGCAATTGAGAAAAATCGCACTGATCTATTATTGAAAACACAAAAAGAAGTTCAGAGACGCAATGTGTTTGTCTCAAAATTTTCAGTAAATTCACAAAAGATCAAGAACATTATTCACCAAAGATGGGAGCTTCTCCAGCAAGAAAATGATTTTCATAACAGTTTCAAAGATAAACCTTTTTTCGCTTACACTCGTTCTAAGAACTTGAAAGAATTGCTGAAACATCCTGAGATCCCAGAAAAGAAGGATTACAAAGGAATGAGAAGATGTACAAACTGTGTGCATTGTAATAATGTAATCGTAGGGACTGTAATCACCCACCCTCATTCGGGAAGAACCATCCAATTAAAGTTTGAAGGAGATTGCAACAATAATCATGTTATATACACTATCAAATGTCCTTGTGGACTCTTATATGTTGGCAAAACTGAGCAAAGACTCAAAATTCGCATTTCAGAACATAAAAGCAGAATACGAAATAAATCCATGGCATCACCCTTAGCCACACATTGGCTTGAAAAAAAACACACTATAGCTCAACTGAGATTTACTATTCTGGAAACAGTACTATTAAAAGAGGGAATTGATAAGAACAAAAAATTATTACAGAGAGAATCATTTTGGATTAAAATGCTGGGTACTCTGACCCCCGGGGGACTGAATAACCGGATTGAATTGAGTAGTTTTCTATAAATGATATCATTAATGTGTCTGTAATGATAATAATTGAAGTTGCTGTTTGGAGCGTAAATAATTGATTGTTTTTCATCATAAAATTGCACTTGACACAAATGTATGATTACTGTTGGTTCATGACCTTTCTTCTCCTTGATCACACTCTTTTTCATTTACTATTTTCACTACTATTTTTTCACCTTTGTTACTTATGCACTGATCTGAGATAGTCGTTGAGTGCTTGATGCTAGCGAATATTGATTTCACCAGACTACATTGAGTTATCACTGTGCATAAACTTTGTCATTTGTTCTTAGGTCAGGTTTATTAAAGTTTTTAGGCTTGTTTAAACACGTGGTGTTATTGACACTAGCTAACAGTCGAGTTGCTTGTTTATTTATTTAAGACATTCGTTGAGCGGTTTTCATTCCAGTGAACGTGGTGTTTATCAGACAATTACATTTAGTGCTGAGTATAAACTCTATGATTTGGTCTTTTATCTTGTCTATTAAATGTGTTTACGTGTGTTGAAACACGTTATCGATCGACACTCGTTGGTATTCGAGGTGGCTAGTAGAGTTGACGCAGATAGGCGGTTGCCGTAGTAACTAGTGACGTAGACAGTAACGATTGTTACTTTGATTCTGATTGGAGGGCACGAGTGCTGACTTCTCCAATAGGGAGAGGCGTTAGAGTAGTTAAACTAGGAAATGTTGTCGTTTGAACAAACGCGGGTTATTTCGGATGTATGAGGAATACCTGGTGGATTGTTGATGAGCCACGTCCTTTAGGAAACGGTAAGAGCTGGCAATGGAGTGATACGAATATCTTTTAGACCTAGGGCGGCTACGCATATGGGCAAGGTCACAAATTGGTTTGTTCTTTTTTGTGAATAGGTACTGGAAATTGAAGCGCGTTCAAGCGGGAGAGTGTCTACGTGTTGCATACACCTGGAGTAACAGCAGGTATGCATTTGAGCTGTATTGAGACACCGTTAGAGCTTACTGTGGTTAGCGTCTTTTTGCAAACATTTTTAGGTGTCAGCTTGATTTTCTATGCATCATTTTTTTAGGAGTTTCTTGGACCTAGAGGTGCTCAGAAGAGAGAAAAGAATTATTTGCTCGTGTGTAAATTTGAGTGGAACTTAGATGGTATTTAGTGGTATTAGTTGTCTCTCTGTCCATGCACTTTGGGTGTTATTTTTTAGGTGGAGGTTGTTTAATGAAATGCATTGAACCATGTGATCTTGTAATGTTTATATAACCAGACTTATGCGCCTGTATATGTTATTTTGCAGCATTGCCCCTGACGAAGGGACCCTACTTTAGTCCCGAAATGCATTGGGCGAACTACGACACACACAAGAGAATTTAATGTCTTCTTTATTGTATAAAATGCTTTATATTGCTTTGTAAATGGAAGAACTATGTGTATATAAATCAACATAGAATGTTTTTGTTGAAAAAGTCTGACTGAATGTTAAGATAAATATGAATAAATAATATGTGCAGAAAGTAAAAAACAAAGTTTCATCGATAGATTTCATTTGTGTTGTGCGCAGCTAAGCCTGCGTTAACAGATTGTTAACCAGCCACATTTTCATGCAATTTCCAGGTGGGCACGCTAGGGGTCCCGGGAAACCAACGGAAGTCCAATAGGAGGGGGTTGTGGTCCGAGATGGTCCTAGTCAAATATTCAGTGTGCACTGCTGCGGACACCAACTCCGCCGATCCCAGAAACCCATCTAACCGCACGTGCAATTCGTGTAGGCCAGAAAAGTAGGAATAGTCCCTAGAGGCAGGGTGTTGCGCTCGCCAGATGTCCGTGAGTCCCCAGTGCGTCTGCCATTCCTTCCTTCCTCTAGCCACTCGCCAGACTGGAGAGTCCGGGAGGGGGGGTGTGAGCGGTCGGCCTCCACGTCCACTACTAAGTTAAAATCACCACCCAGTAAGAGGGTTCCCGAGAGAAAATGGGCCAATGAGCCCGATAACCCGGAGAGGAAGGCAAGCTGGTCCACATTAGGTGCATAAACACAACAAATATTCAGGTCCCTACCCCCCAATGTGCCTGAGATAGCTACATAGCGACCCTCCGGATCCACCACCGATTTTGTAACCTGCATTGGAACCCCAGCCCTTATCCATATTAGCGCCCCCCTCGCGTAAGTTGATCATGTAGTGCAGTAGACCTGCCCTCTCCACCTGCGCTGCAGCGCCGCCCCTTCCGCCTTGGTGAGATGTGTCTCCTGCAGCAGCGCTATCTGCACCCCTCTACGCACTAGATAAGCGTGAACCTTGTGTCGCCTGGACATAATGTGAAGCCCCCGTACATTCCAAGTGATGCATTTTACATTAGCGATCTCAGCCATTGTCCCACAGTCACCGTTCCGGGCATTCCCACCAACGCTCGAACAAAAAACAAGCAACAGTCAAGTCAACACTGATGGCGGCCATCTTCCCCAACAAAAGCCCAAAACCCTTCTGAAACGACCCCCATCCCACCCACCCCTGAACAGTACCCAAATAGCTCCATCTAGTTCCCATCCAAACCGTGTCTCCAGCAACCCCCTGATCCCCGACTAATCCTGCGGTCGCCACCGCAGGGAAGCCTTAAGGGCTAGATGCGGGCCAGGCGCCAGTAATGGGCCTTCGAGTCTCGTACCGCCGAGACTAATTCGAGCCCCGAGTCAAAAGGTGGCAGCCCGAACGGGGCCCCCCAAACCCATCTGCGGATCATGGCATTAATCGCATCCTCCACAACCCCCCGCTGCAAACCCCCGCCCAAATGGAATTAGCTCACCCAGTCATCCCTGCCCGTCCAGAATGTCCTCAACCGAGTTTGGAGTAACCACTGGCAAGTGAACACTATCTGTCTCCGACTCCTCTGTGTCCGTATGAGCCCCCTCGCCGCCGGGTTCAGATTCTTCAACAATGGGGCCGCCTTGTGAACCAGATAGATTGGAGACCATTTCCAGTACTCCCCGCCGCTCCAACATAGTCTCCTCGGTCGAAGGTTTGCCTGGCTTGCCGCGGCGGCTTCGGAGTCTCTTGGAACGACGTTGTTGTCCGGGTTCCGTAGTCAACTGGGATGATGAGCCGAAACCATCTTTGCCAGCCCTATATAGTTCGAGCCAATTACAGACTTCCCCCGGGGTATCAAAGAACTGGGTCTTGTCGTCAAGGATAATACAGAGCCTTGCAGGGAAGAGGAGCGAGTACTGGATACCCTCGCTCCGGAGCTCTCACTTGACCGCCAGGAAAGAAGTCAGTTTTCGTTGTGTTTCATACGTATAGTCTGGGAAAATGTTCACCTGGCTATTCTCCACCTGATAAGGGCCATTGTGTCTGGCAGCGTTGAGGAGCAGGTCCCTGTCCCAAAAATGTAATAAACGCACCACCACCGGGCGTGGGGATTGACCTTGTTGCGGCGGCCTCGCCGGCACCCTATGCGCTCGTTCCAGGGTATAGAAGGAGGACAGACCCTCCGGAGCCACCGTGTCTCGGAGCCAAGCTTCTAGGTAGGCCACCATGTCACCATCTTCGATCTTTTCCGGCAGGCCAACCACCCAAATATTGTTCCGTCTGTTACGCCCTTCAGCGTCTTCCGCCCGTTTCTCCAAAGCATCGATCCGGGACAGGGCATCCTTCATCGTCGTGGCCAGAGTCTTCTGCGCTGGCTCCAGAACCTTCACTGAGCTCTCTATCTCCTTAACTCTGTCCGAGAGCTTGCCGTGGTCCGCTCTGAGGAGGCCCAAGCTCGTTGCAACCTGGGCGATGTCCTGCTGCAGGGCTGATCGCGTGTTTGCGATCGCCTCCAGGACCCGGTCGAACTGTTGTTGTAGGTGGGGACCACCAGAGCTCGCCAGGTCAACCCGATCGTCCTTCTCTGGCGCCTCCATGTCCGAGGCGGCCGGGGTGGTCCCTTTGGGCCCCCTTGGTTTCCCCATGGTGGATGAGTCTCGTGGTGGAAAATTCGGCAGAGTCACTACCAAGTGTGGGCGTCGACTATGGCTCTCCTGGTACGTGGTCTTTGTGAAGAGGGCCTTCGATCGTCTTCGCCAAGGGCTGCCACTCCTCCGATTCCTCAGGATGTGCCACTGCTGTGTCCCCGGAGGCCAACGAGGGGGAGGCGGGGGCGATCAGCGCCAATCTGGGTAGGCCCGTCGGGTCGAGGAAGACCTCGAATGAGAATCATCAGTGCTGCCGGAGACTTTATGGCGCCAGGTCGCCGTGCTGCCCATAAAGTGCTAGGGCTCTGGCGAGTTCAGGTACGCAGTGAGAGGCAGCCGGGCGTGTCTCATGGCACGGTCGTGTCGCCCAGAACCTCCGGCCATTCATGACCAGCCTGCGCCGAACTTTCGATTAACAATCCCTTCAGGGATGGCCACGGTGCCCAGACCCTTCCAAACCATCCACCGGACGGTCGCGTCTCTGAAAGATAGG
This sequence comes from Lissotriton vulgaris, assembly GCF_964263255.1. Taxonomy (NCBI): domain Eukaryota; kingdom Metazoa; phylum Chordata; class Amphibia; order Caudata; family Salamandridae; genus Lissotriton; species Lissotriton vulgaris. The sequence goes on from NC_141689.1 coordinate 1,001,441,607, forward strand.
ATGTAGAGAAGATGCATGTATATCTGCTAGGCGTCCACGGGTCTGGGGTCTCGACAAAGCCATCGAGAAGGTCCAGGCGCCATCTTGGGCTCCGCTCCGTGTTCCTCGCAACTTCGCTTTTTCGTCGGAACAACTGGTTTTCGAGTGTCTCCGGGTGTCACAGCAGGTCCAGTCCAACCCGATCTTCAGTTCGTGGGGGTCGGGGTGCCCCACGGTCCCCGATCTGCAGGATAAAAACTGGCTCAGTCCCGGAGCCGAGCTCTCAGGTGACCATCGCCATCGGCGTCCAAGCCACGCCCCTGTATGCCTTGCTTAATGCATTATTGTATTAACTGTCTCTACTATTGTATGACCGTGCTGTGCTAGGTACTCCGGTGTCCTATATTTTGTATAACTATTGTATTATGACTTGATGTGTAACTGTGATGCACTCCTTGATGAAGGTTATCGATGTAAAATTCAAAAATAAAGTTTAAAAAAAAAGAAAACTAGTAGAAGACCCCCAAACAGCCAAAAAGCAAAAGTACAAAAATGGGGACTTAGTTATTTTCATGGCAATTTCCAAAATCACTCCGCGCGCGCTCTGCAGCTAGGCCCTAACTCCCCTCTGCCACCATGGATTTGCTTCAAACCTTTTGCAATCAAAAGTATTCATACCCAGCAGTGCTCCCAGACCCCGAAACCCACCCACAAACACCAGGAAGCCCCCCAAACAGGCCCCCGAAAACGCTACATTGAGCGAAATGTCAGAAATAGCAGAAAAAATGTCATCATGGATTTTGTCCAAACCACTTCTATTCGGTATTAGACCTTCCCAGCAATGCCCCAAGACCCGCCAACCCACCTGCAAAAAAGCACAACACCCCCAAACAGCCAAAAAGTAAAATCTCATACTTACAATATTCATCGGCCTTCGGTCTAATTGCGCTGTGCAGCTAGGTCATAACTCCCGTTTTCCACCACAGATTTCCTGAAAAGCAAATGCAATCAAAATTAGACTGTCTCAGCAGTGCTCCCAGACCCCAAAACCCACCCACAAAGACCCGGAACCCCCCAAAGAGCACCTCAAAGGCAAGCAAGTCAGCAAAAACGCAAAAAAAGTTCACCTCCGATTTGGTCCAAACCACTTTTATCCGGTATTAGAGCTTCCCAGCAATGCCCCAAGACCCGCCAACTCACCCGCAAAGAAGTAAAACACCCCCACAAGTGCATAGTCTTTCTTCATTGGGCGTAATCCAGCCCTCTGCTTTGAGGGAAATAGTAGTCTGGAGAAGGAGGATAGAGGAGCATGTTCTTGTGAACTTGTGAACCTGAGGAATGCAGACTGCGGCAACTTCAAATCAATAAGCAAACAAGTGAAGACAGTTCTGCTGATGGGCTTGCTTTTGTGATTAGGTGATTAAAGTTTTAATTATATTAACTGTGAAAAAAAAAAAAGAAAGACAGACATACAGGAATAAAATTGAATAAGCTCGGTGTCAGGGAATAAGAATAGGAGTTCGTCCTCATACTCTGCAAATTCAGGCAGGAGTAGGTCAGTGGCACCTAACAGAGAATAAATTCCCTCTTCTACGTTGCTGTTCTCTTCTTCATCCGGCGTGGGTTCTCGTACTCGTACTTTGTAATCTGGTGGTATGAGGTGCTGATTCATCTTGATCATTGTTAACCTCTCCACATTTTTGGGCGAGAGGCGGCTCCGTTTGGAAGTTACAATGCCACCAGCAACACTGAAAACACGTTCAGAAGACAGGCTTGCGAGTGGGCAAGACTAGTAGTTTATAGCCAGGTTGCAGAGCTGTGCCCACAATTCTTTTTTCCCATGCCAATACGCCAATGGGTCAGCATTAACATAGACTTCTGTTGAGTCATTCAGATAGTCCTGCACCATCGACTCAAGGTTCTACAAGGTTCCTTCACTTTGCTTACTTTTTGCTGGGACTTTTTGAGAACCAAACCCAAGCCAAGTTAGCCAATCCTCTTCTTCACCCAATGTTACTGTTGTGTCTGGTGCAGATGATCCGGTTGCCGGTGTCTTTAATGGCTGAGAGGTCACTTGTGCCACAGCCACAGGTGCAGAAGTGGATTCTTTTGACTGGGGATGGCCTGCTGATGCTGATGTACTGCCTTTTCCTTCAATTTGCTGCCGTTCTCTTTCAAACCTCATGGCTGACAAGGCTAGCCAACGTTTGTACTTTGTAACATCTTCATCATCAAAAGGAAAGAATGCTCGGCCTGCCAGCGCCTTTTTGTAGCGTGGATCCAGAATAGTAGCACAAATGTAATGCTGTTCTGAGTGAATCATTTTAAGACGTTCATCGCCAAGTAGGCGCTCTAATAATTTCTCTGCCAAAACAAAAGCGTCTTTCTTTTCTTCATCTTTTTGAAACATAGAAGACACCGCCTTCAGTTGGTGCTCCAGCATGCGCAACATTGGGATAGCTTTTCCCAAATTACAGTCCTCCCTGCTGACTGAGGTTCCGTGACAATTTGAACCTGTGTTTTTCAATATTGTCGGAAATACATAATATTGGTATCAGCGAACCGCAAATGATCCATTTAGCATATCCTGGTGTTTTCGCTACGCTACGAGCAAGAGTACTCCTGTAACAAACACATTTCTGATCTACCCATGGCATCCATCTTAAATCATGGCAGCCATTTTGTGTTTCTTGCCCTCACATACGCAATAACCTCTGATCACTTCATTTCAATTAAGGACACGTAGGCTTAGCCGGCGATTCACCTCTTTAGTGACACGTGCACCTTAGACCAGAACACGCTGTAGCTGCATGACTCGACAAAGGCTGCCTCCTCTGCCCGAGGCCAGCCCTACTGAACCGGTTCTCGTGTCCATTGTCCCGATCATGATTAGGCGGCCGAAGCCGGTAGCCTTGCCCATTTACAACCCACAAACATCCCTTATCCCACTTTCCTATCTTCCACACCTGGCTCCGTTCCTTTCTTTCTGAATCTTTATTAGGGGGAGGTAACGAAATTTACGATGAGGCGGTCCGGCTCTTGAATGCAATATTGACAAGGGATTGTGATGAACTAGTGGGAACCCCTCTTCATAATGTTTGGCATCAGATATTATCGACGGTTACTGTGTAACGCCAAATATTTATTGTTTAGGACACAAAGGTTTGGGAATGTACTAACATGTGAAGAATTTGCCCGAAGCACAATTTTCTGTATAAAAGGAGCAACCCTCTTTGTACAAATCGAACAGGCTCCTAGATACTGCCCATGCGTGGTTTCTGTGACTTCTGTGTCCCTGCAGTAATAAACCTTTGGTCTTTGACGCCACCATCGAGAAGCCCGTGTTTCTGTTTATTTGTGCACCAAGACAGGTAGAACTCCGGGGTCTTCGGGTGTTGTTCCCTGACACCTCTGGACGGAACCAAAAAGTCCAGAACTCCATGACTGCACCCTTGAAGACCTCAAAAGGACGAAGCATGCCTGTCAGGCTTTTAACTAGCTTCCATTGCGCCCCATCTAGCCTCAGGTCCTACTGAGCTGTACCCTGTGTTAAGAGATAGTGATTGAATACCGTATACTGCTCATACAGATGCTCAAGCATGTAGAAGGTTGAGTTCCAACGTGTTGGCACCTCCTAGATGAGTGCATTCACTGGCATTCGACGTTCATGTAGCAAGCTCCTCAGATGCTTCCGGCCCTTAAAAGAATGGCTGAAATGGTTGCACATTCTTCGGCAGGTGGCCACTAACTCGCACGCTGGACTGTCTTCACTCAAGAATTTTTTAACAACCAGGTTTATACAGTGCGCCAAACATGGCACTCTGAAATAGTGACCCAGCTCCATGGCCTTAACTACATTGGCGCCATTATCCGTGGAAACATAACCAATCTGGTGTTTTTTGGGGACAGCCAGTGAAAGACCTTTGTGTTAAACTCATTCAAATTTTTTTGTGCTTTTTGACGTTTCTCCAAGCCAAACATGGCTAGTGTTGCATGTTTCCGAGCAGCTTTAAAAACTTGGTCCGGGTCAACACCTGCGTTTAGCTTTGCTTTAACCCCTGAAAAAGAGACCCAGTGTGCAGTAATGCACATGTAATCAGCACCTGCGCCACTGGTCCACATGTCTGTTGTCAGATGTATAGTGTGAACAGCACTCTTCTGAAAAGCTGCCCCAATCAGCTCCAGCACATCTTCATGTAGTGCTGGAACCGCAACTCTGGCAAAATAGAACCGGCTAGGAACCTTCCATTTAGGGCAGAGCGCTGCCACTAATTCTAGAATACCAACCCCTTCTACAAAAGAAAAAGGGAGAAGGTCCAGAGCTAGCATTTTAGCCAGCTTAGTGTTATACAGACGCGTGAGTGGGTGGTTGCGTTCATATGGCGTGTCAGAAAAAGAACATGGTTCTAATGTTGCCCTGGACCATTTTACGGGATGATGATGACTTCTTCGACCCAGTTACGCTCGCTGATGAACTTTTTCACATTGGTGTCTCACTCTCTCCCACACTCTTAGTGTGGCTCACAGGAGGTGTGCTGACAGGGGTACTGGGTGTAAGTGAAGTGTTTGACACTTCTTCCTCCTCGTCATCATCAGATGAAACGTCAACGTTTTCTTGACTTCCAATTCAGGCTTCCTTGATCTCCTTTAGGTGCGCATGCCATTGGACAGTGTGCTCTCTCTCAAGATGACCTCTCTGGCCTCCGGTACCATAGTTGGTACCAAACTTACCACGACTAACTGCATGCTTACAAATGGCGAAGTTTTCCTTTTTTGGGCAAACACTAAAGAAGTCCCAAACTGCGGACTTGAAATGTCTGTGGGGCCGGAGGAGGCGGCGATACTGGTGGTGGTGGTCATGCTGCTAATGCCAGATGAAGTGGAGGATGTGGATTGCCGAACTTTACTACGTTGTGCACTTTCACCACCACTAATTGAGGTCGAGGTGGATGGAGGTCCCTTCTGGCGAGGAAGAAATATGGAAGCAGTACGTGTTGGTGTACTAGTTAACTCTAATGATTGTGGTGTTTCCATTGCCTCCTCGTCGACAACATCATCATCACGCTCAGCAGCTTCTCGGGCTAGGGTCAAAATGGCTGTTTGCTGCATGCCCGCTGGGGCTGCAGTGACCTTTATGATGACTGGGTCGTCATCGTGAGAGTCTTCATCAGCAGTAGTATCCGCCACTTCTTGTTGAGCCTCATCACACTCCATAACTATGAGACTTTCGATGACCTTCCTTTTACGCTTAACTACCTTTGTCAGATCATGGTGTGCCTCACTCTCAGACCGCAGTGGTGGTTCCCAAGTTTGATCCATATCATCAGAAGGAGGTGGGCTTGAAGAAGATTTAGACACCACCCTTGATCTTTTCCTTGCTAAGGATGAGGAAGACAATGAATGATCATCAGGAGGAGTGGCTTCCTCAAATGATACCCCGGCTTGATTGTCGATTTCCTGATGTGCCCCTACTTCGGGAGGAACAACAATTGTGGGTACTTGTGACCCTCCATGCACCTCTGCTTGCGCATCTCCTTGCGCTGCCTCTCCTTCCACAAGTACTTGGGCTTGTACTTGCACATGTGGTTGTTGTTGCGGCTGTGGTTGTTCAACACTTGTCAGATGAGTTACAACAACCTGTGTTGATTGAGGGACATTGCTGCTACTTTCTTGCGATGAGCCAACATCACTGGTCAATGGTGATTGAACAACTAGACTAAGTGCCTCTTCAGCACTCAAGGGCTTGAACTTAAGTTGGCTTGGTCGTGGTGGTGGTGGCACTGAGCCCAATGGTGCAGGGGTGCTGCTCCCAGCTTGGTCCCCAGCAGATCCCGCTGCTGCTGCAGGCGTACTTTTTTTTTTAATCCCAAAAAATGTAGCGGGAGGCACACCAGTCTCCTTGGTAACTTGCTTCTTCTGGTCCGTCCATTACCACCCCTTTTGTATCTGCTCCTTACTGGCAACTTTCTTGCTAGAGGAGCTACGGGGAACTTTTTTTGGGGGCATCTTCTTCAGAGGTCAGAACAGCGGGCCGCAGTTGCACGAGTTGCAGAGTTGTCTGTGGCCAAACGTGACGTCGCGTGACGTTATGCTGCACACACACACCGCTGCAGGACTTCTTCCTGGCACTGGTGGTTCTCTTGAGTCTTGTGCACCTAAAAGCAAAGGAAGACAGAGGAACATCAGTTCAGTTATACACCCCAAAAACTCGAAAACCACATAAAAATCAGCACAATCCCATGCCATCCAAGCCCTCCATGATGTTTAAAATCAAGACACCCCACAGAAAGACTAGGCCCATGCACCTCTCACTACCCCTGGGCATAATGGTTGAAAACTAGGCAAAACGGTTGCAGGCCTAAGAACACTGCCTGCATTAAAAATGGCCACTTGCCTCCCAGCACATGGCCTGCCTGTACCAGCACTCAAAATGGCCCCCACCCACATGGCCAGTCCCCATGAACACCTCAAAAAATCGAAAAACAGAAAAATCAGCACAATCCCATGCCATTCATGCCCTCCATGATGTTTAAATTCAAGACACCCCACAGAAAGACTAGGCCCATGCACCACTCACTACCCCTGGTCAAAAGGCCACAACAACAGCCCAAAAATCGAAAAACACAGAATAATCAGCACAATCCCATGCCATCCATGCCCTCCATGATGTTTAAATTCAAGACACCCCACAGAAAGTCTAGGCCCATGCACCACTCACTACCCCTGGGCATAATGGTTGAAAACTAGGCAAAATGGTTGCAGGCCTAAGAACACTGCCTGCATTCAAAATGGCCACTTGCCTCCCAGCACATGGCCTGCCTGTACCAGCACTCAAAATGGCCCCCACCCACATGGCCAGTCCCCATGAACACCCCAAAAAATCGAAAAACAGAAAAATCAGCACAATCCCATGCCATTCATGCCCTCCATGATGTTTAAATTCAAATCACCCCACAGAAAGACTAGGCCCATGCACCACTCACTACCCCTGGTCAAAAGGCCACAACAACAGCCCAAAAATCGAAAAACACAGAATAATCAGCACAATCCCATGCCATCCATGCCCTCCATGATGTTTAAATTCAAGACACCCCACAGAAAGTCTAGGCCCATGCACCACTCACTACCCCTGGGCATAATGGTTGAAAACTAGGCAAAATGGTTGCAGGCCTAAGAACACTGCCTGCATTCAAAATGGCCACTTGCCTCCCAGCACATGGCCTGCCTGTACCAGCACCCAAAATGGCCCCCACCCACATGGCCTGTCCCCATGAACACCCCAAAAAATCGAAAAACACAGAAAAATCTGCACAATCCCATCCCATCCATGCCCTCCATGATGTTTAAATTCAAGACACCCCACAGAAAGACTAGGCCCATGCACCACTCACTACCCCTGGTCAAAAGGCCACAACAACTGCCCAAAAATCGAAAAACACAGAAAAATCAGCACAATCCCATGCCATTCATGCCCTCCATGATGTTTAAATTCAAGACAGCCCACAGAAAGACTAGGCCCATGCACCACTCACTACCCCTGGTCAAAAGGCCCCAACAATAGCCCAAAAATCAAAAATTCCAAATGTGTAGTTGCAGCAACTGTAATGCCCCAAACAAACTTACTTGTGAAATTTCTAATCCAAAAGTGATACAAAGACAGTCAAAAAGGCCTCAAATCCAAATATCCAGCAGCATCCACAAAAAGTAATCATTCCACGTCAAGACCTGAATGAAAGTGACCAGCACATGAAGAAAGCACTGGGAGGAGCCTGCTGGACAGGAACAGGAAGTTGGAGACTGTGGGGCACTTCCTTCCCCCCCCCCCCCCAAATGGACTTCTTGCAAAAAAAAGTGCAGGCAAATGTCAACATGAGGAGTTATTCTGATAAAAATCATCATTTTCAGAAGGTTTATGCTGCTTCCTGGTGGATTTCTTGTGCAGAATTGCTAATTTTGTACTTTCGCGAGTGCGAGATCGTTGCTGCCCGCCGCATCTACGTGTTCGCAATTGCCAACTCCCGCGATACGTGATCACGGCGTACTCGCGTTGACAAACTCTTGCTGTGCAAGGTGGCAAGCCGCGATGACGTAATCGCGGTCGCCAAACTCCCGCGGGATTTTGCAGCAAGATCCAAAATGGCGCAGCACTCACAAAATATCGAGAAAAACAACTCGGCAAACGCTGAATGACGGTAAGTGAACGCCGCACGCCGCAATATTGTATCACCAAGAAAAAAAAACCCGCTGCGTGCGAATGTTCGGATTTTCGGTAAATTCGCGAGAGTTCGCGGATTGCGAATTTACCGAAAATCCGCAAAATCCGCGAGCGGAACGGATTTTCCGCCCATGCTTAGTGAGCATGAAGAAACGCTTGTAACAAAACTTTAAAAGACAAAATAATGGAACTTTCTCTCCAACTAAAGGAAACATATCTGATTTCACCATGGATTGAATTATGGATTGTGTTAGGTGTACTTACTCTCCTGCTTTGGCTCATCATGGTTCTATGTTTGGGAAAAATCATTGATGGAAAATATAGTACAATGGACACAGCAAGTCAGAACATCAACTTGGTCCTAAAGCCTCCCACATCAAGAAAAGAAAACTATCATCAGTAAACATCTCAGCCAAACCAATACCCGGTGGGGTAGCATGGGACAGAACTGAATATGACATTTTTGGCCCGGTTGAGCTCTTGAAGTATCCACACCAGTTCAAGGTTTCATTAAGTGACTTTGTGACACCAAGTACTTTCCCTGATGATTGGGACTTTGAAAACATTAATAATATGATGTCAGATTTAGTAATGTCAGCCACATTTACTGAACATGATTACTTACAGGGTTCATCGAATTATGAAAAGCTATACTGTTATAACCACTTTGGTGATCACTATTTGCATAAAACTGCACAGCCTAGAAAGGTTTTATCTTATAATCAATGGGAACACTGTCCAACACCACCAAAAGGCAGCTCGAAAACAGTTTATGAGAAATTCCAGTACTTCTCAGGGTTTAACAAAAGTGATCCAAAAACTTTTTATTTTAAAATGTTAAATAGGACAAGAATGAAAACCATGTTGAAAAATACTAAATTGATTTATTCTGAAAATGTTTATGACAAAATGTCTACATTTGGTTTCGAATTTTGGAAAAACATTGACACAAAAACAATCTGGGGTACCAAAGATTGGCAAGTACAAGACCTAGAAGCATTATTTAGGGCCTGCATGATCCCAGAACAAATTATATCTTTGAATGACACAATTCAACAAACTACTTGTCTTGGCTTAGCTAAGACAAAAGACATAAATACTAAGCATGGGCGGAAAATCCGTGCCGTTCGCAAATTTTGCTGATTTTCGGTAAATTCGCAATCCGCGAACGCTCGCGAATTTACCGAAAATCCGCAAATTCACACGCAGCGGATTTCTTTTCTTGGTGATACAATTTTACGGCGTGCGGTGTAAGTTCGCAATTGCGAAGATGTAGGCAGCAACAATCTCGCACTCGCGAAATTACAAAAATTGCAATTCTGCACAAGAAATCCACTAGCAAGCAGCATAGACCTTCTGAAAATGATGATTTTTATCAGAATAACTCCTCAGGTTGACATTTGCCTGCACTTTTTTGGATTTGAGACCTTTTGACTTTCTTTGGATCACTTTTGGATTAGAAATCAACTTTCACAAGTAAGCTTGTTTGGGGCATTACAGTTGCTGTAATGCTGTTCTGCAGAAAAACAAGTTTTGCAAAAGTGAAAGCATTCAGCAGGTTCAAAAGTTCAAACTCATCATTAGTAACCATTCCCTGTCGTGCTTCTTGACTGGGGCCCCTCCAGAGTTCAGTTGCTAGTTGCAACAATTGTATGACCCTGCTCTGACCCTCACAGCAGGCTCATAGAATAGCTACAAGTAGGCCATAAAAGTTCCTGGAAAAAAAATTGCACTGCAACAGAAAGCAAATTATAGATAAGGAAGCAGGTGCCAAACTGGAATTTTAAAACAGTGACACATTAATAAATCAACCCCAAATTAATTCATGTCAGTTGAAGCAGGGCTGGTGTGCTTGCTTTTTCCCCCCATAATCTACAGTGATGATGAACCAGAGGGTGGCATTGATGTACCAGAGGGTGGCATGGGTGAAACAGAGGGTGGCATGGGTGAAACAGAGGGTGGCAGGGGTGAAACAGAGGGTGCTGGGAACCTGTGATGATGAACCAGACGTAGAAACATAATCGCGACTGTTGCGAGCCGACATGTAAGTTCGCAATTGCGAACTGGTACAAAACCCTCGCAAACTGGCAGAAATCCTTGCGAACACAAAAAAAACGCAAATTCGCGAGAATTCGCGGATTTTGCGGATTGCGAGTTCGAAAATTCGTAAAATTCGCGAACGCCAGATTCGCGAAATTCGCTCATGCTTATTAAATACACCGTCTATTCCGAAACCCATAACTGATGGTGATAACACTACAGATGTGGAGATAGACATAACCCATATTTTTAACTAAAACAGAACACATCCTGAATTGGAAAAATGGTTGATCTGGCCAACAGACACGAATAACTGTCAAGATAAATTCCTGAACAAAACACAGGGGTTAAAAATGACAAGGCCAGACCCAAGATACTCCCAGAGTCAATATCCAGGGATAGTTACAACATACAGTGTAGGGAAGCTATGCCTTGAATGGCTACAGAAATCCACACTGGCTGAAATTAAGCAACACTTGACTTTACTTAAAGACGGTGCTGACTTGCGTGATTTCATAATGGGACCACGCAAACAGCATCAAAAACGTTTCATAGAGGCAGGTATATATGCTGCACACAAGGCCAGACCCAAGATACTCCCAGAGACAACATCCAGGGATAGTTACAACATACAGTGTAGGGAAGCTATGCCTTGAATGGCTACAGAAATCCACACTGGCTGAAATTAAGCAACACTTGATTTTACTTAAAGACGGTGCTGACTTACGTGATTTCATAATGGGACCATGCAAACAGCATCAAAAACGTTTCATAGAGGCAGGTATATATGCTGCATACAATGAAGCTTGGAAAGTAAGGCAAATTGAAACAGCAGAGAAAAAACGAGAAATTGATCATATTAATTTGAAAAAATCACTTTCTGTAGTGGACAATGGGTTAATGACTCTGTCCTCCAGAATATATTCATTGGACAGCATTGTATCATCTGCCATTGATATAATAGAACAGGACTTACTAATGTTACAACATGGACAGTCTCAATTTCGTTCTATTGTACAGCTTGGTTGGACGTTGCAAAATCAGCGTTCAGACTACGTACCATGGCGTTTAATCAACACAACGTCATTATTCAATATCTTTAACCTTACTGATAAACAAATCAGTTTGGCACAAAAAGGAGCAGATTATACGTTTCTGAGCATTGAAAAACTTGAGAGATTACTATTGACAATGTCAGAGAGACCTGTCATTGAATGGATAATACACGGAACAATTTCAATTCCGATAACAACTTTCCAGTTCAAATACTGCCAAGAGTATATACCTGCAGGCCAGTATGAAAAGTTGGGTAAAGCATACATCAAATCAACATGGGATTTACCCTATACACACAGATGTTATAGTGAAGGGAAAGGGATGTATTCCTTAGTGGTAACAAATGTAAAAAATCACAAAGTGGTACACTTCTGTGTTAAGGTATTAACTTGCATGGAGCCTGCGAAGGGTCTTCAAATAACCTTTCATGTCACCTGCATGGCACTCCTACAAAACAGATAGAGCCAACAACTTAGTAACGGGAGTTACATTTTAATAAGTGACCACAGCTGTTGTGGGATGGTGCCAGGGAAAGCTTATCTCGTGACCGTAACTTCCAGGGTCATTTGCTGTATGCAAGTATTGTATCCACACAGCAATCCAGATAAGGGGGCTGGGTTATGGCCTTCGTTGAATATCTCTTCTATTCGAATTGATACTTTAAGCAGAATGAAGTCTATTCTTTTACAGACAACTGTGCCTCTAACGTCATCCAGAGAAAAGTATGATCTGCAAATGGCAAGGACATCGGCAGAGATATATTCTCTTTTATCGACAAATTGCCCCACGCATTTCGCAGAAATGTTAAGCCAAATCTTAAACATGTCTGATACCAGTGGCATCGCACATGTATTTAAGACAGTTTTTTCGGGACTGTTAGCCCCCTTTGAAACAGTTCTGGGCATCTTCCTGAATTTTGTCCATTCTGTCTTTGGCGGCCAACCATTAATCTTGGGACTCATGGCAGGAATTTTATTTTTGTTCCTTCTGCTCCGATATGGCAAGCCAATCCACAGACAAGACTCTAGCAACAATGGAAGAAACAATCCTAGCAATACGATACCGAGACCGTATCACTTAGGTCCTCGGATTGGCCCGGCTAAGAGATCTAACTACAACCTAGTTTCTTTCATTCAGACTAATCTGGCAGGATAGCATCTTACCTGTGCTTCGATGTCTGCTATGCGGACAAGAATGCGTGTTAGACATCTGCCTTACACTACCATCAGCAGTACCAAAGGATATCGATACTTTGCTAGGTCCGGTAACGACTCATGCATCGTGTTGTCCCCAGCAGCTACCTATTCTGATGACAGCATTCGTTGAGACTTCACCACTACGCGTAGGTGGAGGTGAGGTACAAGAGGAAAGCAGCACCATACAAGTACAACCTTCTGTGAGCATTGCTGATCCAAACATCGATGATAGCAATCACGCTCCAAACTGCACAGTCGCAGCATTTTCGAACTTGGTCGAACTTTCACCTGATGTTGTAGACCATTTTTTTGCGAGTCTGTCTGATATGATGTTCTCTCCAGTCAACGAGAATAATTCTTAAAAAACAATGATTACATAGCGTTCCCTGACCTTCAGTTTTGATAAACAAGGCTACTGAAAATGTTTAACTATTTTTTCCCCTGAAAACAAAATTATTTTTTCCATTTCCAAAATATTTACCTTTTTTTGGCACATGGTACTCTGCTTAAAGTAGAACTATTCTTAGAGAACAGAGCTTCTATTTTTAGGATACTAGAGACAATATTTTACCTCAGCCTCTAGCACATACAGCATTTTGTATAAATATGTGATGGAATGGTCTCGACCTTCTTTCCTGTATTCAGAGCCATTTCATGTGTAAATTTTCGCAAATCATTCAGTTAATATATATATGCATTTTAATGAATGATGACACTGCTTGAAAAGCGTACAGTACCAATACTCATTTTCGTGTATTTACCATATACCATTTCAAATGCGAAATATGTATTTTGGGGTGGGTTGGAAAACACACATGCATTGTTACATGTTTATTATTGCTGAGTTTTTTAGTAATGATGGACATTAATCCGTGGAGTGGGTGTTGTATTTCTATCTAGGACCCTAATTCGATATTCCCGATTCATGCCCTTGTGCGGTTATAATCAATAATATCCTTACAAAGGCATAAGAATCATATCCATAATCAGAAATAGCCCATGCAGTCCAAAGCACAGCACGGCTACTCCCATCGACTCCTAGAAAGCACAGCGCGTTCTTTAAACAATCCAAGCCTCCAGCAGCCCGGAAAATTCCCCCTGCTTTTGTTTTGATTTGAATAAGAACTCCTGAAGTCCAGAAAGAACTGTTAGTTCCTAGTGACGTCTTATGTCCAACCTTACGTCAAACCCGGCACCTTTCAGGTATAAAATACCAACGGTTGCCTTAAGCAAACACACAGTGGTTGGGAGCAGAGCGGCTATCTACTTGTCCGAGAGCCCAGCTGATGCGTGAGCCCACAGAAGCCACCCCTCCCCTTTGACGCGCTGGAGAAGCTACTTTTTCACTCTAATAGTGAATTGCAAAGTAAGAATGTCTTTCCATTCATTCCTAAATGGATGGGGAGGTATTCCTTAATTGCGATTCTCAATTAGAGAACCGCAATTTCGAAATTTTAAGAAATCACTATTTTTATTGCGATTTCCTGATGCATTGCAGTTTGCAATTCCTTAATTACGATTCCTTATTTTACGCAATTAAGGAATTGCAAAATGCACTATTGATGCATGTGCCCAATGGTGTCATGAAAAACTCTGTCTTCTAGGAGGCGGGGGACAAGTCTCCAAGTGGGGATTGGAGTGGGAACTCATCCCCAGGAAAAAAATACTTCCAGTGAATTTAGGATCTGAGAGTGTTTTACCAATGTGGGTCCTGTGGGTGATTTGCGTAAGTAAGGATGGATTGCAAAGAAAATGTGGTATATCCATGTATGTAATTTATGCATTGGGAAGTAGTACGAATATTCGTGCATACCTATGTTTCAACTACTCCACGCAGCTCTCAGGGCCCAGCCCTAAGACCAATTCTGTTGGGCTCTAGCCTGTCGGATTGAGGTCGCACCTGGCAGTGGGGGATGGGACCGATCCAAGTTGGTGTCCAAGATTACATTAAAGTACCCGCCCACTATCCAGGGGTATATGGTCCAATCCAGGAGTGCTACACCCAATTGGGTAAGACACGTTTCTTGTTTCCGTGTTCAGGGAGTGGAGGCTCCTGAGCACCAATGGTATGACATCAAGAATGCCCTGAACCAGGGTGTAGCTGGCAATAATGTCTATATACATATCTTGTGCAATAAAAGGGACCACGCCCTGATCCAAACCACAGCTCCCCGTGCAAACACTGAGTATGTTGTATGAAATAGCTGTCCCCTCCATTTCTTTTGATGTTTAGTAGCCTCTGAGACAGACAAATGGGTCTCCTGTAAAAAAACTATATGTGCCTTACGCCTAGCCATGTGTTTATCTATTCTGTGACGTTTATGAATTGATCCCATCCCACAAACATTCCAAGGGGAGAAGTTATAGTGTTTGGTTGCTGCCATATGCTCCTCTTAAGTGTGTTATAGTTTCTGTGCATTCACCCAAGTCAGGAATGTGATGTTGGATCAATATCCATGTGGCACCTGTCATTAACACCCAAGAATTACCCAGTAGAAGGTGAACTAAAGAACATTGTTCGAGCAAACATACATAGCAACATAACATAACCATTTTGTTGAGTAACTTGCCGCTGCCAATGGGGCCATGTAGGCACAACAGTCAGTGGGGACACAAAGTTAGTGCTAGTGCGCTGACCCAGATGGGCATTGCTTTCCTGCCCTGGGGCCCGACAACACAACAAAGTAATATGACAGTAGTTATATCCATCCCCCTCCAGTTCATCAAAGTAACATACTGTTAGACCTGACATCATTGGTCTGAGTCTCTCCTCCATTTTTTTCTGTTTGCCTCCTCTGTTTACGATGTTTTTGCTGGTATATTGCTTTGGGCACAGTGCAAGTGCTCCCTATGTAAAATTACTGTATTGATTGAATTCCATGTTTGGCTTATTTGGTTTACTGTCAGTCCCTAGTCTAGTGCTCCAGGAGTGCCAGGGCTTGTAAATACAAATGCTGCTCGTGGGCTTGCAGCACATGTTGTGCCACCCATAAGAGCGGCCTGGTAAAAGTATGTCTAAAGGTCTTCCATTGCTAGACCTACGTGCAGTCTGGTACTGTCATGCTGACTGCACAAGTACACCTACTTTCCAGTCTCTAAACCTTCCCTTAACTTCATGTTAGTCACCCCAATGGTAGGCCCGAGTGCAGGGTGCATTGTAAGTATAAGGTAGGACAAGCCGGACCAAGTTGGCATGTCCTAATAGTGAATTACAGCCATATTCGATTTTCACTATTGTGAGGTTACCTGCTCTCCATTAGTTAGAATGGGCTGCTGGGGTTATTATTGCTATAATCCTAGCTGGCTCTGGGAGCATGGTGCAATGTCGAGTTTGGTATCCCTGATCTCGGGGTTTAATAACACATTTGTTTGTGTGGATGGTTTTTGGACTCTGGGTTTGAAAATAGCACTTTTAGAAAGGGGCTATTTTCTTGTCTAACTATTTCTGGTTTCTGCTGGTTTGGTGTGTGTGTGTGACAGGTGCTGGGTGGCTCCAGAGTTCTGAATGAGTCAGTGTGGGGTGAGTGGTGCATTTGCATTGAGAGTAGGGGGAGAGTAGTTCCTGATAGCCTGCCCTGCCTGATACAATGCTGGCTCCACCTCGTGCCGGGTGACTGATAGCTCTGCTCCTGCCAGTGACAATACTGGCTCCACCTCCTGCTGTGCGTCTGAGGACCCAGCCCTGCACAGTGAATAGGCCAGGTGCCTTTGCCTGGCTACACCCACAACAAATCCAGGATGAGGGGAAATCCCCTGCACGGACAAAGGGATCAAAGCCAAAAAGGGGTATAAGAGAAGGACCCCTGAACCAAGAATTTAGATCACTTCTGACAAGGAACCCTGAACTAAGGACAAGAAGCCTGCTGATCCAAGGACTTGCCTACCCCTTCTGCCAGAGTGCTGTTTGCTGGGGGGAATCCTACAGTTGCTTCTTTATTTTTGCCAAGGAACCAGGAGAGAGGAACTGAGTGTGTACTCTCAAACTTTGCTAAAGAAAATCTCCAAGGGCTGGAAGAGTACCAGCCTCCTGTTGAAGTCACAGGGCTAAAGGACTTTGTTTATTTGCTAAAAGTGCTTGTTGCTGGAACCTGTGAATCCAGCACCTCTGAAAGAAACCAGCAATCTCGACGCTGACGAACGCCGCCGAATCCAGCTCGACATCATGAGTAACGGCTCCAGTGTCCCACTTCCTCGACGCCGGCCGCTGGGCCCGATCGACGCCAGTAGCGACGCCAGTGAGTAGTGAGTTCGGCTCCAGCTCCAAGTGACCCTGTGTCTGCACCGCCGCTGATCGCATCGACTCCGAGCCCTCTCTACGCCGTGAGCGCTGCTCACTCTTGCAACATCATCATTGACATCGACGACAACGCCGTATCCTGCTTCGCCTCGTGACGCCACTCCTGCCTGACATCTGTCGAAGCTGTTGCAGATAGCCCCGACTCCGAGGCTCGATCGACGCCGAAGACGCGACGCCGGACATCTCGACGCCGCTGATCATCGTGTGCTTTGCTTTTCCAAGGTACTGTGTTGTGGGGGGTCCGTGTGACTCCGGGCTCGACCTAGTGCTCCTCGCGGTCGACGCCGAACCTTTGGATTAACTTTGCCTCAAAGTTGTTTGACTCCCGTGTGGGTTACATTGTTGCCAAGAACTGCGATTTAATGAAGAAGAGTTGCTTTTGTTACTAAAGACTTTGTGCTAAGAAGAAATTACACTTGAACTATTATTTTTCCTTCCAAGAGTATTTATTAAGATTGTGGTATATTTTTGTCGTTATTTGGTCTTGTGCTAAGCCGTATATAAAAATCCTTATTTTTATAATACTACTGTGTTGTGTCCATTTGTAGCGTATTCACTTTATTACTGTATGTGGTCATAAATGCTTAACGCACTGCCTCTGAGATAAGCCTGTCTGCTTTGCCAAGCTACCAAGGGGGTGAGCAGGGGTTATCTAAGTGTGTGATCCCCTTGCCCTGACTAGAGGAAGTGAGTCCCTATTTGTCAGAAGTGTATACCTCTGCCAACTAGAGACAGCCAAGTCTAACACATACCTGCTCAGATATATTATGCAAAATTCAGGTACTTTTACCCTCATAAAAGGGGTTGTGTCCCAGCACATACCTCGGTCAAGGCACCAATGCTGTAGCACAGAAGAGAGAGTAAAATGCAATAATATTCAGTATCCCGGCACAGCATTCAACCTACAACCCATCAACCCTGCAAGTCATTTGCCATCTTTGGTGTCATAGAGAGGAAGACCAGTGGACTATCGTCTTTTTTCCAAGTGAATTGTGTCGTCTGATGAGGATTCTTCATCTGTAAGTTGATGTGCTTTCCTAAGTGTGGCTGGAGATAGTATGGCTCTTTGCTGACCCTCCAACATGTGTTCAGGAGTGGGCAATAGGTCCTCCTCACGGCATCCCGGTTTCCTGTGCCAAGACTTCGTCTGCAGTTTCCGTGCAACCTGTGCAGAAGGATGCTTGAGGACCTCAGCAATAGGAAGGTCAGAGAGGGTATGTTCAATTCATTTCCATGCCTCAGCAGGAGTGTCACCGACGTTACTTTTTTGTTCATGGATGATTTTGAGCCGGGTGGGGTACTGTAGGGCATATTTCAAATTCAGGCATTAAAGGTGTTGCTCCCATCCTGGCAGGGACCCTGTGCATCTGCTCCACACAGAACAGCTCTGAACCTCCTTCAGTTCCACCACAGTGTACAGTCAGGGGTTGCATTTGGTCCCTCACTATTCTCCAGTAACCCAATGAAGCAGATATTATTCTGGCCCGAGCACCCTTCGGCATCCTCTACGCTGTCTTGCAGCACAGAGACCTGATGCTGGAACAGTTCCACCAGTTGGATTATTCCTTTCACCAAGAGACCAGATCTTGTAGTGCTGCTAAATTAGTATTCACTTTGTCTGCAAGCTTCTTGTGATCCGCTCTGAGTAGGATACTCTCTGTGTCGTCCTAGCCTTCTTGGTGATCCTTATCCTGGCCCTTATTCTCCTGCAGATGAACCTCCCCTCCTACTGGTCCTAATTCTTCCTTCGTCAGCCCCCTCCACAAGGTCATTAGTTAAATACGGCCTCCAAGCCTGTCACTCAGATTTTTATTTTTTTGTTTAGGTTCTAGATTTTTTTTGTTGAGACAGCACTGTCAAGGACAGAAACAAGGGCTCATTAGAGATATTATAGTACCCATTTATAAACACTGCTTAGCATGTTAGAAATCAAAACTACCATTCTCAAGATACATTGTGGGGGGTGACTAAAATGATAGTGTGACTGAAGGTGCCACTCAAGACATGGGACCAATAAGCATCTATGGCCCAGATGCATCAAGCTAAAATCCTCTCGCAAAGGAGCAGATTCTCAGAATCTGCCCCTTTGCGACCGGTATTTTTTCATTTGGGATGCATCATCCCAAATGCAAAAATCGCAAATTAAGAAATCGCAAAATTGCGATTACTTGCATTTAAGGAATCTCAAATTGAGATTCCTTAAATGCAATGCATTAAAGTTTTAAAAATAGCGATTTCGCTAATAGGGCTCGCAAATTACCATAAAGTTGAACTTCATGGTAATTTGCAAAAACTTTGAAAAATGCACTAAAGTGCATTTTTCAAAGTTTCATGTTGCGCACACACATGCCCTAACGGCATGTGTGTGCGCAACATATGTGCACAGATCAATTTCAGGGTTGCAACAGGGATGTCCTTTGGACACCCCTGCACCCTTGAAATCGCATTCTCAATTTGCGATTCACTAATTGCGATTCGCAAAATGAGAATGTCTTCCCATTCATTCCTATGGGCCTGTAGGCCTGTAGGCCCATAGGAATGAATGGGGAGGTATTCCTTAATTGCGACTCGCAATTTGCGAGTCGCAATTAAGGAATTTTAAGAAACCACTATTTCTTTAGTGATTTCTTCATGCATTGCATTTTGCTATTCCTTAATAGCGAACCATTATTTTTTGCTATTAAGGAATAGCAAAATGGTTTCTTGATGTATCTGGAGGTGAGCCTGAAATCAACTCTTCTGAAAAAATAGTATGAACAAGTGTGTTTATTTTTCAGTCAGTTGAGTGAATTTCTGCTGTGAATTACCGAGATGCATTACACCTGCTTTCATTTTCCTATTCCACAGAAGTCCCATTACTTTGTCTCCCTCAATTTACATCCTGTGACTCTCTGAAAGTGCTGTTCCCCCAAGCGCCAACTGCCTACTGTACGTATCTCTCCCTCTGGGGCCCAGAAACCACCTGTCAGCCTGTATTCTGTTTTCAGCTGCCAGTCGCCTGCTGTTGTGTTCGCCAGGTCTGAAATACTAAGCAAGAACATCCTCAGTAAAAGGAAGCCTAAAGCTAGCACTAAGTATTCCATAAGGTGCCTTGAAAGAGCACAGGCCTCCAAAATCATAAAAAGGCGGACCAAGAACATTAAAAAATATGTATTCTCATGAGTGGATAAAATATTTATGTAACATGGTTTAAAACCATACTTGTTATTCAACATAAATTAACGCAAAATAAAATGTCGCAATCTGCGCAAATAAACTCTCTTATAAACTCTGCTAAAATGGGGAACGCAAAAAATGACTCAAACATCCACAAGAGCGACTCTTATAATAGCAGACCATCCCGGATAAGAAATGCGGATTTACCCCCTGCAGCCTCACAAAATGTCATTGTTTTAACTGGGGTTCCTCCATTACCAACTACAGGAGTGTATGAAAATCACACCAGTCTCAAAAACAAGGTGATATATTGGCTCAAAAATAACAGGCCTCTTCCACCCCATCTAAATGGAGACATTCTTATGGTGAGAAGAACGAACTGGGTGGGTATACGCCCTAAAGATATAGAAGGAGATGTCATTATTATTACATTCAAAGATCCCAGAGTTACGTCACACATCAGGGATTGGTATTCAGATTTCCATAATGATCCGATTACACCTAAATCCCTTTCTTATTTCCACCCTGAAGCTCTAATGCGCCCGAAACAACATCAGCCCAAGCCCCATTTTGGTAATCTTACTTTCCAAGAACATAGAAGACCGTCTTACCATAGCTGTCCATCAAGAAATGGAATTAGGGAAAATAGCTTGCCATTTCAAAGTCTCTATCATAACACAGGTAATACATGGGATACTAAATATCCCGTGACGCCCGGTTACGCTTCAGTGGGATAGGGACAATTGTTTCCACCTCAAATTCCTCCATGGAATTTCCCCTGTTATAACCAATACGAGCCACTCTATGGCATGGATGACATAGAATGACTTACTCCTAAGAAAGTGGTCTATCAACCTAGGGAGATTTTACCTGCCATTTTATCTAATGAAACTTTGACAAAGCCCTCTATGACCAATAGTACCCCAGACCTACAAATAGAAAACACGATAGAAGGAGGGGATATAACAAAAACACCAACGACACAGATAGACCAGGAAAGAACACCAAAAAGGCCGTCTATCAGGGGAGGGCATAGTAAACCTACTGATACATTAGAGATTCTTTGCTGGAACCTGGCAGGTATTAATTCAAAAATCACACTACCAACTTGGTTGGAGGTGGTAAATCGATACCCTGTTTTGTGTTTCCAAGAGACTTGGGCGCTGACCCCTACACATTTATTGGGCTACCAGACTTTCCACTCACCTGCAATAGCAAGTAACCAGGGTAGACCTAGTGGAGGTCTCTGCACGTATATAAGTGTCACAATAGGCCACAAGATTGTAAAAAAGATATTAAGGACATCTTACCAAATAATTGCCATGGATGCTGGCTCCTCCATGACACTGCTGATAATTAACTTTTATAATAATATGGCCCCAGAACCATTGGAAAAGGTATTGGAAGAGTTGCACCGCTCAGTGGTCACACTTAAAGAATTGCGTGGCGGCGAGTGTGTGACAATCTTTATGGGTGATTTTAACTGCTACATATGCCCAAATGCCATGAAGGGCACGTGTGACATCTCCATAGAAATGGATTCTAGTAGTATTATTAATGATACTCCTAACCATCATTTTATACATTCAAACTCAGGGGACTTACTAAATAATTTTTTAGCCTCTTTTAATTTAGAATTTGCTAATAATTTAACCCTCCCACGTAGACCTTTTGAACCCAGTTTCCATGGCAGAGGTATAAATTCGACTATTGATTTTATTCTTTTTTCACAGATGTATGCCCCTTTAATATCCTCGTGGAATACTTTGGATTATTTATATGGGGATCATTATCCTTTAGCCTTATCTATCATGTAGCCCTCTCCAGTTTCTATGCATAACAACAACCCCAAAACCAATTATGAGCTACCAATTGTTTTGGGAGCTCATAATGGATGTACCATCAAATGGGATAAAATCAATCCTAGTAGACTGCTGAAGGACTTATTGACGATGAGGTGGGAGGAGATACATATCTGCCTCTCTTTAAATGAACATCCCCACTCCGTCCGAGATGCCTTATTGAATATACAGATCAGCCTCAGAAAATTGCTTACACAACAGTTTAAGGTGGGGCCCATCACCCCCAAAGCCTGGTTTGATAAACATTGCTCTATAGCTTTAAAGACATTAAAGAATCTTTTGCACAAAACTCCAAAACCAACCACGGAGATTCGGCAAGCCAGACTTAGTTATCGTATGGCTATTAAAAATAGAAAAAAAGTATTGAAGGAGGAAGCATGGCAAAAATTGGTGTCAACTAGTGAAAATCGAGATCTCTCGGCCTTCTGGAAATTTATAAATACCCCGCTCCCTTGGGTAAAGCTGCCGGAGAGAAACATTGACCTTGCAATTGATGGTGAAACGTGGGCTGCTTACTTTCAAAATCTATATAGTCAACCCACATCGACGACATCAGAACCAAAGACTTCATCATCTTTAGACCTGCTTGATGTAACGCACTCCAATATTGTCTTCAGGTTGGAAGAGGTGGAGATGGCGATAAGGGAGAGTCCAGCTGGTAAAGCACCAGGGACGGACGCCATCCCCACAGATGTTTTCAAAGCAGAAATATCCTTTTGGGCACCAATATTGACATCTGCCTTGAATGCTGCAACTACGTCGGGCCACTTCCCATCATTGGATGAGGCTGTAGTGATACCCATCTTCAAAAAGGGTGATAGGCATTCTCCATCCTGCTATAGGCCTATCTCCCTCCTTGATTCCCTAATGAAGATTGCAGGCCTTATTATTCTGAAACGTCTTGAAGTATGGGCAGCGGAGAAGAACATACTTTCAACACTCCAGTATGGCTTCAGATCAGGGAGAGGTACAGTAGAACAAACTCTGAACCTACATCTTATTAGGTCCAAATACGTTGACACAAAAAATGGAAACCTGTATGTTACTTATGTGGACTTAAGCTCTGCTTTTGACTGTGTAAACCATGAACAACTTTGGGATATCCTGGAACTTTTAGGAGTAGATCCATCAATACTCATCTTTATAAAGAATTTGTATAGAAACGCAGGAGCTAGAGTTAGATACGGCCCAAAAGGAGAGTGCTCGCCAAGATTCTCCATAAATAGAGGGGTTAGGCAGGGGTGTATATTGGCCCCAATGCTCTTCTCCCTCTATATAAACGCAATAGATCACTTAAAAAACTTTGAATGTGATTATCCAAAGGTGGCAGGGCAATCAATCCCTATCTTGCTCTATGCCGATGAAGCGGCTATACTTTCACAAACTAGAGTGGGGCTACAAAAAGCAGTCACGGCATTCAGGGATTTCATGTACGATAAAGGCCTGAGAGTCAACATCAAGAAAACCTACTCAATGGTCTGTAATAAAAAGATAAACAAAAGATCATGCCCCATTCACATTGAGGAGCAAAGACTAGAGACAGTGGACAACTTCACGTATTTGAGCATTTCTGTAAATTGACACACATCTTGGAAGTCGGCAGTTAAAATGAGGAAACTTGCCCTTGTTAGAGCTGTTGGTGGGCTTAGAGACTTTGCCGGAAGAATAGGTGGGAGGCCCGTTAAACAGCTAATTATTCTATATAAAACAAAATGTATTTCAACAGCTATTTATGGGGCTGGCCTTTGGGGCATCGAAAAAAACATTACCTCTATTCAAATTGAGGAAAATAATTTCCTAAGGTATTTATTGGCAACACCTAAATCAACTTCCGTATACATGATGCATATTGAGTTAGATTTATCATTTATTTCAGATTTAATTAAAGTGGAGCCCCCACTTTTGTGGCATAAAATCTGGACCACTACTGAAACAGACTTGAATCGCGAAGTGATACTGGACATTCTCAAACAGGAGGGGGTAAGACATACGAAATGGCTGGCTTATATTAAAAACTTTTTTGTGGAAATTGGTCACCCAGAGTACTTTTCTGATCCTTTGACCTTGGACTCTATATCAAGAAAAAACTTGAGAAAAACTATTGGATCACTTGTAGTCTAAAAGATGGAACCATCAAAAACAAAATACAACTCTCCAGGCGTACCAAAGGGTGACGCAGCACAAGGGGCTCCAAGCATACCCGTCTACTGATTTTTCTTGTTATGCTAGAATGCTCCTTGCCAGATTTAGACTGGGGTCATTTTTCCGTCTCATAACTTCTCCAGTAGGAAGTGATTGGTCGCTTAATCTGAGTCTCTGTCCATGTGATGATACCTCTGTTCAATCAAACATCCATACCATCTTATTTTGTACCTATTATGCGATCCCCAGGAAAACATTATTAAAACCCCTACTAAAGAGATGGGGCCTGAGGTCTTGCAAAGACGCGTATGAGCGCCTACAGATGCTAGAGGATAAAGAAGTTATAGGTATCATGGAACAGTACTTAAAGTTGTTGATTAAATTTAGGAAATCTCTGCAAGGACCTACTTAAATATGCTGTTTTTTAGATCCTTTTTAAATAATTTTTAATCATGTTAAGATTGGTTCTCCTGATCTTGCTTTTTAAATGGTAATGTTTTCTCTGATACACTTTTCCATTTCTATTTCTTTATTTTAATGAATTGATCAAATGGTTTGTTTTATACTATTTCAGTAACTGTATGCTT
The DNA here is from genome assembly GCF_964263255.1 of Lissotriton vulgaris. NCBI lineage: Eukaryota > Metazoa > Chordata > Amphibia > Caudata > Salamandridae > Lissotriton > Lissotriton vulgaris. Next base: position 1,001,466,137 of record NC_141689.1, read on the forward strand.
GTATGATATTTTATGAAATATCGAATAAAGCTTATTTTGATCTTTGATCTTTTTACTTGTTATTCTTTGCAAACCTCCTAATATTTCTAGACTGCAGCTCAAAATATCTATATGCCAAGCTCCTAAAATAGAAGGTTGATTCCTACATTAATAGTAACATAAATACTTAATTTCCAGTTTTTTGCCTCTAAACAGCTTATAATAATTCATATAATAATTCATGCACATACCTTTGAACCTACTATTGTACATCGTATAGGCACTTAGTTTATTATTTATGTGACTTAATAGAACATCAAAAATGGAGAAACCACATTAGAGAAGGTACATCATAGAAATCGACTTTATGGGAATTCAATTTTAAGAAAACACAAAAAAATCGAAGTTATAGGGAGTCATTTCAAGGGAAAAGTATTTATAAGGAAAAGTCCAAAGTTATATTAAAATTGTGTTTTGTTTAATGGTTGTGTGTTTTTTTTTTGCTCATGGATGGTTGGTATTTAGGGGTGAAGAGGAGATTTAAGGGATCAGGGATAGGTGGAGCTGTTGCTTACGGTTTTTTAGGCTTCATGGATGGGTGTAGTTTAGAGTTGATGAGGTTTTTGAGGTATCATGGATGGGTGGGGTTACAGCTGTTTTATAGTTCATTGTTGGGTAGAGTTTAGAGGTGCTAAAGTTTTTAGGTTTCAGCCATGAGTGGAGTTTACAGGAACTGGCAGGTTTTAGGGGTAAGAGATAGGTGGAGTGAAAAAAAACAAAAAGGGTTTTAGGGATCAGGAATGAATGTTTAGGTTGGTGAGGGTTTTACCAGTTAAGGGACGGAGATGGTGAGTTTAGAGGTGCTGAGGGTTTTGTAGTTGAGGGATGGGTGGGGTTTAGGAGTGTGAGGGTTGTTTAGGAGTCGGGGTGTGTGTTGTGTATGCTGAGAGGTTTTAAGGCTTCAGGAATATTTGGCTTAGATATTGAGTTGTTATGGTTTAGGAATGGGTTAAGCTTCAGGGTTGTAAATAGTTTCGAGTTCAGGGACAGGAGGAGTTTAGGGGCAGGAAAGGCTTTTAGAGTTCTTGGATGGTTGAAGTTTTGGAGTCAGGGTTGCGTGGAGTTGAGGCATGGTGATGGGTTTTTCTGATTCTGGGATGGGCGGATTTTTGGGGTAGAAAGTGATTTTAGGTTTAGGGAAGGGTGTAGTTTAGGCATGGTGAGGGTTTTTTACGGTATTTTACTGGATGGTGTTTAAGGGTTGTGAGAGCATCAGTGGTGGATGTTGTTTAAGGTTGGTGAGAGATCAGCGAATTAAAAGCATTCAAGGTAATTGTTTGGTAAAATGTAACATATATAAACTATGAGTAATGTCCCTGAAAGTAAAGCATTGAAATACCTTCGACTTGCAGACTTTACAAATAAACATTAAAAAAAATAGTATGCAAATGCCAATTTTGAAAATAAAGATTTTCTATTAAGTACTTTCTAATTTCTGCCCCTCTGCCGCCTGGGATCCAGCGCACATGGGATAGAATCTCGGGGTCCCACTGAGCCGAGACGAACGTTTCATAAAAGGGTAAACCCAAAAATCACTGGGACCTGGGTATATAACAGTACAACAGTGAGTGGTCGAAGTAACGGTACATCCAAAAGTGTATAGAAAAATATATAAGCACGTTTTTTTCGTGGATAATCTAGTTTATTGAATTTTAAAAACCACAAAATCATAAAGGCATCAAGGTCAAGCATAATATCATACTGTACATACACATGTAGAGAGACAAGGATGGGCGAATCAATTAGCAGTGTAAAATCATACATAGGGTTAACCCAGAAGACAAACAACATGTATCCACTCCTCATGAGAGCAGGTTGAACGATTTGCCCCATATCATTTGGAAAAGGTGGCAGCAGCCCTGGGCTTTGAAGAGGGGCTCCTCCTGAGTCCCACACCAGTCCACCTCCTTATCTGCCTCCGCACAGTGGGAGGCTTAGCCTGGGACAACAGCGCCGCTATATCTCGCTTCGCCACTGCCACGCTGTCCCGAGGAAATGCTTGTCAGCCAAAGAGCTGTCCAGGCCATCGAACTCACCTAGAATCAGGCGCAAAGGGTCGTGGGTACTGGTCCACCCAGAATGGGGCAAGGGCAGGGCACTGCCACACCATATGGTAGAAATCCACAGGGGCCTGGTTGCAACGCGCACAGGTCGGGGAAGGGTGCAGTTGGACTTTGTAAAGGCACTCCGGGGTGAGATAAGCCCAGTGTAAGTAGTAAAGTTGGACTAAGCGCAGCTTCGATGAGGTCGTCAGGGTGTTACTGGCCATTAGGGCGTCCCTCTATTCCGCCTCTTTCAAGGGGCCCAGCCAACCCTCCCAACAAAGTCGCAGCGCATTCAAGGTTGTGGGGGTATTGTTCACGAATAAACGGTATATCCTCGAGACCCCGCCCCTACCCAGATTCCCCATCATCACCTGGCCCTCAAGGGGACTAAACTCAGGAAAGGAAGAGGAAGAGGATAGGTGCACCCCCAGGGCATGCCAGAGCTGCAGATATTTGTCCCCCACCCAAACATCCCTATGTGATCCCACCGATAGAAGTCCTGAAGGGATGAGGTCTCCTACAGCCATGTGCCATACCACAGGGGAGTCTGCCTGGTAAGTGTCCGATCCCACCTCGTGTGGCCAAAGCCAGTGCGTCAAGCCAGGAGGACCGACCGAGTGACAGGGGCAGGTCTTGCGGCACAGGGGTTCCATACAAGTAAGCCTGAAGCCGCTGAAAGTCCATCGCCTGAAGTTCCACTTGGTATGTTGTGTCGGACCAGCTTCCCGTGAACCAATCGTGGACCACGATAAGTTTCATGGCGAGATAGTAGAGATAAAGGTTGGTTACTCCCATACCTCCGTCATTAGGAGGTATTTGGCAATGTGCCAGGGAAATCCGCGATCTCCCGCCACGCCCACAAAAAACGGGTTAAAACATCATCTAACTCGTAAAACCAGGAGGTGGGAGGTGAAAGGAAATATTCTGCAGAATGTACAAGAACCGGGGGAGGACCGTCGTTTTTGAAAGAGCACTTCTGCCAAGGGGTTTAAGGGGAAGAGATTGCCATTTCCTAAGGTCCGCCCTGGCCCTGGTGAGAAGGGATGTGATGTTCAAGGCCCACTCAAGCTCTGGGAGCAGGGCAACCCATATCCCCAGGTTCTTGAAGGATTGCCTGCGCATTGAAAGGGTTGTCTGCCAGTCAAAACCGGCACAGGGCAGGTATAGGGGAACCAGGGTGGACTTCGCCGGGTTAAGCTGAAGGCCCAAGACCCATTCGAAAGCGGAGAAAACAGCGCAGGCCGGAGGTCTCGTGGTCCGCCAGAAAAAGGAGGACATCTTCAGCATATAGGACGATTTTATCCACCCGCAGTAGGTCCCACGTCCAGCCCCGGATGTTGGAATCTTGGCGAATAAGGGAGGTCAGGGGCTCCATCGCCAGCGTGAATAAGACTGGCGAGAGCGGACAACCCTGGCGAGTGCCCTACAGATAGGAAATGCTTTGGACAATACACTGTTGACCAGGACCCTTGCTTTAGGGCTGGAGTATAGAACATGAGTGAGGTGCCAGAAAAGCAAGCCGAACCCCATCACTTTCAACACCACATCCAAGTAGGCCCAATCCACCATATCAAAGGCTTTTTCAAAATCAATTAAAAGCAGAGACAAGTATAGGGTGAGACAGTGGCGATGCGCAAGTGCGTGGTGGAGGCGGCGAAAATAGTGCTGCGTACCCCGGGCAGGCATAAAGCCGCATTGATCCAAGTGGACCAAATCATGTAAGAGAGGACGGAGGCAGTTTGCTAAGACAGTAGAATAGATTTTCACCTCAGTGTTAATGAGGGAAATAGGGCGATAGTCTGCGCAGTTGATGGAGGGGACCTGTGTCTTCGGAAGCACCACAATAGTGTCCACGTCCGTTTCAGGGGGGGGAAAGGACCCTTCTTCTACCATGTGATGAAACAGTTCCACCAAGTGCAGGAACCAGCCTCTCGTGATAAGTCGCATAGAATTCTTGCGGGTATCAGTCCGGTCCCGGCGTCTTACTGGAGTGTAGGTGAGAGATATTCTCAAGAACATCGTCCAAAGTAATGGGGAGGTCCAGAGTCTCCGAGATTGCTTGAGTTAGACGCTGCAGGCGAGTCCCTGTCTCCAGCAGCAATGCAGTCAGTGAGGCCTCGGGGGGCGGTCCGTGTAGAGATTGGCATAGTATGCTGCAAAGGCTTGTGCAATCGTCGTCGAGGTGCAATGGTGAGTACCGTTCCTGTCGCAGACTTTGGGAAATATACGGGTGGCCTTGGGCTGGGAAATGAGGTTATGGAGTAATTTGCCAATTTTATCACCCAAGCCCTATATCCAAGCCACCAAAGAGCGCCACAACATTTTAGCGGCCTCTAGCGCGAGCTGCCGGGTGGACTCTTCACCCCCAGCGGACCCCTGAGATGACTCCAGCTGGGCAGCTTGAGCCTCCAACTCTGCAAGGTGGGTGACCTGAGCCTTGCGCTTTGTCTGGACCAAGCCCCTAGTCACCCCTATATGGTGGCCTTACCGGCCTCCCACAGAGTACCCAGTGAAGATACCGACCCTGCATTGAGCACAAAGTAGTTCTTCAGTTCTCGGCCAAGTGATTCAACAAAGTCTTCATCCTTTAAAAACCAGGCATTCATTCTCCAAGTCGTATGAACACCAGTGGGGGCGTTCCCGAGCTGGAGTGATCTGAGATGCCCCTAGGCAGAATAGCGGCCCCAGATACCAACGAGCAATCAAGGGCAGGCATCAGAAGCAGGTCAATACGAGAGTGAGTGTGGTGGGCCTCAGAAGTGTGGGTGTATTGCTGATGCTGGGGATTACACACACTCCACACGTCACAGAGACCCAAGGCGGAGGAATTACCACAGTTTTACGAACTCAAAGAAAGCATGTATATATTTTGCAACAGTTTTATTTAATCACACTGAACAAGTATATTAATTGAAAAAACAAAAGCTGCAAGTGCCCAGAGGAAAAAGGGAAAGGAATACTGAAAGTCAGTGATTTGGGTGAGAGTAGCAGAGTACGTGAAGTTAGTGTATAGTGCACATCACATTATTCTAACTGCTTGGCATGTATGCCGAAAGATTTCAAAGTTACCATGAGTAATACAATGTATCATATAACCATGTATAATAAGCAACATAAAACAGTAAAACAAGTACTGTTGATTATACTTGCAATATATGAAGTGTCAACGTTTCGACCCCAGACTGAGTGTATATCCTTGCAATCCTTAAAAATGGGCCTCCCTCAGGACTGTGGTGATGGGAGAGTGGCGTGGGGGGTGGGCACCTAGGGATTGAATACAAAAAGTTTTAACACAGCTAACCACCAGAGAAGAAAAGCATATACAATAAAGGTATCAATCCCCATTATTCACCTTCTAAAAAGAGGGGCCTCACACGGGGTAATTGGTGAGACAAGTAGGGCTCAAGGGCTCCAAGTGGAGGAGAGCGGAAAAACACCTGCAAGAAAAATGTGCATATGAATAAACACTTCACACATGTTAGGGTTAGGTATATTGTAATTATGGGTAACTATTAGTCTCTTACTTGGAGGTTAAATCAAATAGTTACTGTCCAATCCAAGTCATTCATTTAACAAAGAACCAGAAACCTTGGTTGCCTCGCAAAGTTTTATTCTGAAACATTAGAACACAGGGAACAATTGCTATCAACGGGCCCTAAGTAAAACAAAACAAACGGTCCGTAATGTACTAAGACCACTGTGTCAGGACTCAAGCAATAAATACCTGTATGTTGCTTCAAAAAAGAGTCAAACCCTTTGCCACCACAATCTGAAAATATATTGCAAAGGGAGTATAAATATCCTCTGTCTCAATTTGACCATTATACCGACATAGATAAAGAATGCAAACCTGCGCGAAACTTAGGAAAAACAAGTGCACTCACCACGTATACCCGGGTTACTGTATAAGCGATGGTGGCAACGCAGTGCAGAATCTGTAATTAAAGGCGGAAGGCAGTGGCCTCAGTTATGGATATTACCTTAAGGGAAACTTAGCATCAACAGTAATGTCTTCACTAAACCAGCACCTGCATCGCACTCACAAAAACTCTCTCGCAAACTCACTGCTACTCGCCAGGGGAGCTCCACACGAATGGAAAGGAACCGAAGCAGTGGCACGTGATCTATATAAATACGGCCCAAAAAGCTGACGTAGCTGCGTGGGTGTCGGCGTCCTGCAGACGCTAGATGCTAGTGAAAAACAATGTGCCTGGTTTAAAGGAAGGGAAGACAGACTTCACTTTATCAAAAATTTATATTAATTGTGAGGCCAATTAAAACAACTATATACTACGGAACGCGATTGGTCATAGGTTTAATGACAGGGACAATGGGAATCTGAATTGGAAGAATTCTGTGGAATAAAGGTCCGCATTGTGTTACTGCTGAAAACTTAGGCACAGTCTCAAGTGAAAACAACATCATGGGCACATTGTATGGTCAAGTGTGTTCCAAAACACATCCGTGAATATTTGATATGCAATGTAGGAAAACATTAAATACAGTGTAAACGCCACAGAGGGCACATTTCTTGGTCAAGTGTGATATCAACCAATATTCAAGTATGCATCCGGGAAAGGTTAAGAAACAATACAGTTAACATTTGTAATGAAAATAATGGGAAAAATAGACATTATTAGAAAACATGAAAAAGACATGCACCAAGACTACCTGGTTATTACATTTTACATGTTTAGGCGTTTCATTTGGAAAAATTACTGTTAGATGCCGAAAGGCATTGTAAGGTGTTTAAGATAGAATGGTTGCATATTGGTAATCCTATACTCTGTAATCAACATGTGCCAGGTGGCATATGGAGCAAACTACTCAGACATGAGGCATGCTAATTGCGCATGGCTGGAATCCAGTTCATTGAGTCAATTTCTAATAGTATCCATGTACATTCTCTTGTGGTCAGGATCTGTCCAATGTTACCCCCCTGGGGCCCAGTGCGGCTTTCTCTACAACCAACCACTGTAACTGCTCTGGGGTATGTCCCTTCGTTGTACAATGTTTAACTAAAGGTGCCCCTAGGACCCCACATCGAACCCTCCTTTGATGTTGGAGTGTTCGAGCTATGATTTTTCGCTGTGTTTGGCCCACATAAAGTAGTCCACAGGGGCAGATGATTCCATAAATTACGTTCATTGTGTTGCAATTTGTAAACGATTCCAGAACAATCGTATGTTGCTTATACATGAATTTTTTAGTTTGGATCATTGTCTGACATGCCTTGCAGTATCCACATTTGAAATGTTCCTGCGCTGGAGGTCGATTCCAAAGTGATTGAATTGTAGGTGCTGCTGCCGTATCCAGAAATGAGCGGACCACATGGTCTTTGACACTTTTAGCTTTTTAAAAGAGTGCATGGGTGGATTAGGTTGTTCAGTATCATCAGACACCAGACCCCAATGTTTATTAATCACCTTCTTAATTCCATTGCTTCTTGTGGAGAAGGTGGTCACACAAATCATCCTCTGTAGTTGTCCATCTTCCTTATCTCTTGGTTTTAACAACGTCTCACGGGGGCTAAACCAAGCCCTCTTCTGAGCTCTTTTCACCAGCCTTTTCAGGTATCCCCTCTCAGGGAGCCGGTTACTCAGGTCTTCTGACTCAGCCATGTAGTCTGCTTTCTTAGAACAGTTTCTTTGGATACACAGAAACTGTCAAACAGGTACGTTGTCCCTCAGACTGCGGGGATGATGAGTATTGTATCTGAGGAGAGAGTTGCGTTCCGTGGGTTTTCGGTATAGCGTAGTATACAATTTATTGTCTTCACAACAGATCATGATGTCCAGGAAGTCTATCTCATTGGAGTTGGATTGTATTGTGAACTTGATATCCTGATTTCTTTGATTGAGCCAGTCATGGAATAGGCCCAACTCCATGGTTTCTCCAGTCCAAATCATCTGTATATCATCTAAATACAGCTTCCACATCATCACCTGATTACTGAAGGGATTATTGATGAAAATGAAAGATTTCTCAAAATTGTCCATGTAAATGATCGCCAGGTCCGGGGCAAAAGCTGCCCCGATTGCCACCTCCTTGGTCTGTATATAGTAGTTGCCCTGGAAGAAAAAAAAAATTCCAATGATGAATTCAGTAGGAACAGCTATAGTCGGGGTAACATGTTGAAACAGGTCTGTTTACAGCCAGAGAGCCACGGAGAAATATTGCCATAACGCAAGGTATACAGATGGTGAAGAAAACACAGAACCCGGTGGTGAACATTTCCTCGTACACCTCATACACCTTGAAAGAGGTGTTCCTCTTTCCATCCCATCGCGCTGCTAAACACAGATCTCAAATGATATACCAAGATCCTGGGCAAACGTCTCTAACCGCACCTCTCTGGACTTATTGAGCCAGACCAGGTTGGTTTTATTCGTAGGTGCGTGGACAACTTGCGGTGCATTGCGCATTTAGTCAGAAAGGCCCACCACTGGCATATAACAGCATGCTTATTATCAATCAATGCTGAAAAAGGATTTCACTGTGTCGATTAGGCTGTCCTCTGGGCAGTCCTGCATAGGATGGGATCCCAAATGATCGCCAGGATTATGGTATCCCTATCTCTCACCCAAGACCCAGGTGCAAGTCAATGGCCAACTTTCGGACCCCTTTTCTATTCATAGAGGCACCCGACAGGGGTGTCCTCTATCCCCTCAGTTGTTTGCCCTTATTGTAGAGCCCCTAGCCACCATGATAGGTCAGTCTCCTGACATTGCGGGCATAGTCCATGGAGGTGTGGACCATAAAATTGCTTTATTTGCAGATGAGCTCCTCCTCACACTTTCTAACCCACACTCCTCTTTACCTGCCCCCCCATGGTCTTCTTCAATCTTTCAAACGGATCTCGGGCCTCAAAATCAACCATACCAAATGTTGGGCCTTGACTCTTACGATCCCTAACTTGGAGATCCGTGCACTTCTATCCCTGGATCTCTATCAATGGGCAGCTCACTTCATTTGGTACCTAGGCCTCAACTTGACCCCCACTGTCAACACGTGATCGCAAGATAATTGGCACAATTGTAAAAAGGCAGTTCTAGAGGAGTTGTGAACATGGAAATCTCTCCCTCTTTCATGGCTGGGCCATCTGAACGCAGTCAAAATGTCGGTGCTCCTGAAAATTCTATATTTATTTCAATCCATGCCCACGCCTATACCGCAGCATCAGATCCAGAATCTCCAGCGCAAACTTACCAACTTCATATGGGAAGGACAACGGCCACACTTCTCCAATAAAATACTCATGCTCCCTTAGGCCAGTGAACTTACTTGCCATGACAAGCAGGGATTGCACATGCTCGGGAGCCCAATAGAAATGCTGATTAATGCCCTCACTGCATGGGGATCTCCTTCTAAGATATCACACCCCTCTTCACATAAGCTTACTCAACTTCATAGGGGGTTGGATCATGCTTTCTCCATTGTGGCAATGTTCTCTAACACTAATAACCTTGTAGGGCACCTCTGCTTTGCTTTCGATGTATTCATTCTCCTATCCTCTGGAATGTTTTCTGATGTGCTCCTCTCCCTCTTCTTCTTCTCCCTTTGTCTTTTATACCTTTTTCTACTACTTCTCTTTCTGTTTCACTATCCTTTACTATCTTGATTGTTGTATTGTTCTTTGTTTCGACTCACAAAACTAGACCTATTGATATTAAGGGGCCAAAATCACTAGGGTTCCTACTTTTCCTTATATGGGAGTATTATTTGATCAACATAGTAATTGGTTTCCTTGTATTTCTAATCATTGTTCTAAATTTAGCCAAGCTTATAGTGCCCTGTTTAGATTCTCTTTGTCAATAGGTAATAAGCCTAATATGCCCTTACTGAAAATCTATAGAATGAAATGTCTTCTAGTCCTGAATTACGGTGCAGCCATTTGGGGTCACATAATTGCAAGGTGATCCAGCGGGAAGAGGACCGATTCTGTGGAAAAGGGCCTGGCTCCTAACAGTGCATCCTTCTTTGCTCACGAGGAATTGGGTCGTGAATACATAGAGGATCAATCTAAATTGGCCCCATTCTAACTTTGAATTTCAGTTTGGGTTGATGAGATATTGAGGTTCAACAAGAGCATGATTGAAGACTATTTGGGGTGTACCTACTACCAAAAGATACTGTGGTGAACTTATATTAAATCCGCTGCCCTCTCCCTAGATTGCATGGATCTTTTTAACAGACCACATCTGCTTAAAAAAGGAGATAGAAGCCTTTTTAGGAAACAAATTTGAAATAGATTGAAAGATGAGAGGGAAACTTGGGTGCTAGAGGAACACTCCAACAGATCCTGCTTGCTCCTGAAAACTGTTATTAGTATTTAATCATGCCTTACAAAAGTTAAACATCGGATGGACAGATCATTGCTCACAAAATTTCATTTGGGTTCCATTTGTACAATGATCTGTTTTCCCCGGGTCAGTATGATCCTGGTGCACTTTCAACCTGCCCCTTTGATGACCGCTCACCCCAAAGTTTAATACACTTGATCTTATTCTGTAAATGTTATGGCTTTTTGAGTAAGACATTTTTATTACCAATTTTAAAAGTAAGGGGTTTTACTCAATTTCGACCTGCCTTTTTACATTTACAGTTATTACCTGATCATGTGGTGATGCTGGTGGTCACCAACTTTTTAAAAGGAGCCTTATACTGGAATAAAATAACGTATGCTTAGTGTACAAAGAAGTGTATGATAGGCTTACTTGCTGTTTTTTTTGGGTGGGGAATGTATTTATTTGCATTTTTCCAATTACATCACAAAAACATTTCAAATAATCAGAGCAACTATTTTCCCTCTTCATCACATGCAGAGCGGAGTTCAGAAACACTATTACACAATCAATCAACATTGCCAGAATATTGCATGTCAACATGATCCCTTTTTTCCCTCTTCCCCCCACAGCCCCCCATCTCAACTCAATGTGAGTCCGTGAGTGTAAGTCCATGATAAGTCCACCAAGGCTTCCATATTTTTCAACATTTTTTCGGACACCCCTTGCTTTATAGGTTGTTTTTTCCCCCAACATATACATGTCCATACTCCTCCGCCATTCTTCTAGCATTGGATTAGATATAGCACCCCATGCTTTTGCCAAGTTCCTTTTGGCAACCACCAGTCCCAGCTGGAGCAATGTTAATTTCGCCTTGGGGAGATCAATTTCTGTGGGTATGCTCAATAGAATAAACAGTGGAACTGGGGGTATTGAGTCCTGCAATATATGCTCCAGTTTCTTCAAATGTTGTCCCCAATATACCTGCACTTGGGGGCAACCCCTAACACTGTAGAAGAAGGTACCTACCCTGGTCTTACATTTCAGGCAATTGGAAGATTCCGCTCTTCCAATCCTATGCAATCGGGCTCTATCATAGTACATTCTGTGTAGATATTTTAATTGAATTAGTCGAAGTCTGGACATAATAGCTACCTCCCAAGGATGCATCAGAGCCATTTCCCAGTCAAAATATTCTAGGTCCCCCAAATCGGCTTCCCAGATGTGACTTCAGTGTCTGCAAAGGGTCTGGTGTGTTATTCATGATTGTTTTATAGGCCCAGGACACTGCATTTTCCCCATTTTTGTTCATCAAGAGCCTACCCTCCAACGGGGAGTATTCCAGAAGTCCCTCCATATCAATACGCTGCGCCCTCCATGCATTCTTCAGTTGTAAATACTTAAAATGTTGCATCCTATTCATGTCGTATTCAGTCTGAAGGAGCGAAAACATCGCCAGCTCCTTACGATATACTATATCTTTAAGTTGGGAAATGCCAAACAAGTCCTATTTCTGGAAACTTGTCAGCGTGGCAAATTCATTGAGTCATGTTCTCACCCACAGAGGAGTTTCCTTGGTTACCCGGCCGTCCCATTTTGCCCGCCTTTCTACTTTCTTCTGAGCCATTGTTACCTCCTGTGTAGCTGGCAACAATCTTGTGACCCCTTTACCTCCATAAAAATAGTGCGAAAAAAGTTTTTGGAAGAATTGTGTGTGTTCAAGCGCGTAGGTAGGATGATCCCTGTCCCCGAAAGCCCAGTCGTTGATAACTATCAAGTGGGCAGCCCAGTAATAGGAGGGAAGGTCCATCAGGGAAATGCCGCCACTGTATTGATTGCACTGTAACTTCTAAACTACGAAAGAATAACAGTGGATCTACAAAAAAGAGATGTGTCTAGGTTGCCTATGTGTGTCCTAACTGGTTCCTTGTGTACATTTCATATACTATCAAGGCATACAACAGGATGTTTCATGGTGTGAGAAATTTCCATCAGTCACTCGAACTGTACCGCCCTTTCCATCATCTGGTTCACTTCACAGAGTTGAGAGTCCATGTTGTTGCCACTTTACCAGGATCTAGTAGTGAAATGACCAACATAGTGTGTGTTGGGACTCATAAGGTTAACAGCTGGCATGTGTTGGTAACTGAAAGCAGTGCGTGAAAAGATGTGAGTGAAAAGAAAAGTGCTCTTTTAAAATTGGAGAATGGACGCAAACAACACTTTATTCAATAACCATCCATTTCCTATGGGTAAAGAAATGTGAGTGCAAAGGGTCAGTCGGTTCAACAAATATCTACTGACTTGATGTTTCCGGTCAGTAACTTCCCCAGCGCTACCCTAGGGGGTTTCCGTCCCCACAGAAACTTTCTTAGAATGTCATCAATCTTGATAAACACGTCTTCCGGGATTGGATGGTAAGTATTTTGCAGCACATATAAACATTTCGGTAGAGTTATCATTTTAAAGAGTGCCGCTCTTCCAAGCAACGTCAAGGGTAGTGAGGCCCATCGCTCCGCGTCTACGCGGAATTCTCCTAATATTTTGTACAGGTTTTGCTCCAGTGCTAGCGGCTTATCCGGTGGGACATAAAGACCCAAGTATTTTATCCCTCTGGGTGCAACCTGGAGTTGGCTGGGATATAGTCCGCTCCCATCATCTTGTCCTGCCAGATAGATGCATGACTTATCCCAGTTATTTCTGTACCCTGCATGTCTACCATATTCCTCGCAGGTCATCATAATGTTAGGGAGCGTCATGCCGGGGTTCGTGACATATAGAAGTATATTATCGATGTACAAAGAAATACGCTCATCAAGATTATATTTATCATTTACTCGAAAACCCGTTATGCTCGGATGCGCTCGATTTATACATGCAAGGGGCTCTAGGATGATTGCAAAAAGCAGGGGAGACAAGGGGCAGTTAATCAAATTAATCAATTCAATTAGTTTCTAAATAGTGTCCTTAATCTGCCATATACTTGGTTTATTCTGACTAAAACCCCCGTAGTCCTTCTTACTAAGGGGGAGTCATGGCAGCTTCAATCTGCCATGATCGGGAGGAAGTGGGTCCCAATAAATGATAAATGAGTAAGAATTTAGTGCATCTCACCTCATAAAATGTGAATGGGGTGAGATCTATGAGGAAACTGTCCCGAATTATGGAATTCCTTAAGAATCCGAGGCCAATGTTATTCTCCTACAAGAAACTCATCTAGAAAAAAGCGAATGTAGGAGTGCATATAAAAAATGGTCCTGGGTCCAGGATATTGTCTACGCCAATCAGTGAGGTAGTACCAGAGGAGTAGCTGTAATTATTAGATCAAATTGCAGCATTAAATTAGAAAGCTACGAGTCGGATGCATCTGGGAGATGGTTATTAGTAAAGGTAAAGGTTCAAGATAGAACATTAGTGTGTGCCAACTATTATGGTCCAAATCAGGATAATCCAGACGCATTTATTAAACTAGAGGCTGCCCTTTTGTTAACTAATGGTCCAGTGGTAATTGGAGGCAATATTAATATAGTCCAACGGTCAGACTTGGATAGAACTTCCAAAGTAAATTATGTAACTCCTCCAAAAACAACGGCAGCACTTAAAACCTTGTCAATAATTAAATTTAGTTGATGTCGGGAGAATCAAGATGGGAGACAAGAGGGGATTTACCTTTTTTAGTCAGAAGTATGGCCATCACTCCCGCATTTACAACTTTTTAATAGATCAGCAGTTATTAAAGGGAGTCGAAAAGGTTAACCATCTGCCCACTATCCTCTCTGATTATTCTGCTTTGTGCCTTTCTTTAAGGCTCCAGGACAAAGGGGGTATAACAAGATGGACCCTGGATCGAACAATCCTGTTAGATTAGACTGTGGTGCTTAAGATGCGAGAGGAATTCATGACTTTCTTTAATGTGAATAATGGGTCAGCAAAAATCCAGACAATGTGGGATGCCTTTAAGGCTTTTATGAGAGCCTTGGGCTCTTCTATTATGACTGGGAAAAATCGTAGCTCGAGGCAGCAAAAGAACTGTCTTTTAAAAAACATCCAAAACAAAGAGTCAGAGCTGCAAAAGGTGTCATCAGAATGTTTTAGTAAGGTTTCTAGTCTGACTAAAGAGCGAGAGCATCTCCAACAAGAATATCAAAGTGCCCTGGATAACATTTTATTAGATAGATGGAAGGTCAGAAAACTCCAGAATTTTTCATATGGTGAGAAGAGTGGCTCTCTACTAGCCTGGAAGGCTAAAAGTGATAAAGCTTGGAACCAAGTAAAGTCTAAGAGAGAGTTTAAAAGGTGATATATCGTAGATACAAACACAAAGATAGGGGCGGAAGTATGTAGATATATGGTCAAATTGTATAAAGAGGACATTACTCCTGGGATGGAAAATATTGAGGAGTTTCTGAAGATCATTGAACTTCCTCACTTGAATGAAAACCAGAGAGAATCTTTGGCCTCTGAGATTAGAGAAGAGGAGATTCGAGCCCAGATGAGGAAGATGGCAAGAGGGAAGGCGGTTGGGCCAGATGGCCTTCCCACGGAGATATATTTGTGTCTTCTTGATAGTATTGCAACTGTTTTCAAAAAGCTCTTTTATACAATCTTGATGGAAGGGGAGGACCCTCCGCCATTTTGGGCTGAGGCAACTGTGGTATTAATTCTGAAACAAAACAAGGACCCGCTGGCAGCGGAGTCTTACAGACCTATTTCCCTGTTCAACACAGATTATAAGGTGCTCACAGGATATTGGCAGCTAGGGTTGCTAAGAAAATTAAGATCGTATTGCACAGGGATCAGAGGGGTTTTATCCCTGGACGGCAGCTTAATGAATTGACCTTTATAATGCTCTGGGTAGTAAATTTGGCTGAATCCTATAACCTGCCTGTAACAGTTGTGGCAGTGAACGCCGCTAAGGCCTTCGATCAGGTTCATTGGCCCTATCTTTGGGAGACCCTAAGGACCTTTGGATTCCCTAATAATTTACTAAAAGCTGTACAGCTACTATATCGCTTATCTAGAGCTAGGGTTTTAGTAAGTGGGGAGTTAACAGACTGGTTCAGCATTATACGAGGAACAAGACAGGGATGTCCTCTGTCCCCCCTGCTATTTAATGTTTACATCGAACCTTTTGCAACATTAATCAGACAAGATACTTCTATTGTTCCATTCAGCTACAGAGATCTTAAGGTTAAATTAGCCCTATATGCAGACAACCTCATTTTGTACACGCTGAACCCCAAGAAGGCTATCCCTATACTGATGGCTAAGGCAGAGCTTTTTTGGGAGGGTATCGGGGTATATGGTAAATGGGGACAATACCGAAATCATGGAGTGGAACCAAATATCCCAGACTTTAGGGGCAAAACATCAAATTTGCTATTTGGGTATCACAATCACACAGAAAATAGCTGATGTAGCCACCGTTAATTGGAGGAAGACTAGCCAGGAGGTAGGGAAACTGTTGGTCAGGTGGGCAAATCTCCCCCTAAATTTGGATGGTAGGGTCAACTTGATTAGGATGCTTGTTCTGCCAATGGTTACTTTTTTTTTCAACACTACAGCCTTATCATTTGATAAGGGCGAAGTAGCAAAATTACAGGGTAAGATTGGTAGCTTTATTTGGGCCTCGAAGGGCCCCTGTATATCGTGGAAAAGACTAAGGAGAAGACTGGAGAAGGGGCGATTGGCTCTTTCTGATCTGTTGATAAATGATCATTCTTTTCATTTTAAGAACTTTCAGATGCTACTAAATAAACCAGATGATTCTGCAATAGGTACCCTCAACGGGACAATGCTTAGTGAGGAATGAACAAGAGCATTTCCTTTTTAGGTTCTGGGATCCAAAATGTTTTAAGAAAGTCAGACTGAAGATCTTGTTACAGGCAGTGAAGAATTGGGTCTATATAAGGAAAAAACTAGGAGTGTCTTACTATTCCATTAAGCACCAATTTGGGGCTCCCCAGGAACCCCAGACTGTCTAAACGATCAGCTTAGCCTACCATTGAGGGGTTATAGGTGATGTGAAAGAGAAAGGAACACGCATACACTGACTCCTTTTTTCTGCAGTTGTATTCAAAAGTAAATTAGAAAAGAATATTCCAAATCTATAAACATAGGAAAAAATGATTTACAGTTGTGTACGGTGTCCCAATTGAAATATGAACCTAAATAAAATAAGTGACGTTGTGTGACAATATTTACAAGGTAGCAAAGGCTTTTTATTTAAGAAAGCGACCAAGATTCCATATTTTTCAAATACATAGTCCCTATACAATGATAGAGTACAATTTCAATGGATCGCTTTTCTTTTTTCTGTCGGCGGCGTTTCGACTCTATTTTTGGTGTAGGGTCTCTTCAGGACCTACAATGTTAGGGACATCTTGGGAAACAAGAAATATGTTTTAGAATTTGGCCCATGTAGAGGTTCAATTGCTGAATTTGGAGTTGTATATAAGTATACCAGGAAAGAGAATTGCTGAGGTACAGTCGGGTGATGTGTAACCCGTGTTTGAAGTGAAAAGAAGGTACTCAATAGGAATCCCAGCCGGGTTCTGTGTGGGAAGGAAGGATAGTTGTATCAATATTTTGGCATGGGATGGGGGAGGGGAGAACAAATTATATAAATAACTAACACACTTTAAGGTTATTAGAAAGTTACCCTTAGTGAGGGTGTTGGCTTAGCAATCCTAATAAATTGTAGCTCAGTGGCTCCTTTCTCTGCTTCAAGGTTTCTGGAAGGATTAATTGGTATAAAGATGCTTACTATTGTGTAGGGCAAGGTGTAAAATGCAAGGAAAAGTTAACTGCATTAATACTTACCAGCAGTGGCTGATATTATTCGAAAATTGCGGGTGCTTCCTGGCAGTATACGTCCACAATCCTGGTGATGTCTTCTGAAAAGAAACTGGGGACGGTAATTAGTTTTGAACTCTGTTCTGGTCAGAGTATCCAAAATGGTATTAAAGCGCCCTCCAGCGACCGACGTTGAAGAAAATTAATTTTTACCTTTCAAAACGAACAAGGGGATTAGACCGCTTCCGTCAGCCTTCCTGGTACAGTGACAGCGCCTACGAGTGCTGGGGCCGAATATATGTTGTCTTCCAATACCGGTTGAAACCGGCGGCACCTGCCGCATACAAGGGGTTGCGGCGTCATAATGGAAATGGGAGCACGTATAACGTATTGTGTTATCGCAAATGGGAAGTGTGGCATTTACATGATTAGGGCTAAGAATATTAAGGTGGATCCATAGCGCGTGTGAGATTAGTTAGATAATTAAATATGAGAACATTTATAACAATACATTTGAGAATAAAAGAAAAGGAAAAAAGACTTCCATACTTTTGGGAGGGACAGTTGGTGCAGGGCTCCATAATAGTGTTGTATTCCAGGGATAGCAAGTCTACGGGCCACTAGTAGGCTGGGGGCCAGCTGCATTTCAAGCCCATATATACTAAGTTTTTATTTTACGAAGGGAGAAAAGCGTGTCACACCGTACTATTTAATATGGTGATGTCTTAAATAAAATTACTTGCCAGTGCCCTGTCCTTGTGTCATGGCAGGCTAACTCTAAAATCGCAGCGTACCGTATGGCGGGGTCTTAACATGTGATGCTACATTACCGTAGCTAGATGCAGGCAAGGTGTCTATTTAGCACCTATTTGGAATTTATATTTTATATTCAACGGATGGAGGTGGGAGCATAGCGTGTTGCAACCACCAAACTATTTACCAATGTTCAGTCTTAGTGGCATTGCAGGTTAATTAGCAGGTTGCAGGGTACTTTATGATGATCTTGACATGTCATAATCTAATGGGTTCATCAATATTTATAAACCCCTTAGACTATAACATGTCAAGATCATCATGACAACATACTTATAATTGGCTCTGAAAATGAAGAAATACATGTTAGGTCCCCCTTCGCATAGTACGCTGCGACAAACCATCTAACCTGCAATGACACAAAGACTGCACATTGGTAAATAATTCTGTCAAGGTCTTCATGACTACACACTTATAAATGGCCCTGGAAATGTAGAAATACATTTTAAGTTCCCCTTCTTGAAGTACGCTGCGACCTGCTAATTCACCTGCAATGACACCAAGATTGAACATTTGTAGTTCACTTTGAAAAATAATTTGCACATGGTTCCCTTTAACTTTGAGTTGATGGTAATAGCATTTCATAAATGCCCAGTTTGTATTTATGAAATGCTTTGTACATGTGCTTAAGGAATCGTAAATTGTGATTCCCTATTTGGAGTCGCAATTTTAGTTAATAGCAAAAAATTGCGATTACCTAAAATGGACTGCCAAATATTTTCATACATCTTGAAAGGCTATCTTGCATTCTCAAATGGTCAAACTTAGCGATTCGCAGCATTTGTGAATGCAAAATATGTTGATATATTTGGCCCTAAGTTCCATGATTCATAGGAAGCAAAACTGATGAAAACAGAATATTTCCAATTGTGCTTTGTCAACAGTTTTTACCTGTTCATAATAATTATGAGGATGTGCAATATTTTTTCTTTTACAGGAAATATACTCATGCAATAATTTATTGGGTGAGGATGTGATAATCTGTGACTTGCTTACTCATGTTTAGCACCATTGAAACAATGTTTTAGAAGGGCAAGGAGTTAACAACGCTCAGGGTACAGGAATAAATGCTTGGAATAAGGATGATGTTTATCTAAAGTGGGCAAATTCAGAAAAAACACTACTGTGCAACAGATAAGGGTATGCATTTAGGCCAGGATTTATGAATTATGAAATTCAGTGCAGCAACTAAAGTACCAGTGCACCACAATGGGGCAAGGGTGTGTGCGTTCTGTAAGGAATAGTTTTTATACTGGTAAGGGACCCTTTCAGTACAAAAACTATTTTATTTATTCATTTATGTAGAATTTGTATAGAGCGCAAACTTGACCCGTTAGGGTATCAGAGCGCTTTAGAGGGATCTGCAGTAATAGACAAAAGACTTAGAGTGGGGACGGGGTGGAGGTGCTGGATGCATGGGGGATAAAATAACAGGTAATTACATTACATTTAAACATTTACAATATACGAGAAGTTTGGTCCCAGGGTCCATGGTGGGATGCCCAAAGGTGCCGGATGGATGGTGTATGGGTACACCAGGGGATGCATTAGACTGAGGTGGAACAAGGTTTCTGGAAGGTTAGATGGTAATATTTAGGCAAGGAATATGCCGATTAGGTAGGTTTTGGCCTCTTTTTTGAAGCAAGCCAGAGAAGGGATTTGTCTAATGGTGGGCGGGAGTGAGTTCCATATTCTTGGTGCGGCCTCAGAGAAGGCCCGATTATACATTTTCTTTTTTGAAAATGTGCAGGTTGAAGCAAGCGGTCTTTGGTTGACCAGGTCTTTCTGATTCCTCTGGATAACACAAGTTTTTGGACAAGATATGAAGGGGAGTTTGAGTATAATGCCTTGTGCATGACACATGCCAATTTGATTTGGATTCTGGCTTATAGAGGAAGCCAGTTCAGAGCTTTCAGATGTTGTGAAATGTGATTGAATTTCCTTGAGCCAGTTAGTAGTCTAGCGGCCGCATTGAGGCAGGCTTTTAAAGGTGCCAGGGAGATCTTGGGTAGCCCGAGAGGGAAGAACAGCCATATTTGAGTCTAGAGATGACAAGTGACTGGACTGCCATTTTTAGGTCAGAAATATCAAGGAAGGGTTTGGGTTTCCTTAGGTAGCTCAGGTGGAATTTGGCTGATTTGACCATTGAGTTGATGTGGTCCTTCATGTTCAGCTTACAGTCAAGGGTTATTCTGAGGGATTTGGCCGAGTCCACGATGGTCGGAGGACAATTTAAGGCTGTGATGGCCTTAATCCATATCTGAAAATCAGGGTTGCTTTTAGGAGGGAAGATTAGTAGAAATTCTATCTTTTTTGCGTTGAGTTTGAGTTGATTGGAGGAGAGCCATTGGACAGTGAATTTCAGGGTTTCATTCAGGGAAAGAATATCCTCGAGGGAGGAGATTCCTCTCGCTGTTGCGGGACCCATTGAACCAGGGAATTCTGTCTTTAATTTGGGTTCTTTCTAGTTTCAGTGAGGCAAGGTCTTCCAGGATGTTGGTTAGAGTCACAGACTAATGATCATTGAGATCACTGACTGAAGTGATATGGGGTGGGGGGAGGTCAGACTTACAGCAAGCTGCCAGTTCCCTGGGATCAAGGTTCTTGGTGTCTCTGACCCAGCGTTTGTGAAGCACCTGTTGCAGTGACCTTGTGTTGTGGGTGCCAGGTAAAAGGAAGGTGATAGCGTGGTGGTCCGACCAGTCACAAGGGTCAATAGCGTTAAGCTTGACTAATGTTTCCCTAGCGATGATCCATTCCAGAGTGGCACCTTTCGAGTGTGTAAGGAGTGCACAGGCTTGGGTTAGGGCTTGGTCGACCTGGAGGTCTTTGATGGCGTTGACATGAGGATTCTTGGTATCATACCAGTGCAGGTTGAAGTCCCCAAGTAAAATGTCTTTAGAGTTGGAGAAAACCTTGGCTGTGATCATTTCTATAAGATGGTCAGTGAAGGCGTCGTTCGTGCCTGGGATGTGGTAAAGATGTACAGATCGCACAGTTGGGTGGTGCTGCTACATATGGAATGTGCAAGGTATTCACAGGAGTTTATTGTGTCTGCCAGGAGTTCCGTGATGAGGAGGTTAGAGTGGTAAATGAAGGCAATGCCTCCCCCTTTCTTGCTAGATTGCCTGTTTAGCCTTGCAATGTTGTAGTTGGGAGGGAGGGGCAGTGGTACTGGTGCTAGGTTGCTATCCACTACACTTCTGTTGCGGAAGGTAGCTGATCTATTGGGGTTGATTGCGACCGTGCGGATTGCATGTTCAGCATTCACATCTTGTGAACGAACGATTACTCGGGCAAGGTTGTGGGAAAGGAGGATGGCTAGGATTTCCTCTTCAGTAAGGTTTAGCGGACTTGGGGTGACAAGGGTAGAGGTTTAGGAGAGGAGGAGGGCTAGGATTTCCTCCTCCGAGAGGTGGCATGGTTGCTTGCGAGGGCGAAGGTGTCTCAAGGATAATGGCAGTGGGGTGTGGGGTTACATGGAGGCTTGAGCTTAGAGAAGGAAAGTTCAGTAAGGTGAAGGAGGATCATTAAATCCAGAATGGTCGCTGTGCATTAATTTGGCTACTCTGTAGCGCAGAGTTTTGATATAATTATAGGAGGGAGACGCAAGATGGCGGGGGCAGTGGTTTGGTGACGGTTTTATCGGCATGCGTTGGTGGTAGGGTAGAGGGGCCGGGTCAACTTGTGTTGTAGGTCAGAGGAAGGGATTCAGTCTCAGGGTAGGAGGGAGGAGCTGCTCTGTAGTGCAGAGATTCTGTATCAATATAAGAGGAGGCGCCTGGAGGCAAGGGGACAGTGGGTTGGTAGCGGGTCTATTGGCATGCGTTGGTGGGAGCATCGAAGGGCTGTCTCAACAATTTTCTGGGCTAATGAGAGTGTTCAGTCTCGGAGTCGGAGGGAGGAGCTTGTGGGGCGATGACCAAATGCCTGGGAACGATTCTGTAGGTAGGTTTAGGTGGCGTGAAGGAGGGGTTAGGTCGATCTGAGTTGTGCGCCCTTAGGGGGGTGCTTTGTGGGTGGCTGGGCACGCTAGTTGTGGGGTCATCGGGGTGGGTGTTTGTTGCCCTGCAGGTGTCATGCACATGGTTTTATAGGAAGTTTTTGCTTTAACACTTTTCCTGCTTCGCTGTACAATGCAGCATGCATGTAAAGCAGGAAAGTCTAAGAGAAATGGAAGCATTACTCCTCATTATTCCTGTTTTGAGGAAGCATAAGATTTTGGTCAAATCCCTATTTATAGATGTTTGTAGATTTGGGATTTGCCACAAAACCTATGGGTGGTTGCAGGGGAACGCCCACGTACCACCAATGAAATGCCCTCTTGATGCAAAATAATGCAAACCAGCTCATATCACTACGTTTCACTACTTTGGGAAACAATACTATGCAAATGAAATATTTTCCCAAAGTAGCATCAAGGTGCGCTAAAGGTAATGGAAGACTGAAGCAAAGCATTATTAAATCTGGGCCTACAAGCTTCTGTGCACATGCAATCACTGCATTGAGGTGAGCACTGGCGTAATGTGGCCAAGCATGAAAACATTACTATATGCTTACCACTGAAATAAAGCTTACCTATCTAACTTCTCCTTTACGTCTTTTAACTGTAGATTGTAAACTCTGTACATCTTCATTTCTCTTCTGAAGTATATTGAAGACAGAACAAGAAATGTAACCATAGTCTGAAAAGTAATTGGTTTTTTAAATTGACTGGTAATCTGGAAAATTATTCTAAATTAAAAATGTGACCTTCATTCTGAGCTGATGTTTTTCTACATAAATTCTAACAAGCCACAATTCTTCAATTAGGTACTTTGGATTGAAAACATCAAAGGAAGCTACTGATCAAGCACATTCATCACTGAAGTTAAGGTGATACTGCGTCACAATGTATAGGCTGAGCTGTATTCATGAGAGCCCCTTTCTGTTCTTTCTAATGCCAGTGAGTCTTGTAACTCTCCATTTTGGAAAAGTAAATGATGCTGAGTAAGCATAAATTGGAAACTGCAAACTTCAAAATACAAAGACCCAGATTTACAAAGACTTTGCCTCAGGTTTGTGTTACTTTTTAAATGCACACCTGGTGCAATGTGGTGAGGAGAGACTGGGATTCGCAATCCAGTGCAAATCTCAATTTGCATTGGATTGTAACTATAAGTACCACAAACCTGTGGGATTCACTGCCTTGCATTACTTTGTGTTAAGGGAGCGTTTAATGGGTGGTGCATGGGAATTCCCTTGCCAGCGTCCATGGGTTTTGATACAAAACCCTATCTACAAATATTTAAGACAGGGATTTCCACCAAAATCCTGCACCTCCTTGAGGCAAATGCAGCAAGGAGAAATGTTTTCATTTTGCCTCTTTCCTTGTGTGCTACATTCTACAGCACGCATTGACACTGGGAAACACATTAAAGTATAGGTAATGTCCTGGAATGGAACCCATTCCAGTACAAAACCTATACCTCACATAACAGATACACATTTGCACTACTGTGCAAGGATGTCTGCGTTGGCTCCTTTTGTACAGCCAAAAGTGTGACAGCACAGGGAGAGGGAAGAACAAAGTCACATTTTACTATAAACTGTACTGTTCTATTCTCCTGTTCATTCAACACAGTACAACAATTTAGTTACTGCTCTGTGTTGCATGACTGATATGTCTATAAATCTGGACACGACTGTAATTTTTTATTTTCACTGAAGGAATTTAAGATCAAAGTCATAATTATTCCTGCCTAATACAATTTTACAGGACATTCAAGCCCCTGTTTGTACAGATGTCGCAGTTATGAGTTTGTAGGATTTTATAACGGACACATTTCAGCAGGTAAAACCTAACAATTTAGAGGGTAAAAAAAGGCCCAGTAAATACCCACTGGAAGTAGGTAAAAATTAAACCCCATTTTAAAAGCTATCCGTGGATTTGGTGCAGTAATCACTATCTTTGCATGTCTTGACCCAGTTTCAGGGAAAGATGGTAATTACTGTTAATGATCCAGAGAGTATAGTTATTTATTGTTTGTAATTGATAAAGCATAGTTACCCATTACCAGTTACAAAGGCACTCGTAATCGAGGTCCAGATGTTCTGAACTCAACTGCCTAATTTGAACTCCCAGGATCTAGGATAATATTTACCAAATTGTCATGCAGCTGGACACAGCATTTGCATTGCTACGCCGTGCTGCATGACATGGAAAGGGCAGAAATGCACTTCATTTAACATATTACAGCATATTCCTGCCTTTTCCTAGTGCAGGGGCACAATGTACTGCCTAGCGCCAATGCAGATACTCTTGCACCATGGTGCAGGGGTGCTTCCATTGTAAGCAGGAATGTTTTTGTGCAGCAAAGGATGCCTTGCTGCACAAAAACAATCCCCCTAAAGCAATTTCCTCTTTCTACGTGTGCTTCAAAATGCAGCACACATGGAAAAATTAAAAAATTAGGAGAAATAAACACATTTCTCCTCGTTCCACCTCGGAGCAGCAGTTTTGGCGCATTCCCAGGTCCACCACTTATGGGAAACCTGGGAATGCACCAGAATCCATAGGGTTTGCGTGGGAACACCCATGGACCACGCATGGAATTCCCCCCCAGGAGCAATTTACACTGTGTTGCATTACTCTGGATTTAGCAAGCCATTCAGGGCCACGCCAGGTGGCTTGTGTGGCTTGATAAATCACATTTCAGGTTTGCGTCATGCATGCACCCCATTGAATGGAGCAAACACGAGGAAACCCTTTCATAAATAAGGCCTCTAAGTTTTCAACTCTATCAAGGAGTGATGCAGAAGTGTAACAAATGTTCACCAACAAACTTCTTAAAAGCTTGTGTTTTTCACCTATAATTAGTTTGCAATGTTTGCTTGTTTTTCTAACCCATTGTCCATGTAATATGTTTCTTTGAATGGTTTAGAAAGGCATGTTGAATTGCTATTAGTAAGGGGCATGTTTAGGGTGTGCCTCCTAAAAAGCGATTTGATATGGTATGTATAATTGTTCTAGGACCGAAATCTGGTTGCAATACAATGAAACCCTGCTAACTCCCAAGTTGAAGGGAATACCACATTTGCAAACGGTAAGGGACAACTCCAGGACACGGTCTCCTTTGTGAATGTAAAAGAAAGTTTGTTGTGCAGTGGTGCAGCTCTTAAACAAACTTTAGAAAAACATTTTTTTTAAATGTAGCTCTGTTTCCTTTAAGGAAAATGCACATTAAAAAAGTTTATATTAGTTACCTCATTCACATGTGATTACAGACATTGTGGTCTGCTGACCCTCACCCTGACTGACATCAAATCATAATGAGTTGCTATAGGCAACTTACCTCATGAATAATGATAAGGTAGGTTGGAGTGTGCGTCACAATAATTCTGAATTTTATGAGCCGACCTGTTATTTCATAGGTTTTTTTCAGAATTATTTTCCATTCACAAACATTTGGGCCACAATTTGTGACCACTTTTGTGAATGGAAATTGTCTATATCAAGCTCACTGTTCTGTTGACACGGGCACTTTTAGAACAAGGTGGAACTAATAAAATAGGTTTTGAGAACAAAATTAAATTCTCTACTTTTTACTTAACCTTCCTTTGAGCTGGGTCTGGTAAAATATTTGACAAACATATTGTATCTTTTTTTTTTTTTTTTTTTTTCTTTCATCTCGATTGTATACATGTACATAATTCTCAATAAATGTTATTGTCATTGGAAAGAGAAAAAAGGAAGAAAAAAAAGAAAAGAAAAGAAAAGAAAGACACGGATGTTGACAAGGCAGCTTTACAAAAAAGTCGTGTCAAAAGGATGTGACATGTCGGTCTCACAATATATTTTTCCATTTAGCTAGTGAATGTGCCCCATATTTTCTCCCTTCCTTTTAGCGCTTTAGGGCCTCTTAATTTAGCCAAAGAGAGTTCCATAGTATGTATTTCGTGGATAAGGTACCACCATTCATTGACACTAGGTGGTTCTTTCGAGATCCATGTACGTGCGATGACCAGTCTGGCACATGCAAAAACGATTGTTAACAGATCTTTATAATTACTATTCGTGTCTTGTATATCCAGCAAAACCAAATGAGCAGAGAGTACAGGCATAGTTATGTGCTTCCTGTTGAGAACGTCCATTATTCCCAACCAGAAAGCTGTAAGTTTAGGACACTCATAGAGCATATGCTCTATGCCAGCTGCTTCTAGATTGCCTTTTGGGCATTGGGTGCGTTCAGTGGAGATATTGCCTGGTGTCCAGCTGGAGATTCTTTGAGGCGTGTAATATATTTGGGTAACTGTCCTATAATATTGTAGCCTCAGATTTGATGACTGGACAACTCGGTTTATTTGTTTTAATGAGCTCACAATCTGGCTAGGGTGGATGTTAATTCCTAGCCTAGTAGTCCATTTATCTGCCATTTTCTCGCAGTCTCCGACTTGGCCTTTATTAAGAATAATATAGCTCTTGCTAATAGTAGCTTTAGTCTGATTAGAATAGATAAATTGTAAGATATCTGAGTGTTCAACATTCTCGATTTTCTTGTTATTAATTAAAAAATCTTGTATCTGAATATATTTAAAATATGTTGTCTCATTGATGTTATATAGTATTTTTAGAGCATTAAAGCTTAGAAGGCCATCTGGGCCATAAAGATCCCCTAGCTTGTTAATGTTCTGGTCTATCCATAAAGTGCAAGCACCATCTGCGAAGATAGTTGGCAGCCCTGGGTTCCCCCATATTGGAAGTTCAGCATTAAAAAAAGGAAATTTTTTCAGTGTCCATAATTTGGTCCCAGATTCTTTTAATGGCTCTCGCGGTCTTGAATTTGACTCTCTTATAGTAATTTGGATCGTGTACCCTAAATAGAAACTTATTACTTTGTGATCCTAACATAAATTGGTGATAAAATGTGGGGACATCACTAGACAGAAGACTACGTATGAGTTGTATAAAAGTGGCAAAAAAGTAAATTTTTAAATCAGGGAAGTTTAGTCCCCCTTTTTCAACAGGTAATTTCAATACCGTCATTGACCGACGGGCTTTTTTATATCCCCAAATGTATCTACTGCAAATACTTTCTATTTTCTTAATGTATGATGTATTGAGTTGCAGCGGGATAGATCTGAATAAATATAGTATTTTCTGAACTATCTTCATCTTTATTATATTAATACGTCCGATCAGGCTAAGTGGTATTTTATTCCATTTTTTAAGCATGGAGGCGATATCTTTGAGTAAGGGGTCATAATTTAACGGAACGATTTTCTCGATATTTGCAGTAAGTTTGACTCCTAAATAAGTAGCATTGTGACAAAGCCCTGTTATCGGATGTGTAGGTTGATAATTAGCTATCACTTGTGTTTTGTTGACGTTGAGTCTATATCCCGATATGTCGCCAAATTCTCTAGCTTCCTGGATGATTTTAGGTATAGCCCGCACCAAGTCTGTAGTATATACAGCGATGTCGTCAGCAAAAGCTGTAATTTTTAAGCACATGTCTTCGTGTTCTATTGGAGTTATATGTTCTTGAGCAGTTAGTGCGTTGAGGAATGGCTCTAGAGCTATAGCAAATAATAGGGGTGAAAGAGGACACCCCTGTCTAGTGCCTCTTTTTATTGAGAAGTTATCAGAGTTGTTCCCTGAATAACTAACTATTGCTGTAGGCGTCTCATACAGAGATTGGATCCATCCCAGATATTGCCCCTGTATACCATAAGCCGTTAGTGTTGCCCAGAGATACTCCCACCCCACTCGATCAAATGCCTTCTCTGCATCTAACATGACCATTCCGAGTGGGGTGAGAGTAGTCGCCGCAACATCCAAAGCTGTTATTGCAGTATTAACGTGGGTAGTCGTATCTCTGCCCACCACAAAACGGTGTTGTTGACAATTAACTAGAGCCGGCATTATAGGCGCTAAGCGGTTAGCAAGTACTTTAGCAAATATTTTAGCGTCAGTATTGATTAATGAAATAGGCCTGTATGAACCCTGTTCTTCCGGCGGTTTGTTCTTTTTTAGAAAGAATACAATTTTAGCTGTACGCCATGAAGTAGGGGCAACTCCAGTTTCTCCCACAGAGTCTATCACTTGTTTAAGTAGGGGGAGGAGTTCCTGTTCACAGATCTTATAGATCTCCACAGGTAAACAGTCTTCTCCTGCAGCCTTGCCTGGGGGGAGCGCCTTTACAGCTTTACCAAGTTCTTCAATAGAAATTTCAGTGCTGAGTGATCTTGTTATTTCTGTGTCCAATCTTTCAGGTGCGTATTTCTCTAAGTATGATTTAATTGCTTCTGGAGTAGGTGTTTTTTCTGGAGTATAAAGGTGGCAGTAATATTTGGCAAATTGTTCCAGAATCTGTTCTGGTTTTCTATACATTTTAGAGTCGAGTCCTTTAATAGTTTTGATAGTAGTTTTAGCCTTTTTATCGGCTACCTTATATGCCAGAATTTTCCCAATTCTGTCTCCACCTTCATATTGTGCGAGTTTATATTTGTGTATTTTAGAGCTGAATTTTTCCCTGAGAGTTTTCTTGAGTGATGCCCTTAGTGAGATAAGTCCTAAACTTAGCTCCTTGATGTTGGTTTTGCCCTCTATTATAGCGTCTGAGAGTTGTTGCTCGGCTAGAGAGATATTTGATATAGTAATTCTTTCTAACCTTAGTTTTTCAGCATTGTCCTTGAAAATATATTGCTGAGTGTAACCTCTGATGCTGCTTTTACATGCATCCCATACATATCTGATAGCAGTTGAATTAATATTGAATGATATATATTCTAGAATGTGTTTTTTAATACCGGAAATGTATTGATGGTCGGTTAGTAAATATCTGGGGAATGTAAACTGTCGGGCTATAGGTTGAGTGTCTAAATTTTTTATTTCAAATAATATCGGGTTATGGTCTGAAGTGATTTTAGGGCAAATTTCTATCTCATAGTTTTCTAAAATACAGTCTGTTGCCCAGATCATATCGATTCTAGAGAGAGTTTGATGTGGAGAGGAGTAATATGTGAAGCCGGGTATAGTAGGATGTTTGGTACGCCAGGCATCTTTTAGATTGTGTATCCTGGCTAGTTCTAAAATAGCCGATCTCACTTTACCCATCCTATTTCTAGTTCCTTTGCTTGTGGAGTCTATAGCATAATTCATGACAC